>NC_091684.1:81800000-84300000 GCF_041296265.1 Equus caballus
TGTAGCCCATAGTGGTGACTGTGAAAAACTCTTTGGCATCAATAAAACTTGACTGATTGCCTTTTCCAATTGTCTAAAATGAGAAGCAGACCCAAACAGGCACATTTCTGCCAAGAGAGATTTCTGTTAATTGTCCCTGAACCTCCTTTGCTACAGACTTAGTAAATAGCTGGAGCCTTTTCTCTCTCTGCATGACCCCACATACACACATGCTCAAGTGCACATGTGTCTGCACACACATGCATAAAATGCACACCTATGAAGGTAAACTGGCAGAGCCAGGCTCACTGGGAAAGATGACTATTGGAACTTCTAGGTAAAAATATAGGCAGTACACAGAAGAGATTTAAAATCTTTGCCAAATTCTTTATCACATGGGACCCAATTTGCTAAGAGGTCCTTCTGCCTTTGTGTTTAGATAAATGAAGGTTTGAATTACTCAAGTGACTTGTCTTCTAAAACCACACAGAATTCTTCTTTTCACAATAAAACCTCAAGACTCCTAAATCTCATAGAAGTAAAAAAGCCATGTCTCTTAGGATTAAATAGAGAAGGAAGCGGCAGCCAAGAACATTATTTCCAGGTTACAGGGGACCACCTCCCTGTTCACATACACATCATGATTTGTAGAGGAGGTTAAGGGTTTAGCTTACGCCACCAAGATTAAAAACTTGAGGTCAAGAGGTGGCTGCCTGGAGCTGGGACAGAGCAGGACTGAGGGGAGTGTGCGTCCTTTCTGAACCATGCCAAGGATACCATCCCTCGGTGCTGAAATCCAAGGAGCCAAAGATAATTTTCCAAAAGACTGTAATTTATAAGGGCGGAAGGTGAAGGGAACAAATGATGCTCCATCCCCCTGAGGGTTTTGAAGATTATTAGATTACTGTTTCAAGACAGGAACATTCTGGCAAGATGTAGTATTTGGACTAAAGAGTGTAAGGCTGAATCAAAAGTAAATTTGTTGAGTTTGGATGTTGGGAAAGCCATTTCTCTCCTCCCAACCTGACTGTTTTCTTCTTCTATTGATTCATTACATCTGCAAGCCCTAACGCAGTTACCATATGACTGCTATTACTCTTTACCTTCCCAAGTCTGCCTCCTGGGATCAACTGTTGGTCAAACATGTTAATGTGCCACAATAGGGACAGTATCAGGCTTTGACCTCAGACCAGTACTCACTGCTCCTTTTCCGAACCCCCACTCTCCTTCTTCCTCGTCCTCACTCTACGGTGATATTTGGCCTCAAGTGAACCTATGTAACTTTCTGCCCCCCGACTAGTGCTGAGAGCTTATGCAAGGAACAACTTTCTGAGCTTGTTTTCTCATTTGCAAAAGAAAGCTCTCCAGTGAGGATTAAATTATATAGTTAAGAAGATTGAGATTATCCGAATAGGACTATTCCAGTCACACGAGCCCTTTAAAAGCAGAGAGTTTTCTCTGGCTTCCCTGTGGTGTGTCAGCCTCTGAGCTCCAAAGGGCCCACTTCACCACCTTCACCACAAAGCTCTGCGTAAAAGGCACAGGAGAGGGCCCCTGCTGCACTGAGGAGTTGGTCAAGACGGCTCAACAGCACCCTTTCCAAATAAGTAGAAATATGGAACAGGCTGCCAACTTTTGTTTAAAATCTGACCCATTTTTTAAGATTACTATTGTTTTCTTAAATTCACTTTCCTTCCTTTGTTTCCTGTACATAAAGAAAGTTCACACTCACATACTCGAAACACAACTCAACACAGAATGTGCATGACATCACCCCATGAGTACCTCTGTGCAGGGGAATTCCAAGTCAGAGGCCATGTCTCCATTAGAAGCCATTGCCAATCTTCAGCCACTGTCCAGCCTGCTAATGGCCTGACCATCCCCACTGCAGTGTGTGCACATACTGCTCTGAATGACGGAGGAAGCTGTGCTGGCAGAGAAGGAAGAGAAGGGAGCAGCCAAAAGATCTGTCTACTGACGGGCTTTCCAGATGGCGATTTAAATTGTTCTGGATTGTCTGAGATAACATTGGCCTTATGTTTTTATCTTTCTCTTGTAGATTTTTTAATTCTAATAAAGAATAGGCTTTTAAAGTTTCCATAAAGGTATAAAATTACCTCCAGAAAGAGAAAAGCATTAATGTGTGTAAATAAACAGATTCTGCTAATAATTTTTGGATTGAAGGAAAGGCCAGGGATACTTTTGTTCTTTTGCCTGCTCTTCTCCCTTCTATTTAGAATGAATTCTTTGTCTTCTTTCTCTGCTTTCTTCTGCTCCCTGCCCAGCCTTGTGTTCAAATATCACCTCTTTGATGAAGATGTTCCCTATACTCCTCTCCTTCCAAAAAGAACTAGTTATTCTCTATTGATGGCTGTATCACTTGTTTCATTACCCTTTAATTATCTGTGTAAACCACACACCTGGAGTCACTCAAGTACTTCATGAAGACCTATAATGCTGATATCATAGGATGGCAGCTGGTCTTGGGAAGAAAACAAAATTAAGCCTGGAAACCAAATGATAGAGAAAACTCTGGAGCCTGGGAGAGTGGGCTAATCATGGTGTGGTTTGATCAACACAGTAGGGTGAATGAGGCTCTCTCAAGGGAGATGTTGAGTGATGGAAAGAAAGGACAGAGGTCCTCTTGGATTTGAGGTATATGTGTATATCCTTTAGGTGGATGGAGTCATATTCATTCCCTCACCATGTGAATGTTTATACTGTCCTTTCCATTAAGGCAGAACTACAGCAAGAAGGGAAAGACAGCAGCTCAGAGGCTCCCTACTTTCCTCAGAAGGAACTTGAAAGAGAGGTAGGTTATCTGGGGCTGGCTTTAAAAATGTGCACTGCAGTACTCTCTGCATTCATCCAACCAACAAGCATTTAGTAAGTACCTGCTGTAGATTAGGGGCAGTGCTAGGTTCTAGGAACAGAGTGCAAATTCCCCAACTCTTGGAGCATATAATCTTCTAAAAGAAGATAAAAGAGGTTTTGTTGAGAAGTTTTCTCATACCCAAGGAGGAAAGAACAGCAGAATCAAATGAGAGAGAGATAGGATCCTGGGAGAGCACCCCCAGTGGCAAGTCTGAATGATCCATTGAAGGTGAGAACAGGAAGAGCAGGTACCCCCAGCAGCCCTGGGCAAGGTCCCTCTGGTGGCATTCCCCGGGAACACAGCTGGGAAATGATCATCTTGGGGTGTAACCCTGAGTGGAGCCCAGTGCTGTGACCCAAGAGGGAGAGCAAAGGCCACTTAAGTGTGACATTCATACATAGAGTCACCATTGAAGAACTGTATAGGCAGGTAGGTGCCCTACCTGGAAGCTGCTCAGAACCATGCACAGTTGGGAAAAAAATTTCTTGCCGTTGTTTGAGACACCAAAACCAAAACATTAACTTTACCAAAATGAATTTATTAGGAAGCCGGGGGAAAGGGACACATCGGGAACACGAGGAAGGGAGGGACCAATTCTACTCCATTTAGGGAGGAAAGGATAGAGGTTTCAGAGAAGAGGTAAACGTGTAGCTGAAGCAAGAGGAAGAAATGTGCATTTGTCACATAGGAAGGGATGAGGTAAGAGAAATCTTGGCAGAGACGCCATGAACAGAAACGAAACATGATAGGATGAAGTGTGACCAGGACATGGGGTTTGAGAAAAGACCCTGAAACAAATCAGATTGGAAAGATGGAGAAGGCCAGATCTCAGAGGCCTTGTTAGGACATACTGGGACGTTTGTATTTTATTGGAAATTCAAACTGTTAAGGAGAATGATCTCACACCTCCTAAGAGTCTGAGGTCATAGCCAAAAGGGAATCCTGTGCACATGATTTATCTAAAATATCTTAAAATATTCCAATTTTATCTTCTACTCTGTAATAGATTGATACTTGTTTTAATATTTAAAAATACTAGTTCTAAGTATCAAGTAAAACTGATACTCCAGAATAATAAACCACATCTCTCAAGAGGCTTCAAGTGCCTGGAAACCCAAGAAGTACTCCTCAGGGGTCCGTGTAACTCAGTTTGAGAAGAACAATTATATGCAAATGGAAGTCTTCGAAGCATTCTAAGAAGTAGAATTATTTTAGTAAATTGAGAGACCACTTAGATTACAAGATTTGGAGTTGGTGAGGAGTGGGAGATTACCAAAGGTGTCAAGGTGGAAGCTCTCTTAGGTTGTGGTGAGTGGTGGAAAATGGGAGTGAAAGAGAAGAAGAATTGGGTGAATAGGAAGATGTGGAATGTTGGCTTTGATGCCCTCCACTTGGGGAAGGAATGCAGGAGAATCCGAACAAACACGGGATGAGGAGGCAGAACAAAGAGGTGCTTGGGTTACACCTGTAGATGTTAACCTTGCTAGCTGTGGCCCTCTGACAGGAGATGCTTGGGAAGGTGATAGGTCTGCTGTTTAGCAGAGGTCTCTGCTAACGATAGTATTTGGGAGCCATTAGCCTTGCAAGTGGCCAGAGGAAAATTGTGGGGAAAAAAGTCCAAGGAGAAAAACCAATGTATTTGAGCCTCCAGAGTGGCTTGGAGATTTAGAGATGAATCAGATGTTTTGTTTTCTCTTGCAGAATTCAGTTTAGTGGGGAAGTCAGGATGACCACCTTATGGCAATATCAGGTAGAGAATGAGAAGTGTAGGCAGCTGGCGAACTGGGAATACTCAGGCTTGCCTAAAGCAGAGGGTCAGGTTAAGAATTCATGGAAACTGAGACTGGAAAAGGTAAGTCGAGGACGATGGTAAATGACCAAGTTTGGAAGGTGAAGGGGAAATGTCAGAGTTTTATGAGCAGGGTAACCCCAGGTCCAGATCTCAGTGGAGCACTGTCAAATTCAAATGGAGGAAGTATCTCGTGATAAGGTGGCGGGTGGCCTGAGAAGAACAGGAAGATGGCTGTATAAAGGGGAATGGAGAGGCAGTGAGGGCTGGTCCCAGGAAGGGAGACATTTAAAATACCTAATGACTCTAATGACGTGGACACCAATTATCCAGAACAGAAGCCAGCCAGGGCACCGTACCAGCACAATATCAGCAAATGTGAGCCTTTGTTGAAGAATCAGCAATGGAAAGGAGGAGGAGGGGGAAGCTGCAGAGAGGATAAAACCCACCCCTTATGAGTGACAGAGTATAAATAGGAGATGTAGATGGCCACTGGAATGGCTATGACGAAATGTCAACAAACAAGAGAGGAATGGCTTCTTGATAAAACATAGCTCTGCCCTTCACATGTGCTTTCATAGGACAAAAGAGAAAAATGGGAGGATTCAGACCCAGAGAGACCTTGTGGGCTGGGAGCATCTGGGTCACTGAGAAGCACCACTGGCTTCAATTTCCTGTTCATAAACTTGGCACGTTTGAGTCTTTGCACCAGCCACTCTCCATAACTGTGAAACTATTTATCTTATTTTTCCATAGCAGTAAAGCTAACCCAAAAATGTAAAAACAAAAGAAAATAAACAGTCACTTTCCCACTAGCCCTAAATGCTGATGGAGAAAGTTGGTGGCGAAGGCATTCCAGAGTCCTGCCCTGCAATTTAAGGTTCAGCAGATGCTAATTTACCTTGGACAGTCGATTTTCAGTCAGGAGAGATGGGACCACCCATGCTCTGTGGGCAGTGTAGGCTCGCCCCTCACCACAACGTCTTGGGAAAGGCTGGAGAGTATGTCCTCACGCCCGATGGTGGAGGAAGCATTGCAGAGCTCTGGAACAACACATGGGGGTGCATCCAAGCAGCGATCAGAGGTGCCTTAGGTTCTTTCGCCACATTCATCTTCTGTATCCCCTTCTTCCTAGTCGCAGCAAAGAGTAAGCTCAAGAGTGATGGGACTCCCCACCAAACAGCAGCCCAGCCACTGCTTATAAACCTCTGGCCATAGGGGCCTCAGTTCCTCCCAGGGAGAACTTGCCAGCTTTGCAAATTCCTCATTATTGGAGGTTCTCTTTCTGTCTACCTGAACTCCACCTCTCCCTATCTGCTGCTTACTAGTTCCTTTGGAGGGACCAAGAAGCAACATAGCTGTTAGGCGATTCCTTCTAGAATTTTTGTAGCAGTGGCAAGATGTTGCCAATGCAGTCACCTTGGATGATCCCACAAAAAAAGGCAGTGGGGATAGGTGAAGACCCTGACTGCTGGAGACCCTGGAATTGAACATCTATACTTTCTGTGCATGACCTCCGAGCCTTTCCCATTTAACATGCTCCATCCTCTCTCCCACCAGTTGGTTGATGGTATATGTGTACGTAGTGGGGGAAATTCTCCCTTCCAATTTAGGCCATTTCTCCTCTTGGACAAGCAGGTTGTCTTGGCAGGAGACCAGCTAATACAAAGTATAAACATCTTGCCTGGGGACAAGGGGGTCAGAGCTCATTTATTTCAGCTCGTTGGACTTGACTCGGCAGATGCAAAGCTGACTCCCAGGTCATTTTCCCCACTTTTCTCCACTCTGCTCCACTCTATCTCCCGTCACTCCTTCCAATCAGAGAAAATTTAAATGGCAAGGCAACATGGTCTCCTCTTCAGCTTTGCTTCCTCAGATTCTTTTATGCTGTGGAAATGGACTGTAAGCCATTTGTAGCCCAGTACTCCCACTCCAGGTTGAAGAATGTTTGTAGGGATTTCAGCCATACAACTCCGGGGAGCTAAATATTCCTCTGTATTAGGAGACACACTCACCCTCCCTTAATGTCTTCCTCTAACTTTGTCTAAAACTTGTTGCTTTTTATATACATTCTTCTGTTCGTTATCCATGGGTGAGGCTTGTTGTTTCATCAATGACCAAGGTTCTTTGCCTGTGTTGGGATCTTTTTGTTCACTTGGGTGCATTCAAAGAAGTGAGTTAGGTAAGCCTGCAGTTGACTACAAGCTTTCCAGGAACTTCTGCTTTCTTTGTCATGGTGTCTTATTCGTACATATAAATCTATTCCTATTATTTCTTTATTGCTAATTGTATGCTTCATCAATAATGTAACTTTCTTCACTAACTTTTTTGCATGAATGCTACCTTTTATGAAAGCAGCCTTTGCACACTTTTTTTGGAGAGAAGGTGCATTTGGGAAGCAGAAGGGGGATGCGGGTATCTGTGCCTCACTTTTACTTGAGATGTTTCTGTATCTTTTTGTTTTAAGTGTTTTCTTTTAAATTCACTATAATTGGATTATTTTGCTTAACCTAACCTGAGTGATTTAATATATACGTGTGTGTGTGTATATATATATATATATATATATAATTTCCTATTTTATATGTATATATATGCACATATAGATTCTGTATTTTTTGTTCTTAATTCTGTCATCTTGTTTTATGCTCTCTCCTCTGGTATGCTTTTATTGTTTCTTTTGTGCTTTTCCTAAGAACATTTCCTTTGTTTTTATTTTCTGCCAGTGATTTGGAAACATATATCCTGTTTCAAATTTACTTGTGGTGTTCTTTAAGAGTTTCCAAAACATACATGTTTTGTTTTCTCTAATTGTCAAATTCGAGAAAATTTAATAACTTTTTACTCTCTCATTAGATAAGGAATATTCGTGTTCTCTCATCCATTTGCTTTTGCCAGTATGATTATTTTTATTAACTTACTATTTAAATGTCAAGTACCTTCTAATTTAATATATTTTTTAATTTCTGCAAACAAGCTTGACTCTTTCTTTACAGAACTATTTCATATCTAGATCTAAGTGTGTACCTGGCAATAATGCTAACCGTGGGCCTTTTATTTAATGACTTCCCCCTTCCTAAATATTTGCCTCTATTTATTTTTCACTCTCCCAGTAAGTTTTCCAAGAAGGGCACGTGGGTCTTGAATAACTAAGCATGTCTTTCTGATAGCTTTTTACAGGCTGGACATAGAAACTTCGAATCTCTGTATCTTTCCCCAAGCAAGCCCAAAGGAATCACTGCCCTGTCTCTTAATGTTCAGTGATTGGAGAAATGCTCTGAAGTCTCTGGAAGATTTTTTCCAATATTTTCCTCTGTAATTTTCTTTCTTCCTGCAGGGTGACTTGAATGATTACTCTTTATCACTGAAATTAAAACATTTGGGCAGGATATACCTGCATGCAGGTTTCTAGTCCCAGGATGATTGATTTTATTCTGAAAGTCTGTATTTTCTTTTATAACCTCAGAAAAGTTTTCTTCCATGTGATATTTTTTTCTGCATCATTTTTTCCAGTTTTTACTTCACGGAAAGCCAACTCACCAGACACTGGATTTTCCTTTCTCGATATCCCTCACATTCCCTTTCATCATATCTACCTTGTATATTCACCCTACTTTCTTACGAAGCCCATGTAGCTTGGCCTCCAGGTCATTGTCTTTTTTCTTTTACCAGCTCTTTTCTTCACTGTTTATGGTACAGCTTTTAATTTTGTAACAGAATCTTTGACATTCCCACGTTCCTTTTACTTTTTGTCCAGTCTCTTTTACCTCAGTCTATCTTAGCCTCTTCCATATGTTCATCTCTATCTCACAAACTTCATGATTTCTTATATATTTTATTCAGAGTACAGAATATATATATATTTGTTTTCCCCTGTCGTGGGTGGTAAATCCTTTTCTCCATATTCTTAGGACGACCATTGCCCTCTTTTAATCCCAGTGTCTTCTCATTATTTTATTAGTCACAATAGAACGAGAAAATCAGTCTCAGGGCTCTATGTCAACAGCTGTGGAGCATTTAATCCCCTTTTCTCACCTGCAGATCTTGAGCTGAGGGAAGGTTGTTGTGTCCTCCCCTTGGCTGAAATCCTCTTGTCCATCAGGAATCTAATTTGTATGTCTCCACTGAACTGCGATGAACCGTCCTCTGCTGAAGTTGCTCAATGTGCTTCATATGAAGAGGAGAATGTGCTCCTGGGTAGGTGGACACGCACGCTGTTCTATTCATCTTGGCTAGAGATATTCCATGCAAGCGGCAGTCCCCAGAGAAAGGGACTCTCTTGCTCCTGCTGTTTGCATCGTCTCTACTGTTGAGTTCAATCCCAAAATGCAGTGAATCACCATGTGAACATATCCACCCAGGTAACAGTGTCCTTAGTAGATGTGGTAAGGTGGAAAGTTCCAATTTGGTGGCTAGAGCAGGGGAATGGTTCTGTGAGGAAAGACTTCAGCATCTCAGAAAGCAAATCCTCTTACTGGGGGTTGGTGGCCAAGCTTTCTGTTTGAAACCCTGGGACAAGATCTCTGAGGCAAAACCAGACAGGGTGGATGCAAACAATCTCCTTCCTCCTTCCCCTCCAGTCATGTGTTGTTTCAGACCTTTAAATATGAGCTGTCTGTAAAGAATCTGTGAAAGTTCCATGGCTGGGCTCACTGATGAAACTCCTTGCTTCTGGTGCTAGGAGCTTTGTCCCTTCTTCTTTATTTCATGGGATTCTAGCGGAAGGTGGAAGAGATTTATTTAGGCATGGGTAGCAAGTGTCATTCACAACCTGGAAATCTCTTATTGTGTATATTTTTTATCTGCACATATGGCACATGTTTTTGTAAACCACATCAAAGACTTTATTGCGTGAAGTATGTTATACATGAACAAAATAAGTAAAACTAAACACATAGGTCTCAGAAAACGAAGACTCTGGTCCTTGATAGTCAGAAGCTATATTCAAAAAATACTTGACTATGTCTATTCTTTATAATTTTAATGTAATACAAGCTCTGCTAAGTTCTATTAAATGTGTTCATTAGGGTAGATTATCAAAGTTTGCCTTTTGCTTGGCTCGTCAACAGACTAGCTTACCTGAGCATATCTCCCTGGAGGTATGTTTAGAAGAGAGACAGGCTATTGACCTTGCAGTTCTTGTTAACTTTCACACTCTAGTTCACTCGGCAAACTGGCAACTGGGGATCGCTCATGATTCTCATAACTGTGCTGGTCTGAGGTAGGAAGCGTATCTCTTTTAATGGCTGGCCAGAGAACCTTAAATGGACCTCTACTTGGGGACTATTTCAGGCAAAATGCCCTGAGTGGAGGGATCTTGGTCCGGCTGCTCAACTGTGGAGGCCCTGCCCGGGTGTTGGCTCTCACTGATTGAGACCGTATCTCAGGTTGATCTGTCCCCCGATGCCCCTTTTACATAAGACACTGAATGCATCTGCCAGGTTGCAGTGGATTTCTGTCCACAAAGACTCTGGGCTCCTGACATCAAAGGGAGCCCGCAGTTACAATGCTGGCATTTTAAAAAGAAAATGCTGAAACCAAAATGGCCTTTCTTTCCCAACTTTTTCTTTGGAACTCACCAAAGCCAGACCCAAGGAATGTGATGACATCCTAAAAGCCTGTGATTAATTCATGCTGGTCCCCAAACCTTTGCCCCTCAGTGCCACATGGCGAAGCAGTTACTACCACCTGGTTTTGCTCCACAGCCAGACAGCACTTTCAAGAATTCCAGTCATCACTTGACTAAAGATAGGCTTTAGTGCATGGAGTTTATCATGCTATTTTATGCAAATCTCTTTTATCCATTCTCTCATTGAGATTCCATGGCGTAAACAACCCTGCTTACCAATAGATTATTTACACATGTAATTGATTGCTTTTTTCTCAATGAGTTGTTCAATGTGAGGTTTTTGGCTCCCTGTTCCAATGTTTTTGTACAAGTAGGAGGCCGAGGTGGCAGGAAATGGAAGCTCCCCAGAGGAGAAGTAACTGTGATAAATGAGACTATGTAAGACTATTTGCATACAGGAAATATGAGCAAAGGAATTAGGCAACTCCTCAAAGTTTGCAAGTTGTAATAAATCAGTAGTGCTGAATTTTTTTGCCAAACCAAACTTTTTTAAATATATTGATTATTTATTGTCTTTGGTTTAAGAAGAATCAAGTATATATGAGGAAAAGATAATTATAATTATTTAAAGTCTATATATAACTGATGGTGCGTGTTTATGCTGGAAAGCATAGTAACTTTGCACAACAGGGCCCAAATCATGTTATAGGATTTACATTAGAGTCTGCAAAATAAGAATGTATTTTGTCAATGCCAGCTTGACAAAAGGCTATAGAAAGGCAGAAGAGCATTAAGTCAACTTTTCTCCAGAGGAGAGAAGGAATATCTCTGGGGTTACACATTTCTGGATGGCCCTGTGTGCCGTCACCTGTCTGTATGATGAGAAGTCAGGCCCAGAAATCAGGGTGTCTACTAATGACCTCAGCCCCTCAACCACTGAGGCTTGGCCAGGATGTCACTGGGAACCTTAAAGTCTCCTGTGGGCTCGGGGGTAGAAATGATCTAGCCATTTATAGTGAAACCCAGAGAAAGGTCCAACATGGCAAGGCTTCTCTACCACTGGGGCATTGGATGCCACCCCTTCCTTCAACCTTATCATCTGTGTTTCTGTTCACTTAACAAGATTTCCAAAACACACAATTAGGAAAACATATAGAATGCAGCTGATCTCACTGGAGATCAATATGTTATTATCTAAATAAATTAAAATTGCTCGCGTGCTGTGAACTTGCCGCTCTCCAGACAGATATGGGATTTTGCGTGTGCCGAAGGCCTAAGTAAAATGATATTGATGCTGACTTTGGTCACCATGCAAAGACTAGAAACAACCAGTCCATCAACAGAGGGGAGTCAGATAAATCACAGTATATTCCCACAATGAAATACAGTGTGTCCATGAAGAAGAATTAATTGGATCTATATGTCCTGCTATGAAATAATTACCAAGATTGATAGTAAAATGAAGAGCAAGTGTGAACTACTCTGTAAAGAGTGCTCCAAATTGCATTAAAAAGATAAATAAATGTGGTTTTATGTGTTGAAACATTTTTGAAAGGATGTGTAAGAAAATTCTAAGAGTAGCTGCTTTGAACCCTAGCAGATGAGTGCTCTGAAGGAACAGAGGATTTATCTTCTTTGTATTGTCATTTGTATTTATTTAAATTGTCAACCAGCTACATAAATATTTTCGCAATAAAAACTCTAGCTAATTTTAAAATAGCATTATAGGGGCTGGCCCAGGGACATAGTGGTTAAGTTTGCGTACTCTGCTTTGGTGGCCCAGGGTTCACAGGTTCGGATCCCAGGAGTGGACCTACACATGCTCATCAAGCCATGCTGTGGCAGCACCCCACATACAAAATAGAGGGAGATTGGCACAGATGTTACCTCAGGGACAATCATCCTCACCAAAAAAATAAAAATGAAATAACATTATAGAAAGAGTTCAGTGTTTCTAAGAGTGCTTTCTCCTTAAATTAATACAAAAATGTATCAGTCGATTTATGATGTATGTTTTTTTAAATTAGAAGGTTAAATCCACATCAGAGGGGGACTGTGACTAAAAATTGAGATGATATATCTGAATACATTTTAAAGAATATATTACAAAGATGATTATAATCTCACCTTCTATTTTAGTGCAGAAGTTGAATTTGTCAACTCATTAATGACCCGAGTCCCTCTGAGTTTCCCACACAAGGAAAGACTCCCCTGGAGTCACATCTCATCTCCCAAAGGCCTCTAGGTCTGCCTCGGCTGCTGCTTTTCACGTGAGGTAAGGGACTCTGGGGGAGCATCTTCTCTCTCACTCATCTGGGACTGCTGCCACTTCCAGCATGAGGTCAGTGCATTTGAAGCCAAGGAATACAGATCCTACTTGCTCAGGATAAGCTTTCTTTGATTTCACAGCAACGAAGAACCACCCAGTTTTGGAGTCTCAAGGCCCATAATCCAACACCTCACATTTTTGTCACCCTTGATCCCCATCCATGGTTTAGGCCTCTTGCCTTGCTCCCTGCTGATCCAATGTCCTTCAGCCGTATGCTCCGCCCCTCCCCACTGCCACACCGTCCTACCACATCCCTTTTTTCCTTTGTTTGCCACAGTGTCTGGAGCACATTTTTTTCATGACAGACACTCTCACTCTTTAGATCCAACATATGGCCTCTTCACAGAACAGATCAGCTCTCTTGCCTGGACTGAAAGGTGATTCTGCACTGAGAAACCCACCCCCCCCATGGTCTTCTCAAGTGGACAGAGACTTGGTTTCAGTTGGGTCTCATAATTCATCTCTTAAAGCTCTTTTACAAATATACCTGACTGTCTTGAACCTCTAAGTTTCCACTTCACCCGGCATTAAATGAAGCCAGCTCTGTACTTTTCTTTATACCTACACCTGCGATGCCGAGCTCTGTGGGTGAACTCACACAACCTTGAAGACTGAGGCCAATAAAATTCTTGATCTCCAACTTTGCTTCCATAACACCCCTGACAGCCCTTCTTTTGGTCCTTGGAATATTTTCTCATTCAAAACAAAATTCATTCTAACATTCACAATGCTTTTTCAGTCCCCACCTCCACGCTCATTATTCCCATAACCAACTAGTTCACAGAGAAAACAAAGGGTGTAGAGGAGGCTGTGGTCTGCAATTCAGACGTCCCTTTCAGGGCTGAGATACTCATTGCTGCAGCTTCTGGGAGTGCGGGCAGCTGATGTCCCTCACCTGAGTCCCTCTCTGGGAATTTCCCTCATTCACGGAGATCTGCTTCTCCCCAGGACTGGCCTGAATCCGTGACTGGTTGACACAAGGATGGAAAAGCTTAGCCCCCTTGCCTCAAGGCAGGACAAGTCTGAAGGGTCATGCCAGCGCCAGAGCTCCCTGTAGGATTGTCTGAGGCCCCTGTTGCAGCTGTACTACTGTTCAATTTCTCCCTCTTTTCCTGCTTCCCTCACCCTTCAAGGTGTTGTTCCTGAAAACATTCATAAACATCTTGCACGCAAACCTCCATCTCAGAGTCTGTTTCCCGGGGAATCTGGTGGACATGGGACAGGAGCTCCCTCAACTCCAGCCCTCCCCTCCTCCAGCCCAGAACTTAGTTGAGAAATAAATTAGCACTCTATCATTCCTTCTTTTCAACCTACATTCTTCCTCTTGTTTTCTGGATATACACCAGGGCAGAGTGCCCTCCCCACTCCCCCACCCACGAGGTGTGTGCTTAAGAGCTTTGTTCATAGATGTCCCTTCACTTTCCTGTATTCTCCACGTCTCTCTGGTGGATCATTCTCAGTAGCATACAAATGTGTTCAAACCAAACTCATCTTAAAAGGTAAGAAAAGTCCTCAATCTTCTCTCTACCACCCTTATCTATTATCAGTTTTTACTCCCTTCACTGTCCAGCTTCTTCAAGAACAGTCAAGTTCTTCACCCTTCCTACATCAAAATACCCCCAAAACAGTTCTCACAAAGGCATCAATGACATCTTAGTGGTCAAATCCCAAGGGCACTTTGAAATAAATCAACATGAGATACCACTTTCTTCTCTTGCATGCAGGAATTTTCAGTCTTACTCTTCCTTCCTTCTCACTTACAGATATGTCAGGGTTCCATCTTTCACCCCTTTCCCGTCACAACTCATCCCTCCCCAGGGCCCCACCTTGTAGAATGATGACTCTGCCATCTGTATTTCTGATCCACACCTCTTTTCTGAGTTCTAGACCTCCGCATCCAAGCGTGTCTCTGCCCACCCACACATTACCCAACCAGTCCTCTGCCTCCAGGCCCTCTAGGCTCTAGTCAGACTATACATCTACTCTTAAGTGTCCAGGCCTTTGCATATGCTGAAACTACTGCGTTGAAAGTCCTTTTCTGCTTGATCCTTTCTCCCTCAAATTGCAAACTCTAACTTACACTTCAAGTGTTAGATTGGGTGTCACCCCTTCTGGAAATTTTTTCTGCCTAGTCAATGCTAAATTAGGTCTTCCTTTCAATGTATACACATAGCAATCCGTGTTTACTCTTGTCTTAGCAACCAGAGCCACCGTGGACAGCTTTGCAAGCTGTGAACTGCACAACACCAGGGCATGCAGTTACATAGACTGCAATGTGAATGGAACCCTCTAGAATGTGAGATGCAGAAATTCTGCTAGCACTGAGCATACTATAATTAAATTACCTATCTATCTCCTATGAAGACTTTGGACTCCTTGAGTACAGAGACTATGCCTTATTTTTTCTTAGCCCCATAGCCTTTAGGATAAAAATCTAAAATTTAAAATCTGTAGTGTCAACCTAAGACCTTTAATAATCAGGCTTCTGGTGATGTCATCACCCCCATCTACTCATGCTTCTTCTTCCTTTCCGAAGATCCAGACTAGTCTACAGTGGCTCTCTAAGACTCTCTCAAGTCTCCATGCGATGTGAGAGCATAGAACTCTTTTTGATTGGATCTCCTACCTTCCCTAAATTCCACCTAACTCCTACTCATCCTGTAACACTCAGCGATTTTGTAACCTACTGAAGACCCTTCACACTAAGGATGAGAGACAATAAAGGAAGACAGCTATAATTTAGAGTGTGTGCCGTTGGAAATCATTTCTTTACATTTTACTTGCTTTAATATGTGCTGAACCTCTATGAAATAATACCATTGTCTATTGTAGAAATATAGAAACTGTAAAGTGATGAGGTGAAATAACCTTCACACCTGGAGAATAACTGGCAAAGTGTAATTTTAAATAAGGCCTGTAAAGTCTAGTACTATTGGGGGCTGGTTTCTGACCATAGTTAGCCTTAACAATCCTATTTATGATTTAAAAAATTTAAAATTAGTAAAAAAGTAAAGATTTACAATCAGCATGAAACTTCATACATGAAAACCAGTTTTCTGTTGCAGATAAATAAACTGGTAGCCTCTTGTCTTTTTCAGGTGCCTCCCAGATGTGTGTTGTTGATACTCAATATGCGCCTGTCTGAGCCGTCCCACCGCAAGCTGAAGTGGGCAAACCCTGGAAACTACACACTCAGTCCCTTAGGATCTAGCCAGAGTCTACTGTTAAGTGGCCTCCTACAACATTTGGAAGGAGAAGAGAAAGAGAAGCCATCTAATGCTCCCACAGCTGAGGGAAGGCTGGTGCCTTTGGCAGACGGAGGTCGTGGAGTTTTCCCTGCCATGAGGCTTTGTTGGAAAATGGCCCACTTCAGGGCTCTGGGCCCCTGAGACTGACACGGGGCTTCCCAGAACCTCGGGCATCCTTTTGCAAAGACCCGCTTGGGTGCTACAGATGACTGAGACCACAGAGACCTCCACCTTTCAGGATTATCCAAAAGCGGCCCTGGTCCTTCACGGCCCAGGCTCCTGAAGCTTACCAAAGCCTCTAATAATCTGCTATAACATCTTATTCTTCCAAATACCTAGAGCAGTAGTTGGATTCTTGATCAAACCCCAAGTGAAAAAAATTTAGATATTCCACTTATTTCCATAAGCCATAATAAAAGAGTTCCTAAGCAATGATAACGAGTCCCTGAGTAGAATTAGACAACTTTTAAACAGTGGAGGAAGAGTGATGAGGTGTTTCAATTTAGGCCTGTTTGAAATATATCTTATCTTCTCATTTTAGAACATGCATTCTGTATAGAGTATAAAAGGACAGATTCTGCTATGTTAAAGAGAATAATAGCAACAGTTTTATTTGACGTCTCACCCACCGCAGAGATTTCTTTAACTCACCCAATTTGCCTTCCCTTTATATCCTGGGTATGAATCTCATTACACCACATGGGATGCTCTGTCCAGGGCAAGAGCTGTCAGCATGGAGAGCTTCACCCCTGATAGGACTGCAGAGAAAGACTACATCTGAGCACCCCTCTCCCGCAGGCTGGACTTAGTGTACTGAGTAGACCCAGCTTGATTTATGGCCTATGGGCCGAGAAACATAAAAAAGCCTGCCAGGTAGATAAATCATAAAATACATTATGCTTTCATCGTACGGACTGAAAGATGAGGGAGAAGGTGCTCTCCCCTAAAATAATACGGTCTGGATTATTTTTTGCATTATGTTAGGAGATAAAATATTTCTCTTCCAGATTTCTGGGATTGTGCATGAGTGAACATCTAACAGTGCTTAACTCATCTTTGCAATAGAAATCCATTTCTGCCATGAAAGCTTCACTAGTTCCAGTGAAAGCCAAGTCATCGTCCCCATGGCTTCTTCTTCCAGATCCAGACCAGTAAGAGCTTTTCACACTCCTGGCCTAGGGAAGGGCCCCTTTTGCTGGCCTCTCAGAGGCTCCTGGGTGTGCAGAGCTGCATTATTCCATGTGCTAGGATCCGTGTTTCTTCCTCCTTCCTTCCCTCCTCCCTCCTACCTTCCCTTCCTCCCTACTCTTCCCTCACTCCTTCCTTCCTCCCTCCCATCACTCTTTTTTGAGCATCTTCTTTGTGTAAAATGCTGTGATTAGGTGCTGGGGATGTCATGGTGGTCAGGACCCAGCACACCTCCTAGAGAAACAGACTCTGTTGGAGAGGACAGTCAAGGGATCAGTGATCACCAGGCAGTTTGATGCGTGTTATACCAGGAATAAGGACAGGGCCCTTTGGAAGCACACAGGAGGGGCAGCTCACCTCTCTAGGGCAGCACTGTCCAATAGAAATATAATGTGAGCTACATATGTAATCTTGAGTTTTCTTGTGGCTATATTTAAAAAAGGTTTTAAAAGGTTAATTTTAATAATATATTTTATTTAACTAAATTTATCCAAACTATTATCATTGCAACATATAATTGATATAAAAATTATGCTTAATCTGTTGAGTAGTTTACACTTACAGCTTAGAAATTCAGTTCCCCAGTCACGCTGGCCACAAAGAAAGTCACAGACTAAAGTCCTATTGTTCACAGAAGAAAGTCTTCATACTGACGTTCAAATCCCTTGATGATCTAGACCATTCTTCATCACAAACCTTAAATCATAAGCACAAAGCCCTTCACAGCATCCCCAAACCAGCCATTCCTTCTTCACATCCACCCACCTGAAATATGGGCTCCTCTCTGAACTGCTCACTCCCCCAGCCTAAGAGCCCCGAGGCCAGGCCAGACTGATGGCCACAGCAGGTGTTCACCATCACTGTTACCTGTACTATGCATGAAAGGGGGCAGTATCATTTCATGTGCTTCCCCAAAGCAAAACTAAGACCAGTGGGGAGGAGTTGGTGGGAGGCTGGTGTTAGCTTGGCCCACAAAGCCTGCTCTGAGACAGTGCCGTTCCTCCTTAAACATGTGTACACAGTTCCTTGGATCTTGTAAAGATGCAGATTCTCACTCGGTGGGTCCAGGGTGAGCCTGAAGCCCTGCATTTCTAAAAAGGTGATGTAGATGCTGTGGTCTGTGGACTTCGCTTTGAGTAGCACTGCTCAAGACCTTTGTAGTAATGTCTCAAATGTGAGTGAGTTCTCTGGCAGGGGAGGTGTTCAGATACAGGCTAGATGGCCACGGGGGTACACTAAGAGTAACTTCGTGCTCTGAGATTCGGAGATCCGTGATTCTTCTGGGGTTAAATTTAGGCTCTGAGGACAGTGTGGGAGGTCTCTATCCTCTGCCTGGAGAAGTACGTGATGGGAAGCCCATGGCTGAGAGCAACTGGGGCAGCTACCCCACCCCCTTTGCCAGCCCTGCCTTCTAAGAAGGCTGTAGGACACTCTACACAAAGTGCTTCTTGGCCATCTGCATGTCTTCCTTCGCCACTTTCTTGTCACATCTACACTGGCAATGAAAATGTGCTTCCAGACTCCAACCACAGGGAGCGTAGATAGCCAATGACCCCAGCTTCTGATTTTGCAGCCCAGCCATGCGTGGGCAGAGGCCACCCTGCCCATGAGGGTGGGCAGCAGGGAGACCAAGTTCTGGCCTGCTCCCTGAAACCAGGATTCCTAGGGAGTCCACGATGCTTCCTCCCAACCTTCTCTTTCCCCTTCCCTCCAGTCTGACTTCCTGTCAGCTCCCACCCTCTACTTCTTCTCACCCTCATTTCCCCTAATAAAACCTTCCCACACTCGGTCTCATCTCCTGCCCCTCTCAGAGGGTCCTGGCCAACCCACTGTCCTTGCCAAGTTCTTTTGAAGCATTAGTGCTTTTCATAGAGAGTAGTAAGAATATGCCAACTAAATCTTGGTCATATTTCCTGCAAACATTTTCCTTAGTTTGCTATTTTCTTTTATTTTTGCTCATGGTATATTTTTGTTGCTGTTTCTTCAGTGGTTTTTAACTTTTACAAAATTCGAATCATTCCCCTCAATATATATCCCCTAACCCCACTAAAACCTCAACTTCCCTCTGCTGCACTGCACAGGACCTGATAGTTGTCCCTAAACCATCTTCCAGGATTCAGCAGAGCATGAAGTCAACTCGTTAGCAAGGTCTTCAGCTTTCCAGAAGGTGGTTTACAACCCCCTCACCTTCCCTAAGCATCCTGGGGTCTCTCTCCCCACTCAAGTGGCTCATTGGGCATCTTTTCCAAACAATTACCATGCTCTTCCCAGGAGGGCTTCTAGTGAATTAATTTTCCCCAAAGCATTATAATTACAAAGCCCATGTTCATCCTGGAATCTGATAAATATTCGTCTCTCTCCCTCTAGATGATTTTCATTGCTTTACTTTTATAGTTGACTCTTCACCCATATGGAATATCTTTTTGCAGCGGGATGAGGGGGAATATTTTGAAGTACCATCTCGGATGGTTCTCTAATAAATAATTTTCCAATTAGATATACACGTATACATTTGTGATGCCGTCATGTTATGTCCCCAGCAGAGAAATGCAAACACCTGGCTTGCGTTTTGCTTCCCAAGCTGTGAGTGCAAGGAGGCAGCAAGGTGTGCCAAGCCCAGAGGGGCTGGGACATGGACCAGGTACCCATGAGGGTAGGGCAGGCCCTAGAGGAAGTTGGGCCAGCTCAGCCAGCTGGGCTTTAGTGTGCTGATGAGTGTCAGTCAGCATCCCAGACAGGGCCAGTCTCAGGGAGTCCCAGCCCCTTGGAGGGCGGCTGTCTTGGCAGGATGCAGGACCATAACTCCCAGGGCCAAGGAGCAGCCAGTAGATAGTGATCCTAGCAGACAGGTGGGGACTCCAAAGACACCTGTTCTAAAGTAAGAGACAAAATAGGGAAAGGTCAGGGCAGACAGTATCCCCAAAATGCCTAAAGACCCCTCTTCTGGAGGTGAAGGGGCCATCACAAAACCAAGCAGTCTGAGGTGAACATGCAGGCACACCAACAGCAAGGCTAACTGGATGCTGAACCATCCAAGGGTAAGTACTGTTCCCAACAAGTGCCCCTTCTGTGGGAAAGAAGCATCAAAGGACAGAGAGAAGCACCGTGGAACCGGGTAGGCCCTTCCTACTAAAAAGATATAACTCGTGGTCCCAGCAGGTGGTGTCACCAAGGGAGGCGAGCGCCAGGCCAGAAACCAGAACACAGGGGCCTCAGCCTCCACCAGTGGGTAGGTATGTGAGAGCAAGCCAGTGCGGGCGAGTCAGAAAAGCAGCCCAGCAACCGCCCATGAAAATTCCAGAGTGGCAGGCAGAATAACGGTCCCCAAAGAGTCCATGTCCTAATCCTACACCTTGACCCTGTTTCCTTACTTGGCACAAAGGACTCTGTGGCTGTGGTTGAGGGTGAGGCCTTAAGATGGGGAGATGACCCTAGACTATGCAGGTGGGCCCGAAAGGTAATCTCGTTGGTCCCTGTAAGTGAAAGAGGGAGGCAGGAGGATGAGTCAGAAAGAGGTTTGAAGATGCTGTGCTGCTGGCCTTGAAGATGGAAGAAGGAGCCATGCCCCAAGGAATGCAGCTTCTAGAAGCTGGAAAAGGCAAGGAAACAGATCCTCCCCCAAAGCCTCCAAAAGGAACCAGACTGCCGACACGTTGATGCTGGCACAGTGAGAGCCAGTGTGGGCCTCGACCTCCCAAACTGGAGGATGATAAATTCAGGTTGTTTGAAGCCACTAAATTTGTGGTAATTTGTCACAGGAGCCATCGGAAACCAATACACACAGTTAGATGAAGCTGTGAAGAGGAAAATATTATCCAACTCTACCCAGAAGCTGAATTCCTTTAGAATTCTGCCCAATAAAATTATCCACCTAAATGCAGCACTGTACACCCCAATTGTATCTTTCTAAAACGAAATAAAAGATTCTGGGAAAGACAGAACTGTGATCTGCTTCTCAGATAAACAGATGTCTATTGCAGCTTGGATCACATGAAACAAAATATGCATTTCCATCGTCCGCTCCTGGCCACGTGCTCCAATCGCAGGGAGGCGGAGGGGGAAAATTTCTCTTTATCTCCTTGAATTGAATATTTAATGTTGGAAATTTCTTTTTTATTGATTTCTCTCAATAAGCTCCCCTGTAAAGATTACTATTATCCCTTGTTTTATTTTTATTTTTTATTTTATTTTTTATTTTTAAAGATTGGCACCTGAGCCAACATCTATTGCCGATCTTCTTTTCTTTTTTTTTTTTCTTCTTCTCCCCAAGGCCCCCAGTACATAGTTGTATATTCTGGTTGTAGGTCCTTCTGGTTGTGCTATGTGGGTCCCCACCTCAGCGTGGCCTGATGAGAGGTGCCACGTCTTCGCCCAAGATCCAAACCGGTGAAACTCTGGGCTGCCGAAGGAGAGCACGCGAAGTTAACCACACAGCCATGGGGCCGGCCCCTAGTGTTGGAAATTTGATGGTAGGCCACAAATAAGGATTCCGTGAGCTTAGAAAAAGGACAGTGTGATCCTCCATTAAAAAATAAATAAATAAAATATATCCCACAGAATAGAAGACATTTCAGAAAGTGCTTTATACATAGTAATTAACCATAGCTGAATTGTATGTTTTTATCAGAATGATTCCCAGAAGTGAAAGCATTTTTTAATTGACATTTCTGCTTTGTCAGCCTCTTTATGCGTTGTAAATTCTTTCAAAGAACGTAGACAGGGCACGGCTACAGCTGGGAGCATTTTATCCACGAGTCCCGAAACTAATGATTTCTGCATTTATTTGAACTACACAGATTTCCACTCATTGAAACCTAATCAAATTTCGCAATTTATCTCTGTAATAGACTTTTATATGAGGCTACACCAAGAAAATTTAGATCTTTGAAGAATGGGAAAAAGTAGCATATGGAAAATGTGAACATTAACTTGGTTGAAACTTGGTCAAGCAGAACTATGGGATGGCCATCGGTGGTTGTCTGAGATAATGTAGGATAAAACAAACGGCTTGCAGTAGTAACCAACCTGGCCCAGCAGGCTTGGAACCCCACCTTGTGTATGAGTCCTCATTTATACTTGGCTGTATGCCCTTTGGAAAATGATTTGGGCTCTCTGGTCTTCAGTTTCCCCTTTTATGATTAAACACGTGTTCGACTGTTTGCTAGTTCATTCTGTTTTGCTTCAATAGGCTGGAAGGGATGCAGGTCAGACACCACATCTGCTCTTAACACCAAAAAGCATGGAGTTCAACCAGCACTTGGCACACAGGAGAAACTCAGTGAATGATGTGACATGCACCGTTGGCGTTATTTGCTCAAAGTCTGCACCGCACTGGGTGGAGATGGTTGTTCCTGCTCCACATGGCGCTGCTGGGACTGGAGGATCACGATGGCTTCCCTCACACCTGATGCATCAGCTGGGCAGCTAGAATGGCTGGGGACTCGCCAGGCCTGGCTCACCAGCAAAGTGTTCAGACTTCTGGGGCCGGCCCCATGGCAGAGTGGTTGGGTTCGCCCGCTCTGCTTCGGCGGCCCAGAGTTTCTCCGGTTCAGATCCTGGGCGCAAACATGGCACTGCTCATCAGGCCATGCTGAGGTGGCATCCCACATGCCACAACTACAAGGACCCACAACTAAAAATACACAACTATGTACCAGGGGGCTTTGGGGAGAAAAAGGAAAAATAAAATCTTTAGGAAAAAGAAAAATTTTTTAAATGTTTAGACTTCTTATAGGTCGACTGCTTCCAGGAAAGCCAGAGGGGGCATGACCAAGCCTCTTCAGGCCTGGCTGGAAACAAGTGATTCTGCCACAGTCTGTGGTTAAAGCAGAAAGGAAACATGCTCCAGCCCTTGATGAGAGGCTCAGCAAGCACCTGCAGAGGGAAGGCTGGACAGCAGACGTCTACACACACCACCTGCTCCATGGGTGACCCCAAGTTCCAGTATTGCCATATAATTTATGGTAATACCCTCACATTTCCCAAAAGCTTGGGAAATTAGGCCTTTTGGTATGCTATTATATTAGTTTCCTATTGCTTCTGCAACAAATTAGCACAGATTTAGTGGCAAAACAGATTTTATTATCTTACTGTTCTGGAGGTGGGAAGCCTGAAATCAGTTTTACTGCACCAAAATCAAGGTGTTGGCAGGGCTAGTTCCTTCTAGAAGTTCTAAGAGAGAAACCATCTCCTTGCCTTTTCCAGATTTTGGAAGCTGCCCACACTCCTTGGCACGTGGCCCCTTCCACCATCTTGAAAGCCAGCAAAGGCCACACCTTCTCGCATTGCATCTCTCTGACACTGACTCTTCCCCCTTCCTCTTCCACTTTTAAAGACTCTTGTGATTACTTTGGGCCCCCCTGGATAATGGAGGATGATGTCTCCATCTCAAGGCCAGCTGGCTAGCAACCTTAATTCCATCTGCTGCCTTAATGCCCCCTTGTGATGTAACATAACATAGTCACAGGTTCCAAGGATGAGGACCTGGACATCTTTGGGGCCATTATTCAGTCTACCACAGTTATCATTTCAGGTACTTTTTAAAAATACTTTTTGATCACTTTGGATGTATTTTGGAAAAAAAAATATATTTCCATAAATATGTAGCCTCTTTCCTCCATTCTAATCTGCTAAACTTGTTAGACATATACAAAATATTTTTTAAAAAAGGCTCTGGGTGAGAGTCCAAGGGATTGTCTCTGCAGAATGTTCCTAAGCTTTAATCTAGGGGAGCAGAGTGAGAAAATGGGGCAATTAGGGAGTCAGGGTGAGGTTTGGAGCCCCCGGATTCTTGTCATGGGAACAAGCTGACTCCTCCACCCAGTGTCTGTGTGTCGCTCCAAGGACCAAAGCCAGACACCAATGCTCAAATGCTCGGATGCCAGTGCCAACTCTCCTGCTCTCAGGGCAGCAGCTTGTCCAGCAGGCACTTCCAGGAGAACGTGTGACTCAGTTACTTCAGAGGCTATAAACATGACAAATGAAGAACTGGAAGAGGGCATTTTCCTCATTCAGAGGCAGAACATAACTTCCTGAGGTTTCACTGATAACCTGTTTAATGGTTGTAATAGAAATCTAAATATCTACTCCCATTGCTTTCCTATTACAAGGAAAGCAGAGAGAAGCCAAATACAACAATCCAAACTTGGTCATTTATTGAGGTCATTAAAGATAGAACTAAATTATTCTACTGAATAAAAAAATTAGGGAATGCAAAGTCACACAACCAGCTCATGTTGCAGACAAATTTACTGCACGTCTAGTGGTGGAAACAAAATAGAAAAACTACAGACAGTCTCTGACTTGAGATGGTTTGACTTACAATTCTTTGACTTTATGATGGTGCAAAAGCCATACGCATTCAGTAGAAATTGTACTTCAGATTTGAATCTTGATTTTTCCTGGGCCGGTGATATGTGGTACGATGCTCTCATGATACTGGGCACTGGCAGCAAGCTACAGCGCCAGTCAGCCATGTGACCCCAAAGGTGAACAACTGATAGCCTTACAACCATTCTATACCCACACAACCACTCCATTTTTCACTTTCAGTACAATATTCAATAAATTAAACCAAGTAGTCAACACTTTATTATAAAATATGCTTTGTGTTAGATGACTTTTCCCAACTGTAGGCTAACGTAGGTGTTCTGAGCACATTTAAGGTAGGCTGGGCTAAGCTATGATGTCCAGTAGGTTAGGAGTGTTAAATGCATTTTGGACTTAACGGTATTTTCAATTTACAATGAGTTTATTGGGACGTAACCCCATCATAAGTCAAAGAAGATCTGTATTTGAATGGTTTTTAAAAAAGGGAGAGAATGGCTAAGAAAAACCTTTGTGCATAATCCTGTCATCTTACCTGTATGCCCAAACCTGAGACTTGGTACTCTGCCTCGTCTGGTTAGCATAGGTATATAACATGAGTGAGACTACTGACATCAGCATAAAAACCACACACTGAGTTGGCTTGATAACTGGGTCACATTCCACAGGAACTTGACTTTCCAATCCAGGGAGGCAAGGAGGCTTCCCAGAGAGACTGTTGGACCACCAGGGCACTTAGTCTACCCGTCATTAGGCTGGGAGTGCAGGACATCCTATGCAAACCTTATCATGCTCTGTAATGTGAGGCTCTGAGTCCTCATCTGACCTTCCACTTGGAGAGTTTCACATGGGATCAATTGCTAAGCAGCCCACCAGACATCCCAGACCCAGGCAGAGCATGTGACTCTGAGATTCAGGTATATCTATCAGCAGACGTGTCCAGTGATCTCTTCTGTGGACCTCCTGCTGCCTCTGTCTTTGTTACCCCAGCCTGATGTGAGCTGTTCCACCACTAAGTCATCTGTACACACAATCCTCAACCATAGGTGGCCCTGAGTTCTAAAATTCACAAAAAATGTGCCTCAGTTTGTATTAATGTTAATGTCCTGCTCCAGGGTAGACCAAGCCAGTCTCAAATGATAAATCAGAAAGAGAAACTACAAGGCTGGGTAACAGAGTTATTATCCCTTCCAATGCCAAATGCAAACCAGATGTTCTCAACCCACCAACCTGCTCCCTCCATCCTTATCCTTTTCTCACAGTTCCCAGGCTAAGAAACAAGGCACAGCCCCATTTACAAGACATTCTCTATTGATAAAGATGGAGCTGATAATCAAAAATGTTGAAGTGGTCCTACTGTCATTAATTCAATCAAGTGATATGGGTACTATGTTAAGCAAGAACATTGGCTTAAGCATCAGAAGCTACAGAATTCTCATCCAAATCTACTTCTCTGAGCCCATTTCCTTCTCTATATAATTGAGATAAATGACTTTGGCTTTGATTGCTTCCTTCACAGTCATGTTATGGGGATCAGTGAGATCACAGAAACGAAAGTTTCTTGAAAAAGGAAAAGGATTATTATGAGCTTTATTGTAACACCTCTGTGTTACTTATATGTTAGCAGATCCAATAAAGAAAAAAATCACACTGAAGAAGTCAGAAAATAATTTGCTTCACTGGATTTATACTTCTTGGTTGACCAGAGGGCCTGGAACCTAACCATTCATCAGGAAAACTTGCCGGGTGTCAGAAGCAAGTATGGATTCCAAGGAGACGTGTGTTCGTGATCTTGACACAAACTTCAAGAGATCCTTGAGATTGTAATCTAAGAGATTACAGTTATGTTGTAATGTGTTTTATTTCTTAACTCTAAGAAAAATATTTTTTTAATTGATTAGCTTGCCAGTTCCAGCCAAGGTGGAGTAGTCTCATTTCCTCCCTAGTTTTCCCTCTTAAAAATATAAAATACTGGATATAACACAAAAAGTCAAACATAAAAACTTAAACATAGAATTACCTATGACAGCAATTCCACTTCTTGGTATATACCCAAAAGAATTGAAAGCAAATCTTGAACAGATATTTGTACACCCATGTTCACAGCAGCACTATTTACAATAGCCAAAAGATGGAAGCAACCCAAGAGTCCATCAACAGATTAGTGGAAAAACAAAATGTGGTATATATACACAAAGGAATATTATTCAGCTTTAAGAGGGAAGGAAATTCTGACACATGCTACAGCATGGATGAACCTTGACACATTATGCCAAATGAAATAAGCCAATTACAAAAGGGCAAATATTTTATGAGTCCACTCGCATGAGGTCTGTCTAGAGCCGTCAGATTCACAAAGACAAAAAGTAGAATGGTGGTTACCAAGGGTTTGGGGAGGGGAGAATAGGCTGTTATTATTTAATGGGGACAGAATTTCAGTTTGGGAAGATGAAAAGATCTAGATATGACGGTGGTGATGGTTGCACATCAATGCGACTATACTTAGTTCCGCAGGACTGTTCACTTAAAAATGGTAAATTTTGTGTTAAGAATATTTTAACAAAAGAAAAAACCAAACATAAGAAGACTCTGAAAAGTGGAAAGACTAAGGCAACTTCCTAGGGACCTTGAGACTTGAGGAACAACACAGCAGTGAGATCCCTGGGTTTTCTTTATGCTTCCATGTTATTCAGTCAGGGCACTGGAGAAGCATGCAACCTGGAACTACCAACAGGTGCAGACAAAAAGGCCCAAGAAAATCCTGAATTCTATAGGACTGGGAAAATGGTGATCAAAAACAGAACAGAAAGTCTTTGGACAATAATTGTTCTACTCTAGCCAAATATCAACAGAAAACTCCTTCACTCCCCAACCCCCACCACAGTATCAGCAGGGCTAACTGGGAAGCTGAACTTCTCCTCCAACTTATCAGCAATGAGGCAATGCTAGCACCATCCCATTTCCTATCCCTCATCCTGGTATGAGTAGGGCTGAGTAGGGAGATGAACATCTATCTCAACCCAGACCTGTGTACTGCACATAACCAGGATGAGTGACTTCTAAAGAAAGCAGACAAAATTGGATCCAGAAACTCTCAACACAATAGCCAAAATGTCCAGGATACCATTAAAAAACTACACATTGTAACAAGAACCAGAAAAATCATATCATGAATAAGAATAGACAACAGATTCTAAGAACATGACTCAGATGTTGGAATTATCTGATAAGGATTTTAAAGTAGCAATTATAGTAATTCTTCAATGAGCAATTTTTAACTATCTTGAAACAAATAAAAAAACATAAAATCTCAGCAAAGAGCTAGCAATTATAAAAAAGGAATAAACGAAAATTTTAGAACTGAAAAATATAATAACTGAAATCTTAAAAACTCAATGGATAGTCTCTACAGAAGAATGGAGGGGACAGAGGAAAGAATCAGTGGACTGCAAGATATAAAAATATAAACTACCCTATCTGGACAGCAGAGAGAAAATAGACTGGGAAAAAAATGAGAGGAGCCTCAGGGACCTGTAGGACATCAACAAAAATATCTACCATTCATGTCATTAAAGACCCACAAGGAGATGAGGGAGTATGGAGCTGAAAAATATCCAAAGAAATAATGGCTG
The DNA here is from genome assembly GCF_041296265.1 of Equus caballus. NCBI lineage: Eukaryota > Metazoa > Chordata > Mammalia > Perissodactyla > Equidae > Equus > Equus caballus. Next base: position 81,827,936 of record NC_091684.1, read on the forward strand.
AAAATTACATGCTGAACAACATAAATCTATAAACTCAAGAAGCTGAGCAAACCCCAAACAGGATAAACTCAAATAAATTCATGCCAAAACGCATCAAATTTCTGAAAATGAAAGAAAAAGAAAACATCTTAAAAGTGGAGAGGAATGATGCATTACCAATAGGGAATAATGACTCAAATGACAGCAGATTTCTTAACTGAAACGAAGGAGGCCAGAAAGAAGTGACATGACATTTTCAATCCCAAATTCTATACCAAGTGAAAATATCCTTCATCAATGAAAGGAAGATGGGGCTATTCTCAGATGAGGGAGACTCAAAGAATGTGTCACCGGAAGACATACTCTTAAAGCATGGCTGAAGTTCTCCAAACAGAAAAGAAATAACAGAAGGATAACAAAGAACAATAAAATGGTTAAAAGTGGGAATATATTTCTCCTATCCTTCTCTTCATGATGTTTTAAAATTATGTTTGATAATCATAGCAAAAACTATAATGTCATCTGATGTGTGTTCAATTTTTGTAGAAGAAATATTGACAATTAGATTTAAAAATTGAGAAGGATAAAGACACCCAAGTGGAAATAGGGTTTTTACACTTTAATCAAAGTGGCAAAATGATGATACCAGTAGATAATTATAAGTTCCTTATACATATTGTAATACCTAAAGCAACCACTAAAAAAAACTGTACAAACATATGTTCAAAAATACTGCAAATAAATCAAAATAAAATTCTAAATAATGTAGAAATTACTTCTAGGAAGTCAAGAAAAAGGAAATAGAGGAACAAGAAAGAGCAAGAATAAATAAAGACAAATAATAAAATGACACACTTAAGTCTTAACATATCAATAATCATTAAATGTAAATGGTCTAAATACAGCAATTAAAAGACAGAGATTGGCAGAGTGGTTAAGAAAACATAACCCAACTATATGCTATCTATAAAAAAACTCACCTAATATACTTAGGAGTGGCTATATTAACATCAGATAAGGTAGACTTCAGTGCATACAAAAATATCAGGGACAAACAGGGATGTAATATAATATAATGCTAAAAGTGATCAAGAAGATGTAGCACTCCTAAATGTGTATGTACCAAATAATAGAGCTTCAAAATACCTGAAGCAAAAACTCATAAAACCTGGAAAAGAAACACTTAAAATCCACAATTAGAGCCAGTGACTTCAACACCACTCCCTCAGGAATTGATCATACAACTAGACAGATACACACACACAAAAAAAAAATCAGCAAGGATATAGAAAAACTTAATAACACTATCAACCAACAGAATTTAATAATGGCATAACTTGAAGATGTTGTGGATTCAGTTCCAGACCACCGCAATAAAGCAAATATTGCAATAAAGTGGGTCACATAAATTTTTTGGTTTCCCAGTGAATATAAAAGTTATCTTTACACTATAGTATCATCCATTAAGTGTGCAATGGCATTGTCTTTAAAAAAACAGTGTGCATACCTTAACTAAAAAATAGTTTATTGCTAAAAAATGCTAACCATCATCTGAGCCTTCAGTGAGTCATAATCTTTTTGCTGGTGGAGAGTCTTTTAAAAAATGCAACATCTGCAAAGTGCAATAAAATAAGTTATGCCTGTACACATTCACAGAGCACTCCACACAAAAACAGTAGAATACGCATTCTTCAAGATAACTGGTTTTCAAATGTTTTTTCCCAGTCTGTACCTTGTATTTTCGTCCTCTTAACATGTCATATTTGTGCAGTTGTGCAAATCTATATATGGGACAAAATTGTATTGAACTATACACATGCACACACATGAATGAATGCATGTAAAAAAAGTGATGAAAACTGAACACAGTCACTAGTCTAGTCTAGTATTGTACTATAGTTGTTGCTTAAGGCTGCCATAACAATGTACCACAAATTGGGTGACTTAAAACAACAGAAGGGGCCCGCCCGGTGGCGCAGTGATTAAGAGCGCATGTTCCACTTCACCCCGGGGTTCGCCGGTTCAGATCCCGGGTGCTGACATGGCACTGCTTGGCAAGCCATGCTGTGGTAGGCATCCCACATATAAAGTAGAGGAAGATGGGCATGGACGTTAGCTCGGGGTCAGTCGTCTTCAGCAAAAAGAGGAGGATTGGCAGTAGTTAGCTCAGGGCTAAACTTCCTCAAAAAAAAAAAAACGAAAAACCGAAATTTATTGTCTCACAGCTCTGGAGGCCTGAAGTCTGAAATTGGTGTGTCAGCAGGGCTGTGCTCCCTCTGACACCTGCAGGGGAGAATCCCTCCTTGCCTCTTCCCAGCTTCTGGTGGTTTGCTGGCAATCCTTGGCATTCCTTGGCTTGAGCTGCATAACTCAAATCTCTGCCTTTGTTATCACATGGAATCCGCCCTGTGTGTCTCTGTCTTTACATGGTCATCTTCTTGTAAGACACCAGGAGGAGCCCATCCTACTCCAATATGACTTCATCTGAAGTAATTACATCTGCAACAACCCTATTTCCGAAGAAGTTCATGTTCTGAGGTCCTGGGACATTAGGACTCCAACATGTATTTTGGAGGGGAAACATAATTCAACTCACAATGTGTAATGCCAATTATATGTAAATTCTGTTTTGGATATTGTACTACAGTTATATAAAATATCAGCATTGGGGGAAGCTAGGTGAAGGGACATGGGACTTTGTACCATTTTGCAATGATATTTTTTTCCTATGAATCTATAATTACATCAAAATAAAAATTCTTAAGAGATGTTTTGCTTGATAAACAGAGATCAAGTTGGAGGTCTGACTCCATTTTCCATCTTCACTGGCACATTTTGGGGCTTTACATTTCCAACTGTTTTTGACACGGAATGAATTTTCTCCTGTGTGTTTCCTGTGGTTTATCCTAAGTGTTTTCTGAATATATAGCATATTTTTAAATACGCTGCTCAGAAGCCTTGAGACCTTGGTGATTTCCTTCTCATTGCAATCCTTCCTAAGAATTTCACAAGTAAATCACCAAGCCTCCTAAGCAATGATGGTCAACAATTTCTCAACCCTGCATATGGGAGAAAGCATTATAATTCTAAACAATGTTCCCTCCTCTCTAGTCTCGAGTTACTGTGGTCTGGGCCTGGGGAAATGGTGATGTTTTCTTGACCTTCTTTAGGGAAGGCTTGGGAGAGCATTCCTGATTTCAAGCAGCTGGGCTCTGTGGTTCCTGTAAGGTCCTGGAAATTATCTGATAGGAACTAGGAACATAGCTATGTGGAGTGGAGCCCACCAGAGAAGCACCATGGGACCCAAACTTTCTCCTTCCTTCTCGCTTATTCAAGTGCAAGGAGCCAGAGGGGTTGACCTTGGGGAAGATAAGCTATAGCCCAGAGCCTAGGGTTTGTCAACCATACCATGAACCTATTGCTCATTGTGTCTGAAGAATGGGAGCCCAGGATGCAGGCCAGTGAAGAAGTCAGGCAGTGGCAGAGAGAGGGAGGAAACCTGACAGCTGTGATAAAAACCTAACCAACATGTGGAGGGAGATAGAAGTAGGGTTACTGCATTAGTTTTCTATTGCTGTGTAACAAATTCTCACTGACTTAGCAGCTTGAAACCACATGTGTTTATTATCTTACAGTTTCTGTAGGTCAGAAGTCTGGGTAGGGTCTCTCATAAGCTTTTGGCTGAGGAGCATTTCCTTCTGGAGTGCAGGGTCTACTTCCAAGTTCACATAGTTCTTGGCCAAATTCAGTTCCTTGCAACTGCAGGACTGTGGTCCCAGCTTTCTTGCCCACTGGATGTCATCAGTTAGAGGCTGCTCTCTGCTCCTAGAGGTCACGCTCAGCTCCCCGCTCATGGCCCATCCACAGGCCCTCTCACATCGTGGCAGCTTACTTCCTCAAGACCAGCAGAAGGATCTCTCAGGTTTGGAATCTCTCTTCAGGAAGGGCCTAATCTCATTTAAGGGCTCAGGTGATCTCCCTGTTGATTATTCAAAATCAACTGATTAGAGATCTTAATTTCATCTGCAAATTGACCTTCACCTCTGCAATCTAATCCATCATATTCATAGTCTTGCCCTCACTTAAGGGGAGGAGCTTATTTGGGATGTGTACACCAGGGGAGAGAAATCTTTGGGGACTCTCAGAATTCTGCCCACTACAGGTGTGGGACGCTAAGAGCAGGGCCTGAGACGCTAGGTCCAACACTGGCTTAAGTCTAGGACAGGACAGCTGGCAAACTCTCCAACAGAAGGCAGAGAAGGAAATCAAGCAGAGCCCAATTTCAAATTAAACCCATGTGGAAAGGGGCTGGGATAAACTAAAACTCAGACACTCTGCAGCACCGTAGGTCCTGAGACAGGTGGGTACTGATGGACACCAAGGGCTATTCAGGAGCCCAGGGTCCTGGCAGTAGCAGAGCATGGCTAGCTTCTGAGCCATGCCAGCATTTGACACATAGGTCACCCAAACCTTCTCAGAAGGGAAGGCCAACAATTTCTCAACAGGGCATGTGGGAGAGGTTGCCATAATTCTCAAAAACGGCCACTTCTCTCTAGTGGGGCCTGGACATGGAGAAACAGTGGCATTTTCTGACCCAGGTTGGGAAAGACAGCTGCTGACATTCTCACCACCACACCAGTCGGAATCAGCTCAGGCACAGGCTGGCCTGGGCCTACAGATGGTGGAAGATGGGGGCACTTCTCACAGACTCAGATCCTGGGAATTGGGAAAGCCAGCAGGATTAGAAACACGCTTTCCTAAAAAGGAGCTCTCTTGTTCTCACAGATTTTGAGGAGCCATCTCCCATAGTCCAAGTGGAGAATGGTGCAATGGGCTGAGTTACACGCAGGTCTGATGGGCTGGGCCAGCGGCACAGAGATGCGGTAGTCCCCCTTACCCACGGAGGATACGTTCCAAGACACTCAGTGGATGCCTGAAACCGCAGATAATACTGAATCCTACATATACTGTTTTTTCCTATACATACATATTTGAGGTGCAACAGCAAAACTAGCATGAACTTCTTTTTCCTTCTTCACAATTTCACAAATAGAAGATTTGTTCTTACCGTAGATCTTAGCAACCTCAGCATACAATTTTTTTTCTTTCCTTATTAAGTCAGGAACTTTCACATTTTCACTTAAAGGAAGCACTTTATGGTTTCTCTTAGGCATATGTGAATTGCCAGCATTACTAATCTTGCACTTTGGGGCCATTATTAAGTAAAAGGAGGGAACACAATCACTGCAATGCCGCCAACAGTCCATTTGATAACCAAGACAGCTCCTAAGTGACTAACAGGCGGCTAGCGTAAACAGTATGGCTCCGCTGGACAAAGGGATGATTCAAGACCTGAGCAGGATAGAGGGAGACTTCACCATGATTCTCAGAACAGCATGCAGATCTTAATTTTATATTTATAAAACAGAGACAATAACGCATGTATTAAAACAAAAATGCTTGTAAAAGCAGTCAGGAAACTGTAAACCATCACCCAGTGAAGGTCTGACTGTTACTATAACATTTTAACAAATGGGCAGCTTTAGTGAATAGAGATAGTTTTGCTTTACATGCAGACAAATTGCCCTGCTGTCTCATTGACCATATACGTGACTAAACTGAAAGCAGACTGACATATGGTTTTCTTTCACATCCCCATGCCGAAATATATAAGACTGGCAAGTACAATTTGCCGTCTCTAAGATTTAAGACGAGTAAGACAAAGGGAGATCCCAAGTCAATGAAATCCACGTTCAAGGCACAGTTGCCCTCAGCTCTGTGACCTGGTCCTCTGTGTGTCTCCTCTCCATGCCTGTGTCCTTGGAATTCCTCAGCCGAAGCAGACGCCAGGAGGGAGGAGGCCATGAAGGATAAGCAACAGGAGTGGAATCCACCGGCCTGGAGCAGGGAAGGGACCTCACTGGAGCAGGATCTGCAGGTCCAGGTTCCAGGCCCAGCCCCTCGCACCCCTGTAGCTACTCTTCCATGTCCTCCAGGAGGAAATACCACCCCCCACGTTGCTGAGATGAGGCAGCCAGTGCAGGCCAGGGGCCACAGTGGGGCCTCCAAAGGTGATATACAGACATTGTCTCCAAAACACAAGGAATGTGAAAAGGGAAGCTAGCCACGTGCATTCAGTCTCATTCTGTTGAATGACTACTCACTGAGTGGCCACTAAATACATCAAAGTCACATGGGGTGGGGGAGGGCATTAGAGGAAATGGAGGGGAATTAAGTCGACACACGTATTGGTTTACTGGGGCTGCCATAACAAAATACCTCATACTGGGTGGCTTAAACAACAGAAATTTATTTTCTCACAATTTTAGAGGCTAGAAGTCTGAGATCAAGATGTTGGCCGATTTGGTGTCTTCTGAGGCTCACTCTCCTTGGATTGTAGATGGCTGTCTTCTCCCTGCGTCCTCACGTGGTCCTCCCTCTGTGTGAGTCTGTGTGCTAATCGCCTCTTCTCATGAGGACACCAGGCATATCGGGTTAAGGCCCACCCTAATGACCTCATTTTACCTAAACTACCTCTTTAAAAGCCCCACCTCCAATACAGTCACATTCTGAGGTGCTAAGCGTTAGAACTACAACATATGAATTTGGGGGGGTGCACCATTCAGCCCCTAAGTCCACCCCAGCCTAAGAGTGCAGCACCGGTCAGTGCATCACCCCACAGATGCCCACACTCCTTCTCTGCTGACATCCAGTGCCCTTCCAAAAGTGACAGGAACCTACTGGGCAGTGGAATGTCTCCTCTCACTTGGAGAGCTGATGCTCCAAGGGTCTATCATTGTAACCATGGTAACATGTGCTTCAGAGAACTTTAGGGAACAATAAAAGGGAAGAAACCCTGGAGGTCAGTTTGTTAAAACACCCAGCGTGACACTCCACTGGCCTGGTCACTCCTCTCAAATGAGGCTCTTGGGTGGGAAGTATGAGATGGAGCTGCCATTCAACCAACTGGCCAAGGGGCAAGACTGTGAGTTGGGCCTTGTGTCTGCTACCTCAGAGGGCCCTGCTTTGTCCTCACGTCCTGAGAATGGAACCCAGCAACAGATGCAGATGGCTTGCTCTTGTCGGCATTTGAAAGTCACTCTTAAATTCAACGTAGTGACTTGTGCTGAGAATTTCCAATTCAAAGAGGACCAATAGAAAGGATGATTTGGCCCCCATTCATTGGGCACCTCACAAGTCATTCTACTCCTAGACAGAGAAACTCACAGGAGTGGGGAGACATTCACAGGGGAAGGCACAGTCACCACACTGAGCCAGAGTTAGGTGATAGGACATAAGTGACTGAAGCCCAGGGCATCATAGGGACCTAATTATTAGGTCGCACAAACCAGGCAGCAGCCATAGCCTGTCCTCCTGTGGAAGAACCTGGGGCCAGATTAGAAATACTGGAGAGGCAAACACATCTGTGCCGAAAGGGGGCAAAGAGGCCATGTCCCTTCCTGGGCTTCCTAACGAGGAAGCAGCACAGCAAGTCTGCAGAGCCACAGCCGCGCTGGCAGCACCCACTCTGTCCCTGGGGGCACACTCTATCTCCTGGCCATCTGGTCAGAGGAAGGCATCTGAGAAGTCACTGCCATCAGAGTGAATCCTGTCCTTGAGCACCTGCCATGAGAAGTAGTCACATGGTGAGAGGAACCCTCAAAAACAAAGCGTCCCTAGTTGTGGGACACAGCCAGGCCTTGCTGTGCTCAGACTCACCCCACTATCGGCCTGCAAGGGAATCTAAGCTTGAAGATAATGAAGTCCCCAAACCAGCCTGTGTTCTGTGAGTACCTGTGTACATGAACTTGCTAGGAAGAATCGGACCTGATCCCTGAGCCAGCCTGAAAGAGAGGTAGAGTGGCATGCGGGTGAGCCCCAGTCAATGGCCCACCACAAAGAGAACCACTGGGCCTATGTCCTAGGCGTTTATCCCAGGGATTAGGCTGGACGCAGTCCATGTGAGGTTGCTGCTTCTGTATCAGATGCCCAAGCCTGGAGCCTGTGGGAAGGATGATGGACACGAAATGTAGGAAGCATGAGAAGAAGGATCCCCTTTTGGCAGCACCAGACCAATAAGGACCAACTGGAACTGCTTTGATCTCTAGTTGGAGAGACTGGAGCAGGAGGTGCAGCAGGACCCTGGAAGCTCCACTGGTGGCTGCCGCAGCAACAATGATCTGTACTGACCTCTAAGAGGGTAGGCTGCTCCTTAGCAGTGACTTTCCACATCTCATGTAAAGTGTGGTCCACACTCTCTTGGAACAATTCAGAGAATTGTTGAAACAACTGAGCACAGAATTCTGGGGAATAACATTTCAGCTTAGCTAAGGTGACACATATAAATCCACCCAACAGGTACCGTGACCCAACCTAAGAAGTGACTGTTTCTCCTAGGAGGACAGAATCTAGGAGCTCTGGGATGCAACTGTAGGGGATCCAAGTGCCCTTTTAAAACGGGGTCAGGAAGGTTCCACGAGGCAGTGACATCCAAGGTGGTTTTGGAAACAAGGTGGGATCCTGGACATGGGGCCTGAGATGCAGCTGGCCCAGGGACAGGGTCCTACAGAGAGTCACAGGCAGCAGCATAGAACAGGAGCGGACAGAAGCAGTCTCCGCCTGCAGAGCTCAGAGAGGATGGGGGCGCAGAGATGAGCCTTCTGCTTTCTCCCCCAGGGCAAATAGGCAGACATAAAAAATGCTTTACAGGCATGAAGTTTCCTATTCCCTTGTGTGAAATTAAAGTCTTTGGACTGGAACCACAGTATCTTTTTTTAAGATCATGTTTCAGATGGTCCATTTTAGGTCTTGAACTCCCTGTGATACCTTACTTTATTTTTCCCCAATCTTTTACTACACTAAGTAAATATTAAAACATACATGAGGCTCAGATCTCCTTTCATTATTCATCAAGTGTAGCTGGCTCAAAACGTGAGGGGATTATCTTTTGTCTGCAGCCCTAATAAGGTTGAACCTCCATCTTTTCATATTCTCTCTCTCCAAACTTTTCCTTACCTCCCTCCTCCTTTTCACCAGTACGTCCTTAATTTTTCATTTTTTATTGCTTCTTACACCAAAAATCAAAAAGTATTATAATATTTTTAAAAACAAAAATAAAGGACATGTAACAAAAGAAAAGCAGCTGGCACATTACCATTTAACTAGGATCAAAAACTGTCTTCCAAACCTGTGTTCCCCTGGTCCCTTCCACATGCATCCTTAGTTGTACCTGGTGGGTTCAGGAAGGAGTATAATTTTCTACTTTATTCGCTTGATAATATCTCAGAGATTTTTTCTCTAAGATATTTGCCAAATTGGCTTCCCTGTTATCATTTACAACCAGGCTGCAGTTTTCAGGGAGTAAGCTAACGTCCATTTTGGTGAGGGAGAAGCCTTGGCTGGTGCTCCAGTGTTGGGAGCTGTGGGGGAAAGTGCTTTAGCCTGATGTGATCCTCAGAGAGCCACCCTTCTCTTCCTCGTGGGCAGTGATAGCTAGATCCAGGAGAATTCCTTTGCCATTCAGACACTAGCCTCTTAACATGCCTGAAATGACTTGAGGAGTTTTTCTATAAAGAGGTGTAAGGAAAGGAGAGTGGTGGCTAAGGTGCTACTGAGCATTTCCCTAACCACATCTCATCCCCGTATCCCCTCCCCGGAGTGGCTCACCAGGACTTGCAAGGTGAAGAGGTTTTTGTGTTCCTCACAAGGAAGACCTTGAAGGATCTGCATGCACAAAGGGAGGAAAGAAAACTAATATTTTCTTATTAAATTTTGCACCTAAAACCCAAATCTATAGTTTTATAAAGTGATCTTTTAAAATGCTGAACCTGGAACAAAAAAGACATGAGACATAGGAAACAAAAAGTAACATGGTAGATATAAATCCAAATATAGCAACAATATTAAATACGAATGGATCAAACAATCCAATCAAAGACAGAGATTGTCAGATTGGATTTTAAAAAGACAAGATTCAATTATATGCTTTCTGTAAGAGACCTACTTTAGATTCAAAGGTACAAAAGGGCTGAAAGTAACAGGATAGAAAAGATATATCATGCAAACAGCAAGTGTAAGAAAGCTGTAGTGACTATATTGATATCAGACAAAATAGACTTTAAAACAAAAAGTATTACTAGAAAAAATAGAAACATTTTATAATAAGAATCAGAAATATATACCACTATAAACATATATGCACTAAACAACAGAGCCCCAAATCATGTGATGCAAAACTGATAGAAACGAAGGGAGAAACAGACAACTCAACCATAATAGTTGGAGACTCCAGTACCCCACTTTCAATAATGGGGAGAACAACTAGGCAGAAGGCAATTGAGGACTTGAACACTGTAAAATGAAACCTTTGCAAGTGAAGGAAACCTTTTACAAGTTCTTAAGAGAGGAAAAACAACCTCCGAAGGGTGACATGGAGGAAGAGGGGGTGCTAGATGTGGGTTGGGAGATCTAACCTTGAGCCTTGCTGGGCTGTGCACTAACTAGGTGGCCTAGAGCTATTTACCAGAAGTCTCTGAGCCTTAGCTTCCTCACACATTAAATGAGGTGAGAATGCACTGCTCGTAGAGCTTTCACGTGGATTTCTAAAATGAAGTACATTAAGGAAATTAATTCCTAGGCTGTGCAGTGCAATCCAAATGCAAGACATGCTGATCCTGGGCCTGTTTGCCCTCAGAGCCATTCCAAACCCTTCCCCTCTCAGCATTATGGGGATAGAGCTTCAGGGAAGGAGGGGTCAACCCTTTCAGGCTGTGTTTCCTGGACTCCTCTGCCAGCTGGTTTCTGACAGGATTCACCCAGACAGACATATTAGTAGAGAGAGTGCAAGAAAGAGAGAAGCCAGGTTATTTCTCCATCACCATTTCCCCACACCTAGGTGGTATCTCTGGCAGTCTTCCCTGGGTCTCCAGCTCCTTCCAGACAAACCAAGTTCTCAGCTTTCATAGGATGACCCTCACACCTGGCCCCTTTTGGTCCCTCTCACCCAGTGGGGTTGCAGGACCCTCCAATGTCTCTGTGCTCTGGGCTCACAGTCCTCCTGTCACCTGGGTAACCAGTTTCCTCTGCTATAAATACTTAGAGTGGCCTCTCTTTCTCTGATTGCACCTTGGGTAATTAGAAAGATTTTGTATCTGGGGCCCAGCCCAGTAGCATGGTGGTTAAGTTTGCATGCTCCACTTCAGATCCCGAGTGCAGACCTACACACCACTCATCAAGCCATGCTGTGGCAGCATCCCACATACCAAATGGAGGGGGATTGGTGCAGATGTTAGCTCAGGAACAATCTTGCTCACCAAAAAAGTGTTTGTTTCTAAACTATGGAAAGTGTGAAGATAGAGACCCTGTCTTTATTTCAACTGATATTTATTGGGTTTTTGTTATTTGTTAGACCTTGAGCCAGGAGACAGAGATGAAGCAGCCAGACAGGGGCCTGTACTCCTGAATGCAGTCTTACTCCTCTTCACTCTGCCACAGAGCCTGGCACAGAGTGAGCGTCAATGCGTGTTTGTGCCTAGAGGGCTATTTAAACAGAGCTGGGACTTACTGCATGCTCTCTGTGCACAACTCCTTAACCTGCTGTAAATACATTTTGTATTTGATCTATACAACCCCCTAGGAGAAACTGAGGCAGTTTGCATGGAAAACCAGGGGGTACGATGGGAACCCATCCTCTTTACCACCTTCCTCACTGCTGATTCAAACTTACCAGGGTACCAGCTGACCAGCAGTCTCCTTCCAATCTCCTGCAACAACCTACATGAAACGAAAGCAGAATGCAGATAGCTAAGTTTGGGGGGCTCTTATTGGGGATCGCTTTTGGATTCTGAATGTGCGACACCATATGCTGTTGAAGTTTGAGTTCCCCTGAGCGGCTGTGTAGATGCTCCTCAGCCCCCACGTGAAGGAGGTGCCCCCATGGGTTTTAACTACATGGCCGCACTGTTTATTCTTCTACTCTTCCTTTTTACACTTCAAGTGATCTTTGGGCATAAAGCCGTGGGGACGAGTCACGGGACACTGAATATGTCCAAGGTGACTAACATCTTGGGACATTTTAGAACATTTTTGTATTGTTTACATTAAAAGAATGTGTATTTTATTTCATAACACAGAACTGGCATTTGACATGTTGAGTCAAAGTAAGTCACCGGTGAAGTTCCTGAATTACAGCAGGCAAGTAATTAGTCCCTGGAGGCCTGTTGCTTCAACAGTTTTCATTTATCTCTTTTCAAAGAACAATGTGGGTTTTTTTTTTCTTTAAATCTTAATACCCACTGAAACCCCGCGCCCTATAGCACCCTTCCCCACACACATGCCCAGCCCTTGTCCATCTCCAGATTCAGCCAAGACCGTGCACTGACCTCAACATGGGGCTCCAGCTTTGATGGCTGCTCCTCAAGTCCTCGTGGGTCAATTTTCCACAAGTCAACAAGTTGATTTTATTTGCTGATAATATTCACTCTGTTTCACATTCTAGCTTATAGTTGTGTTGCTGCTGATTGTCCAAATACTTTACAGAGAGAGAAAGATGACATTTTTACCAGAATAGAGTGCAACGCAGAGGCCAGGCTCAGGGTCACAAGTGCAGCAGTACAACTTTCCTATTTATGTAAAAAGGAAACAAACATTTCCGGGTTTGGTTGTCAAGCTCAGGACACCACCGATGGGGACGGCGCTGCCTTGGTGATTCGCAGAGCAGGAGGCACTTTCATTTCCAATGTGAACAACAAGTTCTACTTTGTTAATACCTCTTGGGTTAAAATTACTGATAAATACGACAGAAACATTAAAACCTTAAGTGTGTAGTTGCCTTTTTAAGTCTCGAGGACATTTAAATGGAATAACGCAACCATTTGCTATTTTTTAAGATATGGGTTTATGAGGATGGGGAGGTTATTTTTCCATACAATAAACTTACCAATTCAGACAAATTGAGGACAAGGATAGTTTAAATCAACTTAAATTCTGCATTAAAAGTATTTTAAGCATTTTAAGTATTTCCAAGTTGACACACTAACTCAAACCAGGTTGGCAAAACGTATCCTTTGTTAAAACAAAGAGGTCTTTAGTGGTGATTTGTGGATAGCTTTGGGGTTCAGAACAGAGAGAAGTTACTCAGATTCTGAGCTGATTTCTGATAGAAGGAAACAGGGAAAGCTTCATGCTGAAGCTGACATTTTAAATAAGTGAGACACAGGAGCGGCAGGAAGGTCATTCCCGAGCAAGACGTTGCCATTCGAAAAGACACAGAAGCAGGAACACAGGTAGATTTAGAGAAGGGTAGGATTTCCTACATGGTGAGCATACAGAAGGAAGGGTAGAGATGAAATGAGAAGGAAATTGGGATCAAGCCATTTTTCTTAGGATCGCCTTGATTTTGTTAGGAGCACTTCACTAAAAGATCCACATAGAGAAAATAGCTAATGAATGCTATTTTGCCCTGTAGTCATTCCTAGAGCTCAGTTTTCTTTTTCCCTGGGAAGTTATGGGACACTCGGGGTGCACATCTGGGACAACACAGGCAGAGGAAGTTATCTGGGATCCTGGATCAGGTATTGAACCCTACCCGCGGTTCTGGTGTGGGCCACTGAGTCGGAGATGCTAGGAATCGAAATATGCTCAGGGTGCAGCTGATGAAAGAAAATGTGGCCAGAAGTGAGCATTGGGTCAATGCACGGATGCGCCCAGGTAGGACCTGGCCCATGCTGGCTTCCCTGGGACTACCTCTCAGGATGGAAGGAGCCGTCCTTTGAGGCAGAAGAGAGTCATCCCTTCAAAGTGGCCAGAAGCAGATGTCCCTGATTGGCTGACCAATGACGGACAAAAGTGACCAGACAGAGAGGGCAGGACAAAGGCTATGGCTCAGGTGCAGCTGTTGGAAGCTGCTGCTGTGGCCTGGAACCACAGGGCTGCAGGGCCCTCTTCAAGATGCCCTCTCTGCTGACCAAGGTTGCTCCAAGACCAGCAGTGAGCTCAGCCAGGCTGGGAAACCCAAGTGCTTCATAGTCTTGGATGTCCTCTGCCTTCCAAGACGGTTTTCCCCATGGAAACCGTTCTGTTCTGTTCTCTTACTGCGAGCTTCACCAAGAACAGAAATCAATGAAGCCTTCCCCAGCCCACCCAAAGAACTCCCAGACTGAAGCCCTAGATATGCTTGAACTGCACCAAGACCCTCCAATTCATAACTTGGAAAAACAACCTTATGGAGAGCATTAGACACACTGCTGGGAACCTCTGGATGTTGAAAAAAGGGAAGACCACTCATCAGACTCAGTTATCACAACCATTCTCTTTGATTCCACTTCAAATTCCAAGCATAGTTTAGCCTCCATGGTTACATGAAGTAAATGGGGGTGCATGTGGGTATATGTAGGTATGTGGGTGCAGCGTTTCATTTTTTCTTTCAGGTCTTGAGATAGGATTAAAAAGCCACTAAACTCAAAACATAGGCCAGAATTTCAGGATGTGATACTTACCTGGACGTTTGTGGCCTCCAGAGATTTGGAGCCAGTCTTGAGTTGGGCTTCCTCCCTATCAGCATTTAGCTTTATCTTCATAAATTACCTCCCTCAGAACACAATTTTTCTGTGCGTTCTTAGCTCTGTTTGTCTCCCATAAATCAACTGCAGGTCTGTTTAATTATCCCTCAGCAATTTTAAACAACCAACATTTTTAATGAGGCAGAGAATGAATAAGGCCAGAAAGTAGAATTTTAAGGGTCCATTGTGGGTCACTCTGTATATTTTTCAAAGTCAGACGTTCCTGAGATAAGTCACATATTACCCAGATCTCAAGGCTTGGCCAATGTCCTTTCCCACTGCGTGACCAGTGAAACCCTTGGCCATCAGCAGGCTGCCTTTGGTCAATGGCCTTGAAGTGTGTCAGTTGCTATAAACACGCATGATGAATGAGTGTTTTGGTTATGTGAGGAATTCAGTCACCTTGGCTCAGCCTGTGAAAGTGGCAGAGCTGTGGATAGCTGAACCAAGGGACTATGCCTACCACCAGAGCCCAGGCTGTTGGTGTTTGAATGTCACTAACATTGAGACTTTTCCTTGAAATCCATAAATTTCTCCATCTGGTTTTAAGATCAATGTGATAGCTCAGTGAAATAGCCCACAATCCCCTCTTGCTTGTGGGAAGCATCCTTGTGACTTTGCTAAAAGGTGGACGGACCTAGCTTCACTAGCCCTGCTTCAAAGAGGGAAGACTCTCACCTGTTGGCACCAATCTGCCAAAGCCAGCAGGACGTTCTCAGGTGAATATCTCCACTCTCTCCTACCCTGCAATGGACATGGGCTGGCAAGATATTGCTCAGCCAGGCTGCAGGTGAGGGCAGCACACTTTTGCACAGCTGTATTTGTGCAATGCTGAGTGCCTGGGTGCAAGCTGGGGACCACACACAGATCTAAGGGCCAGTCCTTGCAGCTGAATGGCCAGACCACAATCCAGCAGATGGGTAAGGCTGAATGGGAGGCAAGGAGGCAAAAGAGAAGTGGAAATTGGTTTCCACTTCTGAGAGGAGAAAGGCACAAGGGGACAAATAGATTCCTGAGGGCCTTTCAGAAATTTTTGTTTGTTTAGGACATTCTTATGACCACAGAAATGGGAACAATTCTAAGACGATTGCCTTAGCAGAAGCTTATTACCACGGCCGCCTTTCCTCCGACCCCTCACCCTTCTATTCCATCGCTTCATGTGCCCAGATACCATGCTGAGCTCCATACATCAAGTGTCTCAATTAACCCTCAAAACCACCCATTTTACAGGTGAGGAAAACAGAGTACTGAGGGCTTGAACAACGTGCCAAAAGGCACCCTGCCCCTTACGGAGCTAAATTCAGACCACAGTCCAGGCCTATTCCACAGCCCAGCTTGGCTGCACCCGGGGCTCACTGGCCCCTGTCCTGGCGTGAAGAACGTGGGATCCTGTCCTTCAGGGCATGTCTCTGTCTGTTTGTCTCAGCTGACCTCTCTGAACCTGAAGTTGTTTCTAATTAAGGAGAAAATTTAACAGAGTGTTTATGAATCATGGCTCTCAAATCAAATGCATCAATTAGGGTCCCAGCTATATGACCTAGGGAAAGACCCACCCACTCTGCATCGCAGGTGAGTCACTGTCCAGGTGGGACTCACGGCAGAACCTATCCCAGCTGGGTTGTAGAGATCACTTAGGCGAAGCTATTAGAAGAGAGGGTGGCTCACAACATGCGCTCTAAAAATTGGCTGTGGTAACTAGTTACTCTTTCATGTCTACTCTTGTTTCTTCCTTCACCCTCCTTGCAAGAGAACAGCAAAGAGCTTGGGATTTCTGTCGATTTACAGAAGTTACTGATTATGTCACAGCTGTTTACTCGTGGCCCAAGGATACTGGGACAAGTTAGAAGCCCACACAGAAATCCAGGAAATTGTTATTTTGATCTTTAATGTGAGTTTTCTTGCCAAGTTAAGTAATCTTTGCAGGCCCTATAATATGTTAACATTTAGGGAGGGAGTTTATTAACTGCTCTAATCCATTTTTAGTAAGGCCCATTACCAAATACAGAGTTAAGTCTCCAATTAAAGCTTTCCATTAAAGAATGAAAGCTATTTGCCAAACCAGAAGAAGAAAAGACAACTTCTCATAGTTTTAAAGTTTAGCTTCCTGTAAATGGTAGTCTCCTCACAGGCATGAGTCAACTCATTCAATGTTTCAGTTTATCAACTATGAAGCGGAGAACATTCTGGAAACCTAGACAAGACAGTACCTTCTCAATAAGGGATCTCAGGTGGTAACTTGGACACACACACACTCACACTCAAATAGTTACTCTAGTATCCTAACATCTAAAGCCAGTGTACATGCAAAGTTTTAGGAGAAAAAAAAGAAAGAAGACCCTGATTTCTTTGGTCTCAGAAACTCCTAGAAGGCAGACTTCTTAGGAGAAGTTGTTTCAGTTGGGCTTTCAAGTTTCTGTACAGTTTTTCTGGATTGAAAAGACATAGAAACATTCTAGGCCAAGTTAAATGGCTATGCAAAGACATGGAGGTTGAGAATTGTGTGGGTTCCTGCCAATGATGAGACATTGTGAGCATCTGTGTCCCAGAGATAGCAGACTAGGGAGATAATGCTGGAAGAGAGTCTGAATGCCATGTTATAGAGTTAGGAGTTTATTCTAACGGGTGTATTCATGTCTGACCCCTCTCTGTAAAACCTCTTGCCCTGACACTTCTGGGCTTTCAGAACCGTGTGGGGAGCCATGGACAGAGCAGGCAGGAGACACTGAGCTGTTGGCCATGCGCTGCCTTAGGAGAATGCCAGGGTGCCTTCATCACTCTTCCTCAGTCTCCTTGATTTTACCTTCACTTCTGACTGCGAAGTGTTTTCTAAAGCCCTCCTTGCTAACCAGGGAGGCATGATTCTCCCTTTCGATGAACCCAGAGATCTTTGCTAAGGAGTAAACTCTTCCTGGGTTCCCTGATCCCTTCAAAATTCTTGGATGATGGAAATTCCTAATAAGCTAAGGTTTCCAGAGTGGCAGAGAAGGGAATACAGGGCACCATGCACAGCACCTTCAGAGTCCCGGAGATGAAGTAGACCAAGCAGAGAAGTGAAATGAAGACCCACAGCCATTCTGCCCCCTTTTAGTCCGGTCTGTCCAATAGAGAAACTGTTCATGGCCACTGGCAACATCCTCTGCATAGGGACAAAGAGCACCAGAGAGAATACAGATGGGGCTTGGTTCTAAGATGCCTGAAGTCTGCCTGGCAATAAAGGGCATTTCATTTTGAGAAGTGAAATGGGGACCCAGGAGCCTTGTGCATTCCAACAACTCTTGGCTTCTGAGGTAGTCCCCACTCAGCTCAGCCTAGTGGCTAGGAGCCCATAGTGTCATCCTGCTCCAGGCTCCCCAGGCCAAGTGGGAGCCCAGAGCATTGTGCTGGGTTCTTTAGGGCAGACCTTGTGGGTTGCTCAGTGGGCTGAAGGTGCCAGTCAGGAAAGCCTCACGATGACTGCTCTCTGCTGGTCATTGAGATCTGTGCCCCGGGAAGAGGAGCCAGAGGCTCTGTCAAGCTGTGTCACTCATAAATAAGTATGAGGCCACTTTGTGGTTCAGATGTTCCACCTACTGTATGAAAATAACATACCTTGAACAATGCATTTGTGTCTTTAACAGCCATTTATTGAGCACATGTGGGACCTGCCATTAAGCTCACAATCTAATAGAAATAAATATAAATATTTCAATACAGTCTAGTATATCCAGTACCAGCCATGTCCACACAACAGGCGTTGTTACAAAGGGGCAAGAGGATTCCCTTCAATGAGTAGGAAAGTAAAGAGGGAGATTGAATAAGCCTCCCCATCCAGGTGATGCATTAACAAGCCCTAGATGTCTGAGTAGGAGTTCTCAGGTAGAGTCTGTCCCTACAGAGTAATTCCAGTAGAGTAAACACATACTCTACAGTCGAGACCCAGGAACCTTGGCGCCTGAAAGGGGATGCTGTTAATAATTATGCTCGACTGATGGACACAAACCAGGAACATAAACCGGCCATCTGGGACATGTATTTACCCAGTGTCCAGGCAGAGTGTATGCGGGCATGGAGGCTTGAATTGGCATCTGTTGGATTTGGGCTACGAGTAACAGAAAATCCTTGCCAAATTTACATAACTAGAATCCAAGCAGGCCTCCAGCTGAGATGCCACTTGGCAGCCTAATGCCTCCATTAAGGATCCTGGTGCCTTCTCTGTGTCCTCACCATAAATTTCATTCTAGGGCTGTCCCTTTAGTGGTCTCAAGATAATGACCAGCGGCAATGGAGCCATGGGCTTCATTACTCACACCAAGCAAGACAGAGAGAAAGAGAAACTTTTCCTTAATCTCTCTGTCCGCCCCAGGCCGATTGTAGAGCAGGAAGGCACCATGTACAGAGAGATCTGAAGGCAAGCAGCCCTCCTTGAAGGATCTGGGGAAAATGGTAATCTGTTGCAGGGAGGGGAGCAGGTGTGGGGAGGTGGTCAACAGTGTCCATAGAAAGGGCAACTCCAGATTGCTGCAGTTTAAGCTAGGGAAAAAGGTGATGGGGAAAGTTGAAGAACAGGTGAGCAGAGGTAGACAGGGAGCAAATTCTGAAGGCTCTTGTCCGCTTTGTAAGCTATGGAATGTCATGGTGGATTTTATGATAAGTTTTGCGCTTTTGGAAAACTCACCCTAGGGACAGTGTGGAAGGTGGACTAGGAAAGGGCAGATTATAGGCGAGGAATCACAGTCAAGCAATGGCAATAATTCAGGTAAAAGATGATGTGACAGTAACCCTGGAAGTGAAGAGGAGAGGAAGGAATGGTATTTAGATAGTTCCTACATCCAAAGGACCACATGGGGGAATTCAAGGGTACTCCCTAGAATTCTGGATCAGGGAGCTGGGTGAGCACCCCCACCATTAATGAAGTTATAGAGTTCAGAAAGATAACCATGTTTCTTTGGTGTGAAAGGCTACAGACTTGATGAATATTGAGTTGAAATAAGTTGAGTTTGGAGTACCTTTGGGATATGTGAGGGGACAGATCTAAAGTTTAGGAGAGTCAGGGCTAAGGATATGCTTCTGAGAGTGGAGACAGTATCTAGAACCTTAGTATCCCAAGGCTGACGGTGGTTGAGGACAGGTGTTGGGGACCATTGACATCTAAGAGCTGACTTTGTCTCTTTGGTCATCAGCTAAGACTGAGGTGGAAGAATTAAAGATAAGGGTATGGAGAACGTCTGAAATATAGTCTTTTAAGGAATTGGGAGAAAGATCTTCCTCATAGGAGGATCCTGTGAGAACAGTAATTCAATCAAGTTCAGGCAGAACTGGGGCCAAAACCTTCTGGGGTCTGTGTCTTCATCCATTGACTGATGTCTCTGCATCTAGGTTAACTGCTCTCTGCTCTGGGCTCCTAGACACGGATTTACACCCACCTCCATCATAACACCACGTCACTGGAACATTTTCAGGGTGTCTGCTTCATTGCACTATGGGGAAGTGAGGATCAGGGGATACCCTTTCCCACCTCTCTATCTCTATGGTAAGCAGATGGCCATGCGCATGGTAGATACTTGATAAATATCTGATGTTTGAGTGAATGGTGGAATAGATGCCTAAATTAAGGGTCTTATTAACTCCCATCCTATCTGACAGACTTGGCTTTCTTGACATGCAAATCCCAAGATCATTATTGTCTTTGTTCATGGCCATGTCGAAGGGCACAAATTCAGGGGCTCAGAAAGCATCCCCTGCTCACTGGGGTGCTAAGATAACAAGGCTTCTCCCTCCGCCCTGCCAGGCCTAGCATGCCTCTGATCACAGGCTTAGAAAAAAGGCCTGGATCTTACAGAGATCATGGCCCCAATAAAGCCTGACCCCAGCTCTGAGAGGGCACAGCCCAATTGCAGCTGCTGCTTCATTTTCAGGCAGGGTGGGAAGCCCAAGGTGGCCCTGAGCAATGTCAGGGCCCAGGAACACAGACGCAGTGAGTAGGATTCTGTCTTGCACAATGTGGAGACATTTGGAAATCTGAAACCTATCTTTCTTGCTCCCTGGATAACTCCCAACTCTCTGAGGACTTTAAGTCAGAGTGTCAAATTCCTTCATGTAACATCAAAGCTCCTCATGGCAGCACCTCTGATTATTTCCAGGCTCATCTCTAGGACTCCTTTTCCCCTGTGGTTCAAACCCAAGGAGACCATTCTTTTGCCTCATCCAGGCTTTTCTATATGATGCACCTAATTCCTAGAATCTTTCTGCACTTGGTTCAGAGGTCACATCCTCAAGGAAGAGCCCTCCAGTCTGGATTAGGTGGCTACCCCCAGAATTCCTCCACTGATAATGCTGAATGTAAATGCCTGTGCCTCCAAAACTGCAAGCTTCTTGGGAATAGCTTCCTTGCCATACTTTGTATGCACTTTGTATGTGCTTGGCCAACATTAATGAACAACGAACAGATGAAAGAATGGCCCTCTGAGATACTAAAGACCCTCAGCCCTGGGTTCACTGACAGACCTCAGGAATTCCCTTCAGCTTCCATCAGGTATCCTCCAGTCTGAAGGCTCCAGGCATGGACAAAATGTTCACTGATGGTAACAGCTTTGCAATAAAATAGAATCAGCATAGTGCAATGCAAAGAACACTTGAATGGCACAAAATCTGTCTTTTCTACTAATGAGTCTTGTGACCATTGGCTACTCATGTGACCTCTCTGAACCTCTAACTCCTCCTCTGTGTAAAGAGTTCATTGTACATCGTTCTTAGGGAAGCGCCCAGCACACACCTAGAAAGAATGGACTTTGTCCAAGATGCTCCACATCAACTAGCAATGAATCTTCTCTCTAAGACTCTAAACCTAGGCAGACACAGGTCAAGCTTGCCTTGTTGACACAGCTGAAATCAGAATATGGCAGCCGTCCCAGTCTATCCCAAAATGGGCCCTAACTGGGCAAAGATGATGATCTATTTTGGGATATGTTGATGGAAGTATTGTTATTTGAAGGATCCTGGACTGAAGCACTTCTCCTTAGGGTACTTGGTGTGATGGTACTTTGCATTTTGAGTGATTCTGGAGTCAGGCACATTTCCTGGGTGCTTCAGTGGGTCATTTTTCCTCAGGGACTGTGGAGTAAAATGTTCTTCAGTTGGATAGATGTGATTCATTGTCACAGACATCTGGCAGATGAACCACCACCTCACAGAAACTGCTCTCCCAAGGCCATTGTTATGGGTTGAATTGTGTGCCCCAAAAAGCTGTGTTGAAGTCCTACCTCCAGTACCTGTGAATGTGACCTTATTTGGAAATAGAATCTTTGCAGATGTCATCAAATTAAGATGAGGTCATTAAGATGGGCCCTAATCCAATGATTGATGTCCTCATAAGAAGAGGAAAAAAGACACAGACACAGACAAGGAGGGAACACCACATGACTACTGAGACAGAGATTGGAGTTGTGCTGCCACAAGCCAAGAAGCACCTGGGGTTACCAGAAGCTGGAAGAGGCAAGAAAACTCTTCCCCTGGAGACTTTGGAGAGGGCATGGTCCCATAACACCTTGATTTCTGCCTTCTGGCCTCCAGAACTGTGAGAGAATCATTTTCTATTGTTTCAAGCCACCCATATTACGGGACATTGTTACAGCAGTCCCAGGAAACTAATACAGCCACCTTACAAGCAAGTAGAATGTTCAGCCCTTTCCACGCTTGAGCTTCCTGCTCTAACAAGGTGAGCCAGCCATGCTTAAACTCTCTTGCCCTAACAATTATAAACATAGGCACAACATCAGAGCCCCAACATGGATGAATCAAAGCCTGACAGAACTAAAGGGAGAAATTGACAATTTGATAATAACAGCTGGAGACTTCAATACTTCCCATTCAATAAAGAAGAGGATAACTATATTAAAATGCACATAGAAGACTAGAAAACACTATAAACCAACTAGACTTAAGAGACATCACTAGAACTCTCCGCCCAACAATAACAGAATATACATTCTTCTCAAGTGCACAGGGAACATTCTTTAGCATTTGCTAGGCCATAAGACAAGTCTCAATAAACTTAAAAAGATTGATATATATAAAAATTTATATTGTATTTCTCTGACCACAATGAAATAAAACTGGAAATCAATAATATAAGTAAATTTGAGAAATCACAAAAATGTGGAAATTACATAATATATTATTAAATAATCAGTAGATTAAAGAAGAAATCACAAAGAAAATCAGAAAATAATTGAGATGAATGTAAATAAAAACACAACATAGAAAAATTTAAGGGATGCAGCTGAAACAGTGCTTGGGGGGAAATTTATAGTTCTAAATGCCTATAAGTTGAAAAAGAAGAAAGATCTCAAATCAATAAACTAACACTCCATTTTAAGAAACTAGAAAAATAAGAGAAATTAAAACCCCCAAAAAACAGAAGGAAGGAAATAAAAAGAACATTAGAGAAGAAATAATTAAAATAGAGAATAGAAAAGCAAATGAGAAAAATCAGTGAAACCAAAACTTGGTTCCTTGAAATGATCAACAAAACTGACAAAGTTTTAGCTAGAATGACCAAGGCAAAAAGAGAGAGTGATGAAGAGTGATGAAGACATCACTACTGATATTACAGAAATAAAAGGAATTATAAGGGAATTCTATGTACAACTGTATCGCAACAAATTAGATAAGTGGATAAAATGGACAAATATCTAGAAACATGTGGACTACTTAAACTGACTCAAGAAGGAATATAAAATCTGAATAGACCTATAAAAGGAAAGAGATTGAATTAGTAATTTAAAACCACTGACAAAATAAAGCCCAAGCCCAGATGGCTTTACTGGTGAATTCTATCACACATTTAAAGAAGAATCAACACCAATCTTTGACGAGCTCTTCCAAACAAATAGAAGAGAAGGGAGCACTTTTCAACAAATTTTATGAGAAGCAGCATTACTCTAACACCAAAACCAGATAAAGATGTTATGCAAAAGAGAAAACTACAGACAAGTAGCACTTATGCATATAAATGCAAAAATTCTCAAGAAAATAGTACCAAATTGGGCCAGCCCCAGTGGCTTAGTGGTTAAGTTTTGAGCACTCTGCTTCAGCAGCCTGGGTTCAGTTCCCAAGCGCAGACCTACACCACTCATCAGTCACGGCAACCCACATAGAAAATAGAGGAAGATTGGCAGCAGATGTTTTCTCAGGGCTAATCTTCCTCAGCAAAAAAAAAAAAAAAGTAGCAAACCAAACCAAATCCAGCAAATGCACAAAAAGATTATACAATATGATCAAGTGGGATTTATTCCAGAAATGCAAGATTGGTTTAACATCTGAAAATCAACTCGTATAACAGTAATAGAATAAAGACACAAATCATGTGGTTATCTTAATAGACACAGAAAATGTATTTGAAAAATCCAACAACTTTCATGATAAAAGGCTCAACATAACTAGAAATAGAAGGAATTTCCTCAACCTCAAAGATCGTCTATGAAAAACCCATATCTAACATCATAGTTCATGGTGAAAAGCTGGATGCATTTTCCTTAAATTCAGGAAACAAGACAGAAATATGTACTCTCACCACTTCTATTCAACATTGTACTGGATTCTTGCCAAAACAATTAATCAAGAAAAAAATTAAAGATTCCCAGATTAGAATGGAAGAAATGAAACTATCTCCAT
Source organism: Equus caballus (assembly GCF_041296265.1). Lineage (NCBI taxonomy): Eukaryota > Metazoa > Chordata > Mammalia > Perissodactyla > Equidae > Equus > Equus caballus. The sequence continues at coordinate 81,852,124 of NC_091684.1, forward strand.
TTGCAGATGACTATCTTACATATACAAAATTCTACAGAATTTCTATCTAATAGACAAATCGAATAGAGTTGCAGGATACAATATACAGAAGCAATACAAAAGAGTAAATTAAAAAACCAATTTCTTTTACAATAGCATCAAAGGAAATAAAATACTTAGTAATAAATTTAACAAAAGAAAAGCAAGTATTATAAATTGAAAACTACAAAACAATATTGAAAGAAAGAAATAAATTGAAAAATATCCTATGTTCATGGATTAGAGGACTTAATATTGCTAACATGGCAATCCTCCTCAAATTATCTGCAGATTTAAGGCAATCTCTATGAAAACACCAGCTGGCTTTTTCACAGAAATTGACTAACTGATCCTAAAATTTATACGGAAGTGCAAGTGGCCCCGAAAAGCCCAAATAATTTTGAAAAATAAAAACAAAGTTGAAGGACTCACATTTCCTGGTTTCAAGGCTTACTACAAAGCCACAGTACTCCAGTCGCTATGTTCCTAGTATAAGGATACACATATAGATCAATGGAAGAAAACTGAGTCCACAAGTAAACTCAATTGATTTTCAACAAGGATGCCAGTGAGAGAAAGAAAAGTCTTTACAAACATGGTGGTCAGACAACTGGATATCCAGTGAAAAAGAATGAAACTGGGACTCCACTTGATATCATATTTAAAAATCCACTCAAAATGATTGTAAGCTTAAACATAAAAGCTAAAACTACATAACTCTTTGAAGAAAACTGAAGAGTAAGTCTTCATAACCTTGGATTAGGCAATGATATCTTAAATGCAACACCAAAAACACAAGCAACAAAAGATAAAGTAGATAAATTGGACTTCATCACAATAAAAACCCCTGTGCTTCAACAGACATGACCAAAAAATGTGAAAAGACAACCTCAGAATGAGAGAAAATATTTGCAAATCTATATATTTGATAAGGGGCTTACATCCAAAATATAAAGCATGCTCTTACAAATCGATAACAGAAAATAAATAAACCAATCAAAAATAGGCAAAGAATCTGAAAAGACGTTTCTCCAGTGAAAATGTACAAATGGCCAATAAGCACATAAAAAACTGATCAACATAATTAATCACTAAGGAACCGCAAATCAAAACTGCAATGAGATACCACTTTACATCAACTAGAATAGCTATAATCAAAAAGACAGTCAATAAACAGTGTTGGCGAGAAAGTGGAGAAATTGTAACTCTTTCGTGTTGATGGGAATGTAAAATGGTACAGCTACTTTGAAAAACATTTTGGCAATTCCTCAACAGTTAAACATAGAGTTACCATATCATCCAGCAGTACTACTCCTAGGTACATACTCAAGAGAAAGAAAAGCTTACACCCACACAAAAGCTTGTAGGTGAATGTTGACAATAGGACTATTCTTAATAGTCAAAATGTGGAAACAACTCCAATGTCCATCAACTGTTCAATGAATAAATAAAATGTGGTATATATATGCCTACACAGTGGAATATTGTTTAGCAAAAAAGAGGAGTGAAATACTGATAGATGCTACAAAATAAATGAGCCTTGAAAACGTTAATCTAAGTGAAAGAAAGCACTGACAAAAGGCCACGTAATCTATGATTCATTTACGTAAATTGTTCAGAAGAAGCAAATCTATGGAGACAGAAAGATTAGTGATGTCCAGCACTTGGGGGTTAGAGAGGATTGGGAGTGCCTGCTAACGGAGAGAAAGTTTCTCTGGGGGATGGTGGTCAGACAACTGGATATCCAATGAAAAAGAATGAAACTGGGACTCCACTTGATATCATATTAAAAAATCCACTCAAAATGATTGTAAGCTTAAACATAAAAGCTGAAACTACATAACTCTTTGAAGAAAACTGAAGAGTAAGTGGGGATAGCAAAAATGCTCTAAAATTAGATTGTGATGATGCTTACATAACTCTATGAAAATACTAAATCATTAAATGTACACTTTAAATGGATGAATTGTATGGTGTGTGGTTTATATAAAGATGATAAAAAATAAAGATGTAGAGATGTATATTAACTTTTAAATAGATTTTTAGCTGAAAGAACAAGGAAAGGGTATATTTCTAGCTTTTTTGGAAACCAGGCTTTATAGGTTCATCATTGCCCGCCATTCCCCACAGGGCAGCAGGTCTGGATGCCTGGATACGGAGCACAAAGCAGCACAGATGTGGAGATCCGGTAGCTGGGTTCAACTCACAGTTCTGATTCTTGCCACTATTTTATCTTAAGTAAGTGATTTAACTTCTCTGAATCTTTCTAGAGAAATTAGTGTCTATTTCATATTGTTGAAAGTATTAAATTAGGTCCCATGTCTAAAGTGTTTAGCATAATACCTGATAAATGGTAGGGTTTGGTCACTGATAACTATTTAGTAGTATCATTGTTGTTATTGTTATCATTAATTACAGGGACCAGACGGGAAAACATAAAACCTTTAAGCACCCAACGACTATGTATAAGCTCCAATCATCCAGTTACTTAGGTTGTAATCACATGTGCTTTTATTTCCTGCTGAGGGATTTTGCCTTAGATTTACTGAGCAGAGCTGGACGTCATTTATTAACCTCTCAATTGTCTTCAGACTTTTTAAAAAGCACTTCTGACTTTACTCCTCAAAGTGTTATTAAAAAACTATGAGAAGCACATTTGGAATTTATTTCTAGCCTTGTCATCAAGAGAGGGTCTTGATAGCCAAAGGCCAGCTGTATGTCCATCCAGTTGAAATTAGCAATTGGCTTGTCGGTAGCTGGAGGGGTAAGTACCGCACTACTTTTCCAAATGGTTGCCTGATCTTTGAATGTTGGGGTAATGGAATTTGCTGCTTTCCCATTGGAAATGTGAGAATTGAGAGAAGTTGAGGGATTTGAGTGAGACCACATGGTGGGAACTGGCGTCCTACCACCAGCCTTGCTAGGCAGACTCCCTCGTCCTTATTCTCAGCGTGTCAAGGAGCATTTCCCAGAACTAAGAGCACTTATTAATTCTATTGCTGTTTTTCCCTCTAAGAGGAAGTTTCTCAAGCAGCAAACCCTTTCAGGGCCAGGAACAGGTCTTAAATAATTCTACCATTACCTAGAGCAATCTGTCCGTGGCTGGCATGTGGAGTGCACCATCGAGGTGATGGTGAAGCTCTAGTGACCAGAGGCAGGCGTGCCTTTACACCATTTGTATATTTCGTTTAAACAGCCATGCACTTAACCCTGTCTGCTCATAACTGATGGGGTAGCGTGAACCCTCAGGCGCTTCTGGGGAGTCAGACCATCTCTGAACACAGGAGACTTGCTGAGAAAACAAGGACTGCAGCAAATTCTCCAGGTAAACGCATGGGGTGGGGAAGGGTAGGTCAGCTGAAGTTGACGTCCCTGGGCTCAGGATTTATCCAGCATCGCAGCAAGGGGCAGGGTGGAACCATACTTCTAAGAGCTAAAATGTTTGTCAGGAAGGATGTGACATTTCTGACTGTGAGAATAATTTCTTCCCAACCACATTTGTCTGGGCTTTTGAGACTGGGAGACAGAGAGGATTCCTGAGCAGGAAGACTGTTGTTAGTCTCCCCAGCGTGGCAGCAAATACACTTAAGGGAGGTGATGAATGATGAGCACTTTCTTGCTAACAGATGACCTCTAGTTAGGTCACGCTGTGTGCTTTCACCTGATGGTGTTCTCAGTGTGGTCAGGGACAGAAATGGGTGCTCACACACACACACACACACACACACAATGGACCTGATTTTTTGGGTTGTCTAATTTATTTTTACATTAGGATTTGGCTGCTGGGCTAGGTTAAACCATCTGTCACCTTTACGACTGGTGAGTGGCGGCTGAAGTCTCAATGGTATGTCAAGAGGGAGGGGCTAACCGGCCTGTGATCTTTCACTCATATCACATGGTTTGTACAAGTACCGGGCTTCTCCTCTACCCTCACATTCACAAATCACAGAGCATGAAGGTCGTCCAATTCAACTCCTTCATTTTCCAGTTGGCAAAATTGCTATCAGCGGAGAGGAAGTGTCTTGGGCATAATCACAATGTAGTTGGTGACAAGGCCACGAGCCAACTCGGGGTCTCCTGCCTTCAAACCCTCTACTTCCTGATATGCCCCCACTGTCTCCCCATGCGCATCTGCTCCCTGGCATCCCAAGAGTGAAAGAGTGCTTCTGGCAGCTTAATTAGCCATAAATACTCTGTTAATAAACCCACCCTGTTATGGCTTGTTTCTATTAGAAGGAATTATTATTTCCACGACATAAATTTCCTGAAAAAGATATGGTCAGGTCACACAATGTAGTCCGTTATGAGAACCAGAGTAATAAAACAGCCAGATAATTTATGTGCCTCTCTGAGTTCCTTACGCTTATCTCAAAGAAAGGAGCCAAGACGTTGAGACAAATAGAGAAGTTAATGCATGTGGCTGCAAACAGTATGTGCAATTTATTCAGTACCATTTCTTTAAAGGCTCTTTTAAGATTAAATGATGAGCACAATTTCTCTGGGAAGTGGCCGACCATTCTCTGTCCTCAGTGAGGAAGAAAGAAATGGGATTAAACTGCAACAGAAATCATTTTTGCTTCCTAACGAGACAGGATCACAAGTCTGTGAAGGGTTCTGAGTCCAAAGGCATCTTTATCTCAATGGTGAGTTGTGTGGTCCTCTCTGTGCTTGGTTGAGAAACATGTGCCCTCCTGCAGCGTGGAGGGCTGAGGAACGCTGTGTGATCCCCAGGCTCCAGAGGGCATTTACCCTGGTAGATGTGGTCACTCACATCCCCCACCCCTCACCAGATCCTCAGTTAACAAGGGATTTAAGGAACATGAGGGCAGCTGTCCAGCCCCAACTTGGTTGTTGTCCTGCAGGGTCTCCGCAGGACTGCTGAGTCCATCAGGTTCTCCTGAGCATCCTTAGCTCCCCCAGAGAGATCCAAAATGAAAGGGCTCTCAGAAACACCGGGCCTAATGGAAAGTGGCGAGGACTCCATGGTGACCATGCCTGCTGACCTGCTGGCTCACCCACCACAGGAGAGCCGGGAGCTCCGCAGCTGTACCTGGTTCCTTCAGTTTCACTCTCTCCAGTCTTCTCTCATCACAGCTTCCATTGGTTATTCCCCCACTTACCCACTGATAAGCTAAGAACTCCAAACTGGGCACTAAACACCCCTTTAGCGTTAATTCCCATCGGTGCCCCACACTCCATCCCTCCATTTGCCCTGCCAAGTGGGATACTTACTCTTCTCTGCAAACTCTGCGCGTATTCCTGTCTCTGTATCTTTGCCCAGTTTTTCCCTCTGCCTGGAATGCCCGCCCCCAGCTTTTCCCCTACCTTATGAATTCCTAATCATCCTTCCAGACCCAGACAGCCTTCTCTGACTCCCCTGTTCTACCATGGTTCTATCTTGTCAGCTTTCATCTACATTCCCAGGGCACTTTGCACCATGCCTTTCTTAGATCTCTGATTGAAATGCCTTGAGAACCGTCTCCTCCACTGAACTGTGGACATCTACTCCATCTTTGCTCCTTAATTCCTAGAAAAGTCCCTGGCACATTCTAGGAGCTCAGTTAATGAAATGGAATGTGCGCTTCAAATAGCATTGCCAGATTCCCCCAAACATTTTCAGGGAAATACAGATATGCAAGGCTTGGAGAAATGCTCAGACTGAAGGAAAACAGCATGTTGAACATCATTGAACGAGTTGGTGAAGCACATTGGGACATGCATACAGTAGGCGACCGGCCAGTGTTCTGAGGCCAAGAAGGGCAGGCAGCAAGATTGTGGGCTCCTAGTGTCAGTTCATTTTTTGTCTCTTCTGGAAACAAAATTTTAGGAAGATTCCTGCAATGATGGGGCAGGCTGATCAATTGTAGGGCAATCTTACCCAGATGCCTGGAAGCTGGATGGTGCCATTTACCTCACAGGGATGCCCAGAAAGGTGAGTCCCCAGCAGCCTGTCCCACTCAGGCCCACACACATTTGTTCAAAGTAAAATGCAATGAACGAGCCCCAGTTCGGCTCTGACAGCAATTTTTGTACATTACAATGCAAAGTACCAGCTGTAGTCTAAATGGCGTCCCCGGTGCCTGGTTAATTCTGAACTACTAATGCTTCCACTTATGCAGCATCTTTAATGAGAGGTGCACAGAGTACTTTGTAAGCTGAATGTCATCATGTTTCCTTTACTGCTTCCTCTTGAGAGATTCTTGGAGGGAGGGAAGACACTGGCCAGGTGCCCCACACTGCAGGGGGCACATGAGGCCTAGATGAAGATGGGTACCACAATCTCCCACGTGTTCCGGCAGCCATGAGAAACACCACCTCCCCACCTGATAGAGAACAGGGCTTGGTCACATCAGAAAGCAAGGTAGGGGAAGGAAAACATTAACAGATGGACAAAGCAGAAGGTGAGTAACAAAAAAAAACTGACGAAACTATAAATGCAAAACAAAAAAACCCACCAGCCAAAGAGAACTGAAGGCATAAGGAAGTTGCTTCCAGAAGTATGGTATTCAAGAGAGCAGAGAGTTATATTGTTATATTTTATGTACAAATATACTGGTGATCAGTGCTAAAATTCACTGGGGCCTGTTGAAAGTCATGCTGGGAAATCACCACAGATGGAAATAAAAAAGGAGCCAGAAAGGCAGACTGTGCTAATGATACCTTCTTATTGTTCCTAGGCTAGAACTGAAGGTCATGGTAAACGTTTTAAGTTTTTCCCTCTCTGACTCCCCCTCCCCCCACACTCACCTTTTGCAAATGACTTCACTTTAAAACCTTCGCTCTGGCAACTATTACACACACACACACACACACACACACACGGTGCACTTTCATGTGACCCTGCTCAATAACAGAATTATCTTCTATCATCCTTACGAAATCCATCTGTGTCCCTTGGCTCATTCCTGGAAGGCATCCAAACGACATTTATAGCCCTCCCAGCTGGCGAGAGAGCACGTTAAACCATTTCTTGACTGCCAGCTCTGGGACAGGGCGCAGTGCTCTTTCTTTCCTCCTTCGCTCACCCACATCACGATGTGCACCTTCCCTGGCCCCTCTTTACAGCCTCCACATCAACAGAAAAATGCTCCTTTTTGCAGTAAAAGTAAAACCTTGTCTCAATCCCACATCTCTCCAGTTACTCTCATCCTTTCTCCTCTCCTTCACAGGCAAATTCATGCACGTAGATCGTCAGACTGACCAGCTGTTTCCTCACCTCCCACCCATCCCTCAATAATCTCTGCCTCCACTCCCACTGCAGCTTCTCCGGTCACAAGTCATTAAGGACCTCTGGGTCTAAAGCCAATGGCCCTTTTGCAGTCTTTCTCTTACGTGACACCGTAGGTCATTATGTCCTTAATAGCACTACCTCATCCTCTATGACACCATACTCTCTCCTCTTCTTTTCCTCTGACTGCCTTGGCTGCATTTGCCCAGCCTCTTCTATGGAACCCCAGACATGAGAGTTGCTCAGGGTTCTCTCTTAATTGAAGTCATGATGACTTCTTTTGACCCGTAAAATTTTTAGAGGTGTGTTTTTTAGTTTATTGGGTTTTGTCGTTTTTCTTTCCTGAGTTTTTTTTGCCTTTTAACCATCAAGAGCTAATTGTTTTCCATTGTGGTCAGAAAATATCATCTATCTGATAATGATTCATTGGTATTTGTTGAAATTTCAATCTTTATGCATTTCCCAAGTGGTTGTAAATAATGACTATTTTTCTCTTTGTTTCACACAAGGTTATTCCTATATATGTTTTATTAAGCTTACTCAATTAACTTAATTCCTCAATTATGACAGAGGTATATGAAAATTTCCCACTATTAATATAAATTTATCAATCTTTATGAAAATTTTAATCAATTCTATTTTATTCCTTTGATACTATGATTTTTGATGTATACATTTTTTCTCATTGTTTTATCTTTCTGATTAATATTTTCTTTTTCTTATTGAGTAATTATACTTTTTATTTCTATTAGCACTTTCTGGCTTAAAAATATATTTAGTCTAGTGTTAGTATTGCTTTGATTTTTAATTTATACCCTCCTTCTAGGTTTTAGGTTTAGGTGAAGCTCCTGTAAAGAGAACATAGCTGGAGTTTTAAAATCTAATTTGGGAAAAGTTGTTTTTTAACTGATAAGATTAGCCAAATTAAGTTTATTATAAATATTGATATATTTAGACTTATTTTACTATTCTATTTTTTCATTTTTAATTTATGGTATTTTTTCTTTCTTTATTTCCTCTTTCCTACTTGCCCTTATATTTATCCAGGCTTAATTCACCCTGCTCCCTTGTCCTCTGACAGTATAGAATTACACCTTCTATTTCTATTATTTTTATTAACTGCCATTACATTTTAATGTGCATATTAGACTTTACAAGTATAAAATTAATTTTTTAACTTCTCCCCTGACAATACAAGACCTTTAGAATACTTTTTAACCCAATATGTCTTCTCCTCCCATCTGCTAACTTCTTATATTGTCGAATGTTTTAGTTCTACCTTATTTTTTAAATTCTCAATCTTAGTCATTTTAAAAATTGCTGAGTGCACTTTTTTCTGAATGTTATTTTATTGGAGACCTTCCTTCTGATTTTGAAACTTCCTTCTTACTGAAGTATATTCTTTAAGTGTTTCATAAGGTTTTGTAGGATCCATCAAACCTTCTACATGAACCATTACGTCACCTGTGAATAAAGACAGTTATAATTCTTCCTTTCTAAACTGGATAACTTTTTTTTCATTTTCTTGCCTAATTTCTTTGGCAAGAACCTCCAGTACAGTGTTGAAAAGAAATGGTAAAGGCAGACACCTTGTTTTGCTTTGGATCATAAGGGGAAAACACTCAGTCTTTCAGCATTAAGGATGAATGTTAATTGTAACATTCAGCTACGTTTTTTCCTAGATGCCTTTTATCAGGCCAGGAAAGTTCCTTTCTATTCCTAGTTTTCTGAGAGTCTTTCTCAGGAATAGATGTTGGGTTTTGTCGAATACTTTTTCTGCGTTTATTGAAATGATTGTACTTTTTCTCTTTTAGTTTGTTAATATGATAAATTGCATTGATTGTTGTCCAAATGTTAAATCAACCTTCCATTCCTGAGATAAATCCACTTGGTCATGATATATTTTATTTATTGATGCCTTCAACTTGCTAAAATTTTATTAGCTGTGTTGAGAATCACAGCTGTGATTCTCAGCTGTGTTGAAAATACTGCTATTTCAGTGAATAGAAGAGATTCACATCCATAATTCATGTAGTGCAGTGTTTAAGAAGACTTGTAATAAAGAGGCTTCTAAGAATGTTACTTGCAAGCTGTGTTCAGAGCAGTGCTCTGTCAGTGAATGGAAGTCATCCCCACTCTGTACTGCATGTATTGAAGCGCTTAAGAACACTTGTGATAAAGGGCTTTCTAAGAACGCTACTTGCAAGCTGTGTTGAGAACAGTGTTATTTCAGTAAATAGAAGTTTATACACATTCTGTAAGTCATGTAGTGAAGAGCTTAAGAATACTTGCAATAAAGGAAAAAGAATTTTTGAATTTTTGAATTTTTGCCTTTATGTTCATAATGGACAGTGGCCTGTAGTCTTATTTTCTAATACAGCTTTGGTATCAGGATAAAGTTGGCCTGATAGAATGAATTGAATGGTTCCTGTCACACTTCAATTTTCTGGATATAATATCTGTAGAATTAGTATTATTTCTTCCTTAAATGTGGGAAGAATCACCAGTGAAGTGGGCCTGGAGTTTTCTTGGTGAGAAGGTTTTAGCAATAATTTTTTTTCCTTTAATGTAGACTTATTCAGATTATTTCCATTTGAGTGAGCCTTGGTAGTTTGCATCTTTCAAGGAATTTCTCGTTTCATATAAGTCATGGATTTATTGGCATAAAGTTGTTTAAAGTATTCCCGTATTTTCAATATCTGTAGAATCTGTAATGATTTCACATCTCTCTCATCCTGATCTTGGCAATTTGTGTCTTCTTTCCTTCTCTACTAATAAGTCTGAAATAAGATTTATCAATTTTATTAATCTCAAAGAATCAGCTTTTTATTTCTTAATTTTCTGTATTTTATTTCTGTTTTATATTTCATTGATTTCTGCTCTGATCTTTATTATTTTCTTTCTTTTACTTGACTTGGGTTTAATTTGTCCTTCTTTTTCTAATTTCTTAAGGTAGAAGCTGTTGCCATTAATTTGAGGCCTTCTTTTCTGTAATAGACCTGCAGTCTCACACCACATGATGATATTTCAGTTGATGATGGACCACATATACGATGGTGGTTCTATAAGGTTAGTACCATATAGTCTAGGTGTGTAGTAGGCCGTACTGCCTAGGTTTGTGTAAGTACACTCTATGTTGATCACACAATGACGAAATCACCTAATGACACATTTCTCAGAACGTACCCCATCATTAAGTGATGCACGACTGTAAAGTGCTATAAATTTCCTCCTAGGTACCGTTTAGTGGCTTCCTACAAATTTTACTATGCAGTGTTTTCTTTTTCTTTTTGATCATGATTTATTTATAAGTGTGTTATTCAGTTTCAAAATATTTGAGGACTTTCCAGAGTTTTTTTTATTGATTTCTAATTTCATATATTGTGGTCAAAGAATACAATTTACATAACTTAAATGCTTTTAAATTTATGGACACAATTTATGGCCCAAATACAGTCTAACCTGGTGAATGTCTTGAGTGCAATTGAAGAGAATATATATTCTGCTGTTGTTGGAAGAAGTGTTCTACATGTTTTGAGTAGATCCAGTTGATTGATAGTGTTGTTCAAAATCTTCCATATCCTTGTTGATTTTCTGTCTACACAGTTTATCAGTTATTGAGAAAGTAGTATTGAAATCTCTGACTATAATTGTTGATTTGTATATGTCTCCTTGAAGTTCTCCCAGTTTCTGCTTCATGTATTTTGAAGTTCTCCTATTATACATTCATAAAAATTTAGGATAGTTATGTCCTCTTGGTAAATTGACCCCTGTTTTCATTTTTAAATGACTTTCTTCACCTCTGGTAGTATTTGCTGCTGAAATATACTTTGTTTTATATTAAAATAGCCACTCTAGCTACTCCAGCTTTCTTTTGATTGGTGTTAGAATAGTATCTTTTTCCATTCTTATACTTTTAATTTATTTGTATATTTACATTTAAAGTGAGTTTTATTTAGGCAGCATACAGTCAGTCTTGCTTTTTGATACAATTTGCTGTCTTCTTTTTAATTGAGGTATTTAATCCATTTACAGTTAACGTGATTAATGATTTGGTCAGGTTTAAATCTATCATCTTGCCAGTTGTGTTCCATTTTTCCCACCTATTCTTTGCTCCTCTTTTTTTAGCTTTGATTTGGATTAATTAAATATTTTTTATGATTTCACTTTATTCCCCTTATTAGCTTACTCCCACTAGTTTTCTTTTGTTAAAGAAATGGTTTAATGATTTCTTTATGGTTTTTAGCATACATCTATAAGGTTCTCGTAAGTCTATAAGAACCTTAATAGTACATTTCCATTTCTTCCCCTCCCATTCTTTGTGCTATTGTTATCATTCAATTCACTTTTTTGAACAGCTTTATTGAGATGTAATTCACATAACATATAGTTCAATCATTTAAAGTGTATTTGTACACCCTTGTTTAGAGGAGTACTATTCACAATAGCCAAAATGTGGAAGCAACTCAAGAGTCCATTGAAGGATATATGGATAAAGCGAAATATGATAGGTAGATAGATAGATAGATACACATATAGTGGATTACTATTCAGCCTTAAAAAAAAAAGGAAATTCTGACACATGCTACAACATGGATGAACCTTGAAAACATTATGGCAAGTGAAATAAGCCAATCACAAAAAGACAAATACTGTATGATTCCACTTACACGAGGTAACTAGAGTAGTGAAAGTCATAGAGAAAGAAAGTAGAATGGTGGTTGCCAAGGTTGGTGTGATGGAGAAGTGAGAAGTTATTTTTTAATGGGTACAGACGTTCAGTTTGGAAGATGAAAAAGTCCTAGAGATGAATAGTGTTGATGGTTTCACAACAAGGTGAATATGCTTAATGCCACTGCACTGTAGACTTAAAAATGGTTAAGATAGTAAATTTTGTGTCATGTATATTTTACCACCATTAAAATAAATTGGGGAAAAGGTAAAGACACTCTTCTCTAGATACATTGATCTGAGTCAATTTGGTCTCTTGGCTTCACTCTACACACTGGAGCTTAGGTCAGTGGTCCAGGCACCCCCTTGCTCAGTCAGGAGTGTAAGTATGGTTTGTTCTCCTTTCTTTTGTATACACGAAATTTGCTAAAGGAGTAAATCTCAAATGTGTTCTCACTCCCCTCCCCCAGATGGTAACTACGTGAGGTGACCAATGTGTTGGTTAACTTGGTAGTGGTAATCATTTCACAGTGTATATGTATATTAAAGCATCATGTTGTCCACCTTTTAAAAAGAGCACATGTATAACCTAAATATTTACAATTTTTGTCAGTCATACCTCAATAAAGCTAGGAAACTTTTTTTTAATTATATTAAATTTTTTTTTAAAGTAGCATGTCTGTCCCTCAGTACCCTAATTATTACCCAGAGCGAAATACTGTGTTGTCCCAAGAAATGAGCCCAAGACAGGAAGAGCTGATGACTGGAGGGCTGATGACATCAGCTCTTCTCAGTCCCAGAGGAAGGAACTGATCACCCAGATCAAAGTGGCGGATGAGTCAGTTTTGCCCTGGAAATATCAAAAATTGCTAAGCATGTATTCATTTATTCAATAAATATTTATTGAGTGACTACTATGTGTTAGGCATTCTTCTAATCACAATGGCAACAATCTTGACTATTCTTCTTTGCTTATGATAGCTGTCATATCCCATGACATTCTGGGGGAAAATGATGTGTTAAGGGGACTTTTCCTGTTTCCAGGACCATTGAGTTAGGTGGGTCCCCTTTCTGGAAGACACTGAGATCCATTTAGATATCTGAGACAAGTAGGCCCAGGTAAGAGCAGGCAAGAGACCAGAGGGGCATCCACTGACATTTCAGAAGACAGTGAGATGAAAGCTTGTGTGAAAGCTTAGACAGAGTCCAGAAACTTTCTGACTCTCCTTTGTCACCCATCCACAAGGGTCAGTGTTCCTTTGGGTTCTGACCTAGTCCTCTTCTTACCGCTCACACTCTCCCTGGGCAGACTCTTCAGCGTCCCCGGTGTGTACACCAGTCTGCCGATTGTTCCCACTTTCACACTCTGTCTCTGAGCTAGCAAACTAACTGTGAAATACTCAGTCAACGTCTCATAGAAACCGCAGACTCAGCTTTTTCAGGGTGGGACTCATTCTCTTTCCCCTCCCTGCAAACCTGCTTCTCATGGACAGATGTTCTCTCGATGGCAAGGCCCTCCGTGCAGCCCCCTGAGCAGGCACCAGATCGCCATCCCTCACTCCCATGCCCTCTCATCCCTTACCTAATCTCAGTCTCCAAGTCCTAGTTCTAAACAGACGTGGAATTTGTCTGCCACTTGTCACTCTCCTGCCACCACCCTGGATCAAGCCACTTCATTAGGTAAATTACAAATGCAGATTTGTAGAAAGCCAGGCCTCCACTTTTCCTAGCCTGCCTCCATTCCCTCACCCCCTCTCAACATGGAATCCACAGTCCACTCTGCAGCCAGAGTCAGGATTGCATCAAGCAACTTGCTGAACCTTGTATAGCTTCCACCTCCAGATATGGCCCTAAGTATGGAATCTGGCCTCAGCCACCCTCCCCAAGAGGCAGTCTCTGTGCATCTCTTCAGTTTATCTCCTCCCACGTTCCAAGAAATCCAATGCTCTAGCCACATGGCACTTCCTCAGAAGCACCTCCTCCAACCCTCAACCAATTCCGCTTTGTCTGCCAGGAGCACTCAGCTATAGCCCATGCTCCCAGGCCTAATTCTACTCATCTTTGAGGCTCACTTTAACCCTCACTCCTGAGCACCCAGACGGCCTACTCTCAAGTCCCCAAGTGGCCTAGGTACCACTGCTGTCCCCTCCTTTGTAACCTGAACTCCTCTCCTCCAAAACTCACAGCCTATGTTGACTTTATCCAATTCGTGGTCATCTTCCCCACTGAGCACCATACTCTTTTGACAGCTGAGCATCTCCAACAAAGGCACAGCAATTTAAACATCATCAGAATCAAAGAGAGGATTGTTATTTTTAAAAATAATCAGGGTATAATAAGGGGCTGCAGAATGTTTGGAAACTAGGCCCAGGCCATGCCACAGGCTGGCATGAACAATGGGGAGCTAAATGAGAACTTGGGCCTGATGACTCAGGCCATATCATGAACTTTCAGAGGAGGCAAGTGGTTTTTTAGCATCCTGCTTTTTAATTCAATAGGAATCAACCGGCAACATGTAATTCTAGGTAATTCTGTTCTTGCTTTCCTGAGTACTCACAGAAGAGCAAATGACCACAGGAAGGTCTCAACAGGCAAGGATCCCTCAGGAAACCATGACTACTCATCAGCTGTCACCTGTCCAACTTTTTTCAAAGGACACACACCTGGGGACCATCTTCAGGGACAGTGATAGGTCTAGGATGAGGATGATGTAAGATTGGCCACAAAATTTGCAGGCCTAGTGAAAAATTAAAAGGTGGGGCTCCTTGTTCAAAAATTATTAAAAATTTCAAGATGACAAGAGCAGAGCATTAAAACAGGTGTGAGGCCCTTCTGAGTGCAGGCCTGTGATGTGCATTCTGGGATTGTGGCCACAACGACACAGGTGATCTCCCCCACTGCCTACAAACCTCAGCTCCATCCTGTGAAATGAACCCTTGTGCAGGATCTGCAAGCCTGTGGTCCAGAGACTTCAGGACACTGCAGAACAGTTCTGAAAGGGGCCCCCTGTGTCGTTCAACTACATGTGCTGTAGTCTCATTTTATTCTTTTCATATTTTAAACTGTATGTTTAGGGGGTCCTAGAGATTTCTGACATGATTTTCTTTTAGATTTACTTTTCTCTTTACTGCCCCCTCTAAAAGGTCCCAAATCACCAATTGGAAGGAATTGGAAGGCAGGAGAAAGTATGAGCATAAAATGGACCCATGAAGGAAAATTGTAAATTTTCACAATGATCTAGTCTCTGAGGAAAGATGCAAGAGAAATGAAGACCCAATTCGTCTGGTCAAAACTCTAACAGTCTATAGAGCCCAATATTATAACCACACAAAATAATCTGAAGTAAATGGGCCATAACTCCAGCAGTGAGCTCTGAGGATGACAGGGGCCTGAAGGAGTCCTGAGCACAGCTCGACTTTAGGATTCTGCTATCACCATATTTAAGGAAGCATTTTGGTCAGAGGAAGTGACACCAACATGATGATAAGCCTTATTCAAAGCCCGCCTATGGGCAGTCGGTCTGGAACATGGTCCCAACCCAGCAAAGACCCACACAGCTTCCATTCATTCTGCTTTCTATCCAAACAGCTCCTAGGCTGAGACCCTGAAACATACCCGAGGAGCTTCAGACTCACACGCTTCCCCCCCAGGTGCCGCTGTGGAACTGTAGCCTTGGCCAGACAGCTTTGGAGCACTCGGTGGCTTTATTCAAGGGTTGCAATAATGTTCTGAGATAGATAATATCATTAACTCTACTTTGCTAGCAAAGATGTTAAAGTTTAGAGTGGTTAAGGGACTTTTTATGGATGCTGTAGCCACGAGGCAGAGCTGGGATGTAAGAATGGATACCACCAGATTCAGGGAGAGGAGTGACTGCTGAGTGGCACTCCGGCAGTGGTCCTGGAGGAAGGATGAACGATGAGAGGGATATGATGACACGCTCACGGTGTGCTCACTTGAGCCAGCTCAGTATCGACGCTTTACTTTGCTACCTCACTTAATCTTCACAACTCTGTTAGATAAGATACATTTCCCCCTTTTTAAAGTTGGAAAACTGAGGCTTAAGCATTTGAAGTAAGATGGGTTAAGTAATTTTCCAGTGTAGCCACACCGTTGAGCCAAAGTCTGGTCTCGTGAGGTTCAACTGGCTGGCCAGGAGACAGAGAGGGACACATGGAAATGGGTAGAGTTTCCAAGGGCAAGGATGCCAGAGAAGTGAATAGATTCAGTTGTTCTCCCAGCGGGCAGCAGCCCCCTATTTCACAAAGGGTAGTAGCTCCTCTGCCCACTATACTTGCGTTGGAGAAGGAAATAGGGATTAATTTTAAAAAGCTCCACAGCAATCACACTTTTTCTTCATCTCATTAACAGATATTCCTTAAATCTGGGACTCTGTGGCTCCTTGGCCAGAGGTACAGCCTGGAAGGCCACAGCCCCTCACCTGAGCTGCTCCCAGTCCGGTGGGAGAAAACCCCACTCAGGAGGAGCATGGTCTCATGGAGGAAGGCAAGTGGTGCCAAGGGAAGACCTTGGGGCAGGGGCTGGACTGTGAAATAACAGGGGCGTCTGCCTAGGTGGCCCCAGGACAGGGAGGCAATGGGGAGGGGAAGACATAGGGAGAGAGTCCTGACAGAACAGCATTGGTGTGACCGGACCCGGCCCTGCTTGGTGCGGAGGCACAAAGGAATCTGGAAGGAGACAGAACTCGGATCAGAAATCTGAAGACAGATCTGGACCCATTTTCAGTGCATGGAGAATGGCTCCTCTGGAGGCGCCACAGCGCATCTCCACTTGACCAGGACAAGGAAGGTGTTGGTCAGGGGCCCCGAGGCCTGCCTTTGCTCTTTAATTCTGGCTCATGACCTTTTCCAACTTTACCTGTTTTAGTGACTTTCCTGTGAGTGTCTCCTCCTCTGAGACAGACATTCAGAACAGGCACTTTTCATCTCTTTCTATTTAAAAGTGTTAGGAATTGCATTCTAAACCTACAGAAAGGAGAGCATTTTGTACCTCATCTGTTAAAAATTAGATTATTTTCAGGCTTCATCTGGGCCAAAATACCCCTATGGTCTCCAGGCCCTGGGAGGCAGAGAACTGATCGTGCCTCCTGGTGGTTCTGTGCCCCATTTGTGGCAGCTCAGCCCCCACTCTCCCACTCTGGGGAAAGCAAAAGAGGGAGTGCTGAGGCCATGCACAGCGTCTGTTGAGGGTCACCCCCACGTTAGTTCTCTGAGTCGGAGTTCAAGTGAGGACCCTTTATTTTCTGGATGGATTTGACTGAGAGGGACTCCAAAAATAAATTATATTGTTCATGGAACCAGTACCAAACTTTCCAGTAGTTGGCAATCTCCATCAACATCTATTTGAAAAGTCAGGTTTTTTCTCCCTTTGGACAGGCAGCAAAGCAAGATGATGCCAGGTGTCTGGCTTGGAATGGGAAGTAGCATGGGAAGTATTCATGGTAGGTTCATTTTGGAAACAGATCTTGGACACATGGTCCATATACTCCTGAGACTGGTTCACTTTAGCCAGAACCCAATTGGTGTCCCGATTTTTTTTCTAATTGGTAGATAGGACTAAGAAAATTCTTCAAAACAACTTTGGTCAGTACCCACGCCCCCTCCTAGGTCTGGTTCAGGTGGGAGTGTGGCTTCTCAGAGCACAGGCACAGATTAAGGATTAAGGAGGTCTCCTTGAGGCACAGGGCTGACCAGGACCACGGGGAACATATTCCTGTTTCCCAGCTGTGACAATCGAGCTTCCTGGTAAGAAATCCTAGAAGCTGCTGCAGAATAAACTAGCATCAATATGAGACAGGTGTGGCGCTGAAAGGTGCCTTTGTCAAACCTCATCTTCCAGACAGCCAGCCTCAGTGTCTACAGAGACTGCCAGCATGCGTTTCCAGAAGCTGCCCATCAGCAGACCAGGCTGAGGGACACTTACCAAAGGACTTAAAACATGACTCCCCAAATCCCCCTCCTAACCCACAGCCCGTGTCCAGGGGCTCCAGCTCCCCCGCCAGGGCCTGTGCCCCATCCTCTGTTCTGGCCCTGCTGATGCCGAGTCTTCTCTCCGTGAAACATTTTATTCAAATATTCACTGAGCACTCAATGCAGAGAAAGCCCTGTGGAAGTGAGGTGAGCTGAGACAGACATTCAGAAAAAAAGGATCTGACATTTTCCTTTCTAGAAACTTGGAATCATCTTTTAAAAAATAACAGGACTAAATATACAAGAACAGCCAGGAGAAATCAGGGGAATAAATAGTTGGAGGTGCGTTCGTTTGCTAGGGCTGCCATAACAAATGCCATAGTCCCGGGGGGCTTAAACAACAGAAATTTATTTCCTCCCAGTCCTGGAGGCCAGATCAAAGTGTCAGCAGTTTGATTTCTCCTGAGGCCTCTCTCCTTGGCTTGTACATGGCCACCTTCTCCCTGTGTCTTCACATGGTCTTCCATGTGAACCTGTGTCCTAACCTCTTCTCATAAGGACACCAGTCATATAGGATTGTGTTATACAAAATGTGGCCCTAATAGCTACATTTTAATTTAATGACCTCTTAAAAGGCCCTATCTCCAAATGCATTCTGAGGTGCAAGGGGTTAAGACTTCAACATATGAAACTGGGGGGAGGGGCCACAATTCAGCCCATAACACCCTTGCGTGGGGTCATAGTGCCCTTCCTGCTCCAGGCCAGACCCCCACCCCCACCCCGCTCTCTCCAAGCTTCCGTCCACATCCTTGAGGACCTCTGCCTTGGGTCTGGGCAGCGCCCGCCTCGTTCCCTCAGTCGGTTAGGTGGAAAGGATCACAAAGCACCAAGTTCACTCCCACTCTGCCACATTTGCCTCTTTCTTGTTGCCCCTGGAGGAAGTCTTGGTGTTTGTCAGATTATATCAGATAATAAAGAATTTCTCGGTCACTTCTCCTTAAAAATATAGTCCCATCTCAGTCATGGTGTCCAGTCACCTAGAATAGTCCCAACTATGGACTTCACTAAAGTTAAGGCTTGTCCTCAGTGTGGCTCCGTCTCAGGAAGCCAATGGGAACTTTCTCTATTTTCACGCTTTGCAAGGTCGTTCCTCTCCATCTCTCCCCCTGCTTTACTAGCCAAGCTTTTACGCCTCCAGGTTTGGGAAGGAAAGGTGAAGGCAGCAGAGGTCTTATTTGATGGTCCTGCCATCACCCCATGCTGTTTCTCCCTGGGGCTCATGGGGTGATTTGTGCTTTCCAGAGAACCTTGACCCTGGGACCCTCTCTCCTGCAGCCCCCTTGACTGGGCTTCCATTATCCACCCTACACGTTCCTCCTCTGTTGGGGCCCCTCTGCCCCTGGATGTGGCCTTCCTGGGCAAAGACTTGAAGGTGTCTCCAGGCTGGGTCTCCTACGGTAGAAGGGACACTCATGCATCCTTTGTCCTGACAAAATCTAGAACAAAATCTAGCAATGAGGCCATTGCTGAGGGCAGCCAGGCCTGGACCTGCTGCAGATCTCTGACTAACCTGCTGGAAGCTCCCCCACGTGGCTTGAGGAAAGGTGGAACAGGACAAGGGAGGGAAAACGCAACGGCTCACCAATGTGCTTCCCAAAACTGAATGAGCTCTTTCAGCCTGTAATTCACTGCTTCTGCCAAGGCGATCTGGCCTCTCACTTCAGGACACAGGAGGCAGACAAATCTTGGTGGAACATCCTGCTCCCAGCCCCAGGCCCTTCCCTGCAGACACCGCCCTTCCCCTTACAAGGCACATCCCTTGGCCCTCACGCCTCAGAACCTCCCTTTTTGGGTCAGTGCACACTCACTTGTGTCACTCAGGTTTGGCGCCCCATGCCCCTCTCCCAAAAGCAGCCCCTAAGGAACCCTAATCTGTACCAGGGACCTCGGCCCCTTCTTGCCCCAAGGGGAAGTTATACTCAAGAACAGTGCTGGGTGGGATGCCGTTGAGGAACCAGGAGCATCAGAGTGAGATGTCCAAATGAGGACCAGGTCGTCAACATTACTCTAGCAGTCAATCACCCAACAAATAGTTATTAAACCCTTATCATGTGCCAACACAGTTCTAGGTGCAGTAAATGTAACAAAATGGGTAAAATCCCCTCCCTTCCTGGTGCTTATCTTTAGTGGGAACATAGACAATAAGCAAAGAAATCAGTAAATTGCATGATAAGAGCTGTGAAGGAACATACAGGAGAAAGCGGAGAGCATGTGCTGGGGCCACTGGATGGCAGAGACAGTTTTAAAAGCAAGTCAGGAAAAGTCGTCGCCCAGGATTGACGTTGAAACAGACTCCCAGGAGGCGAGGACTCACGTGACCCACAGGCCTCTGGAAGGGGAGGCTGTGGTGGACTAGCAACTGGAGCCAGCAGTGGGTGGGCAGGCATCCACCAGCAAAAACACAAAATGAGAGGAGAAAAGGACTGAGGAGGAACCTCTGAGAAGCCCGATGTTTAAGAAAAGGGCTAAAGGACACCAGAAGCTCATGGCCAGGGCTGTAGGAAGAGGTCAGGAGAGAAGATGGGTACTTGCTTCCAAGGACAAGAAGATGGGAATTACCACGAGCTCTGTTGGTTGTTGGGGGTGGTTGCGTGACACTGCACTCCTCAGCACTCAGCACTGTCTGCCAAAAAGAGTGAATTTTTTTATTGCATGTAAAATTTTTAAAGTAAATTGAAAAAAAAACCCTCTAGATTTGCCCCTAGGAGAGCATTGGTGACCCCAAGAGCGGCAGCTTCAGAGCTGTGGAGGCAGGTGGGAAGAGAGACACCATTTCGGTAGTGCGGTGAGCTTAGGGTGTGGGGAAAATTCCAGGCTTCCACACTCCCCCGCTGGCAGCTCCCCAGAGGCTTTCCTTGCGCTGAAAGGACCGCGGAAGGCCTTGGCGCGCCCTCGCTCGGCCCTGTCTCCTTGCCCACTCTGCTCAGGCCTCCTGCTGGGCCTCGACATGCTCCACGTGTTCTGCACACAGGCCTTCATGCTCCTCCCTCCTGCCACTGCACGTCTCCTGGGAAGCCTTCCTCAGTCATCCCTGAAATGCACCCTCACTCCATCACTCTCTATCAAGTCACAGTGCTTTATCTTTGTCACAGCTCTCTGCCACTCTCGGACATTATTTAATGTTCCTGCTACCATGTTTATTATCTAGCTCTATCACTAAGAGAGAATCTCCAAGAGATCAGGAACATGTGAATGTCGTGTCTCACTATGTCCCAGGTGCCTAAAACAGCACCAAGCACATAGTAGGTACTCCATAAAAAGTACTTGCCATTGTCTTGATTCACATTATAAAGTTTGAAATGCTGGATTTTGAAAATTGAATCACAGATTTCATTTGGAGCTTCCTGGTGGCCATGGCAAAACAGGAAATAAAATGACTGATATTATCCATGAAATAAAAATCTAAAAACCCTTCAGGGCCAGACAAGATTGCCTGAGAATTTGTTTTGCCCAGATCGTCATTGTGGCCTCACTGAGAAATATAGGAGAAAATATCTTTAACATTATCTTTTCAGTAAATAAATAAATCCCGTGTAGTTATTTCTTCTTTGATCCTTTCAAGTAAGCTGAAGTCAAAAGACCAAAGAACAGGGGGCTGGCCCCGTGGCCCAGCGGTTAAGTTCGCGCGCTCCGCTGCAGGCGGCCCAGTGTTTCGTTGGTTCGGATCCTGGGCGCGGACATGGCGCTGCTCATCAAGCCACGCTGAGGCAGCGTCCCACGTGCCACAGCTGGAAGGACCCACAACAAAGAGTATACAACTATGTACTGGGGGGCTTTGGGGAGAAAAAGGAAAAAATAAAATCTTTAAAAGAAAAAAAAAAAAAGACCAAAGAACAGCCATGGGGCAGGAATTGTTCTAGTTAATCCTCACGTCACCACCACCAGAAAATTCTTGCATTGACCTCACTTATAGCGTGGACCATCCTCTTTCTTCTTCATTTTAGGGGCACACATTTAATTAGTGCTTCAGAAGCACTACACTTCATCTAACTCTCAGTAATTCTTTGAAGTCTATATTGTAACGTCCATTTTACAGATGAGGAAACTGAGGCTCACAGCCTGCAGTCACTCCCAGAGCTGGAGACAAGACTTGAACCGAGGTCTGTTTGACTCTCTAGAATAAGGATTGGCACACTCCACCAATCTGCCTGCAGCCTGTTTTGTTGGGACATGCCAGTCTTACTTGTTGATGTATTATCCATGGCTGCTTTCGCACTACAGCAGCAGACTTGACCAGTTGCATATGGTCTGCAAAACTGAATGCTATGGCCGTTTGTCAGTAAGTTTGCTTACTCCCTTCACCAGTCTACCACCTTAATACCTAGGTTTATCTGTTCCTCTGAAGGAAAAAAAAAAAGGCTTTCTATAAAAATAGAAGAAAATATAAATTGGGAGCTCTAAGTGCAAAATTGCTTTGTTCTTAAGACATCAAAGAAGAATGTTTTGTAAATAAGTTTTCTAGGAGGAAGTGTTTATCTTTTTCTTCTTTTTTTTGGTCCTGGTTCCTTCCAGACCACTTAAATAAATGGCACACATAAAAAAGATATTAAGAAATACATTCAATAGTAAGATCATGGCGGTGAAGTATAAGCAGAAAATCGCACAGGCACCTCTGGTTTGGAACTCGGTGGCTTCAAAACAAGCGGAAATAGAGGAACCTGTTGATATTCACAAGGATAACGCAAATCTGCAGCGTGTCACTTAAATGCAATACTGTATTTAATCAGTCAGGTTAACTCGAGTCCAATAAACACATCCAGTAACTGGTATTTCAGATGTCTTCCCAGTTCATCTAGTTTTCATTTCTTCTATGTATTTCTGGGAGAGATTACAATAAATTAGTCATAGTACATTTATTAAAGTCGGTGATTAGTGTCTTCAAAGGGAGTGACACTCCAGAATTATACAAGGAGTTTCCCTTGGGAGGAGGACCTCCATCTCTTCTTGCAGAATGCTCTTGACTGCAAAGGAATAACAGCGATGAGGATGATGATTGTCAAGACTCAGGCAGCCGGGTGTTTCCCTGTTTGTTTGCCGTAAATCAGTGCCCTGAAGGGACAGGAAGAAGAGGAGCCCATCAGGGTGGCCCTTCTCCAGCACAGATGCTCTGCATGCAGTCACACTCAGCAGGGATGTGCACAGAAAGTGTGAGGCTATTGATTAGAATCTGGCTTAAGGAACACGGCTCCCCCAGGGCTCTGTGTAGGGGCCGAATGGGGTGCTGCCCACTTCAGATCAGGAAGTGGCTTGGTGGTGGGGGGCCATTCCCACTGCAGAGGATATTGTTGATGAAATGGGGTCTGCTCCAATGTCCAGTCACCTGGTGGTGGAGAGTACAGGCTCTGATGTGAGGCACCCCTGGGGGTTGAAATCCAGGCTATCAGCTTATAGGAAAGTTATCTACACGCTGAGCCTCAGTGCTTCCACCTGTAAAACAGAGTTAGTAGTTTCTTCTTCTGAGTTATTGTGAGAATTCAGTACTGAATGTGAAGTGTCTTATCCAAAGGAAGCAATTAATAATTGCTCATTATTTTTATTATTATTTTAAAGCTACTTCATTATGTTCATGGTCTTTCTGTAAATCTATTATATTAAAATATAAGCTATTCCTTCATGTAATAAATATTTCTTAGGCAACTTTTATGTGCCAAACTTGAAACTAGTTCTGGCTTATAGAAAAATTTAAAAGGCCTAAGTGCTATCTTCAAAGAACTGGCACTATAAAAGAGGAAACAAATGCATGCAATTACCTAAAATAATGAGAACAACAATTAATGACCTGGGCCCTCAGTATGTGCCAGTTCCCGTGGTATGCGGGCACAGCTTGTCCTGCAGTCTACAGTATATGCACTTATCATTTCAAACCTCCCAGCAGTTGCTGAGTTAACCACTATTATCTCCACTTTATAGATGAGGACACTGAGATTCTGAGAGGCCAAACAACTTGTCCAGGGTCACCCAGCAAACACAAGCAGAAATAGAACCTGGATTGAGGTTTGTCACAAGCCTGGAGTAGAGCAGAGGTGAGTGGGAAAATCTTCTACTACCACTTTAAGAAGAGAATTACAGACTGGGGGTCTGTGATGGTTTCTGGGACCTATGCAGCTTTATCAAAGGCTCCCCTGCCCACCCCCCAGCCCCCAGAAACGTAGACATAGTTCCCTGCTGTCGCCCAGAGTGGGAATGAGAAGCACTTCAACCTGGCCTTAGTCCAGTGATACGAACACAGCGAGGCTAACCCGCGCCTCAGTCGCTGCATGCCAGCTCGGAGGGTGGGGCCCCAAGGCACCGAACCTCTGCCTGGAGGCCGCGGGAGATCGGGCTAGGCCCAGAACATGCCTTGGTCTCAGTTGGGCCTCCTCAGGCTGGAGGACTTTCCCCTGCTGAAAGACTAAACTCCTTTTCTCCACCTGGGGAAGGTGCAGCTCAGCCTCCCAAGGGCCACTTTGAGAAGCCCCATTCATTAGATGTTTCCTGTCATTATCCAGGGGAAGATGTGGATTTTGTTTCTTAAAGAGGACTGGACTATATCTGCTTGGACTCAGAGAGTCATGGTGCCAGAGGTGCCTCTGCTATGGCCCAGGGCATCTCCCCCAACACAGGCCTTCTTGCCTCTGCTTGGACACTCTATATTCACTTGCAAAGTAGGCACTCCCTTCCTGGATGCTTTGAGTATTTCAAGCCTAAATCTTCCTCCTGTGACTTCTGCCCTCTAAGTCTGTCTGGGCAGTCACTTCCAGTCCTCCATGAAAGTCTTCAGAGATGGAGACCATGTCTTTGCAAAATCTTTTCTTTTCCAGGATCAATACCTAACCTCTTTTACAAATTTCTCCCTTGAGAAGGTGTCTGTTCCCAGCTTGTTTGTGGGTCTTCAGGGTCCTCACAACTGAGCCAGATCCCAGTCTGCGGGGGCTGCCTGTGCTGTTTCCTTCTCTGCCACAGGATGGTCCTGCCTCTCCATGACTCACCATGAGCTTAACTAGAGCTGAAGAGTGTTTTCATAGGTGCCATATCTATCCAGCTATGGTTCTCCTATAGTGCACTTATCAAATGGATTTCTGGAATCTAATTTTAGAATCTTTTGTTTATTCCTAGGAAGCTTCAGCTTGTTGGTTTGGGCTCAGTTTACCATTTTTTTCAAATTTATTTCAAATCGTGATTCTGTTTTCCACTTCATATATGCCTTCATATTTAAGTTATTAGAATGTTAGATAAGCGTCTTCCATGGTGTCGTTCAACCCATTGATTAAATGTTGAAGAGGACAAGTTCAAAGACAGTGCTCTGTGGCCATCCACTAGAAGCAACTCCAGCTTGACAAAGAGCCAATATTCAACATTCTTAGATGCATTGTTCCCTAACCAGCACAGCTCAGCTAAAAATCCAGTAGACCTGGGATGGTTCCAAAGAGCCTCAGAGAGCCAGACCCACAGCTCCTGCCTTCAGCCCAGTGTTTCCTGTCCCCAGTACTAGAGCCCCAGGGTTCTCATCTTTAGGTTTCTGGATCCACCGCCCTACCTAGTCCTCACTCTGCTGATCCAGGGACAACACTGACTCTCAGCCCGACCTATAGGCCCAGAGCCTGGGAGCCCTGACCAGGCCCTGCCAGGCACAGCTTTCTAACACAGGCATTTTTGTTACTGTTGTTTTTAGTCATACTATAATGGGGACACAATTTCTCTCCAGTTCCTCCTGGTCGACTCTTGGGAAAATCATTGTGTGTGTGTGTGTGTGTGTATAAAGTATATGAAGCCAGAATGCCTGAGTTCGCCTACTGAGCAGGGCTCCTCCCATCCTTCTTTTCAGAGCTAATTTAGTTAAGTGTTTAAACAATGTAAATCTGGCAGCTCCCTTCTGTTAAAGCTGCAAGATTGAGGACAGCTGCCGGCCAGCTACCAGCCCTCCAGGACAGCCTCCACCGGTTTTCCTGAAATAGCAAGTCTCCGCTTCCGCCCATACTTCCCCGGAATAACCCCGGGGGAAGGAGACTCCATTTCCTACGCCCAGCCCACTCTATTTATTACCATCTAAAGAGTCCATATTTGGAGAAAAAAATTTCACCACCACGTGGAATGAAATCATGTGGTTGTAAATAACCGATGTAAGTGTTTAAATTCAAAAGAGGTCTCAACGAGATTGTGTATGTATGTAAATAAACGTGTACTTCCCAGACAGGGAGTGTGTGAACTCAACGCCATTGTCTGACAGGCAGGGTGACCTGGGACAGGATAAGCAGCGGGGCTCCAGCAACCTCAGGGACCCCCAGATGGCTGAGGAGCTTTTCAGCACCTTTCCTCTACTTGGTCAGATTCTAACCTGGATGAGGATAGCCAGGGCGTTCAGCTCCTTAAAAACACAAAGTCACTGCCCAGTCACTGGTGAGAATGGAGCCCGTGCTGGAGGTTGGAGAACCTACTTCCATGCTTTTCCATAATTATCTACCTATTAAAAACAGTTGCACCAAGTGACTCTCTTTAAGCACATATCACTCCTCACACATTGGTCATCATTTGACAGCTATGCAGAGGGTCAATGATTTTTCCTCCTAGTTGCACGTTGGCTGTAGCTTCTGTAATAAATGCATTCCAGAGAAGTCACATGGAAACCTAAACTGATTTGCAACACACTAATGGTGTTCAATATTTTAGATCCCTTGAGTTAGTTTGTGCAGTGAAAAATCACTTTATAAATCGCTTTATAATCACTCTATAAAAGATCACACATGGTCCTGCAATGTTTCTCAAAATAAGACATACCTTCCCCAGGGTCCACAGCTTAAAGCTCCAGAGAAACTTGGGCTCCACAATAAAAATCGTTCTTCCTAAAACACAGCCCTCCTGCAGTGAGTCATTCTCATTCCACAGCAGCAGCCCTCCAAAGTGTAGAAGCCTGAAATCCGAAGTGGGAGTGAGGGTCAGTAAAGGTGGCCATCCTCATGTTGGAAATGGAAACTATTTACTCCAGAGACACTGACTGGATTTTGGTTCCATCATTGGCTGAATTGTCAACAGTTTGCCATCTGGACAAATAACCAGTTTGGGGGTCGGGAGATGATACATTCACAGCTGACCAAAATCTAGTTTCTTTTCTCTGCATGTATGCTGATGGCCTCTCCTAACCTCCCCGGGTATGGCAGCTGCAGGGGACGTGCCATCCAGGCTCTAGGTTACCATAGCCAACACCGTGAGGATCTCTCAAGAGCACTGAGTGGTGTACGGACACCACCAAAACTGCTGTCCATTGGTGGAATTTTAATTGCTAGTTGGGGAATCTATTAAGATTCTTTGTGATCAATTTGTAGAAATATTGTAAGTATGTTTGGAAAAGTTGTACAGTCTCCATTTTTTTGGATACAAATTTGTTGCATTGTTTGAACCCTCTACATAATTATTCATTTTTGTCCGCTTGATCTGTCCCAACAGAAGCATGTTAACATCACCTGCTACAATAGCACTTCTCTCTTCTTCTCATTGAATTGCTAAACACTCTCGTTTACCACATTTGACTTTTATATTCACCATAGAAAGTGCAAACCTGTCGTATCTTCCTTGTGTGGATTTTTTCTTTTAGTGGAATAAATTAACGCTGTTTATCATCTTGACTGTTTCAGCCTTGGGTTCCACCTTGTCTCTTTTTCATGTCCCTGCTCCTGCTCCCTTTTAGTTTGGATCCATTCACTATATCTTCACTCATTGTCTTATTTTTATTATTTTTGGATTGATTGGGTACTCTAATGCAATATTTATATTTTATTTTTAACTCTATAGTCTGTGATTCAAAAATGAGTTTATCCCCATCATTTTATTAACAAGATATATATATATATTTAGTTTTATTTCTACTATTTCCTTTTTAATAGACCTTTCTATATGGGTTATTTTTTTAACTTGACTTTTCCCTTGTGACTTTGGAAATTATATCTATTTTTATTTTATTAGTAGTATCATTTAATAAATACATTGAATCTATTTTCACTAATTTTCACTATCAAAAACAAAGCAATGTCAATTGGTTATTTGCTATGTAATTAATATGAGGGATTCATTCTACTTTTACTTCTTGTTTTCAGTGATGGTAGTGGCTAATTTGAACTTGATCGTTATTTCTAAATTAACATTTTTGATCATGTCTTCTCTTTTGCTAATTACTTTTGACATTTTCATTATATTTTAATATCATATTGAGAATCACATTACTTTTGTTTCATAGCTGTTTGTTTTGAGGGGATTTTGTTTGTCTAACTATTTTCCTCACTAGTCTCTTATATCATGAATTCTCCATTTTTGAATTTGATCTTTTTATTTTTGATTCCTCAGTTTGATTAAAAATATTCAAGTAAGTATTTTTTCCAGGACACTCACATGGGGTGTGCACTTTGGGGCTCGCGGATACGAGAGAATGCCACTCTGCGGCACTAGGACCTGAATATTGGCTTGGCCAGCTGCAGGAGCTGAGAGTGCCAGAGTTAGCAAATAAAAATGCGAGACACCCAGTTAAATTTGAATTTCAGATAAACACCAAATAACTTTTTAGTTAGACTGCCTGCCATCCCACATCATATGTCACAATCCCATTTGGGCCACAATCCTTTCTTCCTCACCATCCTGTAGACAATGATCATTGTCTTGTTTGTGCTGCAAAGCAGAAGTGGGAGGCAAGTTTTATCTACTTGGATTCTCAATGAATTCGTTTTTACTCTTGAAATTAAAATAATTATCAAGATGAATATAGGGATTAAACATCTTTCATTAATTCTGTCTGGTATTTGGAAAGCTCCAGTCTGTCTTTAGCTCAGAAAAATCTCCCCGAGAAGTTCTTTAATGCTGGCTCCACCTTTATTGGGTCTTCTTCTGAGATTCCTAATGTTTACATATTAAATATATCTCTTGTCCATGTTTTTTTTATATTCTTCCATTATTTTTATCTCTTTATCCTTTTTGTCTGAGTCTTTGATGTCAGAGTTGACTTCAACACCTCAAACCTGTTTTCCACAAGATTCATTTTGCTGTTTACTTTCCCCATTTCAATTTGAAATGAACATCTTTTAGAATCTCTATGCTGGCCTCCCTAATCAGTTTGTTTTTCTCTTTATAGTTCTCTGCTCAGATTTCACAGGAGAAATGTCCTTTTGAAGCTGGTTGGAAACACCGATCCGGAGTGTTCCCAAAATTTCCCGTCTCTTGCAGAAACTATATTTCAGAGGAAAATATTTTCTCTGATTCCTCAGAGTGGTCCCTTCTCTTGAACTGTGCTGTCTTTTCATTTGCTGGGCCATTTTTCTCTGTGTGCTCATCATTCCAAAGGGAGTACAATATTTGTCCAGAAGAACCACTAGTTGAGATCCCAGCCTGAATTGTTCCAACCCAAGGGAAGGGAAAAGGAAGAAAAGACAGGTTTAGAATTACTTAAGTTTTACTTCTCTGATTCAGCAGCCTGGGGAGCTAGGGAGTGAGCCAGTGTGAGATGACCCCGCACGGAGCTCTGCATCTCCGCTCTGGTGTCTTTTTTAGGTTTGGGAGGCTGTGGGATGTTTTCTGGAAAAGTGTTCTTGCTCTTGCCGAGCGCTGGCCGAGGCTCACTCCTCTTCTTGATCTGAGCTAGTAACCCACAACGTGTCATCCAGGGGTTAGTGCCATTGTGGGTTTGTGAACTGAATGGCGTCATTTCCATCTCCAGTCCCCCTCCCCCACAGCACACTGCCAGGCAAAACCACAGGGCATTGAGAGGATTCTTCTGGCCTTTCCTCCCAGGACTTCCCAGGTAAAGTACTCCTCCTTTACAGGTAAGGAACTGCACATCCTCAGAGCACTAATCCAAAAGAATTCCTCGACACTTGGGACGGGAGGCTCTCACCCTCCCCTGCTCTCTACAGCTGATTCACTTTTCCTCTGTTTGTACAATAACCGAACATGTTAGCATGAAATTTTCTTAGGATAATTTCTCATATTTCACAGTATACATATTTTGCTAAATTTTCTTTCTGGAACTAAAAGAGTCCACTTTTCTTTCCTTTGGGAAAAATGGTATGTCAAATGCTGTATCAACCCCATTTTAATTTGGAAGCTGTCCCATGGAATATATTGTCTAATTTAACAATGAGTCCCATTGTCAAATTTATTCTCAGCACAAAGTGCAGCCATGGATTATCAAACCCTGCAAGCTGGTCAGCGTTCTTTCTATAGGGTTCTGGTGGGGTGTTTTGCAGATAACATTTTGTGTAGGAAGCAATCATGGCTTCATTCCATGATAGGCAAGTTGCCAGGAAATACTAAATCAAGAGGCAATAGAGTCCCTGAAGAAAGTTGTTCCTGATTTATGATGATAGTTCCAACAATACTGCTGAACTTTTTACACATTGAAATGACCAGTGAGTTATGTTTCACATTATATCCGAGAACAGCCGGCCTGCCAGATCCAGCGTTGCAGCTGGAATGCAGAAAAGCCCCATTATGTTAACTTGCAAAGTCTGGGAAAAACGATTTGTTATTCCCAAAACGTAAGTGATTGTTTGTTTTTCTCCAGCACATCTCATACCCTGAAACTGTAGTGGCATTTAAAGAAGTGGAAAACAACCTAAGCTGGGTTTGAGGTGGTATATGGTGAGGGTAGAGATGGAAGGAATGGAGGGCTGACAGCAGGGAGAAAAAGGGAAACTGATCAATAAGCAGAGGGTCACCAAGGGCGCAGGAAGAGTCTGCGTTATTTTTGAGAATTTATTACAGTTTCAAGAGAACAGTTCACCAGACATCTTCCGGCTGCTAGGGTTGCCTGGAACCCTCAACAGAGAGTAAGTGTGTGTGTGTGTGTGTGTGTGTGTTTCACTGTGTGTTCTTCTATTTCACCCCTGGAGCTTTAAGAAGGGCCTAGACCAGTGTTGTCCAATAGAAGTGTAATACAAGCCACATATGTAATTTAAAATTTTCTAGTAGCCACATTTTAAAAAGAAACCAGTAAAATGATTTAATAATGTAATTTATTTAACATATTCTAAATATTCGCCAGCCCTGATGGTCTAGTGGTTAAGATTTGGCACTCTCACCAGGTTCATTTCTGGGTCGGGGAACCTCGCCACCCATCTGTTGGTTGTCATACTGTGGTACCGTAGTGACTGCATGTCGCTGTGATGCTGAAAGCTATGCCACCACTATTTCAAATACCAGCAGGGTCACCCAGCGTGGAAGGTTTCAGTGGAGCTTCCAGACTGAGATAGACAGGAAAAAGGACCTGGCCACCTACTTCCAAAAAA
This sequence comes from Equus caballus, assembly GCF_041296265.1. Classification (NCBI taxonomy): domain Eukaryota; kingdom Metazoa; phylum Chordata; class Mammalia; order Perissodactyla; family Equidae; genus Equus; species Equus caballus. The sequence continues at coordinate 81,883,275 of NC_091684.1, forward strand.
TTTGGCCGTGAAAACCCTATGAATAGCAGCAGAGCCTTCTCTGATATAGTGCCAGAAGGTGAGAGGACAAAAAGACAGGGCAGGCTTCCACCCTGCTGTGCAATGTCCCTGGGAGTCAGAATTGACTCTGCAGCACCAGCAACAAAGGGAAATATTTTATCATTTCAACATATAACATACCTAAAACTCATTAATGAGATGGGTTAAATTTTCCTTTTCATGCACCACCATCTTTGAAATCTGGTGTGTGTCTGGCATGTAGTTACACTCACTGACAGCACGTCTCCCTGTGGACCAGCCACACTCTTTGTCTCAATAGGCACATGTGCTAGCTGTGGGATGGTGTGGGCTGACCAGTGAAGAACAATTGCCCTCTCAGGTGTAACTCGCTCGGCTCTGCTCAAGTCTTTGTATTTCCCTAAATCTGAAGCTCCTCCTCCTCTGGAGACCCCAGAACTCACCTCTCAAAGGCACCACGCCTACCAGCTCCTAGAAGAATGGCGCATGAGGCGTCGCTCTTTTGGCTGTCCCATTAGCCTTCCTTCCTCAATAGGTCAAGCAAAACTTTATGATTAAAAACCCCAGAACCTGGGAAATACTTGAGTAAAAGCCCATTGGCATAGCAGCATTGCATCTGGACTTCCAGGAGAAAGCCATTCTTTCTCCCTTGGTCTTTGCTGCCCGCTTCCAACCTTCGTCTTGCTGTCCTTTCTCAGTGAATGTTCTTTCTTCTTCCTTAGTCTCCCTTTCCAGATTGAGCAGGATGGTCGTGGGGGCTGCTGGAGGGATTTCTGTGTCCTGTCCTGGAGAACATGGTCACAGAGGGGAGGCAGGGAGGGTCAGGCCCGCTCTCACTGTGCCGTCAGTCCTGCAGCAGAAAGTCAGTCTGAAGTTGGGCCAGTGCATCTACATGGAACAAAAGGCAAGTTGGAGGGACACCCTGCAATGGTTCTTTAGGATCTACAGAGGGGTGGCAAATGCCCACAGCTGGGGCAGGTCGTACACACAAATGAAGCTGTCCAGATGTTAGCTGAGATTGGTGGGAAATATGGGGACCAGGAAAACATAGGCCTCCCCCAGGGAATTTCAACTCATCTTTAATCCTGTGCAAACCAAACAAAACTGGACAGAGTCCCAGAGTCATTGGTTTGTGATCCTATTAGAGGGACAAGGCCTGGGGATCCACATCACACCTGGCAGCAAGTGTCTGAAGAACTGCCACTTTGTCTTCTGTCCTACCTTCTTGGATGTGCTGTCTATCAGTTGCCTAACTTTGGGCTTTTGGAACCTGGCTCATCTTCATCTTCATGTCATGTCTTCATCTTCATCTGCATGTCAACAACCACATCACCGACTTTACAACCAACTTCCTGACCTTACAGACCCTCAGTCTTCACTTCTCATGGCCCTAAACTCCATTCAGGACTGGACCTTGAGATGGGGTGAAATGTAACTTGCAACTTGGAAACACATGGCAGTTTGCTACCTCTGAACCTGTGTCAGTCACTGACTTTCTCCATAGCCCTAAGCTGTAGGCTGACAGCCAAAGTATTTTTGGAGGCTTAAACCCACCAGCTGAAAGAACAGACCCTCCTGCTGCCCCTTAGCATCCCATGGTCTGAGACAAGCCTGGACCCCTTCACAGCCTCCGCTGCCAGAGCTCTGCTGGGCTCTGCTGGGCTCCCTTGTTGGTGCACCCTAAGTCGTCTCCACGTTCTGGTTTGTCTCCAGTCCACCCACTGGGACTAGAGCCATGCGCCGAAGTGCAGGTGGAAGCACTGACGCCCTGCCCAGTCCTGACCAGACCCCTTCTCAAGGGGTTAGCCTCTGCCCTATTCTTCCAGCAAGGTGCCAGACAGATCAAGTGGAACAAGAATATCATTACCTTCCTAGTCCACCTGCCTTTACTGGAAACTTCTGCTCTTGCCCAAATACTGGAACAGATTTCCCCTTGGAAAATGACCCTGGCTTGGATCTTGCCCCTGTCTGCCACACCTATTCCCAGCTTCCTCTTTCTCCTGGCTGAAGCCCCAAAACGCTGCCCTGCCAAGTCGCACAGGTAATGAACATGTTTTCCACGCCTTCCTTCTTCTTGCAAGGCAATACGCTAAAGTGAAGAGAGGAGGGGCATTTGAGTCTGAGAAATCTGGTTTTGAATCTTGGCCCCAAGATTTATTAAGTCTGTGATGTCAGGCAGATTACTTAATATCTTTCAGCCTCAACTTTTTTCACCTTTAAAATGTAATCAATCCTACTTCTTAGGGTTGTTGGGAAGATCAGAAAAGACAGCATTCAAAAGACAGGTAGCACCTAACAGACATTTGGTAGGCATTGGGCATCGTTAGCACTGAACCAGCACTTTGCCCACATTGCAAACACCAGCCGTCTCCCTCTTCCATAATCTCAATCACCGCTAGGAGACTTTGACCCCATTTGATGTCATCCACAGCTTGTAATCCACCAATTGTGATTTTCTCCCCCAGGTCTCCCTTCCAGGTCCCCAACTCTCTTGTCATATTCTCTGCCTGTGGCCGAGACTCCTTTGGTCCTTTACAGGTCCCTCTTGTCTTCTTCCAAGAAGCCACACCCCGTTTCATGTACCTCTATGAGTGTCCCTGTGTCCTTTCATATTCCCACATTACCCTAGCATTGTTCTTCAGTATCTGATTTTTTCTAATTTCTAATTTTTATGTTTCATAAATAGCTCTGGTTCTGGGGCTGCTGAATTTTCACCTGGGGACAAGGAAAAATTGAAAATCAGCACGCTGACAATAAAAGTTGCTTTGAAAATACATCTCACAAGTCACACTTCGACTGCACCCAGGGGGAAGCCTTGGATTCCTGCACACTATTGCTCCCAGAAAGCCCACCTTCAGGGGAGCAGCTTGATCCTCTGCCCGTCTTCAACCTGGGTACAGCCCTGCAATAGTGCAAATGAGGCCAGACGGAACTCATTCCTGAAGCCAAACCCCCAAGGTTTGCAGACAGAGCTTCTTCCTGTGCCATTGTCATCAACTTGTGATGATGCTCCAGTCTTCATCCCCAGAAACCCATGCACTTGGCCACCCACTCCCAAAGTGAAATTGCTTACTCTGGGACACAGCTTCTACTTAAGGAGAAATGAAGCCTTGGGAAAATCCGATTGATCCCAGACCAAGCTCCCAGGCTGAAATAGCACGGCAGTGCTAAGAGCATCTGGACCCTGCCCTCCTTCTCAAAGGCCTACACCAAGGGCCTAGACCCTCATAGCCCTCTTCATGCAGAATATAGAATTCATAAAGTAACTGGAAAACTTTCTTTTCAGGTTGAGCTTGGTTACAGTTTGTATAGTTGTATCCCCATATAAGAGAGGTAGAAACAAAAAAAGCAGACCTTGGAAATGCTCCATTTCACCCTCCAGTTATCAATCCCAGGTCACCAGCTGGGACTTAGAGGAATCCTGAGGACAGGCTTACATAAATAAGAGCAGTCCCTCATTTGCTTAATTCCTGAGATATTTCTGAACACCACTGCCCCAAGCTCTATTCTGGCAGCTCTAATTCATTTCTCTCTCTCTCACTCTCTCAGTTCTCAGATACTATCGATAAAAAAAAAAAGAAAGACAAAGAAAAGGCAATGTGACATCTATAACAGGTAATACTATGAATCATTTAATATTTGAACAGCACTTCACAGTTTACAGTGTTTTTGTGTATTACCTCATTTGGCCCTCACTGCATTATGCACTGTGAGGAATACAGGGTAGACATCAATAGTCCCCATTTCCAGGTGGAAATAGATGAATTGGCCCTCAAAAATCATAACACAGGAAATCACAACTTGATTGACCTTCTGGAGGCATGAAGTGCAGAGTTCTCTGATTTGAAAGGAAGACATGCTCTAGATGCGACCACAGGACACATGAGGGCCTAAAGGTGGGAGAGAAATCCCACAAGGCTTTGTCCCAGTGGTAAGGTTGGCAGAGTCCAGTGGTCTGGGATGTGCTGGGACGTTTCCTGTCAGATGAAGGGCACATTGTTGCACCTTGTCCCTCGCACCACTAAGAAAGCACACAGTGTTTACCAGGGCTTGTGAATTTTGGATACAGCATAGACCATGCTTAGAAGTACTGATTTGACCCATCTATCAGATGACTTAGGAAGCTACCAAATTTGAGTGGAGCTCAGAGCAAGAAAAGGCTCTGCCACAGGTCCAGCTGTGCGCAAACTGCCCTGCCCCTCAGGCAACGCAGTATCTGGTGGAACAGGGCGCTATGGAGTGTCTGGAAAGCCCGAGTAGCCAAGCTGGGTCACAAGCCCCTAGGGGGCTGGAGCAGGGCCACTCCTTCTGCGGCAGAAAGTTATTCACTATGTAAAAAGCAGCTCCAGGCATGTCATTGGACCCTGGTAGAAATGAGCTCCTAGCCAGGGGAGGCGGCATTACCGTGCAGTTGGGGCTGGATGTAATCAGATGTCCCATATGTCAGGAGCTTGGGTGGACACAGCAGCAATCTTTGCACAAAGGAACTGGTACGTGCACTGTCTGGCCTATGCAGACCCAAAAGGAAGAGAACATCACCTAAACTGATAGCCCAGTCTCCCATTTCTCACCCGCTGTTGCCCTGAAGTCTCTCCTTCAGCTCACACCTGTGGACTGAGCTTCCCTGCAGCCGGCTGTTGGAGGAGGGGACAGCCAGGCCTGGTCCCACACCTGAGCTGGCATGATGAGTTGGTGCTAACAAGCTGAAGTAGACAGCTGCTGCACTCCAGTCCACTCAGGGGTCCCTAGAGGACAAGAAGAAAGGAAAATCCTCCTGGTGGGCAGAACTGCAAGCAATACATGTGACTGATGGGTCTGTGTGGAGGAGAAGAGCTGAGGGGTTAAGTACACAGACTGCTGGGAAGAACTGAATGGCTTGGCTGATTGGTCAGGAGCCTAGAAGAAACTGAGAAGGAGACTGAGGAAATCAAGCAAGGTAGAAGAGTGAGACTGGCTACTCACCATCCCTCTCACTGACCCTCCTATGGACTTTGTGCCTCCTGTCACTACAACCTTAGGTTTTGACAGATCAGAGGCGCTGGTTCAGGGGACAGCAGAGTGATGGTCGGGGGAGGGGCTTCTCTCCAAGTGAACACAATGGTCTACTCAACTTAAAGTTGGAACTCTCACCTGGTCACTTTTGGGCCACTAATGCCAGTGAACCAGTATACAAGAGGAGTTATTGGTGGGGGTACTGGATCCTGATGGCCCTGAAGACCTAGGCTTTCCCCTATGCAATGGATTCAGGGAGGGGTCTATACAGAACCCAGGTGACTCATTGGTGTATCCCTCGGGGTTTGCATAGCCGGTGAGGGTCGTGAACAGGCAATTGCAGCAACTTCCAACTGACAAAGGCAAGACAATGAGGGACTTCAATGCTTTGGGCAAGAAGGTTAAAGTTCCCACATCAAGCAAATGACCCAGACCAGCCCAAGTGCTGGTGGAAGGTGAGGGAAATCTATAATAGTCATTGAACACTAGTTATTGCCACACAGCCAGCTGCAATACTGACCTTGTTACTGCAATAGCAGCTTGTTTCATTAATACTTTTAAATTAAATGTTTGCCGAGATTGCAGCCAGTCACTACCTTGAAGCCAACTCTGTGACAGATGGGACTGAATGGATGGCAAGAGCTGGTACACAGCGTGGCCTGTAATGGACACCTCTCGGGCATCCCTCCAAATGCTGTCAGCCTCACTTGCCTCTTATTTTAGCCCCTGTGGAGCAGCCAGTACTCTGTAGGAGTTGATATCGTTCATGCAGGTACAACCCGGGAACATCACTCCCGTGTGCCTCTTGTATCCTGCCCCAGTGTTTCTCTGTAACATGCTTAGTGCCCACAGATGCTCAACCTAGAAGTTCAGGGAGGATGACACCCCATGAGGGATTCTCTGACTAATGGAATGGGAGCTGATGGATAAATATTTCCCTCTTAGTCCTCCATAAAGAAGGTCCCGAGATCCCTTCCACATGGCTCTTTCCTTGCCTCACTCCTACTCCCTGGATCCCATTCCCCAATAAAGCATTTCTGCTGAAGACTTTATTTCAGATTCTGCTTTCTGGGAAACCAGGCTAAAACACATCACCCACTTCTAGCTACCACCTTTGTCATCTGCCAGCCTCCTGGTCACTCCCTCGCCTCCAAGCCCTATCACCACCCCTGGTGACTTTAACATTCAAGTCCTACACTTTGAGGTCTCAGTCCTTTGATCAGCTCGTTTCCAATGACCTTCATCCCCATTCCACTTTATCTACTTGCTTCCATTCCCTCCCCAGAACACTGTCATCACCAATTACTGCTGTATTCATGAGTCCAAAATGTAGACATCCCACTCTCTTCCTCAACCTTCCATCCTTCAGTGCCTTTCATTCAAATACTCCCACTGCACCAATGTTGTAACATCATCAAGACTTTCTGGCTTAGGAACTAGTTTCTCATTATCTAGCACCCTTCTCTTGTCTTCTATTTATTCGGTTTTTTTCAATCCAGTTAAGATTCCACTGAACAATATTTCTATCACACTTGCCAATTTTCACCACTCCATTATTCTTCCATCTCACTTCTTGAAAACATGTCCTCAGAATTAATGCATCTGTCCAACTTTTTTTGTGCTTACATCCCAGGTGCTAATCACTGTTAGAGAAAAATCACAAAGCTGAACAATTTGGTGCCATTATAACAGTGCAGAAATTTATTGAGAGTTTAATCTTTGCCAGGCATTATTCAAAGCACATTACATAGATTATCTCATCCTGCTTCCTACATCAGGCTGGAAAGCTGCCCAGAAATTCTGTTCTCAAACCTCTGAAATTCACTCTCATCAGAACAGTTTCTCTCCTGCTGCTAAGAGAAAAAGAAGTTATCAATTAAGAACTTGGGACATATCAGTGTTCACATTTCAGCAGCATTCAACAGAAATAATTCGTGCCTTCTAATCCACACGTTCTCTTTGGCTTCCTCAACACCGCACTCCGCTCCTTTTTTTGTACCTCTTTGTCCCCTTGCACTTACCTCCCATCTTCCTTTTCCCAAGCTTTCTTTGAAGTTTTGGCGATCCTTAAGATGTCCCATTCTGTCCTGAATCACTCTTGCTAGTTATCCCTTCCAGTTGCATGACTTCTATTACCATTTGGAGAGTCATTTTCCAAAGAGATGACTCTCCATCTAGATGTTCAACCCACATCGCTCTCTTAAGTTCAGACTTGCTGAACTTTTCCACTTGGATCTAACCAGCCCACTTGAGAAAACAGAAACAAACTTCTCACATAAGCTGTCTTCTTTATCCCTATCTCTGTCACCACTTAACAAGCCCTCCAATTCAGCCACTTGGCCTGCAACCTTAACTCTTCCTCTCCCTTGCTGTCTACTGCCACGTTTTCCAATCACTTAATGCCATAGTTCCTACTTCTTAGATATCTCTGGGAATTGTCAACGTATCTTCGTATCCACTACCATTACTGTAGTCTGCATCACCGCCTCCCATCTGCATGAATGCAAGAAACTTCTAGCTAGTCTATTTGCCTTCAGTTATGCCTGTATTAAACTTAATTTAATTCTTCAGGCTCAGGCCCACAAGTCTTTTGCCTATGAATACATATTGATACGTATTTCTGGAACTGACTTTTCACCCTTGAGATCCCTTGAAACAGGCACTGTGTCTTGCTCCTATCTTGGTCTTCCCCAGCACATGCTTTACCATGAGGTTGTCTTCTTTGTGGATGGATGATCCTTAAAGAGATTAAAGAATTAGTCCATCAATTAACAAGTAAATCAGAGCTTTAAATTCCTTGTGACTGATTCAATTTCCTTATTTTGTTTACCTTCCATCATAACACCAAGCACAAACTTGAAATGGTAATCATTATTAAATTTATTAAATGAGTGTGTACATCTCAGTTACAGATAATAATTCTAAAGATTTTAGATATATTTTTGAATATACTGGGTGATATTTTGCTTCAATGGACCAGGATCTATGAGCAAATTTTTTGGACTTCGGAAAAGCAGACACTCCATATACCACCGTCTTCATTTTATTTCCATACATGGGGTTTTGTGACCCACAAAGGTGGTGAAGGTAGGGGCTGAGTACCCTGAAACAGTGAGCTTGGAAGCTTGGATTCTGGAGATGCTTGGCTGAGCTGTGTCATGGGTAAGATACGGGGGCATGTCTAACATGCGTGGTCGGCAGCAGGGGCTGGCTGTGGCAATCTTCAGACTCTTGAGTCCAGAAGCCTAGATGGGACGGAGTGAGAGTGAAGGGATACAGCAGAAATTAGGGAATCTTGGAGGAGAGACCAAGTACCTCAGACAGGGGCCAGTGGACCTCAGGTCTAGGGTTCTGTCCTAAGATAACTGTGCTCCACACCTTCTGGCTCTTCTATCTCCATTCAGGTTTTCATAGTCCTCAAAGAAAATAATGTGATTGACTTGGATCAGGCTCCTCTCCTAGAATCAATGAGCCATAGCCTGGAGCAGGGTGGATGACCACCACTCATATCCTGCAGGAATTATGAGCTAGATAACACCTACTTTCTATATTCTGCACATTCCAGAAGAAATTCTTTTTAAGTTTCAATGGAGACTTGCTTATCCAAGTCTAGCTTAATTTCAGTGGTACAAATCTCACATCTATTATATGCAAATAGCTTGTGGCTCCTTTCTCTCTTAATATATTTAGGCTTCAAACACAGGCTCATGACCCAGACCAAGCAGTAGCAAGTGAATATTAAAATTTGAGGTTCAGTTAACATCTGAGAGGCAGCTATGGAAGACAGGATGAAGGCAGACTTTGCTCTGACAGGAGTTGATGAAAGGAACGGGCTTGCTGTCTGCCATCCAGCATGGAAAGGGACAAAGCTGGGCGACTAGGAGTCTGAGCTGTCCCTCACATGTGCATATCTACAGCAATAAAGAATCCAGAGCATTAGCAAGTGACACCAAATCAGACTGCACCATTTAGCTCTGACATGCCTGAGTGTGAACTCTCCATAAAATGTCACAGTGCAGAGAGAACAAGAGTAATAGGGGACCTGGTGACCTCCCCAAATCACACACACTGGCTATCCCTGAAGGCCGCTGGGAGTCATAGGCCTCTGAGAAGAGCATGGATTTAATGTATCTCATGGGATCAACTCCCACGCAGCTGTGTAGGAAATGTTTGGAAAAGGAGAGCTTTGTATGGAGCGCCTTGCACAGATGTGTCACATCAATGGCAGTGCTGCCTGGGGACTTCCCTCCCCAGTCTGCACTCAGAAGGGCAGACATTGTCTGTCTGGAGCCCTGGAGTCACCCATTCCAGGAATTTGGTCACAACCACAGACTTCTAATTTGTAATAACTGTCATTATTCTGTGGTCATGCAACAGAGCCCAAGTGCATATGGCACAATTTCTCTGTAATAAAAACTTGTGGTGTCTCAGAGAAAGTGAAATGTTTTATCAAAATGCATCGCCCTGCAACTACCACCTTAGCTAACTCTGAGAACCTCAGCCCAGGATTTGTAGAGTACTTGGTAATGACTGAGGTGGCTTCAATCCTCTCACCTAACTTCACATGTTTCTGTGAGACAGGTCAAGCAAGCATTCAGTGGTTTATCCATTCAGTGAGCAAAGATTTAGTGAGCATTTGTCTCATTGGTTCTTAGGTGAAATAGAATCATGATTTCAGGTTCCTTCCTAGCTCAGCATGACCTATTCCTAATACAGGGTCTAACATATTCTATTAGCTCATCTTAAGGAGGCAATCAAAATGTTGTCTAGGTAACAAAAAAAGTGAGAGTCAAGAAAATTCTACTCATGTTATTTTGATTATCAAATTCAAATAGAACTGACTCTATTCAAAGACAAATATATTTAAAAACACAGCATTCAATATTAAATGAAACTTTAACAAAAGGAGGAAGAAGAGTAGATATAGGAAGAGAAGAGAGGAAAATATACCATTAGTAGGGGAGAAAGAGGAAGAGGAGAGGAAGAGGAGAAGATGGGGGAAGGAAAGCATGTAATATGCAAAAGGTGGTTGAAGAGAACACTGTAGGATATTTACTTCATGGAAACAAGAAAGAAAGTAAAATTAATGATAAGAAAGACAGAAGAAAACAAGTAAGAAATGAAAGTGACAGGGGTGAAAATCACAAAGACAAATAGAGAAATGGAAATCTAACACAAAAATAATTAGTACACCTAAAGTAGATACTAGAAAATAACTGTAAGACACATATAGAATCTTTCCTGCAAGGAAGGAAAACAAATATAATGCAAAGTCTGAATATGTCCCAATAAAAAAAATATTGGTTGAAAACACAAAGATTCATCCAATAAAGAGTTACAGATTCACTGAGAAAGTAATAACTGATATTTAAAAAAAAACTATTAGCTGACTACAATCTTCCCCTAAGTATTTCTTCACACCAGAACACAATGGAACTACAGAGATTTGAAGGGAAATATGTGACTCCAGAGCTCTAATACTTCCCAAATTGTCATATGTCCAGTCAGTGGACAATGGATAGGCAAGTCATTTAAATGTGGATGATCATGTAACTTCTAAAAACACAATCCACTAAAAGCATAGCCATCAAAACTAAGTACAAATTAACCGGAAGCATAACAGTGAAATGACATAGTGAACATTTAACCTACTTAAATTTAAAATTAAATATAATAGAACTTATATTTTAAGCAACTTAACTGAGTTCAAGAACAAAGCTCAGAAATATTTATAGGAACATTTAACCTACTTAGACTTAAAGTTAAATATAATAGAACTTATATTTTAAGTAACTTAACTGAGTCCAAGAACAAAGCTCAGAAATATTCATAGGAAGTCAAAAATATCTAACATTTAACATGGTAAAATTCACAATATCCAATAAAGACATTACTAGACAGGCAAAGAAGCAAAAAAATATAACCCACAATGAGGAGAAAAATCAATGAACTGAAACTGACCAAGAAAAGAAACAGATGATATATTTACTAGACTAGTGTATAAAAAAAAGTTATGACTGATTTCCATATGCTCAAGGGGATAGAAGATTGACTATATTAAGAAGAGATCTGGAAGATATAAAACTGACCACAAAATAAATTTAACTTCTATAAATGAAAACTACAATGTGTGAGATAAAAAAAAATACTAGATGGAATTGATTAAATTAGACATTGCAAAAGAAAAGATTAGTGAATCTGAGCACATACAAATAGAAACAATTTAAAGTGAAATAGAGAGAAATAAGTATTTTCAATAATGAAAAGAGTATTAATGAACTGTGGGAATACTTTAAGCAGCCAAATATATGTGTAAGTTGAGTCCCTGAAGGAGTCATTAGGAGACGGAAAAAGTATTTGAAGAAACCCTGCTGGAAATGTTCCAAATGTGAGGAAAATTATAAACATATAGATCCAAAAACCTCTCTTAACTCTAAGAAAAAGAAACATGAAGGAAAACTGCACCAAAGTATATCATTATCAAATTGTTGAAAAACAATATAAAGAAAACATTCTAAAATCAACCAGAGAGAAAAGATACATTAATACAAATATAAAGATGACAGCAGATATCTCACCCAAAAAATGCAAGCTAGAAGACAGTGGAGCAACATCTTTAAAGTGCTGGAAGAAAAAACTTTCAGCCAAAAATTTTTTTTTTTTACTTTTTATTAAGATTATGATAGTTTACAACCTTGTGAAATTTCAGTTGTACGTTATTGTCAATCATGTTGTAGGTGCACCACTCAGCCTAGAATTTTTTAACCAGTAAAAATATTTTTCAAAGCTTGTGGCAAAATAATGACTTTTTCTGAAATACAAGGTCTGAAAGAATTCATCATAAACAAACTTAAGTACAAGAATGTGAAGTCTTTCAAGAGCAAGGAAAATAATGACACATGGAAATCTTAATTTACACAAAGGAAGAAATCAGTCAGTATAATTCATCATGTTATTAGGCTTATAAAGAAAATCACATTATAATTTCAATAGATGGAGAAAAAAAATCTTCAAAACCCCATCATCAATTTCTATTAAAAATTCTGAGAGAGAGGAAGGACTTCCGGTTCAAGCCAAAATAAGATAGCCCCATCCCTCCCAGGCCCTCCGTCTTATAGCTAAAAACCCTGAACATTAACATAAGCATGGTAAGACCTGAGAGGTTGGCTGCCAAGGGGCCTCAGGACTGAGCAACAACATGGTAGTGAGTTCCCTGTGTGTCCTTATTGCCCCCCATATATTCTGGACTGGGCACTGCAGAAACCTCCAACTGCAAACAGGCACAGAAAATTTCCAAGAAAATCCTGTTCCCTTACCCAAAGAACTGAGGACAGCACAGCTTTTTAACAAAAAACCTTTCAGGTGCTACCTACCCTACTCCAGCAAACACCAACGGAAAATACTCCCCTAGTCCCCCCACCATGATTTCAGTGGGGCCAAGCAGGGTGATCTTCTACCTCACCCTCCCCACACATACACAGCCTGCAGAAGCAGGTGGTGGAACTCTGAATCCCCTGACCAGTGGTGTCAGTGGCACTGAAAAAGGAGATAATTTTCCATGATTCACTCACAGAAGCAAGCATTACTCTGTTTCCCTACTAGGATAGTGTCAGTGGAGCTAAGCAGAGAGCTGATCTGCCATCACCCAACAGAAGCAGGCAGTGCTCCAATTGCTATGGTAGTATCAGTGGGGTCTAGCAGTGAGCTCAGCCTCTACCCCCACCCAGCATCAATGAGTTAGTGTGAGTCAGGGCTGGTCAGCTCTCCCCTGTCCCCTCCTCCTGGTATCATCAGAGCCCAGTGTAACCTGAATTTCCAGACAGACCCAGCATCAATGAGACTGAACAAGTCCATGTGAAGCAAAGCTAGACAACATTCTGCTTTCCCCCTCCACCACCATTAGTATGACCAAGTGGGGACCTAACACTCCACCCCAACATGGCTGATGCTCTGCTTCTTTTCCTTTCTGCCCTCAATGTCAGCATAGCCCAGGGGGAGCTGGGTCTCCACTCTCATGCAGCATAAATCAAGTGGAACCCCTCAGTCAGCAGTGGGGCTAGTTGGCACTTCCCTTCCGCTACTCTCCTCCCTGGTGTCAGCAGAGAGAGCAGCAGAGAGTGCAGTATCCACTCCCATCCTATAGCAACAAAGCAGAAGTCAGCCCTTCGCTTCCCCTCCCTGGCATCACGGCACACAGCAAGGAATTGAGTTTACATCCCCACTCAGAGGCGACAATTTGGTGAGAGTGAGTTTCTCGCCTTCACCAGGAAGGTGTCAGCAGAACCAAGGGGGAAGCTGAGCTTCCACCCCAGACGTTTGCAGTGAGGCAGTGCGAGCCCGTGCTCCACTTCTGCTGAGGTGGTGTCCGTGGAGCCCAGTAGGAAGTCTAATAAATCCACCTACCCAGCCCTCAGGCTATACCTCAACTACCTGATAAAACAAGATTAAATAGAATCCAAAGTCTCATAACATAATATCTAAAATATCCAGAATACAACTGAAAATCACTTATACCAAGGACAAGGAAAATTACAACTTAAATGAGAGAAGACAACACTCAGATAAACCAGATGTTACAACTGTCAATATTTGAGCAGACGTTGCAAATATGCTTCTACCAGCAATGGCCAATTCTCTTGAGAAAAAATTTAAAAATAGAAAATCTCAGCAAAGATATAGAAGTTATAAAAATAAAGAACCAAATGGAAATTATAGAACTGAAAAGTGCAATGTCTTAGTCTGCTGGGCTGCCATAACAAAATACCATAGACTGACCAGCTTAAACAATGGAAATTTATGTTCTCACAGTTCTGGAGGCAGGAAGTCCAAGATCAAGGTGCTGGAACATTCCATTTCTGGTGAGTGTTATCTTCCTGGCTTGCAGATGCCTGCCATCTCACACGTATCCTCAGTTCGCCTTTCCTTTGTGCAAGCTCAAAGAGAGAGAGCAAGTTCCGGTGTCCTTCACTCCTCTTACAGGGGCAGTAGTTCTGTTGGATTAGGGCCTCACCCTCATGATCCCATTTAACCTTAATAACCTCTATAAAGGCTCTATCTCCAAATACAGAAACATTCAGGACTGGGTTTTAAATATATGGATTTTGGGGGAACACAATTCAGTCCTTAATTCACAATAACTGAAATAAAAAACTGACTGGATTGTAGAGTGGAATTGACAGAGAATAGTATGAGTGGACTTGAGGACCAGCAAACAGAATTTACCCAATCTGAGCAACAGAGGGAAAATAGAACAAACAAAGTAAACGTAGTCTCAGAAACATGTGCGACAACAACAAAAGAGCTAATTCATATCATGGGAGTCCCCAAAGAAAAGTGAGACAGAGTAGAATGAAAAAGTATTTGGAGAAATAATGGCTGAAAAATTCCCAAAGGTGGTAAAAACAAAGCAAAAACAAAAGAAATATACAGATTTAAGAAATGGAGTGAAACTCAATAGAAAAAACTCGGAGAAATCCATACCAAGGTGTGTCATCATAATTAAATTTCTGAAATATAAAAGACAAAAAAAAGCAGTCAGAGAAAAATGATACATCACGTATAAGAAAACACCAGCATGAATGACAGTGGAATTCTCACCTGAAACTACCAAGGCCAGAGGAAGTGGCACAATGTTTTTCAAGTTCTGAAAGGAAAATAGTGTCAATTGTGAATTTCATACGTGGCGAAAATCTCCTTCTAGAAGGAAGGGCACATAAAAAAATTATCAGATAAAGGAAAACTAAGAGATTGGTCACCAGCAAACCTACCTTTGAGAACACTTAAAGGAAGTTCTCTAAACAGAAAGGAAATGATAACAGAAGACTCGGAACTTCAGAATAAATAGAACATCAGAATGGGTAAAAAGAAGAACAAATACAAATATAATTTTCATGAGGTTGTTAAATCATATTTAATAGTTAAAGATCATAATATTTTCTGATGCCAGGTGTGTAGAGGAAATGCTTAAGACAATTATATTTAAAAAGAAGAGGAGGGTAAAGAGACCTAAAGTAAGTTTTCTACATTCACTTGAAGTGGTAAAATGTCAATAAAAGTAGACTGTTAGATAGGTGCGTTGTTGCACCTAGAGCAAACATTAAGAAAACTATTTTTTTAAAAACAGAAACAACTACACTCATGACACATAAAACAAACTTCAGAGCAAAGAAAAGAATTATGAGAGCCAAAGCGGGCCATTATACAATGATAAAAGAATCAATCTACCAGGAAGATATAATGATCCTAAGTGTGCTTGCACCAAACAACAGAGCCTCAAAATACATGAAGCAAAATGGATAGAGCTGAAAGGAGAAATCAACAAATCCACAGTCATAACTGAGAACTCTAACACTCCCTCTCAGCAACTGGCATAACTAGTAGGCAGAAAATCAGCAAAGACATAGAAGAATTGAAGAACACAATCAACCAACAGGACCCAACTGATATATATAGAACACTCCATCCAACAATAGCACATTTATTTCAGTTGTCCATAGAAAACTTAGCCATAACCAGAGTCATAAAACAAATCTTAACTAACGTAAAAAAGAAAAATTGAAATCATAAAGAATATGCTTTCTGACCATAATGGAATCAAATTAGAAATCAGTACAAAAAGACAACAGCAAAATCTCCAAACACTTAGTAATTAAATAACACACTTTTAAACGATGCATGGATCAAAGAGGAACTCTCAAAGGGAATAAACTACATCAACTAAATGAAAATTGAAATACAACATGTCAAACTATGTGGGATGCAGCTAGAGTAGTGCTGAGAAGGAAATTTATAACACTAAAATGCTTACATTAGAAAACAGAAAAAATTCTTGAATCAATAAACTAAGTTCCTACCTCAAGAAACTAGTAAAAGCAGAGAAAAATAAATGCAAAGCAAGCAGGAGGAAGAGAATAATAAAGATAACAGCAGAAATAAATGAAATTGAAAAGAGAAAAACAATACCTCTAGCAAGACCCAAGTCATCAATATCAGAATTGAAACAAGGGATATCACTACAGATCCCACAACCACCAAAGGGATAATTAGGAATTACAATGAACAACTTTACACACATAAATTCAACAACTTAGAGGAAATGGACCAATTCCTTAAAAACAACAAACCATCAAAACTCAACCAAGATGAAACTAAAAGTCTGAAAAGTCCTACAACCACTATAGAAATTGAAGTGGCAATTTAAGTTCCCAAGAGAAATATGCAGTCTCCGTTGGCTTCACTGGAGAATTCTACCAAACATTTAAAGAAGAATCAATACCAATTTTATACTATCTTCCAGAAAATAAAAAAGGTGATAATATTTCCCAACTCATTTTAACAACACAATAAAAGAAAACTGCAGAATAATTCCTCAAAAATTAGACAAATTAATCTACAACAAAACATTAGCAAGTCAAATCCAGCAATCTATAAACAGAATTTTACATCATGACCAAATAGAGCTTATTTCAGGGATTATAAAGCTGGTGCAACATTCAAAAATCAATCCATCAACAAATTAATCAAAAATTAATCCACCATATCAATAGGCTAAAGAAGAAAAATTTTATGTATCAGTTATCATACTCACTTATACAGAAAAAGCTTTTGACAAAATCTGAAGCCATGATAAAAAAAAATCTAATATCCAAAATCATAATGAAAGTTCCCAGTAAACTACAAATAGAGAGGAACTACCTCAACTTGATATGGGGCATCCACAAAAACCTACAGGTTACATCACAGATAATAGGGAAAGGCTGAATGCTTTACTCCTAAAATCAAGAATAAAACAAGCATGTCCTCTCCCACTACATTTATTACTCATGGTACTGGAAGTCTTGGCCAGTGCTATGAGAAATAAAAATATATAAAAGCATACAAATTGGAAAGGAAGAATTATAACTGTCTCTATTTGCAGATAACATGATTGTCTCTGTAGAAATCCCCAGGAATCTACCCAAAAAATCCTAAAATTAATAAGTGAGTTCAGCAAAGTTACATGATGCAAGATCAACACACAAAAATCAAATTTCTATTTACTCAAAATGAACAAGTGAAAACTGAAATTGAAAGCACAACACTATTTACAACTGCATCTCCAAAAATGAAATACTTAGTACATATCTAAGAAAACATGCCCAGGATCTGTATCCTAGAATTCACAAAATTCTGGTGAAATAAATAAAAGAAGACCTAAATAAATGGAGAGACATACTATATTTATGGATTGGAAGACTCAGCATAGGAAAGATGTCAATTTTTCCCAAATTGACCTGTAAATTTAATACAATTTCTATCAAAATTTCAACAAGGTTTTAAAACAAGACAAACATTCTAAAACTTATATGGAAAGGCAAGGACCTAAAACATTGAAAGCATCTTTGAAAAAGGATAATAAGGTGGGAGAAATCACTCTACTCAGTGTCAAGCCTTACTATAGCTACAGTAATCAAGAAAATGTGGTATTGGCAGAAGGAGATACATGGAAAATGGAACTCAGAAATAGATCCATACAAATATGCCAAACTGATCTTTGACAAAGGTGCAAAAGCAATTCAAAGGAGGAAGGATGGCCTCTTTAACAATGATGCTGGAGCAATTGGACATTCATAGCCAAAAAAAGAAATGACCTAAACCTTACACCTCGTACAAATACTAACTCAAAATAAATAAGGAACTTAAATGTAAAACTATTAAACATTTAGGAAAAACATAAGAAAAGTCTTTGGAACTAGACTTCTTAGACTTGACACTAAAAGCACAATCCATTAAAAAAATGATAAATTGGACCTCATCAAAATTAAAATATTTTTGCTCTGCAAAAGACCTGGTGAAGAGGATGAAAAGACAAGCTACAGACTAGGAGAAAATACTCACAAACTGCACATCTGACCAAGGACTAGTAGCTAGACTATATAAAGAACTCTCAAAACTCAGTAGTAAAAGTCAGTCAATCCAATTAGAAAACAGGCAAAAGACATGAAGAGACATTTCACTGAAGAGGATTATCGTATCACCAGGCAATTGCACTCTGGGCCATTTATCGCAGATAAGTATATCCCAGGTTTAGTTCACACAAAACCTGTACACAAATGCCCTTTATTTATAATAGCCAAAAACTGGGAGGTACTCAACTGTCTTTTAATGGATGTACTACAAACCAAAGTTTGTTCCATGGAGTACAAGTACAGTTTGTACTATACCATGGAGTACTACTTAAGTCATAAAGAAGAATGAGCTATTGATATAAGTACCAACTTGGATGGATCTCTAGGGCCTTATGCTCAATGAAAAAAGCCAATCTCAAAAGGTTATATACTACATGATTCCATTCACGTCACATTCTTGAAGTGACAGAATTATAGAGACAAAGAGTAGATTAGTTCTCATGAGGGCTTAAGGAGCAGGAAAGGAAGGGAGGCAGCTGTGGAGACAAAAGATTAGCTTGAGGGGCCCTTTTGATAGAATTGTTTGTATCTTAACTGTGGTGTTGGTCAACAAATCTACATACGTGATGAAATTGCATAGAACTACACAAACACACACACAGACAAATGGGTGAAATCACAAAACTGATGAAATCTGAATAAGGTTGATGGTTGTACCAATGTCAGTTTCCTGGTTGTGAATATAGTTATGTAAGATGTTGTCATTAAGGGAAACTGGGTGAAGGTGATATAAGATCTCTCTGTATTATTTCTTAATAATGTTAACTCAAAAATATTTCTTAATCTGCACACCAATTATCTCAAAAGTAAAAGTTTAGAGAAAAGCTCTCAGCAAACTAGTAATAGAAGGGACTTCCTCGATCTGATAAAAGTCCTCTTCAAAAACCTATAGTTCATCTCCTACTCAATGGTGAGAGAATGAATGCTTTCCCCCTGAGGTCAGGAACAAGGCAAGGATGGCTGCTCTTACCCCCCTCTTTTTCTTTTCTCTTGACAAATAAAAATTGTATATATTTAAAGTATACAACATGATTTTTGATATATATTCATATGCCATTTAATGACGGGGACACATTCTGAGAAATGCATTGTAGGTGATTTCGTCATTGTGCAAATATCATAGAGTATACTTACACAAACCTAGATGACGTAGCCTACTACACACCTAGGCTATATGGTATAGCCTATTGCTTCTAGGCTGTGAACCTGTACGGCTTGTTACTGTACTGAACACTGTAGGCAAATGTAACACAATGGTAAGTATTTGTATCTCTAAACATACCTAAACATAGAAAAGGTACAGTAAAAATATAGTACAAAAGATAAGAAATGGCACACCTGTGCAGGACGTGTACCATGAATGGGGCTTGCCGGACCGGCAGTCGCTCTGGGTGACTCGGTGAGTGAGTGGAGAGAGAGTGTGAAGACCTAGGACATTACTGCACGCTATTGCAGACTTTATAAACAATGTACACTTAGGCTACACTAAATTTATTTAACAAATATATTTTTCTTTCTTCAGTAATAAATTAATCATATCCTACTGTAATGTTTTTACTTTATAAACTTAATTTTTTAAAATTTTTACTCTTTAGTAATAATGCTTACCTTAAAACACAAACACATTGTACAGCTGTACAAAAATATTTTCTTTCCTTTTATCCTTATTCTGTAAGCTTTATTCTCTTTTTAATTTTTTTTTTACTTTTTAAACTTTTTTTGTTAAAAACTAAGACACAAGCTCACACAACAGCCTAGCCTACACAGGGTCAGGATCATTAATATCACTGTCTCCCAACTCCCCATCTGTCCACTGGAAAGTCTTCAAGGGCAACAGCATGCATCTGTAACAATGCCTTCTTCTGGAATACCTCCTGCAGGATCTGCCTGAGGCTCTTCTTGAGGAGAAGTCACTCTTTTCAGAAGTACGTCCATGCTGGTTTGCTTGGCTTCATTTTTTGATCATAGATGTAAAGCAGATAATGCACTATGAACATTCGTCTCTATTAATGAAAACCTTTGGTGTAGGGGTCTATGTTTTCAAACTTTTTAAGGAGCTTCTTGTTAAGGTCTGAAAAATCTTCTGCTAAACCTTCACTGTGAATTTTCTTGGGGCTCTTCTTCTCCTGCAGTTTCCTTTTCTCCTGCCTCTTCTTCAGCTGTGTGTTCCTGTTCCAGTTCCAACAACTCCTCGTTAGTCAATTCCTCAGGAACCACCTCTAGGAGCTCCTCATTGGCATCCTCATGCACATCCAGGTTAAAGTTGTTTGCTGTCTCAACCACAGCCTTTTTGATTTTTGCAGCCTCCTTACCTTTGAAGTCGTGGACCAACCCCTTGAGTGTCTTCTTCCAGATGCCATTTATACATTCCTCGGTGAGATCACCCCAAGCCCAAGCAAGGTTCGTGAGTCAGTCACAGATGTTGTAATCCTTCCAGAATGCATCAGTGTCTTCTCAGTATCTTCCTCATTTGCAGCAATAGCCTGGGCAAAGGTCCTACTTAGGCAGCAGGTCTTAAATGCTGCTATAACTCCTTGATCCATTGATTGGATCAAAGAAGTGGTGTTTGCAGGGAGAAACACTGCTTTGACATTGGGATGAAGATCTCCACTAAAAGGAGGATGTCCAGGAACATTATCAACAGTAAGCAAAATCTTCAAAAGTACATTATTCTCCAAGTAGTACTTCTCCATTTCACTGGCATAGCAGTTCAAGAGGGCATCCTGGAAGAGGAGCCATCCGTGACTTCTTATTGCTCCTGTGGTACACGGACAGTGTGTGCTAATTGATATTCTTGAAGGCCCTGGAGTTCTCACTGTGCCAGATCACAAAGGGTTTTAATTTGTAGCCTACAACATTGTCCCCAAGAAAGACTCTTACCCTGCCCTTAAAAATCCTTGAAATTTGGCATTGACCTGGCCTCCTTGTGGATGAAAGTCCTTTCAGTCATCTGTTTCCAGAATAGGGAGTTTTCATCCATGTTAAATATTTGCTCTGGCAAGTAATTTTTCTTCACAATCAGTTTATCCAGAGTTTCCAAAAATTCTTCAGCTGCCTTTTCATCAGCACTCACAGACTCACCACTCATTTCCACATTACGTAATGAATAATGATTCTTGAATCATTTAAATAACTGAGAACTAGCAGTAAATTCAACACTGTAGTCAAGCCCAGCCTTTTCTTTCAACATTGCAAACCAAGTTTTTTCATTGGCCTTGATGGTGATAGTGCTGAGAGTGATATGCTTCTGTGTCTGGTCTTTCAATCCAGGTCATTAGAAGTTTCTACATATCTGACATAGGCCCTTCTCTAATTTGTATTAGTCTTATTGCCTCCAATGAAGCAGATCCTTTAACAGTTTCCATCAGTTTGTTCTTGTTCTTCAAGATAGTAGCTATGGTGAATGGGAGATGCCTAACTGGCGAACAACAACCATCACTGATTTTCCACCTTCACAGTCCTTAATCACTTTTAATTTTGTTTTCAGGTCAATCACTTGGCATGAATTCTTACTGGTAACATTAGCAGTGGACTTCGTATGCTTAGGGGCCATGAGGAACAAAACAACATGAGATTAAATCAAGCACAAGAGAAAATAATGCAATCAAAAGATGCAGTAAACACAAGATGTATGAGGCTGCTGCCTGTGTAATATGGCGTACTGCTTTACAGTAAACTTTTTATACAGGTAGAAAAAGTACACTCTAAAACAATGGTAAAAAGTATAGTATAGTAAATATATAAACCAGTAACATAGTTGTTTTTATCATTATCAAGCATTATGTACTGCACATAATTATATGTGCTGCGCTTTAGTATGACTGGCATCATCACAAACACGTGAGTAATACGTTTCACTACAACCTTATCGCGGCTACAACGTTACTAGGCAATAAGAACTTTTCAGCTCCATTATCTTATGGGGCCATTGTCACATATGCAGTTCATCGTTGACAGAAACATTGTTACGTGGTGCATGACTGCATGTGTACATTGTGAAATGATTACCACAATCAAACTAATTAACATATCCATCACTTCCCAGAGTTATCTTTTTTCTTTTAATTTAGCATCAAAAGTTCTAGCTAAGGCAGTGAGGCAAGAAAAAGAAACGAAAGGCATCCAGATTGGAAGGGATGAAGTAAAATTATATTTATGTGTAGATGATACCATCCTTTATGTATAAAATCCTATAGAATCTATAAAAAGCTACTAGAACTAACACTCAAGGTTATCAAGGTTGCAAGATATAAGATCCACATAGAAAAATCAAATGTATTGCTATATACTAACAATGAAAATTCAGAAATTGAAGTTTAAAATTAATATTATTAACAACCAATATGAAATATGAAATTCATAAGGAAACATCTGGTAAAAGATGTCTAGGATCTGTACACTAAAGTCTACACATGATGCTGAGAAAAATTTTAAGAGACCTAAATAAATGGAGAGCTACATTGTGCTCACAGCTCAGAAGACTCAGTATTCTTAAGATAATGATTCTCTCCAAACTTATCTACAGAGCCAATGCAATTCTAACCGAAATCCCAGGAGGCCCTTTCGCAGAAATTAACAAACTCATTCTAAAATTCATGTGGAAATCTAAAGGACCCAGAAGAGCCCAAATAACTTGCCAAACAATGAGGTTTCAGCTGTAACATTGCCTGATTTCAAGACTGATCAAGGTACAATAATCAAGACAATGTGGTATCGGCATGAAGTTAGACAAATTGACCAGTGAAATAGAATCTAAGGTCCAAAAATAGTCCCACACATTTATGAACAATTTCAACAAAGGTGAAAAACATATTCTGTGGAGAAAGGATAATCTTTTCAATAAATGGTGCTGGAAAAAATGATAGTCCATATTTTAAAATAACCGTTAACCTGTACATTGCATCATATACAAACATTAACTTAAAATGAATCATATACTTAAATATAAAATGTTAAACTATTATACTTCTAGAAGAAAACCTTGTGACTTTGAGTTAGGCAAAGATTACTTAGATATGACAGCAAAAAATGATCCATAAAAAAAAACAAAGTGATAAATTGGACTTCATCAAAATTAAGAACTTCTGCTCTTCCAAATACACTATGATGAGAATTAAAAGACAAATGATGGGAGAAAATTTTGGCATCTTAATAAAGTACTTGTACCCAAAATATACATAACTCTCAAAACCCAATAACTAAATAACAACCCAATAAAAATGAGCAAAATATTTCAATAGATGTCTTACCAAAGAAGATATACGGATGGCAAACAAGGACATGCAAAAATGCTCAACAACATTAGTCATTGGAAAATTTAAAATAAAATCACAGTAAGACCACTAGGCACCTACTAGAATCCCTGAAATTAAAAAGACGCCAAGAGTTGGCAAGGATGCTGAGCAACTGCGATTCTCATACGCTGCTGGTGTTGTAAAATGACACAACCACTCTGGAAAAGAGTTTTGCAGTTTCTTAAAAAGTTAAACATACCCCTGCTACACGATGCACCCATTCCACTGCTAGATATTTATTCAAGACAAATAAAAGCATGTGTCTATTCAAAGATTTGCCCCCAAATGTTCCTATCAGCTTTGCTTGTAATAGCCTAATACAGAGAGAGACCCAAATGTCCATCAACAAGAGAATGAATAAATAACTTGTGGTATATCTATACAAAAGAATACACTCAGAAATAGATAGAAGTTAGCAACTGATACACACGGAAACATAAATAAATCTCAAAATAAGTATTCTGTGAAAGAAGCCAGACAAAAAGCATGCATACGGAATGGCTCCATTTATATAAAATCTGGGAGATGCAAACTAAATCTACAGTGACAGGAAAGAGATGAGTAGTCATCGTAGGAGGGGGTTCAGGGAGGAGCAAGAGGGAGCCATTACCAAGGGGAGTGAGGTAACTTTTAGGAGTGATGGACATGCTCGCTGTCTCGATTGTGGTGACAGTTTCATACACGTGCAACAAAACTTTCCAAAGCGCACACTTTAACTCTGTGCAGTTTATTTTTTCAAGCACACCTTAATAAGGAAAATAAAATAAATATAATTAAATATAAATAATTTATGTAATTACAGTTCAAAAAAAAACATAGGGAGCTTATCACTCCTAAAGGAATGTGCCTCCAATGTAATTTGCAAGGAATTTACCTCCAATGTAAAAATATTAATAACTTGCATTAATACAGTAGAGCAAAACTTCCAGAATACGGAATAAAAATTGGAGAGTTACAAGCAATGAGTGAAAATTATTTGTACTTATTTTCTCATCTTGGGTGACAATATACAGTGATTCACTTCTAAAATTTAACAAAATGTTTAAGAATTCTATTAAGAATTTTAAAGGTAGATTTAATGCTATTATTTACCTTATAAATGTAGAACTAAAAAGATGGTATACCTTCCAAATTTAAAAAAAGAAAATACAGACCATGTTGCGAAAATAGCAGCCTACTTAAAATCAATAAAGTATAACATAAGCACCATTAAAAAAATAAACAATTCAAAAGTCCAAACATTATCTTGAACAGTAAGTTTATATTTTTGAAGAAAAGCAAACACTTTTAGATATTTTCAAATTTATTGCTTTTTTTTTTTGCGGAAGATTAGCCCTGAGCTAACATCTGCTGCCAACCTTCCTCTTTTCGCTGAGGAAGACAGACCCTGAGCTAACATCCATGCCCATCCTCCTCTACTTTATATGTGGGACGCCTGCCACAGCATGGCTTGACAAGTGGTGCATAGGTCTGCACCTGGGATCCGAACCGGCGAACCCCAGGCCGTCAAAGTGGAATATGTGAACTTAACCACCACACCACCAGGCCAGCCCCTCAAATTTAATTATTTTGAATCTGTAAAAAGCAAACCCAAAGCATAATATCTCCAATGGCTAGAAATGAGGAAAGGTAAGAATACACGTAACCCAGAAAGTAAGGTTGGGAAGAACACATGTACCCCCAGAAAATGATAGTGCACTTCTCCATTTGTTGGTCCAGAAAGAGGTTTCCAACACAGCACTGAGCTTAAAAAGCAGGTCAGACAATAGCTGTTTTAATGTGATCCCACTCAGGAAAGAGTATTGGCACATGTGTCAAGAGGCATAGAGAAACATCTGAACAAATGCCCACCTGAATGTTGACGATGGCCTCCTTAGGCTACAGGGACTCTGGGGATTTTTAACAATGAGCTTATATAATTTCACAATAAACAATAAAGCTATTTTTGAAGCATTTATTTTCAAATCAGAAATTCATGCTATCGAGGGTGTGGGCAGTGAATTACATGCATCGTAGTATTGCAACTTTTTTGCATGTAATTTGACAGAACCTATTAAAATTTAAAGTATGCTTATGCATTGGCCGGGCATCTTACATCACTAAAGATAAGAATTTGCTGGGAGAGAGACAGCCACTACTCAAGGCTGTGCAGTTGTAAACTCTAGGATGTGCCACTTCCCAATTAGTCACCATGGATTTGCATGGATTTTATGACAGTTTCCTGGCCATAAAATGCCTTGGGAGGTGCCTTTTCCTAATTGCACAAAGTCACCATTTGGGCTGGGAGGGTACAGAGATTTTACAAGATTATTTGTATAGACCAGAAGAAAAAGGAGGAAAGCATAAAGAACGGAGGGGGCCGTGGGAAGATGAAGAGAAAAGAGAAGAGTAAAAAGGACAAGAAGAGACTCAAAAAGGCTGAATTAGAGTCTACCCATATCACGGACTATGTGAAATAATTTCAAAGGCATAGACTAGATCTATCTGAACTGACCTAGAGAGGCATCCAAAATTTGTCAGGTGACAGAAACAAATGACAGAATGAATTAGATAAGTCCTCACTTTTGTTTTTGTTTTTGTTTTAAAGAAAATATCCAATACATTTGTTATCATATAAGTTTTACAATCACTAAGAAAAACGCAGAGGGATGCATACAAAGTATTAACATCAGTCACCTCTGTGGCACGAGTCTAGGGAGAGGCATGGGGACTATTAACTTTTTGTTTACACATTTCTGTATTGTGTAAATAATTACATGAACACGTATTACTCTTAATTATGTAAAAAAATAAAGTAAACTTCAAAACCAAATTGCAACTATGGAGACAATAGTCTTTAAAGTTCTCTTCAGAACGCTAACTCCTTTGTCCTTTTGTTTTGGTCTCTCATTTTCCAGTGTTCGGTGCACCTTACAGTTAATTCCTTTGTCCATCCCTCCATCCACTTGCCCTCAATCCATCCTTCCAGCCATCGAACAAGTGCTCAGTTTCCAAGCCAGTCCTCTCTGCCAGGAGCTGGCGACTCAGAGCCACTGAGGAGCAGCTGGAGATTCTTGCAGCATAGCCTGGTAGACAGAAGCAAACAAGAGTCGACCGCACAGCAATTAATTAGTGCTAATTACCGCACAAAGCTACTTTCTGGTAATTGATAAGCCATTGGAGAAACGATTGAAGATTTTAGGCAGAGGAAATCTGAGGATAGACTTGTCTTTTGGGAAATGGAAGGAATGTTTCTCAGTGAGAGCTCCAGGGATCAGCTGCGTTAGAATAAATAAGAGGTGGTTAAAAGTCGTCTTTCACGCAGCCTACTGTCTCAGTCGCTCAGATACCGCATTTTTGAAGCACCCCAGATAGATGATTTTATACTCAACCAAGTTTGAGAATCACTCTTCTATAGACTCTGCAAAAGCAGAGTCTGCAAAAGGTGGAGCCAGATATTACAAAACACTGAACGACAGCTTCCAAAAATCCTACAGACACTCAGTTCTCTGGGGCAGAGGGAACCAGCAGGAGATGAATAAAAGCAGAGGGGAGTCCTGCCCCCAGGTGAGCCATAAAACCTGCTGTTCTCAGGTGCCTTACAGGTGCCAGGAACTCCTGTGCAGTACAGAGTCTAGAGCTGGAGAGGCACGAAGGGACACGGGGCAGAGACAGCCCCAGCTTCACTCTCCTGATGCAATAGAAGAAGAGCGCTAAGGCTCCCTCTTGGCATGGCACGAAGCAGTCTTGAGAGGCCGCTGTAAGGTGGCAGTGAGGAAACATGCATTGCCATTTGTGCTGGAGGTGCCAGTGCTGTCGATTCACCAGGGAAAGCATCAATGCGCTGCTCAGAGAAGCTGACATTGTTTTCCTGAGACCTGAAAACCCAAGTCCTGAATTTCTGGAGGTAGGACAGCTTCCTTGAAGGCTCAAGCTTTTGTTTTAGAAAGCTAGGCCATCAAGAGAAATCATGCTTTTTGTATAAGAAGAGGAGAGGGAAGATGAGGTTTCCAAGACTGGGAAGATGCAGGGCCAGCAAGGGCAGGCGAGCCCTGGGAACCTGTGTGCCAGCACACATCCAGGTCAGGGAGGGCAGCTGAGGCTTTGGAGAGTGGAGGAGTCAGTCCTTCATGACTGCACAGAAGCTGGAAATTACATGCTGCTGTTTCTGGGCTGAGAGAGAGGGACACATTCCTTCTGGCCAATGACTGGTATGAGAGGCATTTCTGTGGGCCCCGAAACCCAGTGCCCTACAGATGACAGGGGAATGACGTAGCAAAGAGGATGCAGCTGTGACAATGATGCCAACCACATGGGCCAGAGGCAGTTCTTGCCCATCTCCCTGGAATCATGAGCCCCAGGATCCCACTGTGACCTTAGTGAAGGAATGGGAGCCGCAAGAACAGCCAGTATTGTGTTTCTTGCTAACCTTGTTAGCAAAGGGAGTAGATGCTCGGAACCAGGTGTAATTTGATTTAGAAAAATAAAGAAATGTGATGCTTCCTGCACCTGAATGTGGCGGAGCAATTCATAACTTACACCATCCACTTATTAATTCCTCTGTCCACATGTGAACGATTTTAGATCACCTTGACTTTGCTGCTGAAAGCTGCCTTCTTATCATTCAACATCTAGCATATTCGAGGCACTTCTGCAAGAGCTAAAGTTTACATAAATATTATGTCTTAAGTTCTTATCAAAAATCAGTTTTCCAGTATTGATGTTTGAGATTTCTTGCCACCTTTTGCAGGTGGGGCAGGGGAGGGTGGGGTGAGTTCGTAGCCAGAAAACTTTAAAAGTGCCTCCCAAGAGAGTGAGGAGCTGAAAAGCAAAGAGAGGAAACTTGCATGGGTTTGCAGCAGCCTGAAGCAATTTAAGAAAGCCGGGTTAGAGAGTTCCTCAGAGATATAGGCATGGAAATTATTTCCCTTTTTAATGCAGATAGATGAAAATAAGAAAATTGTAATCCTAAGAGATAATTCACCCAAATGGAAAAGGCTGTTAGAGTTCCCACCAAATACACATTTTTAAAATGTTTCTAGTTTATACATATTTACTAGAAAATAATTTTAATGTATAATTGGTGGGAATGCTGTTTTATACACATATATGTAATATACATATATATTCTATATCAGTTGGTACAAAATTCAAAAGGGACCGAAGACATACAAAAAAACAAAACCATGAAAATCAGTTTTTTCTTTTGTCTTTCAGTCCTGCAGTGATCCTGCCCAGAGGAGGATTATGTAACTGATTTCATGTCTATCTTTGCAGAAATATCCGATGCACATCTAAATACATACGCATCTAAATACATTTTAACACAAATGGCACCTCACTGCACACACTGCTCTGCATTTCACTTTTTTTAATAGAATTTTTGTTGTTAGGATGAACAATTTATTGAACCAGGCCCCTATTGATGGAGATTAGAATGCTTCCAATAGTCTGCTGAAATAAACATTGGTAATGTATTTCATAGGCCTTTTTACACTGGTGAAGTCAGGATTTGCCCAAGACAGAAAGACAAATTTAAGGGACAGTTTTCTGGGTTTAGTTGACTCATGGAAGAAAATCTGAGAAGAGTGCTCAGGGTTCCCCCGAGAGCAGGATCCTGGCCTCTCCATGGCTCATTCCCTGGGTCTGTGCCTCTCCACATTGGCCTCTCCAAGACTCTTGAGAGGGGGTCCTATTCAGGGATGCCTTCATTAGTTAATGGAGGAAGGATGCTTCATCCTTAAGAAGAACCATTTTCCTTTTCACAAATGGTTTAGAAAAAACAAAATAAAATAAAATTGAAGAAGTGGAAAACATATCACGGTGAAGCTAAATTCAGAGTAACTTCAGAGCCTGAACAGGGAATCACCGTGCAACACACTGAGAGCCTGGACCACCAAGGGGGCCAGAAATCTGAGTGAGTGTCAGAGAGAAGGAGTCAACTTTGGTAACACACTGAACTGTAAAAAATTCTCAGGACATTTCCTTTCCCAATAAAACTTCACATAACAAAGCTGTTTTTGACAAGGTTGAAGTTTCTGTGGAAGTGATATGGAAGCCTTGCTTTGCAGGTGCGAGACTTCCCCAAGATAAGTGCGAGAGTTC
Organism: Equus caballus; assembly: GCF_041296265.1. NCBI lineage: Eukaryota > Metazoa > Chordata > Mammalia > Perissodactyla > Equidae > Equus > Equus caballus. Next base: position 81,912,610 of record NC_091684.1, read on the forward strand.
CCCAAGATAAGTCCAACGGGGTTGTCAAGAGCATTTCATTTGTAGCTCAGGGTTGACATGGTTGGAGGACAAAAAGAGAAAACTGGAGAAAGCCTTGGCCTGGGAACACCCCTATGAACAAGAGAAGCCACCCGAGTCCCATTCTCTCTCTTTCAGGACAAGGTCGTCCGGATACAATGGGGTTACGGACAGGGAAGAAACAAAGGAAAGGCACTTCATAGTGATTACCTCATTTAATTCCTGTAGAAGGGGAGGGAGAGAACATTGTTTCCATTATATGAGCCACATTCCAGAAAAATTGGAGAATAGAGAAAGAGAGAAAAAATAATCACCCCTAATCCTATAACTGAAACAAAGCCATTGTTACCATTTTGGCATTTTTTCCATCCTGACATTTTAATGTATTTATTCTTAGTTTCATATAAGTATAGTCAAAGTGGTACAACTTTGTAGCCTCCTTCTTAATTTTTCAGTAATCATTATAGCATATGCATTTTCTATGTTGCTAAATTCTTCAAAATCATCACCTTCCTAAATATTAACCAATCGTCTTGCTACCGTCAGCTTTGTTTTGGACCTCCCCTTCTTGTGGAACATTTGCATTGCTCTTGGGGTTTTATTTCTGCATTATTTTAAATAATACTACAATTTCAGATTGTTTTATTAAGATAAATACCCAGGATGGGCAGGGGAGAGGGAAAGGGAAGGGAAGAGGAAGTATGTGGACAACCATCCTGAGATGCCCTCAGGAACTTGGAAATAAAATTTCCTTTGAGAGTTTTACTCTAATAACCGAACCATAATCAGTGAGACAGAAATTTGAAACGTTACCCTGAAGGGACGGGGGCAGCAAAGAATGAAAGAATACTAAAGGCATCAATGTGGCTAAAGAATATGACAATCAGAAGTAGGAGTGGGTTGGGCAGAGAAGCAGAGAAAAAGTGACCAACAAGTAAGAGTGCTGGTGGGAGGTGGTCCTGGTTTTCTCAGCATTATTATTAATAACTCCCACTCACCTCCATTTCACTCTCAAAACTGTTTTGTTTCAGAAAATAAATTATAAGGTCACCATCCTATGGAAGATTTGACAATGACCAGGCCTCTCTCTTCTAGTGGGGCCAGATGGATGAACCCTAATTTACACAAAAAGGTTGGGATGGACCTTTTCAGTCTTGAAGGTTGGGAAGAGGAGAGGTGAGTCTGAGAGAAGGATGATGTTTACTGGTTACTTCAGTACACAGATGATCCAAGGGGACAAGGCCTCAGTAGGCATGGCTGGAAAGTAACTGAAAAGACTGGGCATTGTACCACCCGTAGGAGCTTATGGTAGGGACTCTGAAACCATGATGAGTTAGGAGAAGCAGGGGCACCCCAAAGCGTCCCCTTGCTGGCCTGGGCCCGAAGGTTCCTAGTGGTTATGGCACCCACAAGATGAACGACCAGATCCCTCCACCTGGAGAGCTCACCAAACTGTTTCCTGGGCTTCTTGCATGATCCAAAGATCTAAAGAGTGAGTTGACATTGCATTGGCCTTCCTGCCAACGCTGGCAAGGAGTGTTCGAGCAGATTTAGTGATATCTGGGAAAACAAAGGAATGTGACATCATCTGAGTGCGAGTAGCAATTCTCAACTCCCAGATGGTTCAGCAGGCTGTAGATTAAACACTGGGCCAGGGTCCAGCCTCTTTGCTCTGATTCCATACCATTTAGCATCCTGTGGGACAAGGACAGCCTTGACAGATCCAGGTCTCCCTATAAATTAATAAATTCTCACTAGGTCTTATACAATGGTTTAATGAATTTGTACAGCTCAAATCAGCATTCAGGGGTTTGATAAACCCTGGGACAATCAAAGAAACTGAGTTTCTGAGCCCACAGGGTGAAGGGTAGACATTTCTTCCAAATATTTGATGAAGTTTTTCCTTTTATCTGATTTTCGTTATTCTGTATTTTAACTTTTATATTGATCTGAACTTTAATATGTTTGAAGACTAAATTACTCTTTCTCCCCAATTTTTAACAGGTTATTCCTATAGGATTTGTGGAATAATACTTTTATTCATGTTGCTTTATGTACATTTAATCATTCATGCATATATATATATAACAATATTTATATGTATATCAAGATCTTTGAATTATTTTTCTGTTTCATTGATTTGTCTATTCATGAGCAAAAACCAGATTGTTTTGAGCACTGTATCTTTATAACATAGTTTAATAATTATAAGACTAATTATTTTTTATTCAATTATTTATTTTAAATACTCTAGTAACTTCAGAATTTTTTCTGTTTCTAAATGAGGATATTGAAATGACTTACATCAAATTTCTGCATTAATTTAGGAAGAATTGCTATTTTCACAATAGTCATTTTCTTATCCAGGAACATGATAGTTGTTCAAATGTATATCTTATTTTATGTATACATTTTATATGTCAATAAAGAGTTGCCAAGGCCGGACCCTTGGCCTAGTGGTTAAGTTTGGCACACTCCACTTCAGCAACTCAAGTTGAGTTTCCAGATACAGACCTACACCACTTGTCAGCCATGCTGTGGTGGCCACCCACATACAAAATAGAGGAAGACTGGCACAGATGTTAGCTCAGGGCAAATCTTCCTCAGCCAAAAAAAAAAAGAGTTGCAATTTTCTTCATTACAATGACATCTATTTTCCTTAAAAATACTCCCAGGTGTTCTATGGCATTTGTTGTTATTCTTTATGCATTTTTCTCACTGAATTTGATTATTGCTGGAGAAGCATGTATTCTAACCACCATCTTATGTATGACAAAACTAGGGTTGAGGCAGGTAATAAATTGCTTGAGATTTATTAAGCAACCAAGTGGGAGAGCAGGAACATAAAGCAGGTGAGAAGGACCTCTGATTTCCAGATGAGCTGTTTCTGTTATTCTGTGCTGTTTCCATGGCTATTGACAATGGCTTCTCAGAAGCATGTGGGTGTTGGGAATCTGGGACCTCGTCTCTTCACTCCATCCCCTCTGCACACGACCACACGGGACCTCCAGTCTCCTGTGTCTTTATCTAAACTGACTTTACCTTTCCACTTGGTCACACATCTGTCTCCAACCCTTTCCAAGATTCTCTCCTTTTTTTGCTACTTCTTTCTTCAACAGGATATATGAACTTCTATTTCCCGTGACCATTCGAGAAGCTATGTTAGCGAGCAGGCCATTGGGCACGTCAGGATCAACACAGAAAGCAAAGTCAGATCACAAGACCCCTGAGTGACTGGGATGCAGCCTGCTAGACTGGACACACCCCCCACCTGCTGAGCTCTCTGGAGGTGCCGAGGTACCAGGGGCTGATATTCTGAGGCTGGCGGTGGCAGTGGGACTGGGCTTAGATCCTTCCCTTCAGGTGATCCACCCAGCTCACACCTTATTTTATATCCACCAGGCCAGGTGCTTTGCATGAACAAAAAGTCTGTAGTGTGTGGAGTGAAGTGTGAACTGTCCCTGAGAAGGGCAACGTTTCCATCAATTTCATGTCCCATGGCTGTGATTGGTGTTCTTAAATCCATACTGGATCTTAACCCAGTCCTAACTGGCGTTCCCATTCAGCCACAGCTTCCTGCTCCATTGCTCCTATGAGGAAGATTGGCATATCATACTTATTCCACATTTAGGAAACTCTTCCAGTTTGGGCAGAGAGCTTCCTTGTGGTTTCTTAGTTACTACTCACAGTTCGCTGCCATATCTTATTGTAATTCAGATGAATTAACTAAACCAAGGCAAAGTGATGAGATTGGCCATGGATCACACAGTGAAGCAACAGAGATCCTATAAACCAGAGTCTTCAGTCTGCCAGAGCGACAGCTGGGCTGCCCGAGAGTGCTCTCTTTTGTGATTTGGGCCTGAATCACCTTTCATGATAGGGACTAGGAACTACTTCAACTCAGGCTTGCTGGCTGTTTTGAAGGGTCTACTGTTGCATCAGGGACCCTGAGCATTTGGAAAGGTACACGGGTCAGGTTCCTGCCCCTCCAGGGGCCTAAAACCATGTTGGAGAGACAGACGCTTGTGAAGTGTGACTTGAAGAAGATGTGAGGGGTCACAACCGACAGTAAGTACCCTCAGAAATCAGAGAAAGGGGCAGTCATTAGGAGCAAAAGGTGGGTCAGGCCCAACTCCCTGAAGGGCCCAGTAGGAAAGGTGTGGTTTAGACAGCAGAGTAGGGGAGGATTCAGGTGGGGACCGGAACCCAGGCAAAGGCAAAGAGGGAGTGCTGTCCTTTCTTAGGAAGGATCAGAGCGACTGAGCAGCCAAACCTGGAGTTATCAAAAGATAGGCATTCTCATCTCATTCTTCCACCACTTTCTTTATAACCCATCTTAAGTCACTTTTCCCCCAGGAAGACCCACCATTTAGTTCTCAGAAATGGGAGTAGGCACTTGGACTTCTTTAGAAAAAAGGACTCTATAAATACAAATGATAGGAAATTCTCAGCCCTTATAAAGATGTTTTTCAAAAGACCAAAGCATAAAAGGGTAAATAACAAAAGCATCAATACTGTGAGGTCCAGGCATTATTTTTAGATCATTCCTTATGGTTCAAAATAGACGTGCGAGATCGCAGAGGTGATGCTGGCTGTTGGTCATGTTCCATTTTGGTCCTCACCCCCTGGGAAGTGCTGAATCCTTGATTGTTTTGTTAAAAACATCCCAGAATGGATTTTGTTGTCAACTGCTCTTGATCTCTTAAAATTTCCTGCATTTGCTGCTGACCGGCATTCCTGGCCTTGATAGAAATCCAGACAAAATTATTAGCCTATGAGCTGTGGCTTTGTAATCAGCAGCTTCAGCCACCCTGGCAACAATTGCTAGATGGAGCACCAGGCAGCCTGGGCAGCAGGAAGTCAGGCTGCTGAGCCAAGCCTGGCCTGTGACTGGCGAGCAACTCAGACAGATCCTTGCCTCTTGGTCTCTCCATTCCTGTTCCAGCTTGGGACAATGGATGATGTTCTAATGTCAGAAACCTGTAGAGAAATCCTGCCACAAACACAAAGTAAAACTGCATTATGAGATATTGGAAATGCTGCTAAATGATTTGTGTGTGTAGTTCAACTCAGTGGGAATATGTAAAAATGGTCTTTATCAAGCCTTTGCACCCAAAGCCCCCAAACCTGAAATGAGGAATCTTTCAAAACACGGAAGGATTGACTCACTGTAAGTGAATTTCTCGATTTGTTATATTTGCTGCAGTAGTCTAAGCTAAGTCCTCCTAATACTCTTTAAAGAGTTTCATAATGAGTGGTTCTCCTGGGGGAAGGGCAGTTTATCTGAGAATCCTCAGCATCTAATAGAGGTGAGTGCACGATTGGCACTCACTGCCCGGGGAAGGAGAAGCACGGGAGGAGGAAGGGAGGGCAGGCAAATAGGTTAGGAAGCAAGAGACACAAAGTGGAAGACCTTCATTCATCCGACTCCAATCTCTCTGTTTATCTCCAGAGCCAAAGTACACACCAACGTCCAACAGTATCTGCATTATGGTAGAATGCCACTTGAAGCAAATGTGTCCATCGGAGTGAATGACAGTCACCACCAGCAATCCCATCCTTCCAGTCAGTCTTGGAAGCCTTCTTAGAGCCGAGAAGTACCTAAAAACCATGACTTAGCAAAGACTTAGAAATTGTCCTTCCATAGCATTTAACAACCCAAATAGCTTGTGCCATTTATTTGCTTTCTTAATACAGGGACTCTTTAGTTCCCAACAGCTAACTGCTAGGAATAGATTGTGATGTAGAGCTCTACCATTAATCCTGAAAGAAATTAGCTAAACTTCCGAGTGAGAAGACTCATGTGTCTGTTTCCTCAGCTCCCTAAATATGTCTTCAACTATCACACACTATAACTATGAAATATGACTTCCTAACAGTCAAGCGCATGACGGGAAAAGAGACGCTTCCACTCCCTAGCTTCTATTTCAATTTGTTGGAGGGTTGCAGCGTGGGGAGAGAAAATTGGAGCCTGCTCCATGTGATTTGCGGGAATTGCGCCACCTTCTCAAATTTCTTTACAAGTTGCAAAGATACTGGATCTAAGAAAGCAAAATATACACGCAGTTCATGAAGGTATAGTTTGACTATAATCACTGAAACAAAAGATGAGGGCAATAGCAATTTTCATGAAAGGTAGACATAAACACAGCCCTATCAAAGCTCGTGACTTTCATTAACCTTAAATATGTGTAGTGTAGACTCCCATGAGATGCCACACCATAGCATTTCTAATAACTAGTTGTAGCATTTCTAACAACTAGTTGTGCAATTATCATGAAACAAGAGGACTGTTAGATGTGACCTCTGACCAGAATACCACGTCGCCTGCATCTTGTGGGAATCAGTCGATGAAACTAACCATTAAGAAGCAATCTAATTAGAATGCCCTTGAATGCACTATTTTAAAGACTCTTTCATTTTACCTTAATCTCCCAGTGGCCATTACTGTTAGGAAAAAAACGAACAGGCTAATTTTCATTTCCATGAGTAGAAACACAGTTTTAAACTACATTTTACTTCAGCATATCAAATTATTTTACTACCCTGACAACCTTCCCCAACCTTCAGACTTTCAAAAGGAGCAAGTGCTGTTGCCTCTACTTCACAGAGGGAGAAACCGAGTCAGAGAGAAACTGGGGCTTAGATAATTTTAGAGAATCAAGGTTAAACTTCAGAATTCCCAAGCACTCAGGCTCAAGAGTCCTATAACCTCAGGAATTCTGAGTTCTAAAGGTATGAGGTCTACTTCACAAAAATGTAAAGGACACTGCCCCAACCTAGAGAACTGGGACTCCACTAGTCAAATATATGCTCTGTGTGCATGTGCACAAAATCCGGAGTTTAGAAAAAAACTCATCTCAGAAACTATAAGCTCCCTTGCTGGTGTAGCACCCATGAGAAGCATAAATAAAGTGTTTGTGAGTTGATTTTAAAGAATTCTTCAATCTCTTGTTAATTTAGAGTTAAGTGTTCTGAAATGCAGTGCAAACTCATCCATAGTCTAGGTGATAACACACCTGTTTGCACTAATGCCAGACTTCTAAGGGCTCAGCCTACATAGTTCTGGAAAATTTGTCTTTGCCAGCACCTCTTCCTAAACAGAAGCTGAACCAGAAAAGCCTCCTCTTCCTTTATCAGTGATTCCTGGTCACTCTGACACCAGAATTAGCAGGTAATGAACATGAACAGGACTGGTCATTTTTACAGAATTTCAGGATTTGTGTTTTTTTAAATAAATCCAAAATACGAAAATTATTTTCAAATAATTGGACTTGTTTTTGTTCACGCCATCAAGTTTCTACGCTGAAGACATTTCCTTGATGATACTAGGATGACAAGTAGGTCAACTCACTGGCTTTAATCAACCACTGGCTCATCTGATTATCTGTTTCACAACAGCTTTCGAAAGACTTAAGGAATTTTAAACAATTTAATACCCTTATCTCTTATCTATTTTATCTTAAAAACAAAACAAAAACAAAAAAACTAGTAACCAATTTTAAAAACATGAAGAAACTTCCCTATTAGGCATTGATTGTAATTTAATAAAACCCAGCACATGGGAAGAACTCTGGGACGTGTGACAGGCCTCCGTGAGGTCTGCAATTCACACACAGCAGCCCACACATGCTGCAGAGTGGGTGTCGGCCACTGATCTGACTGTTCCATCAGCGCTCCACCACGGGCTTAATAAAAGGAGCATTTAATTCCCTTTTCCCCATGTATTTATCAATGGCTAATCACAGATGTAACAAATGTGTAGAATCATGTCACCTTAAAATGGGGAAGGACCTTTAAAGTTCCAAGTCCAAATTCCCACCTGGAACAGGAGCCTTCCCACTGCCCCTGACGCTGAGGCCCCCTAGGGCAGAGCATCCCTGGAGGCCTGCTCCAAGGCTGACACCTTCCATGGGCAGCGACAGGAGGGAAAAGGAACTAACTGGTATTGAGCTCCTTCTTGAAGAGCGTGTGCCCAGCATGCAGCCTGGTTATACGGCACAGTGACTCTGCAGGCAAATCTGATTCTCCCCATTTTGCGGAAATTCATGGAGGTCCAGGGAGGGAGCTGCCCTGTCTCATAAAGCTTTTAAGTGAAAGGGCTAAAGTGGAATCCATGTTTCACAGACACCAGATCCTGTGCTCTTTCTACCATATTGCTTCTCAAATGGAAACGTGCAAAATTAAAATAGGCCTTCCATCAGTGTCCACCATTGGCTCCAATTTGCCTTTGTGAGTCTAATCCACATTATATATAATCTATATATATCTAATCCATATTATATGTAGAATATACTCTTAATGGGTCCCTTTTTCTTTATCTCCAATGCCTCTCAGGTCAAACACAATGGCAATGATCCCTGGCTCTGAAATTGCTCTGTGGTCTTCCATATCCAGCCTTTCCCTCTGCCCTCCAATAAGTCACTCACCCAGCACTCAGAGTGATTCACAAACACATAAATAAAATCCTATCACTCTCTGTTTAACACTTCCTAGTGGCTTCCCACGCCCTCTGAAAATAATCTGAATCCCGTAGTGTGACACAGTGCCCTCTACTGAAGCACATACATGAATCCTGCCCACTAACAACTCATATTCAAAGATTCAGATGTGAAGGGGACCTCACACATGATGCTCCTCCCTCTTTATAGTCCTCATGTACCAACCTAATTCCTGCCTTGGAACTTTCGCCCTGGTTGTTTTCCCCACCTCATGTCTCCTAGTGGCTGACTCTTCGTGCCATTTAGTTCTCATCTGAAAATTTCTCACGGAGGCCTTATTGTAGAAGATGAGACTACAGACTCAAATAAAAGCACCCACTCCTGAGAGCTGAGAACCAAAAGCTAGAACTTGTCTCCAGGAATGTATTCTTCAGAGGGAGGGTCAGAGTGAGGCAAAGAGCGCTAAGCTCACTATTAGCAGGCACCACTAGTTCTTCAAATGGTTTCTATAAGCCTCTCACAGGCATCCACCACCCACTTTTGTCTTTCATGTCAGACGATGAGCTAATTACATAGCTGAGGCAATGCCATAGCAAGTCAAGATGGTTTGGTATCCCTCCGATTTGGAATCTATATAATTTGTCAATCCAGAAAATTCAATCCACAATGGGATTGGTGAATTTGATTTTACAGTCTCAACAACCCGGTGCTGTAAACACCCCTCATACTCTTCGAATTCCACTATCTAGGAATTGGAAAGGGCCACAAGGCCTCAGAACCCAACTTATATGAGGGAACTCATAGGTGAGTTCCAACGGAAAAGACACAACCATGCTGGGAGCCCAGGCTCCTGGGTCCTGGCCACACTCTGCCTCTGATGTCCATGCAATTCTCTTCCAGTCCTGGACACCTCTGCATCTGTTACCACGCATATTTATACTAGATTACTATCAAGGTTAGTTTCAGCTCTGGGATTTCACAATCAGGATTTACGGCGATAATCAGCTCCATCTCCTTGGCAAGCTCTTCTTTGACAACCCTGTCTAAATTAGTTCCCCACCTTATCCTCTGTTGTTGCTCCATATTTGTTTCCATCTGGCACGTATCCCCTACATTGACACATTGCTTCATGTTTACATTCTCCGCCTGGCACGTTACCCTCTCAGCTCCAAGATGAGAGAGATCCCAGTGTTCTTCACTGTTATATCCTCAGGGCCTAGCACAGTGTGCCTGGCACAAAGTAGGTATATACTCGATATCTGTGAATTATCTAATTATAATATCTACCTGTGATGGAATATTTGTGGCACAGGGGAGCTAATTCCTTACAAGGCAGAGAGTACTCCATGTGACCACTACAATCACTGGAATTTCCAGATTGAGCCCAAATCTGCTTCACTGCAGTTTCCAGCTCTTGGTCTCAGTCCTAACCCTCTTCTATTCTTGTTAGCAGTTGTCCAAATAGAAGAAACATAAAGTTTCTTTGGAAATCTGGGGGGGTTTTTTGAGGAAGATTAGCCCTGAGCTAACATCTGCTGCCAATCCTCCTGTTTTTGCTGAGGAACACTAGCCCTGAGCTCACATCCATGCCCATCTTCCTCTATTTTATATGTGGGACACCTACCACAGCATGGCTTGACAAGTGGTGTGTAGGTCGGCACCCGGGATCGGAACTGGTGAACCCCGGGCTGCCGAAGCGGAATGTGTGAACTTAACCGCTGCACCACCAGGCCAGCCCCTTTGGGATCCTGTTTTAAAATGCTTCCCATTGGTAGCCTGGAAAATGAGAGAAATGGTAACACTGGCTGTGGCTGCTAACCCATTACACTCCCCTGGGGAGAGGGCGGAATTGAAATGGAGAGGGAGCTCTGTCTCCCAAGGCTCTAAGTGTACAAACAGCAGAGCCAGAAAGGAAGGAGGCCACCCTCGCTGCCATTCCTACACTCCGACGTCCATCTGGGGAAAATAAGCTTTAAGATAAGGTTCCAGTGGACGGCTGGCATCACCTGGATTTCCCAGAGCTTCCCTTGCCACTGCATCAGACACCACTGGGGAGCCTGAAGACCAAGAACATGTCAGAAAGAAGGACTGTCCAGCGCAAGTGCACGTTTTTTGTGTGTTGGTGTGTTTGGTTTACTTATTTAAGATAAGGTGAAGTCACATTCCACTCTCCTATCCTCCTGGCCTGTCATTTATGGAAATCATAATGTCCCCACCAGACCTGTGTATGAAAAGATGGGGTCGTAGAAGCAGGATGTTGCCTATGAGCAAGGCCTTGCTGCTTGACAAATGTAGGACCCAGTGCCCCCTTGGCACAGCCCTCCAAGGCAGTGAGTGACCTTGGGGTGTTCTCCTCCCTCTACTGGGTCAACCTTGAACCTCTCCTCTCGGCTCTGAGGCCGGTAAAGGAAGGGAGTGCACTTCAGTGGGAACGCTGAGGGTGTGGCCCTTGGGGAAGTCAGGGAGGTCAGCCGAGTGCACAGAGCAGCAAGTCTCCAGTGGGGCCATCAGGCAATTGGCAGGCTCCAGGCTGCACTGGCCGAGCCCTCATCCTCTGTGATCACGAAGCACGTTTGCCTCACATGGCAAGCACTGCTGCCTTTGTTCTCTTAGGTCTCCGTGGGGGCTGAGCCTTTGGGAATGAAAATGCACAATAACAGGTTGCAAAGTCCAAAAGACTGTTTCTGTCAATAGCAGCTCTCTGTGAGTGATGGTCCCCAACCGCATCTTCATAAGATCTTTTAGACACAGGCATAGATAAATAGTCACCCTCTAGTAAAAGGGCCATGAAAAGAAAGTGGATCAAGCTAAAACTGTCATCACCGTCCAACACCCTCTCTTTGAAGTTGGTTTACATTCTCAATCCTTTGATGGGTCTCTGTGGAAGTCTGTCCATTTGTATAAGTCACCCTCCTCCTGTCACGTGCTGTGGGGCAGGCAAGAATGGCATATGAGAAAGCAAAATCCAACTTTTAACAAATACCTTTTTTCTATGACAATGGAGTCTTCCTCAGAATGCCTATGGGTAGATCATGCTTATAATTCCTAGCATCTGGTTCTCAATCTAGAAATGTAAGGTTGGCAATCTATCAGGTAGCCTTTCCAAGTATTACCTGTAAGCAAAGATGGGGTAGTCTAAAACCAAGATAAAGGTGACAGCAGCCGTGTGGGTTAAGAGTTCTCACCAGCCATAATGACACATTAGAAACCTGGAGAGCTTCAGCAGTACCACGGCCCGGGCCCCACCCCAGACCAAGAAAGCAGAATATCGCCAGGAGGGGAGTCAGACATCTTTATTTTTTTGAACTCCTTAGCTGATTTTAGTAGGCAGCCAGGGTTGAAAATCCTGGATCAGGCCTTTAACACATTTTGCCTGAAGTCTGTTGCTCTTCTTACTAGCCTGGTTGCAATTCCATCCACACACAGTGTTCCTGACCCCTAGACATGTCACACGACTCCATTTTGTTCAGTCAGTGGTTCTCCGGCTTTGACATGTGTCTGAATCACCTGGGAGGATCGTAGAGACCACAGAGCCCCAGGCTGCTCAGAGAAGGCGGGGACATGGGCCTCAGGGGTCTCACAAAGCTCTCCAGGTGATTCTGATGCCCACCACAGTTCAATGAGCACTGGCCTAGTCCTTCCCAAGCGTAAGAGATGGCTCATAAGCAAATACAACTATTCCCATTCAGTCAGTGATAGTCAGGACAGTGCTTGTTGCTTATATAATAGTAATACTAGTTATGAGTCAGTTGTCACTCCTGTGGAGTCTCCTTAACCTCCTCCTCCCTCACACACAGAATCCATTCTGGAGAAACATCCCTGAGCAGAGACCACTGTCCTTAATCACTGTGAGCCTGGAACAGTCATCTATCCTCTCTACCTACCAACCCAGAAACACTGTCATGTGGGACCCTGCCTGATCTGGGGCCAGAGGCCTGTGCCGCATATGCTCATGAAATGCTGTGTCTCTAGTCCCTCTGTACAGAAACAAAACAGAGTAAGCCCGTGAGGTCAAACAGGAAGGCCGCGACAAAAGTCATTTTCCCGACCCTACGTGTTAGCACTTCCCTACCAAGGCCACCACCTAGTCTCTGCCCTCTGAGGATAGGGGCTCATGGTTGGAGCTTCCTGCCAGGAGACCAAGCTTCTGTCCACAGCTTGCCAAGGGCCCTGAGTCTGGTAAGGACCAAGGAGAGATGCAATGATGGATAGTTACCTGGAGAAAGGAAGAGGGACTGGAGTCTTTGGCCAGCCTGCTTCAAGGCATCTTTCTCAGCTGCTGTTCCGCCGAGTGAATGGACCGGGAACAGGAAGGATGTGCTGTGGAACCATCGCCTGCTCAGTCTGTCTCAAATCCAGCAGGCGGCCCCTCCCAGCACCTGAGATGTGGTGACGCCTCACTCCAGCCTGAATCAGGACGGAGGCCAGGGAGGGGACAGGAGTGGACCAGTCCACTCTATCCGCACCCTTAAGGAGCTGGCCCTGTTCCGGTGCCCAGCCCACACTCGGTCAAGGGCCACCCTCTGCCCTGTCCATTCTTTGCCACCACCTGAGTCTACCTTTCTTTCCCTCTGCTGATTCCCACCTCCACCTCCCTCCCGTACAGCTTCATTTTGCCTAGATGATGTCCCTGTCTTTCATCTTCAGGGCTTAAGCCACCTTGTAAACAATACTTGCTTCTCTGTTTGGCCACACACATTTATGAACTTCCCTAGAAAATTTCTCTCCTGACAACACCAAGCCACCAAGAGGTGGTTGGCAGGGCCCTCCTCACTTTCCCAGGGTTCTCTGCAGCCAGGAGCCCAGCACCCTCTGGGCCTGCGGGAGGGGGATTTGTGGGATGGAGAGGGAGGGAGGGCCACTCTCTGGCTGCCTTGAGGACTCTTTTCTAGGGGAGTACTGAGTCAGCACCTACAGGGGTGGAGTTTGAAATAAGAAGCAAGCCAAGACCGAGTTTTTGCAAATGGAGCTCAGATCCCAAAAACTTAGCACGTAAAATAGCAGTTTTCAAACTTTTCGTGCCTAAGAATCACCTGGAAGAGATGACAATGTAGATTTCAAGGCCCTTACCCCAGAGACTCTGCCTCTGCACAGGGAGCCGAGGAAGATGCATCTAGCAAGTCCAACGGGGCCCATGAGCACAGGTGTTCTGAGAAAATATTCTGAGACAATTATAAGCAAAAGCAGAATCCAGGGATGGCCTGAGGCCAGAGCACAGTACAGAAATCTGAGAGAAGCTGAGGTCTGAGCTGGCGGAAAGGGAGGGCAAAGCAAGAAGTGTGTGCGTTTAGCTCCTGGAGCATAATTTCCTTTTATTCTGGAAGTTTCTTAGTCTAACCTGGCACAGCACTTGAAATATGAGCAGGTCGTAGAGAATCTTGGGGACTGTGAAATATTCCTCCTTTAGAAATAGACTCCTAACATACAGCGTTGAGAGTCCACATGAGAGCACAGGACTGGATTTATTGCCGGTAAAATAAGAAGGATGTAACATGATAGCTCTTCAAATCTCCTTATATATTTTCATGGGCCAGGCAGTAATTGCCTCCAGAGGTGAGGCCTTGACAGGTCAGGGGAGGAATTCCCGCTGGGAGAGGAGGCTCTGAGGCCAGACATAGCTGCAGCAGGGCACAGAACAAAACGGAAGAAGACATAGGTGGACCCACCCAAGGCCAAGGGATAGGAAAAGAAGGAAGCCACAGGGACAGACAGAAGGCACCGGCGGGGTAGAAAGGAGCCAGGAACTTGCTCACTGCAAACTCAGGAACCCTGCTCCCATCGCAGACAGCGCTGAACTCACTCTAGAGGCTAACTGTGTTCACACAGGGCTTCCTCTGGGTGACATGGGCACAATGAGGGGCCTCCGGATGAGTCACTGCCACCCTGACTGGTCTTTTCCCTTCATGGGCTTTGTGCAGACAGAAAATCGTAGCCAAATTAGGACACTGTGAGGACCTAAACGCACCAGGCCCTGCTGTCCTAGGACCCAAAGCCTCCAGATTTTCTAGCTAATTTATGATGATTCTTGAGTCATGGAACCTCATTTTCTTCATCCACGAAGGGTGTTTATCAAAGCCACAGCAGCTTGTGCAGGAAACCACTGAACGGTGTCGGTATGATTCCACAGCTGTGTTGAAAAAAGAAAATGTTATTCTCTCAAGTAGCGGTTGAGAAGGAGGCGTGATTCGCACCGCACTGGAAGACCTCCAGTCATCTAGTCATCATGCAAGTAGGCGCAAAGCGGCAGCTGTAAGAGGTGCAGCAGTGACTCAGTGCACCGTGAGGCTAAAGGCCTGGCTCCTCCAAGCTTCAGGCAAAGCAGCTGTAAAGAACCACCCTCGGGGGGCAGCCCAGTGGCGCAGCAGTTAAGTTCGCGTGCTCCACTTCGGCGGCCCAGGGCTCACCGGTTCGGATCCCAGGCATAGCCCTATACACCACTTATCAAGCCATGCTGTGGCAGGCGTCCCGCATATGAAGTAGAGGAAGATGGTCACAGACATTAGCTCAGGGCCAGTCTTCCTCAGCAGAAAGAGGAGGATTGGCAGCAGATGTTAGCTCAGGGCTAATCTTCCTCAAAAAACAAAACAAACCAGCCTTGGACTGACATCTGGAGGACAAGCACCTGTGAAGGGGCCAAAGATGGTGTGGAAGCTCAGGGAGGCAAAGAAAGTAACATGCAGAAGCCCAAAAAGCAGAGAATAGCTGGCCGCAAGCACTGGATTCACGTGAGAGAGCCACCCCAAGAGAGGGGCAGAGACCCAACTGGGGAGAGCTGTGGGTCCTGTCAGGGATTCTGCTCTTTGTTCTGAAAGGAAAGAAAACAGAGTGTAGATGCACTGAAGGGTTTAAGCAGGGAAGCGGCATGACGAGCTCTGAGAGAGACCGCGCTGGCCAGAGGCTGTGTAGGAAAAGGACGGCGAGCCGTGGCAGCAGACACAGAAAACATATTTCTGTGAGGCAGGAGAGAAGCTGCAGCTCGGACTGAAGGGCTGGCTGTGGGTCAAGGTGGGGGTGTGAGAATACCTGACGGGCAAATTCAGCAGGGTGCAGGCTCCCTTTGGGGCAGGTGAGAAGACAGTGTCAACCTGGCAATTTCCTAAAATGAGGGACACAGGAACAGGTGGGACTTGGAGCTCAAGGTTTGGATTCTGTTTTTATTATGTCAAGACCAAAGTGCCACCTGGATAGAAGCTTCAAGAAAGCAGTTGGATATGTGTTTCTGGAGCTGAGAAGAAAGTTCTAGAAGAAGATTTCAATGCCCATGTCGGCTGCCCACAGGAGCTCACTGAAGCCATGGTCCTGAATGAAGGCCCAGGACTGAGCCTGGTGGAATGCCACTGTGTACCTGCCTGGGACAATGGGCTGCAAAATGCATGCCCAGAGAGACAGGAAGGAAACCAGGAGATGGTGGTGATCCAGAGGCCAAGAAAAGAGAGCCTGTCAAGGAGTGAATAGTTAACAATGTCAAAAGCTACTGAGGCGCCAGCCCCGTGGCATAGTGGTTAAGTTTGGTGTGCTTCAAGTCCCAGGCACAGACCTACACTGCTTGTCAGCCACACTGTGGCGGCAACCCACATACAAAGTAGAGGAAGACTGGCACAGATGTTAGCTCAGAGCGACTCTTCCTCAAGCAAAAGAGGAGGAAGAGTGGCAGTGGATGTTAGCTCAGGGCCAATCTTCCTCACCAAAAAAAAAAAAAATCTACTGAGACATTTAAAAAAGAAAGATTATTTCACAGGCAGTGATGGGAGGTAATGCTGAAAAGTCAGTAGACAGCAGAATATGGAGACATTTGAATTCATGCAAAAAAACGTGGAGTCAATGAGGAAATGGTAAAGCTTTGAAATATGTCAGAAATATAATTGGAACTAGGGTTAGGGAAGATTATGGTTATATTTAGGTGGCTTGAAATGGGGACAAAACAGAGCTAGAATTCCCAAAAGCTGAGTAATACTACAGTCTTGCAAGAAATACAGAGACCCAGAGCAAGGCAGCAGCAGCTGTGGGGAGTGGACAGCTGGTGATCAAGCCATGGCCATTGTGTTCATGGTAACTGAATGAAGAGATGACTACACAGAATTGGAAAAGAAAGACTTGGCTGAACTTAGTGGTCACCCAGGCTGCTGTGTCATGAAGGCAAAGATAACTGAGAGATTGACAGGAAGGAGATCAGGGACTGCACAGCCAGGAATCCTGTGTTCAACACTGTAGTTCGTGCTGTCATTTTAGATCCCGATAGAATGTCACATGGAGATGTTCACCAGGCACTGTGACTTAAAGAACTGGCACTCAGGAGGAGTCAGGGCAGACAGAGATGGGGTCGCCAGCAGGGACTGAAGAAAGCGGAGCCTGGGAGGAGAGGACGATGAGGGGAGCTGTCAGGAGAGGGCGACAGACGAGGCCCCAGAGCATCTCTGCACAGAAGGACAAGAGCCTGGCCAGCACTGTGGGGTGCGAGGGCCGCAGTGCAGAGCGATGCGCCTGAGGGCCGCGGATGTGGAGAACACAGTTTCCACACAGTGGTGGGAGTAGGAGACAGGCGGAAAGGGCTGGAGACAGAAGAGGGGGGTCAGAAGGGGAAGCAGTCGGTACAGCACCCTCTGAAGGAGAGTGGTGCTGAGAGGGCGCAGGAAGACAGCCTGAGGGCCCAGTGGAGTCTGAAGAATGGAATTTTGCAGTGGTCTTGTTTCGTCCTGTAGCTGTATTTAATAAAGAAGATTTAGGCATAAAGAAGTAGAAAAAGCCAATGGTTACGTGAAAAAAGAAAAAGATCAATCACAGCAGTTAGCCAACACACTAATTAAGACAATGAAACATTTTCCGTCTCTCAAAGTATGACTATAACCAGTTTCTCCCGACACACCATTTGGGATTAAAAATAAGGTCAAACGTCACAGGACAGTAGTTTTTCTTTGCTCTGTCACCATTGTGGCAGTAGACCTCCTGGTCCTCATTCCAGGCACAACTGGATGTGTTCTCTGGGCCCCTGGGGTTGTCCCAGTCTTCTCGCTTCCCCTGTGGGGGTAGCTGTGTCTTCCGCCTGGGCTGCATTTGCATTTGTACAGTGTCTGCTGCAGGGACCTCTGACCTCTGATGGCCCCTGAGGCTCCAAGAAGCTATGTCAGGACCTGCTTTCTAAGCCAGGAGGAGGACAAGCTGAGCAGCCTCTCAAGGATGTATTGGAGATTGTCTTGAATGTCACAGAGAGAAAAGAGACCAGAGGTGCCATATTCAAGGTACTAACCTTGACCACTAACACACAGCTGGTAAGTGGCAGAACCAGCAATTGACCCAGACTGTGAGAATCCGAAGCCAGGCCCCATCCACCATGCCCTCCTCCCTCCCTCAGTCAGTCAGCGCCCCCTCCCACCCCCAGGCCGGGAGGTGGTAGGAAGAAGTCAGCTGAGGGCACCCAGCACCCTTGGCACAGAGGTGTCCCACTTCATTCCATCAGGCATCAACACATGCTGAGTGTCACCTCTTGTGTCAGCAGCGGGCTCTCTCCTCAGTTGGCCAGAGCATGCCATAAGCAGCTAGCCATTAGAGCAAGAATGGACAGGCAAGATGGATGCGGGTGAGAGACTGCCCAGGATTGAGAGCTTGCCACCAGCTAGCCCATACAGGGGAACCCTCTTCCACCTTCCCGGCCCCACTCTCCTCCTTCCTACCCTTGGGGCAGGGGGCAAGAGAAGGAATGAGCTTTTTAAACCTCTCTGGCACTACAGGCCCTGAATCCAAGTTGTTGGGTGACAGTAAGTTCCAGGTAGCATCATTTATGCCATTACAAGTCCTTAGAGTCACAGTTGCCCAAGAGTAAAATGTTAAAATAAATACTAGTCCATCAATCCACATTGCATGAAAAACCTAGAGAGAGAAAGCAGAACAATACCTGCCTGGCTCAGATTGAGCCGGAATTTCAAATGGGGAGGCGAGGGAACAACTCTGGTGTCCTCTCCTTACTATCTACCGGCCCCAAGTCTCAGAGCCACACCTATGAAGGGACTAAGTGATAACAGCCACCTGCCTGGGCAGTGACAAGGACCTCCCAGGTAACGCAGGTGAAAGTGCTCTGTCATGGCTTCGGCAAGTAGGCCTCACCTGTGCGGAAGGCACGTCGCTATCAAAGCCGTTCTGCATGACACTGAATAGGCCGGCAGCTAGGAGCTCCCTTCTCCCCAGGACTGGCTCATTGCCAGGCCTCCAGTTTTTTTAAGCAAAAACAATGACAATTTTCTGTCTGTTGTCATTTCCTAAGAACACTTATGAGACAAAGTCTGTGCGGTAGTAAACAGCCTGAGAAGCCAAATGTCTCTGGCTCCAGCAAGCATGTTAGGCATGATTCATCTGGCGAAAATTCTCTCTCTAAAGAGGGAAAACCAGGTTAAACAAGGGCCTGCACAAAGTCGCCTTCCTGCTACAAACAAAAGCCTGGGCCAGCCCAGCCCATCAGGCCAGGCTTGGGAGAGCTCGTTAACCAAGCCCACCTGTGGCTTGCATGCTTCTCTCCCTCATCAGGCTCTTGGGGATGATAAGATGATGGTGATGGTGACGATGGTGACAGTGATGATGGAGATAATGGTTGTGATGATGACATAGTGTTCTTCCAGAAATGCCCAAAAATTCCCAGTGCAGTCTTCTCTGAGAAGCAATATTGTCCTGGCACAGTGGTGGGGTCAGGAGGCCTGTCAGTCCCTATAAGGCTGGAGGAAGAGAGGAAGGCAACTCTAAGGGCTTAAACGAAGCACAGTGAGCCCAAGAGGGAGCTGAAGCTGAAATCATGGGCTGAAGAAGAGCCAAGCGGGGGAGGGATCCACAACCACTTAGATGACACAGAGCAGATAGCCGAGGGTGCACCACTGGGTGGCACCATGATCAGGGCACCCAGGGCAGCTACGTTAGGGTGAAGTGGATCTTATGAGCACAGCAGTTCCACTCGGGGCCAGGATCAGTGCAGAGCAGTAGGTTACTGGGGGAGTGGGATCCGAAGAAGCTGTCACTGTCCTGCCTGATCTGGTAAGCCAGGCCTACCTGCCCTGATCATCCCACTGAAAACCACAATCCCAGGGCACTCTAAACCCCCAGGGTCCAGTTTACACTTTTTTTTACCATGGTTCGTATCGCTTTCTGACTTGCTCTATAGTTTATGGATTATGTCAGTTGTTTGTTGACTGCCCCCCAGACACGCAATTACAATATGCATCAGCCCCGGGAGGACAGTAATCTACCCTAAGCACCTAGAACAGTACCTGGCACATAGTAGGTTTTCAGCTATAGAGTTACCTGCCTTCCTTGGACCTGAACTGGGCCAGCTGATGGTCCACACCATGCACTACACCATCATCTGTTGGGTAATAGCTCCACTGCAGCTTTTCCTGCATAGACACAGACTCAGCCCTTGTGTCCAGACAGGGTGCTCCCTCCGCCCTTGATTGGAACCAGATGGAGTCTCGCCTGTAACATGACTGAGCATTGATTTCAGTAAAGTAAGTGAATTACCAAAATGTAGTCATTACAATCCATCTTCATCTCGGTGACGCATATGGTGAGCTGTTATAAACCAGGACTTGAAAAGTAAATGCGAATTTATAGACCTCTCAGCTCTGCCCACAGGACCCAAATCTGGCAGAATTGTCATCTCTATCGAGCTGTTACAAGTGAATGATGAGCTCTTCTGCCCACAGGTTTTCTCTGAATATACAAGGAACACAGTTACAGGAGCTGCCTGATAATTCATCCTAGGACCTCAGATTTGGAAAGACCTTTAAAGTCACCTAAACAAATTCTATCCGCTTAAACCAATGGCAGTAAATCATAGCTACTACTCTTCCGCACCATGCCAAGGCCTTGCACAAAGAGCCCACCTCACTCCAACAATGGTCTCACACACAGAACAGATTATCTGCTTCTCAAGTCTGATAAAGCCTTAGAAAGTCTGAGAGGTTGAGCAACTTACGCCAGGCGGGACAAGTAACTGACAGAACCCATAGTTAAACCCAAGTGTTTCTGACTTCAACCTATTGCTCCTAACCAATATACCCATCACTGGCTCTGAATCTTGGAGCAAATTACCATAGAAATGTAGATAATTGGTGATTCCTAGACCCACAACACTTGAACTCATCGATCAATCTTAATACCATTAAAAGTGACACAGACAGACATTATTGCTTCCCAATATGATGCAATAGGAAGTGCATAGCATTCATATAAAGTATTCTTGCCCAAGAAAAAGCCCTGAGTTTGATTGAGCTTTGGATATAAACACCAGTTTGCAGGCAGCATGGAAGATAAAAAAACTTGTTCACTGAGAGGGCACTCAGCTAAATCCAGAACATAAGACACTCTAGGGGACAATGACCCATGACCCAATTTCTTCAACAAATAGATACATGAAAAGGGGACGGAGAACTATTACAAATTAAAAGACACATAAGAGACGCGTCGCTTAAGTGTAACGTGAAGACCTTGTCTAGATCCTGAATCTGGCAAATCACCTGTAAAAAGATAGCTTGTAAATTTTTATGTCAATAACTATTAAACTATTAATGACTGTTTATTAGGTGTGAAAATAATACAATCATTGTGTTTTTAAAAAACATTTTTGCTAGAGATATATGCTTTATTTATGGGTGAAATGGTACAATATCTAGAATTTGCTTCAAAGGAAAAAAGAGTAAGGGGTAGATAAAATAAGAATGACTGAGTATTGATAATTATTGATGCTGGGAGATGAATAAATGAGGTTTCATTATACTATTTGTTCTACTTCTGTGTATGTTTAATATCTTCCATAATAAAGTTAAACTTAGAAAGAAGTGATGATGTCAGGGAATAGAATTATAAAATTAAAAAAGAACGAAAGAAAGAAAGACCCCAAAATTTCAGGAGAGACTACCTGATGAGAGTTTATGGTGTTTTCTTCTTTTAATTTCCTATACTCATTTTTAAATTTTAAAAGTGTTTGCTGTACTTAGGCAATCTGAATAAAGCAACTTATTCAAAAATAAATGAAAGGAACATCATGCTTGATGTGGAAATAGTCAAAATTTCCCTTTGAAAAGCCTTCCCGTTACAGGAGATAAAGTCACCAACTTAGAAAAACCCAAGAGTTTTCAACACAGGCAGGGGCTCCCCAGGAATGTGCACCACAGAAACCAAAAGGGAAATAATTAAGAGATAAAACCATGTAAAATTTAAGAAAATATGTATGTTGAACATTATTATTAAAACATTTAAATGCATGTGGTAAACTGGGAAAATATTTGTAAAGTACATGTCAGAAAAAGCTTAGCATTATTATTAAATTAAAAATCTCATAAATCTGCAAGAAAAAATAAAATACTCCACTCAAATCGGCAAAAGATATGAGCAGAAAGTTTGAGGTAAGAAAGACAAGTATACAGAGGGTCAATCTGTTAAAGGGCAAAACAAGAGACCAGATCCCCTTGTTATAAAATCAGTGCATGCTTAAAAAGCACACCACAGCTACACATTATTGATAAAATCAGCATATTAGAGAACATCCGAAAGTCCCCATGTAGACAACAGCTTATGGAAACAGTCTTCCCCTCCACTGCTGGAGGGCCAGGAAATTGGTTCACGCTTCCTATTTATATGTAGTAAAAGCAGCTTTAATGCCCTCTGTCCCAGAAATTCCTCTTGAAGGTATTTATTCAACAAAAGTAAAAATCAGGAAGAGGTTTTCTTGTCGACAGTGTTAGGTGCAGAGAGTTTTCTCAAGCACTGTATGAACATTATTAGTGCGTGACTCAGAACTTTGAGCTGTGGCCAAAAGGCTTGACTCTGGTGCCGGCCCACCTCTTATGGTTTGGCTTTCTTTTTATCCCAAGGACTAAAAGTTTGCACTTGAGTCCATAGTTACTGAAAAACTAGAAAACATCTAGGAGACAAAGTTTCTATTTTTGCAAATATGTGTAAGTCACCTATTATAAACCTCCTTATTCACTGGATACCACTTTGTGCATAAGACTAAGATAATAATAAAATCAGTTTTCTTCAATCTCGTGACGTCTTGAGTCTCAGAATCTTAATCTGTTCAGTGAGTGCACTGGGACAGTTTTAGAAAATACACCCACTGGTCAATACTCTCAGTCCATGTCTACTGACTAAGTTATTTAAGCAGGTACCGGCCAGGCTATAGTAAGAGGAATGAGACCTAAATTGCAGGTCTATACACACACTGCTTGATGAAATTGATAACTAGGGAAAAACATATAAAGTGTCTGCAGAAAATCATATAAAATATACTCAAAATTGTGTGGAGTTTTCCAAAAGTGAGGTGCATCTAACAGAACGCCCTGGGGACGTGAGAGAGCATCATCAAGACATCAAGACGCTGCTCAGAAGGGCAGGTGCGGATGCTGATGGAGAGGAGGGAGGGGGAGGGGGAGGAGAAGCGAGGGGAGGGACGGCAACGAGAGATGGGAGCCTTGCTTACATTTGCTTCCCTGGATTATCCTTCTGCAGGTTAGTAAACACCTAATACAATGTTGAAGTTTCTTTTTTTAATTTTCAATTCAGAGGCCCATGTAAAAAGTATATGCTCATTATTAGTTAACGCACACGGCTGATTTTGTTAATATATCTGCGGATCTATGTCCGAAAGAGATAAAAGTTTGCATTTAAGTTCATAACTACTAAAGAACAGGCATATATATGGCATAATATGTTTTTCAAATATGGGAATATGTCATACTTAAAACCCTGTATGTCCACTGAGCACTTTTTCATACAATAAAGCTAAGAAAATAACTACTGGTTAATATTAGAATACGGTAAGATCAGCCTTATATCCAATGAATGGAGCAATCCTGGAACCTATTTTCCAGAACTAGCTGGACAATAGCTCTGAACCTCTTGGAAGCGTGGTCCTCGTCACAAGAGCACAACACTGTGTGTGCTGCCTGACGTGACTCCTGACTCTCCCCCAGCACACTGGTGTTTTGGATTTTGCTCTCACAGTACAGAAAAGTCTTTATTAAATGTGTTCAAAATAAAATACAAACAGCAAAATTTGATTCTTTTCCTTCAAACTGATGGCCATGTTTCTCAATTTCTGTCAGAGTGGTTTTAACGAAAACTTTCAAAATCATCTGCAAAGAATTGAAATAATGAGCCCCTCAACATTTGTTTTCCAAAATCTCTGCTTTGTTTTTTCTTTGAAATTCAAAATCACAATTACCACACTGCAGATATATAGTGCCTTTCTCCAGAAAGCTCTAGCGGCCGAGCAGAAATGTTTCTCTTCAGGTCCAGGAAATGGTATTTTATGATTGAATTATTTTGAGCAGCACAGCTCTGTGTTTTATACTGCAGACCTGTGATTTTCCAGCAGATGGCTTTGACATTCTTATACTGAGGCAAGTTTTAGTTTCCCAACCTCAGTTCCAATCTTTAAAATGTTTTCTTTGGAAGGAATTACTACACAAAGAGGAAAGAACCATATGCAATACCTTATCATTCAGGGAAAATATTCCATAAAGAAACTGGATTTCATTATGGGCTGTTTCGTGTAACCAGGCTACAGGTTCGTTTGCTGCACACATCGTTAGGATATTGCAAGTGTCTGCTTTTCGTTACCCCGGCCGCATGGCCCAACCCCCTGCATCTGTGTGCATACATGCTGCGATTCATTACAATAACAGGAATTTGCTGCTGTTATGATTGAGATAAATCAGCTTTGTGGTCTGGGCAGCCGTTTTGATAACCATGGCTCCACCTCAAATTTGCCGCCTGGTCTTAAGTCATCTTGCAATACAGTCTGACTGAAGAAGAAAACAGTTAATATATTTTCTTAGAATTATATATATATATGTGTATAGTAGTTACTGTGGGCCAGGAATTTAACTAACGCTTTTCCCTGTATTAATTCATTTCATCTTCACAACATCCTTGGGGATTTAGCCTTCTCTAATCTGCCTTAGATAGATCAAGGGATTGCTGTCCTCGAATCAGTAATTTGCCCAATGCGCCCTAGCGGGTTCACAGCTCAGGTTGACCCCAGAACCCTGGCCCTGAACAGATGTTCTGATGCACTGCCCCCAGCCCTGCTGGCTCCAGGGTGAGGGCTGGGATCCCCGACTATGCATTTCTGCAGTGGGTCCTAGAAGTGGGAAGGACCGGGCTTGGTCCTCCACACTCTCCCCTACCTAACCACCTGTTGGCACCTTGGACTGGGCCCATCACTGGCCGTGGGATAGACTGGTCTCTCTGCAAAGCTGGGGGAAGCCCAACCAACTCAGAGGTTTCTACCTAGTCATTTCGCTCTAACTAGAGACTGCCTGTGGCGTCTCTCCTTTCTTCTATCCATTTTTTGTATTTGCTTCTACAACAGAGAATTTAAATATTTTCTTTCCTGTAGGACACATTTATACTAAAACCTTATTTTTTTACCTGAAATTCAAATTTAACTGAGTGTTCTATATTTTTATTTGCTAACTCTGGTCATCCTAACTAGATGCTAACCAATAAAGAGTGTCATTGGACTTCCTAAATAACAGAGAAAAGTCATAAATGTGGAAGGTCTAGACTGCTGCTCTTTCTCTTCTCCCTGGTGCTCTTTTCCTTGAGTCCAGCATCACATCCGGCGCATCACCCCTGCTTATATGACCCCAGACTGTGCTAGACCATTCAGTCTTAGTTCAGATGCCACCACTTCATGAGGCTTTCCTCAACACCCAGCCCTGTCTTCCCTACCCTATAATCCTACTTTATGGTTTCCAAGGCCTAACTACAGTTATTTAATTTGTTTGTTTGAGTATGCTCGATCCCAACCCATTAGAAAGCAGGGATCTGGACTGCCTCGGGCATTGGGGCAGCCCCCCATCTAGAACAGTGCACATCGTTGACTTCCAATTAGCAACTGTATGCAGGAATGAGTGAATCCTCCAAAGGGAGCTTGAGTATCCCATCACACAATGAGTCTCTGACACATATTACCTAGTGAGGTGATGGGCCAGTGGCTTTACCAACTTACCCCTTCTAGGTGTGAAATGCCTCAAGCCATGTCAAGAACTCCTGGACAGTATGCTAACGCTGCACATTACTCTTCCGTTCAACTCTGGGGCCAATTTGCACCACTCCTTTGTTGCTACAATTGTATAGTAGTTACTGTCGGCCAGGAATTCCTTGTATATCTATGTTACCTCCCTGGCCAGACTGAGTTCACACAGAGCAGAGACCACTTCCCATTTTCCCTAACCATGCAGAGTGAACATCCAAAAAACTCTAACTCCATAGTGGTGGGATGCATTATACAGGTGCTCAAGCATTTGAATGTTCCCTAAAGTCTTTGTCTGGGCCAGGCTAACTGGAATCAGGCCATGGGGGATTTAGGGTCCTTAGACAGACACTACACAGACGTATGTATAGACATGGCCAATAAGGATGGAGCAAAATACCTCACAAATCTTGGATGTTGTAAGTGACAGAGCAGGAAGCAGAGGCTAGAGGACTAGTTGCCACCCAAGGCAACACAGAAAGTCCCAGAGTTTGATACGGGACATAATAATTAGAGAAAAGCAGTGTGGTTATTGTGTTTACCCGATCTTTCAAAAGTACCTAAAGAGTGCCTACTTTGTGCCAGCTGCTCTACCAGTCACTAAAAACAGAGACGAATAAGATGTGACCTTAGCTGTGGGGTGTCTGTGGTTTTCTCCCTCTCTCCACTCAGTTGTGATCTTCTTGAGGACAAGGACATCTATTTATCACTCTGGATGCCTGGAGCCTAAGAGATAGTTGGCCTTAGTAAGGGACATTCTTCCTGCTTTGTGTTCTTCAAAGAGAATGAACCAGAACAAAAGGGAGAAAGACTCAGAGAAAAGGAATTTGTCACAATAATATAAGCAAGACCCTTTCAATAACTTGAATTCTCCAGAGGTGGAATGGGCTTCCCTTTGAGAGGGTGCATTTCCGTTCTCTGGACATGGTCAGGCATAGATTGGGCTGCCACATAACAAGAAACCTGTGCAGGAAATTCAGGCACGTGTGACATGGCTATCAGCTCTCTTTTGTCCTAGGATTTGTGAAGTTCACTTGATGATGATATTGCTGTGTTCAGAGAGTCTTTTCAGGGATTAGTAAGAAGACACTACATCATTCTCTTAACATTTATCAATTAACTTGCAGAAAGAGGGCAGGAGCGTGGAACCTTGGTCTTTATGGGTGATCAAAGTCTTTATTTATTGACACTACAGCTGTGAAGAAAATATCATCCAGCAATCTTTCCCCTCCACTGACTCAACTTCTCCTCCTTCTCTGATCTTCCTTTGCCAGCTGGCATCCATGGGACTCCATCACCTTACAAACCATTTCCAAGCAATGGAAAACTCCACAGGAGCAGAAGACGAGGCTAGAACTTCTCTCTCTAGGAGAAGGAGGCTCGTCACAGGCCAATCCATGGTCGCATTCCATGCTGGTGACATGCTGATTTGGAAGGACATGTTCTTTTAGGCACAATAAAATTGAATCTCATCTCCACATCTGGAGCTAAGTATAGGAAAATTACCTTAATTAAACACAGCAGAATCCAGATTTATTGCTCACCACGTGGAGTGCCCTTAGTCTCTTAGGACCAAACCTGATATTCCAGAAAAGCCATTTTCCACTGGCACTTGTACACATGTCCACCCTTGGCCTTCAGATGCCTGGAACCAAGGAGAAGAAATATGTTCCTCAATTTTCAATACGGTAAAGAGGTTTATAGTGTAATGAAAAACATAAGGCCAATACAACTAGTTGAAAAGTGAGTACAAAGTCAAATAGCTGTTTAGCCCACATGTCCTTCCAAGCAAGTAGGCGGACTCTTTGTTCCCCCTCCTCCCACTGGAATCTTAGATGATTTTCTTTAACTTGTGCTTTGGTATCCCGTAGGTTGTTTTAGTTCCAGGTAGTAAAAACTATTAGCTGTGGGAAAGAGATTAGAGAAATAAAGTAATAGATCAACAGTACATAAAACTGAAGCCCTGAGAAATGGATTGTTTTCCCTAGCAAATAGGTCTAATCCAGAAAGGAGGAAACACACAGAGTGTCCGGAACAGAGTGAATGGCCCAATTGTACCACAAAGTGATTCAGAAAGGCAGGCAACAAGGCTTGCCCATCTAGCAGCTCTCATGTTGAGCCAGAATTCCCTCTGAGTCATTTGTTTTAAACACTACTAATAATAAAATGCTAGAATTCTCATGCACGTGAAATAAAATGCCCTTTGTAGATAAAGAAATACTTCAAGGATGCAGTAGACCCTTGCTGTACTTGCCTTGACCATGATTTTCCTTGGCTTGCTTGCTTTGTTTCAACCTGAGCAGTCTCATTGACTCCCGTCACCACCAGAACCATCTCTCAGGCAAAGACCCAATTCCTGACTTCTCTTCAAGGCTCCAAAGCCCCATTTCCAGGGCCTAACTGATGCTCCAACGTGTCTACTGAACGTCCCCAATGGAGGGTCCCACAGGCACCTCAAATTCACATGCCCCCAACTCAGCTCAGTATCTTTTCCTCTAAGCATGCTCCTCCTCCTCTCTTCTCCACCCTGGTCAACTCTACTCATGATCCCAGACAGAGAACTCAGCCATCACTGTCATGCTGTGCCCTGAACCACCATGGCACCAGAGCTGCAACTCTCCCTGTCAGCACTGACCACCCTCCCAGCAGTGTTCCTGGCTCCCCCACGGAGTGCTTAATCCCAGCTTCTGCTCTCTTCCAGCATACATCATAATGTGCACAGGTGAGCTCCTTTTGCCAGGATCCTGTCCAGGCTCATCTGGGCTGGAGCCCGTCTTGGCCTGCCATCCTCTCCCAGCTGCAGCCCAGCTTTGAGAAAGGGTTCTGACACGCTTTGCTCTCATGCTGAGACCCCTGACAACTCATGGGATCCCTGCTGTCAGTCAACTTGCTTGAGTAGTGCCAGCCCTGCCAGCACTGTCCTTGCCCCTGACATGCATTCCTATATTTGTCCCAAATAGCTGGTGTCTATCCTCCATGGGACACACCGGCACCTAATACACCTCTCCAATCCTGCTGTTGCCCTCTGGAAAGCTTTACATGATTCCTCATTGCCTATTAAATACAATCCAACTATTTCAGCAAGTAAGGCTCTTAAGTACTTGGATCCACCCACTTGGCTTGCTCAACAGCATCCCCCAAAACCCTCTTATGTTCCAGTCACATGAGACTCTTCTTTCTCCAAATCAGCCCTGCGCTTCCCTGCCTCTGTGCCATCTGTCACGAATTCTGACACCTTCGTGACTTCTCAACTGCAGATTCCCTCTGACATGTTTCCACAGAACTGGAGGTATGACTCTCTCAGCTCCCATTCTCATCTACCTGCTCCACAGCTCCCCTGTAAGCAACTGTCCCCCGCACCACCCCCAACCCCCACTATCCCAGGTTAAACACTGGCCTGGAGGAGACGCCACTGTGAGTCCACAGAACTGACTTGATGCCGAGTGAGAAAAAGAAAGAACTCACTTATAAGTTTATTTGAGTAGGAATCCAGAAAGATCCCAAGAGACAGATGAATTAAAACCCAGCAAACTCTTAAATCTACATTCCTTAAGCCTTACTGATTTTTAAATTCTGGCTGAAGAATCTCTGCCTTAACCCTCCTGTTGTGGCCAGCCAACTGGAAAGAGAAAAGGTGTAAATCAGTGTCTGTTGCTACATTGTCACCCAATAAAGCCTACGTGCAGATATCTGATCCCATTGGCAAAATAAGCCACATATTTATCTCTTCCTTCCCCAGATCCTATTGAAATAACTGAAAAAAAACATGAAAACAAAAGCAAATGTTTGAACGCTTAAAGCAGGAAAGGTCCCCGTCAGAGGACCAGGAACGCCAGGGAATTTCTGATTCTGGGTCAAGGGAGAAAACCATCAGGAAGGGTCCCAGAAGGACACTGGGCCAAACACAGGAGCATGGCAGTACCCTGGGAATGTTCCCATGCCCTCATGGATACAGGACAAAAGAAAAAGAACCGCCTACTTGGGATCCTATGAACATCTCCTAATGCACTCTATTCCAGGTCAACATCTCCACTACTGCCCCAGTGGGAGGGAGTCCTCAGCCCATCTGCCTGCTCCTAGGCATCGCCCAACTGCCAGGGAAGAGCACAGTCTCAGTAGGGGGCAGATGGAGGGCTTGGCCGAGGAAACTGAACTCTGACTTTCACAACCCAGGCACCAACGTACAACCCAGTGTCCAATCTAGAGTGTGAATGCCAAATGGTCACCCCGAATTTGAGGAAAACCAACAGTCTAAAGGAGACCAGAAAGCTGGACCAGTAGAATAATTTGCCCTTGAGGAAACAGAGGTATTGCAGGAAACACAGAATTTAGAAATGTTGGTCAAAGGTGCAAAGTTTCAGTTATGCAGGATGGACGAGTTCCAGGGAGCTGATGTCCAGCGTGGTGGCTATAGTTAGTAACCCTGTATTGAAGACTAGAAATTTGCTGAGAGTAGATCTCAATTGTTCTCATCCAACAAAAAAGGTAACTATTTGAAGTGGTAGGTATGTTAATTAGCTTGATTGTAGTAATCATTTTTCACAGTGTATAAATGTATCAAAACATGTTGTACACCTTAGATATACACAATTTTTATGTGTCAGTTATCTATCAGTAAAGCTGTGAGGGGAATGACTTCATTTAGTATCCTCAGAGAAATTCAAAGGTAATCATGTGGATTAACACAAAAACCATTCTGCTTCCTAACGGAGCCGTCTAAGGCCAAGAAATAAATAATGCCCGATATAAAACTGCAGAATGGCCAAGTGATGCTGAAAACTAGAGGATAAAATTTTAAAACATCTAGAAAAGTGTCAAGAATGAGACCAATCTATCAGAGATTATCACAGGTGGAAGTGGATTAAAGTCCTATACTACAAATCAAAAATATATACATGGCATATGGAGGCAGGGAGGGTGGGAGAACCCAATATTATTTTGCTTATAAAATCAACAAAAATGATACAAAAATGTTGATACCTAATTGCGTGCATTGTATGGCTAAATACATGTATCATGTAAGTGCTAACAAAAAGAAAACTAAAGCATTAATATTGCTAGGGTAGACCTCAAGGTGAAATATGAAATGAGAGAGAAGGAATTTCATATTAAAAGAAGGTACTGTCACTCTGCCTGAAGGACGGTCCCCCCAGCTGTTCATGGGGCTGGCTTCCCTTGTCCTTTGGCCTCCAATTCAACGTCCTCGCCCCAGGGAGGACTTCCTGACCATCCCATCAACAGTCCATCTCTCCGCACTGTCTTTAACAGGTATTCATTTGTTTCCTTTATAGCACAATCAGAATTCTTTTAAATGAATAGTTACCTGATTATTATTTGTTTCCATAACTATAAATGCATGAATCATGGAGTGTAGGAAACTTACGTGTTTTTTAAAAATTTACCATCGTATTTCTAGTGCTTAGCACATTGCCTGGTACCTAATAAGCATTTAATAAGCATTCTTAAAATGAATACCAATATATAACATCACAAATTTTAGATACAAAAAAGCTTTAAGAATACCTTACTAAAATATATTTTAAACAAAGACAAATTTAACAAAATTGCATGATCAAAACAGAAAAGTCTAATGCAACTTTGAAAAATGATGTCTCAGATAGAAATAAAACTAAGGATATAAGAATTTTTTTAATTCATTCAACACATATTTACTTAATCGCTGTAAGAGTCAGGTCCTGTTAGGCACCTGAGGCAGAGGTGAGAATGGAATGACGTCTGCCTCAACGAATTGCACTGAAATGACTCCAGGCCTTGGCGAATAGAGCTAACCAGCAGACTATATACATAAATATATGCACATGACCATGTGTTTATGTCTGTGTTTTACTGTCTCCCAACATATAATATATATTCCATTATATATCTTTGGAACACTGACAAAAATTGATCATGTTCAAGGCCAAAAAGAAAAATCTTAATATATTTTTTAAAATCGAAATCCTTCAGACTACTTTCTCTAACCACAATGTAATAAAACCAGAAATAAATAACAAAAGAAGAGCCAACAACTCTAAGCAACTGGACAGTCAAATAAATCTGGAGCTAAACATGGTAACAAAATTGAAATTGAATTACAATTAGGAGATCCCATACAGAAACCTAAGGCGTTAGACCTAGAGGAAAATTTACAGAACTACTTTTTTAGAAGAAAAAATAATGAAATAAATGAATTAAGCATTTGACAAAAGGATGTAGCAAAATAATCATAAAATAATCCAAAATATATATGAAAAAATGTAAACCCAGAAATTGAAGAAATAAAGGGGCTGATTATTTTTAAAAAATAAAACTAACACAGACCTCTTTAAGTCAACCAAGAAAAAAAGCAAACACAAACAGCATTAGAAATAAGAAGGGTATAAACACAGACACAGTGGAGATGAAGCAATTTTAAGAGAGCACCACGTTCAGCTCTACACAATAAATGTGATTAAGAAAGCAAATATCAACAAAATTAAGCCAAAATGAGAGAACTGGAATAGACCACAGGGACATCACAAAGCTCAGACGTGCAGCTTGCACCTCCAGGACCCAGACGCCAGTTACTGGATCCTGCTTGGAACTCCTGTCCCTGCTGCGTCGAGCCACCACATCCAGTCCCACCAAAGACACCTCCAAAATAGATGCTGTGTGGCCCAGCTTCTGTTTCAAAGCTCAGGCAGGTGCGTCTGGTTCTGAGAGTCTGGGTCATGCGGCTACACACTGGCTCAAAGGAGAGGTGGACTCTGCTCCTAAAGGCACAGAAGCTCTTCCTAAACACAGGAGTAGGGCTCAGAGACTCGTTGACCAGGAGGGACACTCAGCGGCCACAATGGTCATAAAAAGTCCTTCTTGGAAAGTAAAGCAGAGTTTAATTAGCATTTCAGCAGCCCCATCTTAGTGCCCACAAAGCTAAAACTAGACATTCAACTACTCTCTCAAATTCAGTACCACCTATGGAGGTACTTCCAAATTTAAACTTCATCCCTATTTCATTCAACACCTATTCACCGAGTGCCTGGTATAAGCAAGGTGTGATTCTGACGCTTTACTCATGTGTCTCCACCTGAATGCCTCCTGTGGGCACCTCAAAGCCAGGCCCCAAACCTGACTGCCGACCTCTGTTTACTCTTCTGTAAAATAAGGATAAGAACACCCACCTAACAAAGAGATTATAAGGGTTGACTGTGATGAGGCATGTAGCACTGTGCCTGGAACACGATTAGGAATAAACGAACGTGAGTAATGTTTATCACTGTCCTTCCTTGCCTCCAACCCGAGCCTCCCATGACCCCTACATCACTATAAACCCACTTGACCCACGTGCACTTTTTATCCCTCAAGACCCAACTCACACACCACCTGCCCTGTGAGGAGCAATGATGCCCCACTAGACCAAGCCGCTTAACCTCTGCACTCCAGCACCGGGGCAGGCCCTTCCTGGCCTCTCCCATCATTCTTCCTACTCCCAGTCACAGAGCTCTACCCTGCCTTTCCTTTGGTTCCTTGAACTCCCAAGACCATTCATGCCTCAGGGCATTTGCTTTTGCAGTCCTCTCTGCCTAGAAGGTTCTGTCCCAGATCTTTACCTGGCTGGACCCTTATCACCCTTCAGGTATCATCACTTACATCTCCTGTCCTCTGAGAGAATTTCCCTGATCACTCTGAAATCACCTCCCTTCCCACCCCACCCCTTATACCTCTCCCCTTTTCCCCATCTCATGCTCTTCATTTCATTGCCTGCAATGATTCTTCTCCGTTAACCTGGATATGCCACATTATAATGTAAGCTCAGTGATCCAAGTGATCTCAACCCAGGACCTCAAAAATTAATACATGGATGGATGGATGGATGGATGGATGAATGCATGGATGGATGGTTGCATAAATAGATGAATGGACAGAGGGATGGATGAGTGGATACATTCATGAATCAATATGCACTTCTGTTGTTCTGTCATAACACTTAAAATTGGAATGACTGTTTGCTTAATGTCTTTGTTCTATTAGAATATGAGTGGTGAAAGCCAGAAACTGGCTCCCTGTATACTTAGTGCCTAAAACTATGACACAAGCCTTCTGCTGACTGAATTTGACTCATTTCTATGTTGTCCTATACTCTCACTGTAGTGATTCTCAAATTCATTTGTTTGTATAATCACTGCTTAGCCCGCTCTCTCCAATTTCCCTGTGGCAGAGTGAAGATGGCCACAATTCCTTTGACCTGCTCCCATTTAGAAGTGGGCTCTGATTACTTTCCCTTTGAATCTGGACTGGTCTTGGCTATTTGCTTGACCAATAGAATGTGGCAGGAGGGAACTACAGGAACTTCTGAGGCTGGGTCATAAAGGGCCTTCTAGCTTCCGTGTAGGTCTCTTGGAACTCTCCTTCTCGGAACCCAGTGGCCATGATATGAGGCACATCAGCCACATGTAGGTCCTGGTGCGTAAGTGCTCCAGCCAACAGTCCCAGTATCGACTTTCAGCCAGGCAAGAGAGCCACCCTGGATGTCCAGCTCAGTTGAGCCTTCAGATGAATACAGCCCCAGCCAACATGTAACTGTAGCCTCCCAGTCAATCACAGAACAACAAGAAATAATCATTTTTTAAAATCACTAAGTCTTAGAGAGTTTACCAGGCATCAGTGGCTAACAGAAATACTCTCCAGTCAATACCAAAGTAAAGAATTAATGAAGGATAGACCAGTATCCATAGTAGATCAGAAAGAACACTGGGGACTCTGCTCTCTAGTCTTAGCCCTGCCACCAGCTAGTTGTGTGTGCTCAGGTAACTCATGTAACCACGCTGGGTCTTATTTAAGGAAAATTTTTAGTTTAAGAAATTAAACAATTACCTATAAATATGTCATCTTTCATTCTATGTACATACTTTTATAATTTGCTTTTATTAAATTTTCTTTTATAAATAAATAATGCTATTTAATTCATATTGTCTTGTTAGAAGAGTGAGAGAGTGAAAGATAAAGGTCACCAATATCACAATTTTTCCTTGACTCAGTCCAGCCTAAGAGACAAAAAAAAAAATAAGACACTGAGTACCATTCGAGGAAGTATCTTTAATGGTAAAGACTCATGCCTGTTGTAGAGATAAGATCAAGAAACTGAGCTGCCAAGAATTGAGATGTGTGTGTTAGAAATAAGATGGTGACCCAGGGTCAAGGAACAGGAAGGATTTTGTGGTTATTGTTTTGCTTGTTTTATTTTTTGTGGTTTTTTTTTTTTTTTTTGGAGGAAGATTAGCCCTGAGCTAACATCTGCTGCCAATCCTCCTCTTTTTGCTGAAGAAGACTGGCCCTGAGCTAACATCCGTGCCCATCCTCCTATATTTCATATGTGGGATGCCTACCACAGCGTGGCTTGCCAAGCAGTGCCACGTCTGCTCCCAGGATCCGAACCAGCGAATCCCGGGCCGCCAAAGCAGAAAGTGCACACTTAACCGGTGGGAACCAGGCCGGCCCCTGTTTTTGTTTTTAAATAAAGTGTTTGATGATGTTGACAGATTGCTCATTACACCAAGAGAGGTCTAAGATTCAGTGAAGGCTGATACTCCTTCAGCTCTGATATCACAATTTCAGGATTTTGAGACCTTCCCTTTGTTTCTAAAGCAGAAATCTGATCATGTGGCTCCCTGCTGAAAATCTGTCAGGCTTCCATCGTCTACAGCAAAAAACAATTCAAATTCCTTACATGTTAATCAAAGCTCTTCATGTGGCCCTGCTCCTCCGTCACTAACACCACCTCTCACCATCCAGAACCCTGTCTAGTTACACTGAACCACAGGTCCTTACTGAGGTGCCAGGCTCCTTCTCCCTCAGGATGCTCATCTCCTAAATGGTAGGGGCTGGGTAAAGACGAGACGTGCAGGTTGCGTTTGCTGGCTTCTGTATTACTCCCGGCCCGCTTCCTGTTGAACTTCCCTGAACTGTTCTGCCCTTGGATTTGCAAGTGATTTGGAACCAGCTTGCTTTGAGATTGCCCTCCCTCGTGGTAACAGCCAGGCTTTGCATTGACCATTTGCCACACAGATTAGTTTTAGACTTAACTTGATTCTAGATGTACCTTCTTAAGCTTGGTGACCCTCCCAAACCTCAGCTGACAGTAAGTAATTCTTCACTCTTTTCCCCTTCCGCAGCCCTGCAGGATGCTTTTCCACCCATCCCTGCAGACAGGACAATGGCTGACACGCACCCCTTTGTGATGCCAGGCCATCTGCCCAAATGCCCCAGCTCCTCCTGTGCCATTAGCATCAGGAACACTTCCACTCAAGTCTCTCTTGAAATGCTTCCTGTTCCAGGAATGAGCACTTAGCACAGAGGTCAGCTTTCAGTAGGGGTAGCTATTTTTTACATCATTTCCTCATCCACTTTTAAAATTATACAAATTATTTTTGAATAAATAATATATACACTATACAAAATCAAAAAGGGATTTTTGGTCAAGAGGCACAAAATTTGAAGTTTTTGACTGTGTATTTATTTTATCCAGCTTCCTAGTGTTTGGCATGCGCAGCACTCAGTCCCAGGCAGTTTAAAACATAGCCCAGGAAATTTTATTTTCTCTTTAGTTTGCTCAATAAATTCAGCATGTCTCTCTTTTGGCATTGCAAATGTATGACCCCCAACATGTATATGAATATAACACAGTCACAGTGTCTAAGCGCTGTGGGAGTTTATTGTGTTTCTATAAATTAAAACTATTCTTATTTTAAGTGCCAAAAGAACATAAATGTGTGAAAAGTTTTATGATGAAAGGCTCTATCCCCTCTCTGTCCCCTGGCCACCAAACCACCTAATTCTTTGTTATTAATATATTAAGTTAACCTTCTATAGAGTGATCATTTCTTCCTTTTACCACTGTAATGTCAAATACCACTTTAATTGGGGGCACTAATTAAGATATTACAATTATTATTCCCACATCAGCTTCCCCCACTTGAAAGTAGGAAATGGATCTCATTTATCTTTACATCATTAGCATGTACTCTGTAGGGAACACTAAGGCTTCAATAAGTGTTTCTGGTACTGAGTGTGATGAGCCCCTGCACAGAACTTAGGGGAATAAATAAACTTCACATCCTTGTGGAAATTTGGGGAGCCAAGGGGTCAGACTCCACTTCGTCCACAGCTCTTCTCTTCACATTTCCACAGTAGTAACCAAGGCTCATGCCACCCCATCCCTCAGCTTCAGACACACTCCCTGCCATTCCCTGCAAATGCAGATTTCCCAAACTCGGAAGCCACTTCCTGTCTGGGCAGGAAGCGCCTGAGGGAGAAGCACAGAGGTCAGAATGCTCTGGCCTGAGGATCAGGCTCACTCTAGGCTTGTTTGCTGGGATCCTGATGTTTCCTTTGATGCACTGAGATCTGGCCTGTCTGACAGCAGAGAACTCCCTTGTCTAACCACTGCCCTCCCCTCATGGTTCTCTGGCTTCTCACTTTACACCTGTCTCTGCCCACTGGCAAATCTAACTACCATGGTAACCAGTCTGATTTGTAGGCCCTTCCACTGATTATGTTTTATACCACAATCCTTTCTGGTTATTTGGTTTCCTTACCTGTTGCTAGTCCCTAATTCCAAAGTAATAATAGCTAATATTTAAGGTGAGGAAAAACAAGTCAGAGAAAGCGTAAGTGACCTGCCCTGGGTGACAGGCCAGGAGGCAGAGTAGGCTTCCGTGCTCTGGGGCCCAAGCACACTGAGCTCTACCCTGTTGGGTGAAGCAGTCGCACACACAGGCTGGGTGGAGGGTAGAAAGTAAGCCCCAGCTTTAGAAATGATGGTGTGATTTAAGGTTCTAACGGATGATCATCAGTAACACACAGCTGCTGCTCTAAGTCACTGTCACTGCCCTATGAGGTTGCTCAGAGAGATGAATACAACCAGGGAACCAGTCAAATGGGAGAAATAATTGTACTTACTTGCCAGCTGTGCTTTGCATCCCATACCCTGATGCAGAACTCCAGTCAGTGCTGGACAAGGAGGCCTGGCTTACGGTCTCAAGGACCTCCCTGCCCCTGAGCCCGGGACTCCTTCCCACCCCCGGAAAACCAAACCTCCTCTCACTGCAGCCACACAGGGCAGAGGAAGTGACCAAAAAAGACGTTAGGCAGTCAGGCCTGATCCTGGGCTACTGGCCTTGGTTCTGGTTATCACATCTGTAACGTGAGCAGATGATTTGAGAGAGAGAAGGCCACGGCCGGCCCTCATGTTCTGTCCCAGGAAAGAGGAAGAAGGAGATATATACCACATAAATAACAGAAGAAATGAATGCACATGCTGTACACTTCCCAAGGACGCTGCCCACTAGCATGTCTGGCTCCATTGGAGCCCTGAAGGTAACCTCCAAGACTATTTCTTCCTCCTCGGGGAAGCATCGTTAAGGAGACAGGACACCAAAGAGGGAATCAGTGAAAAGAAGCTTCTGGAAAGTTTTTAATAATTGACATTTTAGTTTGCCCCTCCCTCTTCTCTCAAAATGTTAGAGTAGATAGACACAAAATAAATCAGTACTATGTATAGTGTGGAAGGGCCTATAAGTGAAACCCCAGTTCATCAGTCAGAATGTGCCCATTTTTTT
This sequence comes from Equus caballus, assembly GCF_041296265.1. Taxonomy (NCBI): domain Eukaryota; kingdom Metazoa; phylum Chordata; class Mammalia; order Perissodactyla; family Equidae; genus Equus; species Equus caballus. Next base: position 81,950,685 of record NC_091684.1, read on the forward strand.
CACTGCAGAATGTCAGCCTCCCTGAAGGTGCTAATGCATAGCCTTCCAAGGCTGACTGTTCAATCTCTCTCATTCCCCAACCATCCTCCCTGACTTCTCGCTAAGATGGTCTCTGGGTGCATGTGGGGATGAGTCACATGGTCTTACAGCAGTGGAGGGAAGTTAATGAGTTCCAGAACCTATGCTCAGTGCCAAGCAACCGCTCTAGTGTCTGAAACAGCTGTTGGCTCAGTGTTAGGAACAAATGCATGTGTAGCCATGGAATGGAAGTCTATCCTTCCTGAGCTCAGTTAGACCCAGCATCCCTTCTGTTGACTGCAGAACACCCCCACGATGCTGCCTCACCCTCCGTCTCACCTGGACCAGGGGATCAAGCCCCAGGCTCTAATGCGCAGTAACTGCTTTCCCATTGTGATGAACCTATGGCAGGCACACTGGCTTTCAATCCAGTGTCTTCCCCAAACAGGAGCCCAAGTCTGGATGAGGAATCCAGCAATACCCGTCTCTGGCTGACCCTGCCTTGCCTACCAGAGCCCAAGCGGGATCCCCCATCACATACCCTAAGTGTCCCTCTGTGCTTGTCCAGCATATCTGCTCTCCAGGGCAAAACCGAAGGAGCACACATCAGTGAGCACATCTGCTTGTCTCCTTCCTCCTGTCCCCCTCTTCCTCCAGTCCTCTGACAGAAGATGCACATCTCCCTTATTGGCTGTCTTCATCAGGCACATTCCAGACTCACAGTTAATCCTTAATGGCAGATTTCTTCTCAGCACTGTGGGAGGATCTCTGTCTAGGCAGATGGATGCCTGAGAGACAAAGCTATGTGTGTGGAACACGTCAGAGAATAGCACATTTTTCTTCAGAAAGAGGATCCTCCCTTATGCTGTCTGGGTAATTCTGCAGAAGGAGGCCCTTGACGAGGCTGAAGGCAACACCCCACACTACCAGGGAGGAGCTGGAGCCAGAATCCCACCCACACGGTGTGTCCCCTCCAGGGGACGATGGTGCAAGTGGCCTGAGGACTGGCCTCCAGATGGAAAAGAAGGCTTAGAGCATCTGGGGGACCCTAGGCACCAGGAGGCTCTGTGCACAGGCACTCAACTGTCCCATTCTCTCTCACGGATGACATCTAGCCCTGAAGAAGCAAACTAAACCATTGCCCCAGGTCCTAGTCAGGTTAATTTTAGATAACTCAGTGATGAATCAGAGGTAAGTGTAAGCCCGAGTGCTCCACTTGCACAGAACTTGGGGGGCAGGCTCTGCCCTCTCTCACCTTGCCAACAGTCCTGGGTCTTTAAGCTGATCTGCCGTGACTGTGGAACATGCAGAGCCCTGGAAGTTTCTGTTCCCAAAATAAAAGAACAACATCTCCTGGATTGTGGATACTCCATCAGGAAACAACCACAGGGCCCTGCCTGCCAATTCTCCTTTGAAGACAAACAGCGAAAACAAACACAAACCTAAAACAAAGACTATAAACCACTAAAAAAAAGGTATAAATATATATATATTTCCAGGAGGAGTTGTTGAGGACATAATACCAAGGAGAGTAAGGAAAAAAAGGTGGGGTGTGCTATAAATCAGCTCCTCTTTTATTCACCTGCCAATGTATCAGGTTATTACAGGAGAGGTCACTGGGGGACACAATCATCAGAAGCAGAGATGCAGAGGCCTGCACTGGAGTTCTGGCGGGAGAAAGTGCCCGTAGATGCTCTCAAATGACTCGTGGCCCCCAGCTCATTAGGATTTCGCTGACACAGTCAGAGGAGATCTTTGGGCTCCAAAGAGAGGGGAAGGTGAGTCAACGATCTGGGTGTATGAGAGTCACATTTTCTATCAAGGTCAGGATGACTGTGCCTCAAACACACCCTCATTCCTCCCTTCAGGAAATCATTGGACCAAAGGAAGGAGAAGAGAGGTCTGAGTCGATAGATGTGAGCTTGAATCTTGACTCAGCCACTGCTGAGAACTTGGGGATGGGGTCTGGCAGAGGGAGAGAAGCCCCTCAGGGCAAGAGGAAGAGCCAGGGAAGAGGCCATGAGAGTGTGTGGAACTAATTGCTGGAGTCAGGATGATGGGAATTTTTTCCTTGAAGGACAGAGGAATAGATGCCGGACACAGAGGAGGCATGAGGATTAGAGCTGAGCTTCAGATCTCCCAACTCCTCTCCATGCCAACTCTCACACCCAAAAGCTGAGAGTCAGACAGGATGCAGGGCTACAGGGCTAGGCTGCATCCCTATAGGTACTTCCTTTCAACAATCTTTTTTTTTTCTTTGCTGAGGAAGATTCTCCTCAGCTAACATCCATTGCCAATGTTCCTCTTTTTGTATGTGAACCTCTGCCACAGCATGGCAACTGACAGACAAGTGGTGGAGGTCCATGCTCACCACCAAAGTGAAGCACACCGAACTGAACCACCAGCCCACGGGGGCTGGCCCTCAATAATCTTTTATTATATGCCAGACCCCAGGCCAGCAGTTGGGGAGAAAAGGATGAAGACCAAGTGTACCCACTTTGTCACTTGGACCCTCAGGACAGTCACTCTGGGTGGCCGTAGCCAATCTTGACTTTCCTGTGTGCTGTCCTTGCTCTTGCCACTCCCTCGGCTCCTCTACCTGCATGTGCCAATTCTCTTTTTGATTCTTCCTTCGTCAGTTTGAGGGAGGCCATAACTCTCTGAGCTCTTCGTCTTCTAAAATTAATTTCAGCTCTGGTAGAAAATAATTTTCAGGGAAACATTCTTTCCCTGGTTACACAGAGTACTGGTGTCTCTTGGATGCTGTAACTTTTCTCCTCACAATCCCATGGGTCATTATAGCTATTGAAATAGCTGTGGTTGTTTTTACTGACTTATCCCTAGTTCAGGAACTTATGAAAAGCCTTGCCTTTCCTCTGGGGTGAACCTGGAGACCACGTGGTGAGCTCAAGTGGAGCTGAGGAACGGAGGTTTGTCCACCAGGAGAGCTGTTGGGTTGGAGACCATGTTCAGGCTGACAGCAGTTGTGAAACCCTCAGTCATTGTTTACTTAAAGTCAAGGAGATGGCCCCACTTCCTGGTCCGAGAACACCACCCAGCTCCTTGTCTGGACAATTCTCACTCAGAGACTCACAATGCCCATTGTTTTCTTTTACTTCCGGGCAGGCCACCTTGGGTAACTATTACTGAGTGTGATTATGCACAGAGTATAATTATAACTTGTGACTATTTGCCTTCCCTCAAGCTCCACTGCCTTTAGCTTAGGTCCTCATCATCTCTTACACTGACTTTGCCTTCTTGAACTGTCTTACTCTATGTGTGTGTGTGTGTGTGTGTCGTGTGTAAGGAGAAGGCGTGTGTGTGATGTGTGTGATGTATGTGTGAAAGCGTGTGGTGTAGGGGATGTGGTGTGGGGGAGATGGTGTGGGGGAGTGTATGTGTGGTGTGTGTGTGTGTGTGTGTATCTGTCCCTCCACCAGATTCTGATTGGTAAAAATCTTATACTTACACCCCAAGCTCAGCACAGAACCTAGAGCATGGCAGACATTACATAAATTTTGGCCTGTTGAATTAAATTGAACTTTGCAATTATCACTTCCAATTCTGGAAACAGAAGAGTAGCTCAAATGATGGGTGCCTGAACATTGAAATTAGCATGTTGAGAGAGAGAGAGACTACTAATGCTCTGGTCATCTCCATGAGGCCCTGTGGTGTGTGTGAAGGTGGCTACAAATAGAAAAGTAGCTGTTTCTTCCCCTCCTGTCACCTGGTGACTGCTGTGACATTCTCCAGCCATCTCAACACAAGAAAGACCTGCAGTGGTGCAAATGCATAAGCTGCAGCAGCGTCTGCTCAGGTGTGAGGATGAGGCCACGTGGACAACTGCAGGGATCAGGCTTGGGGGAGACCTATTGCCCCTGTGGAGGGAACTAATCTAAAGATCAGGGACAGTAGGAAGACTCAGGCATTTCAGGACCCATGAATTTTAGAGACTCAAGGGGACCACTACCAGGTCAGAATTTCCCTTTTCATAGCTGTTTGATATTTATACATGGGATAAAGTTCCAGAATCTTAGATCTCTTCTCCTTCTAGCCAGACAAACTACTTAAGAGACATCTATCCTGTCTTTGAAAATCATAAAGCTAGGAACTTCTTTAATAATTGTTATATCTATGTAGCTGTTGGGAGTTTGAAAATTTGAAACAAATTGTTAACTATCAAATAAAAGAGCCAATGAGAACATTTCTGGAATCTCATCATCTTAATTATTATCATCATAGATTTTTCTTATGTATTCTCACTGTATCCTCTCAATAATAGCATGGGTAGTTATTATTATTCATTTTTCTTATACACTTGGAAACAAGATCAACGCACGCAGGATGACAGGTCCTGGCAGCCAGGTCTTCTGGCTGCTGTTTCCGTCCTTTTCCATTATATGAACAAATTTGCTTAGGGCACACTAAATAAAAATGCTCTCTAGGGGGAGTTTTATTACACAGCAGGCAACAAGAGCCACAGCAGTTTATGTGCCTGTGAGAACAGAGCTGGAAGTGGGGCAAGGCTTATTTTCATGTGGGTGTCCTTGGCATAATCTCCCAATGAAAGGAGTTTGATGGCTAAAAGGACATTAGATGTCACCCAACCTTACCTACCAAGCGATGCTTCTGCCTTATTCTGAACACCCCCCTTTAATGCATGTCTTTACAAAGAAACTTAGTCACATTATGTCTGTTCTAATAACTGGTGGTTCTTCCCTCTGCATATTGGCCTCTGTGTAGACAGGATGCAGTTAAGCTCTTCCATGTGCCAGCAGCCACTGACATTCAATCCTGGACTGTGATCAACATATCTCCCATTTCTGTCAATTTTGTATGAACCCCACATTAAGGCAGGAAGCCATCAACAGCCTCAGTAAAACACTTATGAACAATTTCCCTCCCACGTGACCCTATCTTTGGATACATTCATTTATCCAGGTGTACACAAACTTATCTTCAAGTTTAACATTTAAGAAGTACTAGTGAGGTAAAACGTGTGCTGGGTGTTGATTATCATGAAGGTGAATGAGATAGTTAACTGAAGCAACAAACAAAAACATCAAAGGTCCTTGCTGACATCTTGAAATTCTAGCAACCAAACAAAATGCAACTCACCCAGACCAGTAATCCTGTCAAATGAAGAAAGTGATTCATTTAAAATAACCTAGTCTTATGGTCATATGAAACCCATAAAAACAACTGATGATTATGGCTTCATTTTGTTGTGGCTTACAAACTATAATTTCTAAAATTCCAGTATGAAGTATTTCCTGAGATCATCATCACTCATCACTCTGTTGTTTGAAGAAGTCGTATTTTTAAGTTTTGTTTTGTGGGTTGAGTTTGGTTTAGGTCGGGACTGATTTGTCTGTCCTATTTGTACTAACACATATCACTTTCTCCAAGCCTCTGCGGTAAACTCCCCAATGCTAGTGAAAGTGACCATATTGAGAATGGTTGTCAAATATTCTTAGCAAAATAAATGTTCAGCGCAAGAGCCAAGGGAAGGCAAAGGGCTTATGGGCCAGGTGGGGGAGATATTTATAGACCGAGGGAACAGCAAATGCAAAAGGCCCATGGAAGAAGAGATCATGGGATGATGCAAGAGCAACTGCCCAAATCCAAGAGTGTTTCTAGGCATACTATTAGGACCAATAAGAGAAACGTTTTTACATATAAAACCAATATGCAAAAAAAATAAACATTCACCATGGACAACCAACTAGAAAATGCATTTTAAGAAAGAGGATTCAATTTACAATAAGGAGAGACAATATGAAATCTGGTGAAAAATCCAACAGAAGAGATGGAAAACCATTATGGAGAATTTTTTTAAAGCTTTTTTGAAAAACATATAAGAAGACCCAAAATACAGGATTGGACACCATAGTCATGGTTGTGAAGACTTAATATCATATAGATGTCAATTTTCCCTCAAATAATTCACACATGCAATGAAATTCCCATCAAAACTCCAAACAGCAATTCCAAACCATTCCATCTTTATGGAACTTGTTAGAATGATCTTAAAGGTCATTTGAGAGAGTAAAGGCACAAAATAGCCAAGACAATCTTGGGGACAAAGAATAAAAAGGATAAGATAAAAAACCGGCATATCATACCAACTATCAAGACGTATAAAATAGCCCTAGTGATTCAGCCAGGGTGGTATTGACCTGGAGACTACTAAAGTAGAGACCCCAGGAATAGACCCTCACATTCATGGGAACTTGAACTATGACAGAGATGGCATTATAAATCAGTTGAGAAAAGGATGGGCTATTCAACAAGTGGTACTATGACAACTGGCTCTCCATATGGAAAAAGACAAAATTATCCCACACTATATCGATTAATTACTATTTAATATCAATTAATTAATTAATATCAATCAATTGACTAAAGATTCCACCACTTAGTAGAATTGTGATCTTTAGCAAATTGTTTAACCTCCCCATCCGCCAGTGTCCTCATCTGTAAGATGAGAATAAGAATAGTACATACTAACTCCTAAGGTTGTCTGAAGATTACATGAGGTAATTTTTGTAACGTACTCAGAATTACATCTGTACATTAAAGTGTTTGTTAAATAAATTAAATTTGAAGACAAAACTGAAAACTTCTGGAAGAAAATATATGCACATATCTTTATGACATCAGGGAAAATGAGAATTTTTTCAACTAGACACAAAAATCATGAACAAAGAAAAAAGATGAAGGAATTTGACTACATTAAAGTTTGCAAATCTCTACAACTAAAGATAGCGTAACTAACATTTAAAATCAACCCAAGACTGAGAGAAGACATTTGCCACAGATGTAGCAAGCAGTGTGCAGAGTATACAAAGGGCTCCTGCAAATAAGAAAAGACAAACATTCCAATAGAAAATACGGGCAAAGGATATGAGTAGGCAGTTCAAAGAAGAGGAAATCCAAAAGGTCAACAAATGTATGAATTGGCTTCAAACTCACTGATAAGCAGGGAAACACAACTTGAAATGACTGCACAATATCCCTTTACATCCGTTTGTCTATCAATCCCTGGAGAGAAGGTAGAGAAATGGAAATGCTCATAACATGCTGGTAAAATGGTAATTTATGCAACCACGTTGGAGAGAAATTTGGCAAGAGCCAGTAAATTTACAGCTTAGCATACCCTAGAATCCACTATCACCCCCCTGCCATCATAACCACCTTCTCATTTCCGTACATGGCAACTCCGTTTTTCCAGTTGCTTAGATCAGAAGTCTTGGTGCCGTCCTTTACTCTTCTGTTTCTCTCATGCCACGTCTGACCTCTCAGAAAACCTATTGGCTTTATGTAAAATATATCCAGAATCTTATTATGTCTCACCACTTCCACCAACACACTCAGGTCCAAGGGCCCATCGTCTCTTTCCTGGACCATCATAATAGCTTCTTGCTGGTCTATCCACTACTGCTTGTGCTGCCTTTTAACATATTTTCAGTGTATCAGACAGAGTGGTCCTACAAAACTCAAGTCAGATATAGTTACTCCTCAGCTCAAAACTCTCCCACGGCTCTCCATTTCATTCAGAATAAAAGCTAATGATGCCAATTGGCTACAAGACCCACCACAATCCAGTCCCTATTTCTTCTCTGACCTCATCTCCTGCTGCCTACCTCACCACTTGCTCCCTCTGGTCTAGCACATGGACCTCTGTGCCGGTCTTTGAATTTGGGGTATGTTTCCACCCCAGGCCCTTTGCACTTGCAGTTTCCTATGGCTAGAATACTTTTCTCCCATAAATCTGTACCTCCCTGATCACCTTACAGAAATGGCATCTTCTCAATGAAGCTTTTGCTGGACTACTCCATGTAAGTTCCAACACCTCCCCACATTCTCTCCCCTAAATACATATCCTCACATAATCCAAAATCTTCTTCCCCACCTTATTATTTTTCCTGTTCTTTCTTCATTTCTTCTTTTCTTTGAGAGTGAGGTCTGTCTTTCTCATCCTTTTCAAACGTAAGCTTTGGAAGGACAGGAATTTCTGTTCCTTCTGTTCTCTTTGATATCCTTCAGAACCGTGCCCAGAACATATTAGGCACTCAATAAATCTTGGTTAAATAAATAAATACTTATATAGATTATAAAGCTACAATCTTCCAGGCAGTATTAGGGCTGGGAAACAGAAATGAGGGGGGAAAAGGAAGAAGAGGCCTCATCCTCATGGATTTAACAATCTTCTGGAGGAAAAACAAAATGAGCTAATACATATATATATGGACACATGATGTAAAATAATTAAGGATGTCATAAAGGAAAATTCTGTTGTTTCCACTCCACTCAGGCTGAGAGTTTTGTTTCCTTTTTTGGGTGCTATATTGACTGTCAAAGTGTCATCCATCTCGTGAGGATAAATCATTTCTTGGTATTGTTACTTGCTCCACTGTAACTATCAGCCAGATTTCAAGAAGTCAGAAATACGTTTCTGTCCTTTGTTCTAGCGTCAAAGGGTATCTCACTCAAATTTTTCATTGATGACTCTAAGTCTGAGTGACAAATTAGAGAATTCCCTCCTCTTTTTGTAGATGCAACTCGGCCTTACAGATTGGCAACACTTTCAAATCACGAAAATGCCAACATCTATCCACCTGGTGGAACAGATTCTGTGGGAGGTGGGGCTTCGTGTCTCCTTTAGTTCATGGAATTTCATGAGTTTTTTAGGACCAAAAAGGATTTCAGAAGCCCACCTTGCAATGGTGAGATGCAGATGGCGTTTGGAACATGGAGCCCGAAATCACCCACTGTTCATCATTTCTTCCAGCCCAGCCCTAAATCCACACTTGGTTGCATTTAAAAAGTAGGTGAAAGATCTTGGGAAAGAAGCCATAGAATGCTTGAAGATTACACTGGATGAAGTGAATTATCTTTATTGAACCCAGATATAAAGACAGGCGCTCGCTCATGAGGAATTTCACCACCAGGCCAGGGCGCATTCTCTCTTGGAGTGGCGCGCCCTACACTGTGCTGCTTATGTAACTCAAAGGTTTTGTCTTTTCACCTCCTTATTTGGCAGGCGTGGATCTGTTTTTCATTATCTTCGCCACATGTTCTCTCCTTATTGCGACCGTTGACTTGTAGAGCATCAAAAAAAAGCAAAACAAATCTCCAAATAGCAGAATTTGGCCAGAACCAAAAGCAACTCACAGAATTTGAGCCGAACTTACTCAAAGCAGGGCAAGAAGACAAAGGCTTACAAAAATGCCTTTTGTTTGAACCAAAAACTGAACCCAAGTCATCTGTGTCCAGGAGTTCATGTGCATGGATGAACCTCCAATCCCAACCTGCACAAAGCCAGCTGGATGAGGGAGGCTGGCTCTTGGCAGCTTTGTCCCAGAAAACCGAAGCAACAACCTGCCTTGCTTCATCATTCGAGTGTCTCACCCCCACGGAGCTTGGAGAGTTCTAACAGATTCCCTCATCCATGGCAAGAGATCTGTGCCTGGGTTTAAAATTGTGCTTGCATCCCAGGCACACTGCATCCATTAACTCAGTGATACATTCTATTATCCTACTAATTGCATCAGCCGTAGTCTCAATTGCCCGGAGATGACATGCCTGTCAGTAAGACTTCAAATTTAAATAATCTAGGCTTCCCCGTATCTCAGGTAACTGGCCCCCAGCTCAAGCACCAGAGAAGCCTCCTGTGGCCCTCCCAGTCCCTGCATTGCCAAGAGTAGCCAGTGTCCTGATGTGTGACAGCAGAGGTGAATCCACACTAGACCTCCACATCACAATGTCCTTTTTATTAAATGTGCAGGCATTTAGTTACTTATGTTATATATCTTATTGCCCACCCCCGCTCCCTTCATTCAGCTATCTATTTATAGGCAGTAGAGCTGACGGGCTGGAATCCAACTGCCAGGGTTTGATTCCTGGCTCCACCGTTACTTACCCTTGTGACACATCTGTTTCTTCCTCTTTAAAATGAGGGTGACAAAGTAGGATTATCATGAGGAGTAAATAAGATAATATGTGTAACATGGCTAGAACTGTGCCTCTTAGCACATAGGAAACAACCCATTCATCCCTTCCTTCCTTCCTCCATTCCTTCCTTCCTTCTTTCCTTTTTCCTTTCCTTCCTCCATTCATTCCTTCAAGTCTTTCTTTTTTTCTTTCACTCATTCATTCCTTTTCATTTGTTTTCCTCTGCAGTGCCTCCTGGAAGCAGCCTCTGGCACCTCCTCCCCTTGGCAGCCGTGGGACAGCCAGCTCCCAGAAGGACAGATCCAGGCAGCCCTAGAGCTCTCGCCCTGTCTCCAGCCATGCCCACAGAGGGGCCTACAGAAGAGCTCACAGAGAAGGGCAGACCCTGACCCCATGGAGACCCTGACCCCACAAGGCCTGCAGCTTCTGCCTCGCCCTTTTTGTGCGATCACCTTCCTCAGGCCTAGTTCCAATGGGACAGCCCCTTGACACCAGGTTCTGCCCTCATAGCCCCCCCTGCCCTGATCCCCTCTTGAGGTTCTCCCGGAACCTAAACGGCACCCTCATCACCCCACATTTCATGAGCATTTCCTCCCTCAATGCGCCCTTCAGTCAGTTTCCAGATCCTTACAGGCTTGTCACTTTTAGATTTCTTAAATCTTCTCCTTTCTCTTTACCCATTTCTACTGTCTTCATTCAGTCCAACATTTTTCTTCTCGGATTATGAAACCTTCATAACAGATCTGCCTCCAGTTGGGGTCCTCATCCGTGCTTTTCCACAGGGGGAGCAGATGGGCCTTTCCTACTTCCCCAACCTCCCTGACACCCCCCCACCCACCTCACTCCCTGAATATCCCAGGTTCTCTCCTACCTTGGTTCTTCAGCTCACACCTGAGATTCTCAGCCTGAAGCTCCTCCCCCTCATCAGCAGTCCGAAGGCGTGGCCCATGTCTCCCTGGCCCCCAGGCCTCTGCCCAGGTGGCAAGTCCTCCTGTCCCCGGAGGCGTGTCCAGTGTTAGGAGCACAGTCCTGCATGGTCTGTCTCACTGCCTGTGATCCTGGAAACCGTAGTCTGCACATAAGAGCAGGTGACTAGGCAATGCCCATCTTCCAGGCCCCCTGTGACTCTTCCGCACACATTGAGCTACCACAGTACCATCCCAGGCAGGGGCAGGGACACGTGAAAGTGCAGGAATGGTACCCATGGAGCTCAGGGTTCAGCATCGTGGTCTCACTAGCCGAGGCTGGAGCCATGGCTCCAGGGCAGCTCCGTGGGACAGCTGTCTCCTTCGTCCAAACTGCCCCTCCCTGAGGAGGCGCTGCTTCTGTTAGGAAAGACTCGCACTCTGGACGTTTCAGTGGAAATCAGACAGAAACGCCTTTCCTGATCGGGAAGACCAATCAGGCTGCGACCGGATTGGCTGGGAGTCCGTGGCGGGACAGTGAAGGCGCGTGTTCCCAGCAGCCTCGATCCGGGTCACCCAGCAGCCTGTTGCCCCCTCCCCTCCAGCCAGCCTGTGAAGCACCAGCCTCCCGGAAGGGAGCTCTGAGCAGGAGGCTCTGCAGTTGCTCCCCCACATGCTGTAGTCGTTAGTCCTAAATGTTGCCTCGCGTAGAACAGAAACGAGATTGTGCGCCTTCCGGATTACCAAGAGAAGAAAGGAAAACCGAAGGAAACATAGATCATTTAACGAAACATAGAACACACAAGCAACCATTCACAGAAACACGAAACAGAGAGGAAGAGGATGGAAGTAAGACCAAGTGTTTCTGTCATAACAATATATGTAAATGAGATATATTCTATATATGCTATATATATATTACTATATACTACATAAATAAGGACATTCTCAGCAAAGCAACTCAGAAAGGTTAGAACAGAGACCCGGCAGAGGTGTACCACATGTGTGTGGGCAGAAATGAAAACAAAGCAGGGGCTTCCATATTAATATCACAAAACTAGTTGAATTTAAAGGAGCATTAAAATTATATTAAAACCACATTATAATAATAAAGTATACAATCCAGAAGAAACAACTGACTGTCGTAATCCTTTGTGTCAAACAATATGTCACTAAATATCAAGCAAAAATTGTTATAAACAGAAGAGTGGAACACCTCCTTTTAGATGCCCTCCTTATCAAAAATAGCTTCCCCTCCTGGACAGCAAAGGAAACCATCAACAAAATGAAAAGGCAACCGGCTGAATAGGGGAAAATATTTGCAAATAATATATCTGATAAGGGGCTAATATCCAAAATATATAGAGAACTCATACAATTCAATAACAAAAAAAAAAATCTGATTAAAAAATGAGAGGAGGATCTAAACAGACATTTTCCTAAAGAAGACATGCAGATGGCTGACAGGTACATGAAAAGATGCTCAACATCACTGATCATCAGGCAAATGCAAATCAAAGTCACAGAGAGACATCACCTCACACCTGTTAGAATGGCTATTACCAAAAAGGCAAGAAACAACAAGTGTTGATAAGGATTTGGAGAAAAGAGAACCCTTGTGCACTGTTGGTGGGAATGTAAATTGGTGCAGCTGCTATAGAAAACGGTATGGAGGTTTCTCAAAAAAATTAAACATAGGGGGACTATATGACCCAGTAATTCCACTTCTGGGTATTTATCCAAAGAAAACGAAAACACTAACTTGAATAGATATATGCACCCCCATGTTCATTGCAGCGTTGTTTATAATAGCCAAGATATGGTAACAACCTAAGTGTCCATGGATGGATGAATGAATAAAGAAAATATGGTATACATATGCAGTGGAATATTATTCAGCCATAAAAAAGGAATGAAATCTTGCTATTTGTGACAACATGGATGCACAATTAAAGGCATTATGCTAAGCGAAATAAATCAGACAGAGAAAGACAACTACCATATGATTTCACTTATATGTGGAATCGAAAAAAAAAAACTCCAAGCTCGTAGACACAGAGACTAGATTGGTAGTTCCCAGAGGCAGGGTAGGGGGTGGGAGGTGAGTGAAATGGGTCAAGGGGGTCAAAAGATACAAACTTCCAGCTATAAATAAATCACAGAGATGTAACGTATAGCATGGTGATTATAGTTAATAATACTCTATTGCATATTTGAAAGTTGCTAAGAAAGTAAATCTTCTAAGTTCTCATCCCACGAAAAAACGTTTTTGTAACTGTGTATGGTGACAGATGTTAACTGGACTTACTGTGGTGATCATTTTGAAATATATCCAAGTATTGAATCATTATGTTGTACACCTGAAACAAGTATAATGTTGTATATCAATCATACCTCAACAACAACAACGAAAGATAGCTTCCCGTGCGGATCATTCTCTATGCTCTTACCCTGTTTAGATTTTGTAACTAATGAACTTACAGTATTTGTGTTTACCTGGTTATTGTCTGTCTCCCCCGACTAGACAATAAATTCCACTCAATTCCCACATCTACAACACCTATATGTAAGCATTCACTATGTATTTATTGAACGAATCAATTAATCAATAACAAAAAGAGAAAAAAATTCCACAAATTGGAAATGAGAAAGGAAAATTTATTCCAAACACAAAAGAAATTCAAGCAATTGTAAGAGAATGTTTTGTTCATTTATCTGGTAATAAATGAGGAAACTTGGGTAAAATCAAAAAGTTTTCCTAGGAAAAAATAAGTTACCAGTATTAAAGGAAATATAGATTTAAAAAAAGAAGTATTAGCATTTGACTGGCCAGATAGACAGACAGACATATGGCCAGCCAAATACATATATATTGTAAAATATTATTTATATTTATATCTTATAAACTAATATTTATATTATTAATTTTTAAAATATGACTGGAAAGTTAACAGCAAGCAATTCTATAAGGTCCATACTTGGGAGATAAATTACTGGGTGATTAGATAATCACATCATCAGCTTTAACAGGTTATGCCATATTTTTTTCCAAAATGATTATATTGTACCCCCACTAGCAATGTACAAGAATTCCTATTGTACAACAGCTGGCATGATCTTACTTTCCTTTCTTGTAAGTTGGGGGATTTGAAATTGTATGTTATGGTTTTAATTTGCATTTCTCTAATAGCTAATGAGGTTGAGCATTTTCCATATGTTCAACGAGTTTTGATATTTCTTCTTGTACAAAATATATCCTCAGTTTTTCTACTGGGTTCTTTGCCTTCTTCTTGGTTTGTAGGTTTATTTGCATGTACTAAATATTAATCCTTTGTGGTTCTATCTATTGGGAATCTCTTTTCTCTGTTTGTGGCTTGTCTATCCACATTCTGCATGGTACCTTTTGTTAAACATAAGTTCTTAATTTTAATGTGGTTGAATTTATTAATCTTTCTATCTCTGATGTGTGCTTTTTGCGTCTTGTTTGAGAAATCTTTCCAAACGCTGGGAGTCAAAAAAGATGCTCTCCTATATATGTTCTTCTAAAAGTTTTTAAATTCTGCCTTTCCGATTAGTATGAGCCATGTACTGTTCTCAGCATTTTGTATATATTAACTGGTTTGCTTCTCTAACAAACATACCAGATAGGTATAATTATTATCCCATTGTCCCATTTTATAGATAAAAAGAGTGGGGCACTGAGAGGTTAAGTAACTTGACCAGGGTCACATAACTAGAAATGATGGAAAGGGAATTTGAGCGTGACTTCATGCTATTAACCAGTATGCTGGTAAATTTCAAATTTATTGTTTTAATAATAATTTCTAATGCTGTTTGGTGTATAGAAATAAAAGTGACTTTTGTACAAAGATTTTATATTTAATACCCTCACTAAACTCTCTTAATAATTGTAATAATTTTACTGTATACTGACATACAGACCATAGTATATCTGCAAATCATATTTATAATTCTTCCATTCCAATTTTTATAGCTCTTAATTAGTTTTCTAGTTTTATTTTGAACCTCTCAAAGTCTTTCTGTAAAATTAAAATTTTCAATTCCTTGAGCAATCAGTCAAACTGCTTATAAGATGAACTAGGCCTGGTATTTTCTTTAAAGATAGATTTTTTTTAAACTAAGGATTCATGTTTTTCATGAACGTAGGTTGATTCAGATTTACTATTTCTTTTGCATTCAGTTTTGATAATTTATATTTTTTGTAGCTATTTCCACTTTTCCTGATTTCAGATATATTATCATAAAGTTGTTGATTATATTCTATTTTAGTATCTTTTATTTTGGGGGAAGGAATTCAGTTCTTTTTCATTGAGGTATAATTTACATATAACATTATGTTAGTAGCAGGTGTACAACATAATAATTCAATACTTGTAGACATTGCAAAATGATCGCCACAATAAGTCCAGTTAATGTCTGTAACCACACATAGCTGCAAAATTTTTTTTCTTGTGATGAGAATGTTAAGATTTACTCTCTTAGCAACTTTCAAATATGCAATACAGTGTTATTAACCATAGTCAGCATGCTGTACATTACATCTCCAGGATTTATTTGTTTTATAACTGGAAGTTTGTACATTTTGACCCCCTTCGCCCGTTCTGCCCACTCCCCACACCCCCTCCCCTCTGGCAACCGCCAATCTGTTCTCTGTATCTATGAGCTTGGTTTTTGTTTGTTTTGTTTTTTAGATTCCACATGTAAGTGAAATCATGCCATATTTGTTTTTCACTGTCTGACTTATTTCACTTAGCATGATGCCCTCAAAGTCCATCCATTTTGCCACAAATGGCAAGATTTCATTCTTTCTTATGGCTAAATAATATTCCACTGTATGTATGTATGTATATATACGCATAATACCACATTTTCTTTATCCACTCATCCATCGATGGACACTCAGCTTGTTTCCATATCTTGGTTATGTAAATAATGCCGCAATGAACTGGGGGTGCATACATCTTTTCAAGTTAGAGTTTTCATTTTCTTTGGATAAATACCCAGAAGTGGAATTGCTGGATCATATGGCAGCTCTCTTTTTAATTTTTTCAGGAAACTCTATAGTGTTCTCCATGGTGGCTGCAGCAGTGTACATTCCTACCAAGAGTAAACAAGGGCTCCCTCCTCCACATCCTCACCAACACTTGCTATTTCTTGTCTTTTGGGAATAGCCATTCTCACAGGTGTGAGGTGGTATCTCATTGTGGTTTTGATTTGCATTTCCCTGATGATTAGGGTTGTTGAACATTTTTTCATGTACCTGTTGGCCATCTGTACGTCTTCTTGGAAAAATGTTTATTCAGATCCTTGGCCCATTTTTTAATCAGATAGTTTGTTTTTTTGTTTATTGAGTTGTATGAGCCCTTTATATATTTTGGATATTAACCCTTAATCAGTTATATGGTTTGTGAATATTTTTTCCCCTTCAGTAGGTTGCCTTTTCATTTTTTTGATGATTTCCTTTACTGTGCAGAAGCTTTTTAGTTTGTTGTAGTCACACTTGTTTATTTATTTTTGCTTTTCTTCCCTTTGCTTTTGGAGTCAGTTCCAGAAAATCATCACCAAGACTGATGTCAAAGATCGTACTGCCTATGTTTTCTTCTAGGAGTTTTATGGTTTCAGATCTTATATTCAAATCTTTAATCCACTTTGAGTTAGTTGTTGTGTGTGGTGTAAGATGGTGGCCTAGTTTCCTTCTTTTGCACATGGCTGCCCAATATTCCCAACACCATTTATTGAAGAGACTGTCCTTTTCCCATTGCATATTCGTGCCGCCTTTGTCAAAAATTAATTGGCTATATACGCATGGGTTTATTTCTAAGCACTCTATTCTGTTCCATTGATCTATATGTCTTTTTTTATGCCCGTGCCATACTATTTTGATGGCTATAGCTTTGTGATATAGTTTGAAGTCAGGGAGCGCGATGCCTCCAGCTTTGTTCTTCTTTCTCAGAATCGCTTTGGCTATTTGAATTTTAGCATGTTAAATCTCAGTTCTGTTGGGATTATGTTCTCTTTCACTCCTGATATTGATTTTTTGTAATGCCCTCTCTCTTTTCTTATTCTATCTTACCAGAGCTTTGTCATTTTTCTAGACTTTCCAAACAAATACATTTAATGTTTATCTGATCTATCATATCTTTGCTTCTTACTCCAATAATTTCTACGCTTATCTTTAGTATTTTTCAACTCTTGGCCAAAAAGCCTGTTCTTTTCTTTTTAATATGAACATTTAAAGCTATAAATTTCCCTGTAAATATTAGTATAGCTGTAACATGCAAGTTTTGATACATAGTATCTTATTTAGTTTTCTGTCTTAAAGAATTTCTGTTACGATTTCTTCTTTATCCCGCAGGTTATTTGGAAGTATGCTTTTAAACTATCAAACAAATAATGATTTTACTAATATCTTTTGGGTTTTGATTTCTGATTGAATTACACTTTGGACTCAAATTATGGTCTGTA
Source organism: Equus caballus (assembly GCF_041296265.1). Taxonomy (NCBI): domain Eukaryota; kingdom Metazoa; phylum Chordata; class Mammalia; order Perissodactyla; family Equidae; genus Equus; species Equus caballus. The sequence goes on from NC_091684.1 coordinate 81,968,051, forward strand.
TAATAACGATTTATTAGATGAACTCAGGTTTAAAATTACTATATCTTCCTGGAAAATGGAATCTTTTATCTTGTATACTTATCCTCTTTTTCTCTCTATTAAAAAATTTTTCCTTAAAATCTTTCTTCTGATTCTACTGCAACTGTATCAGCTTTCTTTTAGTTAGTATTTGCATGGTATATTTTTCCATCCTTGTTTTTCAAACTTTCAGTGTTCTTATATTTTAGACGGGTCTCTTATAAACATTTTATGGCTAAATCTTGTTTTATTCAGTCTAATATGCATTTTGTTTTAAAATAAAGAAAATGCACCATTTCCATTTATTGTGATTATAGATATATTGACTTATGTCCACCATATTATTTTTGTGAATGTTATCTGTCTTTCTTTCTCTGGTCTGTTTTTCTTTAATCTTTTTTCCTTCTTTTGGACTAGTGGAAGTTTTTGTTTTTGTGTTTAATTTCTCTTTTTATTTTTCCATATACTTATTTGGAAGTTCTGTATTTCATTTATATACTTGTAATTGGTTGTTCTTTAAATTTTTACATATACTTTAGATTGAAAACAGTTTAAAGTATATCAGCACCTTTATCCTTCTCCCAGGACCTTAGAATGTTTTAAATCTGCTCATTCCATTACCAGCTTATATGCTCTTGTTTGACAGTATTTCAGTTTTAATTTATTCTCTTTTAAACACTACAAATTGGACATTATTAATAGAGCTTATGTTTGTTTACATTTTCTCTGATTGTTACTTTTTTTTTTTTTTTTTGAGGAAGATTAGCCCTGAGCTAACATCTGTGGCCAATCCTCCTCTTTTTGCTCAGGAAGACTGGCCCTGAGCTAACATCCGTGCCCATCTTCCTCTACTTTATATGTGGGACCCCTGCCACAGCATGGCTTGTCAAGCAGTGCCACATCCACACCTGGGATCCAAACCCGCGAACCCGGGCCGCCGAAGTGGAACGTGCAAACTTAACCGCTGGGCCACCGGGCCGGTCCCATTGTTACTGTTTTCAGTGTTCTCCATTTCTTCTTGTATCGCAGACCCTCCTGATGAGATCACTTTCCTTCTTCCTGAAGTGTCTCTTATGGAACTTTCCTTAGTGGTGTTCTATTGGTTTTGCCTCCATTCTTGAAAAATAACTCCACTGGGTATACAATTTCATCTCAACGCTTTGATTTTCCTGTCTTTTCTTTTTCACTGAGACGTTATCATACAGCTGCTAAGACCACTGAGTCTAAAGCCATTCCACCTGAATCTGAATCTTGATTCTGCTTTAGGTCCCCTTTTCTATACAGTGGACCTAAGAGCCACAAAGCTTACTTCATAAGGCTTTGTGAAGATTAAATGAGCTGACAATTTAAACATCACTTAGGACAGTACCTGGCTGCCAGGAAAGTTCTGCTACACTGTTTGTTGTTGCAGTTGAGAAATCAGTTCTCAGACTAGTTGTCATTCCATTGTAGGTGTCATATTTCATCAAGGCCAATATATAACCAATTGTGGGATAGACCAATTTTCTGCTTACTATTGAGAAAGAAAAAAATACTGCCAATTAAACTATGACACAATGTTTTTTATCCATAGGCTATGAATGTGAATATCTTAAATAGTTGAAGGAAATATTCCTTTTAGATTTAAGTAAATATGTTGGCAATATTTTGTTCTCTCTCTTTCTCTCTCAGTGTTTAAGATCTTTTCTTTCTGTATGAAGTTCTTGGCTTTTCCTATCCTGTTTCTCGATGAGGAATTTCTTACACTGCCTCAATTTTCTTGAGCTTTCTGAATCTAAGGATTGGGTTTTTGTTGTTGTTGTTGTTGTTGTTTTTGCTTTATCCCTCCCTCCACTCAGAACCAAGACCAGGTCAGGCAAGTATCTATCCCAACTCAAGACAAGGGGTCAGTAACCTATTTCTGTAGAGGGCCAAATAGTAAATATTTTCTGCTCTGTGGTCCACATGGTCTCTGTTGCAGCTACTCAGCCCTGCCCTTATTTTGCAAAAGCAGCCATAGACAATACATTAAGAAATGGATGTGGCTGCTGAAGGAGATTGCAGTATGCCATCCCAAATTACGTCACTTTGGCATAAGAATTATTTTGAGCTGAATGCAACTGAGAAACAGCAAATGCAGGAGGAATTCTCTGCACTTCCCCTTTCTGCCTAAAGGCAGGGCATGAATTTCCCTTTGTGAGGATGTACCCTGTCCTCTCTCCTGTGCCAGGAAGAGTTGATGACTCTTGTCACTGGGGATGATACTGTGGGGGAATCAAAATTGGCCACCCCAAAATGTGTCTCTTTGGCATAAGGATTATTTTGGGCTACTTTTAAAAACTGCAGACATGGAGGGTTGGCCAGTGGTGTAGTGGTTAAGTTCATGTGCTCCGTTTCAACAGCCCGAGGTTCACAGTTTAGGATCCCAGGTGCAGACCTAGCACCTCTCGTGAAGCCATGCTGTGGTGGCATCCCGTATAAAGTAGAGGAGGATTGTCATAGATGTGAGCTCAGTGACAGTCTTCCTCAAGCAAAAAGAGGAAGATTGACAACAGTTATTAGCTGAGGGCCAATCTTCCTCACACACACACACAAAAACTGCAGGCATGGGAGAAGCTCTGAAAAGTAGAATTTATCCTTTGTAAGAGACGTTTACATTTGCAAGGGAAATCTCCATTTGTAAAGATGTCTCCCTCTCTGTACCAGGGAGAGGGGGGCATCACCTTATCTCTAGAAACTCTTGTTAATGTAGAAGGCAAGGACTTAAATCTGCATAATAACTTACTCTTGTTTACTGTGCTTTCCTGGTGATCTCCCATAACTGACTCCCTCTACCCCCAATATCCTCCTTTGTCTTTAGCTAAAGATGGTATTTAAGGTGAGAGCCTCTGCCATTTTGTTGAGTTGCTCAGTTTTCCTGAGTGTCTCCCATGTATACATGTTATACAGGTTTGTTTGATTTCCTCTTGTTATTCTCTCTCTTGTCGATTTAATTCATAGCCCAGCCAGAAAGACCTAGAGTGGGTAGAGGAAATGTTCTTCCTCCCCTACGATACCAACTTGAGTCTGTAGAAAGAACCTTTAGTAAAACAACTCTTGTCTTCCATTAATTTCCCCACATATTTACATTCCTGAATTTGCCACCCCTAGAAGCCCAAATGCCTTTTCTTTTGTCTTGTCACTTCTCCACAATTTATTGCCCTTTGTTAAAATTGTATATAAGCCCTCAGGTCTAATCCCTTTTTGGGTTTTCACGTCTTTCCTGTGAAGCTCTTGTGTGCATGTGTAATAACGTCTTTTCTCCTGTTAACCTGTCTTTTGTCAGTTTAATTCAGAAGACCAAGTCACTGAATGTGAAAGTGTAGAGGAAAAGACTTTTTCTTCCCCTACACCGTATTCCAATAAAACTTTCGAAAGTCAGATGGAAGGCTGGATTTGGCCTGTACGCTGTAGTTTGCACAGCCCTCTCTAAACTCCATAGCTGGATTGTCCAATATCGTAGCCACTATTTAAATTTGTCGCTACTTAAATTTAAATTTAAATTAATAAAAATTAAATAAAATTTATAGCTTAGTTCTTCAGTCACACAGGTAAGATTTGAGTGTTCAATACCCGCAAGCAGCTACAGATACAGAGTGTTTCTATCACCACAGCAAGGTCTGCTGCAGGGTGCTGCTCCAGAGATGCCATTTCCCAGGGTTCCTCACTGAAGTTGTCTTCTCTCTGAATCCCTGCTTTATGTGGGGCTCTCTAACTGCCCTAAAACCATGGCTACATCCCAGGCTTTTTCTTTTGTCCCATTGTAAAGCCTATAAAAAGCCAAGCTCCAGGTTCCTATGCTTTACCAGGGTTAACTGCCTGCGCCCACCTGACTCCCTGGGCGAAAACTGGATGAAGTTTGCTCACCTTCCCAGCTTTGAACTTCCTCATCATTTCTGGCCTCTAAGGATGTTCCTTATTTTCATATGTTTAACTATGCATTTTAAATTAATTTAATCCATTTAATTTAATTTAATTAATTTTTTTACCGTTTTATCCAGCATTTTTAGACGTTCTATACTGGTATGGTTTTTCCAGATATCTAGCCAGTCGTACTGACAAAAATGGAAATCTCAATACTGGGTTTGGAGAGAACCTTTTTTCCTTCCTTCATTCTTTCTTTCCTTCCTTCCTTCTTCCTTCTTTCCTTTTTCTTCACTTCCTTTCCTCTTCTTCCTTCCTTCCTTCCTCCCTCCTTTTTGTAAAGTATGGGAGAGAAAGTCTGACTCCTGTGACTAACTGGAAAGCCTTCCATTCTTAGGCAAATCCTAGGAAAAATATTATCTCGGGCAATACTATAAGGGATCCGACCCGATTGCAACAATCTGACACCACATTCCAAACACTGGTTTGCATTTGAAATAAGAATTTTAAATGGCTAATTCCAGTAATTCTATTTCTGATGCGTTTGTCCTTAGATGATTAAATTGGTCACTTCTAAGGAATAACTGGCCAGAGTTTAATTGAGGACGATGTGAAAGAACATTCTATTACTCAGTGAGTAAATGCTTAGTCCTTTGGGAAGATTTAAAGGGAAGGAAAATGAAAGCAATTCTGGGAAAAGAACAACAACAGTACGTTTTCCCAGTGGGACCAAGTTTGGGATGTGACTGAGCTTAACAGTGTGTGCACAAATAGCAAGAGCTTGGAGAAGACACATAGTGAAGCAGTGAAATATTTAGAAGCTAAGAGTCTGAGACCAGTTAGTAAGTGATGTCACACCTGAGGAAAGTCTTGTGGGCTCAAGCAAGAAGACCTCTGTCTTCCTTCTTTGATTTGGAAACTGTCAAGGGTGATGGTTGTATAAAGACACATGAGAAAAGCAACTCTTTACTCAAATTCTAGAGTTTTAAGGTTTATGACGGTTTGTGTTAATCAAAATTCTTTATAATCTATTTCAAGTGAGCAATTATCAACAGCTCCACAGGGTGCTTATGATGGTGGATGGGAGGATGTATGCTAGATAGTTATATGCTTTTTACAATAGCTTGTATTTATTGAGTATCTACACTCTGCCAGGTCCTGCACCAAGCACTTTACATATACTAATTCTACTCCTAAAAAAGAACAGAAAAGAATTTGCAATGTGGGTAATATTTGCCACATTTTATAGAATCAACTTAGTGTCCTTGGGGCGAGAATATTTCTGGTGAGATGGTGAAATCAATTATTTGTGAATTTTTAAATCATCCAATTTAACTCTTTTGCAATTAGTTGTTTTACTAGAAAATGCAATCGAACTACAGTATTCCCTTACAGTGGACGCCCATCTGCAGTCCCTGGGCCTGCCCACTGTTTGATCCCAAAGTCCTAGTGCAGAGCTGGCCGGGGGACGCATCGCAGCTCTCCGGCACTGCTTCAAGACGAATGCTGCTGTTTGCTCAATCCTTCCTCTCCTTGGAATAACCGAGAGCTTCCAGAGCTTTACTTAAATTGGAATGGGCACATGAAAGCATAGAGTTGGCAAAAGAGATCTAAGAAGATGCATTCAATGTGCCACATTCAAGCAGCCTCTTAGTGACAACACTGTGTGACATCTGTGGCACTGGCCAATCGTGTTGATTGACCGGGAGCTGCAGTGCCATCTTTGAGTGGCTCAGCATGGGGCTGGCCCCAGGTTCGTTTGACCGTGATAGAGCCAAGCGGTGGGAGTCTAGACACAGGTGCCAGACTCCCAGATTTGGATCACAGCTCCAAATTGTGTCACCTTGGGCAAAGTACGTAAACCTCTCTGTGCCTCCATTTGCTCATCTGACAAACATGGGCATGAAGGCTACGTGGCTATTGGCACTATAGTAAATGAAATAGAAGCTGGAGAAGAACGCCCATGCTTGGTACAGGTCAGCCAAGCCCCGGGTGAGGAGGTGCTCACCAAAGGTAAACAGAGCCAGGGATCTGTGCACTTGCGCTTGCACGTCTCACACGTGCTCAGTGGAAAGAGGGAGGAAACCAACATGTGGATTTATGGGTCAAGAGCTCCTGTCCTCCAGACTGGTTTCCAAGGAGCCTTCCTGGGGTGCAGAATGACCACCTGGACAGGAAGTCCTGATGAGGTACCCTGACCCAGACATGCTTGACTCAGAGATGCAAACGCTTTGACAGCTGAAAAGGAGTCAAGACTCCTGAATGAACACGGCTTTGTGATGCACGCTCTGTGCCATTTCTCCTCCCTTGCTGCTTTCTAGACCCCCAGAATTTTGTGTTTTATTTTTTTTTTTTTTTACCAATATCACAGTTACGATTTTCCGTTCTTTCCTTTCTTTCCTCACAAAGTAAGTGAGCCCCCTCAGCACGATAAGCAGCCTATAGTTATACGATTAGAAAGCTACAGGGAAATTCCTTTCACATTGCCTGTAGGGTTCATTTATAAATATTATTGCAGGGAATCTTCTCCGTGTGACAAGTGGCAGTGAATGCTCCTGAAGAGTGTTGTTGGGATATGGTGGTTTCCAGTTACTAAGAAGGCATTCCCACAGAAAGAGCCCAGGCCCCTTCCAATGTGCTGGAAAGGGCTCTCCAAAGTTAGTAACAAGCACGACATCATTAGAAGGAGAAAAAGTGAAATCTCAAGTTTCAAAGATGTCTAAAGCAGAATGCTCTCTCAGATTAACCTTGTCCGTCCCAGCCTGCCCTCCACCTGCTCATCAAGGAGGGGTCTGCCTCTTCCTGCGCTGCTCTCCGATGCTCTCCCTCAGCCCTCTCCCGCAAGACATTTCTTTTTTGCCAGGTAGATTTTCTGTGACTCTACTAACTTCGAATCTGGAATCATAAATTAACATTCAAGGAAGAAAGGGACATTTTGGATGGGGCTGGAGTGGGATGGGGTTGAAGAGAGGTTTTCGAACTGCTAACCAACCTGAGGCAACCTCAGAAACCAAAGGGGGTTTAAAGCAATGTTTCCAGCTCTGAGGCCCCTCCTTCTCCTCCCTCCCCCTCCCGCCTCCTTCTCTTCCTCTTTTCTTCTTCTTCTCTTTCTCCTCCTCCACCTCTTCCTCCTCCTCCTCCTCCTCGTCCACCTCCTCCACCTCCTCCTCCTCCTCCTTCTCCTCCTCCTCCTTCTTTTTAGAAATATAAGTAAAGAACTCGAATTATTTTGAAATAACTTTGGTAGCTGGCCTGTGTTCGTTGGACCACAACACTGCTCTGGGACTGAACCACATGGGTCTCAGCTCTTTATAAGCACTACATAATAATAAGGAACCCATGAGATGTTAAATCAGCTTCAAAACAAGTTTCTTCCCATAACCTTCTGGACGACATCTCAAGCAAGGTCTAGGTTGGCTCAAGGCCCCACCATCCCCTGGAGCTTCCTGTCTCTAAGCTGGCAGGATGAGATGCATGTTTCCCAATAATTTAAGACTATTCCTATTAATGTTGAAAAGCCAACCACAGGAAAATCTACTAGAAGATTGGTTTTGGCAGGTAGAAATCCATCAAAAGAAAACTAAAACAAATTAAAATGTTTCTTTTAAAGCAAATGAACCAGAACAGATTGGTGAAAAATAAATATACAATGGCATTTGGAACAAAACTTTCAGGATAGTGCTTGTTTGAGGAGAAATGTTGCTTCTGTTGCCATTTAAAAGTTGCTAATGTGTAGGATGTGAATCAAAAGATGTGTCCACACAGTTCCATACAAGTGAGTAAAGCAATTTAATTCAGTTACAAAAATTCACTTTTGCATACATAACGTCAATTGTCTAGATATCAGGAATCATATATCTGTTTAATTTGAGTTTTTTCACTGAAAGTGGGTAAACAGACAAATTGTATAATGAAGTAAAGTTTCTGTCTCACATGTTAGCTTTAGTTTTTCCACAGACCATCTTAGAGAAAGGCCTTTCAAATAAAATCATAGAAATGATGCTTTCTGCTTATGTCACAGTTACTCCAAGGAGTTCCAAAGATACACAACATTCTCCTCATATGCTAAAACTTCTTTGTCATGAAAGACAGAGTTAGCAAATAAAATTACAAGGGAAAATAAAAACTATAGTATAATGTCAATGTATCTGTACTAGAATCTAAGTCTGTGACTACTTCCTTACAGCATTCTAAAATACAATACATTTCTTAGAAAATGTCACAACTTCTATATGCGGCAAAAACACACCAGAAACAGCATTCTGAGAACACCCAGTGACCACATTGTTAAAACACTCTGAGATTATGCACTTAATATTCTCTATTAAGGCCTCTCAGCTCTCATAATTTCCCCCAAATAGTATTATGAAGTCATGGAAGGGTAGTCAGACAGAAACAAAACTATTGAAAATATCCTCCAAAAAAAGGAAAAGATGCCAAAAAATCACACAAGGACTTAATAAGCATAGTATTTACAATGGAAAATAATGCTTCTGCCAGAAACAGGCCCCTGGTTTTACTAGCCAGGCATTTTTATGTGTGTGTTTAATTTTACATACAGTCTTTTTGCCTGGATTTATCATTAAATTATTTTCCTCTCAACCCCCCCTAAGTTTTGTTGCCCTGCTTTTATCAATACCAAATCACCTGAATTCTGCGTCAACAGCAATAAAAGTAAAAGTTAACATCTATATAGTGCTGATTTGGGTCTAGTTCTTATCCTTGAAACAACCTTAGGAGCTCGATACTATTATGTTACTTTTCAGAGACAGGAGAGCTGAGGAGAGGTTAACTAATTGCCCAAGGTCACACAGCTGCTCCGAGGCAGAGCTGGGGTTTGAACCCCGGCAGCCTGGCTCCAGAGCCCACGCTTTCATCACTCTTCTAAACTGCCTTCTTAGAGCATTTATAGAACTCTCAGGGCAGCAACCCAGTGATTTTAGTCCAAATTCATCCATTTTGCAAGTCACGGGACCTATTTTCCCTTTGGACAAAACTTTCCGGAGCTCCAGTTGAATTGATGTTTTTCCCATCTGCACAAAGGGCACAAAGGTAGATGCAACAAACACAAAAATATTGGTTCTAAACCTGAAAGATTCAGACTTCTTGAGTGAGATGAAGTTGTGGAAATTCCACCTGTCGTTTGACGAGGGGAGGAGGGGAGTTCCAAGTGCAGCATCCTCTCAGCACGTTCCCCCCGCGCCCCTGCGTCGTGCACGCCTGGGGTGAGCTGGGAACCTCTCTGCTCCACAGTGCTCTGTAGCCCACCTCTCCTGCCCGGGTCTTGCCCCAGGATCACCCTCACGCATCAGCTCATCATGGTGTCTCCTGTCTCCAATGCAGCAGTTAGCGCTCCCAGCAGGTAGAACATCTCCAGTTCTTCCTGTTTACTCACAAGGGAAAAGTCCGGACTCCGTGAGCCAGCACTGAAGGCCCTAAATAATCTTCCACAGCCCTCGAGTCAGCTCCTACCATCTCCCCATGACCCTCTGCTCCCAACACACGAGCATCCCCTAGCCCTTCTGCCTTCGCTCAGGTCATTGTCTCTTCTTTCTCTCCTTCCTGCTCGGCTCTTAATTCACATGCAGCCTCCAAGGTCCAACGGCTGTGCCATCTCCTCCATGAAGCGCCCCACCACTTTTAGTCAGTGGTAAGAGACTCCTTTCTGTGCTCCTGGACCTTTGATCCTGCTCCGTCAGAGAATTCACAGCAATTTTGGCAGCCTTCTAGAGCACACGGGATCCTTCCATTGTCTACCATTCCCTCTAAAACACAAACCCCCTGGGGGCAAGTAACATGCTTTCTGTGCCTGTGTCCCTAGAAATTGAGCCCGCAGGCTGCACCACGGAGGCAGCACTGCCCCAACTGATGTCTGTCTCCCCAAGGGAGCCACCGTGCCCTCACCGCCGTCTGCCCCTCACCGTCTCTGTACACACTGATGGGGAGCCACAAGGTGCTGGCACGTCTGTGCTGGTGGGAATGGGGCAGTGGGCTCCCCTGAAGGTTAAGTGTGGGCTCTGCCGACACACCTGCTCCCTCCCTTGCAAAGGTAGGTTGGAACACCAGACAGTATTCCCTGAAACAGGGAACCCCCAGGTGCTCGTCCAGATGGCTTTCTCCCCTCCTTTTCCCAGATTTTATCAGTGTCTCCACCTGCAACACCTAGGGGGGAAGGGGCATCTCTCTGAAGCCAGGGTTTAAACAAGCCTCGCAGGTGGCCAGGCAGGGCCAGGAGATGCACAGGCGTGGAGGCCTCCAGCCAGGGAGGGCTGGGCCTGCGCTGGGCCGCCTTGGTTCCCACTCCCTACAGCTTCTCCTGTATCCTTGCCTAATCCCTCATTCCGCAAGCGTTTGTCCATCCCTCCCGGCTGCCTCATGCTGTTGTACATGTGAAGGATCAAACACAATTCTGGTCCCTTAAAATACTCCCAGTTTAGGTGAAATAAGACATTAACACTAAAATGCAATGTGGTGAACACTGTTATTCTGAGGTTTCTTACAAAACCCCAAGGGAGCAGGAAGGGATCTGTCCCTGCTTAGGATATTAGAGAAAACTGGATACAGATGGCCATCTTCTAACTGAAGGAGGGGGTCAAGATGTGGCCTTCTGCTCAGCCCTACACTGCCAGCCTGCACTAAGTTCGGCTCCTTCCATACATTGAGGCACCCTCACCCCGTGTGGGGCCCATCACGTGCAAAGAACTCATGGAGACCAGTGAGACACAGGCCCAGCCCTGGAGGCACCCGTGGTTCAGTGGGAAGAAGCGAGCATGGCAGACCACTTCAACTGAAGCGTGAGCTCACTGTCCATTCCTTCTAGAAACAAGGACTGACTTCACAGGGCCTACCTGGCAAAGGGCTGGATGTTAAGGTAGGAGTGTGCTGCCTTCCCATGCTCAGGGCCAGGTGAGGGGGACAGCCATCCGCTCAGATGCACAACCACCTGCTGGGAGCATGGGGCCTGGCAGGGGCCGCATGCGGACCAGGAGGTTGCCCTGAGGAAGTGAGCACTGTGCAGGGAGGGCAGGAGGTCAGAGAGGGCAGTCCTCCTCCGCAGATCCGCCAGGGATGAACACAGCCAGGATGGAAGTAACACAGGGGCTGGAAAGGGGTCTGGGAGGCGTTGTAATCTGCAGAGTGATGGGGTCACACTTCTCTGTCACTCTCCTTGTCTCCAGTTGAGAAGTATAAGAGGAGGGGTCAGTTTGGAGCAGGGGAAGCGAGAGGGACTCCAAGGAGACCCCCATTATTCACTTGCACCCCCGAGCCCTGGGTTCCCTGAGCCCATTCTTTCACACAACAGCTTCTCGTGGATGTTTCCCTTGACCATCCATCAGTCAGCCAGGCAGCCTTCAGGGAGGATTTGTAGAGGAGAAATTTCCCGAGCTCGTGCAGATGTGAAAATATTTTCTAGCAGTCATATTTACACGTAGATGTCATTTGGCAGAGAGAAGGCTAAATTAGTCCAGATATTGTAGAGAAGGTTTTTTTTCCAATTTTAATGCCAGGATGCTCATAGGATTTATTTTTTATGCATTTTATTCTTGGTTTCCTGTGTTTTTCTGAGGATAATTGGGGGAGGGGTTTCCCCATTAAAATTATCTTTTCTTTTTTAATCTAATCGATACACCTTCCTCTAATTATCAGGGTAACACCTCATTTCCATTGTGCCCCAGAATCTCCTCCCAGAACTCCCAGAGTGCTTTCTTTTTCTCTTCATTCACCTTTGAGTGAGCAAGGCAGGAGTCTCACTCATCACTTGCAAGCAGACGAGGTACACAGCCGAGTACAGAGCCACCAAAATGTCGGGATTGTGTACAGGTCATCTATTGCTGCGTAACAGATGCCCCACACTCAGTGACATAAAACAACCACTCCTTCATTATGCTCTCAGATTCCGGGGCCCAGGGGCTCAGACAGGGCCCAGCGGGAATGGCTCCTTCCTGCTGAGGCTTCCCCACTCAGCATATCTGGCGTCTGGACTGGGATGAGAAAGGCTGAGATCAGCAGGGTCTGTCAACTGAAGCACCTGAATGGGGCTTCTCCGTGTGGCTTCTCACAGTAGGACAGCTTTGTTCCCAGAGGGCGCGTCTTGAGAGACTTTGTTCCCAGGGGGAGCAGCCCAAGAGAATCAGGTGGAAGGCTTTCATGACCCAGTCTCACAAGTGACACAGCTCCCCTTCTGCCATCTTCCATTGGTGGAAACAGTCAAAACCCACCCAGATCAAGGTGAGGGTTCAAAGACCCCACCTCTAGATGGGAGAAATGTCACAGAATTGGGGACCATGCTTTAAAACTGTCACGGGAGGGCACTGGTCCAATGCCAACATTGCTTCTCGCTGAGAGTGTGCTGTGGGCTGCCAAACCCCACCCCAGCGGCCACTGTGTCCCGCTGCCCCCCATGCTGACTGAGGCCAGGCTCAGCCCCTCTCCAGACCAGCCTGAGAAGCTGGGGTGCTTCACACCTTCATCTGTGGTGCATGGCAGTAGGGGCAGGGAGGAGGAGGGGGTTAGCTACATGCCTCCAGGCCCCCTCGGAGTTAGAGGAGCGATCGAGGTTCGTGAGCATGGGACCTGACCTCCCTCCCGTGCTGAAGCAACATTTACCTGTTGCAGGGCCGCTGGGCTGGCCTCTCACTGTCACAATAGTTCTACTGGCATCAGTCTTATTCTTGTTGGAATTTAGAATCCCCAGCCTGCCCCTGGAGCGCTCTGTCTCTCTTCTTTACCCTTTACTTGAAGCATCTAGAAACCTCAGAATGCAGGACTCCCCCAGCCATTCCCCCTCCTGCCAGATTACAGACCCACAGTCCTTGGTTTGCTTGCTTTTCTTTGTTTTTTTGAGAAAATTGTCCAGAAAAAAAAAAATTATCCTCTGGTATTTGGGGTTGGAGGAAGGGCTTTCTCGTTCTTTGCTCTTCTTCACCATGTTTGCAGTTTCAAAGAAAGTAAAGTCGGGGCTGGCCCCGTGGCCGAGTGGTTAAGTTCGCGCGCTCCACTGCAGGCGGCCCAGTGTTTCGTCGGTTCGAATCCTGGGCGCGGACATGGCACTGCTCGTCAGACCACGCTGAGGCAGCGTCCCACATGCCACAACTAGAGGAACCCACAACGAAGAATACACAACTATGTACCGGGGGGCTTTGGGGAAAAAAAGGAAAAAATAAAATCTTTAAAAAAAAAAAAAAAAAAAAAAAAAAAAAAGAAAGTAAAGTCTCCTGGGTAGTTTGGGTGATTTCACTACTTAATTGTAAAATTCTAAGTGATAGGATAAGGAAGTGGTAAAAGACCTCACACAGCTCTAACTCCTAGTCAATATAAATGAGAAAAATAGTTTCCCTTGCATTCCAGCGATAATCCTGAGACTTATCAGAAAGTCAGCAATGTCTTTACAGCAGAGAACTCTGGATTCATGGTGAGCCGTCCAACTCACTAAGCTTGGCTTAGTGGTGTCACTTTCATTTCTTGATCTGACTTAGCAGGCTTTGAGATTCCCCTGGCAGGGTGACTCGGGGCATTCCTGGCACTGGCATTAGTCAGTAGTGACTGGTGATGCTGCTGGTGTTCCCCGGGGTAGAAGGGCTGGAAAGTGGGGGCAAAAGAGGCTCCATGGGGTCCTTGGGATACCCACTTCTTCACAGAAGTGATTTTTCCTCTTGGTCTACCTGAAACTAACACCATTTTCAAGGTCTAATTCAAGTCCAATTTGGTCCAAGAAATTGTCCCTGGTGACCTCAGACCACAGGAAGGTCACCTGTCCCTCCACTCAAATTGCACTCACAGTTACAGCACAGGGATAAACATCTAGTTGTTTGTGTTTTCCACTTATGTCAATTGTCTTCACCCCATTTCCTCGCCTAGATGGTGAGATTCTGGGGATCAAGGATTTAGTCCAGTATGACCCAGAGCTCCCTCCTGCAAATTGTGGAATTTCATTAAAAACTGACATGCAGTAACAACTGTCCTACAAGCCACCAAGTCTGCTGGATTGACTGGTTGGTTGATTGAAGGCAGCTTAAGGTGCTGTAGCTCCCAGGAAGAACCAATGGTCCTTCCTTGGCTTGCCCAGAGTCCCCTCTTCCCTTTCATTTTTCATGCTGGATGAGATATTCTCAGAGTGTCCAATTTACGTGATGTATGACTCTAGCCATCCATCTTTCTTTCTGTGAAGTCTCATCAAGACTAAAAAGAAATCTTCCTTGTAGCTCATTCTGGGGCATCTTCCAGATTCTGGGAAGAATTCGTCTCACAGTTTTAGGAAGACAGAGAGCATTAAAGGGTCCAGTAATCCCTTCGTTGTAGAATGTCACAACCAATGGAAAAAAACAAGTGGCTGCTTCTGGAAGTTCCGTGATGAACCGCAGAGCCCCTCAGTGCATTTCACAGGCTCACAGTGCACCAAACAACTCCAACCTCAGAGGGAAAGCCCAGAGGCAGCGGTGTTTACAGAAAAGGCCAGCTGCCGTTTTTGAAAGAGAAGAAGACATTTCCAGAAAGCTAAACCTAAGATATTTGATAATGGAATCATTAATCTACTCTTTGGTGACTTCTCCAACTCACTTTCCCTGCCTATAAATCACCTATAAGCTCTGTAAAATTGTTTTTAACTTCAAGGTGCCTTTCGCAAACAGCCTTACCGCAGCCTCCTCCCCATCCTATGGACACCAACAGAGGGAGCTGTCTCTCAGGACCTCTCTGCAGTGCTTCCGGCCACGCCCTCTTCCTGGGCCCCTGAAATCATGGCTGCCCATGGGGTAGCCTGCTCCAGAGAGGAGAGCCCAAGCAGAGCTGACTTGCCCCTGTGGTTCCCTCTCGGGGCTGGGCCCACCTTAGCCCTGGGCCTGGCCGTTACCACTGACTCCAGACCTGGAGGCTGCCTGGCCCAGTGGCCACGTGGTGACCTGAGCAGGAAGGCTGGGCTCTCTCTGATCCTGCTCTTTGAACCTGACTTTCCTCATCTGTCAAATCAGAATGGTGGCCTCCATCATCCCTAGAACACACAGTCTCAACATGTTGTTGACTTTAATCCATGATAGACTGTGTGATAAGTGCTACCTTAAAACTTAGCACAGGCAGTTTGGATTCTGGGAGTTCTGGGCCAATAATCCTTGTTATGGTATAAGCCTGCCCTGTGAAACCTCTCCTACCGTGACCCCCCAAGACAGTGGGCCTCGTCCAGCCCAGCCTCACAGGCTCTCGGCTTCTGTACTCCAGTATCTGGACTGTTGATTTTCTGCTCACATCCCAGCTGGCACACAACTTCCACCTATGCCCACGTCTGCCTATTCCTAGATGGAAGGTTCTTACTCACCATGTGTCACTGTCACCGTCACCAGATGCAGCTCTGGTACTGGAGAGTTAGAGCATTTTGCCAGGAAAGCAGCTGACATCCAGGTCTTCTGTTTCCAAGAAGGCAGCTTACAGTGGCTGAGGAGCTTCCCAAGGTGGGAAAACTCCCCTGGGATCCAGAAGTCTCTTTGAGTCTTTTCATCATAAGGACATGGAAATGTCAGGACAAAGTGGCTTTAATGTCCCCTTAATTCCTATGAAATTGGTAGCAAGAAACACCTGGACATCACCCTTGGAGATCCAGAAGCAGGTCAGCTTGCCTCCTCTACAGGCCAAATAACAGACGGGGGCATCTGTTACCAAGGCCCGGCCTCAGCAGGGTAAGTCAGCAACCATTCCTAAAGGGGATGGGGCGGTTCTGAGGCCTTTTATTACTTTTATGAGGACTGAACTGATGGGTCTACAGCGGCATGCAAGCACAATTCCTGTATCATTTGGAGCTGGTTCAATAGACACACCCAATCAGAAATTTCTTACCTCATGCAGGAAATAGGTTTTTCTTTCTGTTCTTCCAGTAGCATTATAAAGGGCAGCATAAATAATTTCTAGGTAAATGGGACTTCTCCCAGGGCACCTACAAACACCCCACATTCCTTTCCTTTACTCTGTTGCAGTCAGCAAAGTCCATCTTCTACGAGGATGCACACGGCCCTCGCTCTTCCTTGCTTAAGAACAAAAAGCATGGTCACTACTGTGACTCACATTTTCTTCCCATGCACAAGAAGAATTGTTATATGGGCATCCCAGAGCCTCCAAAAAGTCTCCTACAAAAATGCCAGAACATTCAGTTTACACACAGGATCACACACACACCTCGCACTGGTGTTGGAAGAATTCCTAGAATATGAAAGTTATTAGGATGACTCCCGAAAATGAATAGGCAAAAAGGAAAAACACTTGAAAAAGGGAGAATCTCATCATTTTGATGTTTAATGACCTGCCTGAGGGATTGTTACCAGCTTAGGCCAGAGCTTCAGAGGACGTTGGTTGAAGCTTGACTATACCCATCACTCCTCATGACCTTGCCTGTCTCTTATACCTTGGCCCTCATTTCTGCATCCATCTGATGAGGATAGCATTAACCCTAGCCCAGCTACACCACAGGATGCATATGATAGAAGGATCTACAAGCCTCTGTAAGGAGTAACTTGCTAGAGTAATGTTAGTTGTTTCTATTATTAAAGTCAAAGTCTAACATTGAAAGGTGTTAGAAGGTTATCTTTGTTCAATAAGATGAGTGGCTCAAAGCACAGAAGGCTCTGAATGCCAAGCTGATTCACAAGTAGTACGTAGACAAAAGGAACCCACGAAGGATAAAGAGAACTTGTATTTATTAAGCAACTGCTGTGTGCCAGGGACAAGATTTTGTGAAGCTGGTGCTAAATATTTACATGTCACTGATAACAAAATGGAGGCTCTGAGAGAGTGAGTGAGTTACATATTGACACACACCTGGAGAGTGGAGGAGCTTTACCTGAAAGCCAGATCTCTGTGCCTCCAAAGGGAGGGGCGTAGCAGAGGAAAGAGGAGTTCAGACATCCCCATTGCTCTTGTATCAAGATCCCCTGACAGTTGCAGAGGTCCTGGGAGCTTCTTCCACGTGTGTTTTAACCTAGTTGGGCCCATTCAATTAAGGGTTGTTCTCCAGTCCCTCCTACCTATCTGCCTTCTCTAATTCTGCCCTGTGACCATCTTACCCTTAAAGAACGTATCCTCATCATCTGAGCCCTTCCCTGTCTCCTTCCCCTCCATTCCCATAAACCTCCATGCACGTCCCTATTTCACTCTCCCCCTGCTGTAGTGAAATGCATCTGCTCTGTGCATTCTTTCAAGAAAAAAAATTAGTCATGTCTTCCAAAAATATGGAACCAACAGCTAATTACTCCACATCTGCTTTGTTTCAAAAGTGAGCATGGACAAGGCCAGGGTATTATCTCCAGACTATTCTAAAAAGCTCTCAGCGCTCTCAGAACTCGCAGAGGATATATGAGCAATCGTTCAGCTAACAGATTACAACCTATTTCTGTGTGACTCCCACAGATAACCTCACAGGCAGGACTTTGGAAAGATCCAGTAAGAAGAGACTGACTCTAACCTTGGTCAGACCAAAGGTAGAGAGAATAATTAAAATTCTTATGCCAAATTGGGTTGAAACAAAAGTAATACTCAGGTACAGAAAAGGAATGGAGAACAGTTAAAAATGCATTCCCTACAAGATTGAAGTAAGAGAAAGCAAAAGCTAAGCAAGTTTCTCCTACGTGACAGCAAACTCTGCCCCGTCATTGCCCCTTGCTTCCTCTCCCCACCACCATGTCAGCCTTTGCTTCTCTGTACAGATTAATCTCACCCAGGTTAATCAATTTAAATCTCTTTTTTATTGAAAGTGATCCCTGGCGTGCAGTTCCCCTCACAGCTGGGTTTCAAGCCACTTGCTCTCAAAATTTAAAAGCATAATGGGATTAAATTCAAATTTCCACAAAACTGAGGAACTCATAATTTGGCCAACTTGGCAAATTACAATTGATTTCTGAAAGAGATATTCTGTACTGCTTGTTTGCCAAACATTGACTATTCATATCTCAGATTAGTTCTTAGGTTTTTGTCTAATCCTCTTTTATTTATTTATTGAAAAGTAAGACAAGTATGTGTTAGAAAAAATCCAAATACTACATAAAGGTAAAAAAATGAAAAGCAGATTTCCCTCACCATCCAGACCCCCAACCCCTTGCAAGATGTAACCATCATTAATAGCTCTTGTGCGCCTCCAAAAGTCCCCCTGCC
Source organism: Equus caballus (assembly GCF_041296265.1). Taxonomy (NCBI): domain Eukaryota; kingdom Metazoa; phylum Chordata; class Mammalia; order Perissodactyla; family Equidae; genus Equus; species Equus caballus. The sequence continues at coordinate 81,986,078 of NC_091684.1, forward strand.
TAAGCAAGCCCCTGTGCCCATCTATTTAGGCTTGTACATCTTTTTCATATCAAATGAGCGCATCCAATACCCTCTCTTCTGCATCTAGCTTTTCTTTATTGTAACAACACATTTTAGCACATGCAGACCAATTTATTCTTTTTCGAGGCTGCATTGTATTTTATTTCCTGGAAGAATGTGATGCACTTTACCAAACCCCTAGAGCCTGGCATTTGAGTGTGTTCTGTCTTTTGCCTTTGTGTGTAATACCACACCCTTATCTATGAACCTTTCTGCACACCTAGCAGCGTGCCTGTGGGATAAAGTCTTAGAGGGGCAATTGTAGGGTCCAAGAATCTGTGCTTTGCTCATTTGTTAGAAGCATCTAACTTGCTCTCCAAAGGCAACACACAGATGTGCACTCCTGCCAGAGTAAGAGAGGCCCTCTCCCCTGATCTTGCCAACAGGCTATTTATTATATGGCAAAATATTCCTTTACTCTTCGCCAGCCTGATAGGTGAACAATGGTACGCTGTTAGCTTTGTTGTTGTTGTTTTTAGTCTTTTCTTTTTCTGTGGATCGCCTGTGCCTGTTCTTTGTCAGTTTTTCTATTGGATTTTGGTGTTTTGGTGATGGAACTGTAATCCCCGGCTTCACATTAGTGGCATTTTCTTTTTCTGACAGATGTGGCAAATATTTATCCAGTTTGATTTTGTCTTTTAATTTAACTTCTACCATTTGTTTTCCTTGGTGAATTTTATTTTTATTTATATGTACTCAAATCCATTGGTCTTTTCCCTTATAGTCTCTGGGTACTGTTTTGTTTTGCTGAGAAAGGCCTCACCCACTCTCTAGAGAGACATAAAAGAAGACTCAAGTAAATGGAGAGACGTGCTCTTGCCTGGGAGAGGCGCTCTTAGGATATGTCACATAGTAATAATCAGTTTAATACAATTGGAGTAAAACTCCAAACATTTTCCTTTTTAGAAAATCAGTAAAAATATGTTTTTCAAATATAAAGGACAACTATTCAACAATAACCAGGAAAAGTCAGAAAAATAAATAGAGGGATATGGGAGGAAGGAAGGAAGGTTTGCCCTGCCAGATGTTAAAAGCCAGAAAATAATTAAAATCCAATGGTTCAGCCACTAAAAAGAAATGATAATTACGTAACATGATAGAGGAGCTAGTTATTGTCACGATGGCAATCATATTACAAATATAAATGTATCAAATTAACGTGTTGTACACCTGAATTTACACAATATGTCACATATATTTCAAATTATAAACAATTTAGTGGTTCAGATGCAGAAATAAATAAAGAAATAGGACAAGACAGAGTCACGAAATGCAACCAGGAATAAATGAAAGTGTAGAATTTCATAAATGTGACATTTCAGTAAGAGAGGAGAAATGAGTTATTGAATAAGTGGTGCCATGAAAATCAGCTAGACTCGGAGGGGCCAGTCGGCAGGAAGCACAGGGTCCCACCTAAGGCCTCATACCGAACTTATTTGCGGTTGTGACAAATACTTAAACATAAATGAAATTATAAATGTACCAGAAGAGAATATATTTTTATAATATTGGGATATATGAAACCTTTCTAAACGTGTACAGAGTTAATTAATAGTAAAGGAAGAGATTGACAAATTTGACGATGAAAAATATAAATAGTTCTGCAAAATCATCATAATGAAAATAAAAAGACAATGTACAAACTTGGGAAAGTGTACGTACAATACACAGGACAAAGAATTAGTGTCACAGCACACAAATAATATTTTCAAATAATTCAGAAAGGAAGGAGATAAAAATAATGACAGAAATTAATATATTAGAAAATAATAAGAAAACAGAAGCAAAAATTGAGAGCTCAGAATTGGCAAAAGTGTGAAAAAGAAAATGGCCACAGCCATATACTGTTAGTGGGAGCCCTACCTGCCAACAGGTGGAATGACATGACATGGTCAATATTTGACTACTTTTCACCTATAAATATCAACGTTTCAATCAAAATTGAAAATGTACATATTCTTCAATTCAAAAATAGGACTTTTAGAGATTAAAGAAATACTTTCACACACACAGCAGATATTTGTGAGTTTTACTGCCCATTGAATTGGTTAAAAAAAATTTTAATTCTGAAAATATCAGTGGCCTGCAGGATGCGGTGTGCTCATACACTGCCCATGAGGGTGCAAGAGGTCTAGTCAGTAAGAGAGGCATGTAGCATGTCCAGCAAAGTGGAAGGTGTACACATCTTATGCCACAACAATTGTTCTCCTAGGTGTGTGTGTGTGCATGTCTGTGTGTGTGTGATACACATACATACCTAAGAGTACAACTGCTGTGCCATAAGATATGTACACCTTCAACTTCTACAAATGACACTGTGTACATCTGTGAAATCTTCTCTAGGATACGCACACATATGAATGTATGTGTAGTTATATATATATACATACTTAGGTGCATCTGCATATGTATATGCACTGTCCATGTGTATGTAGACATGTGTCCATACACATATGTATGTGGAAATATGCATTCATGCATGTATATCTATATCTTATAGATAGTCTCTCACACACACACATGTGTGCACTCACACATATACATTCACATGTACAAAGAAATTAATTTTTACCATTGTTTATAATAAGAGAAAAGTGTATACAGCCTAGCTATCACTCAGTAGGGAAATGTGTGTATATAAGCTGTAATTTATTCATACAACGGACATTATGCGATAGTTAAAATACACAAATTATGTCTACACATATCTACATGGATAAATATCAAAAACATAAGGCCAAATCAAAAAACCAGGTAGAAAAAAAATATGTGTTTAATATGATTCAATTTCTGTATGGATAATGCAAACGTAGTAAAATTATACAATAGTACATGTTAATGAAGTATGCTAATTTCAGGAAAGTGGTCCTGCTGGGTAGCAAGCAAAAAATGAACAGGGTAAAGCCATTTGAGTTTTATCGCTAACATCATTCTTAAAAATTCTGAAGCATATTGGCACAATGATAACATGCTTAATGTTAAAAGGAATCACTTTATATGTTTTAATGATAAATATATTGATGTCATATCTAGCTCTTTAAAAACAGGCATATATATAACTTACATAAAACATATTAGTTTTTTTAGCTGTCTTTTTTCATTTTTCCTTTCTCCTCCTTTTCTCTTATCCTTCCCCCTTGCACTCAGATAACCCTCCAACCTCACCACCCCATACTCAAGCAGTCCACGCTACAACCAGTTATGTCTACTTCCTTATTGGCCCTGCTGTTATAATCATATACAAGTGTATATTAATCTTTGGATATTTGTGTGTGTACATATATATAATATGCAATATTTATGTGTGGATGGCAGATAGCTATGACTCTTCAATGACTGATTACTCAAATGAGATCATATTATGCGTGCTATCTTCATTTTGAATTTTCTCTCAACAATATCAGATGGAAATTCCTCTAGTTTAATTTCTCTCTCTCTCCTCTCTCTTCCCTTTTATCAGCTGTATAATAATTTATGATATGAACAGAACTTACTTAACTGTTCTCTAATTGAAAAGTATTCAGCCTGTTTCCAATATTTTGCCCCTACGAAAACACTGTAATAAGCATTTTTGTCTAAAGATCCTTATATATGCCACTTTCATTTTATGGGACATGGAACTTACCTATATTTTTTAAAGCTTTCCATATTATTCTTACAAGAAAGGTCATGGATTATGCCACAAAGAATTAATTTTTTCTTTGTTTATTTGAAAATTTCTTTTCGTATCTTTTCCAGGTGACTAACAACCTGAATATACAGAATTCATGGTTCGCATTATTTTTCTCTCATACTCTTTAGGAGTTCCTCCCTAAATATAGTTGGGACAGTTGAGGCAAGAATTATCTTTGTCTCCTTGTAAATGATTTTCTTCTTCCTGGGTGCTTATAGAATTTATATTCATTTTTGAAGTGTAGTGACTTCCACAGAATACGCCTTGGTGAATGGTTACTTTTTATCTATTTTTCCCAAGACATGATAAGCACTCTTGATCAAATAATATAAGCTTTTTGTCATTTCAAGAAAGGTTTTTAAAAATCCTTTTAAAAAATCCTTCCTAAATGTAATTTTCTGCTTTGACGTATTCTTTTCTCTATTTCAAGTACATCAATTAATTTGCATGATGGAACACATTTGCCTGTCATTTGTACTTACCAAAGTATCCAAATTACTCTTTATCCCTTGAATCCCGTGTAATTTCTAAAATCTCACCCATATTTCAGTTTCTTTTTTTTCTTTGTTTAAAAACTTTTTTTAGAGCAGCTTTAGGTTTACAATAGAATTGAGAAGGAGGTACAGATTTCCCATATACCCTTTGCCCCCACACATGTATAGCCTCCCCCATTATCAACACCCCAACCAGAGTGGTACATTTGTTACAACTGATGAACCCACATTGACACATCATTATTACACAAAGTCCATAATTTTCCTTAGGGTTCACTTGGTGTTTTAATTCTACGGGTTTAACCAATGTATAATGACATACAGTCATGCGTCACTTACAACAGGGACACGTTCTGAGAAATGCATCGTCAGGCAGTTTCATCATTGTGCAAACATCATGAAGTGTACTTACACAAACCAAACCTAGATGGTATAACCTACTACACACCTAGGCTATATGGTACTAATGGTATGGATGTGCATCATATATGAGGTCCATTGTTGACCAAAACATCATTATGTGGTACATGACTGTATGTCCATCATTATAATATCATACAGAGTATGTATTTTCACTGCCCTCAAAGTCCTCTGTGTTCCACCCATTCATCCTCCTCCTCCCCTACCCCTGGCAAGCACTGAGCTTTTTATTGTCCTCATAGTTTTGCCTTTTCCAGAAGGTCATATAGTTGGAATCAAACAGTATGTAGCATTTTCAAATTGGCTTCTTCCATTTAGCAATATGCATTTAACATCCCTCCATGTCTTTTCCTGACTTGATTGCTCTTTTCTTTTTAGTGCTGAATAATATCCCATTGTCTAGATTTACCACAGTTTACTTATCCATTCACCTATCAAAGGACATCTTGGTTTCTTCCAAGTTTTGGCAATTATGAATAAAGCTGCTACAAACATCCATGTGCAGATTTTTTTGACGTGTTTTCAGCTCCTTTGTATAAATTCCAAGAAGCATGATTGCTGGATTGTATGGTAAGATTATGTTTAGTTTTGTAAGAAACCACCAAACTGTCTTCTAATGTGGCTGTACCGTTTTGCATTCTCACCAGCAGTTAATGAGAGCTCCTGTTACTCCACATTCCTGCCACTGTTTGGTGTTGTCAGTGTTCTTAATTTTGACCATTTTAACAAGTGTGTAGAGCTATCTCATTGTTGTTTTAATTTTAATTACCCTGATGACATATGATGTGGAGCATCTTTTCACATGCTTATTTGCCATCTGTATATCTTCTTTGGTGAGGTGTCTGTTAAGGTCTTTGGACCATTTTTTAATTTGGTTGTTTTCTTATTGTTGAGTTTTTAAGAGTTCTTTATATATTTTGGATAACAGTCCTTTATCTGGTATGTCTTTTACAAATATTTTCTCCCAGTCTATGGCTTCTCTTCATATTGTCTTTTGCAGAGCAGAAGTTTTTAATTTTGATGAAATCCAGCTTATCAATTATTTCTTTCGTGGGTTTTGTCTTTAGCGTCGCATTTAAAAAGGCATCACCAAACCCAAGGTCAACTAGCTTTTCTCCTACACTATCTTCTAGGAGTTTTATGTCTGGCTTTTATATTTAGTTCTGTGATGCATTTTGAGTTAACTTATAAAGGGTGTAAGGTCTGTGTCTATATTCAGTTTTTTTGCATATGGATGTCCAGTTTTTCCAGTATCATTTGTTGAAGGGACTATCATTGCTCCATGGTATTGCCTTTGCTCCTTTGTCAAGGATCAGTTGATTACACTTATGTGGGTTTATTTCTGGGCTCTCTGTTCTGTTCTATTTATCTATTTGTCTAGTTTCTCACCAGTAACATGCTGTCTTGATTACCACAGCTCTATAGTAAGTCAGTCTTGACGTCAAGTAGTGTCAGTCCTGCAATTTTGTCCACCTTCAATATTTGTTGGCTTTTCCAGATCTTTTGGCTCTCTATATAAACTTTAGAATCATTTTGTCAGTATCCATAAAATATCTTGCTGAGGTTTTGATTGGGTTATGTTGAATCTATAGACAAAGTTGGGAATAATTGACATCTTGACAACAATGAGTCTTCCCATCCATGAACATGGAATCTTCTCCTCTTACTTAGTTCTTCTTTGATTGCCTTCATCAGTTTTATGGTTTCCTCATATAGATCTTTGACATATTTGTTTAGATTTATATCAGAAGTATTTCATTTGGGGGGAAGCTAATGTAAATGGTATTATATTTTTAATTTCAAATTTCTCTTGTTAATTATTAATATATAGGAAAACAATTGACTTTTGTACATTAACCTTGTATCCTGAAACCTTGCTATAATCACTTATTAGTTCCAGGAGTCTTTTTATGGGTTCTTTCTGATTTTCTACATAAGCATATCATCTACAAACAAAGACAATTTCGTATCTTCCTTCCTAATCAGTAAACCTTTTATTTCCTTTTCTTTCCTTACTGCAAAAGCAAGGACATCTAGTACAATGGTGAAAAAAAGTGGTGAAAGGGAACATCCTTGCTTACACTAGATCTTAATGGGAAAGCTTCGAATTTCTCACCATTAAGTATCATGTTAGCTGTAGGTTTTTTGTAGATAGTCTTTATTAAGGTGAGGAAGTTCCCGTCTATTCCTAGTTTACTGACAGTTTCAATCACAAATGAGAGTTGGATTTTGTCAAATGCTTTTTCTGCATCTATTGATATGCCCATGCAATTTTTCTTTTTGATTCTGTTGATGTGATGGATTACACTAATTGATTTTCAAATGCTGAACCAGCCTTACATATCTGGGGTAAATGCCACTTAATCATGGCATATAATTCTTTTTAAATTTTTTTATTTTATTGGTTAATATTTTGTTGAGAATTTTTGCATCTACATTCATGAGAGATATTGGTCTATAGTTTTCTTTTCTTGTAATGTCTTTGTCTGGTTTGGGTATTAGGGTAATGCTGGACTCATAGAATGAGTTAGGAAGTACTCCCTCTGCTTCAATCCTCTGAAGGATTGAAGACAATGATATCAATTCTTCCTTAAATGTTTGGTAGAATTCACCAGTGAACCCATTTGTGTCTAGTGCTTCCTGTTTTGGAAGGTTATTAAATTTTTATTCATTTTCTTTAATAGATATAGCTCTATTCAGATCTTCTTTTGCTTCTTGTGTGTTGGCAGGTTGTGTTTTTCAAGGAATTGGTCCATTTCTCCTGGTTATCAAATTTGCGAGCATAGAGTTATTCATAGTATTACTTTATTATCCTTTTAATTTGGAAGTCCAGCTCCATTTTTGACAATGTAAATTCTAATAAATTTATTAGTCCTGAAATGCTGTAATGGATCCTCTCTATTTATTAATTCTCCTTCCATTTCATTCTTTAATCTCTAGGTTATAGAGCTCATGGTTGTATTTCCTTGAAAGTATAAGTGTTTATTTTTTAAATTATCTTATTTAGGTGAGATATTTAGGTATCTTACTTAAGCAAATGTTCTTTCAGAAGGATTTTTATCAGCAAACTGCATGCTTTAATTTTTTAAGAGAAGAGGTATAGAAAGTTTCCATTTTGTTTTTGTTTTTTTGATCTTCTGCTTAATTTTCTTTCAGTACTCATCTCAGGTCTGTTATTTGCCCCCAAAGTGTTTAAATAAATTATCCTCAACTTTTCTCTCTGTTTATTTGAAGTGTTTGGAATTCCATTTTAATTCATCCATTGGCTTTTTAGCAATACCTTATTGCATTACACTTTTAGTGATTACTCTAGAAATTACGATACACTTCCTTAACTTTTACTACTTAGAGTTAATGTTGTACCACCTTCCATAAAATGTAGAAACCTTGCAGCCATATAGGATTTGGACAACATTTGAATCCTGCCCTTAGCACACAGGAACTTGATTGAAGTTTATGGTTTCTTTGTTTTCCTTTCTTTATTTCTTCTTTTTTTTTTTTTCATTTTCCAGCCATCCGAGGAAGAAAGGAAAAGGAAATTCTTTATCCTGGGTATTTTTCTTAAATTCCAAAAGGAAACAAACCACTCCCTTTCATTTCTTGTTCTTTCTCCCCATTCATGGTCACATACATGCAAGCATGAGTATTCACACATTCACATACACACACACACACACACATTCTACCATAAATCTGTACAAATAAAGGTTCTCTTGCTGCATATTCATGTTTCCAAAGACTGTTATTTGGAAATCAATAAGAGAAGATTTTAACCCTCACAAAATTAGTCGTTGTGATAGGAGTTTGTCACCAAAAGCCAAGTGAAATAGAAAACGCACTGTATTATCACGTATCGTGCTTTGGGCCCAGTTTTGTGACCACTAAGTTTCCTCAAATTCGAGGATGTCTGGCTCTAGGAAGTGCTGCGCTTCAGCATGCGAAACAGCCCATCAGATGTTTAATCTGACCTTGTGCACCCACAAGGACCAGTAGACTGACCTCTGTTTCAGATAATCAACCAGTGGCTTTGCTTGACAGAAAATGTCTGTTGTCGGCCATCTTATGCTGGAGCACAGAGCACCAGAGAGAGAGGCAGAGGCATCGGCACTGCTCCGAGCCGACCTGCAAGGACGGAAATGGTTTCTGGGATAAGTGAGCCATCAGAGCATGTTCCGCCTGGAACTCTCAAGATTTTTGACAGCCAAAGGTTTCCAACAGCAGCAAATAAGTCCTCTAGATAGGTAACAGGGACCTTAATGCCTCAAAGCTTTTCCATGGGAAGAAATGATCAGTCATCTTTTTTTAAAGAAAAAGTAAATTTCAAACTAAAGTCGGCATCAGGCACATGAGATGCTATTGACCAACAGAACCGTCACTAGATACTGAACCGATGTAACAACACAGTGTTTTATTTTTAGGTAATTATTCATTGGAGAAAGTATAGTAAGCAAAAGTATTTCTCTTGTGGTAACTATTTAACTTCTAACATTTTCAGAGGGTGTCAATATTTTCACAGGTGTCCTATTTCCTCTTAAGAACAAGATTGTCAACGTCCCATTAGTTAGCTTTCCGCTCCAACAGACCCCTCGTTCTTTTTTCTTTCTCTCTCCTGCTCCTTTTAACTAATCTTTCTAAAATTTTTATAAAAGCAATACATGCTAAAAGTAAAAACTTCAAACAGTATAGAAAAGTATAACAAAAAGGAAAAGATCCTCTGCCCTCAGCCCCTGCTCCCCCAGAAGTAGCCACCACAAACATTGGTTTCTTTCTAGAACTTCCCCTGCATGGACAATCGGAAAAACATAGAATAATAACTGATTAATAAAAAGACAGCTGAATAATGATATATTTAATGCTCTGTTACTTGCTTTTTCATAAAATATATGTTAGACACGTTTTCCTCGCAGGTCACAAACAGGTTTATCACCCTTTTCAACATTTGCATTTTGTTCCACTATAAAAGTGCACCACCATTTTTTTAACCAATATTCCACAGCCCGCTGTTTAGATTACTTCAGAGGTTTTCATATTAAGTGCTCCCATGAATTTCCTTGCACACGTATCTTTGAAAAATTGGGCTAGTGTAACAATAGGAAATTTTTTCATAGGTTTTTACAAAATTAAACTTATTTACTGATATAAAAATTCAGCAATTGTCAAATATAGAGGAGGTTTTGTTGTTGTTGTTTTGCTCTTTTAAAGTTTCTTCTCATTCTCAAATGACACTCTTTCTTATTTCGGTCTTCTATGAAACTGCCCTAGGCTGTAACAAAATTAATCTTTGTAAAAAGTTATGTTGATCCGTGGGATCCACAAATTCTTCTTTATAGATCATTTAAACAATTATGTTTCACGGACAAAGCTCAAGGCTAGGGCAAAACAGCAGTCTCCCCTGCCCCTTTGAACTGAATATTCTGGAGATTTCACCCCTCAGCCTCACTGGCTGACCTTTGTTGATTTTACTTGAAGCTATTATTCTAATTGACTCAGTCCTGGCTGACATCTGGATGTGTTTTATAACAGACTGTTTTCATAATTCCACAAAAAATTTCTCAGGATTAATACTTGTTTATTTTCATCTTCCATTGGACTTTAAATAAACCGGCAGTCAATTGCAGCAGAACTCCTTACTGGAAGCCATTTTACATAAATGAAGGGGATGGTAAATCCATCAAACATGGCTTTTCTGTTGCTTTACAACCTCTTGCGAATCGAACATTATTCTGGAATAACTATAATGTCAACCAATAGCGAAATACTTAGGAACATTTGCAGGTTTGCTGGGGTAGAAGCAGCCAGATGTCTGAATAGGATAAGCAGTTATCTTCTCATGTGAGCAGAGGGGCAGCAGGAGACGTGTGTGTGAACAACCAAGCATACAGGTAGCAAGATATTTTATTGGGATTACTATTTATTATATGTTTTCTTCTCTCTCCTATAGGTATTTTTTTCCTCCCCCATCTGAAGATTTTTCCTTTACTTTTGAGATGACACTTTTAAAGATGTTTTAGATACCCAGATTTCAAATTCAGGGTGTTAATCCAAAGTTTTGTTTTTGAAGACCTAGGATCACTGAAGGAATTAAGTTAGATCTTCCCAAAGGAAAAACAGATATACAGAGAGAGATAAATATGTGTGTGTGTGTGTGTGTGTATATTTTTAAAGGAATTGGCTTCTGTGATTATGGAAGCTGAGAAGTCCCAAGATCTGCAGTCTGCAAGCTAGAGACCCAGGAGAGCCACGTGTGTAGTTTCAGCCTGAATCCAAAGACGGGAAAAGACTGAAGTCCCAGCTCAAGGTGGTCAGGCAGGAGTTCCCTCCTCCTCAGCCTTTTGTTCTAGTCGAGTCTTCATGGATTGGATGGGGCTCACGCACATCGGGGCGGGCCATCTGCTTTACTCAGTCTATAGATTCAAATATTAACGTCATCCAGAAACACTCTCACAGACACACCAAAATAATGTTTGACCAAATATCTGGGCACCTCGTTGGCCCAGTCTAGTTGGCACATAAAATTAACTATCACGACAGGCGTGCTCAGCAATGCTAACTGGAGCACTGCGGTTCATGCTCATTTACAGGACGCAGGTACATAAATAAATCCATAGCCAAACCAAAGAGCACCACGTAGCAGGAGCAAAGCAAGCAGGAAGACACAGAGAGGGAATATGTTCTCCCATATCAAAGGGAACACTCAGAATCCAGCATCCCGCATCCCAGAATACGTCAAAACTTTCCAGTGAAGGCCCTGTCCTATTCAGGGAGGGCGACCCTTCCATTCCTGGTCCTGTAAGTTTACCCCGTCCTGGCTGGAGCTGGCAGGTGAGCCATGGAAACAAACTGCTCTGACCCCTTTGCTTCTTCCTGCTTACAACCCACCTGCTCTTACCTCAGCCCTCAGGCCCCAACATTCTCCTCTCTGCACTCAGGATGTGTGTCAGCATTTTCCTCTCAGCCTCTCAATCTGATGCATTTTCAGACTCACTTATGGAGGGTCATGAACTTCAGATTCCCTTCAGGCACTAAACTCTTTTTTTTTTTTTGCTGAGGAAGACTCGCCCTGAGCTAACATCTGTGCCAATCTTCCTCTATTTTGTATGTGGAGCTGCACCACAGCATGACCGCCAACAAGTGGTGTAGGTCTGCGCCCGGGAACTGAACCTGGGCTGCCAAAGTGGTGCACACTGAATTTAACCACTAGGCCACAGAGCCGGTCCCTTGGGCATTAAACTCTTTATTGTGGACTCCCTACGATCTCTGTAAAAGCCTCTTCACTCCAACCCAAGCCACAGGAGCCCCAAGGCTGTGTAGAGGCTGGGGATTTGGACCCAAACTAGCAGGCAGGCCTATCCTGCAGATGGACGAAGCATCCCACCAAGTGGTCTGAGACAGAGGTTGCTTCTGCATGAAAAAGAAGAAAAGAAACAAAAAACAGAACAATATCCTATTGGTTCTGTTTCTCTGAAGAAACTTAACTAATACACCTGTTTATACATTTGTACACTTATCTCTACACTTATCTCCTTAGAATAAATTCATAGGAGAAAGACTGCCAGAAAAAAGCATATGTACTTTCTAAATTTTGACACATACTGCCAAATTTCCATTCAGAAATGTTGTATTCATTACGTTCCCAGACAGTGCTGCTTCTCAGTGGTGTTATTTTAGGTCAATCCTATCGAATTTTCCTTTAAAGTTTCTGACTCAGATATCTTGATTCAAGAAGCCTCCCCCATCCCAAGATTACAGAATTATTCTCCTGGACTTCCTCCTGATACTTTTATCACTTTATTGTTTTATATTTAGTCAATCTAATAGGGACCTAAATTTATTAGCGTTGTAACTTTTGTTGTTAGTATTTGCCAAATAAGTAACTAGTTGTGCTAATATATTTTATGAGTAATAAATCCTTGCTACTCTGATTTAAATACCACTTTTACTGCTTAGAAATCTTCCTGCGTTTACCCATTTGTGTCTGGATGAATGTTTCTGCTCCATCTCTCCCATTGATCTGTCTCCTCTAAGGCTGGCTCAAGGCTATTCTGATCGCTGAAACATTGCGATATGCTTTAATAGCTATACAGCAATTACCAGACCATTACCCTCTTCTTTTCCAAAATTTTCTTGGCTTTCCTTGCATGTTTCACTTCCAGATAAACTATAGAATCTTTTGGTTAAGTTCTGAAAAAAAAAAATCAAGTTGTGATATTGACTAAGGTTATACAAGTTTGCATAATTGGCAGGAAGAAATGACATCTATACAACACTGAAAACATTCATCCTGAGGATTGTTCTGCGGTTTTATTTTTTAAATGCTATTTTTATTGTGTTATGTTATCAGGCTTGTGTCACATTCATTAAAGGGATTTGGCAACTTCATTTCTTTTTGCAGCAGTTTCTGGAACAGTTTCAGTAAAATAATTATCTGTTCCTTAAGTTTCAGCCACATACTCTAAGTTATTATTCTCTAAATAGTCTATAATTGCAGTTCTGATTTTCTCTGTGACATAAAGAGTTGTTTTTAAAAGCATTTTTGAGCTTCCAACGTGTGTCTGCTCACCCTTCTGTCATTTATTTCTAATTTTGTCCTATTGGTGAACACTTTTCAACTTTCCACGTGACCCATGTCTACAATCCTGCAACTCTGTGTGTGAGCCACACATCACCTGCAGCTCTCCTGCTGTTAACTCCATTATGTGTGCGTGGATTTCCGTGGCTCTAACTTCAGCTTCATCATCTGTATACCTCTACAACGTTCCTTTTCCTGTGGGAGGACTTTCACATTATGCGTTAACAGCCATGTGGCAATTACCAACCGATTATACGCTCACGCAAATTTCCGCAATGCCTAATTTGTTCATCATTGCTCCTGTGCTATTTTCATTTTTAGTAACGATGTTTATCATAAATCCATTGACTTCCTGTCACAGATTGACCTCTTTCATAAATTTACAGTACTCTTACATTTTATTGAGAATTCAAATCCAGATTTTCAAATGATTTCTCCTTTTTCTGAGAGTCGGTCTGTTGCTCTGATTCCAGACAAAACCAGGTGTGTGGTGGTTTTCGTCTGCCTGCTGAGCCTCACAAAGGGAGCCCCTCGCAGCGTTGGGAAGGGTCTGTCAAACACTGCCTTCCAATCAGAATCTCTCAAGCTAGGACCAAAGAGCAGAAAAGGCGCGATGCCTAGGCCCTCTTTCCAGGTGAGTTTGCAGTAGTGTGCGGGAAGCAGGATGGATTTAGAATCGGAGATGGAGGTGACAGGAGGTTTCAGCTCAGGGCTAAGTGGTTGATTTTCTGTATTTCTCGGGGCCCTGACAAGGCTGCCCTTCTGAGGAGCAGGCCAACCCACCCCTGCATTTGGTTTCACACGGACTTCTCTCTCCACCAAGGCAAATATAAGTAGACGGACAAAACCCTGAACTCTCTCATTTGGGACCGTTGATGTTGGTTCTACCCTCCCACAACCCCTATGTTTTCCCTGTGGCTTTTTGCTCTCATGCCATAGATTTCAAGTGTTCTTGTCCCTTTTTTGAGGATACCAAACAGATGTTTTCCAAAACAGTCTTCTCTTTCCTGTAAGTGATTTTAGAGATCCACTCTTTCTCTAAGTCCTCTAGATACATTTATTTTCCTTGAGCTGCAGAATCATTCCATGGAACCTTCTTTTTAATATATACTCCTACAGCGAAAGACTGCATCCAGGCCTGGCACCTGCCGACAGACACAGGATGTGAACTGCCATCGGTCGCTGCCTCACCCCTCCCCTTGAGGACCTCGGCAGCCCCCTTCCGAGGACTGTCTGGAGAGCTCGTAAATGGAGCCTTCACCCAGGTTGCACTTCAGGGCAGGCAGCCAGGTGCAGCTGGATCACGGATCTTGGTCAGGTGATGATGTCCCCCGTAGACTGCCAGGTTCTATGGTTAGAGTCAGAAGCAGTCTATCCACATTTTTAGGGTTCTGTGGTGGGTAAAATCTACCCATGGCATCAGGCACCACTCCCATCTTTTCTCCTCTAGCTTTCTCTCGTTCTCTTTTCACAAATAAAGACAATAATGCTGTCGGTCATGGAGTGCTTACTATATGCAAAGCACCATGCTAGGGACTTCCTACGCATTATTCCATCCAATCCTCGTGACAACTCTGCAGAGATACATGCTATCATCAAACCCATTTCATAGACGGGAAAACTGAGCTGAGAGGGTGAGTGACTTGACAAAGTCCACACAGCTTGTAACTGGTAAATATGGAATTCAATCCTGGTTATCATTTATTGACCCTTTTTGAAGGGGCTCCAAAATCGAGGACACAGTGTGCCCCTCACATTGTCCTTGCCCCCCTGAGTCACAGCCTGGGTATTGTTGTCTCAGAATGGAGTGATTAACAAAGGCAGGGCTGTGGGTGGAGAGCACACAGGGCCGGCTGATGGCCTGGCTCTCCTCTGCTCCTATTATATCACTGTGATGTCTGGGGGTGGCTCTTGGATTCTTTGATTAAGGTGGTCCCAGCAGAGGTACCAGGCAGCCATTGGAGCAAGCAAAGAATTGTCCTGCTTCCTTGCGGCCATCTTCGATGCCCTGGCTCAGGGGACAGAGCCTGGTGTTTCAGGGATGGGTTTCTCAGTCCCCCTCTTTCTGTGACACAGACTTAGTTTTCCTCAGCACTGGTTTCCAGGGATTTTGTGTACCGTCAGGGGCATTTTAATAGGATGGTGGGAGGTGTGGTCTGTCCTCCACCATGTTGACCAGGAAATCTCTGCAGCAGTTTACTTGATCCACATTGGTGCTCAGTCCTAGTTTGCTCCTGGTCTCACGCCTCCTTGTTTTTGTGTCGATTCTCTTTTCATGTGTTCTGTCCTTTTCCTCCAGGCTATGGTTGATTTGCCTTCAGTTCTACTGTGATGATCAAGCTCTCATTTCATAAGTCATCTTGCAAGTTTTGCTAATGGATCAAACCCAACCTTTCCCAATCTGAGCTCACCCTTCCCTCCTCCAGACCCACAACCCACGTCCATGCCACATGCCCTTGAGTGACTTCACACCCCTCCCACGTCTGCAGGCCAGAAACCAAGTTTCTCTCTCTCTTTCTCCTTCTCGGCCAGTTAAGCCCCAGTTCATGTGGTTCCATCTCTACATTCCCGTATCTCCACCTGCCCTCTTTCAAAATTCTGCCAATGATCCAGATTAGCCTCCTGAATGGCGTTCCTGAGTCCAGCCTCTTACAATGCGATGTACTCTTCATCTGCCGCTACTGACCGTCAATGACATGCTTCAACCATGTCATACTAACCCACACACATCCCCCAAAGTCCTGCAGAGCCCGATGTCCGCAGCTGATGTTCAAGCCTCTCTCTGACCACCATTTCCATGTCCACCCCTCTTACCCACAACCTCTACAGCCTGGTAGTGCCACCCTCTCCCTCACCATTTCCTGAACACACAGTAGGCCTTTGTGAAAGCAGTCACCTCACTCAGGAATGTCCTTTCCCAGACTGCATCTACTTACCAACATTCGGAGCCAAGATGCAACGCCACGTCCTCAGTGGAGCCCACCCGACCTATCGCCTGTGACCTATTACCCATGAATTCTGACCTAATTGATCCTGTCTACTTGTTCTGCTTTGCAAGCTACCTCTCACTCATCTCGGTGTTCCGGAGCTGGGACAGGCCACAAAACACGGAGGACATGCAACACTTGCAATAGACATGTTTACAAGGACACTGCAGCCACTGCCAGGAGTGTCCTCACCCTATTGATTCTCTCAGGAACAGCTTTAATAGTAACAGGCACATATTAAACTGATTGGCCATGAAAAGGATATCAGATCCTACACAGCATAGTGACATAATAATTATCTTATATAAATAATAATCATATATAACAATCATTAACAATAATGGTAACTAATTACAATGAAAAAAATTGACTCTGATTATTAATAACATTAATATTGATAACTATTATCATGAGAAATGCTACTTTGGAGGAAGTTGGTTTATCTCCAGAGCTGAGTGGCCCAGAGTGAGGATGGAAGACAGAAGAAAGAAAATGGGGACAGCCAGGATTATTTGTGAAAAAGGCAAGAGAGGAGGCCCATATGAGATCAGCAGGACTCATGACAAGGTGCAATCTGCCACCTTAGCTACTCTCTCCCCTTTCAATACTGTGATCTAAACCACAACCAGCAGTAGCAACAGCGATAACTAACATGGGACACAAATGAGCACAGTGTACGGAGAGTTTCCTCACATGCAGTGTCTCTCTCCATCTCACAATCACCCAGTGGGGCACATAGGACAGGGAAACTGAATGTCAGACATCTCCTGTCTGACCCCAAATCCTATACTCATTTTCTGTTATTAGCCACTTATAAGGGAAGCCACACTGGGAGCTAACAGGAATGAGGCAGCAAGGGTGCCCTGGAAACCACAAGAGGAGGTGGAACAATGACAGTGTGACTCCATCCATCAGTTGTTATGCCTCTACAGAGCAGCAAACGCATTTGGGGAGCCCTGGCCCAGCTCTCCTCCCCCGGGGTCCTGTTGTTGGCACAAAGAGGACCCAGCCTCAATGGCAGGAAAGATGGGTGACATCTCAACATTTAAACAGACTCGAACAGATTGTGTGAAAAAGCTAAGCTGCCTTCCACAGTCAAAACAGTCAACTATTACCTTGTTTAGGACCTTCATTCTCATAAACCAGCATATATCAAAGAGGGAATATCTGCCACTCCCTCGAGAGATGGATTTGTTGACTGACATCTGGTCACATACAGCAAAATCCTGCCCATTCCAAACTGAATCCATAAGTGTGCTTAGCCGCTGGGTTCCCTCTAAGACACCGGGGGATCTGTGTGCTAGTGATTGAGTAGTTGGAGAGCATAGTGGAAGCACCTGATGTGGCTGAGAAGGGGGTGGGGGAGGCTGTGGGAGAATGTGGGAGAAGTCCTTCCTCAAGTGACTTCAGGTCCTGTGGTTCAGACTTCGGGCATGAGTGCTCCTCTCCAACATTAGAACCTCATTTGGCAAATTATACCACTTACTTCTGGGTTTTCTCTCAGAAATCAGAGGGCAGAGATGGAGGGGCTGTGATGACTTTGAACTCCTACTTCCTCGCACTCAGTAGTTAGGTTCCAGGCCCTGCTCTATATGAGAAAGCCCCTTCAGACTTCTTCTTACTCATCTCAAATCCTAGGAATTTATCTTGCATCCTTTTGCTTCTGGTGGACCTGTTCTCTCTCTTACCAAATGCAGAGAAGGTTAGTGTTTTTCCAGCTCCTTCTGGGGAAAGGGACAAGAAGTAACAAGAAACATTTAAGTGGACTTAATGAAAATTTCACAATCATCTTGGGGGTTGGTCCCTTATTGCATGATTCCCATAAGTCGTGGTCACCTCCCCTCTCCTCTTCCATTCCTGATGGCAAATGTTTTCTGTCGCTTGTTTGCTTGCTTGCTTGTTTTTTCACTCCTTGAGCCTTCTCCCTCCCTTACAGCACTTCCTTCAGGAAGGCCCATCTATCTAGTCTCCATTTATGGGAGAAAACTCCACCATGGTGTATCCCAACTCTCCCTCCTTGGTGTGTGAAGCACATTTGAGGATAAAAGTCTGAAATCTGAGAAAATGGAAGTATCTACTTCTCCTTGAAGAACTAAATATACAGGCTGTCCATTTAGCCCCTGAAAAGCAAACAACAGAATAGCCAAGGTATCAGTCAGCATAAACTAAATTATGCTGCAGTAACAAACAACCCCCAAATCTCAGCAGCTTAAAATAACAGAGATTCATATCTTGCTCATGCTGCATGCCCACTTTGGGTTAGCAAAGGGGCTCTGCTCCTCATAGTCACTCAGGAATCCAGCCTGATGGAGTGGCCACTATTTCAAAGATTCCAGTCACTGTGCCAGAGGGCAAGAGCACTGGAGAGGATCTCACATTGGCAATTCAAAGCTCTGGCCTTGAGGTGAAGCATCATTTCCACTCATAATTCATTCGCCAGAAGGAATCACACAGCCCCCCTCAACCACGAGGGAACCAAGAAGTGCAATCCTACCTTACGCACACAGGGAGGGAAAAGAAGAAATGGGGCAGACGGCATTAACGACGGCCATGTCCAGTTGCATCTGCCTCCTATAGTCATTAGTATCAAGACTCAGACCAGCAAGACCATCAAGTACTCCGGTAGCTGTGCCAGAGAAGACTGTGTTGATGTTCAAGGGGAGCCAGAGTGCTTCTAGCAGACCAGGGAAGAGATAATCATCTTTCACCTTAGAGAAGGGCTTCGAAGAGCCACTTTATGATTTTAACTTTTCTTTCAAGTTTTTGTCTGCATTTGCAAGCTAATTTTTCTACCTTGAGTTAGACTCACCATAGAGAATTAGCTATTAGTAAGGACTGACACTAGTTTTGCAGATGGAAAGAAGAATAAAGTGTGAATTATATCTTGATGAAATCACTGACAAATCATGGGAGAAATAAACTGATTATTTCCTCCTTTGGTGTGGAGGTCAGTGCTATTCCAGGAGTCAGGCTCTCTGTACAGGGCTGGAATGGAGGAGGCGCACTACATATCTCTAGGATCTCTTTTGTTCTGAAACACTGTGAATATGAATTATCAAGGAAAATTAACTTTTACTGCTGCAACTCCTAAAAATAATCCCATCTTCTTGGCCAACACCTCATTCTCCCTGAGCCCTTGATATTAGAGTTCCTCACATTAAGTCCTGGGGACTCTCTTCTCATCAGTTCCCTTCCCCTGGGCAGGCTCCTGTGCTGCGTATCCACAACCTCCAGAATGATAACTTCAGAGGTTCAAATATAGACACCCAGCTGCCTTCCCTGTGTCTCCATTTGGATTTCTCGTAGCCATCTCAAAATGTCCCAAATTGATGCTCTCTCACCCTCAACCTGATCCTCCTTCAATGTCACCAATCTTAGTAAGCCGGTTGCTTATGCTCAAGACCAAGGCTTTATTCTGAACACCTCCTTCCTCCTTCTCATACAGTCCAATCTTTCCATTCAATAATTCTGATCTAATACACCTCTAAAAGGTTCAACCCATTCCCTCATCTCCACCTCCACCCCACCACTGTAGGGTGAGCCATTGTCAGGAATTTCCTGGACAACTGCAATCGATCATCCCGCCAGTGGGCTTCGTGCTTCTGCTCGTTTCCCTCCCCAATTCCTTCTGGACACAGAAGTTGGAATGACATATTAAAGAATAAACTGGTCCATGTGATTTTCTTAAACTGTTTAGTGGCATCCTCTTTAATTTAGGATACAGTTCAGAGCCATATGACCAGACCACTGTCATATGCCTCCTGTACAAACCTCCCGTCATATCTCCTGTCACCCTCCTTCTTGCCTACAAGATCCAGTCTCACGGTCCTTTCACTGCTTGAAATGTGACCCTTTCTCCTGCCTCAGCCTTTTTCCCATCATGTGTGCTCTGCCTGCCGTGTTTTCTCTCCACATCTTACCTGGCCTGGGCCCGACTCCTCCCTCGCGCCACTGCCTGCTGGTCATTTCCTCATGGAGGCTTTCCCTGCCACTCACTCTAATCTAGGTCCCCTTTACATTACTCCTTCTACTTCTTCACATCACTTATCACACATTTTAATTATTTGCATTTCCATTATTAGTCACTTGCCTTCCCTACTAAGTTGTGAGCTCCATGAGGGCACACATGCCCACTTTGCTCATGACTCTGTCCAGCCCTCTTTCCCCAAAACTAGCACAGTCTTTGGCATATTATAAGCATCAAGAAACAGCTGTATACTAACTGAATAACTGTACTTACCTACCTCTCAGAATATTGTAACAAATATGACTTCTAAGCTCATTCAGCTTGTTACTGAAAAAATGCAAAAGGACACATGCACAAAGCTATTTATTACAACAATATTTATTACAGAAAAAAGACTGAAATAGCCCCAAATGCCCATAAGTTGGGGACAACTTAAATAAACTATGGCACATCTGCACAGTGAGGAATACACAACTAAAAACAAGTGAGGAAGATCTTAAGATACCATTACATTAAAAAACAAAAGCCAGGGGCCGGCACCATAGCCCAGTGGTTAAGTTTGCACACTCTCCTTCTGCGGCCCAGGGTTTTGCCCGTTCGGATCCTGGGCACAGACATGGCGCCGTTCATCAGGCCACACTGAGGTGGCGTCCCACATGGCACAACGAGAAGGACCCACAACTACAACATACAACTATGTACCGGGGCACTTTGGGGAGAAGAAGGAAAGAAAAAAAGTGAAAGAAGATTGGCAACAGTTGTTAGCTCAGGTGCCAATCTTAAAAAAAAAAACAAAAAGGTTAGGCTGGCATTGATTTTAAGAAAAGAAGGCCAGGTGCTGAACAGGACACTGCCTTTTATCTAAGGAAGGAGAAGTATGAATATGCGTGTGCTGTTTTCTTTTATTTAATAAATGAAATGAAGAAAACAAAACAAAATTTTTTAAACGTTTACCTGTGAGAGAAGGAGAAAACAGGCCCAGAAGCTAGACTTCTCTGAATGTACCTTGTTTTATAGTTTTGCCTTTGGAATCTTGTTGACGTGTTACATAGTTACAAAATAAAATTGAATCAAAATGGAAATGTTCTTATAAATAAAAACAAAATAAAGGAAATGAAACTAATTATACATCAAGTAAGTGTTTTACCACATAGAGAAGAATTGCTTTAAGTAAACTCAAAACACAGTAATGGAACTATTCATCTCTGCTGATCTTATTTTAAAGACCAAAAGAGGGGCCAGCCCTGTGGCTGAGTGGTTAAGGTGCTGCGATGCACTTCAGTCACCTGGGGTTTGCAAGTTTGCATCCTGGCGTGGACCTACAGACCACTCATCCAGCCATGCTGTGGCAGCATCCCACACAGAAGAACTAGAATGACCTACAAGTAGCATATACAACTATGTATGGGGCTTTGGGGAGGGAAAAAAAAGCAAGAGGAAGACTGGCAACAGACGTTAGCTCAGGGCCAATCTTCCTCAAAAAACAAAAGAAATAGAGGAGTTTGCCAGACTGTAGTCCAGAAGAAAATGGGGAAGATTGGGGAAAGATGTATAGAGAGGGGTGCATGGATTAGAGAGCCATCAAAAAAAAAAAGACAAATAGAATGCAAAGAAATTTTTAAAGGATTCAGCAGTCTTATTTTTGTTAGTGCTAAGTCGTGCTGTTGATATTGTTATTCCAAAACTGCACACACAGGGAATGGGGGGCGGAGCAAAATGGCAGGGTGAGCTGACCTGGGATTCTCTCCCCTCCAAAATACAACAGAAGATTGGAAGAACTGAATTTCAGAAAATAAGCATAATGCCAGCTCGTTAGAGACCTACAATACCAAAAGGCGGAGATCATAAACCTTGCTTTACACCTTCGGAGGCACTGGAACGGTAGGAGAGAACATCGCTCCCTCCCCTAGAGTCTGCGATTGCTGCGGCGCACATCGGGAAGGAGCGGGGGAGGGGCCTCGCGACTGGGGGATCATCCAGGACTCCTGCTGCTGATTCAGTGGAGACCCGCTGATGGGGGGAAAGCTTCCGTCTGCGTCCGCGGGGACCCTATAAATCAAGGGCCTTGGGAGACCAGAGAACAGAACTGATCTGAACCCAGACCAGCGCGTGTGAGTAACAGCCCCTCCCCCCCAGCAAAGCCAGTGGGCGCAGCCATCTTGCCCCAAGGCGGAGAGCTAACACGCCACTCTCGACCCCCATCTAGTGGCGACAGGCTGTAACTGCAACTGAATTCTACCACCATGAGAAAAAACTGCTCCTCTACCATCCAGCAATTTATAAAAGCCCCAGACCAGAAGGAAAACAATAAAAACACAGAATTAAGTCCTGAGGACTTGGAATTAGGTAAACTAAGTGATAATGAATTCAGAGCAGCTATAACCAAAAAACTCAATGAGGTAGAGAGAAAGATAAAGAAACAAGCCGAGTTCTGGAGTTACTTCACAAAAGAGATTGAAATCATAAAGAAGAATCAAACAGAATTACTTGAGATGAAAAACACAATGGACCAGATAAAACAGAATACGGATTCCCTGAATGCCCATGTAGACAACATAGACGAGAAAATTAGCATAATCGAGGACAGACAGGCTGAATGGCGCCAGACAGAGGAAGAAAGAGAACTAAGAATTAAAAAAAATCAGGAAAATCTCCGAGAGATAATGGATCCAATGAGGAGTAAGAACATAAGGATCATAGGAATTCCTGAGAATATGGAAAAGGAAAATGGAGCAGAAAGTATGCTTAATGAAATTATTGAAGAGAACTTCCCAAATCTAGGGATCAATGGAGAAATGTGTCTAGAGGAGGGTTTTAGATCTCCTAGATTTGTCAATGTAAAAAGACCTACTGCAAGGCACATAGTAGTAAAGTTGGCAAATAGGAATGATAAGGGGAGAATACTCAGGGAAGTAAGGAAAAAAAAAGAGAATAACCTATAAAGGAGCCCCTATCAGACTGTCAGCGGGTTTCTCTACAGAAACCCTACAAGCTAGGAGAGAATGGAGTGATATATTCAAAGCTTTAAAGGATAAAAACCTTCAGCCAAGAATACTATATCCAGCAAGAATTTCCTTCAGATATGAGGGAGAAATTAAATCTTTTCCAGACAAACAAAAGTTAAGGGAATTTGTAACTAAAAGCCCTCCATTACAAGAAATCCTCAAGAAGGCTCTCATACTTGAAAAAAGAAAAAAGGGAGAAAGGGGACACAATCCACAAACTAGGGAGACCAATGGATAGAACCAGAACAAAATAGCAAATATTCAATTATAGCATTAGGGTAAAGGTAAGGAAACTACCAAAACAAGGACGATCTTAGCACTCTAACTACAAATTAATAAGACGAGTTGGAACAAAAAATGAAAATAATTATTTAGGAGGGGAAGAGCAAAGGGTCTAAATCAGTATTGGTCAAGTAGATAAGAGACCACCAGAGAATAGACTATATTATACACTAGATTCTAAATACAAACTTCAAGGTAGACACTAAAATAAAGTACAGAACAGAGTCACAATCATAAATAAGGAAAAATCTAAGAAACGCAGCATAAGAAATTGCAGTATTAAATGGGTAGTCTAAAGCAAACAGGAAAAGAAACATAGGAAAACAAGATAATGAGCAACAGATTGACAGCATTAAGTCCACATGCATCAATAATCACTCTCAATGTGAACGGATTGAACTCTCCAATAAAAAGACATAGAGTGGCAAAATGGATTAAAGAACACGATCCAACAATTTGTTGCCTCCAGGAAACACACCTCAGCCCCAAGGACAAACACAAACAGGGTGAAGGGGTGGAGGACAATACTTCAAGCAAATAGCAAGGAAAAAAAGGCAGGTGTTGCAATTCTCATATCAGACCAAGTGGATTTCAAAATAAGACAGGTAAAGAGAGACACAGAGGGACAATATATAATGATCAAAGGGACACTTCATCAAGAAGAAATAACGCTTATAAATATCTATGCACCCAACACAGGAGCACCAAGATTCATAAAGCAACTATTAACAGACCTAAAGGAAGATGTTAAAAACAACACAATAATAGTAGGGGACCTCAACACCCCACTCACATCAATGGACAGATCATCCAGACAGAAAATCAACAAGGAAATAGTGGAGCTGAATGAAAAACTAAAACAACTGGACTTAATAGACATATATAGATCACTCCACCCTGAAAGAGCTGAATACACATTCTTCTCAAGTGCACATGGAACATTCTCTAGGATAGACCATATGTTGGGAAACAAGGCAAGCCTCTACAAATTAAAAAAAAATTGAAATAATAACAAGCATCTTCTCAGATCATAGTGCTATAAGGCTAGAAATTAATTACAAGAAAAAAGCTGAGAAAGGCACAAAGATGTGGAGACTAAACAACACACTATTGAACAAGCAATGGATCATTGAAGAAATTAAAGAAGAAATAAAAAAATACCTGGAAACAAATGAAAATGATAGCATGCCATACCAACTCATATGGGATACAGCAAAAGCTGTATTAAGACGAAAATTCATTGCAATACAGGCACATCTTAACAAACAAGAAAAATCCCAAATAAGCAACCTTAAAGCACACCTAACTGAACTAGAGAAAAAAGAACAAATGAAGCCCAAAGTCAGCAGAAGGAGAGAAATAATAAAAATCTTAGCCGAAATAAATACTATTGAAACGAAAAAAGCAGCAGAAAGGATCAATGAGACAAAGAGCTGGTTTTTTGAGAAGATAAATAAAATTGACAAACCACTAGCCAGACTTACAAAGAAAAAAGGGAGAAAGCTCAAATAAACAAAATCAGAAATGAGCGAGGAGAAATAACAACAGACTCTGCAGAAATACAACAGATTATAAGAGAATACTACAAAAAACTATATGCCAACAGAATGGATAACCTAGAGGAAATGGATAAATTCTTGGACTCCTACAATCTCCCAAAGCTCACTCAAGAAGAGGCAGACAATTTGAACAGACCAATCACAAGGAAAGAGATTGAAACAGCAATCAAAAACATCCCAAAGAATAAAACCCCAGGACCAGATGGCTTTCCTGGGGAATTCTACCAAACTTTCAGAGAGGATTTAATACCTATCCTTTTCAAGCTATTCCAAAAAATTAGGGAAGATGGAACACTTCCTAACACATTCTATGAGGCCAACATCATGCTGATACCAAAACCTGACAAGGACATCACGAAAAAAGAGAACTACAGGCCAATATCACTGATGAACATAGATGCAAAAATTCTAAACAAAATTTTGGCAACCAGAATTCAGCAATTCATCAAAAGAATCATACATCAGGATCAGGTGGGATTCATACCATGGACACAGGGATGGTTCAACATCCGCAAATCAATCAACGTGATACACCACATCAACAAACTGAGGAATAAAAACCACATGATCATCTCAATAGATGCAGAGAAGGCATTTGACAAGATCCAACAGCCATTTATGATAAAAACTCTGAACAAAATGGGCGTGGAAGGAAACTACCTCAACATAATAAAGGCCATATACGACAAACCCATAGCCAACATCATACTCAATGGGCAAAAACTGAACCCCATCCCCCTGAAAACAGGAACAAGACAAGGATGCCCTCTATCACCACTCTTATTTAACATAGTACTGGAGGTCCTGGCCAGAGCAATCAGGCAAGAAAAAGGAATAAAAGGAATCCAAATAGGGAGGGAAGAAGTGAAACTCTCGCTGTTTGCAGACGACGTGATCTTATATGTAGAAAACCCCAAAGAATCCATTGGAAAACTGTTAGACGTAATCAACAACTACAGCAAAGCTGCAGGGTATAAAATCAATTTGCATAAATCATTAGCATTTCTATACTCCAGTAATGAACCAACAGAAAAAGAACTCAAGAATACAATACCATTCACAATCGCAACAAAAAGAATAAAATACCTTGGGGTAAATTTAACTAAGGAAGTGAAGGACCTATATAATGAAAATTACAAGGCCTTTCTGAGAGAATTGGATGACGACATAAGGAGATGGAAAGACATTCCATGTACATGGATTGGAAGAATAAACATAGTTAAAATGTCCATTCTACCTAAAGCAATCTACAGATTCAATGCCATCCCAATCAGAATCCCAATGACATTCTTTACAGAATTAGAACAAAGAATCCTAAAATTCATGTGGGGCAACAAAAGACCCCGAATTGCTAAAGCAATCCTGAGAAAAAAGAACAAAACGGGAGGCATCACAACCCCTGACTTCAAAACATACTACAAAGCTACAGTAATCAAAACAGCATGGTACTGGTACAAAAACAGGTGCACAGATCAATGGAACTGAATTGAAAGCCCAGAAATAAAACCACACATCTATGGACAGCTTATCTTTGACAAAGGAGCTGAGGGCATACAATGGAGAAAAGAAAGTCTTTTCAACAAATGGTGCTGGGAAAACTGGAAAGCCACATGTAAAAGAATGAAAATTGACCATTCTTTTTCACCATTCACCAAAATAAACTCAAAATGGATTAAAGACCTAAAGGTGAGACCTGAAACCATAAGGCTTCTGGAAGAAAACGTAGGCAGTACACTCTTTGACATCAGTATTAAAAGGATCTTTTTGGACACCATGCCTTCTCAGAGAAGGGAAACAATAGAAAGAATAAACAAATGGGACTTCATCAGATTAAAGAGCTTCTTCAAGGCAAATGAAAACAGGATTGAAACAAAAAAACAACCCACTAACTGGGAAAAAATATTTGCAACTCATATATCTGACAAAGGCTTAATATCCATAATATATAAAGAACTCTCGCAACTCAACCACAAAACATCAAACAACCCAATCAAAAAATGGGCTGGAGACATGAACAGACATTTCTCCAAAGAAGATATACTGATGGCCAATAGGCACATGAAAAGATGCTCATCATCGCTGATCATCAGGGAAATGCAAATCAAAACTACACTAAGATATCACCTTACACCCATTAGAATGACAAAAATATCTAAAACTAATAGCAACAAATGTTGGAGAGGTTGCAGAGAAAAAGGAACCCTCATACACTGCTGGTGGGAATGCAAACTGGTGCAGCCACTATGGAAAACAGTATGGAGATTCCTCAAAAAATTAAAAATAGAACTACCATACGATCCAGCCATCCCACTACTGGGTATTTATCCAAAGAGCTTGAAGTCAGCAATCCCAAAAGTCCTATGCACCCCAATGTTTATTGCAGCACTGTTTACAATAGCCAAGACGTGGAAGCAACCTAAGTGTCCAGCAACAGAAGAATGGATAAAGAAGATGTGGTACATATATACAATGGAATACTACTCAGCTGCAAAACAGAACAAAATCATTCCATT
Source organism: Equus caballus (assembly GCF_041296265.1). Taxonomy (NCBI): domain Eukaryota; kingdom Metazoa; phylum Chordata; class Mammalia; order Perissodactyla; family Equidae; genus Equus; species Equus caballus. The sequence goes on from NC_091684.1 coordinate 82,013,607, forward strand.
TGCAATAACATGGATGGACCTTGAGAGAATTATGTTAAGAGAAATAAGCCAGCGAGAGAAAGATAATCTGTGTATGACTCCACTCATATGAGGAATTTAAAATTATGGACTAAGAACAGTTTAGTGGATACCAGGGGAAAGGTGGGGTGGGGGGTGGGCACAAAGGGTGAAGTGGTGCACCTACAACATGACTGACAAACATTAATGTACAATTGAAATTTCACAAGATTGTAACCTATCAATAACTCAATAAAAAAAAAACTGCACACACACCTCACAGCGTTATTGGGAATCAAGAACTTTTGGTGTAACAGTAAAGAAAATTCACATAAAATCAAACGAGTTAAATAAAATTCCTATAATCTTACATTTGATTTAGAAATACAAGTATGAACTCATAAGGTATTTTTCTTTTTCAAATAAAAATAAATATGTATTTCCCAGCTCTGTGGAAATATGTATTTTAACTGAGAATACCTAGAAGCAATGAAAACCAAGTAGTAATCACCCTTAGCATGCAGACTTTAGTCGCCAGGTCTCAGCAGAAAATATATGAGATGATTCTAGACTATTTTATTGTACAAGAAAACAAAAACGCTAACCGAGACAACCAAAGAAAAGTCAAAAGGGCCCAGTGACCAAATGAAATAATTCTTTTTGGCCAAAGATGGGACAATTTAAACATCAAAAAGAATAATGTTTGCAAAGTGTTGAACTATATCAAGGAAGTTAAAATTCCTGAGTCCATAGTGACAGCAAAAATCCAGCATTGGTCACATTGGAGATTGCTGAAAGACTAAACCATTATTCTGAAAACTGGTAAATAAATGGAAGTATCAAGCATTTATCTGGACTTTCCTGTACAAACTACCTTTTGGGGATACCAACCAATTGATGGTTGAAAGTTCTTACTTATGAAATAATTCCAGCTAATAAATGCAGGAGGAATTACTGTGCTAGAGGATCGCCATTTTGCAGACCTAATAAGATGATGAACCCGGCAATGATCATCAACAGCTGCCAAATCCATTGGGTAGAAGGTTGATGAGACATTTCTTACTGGGTGGATCAGGCTGACATTACCTGAGCCACGGATGAATCTTCACATCCCAAAAGGAAAGGTGGCTGCCTTCCAGTGCTCCTGGTGGACAGTTATGGGAAAGACACAGGACCAGCTGGGACATCATTCTGCAAAAAATCCAAATCTGATCAAGACTCTAGATCTATTATCAACTCACACAAAACAAGATAGAGAAACAGCATCACAGAGTTAGCAAATCCAGAATGTGGAAAATTCTACAGGACAAATGACTGTCTCTTCAACAAATAAATAACAAGGGATAAAGGAAGGAGGAGGAACTTTTGGTTGAGATACAGTGCACAGTGTTTCATTTCCTTTTTTTTTAAACTATGAAAAGAATCAGGGAAATTTAAGCACTGACTGGATATTTAGATGACATTAAGGAATTATTTTTCACATTGCTGTGGTGATAATGGTAAATGGTTATGTTTTTTAAAGTAGCCCATTTCTCTTAGGAATACACAGTTAAACGTTTATTAGTGAATTGGTATAGAATCTGGATTTTCTTTTAAATAATTTGGGGAGGAATAAAAGCAGAGATGGAGAAAGTGGGGTATAAGTGAAACAAGAAAAAAAATTGCAGTTTCATGCTTACCCTCGATTTCCCTAATCTAAATATCTACTCTCCACAGGTATAAATAAATGTGTTCTTAATTCTATCAGAGACTAAGAACTACATACGGTTTTGTGACAATAATTTTAGTTTTAGATTTAAGACCATTTAAGACATTTCCTAATATCGTTCACGCGCCCCCTCACGCACGACGGATCGGTGAAAGCAACAGCCGCCTCCAACCCTCGGTCTCCTGCGGGGCAGCAACCCCACTGCAGCCTCCATCACCGTGCTGCTCCCCGACCGCCGAGCCGGGCAGGGGCTGCCGTCTTCAGGGGCCACACTTGGAAGGACAGAAACCCAACCACCTGACCACCCCAGGTCGTGGAGTCTCCCCTACTTCCAGCCAAGTCTCGAGGGCTCAGAGCAATGTTTGCTGCTCATTTTCTTGGCATCTGATGGCCTGTACTCGCCAGCTTAGGTTGGAGGTTCCATGTAGACGCCTCTCCCTGTTCCTTCCTGAGAAGCCTCCTGCCCTCTCCCGGGAGAACTTTCGGCCGTGTCCTTTTCCTGAAAGGCTCCTGACCTGATGAATTGGTTGAGACAGTCTCTCTGCCTTTGTGGCACAGGGGAAAACGTGGACTTCCCTCTCAAACAACGAACGCGTCATTGTCCATAAACCTGAGCCATCTGAAATTGTTACAACCAGAGAGAAGGGGCTTCTAAAGACTAGGGACCAGTTAAAAGGCCAAAGATGCATCACCTGTTCAGCACAAAGGACCTGTGTGTGTTTCAAGGCAGTGGGCAATCAGTGGTTAGGACACTATTAGCCAGTGGCTGTCTTGTTCATGGTGACCTGTCACCCTGCCGAGGGACACAGGATGGTGTCATTGAGCTGGCCTGAGCTTTGGAATCAAACAGATGTTGGTTGGATTCCAAATCAGCCTCTTACTAGATATTTCGATTTGGACGGTAACTATTGATGGCCAGGCCTCTGGTCCCTCCTCTGTGAAGCATCTCAGTAACCCTACTTCACTGGATTGCTGTGAAACGCCGTACAAGCCCTGAGCACTGAGCGCGTGTGTGGGAGCCCTGGTGAGGTTCTTTGTGAACTCCAAAAGCGTTACTTTGTCAGCCAAAGTGGACTTTTCTGGAACATCACGTCCATTCTCAAAGCAAATACTTTATTCATCTTCTCATCTTGTTCCAGAAGTCTCCTTCTATCTTTTTGGGTTTCCGGCCTGGCCCTCCAACCCTAAAAGCCTTTGGCCCCAGTGCCCTTCTGAGTTCAGGGTTCTTCCGTTCAGCAGATCACATGGCAGCAGCGCCCTGGTCACTTATCTCGATAAGGCACCGTGGGAGGGAAAGCTCTGGCGGGGACGGTCGCATTCGCCACACTGGTGCAGAATGAGGGAGGGCAGTTCGAGGGGTCTGCAGTTCTCTACTCATCTGAAAATGATGAACGATTTCCTGCCAAGGCTGAGCAAGTTGCTAATTAATGATCTGGCAATGGCACCCGCTGTCCGCTGCCCAGTTCATTTGTCTTCCCTGTGTGGACAGATTAAGGGCTGGAAATACAGTCTGGGGCCCTTGCTCGTTCCGCGGGTGTCTCGTTTTCTGTTGTTTTAAGGCCTGGCTGCTTGGAGTAGGTGCTAGTCGGGAAGGGTGAAGGGCGAGTGTGCTTCACAGGAGTTCCCAGGCATGTCGGGGCAGAAGGAGGGCAAGGGGTAACGTTCGTGAGTGTCCATCAGGGACCAGGAATGTACAAGTTCCTTAACAGTTCTTATTCCGATTAATCCCCAGGCAACCTTAGGAGGGAGATGAGGTGGGAAGGATTGCTCCCATTTGGAGCTGAAGAAAGTGATGTTCAGAGAGGATAAGTAATGTGTTCAAGGCCACAGAGCTAGCAAGTGGTTCATCCGAGATTTCAACATAATCAGTTTGATTCCAAAGCCATTCTATGTAACCCCTGTACCACACACTCCCAAACAAAGCCAATATCTGCAGAATCTAAGCAATATGTTGTTTGGAGATACGATTATGGGTACAATATACACAAAATCCTGGATTTCATGAAAGGAAGGGCTGGGACCCGGAAAGAACACAAAGATAGCTTTTCAAGCTGCGTAGCAGTTCATGGCTGTTGCTCTTTGTATTGGGCTTCATCACTGACATATGGTACATAAAATATGTATCAAATAATATAGAAAAGAAAAGATCTAATGCCTTCTTCAAATCCTAAACAAATGCTCTCATGAGCCAGTAATTTTCACCAAAAATAAGGTAAAGACAAATCCACTAGTCAGAATTAGTGTGCAGAATGCTATACTAGGCGCTTTTAGAGATTAGAAACAAAAAGAAATATAAAATAAACTTCCTGTTTGCATGATACAATATGCTAAGGAAGCTAGGCTGAGGTATGTGAAAAATACGCATCATTTTAGAGACTTTATTGAGATCATCTGGCCTTTGGTCTATTTTACAAGGATTTTTCTCCAGTCTAGAGAGAGGATGCTCAGAAAAGACCACGATTCCAACCCCACTCTTAGTGTTGCACATTGCAGGCCTGTGGTCCGGGGCCTGACTCCCGCCAGCCCGGTCAGTGCTGCTGTCTGCCCTTTGGAGAGCTGCTGGGGCAATCCACTCTTGTTGACCGGGCGTCAGCAGCCATGGGGCTCAAGGAGACCACTTGGGGTGGAGTGGCACCTGTGTCCCTCTCTGCTTCTTAATTCCTTTCACAATGGAAAGGTAAGCCTCCTCAGGACAGACTCTTTCCAAAGATAAATGACAGCCGATGTCATTCACGGTCACCTGGGACATTTCCCTGTTGCAAACACAAATTTGACCCGCTGGAAGGGTGGGTCCTAGAAGGCAGGCACATCTCACAGTGCCTGGCATGGAACCTTGCTCACAGACAGGGACAAACATATGAAATCATTGAAGTGCATCCCCTGTCTCAAGGATTTCAGTGCCCACTCCCCTGGGCCTGGGCTCTGCAGACCACGCCCACCCTCTGGATTTCTGCCAGGCCCTTCCCTGTCCTCCACCATCACTAGCGTCTCTCACATCAGACTGTTTCTCCCCCTGAATGGAATAAGCAGTATCTCAGCAGCTGGGGGAAAGTGTTCGCGGCTCATGAGTGACGAGCAGCAATGGCTGTTCAGGACTCCAGCACTTCCCACACTGGGCACAACCCGCAGATAGGACCCGTCTTCCCATTGGAGAGAAAACCGGCTGCTGAATATTGCCTTTAATTGAGCAAACTTTTATTGGTACTTAAATCGTGGCACCAAAATACATTTCAACTGATTTAAGTCCAACACCATAAAGGAGAAATTACAGCACTGAAACATTCCCTCATCTATCACAGTAGGATGAATTTAGATTACTACTCAATCTATAGTTCTCTTTTTCCTAGGCTTTGTTGCATACAATTTTGTGCAGTTTTTCAACATTAGATAAAATTTTTTAATTTATTAGGGGAAAAAAATCAGACTTCAAACCAACAAATGTCATCAAATCTACTGAGAGCACCGACCATTAGGTTTTGTGCTAATTAAAGAGCCACACTGATCACATTGATTGAAAGCTTTGCCAGTGAAACTTACAGTCAACAACGTGCTTCAAATAAAAGTCAAAGTAGTGTCCCAATCATTGATTTCAAACAAGTAGATTTTATGTTTAGAAACACTGAAAAAGGATTTATAAGTAAATACAGAAGGAACAAAACATCACTGCATCAATCCAGAAAGACTTAAAAAAATATTTTGAGAACAAGAAGAAATACTATTTAGTCAACTTTGTTGTTCTTTCAGCTGCTTAAATCTCACAGTATCTGCAAATATAGCTGAAAGATGCTAACTCTCGAAAGCCTATATTTCTAGGCATTTCCCATTGACTGTATTGGAATTTTGCATGTTATGTTTTATGGATAGCATTCTGCTTCACTTTTCCATCTGAATAAACTGGACAGTTCCCACTCTGAGTGGCCATTCACTTGATCCTAGGAGGCGTGGTGACAGGGACACCACAGTGAGAGGAACAAAGTCAGAACTCTTAACACATGCATCACAAAGTCACCCAACTTTAAGTCACAAGATGGAAAAGACGTTGATTCAGTTTTGCACCAAAGCTTACAGGATATTATCACTCGAAATTAGTGGAAATGGCAACTAATGTAAAAGTTAAGGTGAATGATCCAAGCTGACTGACTTACTGAATCCCGTACAACCTTCATGCTGAATCTCCCTACTAATAGACTTGGTGATGAAAATCCTTGTCTACTACTACTCCACAAGTCAGTAGAGGCACGGTTCTCATGGGAAGCTAATCTCAGTTGCTAGGGAGCACAGAATGGCATATGGTCTCCACGCAGTTCTGCCAGTACATCCTAATCTCAATCTACAACGCTCTATGGGTCTTCCTTGATAATCACCACTAGAGAAGTTTAATTTTGTCACTATCTTCCAAAAGAGTCCATGCCAATAAAAAGGAGGCCAAATTCCCTTGACCTCAAAAGAAAATTAAGCCCAAGATTCACCCTGCCTTCCCTCTCTGGGGTGTAAGATTAGTACCAACACACAGTGTAACGGTCTATTGCTTTATTGGAGGGGGGAGGGGTTATACCTTAGTAGGGAAAGAAATCAATTAAAGGGCTACAAATGCAGGGAGCAATAATGTGAAAACAGTAATGCACAAAATGAGTAACTGTGATCATTTTCTCAAGATGACTTGATTTGTGGAAGAAAAACTTTAATTACTATTTCAAACAAAATCCACACGAAGTATAAATTGGTCTCAATAACGTTAGCAGAGAATATGTTCTAGAAAGTATCACTAACTGGATGTAAAATTCTGGGAGCAATATAATAGAACAGTCCCAGATGGTTAGGCTGAGGTCAGCACCTAATGAGGATGAAAGCTTTGTCTGTGGGGAATTTTGGACAATACCTGGAGAAATATTACAGCAGGCATAATCAAATTGAATTGTTTTCACCAAGTGTTCTAATGTTTCATATAAAAGTTTTTTCCTACATGCACTTCAGTTTCACAGAATACTAAACACAGGAGAGAACACTCATGTGAGATATCTAACTCCTTGATATAATAACGCATACAATTCAACACGCTCACACTATCATCACACGTAGGGCTCTCTGCAACCACAAGGTGATAGCTATGGAAAGCATGGACCCAGGATCAATATCTAGAAAGCAGCCACTGCCTCCTTTATGTGTGTTACCTTTTGGCATTTTTTCTTCATTTTCTCAACTGACTCTGCTACTGTTACTGCCTCTTAGCAAAACTGGTAAAAACAAAATCATAATCATCAGAGTCCTGAACATAGGACTCTGGCAACCAAGATGTTTAAAACCTTCTATCTTCTGGAGCAAAGATAGCACTGTGGGATATTTAGAACTCTGAGAGACAAATGGTGGTCACATATTTTCCTGGCTTAAAGACTCTCGTGACTTTCCCAATCAGGTCATTATAACAGTTCCTGACTGAAGTTTATTTGAAAGCTACCACAAGAAAATTCTGCTCCTGGAGTGATATGAATAGTCCAATAAGTTCTCTCTGATTACTTTCCATTCATTGAATACCCACAGGCATTGAACAGTGTGACATCAGGGCCAGAACCTGGCATCAGGTCACAAATTCCACTCTCACAAATAACATCTTTTGCAGTAGCACCATCTTTCATGTAGAATTGGTCCATAACTTCTGGGTCCAGCTCATGCATCAGTATTTCCAGGGTCTGATCTGGCTAATTGATGACCTGAGTCTCTGGGAAACCCAGACTGTACAAGTACCAACAGTCGGAATTCACACATCCCGGACAATAGGTTGCTCCATTTGGGAAAATTGCATTAAGAAGCTAGTTATTCCTGAAAATTCCAGTGTATGTACCCTTGGAGAGAAGCCTTCATGAAATCCTTAGGAAAATAAAAGATTTTAATTGAGTCAAACCCACTGTAATCCCTGGCAAGCTTCAACAGGGGATCCAGTGCTTTCAGCAGAGGTGGTTCCACATGTCTTCAAAATGAAACTTCTCTTGGAGATAAACATGCTACTCGGAGCCCACAGCTTGCTGCTTGGCAGTTTTTGTCACACTTATAATTGAACACAAAACATCCTTCAAATGTATGTCCCACTGGGATCTTGGGATGGTGTGGAGGTTCCCAGATCCTTGGTTTGCAACTGTTTGCTGCTGGGAGAACCAAACCTCCAGCAGCTTCTTGGTCCCTTAGAAAACATGGGTCACTTCCATCACCATGAGACTAGCAAACAATCAACAACCACAGAAAATAAGCTAAATTAAACCTCTTCTCCCATTGCTGCCTCTGCCACCAATTATTCCAGCTACGTTACTAAAGTTCAGGCTTCTTTTTTTCTATAATTTTGTATTAAATTTTTTTGAAAAAAAGGATTAACAAAATTTTCCCAGTTTTTTTTTTTTTTTTTTTTGAGGGGGGAAGGAGATGACAGTTGAACCTGACTCTGTTGGAAACAGAGGCAGATACAGTTTGGTATCTTATGGTCCACCATTTCCCGTTAGAGAGAGTAGAGATAGCAGCTAGCCAGTGTCTGTGTACGCCAGTACTTAGTACTGTGTAAGCCAGGATTTCTAATATTAAGTGACCCAGCCAAGGTCACACAAATAGTTCGGACTGGGTCTTCTCATTCCCAGTTCAGCCCTCCTTCCTCACCACCTGGACATACTGCAGCCCCATCCTAAATGTAATACCCTTTCAAACACCAAATGCACACAACTGACACAGCCTGCGAACCCTTGTTATACCAGCGTTCACACCTGCCTATGCAGAGTGGGATGGAAAACAACAGGGCACCTGCTCCCTCCTGACTGTGACATGGACACGGCACATGTGGAGCCTCAGTCCTCACCTGTGAGGAGGAGGCAACCATTCCCACCTCACAGATATCTGCATTTTCTTGTACTTTCCACCCCACACCCAACAGTGGCCATTCTCTCTCCTTTTCAACTCCTCCTTTCACCCCAACCAAGCATGGCTCACAGGGCCTTCGCGTGGGTCAGGCCTCATGGGCCTGAGGCCCCTAGACTCCACGAGGAGCAACACCTGCCCTCTGCCACAGAACTCCCTCTGACAAGACAGACCAGGGCCTGGCATGGAAACAAGTATGTGTGACTCCCGGAAGTGAGGACTTGATGCTCTGCCCCAAACAAGAAGAGTTGGTCAGGATGTCTTTCCCCGTGTTCAGCTTTGTAGCAGAAGTCGCAGCTCAGAGAAGAGGGTTCAGGGAGTGACGTGTCTTTCCCTGTTTCACTGATCAGCCTCCACTCCCGGCTGAGGAATGGGGTGAGGCGAGGTGAGAGGTATAGGGCCAAAGAGTTGAGATTGCGCCTTTCAAGAACTTACTGCAGCCTCTTTTGGTTTGCCAGAAATTAGCCTAATCAATTTCACTTTTTTTTTCCCCCAGGTAAATTGTGCCAAGAGAGTTGCTAACCTGGCACACAAAAGTTTGCTCTTTGATTCCTTTATGAGTATTCACCCTAGCACACAACTTCATTTTTTCTAATATGCCCATCATGCAATCAACTAATGAGAAAAGAATCTAAAGGGGTGGTGAATCATTACATCTACCAAATGCTGGGCTGTCTGGATAGTTTCTCAAGTGAGGACTAAGCCCGTGTTTGTGCAGTCTATGAGTTTCAGGTGTGTCGGAAGGAGATCTTGATCTATTTTTAGATCAGGTAATTCTGGGTTTTTTAATAATTCAAACTAGGCAGAAAAAAGTCTTGAATAATCATTTTGTAACAGCATCACTGCCAAGCCAGGGGGCAATGACAGCTTCCCAGAAGTATTTATCGTATCTGCCCAAAATTATTCTTATCTGTCCCAAATTAAGGAAAGTTTCGATTTCAGAGCAATTTAGAGAATAAACAATGCCCTGACCTTTGGCAAGGAAAATTTGAGTTGGTCCTTCTCCATTTCTTCTGTTAACCAAAATTCTCTCCACTTTGAATTTTACAAGGGCCAGAGACCACTCCAGAGAACCCAAACCAATCTCCACTTATCGATGGGATGGAGACAGCATCAATCACACGACGGAGGAAATCTCCAATCTCCCTTACTCCTGTTCAAGCACATGTGACGCTCCTTCTAGGTCCACACACTGTGTACCAACACTGGGGGCCTTCAGCGGGGGATAAGAACAATGTCCTCCTTCTAAAAGCTAGGAGTCTGGTGAGAAAGCAGGCACAAGATACAAAGCCCCTGGGATGTGGACCAAAAATCATGGGCGTCCATGGGGGATGACTAATGAGATCTGGAAAAGCTTTTGGGGGAGATGAGATTAGATCTGCACCGCTCAACACTGAGATGGTGGATTTGGGGAAAATTTTTTCGTGGAAGTAAAATAGGCGGGAAATGTTCAAAGAATAACTCAATGTAGTAGAAATGTGGGGTGTAGAAATATTGAAACGTCCACAGCCCAGGAAGAAATGTTTTCCAACCAACATCCCTGACCATCACTGCATCCCCAAGTCTGGGGCACCTAGAAAGAACACCAAAATTGCTAGCAACCATGATCTTCTAGACTCCTCTCACTGCAGTGTTGATCCAAAAGTACCTGCTAGTCTCATCTGACCATTTACAAAGCAATTTTCAGGCACCTGTCAGTGGCTCAGTGGAGATACTGCAAGATAGAGGTATGCTTCCTGAAGTCAGAGCACAATATCAAAGAGGTTTAGTGCCAAGTCATGAATTGCAAAGAGAAGCTGCACTGATCCAGACAGAGTTACCCAAACAAAGGTATCAGCTAGGGGCGCTCAAGGTCTGCCCAGGGTGTTTCAGAAAGGCTTCAGGTTTGCTGTGGGGCTCCTGCGTCTGGAACTACTCCTAAGAGTCTTCTGCCTATGAGGCAAACATGGTGAAAAGCCTATTATAATTCTTTTTCTAAAGGAAAGCAAACACATTAAAATAAGTTCTTATGTAATTCATGATAAAGCAGAATTTGTGAAACAGAATTCATGTGGACATGTTACTTGAGTAAGAAATTTACCAAGTAATAAGTTTAATTTTATGTCCCAACCAAAGTTTTGTCTTATTTTCAAATAGCGGGCTATTTCTTAGTCATTTCCAAATGCTAACTCAGTGAGCTAAGTTTCTTTTAGTATAGTGTCATTTTCATGTTGTATTCCCTATTATTTTTGAAGGTGAAGCTGTCAATACATGAATCGCTCAGCGAACTATATGTTTAAGAATAATTTATATCAATAACCAGGTGACATTAGTTGAGAAGATGCATATACTGCTGCTGTGTTTATGACTGTCAATGTTTGAATAACTAACTTTAATATCTTAAATTATTACATTAGATTGACTAGTTTTATAAGAAGATCAAAGTGTACAACTCATCATTCTGTAGGCCCTTGATAATATTTAATTTTCCCTCAATGTTATGCAGAAAAATTGTTCTAAATTCATTATAGAAAGTTATATGCCATTTACCATTATGAAGGAAGATGAGAACAATGTGACATTTTTTGTAAATGTTTTCCAAATGTCCAGAATCATGATACTATATGAAGAAGTCATTATTTATTATATATAGTAATACAAATATTTTATTTGCATCATTTAGGACTGAGTTTGTTTGCAAGTAACGGAAGACCCGACAGTGCTGGCTTATTTGTCCATAGTAAGAAGCAATGTGTGCAACACAGCCCACAGCTAGTATGGAGGCTGACAGTGTCACAAGGATCCAGGCCCCATCTGTAGTCCCAACCCACCAACCTTAGTTTGAGGTTTCTGTACCATAAATACAGGAGAGCTGCTGTGCTCCCAGGCACTGTGTCCACCTTCCAAAATGGAAGACAGATGATGGATGGTGGGGTGAAGGACAGAGGGCACAAGCCAGGCTTGTCTGGTCATCAAAAATACATCTATTTTTTACTGTAAACTCCACATAGTTACTTGTGTTTCTATCTGAACAGCCCTAATTGGGTAAAAAATATTATTCAGACTTACAAAAATGTTGCAACAATAGTACAAAGAACTTCCCCTCAACTTCACTCACACCACACCCTCCTGCTTTTCCTCCTGATGATCTGGAAACTTCTCTGCCTTCTTGGCAAGTTCATCCTCCTCTACTTAAACTTGGAATGTTGGAGCTCCTCAAGGCTGCCTCTGGACCCATCCTCTTCTCCATCTACACTCTTTCCTCAGATGAACTTGTGTGCACCCATGGCTTATTACCACACACGGCGTGCCAGGTGGCTTGGGCCAGACCACTCCTCTGATTTCCACATTTTTGTCTGTATATTGTCTTTGATATATCCTGTAATATCCAATTGTCTACATAATATTGGCTCTTAAATGTCTCAAATATTTCTCCAACTAAAGTCACAAACAGAACTTATTTTCCCCACCCAACCCACACCTGTTCCTCTCATGTTCTGGTGTTTTCTATCTCACTGAATTTTACTATAGCCCATCAAGTAGTGTGAGCCAGAAATCTTGTAGCCCCATTTGACACCTCTCCGATTCATATTTCACACCCCACGTCAAATAGCCCTTTCCTCAGGAAGACTTCCCTGACCTCCCTAACAGACAAATCTCCTAGAACTGGCCTTCCCACCTTCGCTGCACCTCTCAGAGTTATGATTTTATAATTATTTGTATGGCCACCTAATCAGCATCTGTCTCCTCAACTAGACCACGAGCTGGGTGAGGGAAGGACTCTGCTCCTGTGCGACAGCCTCACCTCCTAACTCATTATCTCCAATGGTCAGTGCTCAGTAGGTATTTATGGAATGAATACTTCAACAGGCACCTTTCCAACATCTGCCTTTGTCCTGAAACATCTGGATTCCCTTCCTCTCCTTGGCAGATCATTTAAGGGAGAGAAGACCAGTTCACTTCCCCCTTGTTGAATCACCCCTACGTATTCTTGACAGATTTCACAGGTCGAACAGATCCAACTTCTCTAGTTCAAGCCAAAACTCTTTCTTGCATTACCAATATTCCGGAAATTGAGGTGCTCAGATTTGGTAAATGAACTTGACCTTGGTAAAGATTTAGTAGTCCTTGTTCAAGCTGATAGTGGGGATAGCAGAGCATGCACACACTTGGAGGGAGAATATCTCCAGGGACGGGCACAGGGGATTCAAAGCCCTGAGGCAGGACCTCACCTGGCATATTGAGGCAGCTCGAGGCCAGCAGTGGAGTGTGGGGAGAAGAGGCTTTTACTCTGAGATGGGAAACGTGTGGAGGTGTTCCAACAGAATAGCAGCATGAGCCTACTTACATTTTAAAAGAATCATGGTAGCTACTACATGGAGAGCTGCCTGTAGCCGGTTGAGGGCAAGGGAAGAATTAGGGAGAGAAGTGCTACTACCTATTGTCCTCCACTTTCTGGTCTGCAATTGGTGGAAGCTGTTCCCTTGAATGGATCTGGAAAGAGAGGGCTTATGGGAGAATGGGGTGGAAGAAATGGGGCAAACAACAAGGGGAGCAATTCTCTGGACAACGCAGAGGAATTCTCATACAGGACATGATAGAGTTAATCACAGGTTTCCGAGCCAGGGGGCGCTCCCAGAGAAAGGATGGTAGTGTCTCCCTTGAAGTGGGCTGGCAGACTTGCTCTGTCTCAGGCTGGAAGAGAATAATGGTTCAGCTCAGTTATGGACGGCCCCCTAAGAAGCCCTTAAGAACTAACTGCAGCTCAGACATGACTGCACCATGGCCTGCACAGCCACGCGTGCAGGGTCCAGGAGCGGAGAGGTGATGCGTGGGCCCTGCAGCACCTCATGCCCCAAGCTGTTGTCCCTCTTAACCAGTCCTGGGGTCAGAGCCCTGCCAGCCTCTGCACATGATTCTTGGTCCCACCCCTATGGTCTTCACGTTTGTGGAAATTCCTCCAGGATTTTGAAAATCAGTTGAGTGGCCATGGTAAGGGGCAAGGCCTTGGGATGGAGGAAGGACTGGACAAAATACTCACCCTTCCCCTTGCCAACTGGTAATCTATGGCAGTCATCTGCCTCACAAAGGAGTCGGTGTCCCACTCTGTAAAATGGGGTCAGTTATCAGCTGACCTCAGTGAGCTGTAGGAAGTACCTAGCGTGGTACCTGACACAGAATACATACTGTATAAGATTCTGTTCTTACTCAATTTCTTCTGTTTCTTCATAGGTGTTTTCATGGGAAGGGAGGTAAGGCTGTATCTGGAACTCTTACCAGGTGCTATTTCCAAGGAAATCTAAAATACATTTTTTAATCATGTAGAGCTAGTCTCTTCTTTGTTCTCTTTTTTCAACTTTTCTAGTGGCCTTAATATGCAGATTTTTTCAGACTAACTTAAGCATCTTAAAAAGTTGAGGTGATTCTGGGTTGAGAGTGTGATGGTCCTCCTGGGAAGCTGTGCAGGCCACTCGGTGAGAAGTGACCGGCATCGAGAGGAAGCGGTCAGCAGTGCCACTCACTCTGGGCCTCCGCCCACTCAGCAGGGCATTCACCACACCAGCATGAGAAGCTGAATATCCGGTAACTTGGAAACTTAGAATTCAGTTTCACGTCTGCGTCACTCTCAGGAAACCCAGACTACGTGTGTCTGTGAATGGAAGTGTCCCTTTGGTTACATGGAGAGTGGGGTGAAGGCAGGTTGGAAATAAACAAAAGACAAGCAGACCACATTGTCCTTAGGAGCTTCAGTGTCCCACAGTGGAAGGTCAGCGCTATGAGGCACAGGCTTGGTCTGTCACTGCTGGATCCCCACAGCCTGGGAAGTGCCAGCGGCCCAGGTGCTCAATGAAGTCTTCTTAGTGGCATTGTTGAATGCCAAGCCAGTAATGTGGTCTCTCCAACAGCTGGCATGACAGATTTAGGGCCTAGGTCAGTGACCGTGACAATCATTGATCCCCTTGTGCATGTAGGAAACAACGTCTGTGCTTGATTGAGAGGACTGGGCAGTGAACTCTGACTTTTTGCAAAAATCTTGGGGGAAATGACCTCTGCTCCTCGCTCCCCGATCTGTATCCCAGCTCCTGAGGATTTGACTAATTAGCATCTGGCAGGTGTCTGGGAAAAGCTGCAGGGCAGCAGTGAGGTAATGGCCCCGCACGTGCCCCACCCCCATTCCACTACCGAAAATTCCTCCGTTCAATTGCCAGAAGGATGACTTTTTTATTTTTGTAATTCCCTTGTAGGTTCTGGCTCCAGTCACGCTTGCAGAAACTTCTGCACTCGCCTTCCCTCTCCCCCTACCTCAACAACAGCTGTGCTCCAATTAAAGTTACTGTTCCCTCGAGAGAGAGTCGGTTCTGTCTTCTCCAGGCCCACACCGGCTGTGGCAGGAGGCAGGCTCCTCCCCCACCCGCCGCCCCTCCCACACTTGGGGCAACCCACAACCCACACTCTGGTGAGTAGTGATTTTTACCATGGTCTAGTAACAGAAAAGTTAGCTGTTTTCTCAACTTTATAATTTTCAGGTAGTGCTAAGGGGCTTTTTCATCACTTCACTGGTTCCTGAACTGTCTAGTTAGAAGGTAATTTAGATACTTGAAGTGGTTGATTTGGTTCAGACATTTGTAGTCTTGGGGATAATCAACTATAAATTGTGAAATAAAAAGCTTATGCTCAGAACTGTACAACACAAAGAGTAAACCCTAATATGAACTATGGTCTTGAGTTAGTAATAATGTATCAATATTGGTTCATCAGTTGTAGCAAATGTACCACACTAACGCAAGATGTGTGCCTATGTGGGAACTCTGCATATTATCTGCTCAATTTTTGGTAAACCGAAAACTGCTCTAAAAAAATAAAGTCTATTAATTAAAAAATAATAATAAAGGCAGGGAGGTAGTAGATGAGAGCATAGATGAAACAAGAGTAGTCAATAGTTATAATTTTTGAAGCAAGGTGATGGGTCCATAGCTGGGGGTTCATTATATTATCCTATGTCCATGATAAAGTTTTTCTTTTGGTCTTATGCTATTTCAATTACATGTCTTTTCTCATTATAAAAATAATTCATACACATTGTACACATTTAAAAAATATTGGAAAGTACCTATAATGGAGTCACTCAAAAATACCTACCGTAACATTTTGGCATGGACACATACACAAATAACAAAGCTGGGACCATACTGAAGAAGTAGTTGTGGACCCTACCGTTTTATTTTTCTAACTTAGTATGGTACCATGAACGTCTTCCCATGTCTTACAATATCTCCAAAAGCATGCTTGCTTTTTAAATAGTTGCAATAGGACTTCAAGGTATGGATACACTATAAAGTCTAGAAACTAAATACCCACCTGAATGGCCCTCATCCCATCTGGTTGAGATTGTCAGAGGTGTGAGAGCTGCAATAGGCACCAAGTCGTGTGACAGAACAGGCTGACAGCTAGAAAGTCGTTTGGCCTTGGTCCCCAGCTGGTGGTGAATTTCTCACACTTCAAGTTGTAAATGCACCTTCAGGCTATTTAACAGAGAGGAAGAGGCGCTTTGCTTCTCCAGAATGCACACAATCTCAGGTGGATTTGCTATTTACAAGACAAAAAGCGGCTGGGATTCGAGCATTTAGAGCCCCAGGGTGTGTGTAGTCGCGCTCTCTGGACTGAGAGCCGGCACTCTCAGAAGTGCCCGAGGATAAAGGCACCCACCGAAACACTCTGACCCTTCTCTCCTGCTCAAGAAAGCACCTCTGAGAGCAAAGGAGTGAGAAGAATGTCATGACAATAAAATTCACTTAGAAACTGTAGCAAATCCTTGAAATCGACCTCGCCCCCAGCTGTGACCCTGCACCACCTGGCGGGGTGGCCTGTTAGGCCCTGCCAGCCCAGGGTTGGGCCCAGTGACAGGTCTTCTCGGCTAACCACTGCCCTCCTGGAGTAGAGAATCAGGGTTAAAGTTGGCCTGCAGTGGGACCAAACAACCACGTAGATGGAATGTCCACTGGCCAGAGGGTGTTATGTTTGACTGCAGATCATACAACTGTGAGACTCCTAGATCAGATCTGGAAGAAGCAGGTTCTTACCGCGTAAGCCAATCCTCCCTGAGGCTGAGCAGATATAGGCGCCAGCCCACCCAACCTTTGCCAAAGGTATTTTCTTCCACAAAGCTGGAGAGAAAAGGGGCTTAAAACTTTAAATTTGAGAAGATGTGTTTCCTAAAATCCAAGTCTCTTAGCAATATATCTGGACCTTTATCTTGGAGAGTTTATCTAATCAGACAACTGTAATATGCATTGTGACGTGAACACCAAGAAGTGAAATTGATGCGGGCTCGAGGAGTCGAAAGAAAGATTTCTTGGACTCTCAAGGTCTGGCAGTAGTGCTCTCTTATTCGGAGAATAGCATGGAGTAACATGGGGGCAGGACCCATGGGCAGTGAAGAGCTGCAATGGGTTGAGGGTAGGGCTAAATTTAAGGCATAGGTGTGTGAGTTATCTCTTTACAAGACAAAGGAAAGATTATGTTAAAAAGTCGTTAAAATGGTATCAGTGCAGGTGAGGTCTGGTTATTGGGTGGTCATATAACTTTGAATACAAATCAGATCAGATCAGGTCAGGACGTCCTGTGCTTCCCAGAGGATGATATAGATGGGTATGTAGGGCAGGACACCTTGGGCCTTTCTCCCTGGGGCAGCCTTGATCCTCACCAAAATTAGTGCTTGAGAGGGCTTTGCAATGCCAAAAGTTCCAGCTGGATTCATGAGACCTGGGTGGCCTTAGCCTTCACCTGAGCTCCCATGAGTCAGGGTCAAGGGGAGTCTTCCAGTCAACTCATCTGGGGAAGTTTCATCTATTAATTGAATTCCTGTGTCCCAGGATTTCTAAGTGCACCTATAGCAAGGTTCCCACCCTTGTGAATTGACCCATGTAAAGAGTCTCCTGGACACCCCTGAGGACCACAGAGTTGACCAGTGAATGAGTCAGCCAGAGATTGAAGTCATCGATTCAGAAGGGCTGAGGGAGGGTGGGCGTCAAAGGACATGCAGTCATCCAGGTTTCAAGAGAAGAGAAAATGCTTCACCAAGAGAAATAGCTCCTCCTGGCTCAGAGAGAACGAGAGAAGCCAGTGGGAAGACACTCCTGCATTACAGGGAGCTATGATTGTGGATGCTTCTCAGAGGCCCTCATCTCCTCAGGTAGCACCCTGCCCACCTTAAGATGCAGAGAAAGAACACCCCATCAACATCCATCACTGTCCACTTTGAAGAAACAGGCCTCTTCTTTAAGGCTGCAATTTGGACAGATCTGTTTCATTCACCAGGATCTCAGATCTTCTTGGCGCTGAGGCCTATAGGAGTAACCCCAGCTCCAGCCAGCTCTTCGTTGGGCCTGATGGTGGCCGAGGGGACTCAAAAGTGTTACCTGCCCCAAAAGGAAATCAGTAGAAAGCTTAAAATAACAATGATAGAGACAGAGCCTGAGGGAGAAATGATGCCAGCATTCCAGCTACAGAAGCAGGGAGCAGCTTCCCGAGGGCTGTCTGCTTTCCTTCACTTGGGCCCGTCACCTCAGGCGGGTAACAGGGTAACGTTCCTGCATCCTCCAGCCAGGGACTGGGCACTTCAGAGACTAGAATTTGGAATGTTCCTCTCTTCAGGTAGACGTGGTCACAATGTGATTCCAGAGGGCCCTGTGACTTGGTCAGCTGCAAGGGAAAACCATCAATGTCCTGAGAACGTTCTTTAAAGTAAGGGGTTTCTGAGAGCGCCAGGATGGGGCCATGAGAGATGAGGAGGAAGAGGTGGCCGCAGGCAAGAAATCACTGCTGTTGCCCAAATGCCCAAAGTAAAAACACTATAAAATATGTCATGTAAAGATGAAACCATTTAGAAAATAATTTAGAGAAATAATTTACAAAGAAGGTAAGACAGTTAAAACTAAGGAATTAAAGGTAGACAGGCCGTGAGACTAAACCACTTAGACAACAGCACTTAAATAATTAATCACAAGGACAAAAGATTAAACTCTGAAGAAGATTATTTATGAGTAAAATACATGAGCAAAATAAGTTTAAAAAATTAGAATAAATAAAAGAGCTGTTAAAGACCAATAAACCAAATAGACATGAATGAAATTTTTATTCAAATGAAAGTTTAAAAATATTTTTTTAAATGTCCACAATAGCAGACTAGTTAAATAAATTATGATAGATTATATGGTACAATATTAAGATACTTCTGAACTTAATGTTTTAGAAAAAGAAGCAACAATACCTAGTATGCTCCTGGCACAGTACAGGATAAAATTAAACATAGTAAAATCTCAATTTAAACACATATATATAGTCAAGACATGCAATTATGTATTCATTTAAAAATATGTGTGCACACATATGTGCATGCTTGGTTAACAGTCTGGAAGGAAATGCATTGAAATGCTAAGGGTGCCTAACTCTGCGGGATTGCTAGCCATTTAAACTGGCCACACTTTTTTGAACTTCTTACAATGAATCAGTATTACTTTTATTGCCAGAAAAAAAATGCTCTTCAAAAAAATATATCTGTAGAAAATGAGATTTTTTTTGTTGTTTTTGAGTTATTCTTTTAGAGACATTTAATTTTTACTTGAAGGAATATTATGGAAGGGGGAATAACTTCAAATTATATTCTTAATCAAATAAGAGGCTATAATGTCCATGCGTTCATTAAAAGATATTCATTGTGCATTAGTTCATGCCAAACACTCGCCTAGGTACTGGGGATGTGACAAACCAGATAAAAATCTTCTCCTCTTAAGGGTTGTATTCTAGTTGGGAGAAATATACAATAAACAAAATAGAGTGTATGTCCGGTGGTGGTAAAGACTATAGAGAAAAATAGAGCAGCGGGAGAGAGAGTTGGTTCCAGGAAGCTGCTTCATTTTCACATAGAGGGGGAAGGACAATTCCCTAAGAAGGTGACTTTTGGACAAAGACCTGAAGGAGGTGAAGGCGCCCTCCCATGGACACCTGAGGGAAAGCGTTCAGGCCGAGGGAACACTGGTACGAAGGTGTCCGAGGCAGCGAGGGATGTCTGCGGAACAGCACGGAGACCTGTGTGCTGGACGGAGTAAGGGAGAGGGGAGCAGGAGATGAGGGCAAAAGGCAACTTTGGCTGTGACTGTGAGCGGGGTGAGCAGAGGGCCATCAGCTGAGAAGAACATAAACAAAGAGTCCCGGTGGCCGGGTGCTGTGCGCTCTCAGATGTACTTGTGTCAAGAACGACTAGTCCTCTCAAGGCTTGAAATGTGCGGCTTAGGGCTTCAATATGACTTTAGCTAAGGTAGACGCAAAGAATTAGGGGCTTGTAATCATTTATTTCCAAGAAATAAGTTAGTCATTCAAGGCAAAACCAATTTCAAACTACATAATTTGGAACAATAAAATATGCTAAAATAACTTGGATGAATAAAGATATAGAAATTCTAAGTGGGTAGCTTACAGCAGCCATGGGGTCAATTATGTGGAAACTACTAGAAAGCAAGTGGGGCACTCAGAACCTGAAGATCTGGAATGTTGTAAAGCTGGTGCTTTTGTCAGGTGAAATCCAGGACTTGCTGAGTTAAAGGCAGCAGGTCTCCCAAGCTGGTCATTGCAGTGAAGTTTCCAGAAATAGTCTGTGTACATCTACAGCGGCCTCACAGCTGCCAGAGCAAGACAAAAATCAGCTGTTGGAGAGATTCTTTGACTAGAAGCTTCACAAAGAAGCAGAGCTGAGCTGTCCCCAGGCCTAGGTACGTGTAGCGTGGCCAGGTGGTGAGCGCCAGGGCAGCCGTGGCCTACTGAGCTTGGGAACCACGCTGGGGTCATGAAGGTAGCCATTAACCTGACAGAGCACCTTCATGCAAACTGTCATTGCTTCTACTTCCCAGTGCATATTATAGCCACGTCTTCCAGCTAAGCCCAGAGTAAAAGACAGCTCACCAACAAGCACAGGGACACTGACCTCTAGACCTTCAGGCCTGGTGCTTTCCTCACTGGGGCCTCACTTGGCAATGGACTCCAAAAAAGAAACCCTCTCCTGCCCACCAGAACCCAGGGCCTACGCTCATTCCCCAGAATGACACAGAGCTGAAGGGGAGGAGACCTTCCCTGCCAACGTCATCATACGTCTTCCAAGGGGGATGTCTCTGGCCAGCTCGTTCAGCAGGGTAGCACAGGATGGACACCCTAAATGTAAATTCTTCATGATCTGAATGGAAGGCAGCTCCCTCAAGAGGGAGCTAGGGAAATTGGAAGGACTCAGGACCTAAAGAAATCTGTGTCATCATTTCAGTTATTTTCTCCTCATCATCGTTATAGGTGGAGAACTCGTCAGGTCTAAGAAATTATAGATTGAGTCACAGATAAAACCCTTTATAAGGAAAGAGCTAATCTGCCAAATCGTCCCAGGACAACCCCTCAGCCCAGCTGTGCTTTCCCCCCTCTCTGCGAACGACTTAGGGAAAATTCCTTCTTCCGTTCATAGAGTTAATCAACACTGTCATTCTGGTGGTTTGGGCCATTTTGGTGACTATTACTAGTGGACCAAGTCTAATTATCGTACAAAAATGGATACTTTCTGCCTGGGGAGGAAGAGAGGATGTAACTGCCTAGTGCCATGGAGAAGCACACCTCAGCCTACAGGCAGGTCAACACCACACAGCTTAGAAATCATGGCAAAACACCGTACTTGACACTTTTAGGCTGGAATGTAGAGATTAATCCAGTATTATTAGGCAGTCAGTAGAGCAAGGCAATAGCATCGCAATTCACAATTGCCCCCGTGAGACACGCTGGCCTTATTTTCCCTTTCTGAGGAATGCTAACAGCCCTTTACAGTTGCCTAGCACTTTGCCATTTACAAAGAACTTCTGCATTAATTATTCCCTTTGAGACTAAGACCAACTCTGTGAGGTTGTTAAGTGACAACCACATCAGGGGAGTTAAGTGGCTTGCCAAGGGCCATGAGACTCAGAAGTGGCAGGGCCTGAACTTCTGACCCCTGGTGGAGTCACTCTAGGGAGCAGCCCTGGCCACTGGACCACCCCTGTTGCTCATGGCCTCACACTGTCAACATCATCCACCAGTGCCTGGATGTGTGCAAATGCCCTTTGAGAAAAGGATCAACACTGACTGGCCTGGGCCTGTGTATCCTTTAAAACAGCAATCCTCCCTGACAGACTTCCCCCACCTCCCAAAGGTGACCTGGTCGCCTGTCCTCTGTTCTACACCTGTGCTTTAAATGCTCCTCTGTTGTTTCTTATTATTTTGTACTATAATTGTTTTATTTACATGTCAAGCTATCAGCCTATGAAGACTTTAGGATGGTGAATATTTCTGAGGCGGGTGGAGGGAGTAGAATTCTCGAACATGTGGTCTTTGGAGCCAGGCTTCCTAGGATGAAACCCCAGGTTCACGATCTGTGTATTAATTTCCTCATCTGTAAAATAGGGGCAATAACAAGATTGCCAACCTCACAGGGTTATTGTGAGGATGAAAGCAGTTAATACACATAAATCACTAGAATAATTAGTAAACATTATGGAACAACCTAAATGTGAATGAATAGGGAAACTGATAAATTAAATGCAGTATATTCATACACTAGAAAAATACCCTCCAGCCATTGTAAGAAAGGAAACACACCACCACTGTAATCAGTACCAGCATCATCGTTGTCATCATCATCTTCTCTACATCCCTAGGTCCTACCAAGCCTGACACGCAGCAAATGCTCCAGACAGTTCTGTCAAGCAAATTAACAAATAAATGAACTTATAAAATCATGACTTGAGTAAAAGCAGAAACGTTACCCGCTCTAGTTCGGGGCAGTCGCAGCTGCCTGGACCACAGCTAAAAGCACTGGGACCACTGCTTTCCTCAACAAAAGGATACACAGGAAATTCAAGGAATTGAACTCAAGATTCCTCAGTCAATTTACCCAAATGAAAGCACAGCCCTCCAGGCCAGAGTCAGGCTCACTTATTTGTTAGTAAAATATTATGTAAACTAAGAACCTTGTTTCAGTTCAGGCTAAGTTGCCTGGCTGGAACTGCTGGGAGCCTGTCAGAAACCGTGAGGACGTGGGTACAGGGTGGAAAAGCCTGAAAGGGAACCCAATATACCGTTCTTCTCTCTTTTTAGAATGCTTGATTTAGAACAAACTGGAAGGGTAACCACCACAGGAAACTACCAACACAGAGACTTCCATACAAGGCTCTTGGGGCAGCGAGGGGCAGCGGGGGGCTGGGGGTATGTGTTTGTTGAGCCCTTAAAAGGAAAGGTAGCAGATTCAAGGAACTTATAAGGGAAGTGAAATGTTTACTTTGATAAGCTGTAATTTAAATTTTTTAAAAGTCAGGTCTTTCTTACCCAAAAGAGTGGATATCAAAACATAAGACAGTTTTTGTAAAGATTGGAAAAGGCCAAAGTCTAAGATAATTGAAGTGCCCAACATTTGTATACCATATTCCATTTATAAAACACTTTCATGTTATTTAAATTTTGAAAGATTAAAGATAATTTTGTATAAATAAATTCTATAGCAATTCTCACACATGAGCCTGAGGAGAAGTATATCAGTATTTTATTGCAGTCTTTTCTGTTTTCATGAAAAATTTGAAATAGAAATGTAAACGAATAGACAAATTTGTAAATTAAATGTGGTATATCAATACAATGGGAAAATAACACAGTAATTATAAGAAATTATGTATACATATGCGTATATGTGTATCAACATGAATAGATTTCAAAAACAACTTAAGTATAAAAAAGGAAGTTGCATAATGACATAGTGATATTTACAGTATGACACTTTTGTAAATTTTTTTTTTAAAAGCATGAACTTCCAATGATATCACTGACCACAGCAGCAGAGAGTTTTTCTCAATCTTCCAAACTCCTTCTTAAAAGTAAACAGATCAGGGGCCAGCCCAGTGGCATAGTGGTTAAGTTCGTGTGCTCTACTTTGGCAGCCCAGGGTTTGCCGGTTCAGATCCCAGGTGTGGACACTGTTCATCAAACCATGCTGTGGTGGTGTCGCACCCCCGCATACAAAAGAGAGGAAGATATTAGCTGAGCAACAATCTTCCACACGCAAAAAGAGGAAGATTGGCAACAGATCTTAGCTCAGGGCCAATCTTCCTTACCAAAAAGAAGTAAACAGATCAAACATGAGAATGGGAAAAAATAAACCCAAGAATAATGTCTTCAATAAGACTGAGTGATAGGGAACCCTCTATTGCAGCTGAATAAGGGAAGTTGGTGAACAGCACTGCAAGAGATCAGCAGCTGTGGGACTCAGTTAGGGAAATGAGAGGAAGGCCCCAGGACCCTAAAAGTGATGAAAACAAAAAAACAAAACACAAACAAATACATCCAAGATTCTCAAAACATATTAGGAGGATTCTGAGAAAACAGCCATGATGGCAGCTGCATAGGTCGTGAATCCTCCTGAGAGCAACAAGGTGAGCAAAACCAAAAGCTCAAAGGCGGTATCTACCAAAACACCACAATCACACATATCTTCATGAATCCCAAATCAAAAGTAGGCAGGAACCAACCACTGACAGCTCCACGACCTGCATGAGACAATGAGACTTCTGTTAACACTGATAATCAATGAACAAAAATGTCCAACAGATACCAACTTAGAAAGCAAGAGAGGCCAATATGAAAACAGTGGTTGAAAATGAGAAAGGAGCATTAAACTTCAAAGAATTATTTTGTTATCCAGACAAAAATACCAAGTCACTTAAAAGAGAAAAGAAATCAGAGTGGCATAAGACATTTTAAATAGCAACACTTCGTCCCAAATGACAATGGAGTGACATATTTAAGGTACTCCAGGAAAGGAAGGAAGCTAAGGATTTTACATCCAGCAAAACTAATCTTCTGTAAGACAATCTCTTACAGAAAAGCAAGAACTTAAGAAATATTATTCCCTTGAGTCATTCATGAGAAAGCTACTGGAAATAGACTGACATATGGACTGATAGTGATGATTGTCAAAGTTTGTTAACATCAAAAGAAAAACTCAGGCATTATGTGAATCCTAAAGGAAGTACACAACACTACCTATGAAGTATTGTTGCCAAAAAAATTGAATCTGAATCTGTCAAGCCTCCAGACTTGACTGGTAATTTACACAAAATACAGGGATTAGAGAGGAAATTAGCAAACTCAAACACTGGAAATCTCCACAAGGAAACAAACCACTTCAACAAACAATAGATGTGATCCAAAATGAAACAGAGAAAATAAAAAACAATGAACACATCATAAGTAAGCTGTGGGGCAATTTCAAGCCTGGTATACGTGTAAATGAAGACCCTAAAGGAGAGGAGAGAGAGGAGTAAAGATAAAAAATATTTGACGAAATCATTGCTGCAATTTTCCAAATTTAATGAAAACTATAAACTCACAGATCTAAGAAATTGAATGAACCCCAAGCACAAGAAGCATGAAGAAAACTACACTAAGGCACATAAATCATAAATCAGTGACAAAGAGAAAATTTTTAAAGTAGCCAGAGAAGAAAAGACATGTGACATACAGATAAACAACATATTTCTTATTGGATATTCTTATAAGGATAACAACATATTTCTTATTGAAAACTACTCAAGCAAGAATTCAGAGAAGCAAATCTTTAAAATACAAAAGGAAAAAATGGCCAACCTAGAATTCTATATCCAGCACAATTATGTTTTAAAACTGAGGGCAAAAAAAAGACTTTTTCAGGTATATAAAGTTTATCATTTATCACCAGCAGATTCATAATATCAAAATGATAAAGGAAGTTCTTCATCAGAAGGAAAATGACACTAGATGAAAATGTAGATCTGTACAACTGTATGAAGAACATTGAAAGTTTTACCAACATGAATAAAATATGTAAGACTGTTATTATTCAAAAATTATTATTTAAAGCATCTTTAAAATATCTTTATGAAAGATAAAGATAAATATGTTTATACTTTAAACAAATATAATAATAATGTAGTGTCAGGTTTATATAACATGTAAATATAAAATGTATGACAATAATAGCACAAGACCAGGAGGAGAGAAATGGAAGGATAGTACCATAAGGTTCTTATAGTACTCATTAAGTGGTATAATATTACTTGAAGGTAGTCTGTGATAAGTTAAAGTTATATGCTATATCTAAAGTAACCACTAAAATAACAAAAGAGCGATCACTAGTAAACCAACATTTGTATGAAATGGAATCATATAAAATATTTAATCCAAAAAAGTCAGTAAAAGAAGAAAGGGAGAACAAAAACAGATAGAACAAATAGAAAACAAATAAGATGATAGATTTAAATCTAACAATAACAATAATAACATTAAATGTAAATGGTCTAAATATCCCAATTAGAAGACAGAAATTGTCAGATTAAATCAAAAAAGCAAACTCAATTATATACTGCCCTCAAGAAACATACTTTATATAGAAAGACACAAATAGATTAAAAGTAAAGTAATAGAAGATGATATACCATGCTAACACTGATCCAAAAGAAAGCTGATGAGTCTATAACTGTGTTAATATCAGACAAAAGAAATTTCAGAGCAAAGCATACTACCAGAGATTTAAAAAAAAGGTATTTCAATGTGATAAATGGATCAATTCATCAAGAAATACAAAAATCCTAAATGTTTGTGGACTTAATTACATAGTTTCAAAATACACAAAGATACAGATAGAAACAAAAATAGTCATACAAATAGTAACATAAAAAGAATGGAAAACATATATCATGCTAGCACTAATCAAAAAAAGTTGAACTATCTATGTTAATATAAGGCAAAGTACATTTCAGTGCAAAGAACATTTCTAAAGATAAAGATAGTTATTTCATATTAATAAAAGGGTCAATTCATCATGAAGACATAACAATCCTAAATATTTATGCACTTAATCACAGTCTCAAAATATATGAAGCCATTATAATCAAAGACTATAATATCCCTCTCTCAATAATTAATAGAACAAAGAGACAGAAAGTCAGTAAAGATTTAGAAGACCTGAATAAGACTATCAACTAACGTTACCTAATTGACATTAATGGTCCACCAAACAATAGCAGAACACACATTCTTTCCAAGTGCACACAGAATAGTCATGAAAGACCATATTCTGGGCCATAAAATAAGTTTAATATATTTAAAAGAATTCAATTTCTGTCAAATGTTTTCTAACCATAAAATAATTAAATTAAAATCAGTAACAGAGAGATCTCTGGAAAATTCTCAAATATTTAGAAACTAAACAACACATTTCTAAATAACCAATGGCACAAAAAAGAAACTAAAAGACAATTAGAAAATATTTCAAACTGAATGACGATGAAAACACAATATATCACAATTTCTGGAAAGCCACTAAAGCAGTATGTAGGTGGTAATTTATAGCAATAAATGCTTATATTGGAAAAGAAGAAAAGTTTCAAATCAGTTATCTCAGCTTCTATCTTTAAAAGTTAGAAAAAGAAGAGCAAATTAAACCCAAAGTAAGCAAAGTCAAGGAAATAATCAAGATCAGAACAAAAAAATGAATAAAATAGTAAACAAAAACAATGAAGAAAATGTAATGAAATCAAAAATTAGTTTTTCGAGAAGAGCAATGAAATTTATAAACTTCTAGACAGACTAATAAAAAAAGAAGATAAAAAATTCTCAATATCAGGAATGAGAGAGGTGGCATCATTACAAATTCTACAGATATTAGAGAAATAATAAGGAGATATTATGAGCAATTTTATGCCAATAAATTGGGCAACTTCAGGGAAATGGACAATTTCCTTGAAAGACCCATACTGCCACAACTAAATCCAGAAAAAAATAGATGAAAAAATATTCATCTGAAAAAAATAAAACCCTATATCTATAAAGAAACTGAATTTGTGGTTAAAAATCTTCCCACAAATAAAACTCCAGGTCCAGGAGACTGGTGAAATCTATCACTGGTAAATTCTATCAAACATTTAAGGAAGAAATAATACCAATTCTACACAAATGTTTCCAGATAATTTAATAAGAGGGAATACTTCCCCATTCATTCAGTGAAGCCGGTATTACTCTCATCCCAAAACAACTTAGGCATTACAATAAAAGTACAATTCAATATCCCTCATGAGCACAGACGCAACGCTTCTTTTTAAAACATAGCAAACTGAGTCCAGTAATAAATATAAAGAATAATATATCATGACCCAGTGGGGTTCCTTCCAGGAATTCAAAGCTGATTTAATATGCAAAAATAAATCAATATAATTCACCATATTAACAAATTAAAAAAGAAAAACAATGAATATTCAATGGACGCAGAAACAACATTTGACACATTCAATGTCCATTCCTGGCAAAAACTCTCAGCAAACTAGGCATAGAAGGGAACTTCCTCAACTTGATCAAGGGCATCTATTGGAAAAAGATCTACAGCCAACAGCACACTTATTGGTGAAAACATACATGCTTTCCCCCCAAGGCGGGGAACAAGCCAAGAATGTCTGCCCTCACCATGTCTGTTCAACATTGTACAGGAAATGCTAGCCAATACAATAGACCAAGGAAGAGAAGAAAAGGCATCCAGATTGTAAAGGAAGAATAAAAACTGTCTTTATTTGCAGAAAACATGATCATACATCCAGACATTCCTATGGATCTACAAAAAAAATTCCTAGAACTAATAAAAGTTTATTAAGTTTGTGAAATACAAAATCAACATTAAAAAATCAGTCATGGGACTGGCCTGGTGGCATGGTGGTGAAGTTCGAACACTCCATTTCGGCAGCCCAGGGTTCACTGGTTCAGATCCCAGGCATGGACCTTCACACTGCTCATCAATGCCACTGTGGCGGCCTCCCACATGAAACAGAGGAAGATGGGCACAGGTGTTAGCTCAGCAACAATCTTCCTCAAGCAAAAGGAGGAAGATTGGCAACAAATTAGCTCAGGGCCAATTTTCCTCACACACACACAAAAAGAATCAATCATATTTCTATATACTAGCAACGAAAAATCAGAACTTGAAATTAAAAAACAAATCCATTAACAATAGCATAAAATTATGAAATACTAAGAAATACATGAGAAGAAATATAAGACCTATACACTGAAAACTACAAAACATTGCTGAAGGAGATTACAGAAGATGTAAATAAATGGAGAGATATGAGTGAGAAGATTCAATATTGTTGAGATGTCAATTCTTCTCAAATTGATCTATAAATACAGCACGCTATCCAACTCAAAATCCTAGTCAGCTTTTTGGAGAAATGGGCAATGATTGTAAAATTGATATGGAAATGCAAAGGACAGAGAGCAGCCAGAACAACTTGGAAAACGAAGGACCTGATTCACTATTATTATAAAGTTATAATAACCAAGACAGTGTGGTATTGGTATAAAGACACAAAAAAGAGATCAGTGTAACAGAACAGAGAGACCTGAAATTGACCCATATGGACAGTTGATTTTCAACCAAGATGCAAAGACATTACAATGGCTAAAAGATAATTATTCCAGCAAATGGGGCTGAAACAATTGGCTAGTCTTAGGCGAAATAATAAAAATAATAACCTGATCCATTCTTTGCACCATATGCAAAAGTTAACTCAAAATAGATCACAGACAAATTTTAAACCTGAAGCTACAAAACTTCTAGAAGAAACATAAGAGAAAATCTTCGTGACCTTGATTTAGACAAAGATTGCTTACCGTGATCTACAAAGGAAAACATTGATGAATTTGACCTCATCAAAATTAAAAACTTCTCCTCTTCAAAGACACTGTTAAGAGAGTGAAAGATTCTCTGGTTCTGTAAGCAAAGAGCTTCAGAAAGGGCAAAAGTCAAAAGATGAGAAAATTCACACTAGGCATATCTTGGTATCAGACAAAGTAGAATTCTAGCCAAAAAGCAATAAATGGGATGAAGAAAGACACTTTTTAATGCTAACAGCTATAATTCATAATGAATATATAACAGTTATTAATATTTATGCATCTGATAACACATCAAGTTTGCCAAGCAGAAATTATAGGAGATGACAGGAGAAATATGCAGACATATGCTCACATGCTCAAGCCTACAGAACACAGTTCAGCTGTACTCAGAGAAAAAAAAAACCAGTATTAAACATCTGTATCAATAAAAATAAATAGGAATGAAAACTAATGTAATACAACAGAAGAGGTAAATTACTAAGGATAAAGATCAGACATTGAATTAGAAAACGAAAAAGCAATACAACTAATAAACACGTCAATAAGCTGTTGCTTTGGGAAAAAAATCCACAAAATGGAGAAACGCTAGCAAGAAAAAAAGATGGCACAAATATACAAACAAAATGAGACAAGGAAGAAATTGCCATTGAAATAGAGAATTTTTTTAATATTTAAGACAATAGCAGACTAACTTTATGCAAACAAATTTGACAACCGAAATCAAATAATGAACTTTTAGGAAAATATAATTTACCAAATCTGAACCTTTAGAGATAAAAAAATTTGAAGACATCAATTACTATAGAAGTTATGGAGAAAATTGCAAATCTGTTCTCTTCAAATAACACACCAGGCCCTGATGACTGCACTGGGGAATGCAGCAATCCTTTAAAGTCAGACAACTCCACTGCTGCTTAAACTGTTACAGAACATGGGGAAAGAGCTACAATTTCCAACAATTCTTTTTATGAAGCAAACAACATAGATATCAATATCTGATAAATATTGCCTTAAAAAGAAAACTATAGGGTTGGCCTGGTGGCCTAGTGGTTAAGTTCACACACTCCCCTTCAGCAGCCCAGGGTTCGAAGGTTTGGATCCCAGGCACAGACCTAGCACGGCTCATCAAGCCATGCTGTCACGGCATCCCACATAAAACAGAGGAAGACTGGCACAGATGTTAGCACAGCAACAATCTTCCTCAAGCAAAAAGAGGAAGATTGACAACAGATGTTAGCTCTGGGCCAATCTTCCTCACAAAAAAAAAGAAAGAAAGAAAACTATAGTCCAATTTCACTTATAAATGCTGATATAAAAAATATTAAAATATGAGTAAACAGTATATTAAGAAAATAATTCATCGTGACCAAGTAGGATTCATTCCAGGAAAGAAATCAGTATTAGAAAGCTTGATTACATTAGAATGTAATTCATGATATCCATATCTCTAAGAAGAAAACTCGTCATTTCCACCGATGTTGTGCCAGTTATCCAGCTGTTGTCCCTTAGCTTCAAGCCCAACCTTCTGTCTCTGTTGGGTGGTGGGACCCTGCAAACCACCTTCCTGCTTGGCCCACTGCACCTCCTCAGGGTCGGCCAGTAGGGGGCGCTATGGGGAGAGCGCAAGCCTGGGGAGTGGGAGGCTGAGAGATTTCCCCTTCCTGTCTGCTCTCTCCTCTTGCCACATATCATCCCAAAATTGTCTCTTCACCTCAGATGTAGTGGTTTGTTCCAGTAACAGCTTTTGAATTCAGTTTGCTACTTTTCCGGGGCCTGCTGCTCCAGCTGGCCGGTGTCCCCTCCCCAGAGGTGTAGGTCCGGCTCCTCGGAGCCCCTCCTCAGCCAAGCAGTGGACGCCTTCCCGGAGGTCTGACATCCCTGGGGTCCCTGCTCTTCCCTGTGCTCTCCCAGCCGTAGGTGTGGTAGCTGCTTCCTACAGTTTCTGCTGCCTCTCAGATACCTTAGGGGTCCCTTTTGTCTTTTCAATTAGTTAACAATTCTTCGTGTTAAATTCTCTTTATTAAAATAACAGGCACAGTTTCCATTTCCATTTGACAAAATCTGACACCTATTTCTGCCGTTAGAAAATATTCAGTTAAGGAAGAAGCGAGGATACTGATTTGACCGATATGATTTCATATATATATCACTCCCTGCAAAACCAGCGTCTCACTGAGCGGGGGCTGGCGGTGTCCCCGCTCTGCCTCGTGCTGACGCCAGTGGGCAGGGCAGCTGGACAAGAGAATGGGAGCGGCCCTGCGTGCCACAGCCTGGTGTGAAACTGTCTCCTAACCTGACATGGGAAAAAGAGCAAGAAGCATAACACTAAATACAATATCTACCTTTTCTGTAGAAAACATAGGGAAATATAAATATAAATGCATCTTCTCCTGGTTGCAAAATGAAGTACTCGAAAAAGAAACCAAAAGTTGATTTTTAAAATGTGTTACATAAAGAGGGAAGGAGAAATGAGGTAGAGAGGGCAGGAATGGAAACTAGACTTCTCAGAAGACACCTGGTTACAGAGCTTTGACTTTGGGAACATAACACGTTTTACATTCTAAAAAAAGATGAAAATCAAAAACAATTCCCAAAGCAATCTGAGACAAGCCTAATTAACTAGCTGGTTGGTAACATATCTGTACAAAGAGTTGCTTGTGGTGACTTTTGAACATTATTTTGACTGTTAGGAGTTGCTGGTTCCAAAACGTGCTTCCTTTGCCGCCACGCTTTCAGCAAAAGGATCCCCCACGCCATGCTTCGCTCGCCTCCCGTCTCGATTCCAAATTGAAGTCTCACACCGGTACGTCTGACTGGTGGGCCATACAGCCCGTCAGGGGTCCCAGTGCAATGGCAACTGGGAAATAGGGTTTTTAGCTTTCTGTGTTCTGAACACAGGACTGTGCACTAGCAGGAGGCTGGAAAAGGAGTTGAACAAATCAATCCACACTTATCCATCCCCTTGTAAGCTCAGGCCCTTCGAATGTCTCTGATTAGCCTCTTGAAGACTTGGTTGGGTAGCAACAGAAAAATTTTTAAAGAAAATGCATTCTAGAAATCTATAAAAAATTATACCAAGTAGCTAAAAGTTATATCTCATGTCTTTTATCAGGATAGATGTTTAGGGTCTGTGAGGAAAACGAGCATTCTAAAATATCTGCTGTGCACAAGGGAGCAGCAGGGTCCTTTATATATATTTTTTTTTTTTTTTTTGCCCTAGGAAGAATGCTCTTTAAAGATCTCTGGATATAAAACATATCAACAAGTCTTTAGCAAAGGAAATAGTGCCTGGAAAATGTGTGATTGGAATAAAAGAACTGGAAAGTTAGAGGGCCTGCGCTGAACTGCATCTTATACTATCTTCATGAAATATATTTACACACTATGAAAACTCAACCAATAAAAGTCAATTTTTAATATGTGTCTTCGGGATTCCCCAAGTTTAGGAGAGGTTTGTATGTTTGCTTTGCACAGTTCTCTTTGTTGCTGATTTATCCCACACATTTACGCTTATAACAGACATATATCACCTTATTCATGTCATCTGTTGTTTTCTGTTTTGGGTGTGATGGGAATATAACTCTGTATATGTGATTTCTATCTATAGTAGAAAGGAAAAAAATTAAAAATTTCTTTATAGAGGAAAAAATGACAGTGTTCTTTGTTAACTATAAGAGAAGAAACAATATTCATCTCATACGTAGATAATTTTTGTTGAACAAGCTTTAATCTAGTGATAAACCAGAGATACTTAGTGCAAAATTACGTAGAAAGTGTGAATGTAGAGGCAGGAGGAAAAGTCAGCATTTCCCCTTTCACCTTTAAGAAATCACACTAAAGCAATAAACACAACCGTAAACTCCATCCTGGAAACACTAGGAAAATTCTGGAATTATGAAGCACAAAATAGGGAGGTTTTCTGGAAGCATTTCAGGTCAAAGACAAGACAACATACAAAGAAAATGGCTGCAGCTGCAAATCTTTTTATTTTTAAATAAAAATCTGCAGAAGCAGAGTTCTCCTGAGCGAGTGGTACAAATCGAGGTGCATGACCCATTATCTCTTGATTCCTTCCAAAGGAGCTGGGGGCATGGCTGGTGGTAGGAGCACCTGGGCCTGGTTTGGTCGTGGCGAGGGAGCATCGGAGACCAGGCTGAAGGAGGATCGCACGGGAAAGCCATATTTGCAGGAAGCAGACAGTCTGTGAGGCTGGGGATCAAAAAGAAGAAAAGAAGCTCTGTGTGCGAGCAGCTCTTTAGCTTCCATTCTCTTTGGACTGGGAGGAAGAAAAGGAGCAGTGGCCAAAAAATAAAGACCTCGTTCTCAAAAAGGGTGGAGAGAAAGAGAGATATCAACAGCCCAGCAGAGGAGTGAGCAAGTAACATGGAGGGTTCCCAGAACGAAAATGCAAATGCTCTCAAAGACGGCCGAACAGTTTCAATCTGACTCCTAAAAGAAAGGCAAAGGAAAACTGCAGTGACATTTGTCACTTATGAAATCGGCAAAATTCAAAAATTGTGAAAGCAAGCTGTGTGATCAACATTATGGGAAAATAAACAGCCTCATGTGTGTTGTAGGTGGGCATGCCAACTGACACTAGCTCCGTGGAGAGCAATCTGGCAATGGCTCTCAACATGGGAAATCCTTTGACCCAACACTGCTGCTTCTAGCAAGTGAGAAATGGTATTTTTTTTAACATCAAAAGTCTGGAAACAATGTAAATGTTCATAACAGGGTTCTGAGTAAATGATGGTGCAATCATATCATGGAATATTATGCAACTTTTTAAAAGAATGAAGCAGATATGGAAGGCTCTCCAAGATAAATTGTCAAGTTAAAAAAAAAAGCAACTTCCAGAAAATATTTTGCTGTGCTACTACTTACATATGAAAAGATAAATGAATAAGGATGTATCTGCTTGTATGTGCAGAGAGTATCTTTAGAAGCTGGCAGCAGTGATTGCATGTAGGAAAGGAAAACAGGGGATCAAGGGGCTAAAACAGGAGGTGCACAAACCATTAAAAAGTGTGTGTGTATAAATAAAGGAAATATTGAAAGTTCTGATAAATAAATGAAAAGCAATAGGATATACTGGAGTATATGAGGAAGCCATTTGGTTTAAAACTAATTTGGGCCTGACCTTGTTTTTCCAAAAGGGCCTGACGTGGCCTGTTGTGCATGCATTGTACATCTGCTTTAAATATTTACTATGTCCCAAAGACCAGAATGATGCCCTTAAAGATAGGGATGTAACTTCCCCGCATATCAGCATTTCTTTAAGGATAAGCATCTCTCCCTAAATCAAGGATTAATTGCCAACTTGCTGTGCTCACCCTGTTACCACTGACCTGCTCTGCCAGCAAAGCAATCTCACAACTATTGTAAAAAGGAGATGCCGATCATATGTGATGTATGCGCTTTGTTCCAAGACAGTATGTAACCACTCTACACCCCACTTCTTTGGTGCCCTTCTTTAGGAAGGCCCCAGGCTAGTCCTCAGATCTGGCTCATAATAAACTCACCCCAATTTTGATGTATAGATTGATCATGGATTATTTGCATCGACAGTTCCCACAAAGCATTTACTGCAGTTGTCTCCATATTGTAAGATTATAGTGATTTTTCTCTTTGTAGTGTTTTGAGTTCACAAATATTCACCAGTGACAAACAGTGCTTTCTTTGAAAAACAACCAGGATTTTTTTCCTCCTAAAATTCTCAATTCACTCCACCAAACGAAAATACTTGGTCAGTTCACTGCATGAAAGCACATTTTTTCTTTGCCTGGCTCTCCAGGTGGCCTTGTCTGGTGGGAGCTGGAACCCCCAGCTGTCTGTGCTCAGGTGCACCTCAGTGGTCCAGGCCCACGGTGGTCCCAGGCCTCGCTGTGTCAGGCCACTCAGCAGGCCACATTCCCTGCACTTCACAGGCCCTGCAGGCCAGAAAATTTGGGGCCTGAGTTCCACTTATTGTTTCTCTCAGGTAAATTCCTCCCGCAAAGGGTGCTACTGTCAGAATTAAAGACTTGGAGCTATTTTGGTTGCATTCTTGGCCTTAAGAGACAGGTTTCCTGTTAATACTGTTTTGACTTAGATTGTTTGGGTCTCTCCAGCGGGAGACCAGATTTAGATCAAACGCACAGGATCCTCCTGCTGAAACAAGAAGAGCCTGGAACACCCAGGGAAGTCAAAGTCCCTGTTTTTTGAGGGTGGGAAACGGGACTGGGGTCCTTTCTCTGCTGCCCTGAGAGGCCTCCATGAAGAAAGGCCCGCCTGCCCGGAGCCACACAAAGCCAAGGCCACTGGGCCGGCAACTTGGAGGTCAAAGCATCCTGGGCCCCCTGTGGAAGGCAGGTCCCCCTCCACGGCCCTGAGCCAGGGTAAGGAGGCCCACATGGCTATGTTCCATGCACCAGCCCTAGCAGGGTCCCTGCACAGAGCCTCCTTCAGGACTGACTGTTTAGGGCTCGCCACTAGTCGGCCACTATTTAAGCTGCCAGCCGGGAAGCCTGGGAATATGGAACCAAAGGAAACAGAAGTGGGGTCTGTCCTGGCCCCTCGCAAACTCGAGCACCTGGCAGCTGCCCCTATACAGGCAGGAGGAGATGCTCATGAGGAGCCTGGGCATCCCAGGGCCCAGGGCACTTCATTCTCAAAGGTAAAAAAAGGAGTGCCCCCTCTCAGAGCGGTAGGCACTGAACAGGCCTGCCTTCCCAGCCAAGCGGGGAGAGAGGGACCCCCCACCTCCACCCTGTGTGTGCACACTGCTGTGAGGTGGCTCTCAGGCCACCATATCCTCAGCTAGCCCAGGCCTCTGAGGCAGACAGGACGGTACCAACCTGGCAACCAGTGTCCACAGAGCACCTGAGCTCTCTAAGTGGGATCAACTCTTTATTCCATATCTGGGTTCCATGTTCCCCTTGCCGGTGCTGGGAGAACAGCTGCAGTGTCTGAATTTTCACAGGAAAATTCATTTTCACAGAGGCAGTCCTGATTAACAATGAAACCTTCAAAATGGGCTCAGAGCTTGGCTGTAACCAGCTGACCTTTCACTTCTGAAAGGCCAGGCACATTTGTTTCCAAGGGCTTTCCCTTCAAATTTTTGTTTGAATGTGGACCTGGAAACTGGCATCTGCATTCTTTCCTAACACGATCTTAAATCATCCAAGTGACTGTAGGAAGGTGGCCCGTGCTGCCCAGCCTGGGCTGCAAGCAAAAGAGTGCAACTATTTAGCCCAGAGCCTAGAAGTTGCCATCTGCCACCAGTAAACAAACAGCCTTCCAAGGATGGAAGTGCAGTTCTCTTTTCTGAGACTGGGGGAACCTGGCCAACATGCCTTCTCCCGTTGTAGACGACACACTGAAGAAAAGTCTTGATGTTTGGCAAAAGTTCCCCTTCCATTGTAAAGTTAATAAAAGAAAACCATGTTTTAAAACAAGTCAGCCTTTTTCCTAACCCTGCATCATCAGACTCTAAATGTCAGAGAAATATCTATGCTTCAGTTAAGCAAGGAGACAAAAATAACGTGGCAAGGTAAAAAGAATCCAGATTTCAGGAGAATGGTCCCACCACATATATGTACGTGAAAATGCCTTTTTACCTGATATACTGAGGCGTGAACTCTTTGTATCAGCAGTTCCCGCTAGAAGCTCCATGCAGCAAATGTACTTAGGGGGATATTGACTCTGCCCCCAGGACGAGGGTGGGCCAGGTTGTCTGAAGCCCACCAGTTCACGTGGTTCCCTTGACCAGCCATTGGCTCAGGGTTAGCCACATGACCTGAGGAGCCCAAGCAGGGCATGTCTCACAACTCCTGCTTAGAATGCTGGACAAAGAGCTTCCGGCCTTCCTCTGACATCATAGTATGAGGAGGTAGAGCCTGGCACAGTAGCCACAAGGAGGAAAGCAGCTTAAGAATTAAGCCCACCGTTGGTGGGGATGTAAAATGGTGTAGCAGCAATGGAAAAGTCCGGTGGTTCCTCAAAAAATTAAAGATACAATTACCATATGATCCAGCAACTCCATCTCTAGGTATATGTCAAAAGAATGAAAGCAGGGCCTCTTCATAGCATTATTTACAATGGCCAGAAGGTGGAAGCTGCCTAAGTGCCCAGCAATGGATGAATGGATAAACACAATGTGGTATTTACATACAAGGGAATATAATTCAGCCTTAAGACAGAAGGAAATCTGACACATGCAACAACATGGATGAACCTTGAGGACATTGTGGTAATTGAAATAAGCTAGACACGAAAGGACTAATATTGTTTGGTTCCACTTGCAGGGTTCCTAGAGTAGTCAAATTCATAGAGACGGAAAGTAGAAGGGTGGCTGCCAGAGGCTGTGGGGAGGGAGAAATGGGAAACTATTGTTTAATGGGTACAGAGACAGTGGTAATGGCTGCACAACGATGTGAGTGTACTTAATGCCACTGAACTGTACACTTAAAAATGGTTAACATGGTCAATTTTTTTAAAAGAATTAATCCCACATACAGAGGACAGCCAGGCTGAGAGAATGATACAGAAATAGACCTGGATTCTCTTGATTTAGCTGGCCCTGAAGCTGATTGTCTCACGAATTTCCACGGTGTTTAAGCCAGTTTACTTTTGGCTTTCTGATAGTTATGATCTAAGTCATCCCCGCTGCCATATTGTACTTGAAAGAAGACATTACCATCAGCTTCCAGAAAACCAACCAGGGGAGCTTCCAGTCCAGCACCTTCCTCTCCATCAGGTACAGTATTGGATTTGTCCAAAAAAGAGATCATCCTGTGGATGACCCATTCCGATCCCTAACCTTCAACACTTCTTAACCCCTGGACTCCAGTGAACTCCACCTACCCATTCCGGGCCGCACCCTAGACTTTGGAGGTCACCACACAGAACCTCCAAAACTCTATGCTCTGCTCCTATTGTGACTTGGTTAAATTAACATTTGTTAAGTGGAGCACAGGGTGTCAGATGGTGAGCCACGGTTCAACGAGAGACCACAGGGAAATTTAAAGAGGAAAGTTTATGGCTCACAAGTCCTGGAAGAAGTTCACGGCGTACCCTGAGTGGCCACACAGGGAGGTCAAGGCAGAGTACAGACAGAGAGAGCAGCGGAATCAGGGGGACGTGCCTTCATTAGGGTCCATGGGTGGAGTGCTTTGGAGGTCCTGGCCAGGGCTGGAAAGGTCAGTTCAATCCAAAAGAGCTGGATTTTCGTAAGCCCCATGGGGGTCTTCTCTAAGGGGTGCACGAGGCACACAGACCCTGGGAGGCAGGGGAGACTGTTGATCACAGGGCTGTGAGGGAAATCATACTGGGAACTTACTTGGCTGGTGACTCTTCAGGATGCTATCTAGAGTATGTGCTGGCATTAGAGGGCTAGTGGCAGTTTACAGTCCCTGTAGGCCACTTGGCCGAACAAAATGGATGCCAAGGCAGCCATACCAGGGAGTAACTTAGCTAAACTCTCAACAGCCCTTTTATCATAATCTGCTCTCCTTACAGTCTTCTTACTTCCTCATCCCCACATACCTACTCAACGGCATTCAGAATCAGGACTCGCTTTCCAGCCTACACACTATGATGGAATAGACCAGTTAGTAACTTCCTTACGTGCCTCAGCTGTGCTGGCATTCAGTTCCCTCTCCTCTTCCCTAAAGCAGCTCCTCCTCACCACTCTCCCCCACAGGCCAGGCACTCCCTCCCCGCATGTCTTCTCTCTCCTATATTTTCAAGTCATCCTTCTCTCTCTCTTTCTCTCACACTCACTCTTATTTCCAGCTTCTTTCCCACAATCTATAAACATACTCAAGTCTCCCCATGTTTCTCATGGTTAAATAAATACTTTTCTTGACCTGCTCTTCCCTTCTAGCTGCCACCTTATCATTCTCCTTCCCTTCACAATCAAACGGCTCAAAATATTTATCTGCATTCCTTGTCTCCTTCTCCTAACATTTCCAGCCTGTGACAGTCAGACTTCCAGCCCCAACCCCTCTGATGGAAAAATTCTCTTAAAAGTGGCACTAACTCCATAATTGCTAAATCCAATGGGTCTGTTTACCAAAGATTCTCTTACCTGAATTCCCTGTCCTATTTGTTATGGTTTCCTTGCTCCCTCCACCTCTGGGACAATATATACTCCTTATAGGCTGTCCTCCTACCTCTCCGACATTTCTCCCAAGGCCCCCTTGACAGATTCAGTTTCTCTGGCTACCCCTAAGAGGCTGGGATGCTCTCCAGTATGCCCATGGCCCTCTTCTCTTTTCCTGCTACGTAGCCATCCCAGTGACTTCATCCAACCCCACGTGTGCACGAAAGAGTTGATTCAGCAGGTCTGGGATCTTCAAACCCTGCACATTCCAAAGAAAGTTCTGGCCCTTGCCTGTCTCATAGAAGACAACCTCTAAGCTCTTAGAATATCCTGCTGGTAAGTGTCTGTTTTTCTGTGGCATCAGGCCATGCCAGATAGTTTATGCTAACAAAGATTTATAGTGGGCATCTTGGGTCATGCGGTATCGGTTTGACCTCTGACAGAGCTGAAAATTGAGTGGCTAAGGTCAGTCATGTGGGCATCCTATGCCTATGTGACTTATCCAAAAAAAACCCTGGACACCATGGCTCTTGTGAGATTCCCAGTTGGCAGCCCTTCATATGTGTTGTCACACATCCCTGTCACATCACTAGAGGGATAAGTAAGTGCTATCTGCACGAATCCTCAGGAGGGGACAACTGGAAGCTTATGCCCAGGCTCTGCCCTCACAGTTTTTCCTTTGTTGCTTTTCATCTCCTCCTTTCACTGTAACAAACCATAACCATGAGTATAATGGCTTTTCTGAGTTCTGCAAGTCCTTCTAGGGAATCGTGGAACCTGAAGGTGCTCTTGGAGATGCCCAGCACCACACATTGTCATTGAAAGTCATATGCTGATGACTCACGAATCTATATTTTTTTCTGTACATCCCTCCTAAGCAGCAGTTCTAGACAAAAATAACAATCAGGATGTCTCAATAGAGCCACAAATCCAAACTGTCCAAAATTTATCTCCTTATATTCTGCTTCAAGCTCATTTCTCCTCACATGTTGCCACAAACCCAGTCGGCCGTGTCTAAAATCTGGCAGTCACCGCACACTCCCACCCCTCCCTTGTCTCCTGTGCCTCATCCGTGAGAGCTGCTCACTAACGTCTCCGGGTCCTTCCCTTCCTTCCACACCCGTTGCTCCCCTTGACTCAGGCCCCACCATTTCACCTGGACCACACAGTCAGTACTCTCTGGATAGGCTCTCTACAGCCAGGCCACTCTTTTCCAGTTATCCCCACTACAGACAAAATGAACCTTTTTAAAAAAAAATCAGGATTCTAGTTCAAGAAGGTAAAACTTAAATGTTAAATTGTAATAGTCATAAAAACAGTATGAATCTATACTAATGAAGAAAAACGGCATTTGTGAAAAGGACATTTCAACATCTTTGGAGTTAAAAAGTGAGTGAGAGCGAGTTAACTAACAGCTAAATCAGAATGAAGAAAGACTCCCCCCAGTGCACAGCCCTCAAGAAGCTTTTGACTGGGCATCTTTCAACAAGAGTTGACAAGGTTGTTTATTAAAGGAAACTGAACTTGGGCCCCCTGTGGTGGGTGAGGCTGCAGATTCAGCCTCTACTCATTCAGGGATCTGGGGAATCTACACCCAGGTTCTGGCTTCCTACCCTCCCCCTGAAGTGACACTTGCTCACTAGCAATCATTTATCACAGAGAGCATCCTGGTCAGGAGAGAACGCCACCTGCAGAGACAACAGTATGAAAAACTCTACCCACTACACTACTCTACACTGCACCACG
This sequence comes from Equus caballus, assembly GCF_041296265.1. NCBI lineage: Eukaryota > Metazoa > Chordata > Mammalia > Perissodactyla > Equidae > Equus > Equus caballus. The sequence continues at coordinate 82,054,769 of NC_091684.1, forward strand.
CAACTGAGTCCCTCATCCCCAAATAGGTACTCCAGGCCCCCCTCGGAGACACTGCGTGTTCAGTTCCAGGCCACCACAATAAAATGAATGTCGCAATAAAGTGAGTCACACGAATTTTTTGGTTTCCCAGTGCATATACAATTATGTTTACACTATATTGTAGTCCATTAAGTGTGCAGTAGCATTATGTCTAAGAAACAATGTACATACTTTAATTAAAAAATACTTTATTACTAAAAAATGCTAACTGTCATCTGAGCCTTCAGTGCCAATAGACTTGCTCAACACAGGGTTGCTACAAACCTTCAATTTATAAAAAATGCAATATCTGTACACATAGTTACAGAGGACAGATTGGTAATTACGGGAGGGGGAGGAGGGCAGGAAGACAGTGCAAGGGGTGACTGGGCACATGTATACAGTGACAGTAATTAGTTTTTGGGTGGGGAACATGATGTAGTCTAAACAGAATTTGAAGTATAATGATGGACATCTGAAATCTATATGATGTTATAAACCAAAGCTACCTAAATGAAAAAAAAGAAAAAAGAAATGCAGAGCAGAAAAAAAATAAAAATGCAATATCTGCGAAGAGCTCTAAAGCAAGGTATGCCTGTATTTGGTTTGTTACCATAGGAATATGTTAATTTACTTTATTTTGACTTAAAATATTGCTGCAAAACTAGCTTAGGTACTTTCCAGTTTAAAATCCTTCAGTGACTCCCCATGGCCTACGAGATAAAATTCCAACTCCTTTCTTGGCATCAAGAACCACCTACTCCAGACCATTTTCTCATCCAGCCCTACTGGTATTTCACATTCCATTTATACTAATAATCTGGCAATTTTATGCTTTTTGGCCTTTATTCATGCTATTCCCTCTGCTCATAAAGCACTTCTTCTCCTTTCCATTGGGCAAACACTAACATGTCTCAAGATTTAGTCCAAGTGAAGCATTTAGTGACAGTTTCCTCTTTCCCAAAATCGTGTAAAATCAGTGCCTTCCACACATATTTCTACGACTGTTCCTGTGATAGTTTATTGCACTTTTAAGTTTAGAGTCTGTACTTTGTGCTCCATGAGAGCAGAAACCTGTGTTCCCCAGGCCTGGAAGATGGAGGGACCTCAACAAATCCCTGATGCATGAATGAGTGAATAGCATTAGGGATGGGCTTGTCATCACTGTGGGTCTGATGTTGGCTCCAACAGTCGTCTTATGTAAACAACATTTTACCTATCCATCAAAAGAAAACAATAATACTAACTACGTTGTAGGATTTTTGTGAAGACAATAATCGTAGATAAAATTTATTAAATACAGGTAATTCTAAATAATATCCAAGACCCTTTTACATTTTTAAAATTCATTTTCATAAGAACCACACAAGATTGGTACTATTATCCTTATTTTACAGTTGAGGAAATTAAGGTTCAAATGTTAAACAAAATAGCCATTTTAACATCTAGCAGAGTTTCTGGTATACTCCCTCAGGAGATGCTAGCTCCCTTTCCTGTCCCTCTCCTCTCAACTCCAGGACGTTGGGATGAGGTAATAGGGGAAAGAAGGAAGGCATAAACTATGTTGAGGCGACCATATAACATAGAAGCTGAATTTTGAAGTTTTCTTTCAGGGGAAGGCGTCTCCCAGACCAAAGAGGACTCACAACCATATGGTGCAGTGACTTCCCCTGGATCAGTACACCAGGGCTTGGACTAGAGGATTCACGTGCACTCCACTCCTCAGATAAGCCCTTAATCACAACCCCTCAGAAGAGGTTGGTCAGGTTCTGTTACATGACAGTGAAATTTTTTGTTTTTGAGGCCAATGTTGTTAGTTACATTGTAGTAATAGTAACAGTTACTGTAGCAATAGGATAGAAGCCATAGCAACAGTATAGGAAAAGGAGGAGGAGGAGAAGTGATATTAATTGAGTATGTACTAACTGCCAGGCCCTTTACATTAAGCACTTTACATTAAGCAACACATATTATCCCTGAGATAATATCCATGAGATAATTACTAACAGCAAGAGTAGCAGCAGTAGGAATAGCAGTAGTATTAGTACGATATCTAACACTAATTGAGTAGTTACTATCTGCCAGGCTCTAGACTAAGCCCTTTATAACTATTAGCACAATTTATCCCTTTGAAAGAACTACTATTACTGTCTATATATTGCAAGTTGACTTCCACTTCTGACAAACAGGGAGTAACAAGATCCTGATTTACCCTCTTGTCTGAACCAACAACAACAAAATGGATCAAAAAGATGAAACAAAGGTTTTCAAGGCACTGCAACAGGCAATGGAGGACAGTGATCCCTGAGAAGTAGGAAATAAATGAGGTAACCCCTATGATTGCCCCAGCTTACTGGTGGCCTCTTCAGCCAGGGGGCAGGGAGAGGGATGTCAGGAGAATCCAGGACTTCCTAAGTTGAGGAGACAAAGCTGAAGGTACCAAGGCAACTAGACTTGGCAAGGCAGAGTACCAGATAGGAAAGAGCTTCACAGAGAGAGAACTACAGACCCGCACAGGGTCTCCCTTGCATGTTCAGCACACACATGCGAGGAAACCAACCCAAGCCTGGAGAAAGGATCGGAGGAAATAGCACCTTGTGTTCACACAGTGCCAGGAGCAGTGCCTGTTCCCACCAGACAGGTTGGAGAACCTCACAACTCAAGAGCTATTGGGTAGAGTACTCAGAGGGCCTTGAGTTGGTAAGGGGGGATAATTTGTCTGAAATTAAACACTGTTCCAACCCTACCTAACAAATCTAAAAAGAAAGACCCAAATAGATTAGACTGCTTCCAAGTAGCTTAACTGCATCTCAGAACAAAGCTCAAGAATATTCATAGGAATATAAAAATATCTAGGACCTGGGGCCTGCCCAGTGGCATAGTGGTTAAGTTCGCATGCTCCACTCCAACGGCCTGGGGTTTGCTGGCTCAGATCCTGGGCAGACTTACACACCGCTCATCAAACAATGCTGTGGTGGCATTCCACATGGAAGAACTAGAAGGACTCACAACTATGATATACAACTATATACTGGGGCTTTGGGAAGAAAAAAAAAGAGGAAGATTGGCAACAGATGTTAGTTCAGGGCCAATCTTCCTCACCAAAATGCACAACTTAAAAAAAAAAAATCTAGCACCCAACAAATGACTGGCAATGACTGGCATCGAATCAAAAATTACCAACAGACAAAGAAGCAGAACCCATAATGAGAAAGAAAATGAACCAATTAACAGACTCAGAACTGACAAAATATTAGAATAAGCAAACAAGGACACTAAAATAGTTATAAATGCATTGTATCTTTTCAAAAATTAGTTATATGGGAGGCTGGCCCCATGGCCTAGTGGTTAAATCAGAGCACCCTGCTTTGGCAGCCCAGGTTCAGTTCCCGGGCATGGACCTACATGACTTGTTGATGGTCATGCTGTGGTGGCAACCCACATACAAAATAAAGGAAGATTGGCACAGATGTTAGCTCAGGGTGAATCTTCCTCAGCAAAAGTAAGAAAAGAAATTTGTTACATGGAAGATATAAAATAGAGGCAAATTGAACTTAGAGCAATGAAAACTACAATGTGTGACATAATAAAATGAAAAATATACCAGATGGGATTAACAGCATATTAGACACTGCAGATGAAAAGATTAGTGATCTTGAAGATATAGAATCTACCTAAAATAAAACAATGAAAAAAAGAAAAGAACACACAAAAAATGAAATGAGTAGAGAAAATGTATCTGAAGGAATAATGGTAAAAAAAAATCCAAATTTGATCAAAACTATAAACCCACAGATCCAAGAAGCTCAATAAACCTCAAGCTCAAGAAACATAAGGAAAACTATACCGAGGCTCATCATAATTAAATTTCTCACAATCAGTGATAAAAAGACAATCCTAAAAGCAACCAGAGTAAAAAGACATATTACAAAGATAAGGAATACAGCAGATTTCTTATCTGAGACAATGGAAGAAAAAAGACAATAAAGTAATATCTTTAAAGTTAAGTTTCTTTCTTGAAAGAAAAGACAGTGAGAAAAAGAGATTCACACTGAGTAGAACAGAAACCAAAAGAAGACTCAGCTAAGATAGGGTTCCATCAATTTCACAGAAGCTGGAGTTTTAATGCTAGGCTTATTGTTCAAAAAAATGGACTTTAATCACCCTCACACACAAATATAAATTCCGGTTGGATTAAAGCTATAAATAAACTAAAGTTCTATATCCAGCAAAAATATTTTTTCAAAAATATAGATTCTTTTTTTGAGAAACAAAAAGCTAAAAGACTTCATTACCAGCCCTGCACTACAAGAAATGTTAAGGGAAGTCCTTGAGGAAGAATGAAATTGACACCATAGGGAAATCTGGATCTACACAAAGAAATGAAGAGGGTCAGAAACTGTAACTACATGAGTAAGTATATACAGTTTTGTTCTTATTAACAAAAATAATAACAATGTATAGTGAGGTTTATAACATGTGTAGAACTAAAAGGTATGACACCAATAGCACTAAAGGCCAGAAGGGAGAGGATGGCAGTACACTATCATAAGATTTAAGACTGCATGTGAACTGTGTAAGTACACTTAAAGATAGTTAACGCTGTATACTGTAAACACTAAAGCAATCATCACATTAAATGTAAGCAGTCTAATTACCCCTATTAAAAGGCAAATATTATCAAATTGAATAAAAAAGCAAGACCCAACTATGTGCTGCCTACAAGAAACGCACTTCAAATACAAAGACACAAATAGATTAATAGGATAGAAAAATATATACCATGTTAACATTAATCAAAAGAAAGCTGGAGTGGTTATATTAATATCATACAAACTGGATTTCTACCTGTAGCAACTATATCCAGGTAGAAAATGTGGAGGATAAAGGTAGATAATTGAACACCCTCATTTGTCTGTACTCCTTCTTGAAATCTCTATGTAACACAGTAAAAGCTTGTTTTTTTTAATGTCATAAACCCATGAAGACAAAGATGATAGGAGAGATGATAGAAACAAGGATATTTTGGCAGCTGGAGGTGGATGCTAAGTAGTAACTAACTGACTAAACCTGAGGAAATGGACTTTTAAGCCAGATGTGGGATAGGAAATGTGCCACTTGATTTACACCATCAAATTCCCACAAAACTCAAGAATTAAAGCACCAGAAAAGATGGTTTAAGTGGGCTTATAGAGAGCTGGAAACAAGAGAAGCAATTGAAAGTATGTTTAAAAGGAAGTAAACTCATTTCATCTCTCGCTGAAAGTGTCTGTGCAGTGGCTCCTCTCCCACCCAGCAGTGGTCACAATGTCTATGTTCTTCAGAGAATAACACAAAGGTATCTGGGCCAGGAGACAGCACAGGGTGCTAAAGGCGAGGGTACCATACTGAAAACAAAGATTAAGAGAAAGTTTATGTGTGGAATACTGAGACCCTCCCTCTATCTAAGCTGCCTCTCTCTCTTGAGCCCCAAATTTCTGGCAGCCAGGCTTTCTGCCTCCATGCAGGAGATCATAGAGCCTTCTCTGGACAATCTGCCTGGCCCCAGAGGAAAGCTATCAAAATGGACCAGCCAGGTCACCCCATGATGAAGCCAGTTTGTTAATAAGCTTGTTTGTGCCTCATTCTTAGTTGTATACACACAGCCAAAGTTGAGAATAATGGTCAATACTTATATAGCACTTACTGTGTGCCAGGAACTATGAGGTAGTTAGTATCACAATTCCTGTTTTACAGATAAGGAAATAGATACTGAGAGGCTGAGGAACGTGTCCAAGTCCACACCACTGGAAAGCAGGTGGTGCAGAGCCCATGCTCCTCTTGTTCTTATCTTGGCATATATTATCATGATTTTAAGCGGACCTTTTTCCCTACCCTGCACTGTTCCTCTTCATCCCTACTACCATGATTCCAGGCCTCTAAGCATTTCCAATGTTTCTCCCATGGAACTTTCTTCAGGAAGTTCCTAGAGGATGGGTTTTACCAAATGAGGCAGTAGGCCAAAAAGAGAAGATGAGGAGGCATCCAGAACACAGGAGACCCAAAGCAAGAGAAAGATGAGGGGAATTCCCAAGATGTGGTGTCAGCAGGCTGAGAAAGCAGCCTCTCTAGATTGGAGCCGGTCAGGAGGCTCCAGGAACAACTTCCTTGATAAAACCTGATATGGAAAATACCTGAGTTTTCTGAGCATATTGAGAGGAGATATATACACCCAAGGAAGAATGTGGGGTTGCAGTAGTAATCAATATAGAGAAAAACTCAGTTAACAAAATTAAGAGAGTTATTAACTACAGGAGAAAAAACAGTGCAAGAAGGAAAATTAATTCATCTTAATTTATGAAATTACTGAGTTGTAAATAATGTTTACATAATCAAAATAATAGAGACACTGAATATTGATTCAAAAATAATATGTCATAACCACATTTGGAGGAGATGCGATGGGAAGCATGAGTTCATCCAAGAAAAGGGGAGTAGAAAGAGGACTAAATTGTCAGCCTCCACATCAAGAAGTCAGTGGATAACACCTAAAACCAAAAAGTCAGGAACTAGCAGTACAGTGTACTTTGTAGAAATGCAGAGGTAGATGTAAAACAATCAGCCAAAAGAGGGGCAAGTGGTTGACTCCAGAAAGCAGGCAAGGGGCACAGAGGGCTGAGGGGTTTGTAATGTGACCTTTGAGCTATCTCAGTCTTTAAACAATATATATATTAGCAAATATATGTATTTAATAAATATGTAAACATAATTTTTAAAAGTAAATGAAACAGAAGAAAAATCCATTTAAAATATCAACAGTAACATATACCCAAAAAAAAGAAGAAGAAACCCTAGAAATAAGTTAGAACAAATACGCATACCCTCAATATATAAAGTTTTAAAACTCTAATGAATAACATGAGAGAAAATTTGATTGAATGGAAAACTATGCCTTTTTGTATATGAAAACTAATATTTTAAAGATCTCAATTCTTCCTAAATTGATCTAGAGATTCAGATGATCCTAACAAAAACAGCAAAATTATGGGGGTGAGTGCATATCTTAGTCTACCCAGGCTGCCATAACAAAGTGCCACAGACTAGATCGCCTAAATAACATTTATCTCTCACAGGTCTGGGTGCTGGCAGGGTCAGTTTCTGGTGATACCTCTCTGCTTGGCTTGTAGATGGCCACTGTCTTGCTGTGTCTTCACTCGGCCTTTCTTCTGTGCACATGCCCTCTGGTGTCTCTCCTCTTCTTATAAGAACACCAGTCCTATCGGATCAGGGCCCCACACTTACGACCTCATTTAACCTTCATTACTTCCTTAAAGGTCCTGTCTCCATATACAGTCACATTAAGGGTTAGGGCTTAAACACATGAACTCTAGGGGGACACAGTTTCCCTGTAACAGGGAAAATCTGACAAAGAGACACTAAATTTGTCAGAGAAAAAAAACTGAGGATAAGCAGAAAAAGTGTATTTTAAAAAAGAGTGATGGAGTTGAAAAAGGAAGATATGCAGAACTGACCCAATGAGATATTAGGTTGAACCATACAAAATTGCCATTTTTTACTAGCAAATCGAATACAACAATACATTAAAAAGATCATACGTCATCATCAAGTGAGTTTCATTCCAGGGATTCAGGGATGGTTCAACATCTGCAAATCTATCAATGTGATACACCACATTAACAAAATGAAAACTAAAAATCACATGATCGCATCAATAGATGCTGAGAAAGCATTTGACAAGATATAGCATCCATTTATGATAAAAACTCTAAATGAAATGGGTATAGAAGGAAAATACTGCAACATAATAAAGGCCATATATGACAAACCCACAGCAAATATCATTTTTTTCAATTTTTTTTTTAAAGATTGGCACCTGAGTTAACAACTGTTGCCAATCTTTTTTTTTTCCTACTTTACTTTTTCCCTCCCCAAAGCCCCCCTGTATGTAGTTGTATATTTTAGTTGTGGGTCCTTCTAGTTGTGGCATGTGGGACGCCGCCTCAGCATGGCCTAATGAGCAGTGCTATATCCTCACCCAGGATCCAAACCCTGGGCTGCCGGAAGCGGAGCGGGAGAACTTAACCACTCGGCCACAGGGTGGCCCTGCAAATATCATTCTCAATGGAGAAAAAGTGAAAGCTATCCCTCTAAGAACAGGAACCAGACAAGGATGCCCACTGTCACCACTCTTATTTAACATAGTATTGGAAGTCCTAGCCAGAGCAATCAGGCAAGAAAAAGAAATAAAAGGGATCCATATTGGAAAAGAAGAGGTGAAACTGCCACTCTTTGCAGATGACATGATTGTATATATAGAAAACCCTAAAGAATCCACTAAAAAAGCTTTTGGAAACAATAAACGAATACAGTCAAGTTGCGGGATACAAAATCAACATGCAAAAATCGGTTGCATTTCTATATACTAAAAATGAAGTAGCGGAAAGAGAAATTAAGAATACAATCCCATTTACAATTGCAACAAAAAGAATAAAATACCTAGGAATAAACTTAACCAAAGAGGTGAAAGATCTGTACACAGAAAACTATAAAACATTGTTGAAAAAAATCAACAAAGACACAAAGAAATGAAAAGATATTCCATGCTCTTGGATTGGAAGAATTAACATCATTAAAATGTCCATACTTCCTAAAGCAATCTATAGATACAACGCAATCCTTATCAAAGTTCCAACAACATTTTTCACAGAAATAGAACAAAGAATCCTAAAATTTATACGGAACAGCAAAAGATCCCAAAGAGCCAAAGGATTCCCAAGAAAAAAGAACAAAGCTGAAGGTATCATACTCCCTGATTTCAAAATATACTACAAAGCCATAGTAACCAAAACAGCATGGTACTGGCACAAAAACAGACACACAGATCAATGGAACAGAATCGAGAGCCCAGAAGTAAACCCACACATTTATGGACAGCTAATATTCTACAAGGGAGCCAACAGCATACTATGGAGAAAGGAGAGTCTCTTCAATAAATGGTGGTAGGAAAACTGGACAGCCACATGCAAAAGAATGAAAGTAGACCATTCCCTTACACCATGCACAAAAATCAACTCAAAATGGATTAAAGACTTGAATGTAAGACCCAAAACCATTAAACTTCTAGAAGAAAACATAGGCAGTATGCTCTTTGACATCGGTCTTAGCAGCATATTTTCAAGTACCATGTCTGACCGAGCAAGGGAAACAAGAAAAAATGAACAAATGGGACTACATCAAACTAAAAAGCTTCTGCACAGCAAAGGAAACCATCAACAAAATGAAAAAACACCCTAACCATTGGGAGAAGATATTTGCAAACCATATATCAGATAAGAGGTTAATATCCAAAATATACAAAGAACTCATACAGCTCAACAACAAAAAAAACCAACAATCCAATTAAAAATTGGGCAAAAGATCTGAGCAGAGATTTATCCAAAGAAGATATACGGATGGCCAACAGGCATGTGAAAAGATACTCAACATCATTAACTATCAGGGAAATGCAAATCAAAACTACAATGAGGTATCACCTCACTCCAGTCAGAATGGCTATAATTAACAAGACAGGAAACAACAAGTGTTGGAGAGGATGTGGAGAGAAGGGAAGCCTCGTACACTGCTGGTGGGAGTGCGAACTGGTGCAGTCACTATGGAAAGCAGTATGGAGTATTCTCAGAAAATTAAGAGTAGATCTACCATATGATCCAGCTATCCCACTGCTGGGTATTTATCCAAAGAACTTGAAAACACAAAGGCATAAAGATACATGCACCTCTAGGTTCATTGCAGCATTATACACAATAGCCGAGACTTGGAAGCAAACTAGGTGCCCATCAAGGGATGAATGGATAAAGAAGATGTGGTATTTATAAACAATGGGATACTACTCAACCATAAGAAATGATGAAATCCAGCCATTTGTGACAACATGGATGGTCCTTGAGGGTATTATGCTGAGTGAAATAAGTCAGAGGGAGAAAGTCAAATACTGTATGATCTCACTCATAAGTAGAAGATAAAAACAACGACAACCAAACACATAGGAATGGAATTGGATTGGTGGTTACCATAGGGGAAGGGGGGGGGGGAGGCAAAAGGGGTGATTAGGCTCACATGTAAGGGGATGGACTATAATTAGTTTTTGGGTGGTGAACGTGATATAATCACAGAATTTGAAATATATTATGATGTACATCTGAAAGCTATATAATGTTATAATCCAATGTTACTGCAGTTAAATAAATAAATAAGTAATTTTGAAAAATTGCCATCTTTATATCAAAAATGAATGATATTGCTGATTGTATACATTTTAACTAATACAACTTATTCTAAAGCTATAATAGTTGAAAGTTTGGAAATCCAGAAATAGATTCAAATATATATAGGAATTTAATATATAACAAAAGTGCCACTTAACACTATGAAAGAAAATATAGACTATTCAATAAATTATATTAGGCCAAGTGGCTAGTAATTTTAAACAAATAAAGTGGATTCTGACCTCATTCCCTAAAAAAAAAGGTATTTAGAAAGTTCTGGAAATGCATAGTGGCAATGGTAATACAACATTGTGAATGTACTTAATGTCACTAAATTATACACTTAAAAATGGTTTGAAATGATAACTTTTATGTTATATATATTTACCACAATGAATTAGATGAGGTGGGTGGAGAAGAAAGCCCGTGCATATGAAACTCTGGAGTGTTAGGTAAGCCATCCACAGAGAAAGAGGTGGCTGCCAACACCTGTCAGTCCCACAGGAAACCCCTAGAGTGGGGCTGATCCTCTTGGATGTCAAAGTTCTTGTAGCATCTAGCTCCTCAAAGTGTGGTCTGTGGATCAGATGCTGACTCTGATTCAGTAGGTCTACCTGAGATCAGAGGTTCCGCATTTTTTACAAGCTACCAGATGATGCCTGGAGTTGCAAGCTTGTAGAGCTGTGGTTCTCAGCTTTGGCTGCACATTGCAATCTGGGGAGCTTTGTAAAATGTCACTGGCTAGGGCCCCTCTCTAGACCATTAATTAGAATCTCTAGGGGAGAGGCCAGATAAGATATATTTGGATTTCCACAGCTGGTTCTCATGTGCAGCCAGAGAGCACAGCTGCTGATGTAGAGACACAGATAAGTTTAGAAAGGTTGAAGACGTTAGTGAGGAACGTCTTTCTTCCCCACTCCCAGTGTTTCCTTTCTCTATGAAGGGAGATTGATTGGCATAACCCTGGGTCTCGTTCCATCTTTACTCACACCATCTGGGAGATGGAAACTTGGGATTAAGAGCAAAAATGTTCAGCTCAGCTCTGCCCTTTTCTATCTCAGGAGCAAGTCTCCCAGCAGAGAGTACACATTTCACCTGTGTTCCTCTATGACATGAGCCGGCGGTTCTCAGAGTGTGGTCTCCACACTGGCAGCATCTGTATCACTTGGGAACTTGTTAGAAATGCAAATTCTGGGGCCTCACCCCACACCTACTAAATCAGACATTCTGGGTCTGAGGCCCAACAAGCCGTAATCTAGCAAGCATTCCTTGTGATTCTGACGCTCACATAATTAGGGAAGCTCATTCCAGTGCACTCTGGCCAGGGACTGATGGGAATATCCGTTTAATTCTTGGCTTCAGAACTAGAAGCTCCTTTGGCTAACAGACCTAAAGCTACATCCTCTATCTTGGCTTTAATCAGTGATAAAGGTGATGAAGTAACCTTCAAAATAATAATAATATTTACAAGAATCAAATAGTTAACGACAAAAATGAAAATGTAAACACAGTTTTGATGGCTTTAGATTATGAAAGCAAAACTAGAAGCTAAAAAGAAAAAATAAATTTGTCTACATATAAATTAAAATCGCCTACCAATCAATCACCAATATAGCCCAAAAATAAGCAAGATCAAAAATGAAAGTCAAATTGAAAAACAATGCTACACATACAGCAAGCAAACAGCTAAAATATACAGTAATTCCTTAGAAATCAACAAGCAAAGAAAACCAGGCCAATTGAAAATTCAGCAAAAGACTTAAAGACAGTTTGGAGCTTTGTTGTCCAATATGGTGATGCAGCACCTATTAATGCTGACAACTGAACTTTCTCTCGAGCTCTGTTTCACCTTGGCCTTTCTGCATTCTGGCTTAAAGAGAGGAGAATCTCCCACTATGCTGCTAAGGAGACGCTCTGACTTCTACACTTTACACTGGTAATTAATCACCCTCAGGCTTTAATTATTTTCTCCAAAGTGTCGATGGCCCCCAGCAACAGCCATCTGATTCCAAAGTCCTTACAATGACTACCCACCCCACCCCCACCCAAACTCTTAACCACCTGATACATTGCACCTGACGCTGTGCTTCCTCCCACCAGTACCCCATCTCAGCTCACCACTCTAAAAAATTCAATAAATATGCCACATCTTCACGTCAGGGGCTATCAGTGCTCCACCCACCCCCAGTGATGCCAGTGATTGCCAGGAGGCCAATGAGTGGTCTATCTTCAAGATCTAATTTTAGATTTTGTTTCCTAGGACCGTTTCTGGTACCAAATGTCAAATATCACCAAAGAATAGTCTCTAAAGTTCTGAGCTTTTCATACAAAATGTTTATTAGGATTGCTCTTGGGAATCACATCTATAATGGGTCAGGGAAGCAAGACTGAACAGAGGAAGAAGTTGAAATGCCAGGAAGTCGCAGCAGAAAGTTCGGCTGATCCTTTTGTAATCTTTGGAGCTAGAATGGCTAGAATGGTGTTCTTTCTTCTTGAGGCCAGAGGTCTGGGCCTTGATACACCTCCAATCATCAACCAGTCATTGGATGCAGGCTGCCCACAGGAAGTGGGTAACCTTAGGCAAGGCAGAGGGCAATTCCCAGACAGGGATTTAGCTATGAACTATCAGCTGCCAACACAGACCTCCTCAGTCCTGAAGGGCGATCTGGGTGGTACTCAATAGCATCTGCTACCCTCATCATAACACTGTGAGTAAAGGAAAACAAGTAGTTTTGCTATCATTTAAAACTCTTGGAAGTAGATAAATACTTACCAGTATTCCTTTCCCCAGCCCAAGGCTCTTTCCACTGAGAGAAAGGGAGAGGCTGAAGACTTTATACTGCTCTAGACTTCATGAAAACACGTGAAGAGCAGACGGCAGAAGGCTCCAATCCCCATCCAGCAGGAGTATCTTTCAGCCTGTCTCCCTGTCTCCATTCTGGCCTAAACAGGCCACAAATGGCCCACAGTCTTGCTATTTGTACTTGCTATCTTGTACTATTTAATACAATTCAAGATATAAGCAATTACTATTTATGGAACACCTGTATGTGTCAGACCCTGTTGTAAGTGCTGTGTGTTTACATATATATGTGTGTCTTTCTGTGTTTTCTTGTAACTCATTGAGTTCTTTTATGATAGCTATTTTGAGTTCTTTGTTATTTAGGTTATGGATTTCTGTGTCTTCAGGGTTGGTTTTTGAGTACTTGTCATTTTCCTTCTGGGTTGGAGATTTAATATACTTTCTCATACTGCTTAATGGTGTGGATTTTTGCCTCTGCATGGTGCTATTATCTGGTTGCAGCTGCCATGTGCCTCCACAGGATGGGGATCAGGTGCTGTGTATTCTGAGCCCAGCACTATCAGGGGCTCCCCAGCTCCAGCCACTGACTGCTTTTCTCTCTGTGTGATGCTCTGACCAATGGTAGATCTGGAGCACTAGGCAGGGGGAGGGGTGCTCTCCCTCACCTGCACTTACCCCAGCCTCAGCATCTCACACTGGGCAATCACAGGGCTGGAGTGCCAGGCAGGGGAAGGGGCACTTTCTTACACCTGTGTGCCTCCCCCAACCACTGCCTCTCTCTCTGCATGGTGCTCTGGGCACTCACAGGGCTCCACCAGCTGCTGCCTCTCTCTCTGCACTGTCATGGGCTATCATGGGGCTGGAGTGCCAGGCGGGAAAAGGGCACCTCTCCTCACCTGCACACCTCCCCCAGCAGCAGCCCCTCTGTCTCTGTGCCACACTCAGGGCGAGCATGGGGCTGGAGTGCCAGGTGGGGATGGGGTGCCTTGCCTCACCTGTGCACTTCCCCAGCCACAGCCCCTCTCTTTCTGTGGAGCTCCTGCTGATCCACTTACACTTCCTCCAAAGGATCCAGCCCCACCACCACCATCAGACGTATGGTTTCATGGGTCTCTCATACATCTTTTGTGTTGTGTGTATGTCCTCTGTTGGTGTGTGAATGTCCTTTGGGTTGTAGTTTAGAGAGGAGAGTCCAAGGGAAGAGCTCACTCTGCCATGATGCTGACATCATTCCCTATGCTGTTGTCTTTCAAATGAGAAAGGAGAAAAAAGTTAGAAACAAAAAACAATTATTCTGTCTTTTGTATTTATCTATGTGGTGTTCTTTATTTTTTCATAAATTTGAACTAATGTCTAGTGTCTTTTCATTTCAACCTGAAGGACTTCGTTTAGCATTTCTTGTAGGGCAGGTCTACTAATGAAAAACTCCCTCAGTTTTTGTTTACCTAGGAATGTCTTAATTTTGCCTTCATTTTTGAAGGATAGTTTCACTGTATAAAATTCTCTGTTGACAGACTATTTCTCTCAGCATTTGAACATGTCATGTCACTGTCTTCTGTCCCCATTTCAGATGAAAAAAAAGATCATCTGGTAATCTTATCTAGAATCCCTTGTATGTGATGAGTTGCTTCTCTCTTGCTGCTTTCAAGATTCTCTCTTTGTCTTCAGCTTTTGACAGTTTGATTATCATGTGTCTAAGTGTGGATCTCTGAATTTATCACACTTAGGGTGCATTGAGTTTCTTTGAGGTATAGACGAATATTTCTCATCAAGTTTGGGAAGTTTTCCATGATTATTTCTTCAGATAGACTTTCTGTCCCTTTCTCTCTCTTCTCCATCTGTGACCCACCCCCATTACGTATATTTTTTATGCTTAATAGTGTCCCACAGGTCTCTTAGGCTCTGTTCTTTTTTCTTTATTCTTTTTTCTTTCCATTCCTTAGATTACATATTTTGAGTTGATCTATCTTTAAGTTCACTGATTCTTTCTTCTGCCAGCTCAAATCTATTGTTGAGCCTCTCTAGTGAACTTTTCATTCCAGTTATTGTAATTTTCAACTCTAGAATTTCTTTTGGTTTTTTTCTATCTCTAATTGATATTCTCTATTTGGTGAGACATCATTCTCATACTTTCCTCTAGTTCTTTAGATGTAGTTTCCTTTAGTTCTTTGAACGTATTTTAAAAAGCTGATTTAAATCTTATTTAGTAAGTACAATGTACAGACTTCCTCAAAGGAAGTTCTGTTGACTGCTTTTTTTCCCTAAACAGGTGTACCTCAGAGATGTTGCAAGTTCGGTTCCAGACAACCACAATAGAGTGAATATTGCAATAAAGTGAGTCACATGAATTTTTTGGTTTCCCAGTGCATATAAAAGTTTTATTTACACTATACTGTACTCTATTAAGTGTGCAATAGCATTATGTCTAAAAAAAGTATATACCTTAATTCAAAATTATTTTATGACTAAAAAATGCTAACTATCAATTTGAGCCTTCAGCCAGTCATAATCTTTTTGCTAGTGGAGGGTCTTGCCTCTGTGTTGATGTCTGCTGACTGATCAGGGTGATAGTTGCTGAAGGTTGGGGTGGCTGTGGCAATTTGTTAAAATAAGACAACAGTGAAGTTTGCCACATCTATTGACTCTTTCTTTCATGAATAGTTTCTCTGTAGCACACCATGCTGTTTGATAGCGTTTTACCCACAGCAGAACTTCTTTCAAAATTGGAGTTAATCCTTTCAAAACCTGCTGATGCTTCATCAACTAAATTTATGTAATACTCTAAATCTTTCGTTGTCATTTCAACAATCTTCACAGCATCTTCACCAGGAGTAGGTTTTATCTCAAGAAATCACTTTTTTTGCTCATTCACAAGAAGCAATTCCTCATCTGTTAAGGTTTTGTCATGAGATTGCATCAATTCAGTCACATCTTCAGGCTCCACTTCCAATTCTGGTTCTCTTGCTATTTCTATCACACCTGTAGTTCCTTCCTCCACTAAAGTCTTGAGCCCCTCAAAGTCAACCAGGAGAGTTGGAATAAACTTCCTCAAACTCCTGTTAATGTTGATATTTTGTCCTCTTCCCATGAACCACAAATGTTCTTAATGGCATCTAAAATGGTGAATCCTTTCCAGAAGTTTCTCAATTTACTTTGCCAGATCCATCAGAGTAATTACTATCTATGGCAGCTATAGCCTTACAAAATGTATTTCTTAAATAATAAGACTTGAAAGTTGAAATTAGTCCTTGACCCATGGGCTGCAGAATGGACATCATGTCAGCAGACATGAAAACAACATTAATCTCATTGTACATCTCCGTCAGAGCTCTTGGGTGACCAGGTGCACTGTCAATGAGCTATAATATGTTGAAAGGAATATTTTTTTATGAGCAGTAGGTCTCAACAGTGTGCTTAAAATATTCAGTAAACCATGTTGTAAACAGATGTGTTGACATCCAGGCTTTGTTGTTCCACTTATAGAGCACAGGCAGAGTAGATTTAGCATAATTCTTAAGGACCCTAGAATTTTCAGAATGAGCATTGGCTTCAGCTTAAAGTCAATAACTGCATTAGTCCCTAACAAGAGAGTCACCCTGCCCTTTGAAGCTTTGAAGCCAAGCATTGACTTCTCCCCTCTAGCTATGAAAGTCTTAGATGGCATCTTCTTCCAATATAGGATTGTTTCATCTACACTGCAAATCTGTTGTTTAGTGTAGCCACCTTCATGAATTATCTTAGCTAGAGCTTCTGGATAACTTGCTGCAGCTTCTACATCAGCACTTGCTGCTTCCCCTTGCCCTTTTATGTTATGGAGATGGCTTCGTTCCTTCAACCTTATGAACCAACCTCTGCTAGCTTCAAACTTTTCTTCTGCAGATTCCTCACTTCTCTCAGACTTCATAGAATTGAAGAGAGTTGAGGCCTTGCTCTGGATTAGGCTTTGGCTTAAGGGAAGGTTGTGGTTGGTTTGATCTTCTGTCCAAACCACTAAACTTTCTCCATATCAGCAATAATGCTGTTTCACTTTCTTATCATCTATATGTTCACCAGAGTTTCAGTTCTCATTTCCTTCAAGAATTTTTCCTTCGCATTCAAAACTTAGCTACCTAGTCTTTGGCCTGTCTTGGCTTTCAACATTCCTTCCTCACTAAGCTTAATCATTTTTAGCTTTTGATTTAAAATGAGAGATGTGTGACTCTTCTTTTCACTTGAACACTTTGAGGCCATTGTAGGGTTATTAATTGGCCTAATTTCAATATTGTGTCTCAGGGAATAGGGAGGCCCAAGGAGAGGGAGAGAGATTAAGGAACAGCTAGTCAGTGGAGCAGTCAGAACACATACATTTATGAATTAAGTTCACTGTCTCATATGGGTGTGGTTCACGGCACCCCAAAACATTTACTATAGTAACATCAAACATCGCTAATCATAGATCACCATAGCAAATATAATACTTATGAAATTTTGAAATATTGCAAGAATTACCAAAATGTAACACAGAGACATGAAGTGAACAAAACCTGTCAGAAAAATGGTGCCAATAGACTGCCCAATGCAGCATTGCCACAAAACCTTCAATTTGTAAAAAACAAAATATCTGCAAGGTGTAACAAAGTGAAACATGCCTGTATGTGGACCATATTTTCTTGTTTCTTTGCATGCTGAAAACTAGACATTTTAAATAATATAATGTGGCCGTTCTGGAAATCAGATTCTACCCACTCCCCAGAGTTTATTTTTGTTGCTGTTTGTTGTTGTGGCTGTTGCTGCTGCTGTTTGTTTAGTGACTTTCTTGAGCTAATACTGTAAAGTTTTATTCTTTATTATATCTGGCCATAGAAGTCCCTGCTCAGTTAGCTTAGTGATTGGTCAATGATTGTACTTAGATTTCTTTAAAGGCCTGGAAACAATAAATCTCCTACTCTTTGCAAAGGGGCTCTGTGTGCATTTCGGGACATGCTTTCAGGACCCAGCCAGGAAGTTGATGACTCTGCCTTAGCTTTCACTTCTTGCTTTTCAGAGCCTCAAGGTCAGCCAGAAGTGAGAGCTTAGAGCTTTCTTGCTCTAAAAATATGCACAGCCCTGGGCATGTGCACAACTCTATGCTTACATGTGGCCTTCTAGAGTCCCAGAAATACATCAGAGCTTTTCAAAACCTCCTAGGGACATCTCAATCTCCAGCTTTTCCTTTGGGTTTTTTTTTTCCCTCTTCTTTTGGGTTTTTTGGTCAGTTGTCTGCCCCAACCACTGTCACCACATCAGGCAGCTGCAATGCTAAACCATCACTCCTGATTGTTTTTGACAAATGCCTCTTGTTTGCACTGGACAAGCTCCAAGTCAAGTCAAACAAAGGCAACTCTTGTGAGTGTAGAATGACCAGACAGGTCAAATAATGACAATTCTCTGCGAATGGGTCTTTGGAGAAGCTCCAACCCCATTCTGCCCACTCTAGTGGCTGTTAGGCTGCTCCTTCTCACATTTGCTATGGATTGTTGGTTTCCAAGGCTAGTGCAAAGCTGAAGAGAGGTGATGGGCATACGGCAAATCAAAATGCCATAAAGCTAGCTGTTCTTACCAAGATTCATATTTTTTTTGAATGAATGCTCCCTGGATTGTTGCAAGCCTTTTGCTAATTTCCAGAGTACTGAAAAAGTTGATTTTGATAATTCTTAGCAGTGTTCTCATTGACTTTATGGAGAAGAGGATTTTCTGAGGTCCTTACCCCACCATTCCCACTGACATCCTTTCCACATGCACTTAGGACTACATCAGAGTTATAGCTTTTGCTTCAATTGCCAAACATAAATTGGAAAACTCAAGAGGAGAAGAAAAGTCTATTGTATTTAACCATATTTTTATTTACCATGTTGTTTCTTCCTTCCTAACGTTCTTAGATTTCTTCTTTTATTGTTTCCTGTTTAGAAAACTTCCCTTAGCTATTCTTTTAGGGTGGGTCTGCTAACAACAAACTCTTTTAGTTTCCCTTTATCTTAGAGTGTTTTGATTTCCCCTTCATTCCTAAAGGGTGATTGCACTAGATATAAGATCCTGGTTTGACAGTTCCTTTTTCTCAGCACTTGAAAAATGTTGTGCTACGTTTTTCTGGTCTCTGTGGTTTGGATTTTGATAAATCCAAATTTGCAAATTGCAAAGGGGCTCTGTGTGCATTTCAGGACCTGCTTTCAAGACTCAGCCAGGAAGCTGACGACTCTGCCTTAGCTTCCACTTCTTGCTTTTCAGAGCCTCAAGGTCAGCCAGAAGTGAGAGCTTACAGCTTTCTTGCTCTAAAAATATGCACAGCCTGGGCATGTGCACAACTCTATGCTTACATGTGGCCTTCTAGATTCCCAGGAATATATCAGAGCTTTTCAAAACCTCCTAGGGACATCTCAATCTCCCGCTTTTCCTTTGGGGTTTTTCCCCCCTTCTTTTGGGTTTCTTTTGAGCTTGAATTATTTTTCCCCCATAGGTAAGGAGATATTTCTCCTTCACTGCTTTCAAGATATTTCCTTTGTCTCAGTTTTCAGAAGTTTGACTATAGTATGTCATGGTAGGGATTTATTTGGATCTATTTATCTATCCTGTTTAGGGTTCGCTCAGCTTCTTAAATCTGTAGGTTTGTGTTTCTTGCCAAATTTTTGAAGTTTTCAACCATTATTTCTTTGAGTACTTTTCTAGCCCTGTCTTCTTTCTCCTCTTCAGTAATAATTATTCCATGAAAAAAAATCCTACTAGATTATGTTGTATCGCTATAAATATGCAGCTAGATAAGTGTACTTAATTTATTTGGAATTTTTATCTATAATCATAAGTGGAAATAGTCTAATTTTTTTACAGATTTTTGAATTATATTTTTGATAGTCTTATAAAACAAATTGTGGAACTTTCCAAATTTTTCTATGGTCTAGAACAGTTTAAACCAGAGATGGTAATATATAATCTTAAAAGAATAATTAGAAATCACCTCTCAAAATCCACTTGGATGTTTTTTAATAGAAGCTATCAAAGTGCTTTAACCACCTCTTTTGTGACTTTTGATCTATTTGGTTTTCTGCTCCTTCTTGGGTTAATTTTGGTGGTTTAAATTTTTTCTAGAAAATCATTGATTTGTTATGCCTGTCATATTTAATGTCATTGAGTTACACATGATATTACTTATAATTTTTCATCTCTCTTTTATATATCTGTGGTTAATCTTGCTTTCCCTCCTTTTCCTTGATCATCTATTAGGGATTTGTATATTTAATTCACCTTTTAAAAAAACCAGCTTTTGCATATTTAATTTGTCTTTTATAAAAGTTATCTTCAGTTTTGTTTACCATTTCTACCATTTTAACATCATTAATTCCAACTTTGATCTTTATCAATTGCCTGCTTCTCACGGTTAATGTTTTTGTTTGCGCTCCTGGGTTTATGACTTATAATGCCGACCCCTGACAGCTCTTCAAAGGCTGAGCCCATGAGGAATTCATTTTTATGTGCTTCAAACTGCCCAGCACATTGCCTAGCATAGCAGGTGTACAGCAAAAATGAGTTGATGAGATGACTGCCACTGGATTTCCTAGACCTGAAAATCTGCAAATTGATAGCCACATGGTTGGGATACCAAAAAAAAAGTGAGATGCATATCTTTGCCGTCAGATAGGTTAATTTCCCAGGAATTGAGGGTGAGGGGAAAAATATGCAAGATCATGTTGAAGTGTCATCAGAGGACTGGAGGCCACAAAAATCATTTCAGTTCTGCTGGGTCCAAGCTGGTTCATGTTCCAGTCCTTTCTCACCCTCTTGCTTTACACTCCTGCTATAAATGTGAGAAAATCCAGACTGGAGGCTGTTTTACTGAAAATCCCTGGGCTACAAACAAGAATTTTCTCCACACTTGTCTAGTGGAAACAGATTGTGACATATGCCATCTCCAACTCAGGCACCTTAAATGATGCTGGTTTGGTGTGCTTTGGAGTGTGAAATTAATCAAGAGAGCAACGAAAATATCTCAGTCTTTCTGGAGGACATTGCTGAGTATGATTGTACAGGATCTTCTAATTGCCTCCAAACAACTAAGAGCTAAGCAGCGATTGTGTTTTCCCAACTATCTGCAACCATTGTACCCACTGAATTGGACAACCACAGCCTGTGGCCACTGGTGCTATAAGAATCACCCATGTTAGACATCAGAGATTTCCTGGTCCTGGTAAAAAAGCTCTTCCACCTTCCTGTCATAACAGTCACGTGAGTAATAAACATTTACAGCCCTCTTTGTAAATTTGGGGAGTTGAGCAAAGAGGAGAAAGATATTTTCCCTCCTTTGACACTGGAGATATGTCAGTACTGCAGAGGCACAAACAGCCCTTAAGACTTACACTGTCATCCACTAAACCTCGGATTCACAAGGAGCCTGAGATTTGGCCTAATTAACCCTCCTGTAAATCTGGAATTAACTCCACAGTGTTCTCGTGAGGTAGTTATCCACTTCTTCTTCTAGCAATGGGGTCGTAGCCCATTGTGGGCAGTCCCGCTGGTCAGCCTCACATGCATCCCCAATGCTTGGCACTGTCATGTTCACTAGATGTTTGTTGAATGAATGAGTGTAAGAACACTCTTTTTGTTGAGCTGATCTCAGACTCCCCCCTAATTCCACTCTCCTGGTTTTTCTCTCCTCTGAATCACACACAAATACACACTTTTCTCAATTGTAACTTTGGATACATTTTTTTTTGTAAAGATTGGCACCTGAGCTAACAACTGTTGCCAATCTTCGTTTTTTTTTCTCCCCAAATCCCCCCAGTACATAGCTGTATATTTTAGCTATGGGTCCTTCTAGCTGTGGCATGTGGGATGCCACCTCAACGTGGCCTCACGAGGGGTGCCATGTCCACACCCAGGATCCAAACCCTGGGCCGCCCAAGCGGAGCACTGGAACTGAACCGCTTGGCCACGGGGCCGGCCCCCACGGACACATTTTTTTTCCACTTAGACTTAGTTTTCTTCGTTACTAAACGAAGTTGAACTGTGTTTCCCTCAATTTGATAGTCTTTTGTTTTTGTGTGTTTCAGTCGTTTGGGGCTGGGGACTGAGAATGGTTTGCTGGCTGAGGCTCCCCAAGCACTGGAGAGATCCAGGTGGTAAGTTAGTTTGAATACACTGTAACTAACCCTCCAGAGCTGACCTGTAAAATTCCAGGGGGCCTCTGGGGTCCTCAGCTCCCACGAAGCTCTGTCTGCCTGACGCCCACCTTCTATTACTGAGCTCCCCGGACCCAGGGCACATGCAGCCAGCCTCGTCCATCCCACATGCTTTGGGAGAACAGCGCTCCCTCAGACCTTGTGCAGGCGGACCCAGCTGCAAGGTTCCTCAAGGTGCTCTTGTGTCTTCTCTAGTCAGGCTCTTTCTGAGGACGACCTGTTTTGGCACAGACACTTTAGTCCTCCAGAGGTGTTCTCTTTGTCTGCACGCATCCTGGGGGCCCACGCAGACACAGCAGTCAGGCCTCTGGAGCTGGCCCGGGAAGTCCCAGCCGGGCACTGCAGAGCAGACAGAAGCCGGAGTTAGTGATGACCCAGGACGAATTCTAGGGAGGAACAGGATGTGAGCATTTTTGTTTTAAATTTCCTTATCACTATTTTCCTATTGTCACCTTAATGGTAGCTTTTTTAAAGTTTTTTCCCAGCTTTATTGAGATATAATTGATGGATAACATTGTATAAATTTGTGTACAACGTGATTTTTGCTGTACATATACGTTGTGAAATGATTATCACAATAAAGGCAGTTAACACACCCACCACCTCACATATTTTTTTTAAAATAGTAGATGTTTTAAGATGTCTATGATACAGTGATAATATCATATAGTTAGTGCGCTGTATAGAAAAGCTCTGTCTCAGGGTCTCAAATACAATTTCCTGCAGGTGCCAGGACAACAGCACACACTTAGTGAGGCGGGCTGGGTGGGGACCCGTCTGAAAGGACAATGACGACTTCACTCAAGTTGCATTGCTGCACAGGAGCCTGACCTGGTGTTGCTCCTTTAAAATATTTTTTAAAGTCTTGGATTTCAAACCAAACACATCTGCAAGCCAGCTATGGCCCAGGGGCTGTCAGTCTGCTAGCTCTGTCCTGCGCCATCACAGCTTGGAAATCTTGACTGAGAAAGAAAGAGTACAGTCCAAGTCAATACTTTCCGACAGTCCCTCTCACTTAATGACTCCCTGTAAAAGTTGACCTGGTCCAGCATCAAACCACAGGCAGGACGACACCCAACAGAGATTTTGAAGGAGACACATGAGCAGATTGTAGGGAGGCCCCCTCGCCCCAAGCTCAAGTCTGCACAGCCAAGGAGAGACCCTGGAGGGTTCAGCCTCTGGTCCAGGTGAAAGCTGGCAAGGACATGATAGAGGGAACTAGCTGAGGAGATGGGGAGCAGAGGCCTGACACATCCTCCAAAGCTGTGGACTTCAAACCCGTGGATTGTGGTGGTGGTGGTGTTTTGCATATGCCCCAGGAATTATGAAAATGATGCACATTTTAAAGATGACATTTGAATTATTTGATCTTATATTTTTATAATTGCAAGGGATGTAATTTGCATATTACAAATATTTGCAATTTAAAACAAAAATATTACAACACTTATTTTAAATGTATCTAATGGAATTTAAATGCCTTGCAATTTGATACTATCATTTATTTAAAAATATATTTGAACCTAGCTCTTTAAGAGCTGGAAATTTAACAATGTTCCTTTTTCTCCTAATTGTATTTCCATTTCCCATTTCCACCACTGAATTTTATCCTAATATATTTTATGGCTGAAAGCCCATGATTGATTACTTTATCTCACTTCCCTGCAGCAAAAATTTGTATGTAATTGAAATACAGATTTTTTAAAACGTTGCCTCTGATTAAAAGGCTCTAATAGGTGTTAAGAATGTTTATTTTTTAGTTGAATCATCATTATAATTATTATTAGTATGCAATTCATGAAAATAGCATAAATATATTTTAAATTTGGATAATCAAAGTACATGAAAAGGAAAATTTTTTTTTTTTAAAGATTTTATTTTTTTCCTCTTTCTCCCCAAAGCCCCCCAGTACATAGTTGTATATTCCTCGTTGTGGGTCCTTCTAGTTGTGGCATGTGGGACGCTGCCTCAGCGTGGTTTGATGAGCAGTGCCATGTCCGCGTCCAGGATTCGAACCAACGAAACACTGGGCCGCCTGCAGCGGAGCACGTGAACTTAACCACTCAGCCACGGGGCCAGCCCCATGAGAAGGAAAATTTTATGGTAAATTTATTGCTTAATGAGATGAATGGGATGTTTATAAATTACTTCATGCATACAAAAGTGAGTATTAACTATTCTTCAGTTTTTTAAATCTGAGCCTTGAGAAACTTTGTTCTCTTGAATAAGTGGATGAGAATGAGGTTTGTCATAGAGATGTCCCTCAGTTCTTTGAATCGTTCCTAGTTATTTGCCAAAAATTAAACAATAATCTATCATCAAATATTATTTTCAGTGATCTGTCAGCTGACAAATTGATTCAATTTTCCTCCAATTTTGTTGAAAACAAAGAATAGGAAACTATGTGGCCTGCAAAAGCATGTATTACCCATTCATTCAAACAATTCTTTTTCTCAATGTTCAGTTACTTAACTGAGATATTTACACACCAGGCAGTGCAGCAGAGGAAGATCTGGGACGAGTGAGAGGTTCCCCTTCCTTTGGTAAACTGACAAAGGGCCCCTGTGACAGGGGAAGGGAGCTGCACAAGGGGAGTGGGGAAGGGAACCCCGTGTGACCTTTATTGAAGTCCAACTTTAGGAACATTGGTTTAGAGAAATGTACAAATGAATGTGGGAATTCATTCTGTCAAAACTATCTATGCTTGCATATCCTTTTGTAAATCTTTGTGCATCCCCAGGATAGGTGTATCCCAATTTGAAGACCACACATCTAAGCTTTCTCTGGATGAACGGTGTATATTTGTGTGTGATTCAGAGGAGAGAAAAACCTGGAGAGTGGAATTAGGGGGAGTCTGAGATCAGCTCAACAAAGAGAGTGTTCTTAAACTCATTCATTCAACAAGTAGACATTGAGCGTGACTGTGTATCAAGCACTGGGGATACACGTGTGGCTAACCAGCGGGACTGCCCACAATGGGCTACGACCCCATTGCTAGAAGATGTGGATAACTACCTCACGAGAACACTGTGGAGTTAATTCCAGATTTACAGGAGGGTTAATTAGGCCAAATCTCAGGCTCCTTGTGAATCCGAGGTTTAGTGGATGACAGTCTAAGTCTTAAGGGCTGTTTGTGCCTCTGCAGTACTGACATATCTCCAGTGTCAAAGGGGGGAAAATATCTTTCTCCTCTTTGCTCAACTCCCCAAATTTACAAAGAGGCCTGGAAGTGTTTATTACTGACGTGGTTGTTAAGACAGAAAGGCAGTATAATTTAGAAAGGGGTAGGCCAGAGTGATCGTGGTCGTTAATTTTATGTGTAGGCTTGACTGGGCTAAGGGATACCCAGAGAGCTGGTAAACTACCATTTCTGGGTGTGCCCATAAGGGTGCTTCTGGAAGAGATCAGCATTGGAATTGGTGAACTGAGCAAAGCAGATGGCCGTCCCCAATATGAGCGGGCTTCATCCAATCTGTGAGGGCCTGAATACAACAAAAAGGTGAAGAAAGGGAGCACTCACTTCTCAACTTGAGCTGAGACTTCCATCTTCTCCTGCCCTAGGACATCGATGCTCCTGGTTCCAGGCTTTCAGAGTCAGACGAGGACTTGCATCATCAGCCCTCCCACCCTGAATTCTCAGGCTTCGGCCTCGGGCTGAATTATACCACCCCCTTTCCTGGTTCTCCAGCTTGTAGATGGAAGATAGATTATGGGACTTCTTGGCCTCCATAAGCACATGAGCCAATTCCTATAAAAATCTCCTTATATATATTATCCTATTGATTCTTTTTTTCTGAAGAAAACTGATCATACAGTTATATGGTGATTTTTCTTAATGGCAAGCCTGATGGAGACTTCTCTTGGCTACAATGCCTCTAATGTTTCCCACCTCTTGGCATAATGCTCAAAAGCCTGGTCTGGCATTCACGTCCCCATACAAGCTGGCACCAGTGTAGGTGTCTCTCAGAGCTGGTAACTTCCCATGCTAGCCACAGTCATTCTGTCACCCTGCAACCCCATCACTGATATTCGTCCTCCTCGGACCTCAGGCCCTCTCCCGCACTTTTCCCCTACTTGGTCAGCTGTCTTCTCTAGTGCCCACTCCACCCCCTGCCCGTGGAGCTCTGCCTCTAAAGAGCTGGTGAAACCACTGAGATTCCAACACACAAGGAAGACGTCTCTTGTCCCAGTTCTGTTCTTCTCTCTCTTAGCTACGTGGAGCAACCAAAGAAAAGTCCATCCTAATCACTTCCAGGCTTCCCTCCTTGGGGGGGAAATGGCAACTTACTTTGAATTCTATTATCCTTGTAAACCCCCGGAGCAGCAAACATCCTGTCGGCAAGGGCTAAACATAACTTAATTTTATGTACAAAATTTTAATTCAAAACTGATGGGTCAGGAACCATTTCAGACATTCTCAACTTCTCTTAAGATTCTGTTTCGTTTTCAAAATCCATCCCATTAGCGCCTCAATTCAGTTCTGTGCTTTCTTCCAGAACAAATTAGAACCTGCTTCCACTTTCCTTTCTTTTCTCGTTTTCCCGCCTCAACATCCCTCTTGGATTTTAAGCTTTTGTTTTCTTTCACTGCCCACTGGAATGATTGCTCTGTCCTGCGCAGCGTGTTCTTTCCAGAATTACTCAATCATGCTTCCAGTTTCACTTCTCCCCTCCGCTTCCCCTCCTGCTCCCGCTCTGATGGCATCATTTTATTGACTTTGGACCTGGTGGGCTTTAAATCTTTTGTACGTTGGAGAGGAGAACTGCATGCTTCCCTGCACGTGTTCAGTTAGCAGACCACATCTGACCACAGCTCAGACCTGCTGTGCAGCCTATCAAGATGCTGTTTATAAGTTGGTTTGCTTGCTCTTGAGTTGCTTAATAGGGGCCCCTGGCCAACATACTTTAGAAGGGGGCTCTGGCTATCTGGCCTTGTGTCACCCTGCCCCTAGTCCACTCACCACCACTGGAAGGCAGCTCACAGCTAACATTCCAGCTCCCTCCCAAGCCCCATCCCTTCTGTGCCTCCCTCCATCCTGTCACCATATGGGTCAATTCTATAAGCCCTATTTAAGATCCAGATCCACCTGGCTCGACCCTATTTGATAACCATTTCCCCAAATGGACCAGTCAGGCCTTCTGTGTCCAGTGTAAATCTGGCCATTCCCAAGCTTCCATGGCAACTTGAACATGTGGATTTTTAGCTTTGAAAGTGGTCTTAAGGAACTTCTGCCATATTTGCTGTGTCTCTCCAGATACAGAGTTATAGAGCCTACAAATGCACCTGTCATGGCATCGTGTGCAGAACTGGTACCTGCTGTTCACGCACTGTTGACTCTCCCAGGACAGGGACATAACCCACGTGCCCTCTGACACATGACTGGATACAGCCTGACCACTGGACTGGGAGTCAGCAGAAAGACCTGGTGCTAGTCCCGTATCCTTCTACTCCCTAGGCAAGTAAAATCACTGCTCTGAACATCACTTTCTTAGTTTTTTCAAAAAGGATGACAATATTCCCATGCTTAATTCATAAGGCTTTAATGAGAATCAAATAAGATAACACATGTTGGGAGAATGTTGCTGAAAAAAATCCATAATAAGAAGATACAGTTGACATCATTATGTTGTTGCTTTGAATAAGTAACTGCGCTTTCATTTGTCAAATTTCAGTTCTTGATCTCAGGCTCGATAACTGACAAAACCACCTCTTCTCACACGAGGGGTGCTTGGAGGCGCTGAGGACACATTAGCCAGGCGAGGGCATGGTCAGGATGGAGAAAGAAAGAACCTGTCATCACTGTCAAACTTCTCAAAACACCTCGCACAGCAGGAGTCAGACATGTTCTGGTCCCATGTTCTCTGTGTCCTGGGGCACTGATTTCAGTTTAGCTACCAGGAGACTGAATCAGCTTAGGATAGCGACACACTTGTAACAGTGAGGATGGGTTCCAACAACGCAAGGCCCAGGCCGATTCTGCCTTTCCAGATGTGCTGCTGTGTCTACCATGACTGCACGCTCCTCAAAGGACCTCATGAATGTTACTTCATTTCACCCCCATCACAACCCTGCGTGGTGGGGGTTATAATGCCATCTCTCAGCTGAGGATAAGAGAGGTTAAATAACTTCCCCAAAGCCACCCAGCAGAGCCAAGACTGGAACTCATACCAACCTAACTAGAAAGCCCAGGCCTTCCACGCTGTGTCCCTCACAGATGTACGGGGGGATCTGCACTGGGAGAGCCCTGCGAGCTGTCCAGGCCACTTTAAGGCCACCGTGGCCCTAAGTTTCAGGGCTCTTTGCACCCCTTTTCCACGCTGTGATGCTTCTCTTAACTGTCACCTTTTCCTTGATTGTAGCTTACAGGACTCATGCGTCAGACCCCTGAGAGTCATGATGGTACACAGGTTCCCCCGGCGGTGGACGCTCTCTTAGTCCCCTCTGTTAGGTTGGCAAATTGAATCTATTCATGGCCTGTTTGCCTTCCTTACCCTCATGAGTCCGTGAAAGGACAAACTGTACAGTTCCTGGGGGCATTCTCTTTCCCCGAGTAACATGGTTATTTTGTTGTGTTCTTTTTCTTTGGAAAGTCATGTTACTTCAAACTCCTTTCCCTTCCCAGTAAACGAAACCTTAGTGGCTGTCTCCAGTCACCATCAGTCTGTTTGTCATCAGTGCAGCAGTCCCTCCTCATCCGGGGGGGATACGTTCCAAACCCACAGTGGATGCCTGAGACCACGGAGAGTACCGCACCCTAGATAGACTATGTTTCTTCCTATACATACCTCTGATAAAGTTTAACTTATAAATTAGGCACAGTAAAAGATTAACAGTGAGAACTAACAATAAAGTTGGCTTTGGGGCCATTATTAAGTAAAATAAGGGTCACTTGAACACAAGCACTGAGATGCCACTACAGTTGTTCTGATACCCGAGATGGCTAAGTGACTAATAGGCACATACTGTACACAGTGCAGATACGATGGACAAAGGGATGGTTCGCATCCCATGTGGGACAGAGCAGGAGGGTTCAAGATTTCATCACACTACTCAGAACAGTGTCCAATTTAAAACTTATGAATTGTTTATTTCTGGAATTTTCCACTTAATCTTTTCAGACCACAGTTGACCTCGGGTAACTGAAACCATCTAAAGTGAAACCGTGGATAAGGAGGGACTACTGTACAGGAAAGGGAGCAATAAGAGTAGTCGTCAGGAACAGGGACTAGGAGCACACGCGAGACCAAGCACTGTCCTCGATGCTGTTGTGTCTTGTCTGGTTTAATGCTTCCCAAATCCCCATGTTGCAGCTGATAAAGAAACCCGTGGTTGAAACCTGCACACCCAAACTGGGTGAATGGAGCAATAAACTGTGGTCCATCCAGACGATGGGACAGTATTCAGTGCCAAACAGAAATGAGCTATCAAGCCATGAAAAGACGTGGAGGAACCTTAAATGCATATTACTAGGTAAAAGAAGCCAGTCTGAAAAGCCTGCATATTGTGTTATCCCAACTATGTGACATCCTGGAAAAGGCAAAACTAAGGAGATGGTAAAAAGATCAGTGGATGCCAGGGGTTTGAGGAGAGGGAGGGATGAACAGGCGGGGCACAGAGGGCTTTAGAGCAGTGAAATACTCTGGACGATACTGCCATGGTGGGGACATGTCATTACCCCTTTGTCCAAACCCACAGAAGGTACAACACCAAGAGCAAAGCCGGATGTAAACTATGGACTTTGGGTGATAATGATGTGTCAGTGTAGGTTCATCAATTTAACAAATATACAACTCTGGTGGGGGATGTTGATAGTGGGAGAGGCTGTGCATGAGGAAGAGTTAGGCGCGTATGGGAAATCTCTGTACTTCTCTCTCAATTTTGCTGTGAACCTAAAACTTCTCTAAAAAAATAAAATCTGTTTTTTCAAAAAAAGAAAGAAAGTGACACTTGAAGAGGTCAGATGATCTGCCCAAGGTCACACGCTCGTGATTGACGGGGTTAGAATCTGGAGTCCAGTCTTGTCTGGTCCATCGCCCACTCTTCTAATGAGTAGTCCCTGACTTAGCTTTGCCTTTGCGTAGTTGCCTCGTGTGGCCTCCACACCACAGGCAGTTTCTCTTTCTCAGTCTCTGGGCTGATTCTGAGCAGAGAGCAAGGGAATGTCTCAATGGGGCGGCCCTCAGAGTGCCCGTGTGACATGTGAGAAGGGACTCGCCCAGCCCCACATGCAGAACGGAGCTGGCATCACAAGCTGCCACATTTCTGTCTGCTGATAACGTAAAAGTGGAGGCCATCTGCACACAAGGAAATGCTGATTAATGAGAAACGGAAATTGAAACACCGTAAATCAGGTGCCTTCCATATGTTGAGGAGTAGAGTCAGGAAGATGAAGGTGCAGGCCAGAGCCACACAAGGCCTGACCGGGTGGAGATGGGGGAAATCCTCACACTGGCCACATCAGGGGGCATCCCAGCGCAGGCGGGGCTGTGATCGCTGCGCCAGCGCGGAGTGAGGTCAGACTTAGAAAAATGTGGCTATCTACCCAACAGAGTCAGCGGGCTTTATTTACTGGACAAATAATCTCTTTGTAATCAGGATAATTTTATCCATCACCTCTTAAGGGTAGGACATGAATGGTTTCCTTGTACCACCAGAGGAAATTCTTCTTAGAGACGGGGTGCTTGCCGGGGAAACTATTTTATTAAGTATTCTGGGTGAATATAATACTGATTTCAAACAACTGTAGCTGAAGTCATCAAGAAGTACAATGGTCATTGTACACACAAGAATCAGGGCTGCATTTTATCTCTAGGTAAAAACTATTTTTAAGGTATTTCATAAATCACTGGCAAGGTCGACCGCACTAAACATTCCGTAACACACAGGGGAAATCTCCGTGGGCGTGCCCAGACCTCCAGCCTGCTCGACTCATTGTTCTGGTGCTTCCTGCACCCGGCACAGCGCTGTCCCCCGTCGTCAGCAAGTCTGCAGAGCCGCGGCAGGGCCTGCGGGAGGAGGCAGGCTCACCACACCAGCCCACAGACGCATATGGCGCTGCGTTCACACCTCCTGTCTCCAGGCAGCAGGGTGCCCCAGCTCTGGGCTCACCCCTGCAGGCCCGCTGTCTGCATGCAGCCCTCAGGGTTGCGGTGAGCAAAAGTGAAGCACTAAACCCAGAGCACCGTGCACCTAGCCTGTCACACAGTCAGTGCTCAGTAGTGGTCAGGGCTAGGGACACTGGCCTCATCACCAGGCGCAAGTGCACATATCAAAGCAGTATGTTCAGCCCTGAGGCTCGAGATAGTCATGAATAAACGAACGCAGGCATGAATAATGAAGCACAAATGAGGGAAGAACTCCCTACTTTCACAGATGAGGATCGTAAGAGTCAGAAAAAGTGTATTATGTTGCCTCCCTTGAGTCAGAGGTGGCCAAGGAGATACAAGTGGAAGTTGTGAGTGCAACTCCCAGGAAAGCAGGTTAGGAGGGAGACTGACTAATGGCATGAGACTTTCTTGCTCTCCTGTCCTTCCTTTTTCTAGAGGTGAGGATACAGATGTGATGGCTGGAGTTCCAGCAGCCATTACAGACTCTCAGTTGACCTTGAAGATGAAGTTGCAGGCTAACAGTGGCAAAACTTAGATAGATGTCTGTGTCCCCAACAGTGAGGCCACCATGTCACCCCTGGGCACACATCTCACTTTTTACATGGCAGGGGGAAACATCTTTCTATCTCATTCCAGCCATCATTATGTTTGCTCTCTGTTACTAGAAGCCAAGTGCATTTCTAACTGAAAAAGTTCTGTGACATGACCACCTCTTGTTTTTGACCACCATACTGCCTGCCTCTCTCAGCCTCCTTTGCTGGGCCCTAGTCTTCTCCCTTCTCTAAACACTGGATTGACATAGGGCTCAGGCCTACAAATCCCACACTTAAAATATCATCCACAAGCTGATGATACCCAAGTGATATTAACTCAGACCTCTCCTCCAAGCCCCTAGACTCATATCCTCGTTAGCATCTCCACATAGCATGTCCAAAAGAGAACCTTAATATTCCTCACCCCTCAAAAACCTGTTTCTCTCCCTACCCCCCACCTCAGAACATGACTCCACTGTTGCTCAGACCAAAAGGCTAAAAACCTTCCCCGGTCCTTTTTTTCCCTCAAGCCATCACAAGGTCTGTCTCTCCAGAGCAAGATCCACAACAGCCCACATCTCCGCAGCCCCCAGCCACCATCATTACTACTCCTCTGCCCTGGGCTCCCGGCATCCATGTGGGCCCTGGCAGCCTGCCCTGCACATGGTGTCACTTTTCCGCTCAGACCCTTTGACAGTGTCCTGTGGCCTTAAGAATACAATCCACACACCTCGCCATGACACCCAAGGCTCTGTGATCTGCGCTTGCCTTCCCCCTCTGCCCACATCTACTGCCTTCCAGCCACAATGGCTTCTTCTCTCCTTCTGAGACGTGCCAGCCTCCTTCCTCTCTCGGGGTTGTTGCACTTGCTGTCCCAGCTGCCTGAATGTCCCTCCCCAGGATCATGACAGGAATGGCAGCTTCGCCCCCCACACTGCAGCTCAAATCTCACCTTGCGGTCTCCTGACCGCCCCGTGCAGGCAGCCTTCCGCTCTCTCCATTCTCCCCCTCCATTACTTTGTATTATTTTCTTGGTACTTCATCACCATCTGAAAATTGTCTCATCAATGCCTTCATTTTCTAGTGCATGATTTAGAGTACGGGCCTCACAAAACCAAGATTTCTATTTGTCTTCATCCTGGGCTTCTGATCTGTGCCTGCTCAGAGACCCTTCTCAGTCTGCACACATCCATCAAGAATTCAAGAGCCACACCATTATCAAGTGACAGTTTTTATTTATTATGTATCTTTAGCCTCGTTCTGATCTCTGGCTTTTTCACTCAAAATGGCAACATGCAGACATTTATCAATTGACCCATCCCTGAGTCCTTATGTCTGATTCTTCTCTCGGTCATGATAGTATAAGGTTTAGCAGACTTTCGGAGTCCTTGCATATAAAATGTTTTCGTTGTCTTAACACATACAAGTTAAATTGGGGGCAATAAGCATGATTTCTCTGAAAACTTAGAAGTTGCCCCATTATCTTCCAAAACTGACTGCTGTGAATGAATACCTAACATTAGTGATTGGCTCCTTTCTGAGTAACATGTGCTCTCAGATGAATGCTTCCATGCCTATTTTTAAATCACTGATAAAATTACTAGGATATATCTATGTTTGGTGGTTGTTTTTTGAGCAAATTTGCCCTAAATATCATTATTTAAGTCAGTCTACAAACCAAGTTTATTTTTTCCCAGCTTAGAAAAGTTTTCCAACATTCTATCTTTGATTATTGCCTCTTTCCACTTGTTTTCATTTCTTCCTCACAATAGCCATACTACTCAGGGTCGATTTACTTTTATTAGGCTCTGTGACTGTGATATTTCTTCTTACTATTTTGGTCCTCCTGTCCTCTTTCAGTGAATTCCAGGAGAGCAATTCAAGTTGGCCCTCAACATCACAGCGCTCTTCTGCTGGCTGCGTTCTTCCCTTCGCGGCGCTGCCAGACCGCAGCTCTGCCGTTACCCGTCTGTTCTTCAAGGCTCCCCCTTAGATCAATGCTTGCCTTCCTCTGCGCTCCTCATGTCAGCCTACTGCTTTTTCAACATCCTGATCTCCTCTAATAATCTCAGACATTCTTACAGCTAACTAAGAACATGAAATACGGGTCTTTAAATCACTTTTTATTCCCTCCTAAAAATAATTTTTTCAAAAGTTATGTTTTCAAATGTAGTCAGTGTGCTCAGTTCAGAACTTTTTCGTTCACTCGCTAGCGGTTCTGTATTTTCATCCTCCATAAAGGTATTTTTCTGTATTTTCATCCTCCATAAAGGTCTTGTTGACAGAAGACATGCAGCACAGTTTTACCCTTCGGGCCAATTCCTGAATCCCCCGGTGCCCTGGGGAATGCCCCCTGGACCGCTGAAGCCGGAGAGCGAAATCGGTACACGCCCCGTCCTGATGTCAGTGCTTTGGTGTCAGGCACTCATTTGGCTCATTTGGCGTTGTCTGCTGGGCTGAGGACAGCCCGGTTCTCTGACACACTTAGGGACAATTTATGCCCTCGTAAATATGGGGAGGGCTTAGTTTTCTTTGACGGGATACAACGCACAGAAGACGAAACACGGCTCTTCCTCCCTCAGCACTGCCAGCAGCATGGCACCTTTGGGGGCTGCCTTTCGGGATTGTAGTGACATGCACACCCCCTCCACCTACCCCGGACGCAGTGGGCAGGGTGCTGTTCAGTACTCTCCTGGCTTCAAGGACTTCTTTAGACCTCGTGGGAGGGGCACCAAGGCCTCTTCTCGCTTACCTCTGGCCAACAGAGCCACTAACAGTGCAGATGCGGTCAATTGTGCTTCTGAAATCCTCTCATTGTTGCTGAAGATAATGGAAACCCCTCCCAAGGCTAACCATTGTTGACAGCGTTCCTGTGAGTTTTCGTGTTGTTTTTGGTCATTTTCTGTACTTTCATGTGTATTTTAAGGACAAGTTGGAAGATAGATTAGTCGGGGCTAAAATAGCCTCAGGTCACAGCCAGTCTGGTTGTCTTTGCCCACAGCATGGAGCCCAGGAGCTGGCACACAGTGGGTTCTCAGTGAGGAAAGTACAGACACTTCAGAGTTTGAGCTGAGATGTTTGGGACTAGAAGCTGATGTGGAACATCAGGGCTGGGATGTAACGGGTCACACAAGAGCAGGAGCAGTCCAAAGCTGTCTGAAACTACAGATAGCAGGAGGGAGGCCAGGAGGGGAGTCTGGTGTGTAAAGCAGGCTGCAGAGGAAGAGTCAGCTTAGGGCGTCAGGAGCCCAGAGGTCCCTGTGGAGCTGATGTTGGACCATTGGGGATTCTGAGGTGTTGCTATTCCTCCAGGGAGAGCGTCAGTGATGGCTGAGCTCAGAAATGCCCTCACTCTGCTGCAGGCCTCAGGCCACAGGATGTGAGACCCTGACTCTGTGGCCAGGCTCCCAAGGCCCGTCTGCAACATCTCCAGCATGAGGCTCCATCCTCACAGGCGCTCCTCAGCATGCAGGGACCCGAGGCTCCCATAAGCCTTGCTTCCATGAATCTGTTCCAGCCGCTGGTCCTAGTTCTACCCAAGACAATGCCTCCTTCCCCCTCAAGACTTTCAACCTGTGGTCGTGTGATCGTTAAGACTCCCCTGGCCCACGAGTCTTGCCAAAGTGTCCTTTATAGATGCCCATCTCCTCCCCACCTGTTTACAGAGCAAGTGCAGGGAGAGGGGGCGTGGCCAGGAGAGGCAGGGGTGCTGAACTCTCCCCTGCTCTGTAGGGCTGAGGACAGCAGAGCCAGAGAGGCGAGAAGTCTCTCCCTTCCCCTTGCCCAGGTCATCAGGGGAAACAGGCAAGAAGAGCTGTGGAAGAGCAGAAGAGCCAGGATGCTCTCAAAGTGCTCTGAAACCACCTGCCACTCCAAGAACTGCACCGGCCTCTGCAGGGCCACTGCAAACGCACCATCACGCTGCCCCCCTGTCCTCTCCTTGCCCGGAGGATGAGGTTTTGGCAGAAAAACTCTCCCATCCCGGTTCTACTTCAAGAAAGGTAAGAAAAAACATGCCACCAGTCAAGGGCAGCCCACTCTCCAGGACACCAGCCCACGTATGACAGTTGTCACCCAGGGACGTCCCTGAAACATTTTCCATGTTTAGTGGTTTGTTTTTAAGTTGTGCTTGCCTATAGGAAGCAAGGCAGAACACTGCCAGATGGCCAAACTGGAATCGGTCCACACCAGAAAGGTCCAAGATGGCAGTGGGGGACCGTGACCAAAAGAAAACTCGTGCAAATGGTGCAGTGCGCAAGAAGGAGATTTGCGCATGCCCCAAACGCCCCCACCCAGAGCGATGACACGGACACCCCTCCCCTTTCACGTCCCATAAGAACCCTGTTCACCTTCCCTTTTGGAAAGAAGGTGTTTGGGCACTGATCTCTGCTCCTCCGTTCATTGATCAACGATGACGTTTCAGCGCTGCTCTGCTGAACCGGCTCTCCTTCTTTTGGCGCCACTGGCTCCAAACAAAAGGACCCACGCGCAGTTCACTGGTCCCTTAGGGCTCAGTAACACTGTCCAAGCTCAGAGGGTCCCCAACCTGCTCCTGTCCCACCTCCTGGAGCAGTCAGGACAGAGAGATTCTGCATGTGCTTTCAGAAGAGAATAATTCTTTCTTGGGGCATCTGGAACTATTCGACAGCACATGCCACGTCCGCCTTAAAGGGAGGTTAGACACGCCTAAAGAAGGGGGAGCGACTTCACGAGCTCTGAAAGTCCCCAGCTCGAAGAGTGGATGAAAGGTGAAGATACGGGCGGGGCGGGGGACTTAGGAGGGGACCCACCTGCAAACACACCTCTGTGCTTTATGCTCCACTCTTCCAAGCTGCCCATCTTCACACTGCGTGCCAGTGACGCACATCTACACTGGACGAAAATTAAAACTTCCTACTGTGCAAGATACTGCAGAAGCTGAAAGACAGAAATTCAAACCCATAGTAAAAGAAAGAAAAAAAGTCATCTTACTTTTTAAAAAATCACAGACTTGTCCCACCTATCAAATGTATTTTTGTTATGCAAAGAAATGGGGGTAAAGAAGCATAAAGTACAAATATAGCAAAAAAAAAAACAAAACAAAACATTGTTAGAAGAGACAAAGAGGATTAGATAATGTCCCTGATATTAATAATACTAAAAAATATTTAATGTTAAGTCGGTCACTGAACTGAGTCTACACCTGGGCATGAGCCTGGGCTTTGTAAACTAGCAGCAGAGTGCTGGTGGTGTGCTGGTGATTCTCTCTGGCCGCCTTCTAGTCACTGTAGAAAGTGGTGTATTATTTTTCCCATTAGCACAAAGTTCAGCCTGTAGCCGTGTGTGCTCAAGGTATCTCAATGACAACATCCAAACCCTGCTTCTCACCCTCAGGGCCTTCTAGGTGTGACTCAGCCCGTTTTTCTCATCTATCCCCTGCTGGTCCCTTCAGTCCCTGTAACGTGAAGCTTTAGTCCTGTGTGCACCACCATCGGCCATCCCTTTCCCGGGGCTTCTGTCAAAATCCCACTCAGCCTTGAAGGACGGTTTAATCCATCTTCTCCAGGGAGCTGTGCCTGTGCCTCAGCCTGGAGGAATCTCCTCCAGACTCTGGTTTCCCAGCACATTCCATACTTTCCTTTATGGTCATTTGTAAGCGTGTCGTCCTCCCTTGGAGACCGCCAGCCCCCCGAGGGCAGTGACAGTCCCTCAGCACGTGCACTGTTCCCGGCACCTGGACATGCAGCAGATTTGAGAGTGACTGAAGCATGAGGGCTCTGCAAGCTCTCCTACTAGCTGTGTGAGCTGGTCTCATGAATTGTCATGATGCAGGGAACATGCTTCAACATTTCCATGACAAGGAGAGAAAAGAGAAGATGGGAAAGAGGAGGAAAGAAGAGGAAGAGGAAGGATGGAAAGAGACGCTTGAGAGAAACAGGTATAGTGAACTCCTCAGCGGTGCCTGGAATCCTGGAAATACAATAAGTTCTTCTCTTCAGAGTAGCACATCCTACAAAAAACAAAACAAAACAAAAAAAAAACCAAAAAACTACTACCTGGCTGTGAGTTTAAATACGTAGTTAGGCAGAAGAATGTGATACTCAAAATTCCTATTTATTCAGAAAAAAGCTTCTTACTAAGCCCATGAAGGGTAAAAAGCTGAGTGTCTGGGGGGCATCTAAAGTTGGGAGGGATGGTCCTGCCTGGACACAAAGGCTGGCTATGCAGGGATGGGTGTGAGAAGGGGACAGGAATGGGGAGCAGACAAGATGGGCAAAGCCGGGGGACAGGCATCCGGGTGGTGGCTTCACACCATCGGTACAAGGGTGCAGAAATCACGCAGTGCTTGCTGTACGTGGAGCTGTGGAAACCAGCAGTGAGCAGGTTTCCCTACCCACGACCGCGGCAGAGCAGCAAAGCTGTCACGAACCTGAGGCCATGGCTCTGCCTGTGAGCAGCAGGGCTCACAGATGCGCAGGGTCTTATCACAGCCTGAAGAGTTGGGATTTGGGCCAATTACATCAACATATCAGCATTCTCAAGGGGCAATAGGGGTCTCGGCTTTCATTCACTCACACACACACATACACACACACACGCACAGAGGCTTAGCACAACGCCTGGGACAGAGCAGGTGTTCCACATGTTTATTTGGATCAAACTGAGTTGGTTTGAAATGACAAGTGGCAGTTTGGGAGCAGGGTGCTGCCACCAGAACCTCGCAGAAGTTTCTGTAGATAGCACGGTGCCCTCCACTGCCCGTGTTCTGATTCTTCCCAAGCTTTACACAAGCTTTACGCCAGAGGCGGGCTCTGCATGGCCGGCTATTCTAAGCGGGGACCCATGGAGGACCCAAGTCGTGTCAGATTCGGATCCTCAAGACACTCCACTGGGTGGCCCCTCTCCCCACAGGGCCATGCACACGTGCTCACAGAGCGGGCTCCGTGCCTCTGGGCTGGGCCTCGTGAGTCCATTTGGAGGATGATTAGAAAGGGGAGGGAGGGAAGGAGGACACAGTAAATAATGTGGAAAATGGAGTCTTGTTTACTTTAAAGATGGAGAAGACAGCTTGCCAATAAAATACGGCTCTCCATTTCCCTCTAGAATTCTGTTATTAAAAATAATCTGTGATGAACTCCCAGCACCTCTCTCACACAGCCTTCCAAAAGCTTTAAAAATAATAATAATAAAGCATGCTCAAGAAGAGCGGAACGCATTCCAGCAAGACAGCTGGAGCAAATTGCCTTCTGCATGGCTGGGGGGAGTGGGAAGGACGGCAGCTGGTGGCTTCATAAATTAAGCAGATTAAGGACAAAATTGGTAAATGTAAGTAAAAGAATGTTGCTCCTCCAGCTCTTCGGACACACCTACAAACACAGTCTAGACGTAAACACGACTTCAGCTCATAGACCCACTCCTACATACACACACAAACACCGCAGAGACACACACCCGCAAATGCAGACCCACAAACACACGTGCAGACTTGCATACAATCACATCCTGACACACGAGACACATAAAACACACATTTTTGCACACATGGACACACCACAATAACAGCATATGCACACCAACCTGGAAGTAAATGCACCAGCGCTTTTCCATCCATTTCAGTGTTAACCTCATGTGCTACTGCCTTGCAGGCCTCTGCGAGTGGCATGGGTTGGGTGGGGTGGGTCAGAGTCTCCACAGAATCTCATAGAGTCATTCTGGCCAGAGTAAGTGTTTTACATAATCCTCTGGCCTGGAATGGTGAAATAATAATGCCTGGAGGGTTTGCTGATCACCACAGAAAATGAGGCCTTGTGGATTTCCCCTCTCCTTTCCCAGCCAGCCCTGAAGAATGCTTGGGTTCAAACTGTGCAGAAACTATCTCAGGGTCCCCGTGGAGGGGCACACCCTGACCCCTTCCCCAAAAAGCAGTCATCATCAAGATATGCAGAGAGAGCTTGCGGTGGCCCAACCCTGTCCAGGTGGAGAAAAAAGACATTGTTTATTAACCTCCACTGCCCTCCATTTTAAAGTCAGTAATTTTACAAAATGTTCATTTAAAAAATCAAATATTTTGACTTTGAGAACACATATATCTTGTAGGATGTAGCTGGTACAGTGTGCACTTGTTGTCTTTCTCTGCCTCATACCACTACTCTTCTAGTAAGGACACCAGCCTTCCTCGAGGAAGGACCACAGAGGGTAAGTGACCAGACTCTGCTCCTCAGGGTACAAGAGTCAGTGCACAGTGAGTACAGGGCCCCAGCCTGGCCAACTGGAGTCTTGCTTTGAGGCTTTGTGTTGGGACTCAGAAGTCGGATGCTCTCTTCCCTGTAGATTTGCCAACATGGATGACCTAAGCCTGGTCCTCTGCAGCCATGCCCTCCCTTCCCCACTTCAGGGAGAGGGTAAGTCAGTGCAGAGAGTGGAGCCAAGAAAGAGAACAGGGGAGGGGAGGAGAGGCATTGACTTTGCTGGAGTCCTGAGGGCAGCTAGCTTGACTTGAGCGATGATCAACACTGATAAAGTCATGTCTAGAAGACTGAGTCTATTAAACTCAAATCTTATTATCACATTTCACATAGACATTAAAACTTCTCAGATAGCCACAGCTATGTGTGCTGGAGGTAGAACTGGGGATTTTCAGGCATTGGAGAAATTCTTTTGACAGGAGAAACCAATGTGATGAAGGAAAAGGGCAGATGCTCAAAGTGGAACTGGCTCCTGGGAGCACTGAAATAGAAGACAACATGCTTCTCCTGAAGAGTGACAGTCAGTCCCTGCAGGGGTTAACCGTCACATCAGCGAGGGCCTCTGGTGGGGGGCACACTGCGGCCACAGAGCCTGTGGAGATGGGGGCTGCCCGTCTGGCAGACGCAGGCACAGCACAGGCAGGATGGCGGAGCCTCCCACTTGGCCTGGGGGTGATTCCTTGGTGCGGGAACGTCTCTCTTTCTCTATTTTAGAATATGACGCATAGTAAGAGCCACATTCTAAAAGGTTTGATTTTTAACTAAAAAATAATTGTTCAATGAAATCGTGGAAGATACCCACCTCATAATACACAATGAGCATAAAATTTTTTGTGCATCTTTATTACTACATCTTTAAATTCAAAATAAATCAAAACAAAATTTTCTCAGATAAAATGTAATTTTGTCCATACAATGGATTCCTTTCCTCAGCGCAATTGTCATTAAACTTTATCGGAAGCCTTCCCTCTATTATGAACGGAAAGAGCAAGTGTGAATGATACTATTTTCTTTTGGAAATATTTTCTGGATTGCAGAAAAGCATGTTGAGATCCTTTCAATTTATCTGGAATAAACTGATGAGTCAGAATTAATTTTCTTCAAAACTTTCAAGACCGAGCCTAGAGAATTAATGCCTGCACACATGTGCACATACACACTCACACACACTCACAGTGCCGTGCTAGCTGCCATGGGGAAATTAAGAATTAATAAGATGCAGCAGAACCTGCTGCTGAGGCCTCCCACTGCTGGGAGAGCTAATGCAGACCCATAAATAACTCTACAACAGGCTAGTGTGAGGCTGTCAGAGCGTTTACAGAGGAAGTGAGTTCCGAGGTGGGACTTGAAGATGGCAGG
Organism: Equus caballus; assembly: GCF_041296265.1. Taxonomy (NCBI): domain Eukaryota; kingdom Metazoa; phylum Chordata; class Mammalia; order Perissodactyla; family Equidae; genus Equus; species Equus caballus. Next base: position 82,096,264 of record NC_091684.1, read on the forward strand.
GCTTCCTGTAGTGAACATTCTCAGAGGCAGGGGCTGAAGTGTAGTTTGTAACCAGACGGTGGTATGTCCTCAAACTCCAGCCTCAGAAGTCTGAATGCTATTTCACAGGCAAAGCGAAGTCAGGGAAGGATGAGAGCCACAAACTGACATGCTCAGGTCTGTGTCTCATTGAGGACATTCTAGTGGCAATGCGGAAAGTGGACTGAACTGAGTGAGGCGGGAGGCCTCTGAGGGTGTGATTGAATCCGCTGAGCTGCAAAGGTGAGGCCAATAGACAGGATTGGGGTTTCTTTCCGACCGGCAGAGTAAGTGCAAGGAGGAGTCAAAAACTCTGACAAGAAAAAAAAAAAAAAAAACTCTGACAAGACAATGCCATTTACAAAGGCCAACAGACAGAGAGAGCCTAGGTATCCCCAAGAAATTAGTTCTAGAGAGAAAAACAGCAGTCCCCTTATCCTGGTGGGAAAGTTCCACCAGCAGAAAAAAAAACAGGAGACGGCAATTCTCCTATATTGCCTTCATATTCTCAGTTGAAGAACCATTAAACCCCCCAAAAAAGGGGAAAAAAAACCATTAAACCCCAAGTGAGGAAGAAGAGATGCTGAGGATATCCAGAATGCATGCGTGAGTATTCTAGAAATGCACGTGGGTTTGGAGAAACCAAAACCTACTCTGGTTTCAACTTTTTCCTAAAATGGCAGGCTGGGTGCTTGCCCTTTGGTAGGACTGTGCCTTTACTTATAGCAAACGCTTTGCGAATCTCCTCCTTGCTTCCTGCTTGGGTTTTAATCACTGGGAGTTCTCCATACACGCACTAACCTCCACACTGATTTCCCTGGGACTCCATCATTATTTGGTGGCAACCATGTCCTCATATTGTGATCAAATTATTTCTTTTGAGGAATGAGGTAGTCCGATGGGACCATAGTCAGGGTATGTATTATACTGTTTCTTTACAATAATCTTCCTGTCAGTGCTTTCTTACTGTTTAAAATCGCTAAGGAGGAGGCATGGGCACCAAGGGGAAAACCCAGAGAGTGGCTGAGGGGAGCTAATGAGAGGAGAGGGTGAAGGGCAAGTTTGGGGCACCCAGGAGTGTCGGTCCCAGGTCAGAGTCAATCGTGCATGCTCCCCTCCTCCCAGCCCCTCTGCTTGTCACCAGAGGGCTGACTGTCCCCAAACCACCGTTTACATTGACCATTCAGCCACCAAGAAGAATCCTACATGTTGAAAGCACACTGGAGAAGAGAGAAAGAAGTCTCAGGAGCATGGAGGCCAGAGCAGACTGTGGCTGGGAGAGGGGATGAGGGGTGTAGCAAAGGTTGACCTGGGAATGTATGCAGTGGGGGGAGACCCAGGAAAGGTCAAAGGTTAAAACCTGCTCTTGATAAGCCTTGACAAGGGGCCCTGGAGTCCATTCCATGTGCTCTAAATGGTCAGGGTCCTGCTTCTCTACCACAGCGTGGTGCCTGGATCACAGCTGTGCCATTCACTGTGCGCGACCCTGCCAGACAGGGCCTTTGGCCACCCGGCATTCTCCTTGAGCAGAAAGATCTGGACTTCGGTACATAAACATCATTTATTCAGCCTGTTCAAGCAAATTTATCACTGATGGTGCTGGAAGCTCATCAAAACAGAGCTTCCTTTTCAGCCTCGACAGATAATGTTATCATGTATGTTAATGTCACAGGTCAAAGGCCATAGAGATTGCCTTTACCTTAGGGAATCTAATTTTTATTTTACTGAATATTGTTTGAGATAAATGCACTACTCAGAGGCCTATTTTCCTAAACAATGATTCAATCCATGAACCCTTGTGGATGCTGCATGTATACTGGGAACAGAGGCCGTTATAGACCTGAACAGTTTGACTCCTGGGGACTGACTGTCACAACCCATGTGTGATGTAGAGACAAGGGAGCCACCAAGCACCAGGGTGACCAGCGAGCCCAGGAGGGGACACTGAACAGGGGTCAGGGGGACAGGAGGGGATTGGCTGGGCAAAGAAAAAGAGAAAGGCAGTTCAGAGAGAGGAAATTCCTCATGCAAATGCCAAGATCTTGAAGAATTAGACTTAGGAAGTAACAATATAAATAGAGAAAGGGGAAAAATACAAGAGCTAAGAAAGGAGAGTGAATGCCAAAGACCTTGCATAATGAGGTTAAGGAGCTGAGGCATTAAGGGTGACCCCAGTGTGAGGGTTGAGGAGCCGGAGCCAAAGGTGGTGTCTCTGACTGAGATTGGGAATAGGAAGAGCAGGTTCCAGGGAGGAAATGAGTTCAGTCTTGATCATGACCGTGGGACAGTCCAATACAGGTCTCTACTCGACTAGACTCCTCTGGAAGTCAGGATCAGGGTCCATGGCAGAAGAAAACCCAAGGGGTTTGAGTGACACAGAAAGAGCACCTGATAAATTAGCAGAGAGCAGAGCTACGTGGAACACATATTCCCTACTGAGTTTGTAGAATGAAAACGTATATGATGTGTGCAGAGAAAGAAGATCTGGTTTGTGTCGAACATCCCAAAATCTAGAAAGAGCAAGTGAAGAGCGGACTGGTAAGCCCTGCAGTCATCAGCAGCAGGGCGCTTTCTGTGTGCCAAGTGCATTCTCTCCAAAGCCTCGTCAGTCTTCTCGAAGACCGTCAATCTTTGCTAGTCTTCCCATTTTGTAGGTGAGAAAAGTGAGCCTCGGAGCTGTTAAGTGACTAGTCCATCATCACACAGCCGTTACATGGCAGAGATGTGATTCAAATTTACCGCAAAGCACATGTTCTTTCTACGATGACGGCAGCACCAGGATTGTCAAAGAAGAATGCAAAGTCACACCTTCAGATTCTGGAAAGAAAAGAGTTGAGAGACTGAAAATCTCCTGTCTGCCCTCATCTTAGGGCATGGTTGCCCGCCCTGTTCCCGTGGAGTTTGGGAAGTAGGAGCTGGACTGAGTGACTAAAGAAGAGATTGGAAGGGGAGCAACATATGCCAGGTTCTCTTCCAGAACCTCGAGTGCAAAGATGACACAGACAGCTTTCACACAGGCTTCGGAGCAAGAGCATGTTTGTTCTCTCCCCCTTTTGCCGCTGTTGATGTTTTAAGCTTGCACATGCTCATAATCTGCAGGGAAGGATTCAAAGAAGGAAAAATTGAGGACTCAGGAAAGCAGGGGTCAATTACAGGAAGAAACAAAGTATCTAGGAAAAAGGAGGTAAGGCGTCAAGATCTGAGATGGAGGAATCATCCCTGGGTGCAAGGTTGGCCCCTTTGCTTCAGAGCCCCGAGAACAGCAGGGAAGGACATTTGTGGGTTTGGGGGCAGGAAGCTGGAGGAAGTCTCATCTACCTTAAAGTAGGAGGTGCAAGCAGACGCTGAGCCGGGGGAGTGCGGAGAGGGACTGGAGGAGAGTGGTAACGGTAGAATGGTCATTCAGTGAGAAAGGAGAGCTGCCAGGCAGAGTCCTGTGTGCGGTGGAGCATGAAGGCCACACACTGGTCCTTGAACCAACAGCATAACTCTCCAGTCTCTTGACCAGCTCTCAGCTGCAGGTGAGCAAGAAGGGGAAAGCAGACGGCCCTACTGACTCACGGTGGGGCGCTGGCAGAAGGTCAAGGGGAGAGGGATCAGACAGGGCTGGAATGACCTTGAAAAGACATTTACGAGAAGAGAGGCATGTCGCAATGTGTGTTGTAATGGGAATTGGCAAGACTCTTAGATTACCAGGCATCTGTCTTCAGTTTTAACTAATGTTGAATAGCTCTCCTTAAAGCTTTGTTTCAAGGTTTCCTAATCTTGAACCCCCAACTCTCTTTCAACACACAGTAGATAAATGCTAAATAGACAAACTTCCCAGTTTGCCTCAGTAGATAGAGAAGAACAAAGCTGTCGGGTCATCTAAGACGTAAACGGGAAAATGTGAAATGTCTACATGCACAGGCAGCTTGCAGTGCCCCCCAGTGGCCCTGGGCCCCGAGGACCTCAGGACTACTGATGCTGTTCTCATCCTCCAGGATTTGTAAGCACATCCTTCAGGGCTCGGTTTCCTTGGAACCATCTTCTTCCACATTCTTCTCCTTGCAGCAGTATTTGTTCCTTTATCTGTCAAATAGGGCCCAGGACTGTGAGAGACTCTGTGCCCTCAATTTCTAGCAGTTCATGACCCTTCCTTCTCATTGAGCAGTTGGTCTATAGCCATTTCCTCTGCGTCCTCCTAAGATATCCCCCAATGCAAAGCAAAAACCATTCAACTTAGTGTGAGAGCCATTGGGAGAATGAGGGAGACCCATGTGGAAATGATAATTCTTTTCGGAAAAAAGTGAGCAGACACTATAGGAAAGGGCATGCTAGGCCCTAGAGTGCTGGGTCTGGGCCCCTTCCTAGCTTCCAGGTGGATGCCAAGCCAATATCAGAGGCATGGGCCTTGGGAAGACAAGAAGAAAGAATGAAAAACAATGCCACCGTTTGACCATCTTCCCAGAGTCTTGCACCCCTTCACCATAGTCCTTTTTTTTTTTTTTTGGAGGAAGATTAGCCCTGAGCTAACATCCGCTGCCAATTCTCATCTTTTTTGCTGAAGAAGACTGGCGCTGAGCTAAGATCCATGCCCATCTTCCTCTACTTTATATGTGGGACGCCTACCACAGCATGGCTTGCCAAGCGGTGCCATGTCCGCATCTGGGATCCAAACCGGCAAACCCTGGGCCACCAAAGCTGAATGCGCAAACTTAATCACTGAGCCACCGGGCTGGCCCCACACCATAGTCTTAATAACCATTTAGTCCAAAATATTACCTTAAAAAATGTGTTGAAGATATGCTGCTTTCAAAAAATCATGCAACTGCCACTGTGAAAAACAGTATGGTTGTTCCTCACAATATCAGTCATAGAATTATCATATAACCCAGCAATTCCACATCTGTGTATATACCTAAAAGATTGAAAATAAGGATTTGAACAGATATTTGTACACCCGTGTTCATAGCAGCATTATTCAAAATAGCCACAAGGTGGAAACAACCCAAATGTCCATCGACAGATGAATGGATAAGCAAAATATGGTACATACACACAATGGAATATTACTCAGCCTTAAAAAGCAAGAAAATTCTAATATATGCTATTACCTAGATGAACCTGGAAGACACTATCGTAAGTGAAATAAGCCAAACACAAAAGGACAAATATGGTATGATTTCACCCATATGAAACCTAAATGTCTTAGTCCATTCAGGCTGCTATAACAAAGATACCACAGAATAGGTAGCTTATAAACAACAGAAGCTTATTTCTCACAGCTGTGAAGGCTGGGAAGTCCAAGATTAAGGCGCTGGGTGATTTGGCATCATAGGCACCAATGGTTCACAGAGTGCCAGCTTCTCACCATGTCCTCACATGGCAGAAGGGGCAAGGGAGCTCTCTGTGGTCTCCCTCATAAGGGCACTAATCTCAATCATGAGGGCTCCACCCTCATGACCTAATCACCTCTCAAAATCTCTGCCTCCAAATACCATCACATTGGGGATTACGTTTGAACGTACGAATTTTGAGAGAACACAAACATTCAGTCTATAACACTAGAGTATTCAAATTCATAGAGACAGAAAGTAAAATCGTTGTTGCCAGGGGCTTCCCATCCCAGGGGGTATGGGAGGTTATTGTTTAAAGGGTATAGAGCTTCAGTGTTACAAGATGAAAAGGTAGTAAAGACGGATGGTGGTGATGGCTGTGCGACAACGTGAATGTATTTAATACTGAACTGCATGCTTAAAGATGGTTAAAATGGTATATTTTATGTTATGTATATTTTACCACAATAAAAGAGTATCTTTTAAAATCATTCAAATGCTTCCTTCTCCTTTTCCTACTCCAAAACCACGACCCATGCTTCCTTCCCAAGGAGTATGGCTTCCACAGAGTGCACGGGGTCAACAAGAGATGTTGCTCCCATGCACTCCTCTGCCTGGAACCTAATGACAGATCCACACAGACAGAGGATCCCTTGCAGAACAACCTGGCATGGAGGTGCCTCCTGCTCTGGCAGCAGCCAAGACTTGAAGAGGGAACCAGGAACCTCCACTCCTCGTGGGCCGTCCTCGCGCAGCACCTGGCAGCCACCACGTGCCATGTAGCCAGTCCCCCCACCTGCCAGTTTCCCCATCTGACATCAGACCTTGGATTTGTGACCCTACACAGCTCTCCTGCCCTGAGGCGTGGTTAATTTCTCAGTCTCCATCAAAGATGCACACTCCCGAAATTCTAGGACTAGCTCACAGGAACAAGCGCGAGGCCGAGCCGCCACTCCTGGAAGGAGCATGCAGTGTTCACAATGGACAGAGAAGCAAGGTTGACACAGCTTTGGGTGAATGAAGCATGGGCCCATCGAGGACATGGTTCCTGGGGCCTAGCACACTCCCCTCCCACAGCAGCCCCTGCTGACCCATGGGAGAGCAGCTTCTTCCCATAGCAAGACCAGGCCAGGGGTGCGCACCTGGGGGCACAAAAGAGCGCTCCCAACAATGATCTGCACAGGTAAATGCAAATCCCAACTCTCCAGAGGGTCTAGGATTCCTGGCGGACATCGTCCCTCTAAATCCATGGGGTGAACCGGTTTACACTGAACCGAGTCATGAAAGATGCAAAAGAGTTAAATGGGCCAGGTGGAGGTGGAGAAGGGCATTCCCCACAGAGTCCAGTAAGAGCTTGGGTATGTGAGGAGCTATACTAGACAGCAGAGGCCTTGGTTCTCTCTTCCCTGCAAAGACTTTATGCAAAGGAGTCAATACTATGTAAAATAGCCTGGCCTACTTGCTATACAGTCTTTCTGCAGTGAGTCAAAGGAAGGCAGAGGGCGCTGGACAGGCCCGCCCTTCACAAGCTGCCCCCAGCACAGCCACCCATTGGCACAGGCCAGCCCAGCTTTAGTCCTGTTCTCTGCCTACACTCTGTCTCTGTCTACACGCACTCCTTGGGGATTTTGTCCACTCTCGCAGTTTAAACGCCACCTATATACATCAAAGTATATTCCTCTCACATGGAACTTCTCGCCTCAACTCCATACTTGCATTTCCAATATTCTACCAGAAAGCTCCTCTCAAACGCTGAATCTTAAACAGGAAAGCAAAAAGCAAAATCCTGATCCCCCCCCACAAAAAAGAAACAGCTCCCCCTGGATCTTCTTTTCCCCAGTAAATGGCAGTCTCTTTCAGTTGCTTAGCCACAAATCTCATTTATCTGTGACAACCCTCCTTCTCCTCCGTTCCAAAGCAATGCCAGCAAATCCTGTTGGGCTGCACTTAAAGCAAATCCAGAATGTAGGCACTTCTCATCACCTCCATCACTATCAGGCCAGGCCAAACCTGCACACACCCCCACCGTCTCCCCCAAATCATAACGTGAGCCTCTTTTCCCTGCTTCAGCCCTGGCATCTGCTCCCACCCCCAATCTAGTCACAACACAACAGCCAGAAGAATCTTTTCAAAGCTCAAGTGAAATCATGTCACTCCATTGTCTAAAATCCCTCAATGCCTTTCCCTCTCAAAGGCCTTAAAATGGCCCAAATACTGACCATGGCCTGAAGTCCCTCACCATCTGCCCCAGCCATGGCCTCCTCTGTGGAAACTTAGCCTGACTCCACCCACACTGGTCTGGGCTCCTATCTCAGGGCTTCATAGAGATGTCCCCTTGCTTGGAATGTGCTCCCCCAGGTCTCCTCCTGGCTTGTCCCTCATCCCTTCAGGTTTCTGCTCAAGCTACTTTCACAGCAGGCTTTTCTTGCTACTTTATTTAGAATCGTGGGCTCCCTCCCTCCTCACTACCCAACTCCTCTTCCTGTTCCCACTGTGTTTCCAGAGCTCTGATGACTTTCTTCCATTTGATACATTTTAAGTTGTTTACTTGTTTATCCCCACCCCTCCCCTCACTGCACAGAAGCTAAGCAAGCCAGGATTTTTCTTTTATTCACTTGCAGTTGCCCACTGCTAAGGTCAAGAGGAAGGCTTCAATAGATATTTGTTCAATAAATGCATTAAATAATAAATCATGTCTCTCTTCACATTCTCTCCTTCTTTATGTATTCTTTCCTATAATTTCCATCACTTTTTCTTTTTTATTTTTAGGAAGATCAGCCCTGAGCTAACATCTGTGCCCATCTTCCTCTACTTTGTATGTGGGACGCCTGCCACAACATGGCATGATAAGCAGTGCGTAGGTCTATGCCTGGGATCCGAGATGGTGAACCCCGGGCCACCGAAACCAACTGCGTGAACTTAGCTGCTCCACTGGGCCGACCCGCACCACTTTTTCTTTCTGCTCTGATCTGTGAGGATCCCTCAAGTTACACTCCTCTGCCCTAGATTTTAGAATCTGTTTGTCACTCGTTACCTCTACTGAGTTTTGTTTTAATTTGGGCCATTGTGGACAGTTTTATTTCCGAGAACACTCTCTTGTTCTCCTGCTGGTCCTTTTTCCATAATTGTCTACACTTTTGTTTAATCAAAGCAGTGGCTCCCGAACACCTTCGGAGACTGTCGTGTAAAGACACTCTGTTTACTGCGCTATTTGGGCCGGGGTCCTTTGTTTGATTGCCTGGCTAGCCCGGTCCTTCTGCACTGCTGGCTCACAGAGCCACCCAGTGGCCCTTTGTGGCCCACCCATGTTTGTGAGCAGAGGCCTTGATGGATAGGCTTGTAGTCAGAAACCAGATGTCAGCCTCCTGCTGGAGCTGCCCCTCGGGCCTCACTGCCCACCTGCCTGATGCAGGGCTGAAGTAGACGGTCTTTAACCCCCTTTCCAGATCCTGCAGTTGGTGAGTGCATGAGTAACATACTTAGCAGCATTTGATAGCTACTGGGTAATTTTCTTATCACTGAGGTAATTATCAAGGTAATTCCACTTCCTTGTCATCACTGTCACACAATATTTATAAGGTACCTTGCCAAGCATGGTGTGGAAATCATAGCCTTAAAAAAGAAAATGATGCCTGTTGAGCACCGCTGCATGCAAAGTTTTAGGTTTGTCAGGGGACACTGTGATCCTTGTTCCCATGAAGCTTACACACTCATTGGGGAGTGTGCTGGTTATCCGCAGCTGTGGACCAAACAAATCCAAACCGGGTGGGTAAAAACAATCGCTACTTCATTATATCTCACAATTTCTCAGCTCAGGAAATTTGGTAAAGTTTGGCTGCGTGATTTTTCTGTGCCACATGGCATTGCAGAGATCACGTGCTGGTACTGAGCTGGCAGGTGGGCCCTTTTGGAGGGGCCAAGCTGGTTTCACTAACACATCTATAGCAACTTGGAAAAGATGGAGGACCGCTCAGCTGGGACTGCCACCGGAGCTCCCACACGTGCTCTCTCCAGCATGGTGGTCCCAGACTAGCTGGACTTCTCAAATGGCGCCTCAGGATTCCAGGAGTAGGTGTTCTGGTAAATAAGGCAGAAACTGCATGGCCTTCTATGGCCTAGTCTCAAAGTCACATAGCATCACTTCTGCTATATATCATTGTTCATAGCAGCCCACTCAGATTCAAGGGGAAGGGACAAGGACACCACCTCTCAATGGGAAGAGGGTCAAAGAATTTGCAGCTACATTTTAAAATCTCCACAGGAAGCAATAATACTCAAAAGGAAGCTCTTTAAAAGAAAAGCAATTAGAAAGGAACTTCTTAAAAACAACTTGACCTACACATGAATGTTTATGGCATGTCTGTTCACAGTCACTAACAACTGAAAGTAGTCCAAATGTCCTTCAGCAGTTAGATAGATAATCACCCTGTGGTATACCCATACAGTAAAAGACACAGGGGCCAGCCCCGTGGCCGAGTGGTTAAGTTCGCACACTCCATTTCGGCAGCCCAGGGTTTCACTGGTTCGGATCCAGGGCGTGGACATGGCACTGCTCATCAGGCCACGCTGAGGCAGCATCCCACATGCCACAACTGGAAGGACCCGCAACTAAAAAAATATATACGACTAAGGACTGGGGGGATTTGGGGAGAAAAAGCAGAAAAAAAAAGATTGGCAACAGTTGTCAGTTCAGGTGCCAATCTTAAAAAGAAAACAATAAAAGACACACATTATTGATACACACAACTTGGATGAATCTCAGGAGTATTATGCTAAGTGAAAGAAGCCAGTTTCAAAAGTTATGTACTCTGTGATTCCACTTGCATGACATTCTCAAAATGACAAAATTACAGTGACAGGGAGTAGTTCAGCGGGTGCCAGGGGCTGGAGGTGAAGGGACGGTGTGACTGTAAAGGAACAACACCAGGGAGTTTTTGGAGGGATGGAATGGTTCTGTGTCCTGACTGTAGCGGAACGTATACATGTGTGAAAACTCATGGAAATGTACAGCCCCCCAAAAATCACACTTACTGTATGTTAATTGTTAAAATGAAACAACTTTGATTCAAGCGACAGTTAACTTATTCCGGACTGAATACATGAAGCAATTCTAAATAGAAGACTGACCAATTGCGCAGACTAATGATGTGTGTGCTGGGGGAGGGAGGGGGCAAGCCTGTCTCAAGCTCTTCGCCCCCTCACCAAGGCTCCCTCAGTTCATTGGCACCCAGCTCTGGGGAGCAGAGCCTGCACCTGAGGGCACAGAGGCACAGGACCATTCAGGAACCTGCAGAAGTCACACACCACATCGGCAGCTCTGGTTGCCAGGACCTCCTGCTTACAAGCTCCTCACAGCCGTGTGAGCGCCCGACAGCAGGCACAGGGACACCAGCCAAAACTCCTCCAGACCCCTCCCCACATTTCATTTGTCAGCAATTAAAACATTTGTCAAAGAGGATTTAATCCTAGTGTTGTAAAGTGCTATGTCAAACAGATTTGGCTCAATATTTTTAAACGTTCTGCGAAATGGCTGTTCCCACCAGTAATTCAACTATGTTACCATGGCTTTAAACAAAACAGCAACTAAAAAGATCAGATTTTGATGTACCAGGAAAAATCATTTAGAATCACAGAGTCATGAATACTTTGGCAAAAAAGAAAAAATTAAGTCCAATGTAAAAGAAATCCCTAAAATGAAGTCTCAGAAAACCTACAAGTCAAAGGAGGGACAAACGCAAATCAAAGGAAAGCAGAGGTCGTGATAATAATACCAAACTGTGCAAGAGAGTGATTTTTTGAGAAATCCTCAACTCATTTTACCCCCATTTCTACTCACCACACTTTGCTTGGATTGCCCCTCTGGATCAGGAGTAGTCTGAAAAACAGTGCTTGTGATAAATCCAAATTGTAAAGTAGATAGCTATTTCCATAAGTAAAATATAAGTATTTGTAGGGCTGCCCAGTGGCGTAGCAGTTAAGTTGGTGCAAAACAGCCCAGGGTTCATAGGCTCAGATCCCAGGCACAGACCTAGCACCACTCGTCAAGCCACACTGTGACAGCATCCTACATAAAATAGAGGAAGACTGGCACAGATGTTAGCTCAGGGCCAATCTTCCTCAAAAAAAAAAAATACATATATATATAAAAGTATCTGTGTGAGTAGGATGAGTTCATTTATGTGAAAGAGTATTTGCAAATGTTAAGAACAGATTGTGGCCTGAGGAGGTGCAGGGAAGAGAGGGGGAAATGAAAGGTAATGCAAAGAAGGACAGATGGCTGTGAGGTTCAGGGACCTGGAGAACAGGGCAAGCAGTGAGCATAGCAAGTGGGGGAGGACAACATGGTGGCAGGGAGGAAGTGGTGGGTGTAGAACGTGGCTGGAGGCCTCACAAACACTTAGGAAGGGACACAGCCCTCCCTGCCCAACTCAGACCGATGGCCCAGACTCCCAGCCATCACTGCATGCCTCGACTACACCCAGATCAGGAGATGAAAATCTCATGCCAGCCACCCAGAATGGACCACTCTACCTTGGGTCTCCCTGAGGGCCACCCCTGTCTCCTTCTCCTCTCCCTGTGAGCTCCTCCAAAGCACTCATATTACCGTTGCACCATGAAATATCTCAGGTTCTTTCTTCTCCTTGGCCTTCCATGTCTTCATTTTTATTTGTTTGTTTGTTTGCTTGTTTGTTGCTGGCAAATAAAGAATAAATGAGGAATAAACAATCCTTTACAGAAGCCAAAGTTGCGCTTTTGTTCTTGGTCTGTTACTAAAGATTTAATTAAGAACTTTCAATTGTTTTTTCTTTTTAATTTTATGCAACACACACAACCTAGAATTCTATGGAGAAAAAAGAGATGCAAAGGCATAAAAAGGATCATATCATGATGTTGGGAGGCATAATCAAAAAGAACATTTGACCCGCGCAATGGTTCCAGGCCCAAATAACGTGATTAGTCAACACATAAAATAACTCTTACGGGAATTATAAGAACAAAATAGAATAAACCAGTGTCCTGAGAGGTTTTAACATATCTATTTTAATAGACATTTTTAATAGATAAAGTACATTAAAATGAAGATATTAAGGATCTAAATAAAATATACTCAGTCTTTGGTTCAGAAGCACTCTCATTATTTTTTGTGGTCTATTTTCAGAATAGTGCTTTAGGGGAACTTATATCAATCATGTTTTCAATTACAAAAAGAAAATGAAATGTTAATTCCAAATGTTTACCATAAAACTCATCCCTCTGCTCAGCTTCCTGTGAGTCTCCTGGAGAATGATGCAGCCGTGCCCAGTTGTGTCCTATTAAATCTACACAGGGGGGTGGTGAAGTGCACAGTCCCTGGGATTGAACCAGCTGCACCTGGTTCCAAAGCCTGTCAGTAACAGTGTGACCTTAGGCATCTCTTTCTACCTTAGTCGTCGTCTTCTTTAAAATGGGAAATTGACAGTCTTGGCCTCAGAGCATTATTGTAGAGATTACAAGCTATACACATAAGATGCTTCTGAGAGAGCCCAACAAATAGTGAGTGCAGCTATTACTACTATTACTACATGATTTGGGACTTAAAGACACTATGTAAAAGCAGCCATTCAAAGCAAGAAATAGTTTGAGAGATTTGTGACTTTAAGATCGTAAGTGAGGGGGCATCCACAGAAAGGGAAGTAAAAGTCTTGCACAGGAAATTACAGAGAATAATTGTCATTCTGTATCACTCAGGAGCTTCACAGTGCACATAAGAGAAAGCCCAACCCAGCCCCGCTTAAAAACAAGTAAAATACGTAACTGGAGGTCCAAGCGAAGACAGCTTCAGAAGTGGTTGACTCAGGGACTCTCCAGTGTCATAAAGTTCTAAGGTCCCTTCTCTCTGCCACAGTGGGAGCTCCATCTCCTCGTGACTGCAGTTTGGCTGCCTATGAAAAAGCAGACTACAGGCTTCTTCATTCTCGCCTAGAAAAGTCCCACCTCTGCACGCTCTGTACCCCTGCCTCAGAGGGTATGGCCAGGGCAAGAGCCGGGGCTGATCCGCAGCAAGAACTGGGACGGGTACAGCTTCATCCCAAATGGTAGAAGATGGAAACAGGGAAAAGTTCAAGAGAGAATGTGGGCGATAATAGAGGCTGAATCGTTCCCCACGGGGTCTGCTGTCTCCCTGAGTGGGTTTTTCAGGACACAAATACTGTCTAGTTAATTAACTGTGTTCAATACACACAGTCTATGATCCTTTGAGACAAATTTGCCACGTGCAAGTGGGCCAGTTCTGCCCAAAGGGTGGTCAGTGAGCTATTCTGTCAGAAACCATTTGCTGATCTAATTAAATATCCAGAGAGATAGTAACATATCTATTTATGTTATATAAAGAGTTATATAGTTATAGTTATAATAGTTATATTAGTTATAACAGTTAAATAGTTATGTGATATAAATAGATATGTGAGGGCTTCTCACCTGTCCCTTTCAGCCCAGTGTTTCTGTGCTGGGTACCACGAAAGTCCAGGTTGATTGGTCCACTGGGCTCAAAATGGAGACGTGGCCCAGGAGGCCCCGGACTCCCAGCGCCTGGGGCTGAGATCCAGTGCTGACCCAGACCCAGGGCACGCTCCATCCATCATACTTCCTCAAATTAGCAGTCCTGATTTCATAATTACACAACATTCTAAATTCATCCAAAATTCTGAGAAAACATTTTTTTTCCAAGTCTGGTTTATTTCCAAAGGTGAAAAAGTCTAAATTATAAAATAGTGCAATGTCTCAACAAAAGTAAACAAAGGAGAATTAGGTGAAAAATCATAGAAGTTTATAAAAACCCCTACACAGAATGAAGAAGCCCCAAGGGGATTTTGTCTGGTTTAAATTAATAACTTATGCTATGATTAAAACACCATTTATATGAATCCTCCAGTTACTCCACTTAATGAGAAAGGTCAAAGTATGACCACGTGTGATGTATGGGTTGGGGCCCGGCTCACATTCTTCCATTTGGAATGAGAGCTCTCCCAGCTGAACCCGGAGCCTCCGAGCTATCGGCACAGATGCACGCAACTCCTGGAGTGTCAGGAACCTGTGACTCCACTTCTAGAGCGGAGTGACAACAACTGTGGGCCCTGTACCTTTTTGTTTAAAATTCAAAAAACAACATACATATCTCCAAGATATAAATAAAGAGCTGAAGATAAAGTAAGATATTTCTTAACTGACTTAGGCAGAATCACTCAGACAATCAGAGCTTAAAGAAAACATTAATTTAACCCTGGAAACATTTATTCTCCCGGGAAGAGTGAAGGACTATTGTCACATCTATTTAGGGGCATCTGTTTACCTTTTCAAGGTCCGCACTCAGCAGTTGCTCCTGGGGAAGAGTTCTACAGCTTCTCAAGTGTGTTTTCAGCCATCCATTCAGGAGATTACAAGGTTATTTTGTTTGTTTCCACCTTAGTAACATGCTGAATAATGTTAACAGATTTCCTTTTGTTGAACTATCCTTGAACGGCTTGGACAAACCCTTCTTGGTCCGGACCTACTGCTCTGTAAGAACAGTTTAATCTGCTAACATTTTAACGGAGATTTTGCTTCTTTGTTTATGAGTGAGATTAACCTATACGTTTTCCTCTTTATGCTGTTGATTTTTTCCAATGTGGGATCAGGTTTATGTTCACAGTTTAGAAAAAGATGAGGATTGTTTCATCTTTGCTGTGTTCTGAAACAATTTAAATAACAGAAATTATCAGTTCCTTGAAAGATAGTGACTATTTTAGTAATACATTTGAGAACACATTTTCAATATCTTCCATAGTTATTGGGATTTTTTTGGACCCTTCTTGAATCAAATTTAGAAATTTAGTTTCCCAGAATTTTTTTTTCCATCTAGGTTGTTTAAACACATTCATAAACGATTTCTTATTTTAAAACATCTTATCTTTCATGAACCACACTGAGTTTCTCATTCTTCTCTTTTTCTCCTGACTACTGTCAAGAGGTGACCCATTTTGATATTTTCAAAGAATTATCCTTTTTATTTCACTTGTTAATCTTCATTAACTTGCGCTTTTTTGTTGTTTAACGAGTCCTTCCTACTAATGTTGTTTTTGTTAAATTTGTTTTTCTTATCTTTTTTTCTCTCTTGAGTTGAGTCCTTATTTTTTCTTATCTAAGAAATATATTTCAAGGCAGGCACATTCTTCTGACTTGCAGTTAGACACAATATTTCATTTCTAAATAGTCTGTACTTTCTAATTGATGTTCTCTATAGCCAAGAGTTGTTTAGAAAAGTGACTTTGTTTCCTTGGTTTTGCTTTTATTTTCAAACAGATCAGATTGGAGGGACTCTTTTTTAGTCATTGCCTTTCAGAAAGTGCGGCATGTATATTTCTTATTTTTGTAATAATAGTCAAAATTTCCATGGGTGTTGGAAAAGAACATGTATCTTAATTAAATATTATAGCAGACAAATTATATTAATTGTATTATTCAAATCATCTACATTGTTACACAGTTTGTCAATATTCTGGCAATTTTCTGAATGACATACAAAAACCCACATGATTAATGTATCTCAATAGACTTTTTAACTTTTGTAATATGAACACTGGCCCAAATAACTATAAAAATTCAAAAAAATTCATTAATATGGATTTATGGATGGATAAAGGGATAGAAAAATGGATAGGTATTTAATAAAACAAATAGACCATAATGTTCATTATAGAGTCTAGATGGGGTGTATACAGGTGTTCAGCGCATAATTTTTTCACCTTTTCTGTTTGAATATTTTCATAATAAAAATGTTTAAAAGAAACAAATTTTTAAAACCAACTTCATGGATGTGTGCTTTAAGAACATCCACCAAGGAGGAAGATCCAAGATGGCGGCGTGAGTAGTCTTCTTTGTCTCTCCCCCTTCATTTCTACAACTAATTGGACATTCATCGCTTAACAAAGGGTATCCATATAGCATCTCAGGACGCCTGAGAGACCCACGCTGCTATACATCGGAAGGCAGATGGACTTCCCTCTGGGAGGAGGTGGAGATAGGTGAAAACGCTCCAACCCCGACCCCGAACAGCCCAGTACCTGCAAGTGGTTTTCTTCCAGCGGACGCCCCCAGAACATCGACACACACCTAGGGCAGGAGGGAGCGCACACCAGAGGAGCGATGGTGGAAACAGGTGACCAGAGCCCTACCTAAGCCCCCCGCAATTACACCTAAGCCCAGAGGGAAGCTCCAGAGTTACAGACCTGAGTCCGCGGGGAGAGCCTCTGCCTGCCATTGGTGGGGAGGCCCCACCTAGCTACCACGGTGCCGGGAGGGTCCTGGAGAGAATCCCAGATGGCGCGGCTGCCCGCCAGTTGCCGCTGCCGGCCCCACTGACTGATGGGCGGGGCTCAGGACTACTGGAGAATTCCTGGGAGAGGACTGGGGCTGGGTGGAGCTCCAGCGGCCGGCTCCGCGGCCCAGGGGGGAAGCTCCAGAGTTCCACCTGGGCAGCAGCCAAAGTCTCTGCCTCCCATTAGCGGAGAGGCTCCGCCCAGCAACCACAATGCCGGGAGGGTCCCGGAGAGAATCCCAAATGGGGTGGCAGCCCACTAGCTGCTGCCGCCGGCCCCACCGACTGCTGGGCAAGGCTCGGGACTACCGGAGATCTCCTGGGAGAGGACTGGGGCTGGGTGGAGCTCCAGCGACCAGCTCAGTGGCCTGGGGGGGATACTCCAGAGTTCCGCCCCGGCAGCAGGCAAAATTTCTACCTAACATTAGCGGAGAGGCTCCGTCCAGCATCCACAACACCAGGAGGGTCCCGGAGAGGAGAATACCAGGCAGGGCAGCAGCCGGCCAGCTGCCACTGAACTCAAGGTCTCCGGCTATCCCCCAGACAGGGCAAGGGGCTCCCTGAGATCCTGGGGGAGAGGACTGGGGCTGGGTGGAGTTCCAGCTACCTGGCTCCGTAGCCCAGGGGGAAACCCTACAGTCTCACAGCAGCCTCAGCGAAAGCCTCTGCACAGCACTATTAGAGAGCACCCATCCGGCAGTCACAAGGCTGGAAGACCCTGGGACAAAAGAGGCGTAGCTACATGAGGTAACCACAGACTGCAGAAGATGCCCATAGCTCTGCTGTGACCCATAGTGGACAAGTGAGATTTTGTGGGTGCTGACAGTGACAGAGCTGCAAATATAAGTGATCCTGCCCCTGGCCGCTGGGAAAGCCCATAACACCACTGCAGACCCCAAGGAGGGAGCATGTCTAGGTGGTCTGCAACAGTAGGCACCAGCAGCCTGAAGCCCCCTTGTGACGGCCCCCACAGCTGAAGAGGGAACCCACAGGACCACTGTGACTACGAGGAGCGGCCCAGGCCCAGTTAGCAACAGCTGATAGGGTTCCTGGTTGGTGCAGTATAAACAGCTGCTCCCCCACCACACCAGTAGAAACAAGTGGAAGCAGTAACTAAACTCTATCTCTACGTGGAGGCACAAATCTACAACATCAAGCAATATGAAAAAATATATTAAATCTCCAGAACAGAAGGAAAATAACAAATACACAGAAAACAATCCCAAAGAAAATGAAATATATAACCTAAAGGACGATGACTTCAAAACAGCCATCATTAAAAAACTCAATGAGTTAAAAGAGACTTCAGATAGACAACTCAATGAGTTCAGGAGCTATGTCACAAAAGAGTTTGATACTATAAAGAAGAACCAAACAGAAATGCTGGAAATGAAGAACACAATAGAGGAGATTAAGAAAAATCTAGATGCACTGAACAGTAGGGCCGATAATATGGAGGAAAGAATTAGCAATTTGGAAGATGGCAATATAGAAATGCTGCAGGCAGAGGAGGAGAGAGAACTAAGACTAAAAAGAAATGAAGAAACTCTCTGAGAATTATCTGACTCAATTAGGAGCTGCACCATAAGGATTATAGGTATACCAGAGGGAGAAGAGAAGGAGAAGGGGGCAGAAGGCCTGTTCAAAGAAATAATAGCTGAGAAATTTCCAAACTTGGGAAGAGAGATGGAACTTCATGTGACAGAAGCCAATAGATCTCCAAACTTTATCAATGCAAGAAGACCAACCCCACGGCATATAGTAGTGAAGCTAGCAAAAGTCAATGACAAGGAGAAAATACTAAGGGCAGCCAGGCAGAAGAAATTAACCTACAAAGGAAGCCCCATCAGGCTATCAGCAGATTTCTCAGCAGAAATTTTACAGGCTAGAAGAGAGTGGAATGATATATTCAAAAATCTGAAGGACAAAAACCTACAGCCAAGAATTCTCTACCCAGCGAAAATATCCTTCAAATACGATGGAGAAATAAAATCTTTCCCAGATAAACAAAAATTAAGGGAGTTCATTGCCACAAAACCTCCTCTTCAGGAAATCCTCAGGAAAACCCTCATTCCTGAAAAATCAAAAAAAGGAAAGGGGCTACAAAACCAAGAGCAAAGGAGATAAGTAGAAGGACAACAACAGAGAGTAGCAGCTCTCCATCAAAACAGATTAAACCACGGGACAAGAAACAAAGGAAATTGAAGAAAACTGGAAAACAAGACATAAAATGGTAGCGGTAGGCCCCCACATTTCAATAATCACTCTAAATGTAAATGGATTGAACTCTCCAATCAAAGGACACAGAGTGGCAGGATGGATCAAAGAACAAGACCCAACAATATGCTGCCTCCAGGAAACACACCTCAGCCCCAAAGACAAACACAGACTCAGAGTGAAGGGATGGAGGACAATACTCCAGGCTAATAATGAACAAAAGAAAGCAGGTGTCGCTATACTAGTATCAGACAAAGTAGACTTCAAAGCAAAACAGATAAAGAAAAACAAAGAGGGAGAGTACATAATGATAAAAGGGACTCCCCACCAAGAAGACATAACACTTATAAATATATACGCACCCAACACAGGAGCACCAAAATTTGTAAAGCAACTCTTAACAGAACTAAAAGAAGACATCAACAACAATACAATAATAGTAGGGGACCTCAACACACCTTTAACACCAATGGACAGAACATCCAGACAGAAAATCAACAAGGAAGTTATAGAATTAAATGAAAAATTAGACCAGATGGACTTAATAGATATATATAGAACACTTCATCCAAAAACAGCAGGTTACACATTCTTCCTAAGTGCGCATGGAACATTCTCAAAGATAGACCATATTTTGGGAAACAAAGCAAGCATCAATAAATACAAGAGAGTTGAAATAATATCAAGCATCTTTTCTGATCATAACGCTATGAAACTAGAAATCAACTACAAGAAAAAAGCAGAGAAAGGTGCAAAAATGTGGAGACTAAACAACACACTTCTGAACAAACAATGGATCATTGAAGAAATTAAAGAAGAAATCAAATATTATCTGGAGGCAAATGAAAATGAGAACACGACATACCAAATCATTTGGGATGCAGCAAAAGCAGTCCTAAGAGGGAAATTCATTGCAATACAGGCTCACCTCACTAAACAAGAAAGAGCTCACATAAGCAACCTCAAATGACACCTAACAGAATTAGAAAAAGAAGAACAAACAAAGCCCAGAGTCAGTAGAAGGAGGGAAATAATAAAAATAAGAGCAGAAATAAACGATATTGAAACTAAAAAGACAGTAGAAAGGATCAATGAAACAAAGAGTTGGTTCTTCGAAAAATTAACAAAATCGACAAACCCTTAGCCAGATTCACCAAGAAAAGAAGAGAGAAACCTCAAATAAATAAAATTAGGAATGAGAGAGGAGAAATCACAACAGATACCAATGAAATACAAGGGATCATAACAGAATACTATGAAAAACTATATGCCAACAAATTGAACAACCTAGAAGAAATGGACAACTTCCTAGACTCCTACAATCTCCCCAAACTGAATCAGGAAGAAATGGAGAATCTGAATAGGCCAATCACAAGTAAAGAAATAGAAACAGTAATCAAAAACCTCCCCAAAAGTCCAGGACCAGACGGCTTCTCTGGAGAATTCTACCAAACATTCAAAGAAGATTTAATACCTATCCTTCTCAAACTATTCCAGAAAATTGAGGAAGACGGAGTACTCCCTAACACATTCTATGAAGCCAACATCACTCTGATCCCCAAACCTGACAAGGACAACACAAAGAAGGAGAACTACAGGCTGATATCACTGATGAACATAGATGCAAAAATCCTCAACAAAATTCTGGCAAACCGTATACAGCAATACATCAAAAAGATTATACACCATGATCAAGTGGGATTTATACCAGGGACACAGGGATGGTTCAACATCCGCAAGTCAATCAACGTGATACACTACATTAACAAAATGAGAAACAAAAACCACATGATCATCTCAATAGATGCAGAGAAAGCATTCAACAAGATCCAACATCCATTTATGATAAAAACCCTCAATAAAATGGGTATAGAAGGAAAGTACCTCAACATAATAAAGGCCATATATGACAAACCCACAGCCAACATCATACTCAATGGACAAAAACTGAAAGCCATCCCTCTGAGGGCAGGAACAAGACAAGGGTGCCCACTTTCACCACTCCTATTCAACATAGTACTGGAGATGTTGGCCAGAGCAATTCGGCAGGAAAAAGAAATAAAAGGAATCCAAATAGGTAATGAAGAAGTAAAACTCTCGCTGTTTGCAGACGACATGATCTTATATATAGAAAACCCCAAAGAATCCATAGAAAAACTATTAGAAACAATCAACAACTACAGCAAAGTAGCAGGGTATAAAGTCAACATACATAAATCAGTAGCATTTCTATACACTAACAATGAACAAACAGAAAAAGAACTCAAGAACTCAATCCCATTCACAATCGCAACGAAAAGAATAAAATACCTTGGGATAAATTTAACCAAGGAAGTGAAGGATTTATACAATGAAAACTACAAGACTTTCTCGAAAGAAATTGACAACGACATAAAGAGATGGAAAGACATTCCATGCACATGGAAGAATAAACATAGTTAAAATGTCCATACTACCTAAAGCAATCTACAGATTCAACGCTATCCCAATCAGAATCCCAAGGACATTCTTTACAGAAATTGAACAAAGAATCCTAAAATTCATGTGGGGGCAACAAAAGACCGCGAATTGCTAAAGCAATCCTGAGCAAGAAAAACAAAGCCGGAAGCATCACAATCCCCGATTTCAAAACATACTACAAAGCTACAGTGATCAAAACAGCATGGTACTGGTACAAAAACAGGTCCACAGATCAATGGAACAGAATTGAAAGCCCAGCGATAAAACCACACATCTATGGACAGCTAATCTTCAACAAAGGGGCGGAGGGCCTACATTGGAGAAAAGAAAGTCTGTTTAACAAATGGTGCTGGGAAAACTGGACAGCCACATGCAAAAGATTGAAAATTGACCATTCTTTTTCACCACACACCAAAATAAACTCAAAATGGATCAAAGACCTAAAGATTAGGCCTGAAACAATAAGTCTTCTAGAACAGAAGATAGGCAGTACACTCTTTGACATCAGTTTCAAAAGAATCTTTTCGGACACTATAACTCCTCAGTTGAGGGAAACAATAGAAAGAATAAACAAATGGGACTTCATCAGACTAGAGAGCTTCTTCAAGGCAAGGGAAAACAGGATTGAAACAAAAAAACAGCCCACTAATTGGGAAAAAATATTTACAAGCCACTTATCCGACAAAGGGTTAATCTCCATAATACACAAAAAACTCACACAGCTTAACAACAAAAAAAACAAACAACCCAATCAAAAAATGGGCAGAGGACATGAACAGACAAAGAAGATATAAGTATGGCCAATAGACACATGAAAAGATGTTCATCATTGCTAATCATCAGGGAAATGCAAATCAAAACTACACTAAGATATCACCTCACACTCGTTAGATTGGCAAAAACATCCAAAACCAAGAGTGACAAATGTTGGAGGGGTTGTGGAGAAAAAGGAACCCTCATACACTGTTGGTGGGAATGCAAACTGGTACAGCCACTATGGAAAACAGTTTGGAGATTTCTCAAAAAGTTAAAAATAGAAATACCTTATGACCCAGCCATCCCACTACTGGGTATCTATCCTAAGAACCTGAAATCAGAAATCCCAAGAGTCCCTTGCACCCCTATGTTCATTGCAGCATTATTTACAATAGCCAAGACATGGAACCAACCTAAATGCCCAGAAACTGATGATTGGATAAAGAAGATATGGTATATATACACAATGGAATACTACTCAGCCATAAAAAAGGACAAAATTGTTCCATTCGCATCAACATGGATGAACCTCGAGGGTATTATGTTAAGCGAAATAAGCCAGACAGAGAAAGACGAACTCTATATGACTCCACTCATAGGTGGAAGTTAACATATAGACAAGGAGAACTGATCAGTGGTTACCAGGGAAAAGGGGGGGTGGGGGGAGGGCACAAAGGGGGAAGTGGTGTACCCAAACATGACTAACAATAATGTACAACTGAAATCTCACAAGGTTGTAATCTATCATAATCTTAATGAAAAAATAAAAAAAAGAACATCCACCAACAAAAGTCCTCAAAGCAAGTTAACTTATCCTCATCACCCACAGGTATTTAATGGAATGAAGTTGATGCAAGAAAATGTAACATCGCTGGTCTTACACATAAATGTTCAAATTTAAAATCTAGCTAGGGTAATAACAGCAATTAACACATTAAATGTTTACCCTGTGCTAGAACATGTATTATCTCATTTTATCTTCACAACAGCCATTTTATAGGTGAGAACCTGAGGCTCATACAGTGAAGGGATTTTCCGAAGGCTGAACAGCCCATGGGCGGCAGAACCAGGATTCAAACCCAGCTCCATGTGACTCGACAGCTAACCATCTTTAGCCCGCTCTGCAGACCTGCTGTGTTGACACAGCGGCCATTAGTTACTAGTGGCTGCTGAACACTTGAAATAGAGTAAGTATAAATTGAGATATGCTCTGAGTATAAAAGACACACCAGATTTCTAAGACTTGGAACAGAAAAAAAAAAGTAAAATATTTCTGATCATTTTTAATATTATGTGTTGGAATAATATTTTGGACATATTGGGTTAAATAAAACATATTTTAAAAATTGATTTCACCTGCTACTAGAAAATTTTTAATTATATATGTAGCTCGCATTAAATTTCTACTAGACAGTGCTGGTCTAGATCTATTTGACTGTAAAATGAATTGTTTGTTTCTTTCCTCTACTTGAATCAATAGCCTTGTGACAAAAATAAGAACACTAAGAAAAGTGGGGAAAAGAATCACTTTAGGAGCACATTGAGCCAACCTGAACTTCGAGGAAGGGGGAAGGAGTTGTCCTGTGAGGGTCTGTGGCGGCAGGCATGTTTAGACTGGCTGACAGGTGACATGGGAGGACTTGTGAGCTGTGTTTTAGCTACAGGAGGGGTTCTCATTTGAAGACCCAATAGATCAGCACACACGAGGTGCCTCCTACACTACAAAGGATTGTCCAAGGGTGGGATTAGCTGCTTACTGAGTGCCCGCGACATGCAAGCTGCTCTGATCTTGGCTGGATTTGCAGAGGCTTATGGTTGTTTGGTAACATTGATCCTCCCTCCCTGCTCATCGCACATCCACTGCACTACAGTGTGATTAGAGGTCACGTAGAACCCCAGAGCACTGAAGATAAGGCAGCACCTCTGCTGATACTCCTGGCCCTTCAGCCACGGAGCCCGGGAGCACTGTGGGCCCCCGACTCAGAAATCTGAGCTCACACTGAGGCCAAGACTGGAATGAGGGCATACGAAGGGAAGTAACAGTCTTAGGTGTATTGGTGCCAGAGTGTGAATTTCTTTGGAGTGTATCCTAAAGGAAATGGGAAACCACTGAAGGTGCAGCAATGGGAGGCAAATTAACATCAGGTTGGCAAGAAGAACAGCATCATGGAATTTAATTGAAAAAGACGGAAAAGTTTGCTAGATTTCCAGGAGTGCGTGCCAAATGTGACACCTTAGCAAGATGGGAGACTCCTGCAGACTGCCAGGAGGGGCTCCCGTGAGGCTGCTAAGTCCCGCTAGATGTTG
Organism: Equus caballus; assembly: GCF_041296265.1. Lineage (NCBI taxonomy): Eukaryota > Metazoa > Chordata > Mammalia > Perissodactyla > Equidae > Equus > Equus caballus. The sequence goes on from NC_091684.1 coordinate 82,120,672, forward strand.
AATTTCACTCTGAACCATTTCGAACATCCTGTCCATTTCTGAAATTCCCTGACCCTGTCATATTGTAATGTCGTGGTTGTTTTTGTTCATCTTTCCACATGTTTCTGAAGAGGAGTAAGTGATAGGCCATTTACTGATTATAGGTAAGCCAAAGAGATGCACACAACATGAGTATGTTACAATAAAAATGACCATTCAAATGCATAATAAATATTTCAGTTCCAATATCCTAGCTATATCCTCTGTCACATAGGAAATAATACTAATTCCATTCTATGCACCAAATTACATGAAATTATCCAAAATATTGCATTTGTTATTGTTTTAATGAAATAAAACAGCTAAGAGTGGAATGATAGTACATGTCCTCTAACCCAGTCCTTGAAACCACCCCCATTTAGTTGCCAAACTGGTTTTCCATTCTTGTAGACCATGGTATTTGTCACGATTTACTCACAACCACATTCATGGCGGTGGCATTCACCAATGTGAGGAGCTTTGCTGGTACCTTTCATACGTGACTTTCTAACACAACTCTGCAAAGTGGGAACTGACAGGAAAACTCAGGTTCAAAGACCTTTATCCCCCACCCAATAATGGAAGCTCTCCAGATCCCATGCTCTCTCTAGGACCCCCTGCCACCTCTTAACACCTCCACACAGACTCCAAATATCAGAAGAAAGTTTTCATATGCCCTACCCTCACCCTGAATTCTCTCTGGGCTGAAAACACTCTGCCCCTTCCACCATTCCCCAGGATTCTGAATCCTTCTCCATCCTAGTTGCCTTGTCCCCTTCCAGTGACCTTCCCACCCACCTCTCACCCCCCACCCCAATTTCCACTGTTGTTGATCTAGTTGGCATCCACTCCATATCTTGAACCCAGGTCAGTTGTGAGAGCTGTAACAGGGAGATGTGCCTGGAGCAGGCCCACTGCTAACTCAGAGAGATGCCGCACAAGTGAGAACAAGGTACCTGTTCTTCACGACACTTTCCTGCCACCTGCTGGAAAACTGCTACAATAATATACAGATCTACCTGACTGTGAATTTGAATAGTGCTCCCTTGGAGTTCTGCAATGATCATTTGCTCAATTTAAGCAGTGGCCCCCAGTTCGGGAAATATAGAAAGGGGAGTAACCAGCTCACAGGAGTGCTGGAAGATGTCATGCAAATGACAAAAAGATCTCTCTTCCAAAACTCCCTAGAATTTGTTAGAGAGGAGGAAAAAGGGAAAAGGGAAGGAAGAGATCTCCTCGCTGCTTATTCAGTGCTTTCCCCCACACTGAAGGTGTTTTGCAAACAGACAGCCTTTCTCAGGTGAGTGGGTTCTCACAGACTTTCCTCGACCAGACCCTGGAGAGACAGAGAAGGGAGAGGCCATTAGCACCTGCTGGTTCAAGCACACTGCATGACAGTCCTTCTAAGCCGCAGTGAGTCCACACAGCACTGGGCTTCTATTAATTTTGAAAGGACTCGGAGCTGAGAGCCAGGAGAACCTAGTGAGCTAAGCTTTTCCATGACTCTATGACCTTGGGACAACACCTGACCCCCTCCCTGTTTCTCTGTCCCTTCCTTGAGAACAACACTAGTAGATGTTGCTATCTCACGGAGGTTATGTGACAGTGGAATGAACAACATTTGCACAACATTATGCTGAGAATGCACAAGCCTGTGACCTGCAGGCTGGAGTGAGAACGGGAGGTGAAAGAAAAGGTCTGGTTCTACTTATGCAGAGTGTAATAGAAAAACCGGGAAACCCTAGAGGAGAGTCCATAACATGGCTTCAGGCTTTCAGAAGCTACCAACAAATCCCCAGGTGTCAAAATGAAACAGAAAAAGGGTCAGGTACTCAGACCAAGGGATATTTACAAAGACTACAAGGTCCACCATCTCTAATTTAAAACCCAAACCTTTGCTATTTACTCTAGGGAAGCAGGAAAGAAGGAAACAGGGGGTGACCTGTTTCTCCCTGACCTCAGGCTCCCGGACATCTCCAGCACCCTCAGGCAGGTTGAGATCCAGGTCAAGAGTTCCCACAGCAAAACAGGTGTGTGCAGACAGAAGCCCCAGGAAGCCCAAGGTGCATTTCAGCTGGATTTCGGGGGGCCTGGGATGCAGAGAGCCCCTTGTCAGGCCTGGGGTGGGGGTCAAGCATAAAGTGCAAACATAAGACCCAGATCTGGTAACAAAACTGTCCGAGGAAGAGGCAGGAGATCCCAGTGTTATGACAGCTGCACAGGGGCAGCTCAGCACGGAGGACACCTGTGTAGGGACAATGGGTCCTTTGTGGGTGCAAGGCAGGTCTGTGGAGGGGGCAGTGTGCTGGAGCCCGGGGCCCCTTCAGCATTCTCCAGGATCCCAGGAAGGGAACTCTGCATGCGAAGGGCTGAGTATTAGGGCTCACCCAACCCTGTGTCTGCCATGGACTGACAAGGCCCTTGATGAGCTTTAAACACTAGTTTCCATTGCCTCATCCACATCCACAGTTTAGCATGGCTAAACTTCCATGTTGAAGCTTCCATCTGGGAATACGGGGTTTCTCCGGGCCTGGCATGTTGAGGAGACTGCCTTCTTGGAGCACAGAAAAGTGCTGGGCATAACACCCCTGGCACACAAAACATAAGCCAATGTTCAATTCCACTCGGCCCTGAATTAGGAATGGGGAGCCCCACTGGCTCACTCGCCAGCGCTTTCTACAACTATCTCAGGAGGCTCAAGAGCGGGACTCAGGCTCTCCTCCTCCCTTCCTTTCTCACTGCTCCCATCTCCCTTTACCCCCAGCCCCCACGAGGCAGGTCCGCAGGGCACAGCTGCTCTTGGCCTCCATGCAGGCGAGACTCTGTCCTCAGAAAGTGGGTAGTGTGCCCTGTGCTGCTCACAAAACCACAGGCACGACATCCTCCCCATCTCCCAACACACCACCACAATCTGAGCTCGGGCTGTAACTTTTAGTGGGAATTTCCTGAAGACCTGGGAATAAGCCCAGGGACGCACAACAGAGGATAACTTAGAAGTAAGCCCACATCTGTCCTAGGGGCCAAGTGACTAACTGCGTACGTAGCTCAGTCAAGAAACCCTCCGCGTGGCCGGCGGTGACCACCCACCAGCATTAGTAAGGCCATGCTTTGGCCTCTATCTGCCACATTTGTGGGACATTTCTCAATTTGTTCAGAACTCAGGCATCTGGGGGTGTACTTATTGTAGCTGCTCAGAGACCCACACCTGCCCAGTCCCATGTCCTGCCCTAGGATCCACCACCTCCCCAGATGATTGACAATAAAGGCCCACTCCCTTCAAGAGAAGCCCCTCCACTCAAGATGAGGTCAAGCCTTGGGCCCTTGACCTGACCATCCCCCATGAGGCACAGAGGATGGCGTGAGGATATGGACGATGATGCTGGCCTGCTCCCTCCACTCTCTGAAGAGCTCCTTCTGGTCCAAGAGCTCCTTCTGGCCTCCTTCCCCAGACAGTTAGACACAGACATGTCCAGTGCTTTGGGGAAAGGGAGTCCCTGTGAAATCAGAAAACAAAGACAATACACCCTTAGCTTCTCACTTGAAAAAATACCATCCAGGTCTGAGACTGAAGATTTGAAAGGCGATGAAGCAGAAAAACACAAAGCTTTGTTATTCACCCTCTATCATCCTCATTCACATTGCACCCATTTATGTGAAATGAGAAGCTAAGGATGTATCTTCTTTATATATATTTAAAGAAAATATGTAATCTAGTTTGTGTGTGTGTCAGTGTGTGTCCTTGCATCAGTGTGTGTCTCGGTGTGTGTCTATATGTCTGTGTGCATGTGTCGGTATGTGTCCGTGTGTCAGTGTGTGTCAGTATGTGTCTATCTGTATGTGTCAGTGTGTGCCTCTGTGTGTGTGTGTCTCCATGTCTCAGTGAGTGTGTGTACACCATCCAAACTGGGCTGGAGAAGGAATTGGTGGGAGAGGAAGCATGAGACTTAGGCCCAGCACCCAGGCCATGCTCTCTCCTCTGTCCTCCTTGGGCTGAGTAAGGGAGGTTGGGGGATGGACACACAGTGCACTCTACCTGGAAGTCTGAGCATCTAATCTAGACTGAAACCAGAGACCAACCTGGAAGAAGCAGCAATAAGCCTTTTAGAGAGGCCTGTGTTGTCCAGCCTCAAGGGAGTAGTGGGTCTAGGTGTGTCTAGGCATCAGAAGAATCATAACAGCCCCACCTGGCCCCTACCTGAAAGGCATGAGAGGGCATCCCTAAGTTCCCAAGGGCCAAGTGGGACTTGAGAGTTAGATACCCAGGTGGCTCTATCTGGAAACTGCACCAAAGGAACCCACTTGGACAGTCTCCACTGAGGCCCCGGGGAAGATTCTGCTACTATCTCAGTAGACCTCTGTCCCAGGGAATCAAGGGACCACGGACGCCACTCCTGGAGCCCTCCTTCTGTGGATGGCCCCAGAGGACGTGAAACATATGCTGGAAGTAGGCAGAGGTCAGCAGAGGCCGCGGAAAGACAGAGGCCTCCGAAGGGGCCAGCCGCCCCATGGTGCCAGGTGTGTGGCTGCGTCAAGCCTTGTGCTTGCTAGATAGAATCAACCCAAGGATGGGGGGCGAGGGGCAGCCAGTAAGTTTTAAACCTAAATGGCTGAGCAGTTACCACTTCGGCAGAGTTAACCAAGAAATGGTTGACTTATCTCTATCTGGCATAAAATAGAAACTAGACTGGAATTACGGAAAATAACTTTCATACCCATTTCTTTCATACCCAAGTCTAACTGGGAAATTTGGACCACTACAAAGCATGTCCAACAATTTGCGAGTCTGTTTAGCACCCTAAGTCGCTACCAAGTGGCTGCACCAGGAGGAATCCACCTCCCCCTCCCCTCCATACAGGCCGGGGCCCCACCGTTGTCACATCAGAGTGACAGATGTCCAAAGCAAGGGGGAAAGCAAGTTCCATCGGATCCATTTGATTGTAATTTATGCTGCTGCTTTTTAAAAGGATTCTTTCACATTGGAATGATTGAGTTGGGAATTAAAGTCAATAAACTTCAGACCATAAACAAAGATCAGGCTTCTCCAAGCTTTTCAACGATTTTGCAAGGTAATGCCCCATGCTGTCGGGAAAGAGGTTCCTAAGCGTGCCCGCACTGCCCCCTGCTGGAAGAGCCCAGCACCGACGCACCGCGGTCCACAGCCGGGGCCCCTCCAGCGGTCTGAGGCCGTGGGCACGCCCGGGGGCGCTCAGAGCCTTGCCCCGGCGTCCGCCCTTCCACCGCTAACGCGTCTGTCTTCATAAAACGCTTGCTAGGCGGCCTTCTAGGTAGCGTCGTTCTTAATTCTTGGAAATCACTGCGGGCCAGATGGTGACTTGGGTCCAGCGAGCTGCCCTGGGACCCCCCCGCCGGCTTGTGGACCGCCAGATGCCCAGAGCACAGAGCAGCTCATCTGACTGGGGGCGCCAAGCCTGAGCCAAAGGCGGCTCAAGGAGATGACAGATGTCTCCATGTGGGAACACGGGGTCTGTTGCCGCTGGAGTCCCCCGTGGCTGTCCCCTCTGGCACATCAGCAGAAAAGCTTTCCATGGCAGGGAAGGAAGTCCGAAGTGACTTGGCTTCTGAGCCCCGGGAAGTCGCCAGGACCGGCTTATGGAGGCGACCCAAAATCTCTAACTGGGCAGGAGTACCTCTGAGAAACCTCCTCAGTTAGGGGGAGGGGCAGCAGCTGAAGCCACGCAACAAGAGACTAGTGTAAAATTGTCATAATCAGGAAAAAAAAAACTTTAGAAAGCCACTCTACATTAAATTTCAAATTTGAAACATCCTAAATTTATGTCCAACAGTGTGGCAATGATTATGTTATAATTAATAGCCATTTAAATGTTTATTTACTAATATGACCACACCGTGTCTTTAAAATGCATCCAAAAAATAGAAGTGAAATTAGTAACAATTTTTTCCCTCTTATTTTTCTGTATTCTTATATTACATGTTGTATTGTTCTTCTAATCCTAAAAACATCTTTACTTTAGAAAAGGAAGAAACTTTGGAGATGAGAGGGTGTACAAAGGAGCAAGTTCCCCAAGAAGACAAGCAGGTTGGAGTGCTGGACCTTGGGCGAAAAGAAAACTCCATGGGCTTTCAAAAGAGCCTGAGGCCTGCTCTGGCAGCAGTGGGACAGAGGAGCTGGGCTCAGGCCTGGTGGTCCTCCCTTCCTCTGGAACAGGACAGGATGCTGTCTGCTGAGGAAAGGGCTGCCGGCATCAGACGAGGACAGCAGATACCTGAAACTAGAGCCTGAGGAGTGACCAAGGGAGCTGAAAGGGGTGGCATAGGGGGCAGGAAGTCCAGTGGTCAGAGGTATGAACCTGGGGAGGGACCTCAGGGGCTGGCAGCGCCACTTCTTGGCTTTGGGGCCATGGGCCAGCTCTTTACTGTGGCTGCCCCAACTAACCCCTCCTCTCAGGAGGGTAATAAAAGTTGCCTGCCTCATAAAGCTGTGGAGAGGGTACACAAGTCAACACGCACAGAGCACTTGGAAGAGGCCCGCACAGGCCCAGCCCCCAGCAAGTGTTAGAGGACCGTGCGTATCTGCAGACACCTCTGAGGAACCCTGAAACAAGCTGGGAGTGTGCCATTAGAGATGCGCTACCCTCTACCGGGTTCTTTAGAGACGCTTCACGGAAGTTGTGGCTTGCCTTCACAAACTTTGTGATGACAAATCTGTACATCGTGTTAATGAAAAAAATATTTTACTCTTTTTTTATTATTGTGGTAAAATATACATAACATAAAACTTATCATTTTAACCATTTTTAGGTATACCGTTCAGTGGCATTAAATACATTTGCATTGTTGTGCAACCATCACCACTATACATCTCCAGAATTTTTTCATCATCCTTAACTGAAACTCTGTACCCATTGGACAATAACCTCCCATTCGCCCTTGCCCGCAGCCCTGGCAACCACCATTCTAATTTCTGTCTATTTGAATTTGACTACTCTGGGTACTTCATGTAAGTGGAATCATGCAATATTTGTCCTTCTGTGACTGGCTATTTCACTTAGCATAATGTCTTCAAGGTTCATCCATGTCATGGCATGTATAAGAATTTCCTTCCTATTTAAGGCTTAATAATATTCCATTGTGTGTCTATATCACATGTTGTTTACCCATTCATCATCTGTCAATGGACATTTGGGTTGTTCCCACGTTTTAGCTACTGTGAATAATACTGCTATAAACATTGGTGTACAAGTGTCCGTTGAAGTCTGTGCTTTCAATTCTTTTGGGTATATACCCTGACGTGGGATTGCTGGGTCATATGGTAATTCTATGTTTAACTTTTTGAGGAACTGCCATACTGTTTTTCACAGCAGCTGTGCCATTTTACATTCCCACCACCAGTGCACAACGGTTCCAATTTCTCCACATCTTCACCAGCACTTGTTATTTTCTGAGAGATATATAATAGCCATCCCATCCGGTGTGAAGTGGCATCTCAATATGGTTTTTTTCCTTCTTCTTCTCCCCAAACCCCCCAGTACACAGTTGTATGTTCTAGTTGTAGATCCTTCTGGTTGTGCTGTGTGGGGCGGTGCCTCAGCGTGGCTTGACGAGTGGTGCCGTGTATGCGCCCAGGATCTGGTGAAACCCTGGGCCGCTGAAGCACAGCGTGTGAACTTAACCACTCGGCCATGGGGCTGGCCCTTCAATGTGGTTTTGATTTGAATTTCTCTAATGATTAGTGATGTTGAGCATCTTTTTATGTTCTTATTGGTCATCTATATATCCATTCAAGTTCTTTGCCCATTTTTTAATAGAAATATTTTTATGAAGACCTCTTTATCATTTTTTAGGGATTAGTGGCTTTTTTGTGTACTAAGAAACTTTTGCTTACTCCAAAGTCACAAAAATAATTTCCTATATAATCTTCTGGAATCTTTATGGTCTTAGCTTTAATTTTAAGGCTATGACTCATCTTAATTTTGTGTGTGAAGTGAGGTAGTGGTTTAGGTTCATTTTTTTCCATATGAATATTCAGTGTTTAAACATCATTTGTTAGACTTTCTTCCTACGTTAGGTTGATTTGGTACCTTTGCGGAAAATCAATTGATTATTTTTGTGGTTCTGTTTCTTGACTCTATTCTGTTCCATTGCTTTATTTGTCTATTCTTATGCCAATAAACAGTGTATTTATTACTTAGTTTATAAAAACTCTTGAAATCAGGTTAGATAAGTCCTCTAACTTTGTTCCTCTTTTTAAAGATTGTTTTGGCTAGTCTGGATCCTTTGCCTTACTCTGTAAGTTTTAGAATCAGCTTGTCTATGTCTACAAAAAAGTCCTGCTGGGACTTAGATTAGAATTCCATTGAGTCTATGAATCCATTTCCAGAGAGATGCCTTCTTAACTGTACTGAATCTTATAACCCATAAACATAGTATACCTTGGCACTTATTTAGGTCTACCTTGATTTTTCTCAGCAATGTTTTATAGCTTTTAGTGTAGAGATCTTATATGTATTTTGTTAGATTTCTTCCTAGACATTTAATGGTTTTGATGCTGTTATAAAAAATACTTTCATTTCATTTTCTAATTGTTACCATTATATATGAATATAATTAATTGTTTATTGACTATGTGTCCTGTGACCTTACCAAATTCAAGGGCTATTCAGTGGTTTTATTTTTATATTCCATAGGAATTTCTATGTACACAACCATGTCAGTGACTAATGGCAGGTCCACTACTTCTTTTCCAATCTGTATCCTTTGATTACCCTGGGGGTTAGATTGGAGATGAGAGGCACTAGGATGGTTGAACAAATATTCATTTACTAAAGATTCTTTGAATATCTGCTACATGTATGACACTGCTCAGTAATGAAGAGAGTTTACAGATTCACTGGGTCAAGATCTTGCTCTCATAGTCAAGAAAAGACGTGTATGTTATTGCTAATGCAGCACAGAAAGGCACAAGGATCATAAAATACGCACTGACAAAGTGCCGTGGGATATCCGATGGAGAAAGACTAGTTCTAGGACCACTGGATACCATAAAATTCTTCTGTGCACAGACAGCTTTATGTTTTTCACAAAGTGGAAGATTACTACCGGAATTAACCTCCACAGCTCCATGACACAGGGAGTGTTGTTGTCACTCTGCCAAAAGTTGCGGAATGATGAATCTATGCTGAGTGTGTGATTTTTATATTTGCACACTTTCCACCATGGGGCCAAAGATCGTCCTTGGAAGTTATTTAATAATGAAAATCCTTAGGCTGGAAAGGAACTTTGATGAACCTCTTTTCTAGTTTAGCACTGCTATTCTGGAAGGATTGTTTGCCCTCTTAGGGCACGGGCAACATGATAGGGGCAGTTAGTTCTGCCGCTCCGGGTTTCTGAAGCGCTGTTAACACAGAGAAGAGAAGCAAAGCTCCTCTCTCTCTAGCGCTCCTCATGGAACTTTAACAATCTGAGCTAGCATCCTTTTCCTGTTCAGAAAGCCGTGATTTTTTTTCCTGGAAACTATAGCAACTTACCAATTCGTGCTACAAACCCCACATCTTCATTTCCCATCAGGACCCTAGGATTCTCATTTTGATGTTCCCTCCAGTGGAGGGTGGGCAAGCCAGAATCTCCAATCCCTTCCGGACTCTAGCATTTAAGCCTGAAGCTGACTTGCTCTCTAGGGTCTGTCACTAAAATAGCCCAGAACTCATCAAAGACGTTCCAGGAAAGGAAAGGGAGGGAAAAGGAAATTTAAAAACTAATATGCCCTCTGGTGGTCATGAATGAAACCAAAGCCACCTAAATATCTATCAAATTTCCCGAAAGTACTTGAATTACAATTAATCATAATATTTGCTTATAATTTTACAAAGTAAATTATATCTTTATCATTCTCTTTCTTAATTACAGTATTCTGTGTCCACCTTACTCTGGTTTTCTTGGTTAGATTTTTTAGTGAGTTGGTTTTTTTTGAGATTTATAATTTTCAGCATTTGTGTTTTCTAATTTATTTCTCCTTTTATTAGTATTATTTTTTTCTGATACTTCTTTGAATTACCCTTTATAATAAGTGTAAGTTGAATGTTGTCATCTTTTATTTTTTTTCCTTTATTGGTGATAAAAAGATTATATGTGAATTTTCTCTTGAGTATTGCTTTGATAAATATTATAGAATTCTATATGTAGTGTTGTCATTTAATGAACACTATGTTGCTATATTCTTTAATTTCCCACTTTAGTCAATTATTATTTGAGAGAGAATTGAGCAAGTTTACAAAAGGCACAATTCCTATTGTAATTCCTATTGAAACATTCATTGTTACTAGTTTTGCTATATTATGGAGAGGGTTTATAGCCTGTAAGATTTTTCTTCATTTTTTGCAATGTATTGATTCTCTTTATGTCATAATGAATTATAAGACTTTGTAAATATTTCAGACACTGGAAAAGCTCTAAAGCTCAGATTTTATTGATTCATTCTATTTCATTGTTTTATAACTATACCTACCGTTCGCCAGCTTGACCTGATATAAACTGATAAAGATAAATTCAAGTTTCTAAATAGCATATTTTGTCAAATATTCCTTAACTCTAAATGTTATGTCTTTATGTCACAAAGTAACAAAATTTGTAAAGTTTTAAAAACATTGTCCTTAATATTCATGGTAACAACCATTTTGTTAAATGTTTCTGTTGACTAAAAAATGCTTTTTGAATATCGATATTCACGTCAGTCCCTCTGTTCATATTTGATAAAGCTTTTCTGGGTTGTTTTGTTTGAGGTACACCTGTTGCAGTCCAATGAACTTCCCGTAAAGACAATCCAGGGAGTTGAAAGGAGCAAGGCATTTGGAGTCAGACCTGGGCAGAATCCCAGATTGACCACTTACTAGTTGTGAGACCCTAGACACATGATGGACACCTCTCTAATATGGAGGGAATGGTATTGCCTCCTACATAGAGCTGTTGTGAGGATTAAATTATGTATAACATACATAAATGTCTTCATAGACACATCTATTTCCAAGAGCATCAGACTTGGGACTGTTCCCAAGTCCACTCTTGGGCACTTTTGTGCATTCACAATGGCTTAGTAGCTATCGGATACCTAATAAGCACAATGAATTGTATTTTCTTTCTTTTTTTTCCTGAGGAAGATTATCCCTGAGCTAACATCTGCCACCAATCCTCCTCTTTTTGCTGAGGAAGATCATCCCTGAGCTAACATCTGTGCCCATCTTCCTCTACTTTCTATGTGGGATGCCTGCCACATCATGGCTTGATAAGCAGTGCATAGGTCTGCGCCCAGGATCCAAACCGGTGAACCCCAGGCCACTGAAGCGGAGCATGCGAACTTAACGGCTATGCTGCCAGGCCAGCCCCATGGATTGTATTTTTCAGACAAATCAACATTTAGGAACCTAACCTAGAAAGCTAGATAGAAAAGTTCACATATTGTGGAGTGACAGAGAGGGAGGGGTAGAGGCAGCAGATCCAATATATAGTTAAGAGTCAAACTGGGAGGACACAACGTTTGATGGAACATGGGAGGTGAGAGGGGGGGCTTCTTCACCATCAGAGGATGCAGATTGTGGACATTCACAATCCAAGCCTAATTCTTTATGTTTCCTTATCCATTTCTTGTCTTTAGATGAGTGAGCTTGTTCCCACTTGCTTCCATCATTTGGCAAGGATAAGCAGGAAAACAGCCCTGTTTCGATCCCATGGTTGTTATCCTGAAACAGTATAGCCCTCATTTACAATATGTCTTAAAATAGCAATAAACACACCAAACTTTATTTGCCCTTTACAGAAGTGTAAGACTTTAATGATTTTGGGCTTATCTCAGTCCACTTTCCATCCCTCCCTATTCTTTTAGTATTTAGTCTGTGATTGTAAATGCTGATTTAAAATGATACTCTCTTCTCTCCCAATATTTGGAAGGGGGGGAGCGTTGCAACCATTTCTCTTGGTCCATCATATTTATTAGTAATATACCCTCTCCTATTGGGGTTTACTGATTTTATTTAATCCCCATTCCTTCAAGTTGGTTTGAGGCCCACCTAGAGCTTTTACCTCCCAATAAGACTGATAGTTCTATTGGGAGTGTTACTTAGCTCATATGGTGTCTTCTTTTAGGCTCCCCCAGAAAGTAGACACTGAGACAAAGACTTGAGGGCAAGGAGTTTGGGAAGCACAGTCAGGCAAGGTGGGAGAATTAGCCAGAGAGGGAAACATCAATCAAGGGTGCATGAAAGGTGGGCTACCACTGTGGGGAAATGAGGCACAAGCCCACTGGGGCCTCTGAGAGAGTATAGAACACACTTCAGAACCTTCTGCTGAGAAGGGGGCAAGCTGGTATACTTCTCCATGAATTCCTATTCCCTTCGGTTGAAGGTGGCTCCTGAAAGTATTAAATCCCCAGTGTTTAAGGCCTGCCACACTCAGAGGACCAGGCAAAATCCTGTGGCCAAAGAAAGTCCCCAGCCAAGGAACTCAGGTTCTTGAAAGAGGAAGCTTTCCACAGATGGGAACACTATCACTGAAGCTTAAGGTGAGCTCAGAGAATATGATGGGCACCAACAGCATCTGCTAAACATGGTATTTTAAACGTTCCACTGAGAGTGGTGTCAGCCTCATGGTGGACTGAGTTGTTCCCTTTGTCTCTCCTCTCTAAGTTACAACCAGTGGGACACCCACTGACCAACAAAGGACTCCTTGCACAGCACACCAGAATGCCTGAGAGATCCCAACAGCTATACATCTGAAGGTGAGTGGAACGAACCTCTGGGAGGGAGTGGAACTAGGGTAACAGCCTCTTCCCCTTGCCCCTTGCCCCAGCAATCCAAAATGTGGATACCCCAGGCAGTGACAGTGATATCCTGACCTGAGTTGTCCAAAAGTGCACCAGCACATGCCAGCAACAAGAGGCTGCAGGAGGAGCAATGGCACTTGTGGCTCAGCCCTTGCCCCTTTCCCAGCAGTGACAGATAGCACCCCCAACCTGATGCTTTAGGAAACACAACAGTGCCAGCAACCAAGCCCCCTCCTGCTTCCCAGGCAATGGTGACTCCCACCCCACTCTTTCCAGCAGCAAGGGCTACATCCAAAATGTGGATAGTCCCAGCAGGGGCAGTCATGCCCTGACCTGAAGTTTCAAAAAGCACACTGAAGCCAGAGACCAGAGACTGCAGGAGCAGCAACAGCACTTACTGCTCAGCCCCTCACCTTCCCCCAGCAGTGGCAGGTGGCACCTGCAACCTGAGGCTTCAGGAGCCACAGTAGTGCCCATGACCCAGTCTCCAGTGGCAGTACCCCCAACATCAGCCCTACAAGCAGCAGAGACTGCATACAAGATCCCACTTATATCAATGGATAGATCATCCAGACAGAAAATCAACAAGGAAGCATTGGCCTTAAATGAAACCCTACACCAGATGGACTTAACAGATACATATATATAATATTCCATCCAAAATTGCAGAATATACATTCTTCTCAAGTGCACATGGGACATTCTCAAAGACAGACCATATGTTGGGAAACAAAACAAGCCTTGATAAATTTAAGAAGATTGAAGTCATATCAAGCATCTTTTCCAACCATAATGGTATGGAACTACAAATCAAATACAAGAAAAATCTGGAAAAGTCACAAATATGTGTAAACTAAACAACATGCCACTGAACAACTATTGGATCAAAGAAGAAATTAAAGGAGAAATCAAAAAATACCTGGAGACAAATGAAAGCGAAAACACAATATACCAAAACTAACAGGATTTAGCAAAAGCAGTACTAAGAGGGAAGTGTATAGCAATACAAGCCTACCTCAATAAACAAGAAAAATCTCAAATAAACAATCTAACACTACACTCAAAAGAACTTAAAAAAAGAGAACAAATGAAGCCAAAAGTCAGCAGAAGGAAGGAAATAATAAAAATCAAAGCAGAAATAAATGAAACAGAGACTTGAAAGACAATAGAAAGGATCAATGAAACTAAGAGCTGGTTCTTTGAAAAGATAAGCAAAATTGACAAACCCTTAGCTAGACTCACTAAGATAAAAAGAAGGCTCAAATAAATAAAATCAGAAATGAAAGAGGAGAAATTACAACATATACCACCAAGATACGATGGATTACAAGAGAATACTATGAAAAGCTATAAGCCAAAAAGTTGAATAACCTAGAAGAAACAGATAAATTCTTAGAATCATATAATCTCCCCAATCTGAATCATGAAGAAATAGAGAATCTGAATAGACCAATCACAAATGAAGAAATTGAAACAGTAATGAACACCTTCCTGAAAAAACAACAGTCCAGGACCAGACAGCTTCTCTGGTGAATTTTACCAAACATTCAAAGAAGATTTAATACCCATACTTTTCAAACTCTTCCAAATACTTGAAGAGGACACTTCCTAACTTATTTTACAAGGCCAACATTACCCTGATACCAAAACCAGACAAAGATAATGCAAAAAAGGAAAATTATAGGCCAATATCACTGATGAACATAGAAGCAAAAATATTCAACAAAATATTAGTAAAGTGAATACAATAATACACTGAAAGGATCACACACTATGATCAAGTGAGATTTATTCCAGGGATGTATGGATGGTTCAACATCTACAAATCAATCAACATGATACACCACATTAACAAAATGGAGAATAAAAATCACATGATCATCTCAATAGCTGCAGAGAAGCATTTGACAAGATTCAACATCCATTTATAATAAGAACTCTCAATAAAATGGGCATAGAAGGAAAGTAACTTAACATAATAAAGGCCATATATGACAAAGCCACAGCCAACATCATACTCAATAGTAAAAAACGGAAAGCTATTCCTCTAAGAACAGGAAGAAGACAAGGATGCCCACTCCCACCACTCTTATTTAACATCGTATTGGAAGTCCTAGCCAGAGCAATTAGGCAAGAAAAAGAAATAAAAGGGATCCATATTGGAAGGGAAGAAGTAAAACTGTCACTATTTGTGGATGACATGATTCTATATATAGAAAGCCCTAAAGAATACACCAAAAAACTATTAGAAATAATTAATGAATACAGTAAAGTGGCAGGGTACAATATGTTTCACTATTCTGAAATGTGGTTGAAGCTTTTAAAGCCTTTAAAACTATCAACTGCGTTTTTTTTAAATAAAAATCATTATTTATTTTTTACTTCAGTTACAGCAAATACGAACAAAGCTAATTTTTCAGGTTTGCTTGGAAAGGAAAATGAATGAGAAGGAAAAACGGAAGAGAAGGAAGCAGATCATTTGTATGTCCGTACATTTATCTTGCATTTTAACATCATCACTACCAACAGATTTTATTTTCTTCTTTAAAATGGGGAAATGCTACAGATAGGAGGAAGTTAAAGAGACACAACGCTATGCAATGTGGGCTCCCAGACCAGATCCAGGACCAGAAAATGAACACTAGGGGAAAAACTGGTAAAATTTAAATAAAGCCAGTAGTTTACTGTTAAGTATTACTATTGCATATTGAGCCAATGCTAATTTCCCGGTTTGATTATTGTATTATAATTCTGTAAGTTGTTAATATTAGGGGAAGCTGAGTAAAAGATAAATGTGAACTCTTTGCATTGTTTTTGCAGCTTTTCTGCAAGTCTAAAATTAATTCAAAATAAAAAGATAAGGTTTAAAATGATCTCCCTCTGCTTATTCAAAAATGCTCTAAAACAATCATTTTCATCTTTGTGGAAGTCAACCAACTCTTTGATGAAAAGTATGTACTATTTGCCCTAAAAAACCTCCAAGTCCACTTTTGCCACTTTGAGAATTCACAGATGCACATGGAGCTCATCTAGGTGAAGATCCTTGGCTTCAAGGGCTGCAGCTCAGGACTTGGTTGTGGGAAGAAATAACACCCAACAGATAATCTGAGCAGGACCAACTTCTAGCTCCCACCTGCAGTCTCATTCATATCTTCACCTTCTGGCTGCTTGGGAGGCCTTCCTGCAAAATGGCCTGACAGAAACACAGGACTTTGTGTTCCCTTTCACATTTCCTCCGAAGGGTTATCATGAGAGGACAGCACTCACCTGCACAACAAAGGGCACCTCCTCTTTCTGGGCCAAGCAGCACCATAAATATATCCTAAAAGGACCCTAGAGCCAGTCCCACTAGGTGATACCAAACACAATAATCATCTCTGGGCGTTAGAGCCTCAGCAGGAAATGATGGCCTGGCCCATAGCACTGGAAATAGATACAAATATACACTGAGTGTGGGACCTCAGTCCCCAACCCAAACTTTCCCTTCCATCTTCTGGTTTAACAGCAACTCCATCAAAATTCTGAATAAAGAAAGGTACAGCTGGTTACACGGTATAAATAAATGGCAAAATGAAAAATCTGTCCAAAGCCTGTAAAAACAGCTTCCTTAAGGATAAATATTTAGATTTGAATAGTTGAGAGAGTTACAAGGTTACAAAGCAAAGACGCACAACTAGGCATTGTTAAGGCTAAATTATTAGTATCCCAAATTTACAAATCAGGTAAGAATAGTGAGATCAAACACAAGACATATTTATTCAAAAGGACAGGATCAGCAACAGAGAACAGGAAGGGCTTATCCAAGGAGAGGCCAGGATGACCTCCAGCCCTGAGAAATATCTTGACAAGACACTCGGATGGCTCTAGCCAAGGGTTCAACAACCATTCCAGAGTATTGCACGAAAGCACGGATCCCTTTCTTTCTGGTGGGTCCAGCTGCTCAAGCCTGGCCCCTAAGCAGGAGGGACCTGAGAGAAAGCCAGCTTTCTGCCAAGCACTGGCCTCCGTGATGGACACAGCGGGACAGTTTTGGAGGGATGGGAAGACTGGTTAGTTCAGTGGATGGGGAGGTCTGGGGACATAAAACATGGCTGTTAACAGACGACTAAGGGGGCTTGCATTTCTGACAGGGACAGTAAACACAGACTTGAGGCATGATGGAAATTGTTCTGATAACCCTTCCAGGAGGGCAGATCCCCACTCCAGCACTCTAGACCCAAACACTTTGTTCAGACTACAGCAGCAAGCGAAGGCCTCGCGCGTTCCTTGAGCAGCACGCCATCTCATGGAAGCTTCTGGGTCAGCCACTCGCTTCAAAGGAACCAGGAGTCCTTTCCAAGTCAGCAGTTCACTTCAGAAACTTGGACGCCACAGCTTTCATTCTACATTTGGGATAAAATTATTTCAAGTTTTTCTTTATGAGCAAAAAATTCTAGAATAGACACATTTTTAGGACTTTTTGATAACATAATACCAAATGTCTAATCAGAATGATTGTCTCAATTTACACACAAATGAAAATACTCATTTCCCTAGTCCTGTTTGCAATTTTTGCCATTCAGTAGTTAGGGAAAAAATTTCCTTTGTTTCAATTGGCATTTTAAAAATGTTAATAGAGAATCTGAGTTATTTTTCTTTAATTCTGTTTTTGTCTTTTGTGAATTCCTGTCCTTTTCCAAATTTCTATTGAAATATTTTGTTTTTCTCATTGATTTGTACGGTATCTTTAAATATGACAGTTATTAATATTTTCCCAGCTTGTCAGGCGTTAACTTTATTTAGTGGTGTTTTGACACACAGGTGTTAGATTTTAATGCAGTCACATCCAGCAATCTTTTTCTTCATTGTTTCTGCTTTTGTTACCATGGTTAGGAAAGCCTTTCCTGTGCCAAGATTATAAAAATATTAATCCATACATTCTTCTGGGCCTTTAGGGATCTGGGTTTTACCTTTTACATTTAATCCATCTAGAGGCTGTCTTGGCCTAGGAGTTAGGTAAACATTTAACTTTCTTTCTTTCCCAAGTGGTTGCCCTTTTGTCATAACACCGTTTATTGAATTATCTGTCCTTCCCTAACATTTTGAAATGCACGTGAAGTGGGGGGATAGTGTTTTAGCGATTTTTCAAATCTACCCTGCTGGCACCCTCCCCTGCTCCCCGCCCTCCTGTTGAGTGTGCGCCTTCAGATGCAGGTGGTGGCTGAGGCCTGGGCCCCATTTAAGATCTGGGTAAAGACTGGTAAGTGTCTGTCTAGAGAGCTTTGGGTCTCATCAACTCCAGTCCTAAGCATTTTCTCCCCCACTTTCCAGTCAATATGTCCACTTTCCTGAGAGTCCTTAAGAGAATTTATGCAGATTCATAAGAGAAAAGTGACTACAGTCTCCCTTTACAGCCATCTTTTCCCACCAAAGCTTTGTCGTCTACTTGCATGATGGGACGTGGATCTTGTCCTAACGTCCACAGCTGATCCTGACCTCAACAGAACCAATGTGCCTGGAGTGACTTCTAGGTGCACGGTGCTGTTTATCAGCAGGGAAATGACTCCCAGTCCTGGGAGGCGGAGGGTGACACACACAGCCTTACTGACACAGCCTCGGGAGAGAGGGGAGCAAAGACACTCACACAGCGCCACCCCATCAGACAGGAGGACTGGCCTTTGCTGTGTGCTGCCTGGGCTTTGAAAAATAAAAGTGTCTGTGGATGCTCTGGAAGGAAAGACAGAGGGAGCAGTGACGTGCCCTGTACCCCGGTGCCCTATCCCTTTCTCTCTCTGGCCCTGGAACAAATGACGGAAGGAGGCACCACAGGGAGCTCTGCAGTCGTGCTGAGAGGCTCTTCAGAAGTCGGGCCTTCAGGCCAGTGCCCACTGCACACTCAGGGACTTCCCCGTGAGTCAGTCAACTAGAGTGTCAGCTTCCATCCTAGGAAAAGGGAGTGTGTCTTGTTCACATTTGTGTCCCCAATACCCAGGAGAGTACCTGACACTTAAAATGGGCTTAGCACATATATGTTGAATGAGCTTAACGATGGGTTACTAGTAGTAGTAAGAACTAAGATTTACGAATCAACTTATTACTTATGTATACTGTGTGAAATTAATTTTGTTTTGTATTGTTTAACAGATGCGTGACTTTTAGGTCGAGGACAAGGACAAGCACGAGGAAACGTTCCTTATGAAGCCCTTTATTCAGTCAGATAGGCAGCCCCCAAGCAGGAACTCTGGAGCAGGGAACCTGGAGAGAAGCCCACGGGGCAGGAGAGCTCCAGGATGAAGGAAAGCAAAGGTGATTCCGAGGGGGAGGAAGCCCCAGATAAAGCTGCCTCAGCCAGCAGGCACTTTAATTCCAGGATCCTAGAAGTGAGTCTGAAGGAGGTTTAAGGCATTTTGGAGAGGTTTTACCTCACAAATGCAAACTTGCCTCCTCCCAGTATTACATAACAGGGCCAAGGACTTGACTGCCTGTGTTTGTGTGGCTTTTGAGAGAAGCCTCATGACAAAGAGCTCTTGCCCCATGTGCTGAGTAATCTTCAGGGCTTGCAATTTCTCAACGCTTCAATCACAACTTCGGTTAAGAACAAAAACCTGGGACCACCCTGTGGCATACTAGTTAAGCTCACGTGCTCTGCTTCCGTGGCCCAGGGTTCAGGGTTTTGGATCCCAGACATGCACCTACACACCACTCATCAAGCCATGCTGTGGAGGCATCCTGCATACAAAACAGAGGAAGACTAGCACGGATTTTAGCTCAGGCACAACCTTCCTCAAGCAAAAAGAGGAAGATTAGCAACAGATGTTAGCTCAGGGCCAATCTTCCTCACCAAAAAAAGAAAGAGAAGGAGAAGAAGAAGAAAAATCCTATTTGTTACCCTAGAAAATACTGTTTTCTCTCCATAATTCATAGGGTAGATGCAGAACAATTTTTTTCTGGGTTCAATCACATACCTGCCTTTGCTCTGAAGGAATAGGATAAGGGGGTCTCCTGGCCTATACCCTGGCCCTCCCAAGAATCCAGGCCCCCTTCGCTGTCACCCGACCCTATCCTGGGCTCCCCACCAGATAAGAAGACCTTCCAGAGTCCCACAGCCAGTCAGTAGTGGAGCCAACATGCAAATTTAAGACAACTCCATAGCCTGCTCTCTTACCCGTTATTTCCAGGGTGAATTCCGACCCAAAGGGATCGGAGGGAATAGCTGTCTACCAGACCGAAGCACACTCCTCCCAGCCCTTGAACTTCTCCTGAGGTGTTCCAAATTCCCCTTTCCCACAGTCTCTGCTTGAAGGATTTGCTCCTTGCTTCAGAGACCTAATTATAGAACACCGGGTCTTTGCTCATGCAGCGGCTCGACACATAGCCCCTAAGCACCCAAAGCTTTGTCACTGATTTCTCCCCAAGGCTCTGTTTTCTTTCCATGAAACCCTGCAAGAGCCCTGGATTCCCGATTTCCTGGCTCAGCAGGCGGCTTCACGAGGCTGCCACTCCACGTCTCGCTAATCTGAGAGGCCCAATGGCCCCTCCATCCTGGTTCTACGTCCGGGGACAAGTGGGGTCCTCGGGCTCCAGGTCAAAGCGGGGCGGTCTGAGACCCAGCGCCCGCCCGGACCCGCGGAGCCCAAGGACCAGGTCGCGCCACCGAACTACGTTTCCCACAGTGCTCCGAGAAGTCGGGGCTGCTGAGGCCCAGGGCCCGAAGGACGGGCTCGCGCGGAGCCTCCTGGGAGTTGTAGTCTGGTCCGCTCGCGCCAGCGCTGCTGCGGGCTCAGCGCGGGCCTTTGTCTGTCTGCGGGCGCGCGCCGCTGCGGTGAGTGTGGCCGCCGGCCGGGTCCTTGCGCCCGGGCGAGGCGGGGCCGAGCCGGTAGGCCGCTGCGCCCGGGCCCTCCAGGGCCCCCGCGGCACTGAGCAGGCCACGCCGGCCTGGGCAACGAGGGAGGCCCGCCCCGAGGGGAGAGGTCTGCGGCCCGCAGAGAAGGGTCCGGCTCGAGCGGAGCGCGGGGTGCTGAGGTCCAGCACGCACGGGGGGCTTGGGGGTGCCTGAGGCAGGAGAGGGAGTCTGCCCGGAACAGCAGGGCCCCTCCGACGGGCGTGGGTGAAGACCCCGCATCCTGGAGACACGGGAGGGGGAGCCGCAGGCAGGTGTGCCCCGGCTCCGGTGAGGGTTTCAGAAGATGGACAGGGGAAAGGACGGTCTCTCCAGGGAGGGTGACCGGGCGAGAGGACAGACTCCTCTGGGTGGAGAATGGGAGAAAGGACGAAGTGGATCAGCTGTGGAGAAAATAACCACTCTTACCCAAAATCTCCTAACCCTGAAACTGTTCCCAAGAGTTCCCAAGACAGCAAAATTACCCCCTCTTCTGGTCCTCTCCTGAGGACTCTCAGCTTTAGGCCTTAAATCTGTAGGTCATGTCAGAGACCCTTCACATTTGAGTCTTTTATTCTCCCAGGAGCCACCTGACATGAGTGTTTTTAACCTATTTAGTGAGGAAAGAGAGTCAGGGCTATTTGGTTACTTGCCCGAGGTCATAGGGAGCAGGAGTGAGGTGAGAATCCAGGTCTCTCATGGCCTGCTTCTGAGCTTTCCCAAAGAATAAAGAGTCTTTCTGTTAGGAAAAGCCACATTTTCTATTATGAAGCCACTTTCTCCAAAATCTTCAGGAAATTAATTCCCCAGACTTGTGATCTAGGGAGAAAAATAAGACAATTTCCCTTTATTAATAAGGGAGATTCCTGAGACGCAGCTGAGTTGCTCGTTGCTGAAGATCTCACAGCATGTGGAGAGGCAGAGCTGCCAATTTGACCCGTTTGTTTGACCAAACTCTATCTGCTGGACCACCCAAGGACCGAGTCCAACCTCAGGCAGCAGGTGCCACGTACTTTCCCCCGGCTTTTGGTGGATGTGCAGTTGTTGAGCAGTAACACCTTGAGCTTCCAAATGAACGTACCATAGTGTCCAGGGACTCAGATAGAGGATTCCTGTGTAGCTTGTACTCCAAAGTGGAGCTGAGTTCTCCAAATAAGAGTTTAAAATGCCTCTCCAGTCATCACAGCATGTAGCAGAATGTGAAATTGTCAGGAAGACCAGGTGCTTAGGTTAACAAAACAAAGAATTGTAGCATCACATTGCTATTTCATTAAATCAGGAGGCCAGCATTTTGATGGGACATAGTAGAGGGATTATACATTGAACCACTGTGTAAAGTGTAAGAATTCAGTAAATAGGGTCCTGAAGTAAGGAGAGAATAGTCTTTAAAAAAAACAGTAGAAAAAGATAACATGGAGCAAGAGGATTCCTAGGATCTGGAAGAGTAGTAAAGTCTGGTCAAGCCCTGTCCCATTCTGTTCCATTTCCTAAGAATTCTAACAGCTCTTTAGTGATGAGGAACCAGAGAATTGACTAGTGTAAGGGCACAGACTTTGGATCCAGAAAGTCTCGGTTGAACCTTTGATACACCTTGACTCCTTACTGGCTCTGAGAATTTGGGCAAGTTATTTACCCTAGTTCATGTGCCTGGGGCTTGGTTTTGGAGTCTGAAGTAGGTCTTCCTTTTCCAAGAATTGACAAGTATTTACAGTTCCTCAGAACTTGTATTGTATCTTGAAGAGTAGGAGGGGGTGGGTCTGGATCTGGAGCCTCCTCAGAATTGCTAAAAGGTAACATAGGAAATCTCTTGTCTGTCCTTATAACCTAGGGGGGAACTGGAGAGGAGAGCTGGAGCCATTTCCATCGTGGAACTAATCATGGAGCCTGAAACGTGGGTTTTTTAGAATCTGAATTCCTTTGGAGGCTTGGAGGACAAAATAGCAGGTGCTTAGGTGGGGGAAGGAAGTGGAAGGTTCACTCACATGCCAAGGCTAAGGTACAAAAGGAGCGGCCATTATCTTGGGGTTGGCAGAAGGAGATGTGTCTTTACTCTTTGTGTTCTCTGCTTTCCCACCTCCTGCTTCCTCCTGGACTCATCTGTGTGTGGTCATGGTACCTTTCAGCCCATTTTATAGTTACATTATAGGAGACTAACATTACATCAGGCAATCCAGATTTCCTCCATTTTCTCATACCCCAAACTGGAGCTCCTGTTAACTTTAATCCTTCTCACTTGTCAATTCTCCTGCCCTTTCCTGTTTATTTTTGTTGTGCTGTTTTGTTTGTGTGTGTTTGTTTTTTCCTCCTCAGGTGCTCAAGAACAGCCCATGGAAGAATCATATAAAGAGGTGGTGATTAAGGTCATACAGCAGGAGTGGACATGTTTGGATTTCCAGCAGCTACCCTGCTGGACTGTCATGGAAGATATGCCCAGAATGTAGCATTTTTCAGTGAGTGAGTCGGTTGATTGCTGGGATGCTCTCGGCTCACCATATTCCCTGGCCCTGTCCCCAGCACTGGTAGGCAGGCTGAGGAAGCAGAGGGGACATTCCTGTGGTGGAGCTCAGCATTCCTGGGGTTACAGAGAAAGCCTGCGAGCTGGAGTTAGAAATAGCAGTAGAAACAGAGCAGGAGAACAGTCCTGACATGGAGGTAGTCTCTGAGAGAATAAATGAGCGGCTTTAAATCTCAGTGCAGTCAGATGGCGAAGGGTAAGGCAGGGGAACAAGGACAAAATCTCCCAAGGATGACTCCAAGAAAACTGGTGAAGTGATGAGTGGTGCAGTAGGAGGCTCAGATGCAGGGCAATATTGGAAAAATACTACCAATATCTGCACAGAAAGTGTTTAACTTCCCGACCAAAACTGATTTCAATTCCACCATAGCTCAGTGAACTGAAATAACATGGGTTTTAAAGGGGAAAATTCCTTGGATCAGATTCTATAATTGCCCTGGCTCGATCTGTGGTATCAGACAAGTTATTTAACTTCCTTGAGCACCAGGCTTATCTGCAAAATAGAACAATAAGCTCTATGTTGCAGGGTTGCAGGGACTAGAGATAATAGATGCAAAGTACCAAGGATTCTGCTGCATATTTCCTGACATCATGGAGCTTACTCCACTGTCAGGAGAGCAGACTGGAGCAGAGGTGGATTTCTCATGGAGCTAGTGAAACTTAAGTTCTAGGACCCCTTTCTCACATTGGTCTCTTCAAAGCCCTGTACCTACTTTTATACTTTTTCTTGATGGAGTCCCTCCAAAATTTTAAAGCTTAGGCCCTACACAGCTTGGGTCCATACCTATTTTGGAGTTAGGTAAAACTTGAGTATGGGCCTCTATATGATCCTGTATAATTTTCTTAATTTTTCTGAGCAAACAGAGATAATCATGTCTACCTCACAAGATTACATGGTAGGCTAAATTAAACTAAATTTAGAGGCAGTACACTGCTGTGCAGCATGCCCACATTTGAATCCCAACTCTGTGCTTACCTAGCTGCGTGATCTTTGACAACCGCCCTATGCTCTCATTTCCTTATCTGTAGCAATCTTACAGGATTGTTTCCAGGATTAAATTATCTATGCAAAGTTCATGGTATATTGTCTGGCACATAATAAGCGCTCAAAGCATTGTTTCTTTTTTCCCTATTCTTCTCACTCAGCATATTGGTGCATCTTACATGACTTCCCTCTCATTTTGCCAGATGTGATGACAGAAGCCCACCAAAAATATGATCACTCTGATGCCACAGGATCCTCAAGCTGGGATTTCCAGAATTCTTTCAGAAAAGAGAAGCTGGAACAAAAATCCCCAGATTCTAAGACACTACCAGAAGACTCACCTGGAGTGAGACAGAGGGTCTACGAGTGCCAGGAATGTGGAAAATCCTTCAGGCAGAAGGGTAGTCTAACATTACATGAGAGAATCCACACTGGTCAAAAGCCCTTTGAGTGTACCCACTGTGGAAAAAGCTTCAGGGCCAAAGGCAATCTTGTTACACATCAGCGAATACACACAGGAGAGAAGCCCTATCAGTGCAAGGAGTGTGGGAAAAGCTTTAGTCAACGAGGTAGTCTGGCCGTTCATGAAAGACTCCACACTGGACAGAAACCCTATGAGTGTGCCATTTGTCAGAGAAGCTTCAGGAATCAAAGTAACCTTGCTGTTCATAGAAGAGTTCACAGTGGTGAGAAGCCCTATAGATGTGACCAGTGTGGAAAAGCCTTCAGTCAGAAAGGCAGCTTAATTGTTCACATCAGAGTCCACACAGGCCTGAAACCCTATGCCTGCGCGCAATGCAGGAAGAGTTTCCACACCAGGGGGAATTGTCTCCTGCATGGCAAAATCCACACAGGAGAGACACCCTATCTGTGTGGCCAATGTGGGAAAAGCTTCACCCAGAGAGGGAGTCTGGCTGTGCACCAGCGAAGCTGCTCACAAAGGCTCACCCTGTGACCACTCTTCAAAGGAAGTTCTCTTTACGGATTAAGAGTACATCATCCTCTGAGGTCAAGCAACCTATCCAATTCTGTGGAATGAATGGAGACTCTTTCAGAAAGACCATCATTCGTTAGGGCAAACTGACTTTTCCTCTTTACCCCAAATGAGTATGAAAAATAAACGTCGTTTATTATCATTATCACGTATGTTTCATAATTTCTGAAAGTTTATTTTGACCTAACTTCCCAAGGTATCTCCATTAATCTAGAGCGTAACTGGAGATTGTATGTAGCAGATACAGATTTTAAATTTATAGTTGACACCACCAGCCTCCTTAAAAAAATCAGGCCCTTATCAATCCCAAGGTTCTTTTCTTCTCTGCGTATTCAAATTAATCTTCTTTTGCATGCAAGACCACTGGGCAGAATTAATGAGGTGAATCTAACTACTTTAATAATCCTTTTATTGAACATTGTATTACCTAGATGATACCCCCTAATGACCTATTCTAACAAATCACCCACGTCCATAGCTGGGTCCCTAGCCTTTCCTTACAACAGTAAGTTCCTTTCTAAGCCTGCAGAGGTGTGGAGTCTGTGCAGTGTGTTTTACTTCAGTCCTCCACTCCTAACTGGATAGAGAGAATTTGCCTATAGCCCAAGAGCAGACAACCATGTGTGCGATATTTTTGAGAATCCTAAGCCTATTATCATGTCCTCTATTAAATGGACTCCTACTCCCTGGGAGACACAGTGACTTGCACTCCCTTTTTGGTGATAGTAGCAATATCTCAGGGTTGGAGTCACCTAGAAAGGACATAAGTGTCCTTATTACTGAGCCCAGATTTGTAGTCAATAACGAAGTTCCAGTCATCTAACAATTCTATCCTCTTCCTCCTACACACACACACATGAAGAAATTTGGAAGGATAACCTAATTTTTTTTTACCTCTAGTGGATGAAATTTGAAGAATATTGGAGAGGAAAAGTTGGTTTTAAGGGGGAATTTCCATATTTTTCTTAACTTAGCCACCTCTAAATTTTCATGCTGAGCATTTATGTAATTAAAATGATGAATGTTGTAGATGTGTGATTTTCTTAATAAGCTACCATTCCATTCTTTCCCTGTAAGCTGTAGGTTCCTTAATGCCAAAAGCTTGATAGCAAATCTTTATCATCTAGAGAGGTAAATTTTATAAAAGGTCTTTGGGCATGGAAACACTTTAGAAACACTATGGGTTTGAGTAATAATACAGAATTGCTCCCAAAGATACCCTGATAACATTTAAAGATGCATACAAGAATGTTCATATCATCCTCATTCGTAATAGTCATAAACTGGAAATAAATGTCCAACAAAAGGTAAGGTAATAAATTGTGGTATGTTCATATAATGAAATATGACTCAGCAATAAAAAAATAACTGATACATGTAATAATATGGATGAATCTCAAAGCCTTATGTTGAGTGAAAGAATCCAGATCCACACACACATGCAATATAGTATATAATTCCATTTATATGACTTCACAGAACAGGAGGAACTAATCTATGGTACTGGGAGTCAGACAGCGGTTGCCTCTATTGGGGGAGGGCGGTCGGAGTTGAGGATTGACTTGAAAGGGGTACAAGGCAACCTTATAGAGTGAAAAATGTTCTATACCTTACTTCAGGTCGTGGGTGCAATTGTCAAAATTCATCGAACTCAACACTTAAAATCTATGCATTTTATTATATTTAAAGAATACTTCAATAGCAATGAGGCAGTTTAAAAATATTGCCCATGAGTTCTTTGACATTCATCCCATGATGGGGTGTGTGTCAACTCCCCTGAATCTGGGCAGGCTTGTAACGGCTTCAAACAATAAAATACAGCACAAGTGATGCTACATGACTTCCCAGGATAGGTCTGAAAAGCCCTTTAAAGGACTGAAAGTTTCTGCCTGATTCTCTTGGGACACTTGCTCTGGAGAAAACCAGCTGCCAAGTAAAAAGTCCAACTATCTGGAAGCCACTGTGCTGGACAAGCTGCATGTGAGTGCTTGGGGGGACAGGTTCAGCGGAGCTCCCAAGAAAGCCAGCATCCACTCCCACCCATGCGAGTGAGCTACTGTAGATGCCCAGCCCAGTGGAGCTTTCAGATGCCTGCAGCCCCGGGTGACATCTGACCAAAACTGTACGTGAGACCCCCTGACCAAGAGCTGCCTTCCCAAATTCCTAACACCCCAGATCATGCGGAAAATTAAAGGTTATAGTTTTATAAACCACTAAATTTTCAGGGTTTTTGTTATACAGCAATAATACTCAGAACATATTTTTTTTAAATGAACGTATGTTTTTTAAAAGGAGAAATCTGGAGGAGCAACTTGATATTAACTCACTGATTTAATCAAAACAGGAAATTATGATTCACCAGAAAGCTTAAGATTTAAAAATAAACATTCCCTTTGACAAAATAGGAGGCAAGGCGTAGGTAAGTTATCCCAGATCCAAGTTATAAAGTGAAGAAGTAGAAGCTGGTCTCCAGCAGTCCTGCACTATAAGAAATGTATATAAATGTGTGTGTGTGTGTATATATCACCCGGACTCCTGGTTCTGCACAAAGGAGTAAATAAAGAGTAAATAAGTCAGAAAATATAAATGATCTTTAAAAACATTATTCCTATTTTATACATATATTTTTAATTTCTTTAAAGAATTTTGGCTGCTTATATTAAAATAATAACAAAAGAGAGTTCCAGTTCAAGATTGCCATGAGGGAAGATCCTGAACACACCTTTTCCCACGAACACACAAAATCTGCAGCTACATATGGAACAATTTCCTCTGGAAAAAAGCTAAAAACTAGCTGAGCGACTCCTACACATCCAGCAAATGAGAAAAAAAACCCACACTGAAGGGGGGAGGAGAAGCTGAGACATAATCTCGCTATAAACCCCACCCCTGGCATGGCAGCCCACAATCAAGAGGGAACTCCAAACCTGGAGCTCCTCCCTGAGGAGAGAAGGGTTTGAACCCCACACTGGGCACCTCAACATTTAAGGCCTGCACCTGAGAGATAAGCCCCAAAAACATCTAGCTTTGAAAATCAATGGGGCTCACATCCACAAAACCCACAAGGCTAAAGCAAAATGAGAAATAGCTCTGAAAGGGCTCTTACCCCCAATTCACTCACCCCAGAGATCAGCACAGAGGCAGCCAAATGAGAGGCTCCCAGACTTTACGTAAAAGAGGCTTATTGGCTTATCTTAAAGCACTGGACTGAGGGGCAGGCATCTAATTTGACACATATCTAGGGGCCTTCTGGGGGTACTCTCCAGGGACAGAACTTACAGTCCATCTTTGCTCTCTCCCTCTGCCTGGCTCCGGCTAACACACAGAAGCTTGTACCTCCTCTGGTACTCTGATTTTTGCAGCTGCCGCACACAGGACAACGCTAGACTGCCTGGCTCTTGTGGCCAGTGGGGCTTATGCTCAAGGACCCTACAGCAGTATGAACAGTGGAGTAAGAATTATTAACTGGCAACTGCTCCCAGGGCACAGCAAGAGGCAACAGTTTGAGGAGCCTAGGCTTTCTGCGAAAGAGCCCTGTTAGCTGATCTTCATAGCTGTGACCTGAGAGGCAGATTTCTAATTAAAAACCCGGGTAAGGGCACACTGTAGTCCTCTCCAGTGACCTCAGAGGGCGAGCACTATCTTCACACTCTCCCTCTGCCATGCTCTACAGCACCAGGGTCAACCAGAGAGGAGCTTGTACACCTGTCTGGTGCCCCAGGTTTTGTGGGTGCTGTTGAGGGCATGCCCCTTGATTACTTTGCTCTGGTGCCCCATAGGGCTTGCATTCCTGTGTCCCATGGGACTGTAAAAGATAGACAGCTCTTGGCTGGCTACCAGTCCTGGGGCACTGCACAGACAGCAGACTGAAACTCACCCCCAGTCTTTCTGCAAAAGAGGCCTATTTGCTTGTCCTGGAAAACGGACCTGAGGGGCAGGATTCTGGTTTGGCACACATCTAGGGGACTCCTGAGGTGCACTCTAGGGTGGAGGCCAGTGGATGCCATGGTTCTGCTATCCCTCTGCCTGGCTCCAGGCCACTGATAGCTCCTGAAAAGGAACTTGTACACTCATCTGACATCCCAGTTTCTATGACTGCCACACACAGGATACCTCTAGAACAGTGGCTTTGATGGCCAGTGGCCAGTAGTCCCACAGAACTGTATATATTTTCACATACTTTAAAGCTGCTGCCTGAAGGTCTGGCTTCCAATCAGCCTGAATCTAGGTCTTAACCAAGATCCTCCCCTTTGGGAAACTGACAGGCCTTGGCATACCTTCAACTACTAAGAGCTGCTGAAAATAAAATAGGAAACTTGGAGAATCACAAGCGTTTGAGAGATAACAAAGAACTAGGGCAGGGTTGAAAAGGTTTTCTCCTACAGGAGGTCATTCCTTCAAGACTGGGAGAAGTGGCTGTTTTATCTAATGCAAAGGCAACCTACCAAATGGGAGAAAATATTTGCACATCATATATCTGACAAGGGGCTAATATCCAAAACATATAAAGAGCTCATACATCTCACCAACAAAAAAACTAACAACCCAGTTTAAAAATGGGTAAAAGATCTGAACAGACCTGTTTCCAAAGAAGATATACAGATGGTCAACAGACACATGAAAAGATGTTCAACATCACTAATTATTAGGGAAATGCAAATCAAAACTACAATGAGATAATCACCTCACACCCATCAGAATGGCTATAATTGACAAGACAGGAAATAGCAAGTGTTGGAGAGGATGTGGAGAAAAGAGAACTCTCATACACTGCTGGTGGGAGTACAAACTGGTGCAGCCACTATGGAAAACAGTATTGAGATTCCTCAAAAAGTTAAGAAGAGAAATACCACAAAATCTGCCTATTCCACAGCTGGACATTTATCCAAAGAACATGAAAACACAAATGTGTAAAGATACGTGCACCCCTATGTTCATTGCAGCCTTATTCACATAGCCAAGACTTGGAAGCAACCTAGGTGCCCATCAAGGGACAAATGGATAAAGAAGATGTGGTATATATGCACAATGGAATACTACTCAGCCATAAAAAAGAATGCAATCTTGCCATTTATGACAACATGGATGGACCTTGAGGGTCCCTTGAGGGTATTATGCTAAGCGAAATAAGTCAGAGGGAGAAAGTCAAATATCATATGACCTCATTCATAAATAGAAGATAAAAACAACAACAAACACACACATAGAGATAGACATTGGATTGGTGGTTCCCAGAGGGGAAGGGGGAGGGAGGAGGGTGAAAGAACTAGGCGAATGTGTGTGATGATGGATTGTAATTAGTCTTTGGATGGTTAACATGATGTGACCTACACAGAAATTGAAATATAATGATGTACACCTGAAATTTATAGAATGTTATAAACCAATGTTACCACAATAAAAAAAAAATACAGAACAATGACAAAAGTAACCGCAAAAAAAGAAAAAAAGAATTATATAGAAAGGCTAGAAAGGCTGGCCTTTTTTCCCTTACTATTTCTTTCTACAAAAAACTCAGGATGAAAATTAAAGATTTGGAACATAACGAATTGCTTGCCCATTCAGCTTATGAATAAATACCATGTCTAACTTTATTCTACTAAGTTGTTAACATAAAAGTGATTTCTACATCCCTGAGAAGGTGATTAAACTGAAGGACAATGACCACAATAATAAAGACTTTTCTGATTTTTCTATAAATAAATAAATAAAAATATACCATAATAAATAACTTAAAATGTTAGTGAAGTAAAATACATTTAGCATAGACTCTGATATTCTAAAGATGCATATAGTCATCTCTAGGGCAAACACACACACATGCACACACACACACACACAAACGGACAAAGCTAAAAAGTCAAGAGAAGAGACAGAGTGGGTTACTAAAAAATACTTAATTTGCCTCAAAATATTTGATTTGCCCAAGAAAATGGAGGAAAGGAGAGGTGGAAAAAGGAAACAAAGAGCAAATGATACTAACAGAAATAAAACAATGGTATGATAGACATCAATCTAGATATATCAATAATTAAAGTAGCTGTAATAGAAGTAAACATCATAATTAAAAGACAGCTATTTTCAGGCCAGATATAAAATCAAGTCCCAAATATATGTTGTTTACAATAAATGATGTTAAACATAAAGACAAACAGATAACATTTTTAAATGGAAAAAATATATCATGCAAGCATTAAACATAAGAAAGCTGAGACTTCTTGTGCTTAAGTAGACATCAAGATGAAGAATCTTATCAGCTATATAGAGGGTCATTTCACAATGACAAAACGATCAATGAATCAAGAAGATATAAGAAATTAAAATGTTTATTCGCCTAATAATAAGGGTCCCAAATACATACAGCAAAAATTGAGAGAACTAAAGGAAATATAAACACCACAAAAATCATAGTTGTAAATGTTGAAACCTCTCTATCGTAACTGGTAAAACAAGTAGGAAAAAAATCAAAAAGAATATGGAAGATTTAAACGGCACTGTCACTGAACTTGATCCCGTTGATATTTACGGGACACTACATTCATCAAAGCAGAATACATTCTTCTCAATTGCATGTGCAACATTCCACAAAGTAGACCATATGCTGAACCACAAAACAAGTTTCAGTAAATTTAAAAGATTTAAATCATAGAGTATATTCTCTGACCACTACAGCATTAAATTAGAAATCAATAATAATAAAATATCTAGAAAATCCTCCCAATCGTATGGAAATTAAACTACACACTTCTAAATAACCCATAGTTCAAAGAATAAGTCACAAGGAAAATTGGAAAATATTTTGAACTGAAAGATAATGAAAACACGTGTTGAAGTTTGTGGGAAGCAACTAAAGCAGCCCTTTATTTCAATTTAGTTCTTTAGTTCAAAAGAAATTCAGTTTTTAATTAAATACCTTCACACAAAGTAAACTCTGGGCAAAAATGGTTTCATTGATAAAGTTATCAACAATTCAAAAAAAAATAATACAATCCCTGCATATTTTTTCAAAAAATAAGAGAAGAGAATATGCCCAAGTAATTTCATGAAGTCAGTATTACTATGTCTCTAAAACCAAAGAAATCACAAGAAATCTACAGATCAACATCCTTCATGAAAGTAGAGACAAAATTTTAGCAAACTGAATCCAACAATATATAAAAATGCATACATCATGACAAAGTGTGGTTTTTAAAATTAATGTGCATTGCAAAAATCTAAATTTTCCCCCCAACACAGCACCATACAGTACTCCCAAGTAAAGACTCAAATGTGTTTTGTCTACCTGTAATTTCCACAGATATTAAGGAAACATAGTATGGAGATGTGTGTTTGCAGGTGTCTGTGTATACAGTAGATCTTCATTATTCGTGGAGTCCATATTTGCAAATACACCTAGATGCTAAAATTTATTCATAACCCAAAATCAATACTCTGTGTATTTTTGTGGTCATTCACAAACACACTCCAAGTAGTGAAAAATGCGAGTCACCCAGCATGCAGCTTAGTTCCCAGCTGAGGGTCAACAAGGTGTCATTATGCTTCTTGTTTCAGTCCTCATACTGCAACAGGCATCCTTTTCATGGTATATTTAGGGGCACATTTTTCAGTTTCATGGTTTTTGTTGGTGATTTTGCTGTTTAAAATGGCCTCAAGTGTAGTGCTAAAGTGCTATCTAGTGTTCCTAAGCACAAGAGGCTGGGATGTACCTTATGGAGAAAACACATGGGTTATATAAGCTTTGTTCAAGAATGAGTTATACTGATGTTGATCATGAGTTCAGTGTTAAGAAATCAACAATATATATTAAGTAAGCTGTCTTTAAACAGAAACATACAAAAAACAAAGCAATATGTTGATCAGTTAATGAAAATACTGTGACCAGAAGCTTACAGGAAACCTAACCTTATATTTCTCCTAGGAGTGATGCTTCCGTGTTTGCTAATTTAATGTTGACAGAGGCTTTATAGAACATAAGTACTGTGAATAATGAGAATTGACTATACATACATGTATACATATACATACATGTATACAAACATATATATTGCATATTTTTATAAGGTATATATTGTATATTATATTTATTTATATAAGTATGTAGAGTATAAAATAGATTTAAAACAAGTCAATAAATATCAAAATGTTACATTAAAATGCTAGGCTAAAGCTCCTCACGTACCCAATGTACTTTTAAGTTAAAACTGAGTATAGGGGCTGGCCCTGTGGCCAAGTGGTTAAAGTTCCATGCGCTCTGCTCAGCAACCCAGGTTCACAGGTTTGGATCCCAGGTGCAGACCTACTCTGCTTGTCAGCCATGCTGTAGCAGCATCCCATATACAAAATAGAGGAAGACTGGAAAATGTTAGCTCAAGGCTAATCTTTCTCATAAATAAATAAATAAAATATATAAATAAATAAATAAAAACTGAGTTTGGGGGCAGCCCACTGGTGTAGTGGTTGGGTTTTCAAGCTGCGCTTCAGCAGCCTGAGGTTTGCAGGTTCGGATCCCAGGCATGGACCTAGCAGTGCTCATCAAGCCACACTGTGGTGCTGTGCCACATAATATAGAGGAAGATTGGCACAGATGTTAGCTCAGCAACAGTCTTCCTCAAGCAAAAAGAGGAAGACTGGCAACAGATGTTAGCTCGTGGCTAATCTTCCACACACAAAAAAAAAAAAAAAACTGAGTAAACAAATGCTACTGAAGTGCAGAATTTTGCCCTAGTAAAACAAATATTTATCTTTCCCCTGACTTTCATTATAAAATATCAATATACCTGTGAAGTGGGACTGACCCCACACAATAAAAAATAACACACCAGAAAGCTGGAAATGTTTGATGTTAATTTATTTATAGGAAAATAATTTTTCAATGAGAGCTAATATTTATGGAATACTTACTTTTTGCTAGACACTGAGCTAAGCCTTATATCCTTAAAGTCTCACAGAAAACTTCCTGGATAAGCATGAACTATAATTTTCAGGAAAGTGAAGTCTAGAGAGGTTGAATAAATTGTGCAAGGCCACATAGGTGGTTAGAGATTAAAAAAAGAATCAACTGGAAATTTTGGAACTGAAAAATAAAATAACAAATTAAAAACAAATGAGATGGGCTCAATAGCAGAGTAAATATGCCAGAGCAAAGAATCAGTAAACTTGAAACTAGAATAATAATAATTGCTCAATCTGAATGACAGAGAGAAAATAGACTGAAAAGAAATGAGACAATAAGGAAAGAGCTAACATTTGTACCACTGATGTGTCAGAAGAAGAGAAGAAAAGAAGTATGGCTGAGTGGGTATTTCAAGAAATAATGGCTGAAAATTTTCCAAATTTGGTGAAAAGCATAAACCTCTAGATTCAAGAAGCTTAGTAAATCCCAAAGCTGATAAACCCAAAGAAATCCACACCAAGACATCATAATCAATCTTCAGAAAATCAACCATAAGCAGGAAAAAAACCTTGAAGTAGCCAGAGATAAATGAAGCATTGCCTGTAGAGAATCAATGATTTGAGTAACAGTGGATTTCTCATTGGAAATCATGGGGGCCAAAGGAAATTTGCACACATTTTCCAAATGTTGAAAGAAAAGAACTCTCAAACTTGAATTTTATACCCAGTGAAAATATCCTTCAGGAATGAAGGGGGAATCCATCATTTCTCAGATGAAGGAATGCTCAGAGAATTTGCCAATTGCAGACCTACCCTAAAAGAATGTATAAAGAAGGTATTCAAACAGAAAAAAAAATGAAGAAAGAAGTAAAATTGAAATGTGAGGAAACAACAAAGAATAAAAGAAAGAGTTAAACTATTGGATAAATATAATAGACTATTCTCTTATGTTTTCTAAATTATGTTAGACAATTGAAGCAAAAACTATAAACTCTCTGATGTAGTTTTCAATGTATGTAGAGTAAATAGTTAAAGCAATTATACTGTCAAAGGGTGAGAGTAAAGGGACCTTCCTGGAGGTACGCATATGGCCTACTTCCTTAACAGGATCACACACACATAGTGATTGACATCTTTACTTTTTCTCCTTAAAAATATCCTGAATTTCTCTCTACATTACATCATTTATATCTACCTGAATTGTTAATAGACGTACCATACTTTATTTACACATTCTCTGTTGGTCAATATTAGTTTTCAAAAGTTTACTATCACAAACAGTGCTGCAAAGAACATCTTTGCACATAAGTGTGAATAGTTCCACAGAATATATTCCTAGAATATTCGCTAGAATAAGATTTACAGAGATGAGCAACCATTACAGTAATCTAATGACATAAATTTCCACCACACCAACAACAACCCTCATTGCCATTTGCAGTCACTCCCCACTGCTACCCTGTGCTCCATGAAATTATAAATCTAATATCTGTTTCTATAGATTTGCCTTTTCTGGATATTTCACATAAGTGGAATTATACAATATGTGGCTTTTTTCACTTCATGTAATGTTTTTGAGGTCCATTCATGTTGTAGCATGTGTCAGTATTTCATTCCTTTATGGGTGAGAGTATTCCATTGTATAAATATACCACATATTATTTGCCCATTCACTGGTTGATAAACATTTGTGTGGTTTCCACTTTTTGACTATTAAAAAAAATGATGCTATGAACATTCACATGCAAGTCTTTATATGGACATATGTTTTAATTTCTCTTGGGAATATCTCAGAGTAGAATTTCTGGGTAATTTAGTAAAACCATATTTAACTATGTTTGTATAAAAAACATATTTATATACAAAAATACATATTTAAAACTATATTTAATGATAAACTCAAAAACTGCTATCCAAAATGGACATTTTGGCATTTTATATTACCACCAGCAATGTACAAGGGTTCCAGTTTCTCCACATTCTCCCCCAACATTCGCTAGTTATTGCCTGTCTTTTTGATTATAGACATTCTTTAGGGCATGAAGTGGCATCTCATTGTAACTTTAATTTGCATTTCCCTAATATCTAATGTTGTTGAGGAGATTTTCATGTGCTTATTATAGGTTCATATATCTTCTTTGGTAAAATGTCCATTCAAATCCTTTATTTAGACACATTTATCAAGATACATTTCTTATACCATAAAATTCACCCATTTTGAGTGTACAATTCAATGGTTTTTCTATACATTCACAGAGTCATGAATCACCACACCACACCTCCACCAAAATCGATTTTAAAACATTTGCATCACCTCAAAAAGAAACCCAGTACCCATAACCAGTCATTCCTCATTCCCTTCACTTCCATCCTCCACCTCCTGGAAACAACCAATCTACCTTTTGTCTCTATAAATTTGCCTTTTGTGGATGTTTCATATAAATGAAGTCATACAATATGTCATCTTTGGTGACTGGCTTCTTTCACTTAGCATAATGTCTTCAAGGTAAATCCATGCTGTAGCATGTATCACTACTTCATTTCCTTTTATTGCTGAATAATATTCCATTGTATGGATATACCACTTTTTATTTATCCATTCATTAGTTGATGGGCATTTGGGTTGTTTCTACTTTGTGGATGTTATGAATAATGCGATTATGGACATTTGTGTACAATATTATGGGTAGGATTAAGTTTTTAATTTCTCCTGGTTATATAACTGGAAGTGGAATTGAAAGGTATTATGATAACTATATGTTTTATCTTTTGAGGCACTGCCAGACTATTTTCCAAAGTGAATGGACCATCTTACATTCCCACCAGCAATGTATGTGGACTCTAATTCCTCTATAACCTCACCAATACTTGTTATTATCTGTCTTTTTGATGATAGCATCCCAGTAGGTATGAAGTGGTATCCCATTATGGTTTTGATTTACATTTCCCTGATGACTACTGATGTTGAGCATGTTTTCATGTGCTTATTAGCAATTTCTATATCTTCTCTGAAGAAATATATATTCACATCCTTTGCCCATTATTATGAGCTGAACTGTGACCTCCAAAATTTGTATGTTGAAGTCCTAACCCCCTGTATCTCAGAATGTGACCATATTTGCAGATATAGTCTTTAAAGAGGTGATTACGTTTAAATGAGGTCATTAGCGTGGACCATAATTCAATAACAGGTGTTCTTATAACAAGAGGAGATTAGAAAACTCAGAGGAAGACCATGTGAAGATGAGGGAGAAGATGGCCATCTGCAAGCCAAGGAGAGAGGCCTCAGAAGAAATCAACCCTACTAACCCTTTGATCTCAGACTTTTTGCCTCCAGAATTATAAGAAAATAGATTTCTATGGTTTAAGCCACACAGTCTTTAGTACATTGTTAAGGCAGCCCCAGCAAACTAATATACTCATTTTAAAAATGTCTTATTATTGAGTTCTAAAAATTCTTTATTTATTCAAGATACAAGTCCCTTGTGAGATATCTGATTTGCAAATATTTTCTGCCATTCTATAGGTTGTCTTTTTCACTGCATTGATCATTCATTTTTTGTCCATTTTTAAATTGAATTGTTTTTCTTATTATTGGGTTGTTAGATAGATCTTTATAGTCTTGATACAAACTCATACTGAATATATGATTCGTAAATATTTTCTCATAGTGTATGGTTTGTCTTTTCACTTTCTAAATGCTGTCTTTTGAAGTGCAAAGAATTTTAATTTGGATGAAGTCCAATTTGTTCATTTCTTTTACATTGCTTGTACTTCCGGTGTTGTAGCTAAGAAATGATTTATAGTTTTAACTCTCACAATTTAACTCTCACAATTAGAGATTTATAGTTTTAATTTTCACAATAAGGTTAGTAATCCACCTTGACTTAACTTTTATGTATCATGAGAAGTGTCTAAACTTATTTTCTTTTGCAGGTGAATATTCAATTATCCCAGCACCATTTGTTGAAAAGACTATCCTTTCCTCCATTGAATTGCCTTGGCACGTTTGTCAAAATTTAGTTGACAAAAAATATAATGGTTTATTTCCACAATCTCAATTCTGACTGATCTATATGTCTACCTTTATGCCAGGACCACACTGTCTTGATTACTGTGGCTTTGTAGTTAAGCTATGAAATCAGAAAGTATAAGTCCTCTAACTTTGTTCTTCTTTTTCAAGATCATTTTGGCTATTCTGGATTCTTTGCCTTTCCATATAAATTTTAGAATCAGTTTGTCAATCATACAGAAAAAGCCTGCTGGGAATATGATAGGGATTGCATTGAATCCATAGACCAATTTGAGGAGTTTTGCAATCTTAAAACATTGAGCTTCAATTCCACAAACAAGGAGTGTCCCTCTACGCAAATCTTTTAATATTTCTTTCTGTAATCACTCGTAATTTTCAGTGTACAAGTCTCAAATTTATTTTGTGAAATTTATCCCAAAGCATTTTACTGTTTTTGAAGCTATTGTGGACGGAATTTTATTTTCATTTTTGAATTATTCATTGCTAGTATATAGAAATAAAATTTGTTTTGTATAATGGTCATGTATTTTGCTGAATACATTTATTCTACTACAATTCTTTGGTGGATCCTTTAGGATTTTCTACATACAAGATCATGTCGACTGCAAATAAAGACAGTTTTACTTCTTCCTTTCTATTCTTGATGCCTTTTATTTCTTTTTCTTCTATCAGTTCACTGGCTAGAACCTCCAATATAATCTTGAATAGAAATGGTAAGAACTCATATTCTTGCCTTACACTCAATAATAAGAGAAAAAGCATCATCCTCTCCCCATCAGGTATGATATTAGCTATAAGTTTTTCATAAATGTCCTTTATCAGGTAGAAGAAATTCCAAGCTTGTGAGAATGTTTATCTTAAGTGGATGTTGGACTTTGGTCAATGTTTTTTATGTTTCTAATGAGATGATTGATCATGCAGCTCTTTCTCCCTTTATCCTATTACTACAGTGCATTGCATTACTTGATTTTCAAATGTAGAAACAATCTTGCATCTAGGGGATAAATCTCACCTGGTCACTGTGTATAAGCCTTTTTATATATTTCAGTATTCATATTATAAATCTTTATTGAGATTTTTGTAGTTATATTTGTGAGGGATAATGGTCTATAGTTTTCCTTTCTTGTGAAATCTTTGACTTTGCTATCCGGGTAATATTGTCCTCATAAAATGAGTTGGGAAGCATTCATTTCTCTGCTATTTTTTGGAAGATTTTTGAAGAACTATTTGGGTATTTTTTCTCCAAGACCCAGGAACTACCCCAGGCCACTTAAACCACAAACTCTGAGAGTGAAGACCAAGGCTCAAGTGATTTTTTAAAAATATTTTTGACCTTTTCTTTTTTCCATATGATTTGATATACATGTACATAGTGAAGTAATTACTACAGTAAAGCTAATTAACAAATCATCTCCTCACAATTACATCTTTTTTGTGACAAGAGCACCTGAAATCTACTCTTTTAGCATATTTCCTGTATTCAATACAGTATTATTAACTATAGTCATCATGCTGTACGTTAGATCTCTTGGGGTATCCTACATAACTGCAACTTTGTACCCTTTGACCGACATTTCCCCATTTCCCCCATCCCCCAAGCCCCTGCTAACCATCATTCTGCTCCCTGCTTCTATGAGTTACAATTTTTTAGATCCACGTATAAGTAGAATCATGCTGTATTTGTCTTTCTGTGCCTGGCTTATTTCACTTAGCATAATGTCCTCCAGGTTCATCCATACTGTCACAAATGACAAGATTTCCTTCTTTTTTAAGAATGAAAAATATTCCATTGTATATATATGCCACATTTTCTTTATCCATTGATGGACATTTAGGTTGATTGTGTATCTTGGCTATTGTGAATGAACAATCTTGGCTGCGATGAACACAGGACTGCAGATATTTCTTTGAGATACTGATTTTATTTCCTTTGGATATATATCCAGAAGTGGACTTGCTGCATCACATGGTAGTTCTATTTGAAATTTTTTCAGGAACCTCCATACCGTTTTCCATAATGGCTGTGCCAAATCACATTCCTACCAACAGTGTACAAGTGTTCCCTTTTCCCCACATCCTCACCAACGCTTATCTCTTGTCTTTTTTGTAATAGCTATTCTAACAGATTTAAGGTGATATCTCATTGTGGTTTTGATTTGCATTTCCCTGATGATTGGTGATGTCAAGCATCTTTTCATATATCTGTTGGCCATTTGTATGTCTTCTTTTGAGAAATATCTATTCAGGTCTTTTGCCCATTTTTCAATCAGGATTTTTGTTTTCTTGCTATCAAGTTGTTTGAATTCCTTATATATCTTGGATATTAACCTCTTACCAGATGTGTGGTTTGAAAATATTTTCTCCCATTCTATGTGTTGTCTCTTCACTCTTTCGATTGTTTCCTTTGCTGTGCAGAAGAGTTTTAGTTTAATGCAATCCCATTTATGTATTTTCGCTTTTATTCCCTGCGCTCTTAAGGTCATAACCAAAAAATCATTACCCAGACCAATGTCTAGAACTTTTTCCCTATGTTTCCTTCAGTAGTTTTACAGTTTCAGACCTTACATTTAAGTCTTTAATCCATTTTGAGTTGATTTTTGTATATGGAGTGAGAAAGAGGTCCAATTTCATTCTTCTGCATGCAGATAACCAGCTTTCCCAATACAATTTATTACAATTATTAAATTTATTACAATTTACTAAGTGATTGTCATTTTCTCATTGCATGTTTTTGACGTTTTTGTCAAAGATCAATTGACCATAAATGCGTGGATTTATTTCTGAACTTTCTATTCTTTCCATTGGTCTGTATGTCTGTTTTTATGCCAGTGCGATGCTGTTTCAATTACAATAGCTTTGTAGTATATTTTGAAATCAAGTAGTGTGATGCCTCCAGAATTTTTTTTAACTCAACAGTGCTGTAGTTATTCATGGTCTTTTGTGGTTCCATATGAATTTTAGAATTGTCTTTTCTATTTCTGTGAAAAATGCCATTGCAGTTTTGATAGGGATTGCATCGAATCTGTAGATCACTTTGGGTAGTACGGACGTTTTAACAATATTAATTCTCCCAATCTATGAACACAGAATATACTTCCATTTATTTGTATCTTCTTAACTTTCTTTAATCAATGTCTTACAGTTTTTAGTGTACAGATCTTTCACTTCCTTGGTTAGATTTGTTCCTAAATATTTCATTTTATTTTTCTATAATATTGTAAATGGGGTTTTCTTAATTTCATTTCAGATTGTTCATTGCTGGTGTATAGAAACACAACTGATTTTTGTATGTTGATTCTGTATCTTGCAACTTTACTGAATTTGTCTATTAGTTCTAACCGGTTTTTTTATAGGAGTCATAAAAGTTTATAACATTGTGAAATTTCACTTGTACATTATTATTTGTCAGTCGCCATAAAAATGTGCCCCCTCACCCCTTGTGCCCAACCCCCAATCCCCTTCCTCCTGATAACCACTAAACCGTTCTCTTTGTCTGTGTGTTTATCTTCCACATATGAGTGAAATCATGTGGTGTCTGTCTTCCTCTGTGTGGCTTATTTCGCTTAACGTAATACCCTCAAGGTCCATTCATGTTGTTACAAATGGCACTCTTTTGTCTTTTTTTTACGGCTGAGTAGTATTCCATTGTGTGTGTGTGTGTGTGTGTGTGTGTGTGTATACCACATCTTCTTTATCCAATCATCAGTCAATGGGAACTTGTATTGCTTCCACATCTTGGCTATCATGCATAATGCTGCAATGAACTGAGGGGTACATAGGTCTCTTTGTGTTGTTGATTTCAAGTTCTTTGGGTAAATACACAGTAGTGGGATAGTTGGGTCATACGGTATTTCTATTTTCAATTTTTTAAATTTTTTGAGGAATAGTTCCAACCATTTTTTAGTGGAGTCCTTAGGGTTTTCTATGTGTAAGATCATTTCATCTGAAAATAGAGACAATTTTACTTGTTCATTTCCAATATGGGTGCCTTTTATCTCTTTGTCTTGCCTAATTGCTCTGGCTAGGACTTCCAGTACTATATATATATATATTTTTTTTTTTTTTCTCCCCAAAGCTGCAGTACATAGTTGTATATTATGGTTGTAAGTGCTTCTAGTACTTCTATCTGGGATGCCGCCACAGCATGGCTTGATGAGCTGTGTGTAACTCTGAGCCCAGGATCCAAACCTGCAAACCCCAGGCCACCAAAGAAGAGTGCATGAACTTAACCACTACACTGGGCTGGCCCCGATCCAGTACCGTATCGAATAGAAGTGACAAGAGTAAGCATCCTTCTCTTGTTCCCAATCTTAGAGGAAAACCTTTCCACTTTTTACCATTGAGTATGTTAGCTGTGGGCTTGTCATATTTATTTATTATGTTGAAGTACATTCTTTCTAGTCCTAATTTGTTTAGAGTTTTTATTATGAAAGAGTGTCAGATGCTTTTTCTGCATCTACTGATAGGATCATATGATTTTTATCCTTCATTCTGTTAATGTGGTGTATCACATTTATTGATTTTCATATGTTGAACCATCCTGCATCCCAGAGATAAATCCTAGTTGACTATGGTGTATGATCCTTTTAATGTATTGTTGAATTCAGTTTGCTACTATTTTATTGAGAAAGAATTGGTATTTTTTTTCTTTAAATGTTTGGTAGAATGCACCAATGAAGCAAACTGGGTCTGGGC
Source organism: Equus caballus (assembly GCF_041296265.1). Taxonomy (NCBI): domain Eukaryota; kingdom Metazoa; phylum Chordata; class Mammalia; order Perissodactyla; family Equidae; genus Equus; species Equus caballus. The sequence continues at coordinate 82,163,452 of NC_091684.1, forward strand.
TTTTCTTTGTGGGAAGATTTTAAATAACCAATTCAATTTCTTTGCTTTTTATAGGTCTATTCAAATTTTCTATTTGTCCTTGAGTCAGTTTGATCATTTGTGTCTACGAATTTTTCCATTTTCCTTAAATTGTCTAATTTGCTGCCATATAGTTGTTTTACTATTCATTATACTGCTTTTAATTTCTGTAAGGTCGAAATTGAGGTCCCCTCTTTTCTTCCTAATTTTAGCAATTTGTGTCTTCTATATCTTTTCTTGGTCAGTCTAGTTAAAGATTTGTTAATTTTGTTGAAACTTTCAAAGAAATAACTTTTGGTTTCATTGATTTTTCTCTACTGTTTTTCTGTTTTCTATTTCGTTGATTTCTGCTCTACTTTTTGTGGTTTCCTTTCTTATGCCTGCTCTGGATTTAGTTTGGTCTTCTTTTTCTAGTTTCTTAGGGTGGAAGCTTAGGTTATGTATTTGAGACTTTTTCTTCTTTTCTAATATGTGTTGACAACTATAAATTTCCCTATAAGTAGTTTTAGCTGCTTCCCACAAGATTTAGTGTACTGTTTTTGTGTTCATTCACTATTTTGTAATCTTTTATGAGATGGTAAGCTAAGCGTGGCCACAAGACGAGACAGAGGAGAGGCTCAGGAAAAAGCAAAGTTTATTATACTTACAAGTCCTGGAGACAAGAGGCAGAACACACCACGTGAGCCCAAATGGGAAAGATGTGAGGGTGGTCAGGAGGCAGAAGAAAGGAGAGAGGAGAAGGTTTAGGCCACTGTCTTTTTGGGAGGTTTCCACAGGAAAGGCAAGACAGGTAGAATGAACAGTTTAGGATGGGCTTGTTTGAATAACTTTTGGCAGGCTACGGGGTGGTCCCTAGTTGTGCCAGGCACCTGACCCTAGGATGATTATGGCAGAGGAATATCATATCCTGGGGTGCATGGGCCAGATAGAGGAGGTATGGCTCTGAATTTGTTAGTTTTCATGCTTCATGTTACTTTCATGCTTTGCTTTCAGCAAAGACATGCTTCCAGCTGGGCCTTTTGCTCTCCAAGAATTGGCTAACCCTGGGAGGGGAAGCCTCTCCCCAGTCAGAAAGGTTTATGTAAGATGTCAAAACATCATCATATACAAAAAATTAAAAATATTTACAATACACTTGCCAAAAAATACATTCTAATTTCCCGTACGATTTCTTCTTTGACCCATAGTTTATTCAGAAGTGTGCCTAAAGTTCATGTATATGTAGATTTGTCATATTCCCTTCTATTGTTGATTTCTAATTTAGTTCCATTTTGGTTGGAGAACATACTTCATATGATTTAAATAATTTTAAATTTATTCAGACTTGTTTTATGGCTTAACACATGTTCTATCCTCAAGAAAGTTCCATGTGTGCTTGAGAAGAATGTGTATTCCGCCGTTGTTGGGCAGAGTGTTCAATAGATGTGAGTAAGGCCTGGTTGTTTCAGAGTGGTCTTCAACATTTCTACATCCTTGCTGATTTTCTGTCTGGTTGTTCTATCCATTATTGAGAAGGAGTTATTGAAGTCTTCAACCATTATTGTGGAATTGTTGACTCGTTCATTTCTTCCTTCAGTTCTGTTCATTTTTGCTTCCTGTATATTGGGGCCCTGTTGTTAGATGCATATACGTTTATAATTGTTATATATGTCCTAAATTGACCTTTTTATCATTATGAAGTGTCCCTCTTTGTTTCTGGTAATATTTTTTGTCTTTACGTCTATTTTGTCTGATATTAGCATCGCCACTCTACCTGTCTTATGGTTACTGTTTGCATGGTATATCACTTTTCATCCTTTTACTTTCAACTTATTTGTATCTTTGAATCTAACATGCTTCTTGTAGACAGTATACGGTTATTTGTCGTTTTTTTAAAATCCAGTCTATCAATTTCTGCTTTTTGATTGGAGTGTTTAATCTATTCTTATCAAATATTATTATTAATATAATTGGATTTACACCTGCCATAGTACTATTTGCTTTCCAAATGTCATTTTTAATCTTCTTCCTTTATCACCTTCTTTTGTATTAAGGAGATATTTTCCAAGGCACCATTTAAATTCTCTGGTTAATATTTTAACTATTTTCATAATTTTCCTAATTAGTGGTAGATCTATGAATTACAATATGCATTTTATCAATCTGCTTCAGATTGATACTCACCTGAAGTAAATTCAAGTAAAATACAGAAACTTCCCTCCAATATAGCTCCCTGCACAGCCTTTTGTGGTATTGTCATATGTATTATGCTACAATCCTTATTATCCTAACAATAGTGTTATAATTATTGCTTTATACAATTTCATGTGTTTTAAAGAAGCCAAGAGACAAAAGTAGAAAAATATATTAAAGAATGTTTCATATGAACCTACACATTTACCATTTCTGATGCCCTTCATTTCTTCTTATGGATTTGAGGTACTATTTGATGTCATTCTCGTGGTCCAATACAATTTCATTCCTTCTCTGCTGCTTTGTATTATTATTGTCACATATATCACATCTTTCTATGTCAGAAGTCCATCAACACAATTTTATATTACTGTTTCATATGATTTTTTAATGAGAAGAAAAGACAAATAAAAATACATATTTATACTGTCTTTCTAAATTACCCATGTAATTACCTTAACTGGTGCTTTTTGTTGCTTCACGTGGATTCAAGTTACCATCTTTGAGTCACTTTCTTTCAGTCTGAAGAACTTCCTTTGGCATTTCTTGTATGGCAGGTCTGCAAGAAACAAATTCTCAGTCTTTGTTTATCTGAAAATGTCTTTATTTTACCTTCAATTTTTTTAAAGATTGGCACCTGAGCTAACATCTGTTGCCAATCTTCTTTTTCTCCTTCTTCTTCTCCCCAAAGGCCCCCAGTAAATAGTCGTATATTCTGGTCGTAAGTGCCTCTGGTTGTGCTATATGGGATGCCACCTCAGCATGGCCTGATGAGTGGTGCCATGTCCGCACCCAGGATCCCAAGCGGTGAAACCACAGGCAGCCCAAGCGGAGCACGCAAACTTAACCACTCAGCCATGGAGCCAGCCCCTACCTTCATTTTCGAAACACACTTCAGTGCTATTTTATTTAGGTCTGCTGTTTTTGGTGAGGAAGATTGGCCCTGAGCTAACATCTGTTGCCTGTCTTCCTTTTTTTGTCTCCCCACTCCACCCCAAGTGGTCTCCTCAAGCCCCACGGCTCTGACCCCCGGGCGACAAGAGTGGATTGCCCCAGCAGCTCTCCAAAGGGCGGACAGCAGCACTGACTGGGCTGGCAGGAGTGAGGCCCCAGACACCCTGCAAAGTGCAACACTAGGAGTGGGGTTGGAATCGTGGTCTTTTCTGAGCATCTTCTCTCTAGACTGAAGAGAAATCCTTGTAAAATAGACCAAAGGCCAGATGATCTCAATAAAGTCTCTAAAACAATGCGTATTTTTCACACACCTCAGCATAGCTTCCTTAGCATATTGTATCATGCAAACAGGAACTTTATTTTATATTTCTTTTTGTTTCTAATCTCTAATAGCACCTAGTATAACATTCTGCACACTAATTCTGACTAGTGGATTTGTCTTTACCTTATTTTTGGTGAAAATTACTGGCTCATGAGAGCATTTGTTTAGGATTTGAAGAAGGCATTAGAGCTTTTCTTTTCTATATTATTTGATACATATTTTATGTACCATACATCAGTGATGAAGCCCAATATAAAGAGCAACAGCCATGAACTGCTACGCAGCTTGAAAAGCTATCTTTGTGTTCTTTCCAGGTCCCAGCCCTTCCTTTCATGAAATCCAGGATTTTGTGTATATTGTACCCATAATCGTATCTCCAAATAACATATTGCTTAGATTCTGCAGATATCGGCTTTGTTTGGGAGTGTGTGGTACAGGGGTTACATAGAATGGCTTTGGAATCAAACTGATCGTGTTGAAATCTCGTATGAACCATTTGCTAGCTCTGTGGCCTTGAACACATTACTTACCCTCTCTGAACATCACTTTCTTCAGCTCCAAATGGGAGCAATCCTTCCCACCTCATCTCCCTCCTAAGGTTGCCTGGGGATTAATCGGAATAAGAACTTGTACATTCCTGGTCCCTGATGGACACTCACGAACGTTACCCCTTGCCCTCCTTCTGCCCCAACATGCCTGGGAACTCCTGTGAAGCACACTCGCCCTTCACCCTTCCCCACTAGCACCTACTCCAAGCAGCCAGGTCTTAAAACAACAGAAAACGAGACACCCGCGGAACGAGCAAGGGCCCCAGACTGTATTTCCAGCCTTAATCTGTCCACACAGGGAAGACAAATGAACCGGGCAGTGGACAGCGAGTGCCATTGCCAGATCATTAATTAGCAACTTGCTCGGCCTTGGCAGGAAATCGTTCATCATTTTCAGATGAGTAGAGAACTGCAGACCCCTCGAACTGCCCTCCCTCATTCTGCACCAGTGTGGCGAATGCGACCGTCCCCGCCAGAGCTTTCCCTCCCACGGTGCCTTATCGAGATAAGTGACCAGGGCGCTGCTGCCATGTGATCTGCTGAACGGAAGAGCCATGAACTCAGAAGGGCACTGGGGCCAAAGGCTTTTAGGGCTGGAGGGCCAGGCCAGAAACCCAAAAAGATAGAAGGAGACTTGCAGAACAAGATGAGAAGGCGAATAAACTATTTGCTTTGAGAATGAACATGATGTTCCAGAAAAATCCACTTCAGCTGCCAAAGTAACCCTTTTGGAGTTCACAAAGAACCTCACCAGGGCTCCCACACGCACGCTCAGTGCTCAGGGCTTGTACGGCGTTTCACAGCAATCCGGTGAAGTAGGGTTACTGAGATGCTTCACAGAGGAGGGACCAGAGGCCTGGCCATCAATAGTTACCGTCCAAATCAAAATATCTAGTAAGAGGCTGATTTGGAATCCAACCAACATTTTTCTGATTCCAAAGCTCAGGTCAGCTCAATGACACCATCCTGTGTCCCTCAGCAGAGTGACAGGTCACCATGAACAAGACAGCCACTGGCTAATAGTGTCCTAACCACTGATTGCCCACTGCCTTGAAACACACACAGGTCCTTTGTGCTGAACAGGTGATGCATCTTTGGCCTTTTGACTGGTCCCTAGTCTTTAGAAGCCCCTTCTCTCTGGTTGTAACAATTTCAGATGGCTCAGGTTTATGGACAATGACACGTTCGTTGTTAGAGTGAGAGGGAAGTCCACGTTTTCCCCTGTGCCACAAAGGCAGAGAGACTGTCTCAACCAATTCATCAGGTCAGGAGCCTTTCAGGAAAAGGACACGGCCGAAAGTTCTCCCGGGAGAGGGCAGGAGGCTTCTCAGGAAGGAACAGGGAGAGGCGTCTACATGGAACCTCCAACCTAAGCTGGCGAGTACAGGCCATCAGATGCCAAGAAAATGAGCAGCAAACATCGCTCTGAGCCCTCGAGACTTGGCTGGAAGTAGGGGAGACTCCACGACCTGGGGTGGTCAGGTGGTTGGGTTTCTGTCCCTCCAAGTGTGGCCCCTGCAGACGGCGGCCCCTGCCCGGCTCGGCGGTCGGGGAGCAGCACGGTGATGGGGGCTGCAGTGGGGTTGCTGCCCCGCAGGAGACCGAGGGTTGGAGGCGGCTGTTGCTTTCACCCATCCGTCGTGTGAGAGGGGGCGCGCGAACGACATTAGGAAATGTCTTAAATGGTCTTAAATCTAAAACTAAAATTATTGTCACAAAACCGTATGTAGTTCTTAGTCTCTGATAGAATTAAGAACACATTTATTTATACCTGTGGAGAGTAGATATTTAGATTAGGGAAATCGAGGGTAAGCATGAAGCTACAATTTTTTTTCTTGTTTCACTTATACCCCACTTTCTCCATCTCTGCTTTTATTCCTCCCCAAATTATTTAAAAGAAAATCCAGATTCTATACCAATTCACTAATAAATGTTTAACTGTGTATTTCTAAGAGAAATGGGCTACTTTAAAAAACATAACCATTTACCATTATCACCACAGCAATGTGAAAAATAATTCCTTAATATCATCTAAATATTCAGTCAATGCTTAAATTTCCCTGATTCTTTTCATAGTTTAAAAAAAAAAGGAAATAAAACAATGTGCACTGTATCTCAACCAAAAGTTCCTCCTCCTTCCTTTATCCCTTTGTTATTTATTTGTTGAAGAAACAGTCATTTGTCCTGTAGAATTTTCCACATTCTGGATTTGCTAACTCTGTGATGCTGTTTCTCTATCTTGTTTTGTGTGAGTTGATAATAGATCTAGAGTCTTGATCAGATTTGGATTTTTTGCAGAATGATGTCCCAGCTGGTCCTGTGTCTTTCCCATAACCGTCCACCAGGAGCACTGGAAGGCAGCCACCTTTCCTTTTGGGATGTGAAGATTCATCCGTGGCTCAGGTAATGTCAGCCTGATCCACCCAGTAAGAAATGTCTCATCAACCTTCTACCCAATGGATTTGGCAGCTGTTGATGATCATTGCCGGGTTCATTATCTTATTAGGTCTGCAAAATGGCGATCCTCTAGCACAGTAATTCCTCCTGCATTTATTAGCTGGAATTATTTCATAATAAGAACTTTTATTCATGAATTGGTTAGCTTCCCCAAAAGGTAGTTTGTACAGAAAAGTCCAAATAGATGCTTGATTCTTTCCATTTATTCACCAGTTTTCAGAATATTGGCTTGGTCTTCCAGCAGTCTCCAACATGATCAATGCTGGATTTTTTGCTATCACTTTGGACTCAGGAATTGTAACTTCTTTGTTATAGTTCAACTCTCTGTTAGCATTATTCTTTTTGATGCTTAAATTGTCCCACCCCTGGCCAAAAAGAATCCTTTCAAACTGGTCACTGGGTCCTTTTGACATTTCCTTGATAGTCTTGGTTAGCATCTTTGTTTTCTTGTATTATAAAATAGTCTAGAATTATCTCATATTTTCTGCTAAGACCTGGAGACTAAAGTCTGCATGCTAGGGGTGATCATTACCGTTTGGTTTTCATTACTTCTATGTATGTTCAGTGGAAATAAATATTTCCACAGAGCTTGGAAGTACATATTTAATTTCATTTGAAAAAGGAAAATACCTTATGAGTTCATACTTGTATTTCTAAATCAAATGTACGATTACAGGGATTTTATCTAACATTTGATTTTATGTGAGTTTTCTTTATTCTTACACTAAAAGTTCTTGATTCCTAATAACGCTGTGAGGTGTCTGTATGTGTGTAGTTTCAAAATAACAATATCAACAGCACTACTTATTACTAATAAAAATAAGACTGCTGACTCCTTTAAAAAGTTTCTTTGTATTCTTTTTTTCTTTTTTTTTTTTGATAGCTCTCAAATCCATTCACCTCTCTATACATCTCTCCCCAATCCTCTTCATTTTCTTGTGGACCACAGGCTGGCAAACTCCTTTTATTTTTTGAGGAAGATTGGCCTTGAGTTAGCATCTATTGCCAATCTTCTTCTTTTTTTTTTTTTTTCTCCCCAAAGCCCCAGTATGTAGCCGTATATCCTAGTTGTAAGTCATTCTAGTTCTTCTGTGTGGAATGCTGCTACAGTATGGCTTGATGAGTGGTGTGTAGGTCTGTGCCTGGGACCCAAACTAGCAATCCCCAGGCCACTGAAGTGGAGTGTGCAGACTTAACCATTCAGCCACAGGGCCAGCCCCCTTACCTTCATTTTTGAAGGACGGTTTTGCTGGCTATAAGATCCCTGGCTGTCAGTTTCTTTTTCTTTCAGCACTTTGAATTTGACATCCACTATATTCTGGCCTTCATTGTTTCTGAGAAGTCTATTGTTAATCTCATTGTAGTTATTTTTATCTTGTTATTTTCAAATTTTTCCTTTGTCTTTGATCTTCAATGGTTTAACTGTGACATTTCTACTTGAGGGTCACTTTATGTTCATTCTAATTGGAGTTTGGTGGGCTTCTTTTTGTGTGATTTCTTATCATTAACTTTGGAAGTTTTCAGTCATTATTTCTTCAATTTTTGTTTTTTGCCCTTTCCTCTTTCTACTTTCCTCATAGTACTCCCAATACATGAATGTTGGTATGCATTGAATGTTGTCCCACTGATCTCTGAGGATTCGTTCTTCTCTGTTCTCTTTTCTTTCTGCACTCCAGATGGGTGATCTCTATTGCTCTAACTTTAGTATGATCAGATTTTCCTCTTTAATGAAAACATTAGCATATAAACATGGGGTAAATTCTATCATGTTAAAAAAAAATCACTCTCTTGCCCCACAGCCCCTCCAGCTATTGTTTCATTTCTATGCTCCCACCTTCACAAGAAAACTCTTCAAAAGACATTTCTGTTTCTCCTGTTCTGTTGATCCCACTTTAAATTTTCACCTCCACTACTGCATCAAAATTGCTCTTGTCAAGGTCGCTTTTGCCCTCTGTGTTACAAAAACCAATTGTCAGTGCTCAACGGTCATCTTACTTGATCCATCAGCAGCATTTGATCATTCTTTCTGCTTTATATACTTTCTTCCCTTGGATTCAAGGACAATAAACTCTTCTGGTTTTCCTCCTACCTCACTGACAATTTCTCAGTGTCCTTTGCTGATTCCTCCTCATTTTTCAACACTCTCTTAACATAAGAGTGTCCATGGCTATATCCTAGAATTTCATCCCTAGGATCTGCTCTCTTTTGTTTACATTTAGCTCCCATGGAAATCTAATGTTATGGCTTTGAAATATCAACTATATAGTGATGTATCTCAAGTTTATATTTTTAACCAGGACATTTCCACTGAACTCCAGACTGACTACTACAATGCGTCCACCTGGACGTCTGTTGGGCATCTCAGTATTAACATGCTCAAAATTGAAATCCTGACCTTGCCCATGAAATCTGTTCTTCCCAAATTCTTCCCCAAACTATTAAATAGAAACTCCATCTTCTCAGTTGTTTGGGCCAAAAAGCCTGGAGGTATCCTTAATTCCTTTTTATCTCTCACAATCTACATCCAATTATTCATCAAACTATTACAGGTCTACCTTCAAAATGTATCCATTCTTTGATGATTGTTTACCAACTCTACCACTACCATTGTAGTCCAAGCCACAAGATCTCTTTCCTGAATTACTATAGTGGCCTCCTAACTAGTATCTACTTTACTATAGATGGGAAGTCTGTAGAAGTCTATTATCAACCAGAATCATGATTTTAATTTTTTCCAATTTTTATATTTTCTAAAATATAAAAGGGTTATGCAACGATCACATATATACACACATCTCTCTCTCATACACACACACAATTTTATTCTGATCAATAAAATTCATACACACACACAATTTTTCTGATCAATTTGAAAGTAAAGTTGCAGACATCATCATATTTCACCCTCAATACTTTAGCATGCAGCAATGAAAAATTAAGATCTTTCTGAGACTACATATCTACAATATCATAAACCAGAACTTTTTTCCTATATTCAGAATTCTCCAATAGCTTCCCACCTCTCTCAAAACAAAATTCAAAGTTTCTACAAAGGCTACAAGCCTTAACTTCTGGCCCCCATTGCCTCTCATACGTTATCTCCTACTGCTCTTCCTGTCAGCCACACTGGCCTCACTACTATAGCTGCTTTTGGATGCAGTTATGTCTTATTGGATCATTCTTCCTCCAGATAGCCCAAAGACTTGCTCCTTCATCTTCTTCAGATCTTTGTTTGAATATCTTCTCAGTGAGGCCTCTACTCCACCCCAAACCAATGCAGTTCCTATGCCTCTTACCTGCTTGTTTATCAGCTAATGTGTAAGAAACTACCCCAGAAAACTTAGTGGCTCAAAAAAACAACCTTTGTAATTGCTCATGACTGCATGTTTCAGAAATTTGGTCTGGGGTCACTCAAGCAGTTGCACTTACTTATCCAGCTGCTCAACTAAGGTTGATGGTCTAAGATGGTCTCACTCACACAGAGCAGTTGATATGGCTGTTTGTTGGGTAGCATTCTCCACAAGATAAGCCCAAACTTCTTCACATGCCTCAGGTCTTAGCACAGCAAGAGAGTGGTAGGTACAAGGCACTTTGTAGGCTGAACTTAAAATTTATGCATCACTTTCATCACATAGGTCAAAGCAAGTCACGAAGCCAATCCAAATTCAAGGGTGTAGAGAAATAAACCACCTCTTGGTGAAAAGAATGGCAAAGTCACATTGTAAAAGAATGTACATATAGGCATGTAAAGATTTTGTAGTCATTTTCAGTAATTTACCACAATTCTTTATTTTTCTCCATAGTACTATTAGCATCTGACACATTGTTTTATTTATTTAATGTCTGTCTCTCTCCCCATTAACAGACTGGAGTGATTCTGGGATCAATACTTGCTCTTCTCAAGGCACACTATTTCCTTTGTGATCTCATTTAGTCCTATAGCTTTAAATGCCAACTTCTTGTTTAAAATTATTTTTATCATACAGTAAAATTGACCTCTTAATGTACAGTAATATGAATTTTAACATGTGTATAAGTTTGTGTAACCACCACCACTATCAACATACACAACAGTTTCTTCAATCCAAAAAGATTACCTCCTCTCTCCACCAATAACCCCTGGAAACTGCTGATCTAGTCTTCAGGTCTATAGTTTGCCTTTTCTGAGAAAGTCATATAAATGGCATCATTACCACCTTTTGGAAGTGGCTTCTTTCACCCAACATAATGTGTTTGAGATTCTCCCAAGTTGTTGTGTGTATCAATAGTTTATTCCTTTTTAAAGTAGTATCATGTTGTATGGATATACCAGTTTATCAGTTCACCTGTTGAAGGACACGTGGATTGCTTCTAGTTTTTTACTACTATAAATAAAGTTGCTACTAACATTACCATACAGGTTTCTATTCAAACATATATTTTCTTTTTTTCTAGGGTAAACACACAGAATTTGGACTGCTGGGTCTTCTACCTAAATGTGTTTGTAAGAAATTGCCAAACCATTTTCCAGAGTGGCTTTATCATCCTGCACTCCCACCAGCACTGTAAAAGAGTTTCCAGTTGCTCTGTATCCTCACCAGCACTTGGTATTGCTGCTATATTTTTTATTTTAGCCATTTTAATGAGTAGTGGTATCTCAGGATTTTAACTGGCATTTCCCTAACGGCTAGTAACATTGAACAACTTTACATACACCTACTTGCCACCTTCATATCTTCTTTGGTGAGGTATCCATGTCTTGGGTTTGGGTTTGGTTTGGTTTGGAGTTTCGTTTAGTTTTAAAATTCTTTTTATATTCTGGATATAACGCTTTGTCAGATATGTGATTTTCCCCCATTCTGTGGCTTGTCTTTTCATTTTCTTGACAGTGTCTTATATAGAGCAAAAGTTGTTAATTTGGATGAAGTCAATTTATACTTTTATTTTCTTGCATGGATTGTGCTTTTGGTATCATGCCTAAGAACTCTTTACCTAATCCTAGATCATGAAGATTTACTCCTATGTTTACTTCTAAAAGTTGTATAGTTTTTGTACTTTACTTTAAAATCTATAATCCTTTTTGAGTTAATTTCTGTATAAAGTGTGAGGTTTAGGTCAAGGATCATTTTTATTATGGATTCCCAACTGCTCCAATACCATTTGTTGAAAAGGCTAGGTTTTCTCTGTTGAATTGCTTTTGCATCTTTGTAAAAGAAAAATTAATTGGCCATATTTGTACAGATCTATTTCTAGATTCTCTATTCTGTTCCACTGATCTATTTCTATACCTTAACCACACAGTACTGATTACTGTATCTTTAGAGTAGGTCTTAAGTTGTGTAACGTAAGTACTCTCAAGTTCGTTGTTTTTAGAGTAGGTCTTAAGTTGTGTAACGTAAGTACTCTCAAGTTCGCTGTTTTTGAAAAGTTTTAGCTATTCTAGCTCCTTTACCCTTTCATGTAAATTTTAGATCAGCTTGTCTACATCTACAAAACAATCCTGCTGGGATTTTTGTTGTATTTTGTTAAATCTATTGATCAATTTGTGAAGAACTGACATCTTGACTATGTTGAATCTTTCCATCCATGAACATGGTATGTCTCTCCATTTATCTAGTTCTTCTTTTATTTCTTTTTATCAGCATTTTGTAGTTCTTAGTGTATAGGTCCTCTACATGTGTTTTAGATTTGTATTTCAGAATCTAGTTTTGGGGGCTTTAAACTGTACTGTTTCTAAGTTCAGCTCTCAATTGTATAGTACTAGTTTATAGAAATATAATTGATCTTTGTGTGTTGACTTTGTATGCCATAACCTTGCTAAACTCACTTATTAGTTCTAGCTCTTGTTTTAGTTATTTTTGGTAGATTCCTTAGGATTTTCTACCTATGGTCATGTGCCACATGACATTTCAGTCGATGATGGACTGCACATATCATGGTGGTCCCATAAGATTAGTACCGTATAGCCTAGGTGTGTAGTAAGCTATACTATATAGGTTTGTGTATATACTCTCTATGATATTTGCACAAAGACAAATTCACCTAACGATGCATTTCTCAGAACATATCCCCATCATTAAGCGACACATGACTATATTCAATCATATCCTCTGGAAATGGAAACAGTTACATTCTTTCCTTTCCAGCCTGTATGCTTTTTATTTCCTTTTCTTGCCTTGTTGCACTGGCCAGGAGTGCGAGTGCTATGTTGATTAATAGTAGTAAGCACAGACATCCTTACTTATTTCTATTTTAGAAGGAAAGCATTAATTCTTTCATCATTAAGTATGATGTTATCTCTAAGTTTTTTGTAGTTGCCCTTTAAGAGGCTGAGGAAGTTCCCTTCCTCACCTAGCTTGCCGAAAGCTTTTACTATGAATGGATGTTGTATTTTGTCAAATGCTTTTTCTGTATCAATTGGTATGATCATGTGGTTTTTCTTCTTTAGCCTTTAATCTTCTTTAATGTAGATTACTTTGACTTATTTCCAAACATTGAACCAGCCTTAAATATGGGAGATAAACTCTGCTTGGTCATGGTGTATTATTCTTTTTATGTATTTCTGGATTGATTTGCTAATAGTCTGCTGAGGATTTTTGCTTCTATGCTCATGAGAAATATTGGTCAGCTTTCTTTTATTGTCCTGTCTTGTCTTATTTTGGACAAACGCCACATTCTTTTAAAATGAAAAAATCTTCATTTTAAAATACACAATTATCAAAAATCTGGTACTTTCTATTACCGTTTTGAAAGATTTAATTAATTTTCATATGCTGAAGTGGGTCACCTCAAGAAGACAAGCCAGTACCCAGGCTATGTTCAAGGTGTTTGACTATAGATAAAACTACTGGCCCCTCCTGAACTGTGCACATGATACAGGTGATGGTGGAGCATGTTCTTTTGAGACTTTTAATCAATTCAGAGACCTCTCATATATTCATATACATGCACACACACACACACACACACACATACGTACATGTTACATACATAAGCACAAAAAAAGGAGGAGAATGATTACCACCAGCACAGCACCAGCTAACACTTGCCTTGTGCTTACTATGCATCTGGCATTCAGCTAAGCATTTTACAACATTATCTCCTTTAAACCAAGCAAAAAAATGTTTTTCGTCTGTACATGGTAGATGCTTTGATAAGCCACGTATCTTGCAATGGCCTTACAAAGTATATAAAGAGGTGAGTTACATCTTGTACCCTGACCTCAAAGCTTATGTTCCTAATTACTATGTCATACAGTTTTGAGATACTATTCTTTTTTTTTATTGAGTTATTGATAGGTTACAATCTTGTGAAATTTCAATTGTACATTAATGTTTGTCAGTCATGTTGTAGGTGCACCACTTCACCCTTTGTGCCCACCCCCCACCCCACCTTTCCCCTGGTATCCACTAAACTGTTCTTGGTCCATAGTTTTAAATTCCTCATATGAGTGGAGTCATACACAGATTATCTTTCTCTTGCTGGCTTATTTCACTTAACATAATTCTCTCAAGGTCCATCCATGTTATTGCAAATGGAATGATTTTGCTCTGTTTTGCAGCTGAGTAGTATTCCATTGTATATATGTACCACATCTTCTTTATCCATTCGTCTGTTGATGGGCACTTAGGTTGCTTCCACGTCTTGGCTATTGTAAACAGTGCTGCAATAAACATTGGGGTGCACAGGACTTTTGGGATTGCTGACTTCAGGCTCTTTGGATAAATACCCAGTAGTGGGATGGCTAGATCGTATGGTAGTTCTATTTTTAGTTTTTTGAGGAATCTCCATACTGTTTTCCATAGTGGCTGCACCAGTTTGCATTCCCACCAGCAGTGTATGAGGGTTCCTTTTTCTCCGCAACCTCTCCAACATTTGTTGCTATTAGTTTTAGATATTTTTGTCATTCTAACGGGTGTAAGGTGATATCTTAGTGTAGTTTTGATTTGCATTTCCCTGATGATCAGCGATCATGAGCATCTTTTCATGTGCCTATTGGCCATCAGTATATCTTCTTTGGAGAAATGTCTGTTCATGTCTCCAGCCCATTTTTTGATTGGGTTGTTTGATGTTTTGTGGTTGAGTTGCGAGAGTTCTTTATATATTAAGGGTATTAAGCCTTTGTCAGATATATGACTTGCAAATATTTTTTCCCAGTTAGTGGGTTGTTTTTTTGTTTCAATCCTGTTTTCATTTGCCTTGAAGAAGCTCTTTCATCTGATGAAGTCCCATTTGTTTATTTTTTCTATTGTTTCCCTTCTCTGAGAAGGCATGGTGTCCGAAAAGATCCTTTTAATACTGATGTCAAAGAGTTGAGATACTATTCTTAATCTACTTTTTCACTTAATATATCTACTCCATCCTTTTTATTGGCTATATCATATTCCAGTGGTAAACTGCATTTTCCAAAATGGTCACAATAATCTCCCTTCCAATGTGCTATTCTTGCATTGTAATTCTGATTCTTCTCCCATGAAGAAGTGTGGTTTATTTTCCCTCCCCCTTGAATTTGGGTAGGTTTGACTGTGGAAGAAGTGATACTGTTATTTCTGAGGTTAGGTCACAACAGGTAATATTGATTCCCTGCCTGATTCTCATGAGACATTCATTCTTGGAACTCTGACCATCGTCCTGTGAGGAAGCCCAAGCAACCACATGAAGAGGCCATGTGTCAGTATTCTTGTCAACAGCCCTAGCTGAGGTCCCAGCCAATAGCATCAACCACCGAATTTGTGTGAGCACCTTCAGATCAGCACTGGCCAACAGAAATATAACGTGAACCCCAAATGTGGGTCACATATGTAACTTTAAATTTTCTAGTAACCACATTAAAATCAATTTTAATATGTTTAATTTAACCCAATATACCAAAAATATCATTTTGACATGAATCAATATAAAAAAGTGATTGAGATAGTTTAGTTTCTCTTTATCACACTAAGTCTTCAAAATCCACTGGATGTTTTACACTAACAGCACATCTCAATTCAGACTAACCTCTTTGCAACTTCTCAATAGCCACTTGTGGCTACTGTACTGTGGCAGCTTCATATGATTCCACCTTTCAACTGTCAGTTCCAGCCTTGGGTTTTCACGGCTGAGACCCAAACATCACAGAGTTATAAAGTTGTTCCTGCTATCCTCTCTTTGAATTCTTGACCCACAAAATCCGTGAGATAACAAAATGGCAACTAAATTTGGGGTGGTTTATTATGCATTGATAGTAGCTGGACTACCAGCCTATGAAAGCTCTATAATTTATCAAAACATTTCCCTACTTAGGTGTTTTTCCCACCTCTTCCCAGGATTTTATGATAAACAATGCTATGATAAGCAATATAATCTCTGTAAGCTAGTCTACTTCCTTAAATAGTTTGAGAGTGGCTTTTCTGGGTCAATGGGAACATACATTTAGTAAATTTACATTTACGTTGTCAAACTGCTATCCAAAGCAGCTTAACCAGTTTTCATCAACAATAATGCATACATGCCCACCTGTGCTTCTTTTGATTAATTCTGGCCCTTTTCCAGTTTGACATGAATGCTTAGTTCCTTTCTTTTCTGTTCTATAACATTCCTCTATAATTTTGCTTTACTTTACATTTTAAACTACCAGTGATATATCTTTATTGTAAAAGATTCAAGTAATACATAAACTATATAAAAGCAGTCCTATACCATTATTATACGCTTTGGCTTTTTTCCCAATTAATGTCTTAGACATCTTTCCCTGTCAGTTCATAAAGTTTAACCCATTGTGTGAATTGATTAAGTGACTGCTTTATAATTAACTGTTAAATGTTAAATGACTGCATGGCAGTCCAAAGAATGCATGGATCTTAATTTAACCATTGCCCTGGTGACTCCAGCTTTTCACTACTATAATGTTCTAAAGACCAACTTTACTCTTTCTTAGATTTTAAGAAGTTGAAATGTTAGATCAAAGGGCAGAAACTTTTTAAAAGTTGGTAGATATAGTCAAATTATGCTTCTCACCACCCAACACATTGTTAATTCACAATTCCTTCAACAATACATGTGTGTCTATTTTCTTGCTCACTCAAAATCATCAAATATATCTTATTAATTTTTGCCAAATAAGCCCCCCAAAAATATGATCATTTTAATCCACATTTCTCTAAAGTTGGTCATCTCTTTTTGAATTTGACCCTTTGTCCTTTTTTCTGACAATTGTACATGCATATCCCAGACCATTTTTCCACTGAGAATTTTATATTTTTCTTATGTATTTTTAAGAACTCTTTAGATATTCTAAGTGTTATTTGTTATATATGGTGGTGGTAATATTTTCTCCAAGTCTGGTTCTTTGTATTTTAATATTGTGAAGCCTCTGGTCATACAAAAGTTTTTAGTTTTCATGTGTATGATTTTTAAATTTTCATGGCTTCTGAGTTTTCCAATTTAAAAAGACAACTGTTAAGTTATAGACGATACATGTATGTATGCTTGATTAAATATTTCAAAAGACACAGCCAAAGTCAAAATTTCACTTCAGCATACCAATACCACATCCTTCTCAAAGATAACTGTTAAAGTTTGGCCTTTATTTTTCCAGATCTTTTTGAATACATATAATATATATGTACACACAAAAAAAGTTTCACTCTTTAAAATATAAATAAGACCATAATATATAAATTTTCTGCAGCTTGCTTTCTTAACTTAACAAGATATCATGGGGGTATTTCTCTGGCCATAGATAGAGCTCTACCTCATTCTTTTTACTTGCTACATAGGATTCTATAGTAACTATTTCCATATTGATAGATATTTAGGTTCTTCAAATATTTCACTAGTACAAACCATACTACAATGACATCCTCACAAGTGAGAAGTTCTTCAGGATAGTGGTGCACAGAATATTTTTGTTAAATGTGTAATTTATTGACTGTCTCCTCTTTGATGGTCAAAAGGAATAAACTACATCTGCATGATTTACCACACTACATTTAATGGCTGTTGCTTCATTATGAGTTTTCTTATGTTGTTTAAGGGCTGAACTCTGGGGAAAAGCTTTCCCGCACTTATTACATTCATAAGGTTTTTCTCCAGTATGGATTCTCTAATGTTCAACAAGGCTAGAGCTATGTCTGAAGGACTTCCCACATTTGTTACACTGATAGGGTTTTTCTCCAGTATGAATTCTCTGATGTCCATAAAGGTTGATCTCTTCATAATGGCTTTCCCACAGTCATTACATTGATAGGGTTTATTTCCGCTATGAGTTTTCTGATGTCCAGCAAAGGATGAGCTATATCTGAAAGATTTTCCACATTTACTACAATGATAGGGTTTCTCTCCTGTATGTATTCTTTGATTACTAATAAGAGTTGAGCTCTTCCTAAAGGCTCTTCCACAGTCATTACACTGATATGGTTTCTCACCAGTATGGATTTTCTGATGTTCCAACACAGTTGAGTTATCCCTGAAAGCTTTCCCACATTCTTTACATTTAAAAGGTTTCTCTCCACTATGTAGCCTCTCACGACAAGTAACGGCTGCATTCTGAGCAAAGGCTTTCCCACAGTCATTACATTTGCAGGGTTTGTGACCAGTATGAATTCTGTGATGACTTAAAAGGATAGAGTTCTTTCTGAAAGCTTTCCCACATTCACTGCATTTATGGGGTTTCTCTCTAGAATGAATTTTCTGATGACTAACAAATGTTGAGTGCTTCTTGAGGAATTTCCCACATTCAGTACATCTATAAGGTTGCTTGCCTATGTGGATTTTATGATGATTTAAAAGGGATGAGCTGCTCATAAAGGCTATCCCACATTCTTTACACTTATGGGGTCTCTCACCAGTATGATTTCTCTGTGGCTAATGAAGGAGGAATTATATTTGAAGACTTTCCCACGCTCCTCACATTTATAGTGCATCTTCTCTGTGGAACTTCTGCCCTCTCAACCTAGGCCTCTTTCCATCATGACAGTTTTTGTTCGCTCTCCCAGATCAGATCCTTCAGAAATATTTTGCTTTAGGGCCAACATCTTTGTTTCAAACCAGTACTCCTGGACTGAAAGAAAATTTCAAAAATCAAATGTTCTCTTTGTTGAAATACTGAAAATGAGAGCTACACAAGGATAAGGATAATGTTCTATTCTACACAAGTAAGGGTTATGTAAAATTAACTCATCCCGCTTGTGATTCTTGCTCAGAAAAGATGGCAAAACTAAAGATAGTAGAAGTAAGTAGCAGTCAAAAGAAATGGAAGGAAGTTATATTATAAACATTGTATTTAAAGAATGCAAAGAGTATCAAAGAAGTTAGCAAGGTATGAGAATAACACAGGAAACATGCAAAAAAAGAAAAATGATGAGAACTGTGAGGATAAGCATAAATTTGGGGAGAAAGTCAAGCATCATAAAGTAAGCCATGATTACTAGCACAGATTCCTATAGGGTGGTACATTTGAGAAGATTGCAATTTCTCCAAGAACTTAATAACAACATTTCCTATGAGAATTTAACAGAGAACCAACATTTAATGATGCAGATAAAAAACAGACAAAATATTTAAGGAACCAAAATAGTTCTCATGTCAAAAGATTTTAGTATAATCTAAGTTTCTAACATATCTAAAAAAGAACATACCAACCAAAAGGAGAACTATGTGATTTTTCTCTAGCTGTTTACAAAATACAGATACAAGACCCAATAGAAAACATGCAGAATGAATCTGACAAGGAGATTCTGAAAAACTAATGAAGCCAAATTTGTGATAAATCAATAATCGTTGATCAATTCTTTTACTGAATGAATTTTTTCTACAAAAAGAAGTTATATCTACCTATATCTACAGACATAGATATATATACACACATATATACATGTACATTTATAGTTTTTGTATATTTTATGTTTATTAGCCTGGGGAGAAATCCCATACATCAGATACTAGAGCTGAGACTTATTATTTAAAGAGATGCAACTTGGAGGTGAAGCCTGGTAAGAAACAGCTCAGATCCTTCAAATGGCCTTTAATGGGATATGTATTTAATGTGTAATGGTTAAACTAGAGAAAATTTCAAGATCCTGGTCGTAAAGGTAGGTGAAAGCAAATTAGTTATATGAAGAGGAAGACTGTGACAAAGGCAGCCCTGCAGAGCAGTGAGGAAAAGGAGACTATACCTATACTGGCATATTTGGGGAGGGGGCAGGGAGTAAATATGAACCCTACCTCATACCATGCACAAACATCCATTCTAAGAGGATGGTAAAGCTAAACATAAAAGACAAACAATAAAACTTCTGGAAGTTAACACAGGAAAATATCTTCATGAACTTGGGGAAAGGAAAGATTTATTAAATAGGACACAGAAAGCACGACAAGAAAGAAAAAGATTGGTAAGCTAGAGTTCATTAAAATTAAGAGCTTCTATTCATCAAAAGACAATTAATAGTGAAAAGCAAACCACAGAGAGCAAGGTGATACTACATATGTAATCACTGAAGTGTTCTTTGGACAGATACCTCATAAACGATGGTATGTCATGGTCAATAAACATTTGAAAATGTCCTCAACCTCATTAGATACCAGGAGTATGGATTTTAAAACCACAGTGAGATACATGACACACCCAAAGAATGACTAACTTCAGAAGGCTGACAATATCAAGTGTTGGCAAGGATACAGCACAATGAGTACTCTCACACTGATGGTGGAAGTACAAATCAGTTTAAAACTTTGGAAACTATTTGGCATTATGTACCAAAGTTGAATATATGCATATCCTATAAAATAGAAATTCCACTTTTAGATACCTAATCTAATGCCCAATAGAAATGTATTCCATATGAATCAAGAGATAATATACAAGAATGTTCACAGCATTGATAATAGTCAAAAGTTGGAAATATCCATCCAAACACATGAGATAAACTATGGTATAGTCATATAGTGAATGAAATATTCTATAGCAGTAGTTTTCAAAGCATGGTCCCCAAACCAGTAGCATCAGCATCAGCATCATCTGAGAACTTGCATAAATTTTCAGTCCATACTCCAGGCTTACTGAATCAAAAATTCTGAGGGTGGGGTCTAACAATTACACTCAAGCATGCATTCTGATACATGCTAGAGTTTTAAGAAACACTGATCCAGAGCAAAGACAATGAATGAGAATGGATGAATCTTACAAAATGTTATCCTTAAGAAGCCAGACCAAAAAAAATACTATACGGTTCCATTCATATAAAATTTAAAAACAGGCCAAAATAAACTACAGTGTTAGTTTTAGGGGAGAGGGAGAGAACGGTTAATGATTGGGAGGAACCAAGATGTGATTTGGTAGAGTAAAGCCAGTGTTCTATTTCTCGACCCGAGTGCTGGTTACCAGGGTATTCAGTTTAAAAATATTAATTTAGGCTGTATATATATTTTCTGTCAACTTTTCTATATATGTATTAAATTTTTTAAAGTCTTTAAGAAAGATAAAAGGAAGCCTAGTTTATGAGTCTCTTAATATTTTGATTAGAGAAATCCAAATACAAATTGCAAAATATCTAAAAAATGATGTTAATAAAATCTACATATCAGAATCTATTGAATAAAACCAAAACATTGCATGAACAAAAGTGTAAGGCTTTAAATATCTATATTACATAAACAAGAAAGAAAATCAATGAATTAAGTAAACTAAAAAGTTTAGAAAAAGCAAATAAACCTAAGGAAAGAAAAGGGAAAAGGAATTAAAGATTAAAAAGCAGAAAACAATGCTAATAAATGCATCTAAGAGCTCCTTAAAAAAATAAAATGGAGCTAATGAATGAGCAAAAACGGAAAGACAAACAATGTAAGAAATTAGGAGAAAATAACCATAAATGTGGAGGATATTATAAAAGCCTACTTTGTTCACAACTATGCAGATAAATTTCAGAACTTGAATTATGGGATATCTTTTGGAAACTCTGAATTACCAAAACTGTTTTGGGAGAGAGAAGGAAAATCTACTTGGACAACTTACTACATAGGAGAGAATGCTATCAGAGAACCACCCCCAATTCCCCTCCCCTGCCCCCTGCCACGATGAATGAGCAAAAACAAAACAAAGCCCCACACCTTCAGGGACCCAGCTGTCACGTGAATTAAACTATACCAGAGGATGGAAATAGGAAGGGTCCAAAAAATTTTTAAGAAGTATTGCAAAATTGAAATAAAAGCTCAGTGAAAATGGCCCGACAAAAAAGAACATAAACAAAGTTCTTATACATATCAGTGCAAAAATTTACATAAGATCAGCAAACAGAATCATCTATTGACATATTGAAAGAATAGTGTGCCACGACCAAAAGTGGGGTTCTACTAAGAATGCAAAGTCATTAAGATAATCGAGAGTAAAAGTTACCATATTAATAGATCAAAAGACACATATCATCTCCACATATGCTGAAAAGGCATTTGACAAAATTCAACATCCATGCTTAATTTAAAAAACAAAAATTTCTTAATAAAAGAGGTGAATTAAATACTTCCTCTACATAATGTATCCCAAAACAATAACCAGCTAGATGGGAGAACCCTAGACACAATCCCATGAAAGACACAGAAAGACAAGCATATCCATCATTACCATTATTGCTGACAATACGAAAAAACGTCAAGACAAAACAAAGTTCAAAAATACATGCTCAACTACACTTCTGATAAAGAGAAATGCAAATTAAAATTACAAGAAAATAAAAAACTTTATTAGATTGGCAATGATCAAAAAGTATAAGACCCTGTTGACAAGGTATGCTCAAACTGGCATGCATACATTGTCATTAGGAGTATAAATACATATAATCTCTATGGATATTGGTAATAGCCACTAAATTTGAAAATTTACTTACCCTTCCATCTAGCAATTCTTCTTCTGGAATTTATCCTAGAGATTTACTCGTACTTGAGAGAGATGATACGTGTATGAAGATACACCGCAGCACTTTTCGTGCTGTTATGTCCCTTAATAGGGAACTGATTACATAAATTACAGGATATCCATAAATGGGAACACTATGCTGGCAGTGAAAAGAAAAATAGTGGCTCTAAACAATGTACCTATGTGAAATGATTTCCAAGACGTGACAAATGTGCTTTAAAAACAAGAATACATGCACATTCTTGCAAAGCATATGTTATATCTGGAAATTTCCACAAGAAACTTATACAAGGATGCCTCTGGGGAAGGGAACTGGGTGATTAGGAAAGGTATGTGAAGGAGGCTGCACACCATTTGAACTATCTGAATTTTGTACCATATGCATTTCTAAAAACTAATAGAGGGAAATACGGGAAAAAACGGGGGGAAGCATAAGACAATGGATATGAAATTTTTGTATAAATATTTATTAGTCCTCTAAACAGACAGAAGAAATATCAGAGGAAACACTGTTACTTTTTACTACATCTAAATTTTAAACATCCCATTTCAAAAACACCAAAATTAGGGGCTGGCCCGGTGGAATAGTGGTTAAGTTTGTGTGCTTTGCTTCGGTGGCCCAAGGTTCACGGATTCGGACCCTGGGCATGGACTACAGACCACTCATCAAGCCATGCTGTGGCAGCATCCCACATACAAAATAGAGGAAGATTGGCACAGATATTAACTCAGAGACAATCTTCCTCAAGCAAAAAGAGGAAGATTGGCAACAGATGTTAGCTCACGGCCAATCTTCCTCAACAAAAATAAAGAAAGAAAGAAAAACAGAAAGAATAAGGAAGACTGAGTTCACAAGAATTTAGGGGGGTTAAGTTAAACATAGTAAGAACAAAAGGAATTACTGAAAAGTATCTTTTAAAAACCTAGGTTAAGCAAGATTATGTATCACTGGTATTTTCCATGAAATTCAGTTAGAAAAGTTTTCCTGATGGTGATACAGACAAAATGACAGAGTTTTAAAAGAAGGAATATGACAGGATAAGTATTTCAGGTGAGAAAAAAAATCTACTTTTAAAGATTTAAAAATGAATTATGACACAGAGAAAGTGACATACAGAAATTTATGCAAAGAATACATAGAAAATAATGAGAGCCAAGAGCAAAGGATAACAGAAGAGAAATAAAAGAAGACCCATGAGAAAAGGGAAGAAAATGCTTCCCCATCAGTTTGTTTGCCAAAAATAGTAATTACCTGGTAGTTAAGAAACTATGCTTATACTTGGAATCTGCCATGCCAAACTCTACTTAGGGATATGGAGATGAAAACTAGAAAGGGTCAGAGAGTCAGTGAACAAGCCAACCACGGGAGAATGTGGAAGGAACTGAGAATGGACAGAAGGTAGAAACAGACAAAGGATACCCTGACAAGTGCCTGAGATGGGGAGGGAAACACACATAAAGAGACTGAGGAGTGCAGGGCGGAAGGCTATGGGCCTGAGGCCCCGTGAAGGGAGCAGCTCTCCACAGGAGAGGAGAATGAGGAGAAAAATAGCAAGTCATTTGACACAAGGATGACATTAAGAAGAGGAAACTAGTGTCAGGGGCCCCAGCCCTGCTGCACAGACACAGGCCCGCCTAAGATGAGCCTTCTGACCAAGAACCTCCTCCTCACTTCTGTGTGCTGAGCTGCTGCTTGAAATGGTTCCCGCCTCACCCACCTGCACAAGAACCTGATGGAACTTCCTGTACTTCCATCCATGGCTCTGCCCCCTGCTTCAACTAGGTGATTAGTTTGGGTCTGGAAGAGAGCAGCCCTGTTCACAGGGAAAGAAAAGGAATGTGACCATGGTTACGGGCGCAAGGAGTTATCCCAGACCTCAACCTCAACTCCGGGGTCTACAATGGGCGTGGGTATGTCAGGGAGCCTTAGAGTGTGGCATCAAGGAGGTCCAGATCACGTAGTCATAGAAATGTAGGAGGGAAAGTCTGTTAGAAAACTGGGCCTCCTTGAGGATAAGAAACTCCTGTTGTTGGTGGCAGATGAATCCTGACATGGAAAATTTAGGGAACTGGGCTCAACTACACACAAAGCTGCCCATCTCAAATTCTGTAAGATTCTGACCTTTCTGACGGGTGGAAGGAGCATAAACTCCAACCTCTAAGCCCACGCTAAAACAAAACAAAACAAAACAAAAAAACTCACCCATTTAAGATTTTTAAACACGCCAAATCATTTATCTTGTGAAAATGCATAGTTGCCCAGTAGACCAATTCTTCTTTTTTTTTTGAGGAAGATTAGCCCTGAGCTAACTACTGCCAATCCTCCTCTTTTGCTGAGGAAGACTGGCCCTGAGCTAACATCCATGCCCATCTTCCTCTACTTTATATGTGGGACGCCTACCACAGCATGGCTTGCCAAGCAGTGCCATGTCTGCACCCTGGATCCGAACCGGCGAACCCCGGGCCACGGAAGCGGAACGTGTGCACTTAACTGCTGCGCCACCAGGCCGGCCCCCCAATAGGCCAATTCTAAGTCAAAGAGAAAGACATCCTTACCCACAAATACTGGATTTCCATAGTTTTCCAGCATCACATCCCTGTACAGGGCCCGCTGAGCAGCATCCAGGTATCTCCATTCAATCTGGGTAAAGGCCACAGCCACATCCCCAAATGTCAGTGATCTCTGCAAAACCAGACCCAATGCTGTTCATCCAGGCCGCTGACACCCTCGCCCCTGAGGTAGGGAGCCAAGAAGGCCTCACAAAAGGAAAGCAAGAAATTCAAGGCAAGTTGCTGATAGTTCAGATTGTTTGGGAGGCAAGCGCGACACAGTTAACAAAAGAACGGAGGAGAAAAGGATGACATGTTCAGAGAGAAGACCTGCTTCACAGGAATGAAGAACTAAAAGAGGAGAAGCTGGAGAACCCAGCGAGGCGTGAGAGGAGGTTGGACCCCTCACTTCAGCAACACCGCTCTCCTCGTCTTCTTCCAGCACACCCAGCACGCTCCTTTCCCCGGGCCTGGCGTCTGCTCATCCCTCACTTCATTGGTCTTTGCTTAAAAGTCACCTTCTCAGAAAGGTCTTCTCTTTTCTCTTCTCCTATCCTCACCATGACTCACTTAAAACATTTTTCTTCACAGGATTTCTCACTGCCTGGCAGGAGAGGTGTAGATTTACTGTCAATATCTCCTATAATGTGAGCTCCAGGAGGGCAGAGACCACTTGGGTCACTGCTGTCTTCCCAGCCTAAAACACTGCTTGGCACACGCAAGTGTTCAAGGATTTGTCAATCAACACGTTAACAGAAACTCTGAAAGAAATGCAAAGTGATATTGGCTTTATCCTAGAATTTACAGGGACTATGGTCTGACTCTGGGGCAGAATATTAATGTACATATTTTTTTTAATTGCCATTCATAGCAGTAGCAACTTAACATGTACTAGTCACAGTGCCAGGTCCTAAGATATACGCCATCTCTCTGAATTCCCACCACACCTATATAAAGCATTACTGTATCTATTTTATAGCCAAGGGTACTAAGCCTCAGAGAGTTGAAAGAACTTGCTTCAGGTCAAAGGGCTGGTTGGGGAGTACAGTATAAAAAGCAGCTACAAAAAGTGGTAATGAGACTACGGAGCAAACTGGAAGAAATAGCTCTGACATATTAAAAGGAAAAAATGGGTTAGTCTAAAAAATACAAAGGTGTTTCAAATGAAATAATTTGATTTGTTAGCCTGATAGCAATGTGGGTAAGCTCTAATTTTTA
Source organism: Equus caballus (assembly GCF_041296265.1). NCBI lineage: Eukaryota > Metazoa > Chordata > Mammalia > Perissodactyla > Equidae > Equus > Equus caballus. The sequence continues at coordinate 82,189,556 of NC_091684.1, forward strand.
AAATTGTGTTACTCTTAGTTTGTACAATAAATATTCAAATATTCATTACCTCTTTTCAAAAAGTGATTACTTCCTGCCAACTTCCCAAAATCCTCAAAACCCAGTTTTCTCCAGGATAAAGGCAAACTCAGCCTAGCATTCTTGACCCTGAGTGTTTCCAACTTTCTTTGGAGCCAGATTGTTCTTGATCCAGCCGTAATGACTTCACTCATGTTGCAGCGCCTTCCCCTAGTCACCTCATCCTCAATTATGCAAACTTCATTTATTCTTCAGGAAGAACTAGAGCGATCACCGCCACCCCACCCTGAAGACTCCTCTGATCCCCGAAGGTCAAGTGAGAGCTGCCATCCCTGAGCCGTGCATTTCATTCACTGATACTTTAGCCTGTGTGTCTTTATATGCTGTGTCTGTCTTTCACCTTCTGTGAGTTGGCAACGTCTTTGAGGCAATAGCTATGCCTTATGTGGAAAGTATTTTTCAGTTTCTAGCACTCTAGAAAGCAGAAACAGCAATAATCTATTTAGTGAAGGACTCTGTAACCGGCAGAGGGAAGGACGTGAAGGGATGCAGTGGGGACAGGGGTCCCTTCTCTAAGAGCAGCTCCCATCCAGGATTGGCTCAGGCAGCTCGCTCCATACACAGGGCAGAGCCTCCTCCAGGCAACAGGCATAAACTCAACTTCACTTTGAAATTATGGCGATTTCTCAGGAAAAAGAAAAACCAAACTTGCCTAGATCTCAGCTCTTGGTAGTCTTGGGGCCATCTGTCTCCTGAACTGTTCTCCCAGGCAAAGGCAAAGAATCCTGAGTAAGCCAAGCTGGGAAAGAAAGGAAACACGGGAAGTCCCTCGGTGTCCTATACTAGCTAGAACTTCATCTCTGCAAGGGGGACAAGGCCGGGCCACCACCATCCCTACTCCCCACAACGGCAGGGAGACAAGTGAAGATGTTAAGGTCAAGAAGAAAGGACATGGAACGTCTGCCTGGAGCCCAGCCTTGCAGGAAGCTCCAGGCCAAGCTCTGGCTGAGTCAGGCAGCCACCTTCGCCAACATGGTGGAAAAAGTTTCGTCGGTGACTCAGTCTCCGGGCCTCGGCGCAAACCTTTAAGCTTTCTGTGACGCGCTGCTCAGGCGGTCACTCAACACTGCACGTCTCCTGAAGGTGGGGCCTTGCCCACATCTCTCAGGCCCCTCCTAACCGGCTCCTTCCTCCATCTGACCCCGAGGAGAGGAGGGCCCCACCCGGTCTCAGACCCAGCCGTGCAAGCTGCGCCTACAGCGAAGCCACTACCACCCGAAGCGGTCCAGACCGCCGACACCGGTAAGAAAGCGACGCCCCGCTCAACTCACAGGGCAGGGCCAGAAACGGAAGTGGTCGCGGAGGCCTCTGGGAAATGTAGTCTGGGGTGCAGTCTGGGGTCTTAGGCTCTGCGTCCCATCCACCGGCAGTTTGGCATCTCCTAGGGAGCTTTAGAAAGTAATGCTGCCTGGGCCCAGCTGCGGAGATTCTGAATTAATGCTCTGGGTATGATCCTGGTATCAGGGTTTTTTTTAACGCTCCCAAGTGATTCTAATGTGCAGCCAAGATTGTCATCCGCTGCTAGATTGATGAGGATCTGCGAGACATGTTTTATGTTACTTTGGGGCAGCTGTTTAGGGGTTCTTCGTTTGTTTTTCCCCCAAATATTCCTGTTTTGATTTCAAGCAAAGATGGTAAAAAAGTATAGCATAGGGGCCAGGTCCGTGGCTGAGTGATTAAGTTTGCAAGGTCTGCTTGGGCAGCCCAGGGTTTTGCTGGTTGAGATGCTGGGCACTGACCTAGCACTACTCATCAGGCCATGCTGAGGCAGCGTCCCACATAGCACAACCCGAGGCGCTCACAACTGGAGTATACAACTATGTACTGGTGGGCTTTGGGGAGAAGAAGAAGAAGAAAAAGAAGATTGGCAACAGATGTGAGCTCAAGTGCCAATCTTTAAAAACAAAAAAGTATAGCACCGAGAACAATAAAAATTACGTTCTCATCATTTGTTGACACAGATGTTGGAACAAGATTGAATCAGTTTTTAACAAATGTATTATTTTCTAGAAAAAAAATATTTCTACTTATAAACTCCAGGAACTGGACAGCTTGGGAAGGAAAATGTATCTCTTTTGTTCAATTAGGACTTTTTATTTGGAAGAAAATTTCTCAGAATGGGTCGCATGCACCACTTTAACAATGATTAACTAGTGCCTCACTATGTGCCACTCACTGTTCCAGATGCTAAGGACAGGGAAGTTGACAAGGACTCCCGCCTTGACCAAACTTTAGTCAGGCTCCTCTGATCCCTCTTCTCAACTAAGCCTTGTCTTTGGCCTGCTGAGCCCGATTTTAGCAAAGAATCCTACTAAGCCAGTTCATCAAGAATTCCCCCACCCTTGATATCCAATCAAGCTCCTCTTCCTGCACCCTTGATATCTAATCAAGTCCCTCTCCCGGCCACCACCACACCCTTGACACCTAACCGATTTCTTCTTAGTAATTTTCCATCTACCCTCTCACCCCGACAGTTGGCTGTGAATCCCCACTTGTCCCTGTGTTATTGGGAGTTAAGTTCAAGCTCTCTCTCTAACTGCAGTAGTCCTGAATCAAGTCTTCTTTGCAGGTTTCAACAAGTGTCAGAATAATTTCTCTTTCACACAGTGAACACAATAATTAATGTCGCTCCTCTCAAAGATCTTACATTCCAATTGGGGTCAGGAAGAGAGGAATTAAACAAAAGCAGGGCAAAGAGGTGGAGGAAGGATTCTTATTGAATATAGAGCTGTAAGGACTGGTCTCTTTGATAAGAGATCATATGAGTAGAAGTCTGAAGGAAGTGAGGTAATAAGAAGGAGCATATCTGTGGGGAGTCTGTTCCAGGGGGATGGAACAACAGATGCAAAGCCCCTATAGAGAGTGTGCTTGGTTTATTTAAGGAATAGCAAAAGGTCAATGTGGTTAGAACACTAAAGACATAGGAAAAGCCCAGATCATATTTGTGATGCTTAATTTCATATGTCAACTTGAAGGGGCTCAGGGATGCACGATAGTTATAAAACATTATTTCTGGGTGTGTCTGTGAGGGTGTCTCCGGAACAGATTAGAATTTGAATCTGTAAACTGAGTAAAGAAGATCCACCTTCACCAGTGTGGGCAGGCATCATCCAATCCATTGAGGTCCCAGATAGAACAAAAAGGTGGAGGAAGGATGAATTCTTTCTTTCTTCTTGAGCTGAGGCATCCATCTTCTTCTGCTCTCAGACATCAAGCCTCTGGCTCTCACACCTTCAGACCTGGGACTTACACTGGCACACCACCCCTCTCTTCTCAGGCCTTTGGTCTCAGACTGGGCATTACACCACTGACTCCCCTGGTTCTCAGATCTTTGGACACAGGCTGAATTACACCACTGGCTTTCCCCATTCTCCAGCTTGCAGATAGCAGGGGATGGGACTTCTCAGCCTCAATAACCACATGAGCCAAGTAATTAATTAATTAATTATACACACAATTGGTTCTGTTTCTCTGGAGAACCCTGACTAAAGAATGTTGGTTCAGGGGCAGGCCCAGTAGCACAGCAGTTAAGTTTGCACATTCCACTTCGGCATCCCGGGGTTCGCTGGTTCAGATCCCGGGTGTGGACATGGCACCGCTTGGCAAACCATGCTGTGGCAGGTGTCCCACATATAAAGTAGAGGAAGACGGGCACGGATGTTAGCTCAGGGCCTGTCTTCCTCAGCAAAAAGAGGAGTGCTGGCAGCAGATGTTAGCTCAGGGCTAATCTTCCTAAAAAAAATAAAAATTAAAAAAAGAGAATATTGGTTCATTTAGTCCACTGTAAGAATATTGGTTTTTATTTTGAATAAGAAGCCATCAGAATGTAGAAACATTGGAATCCTCATTCATTGTTGGTAGGATCATAAATGGTGCAGCCACTTTGGAAAACAGTTTGGCAGTTCCCAAAAACATTAAACATAGAGTTACCATGTCACTCAGTGATTCTATCCCTAGATACATACCAAAGAGAAATAAAAATATGCATCCACACAAAAACTTGCACGCAAGTGTTCATAGCAGTGTTACTCCTAAGAGCCAAAAGTGGAAACAACACAAATGTCCATCAACTGGTGAATGGATAAACAAAATCTGTTGATCCAAATAATGGAATAATATTCGGCAGTAAAAGGAAAATGAAGTACTGATACACACTATATAATCAATGAAGTCTGAAGAAAATACTAAGTAAAAGAAGACAGTCACAAAATACAATATATTGTATGATCCCATTTATATGAAACGTCAAAAAAAGGCAACTCTATAGGGACAAAAATAGATTACTGGTATCCAGTGGATGGAAGGAAGGAGGAATGGGGAGTGACTGTTAATGGGTATGGAGTTTCTTTTGGGGGTGATGAAATGTTTTAAAATTAGATAGTAATTATATTCGTTTCCTAGGGCTACTTTAACAAAGCACCACAAACTTAAATGATAGAAATTAATTTTCTCACAGTTCTGGAGACTAGAAGTCCAAAATCAAGGTGTCAGCAGGGTTGGTTCCTTCTGAGACTTTGGATAGAATCCGTCCTTGACTTTTCATGGTTGCCATCAATCCTTGGCATTCCTTGACTTGCAATTCACATATGAATTGGGGGTTGGGGGGGACACAATTCAACCCCTAATATTTAGTTTTGTGTTTATGTTTTGCCTTTAATACTCTGCAATTTATTTTATAAAGTTCACATCTTATAAGAGAGAGGATCTAAGTTTGTCTCAAATGAATATATAATCTTTCCAGCACCATTCATTGAAAAGTCTGTTCTTTCCTCCACTAAACTGAAATGCCATCATCATCTTATGCCCCACTATACTGTCACCCAAACAACAGTGTTGGGGATTTCTCAACCTGTGCTGTTTTTCCAGAAGCACAGGGCTCAGATAAAGTTCAACATTTTCACTATTAATAAGGAGTGATTAAGTAAATTATCGTAAATCCATCTGACAAAATACTAGGCAGCCATTAAAAATATCAATGTAGATATAGACATATGTTACATAAATATGCTGACAAAATATTGCTGAGTGAAAAAAATCACTTTCCAAAACAGCCTGTGTAGTAAACCCCACATAACATCTCACATAATAATGAAATAATGCCAATAAAGTGCTCAGCAGAGGCCCACTGCAAGGTCTTGACTTATGTCAATTCTACTTGAGTTATCTCACTTAATCCTCAAAGCAACACTATGAGGTAGATACTATGACTATCCTCAATAGCAAAAGCTTTTTGTTATAGAAATTTGAAAATAGACATGATGTAGAATAATATAATGAGCCTCCATGTATCCATAACCCAGATTCAAGGTTGTGCCCATTTTCTTTTATCTATCTATCTCCCCATGTCTTTGGTTTTCTGGATTATTTAATCTGCAAATAACCTGGTATACATCCTACCTAAGGGCATTTTATTTCATTTTTTACATTGTACTATTGTCACACTTAATAAGTAATAACTTGAGAGACTGAATATGCAAATCGACAACGGCAAGACCATAGATAAACAATCTGCAGCAACCAGCCCAGGAAACCAACCGACAATCCACAATGTCCAGCCCAGGAAACCAGCTTGCTAAGACTTGTAGGAAGTCAGACCACAATCTCTAGCAGTCAGCCCAGGAAGCCAAACTACCAATCACCCCCAAATAGTCAGGTCTTAATTAATAACTGACAGCATCCCTAATTTTTGTCCCCACTTCCAACTGAGCACCAACCAGAGAAAGGCAAGTACACTTCCCTACCAATCACATAGGACACCCTCTTCTACTTAGCTGCTACCAATTTCCCCTCGCTGACAGCCTGCTATCAAGGCGTACCTGAAGCCTTCCCTTTTTTCCACTCTAAAGCTTTCCCACTCCTCTGTCTGCTTTTGAGCCTCTGCCAAAATGCAAGTGATGGTAGCTGACTCCGTTTCCATAGCAAGCTTTGAATAGACTTTGCTTATTCTCATTTGGTTGGTCTTCAATTATTTCCACAAATTCTTTAATGTCTAATATCCAGTCCATACGCAAATCTCTCTAAGTGCCTCATAGATTTCTTGTATACCTGGTTTGTTTGAATCAAATAGAGGAGCTCTTCAAGTCAGCCCTGGGTCCTTATGACATGATGGTGGTAGTCTTTGGTGCTTCTTTGTTCCCTAGCAGACAAGTTGTCCCAGGCTCACACTATGCTTTGCCACGAGTGAGCCGTTTCTCCAAAGAGCCCTGGCTTCTTCAGGTTCCTGCAGTCTTGTGGATTCACCTACAAACTGGAGCTTGTGGAGGAGTCTGACGAACCTTAGCCCAGTTTCAACAGTGTTCTCATCTTCTTGCTGACAATTCCAGTCAGAGTGGGACTCTCTTCTTTGAGGGCTGTGTTATCTGTTGGCAGTTTCTGTCTTTTGGGTTTCAGGATCTTTGCTCTCTTGGCACAGCTGCTGAGCATGGTAGTGGTTTGACCCCACCCATTCTGTGATTTGTGGGGATACCCTGACTCTAGTTTTGTTGAAGATACTGTCCAGTGGGATGTTTCTCCCGCTATCCTAGTGACTCGATCCATTTTTATGAGCGACTGGGGAGATTCAAAGACTCTGCTGCCATGCGGATCTCACCCTGTTCCCCATTTCATTTCACAGATGAGGAAGATTTAGAGAGGATAAATAATGTGGCCTCAGTTTGCTCATCTGCAAAATAGTTAATAATCTCTGCTTGTCTACTTTCCAGGACTGTTGTGAGAATTAACTGAGATAAAAGAAATGAAAAGCCAGAGATTCAAAGAGAGGGAAGCCACAGAGAGCAAGCACAAGGGCACACACCCCTGGAGCAGGCGCAAAACATCCTCCCCTAGTGCCTCCAGGTCCAAGGACATGCTTCTAATGACTGCTGCCCCCTGAAGGTCAATAATGAGGATGATAACAGCTAACCTTTATTGCCGGGTGCTGGAATAAGCACCTTCCGTACGTTATTTCACGTAGAACTCACGACAGCCTGAAGGAGCAGGTATTGTGAGCCTCATTTTACAGAGGAGGAAATCAGTGCTTAGAGACATTGATAAACCTGCTCATGGTGCCATAGTTTTCTGGTGGCAGAGCCTGTATTTAAACCCAGGCTATCTCACTCCGCAGCCCCTGTCTTTTGCTGCTCTGCTTTGGCTCCTGGAATGCAGACAGTGCAGGTTTCCACTGAAGAAGAGGAAAGACAGAGGACAGAGGAGGTGACCCTGGAGGGGCTGCTTAGGATGCTCTCTGTGAAGAGGCTTCGGGCAGCCGCTCTCAGTATCCTCTTTCTCGGAGGCAGGTGACTGAAATGAAGGCAGGGCATAGCACACCTTCTGGCTTAGCCTACGAGATGGCAATTGCCCACTAAGAGTCTTTCGAAGAGTCCATGGGAGCATGCCCCTCTCCTAGGGTTGCCAGATAAAATACAGGATGCCCAGTAATATTTGATTTTCAGACAAATATTGCAGGGGACACACATTTTCTAAAAATAATAATAATAATCATTGTTTATCTGAAATTCAAATTTGGCTGGACATACTATATTATAATTTGCCAAATTTGGTGACCCAACCCTCCTCACTCCATATAGATTTACATTTCTATTATGCTAATACAACATCTAAAAAGCCACGGTTTTTTGGTTTAAAGATTTCCAGATCTTTAGGGATATCCTGTGATACATTTAAGCTTGGCTGGGGGGACACCCCTTAAGTTGTTATCTACTCATCAGTGTCCTTAGTTGGCTGAGCCCAACATCTTTGAGAAAATCAACAGCAGGGTTTGAAGAAAGGTGGGAAGTACAGCAACAACACATGATCGGGGGAAGAAGGTGATGGGGAGGAGAGAGGATTCACGGTGCTGAAAACTCTCCTCATCCCAGTGCTGGTGTGGCCCTGTGGAGAAACAGCATTTTGTGTGACAAGGGACACAAAATATATTCGCTGAAAGCTTTTGAATGAATAAGTGCAGGAATGATGCTGAGTTGCATCTGGCAGCATGTGCACTATAAGGATGAGTTTCTACAACCCTGATGCTGTCTGCCCAGACCCCTAGCAGGGCAGCACCGAGAGGCCTTCATTACTGGGCAGCACTGACTTCCCTCCTCGCTCTTCCCCTGCTTGCCTGGCTCCACTTAAGCAATTCTCCTCTTTTCTCTCAGCCTCAGTTCTCAGTCTGAAAAGTGAAGAGGGCTGGACGAGACCCTCCTCATCACGCTCTCTATTTCCATGGCTTCACAGCATTTGAGGACATCTGAGGGCAACCTGGGAAATAGAGCTGGAGACATTGTTAGACCTTGCAGGGATCTGGATGGAGAGCTCTGTGTTCCCCTGCTCTAGCCAGGATCCAGGCCAGGTGAGGAAAGGGCTCAAATCTACATAGAAGCCTTGGCCTCCCTTTTCCAGCTCCAACTGGGATTTCCCCAGGTTTTCTAGGAGTCCAGTATGGTCGGACCTCCATCTGCAACCGCCATGGTTGGCCTGGTGTATTTCTGTGTTTAGGGTGATCCGCCAGCAGGCTGAACTGGAAGGTTCAAGGGTCCAACAGAAGCTCCCTTGCTCATCTCTAACCTGGCCTGTTCCATTTGTGATCTGAGTTTGAATCCTGGCTCTGCCATTTATCAGCAACAAGATCTTAAGCAAGTTACTCTCTCTCTCATCTGCTGTGCCTTCATTTTAAGATGAGTGTAGAATGACCCCTACTCTACAGCACTGTTAACAGGCAAGGATAAACGTTGAGCCCTTAGTCCAGTGCAGGGCAGCCAGGAGGAAATCAGTAAATAGAGTCCCTCTACCTTTCTTTCTGTGTGTCTCTCAAGGGCTCCCCAGCTAAAGCCTAAAGACCCAGGTGCTCTCTGACCAGTGCTTCTCCAGGTCCCAAGACCTCAACAGGCAGAAGATGTGCATCCTAAATGAAGACCTCCCAAGCTTCTTCTCAGAGTGCCCGGCCCTGGCAATACAGAGAGCATCCTGGATGGGCAGGGCTCAGCTGGGGCTTGATGGTCTCAGGAGGCTTGCACTACTGCTGCCCTTCTCTGGGGTCAGGGTTGGGATCAGCTGAAGAGAGATGGCAAAAGGGTACTGGATGGGGGTGGGGCAAGATCAGGATAGAACTGAAAAGAAAAAGCACTGTTAGATCATCCACACAACAGATCATTTGCCTTGGAAAACAGATACAAACCTCATTCCTATGAGCCTCAGTCCCACTGTTTAAGTAAAAGGTTCCTTACCATATTGTGAGCCCCCTAAACAGGGCCCAAGAGGGCCTACCCAGCATCAGCGGTAATCACTCCACCATGAAGGGTGCAGTGCTGTGCCTCCCACCCCTGACCTCTTCCCAGCTAGTATCTCTGGGCTGGGTTCTGAGGTCATACATGAGAGTCTTCAGGCAGCACAGAGCAGCCCCACTTTCCCAAGTTCATGGAACAGTTAAGGTTGACATGAGCCTGCCATAGCCGAGGACTGCTAGAATCATGGACTCTCCTGCTAGTTTCCTCTACCACTCCTCCCCTCTTGTCCCCTGGCCGCCCAAGCTTCAGGCCAGCTGCTTGCTTGCTTTACTGTAATCCAGGGACTCTCAGCTTTTCATAGCAATTGCTTCTAAGTCTGTGTACTGCCCTTCTCTTCACAGACTTCCAAGGTTCAATACTGATGGGGATTCCTATGGAATCTGGGTTTTCACCACTCCACTGTGATCCCTAGTGATCCCCTGGAAGGCTCATGGAGTGGGTACAGCATATAATGAACATGCCAATAGAAGTTACCAAATATGAAAACAGAGAGAATGGGAAAAAATGAACAGAGCCTCAGGGACCTCTGTGTTTATTTAAAAAAAAAAAAAAACTAACATTCCTATCACCAGAGTCCCAGGAGGAAAGGAAAGTGTGGGCTTAAAAAAATCTGAAGGAAATAATGGCTGAAAGTGTCTCAAATTTGATGAAAAGCATAAACCTACAGAAACACGAGGCTGAACAAATCTCAAATAGGATAAATGCAAAGAAATCCATGTCAAGACACATCATAATCAGACTTCTGAAAATCTAAAAGAAAAAATCTTGGAAAAAAGGCTGGAGAGAAACAACATATTACATAGAGGGGAACACCGATTAAAATGACACGGGATTTCCCATCTGCAACCACAAAGGCCAGAAAGAAGTGGCACAACATTTTTCAAGTAGTGAAAGAACTGTAAATACCAAATTCTATAGCCAGTGAAGGAGGGGCCATTCCAGTGGCATAGTGCTTAAGTTTGTGCCCTTCCCTCCAGCAGCCTGGGATTCACAGGTTCAGATCCCATGTGTGGACCTACTCACCATTCATCAAGCCATGCTGTGGCAGCATCTGATCTATAAGCAGAGGAAGACAGGCACAGATGTTAGCTCAGGGACAATCTTCCTCACACACACACACACAAAAAAAGCAAAGAAGAAGGAAGGGGAAATAAAGACATTCTCAGATGAAGGAAAACTAGGAGAATTTACCATTAGTAGACATACCCTTAAAGAATGGCAAAATAAAATTCTTCAAACAGAAAGGAAATGATAATAAAATAGGGTTCAGAACTTCAGAAAAGAAAGAAGAACAAAGGAATGAGTAAAAATGGGGGGTAAATATAATATACTGCTGTTTCCCTCACAAGTTTCTTAAACCCTAGCTGACAGTTGAAGCAAAAATTATAACATCATCTGATACAGTGTTCAATGTACCTAGGGGAAATATTTAATACAACTATAACTTTTTAAACAGGGGGGTAAAAGGAAGTAATGTTTCTGCACGTCACTCAAAGTGGCAAAAAACTGATACCAGTAGACTGTGATAAGTTACACATGTATATTGTAATACTAGAGCAACCTCTAAAAAAACTATACAAAGCAATATATCAAAAGACTTATACAAATTTTAAGTGGAACTATCAAAACTTTCAAGTAACCCACATGAAAGCAGGAAAAAGAAAAGAACTAAACAAGAACAAACAAAAAATAAAATGACACACAGCCCTAACATATCAATACCTACTCTAAATATAAATGGCATAATATGCCAATCAAAAGACAGGTATTGGGGCCAGCTCGGTGGCATGGGGGTTAAATTCACACATTCCGCTTTGGCAGCCCAGGGTTTGCCAGTTCAGATGCCGGGTGCAGACCTACACACCACTTGGCAAGCCATGTCAAGCTGATGCGGGGTCGGTGAGCCGAGGAGTCAAAAGAAAGATTTCTTAGACTCTCAAGATCTGGCAGTGGTGCTCTTTTATTTAGAGAATAGTGTGGAATAGCATGGGGACAGGACCCATGGGCAGTCAGAGCTTCTGCTGCTGCCACTTCTGCTGCCCCCGCTGGCATGGGGACAGGACCCATGGGCAGGCAGAGCTGGTGCGTGGGGACAGGACCCACGGGTGGTCAGAGCTCCTGCTGCTGCCCCCGCTGGCATGGGGACAGGACCCATGGGCAGGCAGAGCTGGTGTGTGGGGACAAGACCCACGGGCAGTCAGAGCTCCTGCTGCTGCTCCCGCTGGCATGGGGACAGGACCCATGGGCAGGCAGAGCTGGGGTGTGGGGACAAGACCCACGGGCAGTCAGAGCTCCTGCTGCTGCCCCGAGTTGAGGGTTAGGGCTAATTTTATAAGGCATGGGTACGTGACTTATTTTTACTGGAAAAAAGAAAAGATGATGTAAAAAGTCATTAAATGATTTCAGTGCAGATGGGGTCTGGTTATTGTGCGGTCATATAACTTTAGATATGAATCTAGCCATATAGATCGGCATGCAGGTGAGGATGCCCTGGGCTTCTCTCCCAGGGGCAGTCCTAATTCATACCATAAAAAAAGTCCACTGGGTCATATAGTTTGGCATGTAGGCCAGGTCACCTTGGGCTTCTCTAGCTGGGGCAGCCTTAATACACATCAAAGCAATGCTGTGGCAGGCATCCTACATATAAAGTAAAGGAAGACGGGCATGGATGTTAGCTCAGGGCCAGTCTTCCTGAGCAAAAAAGAGGAGGAATGGCAGCAGATGTTAGGTCAGGGCTAATCTTCCTCAAAATAAATAAATAAATAAGACAGGTATTGGCACAATGGATTTTTTTAAAAAAATATCCCAACTATATGCTTTCTTCAAGAAATTCACATCAAACATAATGATATATGTAGGTTGACAGTAAAATAGTGGAAAAAGATACATCATGAAAATTATGTAACGATAAAAGGGTCAATCCATCAGGAAGACATAGTGGTCATAAATGTGTATGCATCAAAAAGTAGCTTTGAAATACATGAAGCAAAAACTGATAGAGTTGAAAGGAGAAGTAGAAAAACCCACAATTACAGTTGGGGACTTCAACACCATACTGTCAGCAATTGTTAGAACTACGAGATGGGAATCAGCAAAGATACAGAATGACTGAACAACACTATCAACCAAAAAGATCTAATTGACATTTATAGAACATTCCATCCAACAGCAGCAGAATACACGTTCTTTTCAAGCACCCATAGAACATTCACCAAGATAGACCATATCCTGGGTCATAAAACAAACCTCAACAAATTTAAAAGAATTGAAATCACACAAAGGACAGTCTCTGAGATAATGGAATCAAACTATAAATCAATAATAGAAAGACAACAGGAAAATCTTCAAACACTTCAACTCACTTCTAAGGAGGAAAACTAAAAGGAAATTAAAAACAATAAATAGAACTTCAGGATGAAAATACAGGATGTCAAAATTTGTGCTAAAATAGTACTGAGAGGGAAATCCTTAGCACTTAATGCTTATATTAGAAAAGAGGAAAAGTTTCAAATGATAATCTATGAGCCTATCCCAACAAACTAAAAATGAATGCAACAAAAGCATAAGAAAAGGAAACAAATGAAATTGAAAACAGATAAAAGAGAAAATTAACGAAACATAAACCTTGTTTTTCAAAAAAATCAATGAACTGATAAATCCCTAGCATAAAAGGAGAGAAGACACAAATCACCAACACCAGGAACAAGCCAGAAGATATCGCCATAAAGCCTGCAGTCAGTAAAAAGGAAAAAGAGGGAATACTACTAACAACTCTACATTCATAAACTTGACAACTTCGAAGTGAGAACCAGAAAGACCAAAAACAAACCAAAATAAAATAGATAATCTGAATAGTCATAAACCATTAAAGAAACTTAACTTGTAATTTAAAATAAAAAGAAATCTGTAGGCTCAGACTGTTTCACTGGAGAATTCTGCCAAACATTTAAAGAAGAATTAACATAAATTTTACACAATCTCTTCCAAAAAATAAAAGAGGAGGAAACTCATTTTCATTTCCAACTCATTTTATGAGGCCAGTATTACCCTAATACCAAAATCAAAGACAGTATCAAAACAACAATTAAAAAAATACAGACCAATAACTCTCATGAACTTAGATACAAAAATCCTCATCAAAATATCAAATCAAATCCAGCAAAGTATAAAAAAGATAATGCACCATGACCAAGTGGAATTTTTTCCACGTATGCAAGACTAGTTCAATATTTGAAAACCTATTAGTATAGTCTACCATATCAACAGACTAAAGAAGAAAAATATTAAGACCAAATCAATTGTTATAGAAAAAGCATTAGACAAAATCCAACAACTATTCATGATAACAATGCTCAGCCAACCATGAATAGAAAGGAACTTCCTCAAACTGCTAAAGACCTAAAACAACATCACACTTAAAGACTGAAGGCTTTATCCCTAAGATCAGTAACAAACAAGCATGTCTGCTCCCACGTCTCTTATTCAACATAGTGCGGGAAGTTCTAGCTAGGGCAGTAGGTAAGAAAAAACATAAAGGGGATACAGATCAGAAAGAAAGAAGGAAAACTGCGGCTATTTGTAGATGATACAATTGTCTATGTAGACAATGTCAAGGAAGCTTTTAAAAAAAACCCACCTATAACCACTAAGTGAGTTCAGCAAGGTCAAAGGATCCAAGATCAACAGACAAAAATCAATTGATTTGCTACACGCTAAAGAACAAGCACATGACAATTAAAATTAAAAACACACTATCATTTATGATCCTCCCAAAAAACTTAAATACTTAGGTATAAACTTAACAAAATATGTACGGGGTCTAATCCTGAAAATTACAAAATTTAGTTATGCAAGACATTACTATAGAAAGAAATTGGGTAAAGGGTGAAGAGACTTCCCTGTACAATTTTTCCAAATTCCTGTGAATCCATAATTATTCTAAAATAAAAAGTTTTAAATATATATGAACTGAAAAAAATGGAAATAATGCAATATACAGGCAGTAATGGGTGAATACATGCTACAAATGACTATGGTTGTGTGGGAACATGCTTTGAGAGGGTACAGACTGTGTGTATGTCTACAGTTTGTATGAAAGAATAATGGGTATATGCTTGTGGGAAGGTTGACCACTGTCAGGAGAATGCCATTCAGCACACATCCCAAGCTCTCACCACCACCCTGTATAAAGTGAGAAAATGTGATCATTCTCTAGGGATTCTAAATTACAGAATACGATGTGACTGTCTTTGTCCCCACACTAACCACTGCCAAGGCCCCTCAACTCATCCCTACAAACACCGCCTGACATCTTCTAAGTACAGAGCACCACATTTCAGTGATAATCACCTTCAACCCTAGAGAGCACCGGAAAGTTTCTAAAACACTTTAGCCTACTTTGCCTTCCTGGGGGTCTCAGTGAAGGAGGCTGTGGTTACTGACTCCATTTTATAAATGAGAAAACCAAGTCTTGGAGGAGAGAAGGATTTGAAAAAAGCAGAGTAATAATAAAAGGAGCCAACTGCGAAGAACTTTGTGCTCTGGATTCTAAGAAAAAAACCTAGGTTTGAATACATCCTCTGCCCCTTATTATGAGACATTATGCTTCTTAAAGCCTTTAAAATGTAAAAGCTATAAAATGGGGTCACACTACCTACCTCATTAGGGTGTATGGAAAGATTACAGGAGATAAAGGTATAGTGTTTGGCACATATATGCTAATTATTGTGCTTAATTTATTAAAAGACAGACAGAATCAGGATTTTTCACTGCTAACTGGGCTGCCTGCCATTCTTGTCTTTCTTCTTCCTTACTAGATCATTAATGGGATCAATTTTTGTACTGTTTCATGTTTTTAAAAAATGGTTATCTCCTGATTTCGGGTCTACTGTACTATATCTACCTATTAAATCAAGCTTGTTAACTGTGTTTTTCTTTTTCTATATCCCAAGCAGATTTTTATTGACTTGATTTTTTCTGTAAGAGGTATCTCAAAATACCCCACTATGATAGTAACTGTCAATTTCTCCTGTTCTAAAAGTTTCTGATTTATATATTTTGAACCTAGGTTGTTGAAATTAATGATTTTACACTGGATTGGTAGGGAACAAAACCTAATTACAGCGGGTTCAAGAGAACATGGGAGATTTTTGTTTAAGTATCTTTAACAGTTCCTGGAACATAGTATGCCTTCAAATAATGTTTCCTAAATAAATGAACTTCGGACGTGAGACGGAGATCCCGAGGGGCACAAAGCTATTTTAGAATATTTTTAAAGGTAAAGACGAAATTACGGCTGACATCTAAGTTCATTTCCCCCACTAGCACTTTAACAAAACGAAAACACCTTAATGGATATTCTTAAAGTAATTCTTACGCCTATGTACTAAAAAAAATAAAAACAGGATAACGTGAATGAACTATTCGCTAACAAACAACCACAAGCAGCAGCAACCGCATCACGAACCCACCCTCGACGCAGCGCCTCGTGAAGGCGGGTATCAGCGCCAGAAGAGGGCGCCGGAAGTAGGCGTGGCCCGCCCGCGGCTTTCTGGGATTTGTAGTTCTGGGCCCTAGGCGCGGGCGCGGGTCAGTATCCGGAATCCTGCGCTGCCAGGTGTCGGTTCCCACGTGGGAGGTGAGACGCGTGCGGCGCCAGCGCCTGCAGGGAGGCGTCGGACCGTGGGAGTGCCGCGGGGGAGGCGCTGGAGGCCTGGCGGGGCGGCCGTGGGAGGGCGTGCGACCTGGTGGAGTTGCAGTTCCGGGCCGCACGTGTATCCGAGCGCCGCGGCCGCTGCTGCGTCCCCCTGGCCGGGCTGCGGTCACTTGGGACGAGGCGTCCCAGAGCGCTGAACTGGCCCCGACCCCAAGGGGCGCTCCTCCCGCCTGACCGAGCTCTGGCCTTGGCCAGCCTGGGGGCTTCGTAGTTGGCCACATCGGCCTTTTCCGCGGCAGGGATTGGCTTTATTCAGGGAGGTTTTCAGTGGTTGTTAGGTGACCGAGAGGGGCTCCTGTGGGGGACCGAGGTTTCTGTCCCCAAAGCGCTGTCCTCACTAAAAGGAGGCTGCGTCTGAGCCTCTGCACTCCTAAAACGATTCAGGTCGGGGAAGGCGTCTCGGGCAGTCGAAATGCATCCGAGAAGCGACACATCTTACTGCCCTGACTAGAACTTTAGGGCAGAAACCGGAAAGCCTGAGGAAATGGACACATCTTAGAGCTGCTGGGGGCTGCAGAGTTTACTTAGCCTCGTGGGTTTGGGCGGGGTTGTGGGGGATGGGTTGGCCGGCTTGATCCAAAGCCCTACGGAGAGAGGTGAGGGAGGTGCGGCGTTGGGAGCCGAGGGCGGCCTCTGGGGAGAGGGCGTGCGATGGGCTGACAGCGGGGTTAGGAGCGGGAGCTGAGGAACTTTTTTCCCACAGCCTTGCTGGACTGGCTAGTCTGTGTCCTGCAAGGTGGACTTGATTTTCATGGCTCTTCCTCTTTCCCTAACTCTACCTTTCCAAGACTCTCTCCTTCCTGAGAGGAGGAAATGACCAAGTTCCAGGTGAGTTGGGGTTTCTTCTCCCCAGAAATGCCATCTCTCTGAGAATGGACATAGCCTTTCTTTCTTGGGACTAAAGAAGAACATCAGCATTAATTGCGTGCCTGTCTGGTGTCACGTCCTGTCTTTGTTCTGTGTGTTGTTTTTCTCTTTATTGTCAGGCTTCAGCGTGAGATACAAGTATTTCATAAATATGGGTTTAGGAGCATTAATACACGAAGAGCATATAGCTATCAGATGATGTTGCCAGAATCCACACCAGTATCTACTGACTTTAAATTCCACATCATTTTTCACTGAACCACCCTCCCTCCGTGAGCTTGGTCCTCTCCCCAGAGCACTGGGCTATGTGCTTTTATTCAAAGGCTCCACACTGCTTCTTTGCCTGGTCCGCTCTCTCAAAGCCTGCCTTTTCCTGCCAGACATTTTTCTCTCACTAAAAAGTCATTCAAAGATATTACATGATCAGTCCAGTAGTAAGTGGCCTCAGGAAAACAAATGGAATTACACTAGTCCCCCCTTATCCGTGGGGGATACATTCTAAGACCCCCAGTGGATGCCTGAAACCTTGGATAGTACTAAACTCTATGTATACTATGATTTTTCCTATATGTACATACCTGTGATAAGGTTTAATTTATAAATTAGGCACAGGAGGAGATTAACAACATTAACTTCTCTTTGGCATATCTGAATTGCCAGCATCACTACTCTGGGGCTTTGGGGCCATTGTTAAGTAAAGTAAGGGTTACTTGAACACAAGCACTGCAATACCTCAACAGTCCATCTGGGAGAAGGCGGCTACCAAGTGACTACTGGGCAGGTAGCGGGTAGCTATGCAGTGTGGATATCCTGGACAAAGAGATGATTCATGTCCTGGGCAAGGTGGAGCAGCATGGTGAAAGATTTCATCATGCTACTCAAAATGGCATGCAATTTAAAACTTATGAACTGTTTATTTCTGGAATTTTCCATTTAATATTTTCAGACCATGGTTGACTGCAGCTAAGTGAAACCATGGAAAGCAAAACCGTGGATAATGGGGGCTACTGTATAAACTATGGTGCTTTTCTTCACGAGCAGAATATGTGTACGGGAAAAAAGTAGGCACATTAATGATAATCATTTTTGAAACATGAAAGAGTGAAAAATATAAGAAAGTTTGTTAAATAGCACAGTAGGTACCAGATCACTCCTAGAGATGCTCCTCAACCAAGCTATGCATCAGAATTATCTGTGGTGTTCTTTGAGAATTAAGGTTCCTAGGCACCACCAACCCCCAGACCTGCTAAAAGGAGAATTTTACTCCTTTTTTATCTGTTGATCTTTGTGCATCCAAAGATTTGTTGCACTTATTGTAAAGTATTTCTCTGCATACTGATGTGAGTATCACTAAGGTAGGTGAGATGAGTCATCTTTTATGCTCTGATTGCTTTGTTCCCTTTACCAACGTATCTACTTGTTTAATTGGTACATTAAACTCTTAAATTACCGAGTAGCACTTTTTTTAAAAGCAGTTTCTCATTTGTCTCCATAAAGCCATTTCTAGAAAGTCACCTCAAGATTGGCACTTAGAATCATAAAATGTTTGAAATGGAGGAGGCCAGCCAGTCCCCTCTCTGCCGTGCTGCTGGCATTTTGCAGAGCAGAGCTCTAATCCTGAGCGAGCTGAGGAGAAGCGCCATGTGCTTTGTTGCAGAGAGCCACAGAGTCAGAAGGAAACCCCATGTTTTCCAACTCCATGCTGTTCCTTCTCCATGGCTAAACAGGTCATCACACCAGAAGTTATTTGAATAAAATGTCAGACTGGATTTTAAGGAAAAAATAGTTGGTTCTTAACAACGCCACCAGCAAGACCATCTTTTTATTATTTTATTGAGGTCATATTGGCTTATTGTATAATTTCAGGTGTACATTATTATATATCAGTTTCTGTGTAGACTGCATCATGTTCACCATGTTCATAGTCTAGTTTTTATCCTCACCATATAAATGTGCCACTGTACTTCTTTTGCCCTACCCCCAACCACCTTCCTCTCTGCTAACCACTATTCTATTCTCCTTATCCATGTATTTATCTTCCACATATGAGTGAAATCATACAGTGTGTATCTTTCTCTGTCTGGCTTATTCTCACTTAGCATAATACCTTCAAGGTCCATCCATGTTGTTGCAAATGGCACGATCTTGTCCTTTTTTATGGCTGAGTAGTATTCCATTGTGTATATATATGCCACATCCTCTTTATCCAATCATCAGTCAATGGGCGCTTGAGTTGCTTCCACGTCTTGACTATTGTGAATAATGCTGCAATGAGCACAGGGGTGCATAAGTCTCTTTGAATTATTAATTTCAAGTTCTTTGGATAAATACCCAGTAGAGGGATAGCTGGGTCATATGGTATTTCTATTTTTAATTTAATTTTTTGAGAAATCTCCATACTGTTTTCCATAGTGGCTGTACCAGTTTGCATTCCCACCAGCAGTGTATGAGGGTTCCCTTTTCTCTACATCCTCTCCAACAGTTGTTATTTTTTTGTCTGGTTAATTATATTCTGACAGGTATAAGGTAGCAAGACCATCTTTTTGGTCTTGGCAAATACAGTCCTCACATATATAGGAAGAGACCATGAGCTCTTATAAAAATCAGTTTGTTTAGAGGACAGTAGCCTGCCTCAAGGTACTGAGAGCCTGCTGTCTCTGTGCCTTAAAAAGTAATTGAGGACTTCAAGGGAGATTAGCATGAGTAAGACCCTGTGCTCTCTATATTTTCCTTCCTTCTCCTCTATCTGGTACCTGATGAAGATTATTTATGATGAAGTTGGAAATTGCTAGTATAGTGAAAAATTGAGATTCTGGCATATGTTAATAACTTTTTGAATTTAAAGAAAACCCTTCATTCCATCAACACTTGCTGAGTGTTTCCTGTGTACCAGACATTGTCCTTGAGTTTGCTGAAAGGCAGGAATCCCAATTTAACCCTTCCCTCCCTCTGTGACCTTGTGTAAGTCACTTCCCCATTATGAACCTTGGTTTTCTCATCTGTAAGATTAGAGTGTTAAGTTTGATGATCTCAAGGTTTTTACTTGTATAATTTCATTAAGTTGAATGTGAATTTATTTATCATTTCATTCTGTATCAGTTGTGCTAGTTGGTGGGGATTTAAAGATTAGTTGAGCATGGCCCCTATCCTTTGGAATCTTATAGCCAATTTGGGAGATAGATTTAATAACTATAGTAGAGGTATGTGGAAAATGCTATAAGATCTTGAAGGAGGAGGCATTTAACTTAGCCTTCTGCTTCAGAAAGGAGGTTATTGGTTGTCCTGAAACAAAGGATTCCCAAAATGGATGGGAGAAATATAAGTCAGGGCAGAAGAAATGTGTAAAGGGATATTCTGGACTAGAGCATGACCTTTGGATCACTGCAGGTAATCCTGGCTGACTACAGTTCCTGCCTGCCTCCTGCCTTCTGCATTACTGTTTCCTGAGTAAATTGTTGGAGCTAGCAGGGATGGGCTCTGGAGAGGAAGTGGAAAGCCACACGTGTATGTAGATTTGAGGAGTTTGACATTCGTTGGATGGGAACAGGAACCTACGGGTCCTGTGACCTTCCACTTTGGTCGGGCTTCAGGATGCTGAGTCCTCTTTCCCACAGTAAGCCTGAGTTCTACTTTGGGGTGACTCGTTAGCCCCACTGACACCAGGGGAGACTATTCACTATTCAGGTGCTTTCATTCCCAACTTTGTCTTGCTTTCGCAGAACCACTCCTTTCTTGCTGTTTTTCCTTTCCCTTGTCACACTGATTCCTTTCTTGTGGTCCACTGTCATGCCATTTCTCATCTTGGAATTTTCAGACTACCACAAAGTTGGTAGTCCATCCACGTATTCTTTCTGTTCTCAGCATGGAATTCTCCCCACCACTTAACCTGTGGGATCTTAATAAATGAATAACTCTGACTGTCCAATCTACTGATTGCAAGATGACAAAACTTGTATTTTGAAGACTTGATAAGGAATTGTTGTGATCTAGGTAAGAAATGAGGACCTCACCTAGGATAGGACAGTGGCAGTGGGAATAAAGAAGAGGTAACACATTGGAGGAAGATTTAGGAGAGAGAATTGACAGGATCTGAAGTGGTTTGAATACTGTTGAGGTAAGGAAGGAGTCTTAGACAATCCAGATGAGTGGGTGGAAGACAGATTAAAAATAAAAGGGAAAAAAGATAATTGATGGACTTAACTCTCAGAAGGGAGGAAAGGATTCCATGTAGAATGCATAGGGGTGGTGACCCTTGGACAGAAAGTAGTCTTTTTTCCCTGAGGTGGAGAAGAAAAAGTCTGGGTGAGAGAAGTGGCTCATCCAACCACTTGGCATTCACAGGCCCTGTTGTACTAACAAGTATATTTATGGCGGTCTAAGGCAGCGCCCTCCACTTTAACTCCTTCGTCCCACCTTGCAGGGACCTGCAGGCTTCTCTAGCCCAATCTCATCCCTCTTCCTCAGACACAGTAGAGACCTGTGACCTTGAGAGGAGAGCTTGGGAGGAAACACTTTCTCTCATTGCTGCCTTCTCCACTGGTGGCGAATAGGGTAGTTGTGTTACTCCTGGGGGCAGCCTGGTTGTGCTCTTTCCTGAGGAGGGAGTGTGTGGGATCCCTTCAGCCTCCAGCCCAAGGTGCCTGCGCTTCTGAAGGTTGCTGGGCACTCCCCTGGCCAGAGGTGAGCTGCTCTTTTGGGCTTCACCTGGCTCTCAGTCGTTTTGTGTATATTCTATCCTCTGCTTTTCAGAGTGTGGCCTGTAGACTGCTGCCAGCCCACGAACAGCTTGTTGCCAGTCTGCAAAGACACAAGGAAATTGAGAGTAAGTGTTTAAAACTTTTATGTCCATTAAATCTAATGATTTTAAAAAATTGGTGTTGATATTTTATATGTCTGGGTTTTTATTTTGTAGTAATTATTATGTTTTACAAAAGTATCAGTCTGTGACATATTAGAAATTTTTTAAAAGAAATTGGTTCTTCACCAGAGGCAATTTGAGAAGTGTTCTTCCATTGACAGAACCCTGGAGGGAACCAGACTCACTGTGAAGTTAACTAGATAAATATTTGGACTCCTTTTATTTGCCAGTCCCTGCTTGAGGCCTTGGGGATGCAGCCATAAACACACCAGACAGCCTCTCTGTTCTTAGGGAAACTGTGTCTTCATGGGGAGAGACAGACTGTAAATAAGAAAGCAAATGAGTAAATTAGAAAATGACATAAGGCATAAGTAGTACAAAGAAATTAAAACAGAGAAGTGATAGTTACTGGGTGCTACTCTGGGTTAGATGGTCAAGGAGATGCTTCTCTGAGGAGGTGGCGTTTCAGCTAAGATCTGAATGATAAGGAACCAGGCATGTGAAGATCAGAAAAAGAACATTGTGGGCAGAGGGACAGCCAGTGCAAAGGCCCTAAGTTGAGATGCATTTGACGTGGTCAAGCACCTGCAAGGTCACTGGGGCCAAGTGTGACACATAAGGGAGGAGTGACTAGGGCTGAGTTTGGAAAATTGACAGGACCCCAGTCTGTAAAGCCTTGTAGACCAAGATGAAGACTCTGGATTTTACTCGATGTCCATTGAAAAGTCTTTGGAGGGTATCACACTTGATGTAGTGTGTGTTTTAAAAGATCTCTCTGGTTGCTATGTGGAGAATTCATTGTGTTGGGGAGCAGGAGTGGTAGCAGACAAATTAGGAGGTTGGTGCAAGTAAGAGTTAATGATGGCTGGAACTCGTGACAATAATAGTGCAAGATGGAGAGAAGTGGGTAGATTCAGATGTGTTTTAGAGGTAGAGTTGATAGCACTTGGTGTTAGACAAAATGCGAGGAAGAGAGAAGAGAATCAAAATTACTTTGAGGATTTTGGCTTGAGGAATTGGGTGCGTCATGTGGCCATTTACTAAAATGAGGACGACTAGGCAAGAGCAGATGTTGACGGAGATTGTTGGGAGCAAGAGTTCTGTTGGGGCCTGTTAAGTTTTAAGTGCCTTTTAGACATGCAAGTGTAGATGTTAGGTGGAAAGTTGGAGCCTGGAGTTGATGGGAAAGGTTAGGGCTGGCGGTAAGTATTTGGCAGTCAGTGATATTTTAAGCCAAAGGGGCTAGATGGGAGTACCTGAGAAGAGTATTTTATGGCTATGTGTCTATATGCTATTTTGTTTTTTCCAGGAATGTTCAACTACTTAGTTTAGAGGAAGAAAGGATATATGATTGATACGACTAGGGAAAAACTTGAGGTCAGAAGTCTGCTTTGGCTGAGAGGAGAAAAAGGAAAGGTTAAAGGATGGTGATCTTGACAAGGCAGGTGTGATGGAAGAGGAAGAGCAGAAAGAACAGGAAGATTTCTGTGTGTGTGTATGTGTATTTTTTGTGAGGAAGATTGGCCCTAAGCTAACATCTGTTGCCAATCTTCCTCTTTTTGCTTGAGGAAGATTGTTGCTGAGCTAACATCTGTGCCAATTGTCCTCTATTTTATGTGGGATGCTGCCACAGCATGGCCTGATGAGCAGCACTAGGTCCACACTAGGGATCCGAACCCGCAAACCCCAGGCCGCTGAAGTGGAGCATGTGAATTTAACAACTATGCCACTGGGCCAGCCCCAGGAAGATGTTTTTAAGGTGTAGGATATTAAGAGGTTAATCCTTCAAAGGCAGAGTGATCCAAATCGTGAAATGGGCCTGATTATGGTTATTGAGTTTGATGAAATGAGGCAGAGATCATCAACCCTAAGGAGATTAAGAAATGTGAGGTTAGAGAGTTGGGTAACTTGTTCTCAGGAGTGTTGAGGTTGTCAGGATAATAGTGGGAATGAAGGGAAAGGACAACTCAGCAATGACCATGAGATGGCAGTGGAAAGGAAAGATTCGGTAGCTGGATAGCTTGAGCTTGGGTGAGTTGTGAGCAAGAGGGGAAGGAATTGGATGGAAGTAGCAAAGTAGATGAGAAAAGAAAAATTTTCTGACAAAACTTGACTTAGATCCCTCAGATCCCTGAACTGCACACTTTTGTACCCTTCTCATCTTTTCCAGTGCTACCAACCTCTCCCTCCTTCCAGAGCATTTGTGCAGGTGGTTGTTGGTTGAGCAGGAATGCGCTTAATGTTTTAGGAACCAGAAACGGTCGAGTAACTGAGGTGTGGTGGGATTGCTGGGACCCCACTCAGAGGAAGCTCGCAGAGCTGTGGTGCTGGAGAACTCGAGCCACTTGGTCTCGTGGGCCAGAACATGAGCCTGGACACCTGCCCTTGGGAGTTTTTTTTCTTCCATTTTAAATAGTAATGGAGCTCCAGGAGTTGTGGTTCAGAAATCAGAGTTCCCTAGTTTCTCTTTGGCACAAAAGGATGTTTCTGATTGTTCTAAGCACTAAAGAACTTTGATTGGTAAGAATTGGAGAATGGTAGCTTTACTGAGTCGTCTCAGAAACCATACCTTTTCCATCCCTGATAAGCCAGGGTTTGGGACTGATTTAGCTTTCTGCACAGTCACCCACTCTCTGTGTTTCCCAGATGTGACCTCTCAGTTGGAGCAAGTTGAAACTGAAGATCATTAAATAATGGAGAATGAACTTGATGAAAAAGAATCAGTTAAGCATCGTGGCAAGCTGTGAGCCCCGGCTAACGCGTGAAAGAGGAGTCCCTTTTTAATTGTTCCTGGAGTTCTCTTTGAAGTTCTCTGGTCTCTGGAGACAGCTGAGGCCTCAGTTTCCACGAACTGACCAACATTTATCTACTCGTTTCCTCCCCATTCTGCCTTTTCAGAAGCTTGTGGTCTTCCCCATTCACACTGACCTTCTTATCTGTACTCCATCTTTCCCTCATTTTCCCCACATTGGTCTTGCACCATCTTTGCTTAGACTTCATTAAACCTCCCCTGTCCTGCAACACCTCCTCCCCACTGCTGCTTTTCTTCCACCTTCAGGGATGCATCCGTCTCCCCTTCTGAAGATACGACGGTACTTTGGAGAGACAAAACCTCATTCCCTAGCGATACATAGGGGTATAATTGATATGGTTTTTCTCAAAAACATTTTGACCGCTTGAGTCAAAGAGCCTTAAACATTTTTGATGTAATAATTCATTTTTAGGTATCTAGACTTAAGTCCAACTGAAAATTGTGTACAAAGATGAGTCATTATAGAATCATTTAAAATAGTGAAAAGTTACTCACCAAATGTATCAGAAGGGATTGGTTATACAATTTATTGTGGATCATACAAGAGAAGAATTTGTGGCCATTAAAAATATGCTGATAGGGGCCAGCCCAGTGGCATAGTGGTTAAGTTCACATGCTCCGCTTCAGCGGCCTGGAGTTCACAGTTCGCATCCCAGGCACGGACCTAGCACCACTCATCAAGCCATGCTGTGGCAGCATCCCACATAAAATAGAGGAAGGTTGGCACAGATGTTAGCTCAAGGCCAATCTCCCTCACAAAAAAAAGTAGATGCTGATAAAGAATTTTTAATTAGATGGGAAGATGCATGTCTCCCTCCCAGGTTGAACCATGTGAAACTGCCATTTTGTAGTAAAATCAGACATTCTATAAAAACGACCAAAGAGAAGGATCTTGCGATCATGGCTTTCAGGGCTTTTTCCTGCCCCAATCCACATGGTTCTCTTCCCTTAGAAACTGTGGCTCTTGAACCGTTGTTTTCAGCCAAACCTGGGGAGTGAGGGGATCAACCCAGAAGGAAGTGGTACCTGGAGGTGGGGAGAGTCCTGCGTTTCCATTTTCTTTATATAAACCTAGTGCCGGTGCTCTATCTTTGGACCAAAATTGCTCACTTGGAAGTCACTAATAAACTTTTGTGCCTTTCAGAGCGTTTCCTTTTTTAATGTCTTTCAGAGCATTTACTATTGTTAATGTTTTGCATGGTTTTGATAGTGTTTACCTTGATCTTAAAATTTTTTGACTTGTATGAAATCATAGTTTTCCTATTTCCTCCAGCCTCTCTTTTATTCCTTTTCTCTGCGTATTTCTCAGTCTTTCCTCTAACTTTGGAAATCTCAAAAGGCCCTGCTCTTTGATCACTGTATGTCAGTTTCTCACTCTTTTTCTTACTACCACCACTGCCCTCTAAGAACCAATTCTCACCACCTTGGAGGCAATAGTGCCCTGCTGAGAATGCACGCTAGATATGTATACTTGTCTGCCTCCATCCAAGAGCTATCGTACATTTAAATAGCCTTGACTATCCTTTCTATTTCAATAACCCTAATGGCTTTATTTCCTCTCCTCATATTAAACTCTGTTCCTGTGTATTTTCTTGGCTATGGGATACCTACACTTGACTATCCAGTGTCACTTCAAATTCAGTGTATTGAGAATTTTCAAAATTCCTTTCCCTTTTAACTTCTCTTCTCATATTCCCAGTTCTGGGGGAATATTAACATTCCTCTAGTCCCCTAGTTTATTTTATTTATTTATTTATTTATTTATTTATTTATTTATTTAGTGAGGAAGATTGGCCCTGAGCTAACGTCTGTTGCCAATCTTCCTCTATTTGCTTGAGGAAGGTTGGCCCTGAGCTGTAATCTCTGCCAGTCTTCCTATATTTTGTCCATGGGACGCCGCCACAGCATGGCGTGATGAGCAGTCTATAGGTCCACACCCAGTATCTGAACCTACAAACCCCAGGCTGCTGAAGCGGAGTGCGAGAGCTTAACCACTATGCCACCAGGCCCACCCCTCCAGTCTCCTAGTTTAGAAATAGGCCGTTAAGTTTCTCCCTCCCCATCCTCAGTATGTGTAGTTCTCTCACCAATAATTCTTTTTTGACTTTAAGTTCTTTTAAATTTAGTAACACTCTTAAGTCCCCCAGATATCACCCTGAAATGGGTCCATTTAATGCTTGAATTATGGTAACAATCAGCTAGATTATTGACATCATTCTTCAGGCTCAAGTTGGATCTTGCAAGTAGACTTGTCTCCCTGACCTCCCATTTACCACGTCACTCTGGGTAAAAGCCTGGCATGACCTTCAGTTGCAGGTGTAGAGCCTCTCAACTCCCACCTGGCTCTCAAGGCCCTTGGTGCTTGCTCTCCCCTGTGGAGCATTGTTCTCTGCTATCCTGAGTTTACTTTCCTTCCAGCTAAGCCTGTTCTCTGGAAGTCCTCCATGCTCACTTGCTCTGGTACCTTTGATTACCGTGCTCTGGTTCCTGGTGAATTTTGTCGTTTAAGGTTTTATTCAGAGTCCATTACCTGTGTGAAAACTTTGACCATCTCTTCCACTTGACTGCTTTCTCTCAGAACTTTCAATTTATATCTCACAGTCCTAGACCTGATTACATATTCTTTTGTATGCTTTTTTTTTTTTTAACTATTGAATCTGCAAGTCTGATTTATTTTCCTTGTTTCCAGCCAGGTTTGTGGAGGGAAAGCAATGTATCTAATACTTCCAGTGCTGTGTGCACATAGTCAAGATTTAAAAATTGACTGCTGTGGAGTTTAACAGAGAAGAAATAATTTTTTACAGTCTTGCGGAAGAGACAGTAAGTACACATGATATATTACTATAAATTGATAAGTCCTATGAAGGATGAAACAGTGTGCTCTGAGAGAATGAAGGCATGGGATGGGACGAGGCTGACGTATGTGTTGTTGAAAGTTTCAGGGAAGGCCTCTGAAGTGACATGTAAACTGCGATCTAAAGGATCAGCAGGCATTAAACAGGTGACTGGTTAAGGGAGGAATATTCCAGGCAGATAGAACAGTGCAAGAGAAGACCTGAAGACCTGGAGGAAGGAGTGTGGCTAGAAGACAGGGAGCAGCTGGGATGAAGGGGTGGGCAGGGCCTGTGCACTTGTGACCTTGGAGGCCCTGGTAAGACGTGTATACGGTGCTAAGTTCTGTGCGAAGCCAGTGGAGCAACGGAGCGGTACGATCTGATCTACCCAGTGTCACTGGGACTGCTCTTTGCAGAGGGCTGAAAGTGGAGTAGGATCTGTGCTTCCACTTTCGATCTCTGCTCTAGGTTTTCCTTTTTAATTGATACAAAATTGAACATAGTTGTCTGACTTTTTTTAAAGCAACATATAAAAATCTCAAAACTTCAGACACATTGGTATAATATGAAATGACGTCATTAATAATAGTTTGTTTATCCTATTTTTTCTGTGTATTCTATATATGCATATTACAAATATATGTGTTAAAATTTATGAGATTATTCTGAATGTGTTTTTCAACTGACTATTTCATGCAGTATGTCTTAGAGATCTTTGTCATGTCGTATTAACTCCCGCTAAAAGGACCTCTTTTCTCATTATGTCAGCATTTTCTTCTAATATTACACACTCATTTTTCATAATATTTTAAGTATTTTTTTAAGATTTTTTTATTTTTTTTCCTTTTTCTCCCCAAAGCCCCCCAGTACATAGCTGTATATTCTGCATTGTGGGTCCTTCTAGTTGTGGCATGTGGGACGCTGCCTCAGCGTGGTTTGATGAGCAGTGCCATGTCCGCACCCAGGATTCGAACCGACGAAACACTGGGCCACCTGCAGCAGAGCGCGCAAACTTAGCCACTTGGCCACGGGGCCAGCCCCCTATTTTAAATATTTTTTTTAAATAATATCACAAAGATTCATTACTACTTATAAAACTTACCGTTAATGGAATTCCTGCCCCGCTGACCTGCACAGACCTGTCATTTCTGCAGCCATTCCCGGGTAGCATGCAGCCAGATGGGGAATTAGTGTCCTTGGCCATCTAATAATTTTGGCACACCGCATGATTTAACTGCTCCAAACTGCACTGTTTTTGTTTTATTGTTTTTTCCTTTTTCTATTTGCCGTTACTTTTCAACTTTGTAAACAAAGTAATGCATTCACCTAGATAAAGAAATTGTACTAAAAGGCTTATAAGCAAAACCAGTTTCCCTGCTCTGCTGCTCCTCATGTCCACAGTGTGGCTCCTCAGAGGCACTCAGTTTCAGTCCTTTCAGCTTTCCTTACTGGGTTTGTGTCCATATTTCCAAATAATACACATATGCAGCTACTTGTTTTCTTTTTTTAAAGAATAAATGCATTAGTTAAAAAAAGCATAAAAAGGTAGACAGTGTTACTTGTCAATTATACCTAAATAAAGCTGGAAAAAAATGTACAATGAGGATTTTGGACATGCTGAAGAAAGGTAGAAAATAAATTATCCGTGAGTAGCAAATAAAAGTAAGATTCCCAAATGTACTAAATGTTTTCAAATTATTAAAGTTATATTGCAAAAATAAAAACAAACAAAAAGGTGCACAGTGAGAACTTTCTTTCATGTCCCTAACTCCACTCTACCCAGGTTCTCGTCGTTTGCTGTCACAAATCGTCTGCAGTGAGTAAATCTCATGCAAATATCATTTCACAGCTGTGTCTGGAAATCTGAGGAATGCAGCCCCCTGCTGGAACGCTGAGTGCATACATTGGTGATTTTGATAGATAATTGCCAAAATGTCCTTCTTCGGGGGTGATGCCAGTTTACACTGACAAGCAGGTGTGTCTTCAGGCTTTGGGTTTTTGCCAGCGTAACAGGTGGCAAATGGCACCTCAGTATAATTCTAATCTGAATTTATTATATTATGATATACTGCTATTTTTCAATTTATCAATACTTGATATTTTCTGTTGACTTCTTTATATCATAGATGAGCATTTAGCTCTTTTACGTTACATCCCCTAACATGCTCATCCTTTCAAGAATTTATGTCAGAGTCACGCCAGTGATTAATGCTTACATTGCTTTGACTTCGTAATTCTTGTTCCTGCAGAGTCAAGTAGTATACTATGATTACTGTGCCTTTTTTTCTTTTCCTAAAGTCAATACTTGCTTTTTTAAATATGTTTTATTTGGGGAGATTTTCATTCCATACTATTTTATAAAGTTTTGGTTAATTATTATTGTTTTCTTTTATGTATCAACAATTGATTCAACTTTATTGTCTGTTTGATTGACTCCTTGGCTCACTTGTTTCTTGTATCACGTATCAGCTTTTTCTTAAAGAATTTTTAAAATTTTGCTACAGTACATTCCTGAGTAATTGTTTAAGTAATTGTTTAAATCCTTTCTTGTCTGAAAAGATGTCTATTTATTCCTCCCAGTGAAATGATTGATTGGCTGTGTATAGAATAGAATGCGAATTTCACGATCACTTTTCCTCCAAAATTAGAAGATATTGCTCAGTTATCTTCAGGTATCCAGTATTGCTGATTAGTAGTTCAGTGTCAATATTATTCTCATTTATTTGCACATAACCTAGCGTTTCTGTCTGAGTGGTTTTAGCATTTTCTGGGGTTTTTTTTGCTTGAAGTCCTGAGGTTGTACGTACAATAGACAGATGGAAAGATAAAAGTAAAAGTCCATCTTCTAGGAGATCTGTGAATATTGTGAAGATAGAATGAAGGGAAAGAAATAACAGAAAAAAAGTAATTTTAAAAAATTTTGCTACAGTACCTCTATTAATAATAAATACTATTAATTAAAATATTACTAAATAAAAATTACTAAAGACTTAACCCTTTAGCTTAACCTGTGAGCTGAGTCGCTTAAGCTTTTCAGCCTTGGTTTCCCCTTGTGTCAGATGGGTGTCTTAATAGTTTACATCAAATCATGCCACCAGTGCCTGAGTGCTCCCATGGGCACAGCAGGTCTTAATTGTTACGATTATCATCTTTTTCGATCTTTTTGTTAATTTAGAATAATTCTGATTATTTTTCATAACAACTTGTCCATATTTTATTATTGTGTTGTTTTTCTAGATGTGATATCCTCTCAGATTTCTCTGGACTTTTAATTATGTACCTTTTAAATTCTGTTTCCTCTGTTCACTTGAGTTTGTGCCACTCTTTATTGATGTTTCTCCGGGTTTTTTTGGTCTGCTTATATTTTTTTATTGTCTCATTTTTTTTCGAAAGTCTTATGTTCACACTGTGACACTGGAGTGTTCCTCCTCAGCTGATGCCCGACCCTCTTTGGTGCATGCATGTTCTACCCATAGGGGGCGCTTCTGCTGACTGGACTTGGGATGGATATAACAAGAATCCAGATGGTGGTGGTGTAGACCCCTTTTTTGAGGTTGCCACTTCAGGCCAGTAAGTTATCTGAGGCGTGCCCTGCTTTGATCTCCAGCTCTGGGGTGTCTCCCTTATCAGAAATCCCACTGCAGGGGTTACCTGGAGGCTTTACCCTGGGCACATGTGGAGTCCACCGCTTCTTTTTGTACCTTAATCAACACTGTCGTTGTTGCAGGCCCATCATTACCTTAACTTCTGCTTCTCTCTTCAGCCCAGCTAATACTCTGAGGAGTCTTTCTTTCTTTAGCAGATCATTTATTCTGTTCTTGAGGCTTTGTATGGGGCCACTTCTGTTAGCCACCCAATATTTGATTTTTTGTGGGAAGAAGGTGGTTGGGAGAGTGTTGGTGCTAACAGCAACAACTCATCCTGCCGTTTGAAATGCCTAACGTGAACACAAAGCTGAATTTCCAAGATAAACCTTTCTTACTTTATCATTGTTGATTCTGAGTTTGGAATTTGAATTTCCAGGACTTCCTGAGAAGACTTCTTACTCTTTCAAAGTCTTCTGTACATGATTTGAGGTGTTGCATTTTTTTCTAGTTTCTCTGTCATCATAATCCATCTACTCTTTATCATCTAGGAGTTCCTCAGCATTTTTGTTCTGCTGATGGAAACCTTTCTTTTTTCCCAAGACTATTACAGATTGCTTTTTTGTCATTTCAGTGTAATGTTCACTCTACTTGTTTTGACCAACATATATACTATTAAGCGTAAGCTCTGTATTCCTAGCACGGTTCTGACTCAGGCGTTCCAGACTCATATATCTCACTGCTTACTGAACAGTGCAAGACTCTTCCAGGAGCACCACAAATTAAACCAGACAGATTTTGAGTTGGTCATCTGTCCTCCTTTCCCACTCCAGCCTTTTCCTCTTGCTTTCCCTGTCTTCTTGTGCAGCACCTCCATCCCCCGTCACTCACACAGGGAACTTGGGAATCGTGCTTGATGCCTTCTTTCCCTTCTAGGCTTAGTTAGTCGTCACGTGATGTAGAATGTCTCTCCCATTCTTTCCATAACCACCAGCCTTATCACCCTTCTTCTGATTTGCTACAGCAGTTGTCTCTCTACCTAAAGTCTTGCCTATTTCTGATGCTATTTATAATCATGAAGTCAGTCATTCACTCCCATTTGAAATCCTTCAGTAGCCTGAAATCCCTGAGGGTTTTATCCGTAACTCCTTAATAGTACACACCAAGCCCTTTGTTCTGGCTCCTGCTTCCTCTCCAGGGCACACTCTTTACCCCTGGTACCTGTTTTATATCCTTCATAAGAAGCTGCCTACACTCTTCCTGAATGTGTCATATTTTCTCTCCACATTTCACTTTATTTTTTTCCTTACATTTTCTCCCAGAAATCTTCCCCCAGACCCCAAGGTTTGGGTCAAATGCCCCTCGTCTGTGCTTTCAGGACTGGTTGTGCATGCATCTACCATAGCACTTACGTGGTCTCATCATTATTGCTATACTTTTCTTTCTTCCCAATAGGCTCTCGCTTGTTAAGCAAAAGGATTTTTTTATTTTCTTCCTTGTATCCCTAGCACCTATTAAAGTGGATTACCAATTAAATGCAAATTTAATTAAAATAAAATGAAGTAAAGTGAAATGAAATGTTATTTGTGGCAAGGATGTGGGATTCATAGGCTTCTGCAGGGTTAGGGGAGGAATGCTTTCGTTGGCCATGCTTAAAAGCAGAGAAAAGATTTCTGTCTTGTGTAGTCAGACTTCCTCTCTTTCCAACATTAACCCAAAGGACGTGACTATGAGGATAAGACTGAACTTTTTCCTAGTTACTAAATCTTCAGGCCTTAGGCACTCCAGTTTGAAATCTTGACATCTACCCTTTGTTTGTTCTTATCACTGAATTCTTTTTGTTCCCTAGGAGACCTGAGTGAAAATTCTGTGGAGAATCTTCAAGAGAAAGGACTAAGGGATCTGTTACATGAAGAGCTTTCCTGCTGGCTAATTTTGGGAGAGAGAGCCAATGCAATAACTGGGAGTCACGATTCTATTGGGACTCTTCAAGGGGAAGTATGCAAGAGCCCTGAACTAGATCTTTCCCCATGTCGAAAGTGGGGAGAAGCTTCTTCTCATATTGCCAGAAACAAGAGCCATATGGTGACTCTTCAAAGTAATGGTTTCAAAAACATAGAAAGTGAAGAATAGTTGTCTTTGAAAGTTCCAGGCCACGTGGCCACACTGGTCTCCCCAGCGATGTTCTGTAAGAATAAGGCCCAGGATCCTCAGGAAAGCAAAAGTCTGTTTGTAACTGAAGAAAGCACTGAGAGAAGAGTGACAGAGGGGAATAGTCCTCCGAGGGACCGTTGTTCAGAGAACCTTCAGATTAAGCTTGTGTCTGATGTAACAGAACTGGTCCCACCATTGTTCAGTGGTGAGGCAATCTGCCAGAATGGCCAGTTGAAAGCATCCTTGGATCCCTTCGACTGTAACCACAAAGAGGTTTGTGGTTGGAAATCACAGGTGGCCAGTCGTAGTCATCAGAGAGCTCACACAGAAGAGAAACCCTGTAACTGTTATGACTGTGGGAAAATATTGAGCTCTAGCTCAGATGGCCATCCACGTGAGAAAATCCACACTGCAGAGAAACGCTATAGATGTAGTCGGTGTGGTGAGGACTTCAGTGAGAGCTCGGCGCTGCTGCTTCATCAGAGAGACCACACAGCAGAGAAGCCCTACAAATGTGAGCAGTGCGGGAAGGGCTTCACCAGGAGCTCGAGTCTCCTCATCCATCGGGCAGTCCACACGGATGAGAAACCTTACAAGTGTGACAAGTGTGGGAAGGGCTTCACGAGGAGTTCAAGTCTGCTCATTCATCACGCAGTCCATACAGGCGAGAAACCTTATAAATGTGACAGGTGTGGGAAGGGCTTTAGTCAGAGCTCCAAACTGCACATCCACCAGCGCGTGCACACTGGCGAGAAGCCCTATGAGTGTGGTGAGTGTGGGATGAGCTTCAGTCAGCGCTCTAACCTGCACATCCATCAGCGAGTCCACACGGGAGAGAGGCCCTACAAATGTGGAGAGTGCGGGAAGGGCTTCAGTCAGAGTTCAAACCTTCACATCCACCGGTGCATACACACAGGCGAGAAGCCCTACCAGTGCTATGAGTGTGGGAAGGGCTTCAGCCAGAGCTCTGACCTCCGCATCCATCTCAGGGTCCACACTGGAGAGAAGCCCTATCACTGCGGCAAGTGTGGGAAGGGCTTCAGCCAGAGCTCCAAACTCCTCATCCACCAGAGAGTGCACACTGGAGAGAAGCCTTATGAGTGCAGCAAGTGTGGGAAGGGCTTCAGCCAGAGCTCCAACCTCCACATCCACCAGCGGGTTCACAGGAAAGAGCCCCGCTAAACCAGGTCTCAGTCTCAGTGCTCGTGTTTAAAGACGTAAATATGTTTAACATCACTCTTACCTTTGTATTCTATGAAGGAGAGAGGTAGTAAGAGTTATTCCGATATGTTCCCTCACTGAAAATCACTCGTTCATTTTGAGTATTTAAGTACCAAGCGCTTTGTTGTGCTATCCCATGAGTTCATTGTTCCGGTTCCTGAGATGCGTGGAATGAAACTGTCTGTCCTTTGCGGTTCAGCCAGTGCTATTAGAACTGCATGTCCTACCCAGCGTTTATAACTGCAAGAACTTTACATTTGTCCAAGCGGAACATGTTTCCCTTTGTTCACGATCTCTTGGAAATTGGAACTCTCGTTTCTCTTCAAGTTGTGTGCCTTGTGTTTTTCATCTTTCCTTCCAGCTCTGAGGCGCCCTGTCTAAACTACGGTTGTACAATATGTTAGTTCTAGGCTGAGGGGGTTGTTGGAGGTCCAGTGGACCTGGAAATGTGTTGTGTTTATTGCAAAAATGTACAGCAGTCTGTGGCCGTACAACAAGAAGGTGGAGAAGAGCTGCTTGTGCAGCACACCCCATACGCCACGTTACAGGGTGTTGAACCCCCTCCCCCCGCCTCCACCAACGCAGCTGCTCAGGATCACGAGTAGCTCTTGTCCCTGGGTGCAGCTAGTCCTTTAGGATTCTTCTGAATCTCACCCCCTCAGTTGACTCCCCTGCAAACTACAGCCAAGTAGGGTACGTCCACCATGTTGAAACATGTCAAATGAAGTCGAAATAGATTTAAATGTATTCAGTTCTCCTCTGAACACTTCCTTCCCTTGTTTCCTTAATTTTCTTCACCACTTATGTTCTATTCTAAGCAAAACAAAGGAGTCAAGAGAGAAAGTTTCTGATATTTCTCTCTTCTGGTTTATCCCTTGTTTTAATATTTGATGTACCCCCCAAAAATCATTTGT
Organism: Equus caballus; assembly: GCF_041296265.1. NCBI lineage: Eukaryota > Metazoa > Chordata > Mammalia > Perissodactyla > Equidae > Equus > Equus caballus. The sequence goes on from NC_091684.1 coordinate 82,224,856, forward strand.
TTTTGCAGCATCCCCAGCCACTTTACACGTCACCATAGACATCTAACTTATATTTACAAATTATTTTTATATTTAGCTAAAAGAACTTCATATAAAAATAGCTATTTAAAAATTTTTTAACTATATTTGGAGAGTAGGTTTGGGAAGATCAGGCTTTAAATATTCACTGTATCACATATAATTCACTTGTGATGTGGGTGGGATTGCGTGTGGAGCTAGGACACCTCAAAGAGTTAGGCATTCATCCCCTAGGAGTCAATCCAAGAGGCTCGTGTAGCAGGTGAGAGTAGAAAAGGGATTGCAAACATAACTGAATCAGAAGTTACTACACAATGAGCTCCTAATTGCAGCCCTGATTCTCTAAACTGGTTAGTGATCCCTCAGGCAGTGCTCAAGAGGCTGCCCAGTGATCCCTCAGGCAGTGCTCAAGAGGCTGCCCAGTGATCTAGATCCCAGTTCTTCCCCAATGACTAGTATCCATATATGAAAAATGCCAGGTAAGGAAATATGGATGCCCAATTTATTAGCTTGAGAAGGTGGGGTTGTAACTGATATATCCACATCAGAGGTAGCCTGAAGCAGTTGACAGGACATAGGTGACAGTGAAGTATACACTGATTTAGGGGAAACAGAGCTCATAACTAATAAGGAATGAAGGAGGGTGACAGATTAAGACATTCGCCCTCCTTCAAGAGATAGTCCAGACTATCTGACTCTAACCCTGAGCAGTCCATAGGGAATGATTAGGGTAGTGACTGAGCATCTGCCCGTTGGCATTACTAAGACCCTTCACTTGTTCAGATACCATAAGGCATCATCACAAGTGATGTGACTGTGTCAGTGATCTCTGAAATGATGAATGCCTCCCAGTTCCTCCTGCCCTCATGTTTGTCACATATGTTTTCTATTAGCTGACGTATATAATCTAACTGGGATTTGGAGCCAAGTATGATCACAAGAACCAGATAGAGTAGGACCAGAGGGTAGGTCTGAAATCAACATCTCAAATGGGTGTAAAATGGCCCGTTTTTCCAAATTTTTATACATACCTTAAGTAATCAATGTTTTTAACTATGTTTAGCTTTTACTGTTCTCTATTAAGCATTACCTTCCTTAATACAACTGAAATGTGATCAGAGTCCTTGGGGAGCATTTCGCTGGTTATGGGAAGGAAGTTTGGGGAAACCAATAAGTTAGAAGAAGAAGGACTTGTGCACAAAAATGCAGAAGAACAATGGAGGATATGTCACATTTCATCAGATCTCAAGATGCCTTGGGCTGTAAAAAGAAAACACTTCGTTAATTTTTAAGACACACACAAATTTCAGAGATATGAAAATGGAAAAAAAGATGTGTCTTAGGATTTTTGAAAAATGGTTCCCATCAGAGTTCAAGGGTTGCCCTAGGCTTGATGCTTTACCAGTACTTGTTGATTTGAACAAGGACCTTTGGATAGTCTCAGTAACCATCAATTGTATTCAGTTGAAAATTCTATCACTAACTTAGCAAAGGATCTAGGTTTCAGGTTATTATTTGTTGAGTACTTGAGACAAGCTTTTACAATTCTTAAAATTCTTACCTATTCAGTGGGTGCTGTTTGCTTTCTGTATGGATTGTTTGATATCTTAAGGTCAAAATACTGGTGAATATGTGATCACTACTTGTAGTCACAGTTCCAAATTAGAATCTTTTTAATCCTTACTTCTCCATCCCTGACCCTGACAGCCAGATTTAAGGGACAGAAACGTGGAGTGTCACTTTTGCAGCTCCCATGGCCTTTCTCATTGTACTTTCATTGGTGAGAAAAGGTGGTAACTGAGCATGGAGTGCAAGGCTGAACCATAGGCAGTGAAAGCAAGGGGAAGTCCAAAGCAACATGCCCAAAGTAGCTGCCAGAGTAAAAGTGGCATTGCGTTGGTAGGTTAAGTAGGCTCAAGATATAGAGCTGGGGAAAGCTAATAGATAGGGAACATGGGGCAACTGATCAGCAGGGGCTACAGAAATCATGTCAGGACTTGGTCAACTAAGCAAAATAGCAGAGAAAGGACTATAAAGTGCTTTTGTTAAACATGTCTGATCTCCTGGGTAGCGTTAAAATGCTAGAAAAGAAACTTTTTAAATTTATAAAACCACAGCAATAGAACAGGAGAAACACCATCAGCAAATAAGAGATCTCAAAAAAAATTTGAAAGATGGAAGGAGGATAGCTATTGTATCAGAGCAGAAGCAGACCATTTTTCCTGTTTGCACATGAGGATAAGGACAAGAAGGAACCAGTTGGTTCCAAGCTCAGAGATGCCCAATGAGGATAGGACTGAGACGTGAAGGGAAAGTAGTGAAATTAATGGCCAGTTGTATATGGAACGTTCCCCTCATCCCATACATATGTGCACCCTCCTCCCCAACCCCTGTGCATTGTTAACCAGAGGTTTACCCTCCAGCAAGAGGTGGGAAGTTTCTTCTCTGCAGAAATTGGCCCCAAGGGAGAGACCTGTATTCTGGCATTTGGGAATCCAACAGCAAAGCAGCTCTCTTCAGCTCCACTACTAAAACAGAGCTTCAAGATTTGTGCAATAAAAACTGATGAAGTTGAAATAGATATAGGCAAATTTTCAATTAGACATTTCAACACTTAAGTAACTGATAGCACAAATGGGTAGAAAATCAGCAAGGAAATAAGACTATCAATTAACTTGATTAGTTGATATTTATAGAACACTCCACTCAACAACAGCATAATACATATTCTTTTCAAGTTCACATATTATGGGCTATAAAACAAGTTTCAAAAGATTGAAAAGAATGGAAATCATATAAGGTATGTTCTATAACCAGAACAGAATTAAATAAGAAATCACTAATAAGAATATCTGAAGAATCCCCAAGTATGTGGAAATAAAACAACATACTCAAATGAGCCACGAGTTAAAGAGGAACAAGGAAAATTTGAAAATATTTTGAACTGAACGAATATATCAAAATTTGGAGGAGGCAGTTAAAGCAGTATGGAATTTTAACATTATGCCAATAAATTCGACAACTTAGATGAAATGAGAAAAGTCCTTGAAAAGGCACAAATTACCAAAACTCACTCAAGAAGAAAGAAAAAACTTGAATAGCCTTATTAAATAAATTGAATTTGTAGCTGACAAACTTCCTACACAAAAAAAGTACAGGCCCAGATGGCACAACGAATTCTACCAAGCATTTAAGGAAGATACAATTCTACACAAGCTCTTCTGGGAAGAAACACTTTCCAACTCATTTTATGAGCCAACAACCACACACCAAAGCCAGACAAAGACATCATGAGAAAGGGAAATCATAGATCAGTCTCTCTCAACATAGATGCAAAAATTCTTTTTAAAAAATGGCACATTGAAACAGCGATCTATAAAAAGATAGTAGTACATCATGGTCAAGTGGAGTTTATCTTAGAAATGAAAGGTTTTAGCATGCAAAATCAATGTATTTCATCATATTAACATACTAAAAGGAAAACCATTTAATCTTTTTTAAATGTAGAAAAAGAATTTGAAAAAATTCAACACTCATTCATGATTAAAAACTCTCAATTGATTAGGAATTAAAGGGACCATCCTCAGTCTAATAAAGGGCATCTATGGAAGAACCTACATCTGAGATCATACTTAATGGTGAAATAAAGAGCACTTTCCCCCTAAGATTGGGAACAAGGCAAAGGTGTCTACTCACCACTTGTAGTCAACATTGTCTCAGATGTTCTAGCCAGTGCAACAAGGCACTAAAAGGAAACAGGGTAGGGGGCCCACCCGGAGTCCCAGCATGCACCATGCCCAGCATGCACTGGGTTTGGGGCAATCAGGTTGGGCCTGAGGGCCAGGGCAGAGCAGGACCAAGAAGGGTTACTCAAGCTGGCTCTGTAGAGAAGAGACAGACCCAGACACATGAAAAGAGAATGCCGTTTGACAGCAGAAAAAGAAATTGAAGCTATGCTGCTGCAAGCCAAAGAACACCAAGGACTGACAGCCAGAAGCTACGAGAAAAGCGTGGAACCGATTCCCCCGTGGAGCCTTCAGAGAGAGTGTGGTCCTGCCGACACCTTGATTTCAGACTTCCAGCTGCAGAACTGTGAGAGAATAAATGTCTATTGTTTTATGTCTCCCTATTTGTGGTACTTTGTTACAGCAGCCCTAGGAAACTACTACATAGACCTTCAAAGTGGCCCTGGGACAACTGACTTTTCCATTTGGAAGAAAAATTAAGGTAGATCCCTACTTTATGCCCTAAAAATATTACATTCCAGGTAAATTAAAAATCTAAACATGAAAAGCAAAAGTTCAGCCTTGGTAGAAAATATATCTTTGTAAACTTGGTGTAGAAAATAATTTCTTCAACAAAACTCAAAAAGCAAAAAAGCCTAAGAAAAGATCGATATATTTGCATCACTTGAAAACTTCTGTGCAATATAAGAAAGCATAAATAAAATTAAATGATAAGCCAAAGATTAGGAAAAAGTATTTGTAACCAAATAATAAATATACAAATCATATAAGGAAATCCTAGGACTGAAAGGACAAGTGATCCAATAAAAATATAGTCATGCACCACATAACATTTTGGTCAACAACAGACTGCATATGCGACTGTGGTCCCATAAGATTAGTACTGTATAGCCTAGCTGTGTAGTAGGCTGTCCCATCTAGGTTTGTGAAAGTACACTCCAGGATGTTCACACAACAAAGAAATCGCCTAATGACATATCTCAGAATGTATCCCCATCATTAAGCAATGCATGACTGTACAGGCAAAGGATATGAACAGTCATCTCACAGAACTGAAAACAAATAGCCAGTGAATAAAAGAATGGATTAAAAATTGTGACTTGCTTAGACAATGGAACACTATACAAAATTAAAATAAATCGGTTCTATATATATCAACATGGACAGATCTCAAAATGTTAAATAAAAATCCAAGTTGCAGTATGATACATTTGTGTGTAAAAGACAAAGCAACACCCCATATTATTTATGGATACATATGTGTATTAAAAAATTTCCAAACATGAACTGAAAAGTTACCACATTCATCATAATATTTGCCTCTAGGGAGGAGAACAGAACTGAGTATAAGAACAAGATTGAAGATGGGAACTTGTTTCACCTATCATACCCCGTTTATTTCACTAAAAGAAAATTTGAAGAAACAACGTTAAATTTTTTAAATCAATGGTGAATACTAGGATGCTCGTTATATTTTCTGGATCTTTTAAACTTCTGAAAATTAAAGTAATAATGAAAAAGATACAGAATTTGAAAGAAGACATAAAACTATTTGCTGTGACATTATGTAGAAAAGCATAAGAAATCTATGAAAATATTTTTAGAACTAATAAATGAATTTAGCAAGGTCACAGGATATGAGCTCACTATATTAGCAATAATTAAAAGTTGAAATTAATAAAAGAATACCATTTACAATGCATCAAAAACATGAAATGTTTTTAGGGATAAAATTATCAGAATTATCGTAAAACGACAAAACAATGCTGAGAGAAATTGAAGTCCTAAATAAGCAGAAAGATACACCATATTCTTGAAATATAAAACTTAAGGACATAGAAAGTCAAAACAATTTTTTAAAAGAATAAAAAAGTTAAGACCTTTTTCCAAAACTAACTGTAGAGCTTCAGTAAATCAAGATAGTACGGTATTGGAATTAGGATAGACATATAGAAAAATGGAACAGAATTAGGCCCACCCACATATTCTCAATTGCTTTTCAACAAAGATGCAAAGATATTTCAATGAGGAAAAGATACTGTTTTCAACACACGGTGCTAGAACAATTGAGTAACTGTATGGAAAAAAATGAACAATATAAACATAAGCACAAAACCCATAAACTGCCCAGAAGGAAACCTGTTAGAATACAAAAAAACACAAACCATTGAAGGGAAAATTGGTAAGTTGGACTTCATCAATTTTAAAACTTCTGCTCTTTGAAATTTCATATGAAAAAAATGATGGTTATGGACTGGGAGAAAATATGTGCAGAGTATATATCTGTAAACGAGGACTTGCACCCAAAGTATATAAAGAACTCTTACAGCCCAATAATAATAATAAAAAAAAATCTGGTTAAAAAGTGAACAAAAGATTTGAATGGGCACTTCATTAAAGAAGATATACAAATGGCCGGTAAGCACATGAAAGAATGTTGAATAGCGCTAACCATTTTTGTTTTGTTAGTGCCGTGGAGTCGGTTCCGAATCTTGGCGGCCCTGTGTACAGCAGAGCTGAACCCAACCCCGTCTTTTTGCACCGTCCTCCACCTTCCAGTGCTATATCGGACAATGCTCTGCTGCTATGCATAGGGTTTTCATGGCCAATTTTTCAGGAGTAGGTGACCATGTCCTTACTCCTAGTCTCTCTAGTCTGGAAGCTCCACTGAAACCTGTCCACCATGGATGACCCTGCTGGTATTTGAAATCATGGTGGCATAGCTTTCAGCATCACAGCAACACATAGCTGCCACAGTATGACAACAGACAGATGGGTGGTGTGGTTCCCTGACTAGGAAATAAACCAGGGCTGCTGGGGGTGGGAGCGCTGAATCTTAACCACTAGACCACCAGCGCTGGCTCATTAATCATTAGAGAAGTGCAAATTGAAGCCATAATGAGATACCACTACACACCTAGAATAGCTAAATTTAAAAGGGATAAAATTACCAAGTGTTGGCAAAAACACGAAGTTGCCAGCAGAAATGCAAAGTAGCCATTTGGAAAATAATTTGGCTGTTCTTATAAAATAAGATATATACTTACCACAGCCTGGCTATCCCACTCCTAGGCGTTTACCAAAGAGTAGTGAAGACATGCTCATCCAAAGTCTTTTTGTCAATGTTCATAGCAGGTCTATACATCATAGGCAGAATATTCATAATGGAAACAATCTAAACATCCATCAACAGACGAATGAGTAAACAATTTGTCGAATATCCACACAATAGAATACTTTTTCAGCAGTAAAAATAAACAAACTCCTGATACCACAACAGGGATGAATCTCAAAAGCATTATGTTAAGTGAAAGAAATCAGACTCAAAATGCTACATGGTGTATAGGAAATTCTAGAAAAGGCAAATCTACGAGAGGAAGCAGTCCACGGCTTGTTAAGAGGAGAGAGGTGACTGACTGTAAAGTAGCATGAGGAATGGAAATGTTGTCTCAGTTAAGGTGGCAGGTAAATGACTGCATTCATAGAACTATTTACATAAAGTGCATAGATTTTATTGTATATAAGTTGTACATTGTGTATAAATATAAATCAATAAAATGAATTGAAACATATGCATATGCAAACATACACACCAGTGCACATCATTTGTGTGTGTGTGTGGTAAGAACACTTAACATGAAATTTATCCTCTTAGCAAATTTTTTTTTTTGTCTGTATCCTGCCTGTGATTTTTTTTTTATTAATGTTATGATAGATTACAACCTTGTGAGATTTCAGTTGTACATTTTTGTTAGTCATGTTGTGGGTACACCACTTCCCCCTTTGTGCCCTCCCCCCACCCCCCCTTTTCCCTGGTAACCACCGATCAGATCTCCTTATCAATATACTAACTTCCACCTATGAGTGGAGTCATATAGAGTTCGTCTTTCTCTGACTGGCTTATTTCACTTAACATATACCCTCGAGGTCCATCCATGTTGCTGTGAATGGGCCAATTTTGTCTTTTTTTATGGCTGAGTAGTATTCCATTGTGTATATATACCACATCTTCTTTATCCAATCATCAGTTTCTGGGCATGTAGGTTGGTTCCACGTCTTGGCTATTGTAAATAATGCTGCGATGAACATAGGGGTGCAACGGACTCTTGAGATTTCTGATTTCAGGTTCTTAGGATAGATACCCAGTAATGGGATGGCTGGGTCATAGGGTATTTCTATTTTTAACTTTTTGAGAAATCTCCATACTGTTTTCCATAGTGGCTGTACCAGTTTGCATTCCCACCAACAGTGTATGAGGGTTCCTTTTTCTCCACAACCCCTCCAACATTTGTCACTCTTGGTTTTGGATGTTTTTGCCAATCTAACGGGGGTAAGGTGATATCTTAGTGTAGTTTTGATTTGCATTTCCCTGATGATTAGCGATGATGAACATCTTTTCATGTGTCTATTGGCCATATTCATATCTTCTTTTGAGAAATGTCTGTTCATGTCCTCTGCCCATTTTTTGCTCGGGTTGTTTGTTTTTTTGTTGTTAAGCAGTGTGAGTTCTTTGTATATTATGGAGATTAACCCTTTGTCAGATAAGTGGCTTGTAAATATTTTTTCCCAATTAGTGAGCTGTTTTTTTGTTTCAATCCTGTTTTCCCTTGCCTTGAAGAGGCTCTTTAGTCTGATGAAGTCCCATTTGTTTATTCTTTCTATTGTTTCCCTCAACTGAGGAGTTATAGTGTCCGAAAAGATTCTTTTGAAACTGATGTCAAAGAGTGTACTGCCTATATTCTCTTCCAAAAGACTTATTGTCTCAGGCCTAACCTTTAGGTCTTTGATCCATTTTGAGTTTATTTTGGTGTGTGGTGAAAAAGAATGGTCAATTTTCAATCTTTTGCATGTGGCTGTCCAGTTTTCCCAGCACCATTTGTTGAAGAGACTTTCTTTTCTCCATTGTAGGCCCTCTGCTCCTTTGTCGAAGATTACCTCTCCATAGATGTGTGGTTTTATCTCTGGGCTTTCAATTCTGTTCCATTGATCTGTGGACCTGTTTTTGTACCAGTACCATGCTGTTTTGATCACTGTAGCTTTGTAGTATGTTTTGAAATCGGGGATTGTGATTCCGCCGGCTTTGTTTTTCTTGCTTAGGATTGCTTTAGCAATTCGGGGTCTTTTGTTGCCCCATATGAATTTTAGGATTGTTTGTTCAATTTCTGTGAAGAATGTTCTTGGGATTCTGATTGGGATAGCATTGAATCTGTAGATTGCTTTAGGTAGTATGGACATTTTAACTATGTTTATTCTTCCAATCCATGTGCATGGAATGTCTTTCCATCTCTTTATGTCATCGTCAATTTCTTTCAAGAAAGTCTTGTAGTTTTCATTGTATAGCTCCTTCACTTCCTTGGTTAAGTTTATCCCAAGGTATTTTATTCTTTTCGTTGCGATTGTGAATGGGATTGAGTTCTTGAGTTCTTTTTCTGTTAGTTCATTGTTAGTGTATAGAAATGCTACTGATTTATGCACGTTAATTTTATACCCTGCTACTTTGCTGTAGTTGTTGATTATTTCTAATAGTTTGTCTATGGATTCTTTGGGGTTTTCTGTATATAAGATCATGTCGTCTGCAAACAGCGAGAGTTTTACTTCTTTGTTACCTATTTGGATTCCTTTTATTTCTTTTTCCTGCCGAATTGCTCTGGCCAGCACCTCCAGTACTATGTTGAATAGGAGTGGTGAAAGTGGGCACCCGTGTCTTGTTCCTGTCCTCAGGGGGATGGCTTTCAGTTTTTGTCCATTGAGTATGATGTTGGCTGTGGGTCTGTCATATATGGCCTTTATTATGTTGAGGTACTTTCCTTCTATACCCATTTTATTGAGGGTTTTTATCATAAATGGATGTTGGATCTTGTCGAATGCTTTCTCTGCATCTATGGAGATGATCATGTGGTTTTTGTTTCTCATTTTGTTAATGTAGTGTATCACGTTGATTGACTTGCGGATGTTGAACCATCCCTGTGTCCCTGGTATAAATCCCACTTGATCATGGTGTATAATCTTTTTGATGTATTGCTGTATTCGGTTTGCCAAAATTTTGTTGAGGATTTTTGCATCTATGTTCATCAGTGATATCGGCCTGTAGTTCTCCTTCTTTGTGTTGTCCTTGTCAGGTTTGGGGATCAGAGTGATGTTGGCTTCATAGAATGTGTTAGGGAGTACTCCATCTTTCTCAATTTTCTGGGACAGTTTGAGAAGAATAGGTATTAAGTCTTCTTTGAATGTTTGGTAGAATTCTCCAGAGAAGCCGTCTGGTCCTGGACTCTTATTTTTGGGGAGGTTTTTGATTACCGTTTCTATTTCCTTACTTGTGATTGGCCTATTCAGATTCTCCATTTCTTCCTGATTCAGTTTGGGGAGATTGTAGGAGTCTAGGAATTTGTCCATTTCTTCCACGTTGTTCAATTTGTTGGCATATAGTTTTTCATAGTATTCTCTTATGATCTCTTGTGTTTCATCGGTATCTGTTGTGATTTCTCCTCTCTCATTCCTAATTTTATTTATTTGCGATTTCTCTCTTCTTTTCTTGGTGAGTCTGGCTAAAGGTTTGTCAATTTTTTTAATTCTTTTGAAGAACCAACTCTTTGTTGCATTGATCCTTTCTATTGTCTTTTTTGTTTCAATATCGTTTATTTCTGCTCTTATTTTTATTATTTCCCTCCTTCTGCTGACTCTGGGCTTTGTTTGTTCTTCTTTTTCTAGTTCTGTTAGGTGTCGTTTGAGGTTGCTTATGTGAGCTTTTTCTTGTTTAGTGAGGTGAGCCTGTATTGCGATGAATTTCCCTCTTAGGACTGCTTTTGCTGCATCCCAAATGATTTGGTATGTCATGTTCTCATTTTCATTTGTCTCCAGATAATATTTGATTTCTTCTTTAATTTCTTCAATGATCCATTGTTTGTTCAGAAGCGTGTTGTTTAGTCTCCACATTTTTGCACCTTTCTCTGCTTTTTTCTTGTAGTTGATTTCTAGTTTCATAGCGTTATGATCAGAAAAGATGCTTGATATTATTTCAACTCTCTTGTATTTATTGATGTTTGCTTTGTTTCCCAAAATATGGTCAATCCTTGAGAATGTTCCATGTGCTCTTGAGAAGAATGTGTAACCTGCTGTTTTTGGATGAAGTGTTCTATATATATCTATTAAGTCCATCTGGTCTAATTTTTCATTTAATTCTATTATTTCCTTGTTGATTTTCTGTCTGGATGTTCTGTCCATTGGTGTTAAAGGTGTGTTGAGGTCCCCTTCTATTATTGTATTGTTGTTGATGTCTTCTTTTAGTTCTAATAAGAGTTGCTTTACAAATTTTGGTGCTCCTGTGTTGGGTGCGTATTTATTTATAAGTGTTATGTCTTCTTGGTGGAGAGTCCCTTTTATCATTATATACTGTCGCTCTTTGTCTTTCTTTATCTGTTTGCTTTGAAATCTACCTTGTCTGATATTAGTATAGCGACACCTGCTTTCTTTTGTTCATTATTAGCTTGGAGTATTGTTCTCCATCCCTTCACTCTGAGTCTGTGTTTGTCTTTGGGGCTGAGGTGTGTTTCCTGGAGGCAGCATATTGTTGGGTCTTGTTCTTTGATCCATCCTGCCACTCTGTGTCTTTTGATTGGGAAGTTCAATCCATTTACATTTAGAGTGATTATTGAGATGTGGGGGCCTACCACTACCATTTTGTGTCTTGTTTTCTGGTTTTCTTCAATTTCCTTTGTTTCTCGTCCCATGGTTTAATCTGTTCTGATGTAGAGCTGCTACTCTCTGTTGTTGTCCTTCTACTTATCTCCTCTGCTCTTGGTTTTGTAGCCCCTTTCCGTTTTTGGATTTTTCAGGAATGAGGGTTTTCCTGAGGATTTCCTGAAGAGGAGGTTTTGTGGCAATGAACTCCCTTAATTTTTGTTTATCTGGGAAAGTTTTTATTTCTCCATCGTATTTGAAGGATATTTTCGCTGGGTAGAGAATTCTCGGCTGTAGTTTTTGTCCTTCAGATTTTTGAATATATCATTCCACTCTCTTCTAGCCTGTAAAATTTCTGCTGAGAAATCTGCTGATAGCCTGATGGGGGTTCCTTTGTAGGTTAGTTTCTTTTGCCTGGCTGTCCTTAGTATTTTCTCCTTGTTGTTGATTATTGCTAGCTTCACTACTATATGCCGTGGAGTTGGTCTTCTTGCATTGATAAAGTTTGGAGATCTATTGGCTTCTGTCACCTGAAGATCCATCTCTCTCACCAGATTTGGGAAGTTCTCAGCCATTATTTCTTTGAATAGGCTTTCTGCCCCTTTCTCCTTCTCTTCTCCCTCTGGTATACCTATAATCCTTACGTTGCATCTCCTAATTGTGTCTGATAATTCTCGGAGAGTTTCTTCATTTCTTTTTAGTCTTACTTCTCTCTCCTCCTCTGCCTGCAGCAATTCTATATTGCCATCTTCCAAATTGCTAATTCTTTCCTCCATATTATCGGTCCTACTGTTCAGTGCATATAGATTTTTCTTAATCTCCTCTATTGTGTTCTTCATTTCCAATATTTCTGTTTGGTTCTTCTTTATTGTATCAAACTCTTTTGTGACATAGCTCCTGAACTCGTTGAGTTGTCGGTCAGAATTCTCTCTTAACTCAGTGAGTATTTTAATGATGGCTGTTTTGAAGTCATCATCATTTAGGTTATATATCTCATTTTCTTTGGGATTGTTTTCTGTGTATTTGTTATTTTCCTTCTGTTCTGGAGATTTAATGTATTTTTTCATATTGCTTGATGTTGTTGATTTGTGCCTCCGCATAGAGATAGAGTTTAGTTGCTCCTTTCACTTGTTTCTGCTGCTGCGGTGGGGGAGCAGCTGTTTATACTGCACCAATCAGGAATCCCATCCACAGTTGCTAACTGGGCCTGGGCCCCTCCTCGTAGTCACAGTGGTCCTTTGGATTCCCTCCTCTGCCGTGGGGGCCATCACAGGGGGGCTTCAGGCTGCTGGTGCCTACTGTTGCAGCCCACCTAGACGTGCTCCCTCCTTGGGGTCTGCAACAGTGTTATGGGCTTTTTCCAGCGGACTGGGGTAGGATCACTTATATTTGTCACTCCGTCACTGTCGGCACCCACAAAATCTCACTTGTCCACTATGGGTCGCAGGAGAGCTATTGGCATCTTCTACAGTCTGTGGTTAGTTCACCTAGCTATGCTACTTTTGTCCCGGGGTCTTCCAGCCTTGTGGCTGCCGGATGGGTGCTTTCTACTATTGCTGTGCAGAGGCTTTCCCTGAGGCTGCTGTGAGCCTGTAGGGTTTCCCCCTAGGCTACAGAGCTGGGTCGCTGGAACTCCACCCAGCCCCAGTCCTGTTCCCCAGGAACTCGGGGAGCCCTTTGCCCTGTCTTGGGGGATAGCTGGAGATCCTGATTTCAGTGGTAGCTTGTCAGCTGCTGCCCTGCCTGATATTCTCCTCTCCGGGACCCTCCTGGTGTTGTGGATGCTGGGTGTGGCCCCTCCGCTAATAGCAGATAGAGAGTTTTGTCTGCTGCCCGGGCGGAACTCTGGAGCTTCCCCTCCGGGGCGCGGAGTCGGCCTCTGGAGCTTCACCCAGCCCCAGTCCGCTCCGAGATCTCTGGCAATCCCTAGCCCCACCGTGCAGGCAGTGGCAGCCGGGGGACCTCCGTACCCTCAGCAATTCTCTCTGGGACCCTCCGGGTGCCGTGAACACTAGGCGGGATCTCCCCGCCAATGGTGGGGAGAGACTCTCTCTGCGGGCTCAGGTGTGTAACTCTAGAGTTTCCCTCTGCATTTAGGAGTAATTGTGGGGGGTTTAGGTAGGGTTCTGGTCACCTGTTTCCACCGTCGCTCCTCTGTTGTGTGCTCGCTCCTGCCCTAGATGTGTGTTGATCTTCTGGGGGCGTCCGTTGGAAGAAAGCCGCTTGCGGGTACTAGGCTGCTCGTTGGGGTCGGAGAGTTTTCACCTATTTCCACATCCTCCCGGAGGAAAGTCCGTCCACCTTCCGATGTATAGTCGCGTGGGTCTCTCAGACGTCCTGAGATGCTGTCTGGATATCCTTTGTTAAGCGATAAGTGTCCAAATAATTGTAGACTCGAAGGGGGAGAGACAAAGAGGACTACTCACGGCACCATCTTGGATCGAGTCTCCTCTTAACAAATTTTTAAGTGCTCAATACAGTATTGTTAATTGTAGGCATGATGTTGTACAGCAGATCTTTAGAACTTATTCATCTTGCATAACTGAAGCTTTATACCTGTTGAACAGCAACTCCCCGTTTCCCCCTGTCCCCAAGCCCTAGCAACCACCATCCTACTTTGTTTCTCTGAGTTTGACTATTATATGAGGTACAAGTGCACATAATTCTGGAATATTAAAACAGTACTTTGTTGTTTCACAGAATCTCTTAATTGGCAGCATTGGCAGATTGCTCTGCTGTTGAAAACTTGGGTTCTGTATTCTGCTATCAGACAAATGTTAACCATGGGTTTCTCTGAGCTCAGGGAAATATTCTCACACAATTTTCTCTCAGAGTTTTTCTGGGCCACCAACTGTTCCTATTTCCTGAAAACACTCTGACTCATTTCCATGAGTTTTCTTCCAAAAGTTCTGAACCTGCATGAATCTCAGGACTTTGAAGAATTAAAATTTGATTTGTGAAAGTCATTTGATGCTTCATCCTCTTGAACATCCACCACATGGTCCTCACTTGGGGGAATCTGATGAGCTACTCCTCCTTTTCCTCAATAAAGGTCCATTTGTCTTTTTTCTTCATTTCCTTTTAATCTTTTTATTATGGAAAATTTTGAACAGCACGAATTAGAGTAATAAAAGGATTATCCATGAACTAATCACTCAGTTTCAAGTGTTATTAACTGATTTTCCTATGCAGTTTTCATCCCCATCTCTATAAGAATCAAGAGGATTAATATTTATAAAATTAATCAACTAGTATTTAATTTAGTATTACTAAATAAATGCTATACTCATAAATTAGTATTTCTTAAAGTTATTTGTTCACAGGACACTGTTAATATCGACAAGAACTCATGAGTCATAACATGTTTGCATTAAAGTAGCAATAAAAATCTCAAAAGTAAATTTATTCTTTTAGTCATATTTCAGTGATATAGCAAGCAGCATAAATGTTTACAATGAGTCAATAGCTATCACAAATGCATTTTAAACTGGATGCTCATCACACAAGCAGTTATCAAAGAGATTACACATATCAACAGTTAATGGGCAAATGCTGCCTGTGTATTAGGGAGCAAAGTAGATGCTACATAGTCATACAGTTCTGGGAATATGGTATGCCGTTTCTCAAGGAGAAGACTGCTGCATAATCAAAAGTGTGTGTTTGTGTGTATACATACCCACATATACATACATATATATTTACATGTATGTATACACACCTACATGTAAGAGTGTGTGTGTGTGGCTTAAAATTTTACAAAAATATTACTCACACTCTTTCCCTCAGAACCAACTGTTTCCTGAACTAGGTTTGGGTATTTGCTGCTTCACACTCTGTGGTTTTGCATGTATGAGGAAGGGACACAGCAATATTTATTCTCTATTCACTAGGCTCCTACATGTATGGTGAACTAAGTTTTAAGATTATGTTTCCTATCCTGTCTTCCTAAGTGAGCTCCAGGCTTAGTATCTCCCAAACCCACATCTGCTCCTTTCCCCTTCTTCCTCATCAGAGTAATGACACCCCTGTGAAACATTGGCTTTAAACACCATGTTAGACCAGGTGGACTTAACATACATATATAGAACATTCCATCCAAAAGCAACAGAACGCACATTCTTCTCAAGTGCACATGTAACACTCTCCAGGAGAGATCATATTTTAGGCCATAAAATGTCTTAATAAATGAAGAAGATTGAAATCATATGAAGCATCTTTTCCAACCACAGTGGTATGAAACAAGAAATCAGTTACAAGAAGAATACTGGAAAATTCACCAGTATCAGGAGATTAAACAACACGCTACTGGCTGAAATTGGTGAAGGGGTCAAAAGGTAAAAACTTCCAGTTATAAAATAAATAAATCATAGGAATGTAATGTACAGAATGATGATTATAGTTAATAATATTGTATTGCATATTTGAAAGTAGCTAGGAGACTGGATCTTGAAAGTTCTCATCACAGGAAAAAAAGTTTTGTGACTATGCATGGTGATGGATATTAACTGGATTTATAGTGGTGATCATTTAGCAATATATACAAGTATCAAATCATTACATTGTACATTTGAAACTAATATGATGTTATGTTATGTCAATTATACCTCAATAAAAACAAAACAGACCAAAATTTATGGGATGCAGCAACAGCAGTTCTAACAGGGAAATTCATAGCAATAAATGCCTGCAACAAGAAACAAGAAAGATCTCAAACAACCTGGCTCTACTCATTAACAAACTTAAAAAGGAAGGGGGAAAATCCCAAAGTTAGTAGAAGGAAGGAATAACAAAGATTGGAGTGGAAATAAATGAAATAGAGAAGAAAAAGACAATAGAAAAAAGCAACGGACCTAGGAGCCAGGTTTTTGAAAAGATAAAGAAAACTAACAAACCTT
Source organism: Equus caballus (assembly GCF_041296265.1). Taxonomy (NCBI): domain Eukaryota; kingdom Metazoa; phylum Chordata; class Mammalia; order Perissodactyla; family Equidae; genus Equus; species Equus caballus. Next base: position 82,241,192 of record NC_091684.1, read on the forward strand.
TTCCTAGACTAACCAAGAAAAAAAGAGAAGACTCAAATAAATAAAATCAGAAATGAAAGGGGAGATGTTACAACTGATACCATAGAAATACAAGGACTCATAAGTGATTACTATGAACAATTATATGCCAACAAATTGGATAACCTAGAAAAACTGGATAAATTCCTGGAAACATACAGCCTACAAAGGCTGAATCATGAAGAAATAGAAAATCTGAACAGACCAATGACTAGGAAGGAGATTGAATCAGTAATCAAAAATCTTCCATCAAAGAAAAGCCCAGGACCAGATGGCTTCACTGGTGAATTCTACCAAACACTTAAAGAAGAATTAATACCAGTCCTTCTCAAACTCTTCCAAAAAAACAGAAGAAGAGGGAGCACTTCCAAAGTTACTTTATGAGGCAAGAATTACCCTGATACCAAAACCAGACAAGGAAACCATAAGAAAAGATAGCTATAGGTCAATATCCCCAGTGAACATAGAGGCAAAAACCCTCAACAAAATACTAGCAAACAAAATTCAACAATACATTAAAAGGATCATACACTAGGATCAAATGTGATTTATTCCAGGGATGCAAAGATGGTTCAACATCTGCAAATCAATCAATGTAATACACCACTTAACAAAATGAAAGATAAAAGTCATATGATCACTTAAATAGATGAAGGAAAAGCATTTGAGAAAATTCAACATCCTTTCATGGTAAAAATTCTCAACTACCTGGGTATAGAAGAAATATACCTGAACATAATAAAGGTCATACACGACAAGCCCACAGCTAAAATCATGCTCAATGATGAAATTTTGAAATCGTTCCAAGATCAGGAAAAAGACAAGGATGCCCAATCTCACCTCTTGTATTCAACATAGTATTGGAAGTCCTAGCCAGAGCAATTAGGCAAGAAAAAGAAATAACAGACATCTAAATCAGAAAGAGAGAAGTAAAGTTGTCTCTGTTTGAATATGACATGATCTTATATAGAGAAAATCCTAAAGACTCCACCATAAAACTATTAGAACTTATAAACAAATTCAGTAAAGTTGCAGGATACAAAATCAACATACAAAAATCAGTTACATATCTATACACTAACGATGAACTATCTCAAGGAGAAATTAAGAAAGTAATGCCATTTATATTAGCATCAAAAACAATAAAACACTTAAGAATAAATTTAACCAAGCATGTGAAAGACGTGTAAACTGTAAACTTTAGGTCATTGATGAAGGAAATTGAAGAAAACATAAATAAATGGAATGATATCCTGTATTCTTGGATTGGAACAATTAATATTGTCAACATGTCCATACTACCCAAAGTGATCTACACATTCAATGCAATCCCTATCAAATTTCCAATGGCATTTTTCACAGAAATAGAAGAAACAATCCTAAAATTTGTATGCAGCCACAAAATAGCCCAAATAGCCAAAACAATCTGGAGAAAGAACAAAGCTGGAGTCATCACACTTTCTAATTTCAAACTATAGTACAAAGCTACAGTAATCAAAATGATATGGTACTAGCATAAAAACAGGTACATAGGGAGTTCAGAAATAAACCCCCACATACAAGATTAACTAATTTTTTGACAAGGGTGCCATGAACACCCATGTGGAAAGGATAGCGTCTTCAGTAAAGGGTGCTGGAGAAACTGGATAGTTTCTCACATGCAAAAGAATGAAATGGACTCCTATCTTACACCACTCAAATATTAATTCAAAATGGATTAACAACTTAAACATAAGACCTGAAACTGTAAAATTCCTAGAAGAAAACATAAAGGAAAGGCCCCTAGACATTAGTCTTGGCAATACTTTTTTTGGATAAAATGCCAGAAGCACAGTCAACAAAAGATAAAACAAGCAAGTGGGACTACATCAAGCTAAAGAACTTCTGCATAGCAAAGGAAACAATACATTGAAAAGGCAACTATGGAATGGGAGAAAATGTTTGCAAACTACATCTGATAAGGGGTTAAAATTCAAAATATCTAAGGAAACCGTACAGATCAACAGCAAACAAATAGATAATCCAATTTTAAAATGGACAAGGGATCCGAATAGACACTTTTCCAACGTAAATGTCCAGTGGTTAATAGATACAGGAAGAGATGCTCAACATCATGAATCATCAGGAAAATGTAAATCAAACCCACAATGAGATATCACCTCACGTCTGTTAGAATGGCTATCATCAAAAAGAGAAGAGATAATAAATGTTGGCAAGGATTTGGAGAAAAGGGAAACATTGTACACTGTTGGTGGAGATGTAAATTGGTCAGTCCTTATGGAAAATAGTATGGAGGTTCCTCAAAAATTTTTAAAAAGACCTATCATTTGATCCAGCAATCCCATTTCTGAGTATATATCCAAAAGAATGAAAACAGGTATGGTAGAGATATCTACACTTTCATGTTCAGTGCAGCATTATTCACAATAGCCAAGGTATAGCAACAACCTATGTGTCCTTTGACAGATGAAAGGATAAAGAAAATGTGATATATATAATGGAATATTGTTCAGCCATAAAATATAAAGAAATCCTGCCATTTGGGACAACATAGGAGAACATGGAGGGCATTATGCTAAGTGAAATAAGCCAGACAGAAAAAGGCAAATACTGTATGATATCATTCATATGTAGACTCTAAAAAAAGAAAAGGTGATTCCATAGCAACAGAATAGAATGGTGGTTGTCAGGGGCTGGGGGGAAGAGGCAATGGGAAGATGTAGGTCAAAGGGTACTACTTTAAGTTCTAAGATGAATAAGTTCTGAGGATCTAATGCACAGAATGATAACTATAGTTAATAATACTATATTGTATACTTGAAATTTGCTGAGAGTAGATCATAGGTGTTCTCACCACTGGAAAAAAAAAAGTTAAGTATGTGAGGTGATGGATATTTATAATTATCTTGACCTTGGTAATCATTTCACAATGTATACATATATCAAATCATGTTCTATATTTTAAATATACACAATTATATTTGTCAATTATTGCTCAATAAAGTTCAGGGTGGGGGGAACAATCTGGATGGCTTGTATTTTTCTGGCTTAATTGCCTTGACTAGAATCTCCAGTACAATGTTGAATAAAAGTGGCCACAGTGGACATCATTGTCTTGTTCCTATTCTTAGGAGGAAAGCATCTAATCTTTCATCATTAGGTAGGTATTAGCTGTCAGGTTTTCATAGATGCCCTTTATCAGACTGAGAAACTTTTCTTCTGCTCTTATTTTGTTGTGTATTTTTATCATGAAAGGGTTTTGGATTTTGTCAAATGCTTTTTCCGCATCTATTGTGATGATCATGTGGTTTTTGTTTTTTCTTCTATTTATTTGGTGTAATACATTAAATGATATTTGGAAACTAAACTAACCTTGCACTCCTGGGGTGAATCCAAGTGAATTGTTGTATAAGGCTTTTTGTATGTTGCTGAGTTCAGTTTGACAGTGTTTTATTGAGGATTTTTTAGTCCATGTTCATAAGAGATACCAGTTTGAAGGTATTTTTTTCCTTGTGATCTCTTTGTCTGGTTTGGGTATCAGGGTAATACTGGCCTTGTAGAATGAGTTGGGAGGTGGACTCTTCTATTTTTTGGAAAAGTTTGTGAAGAACTGGTATTTATCTCCTTTAAGCGTTTAGTAGAATCAGTGTTGACATCATCTAGGCCTGGGTAGTTTTTTTTTTACCAATTCAATCTCTTCACTTGTTGTAGGATTTAGATGTCTATTTGTTGTCGAATCAGTTTTGTAGTTTGTTTCCTTCTAGGAATTTGTCCATTTTATCTAAGATATCTAATTTATTTACATATAAATATTCACGATATTTCTTTATAGTCCTTTTTATTTCTGCAAAATTGGTAGTAATATCTCCTCTTTCATTTCTGATTCTACTAAGTTGAGTCTTCTCTCTTGTCTTTTCAGTCAATCTAGTTAAAGGTTTGTCAACTTTGTTGATTATTTCAAAGGACCAGCATTTGGTTTCAGCAATTTTATCTGTTTTTCTATTCTCTATTTCATTAATTTTCCACTCTGATCTCTATTATTTCCTTTCTTCTACTTGATGGAAGTTTAGCTTTTAGTTTGCTCTTCTTTTTCCAGTGCCTTAAGGTGGAAGGTTAGGTTATTGATTTGAGATATTCTTTTTTTATTATAGGCATTTACAATTATAAATTTCCCTCTACGCACTGCTTTAGCTTCATCTCATAAGTTTTGGTATGCTGTGTCTTCATTTCACTCATCTCAAAGTAGGTTCCAATTCACATTTGATTTCTTCTTTCACCTGTTGGTTATTTAGGAGTGTGTTATTTAATTTTCACATATTTGCAAGTTTCCCAAATTTCCTTTTTATTGATTTCTAATAAACTCCATGGTGATTGAAGAAGATACTTTGTATTATTTCAATTATTTTAAATTTATCAAGGTTTGTTTTATGGTTTAGCATATGTTCTGTCCTGGAAAATGTTCCATGCACACTTAAAAAGAATGTTTATTCTGCAGTAGTTGAGTGGAGTGTTCTTTATAGATGGCTATAAGGTCTGGCTGGTTATAATGTTGTTCACATCTTCTGCTTCCTTGTTGATCTTATGCCTAAATGTTCTATACATTACTGAAAGTGAATTATTGAAATCTTCAACTATTATTGTTGAATTTTTCTGTTTATTATTTATTTTCTATCAGTTTTTCCTTCATGTATTTTGGTGCCCTGTTATTAATGTATATATGTTTATTATTGTTATATCTTCCTGATGGATGGACTCTTTTATCATTATAAAATGTCCCTATTTATCTCTAGTAACATCTTTTTGTTTTAAAGTATATTTTGTCTGATATTAGTATAGCCACTTCTGCTTTCGGTGGTTGTTGCTTGCATGATGTATCTTTTTCAATCCTTTTACTTTCAATCTTTTTGTATCTTTGAATCTAAAGTGTGCCTCTTATAGGTGGCATAGAGGTGGAACTTGTTTTCCACTCTCTGGCAATTCCACCTTCTGATTAGGTTGTTTAATCCATTCCCATTTAATGCTCTTGACCAGGGATTCTTGAGGAAAGATTTTCTGGAGACTAGTGGGAAAGTTCTTCCTTCCTCTTGGAAAATAATCATAAGAAGTACATCTTTCCCACCAGTTGTGATCAAGGAAGCACTGTAGCCCCATTTCTATGATCTTGTGGAGAATTTGTGGACAGAGCAGACAGACAGAAAAAACTTGTGTTCCTGACACCACCAAGTCCTTGATCAAAATAACTCTGATGCTCACTCTGCTTCTAAACTTCCATTTATGGGGACCAATAAATTTCTTTATTTTGTAAACAAGTTAGACGTGGAGATTCTAGTACTTGCAGCTGAATATATCCTAAAGGATTCCCCTCGAGTGGTAAATTCATGTGTTCTGCACAAAAATCAAATGTTAAAACTGTAAAACCCTTGCAAGGAAGAATCAACTGCTCCCTCCTCTGCTTGCACAGTTCTCCGTGAATATAACTCAGATGCTGTTGGGGGACTTCCTGTCCTGTAGTGACTTGACTTCTCTGTTATTTAAATGAAAGTTGGCTGTCTAGAAAATGTTAATTTCAAATTTATTTTTGCTGTGTATCTGATGGTATTGCTTCAGTGCCTTCTAGCATCCAGTGTTCTTAAGAATTCTGATGACAATATAATTTCCATTCCTTTGTTGGTCACCTTTTTCTTAACATCTGAATGAGATATTATATCTTACTTTATATTCTGTAATTTCATAAACGATGTCTAAACAGTGTCATGTCATTCATCCAGCATGGCACTTGGTGAGTCCTCTCAATATGAAGGCCTGTAGCTTCTTCCACTTTGGATATTTTTTTATCAGTTCTTTGCTTTCCCCTGTCTCTTCTCTCTGTCCTCTGATTTTGGAACCATGATTTGATAAATATTAACTCCCTTGGATCTTTCCTCTGAGTCTTTTATTTACTTTGGGACATTTATTCCAAGAGTGGAAAGGTGCCTTAATATTAGGAAATCCATTATTTATTTCATCATATTAGTAAAACGGAGGAGAATATTCATGACCATGTCCAAAACAAAGGCATTTGTGAAAAATTTCACACGAAATTTATATTAAAATCACATAAAAATATTAAATAATGAGTATTTCTTTAACATAGTAGAATGTACCTGTGTCAGCCCCAAGTCCTCATTTAATTTAATTGGGAAATACTTTACCACAAAAGGCAGAAACAAAACAAATGTATTCACTATCTTTATTACTGTTTAACATTGTGTTTGTGGTGTTTGACAATATAATTAGAAAAGAGATAACAATCAAAGGCCTAACAAGACAGAGATAAAACTATATATGAAGATGATATATGATTATATACCTGCAAAATCCAATGGGATCAATAGAAAAAATATTATAAATAATAAGAAAATTTGATAAACTAGCAGCTTATAAAATTAAGATGGAAAACCCAATAGCCTTCATATATATAAACAAAAAGCAGGAGAGAGGAGTAATGTCACCAAGATGGAGTCACAGAAGACCCCAGCCTCTGTCCTCCACAAAGATCAACAGTTAGTCAGCTATCCACAAACGAAAAAGCTCTGGGAGAGCACTAGAGTCTACTTAAGAAATTTCAGAAACACAGTGGAACAAAACCTGAGAATAACTGCACAAAAAGAGAAGTAAGATCGTTTCATTTTGCCTGCACCACCCCATCCTGCAGGCTGGTATTGCTCAGTGCTGAGAGGAAGCTCCTCAACAGGAAAGAGTTCTCCTCAGCAGGAAAAGAAAAGCAGGGTGAGAGACCAGCTTCCCCAGCATTTCAGGGCACCACACAAAGGCTCCACTTCAGTTTCACCCCATCCAGACTGGCAAAGGTGAGACTTATAGAGATGGCAAGGAACAAGGAAGAAAAGCAGGAAATACCAATAGCAGTCATGCAGCAGGAGCAATTGCAGTTCACAGCGACCTGCCCTGCAGACAAACCCAGGAGATTTCACCACCGATGAAACCAATGATGAAACAGCTTTCATCCTTTCACCAGCAGAACCCCTGAAGATTTCACCAGTTTTCACCCCACAGGTAGTTGCATTTGCTGATGCCAGCCACCTGAATCCCTCCCCATAAAAAGAATACAGTAAACTCCAGTAACCTGCTCCAAAGAGATGGAGATCCAGGAATTTCCTGACAAAGAATTCAAAATAATTGTCCTAAAGATGCTCAGAAAGCTACAAGAGAACAAAGATAGACAGTTTAATGATATCAGGAAAACAATACAAGAGCAAAACGAGAAGTTTAACAAAGATAAAAAATACAAAAAAACAACCAAACAAATATTGGAGCTGAAGGATACAATGACTGAACTGAAGAATTCAATAGAGTTCAACAGCAGACTTAACCAGGCAAAAGAAAGAATAGGTGAGCTCAAAGACAGACCAATTGAAATCACCCAATCAGAGAATCAAAAAGGAAGAAGAATGAAAAAGAGTGAAGAAAGCAGAAAACTTGTGGGCCAGCAGAGAGTGGAATGACATATTCAAAGTGCTAAAAGAAAATAATGCCAACCAAGCATACACTACCCAACAAAGCTGTCCTTCAGAAATGAAGGAGAGATAAAGACATTCCCAGACAAACAAAGCTGAGGGAATTCATCACCACTAGACCAGTCTTACAGGAAATGCTGAAAGGAGTTCTTCAAGCTGAAATGAAAAATCACTAAGTGGTAACATGAAAACATATAACAATATACAACCACTGGTAAAGGCAAGTATATAGTCAGATTCAGAATGCTCTAGTACCGTAATATGGTAGAATGCTAACCATTTAACCCAGCCCAGCAGCTGCTGCCGATACTGGAACATGGGAAGACAGGGCTGCAGCATCTGCCCCTGCTGCTCTCCCTAGCCAGGCTGCTGGCCCTGGGATGAAGATATTGCTGAAGTATCCTCTTGAGGCTCTGATCTAAGAGCAACTCCCAAGAGGGAAAATCCTGAAGCATGACCTGGAAAGGCCTTCTCATGTCTGATTGTGGATCTCTTAGATCAAGAAATATCTCCTGGAGGGTATGGCCCCATGGCCTAGTGGTTAAGTTCAGCACGCTCCACTTCAGCTGCCCAGGTTCTGTTCCTGGGCGCAGACCTACACCACTCGTCGGCGGCCATGCTGTGGTGGTGACCCACATACAAAACAGAGGAAAATTGGCACAGATGTTAGCTGAGGGTGAATTTTCCTCAGAAAAAAAGAAATATCTCCTGGGGATTCTTTGGGTGTTGGAATTTTAGAAGTCTGTAGAAGCACCTTGAGCATTGGGCTCAACAGTTCTTCCCATTCAGGACATTCCTGCAACCATCACTGCAGGAGTTTGCAGTCAAGTTGCTGAAATGGCCCCAGGTCTTCCCTACGGGAGTCAGTCAGTGCTCTAAGAGGACTGTCCTGGGGTGGGGTTTTGTGTCTGACTCCTCCTTTCTCTAGACTTTTCACTGGGAGAATATGTGAAAGGTGAGAGAGTGGTTTGAGGCCAGATTATTGGCTGCCTATTGAGGAGGGGGAACTGAGCAATGCCCCAGAAGGTCCTGAGCTTGCCCTGAACATCACAGGGGCACCTGGGGCCACACCTGTGCTCCTGTTCCCAGGGCTCCTGGAGCTAGACTCTTGTCCAGAAACATGTTCTGTCTCTTTAGGATCGCTGCAAGGGGGCAGCAAGCTTGTCACGAAGCCCCTCTTGTTGCCTGGGGGCCTGATTCTGTCCTCTGAAGACCATTGCTTCTCTCCTTGCTGTGTCTAGCTCTTCAATCTGAGGCTAAAATCAAGAGGAAGAACAGAAAGAGAGAGTGTTAATTCGCTTACCCACTTCAGTTTCATCAATGCCTTATCATGAAATAAGGAATATTTTCTTACTAAGCTCAGTCTTAGCCTTATGGTCACCTCACCCATCACCTGCACTGCTGAGGAGTACAGACATAGCTCAGATCCTTAGCCCAAGAATCGAGGATCTTGGTGGTCAGGCCCCATTCCAGCTTTCTATAATCTTTTCTTAGTATTCTCTTCCTCTCAGGCTCCTGGAATCCTACTCTGCTCACCGTGTTCTCACACCTACATGACCTGACCAAGCACTTCCATGGCCCAGAGGGCCCTTCCTATGCTATCTTCCATATCTTGAAAACACGTTTCATCTCCCAGGACACATAGTAAGGGCAATCTTGTGTTTGCTGAAATAATGACTTCTCTGACGACACGACTGCCTTCATCAAGGCTTCATCTGTGGGAGCTAATGGATAAGATTGTGGGCAATGGCAGAGCCTACAGCAGGGCTTCTCAAACTTGGCTTCTTATCAGAGTCACTGGGAGGCCAAGGCTCCCTGACATCAGATTGGACCTGGGCTCTGCATTTTTACCAAGCTCCCAGGTAACACTGATGAAAATCAGAGTTTGAGAACAGTTCATCTAAAGGCTCAAGACGTGGCTTAAAGGCCTGCTCTAACATTTGTCAGTTGTGTGGCCTGGAGACGTCTAGAATCTCCCTGAACTGCACTTTCCTTGAAGAAAAAGTGGGGATAGCAAAATCTGTCCTACATTTCTTATAGGTTTTAAAAGGTGAACTGAGGGGCTTTCTAGCCTGAATGGCACTGTGCAAATGTGTCCTTATCCTGGTGTGAGAGGTTGCCAAGCGTGACAGCTACAGTTGAGCCTGATGACAATACTTGTGCCACCTGACATCAGCAATGTCCTCCCCCCGTCTCCCTCCCAATATGTGATGTTCGGAAGGACTTTTCTAAGACACTATTTAGGGCCAGAAAGAGTTTGATCCACACACATTGCTACAGCTTTCTAAAATAGCATTTTAGTCAGATGTACCATATGCCAGACAATTCCAAACTTAAATTCTTATGACAATCCAGCGATGGCGTGTATCTTGCTAAGTATCTGACAGGCTAATTCATGTCTCCAAGTCCCACAGCAGTGTAAAAATGGAGAAATAGCCCATCATAATCTGAGAGTTGAGTGAATATCTAGTGTTCCTGGATATAAGGACAAGGAAGCTGCAGAACAGGCTTCATGACAAAAGAAATAAATACACAAAACAGTCCTCCCATGATGGCCCCTTCTTCCCAGGGCACGTGAGCCCCTCAAGAACTGAGCAGTGTGAACCTAACACAGCAACCGCACACGGAAACCAGCGCTCTGGGATCCTGATCTCCAGGAATGCAAGCCTAGGAATTATCTGTAACTAGGCAACCAAGATGCCAGTGCTTTCTGGGGTTTTCACGCCTCTTTCAAAGCTGCTAAGATCAACTACCATGTCTGGCAGCCTCCTTCCTAGAGACCTTGTGAATCACTATGTCTGCGTTCCTTCCTGTAAATTTTGTGGATTTTATTTATAGAGCATATGTGTTTAAGCCCAATCATCTTTGCATCAGATAGAAGCCTTACATTCTCACCTCCTGCCACTGACACACCCAGGGCTGGACCAGGGCCATGCTGGACTTGTCCAGCTTGGAGATGCCACCACAGACCCAGCAACACCTAGCAGGGCCTTCATCTCTTCACCAGCCAGGGCTCCTCAGTCCTGCTTCCTACTAGAATCACTTGGAGAACTCTTTACAAATTGAATCTGAATTTCTAAATGACTCTGATGTAATGCAAAGACTAAGAACACTATCTAGATGGCAATTACATTCTAACTGCACCCATCCTGCAGGTGCCAAAGGAAGAAGGAGAGAAATGTTTCCAGGAAAACACTGACCTTCAACAAGAGAGCGTCTTCGCTCCTCCCTACCACCAATGCCTATCTCCACGGCAGAGCCCTACCTAGTCTTTTATAGCTTGAGCTTTAACAATCAACTATTTAAATCACCTGATACTGATCTTAGTGCATGAGGTGAAGCTCCAAATTAAACTGTTTTGCAAAGAACCCTTCCCACCTAAAAAATCAGAAAACCTAAAACAACAACAATTATGATAAAAATAACTAGTGGCAAAGTGAAGCTGGTATAACTATACATTGCTAATGGAATTATAAATTGGTGCACCTTATCCCGAAAACAATTTGATTAAGATCGTTTTTCAGAACAACAGACATTTATTACCCTCTGTCCTTTTAAATCTCTTTCAGGTAGACTATCTTAAAGGAATCAGTCTCTACAAAGCTGTGGTTCTCAAAGCGAGGTTCCCAGAACACCAGCACCAGCCTCCCCTGGGAACTTGCTAGAAAGCCATCTCTTTGAGCCCGCTCTAGACCTCTAGAATCAGAAGCTTCAGGGCCGGACTCCAGCCTGTGCTTTAACAGCCCTCCAAGCGACTCTGAGGCCCACTCAAGTTTGACAATCACCTCTATATATATAGCAATAGTTCCCAAACTTGGCTGCACATTGGGATCACAGCTTAAGAAAATCCCACCTGAACTGGCACAAAAACAGACACACGATGAACAGAACAGAATCAAGACCCCAGAAATAAACCCACACATCTATGGACAGCTAATTTTTGACAAGGCAGCCAAGAACATACAATGGAGAAAGGAGTCTCTTCAATAAATGGTGTTGGGATAACTGGACAGCCACATGCAAAAGAATCAAAGTAGACCATTCACTTACACCATGCACAAAAATCAACTCAAAATGGATTAAAGACTTGAATGTAAGACCCGAAACCATGAAACTTCTAGAAGAAAACATAGGCAGTACGCTCTTTGACATCGGTCTCAGCAGCATATTCTCAAGTACCTTGTCTGACTGGGCAAGGGAAACAACAGAAAAAATAAACAAATGGAACTACATCAAACTGAAAAGCTTCTGCACAGCAAAGGAAATCATAAACAAAACAAAAAGACAGCCTAACAATTGGGAGAAGATATTTGCAAACCATATATCTGATAAGAGGTTAATATCCAAAATATACAAAGAACTCATACATCTCAACAACAAAAAAACTAATAACCTAATTTAAAAATGGGCAAAAGATCTGAACAGACTTTTCTGCAAAGAAGATATACAGATAGTCAACAGGCACATGAAAGGATATTCAATGTCACTAACTCTCAGGGAAATGCAAATCAAAACTACAATGAGATATCACCTAACTCCCATCAGAATGGCTATAATTAACAAGACAGGAAATAAGTGTTAGAGAGGATGTGGAGAGAAGGGAACCCTCATACACTGCTGGTAAAAGTGAAAACTGGTGCAGCCACTATGGAAAACAGTATGGAAATTCCTCAAAAAATTAATAGATCTACCATATGATCCAGCTATTCCACTACTGGATATTTATCCAAAGAACCTGAAAACACAAATGCATAAAGATACATGCACCCCTATGTTCATTGGAGCATTAGTCACAATAGCCAAGACTTGGAAGCAACCTAGGTGCCCATCAAGGGATGAATGGATAAAGAAGATGTGGTATACATACACAATGGAACACTACTCAGCCATTAAAAAAAGGGTGAAATCTGGCCATTTGTGACAACATGGATGGATCTTGAGGGTATTATGCTAAGCGAAATAAGCCAGAGGGAGAAAGTCAGATACCATATGATCTCACTCATAAATAGATAAAAACAACAACAATTACACAGAGACAGAGATTGGAGTGGGGGTTACCAGAGGAGAAGAGGGGTGGGAGGAGGGCAAAAGGGATGATTAGGCACATAGGTGTAGTGATGGATTGTAACTAGTCTTTGGGTGGTGAACATGATGCAATCTCCACAGAAACTGAATTATAAAATGATGTACACCTGAAATTTATATACTGTTATAAACCAATGTTACTGTAATAAAAAAATTAAAAATAAAATTTTAAAAAAGATGTTAAAGTGGCAATCTTTAGGTGGTACAAATATGGTGTAAATATGGTGATATAGTAAAATGTTTGCTTACTTAGTTTTTCTAACTGTTCTGTAATAATAAAAGGTTATTTTAATTAAAAAATAAAATCCCACCTGAGGGATTTTAATTTAATTGGCCTGGGGTGTGGCCTTGGGCAAAGCTCCTAAGTGAGTCCAAAGTGTAGTCATGTTTAAGAAGTAATCCAATAAATAAACCCATTATAAGCCTTCAACACTATATTTTGTTTTATTTGTCAAGTAGGGAAAATGTGGATTCAATCTGAATGTCCATATTTTTAAACTCCACGTGTACTCAAAGTGGAAATTACAAAGATTATATATTTTAAAGAAGGATAATGCTTGGAATATAATTTACATACCAATTAATTACACACATTAAAAATTACCCATAAAAAGAGTATTACCTGTAAATATTACCTGTAAAGAGAGAAAAACATACTGAAAGGAAATATATGAAATTATTAAATGTGTTTTTGAGTTGTAAATGAATTTTTTCTGTTGATCTGCACTTCTCGAATTCATTTAAATGTGAAAGTGTTTTATATATATATTTTTTTTTTCTGGTGAGGAAGATTGGCCCTGAGCTAACATCTGTGCCAATCTTCCTCTATTTTCAGTATGTGGGACGCCACCACAGCAAGTCTTGATGAGCCGTGTGTAGGTCAGCACCCAGGATCTGAACCCACGAACACCAGGCCACCAAAGTAGAGTGTGCAAATTTTACCTCTATGCCGCTGGGCCAGCCCCTATAATTTTTTTAAGTAGTACTCTTTTAAAAAGTACTTGATGGTATTAGTTTTTTGTTGAAGTAGCATGCCCTACAATATAGGCAGTCACTGAACGGGCAAAGAGATTGAAGGACACTGAAACTCTGCTAAATTTTTAAGATGTAATTTCAAGGGAATAAAATGATATCAACATATAGCACACAAATTAATTAAGCTTTTCCCTAACTGGGTATATTAATCTCAATGAACTGAAACCTAAATAACTGTTAGTTCTCAAAGAGAACGGAAATAATCTGATTCAGAAGAAAATATAAAGGGCAGTAATTTGATAAAGTAAGAACCCCTGAATCAAGATGGAGAGTCTTTCAGACCCAGGAGAGTGGGATAAGAAAGAGCGAGGAAAGAGAAACAGATACAGACAGAGACAGAGACAGAGGTGGAGATTTTTTGTTTATTTAACTTTTGAAAAGCTTCTATTGACCATTCTGTTTCAAATTCTTACACAGAACCACAAACTGCCTTTTAGGTGTATCTTGACACCTCTAACCCACTATATAAAATGCAATCAAAACAGGCAACTTCTTGAATGCTTTCAAAAAACAAACTAACAGAGGCAGATATAGGGTCCAATTAAAAGTATATTTTGAACACCTACAAGGATAATGTCAGCAGGAGAAGCACACAACCACTTTGCGACAGAAGACTCCCACTATATGGGAGGGATTTTCATTTCTCCAGTCATTTCTGAGCCCAATAAGGTGACATATCTATGAAGTTATTTTACTTAATTTGAAAAATAATTTATCTCAGCTTCTGTAGTTCTTTTTAATTAAACCTGCTTGGTACCTCAAAATGCTGGAAACTCTTCCTTTTTGTATTTCTTGCCATCTGAACTCAGGTTTTCTGTATTTCTACTACTCAAGGATCAGTTTGGCAAATGGTACAGAGCTTCTGCATTCAAGCAGTCTTATGCCAGAATTCTCTGCAAATATTCAGAGTTTTAAAATAACAGCTTTATTGAGCTACAATTCACATATCATAAAATTCACCCTTTGAAAATGCACAAATTAATGGGTTTTAGTATATTCACAGAGTTGTAGAATCACTACTACTATCTAATTTTAGAACATTTTCATCACCCCAAAAAGAAGCCCAATATCCATTAGCAATCACTCTCCATTCTTCTCTCCCTCATCCCCTGACAATCACTAATCTACTTTCTGTTTCTATAGATTTGCCTATTCTGGACATTTCACATAAACAGAATCATACATGTGGCCTTTGGTGTCGCTTCTTTGTTTTATTTTTGGTAAAGATAATTGGCCATCAGCTGACGTCTGTTGCCAATCTTCCCCTTTTTGCTGGAGGAAGATTGTCACTGAGCTAACATCTGTGCCAATCTTCCTCTATTTTATATGTGGGGTGCTGCCACAGCATGGCTTAATGAGCAGTGTGTAGGTCCACACCCAGGATCTGAACCTGTGAACCCAGGCCGCCAAAGCAGAGCATGCAAACTTAACCACTATGCCACCAGGTTGGCCCCTGGCTTTTTTTACTTAGCATAATATTTGCAAGTTTCATCCATGTTGTAGAACACATCAGTACTTCATTCCTTTTCATGACTGAATAATATTCCACTGTATGTATCTATCACATTTTGTTTATCCAGTCATCAGTTGATGGAAATTTAGGTTGTTTCTACTTTTTGGTCATGATAACATATGTTATTGTCCACATGTGGACATATATTGGCATATGTTATCAATTCTCTTAGGTATATACCTAGGAGTGGAATTTCTGGGCCTTGTGGTTACTCTATGTTTGACTTTTGAGGAACTGCCAGACTGTTTTCAAAGTATTTTGTATTCCCACTAGTAGCGTATGAGGGTTCCAATTTCTCTACACCCTTGCCCGTGTTTATTGTCCACCTTTTTCTTATAGCCATCCTCATGGGTATCAAGGGGTATTCTAGAGATTTCATTCCTTTTGGGGCACTAAGAGTTCATCAGACTGCTATATAACTGGTATGGGAAAAAAATGTCCTTCCCTACCAGTTCCCCCAAGTGAATACTAAATCAGAAAATAAAACCCTGTCAAGAATACAGACCTTCTTTTAATGGCAGATTTCTGCTCACCAAACAACTACAGCACCCCAAGCACATTAAACAAGGAAAAAAGAGAACGAGTGTCTGTAACTAGGATTCAGGGAGAGACCTAGTATTCACGTCTCTGGAGAAGTATATTCTCCCAGAAGAAATCAATAAATAGAACATAACACACCAACATTAGGAAAGCCTGACTATCCTAAATGAGACTACAAGTCTGAGTTTGATGAACTCTGGGAGTAGTGGAAAATCTGTTGTTGATCTGTTTGTTTTAGTGTCATTTAACTTAATTTTTATTTTCCACGGATATGTGGGGGACAGGGAGAGAAGCTGCCAGCAGCTACTTTAACAAGATGGACACAGAAAGTGACTTTGGAGCAGAAATTCACTGACCCTTCCCTGAACATCTCACGATTCTTCTTAGGTGCATTCTAGAGTGAAAAGGGGGAGGTGTGTGTGTGTTGTGTGTGATGAATGTACATGCATGGTGTCTGATAAGGCGGGCTTTCCTAGGAGTTTTCTTTGATCCCTAAGAATGTAGGACTGGGCAAACTTGCATCAGGGCCAAGCGTCCTCACAGCATTTTGGTATTATATAGTAGAGATGAGATTAGATTAGTAGTAAAGCGGGAGAAAATACACCTACGTTCCAAAGCAGGCACGGGGAGGACTAGCATCAGAGCATATGTCACTACCTCCCAGCCTTTCTAATGTCATGGCACCCATGAAAAATAGTAATATTTTTAGGTGTTTGTTGGAAGGGATTTGAAGCTGTCTATATTGGACTTGGTGAAAAGAAATTATCCTTTTTTATACGCATAATAAAATACTAATATAATAATAAAATACCAAGTATTAGGGAAGAAAATAGATATTGAATTTACATAAAATTTCCAAATGAAATATTTAGACATTTTTAATAAGAAACTGAAGCTCTATTCCATGAATATACATTTTTAAATACTAGATTTAATTCCTGAAATGAGCTACCTGCAATTTTTGCTCAAAAATTTTTAATGATTTTTCATGATGATCTCCTCAAATTAGAGATGGTCACCACAGTGAGCTTTAAACATTTTACAGTTATCTTAAGATTGTAGCAGTTAAATTTTATATAAGTACTCGTATATCTTTTCTTTTATTCACAGAGTATTAAAATTTATTGTCATGATGCAAATGGCTTTCACATCCAATCAAACTTTTTATCAGATGTTAAAAAATAATGACACTCTACTTTGCAGAACGTATGAAGCAATGCAGTACAATGGGTAAGAGCATAGACAATGGAGACAAACTTTTTGTGTACAAATCCTGGTTCCACCATTTACTAATTGGAATTTGGAAAAATCCAGCAAAAAAAGCACGGGGTCAAAAAGGTTTCAGGGAGATTTCTATTAAACCTTTGAAGAACACATCAATTCAACGTCATTTAAACTGTTTCCAACCACAAAAAAACTTTTGAATTATTTTAATGAAATAATCATTTTTTGTATCAATATTAGTGATACAAAAACATGACAAATATTGCATCATAAAGGAAAACTATAATTCAATGTTACTAGTAAATATTCCTTTTAAAAGTCTTTAATAAATGAAATATTAACAAGCAGAGTCCAAGAACAAATTAAAAGAAAAACAAGACATCCCACTGGAGTTTGCCTCAGGAAAGCAAGGATGGTTCAACAATAGAAGAAATACAATTACCTTCTCTACAGACACTGAAAATGAAATTTTGAAAAATGAAAATTTGAAAGATATTTTTGTCTTTTCTTGACTTCAGTGTAAACATTTCTAGTATTTTCCTGTTAATTGTAACACTGTCTTTTGGGCTTATCATGTTAAGGAAGTATGCATCTCAATATTTTACAAAGGTTTTTAAAAATCAAGTTTCTTTCATGGAAAAGGGTATGAAAAATTATAGATATGTTACATAATCAGGACACAACACAATGTTCTTTTAGATCAAGATATGGCTTCCAAAGTCTCTCAGATGACTTTGCTTCTTAGGCTACATCCTATTGAATCAACAAGAGATTTTAAAATTTGGGGCTTTTGAACTAAAACTGTTTTTCAGTTAAGCCAAACAACGTGGAAGGAGAGAAAGTGGACATCCTCTGCTGAAACAAATCTTTCCCGATTTTCCAATTGCAAAAGTTTTATGATCCTATGTCAAGGATAGTCTTCCACCATCTTGGAATTCTGGAATAATCTCCTTCACCTGCACTTTCTCCACCTCCCTCAAATCATCAGGGCCTACGAGGATCTGGGGACTTTGCATCAATACCATTTCTAACTCCCATCTGCATTGTCATGTCAGCGCAGTGATGTCATCAGGAAGGTCTTGGAATTTACACAACTATACCAAGTTACAGAGAATGTAAAGATTCTTTATTGGCAATGTATTTGGTAACTTGTGAAGGTAGTTATACAAATCAGGAAATAACAAAGCATTCCTTTAGAAGAATTTCCCAGAACCCCCAATGTTCCAGTGGGAAAGGAATATGAAGCTGTGAATGATACTACCCATATGAAGTAAGGATTCTTTCCAGTGCAGAAGCTCCCTGGGACATTCTCACTGGTTTTATATCATCTTGTCCTTCCAGCCCACTCCTGACAGATTTGACTACATGCAACATATCAGCAGCAAATAACAAGTGTAAAGCAACTACAACTTATTTCTAAATATTTATTGTAAAATTGATTAAAATGAAGGTCAGTTGCCCAGTAGCCTCCCAGAGAAGGCATAGGACTAGAACCTTGTCCAAGGTCCTGGTCTGCAGGAGATTTCTGTCAAACTTGACAAGCTGATCCTAAAATTCAAGAATAAGAGAAAAGGGTCAAGAGTAGTTAGTTGAATTTGAAAAACAAGAATAATTAATGATAGCTGTGTTATACTGACATTTATTTAAAAGTTACAGTCATAAAATGGTCTGGTATTACATAGGGATAGAGATAGACAAGCCAGCAGAAGGAAATACAGAACCTAAAAGCAGACCGTCAAATAAATGGAGATTTAGAATATAACAAAAACAGAGTTAAAATAACTAGAGAAAGGATAAGTAATTTAATAAATGCTGTTGGGGCGACTGGCTCTCCATTTGGAAGAAAAAAACATTTCCTACCACAAACAAAACAGAAAAATAAGTATTACATTAGCTAAAAGCTAAATATGAAATGAAAAATATACTTTTAGGGAAAAATATGGAATTGTTTATAACAACCGTTGGAAAGAATTTTATTTTTTAAAAAAAATATCTAAGAGGAAAGACTAAGAAAAATATACATTTTAATACTTTACAATTAAAATTTTCTCAATGACAAAATAACCCACAAATGAAATTAAATAGATTAGGCACAGGTTGGAAAAGCATATTTACAAAGCATATAGCAAAAGATTTTTATCCAGAACGTTTCTGAAGAACTCCTACAATTCTTAAAGAGAAAGCAGTTCATGGAAGAAGAAAACAGAGTGGCCTATAAACATACAAAAAGATGTGCAACATCAGTACCAATCAGAAGAATGCAAATTAAAACAGCAAAATTGAGATTTTGTTTCACGAACATCAGGTTACAAAAAATCATAAGCCAAATAATATCAAGTTTTGGCCATGATGCATGAAAACAAGAATTCTCATAGACTGCTGGTAGAAATGTAAAAGTTGTACAGCCCCTTTAGAAAGCATTTTGACATTATTCCTGCAATCCAGCTGTTCCATTCCTAAGTGTGCTCCCTGGAGAGACTGTCCACCATATGCAAACAGAGACATGCATAAGGATGTTCATTACAGCCATTTCTGAAATTGAGGAACACTGGAAAATGACATAAATCTTCATCCATCTTGAACTGGATAAAATATTATGGTATACACATACATCAAAATATCACGAGTGAACTATATCTGCATGTATCAATGTGGAGGAATCATAAAACACAATTTTAAGTTTAAGAAAGCAAACTACGTAAAGGTAGTTACAGTTTGACAGCATTTACATAAACTTTTAAAACAGAAAAATCTATGTATTTGACACATCATTTTCTGGAGTGAAATTTTTATCAACATAAAATGTCCCCCTTGGTCTCTAGTAACATTTTTGTCTTAAAGTCTATTTTGTCTAAGATTAGAATAGCCACTCCAGTTCTCCAGTGATTACTGTTTGTATGGCATATCTTTTTCTATGTTTACTTTCGATCTATTTGTGTCTTTGATTCTAAAGTGTGTTTTTTGTAGACAGAATATAGTTGGATATTGTTGGGGTTTTTTTAAACACTTTTAAAAATTATTTTTAAAATTTGAAAATTTTGCCCTTTTAAAAATTATTACATACTTTCTCGTGTACCATTTTAATTCCTATTTTTAATGTATTTTATTCTTAATGGTTGCTCTAGGGATTACAATATGCATCACAATTTATCACAATTACTTCAGATTACACTAATTCCAGTAAAATATAGGGACTCCTTTCCTCTTTTGTGCTCCTATTGTCATACATATTACATCTATTTATGCTATAAGTCGACCAATACAATGTTATAATTATTGCTTTATACAAACGTAGGACTTTTAAAGAAGTTAAGGAAAGAAAGGAAAAATATATTTGTAGACTCATATAGATTACATGTGATAAACCTAACAATACAATTGTATTTTAAACCATTTAAGAAAATAGGGGGGCCAGCCCGTGGCCAAGTGGTTAAATTCATGCGCTCAGCTTCTGGGGCCCAGGGTTCCGCAGGTTCAGATCCTGGGCGCAGACATAGCACCACTCATCAGGCCATGCTGAGGTGGCATCCCACATAGCACAAGCAGAAGGACCTACATTAGAATATACCTTATGTACTGGGGGTCTTTGGGGGTAAAGAAGAAGGAGGGCAAAAGGAAGATTGGCAACAGTTGTTAGCTCGGGTGCCAATCTTAAAAAAAAAAAAAGGAAAATAGAAAAAAAATATTTATAATGTCTTTTATTTGTGCCTATGTAATGACCTCTACTGGTGCTCCTAATTTTGGGGGGTGGATTTAACTTATAATCCAGTGTTATTTCCTTTCAATCTGAAGGACTTCCTTTGGGGTTTTTTTATTTTTTCTTTTTTTGCTGAGGAAGATTTGCCCTGAGCTAACATCAGTTGCCAGTCTTCTTCTTTTTGTTTGAGGAAGATTTGCCCTGAAGCAACATCCATGCCGATCTTCCTATATTTTGTATGTGGGCCACCACCACAGCATGGCCACCAACGAGTGGTGTATGTCTGCACCTGGAAACCCAACCTGAGCCACCCAACCAGAAGCAGATTGTGCCAAACTTAACCACCAGGCCATGGGGCTGGCCCCTCTTTAGTATTTTTTGTAAGGCAGATCTGCTAGCAACAAACTCTCTCAGTTTTTGTTAATCTAGGAATGTTACCTTGCCTTCATTTTTTAGTACACTTTACTTTTTAGATCAGTTTTAGGTTCACAGCAAAATTGAGCAGAAAGTTCCCATACACCTCCTGCCCCTCAACACATGCACAGCCTCCCCCACTGTCATCAACAACCCGCACTAGAGTAGCCTATTTCTTACAACTGAAGCCACAGTGACACATCATCATCACCAAAACTCCATAGTTTGACAAATGTATAACGACATGTATCCACCATTACAGTATCATACAGGATAGTTTCACTGCTCTGAAAATCCTCTGCTGCCCCTATTCATCCCTCCCTCCCCCTACTCCTGGCAACCACTGAACTTGTTACTGTCTCCATAGTTCTACCTTTTTTAGAATGTTGTGTAATTGAAATCTCACACAATTTAGCCATGCCAGGTTGGCTTCTTTCAATCAGTAACATGCATTTAAGGTACCTCCATGTCTTTTCATGGTGTGAAAAGATCATGCCATTTCGTTTTAGCACGGAATAACATTCCATTGTCTAAATGTACCACAGTTTGTTTATCCAAAAGACATCATGGTTGCTTCCAAGTTTTCGCAATTATGGAAAGACACTCTAAACATCCACACACAGGTTTTTGTGTGGACATAAGTTTTCAACTCCTTTAGGTAAATACCAAGTAATGCAATTTTTGCATTGCACACTAAGAGTATGTTTGGGGTTTTTTTCCAGTTTTGTTAAAATATAATTGGCAGTGGCCAGCCCTATGGCCGAGTGGTTAAGTTCATGTGCTCTGCTTCAGTGGCCCAGGGTTTCGCAGGTCTGGATCCTGGGCATGGACATGGCACTCCTCATCAAGCCATGCTGAAGTGGCATCCTACATAGCACAACCAGAAGGACCTACAGCTAGAATATACAACTATGTAGTGGGGGGCTTTGGGGAGAAGAAGAAGAAGAAAAGAAAAAGAAGATTGGCAACAGATGTTAGCTCAGGTGCCAACCTTTAAGGAAAAAAAAGACATAATTGACATGCATTACTGTATGAGTTTCAGGTGTACAGCATAAAGGTTTGACTGACTTATTGTGAAATGATTACCCCAATAAGTTTAGTTAACATCTGTCGTCTAACATCTACATTACTACAGATACAGTAAAATAAAATGGAAAAAAAAGAAAAAAGATTCCCCTTGTAATGAGAACTCAGAATTTACTCTCTTAACTTTCACATATATCATACAGCAAACATAACTATAGTCATCATGTTGCACATTACATCCCTTGTACTCATTTATCTTATAACTGGAAGTTTGTGCCTTTTGACCACCTTCCTCCAATTCCTCCTCCTCCCACCCCCTGCCTCTGGTAACAACAAATCTGATCTCTTTTTCTCTGAGCTTGGTTTTCTGCTATTGTTGTTGGTTTTTAGATTCCACATATGAGATCATACAGTATTTGTCTTCCTCAGTCTGACTTATTTCACTTAGCATAATGCCCTCAAGGTCCATCCATGTTGTTGAAAATGGCAGGATTTCCTAATTTTTTGAGTATGTTTAGTTATGTAAGAAACTGCTAAACCGTCTTTCAAGCTGGCTGAAGCATTTTCATTCCCACTAGCAATAGATGAGAGTTCCTGCTGCTCCACAGTCTCGTCAGCATTTGTTGTGGTCAGTGATTTGGGTTTTCACCATTCTGATAGGTGTATAGTAGAACCTTATTATTTTATCACCTTCATTTTTTTAATGATAGTTTTACTAGAGAGATAACTGTTGCTTTACAGGGATTTTTTTTTCCTTTTAGCACTTTATGGGTTTTTTTCTTTTCCTTCTTGAGATATAATTGACATAAATATCATGTAAGTTTAAGGTGTACAATGTGTTGTTCTGATACATTTATATATTGCAATATGATTACTACCATAGTGAGGCTTTCTTCACTCTTTCTCATTCTTTTTTCTTTGTTCTGCTCTGACTGGGTTATTTCAAAATCCCTGTCCTCTAGCTCACTTATTCTGCCTTCCATTTGCTCTATTCTGATGCAGATGCTGTTTATTGTGCTTATCATTTCACTCACTGAATTCTTCAACTCCAGAGTTTCCTTTTGGTTCTTTTTTATAATTTCTATCTCTTTGATAAATATCTCATTTTGTTCATGTATTTTTTCCTTATTTCATTGAATTATCTTTCTGAGTTTCCTTGCAGCTCATTGATTTTCTTCAAAAGAGTTATTTTGAATTCCTGACCAGCTAGATCACTAAATTATGTGCCTTTGAGTTCATTTATCAGAGGACTGTTGTTATCTTTGGTGATGACATGTTTTCTTGATTCTTCATGTTCCTCATAGTTTTGCATTGCTGCTTTCACATTTGAAGGAGCAGACACCTCCTCACATCATTACTAGGTGCCTTCAAAAGGGGATACCAATCATTGGACCTGTTGTATTTGGGGTGTTCTCTACCTTTCTGTGTAAACACCTGCTCCACACTTCTTGCCCTCTCTTGTGGCAGAATTCTTAGCCTTTTATGTTTTCTCTGGTTCTTTGACTCAGCAAACTGCTGGAAACTCTCTTTTGTTTTCCAGAAGGTGGTGCTATAGCTCAAGTTTGAGTATTCTCTCATGCCCACAGATCCTGGTCATTTTTTCCGAAAGCACTCTGTTTACTGTTTGCTGGACTCACTCTCCCTGCCATACTCAGGAGTGTGCACAAGAAAGGGGCCACAGAGTGGGAGGCGGTGTGGGTTTAGCACTTGGGGCATTGGGGGTACTCACAAATCCAGTGAAAAATGTTTGGGTGAGGTTGTCCCACACAATCATGGGCGAAATTCCTGGTGAAGTCCTGAGGGCAGTCAGCAGGAACCACGTCCCTTTAAGGCCCTTTGCTATTCTTATCTGCCTCTTTTCCAATCTTCTCCCCTCTCCCAGTCATGGAAGTTGCAGCTCAGTACTCCAGGTACTGCTGGAGAGAAACACGTTTCTCCAGCACCATCTCACACAACTGGGATAGCTGGGCACTCACTCACTGCTCTCCTTTTCCCCTGTGAGAGAGGTCACCAACAGATAGTTCAGCCCGACTGTGTTGCCTTAGGGGATGGGCAGCACTGGCACAGCTCCTCTCAGCCTCTCCTCTGTGTTCAATCTCATAATTTTTTTCTCCAATGGAATGCTAGAATCTCCCCTCAGGAAAGATGGGCTTCTACAAAGTCTCTCGTCTGTGGGTATCTGCCCAGGTCTTCATACTCCATGTTTCCCCCGACCACAGTTGAGAGGGGTTGGGGCAGGTTTGCAGGCTTTGCTAGTTCCATAACCCCTACCAACACCTGTCCACCTATCACCAGATGCACAGGTGGGTGAGACTCCTCCCAGATTCCTTGGCATATGGTGCTGGATCCCACACCTCCCAGAGAGGCACTTTTAGTCATGGATAGATGCCTGATTACGTGTTAAAGGAGACAAAAAGGAGGAATGTCTTACACCACCATGATGTGGACTCTCCCTTCAGCACTTGTAATATGTCATTCTACTGCCTCTGGCTTCCACCGTTTCTGATGAGAAATCAGCTATTAAGATTACTATATATGGTGAACTGTTTTTCTTTTGCTGCTTTCAAATTTTCTATTTCTGGCTTGACTATGATGTATCTAGGTGTGAATCTGTTTGAATTTATACTATTTTGAGTTTGTTGAGTTTCATAAATGTGTAGATTAACATTTTTCATCAAATTTGGGAAGTTTTTGGACATTACTTCTTATTATGTTTTCTGTGCCCCTCTCTCTCCTCTCCTAATGAGACTTCCATTATTATTTTGTTGGTATGTCTGGTGTTCCACAGGTCTCTGAGGCTCTGTTCACTTTTCTTCTATTTTCTTCCTGTTCTTTAGATTGTAAAATCCCTATTGATTTATCTTCAAGTTCACTGATTCTTTCCCTTGCCAGCTCAAATCTCATGTTAAAAATCCTTCTACTGATGTTTTTCATTTCACTTATTATACTTTGCAAGTCCATAATTTCCATAAGGTTCTTTTAATAATTTCTATCTCTTTATTGATATTCTCTATTTGATGAGCCAGATTTATCAAACTTTTCTTTAAATCTTTAAGGATTGTTTCCTTTATTTCTTTGAACATATTTGCAATAGCTGCTTTGAACACTTTTCCTGCTAAGTCCAGAATCTGGACCCCCTGGGAGATAATTTCTATTGACTTATTTAGAATGGAAACCTTTATTGTTCTATCTTCAAATCCACTGGGTTTTAATTTATGCTAGATCAATCCTTCTAAATAGACTTATTTTATGGCCCAGAATATGGCCTATCTTGATGACTATCCCATGTGTACAGATTCAATTTACTTAATAGATATAAAGCTCTTCTGCCTTTTCTATTTGTTTTTGAGTTGGATTTAGTACATCATGTTTTTCAGTATATTTGTCCACTTCCTCTAAGTTAAGTAGTTTACTAGCATAAAGTTTGTCATAATACCCTCTTTTCTATAATATCCATAGAGTTTGTAGTGGCATCTCCTTTTTATATCTAACATTGGTTATTTGTGTATGGCTTTTTTCTCCCTTTATTTGCCTTCCAAAAAAACTTCCAGCTTTGATTTTATTTTTGTACAAATCTTTCATATTTAATAGACTTAAACTGTGATCTTCATTTTCTTCCTTCTACATTTATTCAGATGGCAGCTAGATAACTGATTTTAGTCTTTCTTTTATAACATGTTTAGAATTATGTGTCTCTATAAGCACTATTTTGTGTGCATCACACAAGTTTTAATATGCAAAATTCATTATTGTTTAGTGCAAAACATGTCTTCAAATTCAATTGTGATTAATTCTCTGAGGCATCAATTAATTAGAAGTTTGTAGCTCAACTTGCAAACATTTAGTCATTTTTACTTAACTTTCTGTTTATTTCTAGCTCAATTTTACCCTGGTTTGATAATATACTCCACATGTGTTCATTCCTTTGAAATTTATTAGGACTTGTTTGGTGCAGCCTATGACCTATATTGGTAAATGTTCCATGTTCACCTGAGAAGAATATGTATTCGTTTTGTTGGGTATAGTGTTTTATGCTTATCAATTTGATCAATTTGCTTATTATTGTTCATATCTTCTGTACTCTTACTGAATTTCTGCTACTGTTGTTTCATTTACTGAGTGAGATATATTACAGTCTACAACTACAGGTGTAAATTTACCTATATTTTCCCTTCCACATCTATCAATTTTTGCTTTCATACTTTGAGGCTGTTTTTAATGCATACAAATTTAGTATTATTACATCTTCCTATTTAATGAACTTTATTCTTTAAGCAAGTCTTGAGGGGAGGGTGTAGGGGGAGGGGAGGAAGGAAAGGAAGAGAGTGGTCCTGTGTGACTGGTAGCCTCAGGTCATGTGACAGGGCACTGGGGCAGAGGGAGCTGGGTTGGGAGTTGACATCTTTGACATCAGTCTTGGTGATGATTTCTTAGATTTGACACTAAAAGTAAAGGCAATGAAAGAAAACCTAAATAAATTGAACTACATCAAACTAAAAAGCTTCTGCACAACAAAGGAATTCATCAACAACCTATGGGAGAAAATATTTGCAAATCATATATCTGATCAGAGGTTAATATCCAAAATATACAACTCAATAGCAAAAATACAATCTGATTTAAAAATGGGCAAAGTATCTGAATAGACATTTTTCCAAAGAAGACATACAGATGGGCAACAGGTACATGAACAGGTGCTCAACATCACCAATCATCAAGGAAATGCAAATCAAAACCACAGTGAGCTATCACCTCACACATGTTAGAATGGCTATAACTAACAAGACAGGAACTAACTAGTGTTGGTTAGGATGTGGAGAAAAGGGAACCCTTGTGCACTGTTGGTGGGAATGTAAATTGGTGCAGTCACTATGGAAAACAGTATGGAGGTTCCTCAAAAAATTAAAAATAGAACTATCATATGATCCTACTTCTACTTCTGGGTATTTATGTGAAGGAAATGAATACACTAACTTGAAAAGATATCTGCACCCCCACGTTCACTGCAGCACTATTCACAACACCCAAGACATGGAAACACCCTAAGTGTCCATCAACAGAGGAACAGATAAAGAAAATATGGTGTGTATGTGTGTGTATATATGAATGAATGAGTATGAACGAAGATTATTCAGCCATAAAAAAGAAGGAAATCCTGCCATTTGCAACAACATGAGTGGATCTGGGGGCTAAGTGAATAAGTCAGATAGAAAAAGACAAATACCATATGATCTCACTTATATGTGGAATCTGAAAAAAAAAAAAGAAGGCCAAACTCTCAGATACAGAGAACAGACTGGTGGTTGCCAGAGGCAGGGGTAAGGGTGGGCAAAATGGATGAAGGTGGCCAAAAGGTAAAAACTTCCAGTTATAAAATAAATAAGTCATGGGGATGTATTGTACAGCTTGATGACTATAGTTAATAATACTGTATTGCATATTTGAACATTACAAAAGGAGTAAATCTTAAAACTTCTTATGACAAGAAAAAAATCTGTAACTGTGTGGTGATGGATGTTAACTAAACTTATTGTAGTGATCTTTTCACAATATATTCATATATCAAAATCATTACATTGGACACTCGAAACTAATACAATATTATATGTCAATTATATCTCAATAAAAATAAGTGGAAATTCAAAAAAAGAGGACTGACAACACCAAATATGAGTGACAATATACAGCAAGCAGGACTCTCATACACTGACAGTATGAATATAAAATGTTAAACCACTTCAGAAAAATATCTGGCAGTTTCTTATAAAAATAAATATAAACCCCATAACCCAGAAATTCCACTCCTGAGTATTTACCCAAGAGACATAAAAATATATTATCTACAAAAAGACTTGGAGCACAAGGTCCACATCTTTATTCATAATAGCCAAAAACTAGAAATAACTCAGGTGTCCATTAATAAAAGAATGGATGTATTGGTTTTCTCTTGCTGCTATATCAAATTACCACAAACTTAAACACTTAAAAACAACACTCCTTTATTATCTCACATTTTCCATGGGTGAGACATACAGACACAGTATGGCTTATCTGGGTTCTCTTCTTTGGGTCTCACAAGGCTGAAATCAAGCTGCTGGCTGGACCTCAGGTCTCATCTGGAGCTTGGGGTTTTCTTCCAAGCTAGCTGGCTGTTGGCAGAATTCATGTCCTTATCATGCTTTGCAGATGGCCTCCTTCCATCTTCAAGCCAGCAATGGAAGGTCAAGTCTTTGTCATACTTTGATTCTCTCTGCCTCCTTCTTCTGCTTTTAAGGGTTCATATGATTATACTGGACCCACCTGGATAATTCAGGATAAACTCCCTATTTTAAGATCAACTATTTAGTAATCTTAATTACATCCACAGAGTCCCTTTTACCATGTAAAGTAACATATTCATGGATGTAACATCAGGGGCTAAGTCACAGGGGCAAAAATTCTGCCTACCATAATGGATAAAAACTATGGTATATTCAAACAGTAGAATATTACTCAGAACATGGAAGGAAGGAAGGAAACACACTACCATATAGATGAATATCAAACATTATGCTAAGTGAAAGAAACCTTACACAAAATAGTATATATATAATGTGATTCTATTTACATCAAGTT
The DNA here is from genome assembly GCF_041296265.1 of Equus caballus. Taxonomy (NCBI): domain Eukaryota; kingdom Metazoa; phylum Chordata; class Mammalia; order Perissodactyla; family Equidae; genus Equus; species Equus caballus. The sequence continues at coordinate 82,269,873 of NC_091684.1, forward strand.
CTAGAACAGGCAAAACTATCTTATATGGATAAAAATCAGAATTGTGGTTGCTAGTAGGGAGATGAGGTGATGGTGATTTCTTGAAAAGTACAAACCAAAAGCAGCCCAATATGAAATAAATAACCTGAATAGACCTATAACTATTAAAGACAATGAATTTGTAGTTACAAACTTCCCTAAAAAGAAATTTCTAGGCCCAGATATTTTCAATGGAGAATTCTACCAAATGTTTGAAGAAGGTATATCAATATTTACATCAAGTCTACACAATCCTTTCCAGAAAGTAGAAGATGAGGGAATACTTCCCAACTCACTTAATGATGCCAGTGTTATCCTAGTACCAAAACTGATAAAGATAGTACAAAGAAAGAAAACTAAAGACCAATATACTTCATGAACATAGACACACACACAAAAATAATCCTCAAAAAAATATTAATCCAGAAATATATAAACAGAGTCATGCACAATGACCAAGTGAAGCTTATTCCAGGAATACAAGGCTGGTTCGACATATTAAGCCACCATATTAATAGGCTAATGAAGAAAAATCACATGATCATATCAAATAATGAAGAAAAACATTTAACAAAATTCAATACCCATTTATAATAAATTCTTAGCAAACTAGGAATAGAGGAGAACCTCCTCAACTTGACAAAGAGCACCTAAAAATATCTACAGTTACCACCATCCTTAATGGTGAAAGACTGGGTGCTTTCTTCATAAGACTGGGAACAAGGCAAAGATGCCACTCTTACAACTCTTATTCAATATCGTACGGGAAGTCCTAGTTGGTGCAATAATGCAATAAAAAATGGAATACACAGTTTGAAAAAAAGCTGACACTATTTACAAATGACATGATTGTCTACATAGAAAATTCAAAGGAACACACACATACACAAAATAAAACTGCTAAAATAAGTGAATTCATCAAGGTCATAGGATACAAGATCAATATGCCAATATCAACCGCATTTCTATATACTAGCAATGATCATGTAAAAACTGAAATTAAAGACCCAATACAATTTGCAATCAATAGCAACCAGAAAAGAAATAACTACGCATAAATCTAACAAAACACATACAGGACTTGTATGCTGACAATAACAAAACACTAATAAAAGAAATCAAAGAACATCTGAATAAATGGAGGCACACCATATTCATTGATATTAAAGGTGTAACTTCTCTTTAAATTGATCTATAGTAGTAATACAATAAATATCAAAATCTCAGCATGATTTTTATGTAGGTATAAATAAGCTCATTCTAAAATACACAGAAAAGCAAAGGTACTAAAACAATTTTGAAAAAGAATAAAAGAGAAATCACTCCAACCAACCTTATGACTTTCTTATAGTTACAGCAATCAACATAGTGTAGAATTGGCAAAGAGAGGACACATAGTTCAATGGAATAGAAGGATCTAGAAATAGACTCACGCAAGTACAGGCAGCTAATTTTTGAAAAAGGTACAAAAGCAATTCAACGGAGGCAGGATAATCTTTTACACAAACAGCGCTGGAGTAACTAGATATCCAGACACAAAAAAACCACTTCAACCTAAACAGCACACACCTTACACAGAAGCCAGTTCAAAATAGATCATGGTTTTAAATGTAAAATTATAAAATTTGTAGAAGAAAGCACTGGAGAAAATCTTCAGTACTGAGGCTAGGCAAAGAGTTCTTGGACATGATACCAAAAGCATGATGCATAAGAGAATAAATGGAAAAAACTGAATTTTATTGAAAGTGAAAACTTCTGCATTGTGAAAGACCCTGTTAAGAAGACGAAAAGACAAGCCATATACTTGGAGAAAATATTTGTAAACCACGTATCTGACAAAAGGTCTTGTATCATAAGAACTCTCAAAACTTGAAAGTAAGAAAACAAACAATCCAATTAGAGAATGAGCAGAAGACATAAAGAAACAGTTCACCAAAGTGGAGACAGGGATGGCAAGTAACACATGGAAAGATGTTCAACATCGTTAGCCTTCAGAGAAATATAAATTCAAAGCAGAAGGAGATATCACTACACACATGTTAAAACAGCTAAAATAAAAAATAGCGAAAATAACAAATGCTGGCAAGAATATGGAGAAAATGGATCTCCCCTACATACATGGCTGGTAGGAACATAGAATGGAAGTTAGTTTGACATTTTCTTTAAAAACTAAACATACACTTACCAGCAATGGTACTCTTATGCATTTATCCCAGATAAATTCAAATTAAAACTTACGTTCACAGAAAAATCTATACAAAAATGTTCACAGCACCTTTATTCATAATCGCCCCCAAATTAAGACCATCCAAATGTCCTTCAGCAAGTATATGGTTAAATAAACTGTGGTACATCCAGAAACAGACTACACTGGTGAAGCTTAAAAGCGTTATATTAAGTGAAAGAAGCCATATGGAAAAGAATGCATACTTCATGACTATAAATCCATTTATGAAACCATAGAAAAGGCAAAACTATAGCGGCTGCCAGGGGCTGGGAGTGTGAAAAAGGGATTGATTGCAAAGTGGCACGAGGACATTTTCGGGGTGATGGAAATATTCCATATCAAATGTCGGCAAACTACAGACCACGGACAAAATCCAACCTGCCACTTGGTTTTGTAACTAAAACTTGACTGGAACACAGCCTGCTCACTCGTTTACATATTTTCTATGGCCACTCTTGAACTACAAAGGCAGAGCTGAGTAATTATAACAAAAGACCACGTGTCCTGGATAGCTTAAAATATTTACTATCTGGCCATTTACAGAAAAAAAGTTTGCCAACCCCTGTAATTTATCATGTTTGTGGTGGTAGTTGCACAAATGTATATATTTGTCAAAAACTCCTAACACTGTACATTTAAAATTAATAAAGATCATCGTACAGAAATTTTAATTCAATAAAGCTGATTTTTTAAATGCCTGGTACTTGCTTGACACTTTTACTCTTTATTCTTTTAGTCTGAATAAAACCTTTCAGAGAAAAACATCAGCCTATGTTTAATAAACTATACGTTTTTATCAAAATCTTTTTAGGTATCAGATTTTTGTTCCTATTATATGATTTTGTTTAATCTTTTTTATTATTTTTATTTTATTTTATTTTTCCTTTTTCTCCCCAAAGCCCCCCGGTACATAGTTGTGTATTTTTTCAGTTGTAGGTCCTTCTAGTTGTGGCATGTGGGATGCCACCTCAGCATGGCCTGATGAGAGGTGCCATGTCCCTGCCCAGGATTCAAACTGGCGAAACCCTGGGCTGCGAACTTAACCACTCAGCCATGGGGCCGGCCCCTGTTTAATCTTTAAATAAATAAAAACTCAATTGAAAAAATGGACTAGCTCTGCTGAGGAGGTAACACCCTTCACCCCATCTTTGCAAGCAACTGCCATAGATTTGTCTGGTAAAGACATACTTCAAAAATTTGCTTGTTAAAGCCCTTTGGGCCAATATTTTCCCTTAAGAACGCCCATTCAGAATTATCCTTCTAGTGCTCCTGAACTTAGATCCACAGATGAGCCTGGATTATTCAGCTATACAAGGCTTCGCATTTTGGACCTTAGACAGCCAAAGGTCCAGCCATAGACAGCCTCTCTCAGAAATGCACAGTCCTTTCATCTCAGCATGCATCATGTCTGGATGTAATACTATTTTATCTCTACTACTAGAACTTTGTTGAGTGAAGAAAAACAAAAACAAAAAAACAGTGCATTTCAATATTCAAAATATTTCCTACCATTTCTCAGTGGAAAATTTGTCCAAATTTTCTAGAATGCAGTACCTGTATCCTTCCTGCCCGAGGTTCCAACCCCAACAACAAGCCAATTATTTGGAAGACCTCACTTCTTAGAACAAAATTTATTTTCAGGGACTGCATCTAATAAAAGTCCACAAGGGACCTGGTGGTAAATATGAAAGTTCTTTGCAGCAAGGATTGAAACTGTCATGTTCACTTACTTCCCTTGAGGCTAATGAAGCTCCTGGAAGGAAGAAAGCATACAATAATTTTGCTGAATAAATCAAAACAAAACCTCTTACAAGTCTGACTCCAGACACACCTTCATATCTTCACTGAATCTTCTCAGTAGAAGGAAAATGGAAAACACAAAAGAACCAGATACATACTAGTTGATGAACAGGTTCTGCTGTGATAATTCTCAAAGGAAAAAAAAATATTTGCAGAAGGAGGAGGTAGGGTTGCTGGATGTAGTAACATCCTGATGACCTTTACTATATCACACCTCATCTATGTAATTTACAAGTCCCTATGCCATTAGTGTCTACCCTGAGATGGAACTTGAATATCCTGACTAGGAACTATTCTCGCAAACGCTCACTCATTGATAATTCTTTTACGCCAAAAACAAAACTGCAGTTATTTGCAATGTTTAGAAGCTCTGTTTATGTAAATATTTATAAAAATACAGGCAATCATTAAACTACTCCTTCACATATTCGCTTAAACAATACATAATATATTGCAAAAATTTTTGTGCTATGAAAACTATGGTGAGCAACACACATCACTCCTACTTTTACAGTATAGTAAAATAAATAGATTAACCAAATAATAAATAATCCAACAATGGAATTATAAATGGACATAGAATCCATGAAGATCATTATTGGGTACTTTGAAAGTATGTAAGACTTTGGTAAGGCAGTGAGTAGCACAGGACTCTTTGACATGTCTCTTTGTGACGCTGCCATTTAGATTCAAGGATGACTGAAACATTTAGAAAGGCAAACAATGTTACCAGAATTATATCAACACTGATGAATTTGCTTTGAGAGAAGATTTTCTGCAGCAAATCAGTGAAGCCTCTTTTATTAAGTGAATTTTCTATTCTGTACAATATTAATTTTTAATATTGGAAATTTTCCTGTTTTATCTTTGCATAAATTATTTTAATCTATGTCAACTCTTTAATATGCATTTCATAAACACAATGTGATCCATCAATCATTTATTTTTATTTTAATGCAACAAATTTAAGATACTCTGGGTATTTTGTCTATCCAGACAAATTCTGCTGGTATATAGCCTGTCAAAAATTATGTCTTTAATTTCTAATAAATGATAATTTTGCAGTTTTATCTTTCATTGATTTTTTTCATCTTGTCAAATTACTGCCATGAAGCCTAATTTCTTCCAGATAATGCAACTTGAAATTTTATTAAAAAGAGAAAATTCTCTGTTTATATCTTTTTATTGTGAAATGTAATACATATACAGAGTACTACATGAAACATACATATACACACTCAGGTAAAAATGACAATATTGCCAGCACCCCAGAAATTCTCCAAGTAAGTGTCCCCAATCACAAACACTCCCTTGAATGTAACTAATATCCTGAGTCTTATGGCAAGCATTTCTATGATTTTCTTTATGTACCAGACTAGCTTCCTGTGCTCAACTTGTGTATCAGATTCATCCAAGTTTCATGTGTCAGTAGAGTTCATTCATCTTTCTTGCTATCTACTATTCCACTGCACGAATATATATATTCCACATTCATTGCACTTCATTCCTTCCTTAATCTAGGTCATTCCTTCTGGAATTGTCTTTCTTTTCTTTTTTTCCTTAAGGATTTTGTGTATGTGTGTTTTTAAAGTAATAGTGCAATTCTCCCAATAAGGATAAGCAAGAGGACTCTGGATTAAGACAGCATGAAAACTAAATTGTGCTCGGCTTAAAAGCAGCAAATAAAAAGAGATCCTTTCGACCCCAAAGTCCAATGCTAAATGAAAAAGCAAAAAAAAAAAAAAAAAAATATGAAAGGAGAGAGGAACTTAAAAAACAGAGTTGAAAGAGGCAGACTACCCTTCCATTGCCGTTCAACTAAACAAACGGGCAAGAATGCCTCTCTTCTTTGAAGAATGCCCTTTTGATATTCTTTTAGCCCAAATCTGAGAGAAAACTCACCTTTGTCTTCTTAAGATATCTTTATTTAGTTCTCATTCTTAAAAGTCATTTTTGCTTGAAATAGAATTCTATTACCTTGTAATTGAAAAAGTATTTTTAAAAATACATTGAACCCTAAGATGAAGTTTCTTCCTCCAGAGGAATTTTTCTTGCTTCTGACAGACATTGAGAATACAAACATTCCTTGAAATCTTTAATAGAATTTCAGGGCTAAGAATGTTCTAGACTTCCCAAACATCTTGAAGTCTGGCTACAATTTGTGGGACAGTTGATTTACTTCCTGGTCATGCTACATGTACAAAAGTCCTCCATGGACCTAGTCTAGGCAGAGAAGTTTTATCACAGTTCCTCTTATGCACCAGCCAGAGATGTCTCTTTTTGCTCCAACATCCCCAGAACATTCTTAACAGGAACCCTGAGCCTGCCACCTCTCTTAAATCAACCTGCACCTCCAGGACTAAAGCAGCCTCCTAGGCTGAGCTGACATCTTGGGAAATACTGTTCTCTCCATACCACATCCCAGTAGCCACTGTCTTATTAGTTATTTGATGCATTCAAGAAAATTCTTCAAAAATATTTTGTTCAGCTTTGTCAATTTCCTTCAGTGCACAGGTTGGTCAAAATTATCTTATCTACTTTGAACAGAAGAAGTCCCCTTCAGTAGCAAAAATAGAAGCTATCTAAATGTCCCAAAATAGGATATGGGTAAAATCAGATGCAGCTTTGAAAGGTAGGGAAACTATTTGGCCATTAAGGATATTATCAAGATAAAATAGGAACATGGAAGAATTCATATCATAAAATTTAAAGTGCAAGTTACATAAAAATATGTAAGGTATAATCTCATTTTTTAAAAAATTGTATACATATCCTAAAATCTAAACACTGAAACACAAGAAACAAAGAAAAAATTCAAAGAATAAACAGCAATCTACCTACACATAGCAATCCAAACCAAACAGTCTGCATCAGAGATGTTATCCTAAGGACCTTTAAAAAAAATTTTAATGACATGATTACATACCAATTTTCCCAGCGGGACTAAATGAAACTGTGAAGATGCATTCATGCAGAGCACAGACCTACATCACTTCAGCCTATTTTTTTAATGCTGCTTTATATTCTCTAAGCATCATTCAACAAACCAGTGGAACTACGTTTCGTGGTGTTACTGACAATTTCTTCTCAGCCCTCTGGCAGTGATTCAGTAAGGCTTCTACATGGCCTTGTAAACGCTTGGATGACATTTCTATGGGATTTTAAATTCACACTGAATATGAAATAGAAGCCAAAGTCAATAAATCAACTCCAGATCCTCCAAAGCATGGAAATAACAGCATAATTCATTCTTAGGATACTGACACACAACAGTTCTTTTCTTTACTGGCTAAAATGCCACTACCAGACAGCAATAAGCAAAATTTATAAATGACTAAGCATGATAGCTTTAAACTCTGTGATACCAGATAATTATAAAATAATTTGGGGACTGTATTGGTTAAAATTTTACATACAATTTGATAGTACTACTTTTTAAGGCAGGTTTCATATTTGCATGATTCAAATTCCCATAAAATGTCACTATTGTATTATATATTTGGTATTTGTACTTATATGTGAATTTAAATGCATAGAAAATGATCAGCAATGGTGAGCATTAACCTAATAAAACTGGTTCCAAATAGCAAGGAGTGTTGGAGTCACTGCATTATGAGAGACCTTAACTTTACTCGTAAATTTATTTTTTTAAATGTTATATAGTACTTGTGAAATGAAAATTAATTTTTAAAAGGTGATGATCAGATATCCCAGGTACACCTTTATATATTTTTATATTCCTATTTGAGATGGGTAGGTGAACACAACCTTTCTTCCTGGGGGCCACTGTAAGTCATTCCTATCTCGGATCCTCATCGTCTTCAACTTTATCACAGGGACACCAGTATCTACCATGTTCAGCTCAGTAAAATTTGAATTTTGGCATTCCTAGGATGGATGTGGTGCATAGTAGGTATGCATATATAAGTAGCTATAAGAAATGCACATAAGTACTTATCACCATTGAGAGAGGGATGGGAGCACTGAAATGTGAAGTGAGTTGCATAAGGTCCTCTGAGACTGTAGAGCATGACTATATCCAGGAACTGAGTTGGAACTGTGCAGTCAGAAGGTCTGCACCCCCTCTCTTGAGCTCCCTGGTAGTAGGCAGAGGGATACCTTGTTAGACAGTGTATTAATGAAGGTTTGCTCAGGGGTCAGTTCCACTCTTCCAGATGTGTATTTCTACCCATTTATAGATGAAGCTCCAATGGAGACTCCTATGGGGGTGGGGGCTGTTGGGAGGGAAGTAATTGGATATTCCAGAGCCAAGAAGGCTGATTTTAGGCATCTATTATGGACCAAACGTTTGGGTTCCCCCCAAATTATTCAACATATGAATGTTGAAGCCCTATTTCCAGTACAACTGTATTTGGAGATGGGGCCTCTAAAGAAGTAATTAAGGTTAAATGAGGTCATAAAGGTGGAGCCCTTATCTGACAGGATTAATACCCCTACAAAACAACAGAGATCTCTCTGATCTCTCTCAATCTCTTTCTCCTTCCCTCCATCCCAACTTCCCAGCAAGCACCCACTGAAGAAAAGTCAGGTGAGGACATAGTGAGAAGGTGGCCATCTGCAAATAAGAAACAGTCCACACCAGAAACCATATCTTCCAGGATCTCAATCTGGGATATGTAGGCTTCACAACTGTGAGAAAATAAATTTCTGCAGTGTAAGCCACCCATTTGTCATCACTTGGTGGTATTTTGTCATCACAGCCCGAGCAGGCTAAAATGGATTTTGGTACTGTGAAGTGGGGTGCTGCTATAACAAATACCTAAAAATATGGAAGTGGCTTTTGAACTGGGTGATGGGCAGAGGCCAGAAGAGTTTTGAGGTACGTGCTATAAAAAAGCCTAAATTGGGGGTCAGCCCCATGGCGGAGTAGCTAGGTTCATGCGCTCCCCTTTGGCAGCCTGAGGTTTTGCCAGTTGGGATCCTGAGTGTAGACATGGCACCGCTCATTAGGCCATGCTGGGGCAGCGTCCCATGTGCCACAACTGGAAGGACCCACAACTAAAGAAATATATACAACTATGTACCAGGGGGCTTTGGGGAGAAAAAGGAAAAAGTTAAAAAATAAATAAATAAATAAAAGCCTAAATTGCCTTCAAGGGACCATTGGTAGAAATATGGATATTAAAGGCAATTCTGGTGAGGATTCAGAAAGAAAAGAGGAAGCTATAGAAGAAAGCCTCTATTATCTTAGAGAATACATATATCATCATGAACAGAATGTTAGCAGAAATATGGAGGTTAAAGGCCATCCTAGTCAGGTCTCAGACAGAAAAGAACGTTATTGGAAACCGGAGGAAAGGAGATTGTTATAAAGTGGCAAAGAACTTGGCTAAACCGTGTTCTAGTGTTTTGTGGAATGTAGAATTTGCAAGAGATGAAACTGGATAGTTAACCAAGGAGATTTCTAACCAAAATGTTGAAGATGCAGCCTACTCCTCCTAACTGCTTATAGTAAAATGTGAGAGGAGAAGGATGAATTGAAGAAGTAATTGTTAAGCAAAAAGGAACCAGAGCTTAAAGATTTGGAAAATTCTGAGCATCTATACTGAAAAAAAAAAAAATCAGAAAACAGGAGCCAGCCCGGTGGCACAGCAGTTAAGTTTGCATGTTCTGCTTCAGTGGTCCAGGGTTTACCAGTTCGGATCCTGGGTGCGGACTTACACACTGATTGTCAAGCCATGCTGTGGCAGGTGCCCCACATATAAAGTGGAGGAAATGGGCATGGATGTTAGCTCAGGGCCAATCTTCCTCAGCAAAAAAGAGAAGGATTGGCAGCAAATGTTAGCTCAGGGCTAATCTTCCTCAAAAAAAAAAATCAGAAAACATATTCCAAAGAGAACACCGAGGGTGTGGCTGGACTATCACTCAATAAAGAGATTACATGAGCAGAAACACGTCAGTTTGAACTGAAGGAATAGAAATGAGATGAAATGAAGGAAGTCTATCAGAATTCTTGGATTCTAAAGGACAGGACAACAGAGCTATTATTCAAGCAAAGGGAAAAGTGACCCAGAAGGCAATTCAGAGATCATCAGGGTTGCCTCTTCAATTTCAACAGGACACGGTGCAGATGCCAGATCCTTGAACAGGACTGTCAGGCACAACTACAGGGGTGGCACCGCCACCTAGGGCCATGGCGGCAGGTCTGCTGCCCCAAATGGGTCCAGAAAGCCAATGAGGATTATTCTTGAGCCTAAAATTTAACGGAATTTGCCTCACTAGGTTTTAGAGTTGCTTGGGACCCATCCCCCCTTTCTTCTTTCTGATTTTCCCTTTCAGAATGGGATTATCTATCCTTTGCGCGCCCCACCATTGTATTTTGGAGGCAGAGAACTTGTCAGGTTTCACAGGTTCACAGCTGGAGAGGAACTTTGCCTCAGGATAAACTGTACCTTAAGTCTCAGAGTACCTGATTTAGATGATATCTAAAAGTCATCTAATTTGGACCTAAAGCAGTTTAGAGTTGATGTAGGAATGAATTAAGACTTTAGGAGGCATTGGGATGGAATGAATGTGTTCCAAATACAAGAAAGACATGAATTTTGAGGAACCAGGAGCAGAATGTTATGAACTGAATGTTTGTAGGCCCTCTTAAACTCATATGCGGATGCCCTGACCCCCCAGTGTGGCTGTATTTGGAAATAGGGCCTCTAAGTAAGTAAGTAAGGTTAAATGAGGTCATAAGGGTGGGACCCTGGTCTGATAGGACAAGTGCCCTTATAAGAAGAGACAGCAGAGAGCTCACTCTCTCTCCCCCCCAAGTGCACACACTGAGGAAAGGTCATATGAAGAAATAGAGCCCTCACCAGATATGGAATCTGCCAGCACCTTGATCATGGACTTTAGCCTCCAGAACTCTAAGAAAATAAATGTCTTTATTTAAGCCACCCAGGCTGTGGCATTTTGTTATAGCAGCCCAAGAAGACTAATGTAGCACCACAAACATCCCCAACTCTTATCCACTGCCAACATACCCATGAGGTCTTCAAAAACCATACCAAAAGGGAACAGACTGTGATCTTAGGATCTGAAGGAAGAGGGGTCTTGGCTAGTAGGAAGTGGAAGAATTCCCACCTCTGTATTGAGCTCTGGGAATTGTCTTAGAGTCCCTCCAAAACTGTTACTTTGTCAGCAGTTGATTTTTGCTGAGCCTCAGAGCCTCACCATCTGCATGTCCAGGCTAGTACTCAGATTACTCAAGCTCTCTCCGCTAGCCCCCTCTCCAGCATTCTATTCCACACAGTAGAGCTGCCTTGATCTCCCTGAACTCTGAAATTTTGTTTTTGTTAGTGCCATGGAGTCGATTCTGACTCCTGGTGACGCTGTGTACAGCAGAGTGGAACCCTGCTCAGTCTTTCTGAATCATCTTCTCACCTTCTGGTGCTATGTAAGACAATGCTCAACTGCTATTCATAGGGTTTTCATGACCAAATTTTTTGGGAAGAGAGTGGCCAGGTCTTTCTTCCTAGTCTGTCTAGTCTGGAAGCTCTGCTGAAGCCTGTCCACCATGGGTGACCCTGCTGGTATCTGAAACACCAGTGGCATAGCTTTCAGCATCACAGCAACACACAGCCACCATAGTGTGACAAGCAACAGATGGGTGATGTGATTCCCTAACCAGGAAATGAACCCAGGCCATGGCAGTGAGAGTACCGAATCTTAACCACTAGACCCCCAGGGCTGGCTGAATTCTGAAATATGTCTTCTTCATTGAGTAAAAGTATGTTTGGAGTTATCCCTACCTATGCCATGCATGGTCTGGGAATTTCCTCCTGACAGTAGCTGGAACAACGGTAGGGATGATAATATTTGCTTCCTTTATCTCAGGAAACATGGATGCACAACCTCTAATATCCAGAAGCTAAGAACAGATGTTTCATGTTTTTCCAGTTTTCTAGTTATTTCATGTATCTTGCCCAGTTTTCCAGTTGTTTACAGTGAGACAGCAAGTCCTGCAGATGTTCACGAATGGAAGTGAAAGTCCTTTAAATAATTTTTCACTTAAATGTTGCACAGTTTATTACTCCACTTAGCTGATTCTGAATTAGGTGAAAAATTTACAAACACACTGTCTGGATTCTTTATTGCGAGGTTAGTTTAGTAGCAGTGACCATACTTACGTATATATGCTAAGAGAGTAGCAAGAAAGATATGAGCACATCAGTTTACATTCCACAGATATTTGTTTAAAATGCATATTTTGTTCTTATGGCTGAAAAAGACACAAATATTAAGTATGGGAAACTTTAAATACATCATAATAATTATTAAGCTAAGAGTATATTTTACCTAGGATTATGATGGGTTCCAATAAGCAAACCAACACATGCAATATTTTTCTTATAAAGTATAATTCAGTAACTCTTCACATTTGTGTTTAATGCAGTACTTGTGATTATTCAACTTAATTGTGCTTTTTCAAAGTTAGATTCCTACCACACAATGAATAGGTCTATAACTGAATATTTTCAATAGCAATTTTAGTATCATATCAGAAACAAGAGTTTTCATATAATATTTCTACAGGAAGTTTTTTATTCTCAATTTCCAAATTGGTATATTTCCAGTAAACTAAAACCTCTGATATATGATCAAGAATAAATTATTTTGAAAGCTACAACTTATTCAAAATATTCATAAGATGTTCCAACTTATCAAATATCTGCTGTTCAGTGAGATGTCACTTTATTTCTGGGTAAAAGATTTCCCATATTTATTAAGTTTCTCCCCTTCACTATTTCTGATATAAACCGAGTAAGTCAATAAGAAAAGGCTTCTGGACTTTCAGGATACCGACGAGGATTTCTTCTCTGTGTAATTGCTTTGATTAGTGAACTCTCAATTCTGATAAAAGGTTTTCCCACATTTGTAGATTCACAGGATTTCTGCCTTGTATGTGTTTTCTGATGTGCTGTGAGAGATGACCTAGGGTAGAAGGTTTCCCCACATTTATTACATTTGTAGGGTTTCTCCCCTGTGTGAGTTCTCTGATGTACTGTAAGGGATGACTTGTGATAGAAAGTCTTACTGCATTCTTATATTTATGAAGTTTCTCCCCTCTGTGAGTTCTTTGATGTTTAGTGAGAGGTGATTTCTGATAAAATGTTTTCCTGCATTGAATACACTCAAATGGTTTCTCCTCTTTGTGTGATTTCTGATGTACAGTAAGGGATGACTTCTGGGAAAAACTTCTCCCACATTCATTACATTCATAAGGTTTCTCCCCTGTGTGTATTCTCTGATGTACTATGAGAGATGACTTCTGGAAGAAGGTTTTTCCACATTCACTACACTCATTGGTTTTCCCCCATTTGAGTTCTCTAATGAACACTAAGTTTTGACTTCACAGAGAAGGATTTCCCACATTCATTACATTCATAGGGTTTCTCCCCAGTATGAGTTCTCTGATGATAAATGAAGCTTGGCTTTTTGGAGAATGTTTTCCCACATTCATTGCATTCATAGGGTCTTATACCTGTGTGTATCCTTTGATGTACCATGAGGAATGAATTGTAGAGAAAAGTTTTTCCACATTCATTACATTCATAGGGTTTCTCCCTTTTGTGTGTTCTCTGATGTCCTGTGAGGCATGACCTATATCTAAAGGTTTTTCTACATTCAATGCATTCATAGGGTTTCTGCCCTGTGTGTATCCTCTGATGAACTGTGAGGCCTGACCTATTTGTGAAAGTTTCCCCACAATCAGTACATTCATAAGGTTTCTCCCCCTGTGTATCTTATTATGTACTTTGAGAGATGACTTGTGGCTGAGGGTTTTTCCACATTCACTACATTCATAGAGTTTTTCTCCTATGCATGTTTGCTGATGTTTAGGAAGAACTGACACAGGCCAAAAAGATTTCCCATACTGACTATTTTCAGAAGTTTTCTTTTCCGTGTGTGTTTGCCGATGTTGAGAGAGATTTGGTTTCTTGAATACTTTCCCTCCCTCATTAAACTCAAAGGTTGTTTGTCCTTTGTGAGTTCTCTCAGTGTTAGTGGAGAGTGGCTTGTTGCCAAAATTATTCCCACACTCATACTATTTCTTCCCTATGACAACTCTATGGTGTTTATTTACAGTTGACTTCTCACCAAGAGACCACTTCCCACAGTCATTAAATTCACAGTGATTCTTCTGTGTGAGAGTTTGATGGACAAGAAGGTTTGAATCATCATAAAAGCTTCTCGCATGTTCATTATATTCACAGGACTTCTCCCATGAGCATGCTCTCTTATGGGTAATGAAGTCTTCCTCCTCACGGAAGGCTTTCCCACATTCATTATATTCAAAATATTGCTTCTGAGTTTGAATATCCTGATGTTGAAATAGGTCCTCATTTTGACTGACAGCTTTCCCATTTCTATCATATTTAAAAGGTTTCTCTCTGGCATGAGAATGCTCATACTTTGTACAGAGGAGCAATTTCCTCTGTGCATTAAATTCATCAAGCTTCCTTACAAAGGAATTTCTATTACTTATAATTAATTCTGAAATCTAATTCAAATTCATTACACATGAGTCATATTTATTAGGTACTTTTCTCATTGGAATAGGGTTTGTGTCCACATTAAATATTTTTCCTAATACACTATTTCTCTCCTTAGTCAGTGTTTTATCATTGACAAAATCAACTTTCCACAAATGCTGGTCTTGGTTTTCCTGGTTCTTCTGCATGAGGTCATCAACTTCCCAGAATTCTAGAAATGAGAATAATTTATCAAGCCTTATAAATGTTAATATATTTCATCTGGGAATGTGACATAATGTAAAAATGTCCTAGCATAGCCCAGTCTTATGATCTAAAATAATCCTGAGGGCATACTTCTCCCACTCCCTTAGGATTGGACAAAACAAATAACTGCAGTAGTGGAAAAGAAAAGAGTAATCCGCCAATAAAAACATAGTAATTTGGCACTTTAGAAATGTGACCTTCAAAATCTGATGGAGAAAGTGAACTGAACACAAAATATAACAAACAAGGTACTATTTGAATGAATGCTTGAGGCATGAAGGAGGAAACACAACAAAGCAACGAATAGTACGTAGAGTCAAAAGAAAAATCAGTAGCTAACAGTTTAGAGGGGCAATATCAGAGATAAAATTAGGTTTAGAAGAGGCAAATAAATATCTTTGTCCTTATCTCCTACTGTAGAATCTTCACACTATACATGCTTCCAATCTCCCACCACTCTTTTCTGTTCCTTAAAAGAAAAGTGCATTACCAACATCAAATTAAAATTCTAAAGAGCAATAATTTTCTCTTCAAAAGAAAATTCCTATTGTGTGGACTGTAATTCTCATTCTAGCTCAGATTCACATGTAAATCCAACATCCAAAGAAAGCATGCGTTTAGGCCAAACAAGATGAGGTGCTCAGTTCTATTCTGCTGCTGTATCTTCATTTCCTTCTACTAGAGTTGTTCACTAATGAACCTTCCATAGCCATCAAATTATAAAGTTTTCCTATTTCTATATGCCAATATGCTTATCTCATAAACAGTCTTGCCCCTCACATGTCACTAATCCTTTACTTTGTCTAAATATGTATATATTCTAGCATTTCTGGTTTCTCTTACGTGAACTTTAAAGATTATAGCTTTCAACCTAGTCTTAGATCTTTATTATTCTTTATACAATCAGTCCTCATTATTCACGGATTCTGTAATTGAAAGTTTGCCTAACTTGCTAAAATTTATGTATGACCCCAAAGTCAATACTCACAGTGCCTTCATGATCATTCACAGACACGCAGCACACTGAAAAATCTGAGTCGCCTGACACGCATGTTCCCAGCTGAAGTCAAACAAGGCAATGCTCTGCCTTCTTGTTTCAGTTTTCATACTGTAAACAAGTTCCCTTTTTGCGGTATATTTAGTGCCACATTTTTCATAGTTTTGTGTTTTCTGTTGGAAATTTTACTCTTTAAAATGGGCCCCCTAGTGTAGGACTGAACTGCCAACTAGGCTGTGATATGTCTTACAGGGAAAATAGGTTTGTTATACATGCTTCATTCAGGCATGAGTTATAGTGCTGTCGGTGGTGAGCTCAATGTTAAGGAATCAACAATATATATTAAATAAGGTGTCCTTAAACAGAAACACACATAAAACAAGATTGTGTATTGATCACTTGATGAAAATATTGTGGGCAGAGGCTCACAGGAACCTAACCCTGTATTTCTCCTAGGAATAACAGTTCAGTATTCACCAGTTCAGTGTTTGTGTCAACTTTATGGAACACAACTACTGTGAATAACAAGAATCAACTGTGTCTTTTTATTATGAAGATCAATAAGGAAACAGAGAACTTGAACAATATTATAAACCAAGTAAATCTAATAGACATATACAGAACACTCCAACCAACAATAGTAGAACATATATTCTTTTCAAGTGCACATGGAACATCCTCCAGGATAAACCATGTTAGGCCATAAAACAATTCTCAAAAAGTTTAAAAAGATCGAATAACACAAAGTATCTTCCCCAACCACAATGGAATGAAGCTAGAAAACAAAGAAAGAATGAAAGCTGGGAAATTTACAAACATGTGGAAATTAAACAACACACTTATACAACCGACAGGTGAAAGAAGTCAAAAGGGAAATTTAAAAATACAGGCATACCTCAGAGATATTGCGGGTTTGGTTCTGGACTTCCACAATAAAGTTAATATCGCAATAAAGTGAGTCACAAATGTTTTGGTTTCCAAGTCCATATAAAAGTTTTGTTTACATTATAACGTGGCCTATTAAATGTACAATAGCATTATGTATAAGAAACAATGCACATACCTTAATTTAAAAATACTTTATTGATTAAAAATGCTAGCCATCATCTGAGCCTTCAAGCAAGTCATAATCCCTTTGCTGGTGGAGGGTCTTGTAAAAAATTCAGTATCTGTGAAGCATAACAAAGCGAAGCACAATAAAATGAGGTATGTCTGTACCTAAGACAAATGAAAATGAAAACACAACATACCAAAACTTATGGGAGGCAGCAAAAGCAGTAATCAACAGGGAAATTTATAGCTGTAAAGACCTTTATAGCTGTAAAATTTATAGCTGTAAAAATTTTAAAAAGATCTCAAATAAACAAACACCTTAAGCATTTAGAAAAGGAAGAGCAAACTAAACCCAAAGCAGGCAGAAGGAAGGAAATAACAAAAAAATAGAGCAGAGATAAATGAAATTGAGAATAAAAAACAATGGAAAGAATCAATGAAACCAAAGGTGGTTCTTTGAATAGATCAACAAAATTGACAAACCACTAGCTAGACTGACCAAGAAAAAAAGACCCAAATCTCTAAAATCAGAAACGAAAGTGGGGACATTATAAGTAAACACTATGAATAACTGTGTACCAACAAATTACATAACCTAAATAAAATTTTCAAAATTCCTAGAAAGAAACAAACTACTAAACTGACTCAAGAAGAAATAGAAAATAGGAAAAGACCCATTATAAGATATTGAATCAGGGGCCAGCCCAGTGGTGCAGCTGTTAAGTGTGCATGTTCCATTTCAGTGGCCCAGGGTTCACCAGTTTGGATCCTGGGTGCGAACATGGCACCACTTGGTAAGTCATGCTCTGGTAGGTGTCCCACATATAAAGTAGAGGAAGATGGGCATGGATGTTAGCTCAGGGCCAGTCTTCTTCAACAAAAAGAAGAGGATTGGCAGCAGTTAGCTGAGGGCTAATCTTCCTCAAAAACAAAAGATATTGAATCAGTAGGCAAAAAAATCCAACAAACGTTAGCCTAGTACCAGATAACTTCACTGGTAAATTAGGCCAAACAAATAAAGAAGAACTAACACATATCCTTCTCAAACTCTTCCAAAAAACCAAAAAGAATACTTCCTAACTCATTATAATAGGTTAGCAATACTCTGACATTAAAGTCACACAAAGACATCACAGGAAAACTACACACCAATACCCCCTATAAATATAGATGCAAAATCCTCAACAAAATACTAACAAACCCAATTCAACAGTAAGATTTATATATCATGACTAAGTCGGATTTCTCTAAGGAATTAAAAAGGTGCTTCAATGTTTACAAAAAGTCAATCAATGTAATATGTTGTATTAATAGAATAAGGGTGAAAAAACCCTACGATCATCTTAACTGATACAGAAAAAGTATTTGACAAAGTCCAATGTCCTTTCCTGATAAAAATAATCAACAAACTGGGAAAAGAAGGGAACTTCCTCAACATGGTAAAGAATATCTAGGAAAAATCCACAGTCAACATCATACTTAATGGCAAAAGACTGAAAGCTTTTCTCCTTATCTCGGGAACAAGACAAAACTGTCTGCTCTCACCACTTCTATTAGACATTGGACTGGAAGTTTTAGCCAGGGCAATTTCACAAGAAAAAAATAATAATAAAAGACATTCAGGGGGCCAGCCCCATGGCCGAGTGGTTAAATTCGCACACTCTGCTTTGGCAGCCCAGGGTTTCACTGGTTCGGATCCTGAGTGCAGACCTGGCACCACTCATCAAGCCATGCTGAGGCAGCATCCCACATGCCACAATTAGAAGGGCCCACAGCTAACAATAAACAACTATGTACCAGGAAGCTTTGAGGAGAAAAAGGAAAAATAAAATCTTCAAAAAAACAAAGGCATTCAGATAGGAAGGAAAAAGTAAAACTATCTCTATTTGCAGATGACATGATCTTATATATAGAAAATCCTAAAGAATCCAAAATAAACACTATTAGAGCTAATAAATTCAGCTAAGTTGCAGGATACACACAAGATTAACAAACAAAAATCAGTTGTCTTTCTATATACCAGCAACAAACAATCCAAAAGTTAAATTAAGAATTCCATTTACAATAGCATCAAACAAGTAAGATACTTAGGAGTAAATTTAACCAAGATGGTGTAAGACTTGTATACTAGAAACTACAAAACATTGTTGAAAGAAATTAAATATCTACATAAATGGAAAGATATCCTGTGTTCGTGGATTGGAAGACTTAATATTGTTAAAATTAAATTGTTAAAAATCCTTCAAAGTGATCTGCAGATTCAATGCCATCCTTATCAAAATGCCAAATGCCTTTTTTGCAGAAATGAACAAGCTGATCCTAAGATTCACATGGAATTGTAATGGACCCAGAAGAACTAAAATAGTATTGAAAAATAAGAGGCTGGTGTCAAGATGGCGGCATAGGCAGACTCTGAACTCACCTCCTCCCATGGACACAATAAATTTACAACTACTCTTGAAACAATTTCCCCTGAGAGATCTGAAAACTGGGTTAAAAAACAAAACCACAACAAGGGACAATGCTGACTGAGGTAGAAGAGGCAGAAATTCCTTTCTGGGGAGAAAAAAGCCACCTCCTAGCCACAATGCTTCATGGCCAACCAGGAGCAATCTTAAGGTATGAAGCTTTCCCTGGAGGAGAGAGGCATCTGAGTGGGGGAGTGTTACCACAACAAGCAGCTTTTGGACTCAGCACAACCAAGACAAGTGTCATAATATCCTGCTTTGCTGGCTATTAACAACAACAGGGAATACCCCAAGAAAAACTATCAGACATGGGGCGGGGGGGAGGAGAAGCCTCAATTAAAGGGCCCGTACACAAATTTACCCATTTTGGAAAGCAACCTAAAATCACCAGAAAGAAAGGTGCACAGTCCTTTGGTGAAAAGAAAGTCACCTGATAGGCTCTGGGTGCATCTCAGTGAGAGGTGAGACACACACCCCCAAGGCTGGGACCACCTCCCCAGGGACTGAAACATTGGCAGCAGCCATTGTTGTGACCTAGTACAGGTGCACTGACACAGACACTGCCAGATGCTATTGGAGTTCTTCCCCCGGCCTGTTAGTGCAGGGGTCTGCCCCACCCACTAGAGCATCAATCTAATCCAGCTCAGCCAGGGCAGGCAGCCTGCACTAGGGATTGGCCCCACCCAGCAGCAAGCTCTCGGGCAACTTGTGGGCCAGCATAGGCTGGGTGCCTGGAACCTCTGCAGCCAGAAGAGTGGGTCCACCTCTGTGGGGCAGGGCATGCACAAGGGGCAGGCCTGCATTGATGGGGTGTGTAGACCTCTGGGTAGTGGGGCTTGTCAGCTACAGCAGATTAGTGCTTCTCAAAGAGCCACATAGGAGATTGGCCTCACCTTCCAAAGCCTGAAACAATTGTGTGCTCCCATGCCTGGGACCAGTCCCACTGAGCTGCAATCCTGAGAGAGCTGACAAGAGCCTTGCAGGCAGGAGGCCTATAGCAATTTAAGCCCCTGAGCCTAGCAACCAGTCATGCTGGGGGCCTAGTCACTTAATAGAAAAAGTGGAACAGGAATGTGTTATTAGACCTTGCAGTCAACTGTGCTGGGGTTCCCCATGCCCAATAAAACAGCTGAAGAGACCATAGCAGCCACACAAACCTGAGCATTACAATCAGCCGGCCAGGGGGACAGGCTAGCCTCCCCAGGCACCTGCAGCAAGAACCTTGCCATAACAGATGGACACATGTAGCTCACACAGGGGACACTCCTTGGACATTTGGAACTGGTGACAAGAGGGAAGCCACTGTTGGGCCTCATAAGGCATCTCTTACATAAGGCCACCTCTCCAAGATCAGATGTAGCTGATCTTCCTAACATAGAGATATAAGCACAGAAAAAGAGGCAAGGTGAGGAGACAAAGGAATACATTCCAAGTAAGGGAACAGGACAAAACCACAGAAAAAAAAACTAAACGAAACTGAGATAAACAATCTACTTGATAAAGAGTGCAAACTAATGGTCATAAGGATGCTCACTGATCTTGGGAGAAAAATGGATGAACTCAGTGAGAACTTCAACAAAAAATTGGAAAATATAAAAAAGAACCAATCATAAATGAAGAATACAATACTGGAAATGAAAAATTTACTAGAGGGACTCAATAGCAGAGTGGATGATACAGAAGAATGGGTCAGTGAGCTGGACAAAAGATTAGAGGAAATCACCCCAGCTGAACAGACAAAGGAAAAATAATTAAAAAGAAGGAGGAGAGTCTAAGGGACTTCTGGGACAACATCAAATGCACTAACATCCATATTATAGGCGTTCCAGAAGGAGAAGAGAGAGACAAAGGGGCAGAGAATCTATTTGAAGAAATAACAGCTGAAAACTTTCCTAACCTAAGGAAGGAAACAGACATCCAGGTACTGGAAACACAGAGAGCAACAAATAAGATCAACCCAAAGAGGCCCACACCAAGACACAATATAATTCAAATGTCAAGAATTAAAGATAAGAGAGAATCCTAAAAGCTGCAAGAGGAAGGCAACAAGTTACATACAAAGGAAACCCCATAAGGCTATCAGCTGACTTCTCAGCAGAAATTTCACTGGGTAGAAGGGAGTGGCATGATATATTTAAAGTGCTGAAAGGAAAAAGCCTACAACCAAGAATAATCTAACCAACAAGGTTATCATTCAGAATGGAAGTAGAAAGAGTTTCCCAGACAAGCAAAAGTTAAAGGAGTTTGTCACCAAGAAACCAGCCTTACAAGAAAGGGTAAAGGGACTTATTTAAGTGGGAAAGAGACGACCACAAATAGGAATAAGAAAATTCTCCAAAAAATAAATAAATAAAATAAAATCACTGCAAAAGGCAAATATAGAGTAAAGGTAGCAGATCAACCACTTACAAAGCTAATATGAAGGTCAAAAGACAAAAGTACTAAAACGATCTATTGCCATGATAAGAGGGTGATGGATACACATGCACAAAAAAAGAGATTAGATATGATATCAAAAACATAAAATGTTGGAGGAGACGAGTGAAAGAGTAAAGCTTTTAGAAAAAGGTCAAACTGAAGAGACCAGAGACCATCAACTTAATATAGATTCCTATATACTTGGGTTGTTATATATGAACCTCATGGTAATCACAAACCAGAAACCTATAATAAATACAGAAAGAATTAAGCAAAGGAACTCAAACATAATACTAAAGAAAGCCATCAAACCACAAGGGGAGTCAGCAAGAGAAGAAAGGAACAGAGAAGAACTACTAAAACACCCAGAAAAAAAGTAACAAAATGGCAATAAGTACATTCTTATCAATAGCCACTTTAAATGTCAATGGACTATATGCTCAAATCAAAAGGGATAGGTTAGCCAATTGGATAAAAAAGTAAAACCCAAACATATGCTGCATACAAGAAACACACTTCAGACCTAAAGACACTCAAAAACTGAAAGTGAAAGGATGGAAAAAGATATTCCATGCAAACGGCAAAGAAGAGAAAGGTGGGATAGCAATACTTAGATGAAATAGACTTTAAAACAAAAACTGTAACAAGAGACAAAGAATGGCACTAGATAATGATAAACACAACAATCCAACAAGAGCATATAATGCTTGTAAATATCTATGAACCCAACAGAAGATCACCTAAATATATAAAGCAATTATTAACAGATGTAAAAGGAGAAATAGACAGTAACACAATAACAGTAGGGTACTTTAACACTCCACTTACACCAATGGATAGATCGTCCAAAGAGAAGATCAATAAGGAAACAATGGCCTTAAATGATACATTAGACCAGATGTACCAGATGGACTCAGTAGATACAGACAGAATATTCCATCCAAAACCACAGAATACATAATCTTTTCAAAAGCACATGGAATGTTCTCCAGGATAGATCACATATTAGGCCACAAAACAAGTCTCAATAAATTTAAGAAGACTGAAATAATACCAAGCATCTTTTCTGACCACTAAGATATGAAACTAGAAATCAACTACAGGAAGAAAATTGGAAAAGCAACAAATACATGGAGATTAAACAAAATGCTACTGAACAACGATTAGGTCAATGAAGAAATCAAACAAGAAATCAAAAAGTACCTGGAGAAAAATGAAAATGAAAATATAACATGCCAAAATGTATGGGATACAGCAAAAGCAGTTCTAAGAGGGAAGTCTATAGCAATTCAGGCCTACCTCAACAAACAAAAAAATCTCAAATCAACAATCTAACAGTGCAACTAAAGGAAGCAGAAAAAGAAGAATAAACAAAGCCCAAAGTCAGTAGAAGGAAGGAAATAATAAAAATCAGAGCAGAAATAAATGAAATAGAGGCTGACAAAACAATAGAAAAAAATCAATGAAACAAAGAGCTGGTTCTTTGAAAAGATAAACGAAATAGACAAACCTTTAGCTAGACTCACCATGAAAAAAAGAGACGAGGCTCAAATAAATAAAATTGTAAATGAAAGAGGAGAAATTACAATGGACACCTCATAAATACAAAAGATTATAAGAGAATACTATAAAAAGTTACACACCAACAAATTGGATAATCTAGAAGAAATGGATAAATTCTTAGAATCATACAACCTTCCAAAACTGAATCAAGAAGAAATAGAGAATTTTAATAGACCAATCATCAGTAAGGAGATCAAAACAGTAATCAAAAACCTCCCCAAAAATAAAAGTCCAAGGCCAGAAAGCATCCCTGATGAATTTTACCAAACATTCAAAGACAATACTGTCTATCCTTCTCAACTCTCCCAAAAAATTGAAGAGGAGGGGAAGCTTCCTAACACATTCTATGAGCCCAATATCACCCTGATACAAAAACCAGACAGGACAACACAAAAAAGGAAAATTGCAGGCCAATATCAGTGACGAACATTGATGCAAAAATCCTCAACAAAATACTAGCAAATCATGGGGCCAGCCTGGTGGTGTAGCAGTTAAGTTCATGCACTCCACTTCAGCGGCCCGGTGTTGACCAGTTCGGATCCTGGGCGCAGACCTACGCACCACTTTACAAGCCATGCTGTAGCAGGCATCCCACATATAAAGTAGAGGAAGATGGGCAAGGATATTAGCTCAGGGCCAATCCTCCTCAGCAAAAAAGAGGAGAATTGGTGGTGGATGTTAGCCCAAGGCTAATCTTCCTCAAATAAAAGAAACTAGCAAATCGAATACAACAATACATTAAAAAGATCATACAACATGATCAAGTGGGATTTATTCCAGGGATGCAGGCATGGTTCAACATCCACAAATCAATTAACACGATGCACAACATTAACAAAATGAAGAATAAAAATCACATGATCATCTCAATAGATGCAGAGAAAGCATTTGACAAGATACAGCATCCATTTATGATAAAACTCTGAAAAAAATTGGTATAGAAGGAAAATACCTCAACATAATAAAGGCGATTTATGACAAACCCACAGCTAATATCATTCTCAATGGAGAAAACTGAAAGCTATCCCACTAAGAACAGGAACAAGACCAGGATGCCCACTTTCACCACTCTTATTTGACATAGTACTGGAAGTCTTAGCCAGAGCAATCAGTCAAGAAAAAGAAATAAAAGGGTTCCAAATTGGAAAGGAAGAAGTGAAACTGTCACTATTTTCAGATGACATGATTTTATACACAGAAAACCCTAAAGAATCCACTGAAAAACTCTTATAAAAAATAAATGAATATGGTAATGTTGAGGGATACAAATTCAACATACAAAAATCAGTTGTGTTTGCATACACTTAACAATGAAATAACAGAAAGAGAAACTAAGAATACAATCCCATTTACAATTACAACAAAAAGAATAAAATACCTAGGAATAAACTTAACCAAAGAGGTGAAAGCGCTGTACAATGAAAACTATAAAACACTGTAGAAAGAAATTGAAGACGCAAAGAAATGGAAAGATACTCTGTGCTCTTGAATTGGAAGACTTAACATAGTTAAAGCATCCATACGTCCTAAAGAAATCTACAGATTCAATGCAATCCTTATCAAAGTTCCAAGGACATTTTTCACAGAAATAGAACAAAGAATTCTAAAATTTATATGGAATAACAAAAGACCCCAAATAGCCAAAGGAATCCTGAGAAAAAGTAACAAAGCTGGAGGTATCACACATCCTGATTTCAAAATATACCACAAAGCTATAGTAATGAAAACAGCAAGGTACTGGCAGAAAAACAAGACACACAGATCCATGGAACAGAATCGAGAGTCCAGAAATAAACCCACACATCTATGGACAGCTAATTTTCAACAAGGGAGCCAAGAACATAAAATGGAGAAAGGGAAGTCTCTTCAATAAATGGTGTTGGGAAAACTGGACAGCCAGGTGCCAAAGAATGAAAGTAGATCATTATCTTACACCATACACAAAAATTAACTCAAAATGGATTAAAATCTTGAATGTAAGACCTGAAACCATGAAATTTCTAGAAGGAAACACAGGCAGTACGCTCTTCAACATTGCTCTTAGCAGCATATTTTCAAGTACCTTGTCTGACTGGGTAAGGGAAACAATAGAAAAAATAAACAAATAGGACTACATCAAACTAAAAAACTTCTGCACAGTAAAGGAAACCATCAACAAAATGAAAAGACAACATAACAATTGGGAGAAGATATTTGCAAACCATATATCTGATACAGGGTTAATATCCAAAATATATAAAGAACTCATATATTTCAACAACAAAAATACTAACAATCCAATTTAAAAAATAGGCAAAAGATCTCAACAGATGTTTCTCCAAAGAAGATATACAGAGACACATGAAAAGATGTTCAGCACCACTAACTATCGAGGAAATGCAAATCAAAACTACAATGAGATATCACCTCATGCCAGTAAGAATGGCTATAATTAACAAGACAGGAAATAAGTGTTGGAGAGGATGTGGAGAGAAGGCAACTCTCATACACTGCTAGTGGGAGTGCAAACTGGTACAGCCACTATGGAAAACAGTATGGAGATTCCTCAAAAAATTAATAATAGAACTACCATATGATCCAGCTATTCCACTGCTGGGTATTTACACAAAGAACATGAAAATATGAATGCATAAAGACATATGGACTCCTATGTTCACTGCAGTATTATTCACAATAGCCAAGACTTGGAAGCAACCTAGGTGCCCATCAAGGTACAAATGGATAAAGAAGATGTGGTATATATACACAGAGGAATACTATTCAACCATAAAAAAAGATGAAATCTGGCCGTTTGTGACAACATGAATGGATCGTGAGTGTTTTATGCTAAGCAAATTAAGTCAGAGGGAGAAAATCAAATAATGTACAATCTCACTCATAAATAAAAAATAAAAATAACAACAAACAAACACATAGACACAGACATTGGATTGGTGGCTACCAGAGAGGAAGTGGGGAGGGAGGAGGGCAAAAGAGGTGATTAGGCACATGCATATGGTGATGGATGGTAATTAGTCCTTGGGTGGTGAACATGATGTAATCTACACAGAAATTGAAATATAATGATGTACACCTGAAAATTTATATAGTTGTAAGCCAATGTTACTGCAATAAAAAAACAAATAAATAAAAAATAAGAACAAAGTTGGAGTACTCATACTTCTCAATTGCAAAACTTACTATAAAGCTACATTAATTAAAACAGCATTGTACTGGTATAAGGATAGATATATAGATCAATGGAATAGAGCATTACAATAAATTTTAACATCTAGGAGACAAGAAATAAGCCCACACATCCATGGTCAATCAATCTTCAAAAATGGTGCCAAGATCATTCAATGGGGAAAGAACAATCTCTTCAACAAATGGTAGTGGGATAACTGGATATCCACACACAAAAGAATGAAGCTAGATCTCTCCCTTATATCAAATACAAAAATTAACTCAAAATGGATCAAAGATCTAGATATAAAAGTTAAAATTATAAAACTCTTAGAAGAAAACATACGTGTAAATCTTTAAGACCTTGGACTTAGCAATGGATTCTTAAATTTACACCAAAAGCAAAAGCAACAAGAGAAAACAGCTAAGTTGGATTTCATAAAAATTAAAAGCTTTTATGCATCAAAAGACACTATCTGAAAAGTGAAAACATAATGCAAAAAATGGGAACAATATTTACAAATAATATATCTGATAGTCTAGGATTCAGAATATACAAAGAGAACTTACAACTCAATAACAAAAAGACAAATAACCCAATTGAAAAATAGGCAAAGGACTTGATTAGACACTTCTCCAAACAAGATATACTAATGCCAATAAGCACATAAAAGATACTAAACATCATTAGTCATTAAGGAAATGCACACCAAAACCATAATGTGATATAACTTCACACCCACTAGAATGGCTATGCAGTTGGCTCTTTTTATCCACAGGTTTTGCCATCCATGTATTCAACCAAGTGCAGATTGGTGCAATTCATGGTTGGCTGAATCCACAGATGCGAAACCTGCGGACACAGAGTCCAACTGTATTCATTGCACTACCTATTTTATATAAGGAACTTGAGCATCCGCAGATATTGGTATCCATGGTGGTTCCTGGAACCAATCCTCCAGATATACCATGAGACAACTGTAATGAAAAAACAGAAAATTACAAGTGCTGCGAGGATGTGTCGAAAGTGGAACCCTCATACATTAGAAGAAGGAATGTAAAATGGTGTAGCCACTACAGAAAACAGTTTGGTACTTGTTCCTCTAACAAGTAAACATAAAATTTCCATATTACCCAGTAAGTCCACTCCTAAATATATATGTAAGAGAACGGAAGACAGGTGTTCAACCAAAAACTTGTACATTGATATTCATAGCAGCAGCATTATTGATAACAGCCAAAAAGTGGAAACAACCCAAATGTCTATTAACTTTTGAATGGATAAACAAAATGTGGTATATTCATACAATTGAAT
Source organism: Equus caballus (assembly GCF_041296265.1). Classification (NCBI taxonomy): domain Eukaryota; kingdom Metazoa; phylum Chordata; class Mammalia; order Perissodactyla; family Equidae; genus Equus; species Equus caballus. Next base: position 82,297,651 of record NC_091684.1, read on the forward strand.
GTTATTAAGCCATAAAAAGGAAGTACTGATAGAAGCTACAGCATGAATAAAACTTGAAAACATTACTCTAAGTGAAAGAAACCAGACATAAAAGGACCACATATTGTATGATTCTCTGTATGTGAAATGTCCAGCACAAGCAAACCCATAGAGAGAACAAGGATTACTTAATGAGTATGGGGTTTCTTTTGGGGTGATGAAAATATTCCAGAGATACATAGTAGTGATGATTAAACAACACTTTGAACGTACTAGAAGTCATTCAATGATACACTTTAAAATGGTTAAAACTGTAAAAATTTTATGTTATATGAATTTTGCTTCAATAAAAAAAAATTTAGTCTTAATTGCAGATGCATTACAATAAATTTTAACATCTAGGAGACCTAGTTCCCCTTCCTGTTTCTTTTTCTTATTCTTGTTATTCCATACCTAATTTTAGAATTATGAGATTAAGTGCTAAAAACAACAACCAACCAAGTCAAATCTCAAAAAAATAAACTAAAATGGTGGGGACTTGGATTGGAATGCATTGAATCTACAGGTAACTTTAAGGAGGGCTTGACAACTTGCTATTATTGAATGTTCCCTATCTCCATATTTAGATTTCCTTTAACGTCTTTCAATACATTTTTCTTATCTTCCGCATTAAAGGTCTTGCTATTGTAAATGGTTTAAATTCTTTCAATTATATTTTCTAAAGATTATTACCACTCAGAAACGTAATAGATTGTATACAATGATCTTATATTCATCCACCTTGCTATATACTCGCATTATTTTTAATCATTTGTCAGCAGAATCCTTTTTTCAATAGGACAACCATAGCATCTGTAAATACGTTTGGTTTTCCAATGTTTGTAACTTTTATTAATTTCACGTTTTGTCTGATTATTATGGTTAGGGTCCTTAGAACAATATTAAATACAATGATGAGAGTGGAAATCTGATTTTCCTCCAGTTTGAAGGGGAATGATACCCGACACAGGCTCCTGTCCGTTCCCTTTGAAGCCTGAAGAAGTTTCCTTCTATCATATCAAAAATGGGTGTTGATTTTTATCAGTTATATTCTTCATCTATTAAGACGACATGGATTTACTTTTTATTAATGATACTTTGTTTAGGATTCCTAATTTTGGAATTATCCATTCTTGCTTTTATCTTGTAAGATTTTTGTGTTGATGTTATACCAGTTTCATAGTAAATTCTTGGGAGTGCTTCTTCTCTTATTCTAATCTCTGAAAGTAATTGTAGGATATTAAAATGATCTGATTCTTTAAAATTGCTTAGAACCTGCCTAAAAAACAATCTTGTAATTTGTATTCTTTCTGGAAAGATTTTAAGAACTGACTCAATTCCTATAATGGTTTTGAAATTATTAGGGCTTCGTATTGCTTTTTTTCTGTTTTGGCAAATTCTAGTTTTCTAGGAATTTTTCCACTCTAAATTTTTCAAATTTATCAGCATGAAGTTGTTCATAATAGTCTCATATAAACTTTTAAATATCTACTGACACTGTAGTTATGTTGTGTGTGTTGTGTAGTTGTGTAGGAGAGTAAAACATTTGCTAAAATAATACACCATATTTTACTTTCCTCCAAAATAAAAACACAGACTCCGTAACAACAGGATCATAATATTGTCCACAGGTCTATTTCCAGCTGATAGACATAACTAGATATAAATTAATAAATAATTTAATGTTTAATGAATGGATAAATGGTACACAACTAAAATGATACACAATTAAAAGAATATGGAGGGAATAAATTTTAAAAAGATCTAAAATTAGATAGGCAAGAATTGGATTTTTGTAAGCACTAAAAATGGTAAATCTGCTTAAAAAATTCAAGCAAAAAACCAAAAACATTCAGCTATGAGATCATTACCTGCAAGTGTGTATACTCTCAGCCAACTTAAGAAGTGGTGTCTCTAAAAAACAAATTCCTAAAAGAAAATCTCAAAAGGGCCAACCCCTGACGTGACTGGATTCCAACGTCTCTTGCCTTGCGGCTGTTTAGGTACTCACTTCACTCACCAGGGGGACTTTGGCTTGAGGACTCATCCTCTAATACCCATGGCTCCTCTCCTTGCTCCAACTTGAAGACCACCTCTGGCTTGGTAATGCAATATCCTGTAAACAGGAAATGACACAGGACATGGGCCAGGCTCATGGGTTTCAGGGCCTCTAAAGGAGAAAGGTAGGAAGCTGTACAACAGGGGCTGGCCCTGTGGCCGAGTGGTTAAGTTCACGTGATCCGCTTTGGTGGCCCGGGGTTTCACCAGTTGGGATCCTGGGCGCAGACCCAGCACGGCTCATCAAGCCATGCTGAGATAGCATCCCACAAAGCAGAATCAGAAGGACTACAACTAGAATATACAACTGTGTACTGGGGAGCTTTGGAAAGAGGAAGGAAAAACAAGAAGATTGACAACAGATGTTAGCTCGGGTGCCAATCTTAAAAAAAAAAAAAAAAAACTGTAAACAAAAGCACCATTTAAACTTTTCACTGGGAAGAGGGAGAAAATTGTTTTCTCTAGCAACCAAAAGGGATCAATCACCTTATACCTAGAGCCCAGGGGTCACCTTTGAACCCTACATTTCAACTCTAAAAATCATTAAACTCTAAAAAGGATCATGTAATCAGCAATTTAAAAAAAATGCTATTTGGAATTATATAAAACACAAACCCTACCCACCGAGACGAGGTGGCTGTAGTTCTCCATCACGTCCCTGTACAAGGTCCTCTGAGCAGGGTCCAGGTGCTGCCACTCCTCCTGGGTGAAGGCCACAGTCACATCCTTGAATGACACAGACCCCTGTAATAGCACATTTGTGTTCAATTTACAGTCCAGAACTAGACAACATGCAGTATGTTTGGGATCTAACACCTTGTCGTGTTCACTGTTGATAGATGAAGAGAAAATATCACACAGCACATCTACTCTATACTTTATTTGGCATTACATGTTGTGGGAAAACAAAAAATCACAGAAGTACCCTAACCACATATTAATTTCTTGATTCATGAAAAAACAAACTGAGGTTCCCCACTGTGCCTGGAACTGTCTCACATTCTGGGGATATAAAAGTGAATTTTTAAAAATCCTGCTTTCAGGGAGCTCATCATGATTCAGGGACATATTCAAAAAATGTATACCTGCAATAAAGTGTTACAGAACAAATGCTAGAATTATCTAGAAGATAGTGGTTGCACAGGAAGAGAGGTATTAAGTTCTATTTATAAATGAGATTGGGATACCTTAGCGAAGTAAAACTTTGAGTCCTTACAAATCAATCATGTGTTCTTATGGTTATGGGTCCAACAAAGCAAAGGCCTGGAGGCATTGAAAACTCTATGCAAGTTAATGCAACTACAAATAGCATAGTTTGTTGGTGGAAGGATTTGAGCAGTATTAAAATAAAGATCCATAAGCAAAATCAGGAGCAAGATTATAAGTAATTTGGTACTAATTCCTATTGCCCAGAGGTCCTCAAAATATTTTATCATAAGTTACATACCTGTACTAGGAAATTTCCTGTTTTTTAATACAAATATATGTAAATAGATATGCTAGTATTTTCTTCTGATATGCTGATTTTCCCTAAGTGCTCCCTAAGGTATATACCTCCATTCCACTTCTGGATCACAACTGTGGATAACGAGGAGCTAGTGGAAAGGTAAACTAAGCACTGTACTTCTACATCCAGACTTGCATTTCAGAAGCAATGATTTAAACAAGAGTGGAGAATGGCTTAAGAGGAAACAGAGGGCAAAGACCAGAGGGAGAGAAGAACCTATACTCAGGTGGTAAGAGTGGGCAGGAGTTGGCAAACTATGACTCATAAGCCAAAAATGTCCAGCCCCATTTTTCACAGCCTGCAAACTAAGAATAGGTTTTACATTTTTAAACGGTTGGGGGGAAAAAGCAAAGGAACATTTTGTGACACATGAAAATTATATACAATTCCAATTTCAGTGTGCATAAAATTTTATTAGACTACAACCATGCTGATTTGATTATGTATTGTCTACAGCTACTTTCACACCACAGAAACAGGCAGAGTTGAGTACTTGCAAGAGACTGTATGTGGCACTCTCACTGCTGTGCATTGCTGCTTGGCACACTACACATCACAGGGATGCACTTATAACTTCACGGCATTTTGAGTGCCTGGCCGCCATATTAAGTCATTTTATTTTACTTTTATTATTACCAGTGTACATTGTGTCAAAACAAGAAAAGTGGACTTTGTTTTTTTGTTTGTTTTTAAAACATTAAAATATTTTATTTATTAAAGATTCAGAAGACCTTTATGTTCTCTCTCATCTTAAAAATATTGTTGAGACCGGGGCTGGCCCCGTGGCCGAGTGGTTGGGTTCGCGCGCTCCGCTGCAGGCGGCCCAGTGTTTCGTTGGTTCAAATCCTGCGTGCGGACATGGCTCTGCTCATCAGACCACGCTGAGGCAGCGTCCCACATGCCACAACTAGAAGGACCCACAACGAAGAATATACAACAATGTACCAGGGGGCTTTGGGGAGAAAAAGGAAAAAAATAAAATCTTAAAAAAATATGTATATTGTTGAGACCAACCAACTTATTTAATATACTTTATTTTTTTTAATCTGGCTTTAACGTTTTGTGAGATAGGAATTCAAAGGCCTAGATCAAAATTCGGTTTCTTTTCTTCTTTTTTGTTAAATATATTTTGTGACTGTTTCCCAGTTTCTCAATTGTATTTCTTTCTTTTTTCATTGCAATGAAAAGTGGACTTTGAATGTCACATTTTTAAGGAACAGTAGAGTATGTAGTATTTTCTTGTCAAATTAGATGGCAAAGCATTGTGTTTATTATGGAATGATGTCATAGCTGTGCTAAAAAGAACACCATATAGGTTGACATTACCAGAGTAAGCATTCAACAACTGTATTTCCAACTCACGGGAAAGTACTAGTCTGAAAAATGTGATCATTTAAAACAGAATATCTCATCACAGCAGAATTTCTTCACAAAAATTAAAAATGAAAATAAGGTTGCATTTCTGAGTGTCTCATTTCATAGTCAAGCAAGGAAACCACTTACTAATGGTGAGTTAATTAAATCTTATTTGATAAAAATAGCTAAAGAAATGTGTCCAGAGAAAATAAACCTGTTTATGACTATTAGCCTCTTGATGAGAAGAGTTGCTCACAGAATTGAGGACACTGGAAGCAATATCAATAGTTAATTAAAAAATAAGGCAAATGATCAAGTTGTTTTCCTTGCTCTTGATGAGTCAAAAGATGTTAACAATACTGTTCAGTTGTTATTGTTTCTTCAGAATGTCAATATTAAGTTTGAAGTAACTAGAGAATTCATTCCAATAACCAGTCTCTGTGGAAATACAGGAGAGAATATTCTCAAACAGGTTGAGAAAACACTAATTCAGTACCAACTGAAGTGGAATCTGCTAGGATGTGTTACAACTGATGATAATGTAAACATACGTACAGCAGAAAAAGCCTTAGTGGGACAAATTTATAAAGACTATGAAAAGGTAAGCTGTCTAAAGCCTATGGTGATTCACTGTACTACTCATCAATAAGCACTTTACAGAAAAATTTTGAATCTATCATGATTGATAATTGAACCAGCAATGGCAATGGTAAACTTCATTCGCTCTCACAGACATAACCATGGTCACTTCCATGAATTACAGTCAGAACTAGAAGTTGAATCTCTTCACTTGCCTTTCCACACAGTATTGCAATGGCTTAGCAATGATAAAATTTTGTGATTCTTTGAGCTCAAGGCTGAAACTGAATTGTTTCTGAATGAGAATATCCCTTAACATCTATTATACCAAATACTGAACAGGTTTGGAAATTAGCTCTTCCTGAAAATATAATAATGTCTCTTAACAAATTCAACCCAAAATTACAGAGTAGAATGGCACTTGCACAAATTTTATAATATGAGAGTCATTTCAATAACTGATATTATTAGAATCACAACTAATGTCAAGCAGCACATTCAATGCTGTCAAAAGTTTAAGCAAGAATTGGGATCTCCACTAACCAATTTGCAGTGGATATATTTTCTGAGCTCAAACTACATTTTCAGTGGCATTTTGTGGACCTCAATGCAAATCATATGATATTTCCATATTTCAAAATCCATTTAACTGCCCAGTTAAAGAGATTCCACCTAACCTCCAGTTGGAAGTGATTAATCTGCAACATAATGACAAGCTATAAGGCAAATGTCAAGAGAAGAATTTGAAAGACTTCTACAAATGGCTTACAAATGAGGAATATGCTGATAAATTAAAATCATATATTGTGGACTGATATCAGTAATTGACAGTACCTATCTGCATGAAAACATTTCCAAGGATGAAATATGTAAAAGCTCATTACAGTTTGACATTAACAGATGAAGATTTGCAATAGATTTTGATGATATTTGGAAAAACTAACAAAGATTCTCAATTAAGCAAAATGTTATCCACCCCAAAAGAATTTCATTTTTCTCATTACTAGACCCGCATTACAAAACACAACACTCAATCATTATACCATTTTGAATTTGATCAACAAAAAAATTGGTGGAAATTTATTCACTCTCTTGTTCAATAAGCACCTACATAATACTCTTGATTTTATCTCTTGGCCCACAAAGCCTAAAATATTTGCTGTCTGGCTCCTTACAAAAAAATGGCCGCTAATTCCTGGAAAGAACTGATCCTACAAAATAACACATTAAGAGATTTTGGTCCCACATCCACGGCACAAAAAGAAAACTGAGGAAACTGCCTCCCAGGGTATCTTTACGAGCAACCTAGTAAATGCAGGTGCTATTTGCAAAGACTGGGAAGCATGAGAAAGAGGTTGGGAAGAAACAAGAGTTACATAAGGTCTTGGACAAGTTGTACTTGAAGTGTCTGCAGAACAGGTAGACAGAGATCTCCAGTAAGCAACTAGATGTGTGGTCCTGAATCTCAGGAGAGAAGCCCAAGATGAAGGTGAGGACAGGGGAGTCACTGGCATTTTGGTGGTAACTGAAACCAGTAGTGAATCAGATGGCTCCCAAGGAAAGAAACTGAGGAGGTGAAAGAAACTGAGGAGGTAAAAGTACAAGTACCGGATGTGAGGGAACTCTGCACAGGAGCCAGGAAGAAAAACAGGCCATAAAAATGAAAAAAAAAATTATCTGAAAGGTAAAAATAAAACTAGCAACCTACAGGGAGTGACATCTGCCTGATGGTGGAGTGAGCTCTTCCCTTAGACTCTCCCCACTAAGATACAAGAAAAAAGACATTCATACACTAAGAAAGGACAATCACACAATACAAAAGACACCTGAGAGACCCACAGAGCCATATGTCTGAAGGTCTGAAGTCCATATGTCTGGACTCCCTGGGAAGAAGTGGAAGGAGGCAAGGGGAACTCCTCTCCTTCCCCAACAGCAACCCAGAGTGCAGGATCCCAGGCACACGGCTATGAGAAAAGAGGGGGGAAGGTTGGCCCTTAGCAGGAATGCATTCGCTCTCCAAGTTCCCTCACAGCTGGTGGGAAAACCCCACAAAGAGGAGGCTAAGTATTGCAGGGGTGTCTTCATCAACTCAGCACCCCAGAACAGCAGATAGCAAGGGCAGAGAGAGAAGGTCCCCAGGATCATGCACACAAAAGAAAGCACCCCTCCCCCTGCCCACTGGTTCAGCTCAGCCAGCCAGCAAGAGCACCCCACAAATGTTCAAAAAGTAGCAGCTACAGAAGCCAGGGATTGTAGCAGGCTCAGAATACACAGCTCCTGACCAGCAGCCCCCAGTGGCATCAGGTGGAATCTGCAACCAATACTATCACTATGCGAAGGCACAAATCTGTGCCATCAAATACTATGAGGAAATATATTAATATTGCAGAGCAGAAGGAAAATGACAAGCACCCAAAAATCAAAAGCAGTCCTAAGAGGGAAATTCATAGCAATACAAGCCCACCTTAACAAACAAGAAAAATCTCATATAAGCAATCTTAAACTATACATAACTCAATTGGAAAAGGACAAACAAAACTCAAAGTTGGCAGAAGGAGGGAAATAGTAAAAGCTAGAGCAGAAATTAATGAAACTGAAACAAACAAAAAAAAAACAGTAGAAAGGATTAATGAAACTAAGAGCCGGTTCTTTGAAAAGATAAATAAAAATTGACAAACCCTTAGGCAGACTCACTAAGAAAAAAAGAGATGGCTCAAATAAATAAACTGAAAGGGGAGAAATTAAAACAGATACCACAGAAATACAAAGCATTATAAAAGAATACTATGAAAAACTATATACCAACAAATGGGACAATCTAGAAGAAATGGAAAATTCTTCAACTCATCCAACCTCCCAAAACTGAATCAAGAAGAAATAGAGAATGTGAATAGACCAATCACCAGCAAGGAGATCAAAACAGTAATCAAAAAATAAAAGTCCAGGACCAGATGACTTCCCTGGTGAATTCTACCAAACATTCAAAGAAGTCTTAATACCTATCCTTCTCAAACTCTTCCAAATGACTGAAGAGGAGGGGAAGCTTCCTAACTCATTCTACAAAACCAACATCACCCTGATACCAAAACCAGACAAGGACAACACAAAAAAAGAAAATTACAGGCCAATATCACTGATGGAAAAATCCTCAATAAAATACTAGCAAATCAAATACAATACATTAAAAGGATCATACAGCATGATCAAGTGGGATTTATTCCAGGGATGCAGGGATGGTTCATCATCCACAAATCAATCAATGTGATACACCACATTAACAAAATGTAGAATAAAAATCACATGATCATCTCAATAGATGCAAGGAAGGCATTTGACAAGATACAGCATCATTTATGACAAAAAAAAAAGAACTCTGAATAAAATGGGTACAGAAGGAAAGTACCCCAACATAATAAAGACCATATGACAAACCCACAGCTAATATCATTCTCAATGGAGAGAACTTGAAAGCTATCCCTCTAAAAACAGGAACCAGACAAGGATGCCCACTTTCACCACTCTTATCTAACATAGTATTGGAAATCCTAGCCAGAGCAATCAGGCAAGAAAAAGAAATAAAAGTGATTCAAATGGGAAAGGAAGAAGTGAAACTGTCACAATTTGCAGATGACATGATATTATATAGAGAAAACCCTAAAAAGTCCATCGGAAAACTATAATAATCAACAACTACAGCAAAGCTGCAGGGTACAAAATCAACTTACAAAAAATATCAGTCACATTTCAATAATCTAATAACGAACTAACAGAAAGAGAACTCAAGAATATAATCCCATTTACAGTCACAACAAAAAGAATAAAATATCTAGGAATAAATGTAACAAAGGAGGTGAAAGACCTATACAGTGAAAACTATAAGACATTGAAAGAAATTGATGATGACATGAAGAAACAGAAAGATATTCTACGCTTACAGATTGGAAGAATCAACATTGTTAAAATGTCCATAATACCTAAAGCAATCTAGAGAGTCAATGCAATCCCAATCAGAATCCCAATGACATTCTTCACAGAAATAGAACAAAGAATCCTAAAATTCATAAGGGGCAACAAAAGACTCTGAATAGTTAAAGCAATCCTGAGAAAAAAGAACAAAGCTGCAGGCCCCAAATCCCTGACTTAAAAATATATTACAAAGCTACAGTAATCAAAACAGCAGGGTACTGACACAAAAACAAACACACAGATTAATGGAATGGAACTGAAAGCCCAGAAATAAAACTACACATCCATGGACAAGTAATCTTCAGCAAAGGAGCCAAGAACATACAATGGAGAAAGGAAAGTCTCTTCAATCAATGGTGTTGGGAAAACTGAACAGCCACATGCAAAAGAATGAAAGTAAACTATTATCTTTTGGCATACACAAAAATTAACTCAAAATGGATCAAATACAATAAGGTAAGACCTGAAACCATAAAACTCCTAGAAGAAAATATAGGCAATACACTCTGTGACATCAGACTTAGAAGAGTCTTTTCAAATACCATGACTATCTGGGCAAGGGAAACAAAAGAAAAAATTAAAAAATAGGACTTCATCAAACTAAAGAGCTTCTGCAAGGCAAGAAAACTAGGAACAAAGTGAAAAGCAACTCAACAACTGGGAGAAAATATTTGCAAATCACATATCTGACAAGGATTTAATTGCTAAAATATAGAAAGAACTCACACAACTCAACAACAAAAAAACAAACAACCTGATCAAAAACTGGGCAGAGGATATGAACAGGCATTTTTCCAATGAAGACATACAGATGGGCAACAGGCACATGAAAAGATGTTCAACATCTATAGTCATCAGGGAAATGCAAAAAGAAAACAAAGAAACTATATTGAGATACCACCTTACACCCCTTAGAATGGCTATAATCACCAAGATAAAAAATAACAAAGGTTGGAGAGGATGTGCAGAAAAGGGAACCCTCATACACCACTGGTGTGAATGCAAACTGGTGCAGCCACTATGGAAAACAGTGTGGAGATTTCTCAAAAAGTTAAAAATTGAAATACCATACAACCCAGCTATCCCACTACTGGGCATTTATCCAAAGAACCTGAAACCTGCAATTGAAAGAGACTTATGCATCCCTATGTTCATTGCTGCATTATTCACAATAGTCAAGACAAGTAAGCAATTCAAGTGCCCATTGACTGATGATTGGGTAAAGAAGATATAGTACAAATCTATACAATGAAATACTACTCAGCCATAAAAAAGACAAAATTACCCCATTTGCAACAACATGGATGGACCTTAAGGGTATTATGTACACTAAATAAGGCAGAGAGAGAAAGACAGACACCGTATGATTTCACTCATATGTGGCAGATAAACAAACACATGGACAAAGAGAACGGATTAGTGGTTAGCAGAGGGGAAGGGAGCTGAGGGAGTGGGCATAAAGAGTAAAGGGACATATTTATATCATCACTGACAAATAATAATGTACAACTGAAATTTCACAATGTTATAAACTATTATTGATGTGGATTAAGGCTGCCCCAGCTAGAGAAGCCCAAGGTGACCTGGCCTACATGCCAAACTATATGACCCAGTGGACTTTTTTTTATGGTATGAATTAGGACTGCCCCAGGGAGAGAAGCCCAGGGCATCCTCACCTATGTGCCGATCTATATGGCCAGATTCGTATCTAAAGTTATATGACCACACAATAACCAGACCCCATCTGCACTGAAATCATTTAATGACTTTTTACATCATCTTTTCTTTTTTCCAGTAAAAATAAGTCACGTACCCATGCCTTATAAAATTAGCCCTAACCCTCAACTCAGGGCACAGAAGCTCTGATTGCCCATGGGTCCTGTCCCCATGCTATTCCACACTATTCTCTAAATAAAAGAGCACTACTGCCAGATCTTGAGAGTCCAAGAAATCTTTCTTTCGACTCCTCGGCTCACCGACCCCGCATCATTTCGATCTCTGTAAAAAACACATTAGCAACCTCCATTAAACATATAGTTCTTCACTTATGGAAAATGAATAGAAAATGAAGCAGAAGAGATTTTTTTTAAAAAACAAGGGCATAATGGTAAGAACTCAGATAATCAAAACAATTGAACATGAATAAAACAAAATCACAGCAAGAAATGGAAGAAAATCGGCTTTTAATTCCAAATAGCATTCTTACATATTTGAGAAGAAAACTGCTAAGAACTGAATTCAATCACAAGGGGCCATCAGAGACAAGAAATAATTCTCAAAAATTAAAAAACTTGACTACTGAACTGTGAAAACCAAAATCAAAACTCTCAACTGAAGGCCTGAAAGAAAATGGATGGACATAAATGAAAAACTGTGCAAGTCTCCTAGAATGTAGAATAAAAGACAGACTGCCCAGTACACACGGGAGGTCGGAGCCTTCTTTCCTAAGCACATAAAAAAAGTAACAGTCTTCCAGCTTATTAGCCACCACAAAAGGAGAAACTGACTTGCCCTCTATCTGCTGGGTGACACCTACTCAATAGACCATAACAGCCTGTCTGTCAAAGTATTCAGGAAATACACAATCTAGATCATGAAAAGGACAATGACTACCCCGATTTAAGAGGAACAAGAATCCTGAGAAAAGAAGTAAATAATAAGGTTCTAGTAAATTAAAGGAACAGATGGAAAAAAAATTAATCATGAAGGAAATAAGATATTTTCACTGAATTGAAAGCCTGAGTTTTCACATTGAAAGAAACATACTAAAAGAGATCAGAATTAATTAAAAAAAAAAAAACTTTGGTTTCGGCTCTGACATATAAAGAGCTTGGAAGTCATCATTTCCATCCTTATAACAGCAAACAGCTAGACAAATTGAAAATCAAAGACTTTTCTTTCTTGAACTCAACAGAGAAACGAGTCACAAGGCAAACTGCCATCCTGAAAGCTGGAGAGACAGGCATATCCAGAGAGTCACAGCCAAGATCTGCTTACTTGGAGCAGAAGCTGCCAGAGACATAAACTGGTAGGAACACTGAAGTGGTAATTTTGAAAATTGCTGGAGGCTAAGCAGGGAGAAGGCTCAGAGTAAAACACTCCTAGTCACAGCAGTCTTAGGGGGTTCACACGTTCACGGGTGTCAACGAAAATAATCCATAACCAATCTATAAATGAAAATTTGGGTGAGTTTATTCTGAGCTTAAATCTGAGGATTATAACCCGGGGCCTTTCTTCCCGAAGGAAGAAAGGGCACCAAAGAAGTGGGGTGCACAGACTGGTTATATACCCCCAGAGAGGATGTTTCACATAGGATTGAAATGTCCCTTTTACAATAGTCACGAGACTGCTCTGTCCGCACAGCAATTGATGGAAATAGCAGGTAGGTCTTCTGTCTCAGTGAACACAGCAGGGTGGCAGTCTGTTGTCTCCAGCTGAGTGGTCACAGGTGAGCTGGGTGGTCAAAGGTGAGTGCAGCAATCAGTTCCTAGCCTAAGGAAAAATGCTTATCCCTAAGGAAATGCTAATGTGGGGGGAAGTTGCACCTTTATCTCAAGGGCCTTTGTTCTGGCCATAGGAAATGTCTAAGCAGATATGCAATGCGTGCTCAATAGCCACAGTCAGGCCCTTTTGGAAAAAACAAAGTCAGGCTGAATTAGGTTTATACCAAATGGCTTCCTCATATACTCCAATATCCTATTGCTTGCCATTTTTATTTGTCATGGGCTTTCCCTTAGGAACCTCACCAGGTTTTCATGGAGAACCGAAAAGATCCCCTCTTAGACATGGCAAGAGGAAGGGAACAGTAACCATTGTGGAAATAGGTTCACAGTTCATAACAAAGGCCTACTCTCTGAAATCTAGTCCCAGCAGGAGGAAGGGAATTCCCCACTCCACCCATCTTCAGCCTTCCTGTCTCACTTAAGGTGGGGTGAAGGGATATTTAATAAAGGTCAAGATTTCAAGGAAAGAGAGTAGGAACTCTCAGCCAAGGGAGGGAGAGGGTGGGAGGGGAGAGAAGGGCACTATACCACAAAGAAACACTAGTGAAAAATCACAGCCCAGGGACACATTTTTAGTCTCAGTAGACTGAGATTTGATCAAGAGATTATAGAATATTTCCCTCCTCCACACTTTACCACCACACCAACATGAGTACCAGCTAAATGAGCTGCAAGACACAGGCTCTCACTGAGGCAGAGTTCTTAAAGAATCTCAAAGTCAAGAGAGGAAACAAAAATAAGGACACCAGAGGAAACTGAAGTCTCTGGAACCTACAGCTACAACAAACGTTAAACACAGCCCATCTCCTAGCCGGAATAACATAAGTCCTCACACTAAAGGCCTATTTACCTATATTCTTTATTTACCTCAGTTCCCTTTACCAGATACTTCTCCACCTTTCAACAAAAAACTACAAGGTCTACCAATAAGCAACAAAAAAAATACACTGAAGAAAAAGGAATCAGAACCAGATTTAGCTATGACATAGATGTTGGCATTATCATACAGAGAATTTAAAATAACTATGTTTAGTATGTTAAGGATTCTTCATAGCAATCTTGTCAGAGGCAAATGGTATTTTTAAACACATAAAAAAAACTCCATTGAGTACATGACAATTTAAAATTTTATTATTACCGAAGAAATTCCCGTGTTAAAAACAAGGGACATAGAGGGGAAAGGTGTTTGCAACATAAATAGAGAAAAAGGATTACTATCGAAATTACATAAAGGATTCTTACAAGATTATAAAGGATAGAAAAAAATGGGCAAATACATAAACAAGGCAATCCACAGGAGAACGGTAACATATCACAGTTGCTCAGTGATTCACTGGTAAACAGCAGCCCAGCCACAGGAGGTATTTAATGACGGAAATAGAAAGTCACTGTGTCAGCAGCAGGCTTGCAGGTCTCAGGATCTTGGACTCAACCCTGCCGACTGCTGGAAGCCAATGAAGTGGGAGAAACATTAACCAATGAACATATTAGACAAAGTACTGAAAACAAACTTGATATGCTAGAAAACAGATGATACAGACTAGTACAAAGAAGAGAAAATGAAGCTATGCTGGGCTACAAGGATGAGTGAGAAAAGACAGGTTAAAGAAATACTAAGAATTTAAAAGAAGAACGGGATGACTAACTAGATGGACAGGAGAACTGAGATAGGGAGTGGTTTAGTATCTGCTTTTTACCATTTGGATGACTGGATAAGCAGTGTTAACATTAGACAGAGAATAAAGAAACATGAGTACTTTCATTTTGGATCTGTTATGTTGAGATGCTTTTGGACAAGTTACACACAGGGGACCAGCACCAAGGAGCGCTGGAAAGACAGACCTGGAGTCCCACAGGTGTTCCCCACATATAAGCACAGAGAGGATGGAATCTGTGAGGGACAAGAGTAACCAGAAGCAGAGGGACCAGGATAGGCACCTAAGGATAAAATTTTTAAGGGCAAAAAGATGATGAAAATACCACAAAATAGAACATCCAGACAAAGGCACAAGCCAGTGGGGTGATGTCAGAGAAAACAACAGGAGACTCTCAGGAGAGAATGGTCAACAGTGTCGGTGAGGCAGTAGACACCAGACAAAGAGCCATAATTTGATTATATTTAGGTCACTGTGACCTTTACCAAGAGATTAAGGCAAGAGGAAAGGAAGAAGCAAGAATGGTCTGAAATGTGAAATATAATTATGGACAAGAATGCCACAGAGTATAACTCGGAACAGTCTATGCTACCTGGTAAACACAGCCTAATGAAAAAAATTATTTCCTGAAATAATCAGTAAAGGAGGTACATTTGATTCCTTCCTCCAAATACTCTCTGTTTTATCTCTGGATCAAGCAGGAACATCACGAAGTGTTCTAGGGTAGTGCTGTCCAATTTGGTAGCCACTAGTCACATGTGACAACTAAGCACTTAAAACGTTGATATGTGACTTAGGAACTACATTTCAATTATCTTAAACTAAATGTCCACATATGGCTAGTGGTTAATGTACTGGACAGCATACAATACTGGACCACGATATTTTGGTTGTCTGAAAACCTATATTCACCGAGCTCTCCCTTAGCTCTAGAGTCTTCTGCTCCCACTGAAGAACAGCCCAACGAAAGAGGCTGCATTTCTTTCAGGGAAGTTATTGGAAGTTGTACACTTCATCATCCACACAGAGAACAAGAAAGGAACTGTTTTAGACTTCAATGCTGGGAAGTCTTCATGCCCCATTAACAAGCAATATGGTTTCTCTTTACGGAAAATGTAAATCATATAACAGAGGTCTGCATTTTACCATGACTATTGGAAAGATCAGTAACAAATTTGCAGCTCAACTTTGTTAACTCTGTAAGATCATAAAACTTGTACATATCTATATATTACACGCCATCCTGTCATTGATCTACTACTATATATTTTCCATGTTGATTTGTACCTATTTCTATATTTCCACGCTAATCTACTAACCCTTAAAAACCTTATACAAGGTATTATAAATAAACTTAAGAATAACAAACTCACCTGGGATCTGTTCATTCTCTGCTGGTTTTGGAAAAGTATGGAGAAGTGTAAAGGTAGAGCTGGGGAAGAAGGAAGCAGGAAGGAAGTCAGGAGAATCTGGCCTGCCTTGCAGTTCCTGGATCCACCCTAACACACTCGACAGAGGCGGGAGTTTGAACAATATGGAGACATATCAACGACCAGGTCATGTTGAGCTTAGACAAGCAATTTTTCACTGGGTGAAAGTAAACATATGCCTGCCATGGATTTTATTAATAATTTATGTCTCTCTCTGGCTGAAGCACAAAAATACTTAAAATACAACTGATGCGGGGTTGGTGAGCCGAGGAGTCGAAAGAAAGATTTCTTGGACTCTCAAGATCTGGCAGTGGCACTCTTTTATTTAGAGAATAGTATGGAATAGCATGGGGACAGGACCCATGGGCAGTCAGAGCTGCTGCATGGGGACAGGACCGACGGGCAGGAGGAGGTACTGCTTGCATGGGGAGCTGCTGCTGCCGCTTCTGCTGCAAACATGGGTGGAGAGTAAGGCTAAATTTAAGGCATAGGTATGTGAGTTATCTCTGCA
Source organism: Equus caballus (assembly GCF_041296265.1). Classification (NCBI taxonomy): domain Eukaryota; kingdom Metazoa; phylum Chordata; class Mammalia; order Perissodactyla; family Equidae; genus Equus; species Equus caballus. The sequence continues at coordinate 82,314,234 of NC_091684.1, forward strand.
AGACAAAGGAAAGAATATGTAAAAAAAAGTTAAAATGGTATCAGTGCCGGTATGGTCCAGCCATTGGGCGGTCCCACAACTTTTAGATAAGAATCAAACTGGATTGAGTAAATGGCAGAAGTCACCGCTTAAATATTATCCTCAGCTAAAGACAAAAGAGGATTTGGGGGGGGGGGAGGGGTGTCAGTTACATGAGGTTGCCAGACAGTGAACAACTTAAGTCCTTGCCTTCCCCATTAAGAGTTTCCAGAGATAAGGCCATCCCACCTTCTTCCTGGCACAGAGAGGGAGGCATCTTTACAGATGGAGGTTTCCCTTACAAATGTAAATGTTTCCCAACAAAGGGCAAGCAACTCCGCTCCTCGCTCCTCGAGCCTGCTTCTCATCTGCAGTTTTAAAATTAACCAGCCTAAAATCCTCATCACAACCAATTTATACATTACAGGATGCTTATATAGAAACACTGTTTTCTTTAAACTGATGTGGCTGGAAATACTGAGACAAGGTTGGTTATCTGTTTTCCTACTAACGTAATACTGGAAATATTGTTGAAATTGAACAACTCACAGAAACTCTGAAAAAGAGAATGAGTGCTTTCATAGGAGTTTTAAAAAAATATCTGTCCTAACTTGACTGCCATTTCATAACTTTTTGATAAGAAACTTGTTTTCACTGTGCAGAGGAGACATCTTCGGAATCAAGAAACTCTCATGTCTTGATCAGTAACAAAGGAGTGACCCACAACAATTCATTTACCCTCTCAGGCTCCACATGTTTTATCTTTCAAACGAGGCAGAAATAAACCTTGTAAACCCCTCCTGCACTACCATCATGTGCTTCTAAGTTCAGAGTAAGAGAATAAAAATATCTGGATACTAAATATATGGACGCACCTCATATACAAGGTCAGGATCTGGAAAATGGGAGTGGAGAACAAAAGAAATGTGGGCTGGTTGAAGAGCTAAATAAAACTTTCTCAGCTGTGGTGATCCTGCCCCCAAGCTAAGCACCCACAGAGAAGCGGCATTTCCTGCGCAGCCTGCCCCTCACTCACCGCTCAAGACAGCACACGTCTCTGGTCCTGACCTTCCACAGTCACAAAGCTGTGATACGTTCAGATGTGACATCTGAACACATGCTTATTTAGGGCAAGGGGATCAAAAACTGCTTCTGGCCTTGGAAATCTAGAATCTTTTCCTTTGGGGGTCTCTTCCACTTTTGCTCTGAGCGCTGGTGAGAGGTCTCAGGGGTGTTTTCTTCCGGGTGGATTTCTAGTTCGTGCAATTCCTTCCCTCTTTATCTCCCCCGAACTGCTTTGCTCCAAGGGAAATGGAACTCGGGCCAAGAGGACAAAATCATTTAGTTGGAATCTTCATATAGGGCCCCGAATTTGACTCTCTAGGCGGTTGCTCCCCAGGGTAGACCCCCTATAGGCTCAAAGCAGGACCACCGGGCGTACACTCTGGGAAGGCTGGGAGGAGCCCATACTCTCAATTACGGACTCTGAATACAAGGCTCCTCAAAGTCGCTAGGAAGCTACCTGTGCCACTCAGGGGCTGTGAAGGACCCAACGCTGGCTTCGGGCAGTGTCCTATTAGCAGCAACAGGAGATCTGGAACAAATTGACCTTCAATCCAACTCCCCTGTCTACTGGCTAGGTGACCTTGGGTAAATCATTCCCTTCAAACCTGTTTTATTTGCTAAAACAGATGGTTGTGAAAATCCAACGAGATACCACAAGAAAACAGCTGCTTAGTTGTTAACCACAGACCGGGCTCAACGCTGCGCAAATGCTGTCGTTCGGCGCGCAGAGAAGCCGGGCAAGAGCCGGGTCTCCCGCAGGGAGCGGTCACCGGGCGCGCTGGCCCGGGGCCGCAGGGGCAAGGCGTCGGGCTGCGCTCTCTCCGCAGGCGGCCTGCTCCCCCCGCGCCCCGGCCCAGAGCAGCCCCTGACCCGCACCGGGCCCTCGACCGCACTCCACGCACCCTCGCAGCCCTCACGGCCCGCTCTGGGGCGCACCTCCACAGCCAGACCCGAACAAACCACGACCACCGCCCCGGCACAGCCAGGAAGTAAGGAGCCGGCCTCCCGGCGCACAGGCGCCTGAGGGGCGGGGGCGCCGCGCGCGCAACTTCCCATCAGCCCCTGCGGCGCAGGGCCGACGCGGGGAGACGGCGGACTCCACTGGAGACCCGCGCCGCGACCGCGCCTCCTCAAGCGCAGATTTGCGAGACGAGCTGGCAAGTAGAGACAGACGTTGGGAATGAAAGACCCCGGACTCAGCTTCTCCCAGGATAGGAAAATAATGATGAATGTTTCATTATCATACTTTTTACAAGACTAGCCTTCAAGAGTTACAGTAATTACAGTACTATACGAAAATTTTAGGAAAATTAGAAAATACACACAAACCAGAAGAAACAACGGACACAGCTTCACCTCTCGCTCCCTGAGATTTATGTGCCTAACCATTATATGCACAACCTTCTGGTAGTTTGCAGAAATGTGATCACATATGCATAATTTTACCACCATCCTTGCAGAAAACATTTTCTTGTAAAATATCACCAATTATTTTTTCCCAAAGATAGGAGAAGTAAAGTTCCATTCACAATAGCATCAAAAATTGTACAAAATACTTATTCGAATTAATAAAAGAAGAAAACCTATAAAGAAAATGACATTTTGTGGTGTATATTTAAAAGATTTGAACAGGTAGAGATTTCTATTACTTTCCCAGAAAGAAAATTCAATCTTTAACAATATTCCAAACAGAATATCAACAACTTTCTGTGCCTGTTTTGCTTTTTATTTTGTATTGTCTTACTCAACAGAACACCATAATGTTACTCTAAGAGGAAAAAACAAAAATTACTGTTTAAAAAAACGGTAATGCTTAATATGTATTAAAAGTATTATATTGTTATACTTTTTTTAAGTTTGGAATTAGCACCAAAGACAAGAATATTTAAGAATTTATTACATGGATTAGCAGGAAAAGAATTGAGTATTCAATTAATCATATTGGACAAAGAGACACTTGAAATTAAATGAGCTTATATACCAGTTCACACATTACACTAAATATATTTCAAATATGAAATCAAGATTAAAATTTTATATGTAAAGTATTATATTCTTCTCACAATTTTTTTTTTTAACAATGTATTTCCTAGCTCTGGCCACTCAAAGAGCCTAGATGCAATTGTTTAAAAGAAACAGACCCAAAATGGACTTACTTGTGCTAAGCCCTTGTCACCAAACTAAGAGCTAATACCTAATCTAATTACAGTTTCAACCTTCTCTAGGAATGTAATCTTAACCAGTCAGTATGGAATTTGTGGTCAGCACCAGTGAAATAATCTACCAAATTAAATTGACTCTTTAGTCCTCCGAAGGAAGGGGACCTTGTCTGAAACAATCCTTTTTTCTGTTTATGACTTCCTTGTCTCACCCCCGTCCCTGCCATTAGAAACCTCTTTCTGTAGCTCTTTGGTGCTCCTTTCTATTTGCTAGAGGGGATGCTGTCCAATTCATGAATCATTGAATAAAGCCAATTATATCCTCAAATTTGCTCAGCTGAATTTTAGGTGGTTTTTAACACAATGATCCCCCAGTAGCAATGAGCATAGTTAGTACTCAGAAATTATCCATGAATAGTAGACAGTGATCTTTGGAAAAGTGATTGATTGCAAATCTGGCCAAGAAAAATACAGATGAAAATGGGAACACATGCTAGAGAACAAAAATCACTTACAGATCAATGGGGTAAAATACACATAGGAGCAATCTTGAGGAGGCAGACGTTAGCAACATTATGGAGTCAATTAAAACACCTAAAAGAATAATTTTTTTATATGGAAGGAGGAAAACTTCCACTTCTGAGACAATAGAGTAGATGTACTTTTCCCTATTCCACTTCCTAAGTACAACTAAAACCCTGGACATTATATATAAAACAAATATAAGAAGACTCTGAAAGATGGAGAGAAGACAAAATAGCTAGGGACCTCAGGATCCAAGGAACAAAATAGTGATCAGGTCACTGGGTTTCCTTTTTGCCTCATATATTCCAAATTCGGAGCTAAAGGAAGTGACAACCTGGAAGTGCCAAGGGCTGCAGACAGCAAATGCCCCCAAACAAGCCTGCTTTCTGTAACCAGTGGACAAGGAAAGGGGCAGCCTAGCAAGACAGAAAGCTTTTAATCAATAATCACTATGCTCCAGACAAATATCACAGAAAAAATTGTGGCCCCAGTCCCACCCACAATAGTAAAGACTAAGCAGGAAGCCTAGACTTCCACCCTCACCAGCCTGTAATGATATGCCTCAATCCCCGCATCCTCCACTAGAGGGTATCAGACAGGCCAAGAAGGGAACTGAGACATTTGTCTCCATCCAGTAGTGATGAGGCTATCCCTACCAGGAAGTCAGTGGACACCATGTGGGGAGCCAGAACTCCCACCCTCCCTCTGGAGTAACAAAAATCTCCCAACTCAGGTTTCAAAGAAGGATGACTGGGAAACCTAGATTTCCACCTCGACCTGTCAATAGACAGGCAGTGTCTCCCAATTCCCCTGCTGAAGCACTATCAGTGAAAGCCAGCTAAAAACAGAAGATTTAAATAAGATCCAGAGTCTCCTAAGATAATATGAAAATATCCAGGTTCCAACCAAAATTCATTCATAACAAGAAACAGGAAAAACTCAAACTGAATGCAAAAATACAATCAATAGATGCCAAGATAACAGGATGTTAGAATTATCTGACAAAGACTTTAAAGCAGCCATGATGATGAAAATGCTTCAACACGCAATTACAAACACACTTGAACAAAATAAAAAACTGAAGAATCTAAGGAAAGAAACAGAAGATACAAAGAATCAGCAAGTAGAAATTTTAGAAGTAAAAAATATAATAACTAAAATTAAAAACTGGATGAGCTAAAAAAAAAAAAAAATGGAGAGGACAAAGGAAACAATAGTGAACTGCAAGAGAAAACAATAGAAATTACCCAACTTAAAAGACAGAGAGAAAGTAGACTGAAAAAAGAGCCTCAGCAACCTGACAGACTACGTTTAAAAATTTAGCCTTCATGTTCTCAGAGTCACAGAAGAAGAGGAAAAAGAGAGTAGCAAAGGAAAAGGACTTGAACAAATAATAGCTAAAAGCTCTCCAAATTTGGCAAAAGACAAACATTCAAGAAAATGAGTAAACCCCAAATAGGATAAATCTGAAGAAATCTACATTAAGACACATCATAATCAAACTTTTGAAAACTAAAAATTTAAAAAATTCTTGAAAACAGCAAGAGAGCAATGACATGTTACTTATGGGGAAAATTAATTTGAATGACAGTGGTTTTCTCATTAGAAACCATAGAGACCAGAAAGAAATGGCACAAAAGTGCTGAAAGAAAAGGAATGCCAAACCCAAATCCTATATCCAGCCAATATATCCTTCAGTACTGAAGGGGAAATAAAGACATTCTCAGCGGCTGGCCAAGTGGCACAACAGTTAAGTTTGCGTGCCCTGCTTCGGCGGCTGGGGTTCGCTGGTTTGGATCCTGGGTGTGGACTTGCACACTGCTTATCAAGCCATGCTGTGGCAGGAGTTCCACATATCAAATAGAGAACGATGGGCACAGATGTTAGCTCAGGGCCAATCTTCCTTAGCAAAAGGAGGAGGATTGGCAATGAATGTTAGCTGAGGGCTAATCTTCTTCTTCAGAAAAAAAAAGACATTCTCAGATGAAGGATAGCTAAGAAAATTTATCACCCTCAGAACTTCCCTGATAAATAGCTAGAAGAAATTCTTTAAACAGAAAGGAAATGATTAAGCAAGGGATCTTGGAACAAGTAAACAAAAATATGAGTAAGAACAATAGACTTTCCTTCTCTTGAGTTTTCTAAGTTATATTTCACAGTTAAAGCACAAATTATAATGTTATCTGATGTGATTCTGAATGTATATACAGGAAACATTTGAGGCAATTACAAGCAGAAGAGGGAAAAGAAATATAAAGGGAGATAAGTTTTCTATTCTTCACTCAAGTCAATAAAATGAGGACACAGTTAATAAGTTATATATGTATAATATAATACATAGAACAACCACTAAAATAGCTATACAAAGAGATACACGCAAACGCCCTGTAGATACATCAAAATGGAATTCTAAAAAAGTCCAAGAAATACACAGAAAGCAGGTGACAAAAACAAAGAAAGAAAATGAACAAATATAAAACACAAACTAAAATGGCAGATTTAAACCTTAATATATCAATAATTATACTAAATCTAGGTGGTCTAAATATGCCAACTAAAAGCCAAACATTGGCAGAGTGGATTTTTAAAACATGACTCAACTATATACTGTCTAGAAGAAATTTATTTCAGATGCGACGATATAGGCAGGTTGAAAGTAAAAGAATGGAAAAAATATATTATGCAAACACTAACTTTTTGATTCGATGTAAAAAAAAAAAAGCAAGAGTAGCTATATAAATATCAGATAAGGTAGACTTTTGAACAAAGAAAATTACCAACACTGAGAAGAACATTATATAATGATAAAAGGGTTACTCCACCAAGAAGACATAGCAGTCCTAAATGTGTATGTACTAAACAACAGAGCCACATAATATGTGAAGCAAAAACTGACAGAAGTGCAAGGACAGACAAATCTACAATTATAGTTAGAGACATCAACACACCTCTCTCAACAACTGATACAATAACTAGACAGATAATCAGCAAGCATATAAAATAACTCAACAACAGCATCAACCAACAAGACCTAACTGACATTTATAAAACACTTCACCCAACAACAGCAAATACACATTATTTTCAAGTACCCATGGAAAATGTACTAAGATAGACCATCTCTGGGCCATAAAACAAACTTCAACAAATTTAATAGAATTGAAATCATATAGAGTATGTTCTCCAACCATAATGTAACCAAACTAAAAATCAACAGAGAACGATAACAGGAAATTTTCCCAACCTTTGTAAACTCAACACATTTGTAAAATAAATCTATGAGTCAAAGAGGAATCTCAGCAGGAATTTTTGAAAACATTAAACTGAATGAAAGTGAAAATAAAACATCAAAATTTGTGAGATACCAACTAAACTAGTGCTAGGAAGGAAATATATAACGCTAAATGCATATATTAGAAAAGAGGAAAATTCTCAAATCAATAAGTTCCCACCTCAAAAACCTAGAAAAAAAGAACAAACTAAATCTTAAACAAGCAGAAAGAGGATAATAAAGATAACAAATATTAGAGCAGAAATCAATGAAATTGAAAGCAGAAAAATAAAGGAAATCAATGAAACAAAGAGCTGCTTCTTAGAAAAGAGCAATGAAATTGACAAACCTCTAGCAAAAATGCCAAAGGAAAAGAGAGGGAAGACTCAAACTACTAATATTAGGAATGAAACAAAGGATAACAAGACAGAACATGCAGACCTCAAAAGGTAAGTAAGAATATCATAAACACCTCTACACAAGTAAACATGACAACCAATGGACTAATTCCTAAAAAAACCCCACAAATATCACAACTCGCCCAGTATGAAATAGATCATTTGAATAGCTCCATAACAATTAAGGAAATTGAATTCATCATTTTAAAAACTCCGAAAAAAGAAATTTCCAGGCCCCAATGTTTTCACTGGAGAATTCTACCAAACATTTAATGGATAATTAACACCAATTCTATACAATATCTTCCAGAAAACAGAAGAGGAAGGAACACTTCCCAATTCATTTGATGAGGACAGTACTACTCTGATACCAAAACCAAAGACATTACTAAAAAACAAAACTACAGACCAAGACCAATATTCCTCATGAATATTGGTGCAAAATTCCTTAGCAAAATATAAGCAAATATAGTTCAGCAGTAAGTAAAGAAGATTATACATCATAATCAAGTGGGGTTTATTTCAGGAATGCAAGTCTGATTCAATATTCAAAAATCAATCAGTATAATCCACCATATTAACAGACTAAGTAAGAAACATCATATGATCCTACCAGTTGATGCAAAAAAAAATTCAACTATTTAAGATAAAAACTCCAAAAAACACAGGAATAGAGAGGAACTTCCTCAATGTGATAAATAACATCTACAAAAACCTACAATTAACATTATACTTGATGGTCTTAGACCAATGCTTTCTTCTAAGATCAGGAAAAAGTCAAGAATCACTCTCATCACTCTTATTCAACACAGTGCGAGAAGTTCTAGCCAATGCAATAGGTAAATAAAGAAAACAAAAGGCATACAGATCAGAAAGGAAAACATTAAACTGTCCCTATTTGCAGATAACATGACTGTCTATATAGAAAATCTCATGAAATCTATTTTAAAAAGGTTGCAGGAGGGGCTGGCCCCATGGCGTAGTGGTTAAGTCCAGTGCATTCCAATTTGGTGGCCCAGGTTTGTGGGTTTGGATCCCAGGCATGGACCTACACCAGTCATCAGCCATGCTGTGGCAGCAACCCACATACAAAATAGAGGAAGACTGACACCGATGTTATCTCAGGGCTAATCTTCCTCAAGCAAAAAAAAGAGGAAGATTGGAAACAGATGTTAGCTCAGAGCAAATTTTCCTCACCAAAAGAAAAAAGAAAAAAAAAGGTTGCAGGATACAAGAGAAACATGCAAATATATCAATGGTATTTCTGTATAATAGCAACAAATACATGGACATTGTAGCCACCCCTGACGCAGGAAGGGTTAATAATCACTGGAAAATGCTTGCCAACAAACTGTGACCCGGAGGTGAGAAGGCCGGTTAGCCAATGACGGGTAAGACCTCCAGGGGGAGGCAACCTAAGCCAGGCATCGCTCGCCCAGGGGCACAGATGGAGACAGGATATCGGGAGCAGGAGGGGCCGTTGCCTAGGAGGCCTTGCATGCTCCGAGATAAAATATACGAGCACAGCAATAACATGATAATATCAAAACAGAGGCCAAGAGAGGGCTCCTTGAGAAATCACTAAGAATTCTTGGCATTTGCAAGTTACTTCATCCAGAACACCTGTGTATGTTTAACAGATGTAAGCTATGTATATATTGAAACGCTGGTTATAATAAACTCAGAGTGGCCATCAGCCCTCTCCACATCTATCCTGGTGTGTACATTGGATTGCGACACCGACAGACATCGAAACTGAAAATACAATACCAACATTCACAAAATTCAAATGCTTAGGTGTAAATCTAACAAAACATACACAGGACTTGTATCTAGAAAATTACAAAAGATTGACTAAAGAATTCAACGATCTAAACAAATGGAGAAAGAAAACATGTTCATGGATTAGAAGACTCATTACAATAAAGACGTCAATTCTCCCCAAATTGATATACAGGTTTAATGCAATTCCTATAAAAATCCCAGCCAGATCTTTTGTAGATATAGACAAGATTATTCTAAAATTTATATGGAAAGACAGAAAAGCTAAAAGACAGAAGAATCTCCTAAGGAACTAAAACATTGAAAAAGAAAAGAATGGGAGAAATCACGTTCCACAACGTATTTTATAGTTATAGTTATCAAGACAGTGTAGTATTGGCAGAAGGATAGATACAGAGATTAATATAACAAAATAGAGAACCACTAATAAGCTTAATTGATTTTTGATAATGATGCAAAATTAATTCAATGCAAGAAGAACAGCCTTTTCGACAAATGGTGCTGAACCAATTGGACACTCATAGGCCAAAAATGAACCTTGACTTATGTCTTACCACTTAAACAAAAATTAACGCAAAATAGAGCACAGATTTAATGTAAAACTACAAAAGTTTTAGGGAAGAATGCAGAAGAAAATCAAGATCTGGTAATAGGAAAAAGTTCTTAGAGTTAACACCAAAAGCACTATTCATAAATGAAAAAACTTATAAATTGAACTTCATCAAAATCAAAAACTTTTACTCTGCTAAAGACAGAAATTCACTTTCACAGGTTGAATTTTATGGTATATGTTAATTATATCCCAATAAAGCTGGAATTTAAAAAAAGCTGCTCACTGGTAGAAAATATTTGCAAACAAGATATCTGACAAAGGACTATCATGTAGAATATATAAAGAACTCTCAAAACCCAACAGTAAAAAAGTAAACAATCCAATTAGAAAATCGTCAAAAGAGATGAAAAAATATTTCACCAAACAGATACAGATACAGATGGCTGATAAGCACAAGAAAAGATATTCGCCATCATTAGCCATTAGGGAAACAGAAATCTAAACTACAATGTGATATCACTACACACCTATCAGAATAGCTAAAACAAAAAAATAATGAGAAACATAAGCCCACACAAAAACTTCTACATTAATATTCACAGCAGCATTATTGGTAATAGCCAAAAAGTAGAAATAAGTCAAATGTCCATAAAATAATGAAAGGGTAAATAAAATGTAGTACATCCATACAATGAAATATTATTCAGCCATAAAAATGAATGAAGTACTGGTATATGCTACAAAATGATTGAACCTTGAAAACATTATACCAAGTGAAAGAACGCATACACAAAAGGTCACATATTGTATATTTCCATTTATATGAAATGTCTACAATAGGCAAATCTATAGATGCAGGAAGTAAATGTGGTTGCCAGAGTAGGGGTGGGAAAGGAGGGAGTGTGAAATGACTGATGGGGGTAGACTTTCTTTTAAGGGTAATGAAAATGTTCTAAAATTAGATAGTGGCAATGATTGCATAACTCTGTGAATATACTAAAAACCACTGAATTGCTTACTTTAAAGTGGTGGGTTTTATGATATATTAATTATATCTGAATAAATTTATTTAAAAAATAAGCAATCAAAGTTTCCAACAGAAATGATGTATAACCAGTAAGTAAAAAAAATAAATCAGAGGGGCCAGCTCTATGGCTGAGTGCTTAAGTTCACGTTCTTTGCTTCAGCAGCCCAGGGTTTCACCAGTTTGGATCCTGAGGATAGACATGGCACTGCTCATCAAGCCATGCTGAGGTGCCGTCCCACATAGCACAACCAGAGGCACTCACAACTAGAATATTCAACTATGTAGTGGCGGCGGGGGGGTGCTTTGGGGAGAAGAAAAAAAGAAAAAAAAAGAAGATTGGCAACAGATGTTAGCTCAGGTGCCAACTTTTAAATAAATCAATCAATCAGAAAAAGAAAACAGTGACAACGCCAAATGTTGGTGTGGATATAGACAAAGTGGATCACTCACATATTGCCGATGGTAATGCAAAAGGATACAGCCAATCTGGAAAACAGTTTGGCAGTTTCTTTAAAACTAAATATATGCAGCCACAAAACAACCCGGTGATTGTACTCCTGGCATTTATCCCAGAGAAATTAAAAATTATGTTCACACAAAAATCTATATTCAAATGTCTATAACAACCTTATTCACAATTGCCAAAGACTGGAAAAAAACCAGATGTCCTTCAACAGGTAAATGGTTAATCTGCAGTACATCCATATCATGGAAGACTCCTCAGCAATAAAAGCAATGAACTATTGACACACAGCAACTTGGTGGATCTCCAAAGAATTTACGCTGAATGAAAAATAAAAAGGCCAATCTCAAAAAGTTTCATATTGTATGATTCCACTTATGTAACATTCTCAAGATGACAAAATTATAGAAATGGAGAAGAGATTAGAGGTTGCTAGGGTTTAAGGAAGAGCTGGGGTTGAGGAGAGAAGTGGGTGTGGCTATAAAAGAGCAACATGAGGGATCCTGGCGGTGACGGAAATGGTCTGAATCTTGACTGTACAGAGGTCAATGTCTAGCAGCGGTATTTTACTACAGTTTTTGCAAAATGGTACATTGGGGGGAACTGTGTAAAAGGTACATGGAATTTCTCTGTATTACTTCTTACAACTGCATGTTAATCTACAATTTCCTCAAAAGAAAAAAGTTAGTTTTAAAAAAAGAAGGAGGGGGGAGGTCTTACAGTAGGATGCCAGTTAATCAATGTAGATCAAATAACGGATTAGGAAAATAACCACTCTGCAAACCCCAGTATAATAACTGAACAAACATCAGTAGGTGCTAAAATGTAGATGTGAACAATTCCTGCTAAACATGATAAGCACATGGTGCCTTAATACTGCCCATAATTACCATGCAATACTACAGATCGCACACTAACTGCAGGGAGAAAACTATGCCTTAACAATGGAGTGTTCCAGTGGCTGCAACTCTGAGTGACCTAACTCATCATCACCAAGAAGGGGACAACTTGACATGATATATCTCCTGATGTGATACAATATTGAGTACATGGCACAAAACCTTTTCAACCTGAATTTAATCTACTCTTTACTTAACTTCCAGTTTACACACAACACGGGAAATAGTTTTTTTAAATTAAATGACACCTGAGAAATTAATCCATTACAGAATCTGAAACATTAGACAAGTCACTGGCCTGGACTCCTTAAAACATTGGAGCCACTCCTGATGGCCTAGTGGTTCAAGTTTGGTGCACTCACCACTTCAGTGGCCCAGGTTTGTTTCCCAGTCACACAACCACACCACCCGTCAGTCAGTTGCCATGCTGTGGTGGTGGTTCACATAAAAGAGCAAGAAGGACTTACAACTAGGATAAGCCTCATGCACTGGGGCATTGGGGAAGGGAAAAAAAGTCAATGTTAAGGGGAAAAAAATAGTGAATAGAATAGTGCTCAATTAAAATAAATAGACATAAAAATCAAAAGCAATGAATTAACCTTGATAGAATCTTGGTTCATACAATATCAGGTATAGAACATTCGTTGGACAATTGGGAAAATTTTAATTTGGGCTGAATATTAGATTACACAATATGGAATTGTTGTTAACTTTTGTATGTGTGATAATGGAATTCTGGTTATATTGGAGAATTTCCTTATTCCTAGCAGATCCTGACAGATTTATTCACAAAGTGTCAGATATCAAAACATTAATTCCAAATGGTTTAACAACAACAAAAAACTGCACACAGCTACATGAAGCAAATTTAGCAAAAATTTGATGTGTTCAATCTAAACAGAGGATATCTAGGTGCTCATCATATTATTCTTTCATCTTTTCTTCATCTTTATGAGCATCTTTCAAAATGCTCATAAAAAAGAGTTGAGAAAAAAATTACTAAATTCTTAAAACAAAGACAGGTATCATTTTTCCCCATAAAACCTAGTATCTTTGGATGGATAACACTGAGAGCTGGAGTCCTAGATATCGACTGATCAATTTTAGTACAGAAAATTTTAAATCTTACTTTTAGGTGAAAAAGTTTAATAAACTTGAGAATATACTCATTACATATTTGAGAGACAAAGATTTACTATCTGAATTTGTAAACATAAACAAATCAATAGAAAGTTCAACACTACAATATAAAGATGCTAAAGACAATCAATTAAGAAAATATAAAAGAAAAACAAATACTACAAGGCTGATTAAGAAAGTAAAAGAGTTGGGAGCAGTCCTGTGGCCAAGTGGTTAAGTTCGCATACTTTGCTTGGGTGGCCCAGGGTTCCCCGATTCAGATCCTGGGTGCAGACCTAGCACTGCTCATCAAGCCACGCTGAAGTGACGTCCCACACAGAGGAACTACAAGAACCTACAACTAGGTACTGGGGGGCTTTCAGGAGAAAAAAAAAAAAGAGAAAGATTGGCAATAGATGCTGGCTCAGGGCCAATCTTCAAAAAATAAAAATAAAAAAGACAGTGACTTTAAAAAAAGTAAAAGAATTGGAAACATTGAGAAAAAACAAGGTATCTAAGAATGTAAAAGCTTTTGAAAAGTAAGAATATCCACAGTTGCTGTGGGCTGGAGAAACTGATCCTTTGCATTCACCTTTATTGAGAGGGTAATTTATAGAAACATTCTAGAGCTGTGCTCTTCAATATAGTAGACACTAGTCAAATGTGGCTGTTTAAATATAATTAAATTAAAATTCAGTTTCTCAGTCACAATAACTATATTTCAAGTGCTCAACCCTACATGTAGCTCCTGACATATTGGACAGTGCAGACACAGAACATTTCCTTCACTGAGAAAAGTTATATTGGATAGTGCTATTGTAGAAACTCTACCTAGAGACAGACTATAATAAAATAAGCATGTCATTTAGTCTAGAAGTTCCATTTTAGGCAATTTACTAAGGAAATAATATCTTAAAGATGTACCTGACAATTTAAATCATAACAGCAAGAAGATGGTACCAATCTACACGGCCACTTGCAGTGTGGTTTATTGGGTGAAATTATAAATGGCAATACAAAGGTATACTTTCTCAAATGGGAAGATAGTCACAATATAAGGTGAAATTAAAAATGCAGGTTATATAAAACCCTTTAAGATGATTTTCATATTTTTCCTAAAAGAAAGATATCAAGATGTAAAATCCTATTTACATACGAGAACAGATAACTATACATGAAAGATTTGGCATGAGAAATTGGCAGAACTCCTTCAGACATATTTCAAGACTAATTTTCTCACAGGAATAAAAATAAATTAGAGAGGAAGCATTCAAAAAGAGCATACCATTACATCAACTTTGGATGATTTCTGCTTTAATGCTGCTTTTTATTTTCTCAGCATTACCTTTACTATTTCACATACTGTTCTCTACCAGAGTATGTGCACAGTGCATGCGTTTGAGGTTTAATCTTCTTTTGATTATCAAAATTCCACTAAAGTTAGTACACTAAAACTAGATATCAATGCATGGGTGACAATGTTATATTTGTTTATGAGGGTCAAATAACTGAAAATGTATTAAATATAAAATAATAGCAAATTTCACCAGATCATTAACAAATGTTATGAAGCACATTAATATAAGTGTGGTTCATTTCCAAGGGAAAAATGAGAGAGCTAAATTTTGCTGAAGGGCAACACTGAATAACACTACCATAAACACGGCCTCCAACTCACTTGTCATGGCAGTTTTTGAACTTCTGCAATTCCTGACAACTTTGAAAATTTGGGGAGGAATTGCATTGTTTTGAATTTTGTGCATAATGTGAGAATTTATTAGTATTGTACAGTGTTATATATATAATAGAAAATGCTATATCATATTTGCATAATTAAAATTTCTCCCAAAATGCTATAGTACTGTATTATACAATATATACACAAAAACATAGAAAGAGAAAGAGAGAGAGATGGTCTAAATAGCTAACTTTTTAAAACAGACTACGTTATTAATTCTTTGTAAAATTAAAACTAATAATATTTTGTAAAAACATTAACACACGTCTCCTCATGGAAGAATGTATTACATTGCTGTAGGCTGACATTCCTTCTGAAAACATCTAGCAAAGCCCATAGAAAAACAGAAACATATTTTAAAAGCAACAGACAGTTGTGGAAGCAACAAGGATAAGGGAGACCAAAAATTCAGAATAAGGAGAATCATGAAGAGGTGAAATCCAAATTTCCTGCTATTTGGGCTTTTTTCTTTCTCCTCATAGTATTTTCCAATTCTGGATACAAGCAGAGCACCTGGACTTGTCTTGCACCAGGAACTGTGTCTCTGCTGAGGCAAAAAACAAAGAAACAAAACTTTTAGCAGTGGTATAGCATTGGAATAACAAATTCAACCCGTGAAGTACCTCAAATACACAACTAGTATTCACCACAAAACATTTGTTGAATTCTGAGTCTACCAAGAGGCTAATGAGATGAGACCAAATGCTTCCAAAAAGGCAGAATGAAATCTAGCTCAGTCTTGCAGTGCTTAGAAAATAGAGACCTTCAGGGTGAGGTTACCTGAAAAGAGAACAGGAAAGATGGGAAAACCCTACACAATGTAGTGAATTGCTCTTAAGGATCTAGTCCACTTTTAACCTGGGACAACTTACTGATTCTGGCACAGAAAGAGGTTGAGAATAAGGCTTGAACCTCTGAAGAAAATAGTTGTGGAGAACAGAGATTTTAGCATTCATAAAGTACCGGAGTTAAAGGAAAAATTTGAGCATCTGAAGTGTGTCAAGGTAAGTACAAATTTAAAATTCCATGAGGAGAAAGACTTAAAATTTCTTAAGGGCAGAATTTAATTTTCCATAGTCTTTTAGGGCTGATGAGAAAAAGACCCACCAGGCTATCAATTGATAGCCCAGTAGAGCCATACCCAAATATCAAGAACAAACCAGAAGTAGACCAAAATTACAACCTAGTTCTGACCAAGACTCATCCCAGACTGAACCTGTTTAGCTCTCTACCCTATGTGTCCAAGAGATGGAAGGGAGAACTCTCACCAATGGAACAGGACATCGTCTGGAGCCTCAGTAGTACTTTTACATACAATGTCCACCATAGAGTCAAAAAGAACTAGACACACGAAGAGGCAAGACCATTTTTCTGCTAGTAAAGAGAAAAACTCCTATGTTATATGCAGGTCAACTTATGACCTAGCGTCTAAAGTTTACAGAAAAAGATTATAAAATAATTAGGCTTACTTTATTAAAGAAAATAGAAGAAAAATAGATAAATGAAATTCACCAGAGAATTGATATCTATAAAAAAGAACAAAATGGAAATTTTAAAATTGAAAAAGGGGGCTGGCCCTGTGGCTAAGTGGTTAAGTTTGAGCACTCTGCTTCAGCAGCCCAGAGTTTCACCGGTTCGAATCCTGGGCGTGGACCTAGCACCGCTCATCAGGCCACACTGAGGTGGCATCCCACATGCCACAACTAGAAGGACCCACAACTAAAAACATACAACTATGTACTGGAGGGCTTTGGGGAGAAAAAGGAAAAATAAAATAAAATCTTTAAAAAAATTTGAAAAAGCTATATGATATTAAGAAATCAACTGACTAGATTAACAGTACATAGGACATAATGGCAGATAGGATTAATGAACTGGAAGACAGACCAACAGAAAATACTCAAAGTGAAGCACAAGGTGAAAAAAAGAATAAACACTCTAATAACAATACAGTCAATGTAAATATGACCATATAAAAGTCAATCATTTGTATTTCCATATACCAGCAACAAACCTATGGAAACCAAAATTTAAAATACACAGCACTTACAATCACTAAAAAAGAAAAAATATTAAATACTTAGGTGTAATCTAACAAAAACATGTACCAGAGCAGTCTACAAAAAACTAGAACATGTTTCTGAGAGAAATCAAAGAAGATCTAAATAAATGGAGAGATGCCCTCTGTTCATGGATTGGAAGACAACACGGTAAAGTTATCAGTTCTCCTCAAACTGACATGCCAAGTTTGAGACAATTCCTATCAAAATTCAGCAAGATTTTTTTACTGAGATAGACCAGATTATTCTCTAATTAAATGAAAAGCAAAGGATTTAGAGTAAGTAAAATGATCTTGAAAAGAAGTGGGAGAATCAGTCCATTTGATTTCAAGACATTTGGGGGGGCTTTCTAAAAATTATTTTATTGAGTTCATAATGGTTTATAACATTGTGCAATTTCAAGTGTACATTATTATTTATCAGTTTCTGTATAGACTGCATCGTGCTCACCACCAACAGTCTCGTTTTTATCCAACACGATACATATGTGAGCTTTACCCCTTTCACCCCCCCAACCCCCTTCACCTCTGGTAATGACTACTCTGTTCTCTTTATCCATCTGTTTGTTTATCTTCCACATATGAGTGAAATCACGCAGTGTTTGTCTTTCTCCGTTATTTCATTTAACATAATACCCTCAAGGTCCATCCATGTTGTTGCAAATGGGATGATTTTGTCTTTTTATATGGCTGAGTAGTATTCCATTGTATATATATACCACATCTTTATCCATTCATCTGTAGATGGGCACTTGGGCTGCTTCCACATCATGGCTATTGTGAAT
Source organism: Equus caballus (assembly GCF_041296265.1). Lineage (NCBI taxonomy): Eukaryota > Metazoa > Chordata > Mammalia > Perissodactyla > Equidae > Equus > Equus caballus. The sequence continues at coordinate 82,332,095 of NC_091684.1, forward strand.
AATTCTGCAGTGAACACAGGGGTGCATAAATCTCTTTGCATTGTTGATTTCAAGTTCTTTGGATTAATGCCCAGTTGTGGGATGGCTGGGTCATATGGTATTTCTATTTTTAATTTTTTGAGGAATCTCCATACTGTTTTCCATAGTGGCTGTACCAGTGTGCATTCCCACCAACAGTGTATGAGGGTTCCCTTTTCTCCACATCCTCTCCAACAACTGTTATTTTTTGTCTTGGTAATTATAGCTATTCTGACAGGTGTAAGGTGATATCTCATTGCCGGTTTGACTTGTATTTCCCTAATAACTATTGATGTTGAACATCTTTTCATGTGCCTATTGGTCATCTGTATATCTTCTTTGGAAAAATGTCTGTTCATATCCTCTGTCCATTTCGTTTTTCTTTTTGCTGAGGAAGATTTGCCCTGAGCTAACATCTGTTGCCAATCTTCATTTTTTTATATGTGAGCCGCCACCACAGCATGGCCACTGACAGGTGAGTGGTGTAGGTCCATGCCTGGGAACCAAACCCAGGCCACCAATGCAGAGCACACCAAACTTAAGCACTAGGCAACCAGGGCTGGCCCATCCTCTGACCATTTTTTGATTGGGCTGTTTGTTTGTTGTTGAGTTGTATGAGTTCTTTATATATTTTGGAAATTAACCCCTTGTCAGTTATATGATTTGCAAATATTTTCTTCCAGTCAGTGGGTTGTCTTTTCATTTTGTTCATGGTTTCCTTTGCCTTGCAGAAGCTCTTTAGTCTAATGTAGTGCCATGGTTTATTTTTTCTTTTGTTTCCCATGCCTGAGTAGACTTGGTATTCAAAAAGATGCTGCTAAGACCAATGTCAAAGAGTGTACCGCCTATATTTTTCTCTAGGATTTTTATGGTTTCAGGTCTTATATTCAAGTCTTTAATCCATTTTGAGTTAATTTTTTAGTATGGTGCAAGATAATGGTCTACTTTCATTATTTGCCTGTGGCTGTCCAGTTTTCTGAACACCATTTATTGAAGAGACTCTCCTTTCTCCATTGTATGCTCTTGGCTCCTTTGTCAAAGATTAGCTGTCTGTAGATGTGTGGTTTTATTTCTGGGCTTTCAATTCTGTTCCATTGATCTGTGTCTATTTTGGGGCCAGTACAATGCTGTTTTGATTACTATAGCTTTGCATTATATTTTGAAGTCGGGAATTGTGATATCCCCAGCTTTGTTCCTTTTCCTCAGGATTGCTCTAGCTATTTGGGGTCTTTTGTTGTTCCATACAAATTTTAGGATTCTTTGTTCTATTTCCGTGAAGAATGTCATTGGAATTCTGATTGGGATTGCATTCCATCTGTAGATTGCTTTTGGCAATATGGACATTTTAACTATGGTTATTCTTCCAACCCAAGAGCATGGAATATCTTTCCATTTCTTTAAGTCTTCTTTGATTTCTTTCAATAATGTCTTATAGTTTTCATTGTATAGGTCTTTCACCTCCTTGGTTAAATTTATTCCTAGATATTTTATTCTTTCTGTTGCAATTGTAAATGAGATTGCATTTTTGACTTCTCTTTCTGCTAGTTCATTATTAGTGTATAGAAATGTAATAGATTTTTGTAAGTTGATTTTGTACCCTGCAACTCTGCTGTAGTTGCCGATTATTTCCAATAGTTTTCTGGTGGATTCTTTAGGGTTTTCTATATATATATAGGATCGCGTCATCCACAAACAGAGTTTCACTTCTTCCTTTCCAATTTGTATACATCTTATTCCTTTTTCTTGCCTAATTGCTCTAGCCAAAACCTCCAGTACTATGATGAATAGGAGTGGTGAGAGTGGGCACCCTTGTCTTGTTCCTGTTCTCAGAGGGATGGCTGTCAGTTTTTCTCCATTCAGTATGATGTTAAATGTGAATTTGTCATAAATGGCCTTTATTATATTGAGGTACTTTCCTTCTATATTCATTTTTATAATTGTTTATTTATTATTTTAAAAATTTTATTAATATTAATTTTTTTGTGTGTGTGAGGAAGATTGGCCCTGAGCTAACACCTGTACCCATCTTCCTCTATTTTGTATGTAGGATGCCACCACAGCACGGCTTGATGAGTGGTGTGTAGGTCCGCACCCAGAATCTGAACCTGCGAACTCCAGGACGCCAAAGAGGAGCACGCATTCTTAACCACTAAACCACCAGGCGAGCCCTCCTTCTATACTCATTTTGACAGTTTTTTATCAGAAATGGAAGTTAGATCTTGTCCAATGCTTTCTCTAAATCTATTGAGATGATCACGTGATTTTTATTCCTCATTTTGTTAATGTGGTGTATCACATTGATTGATTTGTGGATGTTGAACCCTCCCTGTGTCCCTCATATAAATCCCGCTTGATCATGATATATGATCCTTTTAATATATTGCCCTATTCAGTTTGCCAGTATTTTGTTGGGGACTTTTGCATCTATGTTCATTAGCAATATTGGACTGTAATTTTCCTTCTTTGTGTTGTCCTTGTTTGGCTTTGGGATCATGGTAATGTTGGCCTCATAGAATGAGTTAGGAAGGATTCTGTCTTCAAATTTTTGGAATAGTTTGTGAAGGATAGGTATTCAATCTTCTTTGAATGTTAGAATTCTCCAGAGAAGCCATATGGTCCTGGACTTTTGTTTCAGGGGAGGTTTTTTTATTGCTGTTTCAATCTCTTTACCTGTGATTGGTCCATTCAGATTCTATATTTCTTCTTAGTATCATTTTGTGACGTTATATGGGTCTAAGAATTTAGCCATTTCTTCTAGGTTATCCAATTTGTGGACATATAGTTTTTCATGGTATTCTCTTATAATCCTTTGCATTTCCGTGGTATCCATTGTAATTTCTCCTCTTTCATTTCTAATTTTATTTATTTGAGCCTTCTCTCCTCTTTCCTTAGTGAGCCTGGCTAAGAGTTTGTCAGTTTTGTTTATCTTGTCAAAGAACAAGCTCTTAGCTTCATTGATCCTGTCTACAGTTTTTTTGGTCACTATTTCATTTCTTTCTGCTCTAATTTTTTATTATTTTCCTCCTTCTGCTGACTTTAGGCTGTGTTTGTTCTTCTTTTCCTAGTTCTGTTAGGTGTAGTTTAAGGTTACTTCTTTGAGATTTTTCTTCTTTGTTGAGGTGGGCCTATATTGCTATGAATTTTGCTGTTAGAACCACTTTTGCTGCATCCTTTAAGAGTTCGTATGATGTATTTTCATTTTCATTTGTCTCCAGGTATCTTTTGATTTCTCCTTTGACTTCTTCATTGATCCAATGGTTGCTTAGCAGCATGTTGTTTAGTCTCCACATATTCGTGAGTTTCCCAGTTTTTTTCTTATAGTTGATTTCTAGTTTCATAACATTGTGGTCAGAAAAGATGCTTGATATGATTTCAGTCTTCTTAAACTTATTGAGGCTTGCCTTTTTCCCAACATATGGTCCATCTTTGAGAATGTTTCACGTGCACTTGAGGAGAATGTGTATTCTGTTGGTTTGGATGGAATGTTCTATATATATCTATTAAGTCCATCTGCTCAAGTGCTTCATTTAAATCCACTATTTCCTTGTTGACTTTCTGCCTGGATGATCTATCCATTGATGTAAGTGAGTGTTGAGGTCCCCTACTATTATTGTGTTGCTGTCAATCTCTCCCTTTAGGTCTGTTAATAGTTGCTTTATATACTTTGGTGCTCCTGTGTTTGGTGCATATAGATTCATAAATGTTATGTCCGCTTGATGGAATGTCTTTTTTATGATTCTATACTGCCCCTCTTTGTCTCTCATTGTTTTTTTTTTATCTAGATGTCTGCTTTGTCTCATATAAGCATGTCAACACCTGCTTTCTTTTGTTTGCCATTTTCTTGGAGTGTCGTCTTCCACCCGTTCACTTTGAGTCTATGTTTTTCTTTAGAGCTGAGATGTGTTTCCTGAAGACAGCATATTGTTGGGTCTTTTTTTAAAATCCATCCAGCCACTCTGTATCTTTTGATTGGAGACTTCAATCTATTTACATTTAGAGCGATTATCAACATGTGAGGGCTTAATACTGACATTCTGTCTTGTTTCCCAGTTGTTCTATACTTCCCTTGTTTCTATTCTTCCCTTGTATTTTTGACTGTCATTTCAATTTGGTGGTTTTCTGTTTCTCTTTATTTATCATTTGTGTCTTTGCTCTGATTTTTTTTTTAGTGGTTACTATGCGGTTTGCATAAAAGATCTCATAGATGAGATAATCCAATTTCTGCTAGCCTCTTATCTCCATTACCCTAAGCAGGTTCCATCCCCCTTCCCCTTCTAAGTTATTGTTGTAACAAATTATTCTGTTTTGTGTTGTGAGTTGGTGATTAACATGAAGTGTTTATAGTTATTTTTGATGCTTTCCTCCCCTTTATCTTTCATGTCGTAATTAAATGTTTGCCAACCTGTTCTGATAGCTGTAATTTTTTAATTTTGTCTGTCTATTTATCTCCTTGCTCAAGACTTTGTAAACCTTTGCCTCTTTGTTTCAGATATGAGGACATCTTTGATCATTTCTTATAAGGGAGGTCTAGTGGTGATGAACTTCCTCCACTTTTGTTTATCTGGGAAAGCTTTTATTTCTCCACCATACCTGAAGGATAGTTTTGCTGGATAGAGTATTATTGGCTGAAAGTTTTTTCTTTCAGCATTTTGAATACATCATTCTAATCTCTCCTAGCCTGTAAATTTTCTCCTGAGAAATCTGCTCAAAGCCTGATAGGGGTCCTTTGTAGATTATTGTCTTCTGTCTTGCTGCCCTTAATATTTTTTCTTTGTCATTGACTCTTGCCAGTTTTACTATTACATGCCTTGGAGAAGGTCTTTTTGCATTGATGTAATTAGCAGTTCTATTGGCTTCGTACAGTTGTAAGTCCAGTTCCTTCCCCAGGTTTGGAAACTTCTCAGCTATTATTTCTTTGAACAAGCTCTCTGCTCCTTTCTCTCTCTCTTCTCCCTCTTGAATACTTATAATCCTTATGTTGCATTTCCTAATTGAAGGAATTATTTTATAAGTACAGTAATCAAAACTGTGTGGTATTGATGGAGGAACAGACACAGATGAACAGAATATAGAACCCAGAAACAAACTCACACTCCATCAAAATTAAAAGCTTTTGCTCTGAGAAAAATTCTGTTAAAAGGATTAAAAAAATAAGTTATAGACTAGGAGAAAATGTTTGCACATCACAAATCTGACAAAGGATTAGTGTTTAGAATATATAAAGAGCTCTCAAAACAAAAAAGAAAGGAAAGAAGGAAGGAGGGAGAAAGCAGGGAAGGATGAATTCCAGTAGAAAATGAGCAAAAGACAAAAAAAAATATTTCACTGAAGAGGATAGACAGCTGGCAAATAAGCACATGAAAAGATGTTCAACATCGCTATCCAGTAGGGAAATACAAGTTAAGACAAGGGTGAAATATTATTACACACCTATTAGAACAGTTAAAATGAAAAATAGTGACAATACCCACTGTTCACGAGGATGCAGAGACACTGACTCTCTCACACACTGTTGTGGGAGTGTAAAATGGTATAGCCACTCTAGAAAACAGCTTGGCAGTTCCTTATAAAACTAAATATACACTTATCATATGACCCAGCAATTTTACTCTTGTGCATTTACCCCAGAGAAATGAAAAATTATTCACACAAAAGCATGTACACAATTGTTCATAGCAGCTTTAATTACAATAACCAAAACCTGGAAATAGCCAAAATATCCCTCAACAGATGAATAGTTAAATGAACTGATATATCCATACCATGGAATGCTACTTAGCAATAAACAGAAAGCACTTATTGATACATGCAACAACTTGGATGGATGAACTCATGCTTTTACATAGCTAGGTACAGATATGTATCTATGTATCTATGTGTGTATGCATGTGTTTGTTCCTTAGCTATTTCCAGTGAGAGGTACAGGAGCAGTGATACTATAAAAGTAATGAGCACATCTGGCACCTAGATCTTAATTCCTAAATACCATTCTTCACTAAAAGGAATCAGGGTTCACTGGAGAAATGGCTGGATCTAGGGAAGGGGCTAGGAAAGTATGATGAACTTGAAACATCTTGTGACAGAAAATGAGAAAGAGCTCAAGGAATAATGGAAACATCAAAGGATACAGGAGCTAGAAGAAGAACAATTTGAATTTCCAAATATATAAGGACACTCATGGATAAATACAATTCATGTGCCAAATTGATATAAATAAACAAATTACAGTCAGTTCTTGCTATTCATAGTAGCTGTGTTCTACAAAGTCACTGCAAACACTGAATTAGCAAATAATGAGGCAGTGCTCCTAGAAGAAATACAGAGTTAGGTTCCTATGAGCCTCTGGTCAGAACATTTTTGTCAACCCATCAATACATAATGTTGTTTTACATGTGTTTCTGTTTAAAGGCACCTTATTAATATATTATATATATTATATAACTATACATATAATATATATTGTTGATTGATTAACATTGAATTCATGGGCAACAGCATTGTAACTCATACCTGAACAAAGCTTTTCTCATACAGTATTTTCTCCATAAGACACATCACAGTCTTCTTGCACTTAGGAACACTAGACTGCACTTCAGCACTATGTTTGGGGGCCATTTTAAACAGTAAAATCACCAACAAAAAGCACAAAATGTAAAGACATGGCACTAAATATACCAGGAAAAGGAAGACTGTTGACAGTATGAGAGTTGAAACATGAAGGCAGAGTATCCTCCTGGTGAGAGTGCAAACTGGCACAGCCATTATGGAAATCAGTATGGAGATTCCTTAAAAAATTAAGAATAAAACTACCATATGATCCAGTTATTCCACTGCTGGGTATTTTCCCAAAGAACATGGAAACACAGATGCATAAAGATATATGCACCCCTATGTTCATTGCAGCATTATTCACAAAAGCCAAGACTTGGAAGCAACCTTGGTGCCCATGATGGGAAGAATGGATAAAGAAGATGTGGTATATATACACAATGGTGTACTACTCAGTCATAAAAAGGATGAAATCTTGCCATTTGTGACAACATGGATGGACCTTGAGGTTGTTATGCTAAGTGAAGTAAGTTTGAGGGAAAAAGTCAAATGCCATATTATCTCACTCACAAACAGATGATTAAAAACAACAACAATCACATAGAGACAGAGATTGGATTGGTGGTTCCCAGAGAGGGAGGGGAGAGGGCGAAAGGGGTGATTAGGCACATGTGTATGGTGATGGATTGTAATTAGTCTTTGGGCGGTGAAAATGATGTAATCTACAGAAATTGACATATAATGATGTACACCTGAAATTTACATAATGTTATAAACCAACGTTACCGTAATAAAAAATAAAATAAAATAAAGAAGGCAGAGTATCACAGTGTTCAGCCTCAGCTGGAAACGTAAGCATCAGTCAACTCAAAGTTTTCACCACAGTGCCCATGTCCACAACCTACAGTGGAAGTGACACAAGTACTGATTTTGAAGTTATAAATAAATTGCAGCAAGTAGGCAAATTCACAAAGATAGAATCTGAAAATAATGAGAATCGACTGTAATAAGGGGGGGAATGGGAAATTCTTCAGGGTAGAATACCAATGAAATAATGGACTCATAAAATCAGTAATGGATATTTAAACTAATGTACAAAAGTTTCATGAGAAATATTCAGGGGGCCGGCTCCATGGCTGAGTGGTTAAGTTTGCGCGTTCCACTGCGGTGGCCCAGGGTTCGGATCCTGGGTGCGGACATGGCACCGCTTGTCAGGCCATGTTGAGGCGGTGTCCCACATCCCACAACTAGAAGGACCTGCAACTAAGATATACAACTATGTACTGGGGGCGGTTGGGAAATAAAGCAGAAAAAAAAAGATTGGCAACAGTTGTTAGCTCAGGTGCCAATCCTTAAAAAAAAAAAAAGAAATATTCACATTTTGTCATAGAGTTTTCTGCAAAAGTTATGCATTCACTATACAAGGGGAAGAAACTGACTTTCATAGTAGAAAAACCCGGTGGATATAGGTTAAACAATGACTAAAGTGAACATCACCAACATCAGTACAAAGCAACATCATGGGCCTCATGGTATGATGAACTAAAACAAAACATCGCTTTATCACATTCCCTCAAAGATTGCAAAGCTGCATCCAATCAAAGAGGAAACTTCAGGAAAAAACCCAAACTGAAAGATATTTTACAAAACAACTGATCTACACTCTTTAAAGTTAAGGTCAAAAAAGACAAAGGAAGACAAATTAAAGGAGACTAAAGAGATATGACAATTAAATATAATACATAATCTTGGACTGGCCTCTGGACTGGAAAAATAAAAACAGCTAAAAAAGATATTATTGGGAAAATTCAGAAATTTGAATTGGACATGGATTACATAAAGAATCAATGTTAATTTCCTGATTTTGATAATTATACTGTAATTATGTAAGAAAATGTCCTTGTATTTAGGAAATAAACAATAAAGTATTCAGAGGTAAAAGATCATGTCAAGAACTAACTCTAAAATGGTTCATAAAAAAGTATATACATATATATATAATACATACACAAAAAGCCACACATTCACATACATATATACATATGCTGTATATATGTGTACGTATGTATATAAATGCACATGTGTGTTTGTGCACGCAGAGAGAGAGACTGATACAGCAAATGGGGCATCAGGTAAACAACTGGTGAATCTGGTTAAAGAATATATGGATGTTACCTCTATTATTCCTGCAACTTTTCTGCACTTTGGAATTATATAAAAATTAAAAGTTAACAAAAAATATAAATGGATTAAGTACTCTAATTAAAAGACAGATATGTTCAGAATGGATAAAAAAGCAAAACCTAATTAAATGCTGTGTACAAAAAGGTATGCTTAAATACAAACACAGATATGTTCAAAGTAAAAGAATGGGAAAAGATATACTATTCGAACACTAAGCAGAAGAAAACTGGTGTGGCCATATTAATATTAAGCAAAGCAGACTTCAAAACATGGAGTATTAACAGAGATAAACAGTGACACTTTGAGATGATAAAAGATGTAACAATTGTACATGTGCGTGCACATAATAACAGAGATCAAAATATAGATGTCCAGGGGGCTGGCCCCGTGGCCGAGTGGTTAAGTTCGCGTGCTCCACTGCAGGCGGCCCAGTGTTTCATTGGTTCGAATCCTGGGTGCGGACATGGCACTGCTCATCAAGCCACGCTGAGGCAGCATCCCACATGCCACAACTAGAAGGACCAACAACGAAGAATACACAACTATGTACTGGGGGGCTTTGGGGAGAAAAAGGAAAAAAATAAAATCTTTAAAAAAAAAATATATATATATATATAGATGTCCAAATTGACAAAAGTAAAGTGAGAAAATGGCAAATCCACAACCATAATTGGAGATTATAAGACTCCTTCCTCTTCATCTTTATCACAGGGATCCATCCAATACTCACCACATTTGGCTTCAAGAAGATTTGAATTTGAGGATGCCTGACCTGGGGTCAGGACCACAGCTGGTGCTCAATAAGTACGTATTTTAAGTATGACTGTACCATCTATACAAAGCAGGGAGGTAAAGTGACTGCTTACGGTCATCCATTCTAGGGTGTTTTCCAGTTCTCTGACTGGGTGTCTGATAATGCAATTCAATTCTGACACTAACCACTGGGAATCAGTGTCAGACTCCACAGGTTTAAGGGCTCGGTCCCGCTTCACTTCAGATACCAGTCACAAATACTAGGTCCCCAGGTTACCCACACTTCTCTCTGATTTAGCTACAAAGTCAATGAGTTCCCACAACTCCCTCCTCAGGTTCAATAATTTGCTAGAATTGTCACCGACTAATTGCCCCAAGGAACTCAAGGGAGGTTCTGGAAGCGTTTAACTATTTAAGAGGTGCAAACTCTAAACATCCTGAACCAGACCAAGCCTCACCACAAGAGCAACACCCATGACCTCTGCCTTATTTTTAATGCTAAGAACTCTCCAGGAGGAGCTTAGGCCTTATTACCTTAACCTGCAGTGTATGTGGAAGCACGTTTTCCAACTGAGCCTGTGCAAGCGAATACCCACCTCTGCCTCTTGAATGTTCATTCCCCATCCGAAATAAAAGGCCCTGCTTCCCTTTGCTGTGGGACAGCCACAACTTTTGGAATGATTCCGTGTGGCCTCCTATTTGCTGCAAATAAGTTCTGCTTTGTGTGACAACTACTTCTAGTCAAGTCTGATTTTAACTCACCAGGAGGTAAACCCACTTTTGGTTCAGAAACAGAATGGATTCTAGAACCAGGAAAACACTTTACTTACATTTATCAGTTTAGTATAAAGGATACAACTCAGGAACAGCCAGCTGGAAGAGATGCATAGAGCAAGATACGGAGGGAGGGCAGTCTGTAGACCTTCTATGCCCTCTCCAGGCATACCACCCTCCCAGCACCTCACTGTGTGCACCACCCTGGAAGTTCTCTGAATCTCACATCTCACTGTTCAAGAGTTTTTACAGAGTTTAATCTCCAGACCCCTCTCTTTCCTAGAGGTCAGAGGTGGGGCTAAAAGTTCCAATCCTCTAATCACTTGGTCTTTCTGGTAACCAGCCCTGTCCTGAGGCTATCTGGGGGCCCTTCCCATAAGTCACCTCATTAGCATAAACTCAGGTATGATCTAAAGAGACCTGTTATGAATAACAAAAGACACTCCAATCACTCGGGAAATTCCAGCGGTTTTAGGAGCTCTGTGCCAGGAACCAGGTACAAAAACCAAATGTATTTCTTAGTATACCACATCTAGCAATAACTGAGTCTCAACTTCCCATTCATTCTCCTCAAAGGCACTCTCTACAGGGATTCCACATCTCTTCTCCTGCCCAGTACAACAGATGGTGCAGGCACAGGATTGCCAGTCAATCTGGGAACGCTGTGAGGGCCCCGCTCACCCATGGAGACTGGCCATGGCTACTAGTCTTCTCCAAGTTCCTTTCATTTTCACAGAATGTTACTCAAAGACCCAGAGGGCATGATGGCAACAGTGACCTCAGTAGGAGGTATGCAGTTATTACTTCTGATCCCCCGATCCTCTGTTTTGAAGACTTGAGCTTTCTGGGGAATGCAAGTGCTTCCTAGAACGAGCTCCACTCTTACTGATGGAGATATTTGTCCCCATTTTACAGATGAGAAGATTGAGGCCACAGAGGGAAAGGGCTGACACTCTGGAAACAAGGCTGATTTTTAGGCATCAAAATCACCTAGTGTCCCCTCCTAACTCTAGGAACCATACCAAAAAACATCTAAGAAAGGAAACTGGGAGCTTGGAGTCTGAGGAAGGAAGGTCTTAGAAAAATGAGGGGAAGGCTCCATCAGGTGAGGGAGGGAGCTGAAGATCTAATGTGTTCAGTCACTGGAGCTCAGGGGGAAAAAAACACGGATTTTAAAGAGATACGCTTTTGGTCACCTAATTAATCAAGCAATTATGAAGTCTGCTCAGTAGGCTAGTTATGAAGGTTGTTGTGTCAGAAAGCTAGGCAGGCAGGTAAATGGATAGAAAGAGAAATGTTCAGCCAGCCCATCAGCCTATGATATAAAAGGGAAGTTGGGGCTGAGCACTGAAGAAGACGGCTCAGTGAATTAGTTATCTATTGTGTCATCTCAAAATTCTACTGGAGCTAAAAGATCCACTTCCAAGCTCACCCACGTGGTTGTTGACAGGTTTCAAATTCCCTGCAGGTGGTTAACTAAGGGCCTCAGTCATCACCATGCCATGTGGGCCTCTCCAAATGGCTGGTCACAATGTGGCATCTTGCTTCCCCCAGTGAGAGTGATAAGCAGAGAACAGAGGGAGGGATAGGGGAGGGGAGGGGATGGCAGAGGACAGAAGGCAAGAGAGACCACCCAAGATGGAAGCCACAGTCTTTTTGTAACCTAATCTTGGGAGTGATATTCCATCACTTCTATTGTATTTTGTGTTAGAACAGAGTCAATAAGTCCACCCACAATAAGAGGGAGGGAATTACACAAGGGCACAAACATCAGAAGGTTGGCAACATTAAGGACCATCGAGCAAGTGCCACGTATAGTAAGGAGAAGACCCACTGCAAAAACAAAGCACCATCTTTATTTTGTATAAAATGCAATAAATACTACTGCTGACAGCTACTTTCCTTAAATTAATTCAAGCTTGACCTATTAATAATTTTGTAGTTCTATATTTTACTTGTGGGTGTTAGAAATTCCATTTACAGCGTTGATACTTTTACTGTAAAATGAGGTTTGCAAACACTTTCTATAAAGGGCAAGATAGCAAATATTTTAGGCTTTGTGGGCCAACTATTGTTTCTGTTACATAGTCTTCATTTTTTTGGTTTTACAAATCTTTGAAACTGTAAAAACCATTCTTACAATATGGGCCACAGAAAAACAGGCTATAGGCCAGATTTGGCATGCAGCTAAAGTTTGCTGATCTCTGCTTTAAATAGTCAACTATTTTTTAAAGACTTTTTAAAAAATTTATGTTAACCTACATATTTACTATTTCCAGAATTTGATAATTCTTTCTGTAGAATCAAGTATCCATCTGGTATCATTTATCATATTCTTGAAAAACTTTCTTTACATAGCATATAGTACAGCTCTGTTTCCAATTAATTCTCTCAAATTTTGTTTATGTGAAAAGTATTTCACCTTGATTTTTTAAAGATATTTTTGCTGAGTGGAGAATTCTTGGTTAACTATTTTTTCTTTCAGCATTATTGCCTTCTACTTGTTGAAGAATAACATCTGTATTATCTTTGTTGTTCTGTGTCTATTTTCTCTAACTGCTTTTAAGATTTTATTCTGTATGACTGGCTCGCAGCAATTTGATCATGATGTGTCTTGGTGAGGTTTTCTTTCTGTTTATCTTGCTGTGGGTATCATTGACCTATTTGGATCTATGAGTGTATAGTTTTCATCAAATTTGGAAAAATTCTGGCCATTGGGTCATTTTTTTTTTTTTTTTTTTTTTGGTGAGGAAGATTGGCCCTGAGTTAACATCTGTTACCAATCTTCCTGTTTTTGCTTGAGGAAGTTTGTCACTGTGCTAACATCTGTGCCAATCTTCCTCTATTTTGTACATGGGATGCTGCCACAGCATGGCTCAATGAGCGGTGTGTAGGTCCACGTCCAGGATCTGAACTCACAAACCCCGAGGCCCTGAAGCACAGTGTGTGAACTTAACCACTATACCACTGGGCTGGCTCCTGGCCATTAGTTCTTAAAATATTTTTTTTCCTCACCCTATCCCTGCCCTGGGACTCCATTTACATGTCTGTTAAACCACATTATATTGTCCCACAGTTCACCTAGGCTCTGTTTTCTCTCCTGGACTCCTCTCGTTTTTGTGCTTTAGATAGTTTCTATTGCTGTCTTCAAGTTCACTGAACCTCTTTTCTGCAGTGGAAATCCCATCCACTGTATTTTTCATCTGTGGAATTCCACTCGGTCTTTTTAATACCTTCAATCTGTTTATTGTCATGTTTTCCCTTACAAATGTGAATATATTTGAAATGATTAATACCTGTTTTAAGCTCCTTTTCTGTTAGTTATGAGGCTGTTTCTATAGGCTGATTATTCTTGTGGCTTGGATCACATTTTATAGCTTTTTTGTAAGTCTACTAATATGCTGCATGCCTGCCCTTGTGATTATATTGTTGAGTGCTGGGTTTTATTATAATGTTTGGGGTTTTTTTTTACTTTGTCTCTAAACAATTATTTGTAGGTCACTTTAATTCTTTCAGGGCTTGTATTTAAGCTTTTGCAGAGTTAATCTAGAGCGGGCTTTCTTCCACCAAAGGCTAGAGAAAGCCACCAAAAGGCATGATCCATTTGTTGTATCTACTGAATGCTCGTGTATTCAGAGGTCTCTCTGCTTTGCCTGGTGAGAACCAGAATGATTTCCCAGCTCCTGGTGAGCCATAGGAATTATTCAGCAAAGAGCTTCCTAGGAATTGCTTTTTGCACAGCATGTGTTCCTTGCCCAGCCTACTGGATCTTTACCTTCACATACACAGCCAACTAGTTTTCTAGTTGTTTCACAGATTATTTACAGGATTTTAGTTGTTTCCAGCAGAACAAGAGTTACTTCTTCAAGGGTGGAAGAAAAAATTCCTATTAATAATTTTGTACCTAACCTTTGCATATTTTATTATTCGATGAGGCTGATGCTAAATTAGTTCAAACATTTATAAAAACACAATTTGAATTCTTTATTGAAGAATTTAGTAAAAATAGTCATACCTATTTATATATGCTAACACACTCAAGATTTTTATATAGTAATTTAAACTTCAGAAATATTTTAAGAAGAAATACAGATGGCCAACAGGCATATGAAAAGATGTTCAACATCATTAGCTATCAGGGACATGCAAATCAAAACTACAATGAGGTATCACCTCACTCCGGTCAGAATGGCTATAATTAACAAGACAGGAAACAACAAATGTTGGAGAGGGTGTGGAGAGAAGGGAACCCTTGTTCACTGCTGGTGGCAGTGCAAACTGGTGCAGCCACTATGGAAAGCAGTATGGAGTATCCTCAGAAAATTAAGGATAGATCTACCATATGATCCAGCTATTCCACTGCTGGGTATTTATCCAAAGAACTTGAAAACACAAAGGCATAAAGATACTTGCACCCCTATGTTCATTGCAGCATTATACACAATAGCCAAGACTTAGAAGCAACCTAGGTGCCCATCAAGGGACGAATGGATTAAGAAGATGTGGTATTTATACACGATGGACTACTACTCAGCCATAAGAAATGATGAAATCCAGCCATTTGTGAAAACATGGATGGACCTTGAGGGTATTATGCTGAGTGAAATAAGTCAGAGGGAGAAAGTCAAATATCATATGATCTCACTCATAAGTAGAAGATAAAAACGACAAAAAAAAACCACATAGCATTGGAGATTGGACTGGTGGTTACCATAGGGGAAGGGAGGAGGGGGGAGGGCAAAAGGGGTGATTAGGGTCACATGTGAGGGGATGCACTATAATTAGTGTTTGGGTGGTGAACATGATGTAATGTATCCAGAATTTGAAATATGATGTACATCCGAAAAAAATAAAAACTAAGAAGCCAAAAAAAAAGACATTTTAAGTATATTTATTGTGTTTTTACACTATAAATATATGCAGCTACTTGTAGTTCAGACAAGATGGTATATACTCATTTCTTCCCTGCTCCCCTCTGCTAAGTACAGCTATAGACTCTGGGAGGCAACCAAAGGAGAACTCTAAAATGTGGTGAGAAGGCAAACCGGTGTGGGGCCCAGAACTGAAGGAACAGCACGGGGCAGGGAGTCTCTTACATGCCCCCACACAACAGGAAAAGGCGACCCAGGCCCAGTGTTTTCCCACCTCCAATCTAGCAACAGAAGCAAGCGCAGTAGGCTCATTCCTCCCCTCGACTGAACACAAGCCCACCTGACAACACCAGGTGAGCCCAGCACTAATAGCAAGGAGTATCAATCGGGAGCCCCACTAACAATGAATGGCCAGAGGAAGCATGCTTCTTTCCCACTTGAGACTCTCCTCCTTCATCAAGAGTTCCTGCACCTTTAGGTGGCACCAGAAGAAGGGACTCCACCACAACAAGCAGACCAGTCTTAGAAGATTCTTGGTCTCCATGGGCCTAAGACTTCCCTTCCCCACCCAGAGACATCAGAGTGGCTGGGCAGGATCAAGAGGACTCCACCATAACAAGCAACCTGGCCTGGGAATCTTCCTTTTCCTCATGGTCTGCAGACTCCCCCTCCCACCGAGAGATTCCAGAGCAGCTGGGCAGCATTGCCAAAAGCAATTCTGCCATAACAAGAGGTCTGGCCCAGGAAGCTTCTTCATACCTGTGGGGCAGGGCCACCCTCAGCACACTGAGAAACCTGGTGGCCCAGCCTAAGGAAAGCCCTTTACTCCCTCAAGCAATACTAGCAAGGACCAGTAGGAGCCCCAATGATTCCAAACAGATCAAGGATCTATCATTGGACCCACAACCACACTGGCCACAAAGTAGGCCAGGACCAGCACACTAAACCTAAACAGGGTGACTGCCTGCTAAAAGAAAAGATTTAAATAGGACCCAGAGTCTTCTAACAGCATAGGAAAAAATATCCAAGATACAGTTGAAAGTCATACATCATACCAAGAACCAGGAAAAATCGCAAACTGAACAAGAAAAGACAATCAACTGGCATCAACAGAGGCGAATCAGATGTTCCAATTATCTGACAAGGACTTCAAAGCAGCCATAATAAAAAGCCTTCAAAAATCAATTACAAATTCTCTTGATATAAATGAAAAAATAGAAAATAGCAAAGAAACAGAGGTTATAAAACTGAACTAAATGAAAATTATAGAGGTGAAAAATACAATAACACAAATACAAACTTGCTGAATGGGCTCAATAGACTGGTGCATTGAGTCTCCTCGGGCTGCCACACCAAAGTACCACACACTGCATGGCTTATTCTCTCACACATCTGTTGGCCAGAATTCTGAAATCAAAATGGTGTCAAGGCCAGGCTCCTTCCAAAGCTTATAGGCGAGGATCCTTTCTGGCCTCTTCCAGCTACTGGTAGTCTCAGGCATTCCTTGGCTGTGACAGGGTAACTCCCTTCTCTGCCTCTATCTTCTTGTGTTTCCTCTTGTGTCTGTGTCTCTTTTCTCTTCTCACAGGGTAACAGTCATACTGGATTGAGGTTCACCCTAAGAACCTCATCTGAACTTGATATATATATATATATATAAATCTCTACATATATCCTATTGGTTCTATTTCTCTGGAGAACACTAATATACCAGTACATCATGTCCAGATTTCAATTAAAATTACAGGGTATACTAAAAGACAAAAAAGGACAGTTTGAAAAGACAGAGCAAGCATCAGAACCAGACTCAGATATGGCAGAGATCTTGGAATTACTAGACCAAGAATTTAAAACAATTATGATTAATCTCCTAAGAGTGCTAATGGAAAAAATGAACAACATGCAAGAACAGATGAGTAAGGTAAGCAGAGAAATGGAAACTCTAAGAAAGAATCAAAAACAAATGCTAGAAATCAAAAACACTGTGACAGAAATGAAGAATGCCTTTATGGGCTCATCAAGAGACTGGACATGGCTGAGGAAAGGATCAGTGAGTGAGCTTGAAGAAATGTCAATAGAAACTTCCAAAACTGAAATGCAAAGAGAAAAAACAGAACAGAAGATCCAAGAACTGTTGGACAATTACAAATGGTGTTATACTGAATAAGGTAAACTTCAGAACAAAGAAAATTACTACAAAGAGGGATATTACATAACGAATGATAAAAGGAGCAATGCACCAGAAAGACATAACATTCAGAAATCCTAAATGCAAATGAACCAACTGGAAGAGCCTCAAAATACATAAAGCATAAAAATATGATAAAGCTAAAAAAGCCCAAATCCATAATTATAATTGAGAACTTCAACACCTCAATCTCAGCAACTGACAGAACAGACAAAATTCATAATTATAAAGCTCCCAAAAAAGACATCTCCAGACCAAGATTCACTGGAGAATCTACCAAACATTAAAAGAATAATTAACACCAATTAGACATTCTCTTCCAAAAAACAGAAGAGGGACACTTTCCAACTCATTTTATGAGGCTAACATCAGCCTAATACCAAAACCAGCTATACAGTAAGGAAAAAGAAAACTACAGACCAGTACCTCTCCTGAACTTACACATAAAAATCTGCAACAAAATATTAGCAAACGAAATGCAACGGTGTGTAAAAAGTATTATATACCATGATCAAGAGGGATTTACTCCAAGTAGTAAGGTTAGCTAAACATTAGAAAATTCATAATATAATCTACCATATAAACAGGCTAATGAAGAAAAACCATATGATCATATCAAATGCAGAAAAAGTATTTAACAAAATCCAACACCTGGACAAACTGAGCAAGTTAGGAAGAGAAGGTGTGCAGAAAAGGGTTAACAAAGCAAGCCTGGGATTAACATCGTTAGGAAGACCTGCTCACAAGGCTGGCCTGTGGCTGGCCCCAGGGAGCTTGGATCTCAGGAGTGCTCCCATCTTTCCCTCATAAGAATGGCTCACTGTGCCTAAATTGTGAGTGCAGACAATATGACTTATTCTGAACACCTGCTTTCCTTCTGGACATCTGGAACTTTGGCATGTGTCAGGCACAGTACCTTGGGCACTGAGTCTCTAACGAGTTTCCCTGGTAGACAACACTTTGCATATATTGTCACAATTTGATGCCAGAGGAATTAAGCGCATCCTGTGTGACTCCCCTGGGAGAGGACTCTTGGAAACATGTACCTCTTTTCCATTGGACTTCACCCCATGTACTTATTCCCTTTGCTGATTTTGCTTTGTATCCTCTCACTGAAACAAATCTTAGCCATGAGTACGACTATATGCTGAGTCCTGTAAGTCCTCCAAGCAAAGCGCCAAACCTAGGAGTGGTCTTGGGGACAATCAACACAGAAGGAAATTACCTCAACGTAGTAAAAAGAATCGATAAAATATCCACAGCTAACATCACACTTAATGTTGAAAGACAATGCTTTTCCCCTAATATGGGGAACAAGCAAAGGTGTCTACTCTCACCACTCTCATTCAGCATAGTATCGGAAGGTCTAGTCAGTGCAATAAGGAAAACAGAGATAAAAGCATACAGAGTGTAAAGGAAGAAATAAAACTCTACTTGCAGATAACAGGATAGTCTACCTACAAAATCCCAAGGAATCTACAAAAAAACTTCCTAGAACTAATAAGTGAGTTCAGCAAGATCACAGAGTACAAGATAAACACAAAAAAAATCAATCGTATTTCTATAAATCAACAACGAACATGCAGAAACCAAAACTTAAAACACATTACCATTTACAACTGTTCCAAAGAAAATTAAATACGTAGGTATACACTTAACAAAACATGTACAGGATATGCATGCTGAAAATTACAAAATGCTAATAAAAGACATCAAAGATCTAAATAAATGAAGAGATGCACCATGCTCATGGATTGGAAGACTCAACAAAGTAAACAGATCAACACTCCCCAAGTTGATTTACAAATTTAATATCAAAATCCCAGTAAGGTTTTTTGTACAAATAGACAAGCTTATTCTAAAATAAACATGGGAAAGAACAGGCCCTATCTAGAACAGGTAAAACAATCTTGACAAAGAACAAAGTGGGGAAAATCACTCTACATGATATTAAGACTTACTATATATAGCAACAGTAATCCAGACAATATCGTATTGGTGGTGAGACAGACACAGATCAACAGAAGAGAAGAGAGAATCCAAAGACCCACACAAATATGCTGATTTTTGGCAAAGATGCAAAATTAACTCAATGGAGGGACAGCCTTTTCAACAAAAGGTACTGGGACAATTGGATATCCAAAGGCCAAAAAAATGAACCTTGACCTAAACCCCACTCCTAACACAAAAATTAACTAAAAATGGATTGTGGACTAACATGTAAGAAGTAAAACTATAAAACTTTTCTTAAAAAATAAGAGAAAATCTTCACAATCAAGAGCTAGGCAAAAAATTCTTAGACTTGACATCAAAAGCATAATCTGCTAAAGGAAAAATTAATAAATTGGACTCCATAAAAATTAAAAATTTTCCCTCTGTGAAAGACCATGTAAAGGGAATGAAAAGACAAGCTACAGACTAGGCAAAAGTATTTGCAAATCACATGTCTGACAAAAAATTAGTATCTAGAAAATATAAAGAACTCTCAAAACTCAACAGTAAAAAAACAATCCAAATTAAAAACAGGCAAAAGACAGGAATAGACATTTCACTGAAGAGGATCGACAAATGGCAAATAAGCACATGGAAAGATGTTCAACACTAGCCGTCAGGGAGGTACAGATTAAGCCACAATGATATATCACCATACACCAAGCAGAATGGCTAAAATTTTTTTTAAAAAAGTAACACACCAAATGTGGTGTGGACAAACTAGATCACTCGTACATTGCTGGTGGGAATGTAAAACAGTACAGCCACTCTAGAAAACAGTTTTGCAGTTTCTTTAAAAACTAAACATGCAACTACCACACCATCCAGCAACTGCCCTCTTATGCATTTATCCCAAAGAAATGAAAACATGTTCACACACAAAATAATCTATACACAAGCACTCATAGCAGTTTTTTCAAAATAGCCAAAAATGGAAACAGCCCAGGTGAATGGGTAAACTGTGGTACATCCATGCCATGGAATAACAGTCACCAATAAAAAAGAATAAGTTATTGATATACACAAAAATGTGGATGAATGAATCTTCAAGGAATTATGCTGAGAGAAAAAAGCCAACTCTAAAAGATTACGTATTGTATGACTCAATTCATACAACATTTTTTTTCTTTTTTTATCTTTTTATTTTTGGGGGGAAGATTGGCGCTGAGCTAATGTCTGTTGCCAATCTTCCTCTTTTTTTGCTTGAGGAAGACGGTCCCTGAGCTAACATCTGTGCCAGTCTTCCTCTATTTTGTAGGTGGGAAGCCTTCACAGCATGGTTTCATGAGCGGTAGGTAGGTCTGCGCCCAGGATCTGAACCTGCGAAGCCCGGGCTGCTGAAGCAGAGCGCACGAACTTCACTACAATGCCACTGGGCCGGCCCCCACTCATATAACATTTTTTAAATGATAAAATTTTAGAAACGGAGAATGTGTTACTAGGTGGCAGGAGCAGGAATGAGGGAGATACTGAAGGGAGGTGGATGTGGATATAAAAGGACAACACACAGAGTCCTTGTGCTAATGGAACTGTTCTGTATCTTGAAGGTGGTGGTAGATACATGAACCCACACATGTGATAAAACTGCATAGAACTAAATACATACACAGAAATGAGTACAAACAAAACTGAGAAACTCTGAACTGATCAGTGGATCGTACCAATAATGTCATTATCCTGGCTGATTTTGCAAGATGTTACCACTGAGGGAAACTGGATACAGGGTACATGGGATCTCTCTGTACTATTTCTTACAACTGCATCTTGCAATCTACAATTATCTCAATAAAAATTTCAATTAAAACAAAAAAATTTACATAGGTATTAAGGTGAGACACCTTGCACATTTCATATTCATAATAAAACTCTGAAATGAAAATTTTATGAGTTGTTAAGCAACATACATGTATATTTCCTACCATGTTGGGTTCCAACAAGCAAACCTATCATGTAAAATTTCTCTTATATGGCATACTTCTACATACTCTGCAAAAGAAAAGGCCTCCATATTTTTTTACTTTTGTCGACACTGTTACATCTTCAAAACATTAATAAAGTGGTCAAATATCAATTATTTGCTATTCAATGAAATGTCACTTCTGGGTGAAAGATTTCTCATATTTATTGAGTCCCCTACCCCAATCTCAGGTTGTTTCTACTTTGCAATGAGTCTGACAAGAGGTGAAGTTTTCTGAGCTTTCAGGATGTTGACAGGGATTTCTTCTCAGTGTTGTTTCTCTGATGTTTAGTGAAGTCAGGATTCAAGTGAAAGGTTCCATTAAAGTCACAAGGTTTCTCCCTGGTGTGTGTCATCTGATGTGTTGTAAGGGATGACTTCTGGTAGAAGGTTTTCCCACATTCATTACATTCATAGGGCTTCTCTCCTGTGTGGGTTCTCTGATGTACTGTGAGGGATGACTTGTGGTAGAAAGTTCTCCCACATTCATTACATTTATGAGGTTTCTCTCCTGTATGTGTTTTCTGATGTTCTCTCAGTTTCATTTTCACAGAGGATTTCCCACATTCATCATATTCATAGAGTTTCTCTCCTGTGTGAGTTCTCTGATGATTAATGAAGTTTGGCTTCTGGGAGAAAGTCTTCCCACATTCCCTACATTCATAAGGTTTCTCCCTTGTATGTATTCTCTGATGTACTGAGAGCTGACCCATCACTGAAGGCTTTCTGACATGTCCTACATTCATAGGGTTTCTCCCCTGTGTGTGTTCCCTGATGTACTGCAAGGCCTGACCTATATGAAAAATTTCTCCCACATTTGGTGCATTCATAGTCTTTCTCCCCTCTGTGTATCCTCTGATGGAGGACAAGAGGTTTTCCCACATTTACTACATTCACAGAGTTTTTCTCCTATATCTGTCTTCTGATTTGTAGGAAGCATTGGCTTCTTGCAAAACGAAGTAACATATTGGTTAATTTTACAGACTTTCTTTCCTATATGTGTTTCTTGATGCTGAATGAAATTTGGCATCTTGCAGAATACTTCCCAATCTTCAATACAGTGAAAGGTTTTCTCTCCTTTATACATTCACTGAAGGAGTGACTTCTTGCTGAAACTATTCTCACTTTCAATACACTCATAGTATTTCTTCCCCATGACTCTATGGTGTTTATTTAGAGCTGAATTCTCACCAACACCACCTTTCACAGTCTTTAAATTCACAGTGACTTTCCCTTGTATGAGTTCCCTGATGAACAATGAATGTTGGTCTATCAGAAAAGGTTCTCACATGTTCATTATATTCACAGGGTTTCTCCCACGAGCATGCTCTCTTATGGATAATGAAAGTTGCCCCCTCACGGAAGGCTTTCCCACATTCATTATATTCAAAATATTCCTTCAGAGCTTGAATATCCTGATGCTGAAATAGGTCCTCATTTTGACTGATAGCTTTCCCACTTCTATCATATTTTAAAAGTTTCTCTCTGGAATGAGAATTCTTGTGCTTTGTACAGAGGCGCAATTTCTCATGTGCATTAAACTTGTCAACCTTCCTTACAAAGGACTTTCTATTACTAATAATTAATTCTGAAATATAATTCAAACTGATTCCATATGAGTCACATTTACCAGCTATTTTTCTGGATAGAACAGAGTTTGTGTCCAGATAAAATGTTTTTTCCTAATACACTATTTCCCTCCTTAGCCAGTGTTTTGTTGTTGAGAAAATCAACTTTACACAAAGGCTGGTTTTACTTTTCCTGGCTCTTCTCCATCAGGTCAACTATGCAGAAGTCTAGAAATTAAAATAACTTACTATAGTTTACAAACGTTAACACATTTCTTATGAAAGGAAGACATATTCATATGTCTTATAGCCAAGTCTTTGGCTGGGAAAGTAATCCTAAGGGTACACTGCCTTGCTCCCCTAAGTCTGGAAAAAATAACTTGCAGTAGTGGAAAATGACTGGTAAATCTGGCAACAAAACACAATAATTCGGCACTTCAAAAATGTTTATTGTGGGGATCATTTTGCAATATATACAAATATCAAATCATTATGTTGTACATCCGAAACTAATATAATGTTGTATGTCAATTATACTTCAATATAAAAAATGTGACATTCAAAAGTGGATAGAATTTGAAATAAACACAAACAAGCAATAAATGAAAAATGTTTGGATGACTGCTTGATGCTGGGATGGGGAACCTCACAAAGAATAGGATCAGCCTAACAACTCAACAAATACTAAGTAGAATCACAAGGAAAATTAATAGACAGTGATGGTGAGGGGAGATATCAAAGGAACAATTAGATTTAGAACAATTAGGTCAGGATCTAGTCATTACCTCCTGAAGCAAGAGCCTCACTAATGTACACGCTTACAACCTCATCCCTCTCTTTTCTATTCCATATAACACCATCAAATTAAATTTCCGAAAGTGCTCATTTCCATTAGAGTTAAAAGGAAAATTCTATTGCCTGGGCTATATTTGCATTCTCACTGGGATTCACAAGGAATATTAATGTCCAAACGAACTACACCTTCAGGTTGTTCTTATAACAGGATCAGATGTACATCTTTATTCATCTAGGATATCATCATCTAAAACTTACAGTCTGAGAATCCACTTATACAACCAATTATACCATGCTTCTACCTGTCTCTTTACATTCATCTTCTGTTAGTCTAATAATTGTGAAAAGTCTTCTCAATTTTCTACTCTTTGCAATTAAAGGCAGAAGATAAAAATTCTGAATTCTCAACTATGTTCAATGAAGGTTAAAAAAAGAAAGAAATGACAAATAAGGTGTCTCCAGACTTCTTTCATACCTTCATCACAATTGATGCAGAACTTCAGAGAACTCAATAAGAAAACTGAAGGGTGGTATAACAATGAAGATTTACTTCACTATTGTATTATCCTTTTAAGAAATTCCATTATTTTTCTATTTTCTTATATTTTAGTCTGTTTTAGCACAGTTGGACTAACTGACGAGTAGTGTTAAAATAATTGCTAGGGTGACAGAAAAACATTTCAAAGTATGTTAAAATTAGATGACAACAATCCTATGTTTCTTAGATTTACAAATGGGACCAAGTCATCCCTCTGGAAATTGCAAGATAAAATAAGTTTTATTCAATTAAAAAAATAAGTAAATTCTCTCTTTGTTCATTCAGGTTAAAATTTTATTTTAATTCATAATTATAAGAGATTATGAAAGACATAAAATATCAATCCTTGCAAATAGAACTGCTTCAAAAAGAAACTCAAAAACTAAAATTGGGTACACTGGAACCCTGATGGTACACCAAGGGTTAATATTCCATTTTGTTTAATATTTGAAGTATATCACTCTTCCTTTTTATATTCTAGTAATGGAATATTCCCTTACTCCTTTTTATATTTCATGTGTACTTTTCAAACACCATATACCTAGATTTGTAAAATTCCAAATTGACAATATCTGTCTTTTAACAACAGGATTTAGTCCCTTTGAATGTACTGTAATTACTGGATTATAATATCTGGATTGGTTTCCTCTGTTTCATTTACAGTTCCCACTTGTTCTAATTTTCACTTGCTCCCCCCCCCTCCCACCCCCACCCCGGCTTCATTGTCCTTTTTTGGTCTGATCCAATATATTTTTGGTGATTTTTTTTCTTTTCCATTTTCTTCCCTTTAAAAGTTTAGAAGTTACCTATCATTTTCTTTTAGCATTTATTCATTAAATTTTACCATTTATATTTAAGTCAACATTTCTTCTAAACAATAAAAGGATTTAAGAACATGAGTCAAATCAACTGGCCAATTATTTACGTGCTATCATTTGTCAATATTTTACTTTTGTCATTTTTATACCCAACAGAGCAAACATTACTACTATTTTACACAGACAATATTGTTTGAGTTTACCTATATCTTTACTTATTTCCTCCCCAAACTGCTTCTCCCCAAGTTTCCCCATCTCAGTTGATGGTATTATCAGGTGTCCAGTGCCTAGGGAAAAAAATCTTTGAGTTTTTCTCTTGATTATTCTCTTTTTCTTGTATGCACAATCCAATCTAAGAGCAAATCCTGTTGTGGCTACAACTTCAAAATATAGCAAGAATCCAACCATGTCACTTGACGTTCATGATTCCCAAGCCAGTGTAAGGCGGCAGGACCCCTTACATGGAGTACAGCTAACTGCCCTCCTTGACTTTACTCTTACCCTCCTCCTCGCCCCTCTGTCAGCATTTCCACTGCACAGCAGTCGAGACACACACGAATCAGATCAGCACATGTGCTCCTGTGCTCAACACCTTCCAATAGCTCCATCTCAATCAGAATAAAATTAAGGAGCTTACAATAGCCAGCACGGCCAAAGATAACAAAGGCCCAACTACCTCTCTGACATCATCTCTAACGCACTCCCCATCACTCACTGACCTCTATCCAGCCTGGCACGCACCATCCTGTCCTGCACACCCTAAACACTCTGGCCTCAGGATCATGGTACAGGGTATACCATCTGGCCAGAATATTCAAAATTTACTGCCTTACTCCATTCAAATCTGTTCATTATTATACTGAACCTCAAAGAGGGTCTCCCTGACCACACTTTCACAAACAGCACCACATTTCATTCTCTTTATCACTGAAACAGTCATCATATCGTTAACAGCTGTAGCACCAGCACACAGACGAAAGTGGCATACAGTAGACGCCAATTTAATAATTATTGAAGGAATACATAATATATGATTAAAAGAAGACAACTAAAATTGATGCAGAAAGAATAATCAAATATCTAAAACAAGAGGGGCAAGGATTGGATTTTTGGAAGAAAACAAAAGGGACCATTTAGCTGTTATCTGTCAGTGTGATATATGAATCTGGGGCACGGTGGCCAATTATTCTCAGCCACTTCCAAAGTTCCTTTAACTCTAAAAAGAGTTTCCTGAAAATTTCAAAGATGCCAACATCTGAACTAAGTCCCTAACATCCAATTTCTCCCTGGGTTACAGCATCCTCTGTACTCACTCACTCACCTGGGCCTCTGGGTTTGGGAATCTTCCTCTAATATCCACGGCTCTTCTCCTTGCTCCAATTTGAAAATCACTTCTGGTTTGGTAACACAATACCCTGTGAATGGGAAATGACACAGGACTTGGACCAGGTAGCGTGAGGTTCGAGATTTTTAAAGGAGGACAAAGGTGCGCCTGCAGAAAAATAGGTCCACTTGAACATTTCACTGGAGAAGAGAACACAAATTGTTCTTCTTTTCTTTCTTCTTCTTCTTCTTTTTTTTTTTAGTGAGGAAGATTGGCCCTGAACTAACATCTGTCACCAATCTTCCTCTTTTTGCTTGAGGAAGATTGTCGCTGAGCTAACATCCGAGCCAATCTGCCCCTATTTCGTACATGGAACACTGCCACAGCACGGCTTGATGAGTGGTGTATAGGTCTGCGCCCAGGATCCAAACCCACCTACTCCAGGCCACCAAAGCAGAGCACACAAACTCAAACACTATGCCACCGGGCTGGCCCCATAAATGTTCTTCATAGTGCCCGAAAGGGATCAATTGCCTTTGACTCTGGAATTTCAAATCTATAAATCACTAATCTCTACAAAGAAACCACATATATCAGCAGAGAAAAAGGAAAAAATGTTATTTGGAGTTACAAATTATACATTCCCTACCCCCTGAGACGAGGTGGCTGTAGTTCTCCAGCATCACGTCCCTGTACAGGGTCCTCTGAGCAGGGTCCAGGTGCCACCACTCCTCCTGGGCGAAGTCCACAGTCACGTTCTTGAATGACACTGACCCCTGAAACAGCACATTTGTGTTCAATCTATAGTGACGAGAACTGGACAGCATGCAATATGTTGGAGATCTAACACATTATCATGTTCACAGCTAATAGTTGCAGAGAAAAAGCTATATAGGATCTCTTCTGTCAGTATTACACATTGTGGGAAAATAAGAAATCACAGTACAAGGACTTGCCAGTGTGTTAACTTCTTAATTCTTACAAACAGTATACAAGGTCCTGCCAATGTGACAGGAACTGTCCCAATTTCTGGGAATGTAAACATGAATAAAGAATAATTCTGTTCTCAAGTGGTTTATAATCAGGTCAGAAAACATTTAAACATATATATCTGCAATAAATTTTCCAAAAGCAATACTACAAGTCTCTGAAAGGTAGACAGGTAGTTGCGAAAAGGGAAGAAAAGCTAAGTTCAAAATGGAACTTAACGTAATATCAGGTTGAGCTTTATTGAGGAGTAAAGCTGTAAGTCTTGATACATAAATCATGTGTTCTTTATAAATATGAGCCAACTACGTAGATAAGGCATAGCAGCACTAAAAAATATTTGATAAGTTAATGAAAATGCATGATAGCAGAATAGGGCTTGAGATGTATCAAGATAAAGCCTCAAAGATATAATCAGAAGCGAGATTAAAAGTAACTGGAGACATGTTCCTACAGTTAGGGGTTCCAGAATATTTGATCTTTTACCCCTTAATTAAAATATGAGCACTCTCCCAGCATAGTTATTTATACGTTTATATGTACGTAAAATCTCATTCTTATTTTTTTTAATACAAATATCTGCATATAGATATGCTAGCAATTCCTTCCCACACTCCAACAGCTTTTCTCGGGCAGCCCCTGGGACAGTGCTCTCAAAGTGTGGACATAAGTCAACAACAGTGGCATCACCCGGGAACTTGTTAGAAATCCAAATTCTCAGGCCCCATCCCAGACCTACCATGGTGGCCAGCTTCCAAAATGGTCATCAGTGATTCTCACTTCCTGCGATTCATGCCCTTGTGCAATCCTCTCCCACATTAAATAGGGCTGACCTCTGTAACCAATAGGATGTTGCAGAAATCACAGAATATCACTAATGAGGTCACGTCACGTCACAGAGGAATATTGTTGCTTCCACTTTGTTCCTTCTTGGATCACTGCCTCTGGGGAAAGCCAGCTGCCATGTCATGAAGACAGTCAAGCAGCCCTATGGAGAGGTCCACCTGGGGAGGAAATGAAGCCTTCTGCTGAACAGCAGCACTAATCTGCCAGGTATGTGAGCGAGCCAATATGGAAGCAATTCCTCCAGGCCCAGTCAAGCCTTGAGATGGCTGCAGCCTCAGGAGACCCTAGCCAGAATTACCCTGCTTTGAAACCACTTGTAAATAGGTGACCCAGTAAAACTACATTAGATAGTAAATGTTTGTTGTTGTCTTAAGCTGCTAAGTTTTTGGATAATTTCTTACATAGCATTAGATAACTAATACATCTAATAAACAGATACTCTGAGGATGAGACTTAACAAAGAGAGTTTTAACAAGCCCTTCAGGTATTTTGATAGACACCAAAGCTTAAAAACCACTGACTGAGAGCAGGAGTTGAAAAACTTCTCTTTAAAGAGCCAAATAATAAATACTGTAAGCTTTGAAAGCCACAGAATCCCTGTCACAACTACTCAACTCTGTCATTGTAACATGAGAGCAACCAGACACCTTGTAAACATATGGGTATGTCCATGTTCCACTAAAATTTTATGCAGAAAAAGAAGTGGCATGTCAGATTTAGTCTATGTGCCACAATTTGCTAAACCCTGATCTAGAAAATAGGCAAGAAAAGTAAAATATGGTAATATCAAATTTAAACTCATAAAATACACTCTAAATGCAAGAGAAACTGCCTCTTGAATGATTAACGTGTAATTTAACAAGCTCCCAGGTGATGTTCATGCTGCTGCTGATTCTGAATGCATGCTTTTAGACCACCAAGGTAGGAGATAGAGCCCCACTTTTGAAATCACGGATGCAGATAACAGAGTCAATGAAGAGGTGAAATGAACTCTAGAGTTACATGTCCAAATATGCATTTCAGGAGCAATGATGCAGAGTTGGGCTAAACAATAAGGTAACCCATAGCCACACGTATTACCAAGCAAAGGAAATGTGGCTAGGGGAAACAGAGGTACGCTATAAGTATAAAATACAGACCAGATTTCAAAGATAGTACAAAAAAATGTAAAAGATTTTATTAATTGTGTTTTTCTAATATTGATTACATGTTGAAATGATATTTCGAATATGCTGAGTTCAATTAAATACACTAAAATTAATTTCACTTGTTTCTTTTCTACTTTTTTTAAAGTGGCTACTAGAAAAATTTAAATTACATACGTGGCTATTCTATTAATCAGCACTGATCTAGAAGAATAGTGAAGAATGGGTTAAGGAAAAAAGGAAGGAAAAGACCAGGATGAGAGGTGACCACCTAATCCAGGGGCTAATAACGGAGAGGTAGAATAGAGACTTGATGCAACAGAAAAAGAAAATCAATTCCCTGATTCATGGAACAGAGGGAAAGACAGGGAAACTACCTCCCAGGGTGTCTTTATGAGGATCCAGGTAAATCCAGGTGCCATTTGCAAAGACTGGGAAGCAGAGAGAAAGAGGTTGGGCAGAAATAAGAGTCAGAGAGCTCTTGGACATGTTCTGCGCGAAGGGTCTGTGGAATAGGCAAACAGAGATCTCCAGGAGGCAGCTGGATGTGCGGTCCTGAAGCTCAGGAGTGAAGCCCAAGATGAAGGTGAGGAAAGGGAGTCACTGGCATTTGGTGGTAAGTGAAACCAGCAGTGAATCAGATGGTTCCAAGGAAAGAGACTGAGGACGTAAAAGTACAAGTACAGGACGTGGGGGAACTCCGCACAGGAGCCTGGAAGAACAGGCCATGAAAATGAGAAAAAAATTATCTGAAAGGTAAAAGTAAAACTAGTAACCTACATTAATAAACATACAGTTCTTCACTTACGGAAAATGAACAGAAAATGAAGCAGCAGAGCTATTTTAGGAAAACCAAGGGCATAACACAAGAACTAAGATAATCAAAATAACCAAACACACAAAAAACAAAACTGCAGCAAGAAATGGAAAAAAATCTTTTAATTCCAATGGTAAACTCACATTTAGAGAGAGAGCAGAAAACTGTTTAAAGAACTGAATTCAATTACAAAGAATCAAAGAACAAGAAAAAGTCCTCAAAAATTAAAAACTGACTGCTGAATTGTGAAAACCAAAACTCCTAACTGAAGGCCCAACATACAACAGACATAAACGAAAAATTGGGCAAATCTTCTAGAACATATGACAAAGGACAGAGACTGGTGAGTACACATGGGAGATCTCAAGATGATTGAGCCTTCTTTCCTGGGCATATAAAATAGTGACAGAGTCCAGTCCAAGACGGTGACATAGGAGGCTCTTGAACTCACCTCCTTCAATGGACACACTGATTGACAACAACACACAGAGCAAATCCTTCTGAAAGAAATCCAGAATCTAGCCGAGTGACTCCTACACAACGAGCGAATAAGAATATACCCACGTCGAAATGCATAGGAAACACTGAGACACAACCTTACGACAAACCCCACCCCCAGAACAGTCCCACACCATCAGGAACGAACTCTCAACTCTAAGCTTCTCTCTGAGGAGCAAAGGTTATGGACACCACATTTAGTGCCTCAACTTTTAAGACTCCCACCTGAGGGCATCGATGCAAATAACCAATAACCAATCTACAGATAAGACAGATAAGGTGAGATTTACTTGAGCCAAGCTGAGGACTAGCCCGGTAGGGCAGTCTCCACAAAGGAAGAAAGTGTTCCGGAGAAGCATGGTTTACAACACAGTTTTATACATTTTTAGAACAAGGAACATACATCAAACACGTCCAGGATACATATTCACCAAAGTTTCAAAGAGATATTTAGTTATAGATTAGCAGGTCAACATGACCCTGATGACCGGAAAAGGAAACTTATTTCAGGGGTACTGATACTGGTGCTACTGGCATCATAGGAAAGGAAGTATGCATCCTTATCTTCAAAGAGTGCCTTCTTTTACTTTGAGATAATGTTTAGTGCATCCTTATCTTTAATGGTTAAAGCAGATGTACAATGTATGTCTGATAGGCCATAAGGAAGGCTTCTTTAGTTCAGGCCAAATCAGGTTCAAACCAGAATAAGCTACCCCATATACCTCAATATGTGAAGTTTTCTTATCAAAGGATAGGCCCTCAAAACAGTGAGCTCTGAAAGCAGACAGGGCTTGCATCCACTAGAACCACAAGACTATGGCAAACAAAGAAACAGTTCTTAAAGGGCTCCTGAGACTTGCCGCGGCCATCCCCCAAGGGCTCAGCGCAGAGGGAGCACACAGAAGGCCAGTCTCCCAGTCTTTCCCTGAAAGAGGCTATCTGCATACTTTAAAAGCTGCTGCCCGAGGACCAGACATCTAATTTAGCATGCATCTAGGAGCTAACTCCAATGCTCCCAGCAAACTGGGGAAGCCATAAGACATCACTCTGCCTTCTTCCTGAAGCCCGCTCCAAATTGCCAATATCTCCCCAGAAAGAGCTTGGACACTCGTCTGGCAACCCAACTTTTACAGCTGCTGCCCAAGGGACAGGCCCCTGGATTGCCTGGCTCTGATATCCACCAGGGCTTGCATTCACAAGACCCACAGGACTATAGTAAACAAAAAAAAGAGTTCTAAACTGTGCAGGAGCACACACCTCCACCCTCCTTCTACCCCCCAGGACTATATACCCAAGCCCAGTGCAGAGGGAGCATGCAAAAAAGCCATCTCCAGTTTTTCCTTGAAATGAACCTAACTACATACTTTCCCAGCTGCTGTCTGAGGATCCAGCCTCCAATCAGCCTTCATCTATGTGCTGACTGAGATCCTCTCCTTTGGTGCACTGACAGGTCTTGGTGTGCCCTCGACTACAGGGAGCCACTAAGAACAAAGAAGGTGGCTTGGACAATCTCAAAGGTTTGAAAGACCCTTGAATGGTGGCGAGGATATGGAGAAAAAGTAATCCTTGTGCACTGTTGGTGGGGATGTCAACTGGTGCAGGCAGTATGGAAAACACTAAAGAGGTTTCTCAAAAAATTAAAAATAAAACTATCATATGATCCAGCAATCCCACTTCTAGGTACATATTCAAAGGAAAAGAACACAGATATCAAAGTGATATCTACACTCCCATATTCACTGCAGCATCATTCACAATAGCCAAGATATAGAAACAACTTAAGTGTTCATTAACAGATGAATGGACAAAGAAATGTGGTATATATATATATATATATACAGTGGAATATTATTCAGCCATGAGAAAGAAGGAAATCCTGCCATTTGGGACAACATGAATGGACTTTGACAGCATTATGCTGGGTGAAATATGTCAGACAGAGAAAGACAAATACTGCACGGTATCACTTATACGTGGAATCCAAAAAAAATCAAACTCAGAAACAGAGAATAGAAAAGAGGTTGCCAGGGGCTAGGGGTGGTAGAAACAGAGATAGGTTGGTAAAAGGTACAGATTTTCAGCTATAAGATAAATTAGATCTAAGGATCTAATGTATAACATAGTGACTATAGTTGATAACACTATATTGTATAAACGAAATTTACTGAGAGTAGAACTTAAACGTTCGCACAAAAAAATAAAATAAATATGTGAGGTGATGTGATAATTAACTGGATGGGGAAGTCCTTTCACAACATGTATATATATCAAATCATCACAATGTACACTTTAAATATCTTAATATTTTATTTGTCAATTACACCTCAATAAAGCCGAAAAAAACTTAAATAAAATAGTAGCAGTTTTCTAGTTCATGAGAAACACTGGGACACATGCCTATTAAAAGACTGCGATTTAATTTTAAGATTATAGAATGCTGGCCTCTCTACAGCTTCGCACAACATCAACAGGCTCCAGGGCGACAACAGTGGATCACAGCTGTGGATCAGAGCCGAACAGTTTCAAGACACAGCAGGACACAGGGAGGCCCAAAGTCAAAGTGGAGAGTCAAAAACAAGGACACTAAAGGAATTTGAACCCTCTGGCAACTACAGCTACAAAAAACATGAAACACAGCCCAGCTCCTAGCCAGAGGAACATAAATCCTCACACGAGAAACCTCAGTTCTATTACCAGACCCATGTCCAGCTTTCAAGAAAAAATTGCCAAGCATACCAAAAAGCAAGAAAAAACACACTCAGAAGAGACAAAGTAATCATCAGAACCAGACTCAGATACGGCACAGATGTGGGGATTATCAGATAGGAAATTTAAAATAACTATGACTAATATGTTAAAGAGTTAAGTGAAAAAATTAGACAACATTCAAGAACAAATGAGTAACATAAGTAGAGAAATAGAAATTCTAAGAAAAAAATCAAAAGGAAATGCTAGAAGTCAAAACCACAGTAATAGAAGTGAGGAATGCCTTTGACGGGCTCATCACACAACAAGCGGAGGAAAGAATCAGTGAGCTTGAAAACAGGTCAACAGAAACTTCACAAACTGAGACGGGAGGAGAAAAAGAATGAAAAAACAGAACCTCCAAGAACTGTGGACAACATCAAAAGGTATAATATATGCATAATTAGAATATCAGCAGAAGAAGGAACAGAGTAGAAGAAATATCTGAAGTAATAATGACCAAAAACACCCAAAAATTAATGACAGATCCAGGAAGCTCAGAGAATACCAAACAGGATAAATAAAACCATATCATAGTTAAACTGCAGAAAACCAAGGACGAAGGGAAAATTCTTGAAAGAAGTGAAGAGGTTGGGGGGCAGGGAGGTTGGAGAAGTATGAACCTTACCTACAAAGGAAGAATGATAAGAATTGCAACAGACTTCTCAGAATCCAGGCAAGAAGAAAGTAAAGTGAAACGTCCAAAGTGTTGAAAGAAGAAAACCATCAACCTAGAATTAATGAAAAAGACACACTGAGGCATACATTTATATAACTCTGAAAGACAAGGATAAACTCTTACAAGCTTTCAGAGGAAAGACCAGCTGACTCAGAAAGTAAAGAGAAGTATATCTTAGCTTCAGATATCTCCGCTGCAGTGGTGAAAACAAAAAGACGATGAGATTAGGAGAAAAGAATTTCAATCCAGGAATCCCACACACAAATAAATTATCTTTCATGTGACAGACCCCAAACCAGATGCATTCAAATGAGCAGGGCCTCGGGGAATAAATCACCCTGGTAAGCTCTGCAGAGAAAACACTGAGGAGGTACCAACAAGCTGTCAAACAAATCTCAAGCAAGGGGAAAGTGAAGAGGAGGGGAAGGAGTGGGAAACAACAGATCTTGTTATTGATATGTGGTTACAACTAGATGGGTAATATTAACATGATTTGAAATGTATAACATAACGTTAAAGACCACCTCTTGAAACGGAAGAGATTCTCCATAAGGGAAGAGCCAGTAATAGACTGATAAATTAGCAAAATGAAGGAGTCTGGGTGTGGTGTGGGGTGGACGGGTGGATTAGGGCTTTCTAAGGTCATCCAAGAGCAGCTGGAGGAGAGGGAGCAGTAATCACTACACCAGGGAGTGGCCGAAGAGCAGTGAAGTAATCCTGATACGGTAGTAGATAGAGGCTCAGTTACAATATTCAGGAGTGGGGTTGGTAGCTATGAGAACTGAAAACCAGAAAACTATCAAATTCACAGAGAAGAAAAATGAAATAATGAGAAATTTTAACAAGGCAGAAAAAGTAAAGATTCCGAAAAAGTATAATAATATAAATTATGATACATATTATTATATTATATTCAAATAGAATATTTAGTAAACTAAGGTAGATACATAAAACCAAAATATGAATTGTTGCAGAAAATGTGAATTAATATATTTCTTATCTGTTATATTGGTCTAAAAAACCAAAATGTTGCCATTTGTTGTTTACAAAAATAAGTCTAAAACAAAGTAATAAAGAATGGTGGAACACGAAGAAATGGACAAAATATTAAAAGAAAATGCAAATAAAAGAGAAACAAGCATGGCCTTATTTATATCAGATTAAGTAGAATTTGCAGCCCTAAACTTTCAATGGGGCAAAGACAGATACCATATAATGATAAATAGTAAAATTAATCAACGTTTAAGTCAAATCTGCATGTATCTAAATAAAGGAAAAACTGCTACAATTACAAGGTAATCTGGTTAAAGAAAACAAATCACAATTACAGTGAGACATAATCTCTCTCAATAAGAACTATCCAGTGGAGTTTATTTAACTTTCATGTTCGGGTAGCTAATAATGACAGCAAAAATTCATTGGGCACTTGTTTAGAAGAGTACTTTTCAAAGAATATTTTAAATATACATTATCTCATATTCAGGACAAACCTATAACGTGAATAGTATTTTTCCCCATTTAACAGATAAGAAAATTGAGGCAGAAAAAGATTACCCAACTTCCCAAGGTCATCCTAAATTGGAACCAGGTCATTGACAATAAAGCTCCACTTACAATTATTATGTAATTCTGTGCTTTCGGAGAAACTAAGTTCTACAGATCAGAGGTTTTACAAGCTACTCTGTGTAATTATGACCTATAAAACCAAAATGAAAAAAAAATCTTACCGAAAAGCCATTAACTCATAAAATGAGACATTCTCCAAATCAAAAACTTTAGATCAAAGAAAAGTAACCAACATCCAAATTACTACTTTCCTAGAAAGAAACAAAGGTGGAATTCATTACATGAAAACTTAAGAGCTACAACTAAAGCCATCACAGAGAAAACTTATTTTTAATTTATTTTTAAAACAAAGGCTGAAAATAATTATGAACTTTATATTTAGCTAAAAGAAATATGAAAAATAAAAACAAACCAAAGAAAACATGAAAAAATAAGGATAAAATCTAAAATTAATAAAATTAAAATAAAGTCAAAATTAATGAGGAAGACTGAAACTGAAAGCCTTTTTTTAGTATGTCCCATAAAATGAGCAAAATTTGGGAGAAAAAAGTGGGAAAGTGGGAACAAATATACAACAGAGCTGAGAAAAGGCATATATCCACAAAGATGCAAGAACAGTAAAATTATAGGAGAATCATATGTGGCATTTCACAGCAATAATTTTCAGAACATAGAGGAGAAAACATTGTTTACTAGCAAAATTTTAACAAAATTGATTCCCAAAGAAGATCATCAGACCAATAATTAAACATGAGATTTGCAAATCCATTGATGATATAAAAACCAGGAGGACTAGAAATCTTTTCCCAGCCTTTCAAAAGGAGGTAAGTCACAATGTCATACACTGTTCCACAGAACATGGAGAGCTCCCAAATCATTAGTGAACTATGAGAATCTTAATACCAAAACCTTACAAAGTAGTACAACAACAACAAAACATAGGACAATTTCTCTTATAATGCTGAAGCAAGTATTCCTAATAAAATATTAGTTCAGGAGTATATTATAAAAACAATATATCACAACCCACTGGACTATGCAGTGGCTTTCTGTTGTTCACAGTGGACTTTCCACATAAAACATAGGGAATGCTCAATAAATTTTTTTAAATAAATGAAAGACCAAGACAGGTTTATTCCAATAATGTAAGGCCAGTTCAACAATAGGAAGCTTAAGCACCACGAGTCATTATATCAAAACATTAATCTGAGACACAAGATGAAAATCACTAGCTGATGGGCAATTAGATGCAACTTTTAAATTATGTGTTAGCAATAACCATTTAGTAATGGAAATGGAAGAAAAAAACCGTTTGGGAATAATGAAAATGATAAATAGCTAGAAAGGTATATGATTTGGGTCAAAAATCATTTGAAATGTAAGGAAAGAAATCACAGCTGTGATAGGACTTACATTCAGAAGATATAAAGAACTCTCACAACTCAATAATAAAAAGACAAATAACTCAATTAAAAAATGGGCAAAGCGGGGTCAGCCCTGTAGTGTAGTGGTTAAGTTCGGCGCACTCTGCTTTGGCAGCCCAGGTTCATGGGTTCGGATCCCCAGAACGGACTTATATCACTCATCAGCTGTGCTGTGGTGGCAACCCACGTATACAAAGTGGAGGAAGATTGGCACAGATTGTTAGCTCAGGGCTAATCTTCCTCAAAAGTAAAATAAAAATAAAAAGTGGGCAAAGGTTTTTAACAGCCAGTTCTCCAAAGAACATACACAAATGACCAATAAGCACATGAAAAAATGCTCAACATCATTAGTCATTAGGGAAATGTAATCAAAACCACAATCAGATTCCACTTCACACCCACCAGAATGGCTACAATTAAAAGGATAGACAATAAGAAATATTGGCAAGGAAGTGGAGAAATTAGAACCCTCAGGTATTGCTGGTGGGAATATAAAAGTGCATTCACCAGAGAAAACCGTAGAGTGTGTGAGATGAGAAGTGCTATGTTAAAAAAACAAAGTGGACCAAGGTAAGGAGGATGGGAACACTGGGGGTTAGTGGAGCAATTTTAAGCTGGGAGTCTGTGTAGACCTCAGTGAGTAATGACACTTGAGCAAGGAGGAGAGGGAGTGAGCCACCAGTTTCCCTGGGGAAAGTGCACTCCAGGCAGAGGGTAATTTGGTACAAGGATGAAAGTGGCATTGTGCCTGGTATGTTTCGAGAAGAGCAAGAAGATAAGCAGGGATGGAGCAGAGTGATCAAAGAGCTAAGGAAGTGAGATTGGAGAAATAAGGGCCACATAACCCACTCTAAGAACACTGGCTTTTACACAGAGAAAAATGTAGATGTTGAGCAGAGGAGTGACACAGAATAACCTGACTCATGTTCTACAAGGAACACTCTGGGTAATATGCTCAGGGGCCAGGCTTGAGCAGCAGCGAGGCCTGCTCCGTGACTATTCCCATAATCCAGAGAAGACAAGACCAATTACCCTGGCCTGGTCTTGGTAACTACAGCGGAGAGGATCAGAAGAGGTCAGACTCTAGATTAGATATAGGGCCCAGGGTGTTTTGCAACCAGTAAGAATATGGAGCATGAGGGATAAAAAACAAGTCAAAAAGATTCCAGGGCCAGCCCCGTGGCCAAGTGGTTAAGTTCATGTGCTCTGCTTCAGCGGACCAGGGCTTCATGGGTTTGGATCCTGGGCATGGACCTAGCACCACTCATCAGGCCATGCTGAGGCAGCATCCCACAAATCAGCCAGAACAACCCACAACTAGAATATACAACTATCTACTGGGCAGCTTTGGGGAGAAGAAGAAGAAGAAAAAAAGAAGATTCCAAAGGGTCTGCTACTAAACAAGAAGGGGAAGGCTCCCAAGGCAGTAGGTTTGGGAGGGGGTGCCCAGGAGGTAAGTTTTAGTCATGATGATTTGAGTCTACTAAACATTCAAGTGGAGATATAGAGGACAGTTAGATATACGCATCTCAAGTGCAGGAAGACATCTGTGCACCAGAGATTATCAGAAGTGGTCAGGCCACAAACAGTACTGATGAGAACACATGAAATCACCAAGGGAGGGCCTCAGACAGTGAAAGGACGAGCCCCAAGGACTTTGCTCTGGGGCACACCAACATTCAGAGATAGGAAGAAACGGAGGAATCAGCAAACAATGAGAGAGAAGGGAAATTAAGCAAGTGTGGAAGCCAAGTGAATAAAGTGAATCAGAAGGAAAAAGTAACCAATGGTGTCAAATGTGGCTAAAGGGTCAAGTAAGACAGAGACTGAGACTTCACCACTGGATTTAGCAATGGAGGTCACTGTTGACCTTGACTAAAATATTAAGGGGTGGGATAGGGTTTTAAGCCTTTAGTTCCTATCAAGATGCTAAATTAGCACCATTGCTGGCTTCCTCCCTGAGGAGCAACCCAAGGAGAAAGAGAGCCAGAAAGCAAAGTGAACTCTGAGCAACCCTTGGTGTGACTGCGGTTATCTGAACTGGTGTGTGTGAGCTGTGCTTTGCCCTGGAACAAAAAGGATCTGCTCCCAGCTGGGGATGACAAATGGCAAACTGGGAAGAAACAACTACAACTTATATCATGTTCTAAAGGATAACTTCACTAATATAAAGAAATTAAATCTATAACTTAAAAACTTTCCATAAAGAAAATCTAGACCCTGGATAAACTAACTGGTGAATTTTTACAAACAATTAAGGAATAAATAACACCAATCTTTACACAAAAACACTTCTAGAGAATAGA
The DNA here is from genome assembly GCF_041296265.1 of Equus caballus. Lineage (NCBI taxonomy): Eukaryota > Metazoa > Chordata > Mammalia > Perissodactyla > Equidae > Equus > Equus caballus. Next base: position 82,371,437 of record NC_091684.1, read on the forward strand.
CAATGAGGAAACACTTAACATGTTTCTTTGAGGTCTGTATGAAATTGGCATAAAACCTGACAAAGACATTATAAGAAATGAAAATAGTCTCTCTCATGACAAAGACAAAACTCCTAAAAAATTTATGATGAAATATATTTAAACATGATAGAATATCAAGCCCAAGTGGGATTTTTCCTAGAAAATAGGCTGGTTTAACACCTGAAAATCAAAACATTAATAGGATTACCTCAATCAACATGTTAAATACAGGAGAGAACCATATAATCATCCTAATATTTAAATTCGACACCCATTAGATGATAAAAACTCTCAGCAAACCACAAATAGAATGAAACTTCCTGAAGAATATCTACCAAAAAACTTACAGCAAACATCATGCTAAATGACAAAATATTAAAAACTTTCCCTGAGACTGGGAAGAAAACAAAAATGTACTATTTCTATGCCATGGTACATTAGAGCTCCTAGCCACAGCAATAAAGAAAGAAAAAGAAATAAGAGCTTAAAAATGGATTAAAAAGGGGGGCTGGTCCCATGGCCAAGTGGTTAAGTTCGTGTGCTCTGCTTCGGTGGTCCAGGATTCGCCAGTTCAGATCCTGTGCACAGACCTGTACACTGCTTATCAAGCCATGCTGTGGTGGCATCCCACATAGAAGAGCTAGAATGACCTACAACTAGGATATACAACTATGTACTGGGGCTTTGGGGAGGAAAAACAGTGGATTAAAAAGGAAGAAACATCCATATAATATAATTGTATGGGTAGAAAACCCAAAATAATCTACAGATAAACTATTAGAGTTAATAAATGGTAAGGTCACTGAAAACAAGTTCAATATAGAAAAATCAACTATATTTCTATCTACTAGCAACTCTAAACAGGGAAGAAAAATTTTCAACTACGTAAGAATAAATCTAACAAAAGAAGTACAAGACATACACATGGAAATTATCGAACATTGCTGAGAAATATTAAAGGAGACATAAGTAAGTGGAGAAAAACAGCACATTCATGGATTGAAAATTCAAGTTAATATTAATATGACCAGTCTCCCAGATTGATCTATAATAGATTGATTGCAATACCAAATTCCAGCAGATTCATGGAGGAGGGGGTTGGACAAGATGATTATAAAGTTTATACGGAAATACAAAGGACTTAAGGTAGCCAAGGCAAATCTTGAAGAACAAAAGCAGAAAATTTATATCCACAGATACGAATACTTTTTATAAAGCTGCAATAATAAGGGCAGGTGTATTGGCATGAGGTTACACAAAGAGACAACTGCAGCAGAAACAAGAATCCACAAAGACAGGGGGCCAGCCCCGTGGCCGAGTGGTTAAGTTCACGTGCTCTGCTTCAGCGGCCCAGGGTTTCGCCAGTTCAAATCCTGGGTGCAGACATGGCACCACTCATCAGGACATGCTGAGGTGGCATCCCACATGCCACAACTAGAAGGACTCACAACTAAAAATACACAACTATGTACCGGGGGGCTTTGAGGAGAAAAAGGAAAAATAGAATCTTTAAAAACTAATAACAATTTTAAAAATTTAAAAATTAAAAAAAAAAAGAATCCACGAAGAGACATACATATTTGGTCACCTGATTTTCGACAAAGACACCACTGCAATTTTGTTGGGAAAGAAAAGTTTTTTCAATAAATAGTACTGTGGGAAGTGGATAGCTATAGCTCATACCAAAAAATAAAAAGATATATACATATATGCATATACATAAAATTCTAAATGGATCATAGACTTAAATGTGAAGGCTAAAACAATTCGAGCTTTTAGAACAAAAACATAGGAGAATTCCTTTATGACTTTGCGTTAGGCAAAGATTTTTTTAAATAGGACAAAAAGTGCACTAACCATTAAAAAAAGATTGATAAATTGGACTTAAAATTCACACCAAGCCTCAGACTCAAAGAGGATATTTGCAGTACATATATCTGACAAAGGACTCATATCTAGAACATATAAAGAATTCCTACAAGTTAATACAGCAGAGAAAAACTATCATTTTTTTTAATGAACAAGATTGGAACATGCACTTCAAAAAAAAAGATATCAAAATAGTGAGGAAACATGAAAAGATGTTCAACATCATTGGTCATCAAAAAAGTGCAAATCAAAACCACAATAAGACAGCACTACACTTACCCACTGAACACTGAAAAAGAAGAAAGAAAATAAAGGAAATCCTCACAAACAATATCAAATGCCGACAAGGCTATGGGGCAACAGGACCTCTCACATACGGCTGGCAGGAGTGTCAAGCTGCACACCTACTCTGTCAAACTGTTTGGCAGAAATCTATCAAAGCCAAACACATACACGTGCTATGACCCACCAATTCCACTCCTGGGTTTATACCCCTCAGAATCAAGTGCACATGTATACCAAAAGACATGTATAAAAGCCAGAATTAGAAACAGCCCAAACATCCATCCAGAGCACAATGGATAAACTGTGGTATGTTCATACAATGGGAAAAAACCAAACCACTGCTACACGTGGAAGATTTCACAAACACAATGCTGAGTAAAAGAAGTCAGACACAAAAGAATATATAACCCATGCTTCTATTTAGATGAAGTTTAAAATGAGGCAAAACTAATATATGATAATAGAAGTCAAAGTCTCCCTCGAGGGAGAGTGGGCAAGTACCATTTGGGAAACAACACAAGGAAGCCTTCTACAGTACAGAAAATGTCCCTTATCTTGATCTGGGTGATAACTATCCAGATGCAGAACATATGAAAAATTCATCAAGTTGTACCCTTAGGATTTGTGCAACTTACTTCAATTGCAAAAGAAGAAAGAAATATTAGCAACTTAAAAGTAATAAGATTTGATCACTGATTGGATGTATAGGTAGCTGGTAAAAGACAGCACTTAGAATAAATGCCACGTCTGTCACCTGGTTGATGGGCTGGCTGACGGTAACATTTGATGATCACATATCAGAAATAAAGAAGAAGGGTGGAGTGCTGTTAATAACAACTTTCCTTCGGGATCTGTAGAGTTTGGAGGGCCTTCAGAAGAGCTATACAAAGATGTTCAGCAGAGAGTTGGCCATTAGGGCCTAAGATAGGGGAGAGCCAGATTCAAGCACCCCAGCGAACGGTGCATCCCCAAAGAGGAGAAGAGATCAGCCAGCAAGACCAGGAGAGTGAGGACAACAGGAGAGCAATAACGGACACCTTGGAAGAAGCAAAAATAAGAGGCAAGAAGAGGAAAAAGACTCCATCGAGAAAACAGAAAAACAATAATCACAGAGGGAGGAATAGACCAGAAACCAACTGAGAAGACTTTCTAGGAGACTGGCCATGAGCATCAACTGGACAGAATGCTCAATTTTGGCAACTACTAAAGTATCCATGACATTTGCCATAATAAGGTCACTGGTATCACTTACCAGACAGATCCAGCAAGTGATGTGGTTTGACATGTGGAAGGGAAATAGGGAAACATTTGCCAGAAAATACCCATCTGCTGCACAATCTATACGCAATATTAAAGGAGATATCTGAAGGTGATATAACCCATGCTTTCTTGCAGATATCCCAGGTTCTACACCTGGATCAAGCAGGACCATCAGAAAGAGGTCCACGGGACCACGGTGTTTCAGCCCCTTAGAAACCTGTATTGACTGAGTTCCCTTTGGCACAAAGTGTCCTGCTTCCCCTAAGGAACGATTACAAGCAGTAGGCTGCATTGGTTTCCAGTAGTCACTGAAAGATAATTTATTATGTTATCTCCAGGAAGACCAGGAAAGAAACATTGTTTAGAATTCTTAATGTCTCTTGAGTAATTTGCATGAAGATTTCTTTAAGGGCCAATGCAAATCACCTAACAGAGAATGTTTGCATTTTTGCTATGAACATCAGAAAAATCAGACAAATTTGCCTGATGATAACATAGTATAGCATAGTAATAGTATAGAACTTGCATATTTCTGCGTTACCACTTTACCTGATATTGTGTGCTCCTGTATATTTTCCCTGAAGTTGATTTTCATGTATTCTTATATATTCATTCTCACCTGACCCTTAAAAGCCTCACACAAGACATTATAAACGAAGTAGGGAAAAAACAATAAACAATTTACCTGAGATTTGTTCATCTTCTGTGGGTCTAGGAAACGTGTAGAGAAGTACAAAGGTGGAGCTGGGAGAGAAGAAAGAACGGATTACAAGAGATCTGAACTGCCTTGTACCTCATGGATTCTCCTGCCTAGAGAGTTCCACTTGCTAGCCGAATAAAATATCCTTCCATTGGAGAACATCCTTTGGTTCTTAACCACCTTGGCAGTAGTTTCTCAGTCTTCTGACAGAAACTGGTTTTGACTGAACTGTGTCTGAAAACCTACTGCCTAGGTGAGTAATGAACGAGATGACCCACACATTCACCTTCTCTGGCTCAGTGGTTTTCATCTTTCATGCTAGGCAGACATGGGTAATCCAGGGAGCTTTTTCCTGCATTACCTTCTAAGTCTGTGAAGTCAGGATGGAGAAAGCACCCACATCTCTCAAAGCTGCATGTAGTAAGGGGCAGGATGTGAGGGCCCCTGAGGATCTGGAAAAACTGAAGAATCTGAAAGAAGTCAAAGGCTGTTAGGGAGGTCTGAGAATTTTCTTAGTGGTGGGGGAATTTCTTTCCCCCAGACCATACTCTCTCAAACCCTCAAATGAAGCAACACTTCCTGGGCAGACTTGCCCCTTGCCTTAGCTCCAGCTCACCTCCCCTGAAACTTGGTTCAAACCTCAGGTTGTCACAGTTTGAAGGATGGCTTGCGGGAGCACAAGGATCTCATACCGCTAATAGCCATTGCAAATCTAGGGTCTGCTCTTTCTCCGGCCTTGCTGCTCCTCTGCTCTGCAGGCCCCGTGGGAGGTCTCCTTTCAGATGGGCCATCTTCCAGGTGGGATTCCTCTTTACCTCACAAGGTCACCTTTGTTCTGTGGGGACCTGAAATTGGCCACCCCAAGATGTGTCTCTTTGGCATCAGGATTATTTGAGGCTGATTGCTTTTGATAAACTGGGACAGGGAAGGAGGCTCTGAGGAATGGAACTTGCCCTTCCTTAGGACACATTTACATTTGTAAGGTAAATCTCTATCTGTAAAAGCTGCCTCCCTCTCTGTACCAGGAAGAAGAAAGGAGATGACCTTCTCTCTAAAAACTCTTAATCAATACCAAAGGCAAGGACTTAAAATCTGCATTTTATTGTGCTAGTCTGGTAACCTCCTGTAACTGACTTCCCTCCCCCTCCCAACCCAACGTTGGCATCTCCTTAAAGATTAAGCATCTTTCTTTAGGCTGGGAACCGATTGCGGCGCTCATCTGTGACCCCCCCCCCCCACCCCCCCAGCCCGAGGCAACACACCTGCCACCCCGCGGCGTTCACTGGGACAGCAGACCTATCTGTCGTTTCCATCAAGCGCTGTGCTGACAGAGCAGCCTCATGACTATTGTAAAAGGGGCATTTCAATCATATGTGAAACACCCCGTTTGGGGGTATATAACCACTCTGTGTACCCCACTTCTACGGTGCCCTTTCTTCCTTTGGGAAGAAAGGCCCCGGGCCATGGTTCCTCATAAAGCTTTGTTTAATTTTCTCTTGCTATTCTGTCTCATGTGAATTTAATTCGTTCTCCGGCCAGACGAACCCACATTTGGGGAGAGGAAATGTCCTCCTCCCCTACAGTTCCTAGGACCCAGGACCTGAACCTAGGGGACAAAATCATTTTAGTTGTAACCTACATGATGGCCCCAAACCTTGGAACTCCCTATGCCCCACAATTTCGGGCTAGACCTACAAAAAACTCAAATGAGAAGGACTGAGGACACACAGGCTAAAGAGTCCAGATCAGGCCCAGAACTAACCATCATGAAATGTGACCCAAAAGCCCTGAAAACACACCAAGAATCCCCAAAATACAAGCGCCCAGTGATAAAACGGGGTTCACATTATACTTGACGGCAATGTCCCTTGGCTCAGGGCTGGGACGGATATAACGATGGATTTAGGCAGAATCGTTTTTTATAAAGCAGGCAGATGTGGATGTGCCTCTCAGCGCCGTCTCCCATGAGCTGTGTGGTCTGGAGGCAGTCGCTGGCCCGACTGTCCGTTTCCTAATCAGAGCGAGAAGGCGCGGACTCCCTGCTGTCCTCACTGAGTGAGCGGCAGCCCCCAAACTGGAGCCGTCAACACTACCGCCACCCGCAGGCGCCAGTCGGCGCACAAGCGCCGAACCGGGACAGGACAAACCCGCCGCTGCCGCTCCACCTGACTAGGATCGGAGGCCCGGCCCCGCCTTCCCGCAGGCTCGGCCCCGCCCCGCCGCAGGCTCGGCCCCGCCCCCCGCTGTCTCGGCCCCAGCCCCACGAAGGCTCGGCCGTCTGCGCTAGGGCCGCGCCCCGACCACGCTCCAGTAGCCTCCGCCGCACCCAGACGTAGGCCGTGGGCCTAGCGGCGCATGCGCCAGAGCGCTCGTTCCCGGCGCCTGCACAGTGCGCGCCGCAGACCGGGAGGGGCGTTTCCCATCAGGCCTCGCGGCAAAAGCCACCCTCTCCCACCCCCACCCCCCACCCCGGAGCGGGCGGTGGGGCCCGAGCCGCGTAGGCGGGAACGGCGGCAGGGGAGGGGAGCTTTCCGTGCTAGGCCAGACTCTGACGCCGGCGAAAGAACGGAGAGGAAACCGGCAGTGCAGACATTAAGAAAACGAGCCCCGTAAGAGCACAGCTTCTCCCAGGAAGGTACAACAGCTTAGTGCTTGTGGCGTTGGCAGTGGTAGTAATGATGACACCAGCTTCTCAAAATTACTTGCGATACACAAAAACTGTAAATGAATAAAAGTACAGTAAACCCCCTTTCATCCTTGATTTGCTTTGTGAAGTTTCAGTTACCTGCGGTCAGCCCCGGTCTAAAACTATTAAATAGAAAATTCCAGAAATGAACAATTCCTAAGTTTTAAATTGCGTTCTGTTCTGAGTAGCATGATGAAAGGTCCTGCCTTCCGGCTCTATCCCGCCTGGAACGTGAATCATTCCTTTGTATACCCGACCTGCCCGTTAGTCACTTAGTGGCTTGTCTGGGTTATCAGGCTGTTGGGTACCCCAGGGCTTGTGTTCAGTAATCCTTATTTTACTTACTAATGGCCGCAAAGTGCAAGAGCAGTGGTGCTTGCAATTCAGATATGCCACAGAGAAGTTATTGTTGTTACTCTCTTACTGTCCCTGATTTAAAATTACTTTATGATAGGTATGTTATGTATGGGAAAAGACCTGGTATATATAGAGTTCAGTACTATCCGTGGTTTCAGGCATCCCCTGGGGGGAACTACTGTACACACAAACAGAAAGAAAAGGACTAGCATACACAGCCTCATCTCCCTTACACGACTGTGCACAACCTTCTGATATTTTTAAGAAATGGGATTTTAAGGGCATAACTATTAGAGATTAAGTTTTAATCTAATCCTTGTTTTAAGTAAACAAGGTAAACGTTTTCTTGGTCAGTGTATTTCCCAGGTCTTACTGAAAATTTCAAACAAAATTTGGAAGAACTCATTGAACAGACATACCTCATCTAGAGTCAACAGCTGGTTAATATTTTGCCATATTTGCTTTATCTAGATGTGTAATTATTTATTTGTGATGACATTTCAGTCCTAAATATGTTATCATGTATCTTCTAAGATTAAGGACATACTATAATCACAATACCATTATCACACCTATAAAAGTTAATGGTAATTTCATAAATAGCATCTAATATCAAGTCCATATTCAAATTTCCCAATTGTCCCGAGAACGTCTATTATAGAGGTTTAAGTTTTTCGAAGCTATTTTTTTTAATCAGGGTTCAACGAAACCAACATATTATAATACATAGTAGTGATGTGAAGAATATGTAAGTGAAGACATGGCAAGATTCACCCCCTAGATAATCAAGTACTAATTTTCCCTTCGGAATAAGTGTAGAGAGTGCATTCTCAAAGAGCATAAATCTACAAATGGGCTAAAGAAATTTTGTTTTACTTCTACTTCATATTTTCTGAGCATTTCAAACTGTTAACTACCAATTCAACTGCACAGTGCATCAAAATCAAATTTTATTAAACATAAAAATTCTATCCCAGAGTTATCAATTTTCAGGCATGTTTTACAGCACAAGCATTAACAGCACTCTTAAATGAATAATTGGGTTAGTTGGTTAAAAAAAAGAGATTTTGAATTTTAACCACACTGAATATTAAAATAGCAGCTGTAGGGGTTTGGAATTGGCCACCCCAACACATGTCTCTTTGGCATGATTATTTGTGGCTCATGTCTTTGCAGACAGGAAAGCAACTAAAAAGTAGAACTAAATCTCTGTCTGTAAAGGTGCCTCCCTCTCTGTACCAGGAAGAAGAAAGGCGATGACCTTCTTTCTAAAAACTCTTAATCAATACCAAAGGCAAGGACTTAAATCTGCATTTTATTGTGCTTGTCTGGTAACCTCCTGTAACTGACTTTGCTCCCCCTCCCAACATTGGCATTTCTTTAAGGATTAAGCATCTTTCCTTAGGCTAGGAACTGATTGCAGCGCTCACCTGTGACCACCCAGCTCAAGACAATAGACTTGCCTCCTGCTATGCCCTCTGAGACAGCAGACCACTACCTGCTGTGTCCATCAAGCACTGTGCTGACAGGGCAATCTTGTGACTATTGTCGGAGGGACATTTCAATCATATGTGAAACACCCCGTTTGGGGGTATATAACCACTCTGTGCACCCCACTTCTTCGGTGCCCTTTCTTCGGGAAGAAAGGCCCCTGGCCATGGTCCTCATAAAGCTTTGTTTAATTTTCTCTTGCTATTCTGTCTCATGTGAATTTAATTCATTCTCCGGCCAGACGAACCCACATTTGGGAAGAGGAAATGTCTTCCTCCCCTACACAGCACAAGTCAGCAGATCTTTCACAAAAATTTCAAAGCACACACACATTTATAGGAGACTGACACATGATAGAGTTAAATTTTGTGTCTTAGTTAAAGGGGGTGATGTATAGTAATAACGAATACTGTCCTCAATTTGCTGTTTGAGTTTTGAAATTCTGTGATTCCCAACAATTTTTTAAAATACTAAGAGGATTGCATTATGTCAAACTTTATGCATAATATACAACCTTGAAATATTTATTCACATTATTTTAAATTTGCACAATTTACATTCCTGTAAAATGTGGCAGCACTATACTCGACAGGCAATCCTTTGCATGGTTCAGACATGCATGAATTTCAGTCATCATGGTTTAGTTAAGTAACACCAGATTCAAATTTCAGTTACCACTTTATATTAACTATGAGTAATCGCATAAAGTACAAAAACTTGGCTGCTAGCTCTTCAGTCTACAATCACTACATTAATAACAGATGTGCATCATGATCAGTGACAAGCCACATCGCTTCTTTCCAAGACTATTCGTAATTGGTCACTGCAAATCTGTTATTCGATTCATGCAAAGACAGCAATAGTTGTGTGGGCTCTCTGTCTCCCAGTGATAAACTGTTGTGGTTACTAAGAATTGCACTCTTAGCACAGAATGACTCCATCCATACCTCTGCAGAGAGACAACCAAACTCTAACATAGCTTCTAAGCAGCATAAGGCCATGTCCCTAGGATGACCCCTGATGACCACCCACACAGCCCCTTTCCCCCCAACCAGCCCCCCCCGCCCCCCCCACACACACGCATTAAACTGCCTGCCTGAGAAAACTCAACACTGCTGGGAGAATTTACTATTAGTTCCAGCCAACACCTGACAATAGGCCCCTGACCTCCTTTCTTAAAGCATTTCCTAAAAAGAATTTACAATTATGATTCCTTCCTCTGTCCCTTTGAGATGTATATGTATCTTCTACAATTCAGAAATGTCTCTCTCAAGGACCTGAAAGCCGCTCCTTTAAAATATAATCATCAGAAAGGATAGGGCTTCTGTTTCCCAGTCTCTGTGGGATAGAATCCTAACTTCAATAATTGCAGACACAGCTGGCAGACAGCTGGCCTAATTGCATTTACACTGACCAACCCTTTGTAATTTGCCACTTCTCTGACTCTACTTGAACCCCTACTTGCCCCCCATTCTCCTTTTAAAATGTCCAGTCATCTCTGCACAAATCAGAACTGAGCTCAGCTCCTTTCCCTGCAGTCAGTAGTTACTGAATAAAACCTGTTTTGACCACTTTAACTGATGTCCAGCTGTGTTTATCTTTGACATTACCCTGAAGAAATGAGATGGACTTTCCATCCAAAATTTGGTATGGATGTCAAAACTGATGACACTCCACATGCACAAAGAGAGTATGAAAAGGATTATTACTCACATAATGCTGCTTTCTGGAGTGAACAGGGATAGCTCCCAAGCAGGTCCAAAAATGGCTTGAGAGAGCAGGGAAGAGACTGGCTTAGAGGTTTTATTGTGGTTAAGGGGTGGGGCTGAAGAGTGGGCTCCCACCTACACGCCAGGGTTTATGTGGCTTGAACCTCCCTCCAGAACCAAAGGAGGGAGCACCTGGGCTTTCACACCAGCTTCCTCAGATGTGGGGCAGAAGGGGAAAGAAGACATGGAGCTTGACAGCTCTCATCAGTCAAACATTACATATGGAGTCAGACTCTCTATTATACAAACTCACCTTACACTTTACAAAAAATGAATAATTAAGAGGGAACTGGCCAAAACAGATGAAACTGCAGCAAAGAAAGGAAAAATGATAGTGCTGAAAGTGAAATTCAAATTGAATATAAATGGAGTTACAGAAGAAATAGCTGATGGGGGTGCCGGGGCCGGGGGGGTGGGGGGTGGAGATGTCAACACTGCCACCATTCAAGAGGCTCTAGATCTGCAGCTAAAGGGACTTGTTTCCGGGTAACTCATCAACATAGACGAGGGAAGTGACAAAAAGGATGAAGGTGTCCCAAAGGAAGTGATGCTGTTTCTCTGGGGTATTTCCTAAGCCACTATCTTAGCCTTCTATCAGATGGTTTAGTTAATATGTTGATGTCCAGAATTTCAGAAGGTATTCATCGAGCTGCTTCTGCACATATGAAAATAGTGGGACCACTGTCCCTTTCCAGTTTAGTTCTCTTAGAAACTGTTAGTCACAAATTTTGCAGGCAGTTTATTAGTTATCTATTGCTGCATAACAAATTTAGTGGCTTAATTTAGTGGCTTAAAACAACAAATATTTATTATCTCACACCATTTCTGCAAGTCAGGTGCAGGGTGTTTCCAGCTCAGGGTCTCTCTTGAGGTTGCACTTCAGCTCTCAGCTGGGCTGCTGACAACTGAAGGCTTGGCCAAGGCTAGAGGATCTGCTTCCCGGATGGCCACTCACATGGTTCTTGGCAGAGGCCTCAATTCCTTGCCATGTGGGCCTTTCAACATAGCAACTGGCTTCCCTCAGGGCAAGCAGTCCAAGAGAGTCAGAAGCCATGGTGTCTGTCCTTTATAGCATTACCTCAGAAGTTACATGCCGTCACTTCTGCCCCATTCTGCAGAGGCAATCCTGATACAACATGGTAGGGGACTATAGAAGGATGTGAACATGAGAGGGCAGGATCACTGAGGGTGACAAATCGCCCAGGAGATGACAGTGGCGGTAGGACCCCATGTGTGTGTGTCTGTGTATCTGTGAGGTTCTTTGCACTCATCTGTACTTTTCTAGATGTTTTTCTGAGTTTTCTCTCATTTTTTGACTCTCTTTCCTTGTATCCTGGCTTTCTTCTTTATAGTTTAAAAAATGGGTCACATTTTTAGAGTTGAGTGTATTTTAAGCAAGTTCAGGTTCCAGGTTTGGTGAGTTTTGCTTATTTTTGTTCTTCTCCCGGTGTGAGAGTTGCAGGCTTTGTAAGAAATTGAAAGGGGAATTCTGCTTTTGAACTTGTGGGGAGGGGTACTGACATGTCACTGCTGGCAAAAGGCATACATGAGGATGGAGGGAGGAATCATTTGTCCTAGTCACAGGATGGGAGGCCCCATGCTCCCTACCTTCTGCTCTTAGAGGTCCTCTAAGGGACTGTTTTGGTTGGACTAGTAAACAGATCTTACTGCCTGACACAGTACAGCAGCCCATGTTTTCTATTATCTGAAACTAAGGTCATCCAGTATACATTTAAGCAAATATTTAAAATGGGAGGCTATGGTCCCTAGTCATCTATAACCTGCCTCTACTGATGATCTGTATATTTCAGACACTATCCAGATGCCTAGCCCTGAATATGACTGAAGGTCAAGTTCAGAAGCAGGAAAGCCAGGTAGGAGGCCAATGCAACAATTCATGTACAAAATGATGGTGGTGGCTGGGGTCATATTAGTGGAGACAGATGTGGTCAAAATCTTGATATATTTTAGAGTACAGCGGATAGGATTTTCTGACAGTGCGTGAGAGGTGTGAGAGAAAGAGAGGAGTCAAAAAAATGGCTGTTTTGGGCCTGATAAATTGGGCAGATGGAATTAATTATCACTATTCTGAGGAAAAATCAAGAGGAACAGGTTGATGGGAAAACACCAGATCTTGTGCTGGCTATAGAGATTTTAAGATGCCTATTTAACCAACATGCAAGGATGTGCAAATGGCTGGATATTTGAGTTCTGAGTATCAGAGTATGGGTCTGGATAGGAGATCTCACTTTGAAATTTTTAGGGATACAGGTGTTATTTAATACCTTGTGATTTAATAAGATCACTTAAGTAAACAGAGAGACAGAAAAGAGTAAAAGGTCCAAGCACATGCCCTGCTCTAAAGGTTTGATTATCTGCTAAGAATAGGATGGTTATAATTTATCATCTAAATATGAACACTTTTGAGAACAAAAATGAGCACTGCTAATTATTAGGCCTAGATAAAGGAGTAGACTGAGACTATCCCTCTCACACCAGTAGGGATGGCCTCCTTGCTGACAGGATGGGAGAACAATGAATGTTGAAATAACATTCATGTATAAAATAAGTATAAAATGAGTTGTCTGGAAGAATGGAAGATTAACTAGACTATAGACAAACAGTATGACTGCTGAATACATGTGGAAATCCTGTAGGTTAGTTGTTCATGAATGTGAAGTGTTAAGAATAAGTATGTTCACCCAAGTCCAGCTATGTTGGGTTTGACCAAATGATAAAGCAAGAATGGAGGGATTCATAATGATTGAGAATCAACTGCACAAGTAAGAAAAGGGGACATCACTTGGTGAGGGGCAGACATGGTCTCAGACATGATCATGACAATCAGCAGTACACACAAGATGAAGAATAAGATCATTGGAGGAGAGGAGTCAAAGGGAGGAACGAACAGTGTGTGGGACTCATCATCTACATTGATACTGAAATTACCAGTTCTGACATAAGTAGGTTGGAGAGAGTGAGCCAGTAAGCGCAGTTTTGAAAGAATGAGAAATGACCAAAGACCAATTCTGTGCTTGTCAAATTTGTTTACAACTTAACAAACTGACTTTAAAAAAAATCTATTATATCCATGATTCTCTCAATTCAAGGTTTCTCTTTCACTTCCAGTTCTTTACCATACCAGCTGCATCTCTTCCAGCTCCATACCTTTCTGAATGTCCAGCTTAACAACAACACAGAATGAGAAAAGATTCTCTGAAATAGAGCATGATATTTTCTACATTTGTAACTTTCCTGCTGCCTTCAAATGTCTGGTGAAAGTAGGGCAGTTTGTCCTTCATGTACCTTGTGGTCACGACTTTTCCATATCTAAGGAGGTGGGAGTGGGCCACTGGATTTCAAGAGATTCGTTGGAAGATTTTCCTTGTGAATACATACTTTTCATAGGTTTGAGACTAAAGACTCATCATGAATATCATCGGCCCCTGTCGACCTCTCTAGATCTCTTGGGTCTAGACAATCTCATATTGATCAACATCAAAACACACCACTGTACTTGAATTATATTTGTTACTCACCATTCAATGAATAGAGTAAGAACATATCTAATTAAGCACAAATAGAAGAGAAGGGACAGTTCTTACAAAATAGTTCCAATAAATAAAGGTAAAGGAATGAGGGGAAGGCAAAATCACCACTGGGCAAACAAAGATCCACCAATGGACACTAACTGAAATCAGTGGGCAAAAGTTTGAAAAACACTATATGCATAGTCTCAAAATATATCCCCACAAGAAAAGTATCCCTTACAAAGGGAAAAATAGTAACTTTACAGTGGAAAAACCCAGAAAACACCACCTTAACTGAGTGAACAAAATTAATACCACCAGTAATAAAACATATAGACATCAATGATACATTGAGAAAAACACATTACTTCTGTGGTATTCTTGCCAAAAATGCATAATCCCAATCTAATTATGAGAAAATATTAGACAAACTCAAATTGAGAAACATTCTATAAAATAAGTGACCAGTACTCATCAAAAGTGTAAAGGTCTTGAAAAACAAGACTGAGGAAGTGTCACAGATTAGAAGAGACTAAAACAAAACAACTAAATGCAATGTGGGATCCTGGATCAGAAAAAGGAAATTAAGGGGAAAAGATGGGTTGTGAATAAAGTTTAATTAATGTATGGTACCAATGTTAATTTGCTGGTTTCTCTTGTTCCATAAATTGTTAACATTAGGGGAGGCTGAGTGAAAGGTATACATGAACTCTCTATACCAGTTTTTCAACTTTTCTGTAAGTTTAAAATTATTTCACTCAACATCACTAATCATTAGGGAAATGCAAATCAAAACCACAATTACATACCACTTCAAATCCATTAGGATGGCTATCATTAAAAAAAAAAAAAAACAGAAAATAACAAGTATTGGTGAGGATGTGGAGAAATTAGAACCCTGGTGCCTTGCTGTAATACAGTACAGCCACTATGGAAGACAGTAGTTTTTCCACTATGGAAAAAAGCGGTTCCCCCCAAAATTAAAAACAGAACTACCCTATGATCCAGCAATACTACTTCTGGGCATATACCCAAAAGGATTGAAAACAAGCACTCAAACAGGTATTTGTACACTAATGTTCACAGCAGTATTAACAACAAAAAGTGGAAGCAACCCAAGTGTTTATCAACGGATGAATCAACAAAATGGGGTACATACATACAACAGAATATTCAACATTAAAAAGCAAGGAAATTTTGATACATGCTACAACATGGATGAACCTTGAGGACATTATGCTAAGTGAAATAAGCCAGTCACATAAGGACAAATACTGTCTGACTCCACTTACGAGGTGCCTAGAATAGGCAAATTCATAGAAACTAAGTAGATTGGTGGTTGCCAGGGACTGGGAGGAAGGGGAAGTGGGGAGTTGTCTAACGGGTGTGGAGTTTCACTTCTGGGGGATGAAAGACTTCTAGAGATTGGTTGCACAACAATATGAATGTACTTAAAACTTCTGAACTATACATCTAAAAATGGTTGAGATGGTAAATTTTATGGTATATGTATTTTATCACAATTAAAAGTTATGGAGATAAATGGTGGTGATAGTTGCATAACAATGTACATGTAAATGCCACTGAACTGTATGCTTAATGGTTAAAATGGGAAACATTACAATATATATATTTTACTACAATGAAAGAAAATAACTTTTTTAAAAAAGTAAAATAATTCAGACTATAAAATTTTAAAGGAAAACGTAAACTCCAGGAGCCCTCAATATATATGTGAACCTAGAAATGTTTAAAAGTTGGGTTGTGTATATCCAAGAGATTTGAGACACACAAAATAAAGACAATACTAGAAAAAGAAAATATATTTCCAAACTCTAGGTTTTCAGAGTCACATTACAGAACAGAGTATGGATCAATCCACCTAACAGGCTGACTGCTTTTTCAATTGTTTATTGTCTATATACTCCATAACTCTCCATGCCTGGTTTCAAAAACATCAAGAGGGGCCGGCCCGTGGTCAAGTAGTTAAGTTGGTGCACTCCACTTTGTCAGCCCAGGGTTTCACGGGTTCGAATCCTGGGCGCAGACATGGCACCACTCATCAAGCCATGCTGAGGCGGCGTCACACGTGCCACAACTAGAAGGACCCACAACTAAAAATACACAACTATGTACTGGGGGGCTTTGGTGAGAAAAAGGAAAAATAAAATCTTAAAAAAAAAGTCTAGAGATATCAAATTTTTTATTTTTTTCAGATTCCTCACTCAGTATGCATTAAAAACTGTGGTCCTACTTGAGGGTATTATGTGAAGTGAAATAAGCCAGACAGAGAAAGACAAACACTGTATGATTTCACTCAGATGTGGAAGATAAACAAACACATGGACAAACAGAACAGACTAGTGGTTACCAGAGGGGAAGGGAGTTGCGGGGGAAGTGGTTTTAAGGGGTAAAAGAGCACATATATATGGTGACTGACGAACAATAATGCACAACTGAAATTTCACAATGTTGTAAATTATGATGACCTCAATAAAATAAAAATTTTTTTTAAAAACAAAAAGAAAAAATTGTGGTCCTAGATTCAGTAAAATTCCCCTGGGGAGAAAGGCTGACCTCTGCTTCGATTGCTCCCCATAGCCAAAGATGGAGATTTCCAATGAGACTGTTTGCAAATACTCTTCCTCCTTACCGTTAGACATTCCTGGTCATTAAAACCAAAAAGGGAAACTAGCAAGGAAAGGACACCAGGGTAAAACTTAATCCATACATTCATTCAATAACTAATTATCGCACTCAATAATACCTCTTTCTCCTCTGTGAAATATTCCTTCCTCCTTGACCTGACTGACTGGCTTTCATCATTTTAGACACAGCAGTGCTGTCCAATAGAAATATAATGAGAGCCATATATGTAATTTAAAATTTTGTAGTGGCCACATTAAAAAATAACAAGAAACAGCTGAAATTAAAATAACATATTTTATTTAAAACATACTCAAAATATTAGCATTTCAACATGTAAACAATATAAAAATTTTTGAGGTACTTTTCATTCTTTATTGCAGAAAGCTTTCTATCTCTGATATTTATTTCACACACTTTCATCACTTCAGTTTTACAAGTCACAAACTCTTTGTACCTCGGTTTCTTAATCTGTAAAATGGGAATACTAATATCCATTTTATCAGGCTGATACAGGGTTTAGATAATATATGCAAATTACTTGCAGCAATGCATACCCAGTAGTATATGGTCATAAATAAGTTTACCCCTTCTTCCATTAATCTCCACAACTACTGTGAGTGAAAAACAAAATTGCTATTATGTCTTACCTACAAATGAAACTGAAATGCAAGAACAACTGACACACTTGTCCCTATTAAAATAGCGAGGAAGGACGGAACCCAGCTACTCTGCTCCCAGCCCCATCTGGTCACTCGTTTACATCCATACACTACAGCTTCTAGGGATGAAGCAAGAAACAAAGCTCTTGCTCTCATGGAGCTTTTTTTTTTTTTTTTTTTTTGAGGAAGATTAGCCCTGAGCTAACATCTGCCACCAATCTGCCTCTTTTTTTGCTGAGGAAGACTGGCCCTGAGCTAACATCCGTGCCCAGGTTCCTCTACTTTATATGTGGGATGCCTGCTACAGCATGGCTTGCCAAGTGGTGCCATGTCCGCACCGGGGATCTGAACCTACGAACCCCAGGCTGCCGAAGCAGAAGGTGCGCACTTAACCGCTGCACCACCGGGCCAGCCCCGGAGCTGCTGTTTTAATGGGAAGAAAATAATAAATATGTCATGCGGTAGTGAAGCAAAATAAAGCAGACTATTGGGATGAAGACTGATGTAGAGTGAGAGTGTTGGGGCATATTATGTAGGACTCAGAGGAAAGCTTCTGTGATAAAAGTCATATTTGAGCAAAGAGGTGAAGGCAGGAAGGGAGTAAGGCATGTTGGTACCTGGAAGAAGATCATAGCAAGTATGATTGGTATGATCTAGAGACAGTAAGGAGGCTAGCTGGGCTGCAGGAATGTGAGATAGGAAGAAGAGATCAGACAGCAGGCTTGGGAAGCAGATCCTACAGTGCCCCGTGGTCCCTCGTACTTACCACACTGCTGTCCGGCTCCTCAGAGAGCCAGTGTAGTTTTTATTTTGTGACGCCGGAATTCCTTTCTAGTACTCCTCTTCTCTACCAGCCTACCATTAATTAGTAGGCTTTGTAAATGCTCCAATAATAAAATGATGTAAAATTTGCAATCGACAATGCTCCTCCAAATAGACTGCTTGTAAGAGCATCACAGCACAGGTGCTGTCAATCACGTTTCATGAATAAGGACATAGTTGAAGCCCTTTTTTTTTGTACTAAGTCTTCAATATCTGCTGTGTATATTACACTTAGGAGTATCTCAATTCAGATGCTAAATTTTCATCAGAAATATTTGATCTGTATTTAGATTTCACAAAATTTACTATTGAAAAAAAATATTCACATCCCAAGTTATTCCAGGCACACTTAAAGAGTTTTCCAATAACTGAATTGAGTATCTGTATTTAAACTTACATTAAAATTAAAAGGAAAAATTCAGTTCCTTAGTCTCACTAGCCATCTTTCAAGTGCTCAACAGTCACATGTAGCTTCATATTGGACAAAGCAGTTTTAGACACACATTACCTTTTCAAGGAATACCTTTGTGAGCATTCTAATCTGTTTCCATAAGATTTGTATTTATCTGTTCATTATACTTAACATATCACATTAGAAGTGTGTGAGGGTTTTTGTTTTCTCTGTTGAGAAAGACTGTCCCTGAGCTAACATCTGTGCCAATCTTCCTCTATTTTGTATGTGGGATGCTGGCACAGCATGGTTTGATGAGCGGTGTGTAGGTCCGCACCCAGGATCCAAACCTGCAAACTCCAGGCCACTGACATGAAGTGCACGAACTTAACCACTACACTACTGGGCCGGCCCCCAAGGGTTTCTGTATCTTTTCTTGGAATCAAACTATGGGACATTAAAGGCATCACTCTTATTCACCTCCCCGTCTCCAGAACCTGGTACCATTCCTGACCAAGAGTGGCCTGGGCAAGTTGTTACATTTAGTAAATAGATGAGTAGTGTAGTGGGTTTAATAGTGGCCTCCCAAAAAGATATGTCCAAGTCCTAACCCCCAGAACCTGTGAAGGTGACCATATTTAAAATAAGGGTCTTGGGGCTGGCCCCGTGGCCGAGTGGTTAAGTTCGCGCGCTCCGCTGCAGGCGGCCCAGTGTTTCGTTGGTTCGAATCCTGGGCGCGGACATGGCACTGCTCATGAAACCACGCTGAGGCAGCATCCCACATGCCACAACTAGAAGGACCCACAACGAAGAATATACAACTATGTACTGGGGGGCTTTGGGGAGAAAAAGGAAAAAATAAAAAATCTTAAAAAAATAAAATAAAATAAAATAAAATAAGGGTCTTTTCAGATGTAATTAAAGTAAGGATCTTGAGATGAGATCATCCTAGATTAGGGTGGGCCCTAAGTTCAATGACAGGTGTCTTTATGAGACAGAAAAAGAGAAGACAGACAGAGATACACAGAGAAAAAGGCCATGTGAAGACGGTGGCAGGGAATGAAGGGCAGCCACAAGCTATGGAACACCAAGGATTGCCAGCAGCCACCAGAAGCCAGGAGAGAGGACTGGAACGGATTCCCTCTCAGAACCTCCAGAAGGAGCCAACTCTACTGACACCTTGATGTCAGACTTCTGGCTTCTAGACCTGTGAGAGAATAAATTTTCTTTTTAGTCACCAGGTTTGGCTTAAAACCTGAAACAGAATTTATTAACAGAATCAGCAGGAAAAGGAACAAGTTTCCAATATCCAGAGACTCTCTTGAGAAAAAGTCTTCTAAAACATTTGCTTCCTACCCCTTTCTTTACCATCACTTTTGTCACGCAAATCCCCCATAAACCACTACTGCAAGACACATCTACAAGCTGTGTAGCCTTAAGTTACTAACCTTCTATTTGCCTGTTTCCTCATTTGTAAAACAGTGGTGGTGATATTACTGATGTTACACTCACCACAAGGGAGGTATTCTTAGACTATATTTCAATTGCTGTTACTTCAACATGGTCCTAAGGGGTTTAACCAATAAATCATTTTACAGTTTTATACCTTGATCTGTGATCCATTCTGAGTTAACATACAAGGTATGAGGTTTCAGCTGGGCCTCTTTTATTTGCATATGGGTATCAGCACTTATTTGTTATTCCAACACTTATTTGTTAACGACTATCCTTTTTCCACTGAATTCCTACAATTTTATCAAAATTCAATTGGCCATATTTGTGTCAATTTCTGGATTCTAGCCTGTTCCACTAATCTATCCTTTCACCAGTACCATGCTAGACTGATTCCTATACCTTTACAGTAAGTCTTTTTTTTTAAAGATTGGCACCTGAGCTAACATCTGTTGCTAATCTTTTTCCTCTTCTCCCCAAAGGCCCCAGTACACAGTTGTACGTTCTAGTTGCAGGTCCTTCTAGTTGTGCTATGTGGGCGGCCGCCTCAGCATGGCCTGATGAGTGGTTCTAGGTCCGCGCCCAGGATCCAAACCAGCAAAACCCTGGGCTGCAGAAGCGGAGCACGGGAACTAAACCACTCAGCCACGGGGCTGGCCCCTACAGTAAGTCTTAACATTCAGTAGTGTGATTCTGCCATCTTTATTCTTCTTTTTCAAAACAGTTTTGGCTATTCAGTTCTTTCTTTCATTATATACTGCTTCTCTTTATCTCTGGTAATTTTCATTGTTCAGAAGTCTACTTCATCTGATATCAATACAGCCACTTCAGGCTTCTTTTGTTTACTGTTTGCACGTTATATCCTTTTCCTTCTCTTTATCTTTAAAATGATCTATATAGACTTTCTTATAGATATTGAGTCTTTTCTTAAATACATCTAACAATCTCTGTCATTTAATTGGTATGCTTATGCCATTTATGTTTCATGCCAAAAAGAGTTAACATAGCAGGCCTGAGCCTACTGTCCTTAGAAAGGCCTGCTTACAAGGCTGGCCCTTGGCTGGCACCTGAGAACGGGCCTGATAAACAGCTGCCCACACTCATTTAAACTTTCCCTAAATGATAAGAGTGGCTTACTGTGCCTAAATCAACAAACAATGTGGTATATGCTGAACACCTGCTTTCCTTCTGGGCATCTGGAATTTCAGTGACTGCCATCAGTCACACAGAAACTCTGTGCCTCCATAACGGACCCCCGAGAAAGACCCAGGACTCCTAGTCTCTGGTGAGCTTCCCTGGTAGAGAACACTTCACACAAGTTGTTGCAACTTGTTGCTGGGGGAATTAGTGCATCCTGTGTGATTCCACTAAGAGAGACTCTGGGAAGCTCACGTCTGGCTTCCTCTGGACTTCACCCCACGCATCTTTTTTCCCTTTGCATCCTTATGCTGTAATAAATCTTGGCCACAAGTATGTCTATATCCTGAGTCCTGTGAGCTTTTCTGTAAAAAATAATTTATTTTAATTTGATAACAAAAATTTTAGTTAAATGTTTCACTTAGCAAAACACACCTAAAATGAACAGTAAAAAGAGAGCTTTAAATTAAGGCTTCACAATTTCATATAATCACAAAGACCAGAACCTTACAGTATTAGTATTATGTTTCAATTTTCAAATATAATTGCAAAATCTTAACTTACCTTAAAGGATTATAAACGAAAAAAAGAATAAAATGAAAAAAATCAATTTTTTTTAAAATTATGGATCTAACAACTTTAAACTAATTTTTCAAAAGCACATTTCTCGAATGTGTTTAGAACAACATGGTATAAAAGTTGTATTTCACATAACTGAAATTTCTTCAGTATATACATATAGTGCTAAGGTATTCTACTACAATATAAATTGAAATAAGCTAACAATGCAAGAAGTACTTTGAGGCATTACAAAACACTGAAAAGAAAATTTTTTTTAAGTACTGATTTCCCAAGTTCATGGCACGAATGTGCTACACAGCTTCCACTTCTGTAATAGCAGCAGTTCATTGTTCCTGGGTTCCCTATATAAGGTTAGACTGAAATCAGTGGAATTTTCCTATAAAACTAGCTGTATCAACTTGAGCTGTCTTGACTAATACTTTATGTGTCACTATGCTTCAATATCCACCTGCTTCAGTTCTATGGGACTTGAATACTTCAATATATCTGTGTCCCATGGTTCCTCCGTCTTTTTTCAGGGCCATTTGATATAATCTTCCCATTAAAGTTAACAAAAGATGAAATGATCACCTGATGCCCATCTTCAATTTTGGAAATTCTGCACATCTCAGCAGACAGCACCAGGGTGAGCTGGTCATCAATCCTCCATTGCCTTAAGGACCAAGCATCAGGGACACTTGACAGGGCAGGCATCAAACTAGCTTGGCTACAACATTTTATGGCTGAAAACAAAGCAAAAACAACATAATTTTTCATTTAATATATAAAACAAGGATATGTAATAAGCATCACTTTCCCCACAGTTATAGAGGAGGAAGGTAATAATGACTGAAATTATATAGAGAGACTTAAGAATACCAAATGTGTTTTAAAAGTGAGATTTAACCCCAAGTCTCTCTGATTCCAAAGCTTGTACAAATACCCTCATCCCACCTACAAGCATTATCTAATACTACTAATAGAGTGTGCACAATTGAACTATTACTAACAGTGTGCACAATTAAACAAAATCAAAACGGCACTCAGAACACATATTGCAGTAGGCCCTCTGACCAAAAAACCTAGAAAAATGACAAAAGATATTTCAAAAATATAAATGGGTACCATTGCTGGGAAATGAGAAGGGTCACCCTCAGTGGACATGGAATTTTGAGTAATTCAGTAAAGATGGAATGACCACAGAGTTAGATCCATGATCCCGAACCTATAGGACACGACAGGTGGAAAAGATGCAAGAAGCTCCAGGAACAGTCCGAGTTCTGGGCTCCCTTCTCCTTGTGTTCAGAGGGCTGGAAAGCAGCTGTGGGTCCACTCCTAGGCTGGCACAGTGAGTGTGACCAGTGAGGCAGTAAAGTGTCCTTGGTGTCTGGCAGGAGCCAGGATAATTTTGGAACCCCACATCATTATCATCTCCTGGCACCCATAACCCACACCACATCCCATCCTATTACCCATAAAGGGTGTAGATAAACAGAGTACTTAGAGTCAGGCCAGCAGAGACTCTCACACAACATATGAGGATAACCAACACCCCAAAGAGCATCACCCAACTGAAAAAACAAAGGTTAACTGAAGAAAACTAAGCCAATACAGCAAATAGGAGATTTTGAAAGATGTATGCCTAATATATGCAGAGAAATATGAGAGATTAGGACAACCTGTAAAAGAAGAAATATCCTTAGTGAAAAAGAACAATTCGTCTTGGATATTAAAAAGTGTCAAAATCTGAAAAAGAAAATGCTTACAATATTAAGGAAGTAGGAGAACAGAGGAAAATTTGTAGAGTGAAATGGTGAACTGGAAGACCTAGTCAATGATCTCAAATGTGGAGCAAAAGAAAAAAGTGTGAGCTTTAGTATTGGGAGTTTAGTATTTAGTATTGGTTATAATTTCTAATATAATTTCTAGTAACCAACTGAATGTTCTAGAAGGAGAAAAAAGAGAATAAATTGGGGGTAATACTCCAAGAATAGTAAGATAATTTCTCCAAATTGGAGGAAAATATGAGTCCATATATTTTATGTATTACTATATGACTAAAGAAGGAGGATAAATATGATTCAGATGCCTTGAACATACTGGGAATACAAATATTGTCAAGTTAAGGCACAGGTGCCTTATAATGTCATGATAAAATTTGGTAATTTGATTATAAGGAACTCCTCTGTAATAGTCTTAGTTCTAATAACCTCTTACATTTAACCAATAATACTGGTTTACTTGTTTGTGATAGGAGGCATATTTACATGGAGTGTGACTAATGATGGAAGCTGGAATTCACCTTGACAATCAAACCTTCTAATTTTTAACTCCTGTCTATGGCTTTAATAATTGTTATGATTAACAGAACCAGCAAAATAACTGCTCTAATGCCTTGTGGTCATAAGCAACCATCTGCTTTATCCTTATAACAAATTTTGGTTAAAATAAAAAATGAAGAATATATCACAATTTTTTAAACCACCCTTAGAAAATCAAAATTTTTGACAGTTCTAGAAAGGAAGCAGAATCACATCAGCAACAATGTTTGCAAGAATACAAGACAGCAGAGAGTTCCACACACTAAGGGAATATAATTTTTATCCTAAAATTCTCAATTAGAAAATAAATTAACCAATAAGGCCTAAATGCAGATTTATTTTGATCCATGAATACTATTTTTAAGAATTATTAGAGGATATAATCTATCAAAATAAAAAACTGATTGTAAAAGGAAAATATGATGCAAATAAACAATAGTTATAGAAGAAAAGTATACAACGTATTGCTAAGTCTAAATTAATATAGATTTTTAAAAATAAAATAAAATTCTAAAATTAAGATTGTAAATAATTTCCATATGGGATATACTGAATAGCAGGAGGCAGGATATGTGCATGCATAAACTATGAGCTAGCAATCCTGCTTGTAAGTGAAATGTGGGAAGGCACATTATAGTGGTAGATGAGCAGGCATCAGTAAGCAGCAGTCTGAATGGAATAACTATCACATACCAACATGTTTAGATGTGAAAATATTGTGCTGGGGGACAAATGAACAAATTCACCAGCAGGTTAGTTATGTGCATTGCAAATACATGCTCAGAAAACAAGTTATATACATAATTTGTATGTATATATATGCATATAATACATATATATACATAATATGTATATACAAATTATATACATAAATTCACATACAAATAAAAGGACATACATAATACAAATTAGAATTGTTGCCATGAGGTCAGAGAACGGAAATAGGAAATGGGGATTAAATGGAATAAACACGAGGCCAGCCCAGTGGTACAGTGGTTAAGTTCACATGTTCTGCTTCGGCGGCCCAGGGTTCGCCAGTTTGGATCCTGGGTGCAGACATGGCACCACTTGGCAAGCCATGCTGTGATAGGCATCCCACATATAAAGTAGAGGAAGATGGGCACAGATGTTAGCTCAGGGCCAGTCTTCCTCAGCAAAAAGAGGGGCATTGGCAGCAGATGTTAGCTCAGGGCTAATCTTTCTCAAAAAAAAAAAAAATCAAAAAAATAAAATTTAAAAAAAGGGAATAAATGCATAAATATAACAAAATGGACCACAGAGTGTTATAAAACTAAGAAAAAAATATTCATTCACCATTCTGTACTCCAGTCCAAATTTTAAAACAGATAAATAACAAAAAGATTTACGTAAAAAATAAAAACAAAATACAGAGGACTTCCACTCCTAGGCAAGATGGAGTAAGTATGAGGGACCAGATTAACCTTCCCACCTAAAATGATCAAAAAAATTGACAAAACATAGGGAAAACAATTTTCCAAGACAATGGACATCAAACAACAAAGGAGAGAAAGAAAACAAATGAGATGAGCCCTAAAATTTTTTTCTTTTTCCTCCCCAAAGCCTCAGTACATGTTGTATATACTAGTTGTAAGTCGTTCCAGTTCTTCTATTAGAGCTGCTACCACAGCATGGCAACTGACCCATGGGTGGTGTGGTTCTATGACCAGGAAGCAAACCCGGGCCGCCAAAGTGCTGAGCACCAACCTTTAACCACTAGGCTATGAGGGCTGAAATGAGTCCTACAATTGCCCCAACTTACTGCCTTGAGAAGTTTTTAGACTGTGTTGCTAGGAGAAAAAACTGAGGCAGAGTCTGGTGGACCCCCTCAGTTGAAGAGAGAGATCTGAGAGTCCAGGGAGACCAAGGCAGCTAGCGTTCACAGAACAGACTACCAGAGAGGAGAGAGCTACAAGGAGAGAAAACTCCAGAGATCTGCAGAGGTTCCCCCTTGAGCAACTGGCAGAGCGCTGATCAGCATGTCTATGTAAGGAAACTACCCAGGTCTGGGGAAAGAACCATTCAAAAGCATTTGAGGGAACAGTGACTAGTGCTCACCCAGGGCCTTGAATAGTGCCTGTCCCAAGGTAGCAGACAGGAAAACTTCATAATTCATGGCCCATTGGGTAGAGTACTCAGGAAGATCTTGCCTCAGTAGTAGGGAATAACTAACGCTAGACTGAGCCCTGCCTTGGACCTGCCTAACAAATCTCACAAAAATGAATACCAAAAACAATCAAACTGTTTTCAAGTAACTTAACTATATCCCAGAATAAAGCTCAAAAAGATTTACAGGAATACAAAATATCCAGCACTCAGCAAAGTAAAATTCACAGTGCCTAATATCCAATAAAAGATTACCAAGCACGAAAACAGGCAAGAAAATATGATCTATAACGGAGAGAATAATGAATGAATTGAAACTGACTCACAACTGACACAGATCTAAGAATTAGCAGAAAAGGACTTAAGCAGAATTACTATAACTGTACTCTATGTGTTCAAAAAGTTAAGTTCAGGCATGAAAGATATAAAAACACCAAGTCAAACTTTTAGAAATAAAAACTATAATGTCTGAGATGAAAAATACATTAGATGGAATGAAGAACAGATCAGACATTGCAGAAGAAAAGATTAGTGAACTTAAAGACAATGAAGTTCATTTCTCAACCCGCAAAATGGAAAGAACATCTGTGAGCTGTGCGATGACTTTAAGCAGACTAATAGATAGACAACTGGAGGAGGGGACAGAAAAAACATCTGAAGAAATGATGGCCTAAAACTTTCCACACTTACAAAGAACTACAAACCTACAGTTCTAAGAAGCTCAACAAACCCTAAACAAAAGAAACATGAAGAAAACTATACCAAAGAATACCATAATCAAATTGTTCAAGACAAATGATTAAAAAAAAGGTTGGGGCCGGCCCCATGGCTGAGTGGTTAAGTTGGCGCACTCTACTTTGGCGGCCAAGGGTTTCACTTGTTAGGATCCTGGGCCGGGACATGGCACCGCTCACCAGGCCATGCTGAGGCAGCATCCCACATAACACAACCAGCGGCACTCACAACTAGAATCTACAACTAAGTACTGGGGGGCTTTGGGGAGAAGAAGAAGGGAAAAAAAAAGATTGGGAACAGATGTTAGCTCGGATGCCAATCTTTAAAAAAAAAAATTAGGGGCTGGCCTGGTGGCACAGTGGTTAAGTGCACACATTCCGCTTTGGCGGCCCAGGGTTTGCCGGTTTGGATTCTGGGTACAGACATGGCACCTCTTGGCAAGCCATGCTGTGGCAGGCGTCCCACATAATAAAGTGGAGGAAGATGGGCACGAATGTTAGCTCAGGGCCAGTCTTCCTCAGCAAAAAGAGGAGGATTGGCGGCAGATGTTAGCTCAGGGCTAATCTTCCTCAAAAACAAAAATATTAAATCAGTCAGAAAAAACTAACATGTTAAAGAACATACATAAAGACGACATCAGATTTCTCACTGGAAACAATCCAAAAGAGAAAACAGTAGAGTGACAACTTTAAAGTACTGAAAGAAAAAACTGTCTAATTCTAGAGATAGCAAAAATATCTTTCAAAAGTGAAGGCAAAGCTCCAGTTCAGGATAAGATGAAGTAAATACTACTTCATATCTACTAAGCACAGATAAATATCCTGAACATTATATAAATAAACATAACAAAACAAAGGTGGAAAGAAAATGGGAGACCAAGACGGGATCTCGGAATCCAGGAAATTACATGTTGAGTTCCCTGGGTTTTCTTTTTGCCTTATATATTCCAGACTGAGTGTTAGAGAAGCCAGCAATCTGAAAATGTCAATAGGTACAGATTTTTAAAAGCCTAAGAGAAGCCTGCTCTTTCGAGCCAAAGGATGAGGAAAGGGGCAACCCTGCAAGACAAAAAAACCTTTAGACAATAACCACCCTACTCTGGCCAAACTCCACAGAAAAAAAGTGTGACGCCATCCCCACCCATATTATTAGCCTTATTAGCAAAGCCTAATAAGAAGCGCAGCCTCACCAGGCTGCAACACAGCACATCTCACCCTCCCGGCCAAGGTGCTGTCATTTAAGGTCCAGTAAGAAACCTGACAGCTACCCCAGTCCACTAGAATGAGGCACCCTCCCATTCCCCATTCCCAGACTGTCAACAGAGGCCAAGAAGAGAAACTGGACTTCCACCCTACCTGGCAGTAATAAAATAGCACATTCCTTTCCCTTGCCAGTGTGGCGTCAGAGAAGACCTGCTAAAAACAGATTTAAGTAAGTCTCATGAAATTGCTCAAAATGTCCAGGATCCAATTAAAAAAAATCACCACACCAAGAACCAGGAAAATACCCACTTGAATGAGAAAAGAAAACCAAAAAGACATCAACACCAACGTCTGGAATACCTGACAAGGATTTTAAAGCAGCCCTCACAAAAATGCTTCAATGAGCAATTAAGAACGTGTTTGAAACAACTGAAAAAGTACAACACAGCAAAGAAAAAGAAGATTTAAAGAACCAAGTAGAAATTCTAGAACTAAAAAATTTAATCACCAAAATAAAAAACTCACTAGATGAGCTCAAAAGCAGAGTAGAACCAATTGAGGGGTAAAAAAATCAGGGAACTTGAACACAGAACAATAAATACTACTCGATCTGAATGACAGAGAGAAAATAGAGCAACAAAAACGAACAGAGCCTCAGGAACCTGTGGGACTGTAGCAAAAGACCTAACATTCATGTCATGGGAGTTCCAGAAGGGAAGGAAAAAGAATGTGGGGCTGGAAAGTATCCAAAGAAATAGTGACTGAAAATATTCCAATTTTGGCAAAACAACCTCAAAGAGTAACACGGGAAAACTATAAAGAACTCTACTCACATAAATTTGGCAACTTAGATGAAATGTACTAATTCCTCAAAAAGCTACTACCACAGCTCACCCAACCCAAATAATTTGAATAGCCCTATAATTATTAAAGAAATTGAATTTGTAATTTAAAACTCTCCCCAAAATCTCCAGACTCAGATGGTTTCACTGGAAAGCTATACCAAATATTTAAAGGAGAACTAAAACCAACTTTAAACAATCTCTTTCAGAAAACAGAAGAGGAGGAAACACTTCTCCGGGTCATTTAATGAGGTCAGTATTATACCCTGACACAAAACCCAAAGACATGGGAAAAACAAAGAAAAACTAGACCAATATCCCTCATAAATACAGATGCTAAATCCTTCAGAAAATATTATCAAATAGAATTCAGTAATATAGAAAAACAATTATACACCACGACCAAGTAGAGTTTGGAATATGCAAGCCTGGTTCAACATTTGAAAATCAATGTAATGCAGCACGTCATCAGGTTAAAGAGGAATTATATGATCATATGAACTGACACAAAAAAATTTGACAAAATGCAACGTCCCATTCATGATAAAAACTCTCAGCAAGTTGGAAATGGAGGGGAACCACTTCAACTTGATAAAGAGCATCTATAAAAACTACAGCTAACACACATAATGGAGAAAAACTGCATGCTCCTCCCTAAGACTAGGAAGAAGGCAAGGACGTCCACTTCACCACTCTAATTCCACATCGTATTGTAAGTCCTACTCAGTGAAGAAAGACAAGAAAAGGAAATAAAAGGCATATGGATTGGAACAGAAGACGTACAACTAACTACCTCTACCTGCAAATGGCACGGTGTGCCACATAAAAAAACCCAAGAAACGTACAAAAAAATTCCTCGAACTAATAAGTTAAGCACATAAGACTAACAAGATCAACATAAAAATCAATTATATTTCTACATACTAGCAATAAAACATGTGGAAATTTAAATTAAAAATATAATACCAGTTATGATAGCTCAAAAAATTAAAATACCTTAGGTATCTAACAAATCTAACAAAACATATGCAGGGCTTGTATACTAAAAATTATAAAATGCTTATGAAAGAAATCCAAGAAGATCTAAGTAAATGAACATATTGTGTTCACAAATTGAAAGACTCACCATAGTAAAGACAGATGTCAATTCCCCTTCAAAATGACACACAGGTTTGACACATTTCCTATCAAAATCCCAGCGATATTTTTGAGAGAAACAGACAAACTTAATGAGGCAAACTTAATTAAGGCAAAGGAACTAGAACAGCCAAACAATTTTGAAAAAGGTGAATAAAGTTGAACTCCTACACAATTTTAGAAATCAGCATAAAGTTACAATGAAGACAGTACAGTTATTGATGAAACAATACACATATAAATCAACAGAACAGACTAAAGAGTCCAGATCTAGACCCACACAAATATGGTCACTTGATTTTTTACAGTGGAGCAAAGGCAATTCAATGGAGAAAATAGTCTCTTTAACAAATGGTGCTGGAACAATTGTATACCCATATTGTATATACATATCACACCTCATTAAAAAACAAAAACAAAAAAACTCAAAATGAATCTTTCATCTATATGTAAATCTAAAAGTGTAAAACTTTTAAAAAAAACAATATAGGTGAAAAATCTTCAAGACCTAGTGTTACACAAAGAGGTCTTAGATGTAACACCAAAAGCAAGATCAATAAAGGAAAAAACTGACAAACTTGGCTTCATCAAAATTAAAAACTTTTGCTCTGCAACACTGTTAAGAGAAGATAAACTACAAACTGGAAGAAAATTTTGTAAATCACACATCTGAACCTATATTTACAAAGTATAAAAAACTGTCAAAACTCAACAGGAAGGAAACAACCCAATTTTTTAAAATGGGAAAACATTTGACCAAATATTTTACAAAGGGATATTGGGATGACAAATAAGCTCATGAAAAGATAATCAACATTATTAGCCATTAGTGAAATGTAAATTAAAGCCAGGATAAAATATGGTATGTACCCCTATAGAATGGCTAAAATAAATATTTTAAAATTTTTAAGTTTCAATTTTCAAGTGCTAGTTGAAGATGCAAAGCAACTGGAATTCTTATAAATGCTAATGGGAATGTAAAGTAGGACAGACACTGGAAAAATGTGGTAATTTCTTATAAAGTGTAATATTTACTCACTATATAATATAGCAATCCCACTGGGGTTAAGGTGGTAAACTGTACAACCATTTTAGAAAGTGTCCTTATATGATGAAGTGGGCAAACCCTATGACTCAGGAATTCGATCCCAGGTATAGAGCCTAAAGTATGTCTGGCAGATGTGCCCTCTGGCCACCACCCGCTGGTTCAAAGCACCACTGTTTATAATATCCCAAACTGAAAACCAATACGTCCTTGAATAGAATAGTGGAGAAAAAAATTATTGCCTGCTTGTTAAATGGGATACTATAAAACAGCTAAAAAATACTATAGCTTTATGCCTGGTCTTGGAATGATCCTTTGAAGACAACAGACAAGGCTGATTAACAAAAGAAAGGCACTGAAGAAAACATAGAGTATAAAACAACTTCTATATAGAATCCAAGTACATGCAAAACTATTCAATACATTTTTTCCTGGGATACATACAATTTTAGTGTAATTATAAAGAAAAGCAAGTAATTGACAAGGCTAAAATTCAAGACAGTGACGGGGAGGGAGCTGTGATGACTGGAACTACAAAAAAGGTCATAAGCGTAGAGTTCTATTAAGTTCTCTTAAGATTAGTGATGGATACACAGATCTTGAGTTGAATAGTATTCTTTACACCTTCGAGATAGGTTTTATAATTTCTCTCTTATATGTCATATCTCTTATTTTTAAAATGGGAAAAGGGGCCAGCCCGGTGGCACAGCGGTTAAGTTCACATGTTCCGCTTCTCGGAGGCCAGGGGTTCGCCAGTTTGGATCCCGGGTGCAGACATGGCACCATTTGGCAAAAGCCATGCTATGGTAGGCATCCCACGTATAAAGTGGAGGAAGATGGACATGGATGTTAGCTCAGGGCCAGTCTTCCTCAAAAAAAAAAGGGAAAAAAATAACTACACACAAAAATCTTGATCAAAAAGAAAATACATGAGCCTGAGACAAAGCCCTGGACCCACCCCTACAACCTGCTGAATTTAGGCTCATTCCAAGATGAGGTGTCAAAAAGCCTGGTGGCATAGTAGTTAGGTTCACCCACTCTGCTTTGGTGGCTTTGGGTTCAGGGGTTTGTCCCAGTATGGACCTACACACGGCTCATCAAGCCACGCTGTGGCGGCATCCCACATGAAAAATAAAGGAAGACTGGCACAGATGTTGGCTCAGTGACAGTCTTCCTTGAGCAAAAAGAGGAGGATTGGCAACAAATGTTAGCTCAAAGTCAATCTTCCTCACCAAAAAAAAAAGGAACCAGTGCAAAATATAGTCAAGGGTACGACTAGAAAAAGGGAAAGAAAAACAAATGGCTGAGCACGTACATGCAGCAGCAAAATGACCAGGAAGCAAAGCAAATCAATGAGGAAATACTTCAGATCTAAGTATTCAAATTCAGTGAGGCTGATGAAGGAAGAGCACAGAGAAGAGATGCAAATACAATAGGAAGAAATTAAACTTCTGAGGAAGTCCAAAGGTTTGAAAATATTTCCGCAGGAAATGGAGAGAAGAGGTTTTGAGTAACAAAGCCTTGTACAAATTTGTGACTTTAAATATGTGAGTGTATTGCCTTAAGAAATAAAAGAAAATAAAACTAAAGTAAAAAGAGCCTCTTTCCCACCACGTCTCAATACCCTTAAAGGGGTTCTTGAAGGCTGGTGCAGATGTCTCATCCTTCCAGGTCCTGGGATTACCACCCGTCCAGGACTCGCCCGACATCCCTGCCCTAAGGGACGGGAGTCCTCAAACTCGGCCCCTTCTGGCTCTCCTTGTCTCGGTCTCCCCAGGTGGGCTGGCGACTCCCCGACTAGAGCTAAGGATCCTCTTGGCTCCCTCCGCAAGGACTCCCCCTGCCCCATCCCAAATCTCGGCCTGTCCGTGCTCACCCCCAGAGAGCTCAGTCCCCAGTCGGTTCCGGGTGCGCGGCCCTCGGCTTCGGACTCGCCGTCCGTCCAGCCCCTCACCTCGGGCTCCGAGCCTCTGCGCTCCCGCTCTTCCTCACACCCGGCGCCTTGTCGTTTCCCTGAGCACCTAGAGGAGGGTGGAACGCGGGGGACTTGGCATTTGTAGCTGATGCAGTTGAGGCTTGTTTACCATCACCATGGAAACCCCTGGCGGCGCGCCCTGAGCGGGGCTCCCGAGGGGCGGAGTCAGGCGCGCGGCAGGCCCGAGTCCACAACTCCCGCTCGTCGTGCGCACGCGGCGCTTCCGGAAGCCCTTGCGTGCCCGGTCGCTACTCGGCCCTCCGCCCCAGCACTCGGGAGCAGCAGCCCCAGGTCCCCGCGGCCCGGCTCTGCTTCCAGGTTCTCGCCAAACCCCTAGCTTCTTCTCCTGGAAGATGCAGCACTTCCTACTTCCAGGACGAAGCCGGAAAGACGCAAAGACCGCGGCAAGGCGGGGCCTCCGCGGCGGCCGGCCAAAGATGGGGCCGCGAGGGCACCATCGTGACGCACCGGGAGCGGAGCTGGGGATTGGCCGGCGGGCGCAGGGCATGCGGGGCGGGGCGGTGCCGGGAGGGGCGCGGCGGGACTCCGGCGATCCTGGAGGGGAGGGTGTGTTGAGTGCTCCTGAGCCCCTGAAAATACTGACTGCGAGAGGCGCTCAAACGGTGAGCCCAAAGGACGCGTGGATTAAAGACCATCGTTTGAGAAGAAATGAGAGTCGTTTCCTGCCGAGGAAGAAATAGGGAACCGAGAAACCGGAGACAAAAAAGGCGGCTGCGAGGGCAGAGCTTGAGCAGGGGGTGCAGGCTGTGCTCCCAGCTCTTAGGTCGCCTACTCCGCACCGTTAAGTCGCCCCACCTTCCCGTTCCTCCGAAAGCCAGGACTTTGGCCTTGGGCCTGGTCCTCAGGGACAAAGTGCTGCGACAAAGGATGTCACCACCAAGACCTTTACTGCTGGGGAAACTCGAGACGGTTCAAAGTCATTTGGGTTCGTGCTACGTCCAGGCTGTGTTTTTGCTCTAAACAGAACAGGTTGGACTTGCCAGACCTTGGTGAGGAGGAGTTAGGCAGATGTACACAGCCGGAATTAGCTGTATCAGGGACCAAGAATTGTCATATTTCTGTAGCAAAAGCTCCTAAGCAACTTCCTTTTGCTTTCCATCTTAATCATCATCAGGTGCAGCACTGTTATGGCAAAAAGCCTCCCTAAGAGCCGCGGTTCGTAGCTGGCCTGGATTCCCTGATGAACATAAACAATGTCATAGAATATTGACATCAGATGAGGTCTCTGACAGAATGGAAGAAGAAAATAAGACTGATCATGCGTAAACAGATTAAAAAAAAAAGACACTGTGCAACCACAAAAGGATGACCAAACAGCTTTCCGCAGCTAACACGAGTGACTACTGCTTTTCCACTGACAACTCTAGCCCTGCTCCATTCCTCCTACTTTCTAGATTAAGATAATCATTGAATTGCCCCTGCTTTCTAACAGTATCCAATCCAGAACAGACCCATTTCCTTGGACCCTCCCCAAAATCACCTAACACCAGTCCAAATACTATAATAAGCCCGCTTTAGCACTCCTTTCATGAGACGCCCACCCCATGGTTCCCCATGGTGTGAGGTCTTCCACTCTGCAGCAACTAATAACCCTTCATTGCCAGACAATAAGTATGTCCTTGGTAGTCTGACCGGTGGGCACTGCCAGTATGAATTAACTTTGATATTTATACATGAATTATACGTAACTCATACACCAAAAAAAAAAAAACAACACCCTAGAGCCTATACTTTAATGAGAAATCAAACATTGTGAATGGTAAAATGGGACGAGATCTTGGTGTATAAAAAGCTTATATGCTAAGTGCAATGTGGGATTCCGGATGGGCTCCTAGAACAGTACAAGGACATTAATGATAAAATCAGGTTAAAGTCTGTAATTTAAGAGTATTGTGCCAATGTGAATTTCTCAGATTTGACAAATGTGCCATAGTTATATCAGACATTAAGTATAGGAGAAATGGTGAAGAGTATACAGGAGCTCCCTATCTTTGCAACTATTCTGTAGATTTAAAATTACTCCAAAATAAACATTTTTTAAAAAAAGAAACAAAAACCTCGTATGCACAATTTAATCTGAAAGGAGGAGACTTATTTTTGCTTTTGACTGGGGTGGTGGGAATGGTTATTGCATCTTGTGGTGCCCTGGTTTGAGTGGCAGAAATATAGTAACAATCACAGCTCTTCTGCCTCAATTCCAGCCTCTGGCTCTTCCCTTCTCAACATTTCAGGGTTCTTCCCTGGGTCCCCACACACCACCTCAGCCCCTCTGGGCATGTAGCCATCAGTCAGTGAAAGTGATCACACCTGGTCTAGGTCTTGCCCCACTATCTTGTTGTCATGTAGATGAAAGTAAGTCCTGATGGCTTTCAGAGTGGAAATAAGCTGTAATTGGGTAAGAACCACAAAGGTACAGGAGGAGAAGTTGTGTCAAGGCAGCATTGTCAAATCAAAGGAGAAGGAAGCAAGTGCCTCTTTCGACTCCAAACACATTAACACATCTCCTGAGCTTTCCTTGGTGTGGCCTTATCTCACAGCCCCCAGCATTCACCCCAGACTCAGGAGTTAATTGACACTGT
Source organism: Equus caballus (assembly GCF_041296265.1). Taxonomy (NCBI): domain Eukaryota; kingdom Metazoa; phylum Chordata; class Mammalia; order Perissodactyla; family Equidae; genus Equus; species Equus caballus. The sequence continues at coordinate 82,407,057 of NC_091684.1, forward strand.
AATGGAAGGCATCAGGCTCTGATACACCAACAAAACAAAATAGGATACCCAAGCCTGGACACTAGATAGTCACCAGGGGACTAGATAAAACAGGCCAGCTTTTGGCAGTAACAGTGGATAGAAGTTCATTATGTGGTGGGAGTGGAGGCTGCCTCTATAGCAGTGTGGTCCAATACAAATATAATGTGAGCCACGTAGGTGATTTTAAATTTTTCTAGTAGCCACGTTTACAAAAGTAAAAAGAGATAAAATTTTAATGTTTTTATTTGAGTCAACATATCCAAAATATCATTTCATATGTAATCAATATATAAAATTATCAATGAGATATTTCATATTCCTTTTTCTGTATTAAAACTTTGAAACGATATTTTCCACTTACAGCACATCTCAATACAGGTGCTAAATTTTATGGGAAATACTTAGACGTATATTTAGACTTCATAAAATTTACAGTTGAAAAAGTAGATTCACATATCCATATTGTTCCAAACATACTTAAAAGTTTTCTAATAACTGAATTGAGTATCAGTTTTTAAATTTAAGGTGAGGATGTGGAGAAATTGGAACTCTTGTGTGTTGCTGATAGAAATGTGAAATGGTGCAGCTGCTGTGGAAAACAAAACACTATGGCAGCTCCTCCAAAAATTAAAAAGAACTACCATATGATCTAGCAATTCCATTTTTGGATATATAGCCAAAAGAATTGAAAGCAAGCTCTCAAAGAGATATTTGTACACCAGTTGTTCATAGCAGCATTATTTACAATAATCAAAAGGTGGAAGCAACCCAAGTGTTCATTGACAGTTGAATGAATAAATAAAATGTGGTATATACATACAGTGGAATATTATTCTGTCTTAAAAAGGAAGGAAATTCTGAGACATGCTGCAACATGGATGCACCTTGAGGATATTATGTTATGTGAAACAAGCCAGTCACAAAAAGACAAGTACTGCATAATTCCACTTACCTGAGGTATCAAAAGTAGTCATATTCATAGAGCCAGAAAGCAAGATGGTGAAGTTGCCAGGGACTAGGGGGAGGCAGGAGATGGGGAGTTGTTTTCTAATAGGTAGAGTTCCAGGTTTTCAAGATGAAAAGAGTATGGAGATTAGTTATACAGCACTCAATGTACTTAACACTACCAAACTTAGAAATGGTTAAGATGGGGCTGGCCCGGTGGCACAGTGGTTAAGTTCGCACGTTACGCTTCGGTGGCCCGGGGTTCACCGGTTCGGATCCCACTGCTTGGCAAGCCATGCTGTGGTAGGCGTCCCACATATAAACTAGAGGAAGATGAGCACGGATGTTCGCTCAGGGCCAATCTTCCTCAGCAATAAGAGGAGGATTGGCAGCAGATGTTAGCCAAGGGCTAATCTTCCTCAAAAGCAAAAACAAAAAAATAGAAATTGTTAAGATGGTAAATTTTATATGGAGTATTTTACCACAATTAAAATAAAAAGTCAGGTCCTCAGTGGCACTATTCCAGTGCTCAGCAGCCCTGTGTGGCCAAATGTCCCCCTTATCACACAGTGCAGCTTTAGACTAAGAGAAAGAAGGAACTGAAATCCTACTATCTTCAACTGCCTCTCTGAATGGGCAGCCCCGGCTCTGTCTCTGCTTGGAGCCCCTACCTTTCTTTACTCCGCCTGGAGGGTCAGAACCTCTTACCTAAATCCTAGGTGTAGTAAATACTCACATTAATTACTTCAGAATAAGCTTCAGTTTCTTTTAGGGGGTTTCCCTTTTGTGCAGAAAGAAGTGCAGGATTCTAATATGTTAGCCATCCACTTAACCCCGTGGGTGTAATATTTCTCAGACGGGAGGCACAGGAAACTTCCTCTAACTCCAATTTTCACCCCATAGAATTTATCCCAAAATGGATTCTTTCACACTGAAATCAATGTGATGCAACCTCTAAGCTTTGAAAGTAACTATATAAAGTTGTCTCACTTGTGAATGGCGCAGAGATTTGAAACCCCAGGGCCAGAGGAGAGAAGGAGCAATGGGAGGCATCATCAAGGTTTGCTCTTGACTTTCCCTCTAGGGCTTAAGTGTGGTTGGCTCTTATTTACAGTTTTTAGTACAGTTTAGGTTCCTAACAAGTGCTTAATATGTATTTTAGACAAGGATTGAGTTGTGTTGTTTTATAGTAATGTTTGTATTTTATTACCATGTGATTTAATCAAATTTTCTCTTGTCAAAGTCTTTTTAGTTACATGTGGCTCTTGAGAATTTTTATTCTTTTCTGAAAAGGCATAATGTATATCTTATCAGACTTGTCATACATTATGCCTTTTCAGAAAAGAATAAAAATTCCTCAGCTGGGTGGTAAGCTCTCTAAACGCAAGGACAGAACAATTTGCTTCTCTTTATCTTCCATACCGTTAAGCACAGGGCTCAAATAAGTTCTCACTAAGTATTTGCTGATTTCTGGAAATGCTTTTTATGTAGATATTCCTGTGTTTTAAATGAAATTATCCAGTTTTAATTAACAAGGGTTAAATGTCTTTGTTGCTCAACAGCAATCAAGGGCAGGGACCAAGTTCAGCTTAGCTACTGCTGTAGCCAGAGCAGCTGGCACGGTACCCTGCCTGAAGGAAGGACTCAAGTAGTGTTGAGTTAAACTGCTTTAAAATGAATAGATAGGGGCCAGCCAGTGGCTTAGTAGTTAAGTTCATGTGCTCTGCTTCAGTGGCCCAGGGTTCGCAGGCCTGGGTCCTGGGCACAGACCAAGCATCACTTGTCAAGCTACACTGTGGCGGCATCCCACATAAAATAGAAGAAGATTGGCACAGATGTTAGCTCAGTGACAATCTTCCTCAAGCAAAGAGAGGAAGATTGCCAACAGATGTTAGCTCAGGGCCAAGCTTCCTCACACCCACACAAAAAGAATAGATAATTGCATTTATTAATACTTAGGAAGAACTCTCATATAAAAATATTTTGTGTTAAAAAATAGAGCAAAAGTGAGACTTTCAACATCCTCTCAGATTTTGTAAACATAAAGGCACATTTAAGGGGCACAATTGCCTGAATGCATTCAGCACCAGGAAGAGCCATGCTCACAGGAGCTCAGCCACAAAAATGGGGCCTGTCAGGTGTGGTCAGGATGAACAAAAACCAACTTTGTGACTCTAAGTCAGTCAACATCCTGATAGGAAATGAAGAGTTTATAGTTCACATTTTCAGGAAATGCCAAACTGCTTTTCATTGCATTTACAGATTTCAGTAGATTTATTTATAGATTAAATATTCATGACTGCATTGTAGATTAAGTCCAGTGGCCCTCTCACTTAGAGGACAAAAGGAAGACCTTTACCAGTAGTAAGTTGCAGGTTGTCAATTAGCAGAAGTCAGATTGGTCAGGACAGAAGAGAAAGAGTGATGGTTCAGATCTCTTATTTCATGTTGAGGAGACTCAGCCCAGGGAAGTTAAGTAACTTTTCCAGTTACGCAAACAGTAAATGGTCGCACGGAAAGCCACAGTGCTTGGATCCCGTTCTAATGATCTTCCTCTTAAGCCAGGCTGATTCTTTGCTGTGTGTGTGTTCCTCTCTTTGCACAGTAGTCTGGGACTGTCAAAGTGACCATGTAAGCTGAAACCATGCAAATAGATCTTAATGCTTAATGGGGAAAAATTATTTTTCTGTGACCTTACAAATTTTTTGCTGAAACATTAAAAACTCTGACAGTTATAAGTGTTTTGAGAAATTAAAACAATACTAAAACTATTTACTTTATATTCTGTAACTTATGAGAAACTTTGAGAATTAAAGTGTTTTATTTGTAAAAGCTTATCAAGAGGAGTTTGAATAATACTTGCCACTTCTTTTCATTGTATAGCTTATGGTAAAGCAAGCATCTTTTCAGTGTCTTGGCCAATCGTCATACTCCGTTATAAATTTGGGTCAGCTTCCAATATTTTATCCTTTGCACTTTTAATGTCATGAAATGTCTCCAAGAATCCTTTGATGTGAAGCCTTTTGCCAGCATCACTTCCTCTAGGACACCTTCATCCTTTTTGTCACACTTTCCTCTTTATGTTGGTAATTTCCCCTTCAACAGCTTCCTCTGGCTGCAGATCTACAGCCTCTCCAACAGCAGCAGTGTCAACGTTCCCCGGGTCAGCTATTTCTTCTACAATTCAATTTACATTATATTCCAATTCCACTCCCAGCATTATCACTTTTCATTTGTTTGCTGCACTTTCATCTTTCTTGGTCAATTCCCTCTTTCTCTTATTCATTTTTGTAAAATGTCAGGTTTTACAAAAGAAACAAGAAGCAACACAACTGCATGTTTTTCTGTCCATGTGTGAACTAAATAACAGATTCACAGGGATCACTCACAGACTTTCAGAGAAATTATGTGACTGGTCAGTGATCAGGATGCACATTATTATTTTTGTATTGATTTGTGGCCTGAAGAGCTAGCAGCCAAGATTATACTTTATGCAATTTGTTAATATACTGCAGTAACGGAAATTTGAACTGTGCTGTTGGGGAACTAGTGTTATTTAATTAAACCATGGTAAGTGAAATTTGCGCATATAGGAACCCTACAAGTGGAGGCCTGGCTGTGTCCAAGTTCAATCTAGTAGAGAGTTTAAAAGGAACATAGACTCGAGGGTTCAACAGAGTGGTTTAAATCCAGATCTGCCACTTCCTGTCTGGATGATCTTGGACAAGTCCCTCACCTGTAAAACTGAGATAAAACTACTCATCTCTCAGGGTTACTGTCAGAAGTAGTGATCACATAAAGATCTTGTTCCACACAGCGTTGGGCAGACACCTGTCAGCTGTGCAAGTAGGAGCAGTAGCAGAAATAGAATCCAAATTTTCCATAGACAATTCCAGAACTGCTTTTAGATTCTCACTGATGTAATTAAACGGAGACAGATAAAATAGTTTCTGGAAGCATATCTATTCAGCTTCTTGCAGTCTGAAACCTCTTCAGATTACTTAAAGGTGTCTAGTTTTGAGAAACTGAGTAAGGAACTTAGAATGCCTAAACCAAGGTACAGTGTAACCACCTAATAGGACTGTTGCCTTGTTTCCAGGGAGGAAGGAAGTGGAGCTGGATTTGTTTATTTTATTTTTTTTCCTTTTAAAGATTAGCACCTGAACTAACGTCTGTTGCCAATCTTCTTTTTTTTCCCTTCTTCTCTCCAAAGCCCCCCAGTACATAGTTGCATATTCTAGTTGTAGGTCTTTCGGGTTGTGCTATGTGGGATGCCACCTCAGCATGGTTTGATGAGCTGTGCCATGTCCACACCCAGAATCCAAACCACCCAAACCCTGGGCTGCAGAAGCAGAGGGCACGAACTGAACAACTCATGGGGCCAGCCCCTGGAGCTAGGTTTTCAGGTGAGGAAAAGGATGGGGTTCTGCACAATGTTCTGTGTTTTTCTGAGTCAAATCACAGGAGCTTCATTACTTGATTTGCAATAATGTCTAGAACATTAGCCAGTCTATTCACAAGTACAAAAATAAACACATTCCAGTAACAAGTAACAGATTATCTTTTTAACATTTGTAATTTGTTTTCTATGCCACTGTTTTAAGAGTGTATATATGGAAGTATAGATATATTGGTGAGTCGTAGGCATGAAGGATGACAAGACAGATGACATAATCTTTATTAGTATTTTTCCCCAGTGCCTATAAAATGGGCATTCAGGAGAGTATAAGAAGTTTTTCTCAAATGAGAGGATTGTTCCTCAGATTCTAGCAGTTGCCAGTGAAATTAACATTGATAATAGGTAGGTGAGACCTTTAAGAGCAGAGAGAGACAACTTGTTTCAAGAGGGCGCCCAGAGGACCTGCCAGTGAATTTACTGCCATGAGGTTCCTAAGTTTAGAGAAACAGTGAAGAAAGGACGAAGGGCTAGAATAATAGAAATAGGCAGTTGTCCCAATATCCAGAAGCAGGGATGAGTGGAGGAAACCACTGTGAACACTTTCTGGTACATCCTTCTAGAACATTTTAATGTATGTAGATGTTTATTGTATGTAGATATATATATTAACCACAGTACCTGAATGCATGATTTTAGGAAAATGTACATTGGATCACGTTTTTAAAAAAAAAGATCTCTGCTAGGGGCCGGCTCCGTGGCCGAGTGGTTAAGTTCGCGCGCTCCGCTGCGGCAGCCCAGGGTTCGGATCCTGGGCGCGGACATGGCACCGCTCATCAGGCTACGTTGAGGCGGCGTCCCACATCCCACAACTAGAAGGACCTGCAACTAAGATATACAACTGTGTACAGGGGCGGGGTGGTTTGGGGAGATAAAGCAGAAAAAAAAAAAAAAAAGATTGGCAACAGTTCTTAGCCCAGGTGCCAATCTTTAAAAAAAAAGATCTCTGCTGCCATACATCAGGAAAGCAGCAGAGTTAACTGCTTGTCAGATCAGGTGATTTCTCTCCTGCGTGGGTTAAACAGGAGGGCACTAAGAACTCAGCCATGTAGCTAAGTACCCATTTATTGTATAAGTACAACTAAAAATTTTGAGTGGCCTTCTGTATCTGTCAAGGTTCAAAGAGAGGAACAGAACCACCAGATGTGTATACAGAGTTTGTTACAGGGATTTGACAGTTATGCCACTGTGGGAGCTGGTTAAGTGGTCACTGTTGGGAAGGGAAGATGGATGTAAAGTTGGGGACAGCAAGAACGGCTGGAACTCACAAGTCAGAGCTGGAGCTGAAATTCACTTTGGTCCTCCTTGCTTCTGACCTTGGTAGTGTGGGTGTCCAGTAGAAGACCCTTCCTTGCCAAGCTAAACACACACCTGGCCCAGGAGTCAGGGAAGTTAAAGGAGGATGCAGGCGGAGGTAGACCAGTTGCAAGGCTGGCTGCTGCTGCCCTCTAAGAAGGATAAGGGACTGCAGGTTCCACTCCCCAAATCTCACACAAGAATCTCTCTTGTATTCTCCTCCCCAACCAGAAACACACAGGGAAGGGAATTCTGGACAATGTCTTTCAGCTTGTCCAGGCTGCCACAACATGAAGAGACCACCACTTGCCCTGCCAGCCCGGGTCATTTTTTTTTTTTGGAACTCTATGTGGTCAACCTCTTGGGATGCCCTGAAAGGAGCTAGAGTTTAGGAAGTTTTAGTGGTTCCTGATTTGAGATTGACTGCAGTGCAGGCAAATTTTGGGTTCTGCCTTGTACAGAGAGGAGTTTCTTTTTATTTTTAATATTTTTATTTTAGGGGCTGGCCTGGTGGCACAGTGGTTAAGTTAGCACGTTCTGCTTCTCGGTGGCCTGGGGTTCGCCAGTTCGGATCCTGGGTGCGGACGTGGCACCACTTGGCACACCATGCTGTGGTAGGCATCCCACATATAAGGTAGAGGAAGATGGACACGGATGTTAGCTCAGGGCCAGGCTTCCTCAGCAAAAAAGAGGAGGACTGGTAGTAGTTAGCTCAGGGCTAATCTTCCTCAAAAAAAAAAATTTTTTTTTAATTTTATTGAGGCCATATTGGTGTATAACATTGTATAATTTCAGGTGTACATTATTATATATCAGTTTCTGTGTAGACTGTATCGTGCTCACCACCAATAGTCTAGTTTTTATCTATCACCATACATACGTGCCCCTTTACCCCTTTCGCCCACCTCCCCTCCCCCTTCCCCTGTGGTAACAACTAATCTATTCTCTTTATCCATGTGTTTGTCTTTCACATATGAGTGAAATCGTATGGTGTTTTTCTTTGTCTGGCTTATTTTGCTTAACATAATACCACCAAGGTCCATCCATGTTGTTGCACACGGGACCATTTTGTCTTTGTTATGACTGAGTAGTATTCTATTGTATATATATATACCACATCTCCTTTATCCATTCATCAGTTGATGGGCACTTAGGTTGTTTCCACATCTTGGCTATTATCAATAAGGCTGCAATGACTATAGGACTGCATAAATGTCTTTGTATTGTTGATTTCATATTCTTTGGATAGATATCCAGTGGTGGGATAGCTGGATCATATGGTATTTTTATTTTTAATGTTTTGAGAAATCTCCACACTGTTTTTCACAGTGGCTGCACCAGTTTGCATTGCCATCAGCAGTGCATAAGGGTTCCCTTTTCTCCACATCCTCTCCCCCACTTATTATTTCTCATCTTGTTAATTACAGCCATTCTGATGGGTGTGAGGTGATATCTCATTGCAGTTTTGATTTGCATTTCCCTAACTATTAGTGACATTAAACATCTTTTCATGTGCCTGTTGGCCATCTGTATGTCTTCTTTGGAAAAATGTCTTTTCATATCCTCTGCCCATTTTTTGATCGGGTTGTTTGTCTTTTTGTTGTTGAGTTGTGTGAGTTCTTTACATATTTTGGAAATTAACCCCTTGTCAGATATATGATTTGAAAATATCGGGACCGGCCCCATGGCCGAGTGGTTAAGTTCGCGTGCTCTGCTGCAGGCGGTCCAGTGTTTTGTTGGTTCGAATCCTGGGCGCGGACATGGCACTGCTCATCAAACCATGCTGAGGTGGCGTCCCACATGCCACAACTAGAAGGACCCACAACAAAGAATATACAACTATGTACTGGGGGGCTTTGGGGAGAAAAAGGAAAAAAATAAAATCTTTAAAAAAAAAAGAAAATATTTTCTCCCAGATGGTGGGTTGTCTTTACCTTTGGTTCATGGTTTTCTTGGCCTTGCAGAAGCTTTTTAGTCTGATGTAGTCCCATTTGTTTATTTTTTCTTTTGCTTCCCTTACCTGAGCAGACATGGTATTCGAAAAGATGCTTCTGAGACAATGTCAAAGAGTGTACTGCCTATATTTTCTTCTAGGAGTTTTATGGTTTCAGGTCTTACATTCAAGTCTTTAACCCATTTTGAGTTAATTTTTGTGTATGGTGTAAGATAATGATCTACTTTCATTCTTTGGCACATGGCTGTCCAGTTTTCCCAACACCATTGATTGAAGAGTACTTTCCTTCTATATTCATTTTTATAGTTTATTATTTTTAAAATTTTATTATTAATTTTTTTTTTTTTTGGTGAGGAAGATTGGCCCTGAGCTAACATCTTTTGCCAGTCTTCCTCTTTTTGCTGAGGAAGATTGTCCCTGAGCTAACACCTGTACCCATCTTCCTCTATTTTGTATGTGGGATGCCACCACAGCATGGCTTGATGAGTGGTGTGTAGGTCTACACCCAGGATCTGAACCTGCGAACCCCAGGACGCGAAAGAGGAGCATGCATTCCTAACCACTAAACCACCAGGCCAGCCCTCCTTCTATACTCATTTTGACAGTTTTTTATCAGAAATGGAAGTTAGATATTGCTTTCTCTAAATCTATTTAGATGATCATGTGATTTTTATTCCTCATTTTGTTAATGTGGTGTTTCACATTGATTGATTTATGGATGTTGAACCCTCCCTGTGTCCCTCATATAAATCCCACTTGATCATGGTATATGATCCTTATAATGTATTGCCCTATTCAGTTTGCCAGTATTTTGTTGGGTATTTTTGCATCTATGTTCTCCAGCAATATTTGGCCTGTAATTTTCCTTCTTTGTGTTGTCCTTGTTTGGCTTTGGGATCATGGTAATGTTGGCCTCATAGAATGAGTTAGGAAGCATTCTGTCTTCAAATTTTTGGAATAGTTTGTGAAGGATAGGTATTCAATCTTCTTTGAATGTTAGAATTCTCCAGAGAAGCCATATGGTCCTGGACTTTTGTTTTTGGGGAGGTTTTTTTATTACTCTTTCAATCTCTTTACCTGTGATTGGTCCATTCAGATTCTATATTTCTTCTTGATACCATTTTGGGAGGTTATATGAGTCTAAGAATTTATCCATTTCTTCTAGGTTATCCAATTTGTGGGCATATGGTTTTTCATGGTATTCTCTTATAATCCTCTGCATTTCTGTGGTATCCATTGTAATTTCTCCTCTTTCATTTCTAATTTTATTTATTTGAGCCTTCTGCCTTCTTTCCTTTGTGAGTCTGGCTAAGGGTTTGTCAGTTTTGTTTATCTTGTCAAAGAACCAGCTCTTAGCTTCAGTGATCTTTCCTACTGTTTTTTTGGTCTCTACTTCATTTATTTCTGCTCTAATTTTTATTATTTCCCTCCTTCTGCTGACTTTGGGCTGTGTTTGTTTTTCTTTTTCTAGTTCTGTTAGGTGTAGATTAAGATTACTTCTTTGAGATTTTTCTTCTCTGTTGAGGTAGCTCTGTATTGCTATAAATTTCTTTCTTAGCACCACTTTTGCTATATCCTATAAGAGTTGATATGTAGTGTTTTCATTTTCATTTGTCTCCAGGTATTTTTTGATTTCTCCTTTGATTTCTTCATTGATCCAATTGTTGTTCAGTAGCATGTTGTTTAGTTGCCACATATTTGTGACTTTCCCAGCCTTTTTATTATAGCTGACTTCTAGTTTCATAACATTGTGGTCAGAAAAGATGCTTGATATGATTTCAATCTTCTTAAACTTATTGAGGCTTGCTTTGTTTCCCAGCTTATGGCCTATCTTTGAGAATATCCCATGTGCACTTGAGACGAATGTGTATTCTGCTGTTTTTGGATGGAATGTTCTATATATATCTATTAAGTCCATCTGGTCAAGTATTTCATTTGATGCCATTGTTTCCTTATTAACTTTCTGTCTGGATAGCTATCCATTGAAGTAATGTTGAGGTCCTCTACTATTATTGCGTTGCTGTCAATTTCTCCCTTTAGGTCTATTAACAGTTGCTTTATATACTTTGGTGCTCCTGTGTTAGGTGCATATATATTCATAAGTGTTATGTCTTCTTGGTGATATGTCCCTTTTATCACTATATACTGCCCATCTATCTCTTATTGTCTTTTTTATCTTGAAGTCTGCTTTGTCGGATATAAGTATGGCAACACCTGCTTTCTTTTGCTTGCCATTTGCCTGGAGTATCATCTTGCATCCCCTCACTCTGAGCCTGTTTGTCTTTAGAGCTGAGATGTATCTAGTGGAGGCAGCATGTTGTTGGATCCTGTTTTTCAATCCATCCAGCCACTCTGTGTCTTTTGATTGGAGAATTCAATCCATTTACATTTAAAGTGATTATTGACATATGAGGGCTTAATACTGCCATTTTATCTCTTGTTTTCTGGTTGTTCTATATTTCCATTGTTTCTTTTCCCTTGTATTTCTGACTGCTGTTTCAGTTTGGTGTTTTTTTGTAATGGTTTTCTCAGTTTTCTCTTTATTTATGATTTGTAGCTCTGCTCTGATTTTTTGTTTAGTGGTTACCATGAGGTTTGCATAAAAGATCTCATAGATGAGATAGTCCATTTGCTGATAGCCTCTTATCTCCATTAGCCTAAGCAGGTTCCATCCTTTACTCTTCCCCTTCTGAGTTATTGTCACAAATTGTTCTTTTCTGTGTTGTGAGTTTGTGACTAAGTTGAAGTGTTTATAGTTGTTTTTGACGGTTTCTTTTGTCTTTTATAATTGTTTACTAACCTATTCTGATATAGAGCTGCAATTTTCAGATTCGATCTGTGTATTCATCTTCTTGCTCAAGGTTTTGTAAACCTTTGCTTTTTAGTCTCAAATGAGAGGGCTTCTTTCAACATTTCTTATGAGGCAGGCCTAGCAGTGGTGAACGCCCTCCATTTTTATTTATCTGGGAAAGCTTTTATTTCTCCATTGTATCTGAAGGATAGTTTTGCTGGAGAGTGTATTCTTGGCTGAAAGTTTTTGTCTTTCAGTATTTTGAATATATCATGAGGAGTTTCTTCTTTCTTTTTTCTCCTTTTTTTCTGTCTCTCTCATTGCTCCAAACACACCAAACCACTTAACTCAACTGATCTTCCTTAACTTATGAACCCTGCCCTTTTTTTCTGTTGTAGCTCAGAAACTTTCAAAGTCAACATTATTCAGAACTCCTATTAAGAAGATAAAGATCTCAAATTTGTTTCATTTTCCCAGGATAATACTTGGGGCTTATTCTTATTATTGGGGTTTATTTTTTCAGGAATAATGTGGTCAAAATGCAAAGGTTAGTGGGACACATTGCTGCTTAATAAATCCCAAGTAACAAAAAAGAGAACTTCTGACAAAAGGATAGGTAATGAAAATGCTTGGCATATAGTCAGGGAGGACTGCACCTGCATGGCCTGGACCCACACTTCTGTCCTATTACCTCTTTCCCACATGGAGTGAGGCTGATGAATCATTGGCCACCCCTGGCATCCTTGCTCATTTGCCCTTTGGGAGGACAAACACCGCCTTAAAGAACCAGAGGCAGGATAAGTTGCTCCCCCAAAGGGGCTGGTAATTGGGGGAAATGTGGGGCTGATGCAAGGACTCAGTGTTGGGCTCCCTCCCACCCATCCAACCATGGTGGTTTTGAAATAGAAGCTGCAGATGGAAGGAACCATATTACCTTGGGTGAGGTATGGTGAGGTCAGATGCAGATCAAGAGAGAGAAACTGGAAATAGTTTTATGGTTTTTTTATACTTACACAGCTCTGAGAGGAGGACTCAACATGCCACCCAGGGCCACTCAAGTGAAGCACCAGGTTGGTCACGAGGCAGAGTGAGGGGGAACTGTGGGCAAGCACCTTTACTGTGGTTTTCGCTGGGAGGAAAGTGTCAGGACAAACAGGTTTAGGATTGGCTAATTTGAATAATTTCAGTGGGCTCTAGATCAAGGGGCTGTCGCTGGTTATCTGATATCTGGCCCTGGGGCAATTGGGGGGTGTATAGTGGCCCAGATTGTGAAAGCCCAATAAGGGAGGTGTTTGGTAGTACAGACTTAATCAACTGTTCAAGGAGAGGAACTGACCAGCATCTAGACAGGGCTTCAAAACTGGATCAAGATAGCACACATCCACCCACACAATTATATTAAAAGAAGCAGAATATTTTTTTAAAAATTTATGTAAATGGACCACACATTTTGTTACTTCTCTGATCCCAAAATGTCAATGCTTCTCACTGACTCTACATTATCTTCAAAATTAAAATTTTGAAATATTTCATCATTGAAAAATTGTATTATAGTAATTGCTTTTTGAAGAGTTGAAAAGCACCTCAGAGCATTGGTTCAATCTGGGGGTTTTTTTGGTCCAAAAACAATGAAATAGTCAATATGTCAAAATGTCAATATCTCTTACGTTTGTACAATATCTGTAATTTTGTGTTCGTTTTAAATAGTCTATAGTTTTTTAAAATTGAAGTTACTACCAGAGAAAGGCAGAAAGAAGCTGAAAGCTGCCCTGCACCCAGCACATCTTTTCATTTCCTTTCCAGTTTTATTGAGATATAACTGATATATAACAGCACATTTTGATCCAAATGAAGTTTTCTCACTCTCCTAAGGCCCCATAGAAGTGAAGGCGTCTAACTGTAGACTTTTGGGTGGGAAGACTCATGATCAGGCTAAAAGCTGACAATTCAGAATGGAGATAGAGCTAGACCTTCAATCACTAATGTCCAAGCCAGGGTTTGTTGCTGGGCTAGCCTGCTGAGGAAATGGTCAAAATAAAGGCAGCCACACAACTCTGTTCAGAACCACCCAATGCCCCTGCAGTCTTTTGCCAGGCAAAGAAACCAATTCAAGCAAGTAACTGTCAAGCTCAGGGGGTGCCATAACCTCTCTTTCACTATTTAACACACAGTGATGTTTGAAAGAACTCTAAAGTACCTTAAAAGAACTGCAAATAACCCAGGGATCAAGCCTTCTGTAGTGGTAACTTTCTTCTTGAATAAGCATTGTGCTGCTTCAAAGGTGCATTTTTCTATATTAGTCAAGAAAATTAACCAGACAAGTCTGTGACTGCTGAACTTGCCTGTGCCCCACCTGGGTTATCTTTTTTTTTTTTTCAAAGATTGGCACCTGAGCTAACAACCGTTGCTAATCTTTTTTTTTTTTTTTTTTACCACTCAGCCACGGGGCCGGCCGAGATCTTATCCCTCATCTCTGCCTACTAGAGTACCTGGCCTTAAGGAGAAAATTTACATTTGGACAGTACCTATATTGTGGCTGCACAGTTGAATTTGCTTTCTCACTTCAGCCTTTCCTTCTTTCAAATGGGAAAGGGAGACAGAGGAGGGGCTTGTAAGTCAGCCTGAAAGCCCTGTCTTGACAGCAGAGCAGTTAAGAGGGCAGATCCTGAAACGAGAGTACCTCAGCCCAAAGCCCAGACCTGCCATCTACAAGCCAAGTAAGCTTAGGAAAGTTCCCTTAACAACTTTGTACCTCAGTATCTTTCCACTCAGTCGTGGTGATAATAATAACGTCTACTGTCGGGTTGCTATGATGTTTAAATGAGATTAAGTATCTAGAATAGTGCAATACATGTTAGGTATGATTACAGTCATTGCTAGTTGACAGATACTGTGATTTTGAGTAAGAGCCTTCTCTGGTGATCCTGGCATTGGGGAAGTGGGTCAAAGCTTAACAGGTTAAGTGTTCTTTCAAGGGGTATCAACTGGGAAATTTTAACAGACTTTAGACAATACAAACCTCTGTACCATTTGTTATGGACAAGTAGTTTCCAGAGAGAAGTTTATTTTTAAAACTTAAAATACTTATTTAAAGGTATTAAATTTGATAATCTATTTACATAAACAACAGGAAATAAACAGGTCAATCTGTAAAGGATACATCTTGCGGTGATCTTCATTTGTGGTGAATTCCATTGTTTTTAGACCACAGACTTTAAAGGCTCATCTCTGTGCAGGTACTCTCAAGAATCAAAAAACATGTCTCTTTTCAGATTTCAGAGCTTAGCTGAGACTTCTGTGTACAGAGGTGAAAAGAAAGGGTGGAGGCCCCCAAGGCCCCACAGCTGAGATGGTTCAAGTAAACCAGGTGTGGGCAAGCATTCTCTGGTTGGTGAGATGAGCCAGACACTTATGGAAAAGACCTGGGATCTGTGGCACCAGTCTGATTCCAGGCCTCACTATGGAAGGGAGTCTACATATGACTGTGCTGGCACTCACCTCTGAAAAAGATAAAATAGTGGACACGTGGGATGACTCCCTCAGACAAGGGGAGGCTCATAATCAGGCCAAGGCCCTAGTGTTTCATTCAAAGACCTCAAAGGTTACTGCATCACTGATGAATGATGAACTGTCAAACTCGATGAGGGGATCAAAAAGCTGGCTTGCCTGAGTCCTCTTAATGGACTGCATGAACATATCTCCTTGGACCTGGCTTTACAGTCCCAAATTACGAAGCATTATTATTTTATGGTATAATTTTAATATTTGCCTCAGATTGGCACTTGCATTTACTCTCTGGAAACAGATTTTTCTACAGCATGAGCTTTTGATAAAGTCATTGTGGGGTTCCTTAAGAATACCTATCTGATTTTTGTCAGATCCGTTTTCTGTAATTTTGCCTCTGATTAATTTTCTTGTACATTTCCACCTCCTTTGACAGCTTCTGCTTTCACTCTTTCAATTTTTTCTTTCCTGGTATCAGCTTCTTTTGACAAACTATGCTCCTCTCTCTATCGTCCACTCATCTGACACTATGTCAAGGACTCCTTTCATTTAACTGGTAATTTTTAAGTAATCTTCTCCTTAATCTGAGTCCCATCTTTGTAAAGAGTGTCTCCAAAAATAAAATGTTAATAATTATTAGCCCTAGGACACGTCAAGAAAAATCTGCTCCACTGCCTCAGGCCATTTCCATCCAGCCTGTCTGCTCAGGTGCGCTGTGACTGACAACCCTGCGTTCTCCTGGGCTCTTCTAGATCACCTTAAGAGACTTGGGGCTTCCCAGCCCAAGTGATTATCACGTAAGCAACCTCAGTCAACCAGCTAAACTCTAAACCCTGCCCTCGGAGCTGCCTTTTTAGTCTCTGGTTTCTCGGTTCCCTCTTTCTTCCTCGGCAGGAAACGACTCATTTTCTTCTCAAACGCTGGTCTTCAACCCAGGCGTCCTTTGGGCTAGCTGTTTGACGGCCACTCCCAGTCAGTATTTTCATAAGCTGAGGGGGACTCAACACACCCTCCCCTTCCCTAAGGAGGGATCGCCCCTGTCCCGCCGCGCCCCTCCCGGCACCACCCAACTCCGCATACCCGGCCGCCCCTGCGCCCGCCGGCCAACCCCCTGCTCCGTTCCCGGCGCGTCACAATAGCGCCCTCGTGGCCCCGCCCCGCACCCAGCCAGCCAATCCCCGGCTCCGCTCCCGGTGCGTCACAATGGCGCCTTCGAGGCTCCGCCCCCCGACTGCCGCCGCGGAGGCCCCGCCCTGCCGTGGTCTTTGCGTCCTTCCGGCTCCGTCGTGGAAGTAGGACTGTCCCTCGTCTTCCAGAAGAAGAAGGTGGGGTTCGGTAGGGAAACCGGCCTGCGCTCACGTGGGCAGGCGGAAGCAGGGCGGGGGCGCGGGGACCTGGGGCTGCTGCTCCCGAGTGCTGGGGCGGAGGGCCGAGCAGGTCCCGGGCACGCAAGGGCTTCCGGAAGCGCCGCGTGCACACGACGAGCAGGAGTTGTGGACTCGGGCCTGCCGCGCGCCTGACTCCGCCCCTCGGAAGCCCCGCCCAGGGCGCGCCGCCAGGGGTTTCCATGGTGATGGTAAACAAGCCTCAACTGCCTCAGCTACAACTGCCAAGTCCCCCGCGTTCCACCCTCCTCTAGGTGCTCAGGGGGACGACCGAGGCGCCGGGTGTGAGGAAGAGCGGGAGCGCAGAGACTCGGAGCCCGAGGTGAGGGGCTGGACGGACGGCGAGTCCGAAGCCGAGGGCCGCACACCCGGAACCGACCGGCGACTAGGTCCCGTAGGGGTGGCGACAGTGGGGCTGAGATTTGGGGTCCAGGGAGGCGGGGTCTGAGGTCAGGGGCCGCAAACCACCGAGGGACTGACCGTGGCCTCTGCTCACTGGAGGTGGAGACGGCGGTGCTGAGATTTGGGATCTGGGGAGGCGGGGTCTGAGGTCAAAGGCTTTACACTCGGGCATTCGACGGGGGGCTGACATTTGGGGTCTGGGGAGGAAGGGCAGGAGGGCCTCGGGCGGACTCCAGGGAGAGCAGGGCCCGAGAGCCTCTGCCAGGAGCAGGGTGAGGGCCCTCGGCGGCCGTCGGAGGGGGAGTTCATTTAGAAACGAGAGCAGTTCCCTCACGTGGCCGGGCGCGCCTGGGAGTCGCCCGAGACTGGCTGGGCCTGGCTCCTCCCCCCTCCCACGTTCCCGCTCGCCGCGCCTCCACTCTGTGCTCGTGGCCTTTTCTTCCTCTCCGAGCCGCGTGTGTGCCCTGCGCGCCTGTCCGCCTTCGTCTCCTGCCATCGAGGTACCGTGTTCGCATTTTGGGTGAAACTCTGGTTCTCGTTGTCTTTGCTTGGTGCCTCCACTTGTGCTGAGCGAGCTTAATCGGCCGTTTGGTTTTCCCTCGTGCTTTCCTTCTTTGTATCTTTGAGTGTCTTGCTGATTCTTGACTGCGCCTAAGAAACTTCCGGACGCTGCCGGCTCTCGCGCGGCGGTCGCGCGGCGCTCTCTGCCTCCCGTGCGCCCCCGCGCTTCCCTGAGGTGGCGCCGGGCGGCCTGCGTGACCCGACCGGCCGTGAGCCCCTCCCGTTAAGGGCCTCAGAGGACCCCACAGGTTCCCGCAGACACCCTCCAGGCCCGGGAAAGTCCCCCCCCTCCCCCGCCACCTGCAGCCCCCCGACCGGCATCCCGTCGGTCCCAGCCCGCCGCCCGCGGGTCGCCCGTGGCCTCAGTTCTCTTCCTCTGGAGGCCCTAGGACGAACGGTCAGGCCGCCTGCTCTGGTTCACAATTGTCTGCGGGCGCCGGGGGCTCGGCCTGTCCTGCGGGCCGGGGGCGCGGCCGGAGAGGAGCCCGTGGCAGCTGCGCGCCGAGGGGCCACCGTGCGACCGCGGCAGCTTCCCGGAAGGGCCGCGGGGGAGGGCGCCCGGGGTTCGCTTAGTTGTCCGCAGCCTGGTGGAGCAGGAGGGTTTTGAAGGCTGCAAATAGTCTTCTATTTCAAATATCGTCGAAAGTACCGATTTTAATATAATTCTGTTACTTTTAGTCACGGTCTTAAAAGTTAACTATTTACTTCTGAGTTTCTAGTAAGGATGAAAATACCTCGGGTTCTCAGGGTAGACAGGAAATATATTAGAATCTAACCTATCAGTGAAAAGTGATGTTTTCAGTATGTACTAATTTCTACGTAAAATTTTTTCATTTTACAATAAGCGATTAAGGGGCCTGCGCGGTGGTGCCCCGGTTAAGTTCGCACTTTCCGCTTTCACGGCGCGGGGTTTGCCAGTTCCGATCCCAGGTGCGGAGCTACGCACTCCTTGGCAAGGAATGCTGTTGCAGGCGTCCCACGTATAGAGTAGAGGAAGATGGGCACGGGTGCACGGGTGTTAGCTCAGGGCCAGTCTCCCTCAAAAAAAAAAAATAAAGGTATTAATTCCTACACTTACTGAGTTTTGGGAGAGAAGCAATTCCTTACTTTGCCTTGGGGAATCTCATGTTCCTGTATGCACTTGTGTAAATTGATTAGGTTTATTATTTCTATGTTATGATCTCCTTTTTTAGTTTTTTCTATTTTTGTAATGTTCTTGTAGTTTTTACTTTTTTTTAGGTGACAAGTGACTGGGTTTCGCTTGAGTATTGTTACAAAGCTCCCTTTGTAAACAAAATATTCAAGGGAAAATGTGAATTGATTTAAGGGAAAAGATTGATTAGGAGCGTTAGTCCTCGGAGATAGGCAAAACTGTGGAGATGAGTGTGGAGACATACGGTGCCCATCAGAGTAGGTGCCTGGAGTGGCTGCAGAAATGGAAGCGGGCTGCCTTCAACGGAGGTGACTTCCCGCCAACCTCCCCTCCCCGATCTGACCTCTGGCTTTTGGACTCTTTGTAGAACCACGTTAATTGATCCTTAGTGGGTCCAGGCGCATAGCTAGGGTTTACCACGTTTTCTAATCACATGCTCATGAGCAGTCTACAAGGGGGTATTGCTATTATTCCCATTGTACAAATGAGAAAATGGAGGCCGTGAGAAAAGAAGTCCCTTGCCCAGGGACAGCTGGGACTAGGACTCAGCTCTGACAGGGATACCCCTTTGCCAGGGTGCCCTCCTCCCCACCTAGTTGCTTTGAACCAGGGTTCTTGTGGAAGACAAAAAGCTGGGCAGAGGGATAACCAGGCTTAGCTAAGACCAGCTTGGCTTATTTTACAGCAAATCCCAGACATAAGATTTTTATCGGTAAATATTTCAGCTTGTATGTCTAAGGACTTTTAAAATATAACCACAATACCATTATCACACCTAAAGAAATAATAATTCCTTGATATCAAAATCCCCAGTGATCAAATGTGCCCGACTGTGTAATAAATATTTTTATACAGGTGGTTGTTTTGAATTGGGATCCAAACAACATCACACTTTATATTTGGTAGATATATATCTTTTAAATTGTTTTAATCCAGAGCAGCGTTGTCCAAGAGAAATATAATGCAAGCCACATAGCTAATTTTACATTTTCTATTAGTAAAAAGAAACACATGTAGTTCACTTTAATAATTAGTTTAACTTGATATATATCCAAAATATATAACATTAAATTATATTTTTCATGTTTTTTATTCAAACTAAGCTTTCAAAAATCCAGTGTGTACTTTATATTTACCGGCCACGTTTCAAGTGTGGCAATTGGCTACTTTATTAGTGACAATCTAGAGGTTCCCCATTCTTAAAAGATTTTTCTTTGTTGAACAAATTAGGTGTGTGTCATGCAGAATTTCATCCCCACACGCTCTGGGTTTTTCTCATGGCATTCCTGTGGTGGTGTTTGATTCTCTGTCCCCTGCGTTTCCTGTAAAATGGTAGTTACCTCTAAAGGCTGTTCTTATTCTGTTGAGGTTTTTTTTTTTTTTTTGAAAGAATGCTTCATTCAAGATGCCCTCTATTCCTGCCAGAGGCATATTTTGGTTAGTGTTCCTCCTTTGTAATGTTAGCAGCCATTGATGATCCTTCCCTCAATCCATTGTTTTGTTAATGGTTTTCAAATTAGTGATAATTTTAATTAAATATTCTTTCTCATTTATTAGCAAAAATACTCTACAGAGAGGAAGTTTTCTTTAAAGGCAGGTTAAGTTTTTGACTCCTTCGTTATGTTTATCAATATCCAGCGTAATGAATTGAATCCTAACCATGTGCCAGACAGTAGTTTTTCCAGTGTCATTCTGAAGGCCTGGATTTTAAATATATAGGATGTGTTTTAGTCCACTGTAGCTTTTATTCTCTTTGATGCTCAAATTCTCCAATTTTTGGCCTTCAAATTAGTTCCTGACTTTTTTGATACAAACTCAGTGGTCTTTGATGGCTTCTTTGGTTTAAGGTGTAGTACTTTCAGTGGATCCACCAAAGTTTATTCAGTTGGACCTCTAGTGATGGGCAGTTGGGTTGTTTCTAGTCTTTTCCTATTAGAAATAGTGCTGAAATGACTATCTTTTGCAGTTGTCTTTTCCCCTTTTTGACCAAAGGGATTGAACCGCTCAATATTTCCACTAACAGTATTTAGAGTGCCTGCTTATCTACAGCCTTGCCAAGGAAGTATCTTATCAAACTTAGGTATTTTTGCCAATGTGATAGGTATTTTAAATATTATTTCAAGTTTTGATTTATTGTGTATGGCTGAGGTTGAGCATCTTTTCACGTTTAAGGATATTTCTTTTTCTGTCAGCTCTCCATGCCTCTAGCCTATTTTGCTTTTTGGATCGTTGGACTTTTTGTCTCTTTAGAAGCTGTCTAAATATTAAGGATATTGACATTTTTGGGAAGTAAATTGCAAGTATCTTTCCCATTTTATCATTTGTATTTTTGCTTAGGTTATAGTGTTCAGCCATGCATAAGAGGTTTATTTTGTTGTTTTGTTTATAATCAAGTTTTTAGGTATTTTCCCATATTCTGGGTTTTGAGCCACAGTCAGGAGACTTTTCCCTATTCCCAGTTTTTAGAGGAATTCATCAATTTTCTATTCTATTATTTAGGATGTTTCTTAGCATGTCTCATAAAACATGGACAATTTTTAGTTAACTCATATTTTGCCTTCATTAATATGTCAGTGTGACAGATTGCAGTGATCAACTTTGAAATGATGGACTACAGTTGCATGCCTGCAATAAACCCAAGTTGGTCATGATGCATTTTGTTTTGCATATTGCTGGATTTGGTTAGCTGATGTTTATTTAGGGTTTTTGCATCTGAGTTCATGAGTGAAATTAGCCTGTAAAACTTGATAAACTAATTCTAAAACTCTTGAAAATTAAAATTCAATTCCAGGTTGATTGTAGATCAAAATGTAAAGATGCAGATGAAAACAACAGCTTTATAAGTTAAAAAGATATCCATATAGCCTTGGGCTAGGAAAAAGATCTCTTAGGATACAAAAAGTGATATAATTATTAAGGGAAAAAACCCAAAACAATTCCTATTAGGTTTTCCTGACAGTATGCATCTTCTTTTACAAAAATCCTCACCAAATACAAATATTACAAATTCCTATCACATTATTTCCTTATAAATCTATTTACGTTGTAAAG
Organism: Equus caballus; assembly: GCF_041296265.1. Classification (NCBI taxonomy): domain Eukaryota; kingdom Metazoa; phylum Chordata; class Mammalia; order Perissodactyla; family Equidae; genus Equus; species Equus caballus. Next base: position 82,428,576 of record NC_091684.1, read on the forward strand.
ACCCGTCATTGATGTCTTCATTCTTCATCTTCCCCTAATTGGGGTCTCTGTTCTGCTTTATACAATACTTGGTTAGAATAGTACTGTCCAGGGGCTTGGCCCAGTGCTTAAGTTCACGCCCTCCACTTCACCGGCAAGGCTCAGGTTTTTGCCGGTTCAGATCCTGGGCGCGGACATGGCACTGCTCATCAGGCCATTGTGAGGTGGCATCCCACATGGCACAGCTAGAAGGACCTACAACTAGAATATACAACTATGTGCTGGGGGGCTTTGGGGAGAAGAAGAAAAGAAAAAGGAAGATGGGCAACAGATGTTAGTTCAGGTGCCAATCTTTAAAAAAAAAAAGTACTGTCTAATAGAATTATGATATGAATGGCATATAATTTTTTCATTTTTTTAATTGAGATATATAATTCACATACCATACAGTTCACCTTTTTAAAGGGTACAATTCAGAGGTTTTTAATATATTCACATGTTGCAAAAACCACCACTATCTAATTCCAGAACATTTTCTTATGTTGAAACCCCCTAAGCATTCCTGGGATAAATCTCACTTGGTCGTGGTGTATAATCCTTTCTATGTGTGCTGGATTTGGTTTGTTAGTATTTTGTTGAGGAATTTTGCATCTGTATTTATAAGGAATATTAGTATGTAGTTATCTTTTCTTGTGATGTCTGCCTGGTTTTGGTATCAGAGTATATTTGTTTGCTAGGGCTGCTGTAACAAAGTACTGCAGACTCGGTGGCTTAAACAACAGAAATTTATTGTTTCTCAGTTCTGGAGGCCAGATGTCGTAGATAAGGTGTCAGCAGGGTTGGTTCCCTCTTAGGGCCATGAGGAAAGGATATGTTCCAAACCTTTCGCCCTGGTTTGTAGATGGCCGTCTTCTCCCTGTGTCGTCATGTCGCCTTCCCTCTGCTTCTCTGTGTCCACATTTCCCCCTCTTATAAGGACACCAGTCATATTGGAATACAGCCCACCCTAAATTAAATGACCTTGTTTTCACTTAATTACTTCTGTAAAGACTTTATCTCCAAATCTGGTCACATTCTTGGATACTGGGGGTTAGGATTTCAACATACGATTTTTTGTGACACAGTTCAGACCATAACACAGGATAATACTGGCCTTGTAGAATGAGTTGGGAAATATTTTAATTTAGTGTATTTTAATATATTTTGATTAACTCCATACATCAAAAATATCACTTCAACATGTAATCAATATTTTAAAATTGAGATATTTTACATTCTTGTTTTAATCTTTAATTCCGCATGTGTTTTATACTTAACAGCACATATTAATTTGTACTTGCCACATTTCAAGCGCTTAGTAGCACTTCTGGCTAGTGGCTACCATATTTTTTATCTTTTGTACCTAACTTGTTCTTTTTCCAAAGCAGTTTTTCCTCTATGCTTTGAGAGTTTTTACCAATACATGCCTGGGTTGGGTCTTTTTAAAGTATCTGTTGGGAACTACACAACGGAGTTTATTTTAAGCCAGGAAAATTTCCTTCCATTCTTTATCTGTTCTCTTGCCTCTATTTGTGTCTTTTTCTCCTTCTGGGATTCCTGTTATTCACATGTTATATCTCCTGTCTCGTGTTATATCTTGTGTCCTCCAAATTTCATATCTTTTTCCTCTTAGTGTTTCTATTTTTTCTGTTTTGAGATATTTCTTCCACTTGGTTTTCCAGGCCCCTATCCTTTCTTTCAATTTATTACTAACTTTAAATTCAAAACTCAATTTTTGGCACCAGAAAGTTTTTTATTCTGTGGTTGAGTATCTGAAACTGCCTATTTTTTTCTGTTATAATATTTACAGTTTTGTCCAGCACTCCTTGTTCTCTGAAAACAGCCTGCTGTTCTAAGCTTTTGCCTGATGTGTGGTATCCTCTCTGGGTGCTGGAGCCCCTCTTAAGTACATTGTTATGTTCCTCTCTTCCTCTTGGCTCTGTTCTCCACTCATGCAGGGCAGTGTGCTGTTGTCCCCTGAGCAGCAAACATTGAGCACAAGCAACTGCAAGTCTCCACTCATGGCAGCTGCAATGGGACCTGACAAGGTATCAGCTCTCACAGACCACCAGGAGGTGGCTCCAGACCCCCTTCCCGTGGGGTCTGTGGTCTTGTACCAAAAAGGTCCCCTGGAGACCATGAGTGTAACCCACTGGCTCCCTGAGGCCTTCTGCCCAGCTCCAGGATCTGAGTGCTCATCCACCCAGGGGCTGCAGGAAACTTGCTAGGGGAGGTGGTTGGGAGACTATCTTCATAGCAGTTGTTTCCTTCATCAGAATTCTCCTTTCCTCCCCACCCCTCATTTCTTAGCTAGGTTAGAATTATTTCCTGCTATGGGGAGAGCACTACCAATTAATACAGATAATGAGATTTTCCCCTTAATTGAAAACAGATTTTTATTTTTAGCAATGGAAGTCTGATAGGGTTTCTTTTTATGAAAACCTCATCTGATACATTTTTTTTTCTGTTGTAACTTTAGATCTTGATTCTTGGGTCACCTGCAGAATGCAATCGGTAATATAGAGCAAGGGTTGCTTGTTCTGTGCTGGGTAAAAATTTGTTCCTTATATTAATTTCAATATGAGCATTATATAGATAGGATAGTAGTTTTGCTTTTTAGTTAACACAGCTCTTGAGAAGTGAACACTGAGGAAAACAATATTACTCTCGACTTAGGCCCTTTACTTACCGTAGGTAATAGTTAAAAGATAATGGAAAACAGCTTTCCTGTTGCTTATAGATTGTGTCACATCCCCTTTGATGGATAAAAATGTAGTAATAGCAAGAGACATTTAAAATGTTAAAATATATTTAATGATCCATCTACATCTCCTCTCTCCTTAATAGCTCTTAGGTAGCTTTGTGTATTGAATTTGGCATGCTGGCAAATTAGGTCAGAGTTCTCACACTTCAGCTGCATGAGGCTTTTCAAAATTTAGGTACAACTGTGTGGGAGGGTACATTTTTTGAAGAAGTTGGTCCAGACATGCATCGTATTCATATGAGTCCCTGACACCAGAAATGTTTAAGAGCCACTGGGTTGGTACTTTATGAAATTGCTAGTTTGGAAGAGACTTTTGAGGTTTCCAGTAGAACAGAAAACATCCGTAACAAATAGAGGTCTGGGCTCTGCTCACATACTGTCCCATGAGCAGAGAATTGCTTCTTCCCCAGACCTCTCTGTGCACCTTGAGTGGAAAACAGACATGAGCAGCAGAAACAATATCTAAAATTCTCTTGGGAATTTAATAAGAACTGAATATAAAGACTAAAAAGATTCATCACAAAAAAAATATTTATACAAAGCAACCAACACCAAAACATATCCTGGTAAAGGGCTGCATTTTAAAAATACAAAGAATTTGAACAAGCTTCCAGGGGGAATAAGTAAGGTAATGTACAAGGGAAAAAGAGGCTATGTAGTCTTCTAACTCTTAGTTTTAAACTTTAGCTATTTACCAGGGAAAAAAGGTTTCACAGTCCCACCCCGCCTCATGCTTCTGGTCTGTTTAAACATCACTTCCTGAGAACCCCAATGTAAGTTAATCCCTATTTTCTAGTGTTGGTCATTTCAAAATTTATCATTATACATTTATGTATTCATTTCTTTATTGATTTCCTGTGCCACTGTTCTGTGGACCTAGAACAGTGCCTGCCTCTGCTAAGTGCACACTATTTCTGGCTAATGAATGACTCTTCAAGTCTGATCAATTTTATTTATTGCACATCACTGAAATCCTTTCACATGCTTCAATTTCCCCCGCAGTGTTTCTGTTGCAGGGTACCATCAATTCTTCCTAAACTCGTCATTCCTTCTCATCTCATCTCCATACATCTGTTCCTACCATTCATTTTCCATATAGCACCTTGACTGTTCTGTTGAAAAGCAAAACTCAAATTACACTACATTCCATTTTGAAACAATTAAGTGACTTCCCATTGGCCTTACAATAAAGTCCAAAATACCTTCCCAGGCCTTTTATAGAGGATCTTCCTCTACATCCCTCTTTTGTTGATGTCAGCCCTGGCTGCAAAGTGTTTTCAGGTGCTTTCTATCTCAGGACAACACGCTCCTGTGTGTCTTCTGTACATGTTGTTCCTTCACCAGGCAAGAACCACATCATGACTGATCAATTATTAACACTCGCCCTGCCGGTGTCACCAACCAGATAAGGAAGGCATATGTAAAACTACTTACCTGCAACAAAGACATTCCAATAAATTGAGAAAATGCACACCAGTCATATAAACTACCAAGAATATAGAAGAGGACTCAAATTTTGTGGGATGGTTTTTTTCTGTCACCCAGCTTCAGTAATGACCAATGATGGACAGTTCTCTGCCTCCCCCACCTTCTTCCCTCATGGATAATTTTGAAGCAAATCCCAGCCATCACAGTTTCATCCACAAGAACTTCAAAATGTATCACTAAAAATTAAGTCCTTTATTTTTAAACATAACTACAATTCTCTCATACCTAAAATAAGTATAAATATAATACTTGAAGATTAAATTTCTAGTCAGTGTTAAAATTCTCCTAAATTGTCCCGTAAATATTTACCAATTTGTTTAAATCAAGACAAATATGTCTCATGCACTGTGAATCCTTGATAAATGTCTTAAATTTCTTTTATTCAATAAGTGGTCTTTTCCCTTAGAGCTATTTTATTGAAGGACTGGCTCATTTGTCTTTGCAGTGTTTCCCAGAGTCTGGCTTTGCAGACTGGATCACCATACTCTCACCTAGTACCTGCCTTTATTAAAAATCCTATAATTTGGTAGTTATTTCTAATTTCTAGTAAGTAGAGTCTTAAGACTTTTTTTTCTTTTAAAAATAATTTTATTACTAAAAGTGTTAAACATACACAAAAACAGAGACGAAAGTATAATGAAACTCCTTCAGGTACCCATCACCCAGCTTCAATTAGTAAATCATGGCCCATGTTGTTTCATCTGTACTCCTGCTCCCTCCACTCATATTATTTAGAAACAGATTCTAGACATCAGATGTATCTCTAAATAATGTCTCTTAAATAAAACCACAGCAGCATAATTGCAACTTTTATAATTCCTTAATATAAAATAATTCAGTCACTGCTCACATTATTGCAATTGCCTTTTAATTGTTTTCCAGTCTGTTCATTTGAATTAGGATTCAAAGGTTCATAAAACGTAATTTGCTTGATAGGTATAAAGTTTAAGAATTGCATGTTTTAAAATTAATCTTTTAAAAATTATGCAAAGTATTTACATGAGTCTATAGTCAAATACACAAAATAAGGTACTGTATATACAAGGAGGTTCTACCTTTTGTCCGTTAGTTTCGGTTCTAAATTCTTGCCTCCAGAGATGATTTTTTTTTTTTTTTTTTTTACGGTTTGTCCTTCCACCTAAGCCGTACCCGTCCACCCCCCCCCCCACCCCCCCGCTGGAACTCTGGACTTTTCCCCACCCTGGCATCTTTCCTGAGAACTCACTCAGAACGGTCTTCCTCGTTGCTTTTCTTTCCTCCTCCTCCCACTTCCTGCCTTGGCCGGTCGCGCGGGCGCGGGCCGCACCTGCAGGACGCATTTCCATTGGTGACATCTTGGCGGGCCTGTCGGTGGCACTTCCTCCTTTACACCCCGTGACCCACGTCCGGCTTGCCGCCCTCCCAGTCACGCGGCCTCTGCCTCTGGGACGCAGCCCCGCGCGCCGGCCTTCCGGACCCGTCGTGGTGAGCCGCCGCGAGCGGACGACCCCCGCCCGCCCATCCGCCACCCCCACTGCTCGCGGGTCCCGCGACCTCCTCCCTCCGAACCACCCCCCACGCTTCGGGAACTCTTCCCCCCTCCCCGCCTTGCTGCCCCGCGAACTCTTTCTCTCCCCCCGCCCCCCGCCCCCAAGCTCCCCAGGATGTTCCCCCGACCCGACCCGGGAGTTCCACCGCCAGCCCGGAGACCGCCCGCCCCCCGCGGGCCCAGGGAACTTTTCCCCGGCCGCCCCAGGAGCCCCCTGACTGAGGAGCTCCGCCCCCGCCCCCCGCGGCTCCGGGAAGCCCGGCCCGCGAACTCTTCCCCCGCCTCACCCCCCTCCCGGCCCGAGAACTCTTTTCCCGGTCCCCCAGGAACACCCCCGCTTCCCCCCTCCCCCCCCCCCGGGAGCTCCCCTCCCACCGTCGGGCCCTGGGAAGCCTTCACCCTGTGACCTCTTCCTCCTCCCCCCTCCCCCGGGCCCGGGAAGCCTCTTTCCTCCCCCCCGCGTAGCTCGCCCTGCCCCCGCCCCGGAAGCTCCCGCTGACCCCGCCCAGGACCTGGGCTGGGGCGCTCTGGGGACCCGCCTTCCTGCAGGGCTGGGCCGGCCCGAGGCTATCGGATCGCCAGGCGCCTGGTGGAGGCCGGACGAACTCCTTCACCTTGTCCCGGTACCCCCGGCCCGGGAGCTCGGCGTCCGGGACCGGTGCTGTGCTTCCCGCCGAAACCGCTCAGGCGCGCCCCTGGCGGCCTGTGGCGGCGGCTGCGAGCTTGAGACCGCAGTTTCAACCTTCGTATGAAGCGTTTGCCCACAGCCAGTTGAGTTTCAATTTCAGGTTAATAACAAGAGGATGCACCTGGACTTTCCCCGGAGCCCTCTGCGTGTTTAAGCGTCCGGTGGAATTGGGGGTCCTTTGGCTGTAAACTGCGCTTGCTTGCTGAAAATAGGACTCAGCCCTGCTCCCTTCAGCGGTAAGTCCAAAAAGTGAGCCGCGTAGTCCTGAGGACTAGGATTTAAGAGTAGAACTTTCTGAGTAGTTAAGATACCCAGGACGACCTGGTTCGTGCGTACTGCCAGCTGTAGGTTAAAGTTCGTTTACAAATAAGGGCGAAATTGCTCCTCAGGTGTCCCTGAAACGCAAACGTAAAGGAGGGTGAAGCCGGGGCTCCGCCGCGTTCCCGTCCCTAACCGGGAAGATGGGAGGTGAGCTTTAAACCGCCCTGCGTACTCCGTAGATAAACCAATTAGTCACGGCGCTGGCAGGCGCACCCTGTTTATCTTGATTGGATCGACCTGAATCTGAACTAAATTCTGTCTCACTCGTAGAGTGGTGAAGAGCACATTCTGGAGAGCCTCGCAGGAGTCCAGGGAGCCTGTTAGAAATACAGAATCTCGGCCCCAGCCCACATCTGTGGTTTTAGAATCTGCATTAGAATCCCTTAGGTGGTCCGTGTTCACACTTAGCTCACAGTCCAGTCGCCTGCGGGAGTCGTGCAGAATCCTTGGCTGCACCCCGTATAGCACAATTAAAGCAGAATCTCCAGGTGCGGGGCCCAAGAGCAATATATTTTAACACTCCCCCAGCGATTGCATGGTGCTGCTGGGGTGAGACCATTGCTCTCCATCAGCGCTTCAACGTGCGTTGCGGCCCCAGCTGTTGGTCTGCGGACCACACTAGAAGGAGCCAGGAACTGGGAAAAACCAAGGCAGAAAGGGATCAGATCACTAAGATGACTGGGTTTTACCCTTCACATTCTACTCTTTTCTAGAGGCAGAGGGGAAGAACCATTGAAGCCTCTTGAAAACTTTCTTCCAGAGAATTTGAAACCATTTTTTCTTAAACTTTAATACTTATGCGGGATTTTTTCCTCCAAATAATATCTCATGTAATAATCACAGGATGCTAGTAAGACAGGGCAGATACTGTCTTTAAGACAGCGGGCTCAGAGAAATTAACTTCGCTTTCCCAATTCTCTGTTTCCAAAACTAAAATGTAGCTTAGTTCCTCAGACTGATCCCTGTGCTTCAGCACGTATCCTAGTCCTTTGAGGACAGCTTTATCACGTGGCTGTGGGTGATGGTGATGATGTTTTTCCTATTGAAAAGCATATTTCAACATTTTCTCCCCTCATTCTTCCTCGGTTAATTAAAGTATCAGTGTCAGATCAAATACGGGTCACAAGAAATGAAGTTACCAATTAAAACTGGGAGAGAATGTCTTGAGTATCTCCACCCTGCCCCTCAGGGATTCTTGTAAATTGTAAATCCTGTTGAACAATTTCTAGCAAACAGCCTTTTGTTGAAGCCCATCCCAGTGACGATTGGGCTGTGTCTCCAGTCCTGTACGGGTCTGCATAGCTGCCCCTTGCCTTTCGCCCCTGCCAGGGTTGGCCCTTTTCCCCCCACCCCAACTGAGCCCAGCCTGCCCTAGATATTTAAATTTCCTTACTGCTCCTAGAGTTTTCTGTATAGAAACTCAGGAATTGGGTAAGTCTCATCTCAGCAAGTGGGATGCTTCCCTGCTGTTATCCCCTATATTATCCTATGAAAAGGTAAATCTTTTAAATTAAATGTTGTAGGGGCGGGCCGGGTGTGTACTTCAATTATGGCACCCGGTGGCTATAAAGGGCCTCACACAGCCTGGCCATGCTTTTCCCAGAGGAAGGGAGCTCCCATTCCATCCCAGCCCCGGGGACCACAGCCTCCCATCACTCTGGTGTGTGCTGGGGCACCAGGCAAGACTGCCATCTCTCTTTTTTAGGACAGTTCCTTGCCTGCCAGGAGCATCTCCGACTGTGGGCATCCCCCGTTGTTCTTTAAGGTGAGCTATTTTAAGAAATGTAATTTCTAAGTTTATAAATTCTAAGTTTAAATTTCTAAATTATATTCAAGCAGAAGATTTTCTTAGGAATGTGAAGTACAGTTTGTCACTAGCTTTAAGTCTAATGTTGAGCAGAACTCCACAGTGTTCTTCTTTTCTAAGTTTTAGTTAATGTCCTAAGTACTGTAAGTCTGCAAAGGATCCAAATGTAGAGGAGTCTGAGGACAAAAATGAAGATCTTATAGTATATTGTGTTAGCACCAAAGATTAGGTTTGAGTTCCATTGAAAGTTTAGAAGAATAAGAAATTGAAAGTCATAGGACTTCTCATGAGAAATGGAAGAGAAAGATAATTCTGGAGTAAAAAGCATGTTTAAACGTAGACATGTATTTTGGAAAAGAATGCTCCTTTACCTTGCTTTCCCAGAAGAAATCACTTTGTTTTTGAAACATTTTCTGAAACAAAACATTTGTAATCTGTTCTGTATTATTAGATGTTTTAAGTAATTAGATGAAATGTCAGTTCTTATATGCTTTCTACATGTCTTTTTCAGCCTAACTAGGCTGCCATATTCTAGAGGGAGGTGTTGACCCTGCATGGCCGTCAGTTAATCTCTTGCTAATCTTGGCCCTGCTGTGCTTGGGCGGGCCACAGTGACCAACAGAACAGTCTGTCTGTCACAGACTCTCAGTGCAGTTTTGAAGACACCTTTTAAACAAATCACAGCAAGAATGCTATGGGAGCATAGAACCATAAGACTTAATTTGTAGAAGGGGAAGATCTTTTGGAAAGTGGTATATTTGAGCTGAGACCTTAAGGATTAGTAGGATTTAGCTAGACAGAGATTGAGTGGAGTGTATTTGGAGAGAGAATTACCACGTATTAAATCCAAGGGATCAGAGAGCCTGGCAGCACATTCCAGGCACAGGGGAATAAAGGGATAGAGGAGATTAAAACGGGTGGGGGGAATGATGTGAGCTAGATAATTGTTGCAGGCCAACAGAAAGTTGCAAGACCTGAGCACCCCCTTAGCCCTGTGGTTTGTGTTCCAATGCCAGTGGGAAGCCACTGAGGACTTGGAACAGGAGAGTGACAAAGTCAGTTTAAAAGAATGCTTGAGAAGTTTAAGATCACATAGAGTTATCTTGGAATGTGCTGTTGGTACTAGAATTAGAAAGAAATGTGAGGAAGTCAAAAGGGACATGAGGGCGATTCAGAAAGAAAATTTTAAAATTTGATAATTAACATCACAAAGGAAGGAATTATTGAGCTCAGACTCTGCCATGCAGTGTGCTAGGACTGAGTTTAGAGCTATGAGAAACCTTTATTATTTGTTCAAATCAAGAGTTAGTAGGATTTAGGGGTGTGGGTTAGGGTAGAGAATGGTAACACCCCGGAGAGATGATGAATTCATTGGCTTTGAGGGCTTGGGTGCAGTTCAAGGATTACTTCGGTTTCCTTCTGGAGCCTCTGGATGACAGGTAAGGCCATTTATGCTGCAACCAGGGTGCTATAGAAGAAGAGTTTCCGGAGAAAAATGCTGGTTCATTGTACATAGGAGCTGTAGAGTAGAGTGTGTATACCAGTCTCGGCCTTAAGGAGCTTAAGGCTGGGAACTTCTGTGTCCTGAGCCCAGAGCTGGTCATGGAGATCCAGGGGTCAGGTGAGGCTGCCTAGAAAAGAAGGACTGGGTCCAAGCCCAATGAGTCCCTCCAGTTGAATGTTGAGGAAGGATTCACACAGGAAGAGGCTGAGAGATAGTGTCTAAGGAATTAATAAGAAAACCAGGAGACAGTTGCATCATAGGAGCCAAAAGGAGAGAGGATTTCTGGAGGGAATGGTTGAATCCTGCCCTGGGAACAAGTAAGGTGAAGATAAAATACTTGTTCTCTTTCTTTCCGTGGAAGTTCCTTGGTAGAGATCATGTCCTTTTAATGTTGGGGGGTGGAGGTGACGGTAGAGGCCTATTAAGGAGATTTTATTGAAAGGGAAAGCAAATCAGCAAGTAGCTGGAGGCAAAGTTGGCATCAGGAAAGGTATATATTACGGGATTGGTAAGAAAGGAGCATACTTAATTGCTAAGGATATAGTCTTCAGCGAGAGAGATTGAAAATAAAGAATCTCTTGAAGGTGGGTGGAGTTGGGACCAGAGCAGAGCTGTAGGTAATGATGTCAGCTGTAAGGAGAAGCAACTCCTTGTTTCTAAATTCCTAGACTTGGTGGCAGTTCCCTTTACATGGTCCCTAATCCTCTGAAGTAGAAGATGATCAGCTGAAGTGAAGAAAGATTAAAGTATGTGAGGTTATCACAGACATTTAAGGGCTTTGGGAGAGTGGGGAGTTGTGGTGGAACTATAGGCAGTATGGAGGGCCCACTTTAAGGTTGGGGACCCTGATTTTCTACAGTAGTCATTCCCAACTTTGGGCAGTTTTATCCCCTAGGGAACATTTGGGAATGTCTGGAGACATTTTTGGTTGTCACAACAGGGGAGGGGAGTGCTAATAGCATCTAGTAGGTAGAGAGGCCTGGGATGCTCCCTGACATCCTACAATGCAGAGGTCTGTCTGCCACAACAAAGAACTGTCTGGTCCAAGGTATGATCCATTGTGCTCAGCTCTGTGCCCCTGAGCCACTCAGTACAGCCATGGAACGTTCAGATCCTTGGAATCTTCCAGGGCTCTCTTTTACTGGGCACAGTAAAGGAGGAACTGCATATGAATTCCATTTATTGTTGGGGGAAGGGCTGAAATTATCACTAAGAATTATCCTTTCATACATTGGCAATTTAAGATGACTAGGCCCTGCATACAATGGCTGTATCAAATATTTAAATTATAAAAATTGTGATGGGTCAAATGGCAACTCGCCAATAATTTTGTTTTCCCTGATATTAGTGCAGTTGAGCATTTCATACATTTATTACCAATTTGCTTTTCCTTTTCTTAAATTACCTACTGGTGCTTTCTACATTTTAAATTGTGGGATTTTTATAAAAATTATTTTAGGAGCTCTTTATATATTTGTCCATATTTTGCTATAGTAGTGTAAATGCCCTATTTTATCTGGAATATTTTGGTGATTCATTTGAGGTAAGGTTGTATTTTCTCTTTCTACGTGATGATCAGTGTGCCCACATTTCTTAAAAAGGCATCTCTCTTACCACTGATTTTAATAGCTGCATCTATTACACTTTTAAAATGACACTTTCATGAAACATTTAACTTCCATATACTTACATGTGCCCATTTTGAGCATCGATCACTAAAAATATTTTTGGCCCTATCAATATTTTTACTGTCTCTATGTTATGTGTATATTGCTATCAGATGGCTCAAGTCATTCTCCTCTTCTTAAACTGCCCTTCCACATGGATTTCACCTTTACTCTCTTTCAGTTTGGGCTCTGGGTGCCAGATGCCACATGCACTTCATAACACTGTGTCAGGAAGGGCACCTCTTGTACATGGAGGTGAGGTGTTCATGCTCTTTCTTCAAGTCCCTCAATGAAATGCACAATACATACGTTACGTTGATCAACATAAGGTGGTTTATGTTGATCCTTTTGTTTATATGAGAACCTGAGAAGCGTATAATTTGATTTCTATGTTTATTGCAGTGCACATAACTAATATTCTGCTGATGGACTTGTTTCTTTGTCTGGATATGTCTTCAGTTTGGCCTCACACTTAACATATTTTCTTTGATTTGACAATTTATGAACAAAATGCTCCTTCCTTAGATTCCTTGTTGCCGTTGCTGTCTTGTATCCTTGCAGCATTGCCAATGAGAACGCTGATTCTGGTTCGCCCTAGTGTCAAATAAAATGTTATTCTGTAGTGTGGTTTAAAATAGTCTTTATCACTTATTTTTACTTACATTTTTAGAGTATCTTGCCATAAACAAGTAAATTGGTTAAATGTAAGGGTTGCACTTTAAGGAGAATCTCACAGAGGAGCACTTGTAAATGAACTACCAAACTTCTTCCTGAGAAATATCTGGAATAAATATGAATATAAATATAACAGGAAAATGCCCTTGCTCTTGGCTAATATTTAGATTCCTCTGTATTCAAGGCACCAAGTTACACCTATGCTCCTGCCTTTTACTTCAGTGGTTTAGCAGTTCACTAATACATCTCATCTGCTTTCCTCTAGTTCTGAGAAATCCTCTTATAATTTCTGAATGTTGCCTCAATTCATTCTCTTTCTTCTCTTCTAGAACTTAGAATTGACCATTAGAATTTATAGATTTTGGCTTGCTATTTTCTCAAGACCTCTCATTTGTTCTGTTTCTATCCATCTGTGAGTAATATATACATTTTTGGAGAGATCTGGGATTGAATCTCAGCTCAACTGTATTTGGTATATTTCTTCACATCTTTAATTTCACTCATCGTTCTTCATCTGTAAAATGGGGAAAACAATATTTGCTGCATATTCTTGTACATATTAAATGAAAAATTATGTAAAGTAGTTTTTGCTTTCTTTTCAGCTACAGAAAGCAACACCCAAGCTTGTTTAACATCTGTCCTGTCAAGTGTCCATGATGCTGGGCCCTGAGGGAGGTGAAGGCTTTGTGGTCAAGCTCCGTGGCCTGCCCTGGTCCTGCTCTATTGAGGATGTGCAGAATTTCCTCTCCGACTGCACAATTCATGATGGGGCTGCAGGTGTTCATTTCATCTACACTAGAGAAGGCAGGCAGAGTGGTGAGGCTTTTATTGAACTTGAATCAGAAGATGATGTAAAAATGGCCCTTAAAAAAGACAGGGAAAGCATGGGACACCGGTACATTGAGGTGTTCAAGTCTCACAGAACCGAGATGGATTGGGTGTTGAAGCACAGCGGCCCAAACAGTGCCGACACCGCAAATGATGGCTTCGTGCGGCTTCGAGGACTCCCATTTGGATGCACCAAGGAAGAAATTGTTCAGTTCTTCTCAGGGTTGGAAATCGTGCCAAACGGGATCACATTGCCTGTGGACCCTGAGGGCAAGATTACAGGGGAAGCCTTTGTGCAGTTTGCCTCGCAGGAGTTAGCTGAGAAGGCTCTAGGGAAGCACAAGGAGAGAATAGGGCACAGGTATATTGAAGTGTTCAAGAGCAGTCAGGAAGAAGTTAGGTCATATTCAGATCCCCCTCTGAAGTTCATGTCTGTGCAACGGCCAGGGCCTTATGACCGCCCAGGTACAGCCAGGAGGTATATTGGCATTGTCAAGCAAGCAGGCCTGGAGAGGATGAGGTCTGGTGCTTACAGTGCAGGCTATGGGGGCTATGAGGAGTACAGTGGCCTCAGTGATGGTTATGGCTTCACCACTGACCTGTTTGGAAGAGACCTCAGTTACTGTCTCTCGGGCATGTATGACCACAGATATGGAGATGGTGAGTTCACTGTCCAGAGCACCACTGGACACTGTGTCCACATGAGGGGGCTGCCGTACAAAGCCACAGAGAACGACATTTACAACTTCTTCTCTCCACTCAACCCCGTGAGAGTCCATATTGAGATTGGCCCTGATGGAAGAGTGACAGGCGAAGCTGATGTTGAGTTTGCCACTCACGAAGAAGCCGTGGCAGCTATGTCCAAAGACAGGGCCAACATGCAACACAGATACATAGAACTTTTCTTGAATTCCACAACAGGGGCCAGCAATGGGGCATATAGCAGCCAGATGATGCAAGGCATGGGGGTGTCAGCCCAGTCCACTTACAGTGGCCTCGAGAGCCAGTCAGTGAGTGGCTGTTATGGGGCTGGCTACAGCGGCCAGAACAGCATGGGTGGATATGACTAGTTTTGTAGGAGCATTTGAGTTGTTTCAATCAAATTTTCACAGGCAGCCAACAAGCAGTGAAAAGCAGTTAACTCTAGAGGGAGCTGTGGGACCCATTTTGCACCATGAGTTTGTGAAATCTGGATTAAAAGAATTACCTCTTCAGTGTTTTCTCATGCAAACTTTCTTCTAGCATGTGATATTGAGTAAACTAAAACTATTTTCAGCTTTTCTCAATTAACATTTTGGTAGTGTACTTCAGAGTGATGTTATCTGAGTTAAAGTAGTTTTAAGTACATTAAATGTGGATCTTTTACACCACATCACCGTGAACACATTGGGGAGACGTGCTTTTTTGGAAAACTCAAGGTGCTAGATCCCTAATTCGAAGAGGAACATTTCTCATGTTTGTTCATTCTAGTTTATTTTCATTTAAAATCTTTTAGGTTAAGTTTAAGCTTTTTAAAAGTTAGTTTTGAAAATTGAGACACATTACTAATACTGTAGGAATTGGTGAGGCCTTGACTTAAAACTTTCTTTGTACTGTGATTTCTTTTTGGGTGTATTTTGCTAAGTGAAACTTGTTAAAATTTTTGTTAACTAAATTTTTTTCTTAAAATAAAGACTTTTTCACAATGACTGGCACAGACTATCTACTCACCAGAAAGCAGCAAAATGACTGGGTGATTGAAGAGAATTCATTTTAATACTACTGTATTTCAGTGTGAATTTCAAAATAATTTAGCATGTGAAATCCATGATTTCCCTTATGTTCTTCCAATGAGGCTAAATTAAAAGTCAGGTTAAAAAAATGTTAAATATGTGAGTGGTGGAAATAGTGGTAGAAACACATCCCGGAAAGAGAAAATAGAAGCACACAGTCCCAGCCTCCTGTGACTTGTGCTCTGTTCTTCAGCCATTTGTAATGTCCTACTTTATTCTGGAGTTGCATCCATTGTCGTAGCTAGGAATCCTTAGTTTTTGGTGCCAAATAGATTGTGAGTCATTAGCCATAATTTGTGTTTCAGGTTTTCTTTATAGAGAATGTGCTGATTTGAACATTCTTTTTTTTCATACTTAGGAATATTTCTATAGGGTACACTCCTGGGTTAGCAATTACAAGTTATTGCAGGATACACGTTCTCAAGCTTGAGGCCTGTTTCCAAGTTGTTATTAGAAAATTGTCATCCACTTAGCAGTGGAAAGCAGTGTACAAATTACAGGCAGCTGTGCACACAGCATGTTACCATCACTTTATGACATACACTAAATAAAACCGTCAATACTTTAAAATGTGAATGTAGTTTATTAAACAAGCTTGCTTTAATAGCTCTTATTGGTAATGCTCCCTAATTTATTTTCCCCACTTGTCTTTAATAACCATAAAGCTGTAGCCCATATAACCTAATTTCACCAGTTTAAGCATCTTCGTTTCAAGGGACCCACCTCCTCGGTCACAGAGAAAATGCTCTTGGTTAAGCCCCTGAGGGTTTTAAAAATAAGTCTATTTGTAGACTAGAGCCTTACTTTGGCCCTATTTGGCTTCTCAGGCCCACCTTAACTCCCATCCTTCCCACCAGTTTTCCAGAGACTCTGAGGGCCTGAGATAGGGCAGCATCACCAGCCAGGAATGCCAGATGTGCCAGGACACAGGCAGAACTAGGGATATCCACTGAGAAGACAGCATGAGAATTATAAGGAGGCAGAGACCATGCACACCTGTTCTAGGCCATGTTTACAGGGTCTCTGCCTATCCCTTGGGCCCACCTTGCTCCAAGTTTCAGGCAGCAGTCCACAAAAGGCTGAGTTGTAAGGAAGACCCTGAAAAACCCAGGTGAAGCACGTGGGAACTTATGAAACCTGTAATGGGAGGGACTAGGATGCCATAAAAGACCTAGATTTGATAGGGCAGTGAAGTTGCAAGGAGTATATTCATCGCCTCTAAATCTTATACTAAGTTTAGGGTCCAAATATGGAAGGAGTAGGATCCAAGAGCCTGGGATGGGAAGTTTGGGGGAATGTGCAAGGTGACCTTAAATTCCAAGGTGATGCTGAAATCTTTGGGCCAGCAGCAGTGGCCCTTTCCCTCTTAACTAGAAGAAATGATCCGGAGGCCTCACCTCAGGTAGGTGCTTATAAGATGAATTCTGTCCCGTCAAAGTCTGCTCCAAGTCACTTTCCAGAATGGGTTGGGTAAGCCAAATCCACCTTGCTGCCTGTTTTTGTATGGTATATGGGCTAAGAATGGTTTTTACAGATGCATCAATTTGATGGCAAGGAGCCCTGATTAAGAAAAGTCTGATCTCCCCAAGAATTCATTAGTAGATCTGTAGTACAAAATACTGTACTTAATTATTTTGAGTTCCGTCAATAAGAGATTATGTGGGGGCCAGCTCAGTGGTGTAGTTTGTGCCTTTGGCAGCACAGGACTCATAGGTTTGGATCCTTGGTGTGGACCTACACACCACTCATGGAGCCATGCTGTGGTGGCTTCCCACATACGAAATAGAGGAACATTGGGAACATGTTAGCTCAGAACCCATCTTCATCACCCCCCACCCACCCAGAAAAAAATTTTGTGAAACTTTAAAATTTGCCTTGGCCTGTGAAACCTACATGTCTAGCCCCTTAAAAGTTTGACTTTTCTGTTCCAGAAAACTAGTATCAGGACCAAGCATGAGATGACAAGAGAGTCCCCACTGTAGGAGGAAACTGACATTTTGCCAAAAAAGCTGAAGGTCCTGGTTGGTATGTATGAACCAGAGTCAGCACATGAGAGGACCTTGAGGATGCTGAAACAGAGGGTTGAGTATAAAACAGTTGGTGTGGGGTATCTCTCTTGACTCAGGATTTAAATTATGAGCAAAATGCTTGCAGTCTATCATAGTAATATGCTGGAGTTAATCCTTGAAGTCTGGAAACGGTGACCTACAGGAGGGAGAGATGCTTGATATTGAGAAAGGGGTTGGAGGACTCGGAGATGGGCCTGCTAGGAAAGATTTAGTATATAAGGCCAGAAAAAACTGGAAAAGTTTCCCTGGAAGGGCCCAAGAACGCTTGCTAAATTGATAAGGAATGAGCTAGTAGGGTGCACCAGAATTTTGAGAAGCTTAATGGAAGCTCTCATCTCAGTCAGAGTTGGCAATAGGAGAAAATAGGGATAAAAGGATTCCAGAAGAACAGAGGCCAGGTAGTGGCAATCATCAGATGTGAGGTAAGCATGATTGCCATAATAGGCTGCAAAGTCCAAAAGTCAGTAAGGGGCCTTGACCTAGCCAGGTCTGTGGTGAAGGCTAATGGAACTCTGTGTCCAGGGGCCACACATGGCACAGCTATGACGTCCATTAGCCTTCTGCTCTCAGGTCTTAACTCCTTTTTGGCTATATGGACAGAAAGCTGATTAAAAATCAGGATCTTGTTCTTTTTCCAGAACTGAGCCAGGTCTCACCCAGAGACCATCAATTGAAGAGGAGGAACGGCCTGGCAACATTGCAACAATTGTATATAATCTATAAATCTTCCCCTTTGAGGCCAGGAGAATGAAATGACCCGGGTCTCTTGAGTGCTGTTGGATATGAGGTCTGAGTCGACATTGATACCAGGGGAGGTGATACAAATGGATTCCCAGACCCAGTTTGTCTGACTGTGGGTCAAACAGGTTTGCAGACCCCTCCGGTTATCTCCCCATGTGAATTAGTAGGAAGGGGTACCTTAGGCAGTTGACAGAGCCCTCACACTGGGTCCCTGGCTTGTGAAGTAAGAGCCATAAAGGTAGGAAAGCCAAGAGGAACCTCTCAAATTGCATTCCCCATCCAAGACAGTGAATAAGGAGAGGTGGTGAGATGTGTGCGCAAAGTCTGAGGTTAGGGCCAGGCTTGAAGACTCAAAAAGGCAAGTATATGTCCTTTTCATTTGTCTGGTCCCAGCAAACAGCAGATGGATTCTGGCAGATGATAGCAGACAACCAGGAACTTAAGCAAGTAGTTTCCCCAATCACAACTCAGTGCTTAATGTAGTATCAAATACGTCCTCTTCGATCAGCATCAAGCAGGAGATCAAAAACCATTTTACCATCTCATAACACGAGCATCAGAATACATTCCCTGTTTTTTTTCAGGGCTGTGTAACTCTTCCGTTCTCTTTTACAGTAGGGTCTAGAAAGATAATGATCATCTTGCCATGATCCACTATATTGATGACGTGCTCATTGGACTTGGGTGGGGTGGGGGGGAAGCAGCAAGTACTCTGGATGCCCTAGGAAGACACACGTGTGCTAGAGGGAGGAAGAATTCAGGGCTTTGCCATGTAAGGGAACTTTTTAGTGTCTAATAGTCATGGGCAGGGATCCTAAAACTAGGGTCCATGGGCCAAATGTGGCCTGTTGCCTGTTTTTGTAAATAATGTTTTATTGGTACACAGCCATGCCCATTCATTTATATTTTGTCTATGGCTACTCTTGTGCTACTTTGGCCAAGAGATAGGTAGTTTCATCAGAGACCACGTGTCCCACAGAGCCTAATGTATCCTATCCTGTTTACTATCTGAGCTTTCACAGGAAATGTTTGCTGACCTCTGACCTTGGGCAGAACTGGGACATTTTCTCCAAAGTAAAGGTCAAGATTTTCCATCATTAAGAAAGGGCATAAATTTTGGTAAAACATTTAGGATTTTGGAGAAAGCTTATTTTACACTTGAAAATACTACCCAATTATTAGGTGACCAGAAGGCTGCAGCAATTCTGCAAGCTGCTGTGCCATCTGCTGCAAAGGACATAGCACGTCCCGGCATGGAGGTGTCTGTGTTCATAAATGGTTTTGTGTGGTATCTCTGACAATTCTCCTTAAACAGTCATAGCTCAGACCGTGAGTGTTGGGAATCAAGGCCATGTCTTCTGCAGCAGAGAGCTATTTACTATTCAAAAAGCAGCTCCTGGGGAGGACTGGCCTGATGACTAGCGGTTAAGTCACGCACTCTGCTTTGGTGGCCCCAGGTTCACTGGTTCAGATCCCAGGCACAGACCTACACACCACTTATCAAGCCATCAAGCCATGCTGTGGCGGGTGTCCCACATATAAAGTAGAGGAAGATGGGCACAGAAGTTAGCTCAGGGCCAGTCTTCCTCAGCAAAAAGAGGAGGATTAGCAGCTGATGTTAGCCCAGGACTAATCTTCCTCAAAAAAGCTCCTGTGGGCTACTAAGCTCACTGTGCTAAGACCATCTTCATGCTCTGGGTGTTGGCAGATGCATCAAATTGTAAGACTCTTAAGGCATCTGTTTTGTTTTTAGTTTATGTGTAAAAATTCTTGCACATATTTCATTAGATTTGTTTCTAAGTATTATATTTTACATGCTGTCTTTTATTTCATTTGCTGAGAGTCTGTTGCTGGAACTAGAACTACTAGGATTAAAAAACTGGATTTTTGTGGCCTTGCTAAATTCACTTATCTATTTTAATTTAAATGTAGCTTGTTTGGATTTTTTTTACATACCAAAAAAATGCCATTTGCAAATAATGACAGTTTCATTAATTTCTTCCTAATCCTTATGTACACTGTTCTTTTCTTGCCTTGTTGTCTGCTCTTGGATAAGTTTATTTATTTATTTTTTTATTTATTTTGGTGAGGGAGATTTGCCCTGAGCTAACAGGTGTGCCAATCCTCCTCTATGTTTTGTATGTGGGATGCCACCACAGCATGGCTTGATGAGCAATGTATAGATCTGTGCCCAGGATCTGAACCCATGAACCCAGGCCACCAAAGTGGAGTGCACTGAACTTAACTACTACACCACCAGGCTGGCCCTGGTAAATTTTTTATCATTAGAAAGATGATGCTGAACAAAGTTGGGGTCAGAGGGCATCCTCATCTTATTCCCAATTTCAGAGAGAAAGCTTCCTTATTCCTCCATTAAAATACCGATTGTTTTTGGGTGCATACCCTTGATTAAATTAGGAGAATTACCATTTACTGCAGGTTTAGTATAAGTTTATTTTTTTAGTCATTATTAAATGTTGATTTTTATTTAATGCATTTTTCCTTCTTATATTGTCTTGATATTCCTTATTATCTATCTCCCAATTCACTCATTCCCTTCAGCTAAGTCTAATTTGTTGTCAAACATCACTTAAGTTCTTAACTTCAGGTAGAAATTTTGGTTCTAAAATTTCCACTTAATTTTTTTTACATAATGTAAAAAAGTTAATGTTCTCACAGTTCTGAAGGCGAGAAGTCAAAATCAGGGTGTTGGCCGTGGCTCCCCTAAGTCTCCGAGGAAGAATCCTTCCTTGCCTCTTCCCAGCTTCAGTGGCTGCCGGCAATCTTAGTGTTGCTTCGCTTGCAGCTGCATCACTCCCATCACTGCCTCTATCATCACAGGGCCTTCTCCTTGTGTCCACATTTTCCTCCTCTTAGAAGGACACCAGTTGCTGGAATAGGGCCCACCCTAAGCAAGTATGACCTCATCTTAAAATGATCAATGATATCTGCAAAGACCCTATTGCAAAATAAGGTCAGTCTCGGGTACTGGAGGTGAGGACTTGAACATACCTTTTTGGAGGACAATTTAACCCGCCACACATAGGTTCAGTTTTCTTCTGAAAATCTCCATATATCATCTCATTCCTTGAACATATTAATCACAGTTATTTTAAAGTCTTGGTCTGGTCATTCCAATATCTGCATCTTCTCTGTGTTTATGTTGTCTTTCTGGTCTAAGTTTGTCTTTTATGCCTGGATAGTTTTGATAGAGTACCAGATATTGTGTACATACATCGTAGCATGGGGTAACTACAAGACCCATGTGCTGTTATCATCTGTGAGGGGATTGGTGGAAGGAATGCAACCAGATTTCTAAAAACTACCCTGAGAACACGAGAGGCTCAAAATGGCCAATATATACTCAGTGGAAATCATAAAATGGCAATTTGAGAACAGCCAAATCTGTGAGCGAAAGTCAGAAAATTCTGCAGGCGCCAGTTTGAATTTACATTCTGGTGGGGGTGGGAGACCATAACAAATAAATCACTATAAATAGTATGTGAGTTAGGGCTGAGTACAAGGAGAAGCAGCAGCCAATAGTGATGAGAAGAACAAGTGTTGGTGGTGCAGTCGTAGAGTGGCCCCAGAGGCCACCTGAAAGGGCCTAGAGAAAGGGAACTGGGGAATTTGGACAATGTCGAGCAGAGGGAGGGATGTGAGTGCCCTGAGGTGAAGGCTGCAGCCTGCACTGTGTTCAGATAACAGCTAGGAGGCGGCAGGGTGAGTGCGGGAGAGCAAAAGGGTGAAGTTAGAGAGTTGACAGTTGTGGGACCTGGGGTCAGGCATAGGGCCTACAGGCTATGTTAAGGGGATCTTCTGTAAGATAAATAGGGCATCTTTGGTGCATTTTGAGCAGAGTTGATCTGACCTTGCCTTAAGAATATTCCTCTGATGGGTAGGTTGAGACTTGAGTAATAAATCCGTTTAAAGAGCCAGGCACAGGACCTAACCAGTGATCAACCAGGAGAGCCCCAGTCATGCTCCCTGGTGTTAGCGGTTAGCCCTCACTTCTTACCCTGGGTTTTATAGTATTTTACACAAAAACTGAGGGTAAGATGCTGCTATCTTCTGGGAAACAAATATTACAGTATTTTCAAGCCACTAGTCTTAGAATAAACCTTATAACTTTCTTAAGTTAATAGGCCCTTATTTTAAAAGCACTCTCTGAATACTACTCAGCAATACAAAGTAATGAACTATTGATTCATGTAACAATCTGGCTGGATCTCCAGAGAACTAGAAAATACTATATATATGTCATATATATATAAATATGTATAATAGAATTATAGAATATTATGTGAAACTTTTAACCTTGATTATTTCTGGGTGCTGGATTAGAAATTGGTTTACCAATTTAAGTGAGATATTTCTGTAATGTTCATGTTTTCTGTAATAAGATGAAAGATGTTTACAATGAGAAAAAAAATAAGATTGTTTAAATTAAAAAGGCAGGAGGGATATATAGTCCCCAAGCAAGCACAGTCACTGAGTTCTCTCTCAGATAGTGATAAATACCAGAAAGGGAGTGTAGCCCAGTCCTTCAGAAACAGGCTCAGGAGTGAGACGGCCTGTAAGAACCCCTAGATCCTCGGTCTGCTCTTGGCACAAAGGGGACAATACAAGTCCCCATTTCAATAGATTGCTGAGAAAATGGAGTTCACGTGTGAAGTGTTTATAACAGTGCCTGGTCACACACTAAGTGTTCAGTGAAGTGGAAATTACCCTTTGCTTCCTCTGGTTCTTTCCTGGGCAGCCCCTCATCTGAGAGAAGATGACAAGAGGAAGGAATTGTGACTGAAGCCATCCCCACTCCAGGGTAGATAGGCCCAGTGAAGGGGTCTCTGAGGCACAGTGAGTAATTCCACACAAGGAAGCCTGGGCAGACTGCTCTCATCCTACCGCTACCATTCCGCTCCTGCGTTCTTTCCTGGGAGGGAAAGAGGAGAGCTTATTTCCCTTGGGAATCAGTACCCCGACCCCAGGACCCAGCTGCCAACCTCACAGGCTAACACAGACTCCATCCCTCATGGTCGTCCACACCCGCCACCCCCCTTCACAGTCCCTGACTTCTGCCACCCATGATTAACCCAGGCCTTCCAGACGTCTCCATGGGCCCTCTGCCCCAGCCTTGGACAGGCAGAATCAGCCTAAACCACCAGGCACGAGCCAGTGATTGGACGGAGTCAGCCTCATTGACGCTGGGCAATGGGGGAGACGCACACGTTGTGGGTGTGTGGTGGTCGTGGGGCCCCTCACTCCAGAGTGGTTGTTCATAGGACTTGAGGGAACTGTGGAATTTGCTCAGGCTAAATTTGAATGAAGCTGTGTTTGGCATGCTGAAAGCAGAGCAGGGCTCTATATACCTGGTCTCCACCGCGAAGTGGGGCCGGGGACTAAAACGTTAAGATGGATGTGGAATGTTGTGTCCAGAAACCTCCCTTCCCGAGCTGGGCGCCCGAGATGGAAGCGAGGCTGAATCTCGGGTCAAAGTGACTTAGGTCCCCAGGCAAGGATCGGGTTTCCTTCTTAGTGATAGGATTTCAAACAGCTTGTGACGGGAGTGACCCGTTTCTCACTAAGAAAGCAGTTGTCAGTCACTCAGAAGGGGGCGTTCCGACAAGATCGCTTCCGTGTCGCACACTCCAGCCCCACGAATGGCCAGAGGCTTTGCTTTCTTAGACGGAGCTTATTTTTACATTCTCAAATGCAATCCACTCACGCCGGCATCTTCCCTTGTCCAAGGAGGAGAGGGACTTGCACCCCACTCCTCGCGGCGGAAAAGCGAGCTCAGAAGGCGCCTCTGGGCGGCTCTGACGCGGGGGCGCGTCCCCGAGGCTCCCCCTGCGCCCGGCGCCCTGCGCGCTCCCGCCTTCCTCCCTCCCGCCTCCCGCGCGGCTCCCGGGTTACCCGACTGGTTCCCAACGCGGAAGTGGGCAGTGTTTCTCCCTGTAGTGGCCGCTCCTGCCTCCTCTTTGGTCTCATAGCCTACGTTCTAGGCACTCTGACTTTCCGTTGGCCCTCAAAAAGCATCAAGGCCAGTGTCCCCGCGAGTTGTTTGCCCGAGCTGTTCCCTATGCCAGGAAAGATGTTTGCGTGGCTGGCGCCTCTCATCGTTCACTTTAGAGGATTCAGCTCAAATGCCACGTCCTGAGCTGACCACGTTACCCACTGCTGCCCAGGCACCCTAGCCGCTGCAGCACACGTTTTATTTTCTTCACAGCATGCATCCGGCTCGGAATGCTGGGCCTCAAAGGCCTTACAGGATTGGTCCTGGTGGGTGATGAGCTGGGCACAGTGAGCCACCCCCGTGGCTCCCTGCCACACTCGTCCCCCACCTTAGACAGTGGCTGCACTTTCAGCCAGGTGTCCTGGAGTCCCACTCTTGGAGTTCCTGCTGCAGCCTGTGGCCAGCCTTGGAGCCCTCCACTCCCCGGCTTACGTGTCCTGCTTCAAGGGCCCTAAGAAGATCAACGAACCTCATTTTTAGACCTCAGGGCCTAGGATGAGCTACGGAGGACCGAGAGGCAGGGTCCTCAGCTTCCTGACCCCAGCCCAGTCAGGGGACTGGAAGTCTGGGGGACCCGGAATCTAGGACACATCATACTTCCTCAGGATCTGGCACCACCCTGAGAAGTGGTTTGTAGCAATGCACCATTAGAGAGCTGGCTTGAAGTAACGCCATGACAGGTGGCTGCCCCATCAACCCAGACCCAGACTCAGATTGTGAGCCACTGCCTGGCAGGAACAGGGCAGACCTCTGCTGTGCCAGCCTGCTCCCATCCAGGGTCTCTGCGCAGAGCAGTGGCTGGGCTGAGTGTGCCTCAGCTCCTTCCCTGGGCTGTGGAGGTTGGCAAGAGGGGTGTGGCTGCAGGATGGACAGGCTGCCACGGTGGGACAGGCACTTCCCTAGCCCCACCCCAGGCACGCTGGGACCTTTCAAGTGAGGTGTTCCAGGAGTGGACTTTGGATATACTGAGGGCTCTAGATTTGCATGGATGGTTTTTGGTTATAAAATGCAATATGCAGGGCTTCTTGGGATGTAGCTCACAGGGGCTCTCATGGGGAAATTACCTAGGGTTGGGGCAGGGTCCATGGGTTAGTCTGGGGGTTATATAGGGTTTATGAGGGGGTGTCAGTGAAGGAATTGCTGCAGTTCCTGGGTTGGGTTGAGCGACGGAGAGCGCTCACTGAGTGAGGTAGGGTCTTAGTGGAGGGTGAGCCATTGGGGACCATTCTAGGTTACAAGATATCACGAGTACCTAGGTCATTGGGACTTCAGGGTCTCTAGGCAAGCTATAGAAATTGTAAGGTCCTTTGATAGAATATTTTCGTGTCTCACACAGTGCATGGATGAGGCAGGGGTCAGGAGACCAATTATCAGGAAGTTCTCAAAGTGGGGGGTATGCTAGGAGTGGGTCTCAGGACAGACACCAGACACGTGGCTACAGGAAGCATTAGCAATCTAGAAAGATCATCCCTCCTCCCAGCTGAGGGCCTGGGCTTTCCTGAGCAAGATGTCAGTGTCCCAGCACAGCCTGGTCATCCTCAAGCAGATCCACAGAGGGTCACAGCACCACAGGCAGGAAGAGTGAGACCGGTTTAATTTACAAATAAGCGTTGGACAGCCTCCTGATCAGAAGGGAGCCTAAAGGCTCACCTTTGGAGAGAAAGGCCATCATGGAGGGTCAGGCCCCCAAGTGGGGAGCCAGCAGCGTGGGAACTGGCGCCAGAGTGCTACAAAGTTGCTCCTGTGCTCAGCAGGTACTGGCAGAGCCTGCAGAGACAGTGGGGTCAGGTCCTCACAGACACGGTCATTACATAGATACCCCCCGCTCAGCATCAGTTGACCCCATGGCTGGGCTGGCTCAGGACAGTCCCACCTTACAAATGGCATAACATTTCTTAAATCTCAGATTATATGGCCACCCTGCCCAAGTGTCTGAAAGCCTCCCAAAGAAGCCCATCTCACCTGGAGTGATGAGTGGAGTGGCTTTCTCAGGTAAGGGGCTGAGAAAGGAACACATGAGATTAATATCCTTCAACCTCTGCCCTCCTCCACCAAGACTCCTAGTGCCCCCTCCCCGGGGGGCGTAACTCCTTGCTATTCTTCCATTGTCACTTTAAACAATACCAACGGTCAGAGCTTTCCCTGATTTGGAGCCTTTCAGGGTTGATTATCTGTGAATAACAAACCTCACTGTAGGCCCAGGGAGCAGCCAGGAGGCTGTCCTCTTTCCCTCTGTTGTAGTACTTTATCCCAAAATACTTCTGCTCAGCTGGAGGTGCACACAACAGGGGCCCTGACTCACCTTTGCTTCTGATTGTGCTTGCATTTACACTTGCCACCTGTGAGAGGAAGAGCTGGCCTGTGCAAAGAGCCCAAGGAACCTGGACCATCCCTCTTCCCACCCCACGCCCTGCCAATTCCACCACTCACTCAGGGCGAAGGCAAATCCAGCGACGCACAGGATCCCAGCAAAGATCATCCCGACCAGCTGCAGGCCTGCCCAGTCTAGGGGAGCACAGAGAGGGAGCTGGCGCCAGCCTGGCTCCACCTCACTCATTCAAAAGATATTTACAAGCACCGGCTTGTGCAGATGAACTTACATTCCAGGCAATGAGAAAGACAAGCCAGTAAATAAACACATCATATAATATCTGGTGGGAACAAGCCCCAGGAAGAAAAAACAAGCAGAAGAGCACAGAGAAAGAAGAGGGTGTGAAGGATCATCAAGGAAGCCCTTTCTGAAAAGTGGCATTTGAGCTGAGGCCTGGGGAAGATGAGGGGTATGTGGGGACATTGGAGGACAGTGCCAGGAGGAGGAAGAGGAAACCTTCGTAGGGGGCTGTGGGGCAGCAGGGAGCTGGTGTTGGGGAAGGGAAATAAGAGTCAGTGGAAGGAAGGAGATTAGGTGTGAGGTATCTGGGGGCCCAACAGCCCAGCACCTCTACCCGCTTCCCCAGAAGTCTTCCTAACTATCCTGTGGGCGCCTTCTCTCCCTGCTGGAATGAAGTTCTCCCAAAGACCATGTTGCATGCTGGCCTTTCATTCTTTCCATCAACCAAGCTGACTCCTTAATCCCCAGTCCCAGCCCCATCCTGCCCCTTCTTCCCCACCCCTTCAAGCCCTACTTTGTTTACACGGGGGCTCCACATCACCCCTCACCAACCTCTAGTAAAGAGGTCCAAGATAGGCAAGGGTAGGGGTTGGGGGCGTGAGGGATATCAGCTCTTACCATAGTAGAAGGGATCGTTTTTATCTGCAGGAAAGAAAACAAAAAAGAATAAGGGCCAGAACCAAGAGGCTGGATGTGAGGTCTTGGAGGGAAAATGTGGGGCAGTAGGGGCAGGGTAGTTTGAGGCCTCACCAGCAAACAGGTCACTGGCTTTCAAGACGGGCAGGCCTGGGTGGAAAAAGCAGAGGGATTGGGTGTTAATTCATGACACTGGTCTCAAAATGAGTCAGCAGGCAAGACCCCATCCCAGAGGGGCAAGGATGACTAGCCTTGTCATGAATGAGGGGGGCACCCTGGGGTCACTGGTTCCCTTCCTCATACCATCCCCAGGCCCAAAGAACCCTGAGATTTTGTCTCCCACCCCAAGGCCTGTGGTCCCCCACTCACAGCCCTTTCTGCTATTTCTCAGGCTTCCTGCTACTCTGTCTTGCACTGGAAATGGGATGGCATATTGGTATCTTTGTACCCTCTCCTGAGAAGCTTCCTACACAGACCCTGGCTAATGCTCTGCTTCCTGAAGAAATAGGGAATGCTTTTCTCTTCATGCCAACAGATGGTTACAGTTTTCCAAAGTTCAATTACTCAGGATAATTTTTGCAACATCCGCTTCCTACCTGTACTATTATTTCCTCAATCTTTCTTTTTAAATTCACAGTTTAAATGAAAACACATTTATTCAACATTAGGACCCCTTGGGGAGATGCTGCCCTGGTCTTCACTGCCTTGGTGGGCAGGTGAATGGCAGCAGGGTCACCTCTGGGATGACTCACCTGCCAGCGTCAAAAGGCCCCAGATCACTCTCTCCATGTCACAGCTTCAGGGCAGGGCTGCAGGGGAGGAGGTGCAGGCTGGGGTCAGGCAGCCCGACCTGCCCCAGGCTCACAGAGCCTAGTGGCGAGAGCAAGCCACCAATCCCAAGGGTGCACTTGCCTATGGGGCGGTCTTGGGAAAGTTACTAATTTTTGTTTCCGCATCTAGAGATGATAATAGAAATGCCTTGTGGAGTTATACCAGTTACGTGCGTAGAACAGTGGTTGCACATAGTTAAGTGAGGCTTGGTCAGACTCACCTGACCAGGTGAGCAGGGCTGCTGTTCTAACTCAGGCTTTGGTGCCTGCGTTCCTAACCCCTACACAAAGGGCCACAGTTGTCAGCCCCCAGGCTATCACTCCCAAAGGTCTGGGCCTGGGGCACTATCAGGCCGAATTCCAAGACAGGCTCCACAAAGTGTGCACCCAGGGCTGAGCAGCGCTGAGCATCAGAAGGCAGGGAGTGAGGGCGCTGCCTGCCACAGAAGGAGAGAGCCTCCCACCCCAGCCCCAGCCGAGGACCCTGCTCCAGGCAGCCCCAAATTCCACTCTCAGAGTACAGATTGCTATTGGCAGGAAACTGCCTGGTGGGACATTGTTCCCTTCTCCTTAAGATGGGAACTATCCATGTTCCAGTTTACTGGTCCCTGGGGTGGCTGTGTGGTTGAGCTTTCTGCATATTGTTAGCTGCAGGCAGGCATGGGGACTGTCAGTGTTTCATACTGATCCCATTGTTAATATCTACTAGACCCAACTGCCCCAAACTCTAATCCCTTCTCAAGCACTTAACAGCTGTGTGACTCAGTGGGTTATTTAACCTCTCTGTGCTTCAGCATCCTATAAAATGAGGATAATTATAATAATAGCAACCTCATAAAGTTATGATTGAATTAAATGATTTACTATATGTCAAACCTAAGAATAGTGCCTAACATATATTAAGCATTAAAATGTGTTATGGGGGCCGGCCGGTGGCACAGCGGTTAAGTGCGCACATTCACTTCTAGGCGGCCTGGGGTTTGCTGGTTCAGATCCCGGGTGCAGACATGGCACCACTTGGCAAAAGCCATGCTGTAGTAGGCGTCTCATGTATAAAGTAGAGGAAGATGGGCATGGATGTTAGCTCAGGGCCAGGCTTCCTCAGCAAAAAGAGGAGGATTGGCAGTAGTTAGCTCAGGGCTAATCTTCCTCAAAAAAAAAAGTGTTACAATAAATAAATACATAAATACATGGGTCTCATTGCCATAGAAAGGAGGGACTATTAACGTGCTGCTTCTGAAGGTGGGGGTTTGTCGTCTTTGAGCAGCCTCTGAAGTTGGCCCTCCGCTGGACTGGTCTGTCTCTCTCTACTCCTCCACCACCCTGGAACTCCTGGATCATGAGGGTCACAACTCCATTTTACATATTCTTTAGCCAAAGGCTGGCTTCTGTTTCCTCCAGCCCCCAACCCACCATCCATATGACAGTGGTTACAGGGCAGGCAGCCTCCAATCCTCAAAATCCCCAAACATGCACCCTGTTACTGAGAATACCCAGGCACCCACCTCCCCTTCTTCAGACTGGCACTCTGGGCCACCCTTCCGCCCCCATCCCCCCACCTAGGAGCCCTGAAGTCCTAGCAGACACTTGCTCACCTGAGAGCCAGTTCTCCTGAGCTTACCTGAGAGCCGGGTGCAGAGTGCAGGTCAGAGGAGGCTGCTGGGGCTGTGGTCAGCTTAGGTGGGTTCCGGCTTTTTAAACCCAGCAGCCCCGCCCAGAACAATACCATCAGGCTGGAGGGAACTGGTCAGACTCCTTGAGACTCCTGCAGCTCCCTCTCTCTCCCTGGTGTGCTCTTAAGGAGACAGCTCGCCCTGCCACACCCAGTGCAGAGTAGTGCTCCTGGTGACCTCAGGCCAGCTCAGAGGCTTAGGTGGTGGCAAGGAGAGGGATGGGCCAGGCCTCAGACCCTTCTCTCGAGGAGAAGGTGGACTTTCAGCTTCTTCAGCTCACCTAGATCCTAACAGAGGGGCCCTGAAGGGTGCTCAAGGGGGACGGGGTGTTTCTGGGTTCTTGTGCCAACAGTGGGGGTTCTAGCATTTCCGTGGCCGGGGTGGGGGGATCCTGGCAACAGGTGAGTCGAAGAGGAGTCAGGGACTGGCCTTGAGGCTCCATTTGCTCATTGGTCCCAGTGCTTTTCCTCAGACTGGGTGTTCATCGAAGGGGAGGGCTGGGGTCATTGGGCATCCCTCAGGATCACCCACTTAGCCCAGGGAGACTGACAGCAGGAATCACAAAGCACCCAGGCCCAGCCCGGGTCTTCCCCCTACTTCACACAGGTAGGGGGTGTGTCAGGAGGATGAGGAGCAGGTGGCCTCCCTCTGTGGACCCCCATGCCTATCTCATGCAGTGCTGGCCAAATTCTCTTCTTGCCCCTTCCCCTCCACATACCTTAGGCCTCTGCCCTTGGCCCCGGATGACCCCATCATCTCCATTCTGCTATCCCCTCTCCCCAGTCCCTCTCTTCACTGCTTCTCCCACTGGATGGCAACCAGCTGAAGGCAGGGATGATGCCTCCCTTATTCCCAATGCTCAGCCGTGGACACTAATAAATAGATTTTGATTGAATTATTGTTGGAGGAGGTAATCAAGAGGACACGACCGCTGATTGAACTTCAAGCTGTACCCAGGCAATTGGAGGCTGGCTCCTCGCCCCCTCCCCTGTCCTTACAATGTACTTTCTGCCTACCATTCTCACAGTGGGAACTGTTCCAAGGACATAGCCTTGAGAGAGTAAGGTGTTGTTGAGAACATCTGGACTGTGTACAGAGACCAAACCTAGTTAAGGCCTCTATATAAACTTTTAAGATTCTGGCAGGCAAATGCGGAAAACTACTCGTCTTGTGGCTGCCCAAGATATGCCTCATAAATAAGTTCCTTTGCTTATTAAATCTGCCACCTACCAATCTGGAGTGCTCTGCCTCTCTCTTCAGTCTCTCCTTGCCCTCTGTGTACAAGGGTCAGTTTGCAAACTAACCATTGTTGAGTCAGTGAGGACAAGAAGCCATCAGAGTCTCCCAGACAGACCAAGGAGTCAGGCGGCAGACCAAGACCGTGAAAGGCAGGGTGGGGAGATTCAGGTGAGTAGGAAGGGGAAGGGCATTCCTAGTGCCAACATGTTGCATCTCTGCATGAAAACCTTCTCCGGTGCTCCCTGCTTTCAAGATGCAGTTTCTGCACAGAGTTTAAGACCAGGGGCTCTGGGGCCAGAAGGAGCTGGATTTCAAGTCCAGCTCTGCTACTGGCTGATCTTAAATAGCTTTTTCATCATCCTGAGCTTCAGTTCCCTGTCCTGTAAAAGGGAATAAGGACAGGATTTACCCTTGAGGTTTGGAATGGAGGTGCTACTGGGCCACAGGGCTGCTTCATGGTCAGCCCTCAATATGTATTTGTGGAATGAATGCCTCCCAGACCCAATTTGAGGAAAGTTTGTTAACCTCAAGATTCAGGAGAAACATTACTAGCACATACTTTGGAGTCAAATCCAGGCTCTATTAGTTACTTGCTATGTGCACTTGAGCAATGGGACTTACCTTCTTCCTGCCTGTTTGCTCATCCATAAATGGGAACCATGACCGAGTCTAACTTTGAATGTTTGTGGTGATGATGACATCTGATTATGCTACTCAGTTCACTTGTGTTGTAGCTGGGAATGGCCCTGATATACACACAGTGAGATCTGCAGCATTCGAGAAAGGGGGTTACCATTAGAGAGACCCCCCCCATGGGGTAACTGCATTCCGGAGAGGAGAAAGGTCTTGCTCAAGGTCACACTGTGCCTGGATAGCAGAGTGGGGACTCAGCCCAAGTTTTCAGACTCCTCACCTGAGTTCTTCTGCCCTGTCAGGCTATAGTGGGGAATAAGCAGCAAGTAAGCAGGCACTTGTAGCAAGGGGACCTTTTAGGTCCCAAGTGCCATCTTTGCTTTGGAAAGTCTCCAGGAAGTATGGAAAGGACCTCAGATCCACCTCTCTAGAAGGCGCTAGTGCTTTTGCCCCGCCTTGCAGCTTCTGCCCTCTTCAGAGATCCACCATTCCCATCCCTATCAGCCTTAGGTAATATCACCTTTAACAGGTAGAAAGAACTTCATCTGAGCCAGGTGGTATTGATATTGGTCCAAGGTAGGGGATAGGTTGAGCCTGGGGCAGAACCAGGGACAGGGAGCCCAGCTTCCTGTGTGTAACTTCTGCAAGCACAACGGTAAGTCACCACCTCATCTCCTCTTTTTGCCAAAGTTGGCTGTATGTGTATGGGCACCATGCTTGAGTACTGTGTCTGTCCTCTCTGAGAGGCCCCAAAGGCTGGCCACACACTCAGTGGCTAGCAGCAATGCCTTCTACACTGGAAGTGATGCAGTGTCAGTTCCCAGGTTAATGAATTTATCTTCTTAGGTATTAAACTGAATACTTATAAATGGTCATGGGTGTAGAAAACTTTAGGACCTTTGTATATTAAGAAGTATTTAATAAACTGTCCTTTTATTCCTTATGAGTTTTTAGGAGGAACAATTGCTCTCTCAAGGTGTGATTCCTGAGGAGCTGGACTGGCAGTGAAGGCCGTTTGCAGGAAGTCACTTTCAAGGAGGGCTGGCCACTTACCCTGCTTCTTGGACATAATTTCTCAACAGAACCCCTAAAGCCACCTATTTGGGTCTGATTTCTTACCTACCAAATGAGAGAGCTGGGTAAGAGGCACTGAGACCTACAGGGAAATCAAACCCCAGGTGATGAAAGCCTGGGAGGAGTGGGTGACAACAGAGCCAGGCTGTTGGGTGGGTGCAGATGGGAGCCTGGAGGTATCAAAAGAAGAGAGAGAGAAAACTGCAAGATCCAGCTCTGAACTCTTTCTTCCCTTTCTGGACTCAGTACTGCAAAGGGTACAAAGGACCTTGTGTGGAAGGAGGGAAGTCTGTTGCCAAGAGTGGCTGCCTGAAAACCAGCACCCACACCCAAGACTCCCTCTTCTGCTCACATCAGTCACTGCCACAGCTCCTTGCACTCTCAAACTGTGCTTTCCCCTTTCTCCAAGCATTACCTATTGCTCTGTGATGAACATAGATGCATCCTCAAAACCATTAATTTCCCTGAGGAAAGGTGATAATACAGGAGTTATCTAAGACTGACTGGAGGTAAACTAAGAGGGAGGTGGCTAGTATCTTGCCCGGCCTATAGCGGGAGCATACATGGTTTTTTCCTATCTTGTAAGATGGGCTGAATGTCACAGACATCAGTAGAAGGCTGAGATTGCCTATTTTGAGGGCTCTAGTAGAGGAAGGGAAATACTTCGTGAGAGAACCAGAGGAAGAGCAGAGAGAACATGTCTTTTGAGGCCTCTCCCAGGTTTCTAGGGTGTCTTATCCGATGAGAAACACTGAACCCCCACCTGAACCCACTTCCTGTGCTGCCCCCTCAGGAGTCCCCTGCTGTCGTCCTCTCTCTGCATATTCCTCAAGTCCCCCTACGTGTGCTCAGGGTCTTGAGGCCATAGAGCTGGGGCTCACTCCCCTTGAGGACCGGGGAAGGACGGCAGCCTGACCCTGCTCGCCTGCCTGTCTGTGAGAGCAGGAGGTGAGCTTGTGCACGACAGGGGCAAGGACGACCATCTGAAGGTTGGTAGCAGTCTGAGGACGAAGGGCTCACTTTCCCGGAACTCGGCCTCGGCTGACTTCCGCGCGTTGCGCGTTGGGGAGATGCAGGGAGAAGCCTTTCGCGCTGCGGGATCTAAGATCCTTCTGGACCAGGGGATACGGAAACGAGGTGGGGGACTCAAGAAGGGGAAGTGAGACTCTGGAGCAGCCACTCCCCTCGGGAGTCTGGAGTGAAGGCCTGCTCCCTTTTGCCAATTCCATCCGCCTCTAGGAAGCCCCTTACAAGAGGCCATTCATGACCTTACCTAACCTCCACACCTGATGCAAGGGGCCAAGAAACAGCCAATCGGAGCAGGACTGTGGTGGCTTCCAGCCAATCAGTGCCAAGAGACCGCCGTAGAGGCGGGACCGTGGGTGAACCGCCGTCGAAGCGAGGCCTAGGCAGTGTGGGCAGGGCTTTCCCGTCGCGAAGCAGTCCCGCCCCTCTTCGCGCGGATTGGCTGTGCCGGTTCACCCGAGTGCCGGTCAAGCAGCCGCTCCTCGCGCTCCTCTGCGGCTTCCTGTAACAATCGGGTCTCCGGTTAACTTGTTGCCGGAGTCTTTGTCCATCCGTTCGTCCGATCGGGCCGCCGTGATGATCAGGGTCTTCTGGAGGTCGTGGTCCTCAGTAACTGGGACCTGAGAGGCTGTGAGGGATAGCTGAGGTGAAGGGACAGCACAGCGGTGAGCTCAGAGCAGGCCAAAGCGGAGGGGGCGAGCGAGCCGGCGGAGGGGCGGCCCCAGAACGGGCAGGTGGAGGCGGGCCGCGTAGGGTGAGGCCAGAAAGCCGGCAGGGGACCTTGGACCCTGGGAGGGCTTCCAGCAGGGGAGAGACATTGTTAGAGGTGCATCTGAGAACGTCCTTCGAAGGGTCAGACCCTGTGCAAGAGGAGAGAAGCCAAAAGGGTTTACAGAACTGAGATGCCGGGTGACGTCCCTTCTCACCCACCCTTCTTCATTCCGCTCTATTACAGCCCAGTAATGCTTTCCGCCCACCCCACAGCTCCCTTAGCACCCTTGACCCGCTACTGCTCACCTCCCTCATCATCCAGACTTTTCAGCCCTCAACTCGACCCTATCCTTGAAGTCTCTCTTGGGCACATCTCCCTTAATTTCCTACAGGCACTTCACAGTAAACAACTTCTAAGATAAACCTTCCCGTTGTCTCACCCCATCCCC
Organism: Equus caballus; assembly: GCF_041296265.1. NCBI lineage: Eukaryota > Metazoa > Chordata > Mammalia > Perissodactyla > Equidae > Equus > Equus caballus. The sequence goes on from NC_091684.1 coordinate 82,463,341, forward strand.
TCACCTGTCTCTGTTGCAGAGTTCCCCATCTTAGGCCACTCCTTTATCCACCTGGTCACACAGGCCCCCACTAAGCACATCATATTGAGGTTATCTGTTGATGTGTGTCTCACCCTCAGGCTATGACCCCCTCAAGGGCACTAGCACTCCTCTCTCTGGGTGACAGCAGCTTCATCCACAGTGGCAGCAGCCTTAGTGCTGGACATCTGGAGGCCTGTCTTCCAGCATACTCCACGTGTTCACTCATGTCATCCTCATAACAACCTCTCCAGGGAGGACTCTGATCGCCCAATTTCAGGAAAATGAGGGGAAAAGAGATTAAGGGGCACCTGGCCACACAGCCGGAAGGGGCTGCCTGGCCCCAGAGCCGACTCTTCACCACCTGTGCATGTGATTTATTTTTAATGTGATTTTAAAACAGATTTATTGAGATATGATTCATGTACCATACAATTCTCCCATTTAAAGTGTACAATTCAATAGTTTTTAGTATGTTCACAGTTTGTACACATTTTAAAAATATGTATTTCTCTTTGGTGTGCATGCTTGTGTGTGTAATTTTTGTGTAAATGATAATATTTATTTTGTGTCAATAAAAGTGTATATTTTATTTTCACTAGGGTGCCAATTGTTGAAATGTACTATGTGTACCATGCTTTTTTAATTTAATAAGTTAAATCTGATTTTACAACTTTCAAAGTATTTTCATTTTAATATAATTACTTGATCTTTATTTACTAATTCAACACATATTTTGAATCTCACTACGATTCCAGCACTTTTCCAGGAACTGGGGGTTCTGAACCCGGCAATGCAAAGCTCCTGCCTTGAATGCTTAACATCACGATGGGGACAATGAGTAGGAACAAGAAATAAATGATGTAATATTTCAAGTATTGACTGACTGACACATGAAGTGGCCTAGATGTAGAGAGTCATGGGGTAGTGAGATAGCTTTCTTAGATTGGGGGGGTCAGAGTTGGTCCATGACAGAAACATAAGTTTAAAACATTTGTATGCCACAGTCATAAATTCCCCCCTGCCATTTCTTCCCCAGTTAAACTGAGCTGATGAAGTCAAATACATACCCAGATTTTAGATTAGAGCATAATTTATAAAAAGGATTTCTTTTCTAGAACCAGTGGCTCTCATTCCACGAAATGTCTCTCCATCAAACTTGTTTATCTACATCTTTATACATGTTAGCTATAATAAGATTGTCTGATAAGGAGAATTACTTATTTGGCAGTAATAGAAAAAAAGAATGTTTTTCCTGGCACTGATGTTAAAGTTGAAAGACTGAAAATAGTGGCTCAAGAGACCAAAGGCGCTATGATTGGAAAGGGTCTACTTTTAAACCACTCTTAAGTTCTGCGTTGGTTAGCATAGAATGTGACTACGGATGTCAGTAGTTTCTAGAAACTTGTCTGTTAAAGACTGCATTGAACTTGTGGCCACCTGAAATCTGGATTCAAATGCATCAAAGCTGGACAAAATCTTTGTTGTCACCAGCAGTAGCTAATTGAAAAACCCTGCAACATTTTGCAGTCATTTGTTATGCAGTTTTACCAGTAAACAAAGGGAGCTAGTGTTATGTTCTATTCCATTCAGACTACAAAACAGAATAACAAGTACTTCCAAGCAGTGCTTACCAAACTAAAAAGAACTATTGAAGTTTAGTAAACAATGGGGGAAAATCATATTAAGAATATTGAGTAGCAGTTTTAACTTTTTTCCTGTAAAATTAAAATATCTTGTAGTTTGATGAAGTCTAGAAAGCTATACTTTGCCTTCAAGTTCTTAATACACTAGTAAAATATTAATCTATTAACTTATCGTGATCAACCTTGGGATTTTCCACAGCAAGGGTCTGAAGCCATCCCCTCGACCACAAAGCACTTGGAGAGCCAGTTTTGCCGCTAGAGATGGGTGGAGTTTGTTGTATTTCACTTTTTCATCATGGTGACTATGACCTTCTAGGCTCCTAAGGTTGGGCCGACTGGGGTGCTCGGGTCTCCTTTCCCTTTCTAATTGGTACACCGGCCTTCGAAAACAACCCGCAGTGCTCCTGAAAGCTGAAGTTGTGCAAACATGGCGCCCAGCAGCGATGCCCCACGTGTGTCCCTCAGAGCAGACGCCTCTGCCCCAGAAGACCGGCACGGGCACATCCCGGAAGTGGGAGCTGAAGCCGGCCCATGCCGGAAGTTCTAAAAAAAGAACAGGAAATTATGAACATACCAAGTTTGTTTGAAAGTTCATATTTATTTAGAATGACAAAGCAAAACAATTGAAAAAGTAAATTTTAAAATTAATTGCCTATCAAAATATTAATGTTACTGGTAACAACTGCATAATCATAGCCACTGCTTCATATGATAGTGATTTAGAATATTTTAAATTAGAATATGTAAAAGTAGAGTAATTTCTATGAGAAAGGACAGAAGACAACAATCTTCTAGCGTGACTGACTCAGTCTTTTAAAAACATTTTACTCATAGTTTAGAAAACTTGCTTTCAGCTTCACAATTTACTATTGCTAAACTCTTGTAAAAGTTTTGCGTGTTGCCAAGTTTGGGCAAACCTCTATAGATTGTTTTTCATATAGCAGCAGCAAGATTTCAGGGTGTTTCGCCTTTTCCTGTGCAGTGCCCAGTCTGAAATATTCTTTGAATTGACGACATTCATTAACCACACTGCTGCCACTAAACCTCCAGAGGCCTTGAAAGGGGCCTCAGGAGCGTGTGGGAGCGGGGGCGGGCGTGATGCGGGCCTCGAGCGTGGGGAGGCGGTATGTGTGGAGCCCGGATAGAGACTGTGTGTATGTTGGGGGGGGGTGGGTCTGGCTGTGTGTGGGGGGGGAGTCCAGTGGTGGGGAGGGGACCTGGGTGTGGGGGAACAGATGTAGGAGAGGTTCCGAAGCGTGTGGAGTGGCCAGACCTTGGGAGGATCAGAGGTGGGGCTAGGCCGTGGGGGAAGGTGCTTGGGCTAGTGTTGGGGAGGGGCCTTGGAACGGGGTCGGAACACTGAGGCATAGGCTCTGGCCTGGGCGTGGGAGGGGCGTCAGGCGACTGGGAGGGGCCTCAGGGTTGTAGGGGGAAGGGGAGGCCTGTGGAGAGAGCTCAGATCTGGGGCAGGCAGATGTTGGGGAGGCTCCCTTGAGCGTGGCGAGTAACTAGAATTGGGGGGCCGGAACTTTGAGGCGTTTTGGCCGTAGGAGGTAGCAAGAGCGGGGCGGGGCGGGGCGTGTCTGGCCTGGGAGGGGTGGGGGCCGGGATCTGAGCGCCTGAGAGGGATCTGGCCGTGGAGGGACGTCTGACGCTGGGGGGAGGCCCAGGCTTGGGTGAGGCTGGGGCTTGGTACCCCAAGCTTAAGCTTCATTAGCTTTAGTAGTGCAGAAATGTTCCCACCAGGAACCATTTATCTGAGTTCAACACTGTATATGTAGTAAGACTATAAATGAAAATACTGAAATAGATAATTTAAAAAGTAAGTGCACACTTCAGACTAGGGTTACCTCTGAAAGGTGGAGTGTATGCAGGAAGGCTTCACCTGTCTCAATAACAATGGGTCTGTCAAACTGGCCCGGTGCCACCTGCTCACTTTATTGTGCTTTATGTTGTGCAAGAAAATAACCAGAGCACCGTTAGCATAATTAAGACTCTTCTCGAAAGCCTGGCAGGAGGAGGTTCTGAAGGAGCAAAGGATTGCTAATTTGAGGAAGGCCTTGCAGGTGTTTTATGGGAGTGGTACAGCTGGTTTCTGAAATGAGAATAGAGGGGTTATTCTGAGGGTGGGCAGCCTGGACTTTATGAGGAATGGGGGGAGTGTTCTGAGGATCAGCAGCCATAGGCTGGGCAGGCCATATTTATGGAGAGGGCTGAAGAGAAAGAGGTAGGGGCTAAGTGGTGCAGAGAGGTGAGGAGGCACACCTGAGGGGGCAGGACATTTGAAAGCGACAGTGCCTGTGTCTCACACCTCAAGTCCTTCAGGGTCTCTTACAACATTTAATTAGATACTCACAACCTATGAGTTTAGAGTCGTTGTGCCCATTTACAGATGAGAAACTGAAGTTTGGAGAGATTATTTGAATTCCCCAGGGCCAATCTGACTCCAAAGTCCCTGGTCTTAACTGTTTTCAGTAGCACACTTCATAACATTAACTCATTGAACCCCCACAACGCCACTATGAAGTTGACCCTATCAATATTCTATTTTATATTCGGGGGAGTGGAGGCATGGAGAGCCAGATGGTAAGTGGTGAGACCAGAATTTTAATCCAGGAGGTCAGGTGGCATAATCTAGGCCTCTCGGCCATAGACAGTGGCAGTGTGTGTTGAAGGTACCTGAATGTGGCCTGAAGGTGAGATAGTGTGGGGGAGGCTAAGAGGAGAATGCTGGAGAATGGCGCATTGAACACAGAGGTCACGTTTCCTACCTTCCCAAGTCCATCTACTGTTAACTCACCCCCGCCTCCAGGAGCCTGCTACGTGCTAGCAAGGAGGCAGTGATGGTTCTGCTAATGAAGCAGAGAGCTGAGCAGACTGCACAAGGAGGATGAGGCCCCGGGGCTGTCCATGATAGGTTAGAACAGGTTGTTCATGAGCCAGGCAGAGGTCTTCAGTGAAACCCAGGAAAGATGACTGGGCCCTCCAAATTTACAGCTCATTATCAGCCTCGGTGGAACAGAGACAGTTGGGAAGAAACCCAGTCAGTTTTGTTTTCTCCCAGACAAGTCCTGTAGAAGTTTTCATGTACATGAAAATATACATTGTGTAAATGAAGGAGAACAGGTGCATGCACTCACCAGGAGAAACAGAAGGGTTAAAGAGAATGGCAGCCAGGTTTGGGAAGCTGTAAAGCTGGACCTACTGCAGCAGAGGCAGCCCCTGGCCTGTCCTGGGGAAAGCCCTGAAATAAGCTGATTTGTGCCAATGAATCCCAGAAAGGACTAGGAGTTAGAGCGCCCAGGACCTTCGGAAGGTGGGTGTTCATGAGGGGATGGAGGACTGCCCGGAAGTCCACGGGAACAGCAGGGGTTAGGGCTCTTCCTGTTGGAGGATCCTCCCAATCAGCCCTTAGCCTTCTGTGTGTCTCAGCGTCTCTGAATCCCTCCGTGTCGCTTTCTGGGTTTTTCTCTCTCTCTGTCTCTGAGTTGTTTGCATCTTTATTTCTGTATCTTTGCTATATCCAGATGTCTCTCAGTGTCTCCCTGCATTTGCTTATCTCTCTGAAATTTCCGTGTATCTCCCTCCAGGCCCAGCAACTCCCTCTTTGGGCCATGGTCCCACCAGGCACAAAACCAGTGGTTAGCTCATCATTTTACCCACTCGGGGCCCTTTCCCGGGCCTGGCCTCTGAGTCAGGCAAATAAGGGTGCAGGATCCCAAGGCAGTTTTCATTTGTGGGAGACAGAGTGGAGCCCACCCAAGGTCTCCACAAGGTGGCAGTCAAGGACTACTTCAGCACATTCCTTCCCCACCTGCCGCTCTGCCAGCTGAGACACTCCCAGGGTAGCGGGAAGAGATTTTGAGTGTCAGCAAATTTGTTCAAACTTGAAGTTTTCTTTAAAAATCAGGACTAGCCCATTACTTCTCATTACGTTTAAAAGGTTTGTAGAGTTAGTAGTGTGCCAGCTGTTTCTTGTTGGGCCTTGGTTTCCTCCACTCTTACTTGGGGATAATAGAATAATCTACGTCTGGGAGGTAGTTTGCAGTGAGATCACCTGGCGCATAATTGTGCTCAATGCCTTTTGAATACTATTACCATCCATCACATCCTCGTATTTCTCACCCATTCTCACCACTGGCTGGTACTACCCCCGTGGGCCAGTGTTGCCACTGGTGCCATCGGCACACGACTGGACAGGGCCATCCTTGGCTTGACCTGGCTGGAGCTTTTGGTGGAAAAACTTGTCCTCATAGTGTTCGGGTGCCTTAACAACTATACTTAATTAGCTATCTGAATTGTATATACATATGTAATCACTGTATGCATCTTATCTATCAAGAAATGTGAAAACAAATTTTATGTAGTGTCCATTTAAACATTTATCTAACCACTTGATGTCTGCAACTGCCTACCTTTACCAATTTACAGAGATAAATGTGTATATTTGCATATCTGTACCATTTCTCCACTTAGAATTTTAGCACTATTCTATACCCTCTCTTCATTTTTTCAATATTTATGTAACCGCTATATCTAACTGTTCTACATATTTATGTGTAATTTTTATTAAACAATTCTACATTTCTATCTCTAGGAAGATAGATGTCTAATACATTTCTTCCATAGATGGCACATCAGATTCCCTCTGTGCCTTATAGAATGTTTTGTACACCACTTGCTTCATGTCACTGGCATGTGTGTACCTTGCCTCTGTTCTTCATGAGGACGTTTTCCACACAGGCTGCTGGTTTTGGTCATTATGAGCAGCAGTCTTCTGACAGGGACCTGGTGGCCACTATGAACCGGAGTTTGTGGTCAGAGGGTCCCAGCCTGGGGCAAGTGACTGTGAGCCTTGGCTTTCTCATCTGTAAATGGGCCCAAGAGTTAGAATTATGATCATTATTTGACACCCCGGAGTTAGTATCTATAAATAGACATTTATCCCCCAACCCCCACAAATTCATCCGTTGAAACCTAATCCCCCATGTGATGATATTTGGAGGTGGGGCCTTTGGGAGGTGATTAGGTCATGAGGGTGGAGACCTTGTGTTCGGGATTAGTGCCCTTATGAAAGAGACCCCAGAGAGTTCCCTCATGCCTTCTGCCATGTGAGGACACAGTGAAAAGATAGCCATCTATGAACCAGGAAGCGGGCTCTCACCAGATATCGAATGTTCCAGCACTTTGATCTTGGACTTCCAGCCTCCAGAACTGTGAGAAATAAATTTCTGTTGTTTATAAGCCACCCAGTCTATGATATTTTGTTACAGCACCCTGAAAAGACTTAGATGGTGTTCATTTTGGTAGACCCTAGGCTAAGAATCTTTCTGTTAATGAGCTTGTGACTTTAAGAATGATGACTTTAAAACGCTTTTTGTTGAAGTATGATATACACATGGAAAAGTGAACCTAAGTGTCCGGCTGGAAGGATCTTTACAAAGTGAGCACGCCTGGGTATCCAGCACCCCATTCAACAGCCAACATCACCAATGCCCCTCATGCCTCCTCCCACTCCACCCAAGCGACCACTCTCTGAACTTCTAGCCCATAGGTGCATTTTGCTAGCTTTTGAACTTCGTATAAGTGGAATCACAAAGGATGTAATGTTTTAGGCATTTGTGATCTTTCCTATGCAATCAAGGCCTTTTTGTTTTTATTGCTGTATAGTATGGCATTGGAGTATGTATTTCAATCTATTTGTCAGTTTTGCTGCTTATGAACATTTAGGGAGTTTCTGGATTTGAGCTATTAAGAATCATGCTGTCAGGTGAACGTCTGTCCCCCTTTCTCTTGGTCCCTAGGAAACGCCAGTCAGAGGCACCACAGAATTTGCATAGATTCTGCCAAACAGGTTCCAAGTGGTTGTTCCAATTCACATTCCCTCTTGAGAGTCCTGGCTGCTCCCCGCTGCCCCCAGGCCTGGCATTTTCCAACATTTTTGTGTTAACTATTTTTGGTAGCTGTGAGAGGAATTGCTTGTGCTTTTAGTCTGCGTTTCCCTGATGACTGATGAAGTGGAGCTTCATTGTAGCAATTCTTCAGATACATTCTGAATGCAGGTCCTGCGGGTGCCTTCTCATTCCGTTAACGGTATCTTTTGATGAAGAGAAATTCTTAAGTTTAAGATATCCAGTTTATCAATTTTTTCTTTTATGGCCAGTGCTTTTTACTTGCCTTTTAAGAAATCTTTGCCTGTTTTAAGGTCATGAAGGTGTTCTCCTATGTTTTTCTTTTAAAGTTTTATTTTTTCACCTTCACATTTAGATGTGTTGTCCATCTGGAGTTGATTTTGTATGGTGTCAGGTAGGGGTCAAGATACATTTTTTTCCATGTGGAAGTCCAGTTGGCCCAGTACTGTTCACTGAAAGGTGTATCTATGCATATTTTCCCCTTTAACAGATTTAGGATGTTCTCTTCTCTTTCTGTTACACTAAATGTTTTATGTATCATAAATGGATATTTAAATCTTGTAAAATGCTTTTTTTCTGCATCTCTGTTATTGTAGTGAATTGCATTTATTGATTTTCAGATGAAACCACTTTTGCACACCTGTAACAAACCCCACTGTTTTTTTTGATGCGGTATCCTTTTTATATAGTGCTGATTCATCTCCCCCTTTCTTGGCTTGTTTTTGTCGTTATTTGCTTGTTTATTTGTTTTGTAACTTCACTAGTCTATTTTTGTGCAGTTATTTCCCCTGTCACGTGGAGCCTCTGATGACACTCCTTAGCGGGCACAGTCTTGGACACGTGTACATTCACCCTAGGATGACCATGTTTTTAGCAGGGCTCTTTTTGACTGTTTCTTCCCCTGATCTCTCTGTTAAGTTGCCTGCCTCACTTGGTATTACACCCATATGGTAGGCTCCACTAATCACTGGCCAATTGCTGTGTAATTTTTGACAGTCCCCCAGGACATAAATTGTCCAGCAGTCTGACCCAATTACATTCAGTCAAGGGTAGTTTTTGAGCAGGTGAGCTCTTCTTAGCTGTCTGGTTTCCTGGTTCTCTCTGGTGAACTAATGGCTCATGGTTTAGTTTGTTGCTCTTAATTAAAAGGAGCTATAGTTTTCGAGGCTGCCCTTAAGTTTGACCTTCCCCACACTCTGTTTCAAATAAAGTTAATTCCTTTGGGAAGAGCTTCAGAGCTCTCTTTTCTTGTTGGCTGCCCCTCCCCCCGGGCAATACCTGTGACCCACTATTCAGGGAGCTGGCTGGGTGTGGTAGCCTCTGGTCTTCTCTGGTCACTTTCCCTGATATAGAACCTCTGCCCTACCAGAGAGCTGGGACAAGAGTGATCAGGAACCAAATATTCTTGGTCTGCTGTACCTGGGGTACAGCCTCTACCCTTAGGTCAAGGAAGGGGGCCCCGACCTATGGGCCATACTCACCAGGAATTTAGCCTCTTCAGGTTGGAGATGAGACATGCTGATGGCCTACTGCTTCTGGTAAAATACAGTAACCCTTTGTATGAGAAAAACACTCCCATGTTTCTCTTTTATTCTCATACTACTACTGTACTCACAACACTTCTGACAGTAGATGTGTAGGTTTTCCACACGTCAAATAATTCTGAAGCCACTGAGTGTCCTACAATGCAGTGCAGTTCTGACCCTATCTACCTGGAGTTAGCTCCAGAGCTCACAGGCTAAGGGTTCTGTTTCACTAGACTGCCCCAGCTTCAGATGCCAATCGCAAGTCTCAGGTTGTCACCTGTCCTTCTAACCAACTGGCTATAAATTGGGGTTCCCATGACCCTCTCCTTGGGTTTTGTTAGAATTTGCTAGAATAACTCACAGAACTCAGGGAAACTCTTCCTTATGTTTACCAGTTTCTTATAAAGAGTATAATAAAGGACAGGAATCAACAGCCAGATACATAGGGTGAGGTCTGGGAAGGTCCTGAGTGCAGGAGCTTCTGTCCCTGTGGACTTGGGGTGTGTTGTCCCCCTCCTGTAGACATGCTCACCAACCCAGAAGCTCTCTGAATCCTGTACTTTTGGGATTTTTATGGAGGCTTCATCGTGTAGGTATGATCTATCATTACCTCAATCTCCAGCCCCTCTCCTTTCCCTGGAGGATGGGGGTGTGGGGTTCAAAGTTCTAAGCTTCTAATATGGCTTGGTTCTTCTGATGACCAGCCCCTATCTTGAAGCCATCGAGGAGCCCACCAAGAGTTGCCTCATTAAAACAAAAGACACTCCTATCACCCAGGAAATTCCAAGGGATTTAGGAGCTCTGTGTGGGGAATGAGGCTCAAAGACCAAATATTAGAACAAAAGATGCTCCTAGTGCTCTTATCGCCTAGGAAATCACAAGAATTTTAGAAGCTTTGTGCATGGAACTAGGGGTAGAGACCAATATATATAATTTCTATTATTCCACACCCTTCAATGGGGGCTGAGGGGAGAGAGAGCCTTGTCGGCTCTGCCTGTCCAGAGTAGAGGTTCTGTCAAGCCGAGCAGAGGAGAGGGGAGAAGGGAAGGAGCAGGATGTGGTGCAAATCCCCCAGACTCTTGCTGTTCTTGCTGAGTTTTAGTAGATTTTCTTGAATAAATAATTCTTCATTTGTTGATTGCCCTTAGAACAATTTCCAGAGACTTTAAATGGTGTAGTTTTTAAAAACAGTTTCCACCAGCTTTGCCTGTTTCCCTGGGGAGTGGGTCAGTGGAGCTCCTCAGCCCGCCATCCTGGATGTGGAACTCTGTGAATGGCATTTCTTATCAAATGCTATGGTCTCCACACACAGACCCTCAGGGAAAGGCCTTCCAGCATGGCTCTGCCCACAGCCCCTATGCCCCATGCCCACTGGTGGGGAGGGGCTGCCATCACATATCACATGTCTTTTTTTAGCACTTATGTATGTGTGTCTCCATTTTGTTCCACAGTTCTTACCAAGGTCCCTGTCCTCCCCTGCTCTCCTCAAGCAGAGCTAGAGTCTTAGATGACGCAGCCCATGGTGGCAGCAGCTGGGCAGGCCAGCATGTCATACGCGTGGCTCACTGGAGCTCCAAGGATTCCTCATGTACTCTGCTAACACCCTGCCTTCCGCATCTTACTTGTACTTCTCACTTTTCACTGCCTTGTACCTTTCTTTGGGAAGGTTCCTTCTCTCATGAGGAGGGAGACGCAGGCAGGTTAGAAAGGCCACGAATCACCTGGGAGCCAAAAGGCAGCACCTCGGAGAAGGAGGTCCACAGGGACAAACCCCAGGCAACCTGACAGCCAGACTGGCCTCCTGGGCCCAGCAGCCGAAGGAAGCTTTCTGCTCTGCGTGGTGCTGAGTTAGACTGTCTTTCTACACTGATGCAGAAGAAGCTTCTCCTAGCCCTTGCTCTCCTCCAGGGCAGCCAGTGGAGACGTTGCTGCATGCCAGAGATCAGACCATTAAAAGGAGCAGACGCACACCTGCCAGCTTAAGTAAATGTCACGGGGACCCACAAATTCCAGTGGGACACGGTCAGCATGGAGCAGTTCTCCACTGTGACCTCCCTGGGCTGCTTGGCCTCTCACTCCAACTCTCTCCAGGCTGATGACCATCTCTGTGCAGCTCCGTGGTCTTGCTTCTCCATGACATCAGTCTTCCAAGTGATTCTGGTGACACAGAGTCCCCTCTGGTCCTGGTTCCCCCAGCTCAGCACTCACAGGGGCTATCTCTGTCTTAGTTCTTTACCTTCTGAGAGAGTCATTGAGAGGCCCGGTCTCGTGAGATGTCCAATCAGCTATGGCCACAAGAGACTCACAAGCAAGGCTGTCCAGCCCCAGCTCTCCATCAGGGCTGTGGTGGGAGTGTGTCTCTCACACTCACATGGCCATGTGGGCACTGAGGGAATGACTCCCATCCCCATGGCAGCTACTTCTTCTAAGGACCAATGCTAGCTGTGCCCAAGAAGAGGGGCTGTGTTTTGAACCATACTTTGTAAGACACACACACAGACTCACAGAATCCACTTCCACATGTGAGGAAGGTGGCACAGTGCCCCCTGGGGACCCAGGCAGAAAACCCTACTTTTCCCTCCCCCAGCTCCGGCCCCCTCTGGAGGGCCCCCCTCCCTATGCTGCATTCTCAGGGAACTCCCTGTTCAGAGCCCACCTCCCAGCACTGCCCTGGGCTCTTCTCTTGCTCATTCATTCAACAGTGAACCGGCATCATTACGTTTATTAAGCACTGACTGTGTGCCTGACCCTCAATTGGTCCTGGGAGTGCGTAAGGAAACTTCTCTGAGGTTGTTTTCCCAGCTATAAAATGGAGATGTGCTCCAGGTTGCTTGAGGATCGCTGCATTGAATGATAATAAAATACTAGTCTTTGCAACAACTTGTGGTCGCAGGGCCCTCTGTAGTGGGCACTTTGGTAGGCGTCCCATGTCATCCATCAAGTCCACATGGCAGTGCTGTTGTCAGAAGTTCCAGTTCCCCTTGTACCGACAGGACTAGCAGACTCAAAGATGGGCAATTGTTACACATTTCTTTTTTTTTTTTTTTGAGGTCATAATAGTTTACAACATTGTGAAATTTCACTCGTACATTGTTATTTGTCAGTTACCACATAAATATGCCCCTTCACCCCTGGTGCCCATGTCCTACCCTCCTTCCCCCTGGTAACCACTAAACAGTTTTCTTCATCTGTGTGTTTGTTAATCTTCCACATATGAGTGAAATCATGCAGTATTTGTCCTTCTCTGTCTGGCTTATTTCGCTTAACGTAATACCCTCAAGTTCCATCCATGTTGTTGTGAATGGAATGGTTTTATCTTTTATGGCTGAGTAGTATTCCCTTGTATATATATACCATATCTTCTTTATCCAATCATCAGTCGATGGGCACTTGGCTTGCTTCCACTTCTTGGCTATAGTGTATAACTATCACACATTTTGAAGCCCCTTCCTCTTGTCCTCTTTTTGGCCTTGTCCCAGAGCAGACAACTGGGAGAGGTGAGTGGCCAAGCCTGGCTTCAGAGCTAGTCTGCCTTGCTGTCCGAGATGAGGCTTCAAGGAGGAGCAAGGAGGGGGAGGCTGGGGGAGTACAAGGACCACAAGGGTTTTGGTTGTGCTCATTTCCTTCCCCCTTGTCCTTCAGAAATTCCATTTCTTCTCCAGAGCCAAAGGTCAATTTCCCTTTCCCAGGAAGCCTCTGGCTTCCAGTATTTCATCTGGTCCACCTGCTCCCCTTGCCCTTTGTTCAGACCCTTCTCTAAACTTTGTCACTCCACCTTCTGCTGCAGGCAGTTGCTTCCTCTGTGTGCCTCACCCAAACCTGTGAGCTCTGGGGGAGGAGCAGGGCCTCATGTGGACCACTGCAATCCCAGATCACAGGTCTGAGCAGCCGGCATGTACAAATGTCTGCTCAGGCCTGACTGTGGGTGCGGCCAAGGATGAGAGGCCTGTGCACAGTAGGCACTTGGCTTGGACTCCTCCGTCAGCAAGTCCTGGGGAGACTCTCCAGAGAGAACACCAGCAGTACTCACTGTGCTATGACCACACCCATCTGCGATGGGATGGGTTGTAATCCAGTCACCAGGGACAACTTTGGCCAGGAATAAAGATTCTGAGGCTGCTTTTCTGTATCTGAGCTGATGACCCAGAAATGGGGCACAGTGTTTTTCCCAGGGGCTTGGTGGGCAAACCTCGTCTGCAGTGGCTCAGAGCCTTGGGCTGGGAGGCTGCTGCTGGCCGGAGCTTCTATTAGGGCTGAGGAGGCAAGGAAGAACCAATAACCTGTCTGTTGTTTGCTGTCAGAAGAGTCCATGGAATCAATGTTGTTACAAATGGCACAGCCCTCACCAAGATGCCCCTCTGGGGAGATCTGAGAATATACCAACATCTGTGAAATCTAGGACTGTCACATCATTTTCTATATATTTGAAAAAAATTGTAATTAAAAAAATGAATCACAGAGACAGAGTGCACAGGCGAGCAGGAGCCTGGGAGCCCCTCAGAGCGCAACTGGATCTTTGTGTGGTTTATGGTGGGGAATCCCAAGATCAGACCAAAAGGCTGACATCCAGAAGGGCACAGAGACTTGACTTCAGGCCCCCACCGTCCACACTGGGACTTTGGACGCTGTTCCCTCTACTTGGGGAGCTGGAGAGAGAAGGACCAACCCTGAGACCTGCACCATCCCTTCTCCTCCCGTTACTCTTTGAAAAACAATTCACATTAAGGTAGACCAACAGAACTGAGAGGAGAGTTAATGGGAACAGCTAAATAAGCATCTAAACTAGCCTGGTACAGTGCCTCTATGTCTCCACGTCACTGCTAGTGATGTGATGTCTGGGGGCGAGGAGAGCATGAAGGGAGAGGGTGCTACCCAGGTCCCGCCCTTGGGGTGCTTGAAGTTGCCTGAGCTCTAACCAGCCTCTGCGTAGATGTCCGCATTCTGTGAATAAATCACGGACAGCACTTTAGAGGTGCACGTGTCTGCACCGATCAGGAGAAATGGAACCCCATTTGGCTGTGGATTCTGAGCCTCAGGGCTCCCACCTGCAAGGCTAGCTGCATTGGTGAGGAACCAGGCAGTTCCTTCCTCCACAGGGCCCAGCTGAGCCACGCCCTGCTCCCAGCCTGGTTGTAGCAACACCTCTGCTGAAGAGCACTTGGCCCCAAGGGGCAGCACCTCTTTTCGAAGCCCCTTCTGCCTGCCCTCATCTTGGCTTCTCCCAGAGCAGGCAAGGAGACAGGGCGTTGGTGAGGCAGTGTGAGAGCTGGGCATAAGGAAGAGTCAGGAAGGCCAGCTTCCAGAGGCCCCCAGAGCTGGGTGGACATGGATGTGGAGCCTGGGACCAGCAGGCCTCCCAGCCCAGTGCCCAGCCCCTCCAGCCACCACCAAGCAACCTGGGCAAGTGCCTGAATGGCTCAGAACCTCAGTTTCCCCCTTGGTCAGTAACGTTAACGACAGTATCTACACTGAGCTGTTGTGAGGTTTATCGAGATGAAGATTTAGCCGAGTGTGGGGCAGTACAAGCATGCAGACTGTATTGGTTCTTGTTACGATAATATTACCATTACCAGCCGCTCTGATTTGGAATCTTAGTGACCCCTCTGTAGCACCGTCCTGAGGGTGAAGTGAGGTCACAAACGAGTGCCACCAATTGGACAGTGTTAACAGGTCCTGGGCTTGCCAAAACTCAGGACTGAGTGACACAGCATGCTTCCTAAACCTGGTCTGTGTGTCAGGATCACTGGAGGGTTTAAATGACACAAAGTATTACATTGTCCTAGCATTCTAAATCAGTTACTGTTTACCCAGAAATAAACTGAAACAACATGTACTAGTTTTCTCTTGCTGTGTGACGAATTACCGCAGACAAAACCTGTGTGTTACCTCACAGTCCCCGGAGTGAGGAGTCCAGGGGTGCTGGGCACGGTTCTCTGTGCAGGGTTTCAGGGGCCCAGTCAAGGTGTGGGCCAGCTGGGGTCTCACCTGGAGGCTGTGGGCAAGAGTCTGCTTCCAAGCCCAGCCCAGCTGGGGCAGAATCCAGTGCCTTGTGGTTGTAGGACTTGCAGTGGGGGAAGGGAGGGCTTGGAGGGGTGATGGCAGGACCAGTGGGGCACCAGAGCTGGCCTCTCTCCCACGGCCTAACCTCCTCTGTCCCACTCACATGCATTGGACTAATCTGGTCACTGGTCTCCATAGTGATGGTGTCAAAATTGACTATAGTGGAGCCATTTTAAAATGGAGTTGGGGCTGCCTTTCCAGAGAAACTGCTTTGCTGTCTTGAACCTTGGACTGGGCACAACCTTTGGACTGGGCCAAAATAGCAATTGTTTTACAAGCAATTGTTTGAGAAGTCAGCAGGGGAACAGACGTCCCAATCACAAAGGCTGAGCACTGTGGACTTGCTGACAATGGAATAATAGTCAATCAATGTCTAGCCAAGACCAGCTCTCTGTCTCCAACTCCAATTAAAATTCTTTGTAATACAACCTCCCCTTCTTTGTCTTTATTTTTTTACTATGTTTTTACAAGATTGGCACCTGAGCTAACACCTGTTGCCAATCTTCCTTTCTTCTTCTTCTTCTTCTCCCCAAAGACCCCCAGTACATAGTTGTATGTTCTAGTTGTGGGTCCTTCTGGTTGTGGCATGTGGGATGCCACCTCAGTGTGGCCTGAGGAGCAGTGCCGTGTCCACACCCAGGATCCAAACCTGCCAAACCTTGGGCCGCCGAAGGAGAGCGCGAACTTAACCACTTGGTCGTGGGGCCGGTCCCCCTCTTTTGCCTTTAAAAGGCTCTAACTTTTACTGCCTAGGGGGACACATTTTGAGTTTCTACCTGATTCTTTGTCTCCCAAATTGCAGTTCTAATTGGCCCAAATAAATATCTGCTGTTTAAATTGTAGTGCTTTTCCTCGGTCAACAATGGGAAACAAGCCCAGCCTTGTCTGGCTGCCCTCTCCAGCCCTTCAAGTGTAACCTACGGAAATGGAACCCGGAGGTGAGGAGCAGGCCCCAGAGAGGGCCCAAGGGCAGGACAGGGAAAGTCGAGATCTGGGGCCCAGGGCAGCAGGCACGGGGAGGACAAGATGGGGCCACGAGCTTAGATGGGATGAAGGGACACAGGGAGGGAGCCCCGAGGGTCCCTGGGCCCCAGAGCAGAGCTTGGCCAGGCACCTGGTCTTTCGTTGTTCTCACCCGCGTCTATCTCGGGGGCTTCCTCACACTCTGCGGGAGAAGCACCTAGTCCCTCAGGACTCCACTGCTGTGCGTGCAGAGCCCAGGCAGAGGGACACTCACACCACCCCATCTCTGTTTAAATCCGTGACCGTGAGCTTGCAATGGACCCTTGGCTCTGCCTCCCGTGCCCCCGCTGCATGTTTCTGGCCGATTCCCTCTCCCAAGGCAGCCTCCTTGCCCTGACTCTCAGTGAAAACTTGGCCTCCTGTTAGTTGAGTGGTTAGAAGCCATCAAGAGAGGACACCCCACACACTCTCGGTGACGCCCCTCTCCACTCTGTCCGGCCAGCCCTTCCTCTCCCCCAGGCGATCCCATCTCCTCTCCTCACTCTAGGACACACTCCTGTACCTCCTCTGTCTCCTCCACTGAAACATTCCCCTCAGTGTGAAAACACGCTGCTTTTTCTCCCATCTTAAAAATTCCTCTCTTGACCTCACTTCCACTTACAACTACCCGCTCCTTGCTCTGATCTCCTTAACAGCAAGATCATGCACACGGTGTCTCTATTCATTGTCTCATTTCTCTCCCCTCACTCTAACGAGGCTTTCCCTCCTTCTGCTCCAACTAATTGCGCCTCCACCTTGCTAAATCCTCTGCTCTTGCTTGACCTATCAGACATTTCACGGATAGGCACTTCTTTCTCTTTGAAATATCTGTTTCATGGCCTCCAGCACCTCTGTCCCATGGTTCTCCTACCGCACCGGCTGGTCCTTCTTGGTCTCGTTCCCTGGTTTCTGGTCACCATCCCAACCTTCTCACTTTGAAGTGGCCTGGGGATCAGTCTTTGGAACTCTTCTCTAAAGCATCCACTGCCTTTGGTGATCTCACCCTTTCTCACTGAAGGCTCCTGATTCCCAATGGCCCCTGGTCCGGGGCCTCTCTTCTCAACTCCAGACTCTTAGCCAATTGTTTACCCAACGTCTCTACTTGATGCCTAATAGGTGCCTTAAATTTAACATGCAACTGCTGATCTCCTTCAAACCTGCTCCCTTTTTTGTAAGTGGAAACTCCATTCATCTAACCCGTAGGAGATATATATCTATATCTGTACATCTATATCTATCTGTCTAAATATAGGTATTTTTATGTATTTTGTAAAAGAAATTGGCTTGTGCAGTTATGGAGGCTGACAAGCCCCAAGATCTGCAGTCATCAAGCTGGAGACCCAGGAGAGCTGAGGGTGTAGTTTCAGTCTAAAGGCCAGCAGGCTCGAGACCCAGGACGAGCAGATATTTCACTTGGAGTCCAAAGGCAGGAAAAGACTGATGTCACAGCTCAAGGTGGTCAGGCAGGAGGAAATTCCCTCCTACTTGTGAGAGAGCAAGCCTTTTTATTCTATTCAGTCCTTCAACTGATTGGATGGGGCCCACCCATATTAGGGAGGGGATTCTGCTTTACTCAGTCTATGATTCAAATGTGAATTTCATCAAGAAACACCCTCACTGACACACGCAGAATAATGTTTGACCAAGTGTCTAGGCACCCCATGGCCCAGTTAAGCTGACATAAAATCAACCATCACGCTCAGACCAAACACATAATCTGCAAGCAAATCCTGTCAAGTCAAGGCTGAAAATACATCCAGAATTAGACCGCTTCACACCACATCCCCTGCTACAACATTGGTTACAAACAGTGAGCATTTTCTGGATTCTGCAGTAGCCTCCCCAACGGGACTCCCCAAGTTTATACTTGCTCCCCTTCATTCAGTTGTCGGCCTAGCAGCTAAACAATTTTTCATATCGTGTTGCTCCTCATCTGCAAGCCTTCAGGTGGCTCCCATTTCCCTCTGAATACAATCCAGAGTCCTTGCAGTGTCTCTCAAGGCCCTACGTGATGTTGCATGGTTACTCCTGCACTTACCTCCTCTTCCTCTCAGCCACATTCACTCTGTTCCAGCTGTACTTCCTGTTCCAGGCACAGCACCAGGCAGCAAGAGCACCAGCACTTTCCCGCCTTTAGCATGTTTCCACTTGTTCCCTCCCTTGACAGCTCATTTCCATCACACCTTTTTCTCGAATACCACCTTCTTATGAGACCTTTCCTGACTATCCTATTTTAAAATGTGTCTCTCAACATTCCTTTATCTCTCTTCATGCCTACTTTTACCCGTAGCATTTTCACCATCCCGCACAGTGTGCATTTTATCACGATATGTGTTATTACAACGTATGCCTCAGGGCCCAGGTCCCCATGCGCCTCCCTCCTCCTGGGTACCTTAACGCAGAGGTGGCCGCCCCTCTCCTGAAGGCCAGCACTCCTCTACTGGCTCCTGCAGCAGTGCTGAAAACACTCAAGTTGTTCCCATCTTGGAAAAAAGGCCTCCCTTGGGTTCCAGTCTGACAGGGTCCTCTTCCCCTCGGCTTTCTTGGTGACTTTCCTCAGTACACATCGGGCCCTTTACAGCTCCTTTCTCTGTTCCACTGGCCTCTTGGGTGTGGGCTCTCTCCCGGCTCCTATAACAGGCTCTGTTAGACACTGCAGGAACCTCAAGTTGCCATTTGGATTGAACAATGTCCTTCTGGGAGAACCTATTCCCACCACACCACCCCCTTTCTGTCCTCCCACAGCTGAATGGTCAGAAGTCAGTCCCCAGCCCCAGCACTCCTGGGGCCATTTTGTCAAAACTTCACCTTGTCACTCTTCGGTCCTGACCTCTGAAACCTCACGATGGGCTGTGTTGCTGAGTGGTTAGGGATATGGGTTCTGGTTCAGATCCCGACCCAGCCACTTCTTGGCTGTGTTGTTATGGGCCTGTCACTTCCTCTGGGAGAAGCAGATTCCTTTCCTGACAGTTGGAGGTGATGACAGCACCTCCCACAGGACAGCCCTGAGCATGAGCTGAGGTGTGAAGTGGCTGGCAGCCAGCATTCAACACACAGAACACATGGCATTTTACTGGGAGGACTTTGTCTCCTTCCTCACATGTTCCCTGCTGGGCCTCAGATGGCCCACTTTGGGGTTAGTCCCAGCCTCTCTGACTGTCCCTTTCCTCAGAGAACACCCAATACACAGAGCTAGTTTTGTGCTTTTGTACTGGTCAAGAAGTGGAGGCACCGAGAGAGCTGTGCCGTGCCAAGAACCACACATCTGACAGCAGTGGATCCAACATTGAAAACTGCCCCCTTGGTTCAAGGGGCCCCTCTTTTCTCTGCTCTGCTCCAGACTCTGCCCCAGGTGCAGGGCCCTCTCTTCAGCCCTCACTCCAGCATCTTGTAAGGCCTTGACCTCTGTGTAGACATAGCCCCGGCTCCTCCCCAGTCTTTCCATCCTGGTTCCCTCTACGTGGCCTTGCCTCCAGCTCCCTGGCTTGTTCTCCAGACTCACACATTCCTGTCTACCTTGTGCATTCCTGTCTTCCCCTCCTGACACTCCTAGAGGTCATGAAAGCTGTCCTCTGGGCTCCTCCCACAGGCCCAGTCCCACCCATCCCCAGGAATTGCAGGCTTGACCCTCCTCCCAACCTCCCTCTTGCTGCTGCCCTTCTGGTATTTCTGGCTGAACTGGATGCCTAACTCGCCCCCACCTTCCAGCCAGCTCTGCTGAGGGCTGCCTCCAGCTGGCTCTCAGATCCCTCTCTTTCCGACCCACATTCCGTGCGGCCTGACCTTCATCCCAGACCTTATCCCTTTACATGTTGACAGTTGCAAAAACTTCCTTGGCCACTTCTCCCCTCCATTGCACCATGTTAGATGGAATTTTCTCATTTTACCCATTTTTCAAAAACAGAAACAAGACACTATGGTGTAAGTAGGTGTTCACAGCCTTCCCCTGTCTTCTGAGGAAGTTTTGGTGCTTTTGCTGCTCCTTACGGAAGGGACATGAGTCTAGGATGACCCACATCAGGATAGACCTGAGGGTACTTGAGGGGAAATGGAAGAATCCTGTTGGAGGGAAAGGGAGGAGGAGAAGAAGAGAAGACTGGAAGCTAAGCGGGGCAGAGGCAGAGGAGGGAGACAGTATCTGCTGCGAGGCACTGGTTCTGGACAGGAACCGCAGAAGGAGGACTTTGAGGAAGTTCTTCTTTGTTAGATGGGATCCTACACTTCACAGCCCCCTCGAGAAAACCCTAGCAAAGCTCTTGGTGACTGCTCAAAGCATTTGGAATTGGGTCTGTGTTACTTTTGGCTGTGTCACCATACTGAGATGACCCAGGGAGTGGGGAGTGGTTTTATTTGGATGTTATATAAACAGTGAGCTGTTGTGGTTTTATTCTTAGTGTTGGCCTTAGCAATGGAAGTACAGTGATGGAGAGGAGCTTGGTGGGGAAGAATTTTCTAGAGTTGAGGTCATCCCCCCCCTTCCTGGTACAGAGACTGAGACATCTTTACAAATGGAGATTCCCCTTACAAGTGTAAATGTCTCTTACAAAGGATAACTTCTACTTCTACTTGATTTTCAGAGCTTTTCCCATGTCTGCAGTTTTTTTTTTTAAAGTAACCAGCCCAAAATAATCCTTATGCCAGAGAGACACATTTTGGGGTGGCCAATTCTGATCCCACACAGTAACATCTTCCCTAACTACGGTGCAATGTAAAACCAGGACATTGACAGTGCTTATTCAGATTTCTCCAGTTTTACACGTACTCATGTATGTGTGTGTGTGTGAGTGTGAACAGTTCTGTGCAATTTTATTGCAGATGTAGTAGATTCATGTAACTAGTGTTACCAAACCAGGTTCGTTTTTGCCCGTCACCCAAAAAGCCAAACACCGAGAAGACAAGATTGCAGCAGAGAGAGGGTTTACTCACAAGGCAGCCATGTGAGGAAGCTAGAGCATGAGCCTCACATTTGCTTCCCTGAAAATAGAGACTCAGGGATATTTATGGGATAGAGTGCAAGGTGGTCTGAAATGTGGAGAGAGGTGATTGGAGGTGAGGAGAGGGGAGGGAATTGATGATCTGCGCAAGTGTAGTCAGACTTCATGCCTCTTCACAGGACCCATGTTCACAAAACGGTGATATTAGCATGACCTGTGGGGGGAGTTTTTAGCCTCTTGACATCAAAAGGTCGCCTATTGGACATCTGCATGTGCCCAGTTGATGAGCTGGTGGTCTCAACCGGCTTGAAGTGGACAAGGAGTTCTAATTCCTTAGAAATAGCTCCCACACCCATTACCATGGTGACCCAGCCTCCAGGAAGATGTTATCTATAGGAGCCAGTGGGAGTCAGAGAGCATATTGCCTAAACAGCACAGTTAACAATGGTGGGTTAAACAGCTAAAAGCTATAGTAAGTAATTGCAAAAAAGGAAAAAAACTTTAGTTCCTAGCTACTTAATCTTCAATGGCTAACTCTCTGCTGGTTTCACTAGCACCATAATCGAGACACAGAACAACTATGTCACATTGCCTGCCTCAGGCTGCCCTTTACTTACCTCCATCCCCCTCACCTCTTTTCTACCCCTAACCAGCAATCTAACCCCTATCAGCAATCACTCATCTGATTTCCCTCTCTATAATTTTGTTATTACAAAAGTGTTATATAAATGGAACCATAGAGTATGTGGCCTTTTGAGACTGGCTTTTTCTCACTCAGCATAAATCACTTGAGATCCATCCAAGTTGTTGAACATATCACAACTTTCATTGAAACTTCCATTCATTGCTGACTATTTCTTGTTATGGAGAGACCACCCTTTGTTTAACCACTTACCCACTGAAAGACATTTGAGTTTTCCCAGTTTTTGGCTATTGTGAATAATGCTGCTATGAAAATTTGTGATCAGATTTTCGTGTGAACATAAGTTTTCATCTCTCTGTGACAGATGTCCAAGAGTGTGATTGCTGGGTTATATGGTAAATTATATTTAGTTTTATAGTTTTATAGGAAACTACAAAATTATTTTCCAGAGTGGATATATCATTTTACATTCCCACCAGCAGTGTATGCATGATCTAGTTTCTCTGCATCCTTACCATCATTTGGTGTTCTCATTATTTTTTATTTTAGTCATTCCGATGGATGTGTAGTGATATCTGATTCTGGTTTTAATTTGCAGTTGCCTAATGGATAATGATGTTGAACATCCTTTCATGAGCTTATTTGCCAATGCATATTGATGAATGTATGTTCATGTCTTTTGCTCATTTACTAATTGGATTTTTAAAAAATTGGATCGTTTGTCTTCTCACTGAGTTATAAGGGTTCTTTAGGTATTCCAGATTCAAGTCCTTTGCTGGATATATATTTTGCAAATGTTTTCTCCAAGTGTATAGCTTCCCTTTTCATTTTCGTAGGAGCATCTTTTGAAGAACAAAAGTTTTCATTTTGATGAAGTCCAATATACTGATTTTTGCTCTTTTATGGATTATGCCCTTTGTGTTTTATTTTGGCAATCTTTGCCAAACCAAAGGTCACTAAGATTTTTTCCTGTTTTCTTCTAGGAGCTTGTGCTAATTGCACATTAATCCCCTTCAGTGTTTGATTGCTGAAAGGACCCACAGGACTCCCACAGTTTATCTTATACTCGATCGCAGGCATCACAGCCCCAGCAGAAGGAAACATGCACTGGGGGGTCTGGAGACCCCAGGCGCAGGCTTCTTTGTCCTTTCACTGCTGGGTCGCAAAGGACGCACTTTGATTTCAGGTCTCTAATCACTTGCGCACTGTGTATGTGAAGCCCCTCAGTACTGGAAGCCCACAGTATGCTCGTGGTGGGATCTATGTGAGCTGGTGACACAGGCACATTCCAGCTATGTGACAGGCCTTAACTTTTAACATCCTTCAGACTCCATTAAGACTAGGTACCAATAATAAATTCTATGATTACTGAACAGTGTTGACAGGCTGGTGGTCCTGATCTGAAACAACTCACATCCCATGGTATAGAACATCATTATCTTTAGTTAACACAGTCCACAGCATTGGCCAAGGGTCAATACTTGAGACAAACATGAAGTTAAACCAGATCAGCTGAAATTAACCCATGCTATATAAGTTTTGTAGTTTTAGATTTTACATTTACGTTTATGATCCATTTTGAGTTAATTTTGTATACACAAATGGTTTACATACATTGACCTTATATCTATCTTCCAATCTGCTAAACTGCTCAGAGAAGATTTTAGGGATCCAGTGGTTTGGGATGTGCTTAGACATTCCCTCCAAAGTACAAGACACATGATTGCATCTCATACTTCCCGCCAATCAGAACAAAGCACAATGCTTAGTAGGCTCCTTGGGTCTGAGGTTGGCATAGTCCATGTGTGGGAGTGCTGCTCTGGCTCACTTACTGAGTTGTTGGTGTTGACTGGGGCCCTGAACAGAAGAGGGCTATGTAGCAAGTTCAGGCTGTGGTGCTGGCAGTCCTGCCACTGTGCCATAGAGTCCAGCAGACCTTATTATATTTGACATATGTGTAGTAGGAAAAGATACCATGTGGAGTTTACGGCAAGCTCCTGTGGGAGAACCACAATGTAGACACTTAGTGTTCTGGATCAAGGCCATGCCATCTGTAGTTGAGAATTATATATACACCATCCAAAAAACAAACAAAACCAAACAGCTACGGGTGTGGGATTGGACCCTGATTGAGACAGAGTGGCCACCGAGAGACATCAAGTGACTCTGCAGCTGGAACTGTCCATAAGCTGGTGTCTGTCAGACCCACCAAGTCATAAGGTCAGTGGGCCCAACAGCAGTCCACAGTAAGATGGTAGTAGCTCATCCCAGATTGGGCATGAGCAAGGAGAGAGAGCACAAGTAAGTTGCACAAGCTGGTGGCCAAGGCCCCATGTCATCCACTAATGTTGCATCAGGGCCTCTCTCCCAGCTCCCAACTGGGGCTGCATGAGGGGTCCCTTATAAACAGCTGACAGAGGAGAGAGGAAAGAGGCCAAGCTTGGATCATGGATGGGTTGGCTTGGCAGGTTGACGTGAACCAAAAGTGCTGCTATACTACAGCCCCATGTGAGGTGGCTGTGAAAAACAGTGGTGAGGGGAAATCTAGTGGGCAGAAATTCCATGACTCCACAGATGGTAGTTTTGGCAGAAGCATTGTAGGCAGGAGAGTCCATATCCAGAGTAAGTGTCTAGTCCCATAAGAACAAAGTGTTGTGCCTTCCATGATGGAAGCTGTCCAACATAACCAACTTGAGAAATGGTGCCATTCTGGAGACTCAGTATTTGTCTCTGCTGCTGCCATGTGAGCACTCATCAGTGGCTGTACCAGGTTGGCCTTGGTGAATGATCCATGTTGCTGAACCCGTGCATGACCTCCATCCCTGCCACATGGCCACTTTGTTCATGAGCCCACTGGGTGATGACAGGAGTGGATAAGGAAAGGGCCTGAATGATAACCACAGAATGGGTCAGCATAAGCACTTGATTATTAAAATTCTCCTCTGCTGAGGTCACCCTTTGGTGCGCATTCACATGGCAAAGAAGTTGTGTTTTTTGTCCAGAGAGGTCGATCTACATACCTCTTCCCCCTACTTTACTGTCACCAATTTTCCAATTGTGTTCATTTCAAATCCCTGATCATCCAACCAAACAGTGGCCACAGCCCGTGAATCAGCAGAGACTCATACCTCTGACCATTTCTCCTTCCAGGAAAAATGAACAACTACGTTCAGTGTCTTTCTTCAAGATCCATCCGTCTTTTGCACAGGCCAAATAGGTAAACTGAATGGAGATGTAGTAGAAAGGTGGTAGTGCCACCTTCACGTCCTTGATGGTGGCACTAATCTCTGCAATCCCTCCAGGAGTGCAGTATTGCTTTTGGTTTACTGTTTTCCTAGGTAAAGTCACTTTTAGTGGCTTCTATGTACCCTTTCCTACCATAATAGCGCTCAATCCACTGGTCAGGGAACCAATGTGAGGATTCTGCCAGTGGCTGGGCATATCTATTCCAATTCTGGAATAGGGCAAATAACCACAGGGTGGCATCAGGGATCCTCTGCACCCACCGTGAGATGGACCTGAGCTAAAACTCCACTGATCACCTGTGCTCAATGTTCCTAATATGAATAGTGGGTCTCCAGGAATCAGTTCAGAGCCAATATCCAGAAATCTCTGAAAAGTATGATTGTTTCTCTTTCTGCAACACACAGTGGTGACCCTGGCAAGTGGCTGTTGGTCTCTTTGGGGAAGGCTGAGAGAAAGATTAACAATATAAATTTTTGGCAGTCTATTGGGGTCTTTTCTCAAGGGGACCCAGCCTCCCTTCATTCAAGGGGTTCTGGATCTGTAAAAATGGCTCAAGTCATTGAATCAAGGAATTGATTGAAGGCTATGACTGTTTTTTGTGTTTTTTTTGGTGAGGAAGATTGGCCCTGAGCTAATATCTGTTGCCAATATTCCTCTTTTTGCTTGAGGAAGATTGTCACTGAGCTAACATCTGTGCCAATCTTCCTCTATTTTGTATGTGGGACACCACCACAGCATGGCTTGATGAGCGGTGTGTAGGATCTGGGATCTGGGATCTGAACGCACAAACCCTGGGCTGCCAAAGTGGATCGTGAGAACTTAACCACTATGGCACTGGGCTGACCCCCTATGACTCTGATTTTATGATTCGAGTTAGAGTTCTGTTCATTTGACTTATAACTCTTCCACTAATAAAGATAAAGTAAGAATTTAGTAGACTGCTCATCTGTTTCTTTTGTAGGGAGAGCATGATCAACTAGCCAACATCATAGGTCTCTGTGGGTCAGACTATTCTGATTACTGCACTGACTCCACAGTCCATTATCCATTACCCATGTAACCATGCCCACTCTACCTTTTGGTGATTGAGCGCCATCACTTTGCCCTTGCTACCTCAGGATCCAATTATCCTCATTACATTTGGGGATTCCAATTCAGTGGCAGTAGTTCCCACTGTAATTTCTGACCTATAGAGAAGAAGGACCACAGAGCTCTTCAAGGCTGCTGGGGGCCCCCTAGCAAATTTGTTTCTCACAGTCATGGTGAGAGGTGTGCCTCTGGACTCTCCCAGGGTGCATGAGCAGGTCTCACATGATAAATACACTCTAACATTCCAGTCTCCCAGAGCCTTTGGATCTCTTCCTCTATACTATACAAAGGCAGTTCTGGCATTTCACCTTCATTTAGTGTAGGCTTCTTTCAGGTTCAGCTTTCAGTTAGCTAGCTAAAAAAAATGGTTACAGCCTTTCTAAGCCCTTGAGCTACAACAATCTGTAATCGCTGCTTAGTGGGCCCACATCATTAAATCTGGCCTGATCCAACTTTATGTTCCTTCTGCCATTATCCCACACCCTTAATATCCATTCCCACACAGATTCTCCAGATTTCTGTCTATATAAATTGGAAAAATCATGCAGTTCTGTTGGAGTAGAGTGTGCCTCATGGGTCATACTGTGTACCTCACCCTTTGGGGCCTGTTGGGACTTGACTCTAGTTATAGGTCTAGAAGCACAGAGGGGGACGGGTAGATCCTGAGGAGAATCAGCAGTGTCTTGCAAAGCAACTACCTCAGGGGAAGCCAGTGCAGTTTCTTTAGGCAAAGGAGGGCTGACCTCCTCAGGCAGGCATGGAGGGGCTGCTTCTGCTGGAAAAGAAGATGGCAGATTTTTCAATGGGATCTGCCCGTATGTCCCTGTGTCAATTTTTAGAATCCCATTCCTTCCCAACCAGTGCTTTCACTTTAACAGAAGACACCCTGCAAGTTTGGGAATTCCATTTGTCTTTTAATTCGGCCACTTGCAGGATGAGACTCTGGGTTTAGTTTTCAGAAATCTCAGCCCTGTGGATGCAGGAGCTAAGGGTCTCTTTCAGGGAGACAGAGAAGCTTCCAGGTCATTCAGGTGAAGCTTGAGCTGAGATTTTGAAGCACTTGAGCTCATCCACTTTTCCTCCCACTTTTTCCAGCACAGCTGGGAGCAGCTAGTAGCAAACACTTGGCCACTTACCTTCTATAGGTATTTGGGGTATCCAACAGCAAAAATATGAGAAACTCTTTTGCTACATCATGCCAGTGTCTTCTTTACCTCTGGAAACAGAGACATTAGTGCCTGTAAATCTAATCAGATTAAAGAATAAAGTCTAGAAAACCCAGAACCAGTGCAAAGACTCTGTTCCTCTGGAAACACTTCTTGTATCAAAATCTGTATCAGGATTTAGCCAGAGAAGCAAAGAACTGGCTAATGGGATTGTGAAATCTGTAGCGCAGGCCCTCAGGAAGGAAGATGACAGGTTAGGTTGAATAGTCAAGTTGACACATCAAAAGCCACCACAATGACACGTGGTTCCTGGCTTCTTGTATGTGTAGTAACAATCACAATACGCTTCAGAGCAGGACACCAGCTTTGAGATGGTAGCTACCTGAGGAATAGGAAGGATGAGGTGGGAGGGAATTAGCTGTTTCTATAAGATTTTATAGATAGAGCTACATATTGAGAGGGAGATGTAATCTACATATGGAAAAAATTAACTTTACATCTGGTTGGATGTTAAATTCTTTTCTGTAATCCTCTATCTTTGAAACATTTTTTCTTTAGAAATAAAACAATTTTAAAGTAATTAGACACACATAATGAGCCTTCCAGACCTCAGAGCACAGTTTGATGGAAGATAGTGTCCTGCCCATCACAGGGTGAGCAGAGAGGAGGCACCAGATCCACACTGGTTAGAAAAGGTGTGCAAGAGGTTTGTTGGGGAGCAATGCCTGTGAAAGATAAGGCAGGAGGAAGCAGGCCTGGGCAGAGAGAGACTCAGGCCATGATGTAGGCCCGAGAAAGGCTCTGTCAACCAGCAGGAGCTCAGAGCACAAACTGCTGTTACAGGAGCGCAGTGCTCGGTAGAGACGGCCAGGTGAGCCCTCTGCACGCTCGGTCACTGGGGGTGTGCTCGGGAAGAGTGGGCTTTGGCCCCAACACCATGAGTTCACAGAGTAACAGTAAATTGTAACCCTCGGGCTCTTTCGATAACTCCGATTTCACGGGCAGATACTGAGAATTTGGTGGCCTGCTCAGGGAGCCTGAGTGGTTCCTGCCTACAGTAACCACACCTTGCCCTCCAGTGCAAGCCTGTGGATGTTTATTGCAAATAACAGAGGGGACCAGCTTTCATGCTGACTCCCTCTGTGAAGAAACGGATGGTGTGCTTCCTATCTGTGCATTTGTCTGTTAGTCAGGAGCAACTTTAGGGCATGCTGACACCTGGGAAATTCCCCTGTCTCCCCAGGAACACCTGAGGCCTGGGGGCCACCCTCAGCTTCAGCCTACAGGAGCCCTGGCATCAAAGAGAAAACTTAAAATCTGAAGCATTCCTTGCCATGGCTGGGTGGTACAATTTACTTCTCTTCTTATAGCCCTCATTCTTGTCCTTCATCTCCCAGAGAGAGGCAATGGGACAAAAAGGAATTTGTGAGCCAGCCTGAAAACTGGGTGAGCATAAAGAGCTGCCGTCTGGGAGCTCATGGGGTTGCTCAGGATGGCTTCACATGTGTAGAGATTTGAGCCTGAGAGACTGCATTCGACTCCTTTTGCTGCACACTGGCCGTGGCATCTGGGCACGTTTCTTTACCCTTTCTGCGCTTCCCAGGTAATGTGATAACCACAGAACCTACATCACCAGCAGCCTGTTGTGGCAATGCAGTGAGTCACTCCATGTAGGGCTCACAACAGTGACAGGCATAGTGAAGGCTCAGTAAGCGTGGGCTGGCACTATAACCTACTAGCTGTTGAAATGCTAAATAAAGTAACTTCCTCATGCCTTGGTGAGCCCTGCCACCCTACAGCACTGTCCTGTTGGGCAAATGAAAGCTATGTGCTGTCTTCTCCCCACCTCCAGAGAAAGAACTCCCCAAAAGAAAACGGCTCCCAAAATTTTCTCAGAACTCCTCCTGACAACCAGATCCCCAGCATCTCTGTAAACGTGTCAAGAAGAGCGCTGGGCTCTGCCCGGCTCTGAGCCTGGAGAGCACCTCGCCATCCTGCCTGAGCCCCTTAGGCCTTCACTTCAGACACCCTGGGGCGCGTCAGAGGCTCTGGTTCAGCTCGGGGGCCATGACCCCGCTTCCTTCACTGTCGTCGGTCGTCCTAGGTTGTCTTTTGGGCTCCGTTTCTTGGGTTTTACTGAAAAAGCTTCTTTGGAGAGTACGGGAGCTCAGGAGTAGCCAGTGGGAGGCTGTTTTTAGACCACCTAGGCATTAGCGGCATTGCTTGGGGACAGTGTGTTTGAAGCCTCTGTCTCTGTAGCCTCTTCGCTCCCTGTGGTGCTCTCACAAAGTGGCAAGAAGGGACATAACGTCTTCCTCCATCTTTTCTCCATCTTCCCCAGGTCCCAGCGATGGCGCTTTTACCCGAACCTCTGCCCCGCCCCCGTCGCGGCAGCTGCCGGGCTGGGCTTCCCGGAGGCCTCTCAGACCCACCCCTCTACCGGCCCCGCCCCCCGCGCCCGGCCGGCCAATCGGCGGCTCCGCTCCAGGCGCGTCACAATAGCGCCCTCGCGGCCCCGCCCCCCGTGGAGACTGCACGCAGCCAGGGCCGGGCGGAGAGAGCAGGGCTTTCCCGAGAGGAGGCGGCCTCGCTCGGGCAGCCCCGGCCCCGGTACCCAAGGAGGGGGGAGAGGCTGAGGGGCTGCGACCTCGGGAAAACAAGTCCCTAAAGCCCCCCGCAGCCTCCTTGTCCGGTAGTGAAGATTTTGGCCCCGCTCCGCGTCGTCACCGCTCGTGTCTCCTTTCCCGATTCTTTCAGCTTCCCGTGCCCTGGCCTCTCGGACCCTTGCCTCCCTGTCCTCTAAGACAAAGTTGTTTCTTCCCCAGTAGTCATTCCTTTCTTCTTCCTCAAAGTAATAACGTTCTTCGGGCGTCTTGAGCGAGGTGCGCAGGGCCGAGCCTCCCGAGGGCCTTGCCTTTGGTCAGAGATTGGAGTGGAGGCGGCCGTCTGGGCCAGTTCTGACCCCATAGCCTGGAGCCTGGGGACTGTGTGGTGAGAGGGTGTTGTCCCCAGAAGTGACATGTCGAGCTGTGGCGCCATCCATGACCATGAGGGGAAGGAAGAGCCTCCTGGAGAAGTGGGCTTGCTTACAGTGGTTGAGAAACTGGACTATCCCAGCCCGGCACTGACACCGCACCAGCCCGCTCAGCCGTGTCACCCTCACCCACATCCCCGCGCTTTCCAGTTACCTCTCCTTCCCTTTTCCCACTTGGCTTGAGGCGACATTCTTTGGTCCTTTCTCAATGGGCCCCTCCCCGAATCTCACCTTCTCCACCTGGGATGGTGGCAGCACCAGAGGATTTGCCCTCGGACCTTTCCTCTTTTTCTCTTCATCCCCCTAAGTGAAGTTATCAAGGCCATGGTTTTAATTCTGAGTACTGACTCTCCAAACCACTGCCTCCAGCCTGTTCTTCTCGACACGTGGCTCAAGTACAAACTACCTTATATAGATGCACATTTGGATGTCTAATAACTATCGCAAACTGAGCATGTTCAAAATAGAATTACTGGTGATCACACCTCAAAACACATCGTCATCCATCAGCGTTCCCCATTTCAGTAAAGGAGCGGCCTTACCTGGAGCCCCAGGCCTTGACCCCCGTTTCTCTCCCATCTCCTATCTGGACCGTGTCTAAATGCCATTGCTCCCCATCACCCCACTGCTCCTGCTCCACTCTTAAGAAAGAACCTTCTTGTTTCTCTGGATTCTAGTCAACTCTTCCCACATTTTAAATCAGAACATGTCACTTTAACCTGAGCCCCTGACCCCCTCCTACCTCCTCTGCTTCCTTGCTCTAGCGCTCTGGCCCCTGTGCACTTCTCCTGATGTAACAAGCTCATTCTTGCCTTGGGACTTTTACCTTCCACTGTATCTAAACCTGCCCACTAGTCCAAGGCACTCCCAAGTAGGCAATACTCCACAGAAACAAATACTACTACTAAGTGTGTGAAATAGTTTTCAGCTTCACAATGTGGTTGAATCACTGGTCTGGAAGCTTCACTTTTCTCTAGTAGAGGATACAGTCACCATGGCGTCATGGTGGGTGGTATGGACTTCCTACTCCTTGACATTGGACTTGGCAGATGACTTGCTTTGGCCAATGAAACTCTCATGCCTGTGCTGTGAGCAGAGGCTTGTTCTCCTGTGTTTCTGCTGTAACCAGTAGAAGAATGTGTCCAGGTTATCCATTGTCCCAGGAGAACGAGAGACTCAGGGAACAGACCTGAGCCCACCCTGAGGCCAGAGCTGAGCCAGGCCTACTGGCTGAGGCCCACCTACTCCACAGGTGCATGAATGTAAAACAAAATCTTATATGCCACAGAGACTTTGTGGCTGTTTGCTATACAACGTTATTCTGGCAACAGCCAACTGGTATACTTTTACAGGAACTTTTATATTTCACAGTGAAATGATATAGCATCTATGAAACTAGCAATGCTATATAGAGATAGAGACTATGAAATATGTATTTGGCAAGGGCTGAGTAACAGGAATGCTAATTTACTGTCAGTAAGAATGTAAATTGCTGGCAACCTGTTTGGAAGTTTTGCTTGGCTACATGTGTCAAAATTCTTACTCTAACCAAATAATTCTATTACTAAAAATTTATTCTAAGAAACAATTAAGGCCACGCCCAGAGAATTATGGACAAGAGTACTCACTAAAATGTTATTTCAAAGGGTGGTAAAATGTAAATGTTAGCAGGGGACGTTGTTGCTTTATAATTCCCAAATGATAGACACTAATGCACTTCTGACGAAAGCCACCAGCTATGTGGAATGCTTAGCAATGTGCCAGGCAAATGGCTCTTGGAGGGAAGACTGGGACCCATGCGTCCAGCACCCACCTTCAGTCCCATTGCCCTGAGTTCACCCTCAGGTCTAACAACACGGAGTGAAGCTCAGCCATGGCTGTTTGCTCGCCTACCCTGCTCCTGGGGGAGCAGAAATTCTGCCCCGAAGAACTGGAGGCGAAAACGGAGACAAGAACATCAGGTCCTTCAGCAGGGAAGGGGCTCCACGGGAGCACAGAGCCACAGTGGGAAGGGAACACCATTGTTCTAGGGAAGCTGCAGAAACAGTCCATAATGATTTCATGAGCCTGCTCCTGTGTCATCAGTGAGTGGCCCTTGACAAAGCCCTTACCTGCGATCTAAGTTGTCGTCCAGGATGGAGCTGAGATGAACAGTGGTTACCAAAGCTCAGAGGAACAATCTTCCTCGAGGTCTCCAGGTGAAAATGAGATATAATACCGTGGACACTCACGATGCTGTGCTGTTCTAAGTTCTTTGAGCTTATTAACTCATTTAAGATTCGTAGCAAGCCAGTGACGAGGATACTTTCATCATTATTCTACAGAAAGGGAGAATTGCAGAGAGGCCACAGCCAGCTTGTGGCAGAGCTGGGGCATGAACTCAGGAGTCATTACTCAGGTTCCATACACTCAGCCACTGTCACCTGGATCTCAGCTGGCTCCTGGGTCCACCTCACTGGTTTTCAGCTTAGCTCTCAAATGCCTCCTCTGCCTCACTGCCTTGCTCTGGGAAAAGGAGAGGCTCAAGGCTGAGAATAAGTGAATTGTCCTGGCTGGTCACAACGGGGACTGCTTCAAAATGTCAGGATTCTTCTTGGTGCCCAGACCCTCTTTTTAGGCAGGGCTGAAGCAGAGAATGACCCTGGAGAAGTGGGAGCTGCAGATAGCTCCCCAGGCATGAGCTCGGTCATCCATCATCTCACCGTGGGGATGGGGGCCGGGAGCTGGAGGCTGGGGATTGCAGGCACACTGGGCTATCACTGAGTCTTTGTTTTCTTTTCCACCACAGCACAGGCACACCACTGTCTATTCACGGGGTTTGTAAGTCAGTGTGAGGGCCCATTGCCTGAAGATGTGTGACTTTGTTTTTCCTGCACGCTGAGAGCAATGCAGTGCCAACACACAATGCAACAACATGCCAATCTCGATGGATACCCAAAACACAAGTCAGTGCTCCAGCCACAGAGTCCTGGTGATTTACTTGCTTCTGTTCTGAACTAAGAGTGCTAGAAGCCCTCACTCAGTTCCCTGGGACAGTCTTACAGGTAGTTAGCTGATGCTGTAAATCCTGTACCCATGAGTCTGTTTGTGTAGCATTCTTTGCTGAGTATCCAACCAGGCCTTTCCACTTTGGCTTTGAGATTGTCCTTTGTTGGACATGCAGTGTCCTGCTTTTAGCTTAAAATGGATCTTCAGGCAAGCACAGCAGGAATGCAGAAACCAGCTGAAGACAAGACTGAATGTCTTGATTAAATTATTACAGTAACCAGCACTATCAGAATGAAGAGAATTAACCCTTTGTGGGGTTTGATAGAGCAGTATTTCACAAGGCTGTCCTCAGGGGGCATGAGCACATGGACACAGCCAGGACTTCCGAGTCACCCTGTAAAACTTATGAATTCTGGAATGCTTTTATTAATATAACATTTTATTAACGCTTTGTATATTTTGCATATACAAAATTAGCCTGCGAATGGTTGAACTGCACTTTTAGATTTTAGAGCTGTTTCTACCCTGTGGGCTGGATAAATAGGTCAGCAGGTCAGCTCTTTAACGTTGTGCTAATAAAAATTGTGGAACTAATTAACTGTAAAGGATAGCACCGTGCCTCTTATTTCTAAGGTCTTCTTTGTGTATGATTGCCACATGAGGGTGACAAAGTGAGGGAGCAAGCCTCTGAGGCTTTGTCTATCCAGGAAGTGTCAAGATGGGGTGGGTTTAAAACTATGCTGACAGTCCTGGTTTTTTTCTAAGTTTAGTGTCTGACCACAAGGAAGACAATATCAAAAAGGCTTGTCTGAAGAGACTGGCCCCTTGGCTGAGCCTGAATCCTAAGTACCTGAGAGGAAGACCCAGGCACAGGACCATGGATAGAGAATGTTCAAGAACATGCAAAGCCAGCCCTTTCAGGATACAACACAAATGTAGTAAAACTACAAAGAAAAGCAAGGAAATCATTAAAATTGAAGACAAAAGTGAACCCTAGGGTGGGTGAGGGGATATGTTCAAATCTGGGGCCAGGGTTTGCACCCTTGAAATGCAGACTCGGGCTCAGGAGCACAGACGACGTCTGTGGTAAAGATGTGTTCTACTTCATACGCGGAGTCTTTCCTTATTAATACGCTGACACTCATTAGTGCTCTTTATGCCTTGCCTTTATAACCTCTCATACACAAAGTATCACATTGTTTTAAGGTGAGAAATATGATTACATACAAAAACTTGAATCACAAGTTGCAAAATCTATGCAAGCCGAGGACACAGCCCTCTATTCTCCCTGACACAAATGTCCTGTGCAAATCTGTTTCAGGAAAAACTTGCCTTGAAGATGAGTTATGGAAAAGGAACCAGGAAAGGATCACTTTGAAGACACTACACAAAAGAGAAGTAAACACAAATGGACGAGTAAAAAGACTGTTGCCACGGGGCACATGAAAAGCATGACCAGACTTCTTGTATCAAATGACGCAGCTGATGAAGGAGTCACCTCTGCGAACGAGAGACACATGTGGCGATGCAAGAGCTGAGGGGAAGATGGCAGGACCTCAGAGGAGATGAAATGCGACCTGGCAGAGCTCAGGGATGGAAAAGCCCAACTCAGAAATGATTTCCTCTGGGAGCAGACAGTGAGAAAAGGAGAAGGGAGTTGCTGTTTTCTGTGATGCAGCCTTAGGGAAATATTTGACTCTTCAAACTACGTTACATATAACTATGATCTGAACATTTACAAAGGACCTCTTTCCTCATGTCCACCCAGTGTCTGAGCCCTCGGGACGGAGTCCCTTGCAGGAGTGCTAAGGAGTGTGCTCACAAGCCTCCAGCGTCTGGGAGACCCATTCTAGGATTGTTCTTGGTGGAGAAGGCCTTCTTTAGGACAAGCTATATTCTGCCCCCCATGATCCCCCTGGCTGCTCCTAGATCTCTGCTTTCTGGGGCTCCATGAGACTCTGGGCTCGCTCTCATGGGCCTCTCACCCTTCTTTCCTAGTTTAAGCTCTTTAAACCCCAATTCCCTGATCTCCCAGGTGCTACGCCTTGATCCCTAGGTTCATAGTCCCTGGCCTCAGAGGCCCTCTTCCTCCAGTCACAAGTACCCTAGCCACCACTTCCCCAGGACCCTGGCCCTCCATTTCTTTGTGTTCTGGCTCATTGCATCTGGACATCTGAGTACCAAATTAGGGATAGGGGTACCTGGGGGCCTGGAAGTGATGCAGAGACAACAGTTTAGGATTGTATATCATCACCATGGAAACACCGGTCATGTGCTCTGGGCACAGATTCAGGGGGGTGGGACCAAAGATAGACCAGGAGGGGCTCCAGTCTCCACCCGACACAGTGTTTCTGAGCGGCTGCCCTCCTGCTAGGCCTCTTCACTCCCCTAATCTTCCCAGAGCATTGGGTCTCTGGGAAGCATCAGGTTCCGGGGCTCAGTGAGGAACCGGGGAGCTCCAGGATTGAAGGGCTGCCCCACTTCCAGCTCAATGAATGAGGGAGATGGAACAAGTGTCAAATAAGGAGCCCATCACAGGACACCCACAACTGACAAGGGCAGAATAAACACCAGCTGAAGGAGGTCATCAGAGGACCCTCAGAATGAAAGACAGAAGTGAGCCAAATGAGGAGGTTCACTACTCATTGGAGAAGACCAGAGAGTGAAGAAGCGAGTCTTGGGATGGAAGTGCATGAAGAGGGCTGGATGCACCAGAAGACGCACGTGGCCAAGAACTCAACGCCTCTGACTCTGGTGTAGAAGAGGCCCAAGTCTTCAAGCTGTGGTGAGGGCAGGGCTTTTAATGAAATAACATCTGTTAGGAAGGTCTGGGCGGCCTAAGGGCTATCCTGCCCAAGGATTCATGGCCTGGGCCAGTTTCTTTTCTTTTCTTAAAGATTGGCACCTGAGCTAACAATTGTTGCCAAGCTTTTTTTTTTTTTCTTTCTGCCTTTTCTCCCCAAATCCCCCCAGTACCTAGGTGTATATTTTAGTTGTGGGTCCTTCTAGTTGTAGTACGTGGGACACCACCTCAACGTGGCCTGATGAGTGGTACCATGTCCACACCCAGGATCCGAACCAGCGAAACCCTGGGCTGCCGTAGCAGAGCACAAGAACTTAACCACTTGGCCACGGGGCTGGCCCTGGGCCAGTGTCTCGATGTGCTCTGAAAGCCAATGCTTATTACCATTTTATTCTTGGAGCTCCACTCTCCTTATGACATTGAGTGAATCAACGATGAACTGAGCCAAAGTTTAAAAATATCTGTGCAGAAATGCAACAAGTGCTTAGAATATTGCCAGATTGTGAATAGAAGGCCAAAGCAACAGAATTACCTTTTGAAAAACCCACAAGGCTGCATCCAAAAGCTAACTCTCAGAAAATATGTTCGTAAAATCTTTCCAGGAAAATCACATCTGAGTCTGGAGGGCTCTTTTGGCCCACCCTCTGGAATTGGGGAAGTCCTTCACAACCCATCAGTAGTGGCCAAAACTGGTTCTCTAGTTTCTGGATGTGCCTGAGAGTGGGCCTCTGCCTCGCCTAGGGATCACCCAACAGGCTTCAAAGAAGTCAAGCCAGATTCAGAAGGTGCAAGGCTGCACTGGCTGGGCTCCAGAGGGGTGCGCCAGCCTGCAGAGGCTCCTGGGCAGAGACAGCAGCAAGC
The DNA here is from genome assembly GCF_041296265.1 of Equus caballus. NCBI lineage: Eukaryota > Metazoa > Chordata > Mammalia > Perissodactyla > Equidae > Equus > Equus caballus. Next base: position 82,500,269 of record NC_091684.1, read on the forward strand.
ACAGTGCTGGAGTGAGCAGCAGCGAAGGCCTTAGATATGCAGAAAGGAAGAGAGAAATGAGAGGCACAAGGAAGTGCAGAGATAGAAAGGAACAAGCAAAAACCATCAAGGAAAAACCATCTGAGCAAGTAAAAACCTATAAGGAGAGGAGTCAAGAAAAATAAAACAGTGGACCCATCTGGAATGCTGGCAGGCGACCTTGGTACCAGAGAGCCCTTGACCTCCTTGCCTCTGCTAGTGGCTGCAGGGCAAGCTCTGCTCGAAGATAAGACAGAAGTGCCAACTCTGGCATGTTTTCACAGAAACACGTCTCAAATTGAACTGTTTCAAAGACCAAACAGAGTAAAATCATTTCCAGGACCGGGTCTCAAGGCAATGCTTCCTCTCCTTTTCATGGAATGAATTTGGACTTGAAGAGGGGCCTCCCCCTGGCTTACAGTTCACTTAGGGATTGAGAACTTTAGTGTAAATGTAATTCTTTTCAAGAATGCTTTTTTTTTTTTTTGAAATTTCTAGAATTTTTTGTGAAGTGCAATTTTATGAATGTCTGTCAAATATATCTTATGTTTAAGGTTCTTCTTATTTGTGTATCTGTGGCTTCCTGTGAAAGAAAATTTCCAAAATTAAGGTTAATAAAAAGTAAGAATGCTTTTGTTTTATGTTATTTTAAAGACGCTCCCCTACAGAGTCTGCTGTGTGCTCTGGGGTGGGCACCATTTGTCCTGTCAAAAGGGCCTGGGATTTGAAGAATCTGGAATTCATGACAGAGTTCCTGCTGGGTGGCCCTTGACAAAAGAGCTTTACTCCTCATCCCATTTGGCCCTCAGGATGGTGCTGTGAAGGAGATAGGGTTCCCAAGGGTTAATGAAGTTATCGTACCACCTCCACAGCAAAGATGGTATCAGGAGAGCCAGTGCTGGAGAGCGCCCGCTGCTTGGGTGTGTTCTCAGCGCTTGGTACCTTAGCTTAGTTACGATGCAGTCTACACAGAAACTGAAATATAATAATGTACAGCTGAAATATGACTTCAATAAAATAATTTTAAAAAATAAATTAAATTTATGTCCCTCCCCACAAAAAAGCTTAAACCAATTTTTAAAGTGAAAGGAAGCCCTGAGACATGAGGTCACTTGTCCAAGATCACACGGCTAGTCTGTGGCTCAGTGGGTCCTGTCCTCTGGCTCCGGGACTTCTGCCACCTGCATTTGCCTGTGCTCCATCACCTTGACCATGCTGTCTCCTGCCTTAGTGTCCCAAGTGATGGACGAGGAGCTCCAGGGGAGACTCTTGTCCATCAGAGCAGAGTAGAGGACATGTGGAGTGAGGCCAAGTGTTTGTTCACGAAGGGAGGTCGTCCACTCAGGCGCTGCTCTGTCAGCAATGGGATAAATCACCCAGCCTGCTCTGCAGAGGGCGGGCCCTCACAGTCACTCCACTTCCAGACGCTGCAGTGCCCTGAAACTTGGGGTTGTTACTGTATCTTAAACTCTTTCTGTGGTCTTTCCAGGCTCTCTCTGCTTTCACTGTGTTCTTTGCAGAGCACCTGGCTTAAGGTGGACAGGGGAGGTGGGGAGAGCGAACTCAGGGCCTGTGGGACTGCAAGGGAATCCCAACACCTTGCATCCCAGGGCCACTTCTGACTTCCTGGGCCCAGAGCTGCGTGCTCCCTCCACAGTCTCCCTCCAGCCTGCTCCTGAAGGCACCACTCCTGCCTTCAGATCCTCATCATGCCCTTGGCAGGCCCTGGCCAAGGCAGATATTTCTGTCCTTCTTCCAGGACACATTTGTGTTGGCACAATGGCAGAGATGAGCCTGCCCTGTGCACTGTTGGTCTAACCCCAACTGATCATAATGCTGCCCAGTGTTTGGTCCAGCTCCTGGTCTAAAAAGACAGGCCCAGAGTTTCTAAGACCAACCCCAAGTTGAGCGCTTGTCCTTGTTGCCGGGTATCTGGGCTGTCTGGTTGACTCTTTGGCAGTGAACTGATTCCTCTGTAAGCCCCCAGCAGTCTCCCCAGTGGACGACTTGGCCAGCAGCTCACTGGCTATGCCTCTCTTGGGGTCTCAGGGCTCCCTAATAGTCCTCATAAGCAGGTATACCAGAAGCAGTCTTAATTTGAGGCCCAAGGGTGCCTGACATCACATGCAATATTGTGTGTGGAGATGATGTATTTGGAATCGTGTGTAGGTAACAATGTGCATTTTCTGAGGAGACGGCCAATAGCATTTGTTCAGTTCTCCAAGGGCCCATGACCCATGAGAGGTTAAGAACCACCTATCTAAGGAAACCCATCCAGCTCTGAAAGGCCTAAGGTTGACTCTCTCTGGATCCCTTTTCATTCCTATTCCCAGAAGCCAACGGGAAAGAGAGGGGACTTGCAGGGAACCTCCAGGCCTGGGCTGGGGGGTGACGGTGTGGGAGGCAGGTGAGGCTCCTCTGACCTTCTGCATCCTATTCAGGGTCCTGCACAAATGGCTTAATGGCCCCCCATCATAGCTTCAAGGGTTGTTGAAGGGTACTGCTGGGGGTGAGTTGGGGGTTCCCAGAGAGTGTCCAAGTCTGTCTTCACTGCGGGCCTGGAACAGCCCAAGACAGGGTGGTCTGAGGCTGACACCTGGGTGTAATTTGCCTGTGAAGTGGCTGAAGCATACAACCATGCTGAATGTTGGGCTTGTGCACATTTTACTTTGGAACTCGCCCAGGTTCCTTTGGTTCCAATCTCTTGTAATGAGTCAGTTGGTTTCCTGGGCAACTGGACTCAAACATTAGGTGGCTTTTTAGATAGCAAACATCACAGCAGACCAGGCTTGGAAAACTCCTTATGTTGTACCTTAACAATCCTGGGGAGTTTGATGGGAGCTAAAATCTTTTTACTTGTCCTTCCACGTCCCAGAACCTGGATGGCAGTGGGCCACAGAGTAGGTGGTGCCTATTTGGAGCCTGTCTCGCTTCCACAAGTCTTATAGGACACTTTTCTCTTGCTTTAGACTTCTCTAATGTTAGATCTGTATGCTACAAATGTCATTGCCTGACACCTAATTTTTCTTGACAAGTGTTGCCAAAATGTTACAATGCTATTTCACTATCCTATAGGGTATTTTGGTGAAAAAATGGACTATTGAGTGGTTCCCAATGACGGTATTGGATTTTTGGCACAAAAACTTACTTGTCCTACCCACAAACTGGATGGGAATGCATTGCTTGCTTCCAGGATTGTCCCTCACATTGCCCAGTATCCATTTTGGCCCATCAGTTTCTCCTCTAGGAAAAAAGAGATTAGACAACTTAATTCAGGTAGGAAAAAACCTGGGCCTTGACTTACAAACAGAAACCCTAACCACTCAAGGGGAATTTGGGATTGCTTTCCTCTTTCTTCATGCCTCTTCACGTCATGCTTTCCAAGAGGCCCAGAAGACGGGGGAGTCCCATGTGCTTGACTCAGGGACTAGCAGGCGAGTTAGACTAAGCCACTGAGGCCTCAGACCTCCCTCCTCAGGAGGCTAGTGAAATGGGGCCAGAGATGGGTGAGATGGGTGAGATGGGTGAGGCACTCGCCTTGGGCACGAACTTAAGGGGGGAGGGCCAAAAAACTCTGCAATCAAGATAATATTTTAATGTAATCTTTTAAAAAATCAAAATTAATACCAAAAATTCCATGATGAGTCAAATGCGAACATTTTAAATACAGAAGAATCAGTAACAGTGCCATGAGGAGCCATATTGGAATTTGAGGCTAAAGGGAAAATCGGTGTGCTGATCCTGTTTTTATTTGAAATGTGGATATTTTGCTCATCATGGATTGTTTTTCTTTGCATTGGCTTGCTGCATTTGCCTCACCCTAGTCCTGGTCCCATATAAAATTGGAGGGGCAATGGTTCAAAACAGAGTGGCCTTAGCTATACCAGTGGTCTCTCAAGGGGACTATGTGGTGTTTTGGAGGAAAAGGTAGTACTTACATTCCTGCACATCTGTCTGGGATTTTTAATATTACTAAAAAGATCCAGGAAAAAACGAAGAAAAAGAAGAATGAGGGGAAGGAGAAGGAGGAGGAGGAGGAGGAAAGCTGCCGCTCCCAAATGATCCAACAGATGATTGTCCAGCAAAGGGAGCAGGGGAACCACAAGGAGGCTGAAACAACTGCCTCCGGGTGACGCTAAGGCAGCGTGGAGATGTACAGGGATGGCTCCGGGTGCGGTGGCTGTCCTTCAGACCACGAGGGGCACCTCATTCACAGCTCAGTGTCTATACCAACAGTACGCTGTGGGGCTGCCTTCATCAGCACAACCTTACCCTCCGAGGAGACTATTGTAAACAATATCGTTGTTCATTCCAGCAACTCCTGGAAAGACCCATCAACTCTTCAATGGAAAGCAGGAAACAGTTTATGACATTACGACTCTCTGAACCCTCACCTTGCTGTGACCACCAGTCCTTAACAATTGTATAAGGACATTTACCCAACTCTAAGTCCTTGAATTGAAAGACCCACCCTAAACCAGACTTCTGGTCTCAGACTATCTCGACCTCGCCTTTTCCCACCAACATGCCCCACCACACTCTACTGAGGTAGCCTTCTTCCTTCTCAGTTTCATCTTATCAAAAGAAAGAAAGTGAGAGAAGGAAGGGAGGGAAGGAAAAAAAGAAAAAGAAAAAGGGGAAGGAAAGGAAGAAAGTAAAGAAGAGGACGGAAAGAAACGATAGGTGTGTCAGATGAGTTTCTTTCTATTCCTGGGCTTCTACGTACTATGCAAACAACAAAGTGCAGTCAAAAGGAAAGTAATCACCTAAGACACAACCATTTGGAGAAATTAAATGTTCTTTTTTCTCCTTTCCAGTGTATGGTTTAAAATAATCTGAAGAGATCATAAACAAATCTTTATTTTCCCCAAATTTTTAAATGAAATAAAAGTGGAAAAGTCCTGAATCTACATCCAGCTCAGACAGATGATGTTTAACAATGCCTTTGCTTGTTTGGGAAGGATTGTGTCATCCCTGAGCTTAATTTGAGAACAAAATTAAGGTTTTGGTGAAAGCCGTCCCTCTGCTAGGAAGGTCTCCTCCCAGCACTGGAGCGGGGGCTTATTCGGAGTATTTCCTGAGGTTATGACCTCAAAGATATTTGAGTGGTAATCTCAAGGTCTCAAGAATAAGACTTAAGTAGAAATAACTCTCACAATTTACAGTTCAAGAAGCAGAAGTCTAGAGGCAAAAATATTAATATATGTTTCCAAAAGATTAGTATATACCCCAATATACAGCATCACCATTTACAGTCCAATAGACTTCTGGCAAGTGATCTCTTTTTAGGACCCATTTTTGTCCTCTGCAGATCTGAGATTGTATCTGTGCAGCATTTCTTCCTGACTTAAAGCCTGTTGCTTGGGAGTCGGGCAGCCATGTTCCTACCTAAAAGGCTATATTTCCCAGCCTCCCTAGCATTGGATTCCCTGCGTAGTCCCTGTGACTACATTTCAGACAATGATATGTACAGAAAAGGCTGTGGTTTCTGAGCAGTCTCCTTAATAGAGAGGGTGTACACCCTTCTCCCCTTCCTTCTCTTTGCTGCCCAGAGTATGTGATGGCCGGAGCTCTAGCAGCAATTCTGGGCCATCCTGCCCAAGGATGGCAGTGAAGAGAGCTATGAGCCTGCATCCTTGAGGATAAATAAAGTCCTATCTATGTCTACACTGTAGCTCTTTGGGGTTTGTTTGGGGATGCAGTTAATCCTCCCTGTTGGAGTTGCCATGTGGACATCCAGGGGAAATCTTCATGTCGGCCCATATGGCCAACAATTGAGAGAAAACCTGAAAGGCCACAAAGTCAAATGTGTAACATGACTAAGCTCAGTGTTGGGATTTTAGGCAACTGCCACTTTTTTCTACTGCTTAATTTTTTTGTTTTTACTAATTTTCTGCAATCAATAAGTATTACATAATAAAGACTAAATAGGAAAATAAAAAAGAAAATGGTAAAGGGCATTATCAGACAATTCACAGAACCAGAAATGTATGTTTAGCTACCATGAAAAAATGTTAAACTTCTTGGGTTGTTAAATGAAAACCAAAATACTGAGATTCTCTTTTTAGTTTCATACAAACAGATAATATTTGCATAATAATACACAGTATAATAGGTACTGTGAACTCATCTGTCTCAAATATTTATAAAACCTTCCCACTGAGGCACAGGACAGGGAGGGCAGGGAGAGTCAGCAAGGGTGAGAGAGCTTGCTAAATTTCTTCAGGTGGGAAAGAAATGGACACTATTAAGTTTAAGAAACAAATATACGTAAATAAATATAAGTATGGATCTTCAGGACAACCCGTCATTAAAATCATAGTGCCTTGCTTTTAAAGCACCAGGGAAAAAACCCCGAAAACATGACCTATCCAATGGAAGCATGAACGAAAACTGACCAAAAAAACCTCTTAGCAAACTAGATCTATAAGGGAACGTCATTTTCTTGTTAAAGGTTACAAACCAAAACCTATAACATGTACTTAATTTAAAACTTTAGAAGCATTGCCTTTATTTTTTTTTAAAAGATTTTATTTTTCCTTTTTCTCCCCAAAGTCCCCTGGTACATAGTTGTGTATTTTTAGTTGTGGGTCCTTCTAGTTGTGGCATGCAGGACACCACCTCGGCATGACTTGATGAGTGGTGCCATGTCCTCACCCAGGATCCGAACTGGCGAAACCCCGGGCCAGCGAAGTGGAGCACGCGAACTTAACTACTCGGCCGTGGGGCCGGCCCCAAGCATTGGCTTTAAAACCAAGCACAAGATCAGATGATCCACAGTTAAACATACTTCTAGAGCCTGGCAAAACCCTAGGATGAGACAGAAAAAGTGAGAAAGGGAGAGGATAGATGATAGATAGATAGATAGATAGATAGATAGACAGACAGATAGATAGATAGAAATGAGAAGAAAGAATAAAAAGAGAGGGAATAACACCAACATTATTTACAGGCAATGTGATCATCTATTGAGAATACCCACTGGATGAAACAACTATTTCTGTATTTTGTCCTGAGCATCTTGAGGCTCCTTCTCAATCTGGGTGTCTTCTCTCCATGGACATATCCGGGTTGGCTTTGGGGAAGGAGGTAAGAAATGCCCAGACCATGGTAGTTCCCACAGGAGGAAAGTGTTGGTTTCTATATCCAGCATCCTAAGGGCAGCACGAGAAGCAGAAAGACATAGGACTACCCCAGCTCCAAAAGGTATCTTTTCTATTTTTATGGTTTAATACCCTTCATATCAGAACAAACACAGTTTATGTGTGTCACTCACTCTCTCCACTCACACATGTACACATGCACATCTGCCTTGACCAAAGAAGTGCCAAGTGGGATCAGAGAAGTATTCACTAGTGACGTTTCATGCTGTGGGCCATCAGCTGTCTCCTAGGTTTTACGTTAGGAAGGCTGGTAATTGTATAACGGTGTGCCCACCCTGGAGCAGGAGGAATCAAGTGTATATATCTCACAAGGAAACAAAGCCAAAATCCAACAAAAGCCGAAGGGAGATCTGATTTACCTTTTCTGCGGTCCATTCCAGGATTTGTTTTGCTGTGATTGGAAATTCAAGGACCAACGCAGGATCCTGGTGATTGTTTCCAAGAACTGAGCCTATAGAAAGTGAAGGCATTCATAGTTAAAGGAAACCTTGGTTAAATGTTTACATCTTTAGGAATATATTTCCTTTTATCACCACTTCTTGCCTTTCCAGGATGGATTGGAAATAAATTGATGGGACGCCACAAATTAAACACAGCCCTGTGCCTAACACAGTATATTTCAGTTCTCACAAACTCAGATGGTGCAAATGGCCATGTGCTCACACAGCCAGCCCCTCCAGTACTCAAGGATGGGAAACCGGGACGGGGTCAGGACAGCCACGTGGGCTGTGTCGGTGGGGTGGAGAGTTAGTATTTCATCCCGTCTACATGGTGAGCAAGTAGACATGTGGAAGACCCCTCTGTTTTCAGGAAACATACATAAGAAAGAAGTCATTAACAAGCGAATTTATGATATAAGCTCAATTATTTGAATAAATAAAAATAAAATGTTAATCTCTCAGGCCAAACACAAATTGCGATGTACAATTGATAAAGAATTATTACATAAGTGGCAAGTTTCATCTGAAAAGGAAAAAAAGATTAGAGTAGAACTTGGGAGTGTCAATATATTTTCTAACTCATAAAAGATTAGTTTTCAATTGAAAAATCATAGGAAGAATAAGACTTAGCTAGAAAGTAAAGTTTCTGTGTCAAATCTGTCCAACGTAGCTCTCTATTCAAATCACCCAGAGGGATTTTAAACATACAGATGCCCACGTCCTCATCTGGAAATGCCAGTGCAGGGAGCTGGAGAATTGATACTTTTAAGGTCTCAGCATCTTTCCATTTAAAGATAGTGACTTTAAGGAGCCAGCCTGGTGGCGTAGCAGTTAAGTTCGTGTGCTCCACTTTGATGGCCCAGGGTTCACTTGTTCAGATCCTGGGCGTGGACCTACATACCACTTATCAAGCCATGCTGTGGCAGGCATCCCACATATAAAATAGAGGAAGATGGGCACAGATGTTAGCTCAGGGCCAATCTTCCTCAGCAAAAAGAGGAGGATTGGCAACAGATGTTAGCTCAGGGCTAATCTTCCTCAAAAAAAAAAAAAAAAAGGATAGTGACATTAAGTTGGCATTTCTTTTTCATTGCAAAATCGGATAAGAACTACAAATATGATCTTCAAATAAACTAAGGGGAGCTGAAATACTGAACCACCAAGTGGGAGAGGAGCCATAAACAGGGACGGGGAGGAAGGGCTCAGAATGGGCTGCAGAAGAAGTGGACATCCTGCACTGCACAGTGAAAACACCTTTCTTGCAAGATCACAGTGGGATGCAACCACCTTCTCTGCGTGGAGAGGAAGGAGTAGATATAAATAAGGAACCACATACTCAAGCCATATAGACAGAAAGTAGTCTGTTTAGTGCAGAAAAGGGTGAGATTTTCCTTATGTCCATCACTGTCTGTTTGCTGTTGGTGAGAATTGACAAAAATATGAAACATATGAAAGACATAGAGCAGTGGGCCATCTGTGAGGGTTGGAATGTTGACAATGTGGCCACTCCGGAAACCAGCCCTGGCAGGGCTGGCTTCAGGCACATTCTGAGTTCCAGCAGCTCCTCTCCAAGGAGCCCACCCCAATAGGACTCTTGGACACGGACCCGGGGACTAGACAGCTTTGTTTTTCTAGATAGTCTAGATAGATAACATCATAGAGCCTGGGGACAACACAGAGATCCTTGACAGAAGAATGGAGAAATAGAGTGTGCACAGTCATTAAAGTGGAACGCTGTCCAGCAAGGAGAATGACCAACAAATTTCGCCACTTCCTCTAACTTGGAGCAAGCTCTCACATGTGATGTTGACTAAGAAAAGCAAATCACAGAGGAAGATATAGAGCATAAACACGCTTCTTTGAAAGTCCAGGTATGTATGAAACTATTGAATATAATGAATAGGGATAAAAAAAGATGTTGAAAATCTATGAAGAATAACAGGTGATTAGAAAGCACACATTTAGGCTTGCGATTGCCCTACAGTGGGGGCACTTTGAGGGCCCCAAAGATAGTCATAATGCCCAATTTTGTAACCCGAGTACCAGATATACTGGTCTTTGTTCTGTTTTTTTCTTTATCTTAGAATACACTTTTTTCTTTTTAAAGACTGTCACCTGAGCTAACATCTGTTGCCAATCATCTTTTTTTTTCTTTTTCTTCTTCCCAAAGCCCCCCCAGTACATAGTTGTATATTCTAGTTGTGAGTGCCTCTGGTTGCGCTATGTGGCACGCCACCTCAGCATGGCCTTATGAGCAGTGCCATGCCCTGCATCCAGGATCCAAACGGGCAAAACCCCTGACCACTGAAGCGGAGCGCGCGAATGCAATCACTTGGCCACGGGGCCAGCCCCCTTAGATATACTTTCCATATTTCATATATTCTCTCATGGGTCAGGTATTTCATTTTTTAAAGTGGAAAAAAATAACCACACATTTAAACCTTGACTAGCTCTGGGCCCTCCTCCACATGAACCTTCTGCGAAGAGCTGGTTCAGAAAACACCTCAAATGCGTTGAGCTATCTAAAAGGACCCAGAAGAAGATCTATACAAAGATATTACAAAGGAAAGGGAAAGAAGAAGAAAGACAATTAACCAAGAATGCTCAGAAAAACCTTGCTACAAGGCCAGCAAAAGTGAAGACCAACACTTTGCACTGACATTTAATGAAGTGGTTGCCTCTAAAAACAAGACACAAGTGTGGAGATCCAAGAGCTCAGAGATTTGATGGCCTCGACAAAAGTGAGCGTGGAAACTGCAACCTCGCCCTGCCCCCTGCCTGCAGATCAGGGAGGAACAAGAATGTTCTGTGGGACTAAATCTGACTTGGGAGATTTTCTTGGGGATCTCCCCAGTCTCCCATATATCATCATAGTGGAACCACTTAAGCCATTTCAAATGCTATCTATTTCATTTTTAATTCACTCAGCCCCTGTCTTTGAGAACTTCCTGTGTGCCAGGTGCTGTGCCAGGTGAGTCCTGCTCTAGAGGCCTTGGCCTGCAGGTGGAGATGACGATTAAATGGTCTGATGGGAGGGGGCATCCAAGGCCCCTCCAAGCAGAGGGTCTAACCTGGTCCAGGTGTCTGGGAAACTTGCCAAAGGAAGTAGCTTCCTAAGTGGAACCTAAAGGATGAGTAAGAGTCAGCCAGAGAAGATGTAGGGGGGAGGGTGAGAAGAATGTTCCAGATGGGGGAACAGAATATGCAAAGGCCTAAAGGAGGCAGAAGGTGTGGAATCCTAGAGGAGAGGCTTGAGCAATGGGCCAGGCCCAAATAGGGATGTCTTGCAGGCTAAGTTAGGGAATGTGATGCTTTCTTACAGGAATTGGAAAACACTGACAGTTTTAAGCAAGGGAGTTAGGTGATCAGGGTGATATTTTAGAAAATTCACTCTTTTCCATTATATCAAATAATTCTTTGCCCCATTGAGACCTTTAATCTCTTTGCCCTCCTAACTTCAATTATCCATCATCCTCCTCACTTCCCTCCCTACAAAGGTCAGATTCCGAGAGTCATCACCATAAACCCTTATTTGCATCAACTCTCTCCTCCTTTGCTCCACTCTCTCAGCACTAGACTCACCTGGCTACTTCCCACCACACTGGCCAGTGATCTGTCCATTCGGCACCTGTGGGCCAGCCAACTGAGCTCACGTTAACAGCATGACCACAGAGCTCAGATCTCAGACGGGCACACACAGGACCCGACCATTCTACTCCAATTCCCACAACACTTGCTTTCCCATCTGTCTTATTTCCTGTGGCTGCTGTAACAGTGATTGCAAACTTAGTGGCTTAAAACAACACAAATTTATTATCTTACAGTTCTGGAGGTGAGAAGTTCAAAATGGATTTCACTGAGTGTATCAGTTTGCTGGGGCTACAGTAACAAAATACCACAGGCTAGGTGGCTTAAATAACAGAAATTTATTTTTATTTTATTTCAAAAAATCTCATCAAATTTTATTTTCTCCAAATTAACATAGCCATCTTACCAGGAATTTATTTTCTCACAATTCTGGAGGCTAGAAGTCCAAGATCAAGGTATCGCAAGTTTGATGTCTTCTGAGGCCTCTGCTCTTGACTTGTAGACGGCCATCTTCTCTAGTGTGCCCTCACCTGGTGTTTCCTCTGCGCACACACACCCCTAGTGTGTCTCTCTCTGCGTTTCCTGTTCTTACAAGGACATCAGACTGATTAGATTAAAGTCTACCTTAACAGCTTCCTTTTACCTTTATTACCTCTTTAAAGGTCCTATCTCCAAATACAGTCACATTCTGAGGTACTTGGGGGGTGGGGGGTTAGGGTTTCAACATGTGAATTTGGAGGAGACACAATTCAGCCCATGATACTGGAGTAAGATCAAGATGTTGGCTGGATTGTGTTCCTTCTGGAGGCTCTGGAGGAGAATCCGTTCCCTCACCTTTTCCAGCTTCTTGAGTCTGCCCATTCTGTAGCTTGTAGCCTGGCATCACGCCAGCCTCTGCTTCTCTCTTCTGACTCTCTTGTCTCCCTCTTTCTCTATGAGGACCCTTGTGATTACATGGAGCCCACTCAGATAATCCAGGATACTCTCCCCATCTCAAGATCCTTAATCACACCTGCAAAGTCCCTTTTTATATACATATATATATATATATATATACATTTATATACATATCATGTATTCATATCATGTAATCAATATACTCTCTGCTGCCCTCACATTCCCAGCATTGCTTCCCCACTCCGTCACACTTCACTGGAAAAATAGACTCCATCACACCAGAACTCCTTGTCATCCCACTATCAAAATTTCTCCCTCCCTGCATCTGGACTCATGCCGTCAGCTGGCCTCCTCTCATTCTAGATGCCTGTCCCTGCTCCCATCCACAGTCAAGATGTTCAACTTTCTTCTGGCTCCCGTTGGTATGTGGTTCTCTGTGGTTTCTTGTATTTCTGCACATCTTGTGAGTCACTGACTTTTGTTCTGATGATCTTTTCAAGGATATTTGTACAACAAACAGCCTTGGAAGATGGAGGTGATATGTACCCCCTGAAGCAAAGGGTAGGCATGCATCTTTTGCCAGCATCCATGAAACTCAGCAGGCTAACTTGTGAGCTTGTAAACAGCGTAAAATCTCAGACTCTTCACAGTTCTCAACAGGTCCCATTTCCTCCAGCTTTCTCAAGGTCTTCACACCTCACTGACTTCTATCATCCATTGTTCCATTTCTAATGGCTCATTCTCATCAGGATTTAGTTATATTCTAGCATATCACTTAAAAACAAAACAAACAAAAAAAGACTGTTGTTTGACACCTGCTCACCTTCCAACTAAAAGCCCATTTCTCTGTTTTCTTTCCAGCAAAAATTCATAAAATTATTGTCTTATAGCAATGCTGTCCAATAGAATTTTCTGGAATGGTGAAAATGTTCTGTCTCTGCATTGTCTAATTGGCTAGCCACTAGTCTCATGTGGTTGTTGAGCATTTGAAATGTAGCTAGTGCAACTAAGGAGTGAATTTTTAATTTAATTTAATTTAAATAGTCACATGTGATTGGTGGCTTCCATATTAGAGAGCACAGGTCTATACTGACTCTCCATTTCACATCCTATTCTCTTCTCAACCCACTCTACTTGTCTTCTCTCCCACATCTCCACCAAGAACTTCTTTTCTCAAGGCCACCAATGATTATGTGTTGTCAAATCTGATGCTCATTGTTCCATCCTTTTCTATCTGACTTCTCAGTCGTGTTTGACCCAATTGACCAGTCCATTCTGAAGCATTCTCTGCCTGGCTTCCATGACTCGTCTGTTTTCATCCTGCCTTACCACCCTCCCACTCAATCTCCTTGGTTGGCTGCCTCCTTTGCTTGACCTGTAAGTGTCTGAATGCTGCAAAGATCCATCCTGTGCCCTCTGCCCCTCTGTCTACACCTCTCTGCAGTGATCTCAGCCAGTTACCTAGCATTAGACACTATCTGTGTGCTGATGAGTCTCAAATTTGTGTCTCCAGCTCTGTCTGCTCCACTGAGCTCTGTTCACTCATATCCACTTGCCTACTTTACATATTCATATGGGTGTTCAATACACATCTCAAACTTAATACATCCAAAATAGAACATTTGATTTCCTTACAACCTGTTCTTTCAGCTTTTCTATCCCAAGAAATACATCCTTTCCACCCATTTGCTCAACATAAAAACCTGGGAGACTTTGCCCAACCCCACTGTCAATACTGTTGGCCCTACCTCCAAAATACATCCACATCCATGTCTTCTGTCTGTACTGCTAGTACCTGACCATAAGTCCCCATCTTTGCTCCTGAGTTATGGCAATGGCCTCACCACTGCTCCCTCACTTGCCCCACACTACATACGATGTCTGCACAGCAGGTGGAAGGAGCTTTCAAAAGTGCAAACATTTTTGAAAATGTTTTAAAAAATCCTCCAGTGGTTTCCTCTTGCACTTAAAATATGGGATCAGTGAATCTCTCTGTCAGTCCCCCTGGGAACTTCCCACCTCTAGGTTTCATGTTACATAAGGCTCTGCACTATCCTTATTGTTTAAACCACTTTCATTTGGATTTACTGTTACCTGAAGCCCAAAACATCCTAACTGATCCAATGTTCATTAGAGCATTTCACATTAGTACTTAAAAGGTGGAAATGAATGAAATAAACAAAATTAGAGAACTGATTATTAAAGTACTATTGTGCAATGGAATAGAATGTAGGAAAGAAAATATGATGTTGTAGACATCTGTTTATTGACATTAAATGATGCTTATGGTGTAATGTTAAGTTTAAAAAGCAAATTTCAATAGCATTATATATGAATTTATATATGAATACACATACACATACATTTATATATGAATACACATATTATAGTGAACATATTTGTATATAATTTAGTTTCAAGCGGATATAAACACACACATATAAATGCATATAACATTTTACAACGGTTATTACTGGGTAGTAGGATTATGACTTTTTTTCCTCTATGATTTTTGATATTTTTACAAATTTTATTTGACATGAAATAATTTTATAATCAGAAAACAACAAAAGATGTTTTACATGAAAAATAGTAGTATTTTAAGGGTGCAACTGGTTAAGCGGATTGTCTCACGGTTGTTTATTTATTCCCAGCGTTATTAAGATATGATTGACAGCCTTCTGGTTATTTAGCTGCTTCTCTTGCTCACTAATGTTTTGGGCTCAGTGAACACATTTTGTCAAGGTGCTGTCGGGTAACCTGTGGTGTCCTGTGGTAGAACTGCACCTAGAAATGCTCTCAGTGCATTGGGAAGAAAGGGGTCCTCAGAGGACAACCAGGCTGAAGGGAGAAGCATGGAGGGGGTGAGACTTGATCCCCCTTCTCAGTCACTTCCACAGCCCCTCCCTCCCACTCATGACAGGACGTCTGTGCAGCTGCCCCGACTCAGCCACCCCAGAGGGGCCCTGGGCATGGGGCCCCTGGACAGCTTCCCTCTGCCACGGTGGTACCAGATGCAGCCACGAGAGGGCGAGCAGAATTCAGAATTATTTTGAATTGCTCTCTTGACAACAGAACAAACGTAACCTGGCTTCTGTTTTACAATACCAACCTGTTTAGCTGAGTTCTTATACTATTGTGCTACAGGTAAATCTGCATTTGCTAGAGTTAGGTATTGAAAAAAAATTTCCCTCTGCTCTTGAGGGACATAATGAAGGGGTATTTCATCCTGATGTTACTTTGCAGTGCGTGTTTGTGGGGAGGGCATGTGCCTCCTCATCCGCCAGACCCTGAGCCTCCCCGATGCTCCTGATGCTGTGAGTGCGAGACCTGTACACTGAAACCACCACACTGCCGAGGGAACCCAGTGAAGACTGAACAAATGGAAAGCGAGGCCGTGTTCATGGACTGGACAACGCAGTATTATCAAGGTGGCAATTCTCTCCAAAGCCTCTATAGATTCGATGCAATCCTTTACAAAATCCCAGCAGGTTTTTTTTTTTTTTTTGCAGAAATTGGCAAGCTTATCCCTGAGGGCAAAAATAGCCAAAAGAATTTTGAAAAAGAATGAAATTGGAGGACTTACATTTGTCGACTTCAAAACTTAGAATAAAGCTTTGGCAAAAAACAAACAAAAAACAGTGTAGTACTGGCATACGGGCCAACATATACATCAATGGGACAGACTTGAGAATGTAGAAATAAACCCTTACATTTATGGTTATTTGATTCTCAACAAAAATGTCAAAGCAATTCAGTGGAGGGAAAGGAGAGTCATTTCAACAAGTGGTGCCAGGACAGAGTAGAATGGTGTCTGTCTGCGGAGGAATGGGCCAGGGCTGGGAATGGGGTGATGGAAACATTCTAAACCTGGAATGTGGTGATGATTGCTCAGCTCTATAAATTAACTATAAATCATTGAATTTACACCTAAAATGGGTGAATTTTATGGGGGAGGGAGAGGTAGGCACCTGAGTCCAGAAGCAGGCACAGGTGTGCTGAGGTGGGAGGGTCTGTGGTGGGGCAGGCTGGGTCTGCACCTGCTTTGCCACCTCCTCACTGAGCCTTTCAAAGCCTTGCCTCTTCATTTCGTAAACTGGGATGATGAGGCTTGCAGGCAGGCTGGGAGGGTGGAAGGCACACGTGCAAGGCCCCTCACGGGGGATCAGACAGCCTTCAGGGCCAGGGGCAGCAGTCCCTGTCTGGGAGCCTCCCAGTCTGCCCTCAGACTGCGCAGGGCCCAGGAGAATCTGAGGCAGCACTGTCCTGTAGGAGCAGTGTGCGGTCCCCACGTACACTTTTTCAGTGGCTGCATTTAAAAAGCAAAAAGAAGCAGGTGCAAGTCATTTTAATAGTATTTTTTATTATGTCCCAAATACTATCACTCTGACGTGTAATCAATATAATTATTAACAAGATATTTTACATCCTCTTTTCTTACAAAGTCTTCCAAATGTGATGCGTATTTTCCACTCACACCACGTTTCAGTGTGGACGGCCACACTTCAAATGTCCATCAGCTGCCTGTGGCTCCTGGCACTGTAGTGGATGGTGCAGACCTGAGGAACCTAATGGATGTAGGGCAAGTTTCCCCAACCCTGGCAGTGCCAGCCACCCCCACTGGTGTGCTGCACCCCATCCTGTCCCTCTGCAGGGGCATCAAAAGAGGCTGGGACAGGGGAATCTGACCCAGCTCTTCCAGGGACCCAGGGTCTGTGGGAGTCTCCTCACGAGGCGTGAGAAGCTGCCCTCACCGAGGTGGACTTAGGTGGTGGCCCCTCCCCGACCTTTCCTGGGCGTTGGGCTCATGGTCTTTTTATCAGCCTGTTAATCAGAGCTAAGAGAGTGAGGACCAACAGGCACTCTGCATGGGGGTCGTGAAGGAGGGTGTTAGTGGACACCATGTGCCACAGTGTTAGGAACAGCAATGGGACCCAGGTGACAAAGTCATACCTGTCACAGATTCACTCACATCTGTTAATTGTTGCTAGCAATTCCTTTCACACACTAAAGTGTCTTGATTAGGCATAAATTGTCACCATCTTGTACTGGCAGGCACATGTTGCCTGCATGCCAAGAACCAGGCTCTGTTCTAAACGCTAGAACCCAGATTCATCTTGTTACCCCTCCCTGCCTGTGCATGGAGTAGGCCACGTTATCACACCCCACAGATGAGAAGACAGGACCACATCCAAAGTGGGTAGTATGCTGAGTCAAAATGCCAATGAAGCAGCCTGCTCCAGAGCCTGCACCACACCCGAGAGCCATTGGGCAGGAAGGCCGCACAGGCGTGTGGAAGGCCCTGCAGTCCCGTCCTGGGAGACAGGGCTGAGTTTCCACTCTGCGCAGGAGGACTGGTGCAGATTAGCCTTCACCAAGTTCCTCCACCTAAAGAGCAAAGCAAAGCTGGGACTTGGGCAGTCACACCACGAGAACATGGCTGAGCTTCTGCCCACACCCAAGAGTCCTGAGAGGAGCAGAACATTCTCCAGCATTGTCAGCAAAAATGGTGCTTCTCTTGCTGTTTCTAAGTGCCTCAGTTGACAAAGGGTGTGATGAAAGACTGTTGGAGCAAGACTGAGGTTCAGAGAAGGGGCTGTGACCACTCCAGGTGGGAGAGCAGTCAGCATCATGTTGAGGCCCTGGAGAGCCCAGTTTCCAGAAAGAGGGGCTGAGAGCCGGAACTGCACCCCACCCCCAATGTATACACACATGCACACACAAACATACACATGTACAGCACACACTCACGCACACACCCTCACACGCCTCTGAGCAGGTGTGATGGCTGCAGCTCCTGGGTGTTCTCTAAGGGCAGAAGGCCCAGAATACCTGTTGGACACAGGCCCTGTCCCTGGAGGCTTCTGGTCCATTACCAGGTTGCTTGGGTCATTATTTCCAATATTCTTTCTGACCCTTTCTCTCTCTCTTCTTCTTCTAGGATTCCCATAGGCATATATTGGTCCATTTGATGATGTCCCCGAGGTTCTTTAGGTTCTGTTAACTTTTCTCCAATCTTTTTTCCTTCTCCTCCTCAGATTTGATAATTTCAATAGTCCTATCTTCAAGTTCACTGATTCTTTCTTCTACCTGCTCAGATCTGCTGTTAAACCCCTCTACTGAATTTTTCATTTCAGTTATTGTACTTTTCAGCTCCAGAATTTCTGTTTGGTTCCTTTTCATATTCTCAATCTCTTTATTGATATTAACATTTTTTTGTACATAATTTTCCTGATTTCCTTTTACATCTTTGTCTGCATTTCCCTTTAACTCTTTGAGCAAACTTAAGACACTTTTTAAAACATCTTTGCCTAATAAGTCCAATGTCTGTATCTCTTAAGGGACAGTTTCTGTCCCTTAAGCTAATTTTGTTCCTTCGAATGGATCTTCTTTTCCTGTTTTTTTTTTTTTTGTATGCCTTGTGATTTTTTTGTTGAAAACTGCACATTTGAATATTATCACATGGTCACTCTGGAAATAAAGTTCTCCCCTCCCCTAGGGTTTCATGCTTTTAGTAATTGCTCCTTTAGTGACTTTCCCAAAATATTATTGCAAAGACTGTATTCTTTATAGTGTGTTGTCACTGAAGTCTCTGTTCCTCAGCTTGTGTTCAGCTGGTGTTTTAACAGGGATTTCCTTGAGTGGCAAGAGCTAAAAGCAACAAACAAACAAAAGAGAGACAGAGAAATACTTTGCAGATTTGCTCTGTCTGGGGCCCTCCTTCAACACTATCTGTTTCCAAAACTTTTTCATATCCCAAAGAGAAACTCTGTGTCCGTTAAGCAATAAATCCCCATTTTTCCCTCCCCCCAATCCTTGGTAATCTCTAATCTACTTTCTGTTTCTATGAATTTGCCTATTCTAGATATTTCATATAATTGGAATCATACAATATTGTCCTTTTGTGTCTGGGTTATTTCACTTAGCATAGTGTTTTCAAGGTTCATCTATGTTGTAGTATGTATCAGAACTTCATTCGTTTGTATTGCTGAATAATAGTCCATTGTATGTATATAATGCATTTTATTTATCCATTCATCTGTTGATGAATACTTGGGTTGTCTCCACCTTTTGGCTATTGTGAATAATGCTGAAACAAACAAAAGAGTGTGCACAAGGGCTCTAATTTCTCTACATTCTCATCAATACTTATTTTCCATTTTTAAACATTATGGCCATTGTCATAGGTATGAAGTGGTATCTCATTGTGGTTTTGATTTGTATTTCTCTAGTGATTAATGATGTTGAACATCTTTTCATATGCTTATTGGCCATTTGTTATTTTCTTTAGAGAAATGTCTATTCAAGGTTTTTGCCCATTTTCAATTGGGTTGTTTGTCTTTTTGTTGCTGAGTTGTAGGAGTTATTCTCTTGCAAGTAAGATGAGGGGGATGCTGCTTTGTAGGTAAACAAAGAGTCTATCACATTATTAGTCTAGGGCTAAATGTGTTTAACATGAGCATACCAAGTATCTGTGAAAGCCCAGCTCAAATCCCAATGCTGAGCAAATATCGACATCCTTGTGTAAGCACATGCAAAAGTAAAGGCGATGTAGTTGTTCCAAAGAGATCACCACACTGGAGAACCAGAGCAAATTCTTTCGATAATATTTATTGAACACCTACTATATCCAGGCACTATTCTAGGTGCTGGGAAGACAGCCATGAACAAAACAAAGGAATTCCTGTCCTGGTGACACTTACATTCTGGTATGTGCGTGTGGATATGATAAATGAAATAAAAAGGTAAATGTACACATACATTACAGAAAAAGGACTATGAAGAAAAATAAAAGAAGTGGTGGTGCTGGGGGTTGGGTCGATGTTAAATAGGGCAGTCAGAGAAGGCCTTACTGAGACATGACACCTGAGCAAGGTCCAAAAGCAAGTGGGACAAGCCCTGGTGACACTTGGGAAAAAGATGTTCCAGATGGACCAACATAAGAGCAGAGCTGCAACTTTTGAGGAATATCAGGGAGGTCATGTGGATGGTTCAGAGGGAGCTATGGGCAGGGCAGAGTGAGGTGGAGCAGGAGAGCGATGGGGCCAGAGGGACATTGCATGGGTGTGGCATGCCCTCCTAGTGAGGCATAGTCCAGACAACCTTTAATAGAGTCACTCTAGTGGTGTTTGAAGTGTAGGTGGTAGGGCTGCAGAAGGCAGAGTAGGGACACCTTTTAGGAGGCTGCTTTAATAATTCTTTGAGAGATGATTGGAGCTTGGGCTAGGGTGGTGGCCATGGAAGGGATGTGAAGCTATATTTACACAGTAAAGCCAAAAGGATTTGCTGATGCACTGGGAGTCAGGTTTGAGAAAAACAGAGCTGTCAAAGTCAACTCCATAATTTTTGGTCAGAGGAACCTGTTTTTTTGTTTTTGGAGGAAGATTAGCCCTGAGCTAACTACTTCCAATCCTCCTCTTTTTGCTGAGGAAGACTGGCCCTGAGCTAACATCTTCCTCTGGCCCATCTTCCTCTACTTTATACACGGGACTCCTACCACAGCATGGCTTTTGCCAAGCGGTGCCATGTCTGCACCTGGGATCTGAACCTGTGAACCCCATGCTGCCGAGAAGCAGAACATGCGAACTTAACCGTTGCACCACCGGGCCGACCCCTGGAGTGAC
Source organism: Equus caballus (assembly GCF_041296265.1). Lineage (NCBI taxonomy): Eukaryota > Metazoa > Chordata > Mammalia > Perissodactyla > Equidae > Equus > Equus caballus. Next base: position 82,520,999 of record NC_091684.1, read on the forward strand.
TTTTAATTGAGCAACTGTGGCAGGAGCAGGTTTGAGGGGGAAGATCAGAAATTTGGATGTGAGAATGTAAAGTTTGAGATGTCTCTTAGACTTCAAGTAAGTGATCAACCAGGCCATTGGCCATAGGAGGCTGGAGTTCTGGCTCCAGACAGCAAGGCCCAGACTGGACATGCAAGTTTGAGACCTGTCACTACCCACATGCTGTTTGTAATGCCAGGGGAGAGACAAGAGCACAGAGTTGGAGGGAGCAGATGGAGAGAGATGGAGCCCAGGCAGTGAGCTGTGGGCACAACACATGGAGGCTGCGGGATGAGAGGGGACCAGAACATGAGGCTGAGGAGAAGGGGAAGTCCTTGGACAGGTGAAGGAGAGAGGGTTCAAGAAGGAGGGCATGAGCCCATGCAATGACAATGTCAGATTAAGTCATATGGAAACTAAGGACTAGTCCTTGGATTTGGCCATGCAGGGGTCACTCAGACCTTACAAGACTACTTTTGGTCAATGGAGCTAATTGGAACGGGTTCAAGAGTAACAGGATGAGAGTGAGTATAGATTGTGAATGTAGACAAACTTTTGAGAATATTTTGCTAAAAATGGGAGCAAAAAAGAGGCCCAAAAGAAACAGAGTCAAGAGTTTTTTTTTTTTAGATTGGCACCTGAGCTAACAACTCTTGCCAATTTTTATTTTTTTCCCCCCTTCTTCTCCCCAAAGCCCCCCCAGTACATAGTTGTGTATTCTAGTTGCAGGCCCTTCTGGTTGTGCTATGTGGGATGCCACATCAGCATGACTTGATGAGCAGTGCCATGTCCGCGCCCAGGAACTGAATCGGCGAAACCCGGGGCTGCCGAAGCGGAGTGCGAACTTGACCACTCGGCCAAGAAGCCGGCCCCAAGAGTATTTTTTTAAGGGTAGGATTAATAAAAAGTTGTTCAAGGTTGATATTAATGATCCAGACAAGGGGGAAAGTGATGCTGTAGGGGTTGGAAGGGATCCTTGCTAACGCACTGTCCTCGAGGCAGTGGGCTTATCCATTGTGTGAGGGGGTAGAGAACCATGGCATCACTGCAGACAGATGGGGAGGTGGCAGTGCTAAATTCAGTGGCCCAGGGGTCCCATTGAGGCTGGGACTTTTCACAGAGCGGCACTACTGGGCAGAGCGCAGCAGGATCTGGAACATCTCCACCCTCCACTCCCACTTTACCTGCCTTCCAGGCCACCACTTCCATCAAGAGCACAAGAAATCACAGCAACATTTATATGGCTCACAGAGCTTCAATTTGGGCAGGCTCAGTGGAGATTTCCCATCTCTCTCCACTCTGCATCAACTGGGGTAGCTTGAAGGCCAGGGCGGGAATCACCTGATGGCTCTGTTCCTCCCTCTCCCCCTCACTTCCATCTCTGGCAGTTGACGCTAGGGAGATGCAAACAGCTGGCAGTCGGGACACTGGGCATCTTCAGGCATCTCTATCTCTGAACGGCCTGTCCACGTGGCCTCCCCAGCTTGGTAGCCCCAGGGGAGCCAGACTTCTTACCAGTCAGCTCAGACTTCCAAGGCTTGTGTTCCAAGAGAGGTGCAGGACAAAGCTGTGTTGCCTTGTAGGACTGATCTCAGAAGTCACACACTGTTGGTCAAGGCAGGTACTGAGGTCTACCTGTCTTCAAGGGGAGGGAACCCAGGCCCCACCTCTCGATGGAGGCAAGTCTGTGTAACATTGTAAACAGAGCACATGTGGCCACCTTTGGAAAATACTGCTGCAAGATTTCCAAAATTGATGTGCAGCCTAAATCACAATCCATTAAAAAATATGTAGCCCACTCTGTTGATAAGTTCTTCCGGTACCTTTCCAAAGTGCCACCTTCTCTAACACCTCTCCCCTGTCTATCTTGGCCGTTGAGGAAAGGCTGAATTTTTCCATCCCCAAAGACAGATTGCAACCTTTTGTGTCCCAGAGATCTGAGTTCCCACTCCGGTTCTGCCACCTACAACCTGTGTGGCCTCAGGCAAGTCTCCTAATCTCCCGAGCATCAGTTTCATTATTTTAAAAATGTGGATGATAATGATATCCCTTTTTTAAAGCAAATATTTATTGAGCTCCTACTATGTGCTATCCCTTGCTCTAGATGACCGGATGCTGCGGTAAATGAGCCCTGCCCTCATAATGCGCACAGTCCAGCTGGCTGTGCCCGCCTCATGAATTGTTGGAAGAATTCACCAAAACAATGTGCTGAATGCAGGCCCTCAGCCCAGCCTGGCGTAAGGACTGTTGGGGAATGCAGCAGTCATCTCTTCTCATCATCATCATCACTCTCCTCTCTTCAACGCTCTCCCTCCTATGGCACACAAAATGGACGTTTCCACAAATGATGATGCCCAGGAAGCCCAAAGACAGGGAACTTGTGCTTTCAATCAAGAGTGAATCTTTTGGGACAAAGAAAGTGAAGAACTGTCTGGAAAAAAAAAAGAGCATTTCAAGCACACCTCACCAGTGCTATAATCACTTAAAACAGTTAGGTCAACCATGAAATTAACAAGGAGCAGAAATCTGTGTTCCTTCCACTCAGATCTCTGTGGCTGGGCTTCACGCTTACCAAGATAAACGTCTTCCATGATCACACTGTGCCACCAAGGAGAGTGTCTCTTCTTGGAGATAATATTCTCATTAACGCTAGACAAACAGAATGCAGCCTTCGGCAGCAGTCCCGGCCCCAACAAGCTGATTGTGTGACAGTCTGCTGCCTATGGAGAAGCCTGGGCAGGGGGCAAGGACAGAGGTCTTCTCCATGCGGCTTTGCCCTTCAGGCAGCCCACCCCACCCAGCCCGACCATGCACCTGGGCTCTGCCTCCAACCTCTGATTTCCCGGGCCCATGCCATCCCCCTCCACTACGTGTCCTGGGGACCTGTCTTAAGCCTTCCGCCTGTGCAAATACCCTGGGATAATTGGCATGGCCTCCACCTGCACACCTAAAATGGGATAGGTGACACCTCCTCCTAAATAAGGCACTCACAAAATTTCGTTATTACTGAAAGACTTGGAAGATAAGTAATGAAACTATTTTTACATTGAAACACAGCCAAGAATGCAACATCACGGTCCCTCCAGGTCTTCAACCCATGACCCCAGTACCTCTACATGTATTGACGAACTCACTCCTCCTGCCAGGGCCTGAGCCTGCTGCATAAATCACAGCTTCCAGCTTGACATCGAGGGCCCTCCACCTGCCCCCTTCGCCTCCTCCATCACTCCCGGAAGTGCTACTCCCAGACACTGCTCTCGGCCCCCTGTTGCTCCCAAACAGGCCTTACCCTTCTCTGCCTCTGAAACCTGGAGCATCGTCCATCCTGATTCATTATACTAAGTATAAGAGACTCCTCATCCTTAAAGGGGAGCAGCATATGCTGCTGGCCCTCTATGTGCTTACATCAGTCAGCATGGGCTAAGAGGTGTTGTTGTAACAAATGATCCCAAATCCTAGTGGTGTATGACAGCAAAGGATTGTTTCTCACCCACACCTAAAGCCCACTGCAAGTTGGTCTCAGCTCTGCTCAGCTAGGGCCTCAGAATTTAGAAGCAGTCCATACATGGGACCCGCCAGTCTCCTGGACAAGGGAGAAGATCAATGAGAGAACAATACGATGGTTCCTTACTTTCCTCTTGGAAGAAGCACAGATCACTTCCACTCAGAGTTCTTTAGTAAAAACAAGTCACATTGCCAAGCCTGCTACCAACGGGTGGGAAGCACGATCCTACTCGGGAGGGGCTGTTGGAGGGATATCAGACATGGAAGGAATCGTACAGTCCACAACAGGACCACTCGCTGGGCTGGTGCTTCTCTTATGCTAACGCCTTTAGGCTCCTCCACAGAATGCTGTGAAGAAGATAGAAGTAATTCCATTTTACAGATATAAACAAAGGCTCTGGGACCAAGTGAGTAGTGACTCAGCGGATGTCTGGAATTCTCTGTGGTGAGCCCTGGGGTGCTGCATTCCAGTACCAGTTTGGAGCCAGAGTGACCTAGGGAGTTCCATAGGGAATCCCAGCTCTGACCAAGTTGGACAGAGGGACACTCGATCCTCAGGGAGACAGCACACAGAGGCAGGTGGAGTTCTCCTGGAGGCAGTCAGATTGGTTGGAAAAGGGCAGGGTTACTCTTAGCAGGTGAGCAGGACAGCCCATAAGGGAATGGGGCGGCCCACAGGAGGGAATGGGGCGGCCCACAGGAGGGAATCGAGGGGCCCACAGGAGGGAATGGGGCGGCCCACAGGAGGGAATCAGGTGGCCCACAGGAGGGAATCAGGTGGCCCACATGTGGATCAGCTTCGTCCTTCTGGGAGCAGCTGCTTTAGCTCTGAAGAAGCCCGTCTACGTTTCCCCTCTGAGCCTTTCTCCAGGATGAAGGGAGGACTTACCTTCCTGGCTGACAAGGACCTTGCTCTCTCTATTCCTAGGTTCTTCCTCCATGATCCTGGGCTCTCAGAAGGTGGGCTCAGCAATCCAAGGCCAAAGGCTTTTGCTCACAGGTATTCCCTGGTCTCTGAGGACTGAGCGTCCACTTCCCCTGAGGCCAGGTGCAGTTCAGTGAACTTCAGCAACACAGTCTTTTGCACCCACTGAGTCCAGAGTCCTCAGGCAGGGTGAGGCCCAGAGTCCTTAGTCCAGCACTACCACGAGGCTCCTTGAGCCGACCAGCGGAGAAACAAGGCTTCACAGTCTCACACAGTTGTCTTTCTGGAAGTCACTCGGTCACAGAGCTCCAGAACTGGGAGGCCTGTCAGCGACCCTAGAGTCTGACACACTCTTTCCTGCACTCCGGCTCGGAGAGAGGAAGGTCCAGAGCAAGACATCAGCAGTTCAGAGCTGAAACAGAACTGAAGCATACCATGGCCCGTCCCCTCCTGGCCCAACAGTGTCTGGTCCTGTGAACAGTGAGAACCATGCTGGGCCCCCTCAGGTGTTCACAAGGGCCAAACATGCCGTATGGTCAACGCCCAGCCCCAAGCACCCTCCTCCAGAAAGCTCCCTTGAACATGTAGCAGAATAGAGTAAGCACTGGATTCAGAGCCACAGGTCATGAGTTCAAGTCCTGACTCTGCCATTCATTGACTGTGTGATCCTGGGGAATTGACTTACCTCTCTGGGCATCTATAAATTTGGATTGAGGTTGCCTCCACTGCATCGACCTCATTTGAGGGGTGATGGGTGACGAGAAGACTGCACTGCCCTTTCCCGTCTCCCTGGATTCCCTACAGACTAATTACTTCACTGGCTGTTGGGAATTGATGGGAGAGAAGTACTACATTTGATCAGTTTTGAAATGTACACTTTACCTCAATATTTCAGAAATCAGGACTTATCTCTCCACTGGCAGTCTTAACTTTCCGTTGGCTAGGTGGCAACCCTGAATTTAATATCGCTTCCTACATGTGTCACTCCTAACAGCTTGACTGGATGGCCTCAGCCTCTCAATGTTTCTGTCCACAAACCCTTAAGAACCTTTGGAGGAAGAAACCAGAGTCCTGAACGGTGTCTGAAACGTTCTGCTGACACCTTCTGGTGAGATCTAGAAAGTGCCAGCGGCAAACTTGGCAGAATGGGAATCAGTGGCATGGAATACACTCCAGAAAAAGATGGATGTTGCTCTCAGAAATGCCACATCATCCTTGCTCCTGCTGGCACAGAGGACAGCATAGTGTGGAAAAATCTGGATACTGATGTTTCAGGGTCAGAAAGCAAACATCAACACCTCTCTTTCTGTCTCTCTCACACACACATACGCTCATCCTCTGCCCTGGGAACAAGGTACCTCTCATGACTGGGCAGAGACTTGAGCTCTCTTCTTTCTGCCTCCGGGGGCCTTTGTGACCGGGGAAGCAGCCCAGGAATTCATGCTAGGCATCTTGAAGACCCAGCAGGTGCTTTCACACGTACGCCTGTTCTTTGCTTCAAACCAAATAAAATCCTTCATATTTGTATTTGATTATATTCTAATTGCACAAATAATACATGAACATGTTCTGTTATTTAGAACAATGAAACTTACAGCTGCAGCAGAAGTCCTCCCACATGGCCACCTGCTCCCCGCCACCGGGCCCAGAGCCCGCCCCAAAGATGACGTTGGAACTGTTTGCTGCGTGCATCTCTCCCGACAGTTTTTTGCCTAATTTGCTTTGTTGTAATTTGAGTTTCATCTGAGTTAACACAATTGGTTAACATAAACGGTATCCTGTATATTCATGCTTTTGCAATTTGCTTTCTCCACGTAACAATATAATCTTGGGAGAACTTTCCATATTAATGTATCTAGGACGACCTCATTTCTAAACTGCTGAATAGTGATAGTTTACCCTTTTCCATGTTGATAGACATTTGGGTTGTTTATTTTATTTTACATATTTGTGTTGCTATTATAAACAATGCAAAATAAACATCCTTGAACAGCCTGTTTGTAGGAAGTAGAATTTTTTGGTTTAAGGTATTGCACATTTTCATTTGAGAAGATGTGACCAAATTGTCCTCCCAAAATGCTGGCCTTTTACACTCCCATCAGTCCTAAATAGCATCAGTATTTACAGAGTTTGCCAAACTGATGAATGAAAACGTGTCTTGTCCCTGGAGGTTGCACATTTTTTCGTGTCTCTTGTCTGTTTGCGTTTCCTCTTCTTCAACCTATTTGTTCAGTCCTCTCGCCACCGCGTCCCTGAATTTTCCTCACGGACGTCTCAGGGACTGTCCCGCCCGTTACGCTCTCTTGCCTGTTACAGTTGTGGTGTGTGTTGTCTCCATGCTCTAACTTGTCTTTTATTGTAGAGAAAGTTTCTGTTTTTATTTTGATGTAGTCAAGTTTATTTATCATTTATTTTACAGATTTTGTACTTTGTGTCTTAAGAATGACTTTCCTATCTCAATATGCATACTTTCATATTTTCTTCACTTATAAATATATTTTAACATATTCAAGTGATTTTTGTAATTTTGTTGGGATAAATCATCTGGATTTGTTTTAGTATTGTGAGGTAGCTCTCTACCTTTCTTATATTACAATGTATAGTTAGTCAGCCCAGTACTATTTTTTGTAATCGGTATTTTTACACTCTTTTACTGTATATAGTAAATTCCCTAAATGCATGGGCCGGTTTCAGAACACTATCCTCTTTCAAAGTGAATATCTATTCTATATGTTTATTCTTAAATATTTCAATTATAATAGTTTATTATACAGTTTTATATATCAGAGAATTTCTACCTCATTGCTTTCCTTTTTCATAACTGTCAACAATTCTTGCACATTTTCTCCTTTGAATATAAGAATCTACTTGTCAACTTCATAGGGAAAATCCTGTGTGATTGTAATTAATATTGAATTTAAATTCTACATAAATTTTTGGGAAAATTGGCATTTGTACCATATTTAATCTTCCCATCAAGGAACACAGTGTATCTCTTTATGCAAATTTTAATTAAAAATACATTTAGAGACACTGTACTTTACCATTTTCTCCATGTAGGTCCTGCATATTTTGTTTGGTTTACCTCTTGCTGTGTTGCAACAGTGTTGCTGTTATGAGTGATGCCTTTCTTCCTATGCTATAATTCATCCTTGCCGACAGACAGGAGGGCGTGGAGTAGACAGACAGGTCTCCACCTAATGGAATTCATCCTATTCTTATAGTTTGTTAGTTCAGTTTTCTAGGTAGAAAATCACATTGTCTGACAAAAATGACCCTGTATTTTACGGTAAACCTTGGTCTCTCTTGTCCATTTCCTCCCTTGCAATTATTAGCCTATTGGGGTTTTCTTACTCATTTTGATAATTCGCGTTTTCCTGTAAATTTCTCCATGGTGTCTATGATTTCAAACCTTTTATTGGACAATATTGGCCTGCTATGATTTACTTAATTTGCTTATCTTCCCTCATCTTTCCTATTATTGTCCATCTGTGTTTTCTCTCACTTTCTCCTGATCGGTTTGACCAGGTTGCTGTACCCAAGTTGCAAATGTTCGTGTGGCAGCACTGAGTCCCCCAGCACCTGTCCAGCTCAGGACTGCTATATTCCCAGGGCCTGCCTTGGGTTTTACAGACTAACAGAGTGAACTTTTTCCCATTGTATGTCTGATTTCTATTTCATTACTTTCTTCTTTCTCTATTGCTTTATTCAACTTTCTTGGGTTTATTTTGATGTTAGGTCTTCTTTCTCTATTGCTTTATTCAACTTTCTTGGGTTTATTTTGATGTTAGGCTTCCTGCTTTTGAATTAAGATAGTAGTGCATTTATTTCTAACCTTCCTTTTCTTTAATAAATGCATTTAAGGTTCTAAATTTTCTCTGAATATTGCTTTGAAAACACTTCACAAGTTTAGAAAGTAGCGTACTTTGTCATCCATTTCTTGGTGGTTGGCAATTTCTGTTGTGAGGTTCTTTTAAATCCAAGAGTTATTTTAAAGTGTGTTTTGTAATTTTGGGGATTACTATTTTCTAACTTTATTACTTTGAAGCCAGTGAATATGGGCTGCACAAATTGTACTTTTGGATTTAAGAAATACTTAGGAGATGTAAATCTCAAGAAATTTTTGTGTCTTTTTAAAGATTAATCGTTTGTAGAAAGATTTTAATGGAATAATTCAAATCCTCCACGTATGTATCTATGATGTATCTATCATCTATTTATCTTTCTCCATTTTACCTATTGATTTCTCAGTGAAGTGCATAAAAATTCCTGCTCTAAGGAGAACTATTTTAATTTCTTCTGATGTTTCTATCAGTTTTAAAAAATATCTTTATATTTCCCAGTTTTATTGAGATATAATTAAGATACAGCACTCTATAAGTTTAAGGCGTGCAGCGTGATGACTTGACATGCATATATATTTGACCTTAGTTTAATTAACCTTAGTTAACCATCACCTTACATAGTTTAAAAAAACTTTTTTCCCTTGCAATGAAAACTTTTAGGCTTTACTGTCTCAGCAACTTTCAAATATACCATATGGCAGCGTTAACTATAGTCATCATGTGCATTGTAGGCCAGTACTTAATAATCTTATAACTGGAAGTTTGTATGTTTTGACCATCTTGTCCTAATCCCCCCACCCCCCACGCCCCACCCCCTACCTCTGGCAACCGTAACTCTGATCTTTATTTTTATAAGTTTGGTTTTTCGGATCCCACATCTAGGTGAGATCATACGCATTTGTCTTTCTCTGTCTGACTTACTTCACTTAGCATAATGCCCTTGAGGTCCATCCATGTTGTTACAAACGGCAGGATTTCCTTCTTTTTTATGACTGAACAGTATTACATTATACATATACATATCTCACATTTTCTTTATCCTTTCATCCATTGATGGACACAGTGTTGTTTCCGTGTCTTGGCTGTTGCAAATAATGCTGCAATGAACATGAGGGGTGCAGATAACTCTTCAACATAGTGATTTTGTTCCCTTAGAATATATACACAGAAGGGGAATTGCTGGATCATATGGTAGTTTTATTTTTTATTTTTTTCGAGGAAGATTAGCCCTGGGCTAACATTTGCTGCTAATCCTCCTCTTTTTGCTGAGGAAGACTGGCCTTTAGCTAACATCCATGACCATTTTTATACGGGGGATGCCTACCACAGCTTGGCTTGCCATGCGGTGCCATATCTGCACCTGGGATCTGAACTGATGAACCCCGGGCTGCCGAAGCGGAACATGCACACTTAACCACTGCGCCACCAGCTGGCCCCATATTTTTAATCTTTTTGAGGAAACTCCATACTGTTTTCCATAGTGGCTGCACCAATTTACATTCCCACCAACAATGCACAATGGTTTCCTTTTCTCCACATCCTTGCCAACACTTGTTTTCTCTTGTCGTTTTGATGATAGACATTCTGACAGGTGTGAGGTGATATCTCTCTGTGGTTTTGATTTGCATTTCCCTGATGATTAGTGGTGTTGAGCACCTTTTCATGTACCTGTTGGCCAATTGAATATCTTCTTTGGAAAAATGTCTACTCAGGGTCTTTGCTCATTTTTGAATTGGATTATTTGTGGGTTTTTTTGCTACTGAGTTGTATGAGTTCTCTATATATTTTGGATATTAACCCCTTATCAGATGTATGATTTGCAAATATTTTCTCCCATTCAGTAGGTTGCCTTTTCATTTTGTTGATGGTTTCCTTTGCTGTGCAGATGCTTTTTAGTTTGATGTAGTCCCACTTGTTTATTTTTTTATTTTGTTGCTTGTGCTTTCAGTGCCATATCCAAAAAATCATTGCTAAGACCTATGTCAAGAAGCTTTTCTCCTATGTTTTCTTCCAGGAGTTTTGTGGTTTCAGGTCTTACAATTAAGTCTTTAATCCATTTCGAGTTAATTTTTGTGAGTGGTATAAGATAGGGGTCTAGTTTCATTCTTTTACACATGAAAAATAGCTTTATTGAGATACAATTCGCACACCATAGAATCCACACATTTGAAGTGTACAATTCAATGGTTTGGGTGTAGTATGTTACTAATTTTTAAAAATTGTGAAAAAATATATAACGTGAAATTTGCCATTTTAAAATGAACCATTCAGTGGCATTAATTACATTCACAACGTTGTACAAATATCACTACTATCTACTCCCAAAATATTTTCATCACCCCAAACAGAAACTCTGTATCCGTTAAACAAAAACTTCCCATCCTCTCCCCAGCCCCTGGTAATGTTTAATCTACTTTTAGGCTCTATGAATTTGCCTATTTTGGGTAACTTATGTAGCAGAATCATGCAACATTTGCACTTCTGTGTCTGGCTTATTTCACATAGCATAATGTTTTCAAAATTCAACTATGTTCTAGTATGTATCAGAACTTCATTCCTTTGTATGGCTGAATAATATTCCACTGTACATGTATAACACATTTTGTTTATCCAATCTTTTGTTGATAGACACTTGGGTTGTTTTTACCTTTTGGCTACTGTGGATAATGCTGCTATGAACACTGGGATACAAATATCTGCTCCAGTTCCTGCTTTCCATTCCTTTGGGTATATACCTAGGAGCAGAAATGCTGACTCATACGGTAATTCCATGTTTAGCTTTTTGAGGAACCACCAAACTGTATCCAGAGCAGCAGCACCATTTTAACGTTCCCACCAGCAAGCCATGAGGGTTCCAATATCTGTGCTTTTGGTGTCTAATCCAAGAAATCATTGCCAAATCCAATGTCATGAAGATTTCGCCTATGTGTTCTTCTAAGAGTTTTATAACTTTAGCTGTTATCTTTAGATCTTTGATCCATTTTGAGCTAATTTTTGTATATGGTGTTAGGTAAGGGTCCAACTTCATTCTTTTGCATGTAGATATCCAGTTTGCCCAGCACCACTTGTTGAAAAGGTGATCCTTCCCCCATTGAATGGTCCTGAAACCCTTGCCAATAGTCATTTGTTTATATATGACAGGATTTATTTCTGGGCTCTCTATTCTATTCCATTGGTCTATATGTCTGTCTTTATGCCAATATCACACTGTTTTGATTACTGTAGTTTTTAGAACATTTTGAAATCAGAAACTGTGGGATCTGCAGCTTCATTCTTCTTTATCAAGATTGTTCTGGCTATTTGGGGTCCTTGGATATTCCATATAAATTTTAGGATGGGATTTTTTATTTCTGTAAAAAACGCCTTTGGGATTTTGATAGGGATTGCATTGATTGTGTAGATCACTTTGGATAGTATTGTCGTCTTAACAAGATTGTCTTCCAATCAATGAACATGGGATGTCTTCTCATTTATTTAAGTCTTCTTTAATTTCTTTCAGCAACATTTTATAGTTTTCATTGTATAAATCTTTAAACTTCTTGTTTAAAATTATTCCTAAATAGTTTACCCTTTTTGGTGCTATTGTAAATGGAATTTAAAAATTTTTCTTTTGGACTGCTGGTCGCAAGTATAGAAATGCAACTGATTTTTGTGTACTAATTTTATATCTTATAACTTTGCTTAATCATTTATTTGCTCTAACAATTTTTTTGTGTGCCTTGCTTTGGGTTTTCTACATATAAGTTTTCTGAACAGAGATAATTTTAATTTTTCCTTTCCAATTTGGGTGCCTATTATTTCTTTTTCATGCCTAATTGCTCTGGCTAGAACTTCCAGTGCTATGTGGAACAGAAGTGGCAAGAGTACACATCCTTGCCTTGTCCCTGATCTTACAGGAAAAGCTTTCAGTCTTTCACCCTTGAGCGTGATGTTAGCTGTGGGTTTTTCATATATGACCTTTATTATGTTGAAGTAGTTTCCTTCCTTTCCCAGTTTACTGGGTGCTTTTATTATGAAAGAGTGTTGAATTTTGTCAAATGCGCATGTTATTTTCTTTCAATTGCATCTCATGTTAATATAATATCACTGTATCTTTTCTACTTTACTCAATCTGAGATGTTTATTATTTTGATAAGAGAATGTACCCCAGGCACGTGTACTGAGATAGAGGATGTGCTTGTTTTGATTCCTACCAGCTCATTTTGTGCTTTCAATTCCCATGCTATTTTGTTGGTTTTACATTTCCTTTTCCTTGCCTTTTGTCATATTGATTAAGTTTACTCTGTTTATTCTTTTCTCTGATGAATATTTTAAGCCATGAGAGAATAGTGTAACCTTTAATTTTTAATTTCATGGTGTAATCTTTAAATTTTTAACATATTGCTAAATTTTTTTTCTTTCAATGCCTAGCATTGATCTCTACTTCCAGTTTCTTCCCAAATGAAACAAAATTCTCAGCATGGCATTCTTTGCCTCTACCTCTTCCACCATTTTCCATGAAATTATGAGCTAGTATTCCTCTCCAGATTGTTATTATATATTTAGTATCACCTGCACTTATTTCAAGGTAACATTATTGATTTTCTTTTCATCATGGCTTCTTGTATTCCTTTTCTTCCTCTGTATCTATTTTGCATTCTGCTAGAATATATCTTTCATAATTCTTTCTCAAGTTTATGGATACTAAAAGTTGTGTGTTTGCTAAAAACTTCTAAAAATTATTATTATCATTTGGTGAGGAAGATTGTTTCTGAGCTAACAACTGTGCCAATCGTCCTCTATTTTTCGTATGTGAGATGCCGCCACAGCACGGCTTGATGAGCAGTGTGTAGGTGTGCACTCAGGATCTGAACCTGTGAAACTTGGGCTGCTGAAACAGAGTGCACAAACTTAACCACTATGCTGCTGGGCCAGCCACTAAAATTATTTTTTAAATAAATATTTCTCTATAAACAGAAATCTATATTTAAAATTACTCTCACTCAGGATTTTGAAGTTACTATTCCATATATGTTGCATATTTGTGGAAAAGGAGAAGCCCTATGTACCTTTCTTTTCTGTTCCTTTGGATGAAATCTCTTTTGCTTTTAATGTCTAGAAGTTTTAGGTATCTCTCTTTATTCTTGGAAGTCTGAAATTTCACTGAGATGTTACTAGATGTGGGTGTGTGGTTAAGAACTTCATTGAATTGTAATTTATGTACCATAAAATTCACTCATTTTATGTGTACAAATCAATGATTTTTAGCAAATTTATAGAATTGTATTACCATTGCCACAATCCAATTCTGAACATTTCCACCATCCCCCCAAAATGCTTTATTTCCATCTGCAGCAAATCCTTATTCCTACTCCCAGCCCTAGGAAATCACTAATCTACTTTCCATCTGTAGATTTGCATTTTCTGGACATTTCATAAAAATTGAGTCATACGGTATGTGGTCTCTTGCTTCTGGTTTCTTTCATTTAGCATAATGATATTAAGGGTCGTCTATGTAGCATGTATCAGTACTTCATCAGTACTTTTTATCTCCAAATAATATTCTTTTGTATGGATACACCACATTTTGTTTATCGCTTCATCAGTTGATGGACATTTGGATTATTTCCATTTTTTGGATATTGTGAATAATGCTGTTATAAACATTTGTGTACACATCTTTGTGTGGAGCTAGGTTTTCATTTCTCTTGGGTAGATACCTAGGAGTGGAATTGCTTGGATCACATGGTAAATTTATGTTTACCTTTTTAAGAAACTGCCAAAGTGTTTTTCTGAAGTAGTTGCCTCATTTACATTTCATCAGCAATGTATGAGTGTTCCAGTTTCCCCACATTCTCACCAACAGTTGGTATGGTCAGTCTTTTTGATTATAGCCACCTTAGTGCTTGGGAAATGATATCTCATTGTGGTTTTAATTTGCATATCCCTAAACAACTAATCATGTTGAACATCTTTTCATTTGCTTATTAACCATTCTTATATATTCTTAGCTGATGCATCTCCTCAAATCTTTTGCTCATTTTAAAATTAGGTTATTGGGTTTTTAAATTGTTGTTATTTACTGAGTTGTAAGAGATCTCTATATATTCTGGATACAAGTCTTTTGCCAGACACATAATTTACAAATATTTTCTTCCTGTCTGTGTCTTGCCTTTTAATTTTGTTAATCATGTATTTTGAAGGATGAAAGTTTTATATTTTGATGAAGTCTAACTTATTTATTTATCTTTGGTTGCTTGTGCTTTAGGACTCATTACTAAGAAACCATTGTTTAATCCAAAGTCATGATGACTTGCACCTATTTTCTTCTAAGAGCTGTATAGTTTTCATCTCTTACATTTAAGTTTTAGATCGATTTTCTGTTAATTTTTATGTATGGTGTGAGGTATGGATCCAACGCCAGATTCTTGCGCATGAATATTCAGTTCTCCCAGCATCATTTGTTGAAAAGACTATTCTTTCCTCCTTTGAACTGTTTTGACAACCTTTCTCAAAATCAATTGCTCATAAAAGTGAGGGGTTTTTTTGGATTTTCAATTCTATTCCATCGATCTATATGTCTGTACTTGTGCTAGTACCACACAGTCTTGATTACTGTAGCTTTGTAGTAAGTTTTGAAGTTGGGAAGAAAAAGTCCTCCAATTTTGTTCTTTTTCAAAATCATTTTAGCTATTCTTGGCTCCTTGAATTTTCATATAAATTTTAGGATCAGCTTGTCAATTTCTTCAAAGAATTCATCTGGGATTTTTTATAGATATTGCTTTGAATCTGTAGACCAATTTGGGGAGTATTTTCATCTTAATAATATTAAATCTTCCAATCATGAACATGGCACGTCTTTCCATTTAATTAAGTTTTCTTTAATTTCTCCCAATTTATGTTTATATTTTCGGTTTATGAGTCTTGCACTTCTTTTGTTAAATTTACTCATGGGGCCGGCCCCGTGGCCAAGTGGTTAAGTTTGTGTGCTCCGCTTCGACAGCCTGGGGTTTTGCTGGTTCAGATCCCGGGCATGGATGGATCTGGCACTGCTCATCAAGCCCTGCTGAGGCGGCATCCTACATAGCAGAACTAGAAGGACCTACAACTAGAATACACAACTATGTACTGGGGGGTTTTGGGGAGAAGAAGAAGAACAAAAAGATTGGTAACAGATGTTAGCTCAGGGCCAATCTTTAAACTACAAAAAAATTTACTCATAAATATTTTATTATTTTTGATGCTACTACAAATGGAATTTATTATGAGTTGAATTTCCCTCCCCTAATCCCATACATTGAAGTCCTAACGTCTGGTACCCCAGAATGTGACCTCATTTGGAGTTAGGGTCTTTAAAATTAATAAAGTTAAAATAAGGATAGTAGAATGGGCCCTAATCCAATATGACTGGTGTTCTTATAAGAAGGGGACATCTGGACACAGACACACACACAGTGAGAAGGCCATGTGAAGATTGGAGTTATGCTGCCATAAGTAAGGAAGTACCAGAAGCTGGGAGAGAGGCCTGGAGAAGATTCTTCCCTCACAACCAGCAGAAGAAACCAACCTTGCCAAAACCTTTATTTTGGACTTCTAGCCTCCAGAACTGTGAGTCAATAAATTTCTATGTAAGCCACCCAGTTTGTGGCATGTTCTTATGGCAACTGTAGCAAACTAGTGCAGAGTTGTCTTCTTTCTTTTTTTTTTTAAAGATGGGCACCTGAGCTAACATCTGTTGCCAATCCTTTTTTTTTTCTTCTTTTCCCCAAAGCTCCCCCATACATAGTTTTACATTCTTGGTTGTAGGTCCCTCTGGTTGTGCTACGTGGGATGCCACCTCAGCATGGCTTGATGAGTGGTGCCATGTCCTTGCCCAGGATCAGAACTAGTGAAACCCTGGACTGCTGAAGCACAGTGTGCCAACTTAACCACTCGGCCAGGGGGCTGGGCCCCAGAGTTGTTTTCTTAATTTTATTTTCAGGTTATTCATTGTGGTGTATATAAATACAACTAATTTTTGTATATTGATCTTGTACCCTGAAACCTTGCTGAACTCAATTATTAGCTCTAGTAGTTGTGTGTGTATCTGAGTGTATGCTTGAGGATTTTTTACATATTAGATCATGTTATCTGCACAGAGATAGTTTCACTTCCTCCTTTCCCCAATCTGGATGCCTTCAAGATTTGTAGCTGAATACTTTTCTGGCTTCCTATTCACTCACTCCTCTCTGTGGATGTTAGTTATACTTGTTCTAAAGTCTTATTCTGTTTGCTCAGTTAACTCTAGGTCCTGGAATGTTGATTTCCCTTGGATGTGTTGGCTCCTCTTTTGTAGTGTTTGTTTTCCTTGAATGTGTGTTGAATTGCAGGGACACATGATTGTGTGCTCATTCTTTCCTTTGCTATTTCCTATTTACTCATGTATGAATGTTCTCTTCTTTCCTGCGGTCCCCTGCCCAAGGAAGGTGGGGGGTAGTGGCAAGCCTTGTGGTCACTTGTGAGCCCCAGTGGTGGAGGTTCCTGGATTGGGGCTACTTGGCCTCCTGGGAGTTGCCTCGGGCTCTTTCTGGGCTCTGAAGCCCCACCTGCCTCTGTCCTGCAGCAAGCGAAGGAGGAGGACAGAGGGCCTCATACCTCACTTACTGACCGCAGTGTCCCGAACCCTCACCCTCAGTAAACCAGGCCCCCTCCGCTCCTGTGTTTCTTTCCTCAGAGTCTCCAACACAACCCACTTTTCACCATAGTCCTTTCCAGACATGGTTTTCTAAAAAAGATATTTTGTTATTGCATGAATTTATGGCCACAAAAGACTAGAAAACTGACCTCATTGGTTTCATCCTCTCATCTGTGAAATAGGTGTATTACTTCTCTCTCAAGAGATCAGCATGGAATAAACAGTACACGTTTCAGCAGCATCTGTGCATTGAGGTGCATTCAGATGTCCACGACTGCCCTCGTCACCTCACTGCAAGCAAGTTTGGGAAGTGCCTGTACCCGCAGGCCTGTCTGTGGTTCTCAGACCCTGACCAGTGGGTGGCCAGAGTCTTGTGGGAATTCATGGGAGCAGAAAAGCCCAAGCACTCTCCCACTCTGGCTCCAACTCCTCGAGATTTCCAGAGATTCCAACAAGCTTCATTGCCTTTGCTGGCAGTGCTTATGTGGTGGATGCCCACTCCATGGTTGTGGCCACATGATTGATGCTTGCCTTCAGCTCGGAGGGGCTCAGGGGTGCATCTGTGAATATGCACTGCTGACACACGTGCCTCCTTCGCTTGGTTCAGGTGTGTGCACCCCCATAGATGTGCACACACACCACACATGCCCAAACTCAGATGTGCACGCTTAGGAGCACAACTCAGAAACACAGGCTGTTCTATTCTTTCTTTCCTCATATTTATCTCTACTTCTTCTTTGTCTTTTCCTGTCCATTTCCACTCATTCTCAGGGAATCTTCTCTTCCTCCATCTGTCCATCTCCCTCTCTGTTCTCTTAGCCCCAGTTTTGGTTTTCTGTGTTATTTTACCAGCCATCAGTTGTGCTGCAGGCAGAGCAGCAGAAGTTGATTCAGCACCAGTCACTCCACCACGACAGCCACCTATGTAGGCTCCGCCCCCGAGCACAGGAGGCAAGTCTGATGCTGGCCCCTGCCCCTGACTGAGGAGGGCTGGTCATGTTGGGGGGACACAGCGATGTGAAAATCAGGACCAGAGACCTACTGCAGTGAGCTCATAGAGTACACACACTGTTGCCTCGGATGAGGCCCAGGGCACCTCCCCAGAATGTCTACTCTCCCATCCCTCATTCTCTGGGCAGGGGTTCACAGGCCACCTCCTCCAGCGGCAGCTGTGGTTCCAGTCCTGGAGTCACCAGAGGAAGTATCTTTGGTCCAACCTGGAAGAATGGCTGAGGGTCTGGCTATGAACAACTCAAGACAAGGTAAGAGGCCTCACGATGGATGGGATGGGGATGTGCCTATAGCTGGGTGGTCAGGGCTCTGCCCAATCTCTGCCATTGGCTTGGAGCAAGTCTGCCAATTCCTTGGGGCTTATCCTCCTCTGTAAACTGGCTGCCTATTTCCTTGTGGGATGTGAGTGTTACGGAACCCAAGTGACCAGCTTGCCCAACTAAGTGAACACCAGTCCTTCCCTGAATTTTCCACTTCTGCAGCTGTCTTTTCCATTCATTTGCTCATTCATTCATTCAATGAGTATGTGCTGAGGGCAGGGCACTGTGAGTTGGGAAAGCAGCAACACGATCCAGCCCTGGCCCTTGGAAAACCCTCTTGCTTCCTCTTTCACACACTCCTCTGCTCTCTTCTCTAGGAGCCTTTAGCTTATTGGTCCTCCCAACCCAGAGCCCATTGTCTGCTTCTTTGAAGTTGACATTTAAAGCAGATAAATGAGAAGGATGGAGAAAACTTTCTAATCAGTTAACATCTGTTTAGATTAAAAACAAATATTGTTAACAGCAGCACCCATGTAGGAGCTTTTTATCTACATTAGAGCTTTTTATCCAAATGAGAAATGAGTCATTTCATTTGTGAGGAGGGGCAGAAGTTGGATTTTGACAAACACTTCAACCTCCAGAAAGACAAGATGCTCACCTTTCTTTCTCTCTCAACCAGCAGGAACACCACTCCCTCCGTTTGTGGCTCTCCTCTTTCTAGTGGAGAAAGGAGGGGGGAAAGGGGAGATAGGAAGGGGCACCCACAGACCCTCAGTGTCCTGACCAGCTAGTGCCAGGTCAGGAGCCTGGGGGGTGAGGGTAGCAGGCGGCGTAGCTCACCAGGCTCCATCTTTTTCCTCTTCAAGGACCAACCAACCCCCTCTTCCAGGGAGGCCCAGCACACTGCTGTGTGGGAGGCAGGGAACCAACTACACTTCCTGAGAAATGCTGTCGGCCTCCAGGCATTTATCACTCTCAAATCAATGTTTCAATTATTCAAAATGCAATCTTGGAGAGTTTGCCCTGCTGGACTAGTTAAGCATGTTTGGGGACAGGTATGTGTGTGTGTGTGTGTGTTTGTGTGTGTGTGTGTGTGTGTGTGTGTGTGTGTGTTGTCAACCTCTGTTGAGCACTCCCATATGCCAGGCACTTTCCTGGTGTCTTCCATGTTTTACCTCCTACTTTATCTGAAAAGGGGGTCCCAGTTTACTCTACTTTACTGATGTGGAAACTGCTGCTTGTGGGGTACAAGCAACTTGCCCAAGTACAAGCAGCCAGGAAGTGGCAGAGCTGGGACACGAATCAGCTATGGCCATCTCCAAGCCCCCTGGGGCTACAGCCCTATCCACCTCTAGTGTGGGCATCCTAGTGTCCTCCCTTGTCTCTCATTCAGGACACCAGCCCCTCCCTCCAAACTCCCATGCTCTGTGGGCTTCAAGCAATCCTCTTACTGAGTGAGAGGCACCTTGGGCTTCCAAAGAAGAGAATCACATGCCCAGGGAGTCTCAAAAACTGACCTTCAGTAGCATAGAAGTGAAGGAAGGGGCAGTGATCAGGGAGTGGCCGTGAGGGAGATCCCACCCCACCCCCACCTCCAGGATAGCAGACTAACCATAAGGCCACCATGCAGGGGCTGCTCAGCCTTTGTGGCCCCTGGCCTCAACCTACTACTGGTGACTCAGTGTCCAGAAGAAACAGGCTCGGTTCATAGGTTCCCCTGGAAGGAGGTTATGTTTATTGAGCTATACCATGGGCCAGACACCTTGCAGTGGAATTCCTCCCTTGGGAAGTGCTGTGAGAAATACCTGATTGTCACGAACACATTGAACAGGCAAATAATGGAGACTGGAGGTTAACACTGTATGATTATTTGCATATTGATGTTAGCCTTCCCATCACACTCTTGGCTTCAGGAGCAGAGACCTTGTAAGCCCAGCACTGAGCAATGCCATTTGTTTCCTGATGCCCAAATCTAAATGACCTCTGATGACCCAGAGAAGGAAGGCTATGGGGCTTGGCTGTGGTGTGTCCTTTACCCCAGAAATCCTCTGCCCTCAGAGCCATGCGGTCCAGAACAGGGATGTTGGTGGGAGGCAGATCTGGGTTACAGTCCTGGCTCCACTACTCACTGGCTGTGAATTAGCCTCTCTGAGTCTCAGTTTCTTGCCCACAAAATGGAAGCAGCAGTAGTACCCACCTCACAGGGTTGCTGTGATGATCAGAAGCGAGGACATAGGTAAAGAGATTAGTGTATGTGGGATATAGGATGTGGTCAGTAGAGGGTAGCCTCTCAGGGGCAAAGAAGGAACAGTGTCATACCACTTGATGCTGGGAACGGAGTTTCAATTCAAATGGAGCTCTGCCCCAACCCAGCAGCCGTGTTGGAACCTCTGGCAGGAGCATGGGGCAGTCTCATCCCAGTAGGACCTTCTCCCTCTTGCAGTGTCTCCTACTGCTCTCAGGATTTCTCTATACCAAGTTGGACCATAAAGGCACTTCCTTTCCCAAAGCATCCCAGCGTCAGCAGTTTGAGCACTCAAACCAGAGAGAGAAAGCATGCTTTGGCCAGGAGGCAGAGTCATTAAGCCAGTCTGCGTAGGTCAGGCAGAACTTGCCAGTTTTTGGGGGAGCACATCACATATCTCTCTCTAGGGAGGTTGTCCAGCCTCTAGTCTTCTCATGGCATCCATTGGCACCATATTTGGCCTCTCAGACCCTAAGTGAGTCGGTACCTCATACTTTAGAAGATGCAACTAGATAACTCTGGTTGTGATGACAAGAAGGGGGATATTGGCTGTCTGTGGCATTTGCAGGGCACCTGGGGACACCTCTACCCTCAGCCTGACCCTTCCTGGTGTCAGTAAGTATAGGTCCTTCTTTCCGGACAGCCTGATATCCAGGAATACTAAGCGCTGTCCTGGGCGCTGTCCTTGGTGCTGAACAAATCGCACCTCCTTGTGGCCAGCAGCCAAGGACCCCTAAAGCAAAGAGTTGGTCTTCCAATCATCGTGTATAAAGCTGGATTGGGCTGCAGAGTTGCAAGTTCCTGAGCCCTTATGGTACCGGAAGCCTGATGCTGCATGGCAGTCCTCAGTCTCAGAAGCAGCTGCTGAGGCCCTGCTTGACTTCAGGAACAGCAGCATGCACGGCTGGCTGCTTGTAGGGCAGTGGCCAGCAGGCCGTGGTGGCTGTGGCAGAAGCAGCTGCAGTGGAGGCACTCTACCCTTGGAGGCAGAAGCTATCCAGGGCAGAGAGATATCAGTCTTGGCCATCGACCTAAATAAGCATTGCTTTGATGTTGTACTCTTTCTCTTTCTATGTAGTAAAACGCACACACACACACACAGACACACACCCATTCTTCCATGAAATGAAAGAAATTGGATATCTTTAAGGGGACAAATTGAACCCCAGCCTCGGTTACAGGTGGGACTGGACTCCCCACCACTTCCTGGGGCAGAGTCCTTCTGGGTCTGCCATAGGATTTCCTAGCTCAGTATGAGGGCAGAACCTCAGAAGCCTCCAGGCCCCTCCTACAAGGATACCCTTGGCTCAATCACACTTGTATAATCCATTTGACCATGACTCAGGCCATGTTTCTAGCATAGAAATACACGGAGCTGCTTGGATGAAGTGGAAATGGGGAGCTCTGGGGTTTCACATTCAGTCTCCCTAGAGATTCAAAGAGTTCAGGCCACTAGAAAGAACTTTGTCAACAGTGGTCTTTGAATGATTCCAGGTGGAGTGAACAGAAACATGCAGCCCGGGGGCATTTTGAAAGACCCACCGCTCCTCATCCAGTTTCTCCTGTCCCTGCTAATTTGGCAAATGTGCATACTGTGGAATAGCTTAAGGTACAAGTTTTAGCCCAGAGGAGAGAGAGAAAGAATGTCTCAGTTCAGAGAACTTGCCCATAAACGTGCTCTAGAGGCAACAAAAATATTTATCTTTTGTACTTGATGCAACAGACTTCCAGGTAAAATAGCTACATTTGTACGCAACTCTAACTTCTTTCCAAACTTCCAGTGAGATGACCAAAACCAGAATTTAGAAATACAAAAAGCATGCATTAATGATAGAAATTGGAGAAGTGTGGCATTACTAAATTAGAAATTCAGATATTCAAGATATTGTTCCAGAAAGGGATGAGATAAGACCAAATAGAAAGAAGGACTGACTCAACCCCTGGCAGAGCCCCCATGACCATCTCTTTTGGAGATCCGGGACTTTGAGGCAAGGGCAGCTGGGAGCACATCTGGATTCCACCCTCTCTCTGAGAAAGGACTAGAGCCTTGCCTCATGGCAAAAGTGGACGCTAAGGTTGCACTTGATTTGGGTCCAATAAAAAGTGTTACTGCACTGAGGAAAGAATGGGGATACTGCCCAAACTATGTTGCCATAACAAATATGGTTTAAAGCAATGACTCTGATCAGGGTCAGAAGTGTCTAGATTTTCACCTAACCCTCAACAGCTGAGTGACCTTGGGAAAGTTACTCAGTTATCTCTGAAGCCCAATTTTATCTATTAGGGTTATTTTAGAATGCACTTCATGGAGCTGTGAGAATTAAATACAATAATCCTGTTATGGACTTGGCACAGGCCTGGTACTTAATAGGTAAATATTACTTCCAGTATATGGCAGTGATTTCCAATGTTGAGTGAGCAAGACAATCCATTCTATTTATTTATTTAAAATATAGAGAAAAATCCAGCTTTACTAATAGCTAGCATTCAGACTGGCCCTGGCACCTGCCTTGACCAAATGTCAGGTGGAGTTTTGTCGTGTCTGGTGAAGGCCATGTGATGGGTGCAGAGCAGGAGCATCCACTGAAGGAGGTGGACAGTGATCCTCTCACTCATTTCCTGCTTTCAGAGTTTTCCATCTATTGTAGTTTCCATGGACCCAGCTAAGGATATGTATAGGTTATATTTTCTTAAATAGTTGAGTCTTTGCTTCTATTGTCTTTGTCTGGTTTTGATCTTAGGGTAATGCTGGCCTTATGGAATGAGTTAGGAAGTATTCCTGCTACTTCTATCTTCTGGAAGAGATTGTAGAGAACTGGTATAATTTCTTTCTTAAATGTTTGGTAGAATTCATCATTGAACTCATCTGGGCCTGGTGCTTTCTCTTTTGTAAAGTTATAAATTATTGATTCAATTTCTTTAGTAGATAAGAGCCTATTCAGATTGTCTATTTCTTCTTGTGTAAATTTTGGCAGATTTTCTCTTTCAAAAAATTGGTCTGTTTCATCTAGGTTATCAAATTTGTGGA
This sequence comes from Equus caballus, assembly GCF_041296265.1. Taxonomy (NCBI): domain Eukaryota; kingdom Metazoa; phylum Chordata; class Mammalia; order Perissodactyla; family Equidae; genus Equus; species Equus caballus. The sequence continues at coordinate 82,544,488 of NC_091684.1, forward strand.
CATAGAGTCATTCATAATATTTCTCTGTTACCCTTTTAATGTCCATGGGATCTGTAGTAATGTCCCTCTTTCATTTGTGATATTAGTAATTTGTGTCTTCTTTTCTTTTTTCTTACACTGGCTAGAGGCTTATTGATTTTATTGATCTTTTCAAAGAACTACCTTTTGGTTTCATTGATTTATTTTCAATGAAAAAACTTTTTTGAGGTATAGTTGACATATAATATTATATTAGTTTCAGATTTACAGCATAATGATTTGATATTTGTGTATTTTGTTAAATAATCACCTCAATAAGTCTAGTTGACATCCATCACCAAGCATAGTTACAATTTTTTTTCTTGTGATGAGAACTTTTAAGTTCTACTCTCTTAGCAACTTTCATATACGCAACACAGTATTGTTAACTATAGTCACGATGCTGTACATTACATCCCCATGATGTATTTATTTTATAACTGGAAGTTTGTACCTTTTGACATCCTTAACGCATTTCACCCATCCATCACCTTCCTGCCTCTAGAAAACATCAATCTGTTGTCTATATTTATGAACTTGTTTTTTTTTTCTAGATTCCACATTTAAGTGAGATCATATGGTATTTGTCTTTCTCTGTCTGACTTATTTCACTTAGCATAATGCCCTCAGGGTCCATCCATGTTGCCACAAATGGCAAGATTTCATTCTTTTTTTACAGCTATAGTATTCCTGGTTTCATTGATTTTTGTCCATTGATTCCCTGTTTTCAATTTTATTGATTTCTGCTCTAATCCTTATTACTTCTTTTCTTATACTTCCTTTGGATTTAAGTTTCTCTTTTTTTTCTAGTTTCCAAAGGGGGAAGCTTAGATGATCGATTTTAGGTCTTTTTTCTTTTCTAATATACGTATTCAATGTTAAAATTTCCCTTTAAGTATTGCTTTTGCTGCACCCCACAAATTTTGATAAGTTGTATTTTCATTTACCTTTAGTTCAAAATACTTTTTAACTTCTCTTGAGATATTCTTTGACCCATTTCTTATTTAGAAGTATGTGTTTAATCTCCAAGTATTTTCGGATTTCCTAGCTATCTTTCTATTATTGATTTCTAGTTTAATTCCACTGTGGTCTGAGAGTAGACATTATGTTTACATTCTTTTAAATTTGCTAATGTGTGTTTTACGGCCCAGAATGTGGTCTATCTTGGTGAATGTTCCATGTGAGCTTGAGAAGAATGTGTATTATGCTGTTGTTGGATGAAGTAGTTGATAGATGTCAATTACACCCAGTTGGCGTAATTGGATGGTGCTGTTGAGTTCAACTGTGTCCTTATTGATTTTCCGTCTGCTGGGTCTGTCTGTTGAAATCTCCAACTATAATAGTGGATTCATCTATTTCTCCTTGAAGTTCTATCAGTTTTTGCCTCATATATTCTGATGCTGTGTTGTTAGGCCCATACATTTTAAGGATTGTTGTGTCTTCTTGGAGAATTGACCCTTTTATCATTATATAATTCCCCTCTTTATCACTGATAACTTTCCTTGCTCTGAAGTCTGTTCTGTCTGAAGTTAACATTGCTGCCCCCACTTGATTTTGATTAGTATTAACATGGTATATCTTTCTCCATCCGATTATTTTTAATCTACATGTGTCTATATTTAACATGGGTTTCTTTTATACAACATATAGTTAGGTCTTTTTTTTCTTTTAAAGATTTTACTTTTCCTTTTTCTCCCCAAAGCCCCCCGGTACATAGTTGTATATTTTTAGTTGTGGGTCCTTCCAGTTGTGGAATGTGGGAAGCCACCTCAACATGGCTTGATGAGCAGCGCCATGTCCATGCCCAGGATCCAAACCAGCGAAACCTGTGCTACCGAAGCAGAGCGCTAGATTTTAACCACTTGGCCACTGGCCGGCCCCTAGGTCTTGTTTTTTGATCCATTCTGACAATCTCCGCTTCTTAATTGGTATTTTAGATAACTGACATTTGAGGTGATTATTTATAAAGTTGGAGTAATACCTACCATATTTTTTACTGTTTTCTATTTGTTGCCCTTGTTTTTTGTTCCTATTTTTGTCTTCTACACTTTTTTCATTTCTTTTCTTTTTTTAAAGATTGGCACCTGAGCTAACATCTATTGCCAATCTTCTTTTTTTTTCCCCCTTCTTCGCTCCGAAGCCCCCCAGTACATGGTTGTATAGTCTACTTGTAGGTCCTTCTAGCTCTGCCATGTGGGACACTGCCTTAGCATGGCCTGATGAACAGTGCCGGGTCCGCTCCCAGGACCCGAACCAGCGAAACCCTGAGCCGCTGATGCCAAGTGCACAAACCTAAACACTCAGCCATGGGGCTGGCCCCTTCCACACTTTTTTCTGACTTTTGTAGTTTTAATTGAGCATTTTATATGATTCTATTTTCTCTCCTTTCTTACTTATTAGTTATACTTCTATTTTTACTTTTTTAGTAGTTGTCCTAGACTTTGCACTATACATTAACAACTAAACTAAGACCACTTTCAAATAACATTATATGGATTCACGAACAGTGAAGGTACCTTATAATAACAAAATATTCCTAATTCCTCCCTCCTGTCCCTTGTATCATTGCTCTCATTCCTTTCACTTCTATATAAGAATATATATGCATATATATAGATACATTGTTGCTATTACAATTTTGAACAAACTGTTATCTGTTAGATCAATTAAGAATAAGAAAACTACAAGTTTTTATTTTACCTTCATTTATTCACTCTCCAATGCTCTTCCTTTCTTTACATAGATCAGAGTTCTAACTTATATCATTATCCTTCTCTCTGAAGAATTTCTTTTAAAATTTCTGATGAAGCAGGTCTACTGACAACAAGTTTTCTCAATTTTTGTTTGTCTGAGAAAGTCTTTTTTTCTCCCCTACTTTTCAAGGATAATTTCATAGGGACAGAATTCTAGGTTCTTTGGTTTTTTTCTCTCAACAGTTTATTTCACTCCATTCTCTTCTTGCTTGTATGGTTCTGAGGAGAAGTCAGGTATAATTCTTATCTTTGCTCCTCTATAGGTAAGATTTTTTTTTTCTTCTGGCTTCTGACAAGGTTTTTATTTATCTTTAATTTTCAGAAGTTTGAATATGGTATGCCTAGGTATAGGTTTTTGTTTTTTGTGGGTTTTTTTTTTGCATCTATCCTGCTTGGTGTTTTCTGAGCTTCCCAGATGTGTGGTTTGGTGTCTGACATTAATTTGGGGGAAATTCTGTCATTATTTATTCAAATATTGCTTCTGTTTCTTTCTCTCTTCCATTTCCTTCTGGTATTCCCATTACACATATGTTACACCTTTTGTAGTTGTCCCAACAGTTTTGGATATTCTGGGGTTTTTTTGTTTTTGTTTTTAGGTTTTTTTCTCTTTGCTTTTCTGTTTTGGAAGTTTCTATTGTCATATCCTCAAGCTCAGAGGTTCTTTCCTCAGCCATGTCCAATCTACTAATGAGTCCATCAAAGGCATTCTTCATTTCTATTATAGCGTTTTTGATCTCTAGCATTTATTTTTGATTCTTTCTTACAATTCCCATGTATCTGCTTACATTATCCACCTGTTCTTGTATGTTGTCTACTTTTTCCATTAGCATCCTTGGCATATTAATCATAGTTGTTTTAGATTCCCGATCTGATAAGTATTCCAACATCACTGCCATATCTGACTCTCATTCTGATGCTTGTTCAGTCTCTTCAAACTGTGTTTTCTGTCTTTTAGTATCCCTTGTAATTTTTTGTTGAAATCTGGACATCATATATTGAGTGATAGGGACTCTGGTAAATAGGCCTTTAATAATGTGGTGGTATGGTATGGAAGAAGGGGAAGCATTCGGTGGTCCTATGATTAGGTCTCAGGCTTTTGATGGACCTGTGCCCCTGGATTGTGAACTTTACCAGTGTTTCTCAGGTCTTTTCCCCCCTTAGATGAGACAGAATGGCTAGAGGGGGCTGGAGCTGGGTGGTTCCGTTTTCCCAGGTAGGTTGGGCACTGACGAAATAGCTTCTCCTGAGGTCAGGCATTGTTAAGAACAGAAGGGTCTAGTGTATTTCAAAATGGTTCCTTTTCCCCTCTCTAAGCCAGAAGCATGAGGGGATTTTTTTCTGAAATTTGCTTTGAAGGCCTGATGGAGCTCTTGGAGGTAAAACTCACAAAAGTATGAGGTCTCTCCTGATGGTTGCACCCCCCTCTCCAGAGTTTTTAACTCTCAGACTTGTCCACACTGAGCCTCCTGCAGTTTATCAATTACAGTTTAGATTTTTCTGCCCTGGCACTGGTTCTTGTGGAGGTTTCTGCTCCATTAAGTTGTGATTTTTGTATCTGCCTGTCTCTCCAATTTGGGGGACACCAGTTGCCCTGGGACTTCACTTCTCTGAGGAATCTAGGAAGAGTTGTTGATTTTTCAGTTTGCTCAGGTTTTTGCTAGCTAGGACAGAGTGGTGACTTCTAAGCTCCTTACACGTCAGACTAGAAACCTAAATACTTGAATCGTAATGTCCTCTGTGAGGAGATGGAGAGATGAGGAATGGACACGAAAGTCCTCTGTACCACAGAGATGTTTGCTGGCTACCACATGCAAATTACTGAAAAGAGTTATTGAAATTCATGATGTTATACCTTTTTCTTTGACAAGAGGCCAAGTGTTCCAAATTGCTGACATTAATGGAACTTTTTCTTGATTCTAAATGTGATGAAAAATGAGTGTCAGCTTTCAAGACAGGGAGAGACATGGTCAGATTTGAGCGTTTGAAAGATCACTTTGACTGCATCAAGGATATCCTGGGCGACCTCAGCAAGAGTGGTTTCAATCTAGTGTTTGGGGTTAAGCTCTTTTTATTCACAACACTCCTGATACCAAACGTGTGAAGTTTTTTCCCCTCACATTGACCAATTCTCCAACTCTCCAGACACCAACAGGGTGTCCTACAATTCAATTCAATTCTGACACTCTGTACTCGGTGTTAGCATCAGATCCCATAAGTTTAAGGACTCAGTTCCACGAGACTGCCCTCACTTCAGACACCAGTCACAAATATAAGGTTCCCAGGTAACCTGTACTACTGTGTAACTTGGCTACAAATCAGGATTCCTATGATCCACAACCCGTCAGGTTGGATACTTTGCTAGAACAGCTCACAGAACTCAGGAAAGCAGTTTATTTACTGTTACTGGTTTATGATAGAGGGCACAGCTCAGGAACAGCCAAATGGAAGAGATGCATAGGGCAAGGTATGATGAGAGGACCTGCCTTGTCCAGGTGCACCACCCTCCCAGCATCTCGATGTTTCCACCAACCTGGAAACTCTCCAAATCCCATTGTTTAGGGTTTCGTATGGAGGTTTCATCATGTAGGCCTGATTGATTATTAATTCAGTTCCAGCCTCTCTCCCCTACCTGGAAGTTGTGGGATGGTGCTGTCAGTTCCAGGCTTCTAAGCAATGTTTGGTCTTTATGGTGACCAGCCCCCAACCTGAAGCTATCTAGGGGCCTGCCAAGAGTCGTCTTATTAGAACAAAAGACACTCTTCTCAGGAAATTCCAAGGCATTTAGGAGCTCTATGTCAGGAACCAAGGAAAAATACCAAATATATATTTCTTATTATGCTACAGAGGTTCAGGCAGATTGGAGGGACATTCATTCTGCTAAGAAGCCTGGCTCTGAATGAGAAGAGAAGGTAGTATGGGACCTGGGAGGCACAAGGGAGTCTCAGGTATTTTTTGAAAATGAGAAAGTAGATGTTTAAATGGAGGACATTAAAGAGAGAAATGAGAGAGGGCATATTTGAATGTGCAATATTAAAGAGGAGGTAGGAGGGGATGTCATCCAGGGCAGAGGACAGAGAGTGACCTGTGGAAGAAAAGGGTTATGTCCTCCACTATGATAGGAGGGAAGGAGGGAAGAATGCAGACAAATGTATAAATTTTGGGGTAAGTGTTGAGACAGTTCCTGATGATGGTTTCAAATTTCCCCATGAGGTAAAAGAGGGAGAGTGATCATCCGACAGGGAGGGAAATAGAGAGAAGGCTGGGGTTTGGGAAAGGGCTGGAGGATTTGAAATTGTCAGGAATGCTTGGAGAATTTAGAAAGGAGTAGATAAAAACCTCAAACCATAAAGGAAGAGAGCCATCAATGGGACTGTGTTATACAGATTAAGACATTTGCTCAATCAAAAGACAACACAAAGGGAGTGACAGTATAAGCCACGAATGCAGAGAAGATTGTCCAAACAACTGGACATTTCCCAATTTGTAACACATTTAACTCTTGTTGCACTAGCACCTAGAATATATAGAAGGCTTCTAAATCAATAAGAAAAAGAATAATGAATAGAAAACTGAGCAAAAACCTTGAATAGGCATTTTACTAAAGAGTAAACCCAAATGACTAATAGATATCTGAAAATATGTTTGATATTGTTCATCAACAGGAAAATGAAAATTGAATCCACAATAAGACAACAATATACAACCATCAGATTGGCAAAAATTGAGGTCAACATTTAATGAAGTATTGGCAAGGATTACGTATTAGTGTCCTCTTGCTGCTGTAACAAATTACTACATACTGTGGCCTAAAACAACACAAACTTACTATCTGACAGTCCTGGAGGTCAGAAGGCCAAGATCAGTCTCACTGGGATAAATTCAAGGTGTCAGCAGAGCTGGTTCCTTCTGTAGACTGTGGGAGATAATCTGTTCCCTGACTTTTCCAGCTTCTACAGGCTGCCTACATTCCTTGGTTTGTGGTTCTTTTCTCCATCTTCAAAGCAGGCAATGTAGCATCTTCAAATCTCTCTCACACTCTTTCTGACCTCTGCTTCTGTCATCACATCTCCTAGGACTCTGACCCTCCTGTTTCCCTCTTATAAGCGCCCTTGTGATTACATTGCCCCCCCCCCCATCTCCCCATGTCAAAGTCCTCAACTAATCAAATCTGCAAAGCCCCTTTTATCATGTGAGGAAATATATTCACAGATTCCCAGGGATTAGGACGTGGATTTTTTGGGAGCCTTTATTCTGCCTACCACAATGAGAACTCCATACACTGCTGGTAGGAGTGTACATTGGTATAACCACTTTAGAAAACAATGGATATTTCCCAGTAAGAGTTGAACATGGGCATTTCCTGTGACCCAACATTTGCACTTCCAGCTTACAGCAGAGAAAACTCTTGTACCTAGGCACCAGAAACAGGTACTGAATTAATCAAAGGGGTCTAATCCTAGTAACTCTCTAATCTCATCTCCTTTTATTCTGGGCCATGATTACTCTTCTCCAGCCACAAAAGATGTTGTAATAATGAAGAATTTGGCTGGCCTTTGTCCTCTGCGTTCCTGGGAGGAAATTCTTGGAATTTCCTGAGTGATAGGAGTATCTTTGTCATTCATGGTGGGCCCTCAGACCACACTTGAGTTTAAGCCAAAGAGGTGACTCAGGATGGGGGCTAATCATGCCAGAAAGACCAATCACATGATTAGAGGGTTGGGGCTTTGAGTCACATGACATCAGTTCAACTTCCAAGGAGAGGAAGGGGGCTGGAGATTCAACCACATGGGTGATGGTTGATTCAATCATGCCTGCATAATGAGACCCTGGACATAGAAATAAAACTCTGGGTACAGAAGCTCAGGTGAACTTCCCTGATTAACTAACACTTTGTTCCGGGAGGGTGATACATCGTGACTCTGTGGGGAGATGACATGGAAGCCTTGCATTTGGGGCCCTCTCAGATCTCAGTGCTTACCTGAGTTCTTTGAGTTCTTCTAGTGAATTATCAAACATATGAGGGTAATGGAACCTCCAAATTTTTAGCCAGTGGTCAGAAGCTTTGGTGGCCTGGTGACCCATGAGCTTGTGGTTGGTGTCTGAAGTAAGGGCAGTCTTGTGAGGACTGTGTCCTTAACCTGAGAAGTTTGGCCTAACTCTGGGTAGTTAGTGCCGGAACTGCACTGCACAAACCCTTCTGTGTTAGTCCTGCCTCGAGATTGCTGTACTGGCTCCATTCTCTGCTGGAACACCTTGCCCCAGATGACTGCATGGCATCCTCTTCACTCCCTCCGAGTCTTGGCTTAGATGTCAGCTCGGTGAGAAATATCATAGAATTGCAACTTCCCGTCCTGGTACTTTTCCTCTCTTTCCCTGCCTTTGTTCCTAATTATCACTTCTCATCTTTTAACATACAATATAATTTATCTATTTTTTTCTGTTTATTGTAGTCATCCACTCCTAGAATAGGAAGGGAATTTTACCTGTTTTGGTCGCTCTTCCATCCCAATGTCTAAAGTAGTGGCAAGTACATAGTAGGTGTTCAAGAAATATTTGTTCAGTGAATGAATGAATAATAGCAGAAATATGTCAGCTCCCTAAATGTCTACTAGTAGTAGACCAAATAAGTATATTATAACAGAATACCAAACAACAATCAACATGAGTAAACTACATTCATCAGCATGAGTTAATCTTATAAACATAGTATTGATGATACAAGCAAGTGACCATAGAAAATATGGAGTATGATTCCATTCATAAAAGTTCAAAAACAGGCATACATATCTAGGGGTAAAAGTTTAAACAGAGGCGGGGGAATGAAAATCAGGATAACGCTTACCTCTGGGAGGGAGGTGGTAGGGAGAGGGTACAAGGGGCAAGCAATTGGGGAAAGACACAAAGGGGCTTCTTGTGTCCTGGTAGTGCCCTATTTCCTAACCTAAGTCCTGGTTCCATGAGTGTTCTCATTGTGATCATACTGGAAACTGTACATATGCATTTCATGCACTCTTCCATTGTGTGACATATTTCACAGTTTAAGGAAAGGAGAGAACCAGAGGAGGATGTCTGAGCAGTGTTGAGTTCTCAGTTCCATTGATGAGCTTCTTGTGAATTCAGAGCGATGGCAGAGCTGTGTGATTGCCTCTAGCAGCACCTAGATACCTGAGGGGACATCTGGAGAAGGCAGAGTTCTATTCATCTGTCACTGGAGTTTTGCCAGGTGGGAGATATGAAGGTAAAAGGAGCAAGGAAATCTAGGGTATTGGCAAGGGAATAATCGGAAACTTGTTCTACGGAAACAAAGTTAAAAGGGGAGGCAAGTGAAGTCAGGAGGGAGAAAGCTGAAATTCTGGTAAGACGTGGTTTGGGCAGGGAGTCAGAGATCTAGAGGACCTGGTGCAATCAAGGAACTGGACTCCAAGGGAGCAAAAAGCTGTAAGCCAGTGCAATCGTTGTGATGGGTGTCTTGAAGGGGGTACATTTGAGGCAAGACAATTTCTGGGTGCTACAGGAACAGTGAGTGGCTGAATTATCATGGATATATGTGTTTTAGTTTTCATAAGCTACAGAAATCCCTCCACCCTAAAGCCAATCCAAATAAAGCAACACTCAAAGTACTATCAGCATCCTGCTGTGCAGATGCACCTTGAGGCACTCTCCCCAGCGTGTGGAAGGTGGACAGTAAGAGTGCTTGTGACTAAAGGATTGTTGGCTCCTCCCTTTTCTCTGATGCAAGCACTTCTGGCTTTATCTGCAGTTCGTGTCCAGTTGCGAACACTTCTTATCACTGTGAGCACGACTATCCTGGCCTAAGCCACCATCATCCTTCACCCAATGATCGCAATAGCCTTTTAACTGCTTCCCTGTGCCCGCTATGGACTCTTCTTCATCTTCATGGCAACGATGGCAATGCTATATTCATTGGCAGCAATGAATCATCCTGGTTCTCCTCATAATAATAGATATAGCAAAAAGGAGGGGGAAAACCAAAACTTGTGGACAACATCTGAACAAAAAGAGATTACAGGGTAGTCACAGAAGCCCCTAATTATATTGGAGATTGTGAATTACTTTAAAATTTACATACAGTAAAATTCACTCTTTTGGGGTACAGTTACTTTAAGTCTTGGCAGATGCATAGAGTCATGCGACCACCACCACAAATCAAGATATAGATACACTTTCATGGACCTTAAAGTTTTCCCCATGCTGTAGTCAACCCTCCCCGACTCCCCACCCTCAACTCCTGGGGCCCACTGAGCTGTTCTCCATCTCTACAGTTTTGCCTTTTCCAGAATGTCATATAAATGTCACATAAATAGAATCAGACACTTTGGATTCTTTTGAGTCTGGCTTCTTTCACTTAACTAATTGAGAATCATCCATGTTGTTGCTGAGTAGTATTCCAATGTATGGATGTACCACAGTCTGTCCTTTCACTCACTGAAGGACTTTCGGGTTGTTTCCAGTTTGTTTCAGGCACTGACAGAATATGAGATACAACTCAGTAGCAATATAGATTTGGACTTGATTAATCAACCTGACTAACTGATATATACAGAATATTCATTCTTTTCAAGGGCATATGGAATGTTTACCAAAATAGAACATATTCTGGGCCATAAAGAATATATGAGCAGGTTTCAGAAAATATAAATCATTCAGAGGATGTCCTCTGCCTGATGTATAATTGAATTGGAACTCAATAACAGGAAGACAACTAGAAAATCCCCTCATATTCAGAAACTAGGCAACACACTTCGAAATAACACATGGGCAAAAAGAGAAATTGAAGTAGAGATTAAAAACTATCTCGAGCTAAAATGATAATGATAATTTAAAACTTGTAAGAGACAGTAAAGCAGTGCTTACAAAGAAATTTATAGCTTTAAATGCATATAGTAAAGAAGGTGGAAAACCAATGAGCCTAAGTTTTAAGAGACTTAAAAAAAAAAAAGGACAATAAATATCCCCCCGAAATGGAAATAATAAAACTCAGGGCAGGGGGCCAGCCCCGTGGCATAGTGGTTAAGTTCAGTGCACTCTGCTTCCATGGCCCAGGTTCGTGGGTTTTGCACATTTACATCCGGGTGCAGACCTACACCACTCACCAGCCATGCTGTGGTCGAGACCTACATATAAAGTGGAGGAAGATTGGCACAGATGTTAGCTCAGGGCTAATCTTCCTTAGCAATAAATAAATAAATAAATAAGTAAAAAAACCCCCACAAAACTGAAGGCAGAGATCAATGAAATAGAAGGTACAATAGAGAAAACTCAAAAGAGTTGAAAGCTGCTTCTTTGAAAAAAAATTATAAAATTGACAAAACCCTAGCAAGACTGATCAAGAGAGAGAAAACACAAAGATTCCCAATATCAGGATGAAATGTGGGACATCACTACAGATTCTACAGCCATCTGAGAGATAATATGAAAACCTATGAACAACTTGTTAGTAAATCTGAAAATTTAGACAAAATGGAAAAATATTTTAAAACCACAATTTACCAAAAGTGATATAGGAAGAAGTAGATAATCTGCATGGTCCTACATCTATTAAAGAAAATGGACCTATAATTTAAAGCCTTCCCACAGTAAAAATCAATGTGCAGATGGTTATTAACAGTCTCACTGAAAATAAATCAAGCACCAATTTATGATGTGTGTACTATCAACTATGTATGTTTTACCCTAAAAAGTTATAAATGTTCACTTAATATTTATAATAATATAGGGAGTGCTGGGTAGGGGTATAGGTGAAACAAAATTGGCCATGTATTGATAATTGTTGAAGTTGGACCATTGGGCCTATTATATCTTCTTAACTCCTACTGTGTTAATGCTTGAAATTTTCCATAATCAAATGCTTTTGTAAAAAAAAAAAGTTAGACATAACATTACTCTGCAAAACCGTCCACCAGCTTTGCAGCTCCCTCTGAGTCAAAGCCACAATGGGCCAAAGGCCAGCCAGGCTCCTCCCATTCTGGTGACCCTGGAACCTCCTGGAATCTCACTCTCTACCACACTCTTGCTCACTTTTACATCACTCTGGCCTCTACGTTGTTGCCTACACATGCACAAGGCATACTCCCATCTCAGGGCCTTTGCACTTGCTGTTCCCTTTGCCTCAAATGTTCATTCTTCAGATTCAGCATGGTTTGCCTGAGTCAGATCTTGGCTCAGATGTCACCCTTTCAGCAAAGACTTCTTTGACTACCCAAAATAAAATAATTAACTCCACAAATTGCATTCCCTATCCCCTGTCCCTGCCATGCTTTTCTCCAGAGCATCCACATCATCTGACACATGAAGTATTTTCTTGTGCTTTTATTTACTGCCTGCTTCCCACAAGAATGCAACGTCAACCAGACAGGGACATCCGCACCTGTATCCCAGCATCCAGAATGGCACCAGGCACTTAGTAGGTGCTCAGTAAACATGCACTGAATGAATGAATAAGAAAGGTCCTCAGCGTCTTCAAGAGGTTGCAGGTGGGACACCTCCTCATTCCTCCACGCAGCCCTCCACCCTGTGGGCTTCCCCGCCTCAGAGCTGTTCCACATTCACAGTCTGTGCTGCCTGCAAGGGTCACTTCTGACCCCCAAGGGTTGTCAACAGAGAACAAGGACGTCCCTTCAGAGAGACAAGGAGGTTCCACTAGAAGCCAGAAATCCTGGATCCTCCTCTTAGTGATTTTGGAGAAATGGGGACTATGGAGTCTCTCAAGATGGTTTTTGACCCTTGCTCTGCCACTTACCAGCTCTGAGATCCTGCAGGGTCACTTCATTTCCCTGACCGTCATCTGTCCAATGGGAACAAAACCACCACCAACCTTACAGGGTGGTTCTGATGGTTAAAGGGAATAACCAAAAGGACCAGGATTTGCCTACGGAAGCGCTTTCACTGTCGGATGCCGCTGATAAAAATTTTGGCAGCTCTCGGGGAGTCCCCAACGGGTTTCTTACATGAAGTGGCCACATCACCTTTTGGGTTCCGTGTTGCCTTATTCTTTCTAAAATGAAAGCCTGGCCTGCTGTCTCCCTTCGCCCTCCCTCTTCACCCCCAACCCCCGACCCCCGACCCCGCCCTGCGCCCTGTGCCCTGCGCCCCGGCCTCTCGCTCTACCTCTCCTTGCACCTTCGTCCCGCCTTTCCCCTCTCCACGCGCCCGGCCCGCACCCTCCCTCACCCCGCGCCCTCCACTCTCTCCCTCACCGCACCTTCCTCCCCCGGTGCCCGCCCCGCACCCTCGCCCCGCGCCCGCCCGCTCCCTGCGCTCTCGCGCCCGCCCGCTCCGTGCCCGCTCCGTGCTCGCTCCGCGCTCGCTCGCGCTCCCCGGCGCCGGCTGCGCAGGGAGCTGCTCTGCCCGCAGCTGGCGCAGCGCGGGGGCGGCCGCGGGTGGGCGGGGGCGGGGGCGGCCGCGGGTGGGCGGGGGCGGCGGCGGCGGCCCGGGCGCCGAGCATGAGCCGCCGCCGGCGCCGGCCGCGCGCTGCTCGGGGCCCGACTGCGGCGCGAGGGCTGCGCGGGAGCTACGCTGGCCCGGACCGAGGTAGGCAGCGGCCGCCGATCCTCAGTCCCTCGGTCCCTCCCTCGCTCCTGCGAGCCGTCCCCTCCGGTCGCCGGCGCGGGCAGGGCGGGGCGTGCGCCGGCCCGGGGTCCCGCCCGGCGCGGCCGTCGTGGGGCCGGAGGCGGGCTCCCGGCGCGGGTCGGGGGACGCGCTTGGAGGGCAAGTGGGAGCCCAGCGCGGAGTTGCGGAGAACTCCGCCCCGGGCTGGACAGCGCCAGGAGCCCCTAGTCTCCTGCCCCTGCAGGGCACCGGCCGGTCTCAGCCAGGGCGTGGCGGGAGCGCACTCAGTAGGCGGGCGCGGGCACCGGCTGGCAGGTCCGCTGCCCCGGGCCTGGCTTGGGGGAGGGGGCCGGGAATTCTGAGGAGCTGGGGCTGCGCAGTTGGAAGTTTCCATTTGCTTGTCTGCATTCTGGGCCCCGTGGTGGCATCTCATGCCCTTGCTGTTTGGAGAGGAACTGGGCCGTGAGCTCAGCATTTGAGGGGAAATGGCCAGGGCCAGGGCCACATGCCTCCTCTGCAACATGGGCAAGGGTCATTTGAAGGACCGTGCTCTCTTTGCCCCAGGCCCTTCCAGCAAGGCCTGGGGCTGGTGCAGCTGGTTCTGGCCTGGTGTGTGAGTGGAGGGGGCTCCTCCTGCCTAGGGAGGGGCACGCAGCAGGCCCTTGCCCCCTGCATCCCTGGCTGTTTCGAGTGCTGGAACTGGTGGATATTTACAGGGGGCTGCCTGCCTTTTGGGAGCTGCCTGGGGGCTGAGATGTGTGGTGACTGGGGTACCCTCTTTCTCTGCTTAGAGCTGTGAGCCCCATCTGGTTCACCCTCCCCACCTCTGTCATTCTTCTCCCACCCTCTGGAGCAAGAGAAGGGCCCAGATGGCCACCTGGCCCAGGAGCCCAGGATGTAGAGTCAGGTTGGCATGCAGGGAAACCTCACAAAGGCAGTGGTCTATTCTGCCCCTCAGGGGTCTCCCACCTCCCTCTGGCCACAGTCTTGCCCGTCCCAGCCTAGTCTGGGTCTAGGCCCTTCCCTACCCAGACAGGAGGCCCAGAGGGCAAAGCAGCAGCTCCTGTTGTGAGAAGAGAACCAGGGAGTCGGAAGACAGCAGGTCTTGACTTCTGAACCATAGGCAGGCTGCAGGCCCCTCGGAGACTCAGTTTCCCCATCTGTAGAATGACACCATGATTTTAGTGACTTCTGAGGGCACTTCCCTCCCTGACATCCAGGGACACTTTGCATTGGAACCTCAGGACCCCAGACCAGAATAGGAGGAGGGGCTCCAGAGTGGGAAGAAGTGGAGGACTCGGCTCGGGGCACGTGAGTGGGTTCTCTGCCCATCTGGCCTTTCTTTATTCTTGTGGACATGGGTCACATGACCCAGCAGCCCTCTGGGCTGTCATGGGCCTGGGTAGGGGATGGCAGCTGAGCCAGCAGGCCCTGCCCCTGGGAAGGGAGTGAACAGTGGAGACCTGCAGGCTGACATCCTCCCAGGGCAGCTGTGGACGCTTGTACATGGATCCTTGGTTTGGGAGCACAAGCAGGTGCCCCAGGTATGCCATGGGGGCCTGAAAGCCAGCCAGCAAGTTTGTTTTTCCCTGGGAAACATCCTCGAACTGCCAGCCTGATGGCTCCCGTCCACCTGGCAAATCGTGGAAATGGAACAGTTCACACAGAGCAGAGGGGTTTTTTGGTGTAACTTAGCAACCGCAGGCAGAGGAGGAGGAGGGAGAAATACTGGCACCATCAGCATTTGTGTTGGGCAGGCCTGAGCAAGCCAGGGGCTAGTGGGCTCAGGCTGAGGTGGGGGCGGAACCCCAGCACAAGTGGCCCCCCCCACCCCCCCCCGCCTCCGGGCAGTGGGAGGGGCCTGGGCCCACCTCCACCTGGCCAGGTGAGGATCAGACCCACTAGTTCCTCTCCTTGGTCCTCCAGAGAGCAGTTGGAGGCTGGGATGCTCAGGTGTGGCCTGGGAGCCCCTGAGCACACCCATCTCTTCAACTGTAGAATAACGGGCCGATGGACAGGATTGGAATAGCTTTGGTTGATCTTAGGTTTTTAGCCACAGAACCCTGTTCTCAAGCTACATGTTTCACAAAAGCCAAATCTGTCAAACAGGCCAAGTGAAGGTACAAGGCTAGGAGCAGGGGCCACTGCGCTCGGAGTTGGGGTACTGGGGCCGGCTGGTGTAGGATGTGCATCTCTGCATGACCCCACCCCAGAAGAGGGCCCCCTGGGATCTCCAGAGGGGCTGCTGGGAGTGGGTCCCAGGATCATGGTGGGCGAGAAGGACAGAGATGCAGATCACGGCCTGTCCAGGTGGCCGTGACTCAGTGTGGCTCCCAGTCCTGGCCCGTCCCTCCTGCTGCCCCCTGCTGGGTCTCCTCCTCCCCCCACCCCGCTGTCTCTCTTGAGGCCATCTGCTTCAGCTCTGGTCCGCTCTGGCTGTTTTTCTCTTAAAGCTTCCAAATGCTGAGCAGAAATCTGCCTCCTGTAACTCCCACCCGCTCCAGGCTGCCTCTCCGTTCCTTTGCCCTCGCCTGCCCACCTCCCTCCTGCGGATGAGTGTTTACTTAGCAACATCTTCCCGGCAGAATCTGAAGAGAGAGGCAGGGAGGAAGGGAGGGATGCCCATCATCACGGGTTGCTGAAGTGGCAGGGAAGCTGCCAGGCCTGTGGTCGTGGGGGGGAAGGGCCTGTGACAGCCACTAGTCACCTGTCAGGGCCCCTGACCCATGGGGCTCTGGGGAGGACACTCTGCCCTCTTTTCAGAGTGCATGCCCCTCACCTCTTTCTGGGCACATAGCCTGGTGCTGTGGGTGTGTGTCAGAGAGTTGACATGAGGATGCCCGGGCCTGGCACAGAGTGGGCTGGCCACTATGGATCCATTCAAATTGTCCCTGTACTGGGGACACCGGGTCCCAGCCACCCTGAAGCAGGGCTTGGGAGGCTCCGCAGACGTCAGCCTGGCAGTGGTGTGGCGGGAACCACAGTAGGGAAAGCTGGAAAACCCTGCTGCATCCTGGCCTGCTCAGATTGCGTGAGTGGGGAGGGACAGGAGGCATGGAGGAGCGGGGCTCCCCAGGGCGGGTAGGGCTGTGGGAATTTGCCTCCTGCCAGACGGGCCTCAGGCCCTGTCAAGAGAGGCTTGTGAGAGGTGTCTGGCCAAGAGTATGAAAGTGTTAGGATCCACACGGAGGCCGGCAGGGGCCAGGGCGGGGCGAGGGTGTGAGTGCTGCCTGTCCTTGTCCCTGCCTGAGGGTCGACAGTCAGATGGCTTCAGGTGTCTGAATGCCCCCAGCTGCAAAAGCATTTCCTAAGAACCACAGAGGTGCTTTTGAGCATGATTCGGGGCAACACCCAGTGGTCCTGCCCTGGGAAGCTTCTCCCCACCTCACTTAATTGAAGGAAAGCTCCTGAGGGTCAGTGCAGTGATGCCAGGACGTGGACACAGCACAGGAGAAAAGAGCCTCTCAGCCTCCTCGCCACCATGAGCACCTACACTGGACCGGAGACAGGCTGCGGGCCTGTGCTGCTCAGGGTGGCAGCAGGAGCTCGGAGCCTGCTGTGTCCCTTCTGAACGGGCTGTGGGCTTCTCTGTGTGCCTGGTGAGTTTAGGGAGGAGAGGCCTGAGGCTCTGCCTGGTGTTCTTCAGAGGCTCTTCAGAGGAGAGCACCCCATTTCACACACGTGGTGAGCACCCAGAGCAGGGAGCCAGCCCCAGGGGCACGGAGCTGGCATGCAGGGAGCTCTTAGTTCCATTTGTCCAGTTCCTGCGTCACCTCCCCACAGGTGAGGTCTTGCAGCCCGAGCTGACAGGCAATGGCCGCAG
The DNA here is from genome assembly GCF_041296265.1 of Equus caballus. Taxonomy (NCBI): domain Eukaryota; kingdom Metazoa; phylum Chordata; class Mammalia; order Perissodactyla; family Equidae; genus Equus; species Equus caballus. The sequence goes on from NC_091684.1 coordinate 82,561,651, forward strand.
AGGTGAAGCTGCTTGAATACAACTTCTCCCAGCTTCAACGCCATAAACCTTTCCCAGCTGGCTCCCCCTCCGGCTGTTTTCCACCCTCTCCTCCCCTGTGCAGGCTGACTTTGAAGCTGTGTTCTCTGCTTGCTCACTCCACATCCTCACTTCCCACTCTCTCGCAGCCCACTCCAATCTGGCACGCCCCCTTACTCCAGCAAACAGGCTTCAGAGGCCCAAGGACATCTCTGGCCCAACAGGCGTTCACTGCCTCTGCTCCCGGGCATTCATCCCCTGGGCTCTGCAAGCCTGTCCCTGGGCCTCCATGTCCTCTGGCCTTCCTGCAGACCTTCCTGCTGGCTCCTTTCCTGGGGCACTAGTGTCCCTGTTTCTCAGGACCTGGACCCAAAGCCTGTCCTCCCCAAACATGGCTTCCATTCCGTCCTCGGTGCTGGTCCCGTCCCAACTCATATCAGCCCAGCCTGTCCCCTGGGTTCTGGCAGCATTTGAGCCTGTGTGTGCTGGATTTCTCCCAGGTGACCACAGGCAGCCTGTCCATGTCATCGTGCCCGGAACCTTGCCTGCCCCAGGCTCCCCATCTGAGCAGTGGGACAGCCAGGGTCGTGCCTCTGCCAGGTCGGCCCTCGCACTGATGGAGTTGTCAGTCAGTCTGGTCCACCCACCGTAGACCTCTCTCCCACCCGCTCCACCTCTCCCTGCCGCAGGTCCAGCTGCCCTCCCCTAGCCTGGACAACTGCAGTGGTCTCTTCTCCTGCGATCCCTTCCCCACACCACAGCCAGGGGACCTTTTTAACCTTCTCTTTGTAAAAATGCCTGGAGACTCCTCCCCTGCAGGATTCCCTCTCCCCACCTGGTCAGCTCCCAGCCTTCCGTGGGGGTGCTTTCCTGCACAGGCGTGCTGTGCCGGGCGCCCTGGGCCTCTGCAGCATGCTGACCCTGTGGAACTGTCTGTGATCCTTTGGAGCTGAGTCTGCACTTAGGCTGTTGGCCCCAATTGGACCCCCTGCTCTGAGATGGTGGCTGTGCTGGTGGACTCAGCACGCGTTCGTGAGATGTGTGTGAAAGTCTGTGAGCTGCTGTGTGTGGCAGGGCAGAGAGGTGCAGATCTGTGTTGGAGAACGTGTGCGGGGGGCACCTGGCCTGGGCCACGCTGCTGTCCCCCTTTAGGGAGAGGAGAGGGGAGCAGACTCACAAGCTCTGGGACAGCAAGGGGGGGGTCTCTGGGGACCTGGACCTGTTCAGGGAGGAGGAGTGGGGTGGGGCTGGGAGGCCAGGCCTCTGCCTGTTGTCACCACCACTTCCGTTTCTCCAAGTGTCACCCTCAGACTCTACCTTGAAGAGAGAGTTCTCCCTGGATCCGGTTGCCATGGCAATGCTGTTAACAAAGAGTAGCTTCCATGGAGGAGGCTGGCTCACCCAGAAGCTGAAGGGGCTGAGAGAAGGTGTACATTCTGATGGGTTTATTAGCGGAGACTGATTCCACCCCCACCAAGGCTGCTCCAATCCCATGGGCCCTTCCCCCGACCCACTCTGCCTGTGGGGCTCTCTGGGCCTCTGGTACCCAGACCCTCCCAATGTGAATGTCAAAAGCCTGGATTCCATCTGGGTGTGGCCTGGATCCCAGCTACAGCTGGGTCACCAGGACAGGTCCAGAGAGGCCTCAGACTTGGGGTGTGGGGGGATGTGCCCAGCCCTGGCACCAGGCACTTCCCAGAGTGAGGAGACCCATTTTGTCGCTGTAGAAACCCAGGCTCACAAGCCCAGACTTCTGCCTGGGACTCCCCTGAAGACTGGTTTTGTGCCCAAGCCCTTTCTGGCTGTGAACTCTGAACCAGCCCTCCCTGGGTTCCTCCTCTGAGGTCTTGACTAAATGAGGGAGTAACATGCAGCACTGGGTGACAGCCTGGAGCTCGGCAGCCCTAGCCATGCTGACTGGGAGGGTTGGCTCTGGTTGCAGGGACCCGGGTTTCTGCCCTCAGAGCTGGGAGAGGGAAGAAGGGCAGGAAGCTGGGCACATGGACCAGCTGGGGATTAGGGTTGGATGAGGTTGGATGCTCACACAGAAGGAGCTCGCAGAGTTCTTTGGGGAGCCTCCACAGCTTTCATGAGTTAATCACTCAGAGTTGGCAGGAGACTGCTGTCGATTATTCATTTTATTATTGTTATTAGTAGTGGGTGGCCCCTGCTGGGCAGATGAGGCCAGGAGTAGGAGACATCAAGGCTGCCCTTGGGAGAGGGAGAGCCCATGTCCTGTCCACACTGCCCATCGCAGGCCAGGGCCCGTCCCTCTCAGCCCACCATGGGAAGGGGCCTCCCATGCCATGCGCCCTCCCTTCTCTGGCCTGGGAGCCCAGCTCACCCCCACTAAGGGGAGCGTGTCTGACTGCATCTCTGTGAGTGCTCGCTGCTGTGAGTGACTTGTGAGCACCTGGGCTCTGGGTCCCTCATGGCTGGGTCAGCAAACGAGGGTTCTCAAGGACATGGGAGGGAGGGTTGACAGTGAGCAGGCCTGGCCAGGGGCTGAGCTGTTGTTCCTCTGGGAAAGGCCAGAGCAACCAGAACCCCTTCCAAGAGTAAGCGGCCCACATGGGCGGGGCCTGGGCGGGAGCCGCCCACAACCTGTGCGTTACCCCGGACCACGCCCCCGACGCCAGAGCCGCTAAGCAGCTCAGGGCGCAGGCAGAGCCCTGGGAACGCTCCTGGAAACTGCCTGCAGACTGGCCGTAGAAACACCTGAAGAGCTATCACAGAAACACTGTGACTCAGATCATGTCTTCTCTCTACAGTGCAGTTCTGACAGAAATTAATAACAAAACATAACTCTAAAAAGTCTAATATTTGGAAAATTTAAAACACGTATAAATATTTAGTGGATCAAAGAAGAAATCATAGTAGAAAAATGATAATGGAATTAAATGATAAACATATAATGAAGGATACTTGTGGGACACCATCGTAGTGGCACTGCAAATGTGTCACCAGCTGACCCTGTCTGGAGAGCCGACGTTCTTTGAGAAGCCATGTCCAGGTGCCTCCTCCTTGGCCCTGGAAATGGGAAAAGGGCCAGGAAGTGGGTGCCTTGGACGAGTTAGAGGCAGAGGCCAGGCTTGCCCTGAATTGCAGGGGTGCCTGAGGGCGGTATGGAGTCCCCTGGCTTCTCCTTGCAGGATCAGACCAGGCCGGGTCTGAAGGAGTTGCCCTGCTCATGATCTTGCAGAGCCCAGGGGCTTTAAGGAATGTTCTCTGGGCAAGGTGGCCACCAGGGTGTGGCTCCAAGTCAGAGCCATTCACAGCCCTGGAGGGGAGGATGCCAGGCATGTCCAGAGGTTGGGCTGAGACTTTGAAGAGCTATTGTTATGTGAGGTGACTGGGGCACTGTTAGAGGAAGAAAAGGGAGGGGATTTCCACTGAAGGACCAATGTGAGGGAAGGGCCGAGCTGGCAGAGTGGAGAGAGGAAAGAACGGCAGGCAGTGCAGTGGAGGCCAGAGCCCTCAGACCCCCGTCCGTGCTCAGGACCTTGTTTTGCTGGGTGTGTGCATGGCCCTTGTGTGTGTGTGTGTGTGTGTGTGTGTACATTCACACGCCAGCTTCAGGGAGGGGTCCCTGACCAGCCTTCTGTCCCAAGGACTCTGCTGTGCATTTCACTAATACGTGACTTCATTTAATGCTCCAAACATTTTTTTTAAAGATTGGCACCTGAGCTAACATCTGTTGTCAATCTTTTTTTTTTCTCTTTCTTTATTCTTCTTCTTCCCAAAGCTCCCCAGTACGTAGTTGTACATTCTACTTGTGAGTGTCTCTGGTTGTGCTATGTGGGACGCTGCCTCAGCATGGCCTGATGAGCCGTGCCATGTCCGTGCCCAGGATCTGAGTGGAGTGTGTGAACTTAACCACTTGGCCATGGACTGGCCCCCCCAACTTTTTTTTAATGCTGGCATCATTATACCAGTCTTGCTGATGAGCCTTATGGGTCCGGAGAGGGGGCAGAGGCAGAATTTGAACCCAGGTCTCTCCTCTGTGTGAAGGGGCACTTTGGAGAATGGGTGACATGTTTCTTTGGTGTCTTCCTTCATCCTCATGTGCCCTTCCTGCTGCCCCCTCCCTGTGTCTGGGCCCTGAGCTGGCACTCGCTCCTTTTCCTGCCTTTGACTGTGACTTCCCCCTGTCCCCAGTGCTTCCCTGAACTCACTCTGGCACCTCAGGTCTCAGCTTGGACAGGTGTCCTGGCAGGAAGCTTCTCCACCTTCTGGGGCTGTTGGGATACCCTTCCTCTGGGCTGTAGAGCACCAGGGACTTGTGATGGCAGGAACTAGTGTGTCCTGTGTGCCAGGTGCTCTTCTAAGCACTTTGCCTGCACCCACTCATCTCATCTACTTCTTTGAAGGGATGGCTTAGGTCAGATTCCCCAGATGCAGAGCCTGAGACAGGGATTCTGATGCAGGGGGTGTAGAGGGTGTGCTCTCAAGAGTCAACTGTGAGGGGGTGAGCAAGCAGGGTATGGAAGGGGAGGAGGCTGGACAGGGGGCACTTTCAGGCCAAGTCTCACCTCAGCCTGGCCAGTGGGAACTCTGGAGTGTAGACTACTTGTCTTGCTGTGAGGCAGCGAGTTGGGCTCTGGCCCCCTGTGCTGGTCAGCTGTTAGTTGCTGGCCCTTTCAGTCCTCTGGAGAAGGTTTCAGGTGTGAATGACACACATGCCCCAGGCCGGTGGGGGGTGCCTAGAAATCTGGGTGGGCCCCAGCAGCATGGCCCCAAGTGCCAGTGTTACCAGTGCCGCCTGCCTTCCCAGCGGCCCCTCAGCTAGTCCGTCAGGGGCTGGGACGCAACCTCAGGTTCGGCCTGCTTCCGCGGTGGTGGCCTGTGGCCTGGCTCACATAGCACTGGCCTCCTTGCCGTGATGTCTCATCTTCCCAATGTGCATCTGCATGTGTCCAGGTCTTCTGGTCTGTGCTGTTCGCTGCTGGGCACCAGGACTGAGTGCTCTGCTGGCACACCGAGGGCCTCTGTCAGTTTGTCCAGAGGACTGACTGACAGTCACAGTTGTCCGCTCTGGGCTCAATGGCAGGAGGCGGGGTATGCCAGGGATGGGAGAGGGAGAGCCCACCAGACTTGAGAGAGGGTCCCAGCCCTGGGTCAGCAAGGGTGGTGTAGGGTGAGGAGCCCTGGCCTGCACTCCAGCCCCAGCCACTGTCTCATCATCCACCCCCAGTTGTCCTGCCCAGGCCTGGTCAGCTCCCTGGAGTCCCCACACAGGCATGGCCCACAGCAAGGGGGCCTATGAGCTTTTCCTGGCTTCTTGCAGCCTGGCTCAGGGGTGACAGCATACATTTCTGGCCTGGAGAGACCACCAGGTGTGGAGAGGCTGAGCCGAATGGGCGGACAGTAAGAGTCAGCGTGGGTGTGGCTGGCACAGAGATGGGCTGTGGGCCTGGCCCAGGAGAGTACCTGGTCCAGCAGCCCTGCTGGCTCAGTAGCCCACCCACACCTGTCAGCCCCTCTGGGGCTCCCTGCCATCTGCACACTTGGCCTGCCCAAACCAAGCTGCTCTTCTTCTTTCTAACCCCACGCCACTCCTTATCATGCTCTCCTTGCCTCCCCCTCGCACACTTTGAACTTTTCTTCCTCTGTGCTCCAAATGGTCCTCCTATCTCCCAGGAATGGTCCATGAGGGCCCTAAACCCCCTCAGGAGCTTCCCGCCTTGGTGGGGACAGTTACAGGGGTCTCTCCAGGGCCTTGGACATCACTGAGGTGCAGCGTGATGAGTTTATAAACCGCAGTGGGGACCAGTTCTGTTCTCCAACTGGATTTACTTTTTTAAAGATGTTATTTTTTTCCTTTTTCTCCCTAAAGCCCCCCAGTGCATAGTTGTATATTCTTCATTGTGGGTCCTTCTAGTTGTGGCATGTGGGACGCTGCCTCAGTGTGGTTTGATGAGCAGTGCCTTGTCCGCGTCCAGGATTCGAACCAACGAAAGACTGGGCCTCCTGCAGCGGAGTGCGTGAACTTAACCACTCGGCTACAGGGCCAGCCCCTGGATTTACTCTTTTAGATACAAAATTATAAGTCAGTCCATTTGCACAGTCCTCTCTGGACCTGTACAAGTCTGCAGGGCTGTGGTAAAATGTGTCTCCATCAGTGCCTCAGCCACCGGGCCCCCTGGAGCACCCTTGGGTGGAAGGCCCTCCCCGCAGCACCCGGCCCCTGGCCTGAGAGGACAGGGCGCCTGTCACTGTGGTGGGAGGGGCCTGGCATGAGAGCAGCCTGATAGTGAGTGGACGTGGCTGGCCAGGCTCCAAAGTGCTTCCTGGGATGCCGGGAAGGATCACTCCAGTTTTCATGGATCAGCAGCGTTTTCCATGGAAAGTTCTGGGGGAACTGGCATGTGATGCTGCCCTACACCCCGAGGTTCTAGATGCTGGAGGACCAGGGGTCCCCTCTAAGGACAGGAGCTAGGGCTGGGAGGATGGAGACTGATCCATTGGAAGTTCCAGAAAAGGTCACTCCTTTTTTACTCAAGGTCACATGGCTAAGAGGTTTCAGAGTCAGAACTGGAGTCCAAGCCCCCCTGCCTCTCAAACACAACGTATAATGAGGTCAAGGCGGGGGCGTGAGCCCCCTCCCACTGAAGGACCTGTGGCCCTGTGAGGTGGAGGAAGAGCGAGTCTGCGGAGGGCGATGGCCTGTTAGCCTAACCTGCCCATCCGCACTTCCTCTGGCCACCTTCTCCTGACTAGGCTCAGCTCAGACCCGCCTCTGTGACCTGACCCCAGCACTGTGTGGCCCTGGTCTTGCCCCAGGAAATGCACTCTGCACCTCTGGTATCAGACATAGTGTGGAAAGTGGCTTTGTGGGCTGTCCGCTTGTGGAGCTGAGGGCAGTGGGCACCAGGTTGGCCATGAGGACGAGGGTGGGGCAGGCGCAGGGAGAGCCATGCCTGATTCCTGACCCTGCTTCTCCCCCTGCCTCACCAGGAAGGTGTCCTCACCCTGCCCCTGCCTCACCTCAGGCCTCCTAACAGGGCAGGCTCGTTTGGCAGTGCCAGCAGTGGGCGTCCCCACCCGTGAATCCCCCACCTCAGTGTTAGACACCCCTAGACTCACCTCCCAGATGATGCTGAGTTGAATTAAACTGAACCACGCCTCAGTTTCCCCATCTTTCAGTGGTGGGTTGACTAGAGCAGGGTTTCCAGAGCCCTGGGTCTCTGGGTGGCCAGAGGCAGGCAAGGCCTCTCTGAGAGTGCTCCCATGCATGCCCACCGACTTGCCCTGTCTCACCCCTAGCAGCTCTGAGCTCACCTGTGGTGTGCGGCTTTCATCGAGAGTCAGAAATGTTCTCCCACTATAAGCTCCAGAAACCTCTGAGCCTCTGCAGCTCTGATGTTGGAGGCCCTCTTATCCTGGCCAGGCCCGCTGCCCTCTCATGAGGGACCTCTCTGCCCTCCCCAGGCTGCAGCCATGTGCCTTGGCCAGCAGTGCTGACTGCCTGGTCTGCCATGCCCTGGACGGTGGGAGGAGGGTGGCTGTGGCCCCATAAGTCTGTCAGTCCCAACTGGAGCACACCTTTTTCCAGGCCAGCAGGGATGGCCAGAGCCAGGCCCATGTGTCCTCCTATGGGAACCCAGTGAGGAGGAACCTGGGCTGCAATCAGACATTTTATTGCAGGGATAAAAATGATCAACATTGACTAATGCAACAGACACCAGGGCTGGCATTGGAGGATGGGAATGTGTATGCCCCAGGTCTCCTTCAGAATGGGGAGGACGCAGTGGACTCTGGAGCCTGTCATTGCTTAAGTGCTCTGTCACTTACTGCCAGGGCAAGAGAGGTGGGGAGGCCCAGGCAGAAGAATGTTGCCTCATAGGACACTGGTGCTGGACAGGCCTGCAGGCCAAATAGGACAGAAGTGGGGACTGAGGTGTGGAGGAGGGTGGGGGCCCAGGTGCCTGCGGCGTGAGGTGGATGTGGAGGGACACTTAGACACAAGTGGGTCCAAGGTGGGCATGGAAGTTGTCACCCGTGTATTGGCAAGGCTCCAAGGGGCTAAGAACCGTGCCTGAGCCCAGATGGCCAAGAAGTGTCCAGTTCAGGGTGTGGACCCAGATCTGCCCCTCCTCACTACATCACTGCGACCTCTGGACCACATGGGACCCACGTTCAGAGATGTCTGATCATCACCCCATTCCCTAAGGTGCGGGTGGAGAACCTGCATGCCAGGCCCCGTCCACTCTCTGGGACTAAAGACAAAATCCGAAAATAGATAGAAAATGAACGTAACAGGTAATTAGAAAGTGACTGGGGGAAGGAGGGAGGAGTGCTAGGGGCTTCTATTTAGCTGGAGGGACTTGGGCAGCCCCACTGGGCAGGCGGAGCTTGAGCCAGGCCCTGAAGGAGGGAAGGAGAAGGAAGCTGCGGGGGCATCTGGAGGCAGGGGGCTCCCCGCAGAGGGAAGAGCTAGTTCCATGCCCCAAGAAGGACACGTGCTGGCGTGCCCAGGAACTCCAAGAAAGCCAGGGGACATGGGCCAGGGCAGGCATCAACTGTGGGCCATTGATTATGTGTCACTTGGGGTGAGCCAGTGGACTTGTGACTTGACTGGGGTCTCATGCCACTGCCATGGTTCGTCCGTGTCCATGTGTGGATGGCTCTGACAGCAGGGCACCTGATCAACCACACCAGCTATGTTCTCAGTCTCAACCTGGACAGCACTGTGCCTCCTCCAGGAGAGAGCCTGTGGGGTCTGTTTGGAGGAACCAGCCGAGATTGATGGAATTGCACTGAGTTTGGGGTCTCCTGGGAAGCTGAGAGAGACATGACCTGTGTGTGGCCATGTGGGCGGGGACTCTGAAAGGGCCACTGTGGGTGACCTGCTGCACCTCACCTTCTTTTTCCCCCTCCTCCCTTTTGCTCTCCCCCAGCTCTTTCCCTGGGAATCCTGCTAACCTCCTCAGAGGAAAACCCTGCCCCCTCCTTAATTTACAAATCCCGGTGTTGTCTTTATTTTAATAGCATTCAAAAAGTAAGAAGGGTCCACGTGGAGCTTGGGTCTCCTCCCATCCCTGGCTGGCTCTCGGCTCCTCTCGGTGCCAGAGGCCCTGTTGTTACCTGTTTCCTGAGCATCCTCCTGACATTTCTGGTCCATACATGCGTGCAGTGTGTTATTCCTTGTTACGCACGTGGCAGCAACGTGTCATGGGCCATGGCCTTGCTTTGCTTCTCTCACTTCGCAGAGCACCTTGGATTCCCTATCTCTGTGTGCATAGAGTGGCCTAGCTGTCTTTAACACCTGCGTGGTCATCCACTGATGGATGTACCACAACTCATTCATCCAGGTGCTGAAAGGTGGCCATTCAGACTCTGTCCATTCCCCTTTTATGAGCAGTGCTGGAGCCAGCATCCTTGCACATGTATCATTTTGCACGTGTGAGCATATTTGTAGGATAGGTCCCTAGGAGGAGAATTGCAGGGTGAAATGGAGATGCATTTGTAATTTTGATAGATTTTGCCAAAATGTCCTCCACACCTATACTAATTTATACTCCTGTTGGTGACACACGTGAGCACCTGTTTCTCTTCCCCCTTGTCTTTGCCAATCTGATAGGTGAGAAATGATATCTCGTTGCAATTTTAGTTAGCATTTCTCTTAGTATGGATGACACTGAGTATCTTTTCATATGTATAAGATCCACATGTATTCTCTTTTTAGTGAACTGGTGTTTGAATTCTTAACACAGTATTTTTGTTAGATTGATGGTATTTTTCTTATTGATTCATAGCAGCTCTCTACACAGTAAGGAAACCGACACTTTGGAATATGAGTGGCAGATCTTTTCCCCAATTTATTGTGTTTTCATTTTGTTTGTTATTTTTTTTTTTTTAAAGATTTTATTTTTTCCTTTTTCTCCCCAAAGCCCCCCCGGTACATAGTTGTATATTCTTCGTTGTGGGTCCTTCTAGTTGTGGTATGTGGGACGCCGCCTCAGCGTGGTTTGATGAGCAGTGTCATGTCCGCGCCCAGGATTCGAACCAACGAAACACTGGGCCGCCTGCAGCGGAGCGCACGAACTTAACCACTTGGCCACGGGGCCAGCCCCTGTTTGTTATGATTTTTGCCATGAAGAATTTTAAAAATTTATGTAGCCGGAACCATAATTTTTTTTTTTTTTAAATAGTTATTCTTTTTTTTTTTTTAAGATTTTATTTTTTCCTTTTTCTCCCCAAAGCCCCCCAGTACATAGTTGTAGATTCTTCGTTGTGGGTCCTTCTAGTTGTGGCATGTGGGACGCTGCCTCAGCGTGGTTTGATGAGCAGTGCCATGTCCGTGCCCAGGATTCGAACCAACGAAACACTGGGCCGCCTGCAGCGGAGCGCACAGACTTAACCACTCGGCCACGGGGCCAGCCCCTGGAACCATAATTTTTTTTATGGTTTTGTAACATATATATTAGGTTCGAACTCTGTGAAATTACTGAAATTATAGAAAGTAGGCAAAAATGTTCCCTACCTGTAATTTCATGGGATTCAAACTAACAGAAAGGCCTGCTCTACTTTGAAACTATTAAATTCTCATGTGTTCGCCTGGGTTTATGGTTTCATTTTTCAATGTGAATATTTGATCCATCTGGTAGGACTCCAACTTAATTTTTTTCCAGATGGTCACCCATTTGTCCAACACCACTTATTAAATAATTACCTTTTCTTCACTAATTTGAACTATCACCGTTATCCTGTACTAAGCTGCCATTTTTGTTTGGGGTTATTTCTAGACTTTCTTGTTTGCTTCATTGCTCTGACTGTATATTCACGTGCTGATACCATGTTTCAAAATTTTTTTTTTTTTGAGGAAGATTAGCCCTGAGCTAACTTCTGCCAATCCTCCTCTTTTTGCTGAGAAAGACTGGCCCTGAGCTAACATCCGTGCTCATCTTCCTCTACTTTATATGTGGGACACCTACCACAGCATGACTTTGCCAAGCGGTGCCATGTCTGCACCTGGGATCCGAACTGGGGAACCCTGGGCCGCCAAAGCAGAACGTGTGAACTTAACTACTGCGCCACAGGGTCGGCCCCCATGTTTCAGATTTAACTTTTATTATGAAAACTTTCAAATGCACTGAAAGGCAGAGAGAATAGAATATGAACCTCCATATCCCCATTACCCAGATTCAACCGTTAAGATTTTGCCAGCCTGCTTCACGTACACATTTTTCTTTCTCCCTTCCTCCCTCCCTTCCTTCCTCTTTCTTTTCCTTTCCTCTTATTCTTTTCCTTTTTGAGAAGTATTTAAGTCAACTCCCTGCCCTTGATAATTTGCCCCAGTATACTCCAGTGTGGATCTCTAAAAAAACAAGGCCATTTTCTAACAAAACCATGTGGTCATTATCACACTTAACAAAATTAACAGCAATTCCTTGCCATCATCTAACACCCAGTACATATTTGATTTTCCTTAATTGTCTTGAAAATGCCTTTTTGCAGTTGGCTTGTAAAATTGGTAACCAAATTAAATCCATGTGTGGCATTTCGTTTTTATTTTTCTTTAGCCTCTTTAATCTAAAGCAGCACCCCCCCCCCCACCTTTTTTAAAGCCATTGGCTTGTAGCAGAAACTTGGTGAGTTGTCTGTAGAATGTCCTATTTTCGAGACTTGTCTGCCTCCTCACAGTGTCATTCAACTACTTCCTACGCTCCTAGTATTTTCTCTAAACTGGAGTTTAGCTCAACGACTTCCTTTTACAGAGGTTGAGGTTGTTTTGGCAAGAATGCTTCATGGTGCTGCCCTGTACTTTGCAGGAGCCTATCGTGTCAGGTCTGGCTGCAGTGGGTGTGAACGTGGGGGCAATGGGCCCTCGTTCCCTGGCGTCCATTTGGGGTCCTTCTGATGTTTTCAACCATTGACCACTGTCTGAGTCAAGGATCACATCAAAGTACCTTTCTAATTGTTCCTTCTGAATGCATTTGTGGAATTCTTCCATAAAGAACATTTCTTCCTCAACCAGGGCTATTTGGTTTCCCCAAAATCATTTCATTAAATAAAGCAGGATAAGTGCTAAATTCTTTCCTTTGCCAACATGTGGTTCCAACTCATCCTTGCAATTTGCGCTGTCTCCATAACTCACCACCCTTGCCTGACCACACTCCTTTCATCACGTTGCCTTTACCATCTTTTTTCAGGCACATCCCTATGTTTACTGAAGTATTCCTCTGTCTGGTAGGACTTAGCATGCCTTGTTAACTGTGCTGCTAATTACTATGGTTGTCACTGAGGCTCACTGTTTCCTAGTTGTGATGTCCCACCTATGGGGGTGGTTGGGCCAACCTGGTTTTCCCATCATTTCTCATGTGTTGAGGGGTGACCTTACCGCAGGTGAGGTTTTCCCCCCAGGATGCTAGATCTTGTAGCAGAAATGCCTGCACATTTGGGAGGTTGATGAAGAGCATGCTTGGAGGGAGGCCCACCTGGGAGGTGGGGAGAAGTGCATCCCAGCCGCCTTGCCCTCTCTCCATCCATGGATATGAGCCATCTGTGCATTAGGAAAGGGTGGGAGGGGAAGCTGAAGAGTCCTAAAGGGCTCACCATGTCGAAACCAAAGAGGTGCCATTGCACGGTTGAGAACATTAGGGAACGACGGACAAGTGGCACCCTCATGACATGGCAGAGTTCCCAGCTGGAGGAGACGCTGGACCCAGAGCATTGGGGGTGGTGGGGCACACATAGGAGCTGGCTATTCACCCTGAAGGGCCTCAGGAGGTGAGGACGTGTGACGAAGAAGGGCTTCCGGAGCCGATCCAGTGCAGCCCTTCGGGGCCCAGACCTGGGCCTGCGGGAAGGCGGGGCCAGCCCAGAAGATCCCTGGGCAGAGGACCCCAGCCCCGTGACCCACCACATCCGCGCTGACTTTTGGGGATCTGAGCTCTGCCCCTGTGTTGCTGTGCCTACCTTCAGGGTGTGATGAAGACCCTGCCGGTGGGTTGATGCCTGTATGGATCATGGGCAGTGGGTCTCTGACTCCATTGTCCAGAAGAACCCGCTAGGAGTCGAATCCACACCGTGGAGCCGTCCTGCCCATCTCTTGCCTAGAGGCCTCTCCAGCCCGGCCTTGCTCCAGCGCAGCTCCTGGCTCCAGGCGGGGGCGCCGACAGCGAGGGTTTGGTGGTGCATGGACCCAGGGTTCCAAGTGTTCAAGCGGCCGGCCTGCTCTTCCCTCCGCTCTCGCAGAGCGTGCTCCTAGGTGGTGCCCGCCCCAGGCTCCTGGCTGAAGTTTGTTGAATGGAGTGAGCTGGCAGAAGCTGCCTCCCCAGATGACAGGGCTGTAGCCACCGAGGCAGAGAACTGGCGGCCGCCTGGCCTGCTGCACATCCGATTCTACGCGGTGCTGGGACGTCTGAGGCGTGCGACTAGTGACAGGGGCTCTGCTCGGTTGGGGGCCAGAGTCTCCCTTGAGATGAAGTGTTGAGGATATGGTTGGCAATGACAAGGGCCCAGAAGCAGGAGGAGGCGGCTTCCGTGAAGCTCCCAGGATCAATGTCCCCGTGTGTGGCGCGGTGCGGGGCGAGGGCCCAGCAAGGCCAAGGCTGCCGTCGTTGCGGCTGGGGTGCTCCTCCCAGCGGTGCGGCCTTCACCTTGAGCCACCCGCTTCCTAGCCCTGCCCAGCCTGTCAGCTCGGGCTGACCCGAGGCTGCCTCTGCCCACGGTGCCTCCTTGCCCCTGCTTCTCAGGCCCTCACCCAGCTGTGCTTTTAGATTAGTGGTTTTCAAAGTGCAGTCCCAGGACCAGCAGCATCCTGGTCCTTAGCCTCTGGGACCTTATTATAAATGCAGATTCCCAGGCCATGTGGGGGATCTCCTGAATCAGAAACTCTGGGGGAGGGGCTGCAGTGTGTTTTAATAAGCTCTTCAGGGTACTCTGAAGCCTGCTAAGGTCTGAGAACCACTTTTCAAGACCAAACATCCCAGCCCAGGAGTTCAGGCCTGGACAAGACTAAGATCCCTCTTGGTCCTGGAGCCTTCCCAGACCGCAGCCCGTAGTTCTGAGCCCACTGAGCTCTACTGAGCGCACACCTGCTCCCAGATGGGGACCCACCAGAACGTCGAGCCGCGCTGGCATCTGGAGGCTCCACACTCTGGGGCCTGGACATGTGTCTGACCTTCGAGGTCAACCCAAATGGGAGCTGCTCTTTTCATCCTGTTTGCTTTGGTCTCGGGAGAGCTGCCCAGTGGCATTTGGCTGACTCTCAGCATCAGTCATGGCGCAGAAATCATGGGGCAGAAATCTCCCCCAGACCCGGTGGGCTGCGCCCTTGGGCTGACCTTCGGGGCTGTGGTCTGTGCCTTTACCTAAAACCTTCTAGGGGAGGTTAGTCCCTGGCCCAGGGCCAGGACGTGCGAGCTCACTTCCCAGGCCACCCCTCCCGGTCACCCCCCCACACTCGGCTCAGACAATCACTCGGTGTCACTGGACTCGGTTACTCAGAGCACAGATGAATCAGACTTCCCGTAACTGGCATTCAGGAGCTCGGGAGCTTGGAAGGGTTTCCAGGACACTCGGGGGACTGACGTCTCTTGTTGGCATTCTCTCCCTGCCTGGGGCGAAACAGCATCCGTGTCAAGGAGCCGCTGCATTAGAGGGAGATAGTACCTGGCAGAGACCTTCTTTAAATGAATCATTTGACAAAGGATCCCTGACTGTGGGCAGGATGAGAGGGAAGGCCATCACTCTTTGGGGGCACTTTCATACAAGATATTTCATCCTCACAGAGCCCCTGAAACAGTGGTCTTCTCCAGTTCTACAGGAGCGAAAAGGAAGCTCAGAAAGGCTGAGAAACCCAACAAAAGTCACACAACAGTAAGAGTCAGAACTAGGACTCAGACGGTGTCTGGCTGTCCCCAGACCCCCCAGGCCGTCTCATCAGGCAAAACACAAGCCGTGGCCTCCAGTAGCAAGTGCACGACCTGGAGGTTGCCTCCCCCCAAAATACAGGGAGAAATATTTAGTCATTCGATAACAAGTTTAATTGATGTCTTTACCATGGGGTTTGCTGGAGCCGTAGTGTGTTCACGTGGTTTCTGAAGTTTTGGGAAGGGAACAGAGTGAGTTGAATCTCCACAGCCTCCTGGGGAGGAGGGACGGGTGCTCCTGGATTCCGTGTGAAGGGGGCCCTGGGCCAGGCAGCCCCAGAGGCAGCTGTGGGCCAGGGCTCCAGGAGTGGGGTTGAAGGGGCTGGGACCTGGCCCCTGACATGCTCTTCTTGTCTGCCCGCAGGCCAGGCAGCCTGAGCACATGGTGCTGGACGTGCCTCAGCAGGGAAGGCATGTTCCGTGGTGTGGCCACAGAGACCTCAACCTGGCCACCCTCCTTCCACCCAGTGGAGGGCCAAGGCTGCAGCACACCTCGTGGATGGGGGCTCCTTGTGATGAGTAGACAGCCCTCTACAAGGTCCAGGGAGGTCACTGGGAGACTCTGTCCACCCCGAGGACCCAGGCTACAGTTCCTGGTTTCCTTTACCCTGCCCCAGGGCACAGCGGGGAGCCCTTCATTAAATGCATGGGGCAAATGAGGGGGAGAAACGTCCCTAGGCTGCCACCGAGAGAGCTCACAGCGTGTGGATCTCACACGCCCGGCCCCTGCCCACCCTGGCTGAGCCTCCAAGCTCCCATCCTTCTCAGGGTCCTGGGTAGAAGTGGGTGAAGGCCAAAGGTGGGGGGGACAGGAGTCCCTACCTTTCATAGCCCAGAGGAAGTCCCAGGTGGAGGACAGCACATTTAATGCTGCGAAACTGCGCTTCATTCATTTACCCATGAGGCGGTGCTTGCTGTCTCGGGAGCCCCAACCTGCTGCCCACCAAGCCTTTCCTTTCACCCCTCCCCCCTGTCCCCATGACACCCCCTCCAGTGGTTTCCACTCCACTGCAGAAGCCATCCCCCTCCCTGCCCTGCCCACCCTCAGCCCCAGCCTTCTGAGCCTTTGCTTACCCGCTGACTGCTGGCAGACAAATGCCTCCCCTCTTGCCTCCTGCGAGGCCATCATCCTTGCTCTGTGCCTGGGTCCCCAGCCTCGCCCTGCCCTCCAGTCCACTCCCCAGGTCTGACCCCTGGGAGCCTGTGCCCTGGGCCAGTTCAGGTCCAAGCCCTGGAGCTGATGCCCTGGTAAGGCCCTATGTCTCTGAGCTGAGGCCTGCCTGGGCCTTACGGAGCCTGGCCCAGCTGGGCCCTGCCCTGAGGCCACCCTGACTCCAGCTGGGGCGCAGCCTCAGTCCCTGCAGTGCCTGCCCTATGCCTTGCAGCTGTGCCCCACCCCGGCCCCCACCTCCCACAGTCACCACATCCTGGACTACCCCCTCATGACTTCCACCTTCCTTCCCCCACAGCTGAACCACCCACCCGTCCCCACCCCCTCCCGCGGGGGGACAGAATGCTACAGAGCCAAAGTCAAGAAAACTCAAGCCCAGACCGGTGGTGACCTCTGAGGCCTTTTCTGTGAGCGGGAGGAAGAAGGAAAGGAAGCTTCTGCAGGACCCCTGAAGCCCCTGCCCCCCTCCCTCAGCCCTGCCTATGGCCTGGGGACCCCAGAAACAAGCCAGCAGGCCTGCCCTCCCGCTCTGGAGGGCACGGGGGGCTCAGTGAGTCAGGCCCAGATACACTCTGTGGGGCGAGTGCCTGGGGGTGTGGGCGGAGGATGTTACGATGCAATGAGAGGGTCCAGGAAAGAGTATTGAGGGGTGCCAGCAGGTTCTCTTTAGACTGGAGGTTGTCCACTCAAACATCCAGGCCTGTTGGGTTCCATTGTGCTTTCTCTCCATTACTGGCGTAGCAGATGGGAACTCGACCTCCACTGGTGAAGGCCTGGCCTCTGGGGCGCCCTGCCGTGGCTCAGAGGCCCTCAGCCCCCCAACCCGCCAGCAGGTCTGGCTTCTGGTCTGTCCGCAGCACCCCGACAGAGCTGGCCTGTGAAACAGCAGCCGGGGTGATTTCTCTGGCTGCCTTTGCTGGGTGGGGTAAGGTGGCCAGACACACCTTCCTCCTCTGGTTCCCACCACACAGTGGGAGCCACACTCTGGGCCACCAAGTTCAGCCCAGAGCCAAGGCCCACAGCTTGGCTGAGCCCAGGACAAGCAGTGTAGCACCTCAAGCCTTAGTTTCCCCATCTGTGAGGCAGACAGCCAGGCTGAGGCCAGCCCAACTCTCCATAGGGTGCGAGGGGGCTCAGTGCACACTGCCCAGCTGGACCCACTCACGAGTCCCCCAGAGACTGTCTCCCTGAGTCCCCCATGTGGGTTGGTCAGTGGACTTCCCTTGCTGTCCTTCTCATGTGAGGCCCAGTGGTGTCCATCACCCCTTGCGAGGCCTGAGTCCCTTGACCTGCTCAGCCCTGTAGGCTTTTGGAGGTTTTTGGGGCCCCCTCAGGGCAGGGGTGGTGGGAGGTGCCAGGGACGCCAAGTGGAGGCCTTGGTGAGAATGCCCCAAAGGGTCCTGCCTGGGGGCTGCTGGGCCCTACTCCATGTCTTTCCCGGATACCCACACCCCCAGGCCCCGACTCCCCAGCACTGAGCACCTGCTCAGGCCTAGGCCCTCCTCCCTCTCCTTCATGTCCAAAGTCGGGGGGCCGGGAACTGGGGAGACCACCTTCCCACGTGAGCCCCTCCAGTGGCAAGCTTAGGAAGCATGCGGGCAGTGAGGGTGCTGCCCTACGTTGGAACCCAGCTCTGCCACCTCTTGTTGTGCACAAGTGGCTGCCCGCCTCAGGTCTCAGATGCCTCCTGTGTAAAAGGAGGTGACTTGTGAACTGAGTTCCAGGACAAGGTGATGCTGCACCTCGTGGGGGGCTGGGCGCTCTGTGGCCTGCCCTCTCCCTGGTTCTCCCACCTGGCACGAGGCCGCTCCGGCTCCCAGCCCCAGGCACACATGGGCTCCACCCAGGTCAGTCTCTGAGGGTCCAGGCCCAGGAGGGCATGAGTTCTGGCCGACCCAGCTGAATGTCACGGAGCACTGCTCAGCAGGCCCGGCTCTGCGTGGTCAGGACAGTCAGTGGGAGTGGGTTCCTTGTAGTCAGGTCCACGCTGGGTCACCTCGGGGGCCTCCTGTTGCACAGTGCTTCCCCCAGGCAGGGGACAGGTACACAGTCTCTACTATAATCAATCTGACAGAGGTGGAGGGACGGCACCTGAGGAAGGAGAGAGAGAGAGACAGAGAGATGGAAGGCTGGGTAGGCCTCCCTAATTCACATGCAGGAGGTAGCTTTTAGTGTTGCTTGGCAACCAGAGGAGAAAGGAGGGTGTCAGGGAGGAGTCCAGACTGCACTGGTGCCCCAGCCCCACTCTAGGCTAATCTTCCTCGGGAAGGAGGGTGTCAGCGGGCAGACAGAGCTGGAAACCAGACCCCAGATGGCGCCAGGCTCTCCTTCCAGGGCTGTCTTCCCAGAGGAGCCAAGGATGACGGGGCTCCCGGGAATGGCCACAAGCCTACCACCTGGGGGTCCTGAGCCAGAGGCTGGGCTGCCCCCTGCCCCCAAGCACTGGGCTCCAGGGTGCCCCTGATGTGGGAGTCTGGGCTTTGGTTTCAACTTTGACCCTGACTAGTTTCCTGTGTCCTTGAACAGACTGCTTCACATCTCTGACCTCAGTTTGCACTCCTATAAAATGGGTCGGTCACATTCCTCACAGCAGTTACTGGGAGGAGTAAATGACAGAACTGTGTTGTTTCAATCCCAGGGCCATTCAGTCCTCAAGGGCATGCTGGGCATTGAAGAGTGGGGCTACAGGATGCAGGAGGGTCCATGAGGAATGGTCCCCGCCCCCAGGAGCTTAGTCTAAGAGATGATGAAGGTGACAGGTCCCCCCCGACTATCCTGGACCTTTGGACAAACTGGACAGAGGTGCAGCCCTGAGACTGGATCAACATGGGGTCAGCTTTTCCCCCCTCAGCCTGCACAACTGTCCAGGTCATCCCCAGGGGGGTCCAGGCCCACAGTGGCAAGTGAGGCAAGGGTGATGGCAGTGGGCAGAGCAGGAAGGAGTGACACTGAACAGGCGGCCAGCCCAGGGAGTGAGGACGTCAAAGTCAGCTGGGGTGAGGGTGTGGGTGGGTGTTGGCTCCTGGGAGGGGCCTGTGACATTGGGAGGGTTTTCCTGCATCCACATGCACTTCCCTCCTGGCATTTCCACTTCAGCCAAGCCAAGAGCCTGTACTGGGCTGGGTGGGGCTCAACTGCCGTGCCTGAGGGGACATCCCAGGAGGGTGCTGGAAACTCCAGCACCTCCTGGTTTCCTCTCCAAATGCCTGGGAATGTGGTGGCCTCTGCTCAGGAGGAAAGTCCCCAACTTTCCCTGCTGGGTGCTGTGGCCATGGCTGTGGGGTGCAGGAGCCTCCAGTGGCACTGGGGGTGGGGGCATAGAGACTCACTCTCCCATCTGTATGGGACAGAGCCACCAGCCCTACCTGGGCATCCTATGTGGTCAGACCCCAACAGGGACATCCCAAGCATCACTTGTGTCATTGTTAGAGTGCCATGAAGAGGCTGCCTTTTTTGGTCCCTCCCTTTAGCTACAATTTTGGGGACTCCAGGGAGAACCCCTGCTTGAAGCTCACCCCACAGTGCCCTTGAGCTACAGCAGTGGTTCCCGACTTGCTTTCGTAATAAACACTCTGCTTAGGAAACATAGCCTTATGGAGGGGCCCCACCAGAGTAACCACTGAACGAGGTGCCTGCTGGACCTCCCAGCAGCACCATCCCCCCCCTCCTCCTGCAGCTCAGGGACCAAGAGACCTGGAGCACAATGGTGTGACCTGGGTGTGAAGGTGTCAGTTCCGGGCCCGCCAAGGAGGAGATGCTGATAGGACTAGACTAGACATACAAGGGAGGGAGGGAGCCAGAGGGGGTGGCCAGCAATGCCATTGTGAGCCCTGAGCTGGAAAGGATAGGATGGGAAGGATGAGGCAGGAAAAGCAGCAGACCACAGACTGCAGCCCAAGGTCTGGGCCAGGCTGATGGAGCCGAAGGAAAGGGATCTGTTAGGGGACGCCTGCCCTGAGCAGGAGTGGTGTGGGGGCAAGGACAGCCCCAGCACCTTGCTGTGGGAACAGCCCAGGGAAATGTGGCTTCAGCGGGCACCATGGCAGATCCAAAGAGGCAGCAGCTGGGGGCCGTTGGCATGCGGAGGATCAACAGCCCCTCACAGCTATCTTGGTGCCATTGTCACAGTGGGGGTACCCCGAAAGGGCCCTGAGGGCAACCTCCCTCCCGTGCCCACTGCTCTCTCTGCATCCCCTCCAACTCCTTGGAGTCCCACATTGGGTATTCTTGTCCAGCTCACTTCCTCCTTGGACAGCTGGGCTCATGGAAGGCATTTCTGGAGGGATGCACATTCACTGGGTACCCAGTGTGCCGACCCCTGCCAGGTTCCAGCACACATGTTTCAGTCCTCACAGCAGCCTTGCAGGGTGGGGAAGGGGGTGCCAGACCCAGGCCCTGCTCCTGAGGACAGAAGGGACAGGCAGGTGGAGCTGTCAGCTGTGTGCATGTGGTCGCAGACGGGCTGCTGGGCATGGGCAGCCTCCAGAGCCCATGTCCAGGTGAGCTTGTGCCATGGAGTCCAGGAGGCGTGTGAAGCCCCTTTCCAGGTGCCCCCAAGGCCACAGCCTCTCCCTCCGGTGCTCTGAAGCAGAGCTGTTTGCCATGGCCCCAGGGATCTGCGCAGGGTGGTTACCCTCACAAATCACCACAAACTTAGCGGCTTCGATAACACATCCTTATCATCTTACGGTCCTGTGAGTCAGAGGCCAGAGCCGTCTCAGCGGGCTAAGATCCTCTCTGGAGGCTGGCCTTCCTCTCTGGAGGACGTGGGGGAGGATTGTTTGCTGTTCATTCAGGTGTTTGTTCCACCTGCTATAGGACTGAGGTCCCCATTTCCTGCCGGCTGTCAACTGGGGGCCCCTCAGCTCCTAGGTCTTGCACATGGCTCCCTACGCCACAGACCCAGCAGCGGGGTGTCGGATCCGTATCTCTGACCTACCCTGTTGTCACGTCTCTTTCTCTGACCATAGCTGGGAAGGCTGCCTAATTTTATGGACTCATGTGATTCAACTAGGCCCACCTAGATGATCCTCCTCATAGCAAGAGCCTTAATTTAATCATGTCTGCAAAGTCCTTTTGCAATGTAGTCTTTTTACCAAAAGTCCCTTTTGTCAGATTCACGGTTATGGGGATCAGAGTATGGGCATCTTTGGGGACCATACACACTGTTGAGAGCCTGGTCTCTTCCGTGGGGCATCAGGGAAGCCTCTCTCAGAGGGGCCTTGGGCAATCACAGCCCAGGGCAGACATGGTTGGGGCTCCCCTGCAGCCAGCCTCCCTGGTTTGAGGGGATCAAGCCCCAGCACCCCCACCATGCCACAACCCCCCAAAGTGGGCCTTTCTCGGGGCTGGGTATGCGATTTCCTGTCTGGGGGATAGACACCAGACAAGACATGGTGGTCTCTCCCATGCTTGGGTTCCTTGTGAACTCGGTGGTCCTGAGGGCAGGGGGCTGCGCCCTGGGAGGAGAGTTTGGGAGGCACATTTGCCTGCACGTTGTGCAGGTCCTGTGGGGGTTTAGAAGATGAGCAGTCAGGGGGAGGGGGAGCACCTGCTCAGGGCAGGGAGCCTGTGATGGGGGTGGGGAGGCTCCCCGGGGGTCTGCTTTCAGGGTGTTGGCACCCAGAAAGCCCCAACCAGCCACCCCTGCCACAGGGCAGGAAGGGCAGAGTCCCTGCCTCAGCCAGTCCTGGCCCTTCCTGCAGGCGAGTCTCTGGACACACGGTGAGACGGAGCCCGCAAGCACGCTGCAGAGGTGCTTGCTCAGCGGTCTACTTGATTCAGGTGGTCCTTGCAGCCTGAGCCCAGAACGGGCCTCCTGTAGTGCTGTGCAAGGTCCCCAAGCTTGGGGCAGGAGAGGGGAGAAGAGACCTTCCAAAAAGCAAGAGCACTGTGGATGCTTCGTGTGCGGCAAGAGATCCCAGTTCAGCGACTTACCCAGGCCAAGCCACCTTAGCCGACATGGGATTTGAACCCCTGCTGGGGGGTCTGACTGAGGCCTGCCTCCCCACCCCCCGCCACGATGTCCATCCATTGTCTATGTGCACGGGCTGCCCCACTCCATCCCACCTCCATGTGAATGTTCTGTGTAGCCCAGTATCCCTGCCTGGTGGCCCTCTAGCCACAGCTTGTGTACTTTTCCCTCCCTCCCCTTCTAGAAAGGGCTGCTGGATGTTGAGCCTGACCTGTCTCGAGGCCTGCCCCCCACCCCACCCCACTGTCAAAGCCCGTGACTCTTGGGGTTGAAATCCTCTGCCTTCACCACGCCTGGCTTGGGGAGAGTTGGGTCTGCTCCGTCTTGGGTGCCCTGCTCCACCTGTTGACGCCTTTTGACATGGAAATGTGTCCCCTGATGTAGAGAGTGTTTGTGTTGGGGGGCAGTGCCATGCACACGCATGGGAGGGATGCCCTGGTCAGCTCCGTCTGCTCCTCGGAGCCTGATCTGGGCAAGTCTCTGTCTGGGCCTTCGCAGCATCAGTGGGGACAGGTGCCCCTTGTGTCCCCATCCAGAACTCTGACACCATACTCCATGGCCAAGGCCAGGTGGAAGCTCGGTGCCACTCCCTTGTGTCCTTGGGGGTGCTGCTATCACCCAGCCAGGGACTCCCTGCTGCCTGTTCCCACGCTGTCAGCCATCAGACATGTCGTGGGGACTCCCGTGGCACAGCACCTTCACCACTGTCCTCTGAACCCGACGATAATGAGAGGAAACTAATACTGTGAGGGTTGGGGGGCTGGTCCAGGCCACTCTGCCAGAGGCAGAGCTGGCCCAGAGCACGGCTTCTGTTCTCATCCAGCAGCACCCTGTCCACCCTCACGGTCCAGGCCAGGCTCAGAGACAGAACCCAAGGTGCCCATCGGGCTGAGCAAGGTCGCTGAGCCGTGAGTGCTGAGGCAACGACCCAGATTTCTGACAGTCCTGATAGGACCGAGGCTCTGCAGCCACCGCACCGAGCACATTTCACAGTCTGCTCAGGGTTCGCACAATTAACAGGACTGTGCTGTGTGTCCTGGACACGTTTGGAGGTGAGATGGCACAGCTGTGGGCTCTGGGTTGACATCTCAATTTTCACAGCTGCCTGTGTCCATCACACATGCCGACGCCTCCTGCTCTGTTGCAAATGAGGAACAGTATATCAGTCTTTGTGGCTTTTTCTTTTCTTTTCAATACATGTGTGGGTGTGTTCCTGCTCCAGCGTTGGTGCCTCTGGGGGAGCTCCCTGTAAAGCCCCAAACCACGGGATAGTGAGGGGGCAGCCTGAGAGGGGGCAGCATGCAGCAGCACCCCACACTGGGGAGACTAGGGGACCTGCCTCCGAGCCCACCAGGACACTTCTCCAAGTGCTCCACGGGGCTGCTACAGGCTGATCCATGCTGCATGCCGGGACTGGGGCAGGAAGGGAAACCGAGTCTCAGCAATGGGGTCACAAACAAGTGGAGCCAGGCCCCATCCCCAGAGCAGCCTCTTCCCACAGTCCTTCCTGTTGGATTTGTGGGTTTCTGGTGCCTCCCCACCTCTTGCCTCATGGGCTGGTGTCCATCAGAGGGGGTGACCACTGCCTTCTGTGTCCTGCAGCCATGGAGGTGCCCCCAGAACGCTGGGGTTTGCAGTGCAGTTTGCTCTGCCCTGTGTGACATCCAGGCCCTGCCAACTCTTACTCTGCTTCTTGGAGCAGAGGCCCCTCCTCACACTGTCCCACCAGATGCTCAGCAGGCTGCAGGTGCCCTGCCAGCAAGTCCTTGCCCAGGACCAGGCATCTCAGTTCCTTGAGGGCTGTCCTGCCCCAGCCTCTGGCCCTCTCTTTCCCCTGCCGTAAGGAAGCTGCCCTCGGCCGGGCAGCAGGTGGGAAAACAGCTGAGCCAGATGCCCCTCAGGTGCCTTTGATGTTTTGGCCGGACCTAAGGTCTGGGCAAGGGACAGATGTAAACAGGAAGCCAACAGTGAAGAGACCTGCCTAGGGTATCTGGCCACCTTCCCCTGCTGGCTGCACACCCACACCCAGGGGTTCTCACACCTGGCTGCACGTTAGAATCCCCCTCAAGCTGGTGAGAAGTATAAATTCCCAGGCCACATCCCCAGAGACTCTGGTTTAGTCAGCGTGGGGGTGGAGCCCAGGAATCTATTTTGAGTAGTCTTGTTAGGTGGGCATGGGGGCCACTTTCTGGAACTGACTTATGCCAGACAACAGGCAGAAACTAGACCTCAGTCCATTCGGGCGATCATCTTGTGGTTGCTGAACTGGGAGCCTGGTATTCGCCTCACCCCAGCTGGGAATTGTCAAAGCTGCTTGAAGTGTCCTGTGGTGGGGACCCCCGCCCTCTGGGGTCTCCCTCAGGCCTGACCTCTGCCTCATCTGTGGGTGTGCAGTGCCGAGAGGAGGTGCTGGGCTGGGAGTTGCACCTGCCCTCTCGATTGTGCATCAAACACTGCATTTTCTAGAAGAGAAACCGAGGTTCAGAGAGGTGAAAGGCTCATGCCAGCTCACTCAGTTGGCAACGCAGAGCTGGGGACCTCAGCAGGTGGCCAGGCCCTGCTGTGTGCACTGTGCTGCCTCCCTCAGGGCTTTGCCTGAAGAAGGCACTGAATAAGCCTGCTTTAAAAATAAACTTTAAATGCATAAATGGAAACATCCGCAGAAGCACTTTCACCGAGAGATTAAGGAACAATCAGAGCCTGGAGCCACCTGCCCCAGCAAGGGCCCTCAGTCTCAGGACATGGCCTCCTACTCCGACCCCCTCCCCCACCCCTCCAACGGGATCCCTGCCCAAGACCCTCGGCCTCAGTCCCTTGAGGGCAGTGGGGTTCACTGAGAATGTCAGCCCAGATTCCTGGGGATTGAGAGTGAATTGTTATGTGCCTTCTGTCTCTTTCTAAAGAAGGTTCATTCGCAGCAGAAATCTGTAACAGCCTGAAGGAAGGCCGGGCCCACGCTGGGAGCCTGACAGCAGAGCAGGCAAGCTCATCCGCCTCTGTCCCCTGTTCTCATTCCTGTGTCCTTCCTTCTCACTGCTCGCAGTCTCCTTCCCCACACAGCGGCCCCCCTGTTCAGCAAGACATGGAGGCGGGACTCAGGCCACACTGCAAAGGGCACAGCACACAGCGGCCGGGGGGCTCCCTGCGGGCTCAGCCCATGGCTTCGAGCGCCTCTTCTAAACTGGAGGCCACGTGGTGTGTGGCAGGCAGTTTCAAACTTTCTGTAGCAGTGAAGTCCTTCTTCAAGTGAAAGAAACCCAAGATAATGCAAAATAGATCAAAGGGAACCAGCTCTATTTGAAGGGAGGTGGGGAAGGCCGCTGTGAGTCTGGTCTGGGAGACTGGCTGTTGCAGGATGGTCCCAGGAATAGTACAGCTGTGTCCTGGGAAGGGCTCGGACAGAAGGCTCCTGACCTGTGAGCCCTGCCTGGGAGCGGGGAGGCCTGGGGCTGGAAAAGCATTCTGAGCAGAGGAAACAGGCTGTGCAGGGCCCGTGGGAGAGGGAGCAGAGCCACCCGACAGCAATGAGTGTCTGGGCCTTGCTGTCCAAGTCGCCAAGTTTTGTCCTCCTTGAAGCCATTGGAGTGTTTTAAGAAGCTAGGGCAGGCAGAAGCCACACATATGATTCCATCTGTAGGGAGGTTAGCAGATGGGGAGGGGTGGGGTGGGGCGTGGCAGTGAAACAGGGGCAGGCTGGGAGGTCAGTGCCATTCCCTGGGGGAGGAGGGATGGCTGCTTGGACTAGGGCGTGCCAGTAGGGACGGACAGACAGACGGGACGTGGTCAGACATGGGGAATACAGAGCAGGCAAAGCTGCTGGGATGGGTGATGGATTGGATATGGGGCAGGGGCAAGGGCGGGGTCTTTGCAGTTCTTGGTCCTCAGCTGTAGCATCCTACTCGTTATGTGGATACAGTTTCTCAAGTCTCTCTCTTTTACACTTGCTTCCTCTAAGATTTCTCTTGTTACTTAAAGTATCTGTTTTCTCTGATTCTTCCCTTGGCCATTCGGCCTCTGGGTTTCATGCTGTTCATTCTTCTCTCTGGCCTGTTTATGCCTCCTGGACTTGGGGCTGTCTGTCCATTTTCAGGAGGGGGTCTAGGGGCCGGCTGAGCGCTCCTTCTGCTGTGTCGGGGTTGGACTGTATTGCGCAGTGTCTGGTCCCTGCGTGGAATTCCCAGGCAGAAACGGTGTGGTGAGGCGGGGCATGTCAGCACTTTGCTGTAAGGCGAGTTTGGGGCAGGGGGCTGGCTGTCAGCCACCCCCTCAGTGCCAGGGCTTGGAGAGCTTCCCACTGGGCTCCACACTGGAAGCCTGCTTAGAAGACGACTCTCCATACGGGGTCTGCCCTGCCTCCCAGCTGGGTAATGACCCGGCGGTGTCCTGTGGTGGGGGGCGGGGTGAGCCCTCCTGGGCAGCCCTCCACGTGCTATTTTGTCTACATGCCCACTGTGCCCCTGAAAGGTGGGGTTTCCTGCTGGGGCTTTTCTGTGACTTTGTCCATTCAGCTGCTCCCCATCTGCCTTCTGTTTTCCAGAAGTGTGAGTCACTCTTGTCCACCACGACCCACCCTCTTCCACAACTTTTCCTCAGTGCTCTTTTATTTCATGGAGGTTGGGAAGGGTGGAAAGCAAATGCCTGTGCTCAGTTCACCATCTTGAACTAGAAGTCAGAAGAATTTCTTCCTATAGAAAGTGCTCTTACAAATCTATAGATTCTGTTTTTTCCTCAGGCCTAAAGCCGTGGTGGCATCCTTGATCTCCCTCTCTCAAAACCCACATCTGATCAGTGAGCGAATCCTGTCCTCAGTAAAGTCCAGAGTCTGCCACCTCTCGCACCCTGCACTGCTGCCTCCCAGTCCAGCCACCCACCCGAGCACGTGGATTTTTATAGGAGCCTCTAACTGGTCTCCTGCTTTGACCTTGCCCCCTTGTCTCCCTAAATCAATCAGAGTGGCTTAAATTAGATTGTGTCATTCTCCACTCAAACCATCCAGTGGGAAGTAGAAAGTGTGTGGTGGATGAACGAGGCAGGGAACACCGCAGACAGAGAGATGCCAAGGGTCTGAAGAGGAGCCCTGTCCTGGGGCGTCCACCTGGAACCTGTGATGGAACCTTACTTAGAAACAGGGTCTTTGCAGATGGAATCAAGCTAAAATGAGGCCATACTGGATTGGGTGGGCCTTACAGCCAATGACTGCTGTCCTTGTAAGGAGAGAGAGACACGCACAGAGGGAAGAAGGCCATGTGACGATGAAGGCAGAGACTGAAGCCATATATCCACAAGCCAAGGAATGCCTGGCGTTCCCGGCAACCTCTGGAAGCTCAGAAGAGGCGGGGAAGGATTCTCCCTAGAACCTGAGAGGGAACGTGGCCCTGCTGACACCTTCATTTCAGGCTTCCAGCTCCCCAAGCTGTGAGAGAATATGTTTCTGTGTTTTAGGCCACCCAGTTCATGGTAGTTTGTACGATGACCCTCAGAAACGAATACAAGCCCTTATCACAGCCCGTTCTCACCCCTTCCCACCCTCGTGCCACCCTAGCAACACTGTGGTGGAACAGGCCGGTTCCTTGAACAGGCCACGTGTGCTTTGGCCCCACGGCCTTTGCACTTGATGTTCCCTCACATCCACACAGGTTGCTTCATTCAGGTCGTGCTGAGAAGTCACCTCATCGGAAGGGCCTTCCCTGAGGGCCCCAGGTGTATGCCTAGGCCTTTCTCCCCCATGCGCTCCTGGTCCTCGGCTGCTCTGCTCTCCCGCGGTACTTCCTGCCAGCTGGTGTGTACTCGCTGGTTTAGCGTCTGTCTTCCCTCTTGTGTAAGCCTCACGAGGGACAGGGCTTTGTTGATTGTGTTTATGACTGTGTTGCCAGTGCCTAGAACAGTGCAAGGCACATGCTCAGTATGGAATCACTGAACGAATGAATAAGAAAAAAATCCACAAACCACTTGAATAAAAGGGAAAACTCCAAAACAGACAACTGAAGAAAAAAGGACCTTTTTACCTCAGTCTCACTCACAATTAAAGAAACACAAATTAAGTCTGCACTGAGATCGTTCTCACCCATTAGATTGTAGTGAGTGTCAGGGGAATGAGTGCTGTCCTGGGACTGTAACTTGGGCCATATCTTTTCTTCTTTTTTATTTTTATTAAACTTTTTTTTTTTTTTTTTTTTTTTTTGCTGAGGAAGATTAGCCCTGAGCTAATACCTGTGCCAATCTTCCTCTACTTTATATATAGGATGCTGCCATAGCATGGCTGATGAGTGGTGTAGGTCCGCGCTGGAGGTGCAAACCCATGAACCTCGGCTGCCAAAGTGGAGCATGCCAAACTTAACCACTACACCACAGGGCTGGCCCCTCTTTTCTTCTTTTTTAAATTGAAATATATAATTCATATAACAAAATTGACACTTTTAAAGTAAATAATTCAGTGGTTTTTAGTATATTCACAGGGTTGTAGAACCATCACTGCTACTTCTGGTACATTTTCATTACCTCAAAAAGGAACCCCCATAGCCGTTAGCAGCCACTTCCCCTTCCCCACCTGCCAGCCCTTGGCAACAACTATCTAGTTTACGACTCTATGGATTTGTCTGTTCTGGACATTTCATGTAAATGGAATCATACAATATGTAACCTTTAGTGTCTAGTGTCTCTCTTAGCATGGTGTTCTCATGATGTTGTAGCGTGTACTTCATTCATCTTTGTTGCCAGGCAATATTCCATTGTATGGATATACACATTTTGTTTGTCTATTCATCAGTTGGTGGACATTGGGTTGTTTCCACCCTGTGGCTAATAAGAATAATGCTGCTGGGAACGTTTGTCTACAAGTATGTGGGCAGAAGCTTTCAAATATTTTGGCTGTATACATAGGACTGTAATTGCTGGTCACTCTATGTTTAAAATCTTAAGGAACTGCCAGACTGTTTTCCAACCAAAGTGACTGCACAATTTTGCATTGTCACCAACATTGTACAACTCCTCAACAGCTTCATTAACACTTGTTATTATCCATCTTTTTTGTTATAGCCATCCTAGTGTCTGACCCCACCCCACTATACCTTCTTTGGGCATCCCCAGGAGGTAGCACATCTCCCAGAGTTTTCCCTGTTCTGGGAAAACCAAATGAGAAGTGACCTAGACAGGTTTGTAACAGGGCACAGCGCTTTACAGTTGTCCAGCTGCTTTCAGGCTTCCTGGGCCCTCTCCACAGAGTAGGGAGGGCACGGGGCCCAGGTTCTCACAGCGAGTCTGGCCTCTCCAGGACTGATGCTCAGGATAGCCCCTGCCCCTCACCTGGCTAACCTGAGGGTGCCCAGAGGGCAGGCGACCTCAGCCTCCACCTGGCCCAGCCCCCACCCCGGGCAGGGAAACTGAGGATAGAGAGGGCACAGGAAGTGAAGGCAGCACCATCTGCTCCCTTGGAGGGCCCGGGCCAGCCATCCTAACAGTGGCGCCACAGTGGACACCAGCAGGGGCTCAGTGGACGTCCAGCAGGCAGGAAAGAGGGATTCCACCTGGGACCCACGAGTGCTGTCCCTTTAGAGCCAGAGGCAGGGGATACGCAGATGTGGAAGGCCGGGTCCCATGGCCCCATGTGGGCCCCAGGCATGTTCTACCCCCACTGGGGTTACATGGCCCTAAGGACCAAGGATTAGGTGGTGGATGGGGCAGCAGCAACAGCACTGCTGAGTCCTTCCTGCATGGAGGCCACAAGCACACAATGGGGGCATGCTGTCCTCTGGGAGGCTCCAGCACAGAGAGGGTAGCAGTGGGAGTGGGCCGGCCCCCAAGCATCTCAGTCCTCCTGCCAGGCCCATCCAACCTGCCTGCCCAGCAGCCTCAGGACTCCGCTCTGGAGAATCAGAGGTGGCCAGCTGCAGGGTCCTTAGAGAAACTGAGACCCACAGAGGGGCAAGGCTTGCCCAGGGCCCCACAACAAGCCTTATGCCCCCCGGCTAGTGGGGCCAGTCCACTGCCTGAACACAGAGCCCCGTGCCATGCGATGGCCCGTGCGAGGCCTGTTCCACAGTCACTGGGCTGGCCCTGCATCCCTTCATCTTGTGCCAGGAGGAACTACTTATGGATTCCAGCATCTGTTTATTCTTGCAGAAGCATTTTTGAAATATTGAGATAACCAAAGTCCACACAAGCCATGCTTGCATTTCCAAAATCATACTGCAGGCATTTGGACTCTGCCCAAGAAGAAAATGCCAGCAGCCCAGAGGCCAGCCCCCATCGGTGCAGGGAAAGATTCGGGGGACAGGCAGGCCCTGGCTTGGGGTTTTGAGGAGAGAGGCAGGACCCTGGGTGGTCTTGGGACATCTTCCTGGGAGTGGGGAATGACACAGACATGGGAAGACAGTGGTTCCCTTGATTCCAAGAGAAAGAGGGAATAAGTATGCCCAAGCTGCCCCTGGGTGGCTGTGGATTTCGAGAGGTGGGGAAGAAGTCAGGATTCACACCCCGAATTCACTCCACCCTAATGGCCTCAGCTCTCTTTCCCCTTTAAAAATGGAAAAAAGCCTTGATCTGCAAAGTCAGCCCTCCCCTGCAGGGGATCCTCATGCCCCCTGGCGGAGGGCCGATGCTGGGCTTGCCCTCAGCCCTGGAGGAGGGCCAGCAGGGAGGGTGGCCAGCCCCGTGACGCAGCCCTTCTGCTGTGCACATGGCTAGACTTGGTCTAAAACAGTGAAGTGCTTCCATCCAGCTGGGAAATTGTTACTGCTGGGTCAGCCCAAAGGAGTTAAAGCTGCACGGGGACTGCTCAGGGCCTGAGCGGGGCATGGCATCAGAACCCCACAAGGCCTTCCATAACAAGTGTGGAAAACTCTTAGGTACCGTGTATCTCCCTCTCCCCCACCCCCCACTTGGCCGCTCTGCTGAGCTTCTGGAGAATTCTCAGGACAGCCATAAGTGTCCAGGTATCTTTCACTACAGGCCCCTCTGTTAGTCTCCCTGTGCCTGGAACGCACTGAGCTCCTAGCAGCCTCAGGGCCTTTGCACTACTGTGCCCCCCCCACAGGCAGGCCCTTCCTGGTGACTTTACGGGACGGCTCCCACCCAGCAGCGCAATCCCCATTCCAGGCTCACCTCCCCGGGAGGCCTCCTCTGACCACAGGCTCTATGCCATCGCCTTTCTCATCACCAGCTGTGTTTTGTTCATTTGTTTACTTGTTTACCATTCCCCTACACACACCCTGAGAGCAAACTCTGAGAGCAGGGACTGTGTCTCTGAGAACTTGGCACATAGTAATGTTCATTAACTTTTAAAAAATGAATAAGTGAATAGTCTAGGAATGCAAATTATTAGCCAATTGTTGAAGAACCCACCAGTGAGGAGCTGCAGGAGGGATGCAGATCCAGGGCCCTGTGTGCCTCCTTCCTCCACACCCTCACCTGAAGCAGACATCACCAATCTAACACAGAATGTTTGATTCCATGGAGCCCAGACGTGAGCTCCAATCTTTACAGCAAGGCCCTCCAGGGAGCCACTTACTCTTCTTGAGAGGTGGTGGGAGGAAGACTAGGGTGTAAAGTGCATGTCTTGAGTGGGCTGGCAGTCCAAGGGCAAGGCCCTTGAGGATGCTCCAAGAGTCAGGAAGGCTTCCTGGAAGAGGTGACAGGGTGGGCCTGAAAGGCATTGTGGGCAGAGGGGGAAGGAGAAGGACAGTTTGGAGGGTGGGTAATAATATAAGCCTTGGAGGTAAGAATCCAGTGGACACGTCCCCAAGACAATAAAAACCAGCTTGTTTGAAGAGGAAGGTGCCTGTCAGGCTGGCTCAGAGGGCCCACTTGCCTGCCCCCAGCCAGCTCCTGCAGCATGTCCCTGCCTCGCACCAAGCAGAGCCTTTTGGTCTGCCATCTGGGGAGAGAAGCTAGCAGGATGTAAGGAGAGGAGGAGAATTGGTGAGCACTGCTGAGACCATACGCCAGAACACATTCCCAGTGGGTGCCCGGGGGTAGGGGACTCTTCCAGGTTCCTTATGACAAAGAGTGACTGGAGGTGTCTGGAGGGTGCTGCACCCATGCAGTTGTGCCGCTGCATGGTGATGCGCCATGCAGCTGATGCAGCCTTTCCTGACGCCCAACCAGTAGGGTCCCCAGACTTCTCTGACTGTCCATGCCACCCCAACTGCCCTGGGTACCCTCCCAGCCTTGGTTGCACCCAGCTGGCGGGAGCAAGTCTCCCTTCTCCAGGAGCCTGTGAAGGACCTTGAGGGTGAGTTCCCTGGTGGGCTTGCTGGTCTAGCACTGCCTCCCGCCAGGCATCCTCAAGAGGAGCACTGGAGCCTCAAGTCCTAGTTTTAGAAAAAGAACATGCATTGTGTAATGCTGATGACAGAGCCATTTATGCTCATTGGAGAAAATCTGGGAAACGCTCGACAAGGATAAATGAAGAGAAGAGGTCAGCAGGGCACAGACACTGATTAACCTTTCATTGTGTGTGTGCTTGTCTCTTGTATAGGCACACGCGCAAGCACGTGCACATGGATGCACAGGCACGTGCATGTTCGCACACAATGCATGCACACATGTACGTGCACACATGCATGCTTGCACAGTACACATGCCACTTGTGCGCTAAGCACACACATGTGCAAATACATGCACACAGAGACACATTCATGTGTACATGCACAAGGGCACACATGTACACACCTACACACACATGGGTGCACTGTGCTTTAAACCAGGCCTGCTGCCAAGGAGGGGCTGCTCTCCTGTGGGAACCCATCTCTGTCATCCATTCCTCTCCTTTTTCTACCACTGACCTTGGCCTTCCCCCAACACACGTGCTAATACTCTGTGTTATGTTTAACATTGTTTTTGCAAATTTCACAGGTGAACATTGATGACTCGGGGCTTTTTGTTGCCATGAAGCAGTTTGCTCCTTCTTGATGGATCTTTCCTGCTTCTTCATGTGTGTGTGCCTCCTCCTCTTCCGGGGTTCTGAGCTGGAGGCTCTGCAGGGTGTGCAAGGACATTCACACTTTGTCCTTGTCCCACTTTGTGTTCTCAAGGCAGTCCTCCGCTCAGGTGATGGGGCGGGTGTTGAGAGTTTTGTGTGGGGAAGGGTCTTCCTCCGTCTTTCCTTTTATGTCTCCTGCCTTTGCTGCCCCAGCGGACACTTTCCTCAGGCTCTTTATGGGAGCCTGGTTACATCATAACCTACTTCATGGGGGGGAAGTCACCTGCCCCGGCCCCTGCCTGCCTGGGCGGCCCAGCACCCTCCTCCCTGTCCTCCCACCTCCAGCTCCATCCTCCAGCCCCCGCGGCTGCCCTGAGCCTCACTGGGTCCCGCTGCCCTGTGCCCCTGCCCTGTGCCCCGGCTGTCCTTTCTTTGAGTGGCTCCTCACTGTCCCCTCTGTGTGTTTGCACTGGCTGACTCTCTGTCCTGTGACCCCATGTGGACCCTTAGCTGCAATCTGAGTTCTGATGCGGTCTCCCGGAGCATCCACTCCCCACGCTCGCTGGGAGGCAGGATCCCTGAGGACAGGGCCTTTTTAGCAAGTTCTGGGGAGGTTTGGTCAGGTGTGAGAGCCCCCGTCTGGAGAGCACCTCCCAGCCCAGCGTTCCGGCCTTTCCTCCCACTCCTGTGTCTGTGACAGCTCCATGGTGCAGCTGAGTCCTGGATGGGAGGGTGGCCATGGACCCCTGGCCTGCAGAGCCAGCACAGAGCGGGCCCAGGACGTGACTTCAGGAAGAGCTTCAGGAGACACCTGTGTCCTCTTGGCCTCTAGGAGGTGGAAGCGGATGGACGGATTCACGGAAGCCTCATGTGAACAGACATTACGAAGCCTCTGTGGCACCTACCCCATCTCCCAAAGGAGCACGTTTGTGCACATGGAGAGTCTGATTCTCAGATGATTGAGGAGAGATGCACATTTACCGTTCTGGCCGGTGGCTCTGTTCCAGGAGCACCTGGAAGCAAGGCTGCCTCCACCCCGGCTTCCTGCCTGGCAGGGGCCTCTTCCAGGGTGGCCCTGCCCCAGAGGCTGCACTTGTGTGGGGCAAACACGTGGGCAGGGCCAGTGCCACAGAACCACAGCTGGACCAGGATGGGCAGCAGACAAAGCAGATGGCCAGCCAACACAAGGGGCATTAGAAGGGCCTTCCTCAGCCACTGCAGGGTGTCCTGGAGCGCTTGGGAGAAAGCAGCCCTGTGGTCAAACACCTCTGAGAAATGCTCTGTCCAGTGCTCCCTACAGAATGCAGCTGCCACATGCGCAGGTTCCAGGCTGGTGGGCGGCTGGACTGAGAGCCAGCACGCTTTCTGCGAGCCAGTATGCCCTGCTGGGGCAAGGGGTGCTTTTTTCTAATTCTCACGAAGGCGCTGTAAGGACTAGAAGCATTTCCAGTGCTGCTCGGATCTACATGACGCCGAGAAGCCCTGGGTGGAGAGCCCAGTGCTTACCCACGTTGATCCCAGAACCCAGCTCTCCTGCAGCCCTGGGGACCAGAGTGCCCTTGGGGAGTGCTGGCCGCAGGTCACAAGATTCCCAGGAGGCAGGCCAGCCCCTTGTTTGCACCACCTTGCTTTGCGGCCTCGTGTGGGCCCGAACTCTGCTCTGGGCCCAGTCTCCTCACCTGTGAGATGTGTGGAGATTGTGCTCAAACTGCATTGGTTTATGGGTTGGTGCAAACCCAGACAGCAGCTCCACCCTGGGGCACACTGCTCGGTGCTCCTTGTCAGGGTGACCGACGGGGATGGGGCAGGTGTGAAAGAGAGTAGGCTGGAGGCACCTGGGGAGTGACACCCTGGGATGAAGTGGAAGCACAGTGGTCTGGGGCATCTGCACTCACCCTTCCTCTGGCCTTCAGATGTTGACGGCCAGCTTCCCAGCTCCTGGATGGCTGTGCACCTGGGAACAAGGGCCTCAGGGCCTCAGTCTCCCTCCCTGTACAATGGAGAAAGGGGAGGTGCTAATCCAGGTGGTCCCTCTCTCTACCCTCGCAGCTCCTGCCATGTTGTCCCTGATTCGGTTCACCAGACACCCCGCCTCTCTCCCAGCAGCCGGGACAATTGTGTGCCTACACATCCTGCATACTTTCCTCAGCCCTTGCCACCCTCCTGGGGACACCTTACAGCCTCCTCTGCCTGCATGAGAACCAGCATCCACCCAAATCGTATTTGGTTGTCAACATCATTTTGTGAGAAAGAACGTCATGAGTCCTATTTTTGAGTGAGGGACTGAGGCTCACAGAAGCTGTGACCTGGCCAAAGGCCGTCTGCTATGACATCACAGTCCAGGCAGCTGGCCATGAGTCCCAGGCACTTCCTACTTCACCACCAAACTCTCCTGGAGAGGAGAGGCCAGAGGACTGCTCAGCCCAAGGTCATGGGCCTTCAGAGGGCCCAGCCTCAGGATCTCTGTGCCCCAAGTCCTGGGACTCTGCAGGACTCAGAATTCTCACCTCAGACCTGACCTCCATGTGACACCCCAAGGTCAGCTTCCCTGAGGCAGAGCTTCCAAACCTGGAGGCTATATCCCCTTCACAAAGGGAATGTTCTCTCAGGACGACCAGCGCTGATTATGGAACCAGGCCCCTCAATGTCAGGGCGGCTTTTCAGCAGGGCCACACATCTGTGTCAAAGGAACGGGAACTTTTAGGGTGCAGCCGGCAGGTGGGGCCTCGCTGCTCCAGTCTGGCGGGCATCTGACTTTGGTGAGCAGCCAGCTTCCTCTGCAGCTTCTGCTGCTGGCACTCGCTGAGAGGCATGTCTGGGCTTCCTTCAGGGGTTCCTCTCCCCACCTTTCCCCAGGAGTGTCCGCTGCTCTCAGAAGATAAATGCTGGTGGCTGGTCACACACAAAGAGGAGGAGGCAACCTCACACCAGAAGCTGGCCCGGGCCAGGGAGTGTCATCCAAAGGGAAGCCTTGCTTCTGAGAAATGTATTTATTTCTTTGTGAGCAGGAGCCTGAGTGTGGCCTCTCTGGGGCCTTTGGGTGGGGCCATGCAAAGGGCTGGCGTGTGGCCTCAGAAGCCCTGGTGGTACCTGTTCACAGACCACCCTTGATCGGAGTCCTGGTCCCCAGTGAGCTGGCCCACCCATCCGTGGGTACCAGGGCATCAGCCCCCGGGCCCCTGCAGGCCACCCTGCAGGTTGCTCCACCTCTTCCTGGTGGTCTCCTCTGCTTCACGCTCTGCCCACCTCTGCCAGCCAGGACTGATGGGGACTCAGTGTAAAGGGGCAGCAGGACCCTGGGAGCATGCCCAGAGAGGAGCACTGCTAGGAACTGACCTCTGTCCCTTCCCTGGTGGGACGGGACCCAGAGGTGCTCTCACCCAGGCCTGCCTCTTTCTCTTCCTCCCTCCACAGCCTGTGTTCCACTGAAGGCCTCATCTGGCTGGAGGAAGGCCCCTCCTCCCTCGCCGCTGCATTTTCTTCCTCTCGGGTGGCAGAAGCCAGGCCACAAGCACGGAGGGAGGGATTGTTCTCCTGACACGCCCCCAGCTCCCTTTCCAAAGGGCATGTTCTCTGATAGTCCAGCACCTCCTGGCACCCTTTGTGGGAGCAGGGTCCCCGTTCTGAGCACCAGGATTTCTATGTCCTCCCAGCCTTGCCCACCAGGGCCACCCAGGCCCTTCCCCAGCCCCCAGGACCCTCTGGGTCTGGCCAGGCCCCCTGGGGAATTGTGCCATCTGGATGCAGACGCAGGACATCTGTAGAGTAGACAGAGAGGGTGAGTGGGAACCTGGCTGAGTGAAGGGTGGGTGTTTAGGGGCCTCTGGTCCGCGGGGGTGTTTCAGTGGTCAAGGGCTCTACAGGCCCTTCCAGGTAAGCATCCTGTTTTCCCAAGGTGGGTTCTGAGGCACAGAGGTGAAGTGGCGCCTGGCGACCCAGCACCGTGCCCGAGGAAGCCCTGTCTATGACCTGGGAGTGTGGGCTGCGTCCAGCCTGGAGGGAGGGCTGCTCCTTGCCAGGCCCTGCCACGTGTGTCTTTGGGGAAGGGCTGAATTCTCTGCCCAGCTCAGTAGGACATGGTGCTCTGTGCTGTGAGCTCCTGCAATCTGGCGGCTCACAGGCACACCTCTCTCTCATTAGCCCCATCGCTTTGCCTGCCCCTGCTGTTGGGGCCTCACCTAGCCCACCCTGCCCCTCAGTCCTCCAGCCACGCACTAGTCCCTGTGCATGGCAGGGTGGGGTGGGCATGGAGAGGGCTGGGCCAAGGGGAAGGGAGCCGTGCTGCGGGTACTGTGACAACACTGTGGTCAGCTAAGGTCCCTTCTCCACCTGCTTGGCTCCCAGTCTGTTGACAGGAGAGTGGTGACAGGGCCTGGGTGCAGGCAGCGGTACCGTCCTGAGCAGCCTGTCCAGTTAGTTACAGTTAGTTACACGCCCAGTTGTATGTGTGTGACTAATTACACATGGGGCAGGCGGCTGTCCGCTGATCTGTGATGGGTCAGCACAAAGGGGAGGGCCACAGTCAAAGGCAAGCGGTGGCTGTGGGGAGGGGCCCATTGAGGTTTCTGACCCACTGGGGCCTATATATTTAGGCAGAGCAGTAACCTCTGTGCTATGAGGGACCATCAGGAGGGTCAGCTGTCCCCTCCCCTTTTGCCCCTTCCACCTGTTGCTCTGGTGGTGCCTAAAACCAGTAGTGATTCGTTTGCTTAGAATATTATCCTCCAAAAGAGAGTATTCATGGGACAGTGGTAGGGAAATGCAGAGGCCTGGATGAGTCCCCCAGTGGATATCAAGTCGTGCCCAACTGGTCCAGGTCCCTTGGGGACAGTGTCAGCAGCTGAGAGAATCAGCTCCCTGCCCCTCCCGGGTGTCGGGCACACCGGCCATGAAACTCATGGTGTGATTGGGTGTGAGCGCCACAGGGTGACCAGTGACCCCTCCAAGAGTGCTGACCGGCACTCAGGCCACACAGTGTCCCATGGGTTCTTGTTAAGCGTTCTTAGCAAGGGCCTCCAGTAGACCGTCGCTGAGAGCATGTGGCCGGGCCGTCTCCCAGGGCAGCAGATAGCCTCTGGACAGCTCAAGCCCTCGGAACTAAACACTGGAGGCATTTCTAGAGCTCACCAAGCACTTGATTCATTTTGCTTTGTGTTTGGCCAGCCACCCTGTGAGTTGAATGTCGTGAACCCTACTTCCTACTCGGGAAATAACTCAGAGAGGTGCACGCCTCACCCATCACACTCGGGTGGGAGCCAAAGCTCTGCCTGCATGGCTGCCCTGGTGATGGTGCAGCTGGTGGGGGGCGGGGTGGCCTCAACTGGGCAGTGTGGAGCGAGAGTCAGTGCAGGAAGCAGAGCCCAACTGTCATCTGCTCCGTCACTCTCGGTGCCCACTCCTGTGTGGTCCCACGGGTGCCATACAGACTTTCACCTGTGCCTGCTGGCAGCCTGGCCTCCCCCACCCAGGAACCCTAGCTTCTGAGGTCTTGGCCTCTGCAGGATCTTTGTCGTGATCCTTGTCAACAACCCCTGTGGGGCACTTGGTTTCTGTGTCCTGTTCTGCAAGGTCAGTCACCCCACCTTAGGCCACCTCCCATCTTCCAAAACCAAAACCTTGCAGGCTGTACCTTTTTAAAGGAGGGAGCAGGCGTTTTCACCAGAGGGGCCTTTGGTCTTGGGGGAATGAGGAGAGGGAGGCCGAGACCCCCAGTGTCCCTAGAAAGCTCCTTCCCCCAAGCCAGCTTCTCTGAGGTGTGGCCCACAGTGGACTTGGAAGGGCCCTGGGGCTCGGACAGCTTTGCCCGCTTTGCCTAGGATGTTGTTTCTTATTTTTTTCTTTCTCAATTTTTTTTTTAACATAAATTGTTTTGAAGTGTAATGTACATACAGAAAAGTGCATGAGTCCTAAGTGTTGCAGCTCAGTGAGTTTTCATGGGGTGAATACATGGGTCTCGGGCACCCCGCCCCTGCAGCGGCCCCTGCAGAGCTGGTTGTGCATGGGATCCTGAGTAGATGTTCTTTTGTGCCTGGTTTCTTTTTGCTCCACGTGATGGTGGTGAGACTGGTCCTTGTGGGTGGTCATCTGCACCCATTTCCATTGCCTTGGGGTGCCCCCCTGAGTGAATACACCACAGCTTGCTGTGGAGGGCGACTGAGGGGCTTCTGTTTGGAGCCATAGTGAGTAGTGCTGCTGTAAACACTCCTGGGTGTGTCTTTTGGTGTGAGTATGTAAGCATTTCTGGCACCCAGGGAGGAATTTCTAGGCCTGCATATGCTCGGCTTTCATAGGGACTATCTTCCCACGTGGCTTTACGGGTTCACACTCCCACCACCAGCCGCTAGGAGTTTCCATTGCGCCACGTCTTGCCAGCACGTGGCATTTTCTGCCTTTTCATTTTAGCCATTCCGGTGGGTGTACGGCAGTGTCACACTGTGGTTTAATTTCCCTTCCCCGATGACTAATGAAACTCAATGCTTTTTTGTATGTTTATCACCTTTTCGGATATCCTTTTTTGTGAAGTACCTCTTCATGTCTTTTGTCCATTTTTAAAAAAATTGAGTCTTCTGACTTTTTAAAATCTGTATGAGTTCTTTATATATTAATTTGTTTGAGTCCTGTGCTGGATATACACATCTGTCTCTCTATCTGCTCATGTGTACAGAGACACACAGACACACACACACACTTATTCAATCGGTGTTGAGAGCCCCCATGTGCCAACATGTCACAGTCACTGCGGCACAGCCGTGAACAGAACAAAGGCCCTGTCCTCATGGGGCTTGGATCCTCCCCAGAGAAGACCAATAAATAAGGAAGTAGAAAGACTGTCAGACTGCGGTAACTGTGCAGAGAAATGTTCAGTGGGAGAGGAAGTGCGGGAGCGGAGGGTAACACTGTAAATATGTCACGGAGAAGGTGACATGTCAGTAAAGATTTAAGGGGGAGAGCCACTAGATGCCTGGGGAGCATGGCACGCAGAAGGAGGGCGGCAGGGTCTGCTAGGGGGCTGGCGCAGAGCAAACGAGGGGTGAGTGGGGTGGGAGGTTTCAAATGGGGTCAGGTCAGCAGAGCCTGGGGGGCCACTAGAATCTGGCTTTCATTCCACTGGGGGTTCTGGACAAAGGAGGGACAGGACCTGACTCCGGTTTTAATAGGGCCCCTTGGGCTGCCATGCTGAGGCAGAAATGGTGGAAGCAGGGAGACTAATTAGGAGCCTGTGGCAGTAGGTCCAGCCTCTTGTCCCAGTTTCCCATCTGTCCCAGGTGTCTGCACTCTGAGGACGTCCAGAATCACTGTCGTCCCAGAATCAGGCATCCCTGCTCTTTGCTCTGCCATCTTCCGAGCGTCCTCTAATGGCTGTGGGATAGATGCAGTGTTCCTGGCCTCACATCCAGCCCCCATCATCTGGGGTGTCTCTTCCTATGTGCCTTGTCTTTCCAGAAGGTCCCAGCGGATGTCCACTGGCCACACCACACCTGGCTTGTTCTCCACTTCCCTAAAGCTGACTCTGGCAAGGTAATGGGGTTCCTCTGTCAGTCTCCACAAGCCCTCCCTGCAGGACCTTGCTCCCTGTACCCAATCCCACCCCCAGCTTCAAGCAGGGGGACACCTGGCAGGAGTCAGCCCTGGCATGCCCATCTCCCCGCCTCCTTGGCACCAGGAAGCACATAGAGGTAGTCATAAGTCAGCTGCAGAGGCCACTGTGAGCTTTGCATCCTCCAGCTAGCCTGAGATGAGACGCAGAAGCAGCAGGGGGAGGACAGTGTGAAAGCTTGGGGGGCTGATGTGCTGGCAGCTGGCAGTCCTGGCTATTTCTGCCTGGTGCTCCCTCCCCCACCACTGCCCACCCACGGGAGCAACAAGGCCCGTAGTCAATAGTGCAGGTGCTACAGCCGTCAGAGCTGGGTTTCAGTCCAGTGGAGAAAGTGGGAGTTGGGGTGGGCAGAGCTCCGAGACAAGGACACCTGTCTCCAAACTCCTGCATCCTCTTGGGGGAGGCCAGTGAAGGGACTCAGCACAGCCCCTAATTCCTCAAGACAGAAATAACTGTCCACCAAGACAGCCTGGTGGCCCATCTTGCTGCTGGTAACAGAGCAGGCAAATGAGAAGGGGTACCTGGGAGGAGAGAGGGTTGTCTCACAAGGCTGCTGGGCAGCAGGCGGGGTGTGTGTGGGGGGGCAGCATCCTGGGACACTGACAGGGTCACCTCTGCCCATCCAGGCCCTGGGGCTTGCTCATGAGCTCTCCTGGGCTGGTCTCAGCTTCTCTCTGGGCATCCCCTCCCTTTAACGTGCAAGCTGAGCATGTCGCTTGGTCCTCTCTAGTGGTGACTCCCCCAGAATCCTCCCCAGCTCCCTCTTCCAACTCAGCCTCTGGGCCCTCCAATACCAGCTCTCCCAGAGTGAGTGTTCTGCCGTCAGTCCATCTTTTCCATCCGAATTCTCAGAGCCTGGGTGGCGGGCCACTGCAGGAACACGGCGGAAGGGGAGACCCGTCACCTGACAGGATTCCTTCTGAGTGCTGGGGCTCCTGTGCCACATGCCAGGCCCGCCCCACGCCGTATCTCAGATGAGCCCTCTCACAAAATCGGCTGCCATGTCCCTCGTGTTCACTCAAGGAAGTGGAAGGACAGAGAGTTCTGAGTGACGTTCGAGGCCAGAGCTATATGTAGTAAGTGTTCCGTCAAGGGAAGCATTCAAACCAAACGCGGGCTAAGCGCCTGCCCGTAGCTCTGCAGTGGACATCGACAAAGAGGTGAGGGCGGGGAGGGGAAGAGAGGATCGAGGGAGGAGGTGGGGCGCAGGGGGCTCTCTGTGAGCGGGATCTCACCAGCACAACCGCTCCCATCGCGCGCTGAGCCCTGACCCACACAGCGCCCCTACTCCTAATGGCACAGCCCGCCCGGCGCACGCAGCACAGACACCTTGGCCCCCCGCACTCCCGGCACCCCCAAACCCGGAGCCAGGCCGGTGCGCCCGGCCCAGGCGGCGCCCCTCGCCACGCCCGAACCCCAGGATCTTCGCCGCCGCCCTCCAAGCGGCGCCCGGCCCCTCCTGTCCCTTCCCTCCCCAGCCCTGCTGCGCCGCGACCCCCGCGCCCCCCTCGGCCCGGCCCGGCCCGGCCCTGGCCCGACCTCGCTGTTCGTCGGCCCCGCGGCTCAGGCGCACCCAGCCCCGCCCTGTGCTCCGGGCCCCGCCCCGGCCCCGCCCCGCCGGAGGCTGCGAGCGGGAGGGAGGCGGGCGTGGGGAAGTCCGCGGGCGGGGTCGGGGGGCGGGGGCTTCCTCGCGCCGGCAGAGGAGCTGCCGCACGAGGCACGCCGGCTTTGCCGGGGGACAGCGCGGGGACCTGGCAGCCAGGATGTTTCTGGAGCCTCAGGTAGGGCTGCGGCTCGTGGCAGGTGCGGGGCGGCGGGTCGCGGAGGCAGCGACGTGGGCGCGCTCGCAGGGCAGCCCGGTGGTTGCGGCAGCACCGCGGAGCTGGGGGTTCCTCCGCCGCCGAGCTCAGGAAGGGGTGCTGCCCTCCCGGCGAGGAATGCGACCATCTGGAACATCTATGGCCGTGGCCGGAGGCAGCCTGTCCTTGGGAAGCACTCCCTCTACGTGTCCCCATTGGGGCACCTGTTGCCAGGTGGGCGGCGCCCGGAGCTCAGAACGGGTGGGCTGCTCAGGCTGCCACTGCCCTTTCTGGCATGGCCTGCAGTCGCCGGTGATTGTCTATGGCTGAGCGGCACCTGCAAAGCTGATAGGGACCCCTGTGGGGTGAACAGGCCCTGGGAGGCAGGAGACAGCGACCCCAGCAGCGCGCCGACGGTAAAGTGGCCGCTCCGGGACGGGCTTGTAAGAGCCAGGATGACCCTGGATCCTTCCCCAGACTCGAGGATTCCAGAACCACTGTGTACCCTGGAGGAGGTGCCAAGGAGAGGAGGAGGTGTGCGATGCAGTGAACATGTGGGAGGTGTGTATGTGTGTATGTGCGATGTGTGGGCACGAGTGAGAGTAGGTGAAGATGCGGGCACGTTTATATACGGGTGTGTGAGAGCGGCAGAAGTGTGTGGGGCAGGATTGTGCCTGCTTGGGCCCACAAGGAGAGTGAGCTCCGAGTGGGGCTTCGGGGAGTGTGGACTCTAAGGTGAGGGGTAGCTTCCTTTCTACAGGAAAGGAGGCTGGGAACCTGTCCAGGAGTTAATCCTGAGCATGAGGCAGTGTCGCATTCCCATGGCTGTTTGTTCCACGGGTGTCTTCGAGGGGGACCTCCCGTTGTGGCTCAGGTGCAGTATGGTTGAGCTGCAGCCTGCTGCTGCTGTTCCCCACCCCCTTCTCATGGAACTGACCACCAGCCCGGCACAGCCCTGGACCTCAGGCCCAGGGCACATGGGGGTGCAGAAGGGGCCTCAGCTGGGCTGGCCAGCCCTGGCTGTGCCAAAGAAGCAGGTCTTATTTGTTCTTTTGTTTGTTCACATGTTCAGCACACATTTATTGAGCACCTGCTGTGTGCAGGCACTGTGGATTCGGCAGAGACCCAAATACACCACTTATATTAGTATAGCACATGTCATGGAGCTCACCTTCTAGCTAGGGAGACAGGAGAAAAAGCCTGATCAGTAAATAAAATGTAGACTGTCGCGTGGTGATAAGTGCTAAAGAGCAAAACTGCAGCAGGGAAGAGGAATAGAGCATATCCTGGTGCACAGTCAGGAGAGTTTAGGTTATCTGCAGTAACAAAACAGGCCCCCGGTCTGGTGGCTTCCAACAGCACAGTGGAATTTTTGCTCACGTGCGTGACCATCGTGGGTTGGCATGCCTTCCTCACTCAAGATGCTGGGCTGATGGGTCCGCATGGCAGGGGGAGAGAGGCTCCTGCACTAGCATTTTAATGCCCCAGCTCAGTGCCACATGTCACTTCTACTCACTGCTCTTGAGCCAGATGAGTCACATGACCCCACCCAACCACACTACGACCTGTGGTGACAATCCTGCTCAGCCTGGCAAGAAGGGGCTGACACCTTTGGTGCTGAACATACTGACCACCAGTGTGTGGGTGCTGTTTGTACTTTGGGTACAGTGGTCAGGGGAGGCCTCACCATGTGTTACATGTCCATGAGGACTTGTTGGAGGCTAGCAAGGGAGATAAGTGACAGTGGGAGCAGAGGGACACGTAAGGAAAAGGCCAG
The DNA here is from genome assembly GCF_041296265.1 of Equus caballus. NCBI lineage: Eukaryota > Metazoa > Chordata > Mammalia > Perissodactyla > Equidae > Equus > Equus caballus. The sequence goes on from NC_091684.1 coordinate 82,605,784, forward strand.
GCAGGGCTTTGAAGAGGAAGCTGCCTGTGTGTCAAGGGCTAGACTGGAGGCCGGGTGTCACGAGCAGAGCAGGTAAGAGGTCAGTGGGGCCCACGCAGTGGCCCAGGGCCTCAGACCCGGGAGGTAGCAGTGGAGAAGGAAAGAAGGGCTGATTTGGACATGCTCTAAAGGTAAAGCAAGAGGCCTTGCTGGTGGCAGGGATGTGGTGCTGGAGATGGAGAGGAGGTAGGCTCATTCCAGGAAGGAGGGCGTTGTGCTCAGTGGAGGCAGGAGAGGATGCAGGTGGAGCAGGTGGGACAGGCAGGAAGCAGGGACAGTTTGACAGCTCCAGGGGGATGCCACCTGGCAGTGGGATGGGCGCTCTGGAGTTCAGGCTGGCCTGGAGTACTCTGTCCTGCAGGTCCCTTGCTACCTCCTGGCCACGCTACCTACACCCGCCCCTGCTGGCTCAGGACAGCCTGGCCCTGGGCCCAGCCTACCTCCAGCACTGTACCTCCATCTTGCTGAGCCTGCCTGCTTGATGTAGGGGGCCTTCGTGTGAGCTCCACCAGAGGAGGGAGGGCAAGTTGAGGGGGCTACGGCATCTTGTGTTGACCTGGCTGCCGTGTGCACTGGGGGCTGGCCAGGGTGCAGGAGCACTGGGGACAGCACTGCCTGCAGATGCACAGGGCCCACAGTGATGTGGAGTCTTTGAGGGCTGGGCAGTCTGGGAGGGCCACCTGGGGGAGAGAGTCATACGTTGGCTTTGCGATGGGTAGAGTTAGACTCAGGGGCAACATGGCCCAAGATGGAGCTGGGGTGTGTGGAAGTGGCCTGCACCCTCCACATCTGGGCTCCAGGGGAGCTGCTGGTGAGTGAGCAGAGCAGGGTCGGATCTGTTGGGACTTGGATATCAGCCAGGAGACCTGTTATCTCTCCATGCTCCTTCTTTCTTACCCCACTGGAAAACCCCTGGTCATCCTTGGAAGCCCATCTCGAAATCACCTCCTTCAGGAAGCCCTCCCTGACTTCTCCCTACAGAGTTAGTTCCCCCACCCTCCTGCCTCCTCGGCACCCATCGCATACCCATAATCCCGAGTTGCTCACACTGCACTGTGGTGTTACATCTGCCTCCCCTGGCAGGCACCAAGGTCCACGGGTTCTTCCATTTCCAAGTGTATGGCCCAGGTCAGTAGGGCCTCATTGATGTTTGTTGACAGAATCAGTGAGGAAGGAAGGAAGGAATAAACACAAAGGCTGGAAATGGCCTATGGAGACTGCCCAGTTTTGCCTCCCTGTTTACACATGGGGAAATTGAGGTCCACAGTGGTCGCGGCTTCCCTGAGTTCAGCCAGGAGGTCAGAGATCAGAGCTGGCTCCTAGATCTGATGCCTCTTCTATGCTAGGTTCTGGGCTGCCTGGGTCCCTGTGGGTTCCAGGACAAGGAGGAGCCCAGAGGCAGACAGATTGAGGGGCCCAGAGGTGAGCCATCAGGTGGGAGCACATGGACCACAGCAGTGGGGTCTTGGGAGGAGGAAGGCAGGCAGAGGTCTCCACAGGGGCCCTTGGCTTCTCTCCCCTCCGCAGCCCTGCAGCTTCCAAAGGCTCTAGCTCCGTGGCCACACGGCTGGTCTGGCCGCGGCCAGCCATGCTTCTCAGCCTCCAGTGGAACATTGCCTCCCCCGCTGTCCTGCTCACAGTGCCTGCCGGGCCGGCCAGGCCAAGCCCACGGCATTTCCCAAATGTCAGTGTGGCTGCCACCACGAGCCGCCCCCTGCCCGTGGTGGGGCCAGCGAGTGTGAGTCAGAGGACCTGGGAGCCAGCTCACAGGTCTCCTTTAACTCTCACTGTTAAAGGAGGTCACTGTTCCAGTGGCACAAGTGGAGGCCGAGGCTCCAAGGTAGAAGGCTGCAGCAGCACCAGGAACAGGGGAGCCCACCCCAGAGCCTGGCCTCCCTGGGGACAGTGGGGTCACATACCACTTGGAAGAATGACAGCAAGTTCCTAGAGGATGCTGGAAACCAGCAGTGCCCAGCCCAGAGGGCGGAATGGTGTGTGTTGTGGGTTCCTGGCCAGGAAAGGGGGCTGTGGGCTGGGTGGCTGACCTGGGGGGCAGAGCAGGCCCACTAGGGACAACGTGTCCCTGGCCAATGGCTGGGAGACCTGCAGAGCCAGGAGACCCCAAGGCACGTAGGCACACAGCTCACCCCGTGTCACTGGAGTCAGCATTGCCGCATGTGCTCCACGTGGACTGAGTGGGGATGTCTTTGGGGATTGGGACACCTGTACCCAGGGGAGGTAGATAGGTGAGTATTGATTTAAAAAAAACGTATGTTAAGTAACTGGTAATTAAACTCTCTTATTATTTTAAACAAATTTTCAGTGTGGCTTCCTGGAAAACCCTAGAAATTAATCCCGTTACCTGCACAGAAGCAACATTGTATCTTTTCATTTTTAATGTGTCTTTTATTTATTTCTTATCTTATTGTGTTTTCTAGAAGGTGGAAGGCAACGTTAAATAATAGCATCCTCCTTGGCTTGATCTGCATTTTAATGAGACACCCTCTAATGTTTTACTGTTAAGTCTGTAATTGGCCCTAAATTTCGAATAGATTTTCTTCATCATGAACTCCTATGCTCCATTCCTACATTAATTGCTGAGAGTGTACACCAAGAATGGATATTCAGTTTTATCAGAGGCTTTCTTGTGTCTAGCAAAATCATCAAATTCCTTTCCTCCTTGGGCCTATTAATGTGTTGACTTATAGCTTTTCTGAACTAAATCATCCTCATGTTCCCGGAATAAATCCCACTGGGTCAGCCTCGATTGTGCTTTAAAATGCTTACTGATCTGTTGCTTAGGGTATTTTTCATCTATATTCATAGGTAAGAATTTATACGTACGTTCCTATTAGGGGACATATTTGTCACATTTATAAATCACAGTTATGTTAGTTTCATGAAATGAATAGAAAAGGTTTTCAATATGAATTGTGGAGTTGAAATAGTTTAAATATCATAAAATTATCTTATTCTCCAAGGCTTGAAATAATTCATTTTGGAAACTCTCTCAGCCAGGGCTTGCTTTTTATTTTTCCCTGAGGTTAGTTGGCTGTCGACTTACTTAATTTGTACTGTGGTTATTGGTCTTTTTGGGTTCTAAACATTTTTAGTCCATTTTGGTTATTTATATTTTCTAGATTGTATCCCAGTTCAAAATGCTTCCAGACCTTTTAGCACAGATTTACAGTCTATTCTTTTAAAGTTTCTTCTCCCTATTCATGGTTAGATCCCCTTTTTCATGCCTAATAGCTATATTTTTGCATTTCCTCTCTCCTTCCCTCCTTCTCTACCCCCTCCCTGCCTTCCTTCCCTCTCTCCCAACCTCCTTCCTTTCCTCCATTCTTTTGTTGATTAGAATTGCCAGAGGTTGATCTTTTTAATTTATGTTTTCAAAAGAAAATCAGCTCTTGAATTTAATCAGCAATTCTACTCTTTTCTTTGATTAAATCCACTAATTTATCTTTTAGTTATTCCTTTCCCTAGTTTTCTTTGCTGTACGTCTGTTTTACTTAGAAGCTCTCTTTTAGCCTTTTGAATCAAGTGCCTAGTTCATTTATTTTCATTTTTTCTTGTTTATTTAAAATATATTGAAGTCTATGAATTTTTCTCTGAGTACAGCTTTGGCCGTACACATCAAATTTCATAAGGAGTTTTCTTATAAGGGTTATTTTTCTGATGTGTCTGTAATTGGAGTTTTGATTGTTTCTTTAGCACAGATATGATGTAGGGAAATTTCTTTTAATTTTTTGGTACACTTTTTTTATTAATGTCCAACTGTGTTATGTCCACGTCATTCTGTCACCCATACGTTTTGTTTTTTTTTTGAGGAAGATTAACCCTGACCTAACTGCTGCCAATCCTCCTCTTTTTGCTGAGGAAGACTAGCCCTGAGCTAACATCATGCCCATCTTCCTCTACTTTATATGTGGGACGCCTACCACAGCTTGGCGTGCCAGGCAGTTCCATGTCCACACCCGGGATCCGACCTGGCAAACCCTGGGCCACCGAAGTGGAACGTGTGCACTTAACCACTGCACCACTGGGCCGGCCCCTATCACCCATACATTTATGTTTGGAGACTCTATCAAGGTTTCATTGGTGATGCGACATATGAACAGTGTGGATGAATATTCTGGATAGAATATGCCTTTCTGTTTTTAGGCCATGGATTTCATGTATTCTCTTTATGTCTCCATTCTCCCATTTCAGGAGAATGCACTGCAGCGTTTTCATCCCTTCCACTGTTCCTTCCACTGCTCATCTCTTTGGGTATCCCTCACTTGTCAGGAATTGTTGTTCTGCCTGTCTGTCTTGTCCAGGAAGGCAGCTCACCACATTGTAAGTGAGCTTGGGCACAGGGCCCGTTTCCTAGGCACAGCAGGGCAGGTGTGTTCTCTGGCTGCCTTTCACTTTCAACTCTTAGTGGAAAGCTCCAGCCTGCAGGCGGGAGACCTGGGCTGGGTTCCTGGCTCTGCCCTGCCAAACTGTGTGGCTTCAGGCTGTCCTGAGCCTCCTCTGCTGCACCTCATCTGGCAAGAGGACCATCATGCCTTGGAGGGTGCTATGGGGATGTGTAAGATGGCCCAGTAGGTGGGAAGCCCTCTGTGAATGTCACTCATTGACAGTGAGGCTGCTGGGCCGTTCAGGGAGGGCCTGGATCTATGCTGCACTCACAGGCCCCGCTCTGCACATTCCATGTAGGGGGCTCTTTCTGGGCCAGGCCTTGTCCATCTCTCAGGAGCCCTGGCTGGTTCCCACCTGCCTTGGCCTTGCACCTGCTCTCCCTCCTCCTGAGCCTGTACTGATGGCCCTGGGTTTCATGTCATCATGGTGGTCACACTCACTGGGGTTCAAGTCCAAGCTCCCCTACTTTGGTGCTGTATGCCCCAGGGTGGATGACTTCAGCCCTTTGGGCCCTTGTTCCTTCATCTGGAAAATGGGACAGCAGCGTGTGCAGTGTGGTGCGTGGGGAAGGGCTCTGCCTTGAGGAGGGATGGTGGCCACTGGTACTCCAGTGGACTGGCCAGGTTCTGGCCACCTGGTAACAAGCTCCCAGGGCCAGGGGATGTGGGGTGTGTGGCAGGAAAGCTGCTGGTGTGCACAGCACAGGGAGTGGGAGATGTTTTTGTTGGAGGGTCAAGACACATGTCCTGGTCCTGTTTCCGAAAGGCTGTGGCTGCTGGCCAAGACCATGGCTCTTCGGGCCCAGCAGGGAGCTGGCCCTGCCCTGCACCCCGAGGCTGGCACACAGAAACCTCTGGCTCCCGCAGAGCAGCAGGGTCCCAGGGGCGCCACTCTGGGCATCTGCCAGGAGGATGACAATTCAAGCAAAGGAAGTTGATTTTTATTTGTTTTTAGACACAAAGGAAAATCGTTGCTCAGGCTAATTAGATGTCATTTAAAAATAAAAGAACAGTACTTCCTTTTTTCCATACCCCAGTACCACCAGGCAGCCTGGGGGGAGGTGGAAGCTGCCACTCGCTCCTAGAAAGGCCTGAGCTGGGGCCTGTCCCCTGCGCCACCCGTCCATCTAGGGGGACCCAGGCTCCCTGCCTCTCAAGGCCCCTCAGCTCTGACATGGTCCCCTCATTGGTCCGCTGGCTCGCTGACAGCCTTGCCCTGCCGCTCCTCGCATGGGAGAGGCTGGGTAAGATGCTCCCCCTGGAACCTGGGGTCTTCCTTCCTGACGGCTGGAGCTCTAGCATCTGCGCCAGACTCTGATCAGCAGCAGTCTTAAGTGGATGCCCCTTATAGGAAGAGGATCGCAGGGGAGCGACTTCAGTTGAGGTGGGGGTCTGCACCCTGTCCCCCTAGCCCTCCCACCTCTGGGGCACCTTGAGGGGACTTCCAGAAATGATAGGACTGGCTCTGAAGTTTATCTTAGTTCACAAACTCTCCTGTCTAAGCCTGTGCCCAGCTCAGCCTCCAGGAGTCCGGGTTGGCTGCCACGTGCAGGAACGCTCGGGTGACCCGTGCGGAATCCCCTGGAGTTGGCCCAAGAGGGAAGGAGGCCAGAGGGGAAGCGGGGAGGGGGAGGCCCCAGGCATCCTCTCTGGCCCCAAGGGCCCTGAGTGGGAGACCAGCGTGCCAGCTGCCCGCCCTGCCGGGAAAGGGCAGCAATTCTCTGAAAGCCTACCTGCTCCGACCTTGGGCCTCTCAGGGCTCAATAATGGGATGGTTATTGGTGGACAATGGCATTTTGTCCCCTGAGCAGCCACCAGAAGAAGCTGACTGGACAGAAAGGGAGAAAAGAAGGAGGAAAAACCAAGAGGAGAAACCGTGGACTCAGCAGAATTTGTATTTAGGAGTGTGAAGAGGAGATGGCAAGATTCCTTCAGTCAATTCAAATAGTATTTGGTAATAGGAAGGAATTCAGAAAGAAAAAAATGAATCATGCGTCTGTAACAAAGCTTTAATTATCAGCAGCGCTCCCTAGGCAGGGCCTTTGTTGAGTAGGCACCCGGCCAGCAGGCGAGGTGCTGCGTCTCTGGTTCCCATGGCAGCTGCCTCCTGGCTGGAGTCTGGCCCACAGCCCTCTGCCAGGCCGCAGGACGGCCCTGGCCGGCCCAGAGGGTACATGAAGGTAAATATGGCCCTTCCTCACGGCATTTGTGGATGTGTTTCTTGAAGCTTGGTTTATGTGAAAGATGTCACCCCTCGCCCTCCAGTCCCCAGTGCCAAGCAGGCTGGGAGGACGGAGAGGTGGGAGCTGCAGGGTGTTCCCATGGCCCTACCTGCAGGGATGGGGCCAGCCATGTCCTCCCAAGGGCTTCCCTGCTGGAAAGTCCATGGGGGTGCAGAGGGAGGAGGGGTGGGGACTATAGAGGCCTTGCCACAGAGGTGTCACCCCTGCCACTCCCCACTCTAGGCAGGGGCCAAGCAGCCACCCTGAGGCCAGAGCCAACTCTGAGCCCCACATGCTGGGACAGGGCAGTGCAGCCAGGTCAGTGGATCTGCCTGCCTGGAAGCAGGAGGCAGCTTCTCTCTCCTTTCTCCCTGTCTGCAGAGGGCCCACAGGCTGTCCTGGGCATGGGGAGGTCAGAGGGGCCCCAGAGGTGTGATCAGGGAAGAGGGGCAGCCCCCATAATCTGTGTCTAGGAAGGCAACGAGTCACCTCAGAGTGCCCACCAGTGTCCTGCAGTTCTGACTCCACCCAAACTAGCAGGTACTGAGCGTGTCCTGATTATGGCAGCCTCGCTGCGTGCTCACTACCGCCTGAGAAACAGGTGCTGGAGGTGATGTTTTACAGAGGAGGGTGCTAACTCCCAGCTTGTCGGGTGGCCAGGCCTCACTGCCAGGCTGCTGGACCCCAGCCCATGCTTGCAGCCGGACTCCAACTATCTGCCCTGTGTGGCCCCAGCAGGCAGGACCTCTCTGGAGCTTGAGGGAGACACGTTTCACCTCAAAGTTAGGAAGATCTGAGAGCTGGGGTTTGGGGAGGGGCAGGACAGCCCCCAGTAGGGAGCTTCCTGCCTTAGGAGGGTCTGAGTTCAGGCTGCAAGGGCAGCTCCTGTGCCCTTCTGTTGTTGGGGGTCATTGGGGGAAGGCCTTTCCATCCCTGGGGGTGGAGGAGCCTGAGGTGGCCAGGCAGCAGTAGCAGGGCCAGGGAAGCAGCTCCCCAGTGGCTGAGGATTGGACCACAGGCCACCTGGGGCAGAGGCCAAGGTCTGGCTTGCAGGGTCCTGGCTCCTGGATCCTATTGTGCCAACTGGGTCTCTGGAAATGACAGTGAGCAAAGCGCAAAGACTCTCTCAGCAGGTGTTACTCACCTGCGCCCTGTGCAGATGATGCCCAGAGGGCCTGGCTACTGGCAGGTCACTGTGTGTTCTCCCTGCAGAGCTGCCAGTGCCAACTGACTCTAGCTGGGGATGGGGGCGGGTCAAGAGAGTTCCAGCATTCAGAGAAACCACAGGGTCCTGGAGTAGGAAGGGGTAGGGGGTGTGGAGTAGGGGAGGGAAGGACACTGAGCTTGCGATGACAGGGATATTAGAGAAGTGGGGAGAGGACAGAGGACCCGAGAGGGGAAGCGGCCGCAGTTGGGGCCTGTGCCCCTCCTCCCCCGAAGCCCCTCGGACCTGCCCCTGCCCTGTCTGTGAGCCCCACTGCCCCTGTGGAGCCTGAGCTCTTCGGCCTGGGTTTTCCCACCAGTTAGTGAGATTCAGGCAGCAGGGACAGTCCCCTCTGGGTCTCCCCCTCCCCTGGCAGCCTGTAATGCGTATGCGACTCCAGAGGCCACGGTAAAGTGGCCTGTCCACTGCCGGCCTGCTGGCTTTTGATGCCTTTTCAGGTCTGTGAACCCAGTTAGGAAACAGCAGGATCCCAGGACAGGGCAGATCAGGGGGTGACAGGGGAGCTAAGGATGCATGGCTGCTTCTACCACCTGACCTGTCCTGTTTGGTGGGTGTGGCCTTATTCTTGCCACCTGCCAGGTAGAAGGGAGAAGGCCCTGAGATGCTGGCCACGGCCTCATGGCAGAGAAAATACAGGTACAGTGCACTTCCGGCCATCTGTCCCCCGCTGTGAGTCCCTGAGCCTCTGTCCAAACCAAGAGGACTCCCAGACCCCTGCCCTCTCCCCTCCCCTTTGGGTGGCAGAGCCAATAGTTGAGGTGGGCCCCTCGGCTCCCACACTGAACACCTAGCTTTATACTCTCCCTATACCCTGCAGCGGGCAGATTCTTAGTTATAATTTAGTGTCACAACATCCCAGAGAGTCAAGGCCACTTTTAGCTCCTGATGGCCTGCTTCTGGCAGGGGTGACCCCCAATCCCTCCCCTCTCCCCCGCTCAGGTGGTGTGACTAGAGAAGGCCCAAAGAGTAGGCCAAAATCCTCACTGCTGCAAAGGACCCACGAAAGCTTTACCAAGAGGTTTTCCATTCGCGCCAGGAATCCTATACATGTGAGGTGGGGGCATGCATTTAAACAAGCATTTAATTTACAACTTTGATTTGACTTGCAGCCTCCTCCTTAGAGTTCCCTGCTGTGTAAAGTCAGGGCCCTCAGCCAATTCCTCTGCCCAGACTGCTCCCTGAGGGGGTCACCTGCCCTATCTGGGAGAGCCTCCTTGAAGGGGCACTTCATCGAACGTGGTGCCAGAGGAGTCCACCTGGAGACCTGTGCAGGCGCAGGCGGGCCTGGAGGAGGGCAGGGAGGGCACCCCGCCCACTGCAGACCCTGGGGACCTGGCAGGGGAGGGGGATTCCACGTGATTGGACTGGAGCTAGGGGGCACCCCCGCGCAGATCCTTGTTTAGCAGGGCTGACACATGGATAATAAGGAAATATTTGTTTTGGAGTGAATGAGCCAACAGGAAGTGCTCCAGGCAAGACTGTTTCCAGGGAGCGAATGGGATGGAAGGTTCACAGATCTTGGGCCCAGGAAACGTTGGCACCATTCCTCCCTCTGTGCATGGCACTCTTCCTTTTCCAGAAGTCTCCTTCAAGTCTGCTCAGATCTCACGTCCTCAGGGAGGTCAGCCTCTGCACCGGTTCAGTTGCCCTCTGCCCTGCCCCCACACTCCTGACCCTCTTCTCTTCTTCCTCTTCCCAGAGCACTGATACCTTCCTAACCCGTTATATCATGGGTTTATTGTGTGGTTATCACGGGTACCGGCCACAGCCTGCTCCAGGCAGGGCCCAGCGAGGACAGAGAGCCCTGATTTCTTCTTTGGTGGATCTCCAGTGTCTAGGCAGGTCCTTGTTAACAATTGTGAATGAATGAATGAGTGAATGAATGGAGAGATGGGCAAAGAGTAAGGGCTCTGTGGAACATCCCACCTCCTATGCCAGCCCAGTGCAGACTATTTCAGAGAACCAGACAGCCCTAGAAGGGAGATCGGGGTCCATTTTGCAGATGGGGACAGGAGGCCCAGCCTCGCTGCTCCAGGTCCCCAGCAGAGCTGGGCTCCAGAGTTGCTGGCCCTGGTCCAAGTAGCCAGCATGGTTTGGTCCCCAGTTGTGGCCTCTGAGTGTCCACGGGGCTCCTGCCCTGCTCTCACCAAGACTGGATTTTTCTGGAATGGGGATGCAACCAAGACAGCTCTGTGAATGCACCAATTCTGAAGTCTCTGCCAAAGGCTGCCCTCTTGGTTAAGTGGCTCCCCAGGGTGGGGGCCCAGGGCTGGCACCCAGCTCCCTCCAGGAGCACTCTCTCTCTCTCCCTCCAGCCAACAGAGGGGAGAACTGGCAAGATGTGTAATTTTCAGTTGCTAATTGTGATGCCCTGCAGCTTGCTGAGCTAAAAATAGCCTCCGTTTGTGTTGAGTAGGTTAAAAAATAGAAGCCCATGTGCTGCCTTGGAAAGAAGCACCCCTTGTAAAGCCTGGCACGGGCAGGGGGCTAGCGGGGCCCCTCCTCCACCTCCCGGCAGATCCCTGGGGACTCAGGCAGGATGGGCCGGAGGGCTATTTTTGTCCCAGTTTTCCAAGAACCTGGGTTTCTTAACTTGGTGTCCATGGACGAGCTTCTGGGAGCCCATTAATCCCTGGAATCACTTGCAGAATGCCATGGGAGTGTGCATATCCATGGGTCCAGGGGAGGGCCTCAGCCTTCATTGGATGCTGAAAGGGTCATGCCCCAGCTAGGGATGAGGAGAAATGACAGCACCAAGAAGGAGCAGGGCTGTGAGGCAGGCAGGCCTCGGCAGAGCTACTCACTGCTGCCTGCCTGGGCAACCTCTGTAAGCCCCAGAACTTGATGTCCCCATCAGAAAGGATGTCTCCCCACTGCCCCCCTGGGTTAGGGGGAATTGTGTCACGTGAGATGAGATGTGTAATGCCCAGCACACAGCTGGGTCCAACTCCTGATGATAAACCTTTAAAGTACAAGGCTTTGCTAGCCCTGGTGGCCTAGTCGTTAAAGTTAGGCACTCACTGCTTCCGTGGCCCAGGTTCATTTCCCGGGTGTGGAACCACACCACCCATCTGTCAGTTGCCATGCTGTGGCTGCAGCTCACGTAGAAGAACTAGAAAGACTTACAACTAGAATATACAACCATTCATGGGGCGGGGACCAGGGAAAAAGGAAGATCGGCAAGAGACGTTAGCTCAGGGTGAATCTTCCTCTGCAAAAAATTTTAAAAAGTACAACAAGGTTAGCCAAGAGAAAGCTTGTGCCTGCTACTACATTTCTCAGAAATTTCCAGAATTGCAGGCTCCAGGATCTGGAAGGGGTCCTAAGATTCTGACCATACCATGGGAACCTGCCCCAGACAGCTAGTCCCTTCACAGTTGAACAGAAGCCTGACAGTGTTGCCTTCAGCTGTGCAGTAGACTCTCCCTTCCCTGGGCTGTCGACCCTACTGTCAGCTGGAGCAGAGCTGGCTGTGTCCAAGGCCAGCCGGTTATCCCTGGTGCCACCTTCCAACGTTCCTCCCTTTGTCCCTCTGGGCTGAGAGATGTGCGTCCTGCAGATGCCCCAGGGTGGGGGGAGTGCATGCTCCTTGAGTCCTGCCTCTCTTTCCCAAGACATGCCCTGGAGTGCAGAGTTGGTGTTGGGGGCAGGTAGCTAAGAAGCAGAAGCCAGGAGGCCTGAGGGCCATGGAGGGGCAGGTGGGGCAGGCCCTGGCCACTCCCATGTGGCTCCTGAAGGATGAGGTTCCTGCCCCACCTGGACACCCTGAGTCCCTTCCTGCCCCCACCATCTCCCTGCCTTCCTGCCCAGAGCCAGGATGGTAAAGCCTGTGTCGGGTGAGGCAGTAAGCTGGAGGCCGGCAGGCCCTGCTCTGGGGCAGGGACCCTTGCCTTCACGGGCTCATCTCTGTGAGAGCAGACCCTGGGCATGGGAAACCCTCCAGCGAGGCATGCAGGGCTGCCCCAGACAGTTGTGAGCAGGGATGACTCTGTACAGACACTGCAGTAGCTAGAGTCAGTGTCATTTGTATTCCTGACCCAACTGTGTTTAAGTAAATCATTTGTGACAGCTTCAGCTGTGGGATTCTTTTATGAGACCACTGGGCAGTGTCAGGCCTCCCCTGGGCCTTGATGGGCTCTCAGCACAGGAAGCAGAAGCATGAGGGAAACAATGTCACCCTTGCCCATGTCACCCTTGCCCAGGCGCGGACAAGCACGAGAGTGAAGATGCGTGAAGCCCTTGAGGATGTAGCAACGGTCACATTTGGGTGCTCACAGAAGGCTGTGGCCATCGTAGTTAAGCCGGCGGCCCTGGCTCAGAATGATCTGGGCCTCCATCATAGCTGCAGCTCCCAGGGGTCCAGGGGGCTCCTGGGGTCATGGGAGTGGTATACAGGGTTTCTGAAGGCCACCATGTTGAGCATAACTGGAGTTTGTGAGTGGAAGGACGGTGTCCCAGATCATAAAAGGTGTACACACATGTGCGGGCGTGGCTGCCCCTCCTAGGGCGTATCTGGGTTTTGCACATGAGTGGCCAGAAGCTGATACCTTCCTCTGTAGTTTGCTTCCTGACGGAGGGCATGGACTTCTCAAGGCCCAAGTTTGCTAGGGCCACGCGAGGAAGCAGTGAGTGGCACTCTACTCTCCAGCTCAAATCTCTTGAAGAGGCTGCAAAAGGGAATTTCATTCGTAATCTTCTGCAGAAAGTTCCTAAAAACCCTCTCTTCCCATCTCTCCCAGGATCTCTCACGGCACTCAGGCTGCCTAAGCTCTCTCCACTTATTCTCTCAAAGGCCCAGAAGTCTTGCAGATCCCGGCTGCCCCCACTGTGTTCCCCTCTTCTGCTCCAGGGCCCTCAGTCCAGTCAGCTTCCATGCTCTCCATACTTTGGTGCAGTGTGTTCCTTAGATGTGAGTGTGTGTGTGTGTGAGAGAGATGCAGGGCAGCAGCAAATACTCAGAAGTTAAAGTTTTTGGCTGAGTCCCCTAAAAGGGGTCTCTGACTTGAGTTGTATTGATGCCGAGCTGCAGGCTGCACCCTCTGGAAAGGTTGGCGGGGATCGAGGGCAGTGTCCATGCAGTCCCCTGGCTGGGCTGTGCAGCACCCAAGGACCGAGTTTACTTTCTGACTACGACACACTTGGTGTGCAGGCACTTGTTCTGGGCTGGAAGCCACGCTCTGTGCGTCCCCCATCTGTCCTCCCACCCTACACCGTGAAGCTCAGTGTCCCTGTTTGACATACATGGCCTTCAGCATGGGCCTATTCTAGACATTGGAGTCGGGCATGGAAACAAGACTAATGGCTGCTCTTCTCTGAGGCCAGCTTCCCCTGGAGATCAGAGCTCAAGGCAAAAGCTTGTGTGAGAAGACTTTATTGGGGAGTGAGGTCCCAGGGGAGCAGGAGGAAGCAGGGGAGAGTGAATAGATGTAGGGTGCCTTCCAACATGGGATGCATCTCTGGATGTCTTTGGAGAGGATGTCTCTGGATGTCTTTTGTCTCCGTGAAGCTGTTGTCCATCTGAGGTGCGGAAGGGGAATTTACCTTCTGGCTCCCATGTCCCATTGACCCAGGTTTGCCACTAGGGTGTTCATGGCCCTGCCCTGACTTCTGGGCTGTGCAGGTGGGCCCCTGGATGGATCCGCAGGGCCTCATGCCTCAGCGAGAACCGGCAGCCTGGGCAGGAGGCATGTGACTTGCTAATGGCTGTGAGGGCCTAGGTCAGAGGCCGTAGGTCAGAAGCAGTGGCAGCCAGTGCTGGGCCACTTGGGTGCCATCGAGGCAAGGCCCAGACCCAGACCTGAAACACAGGAAAGGACTCAGGCGAGTGTGGATGGATGGTCGCGGGTGGGGGTACCGACAAGGAGCCTTAAAAGAATGGAGTTGCGGGAGGCCGGGGCTTCCCAAGGCCGTGTTGTCTGTGCTGGACCATGGCAGGGAGCAGGCGTGAGCCCTGAAGCAGGCGTACGTGCAGGACCCCGCTGCAGCCACTCGTGCTCTGGGGAGCAGCAGGAGATGTGGCAGATGGAGGAGCTTGGGCTGAGTGGGGAGGGCCGGATAGGTAGAGTGGTGGGGGGAGCCCTGGGAGGGGGCGGAAAGCTAGAGGGGGCAGCAGTGCAGCCGCACCAAGCCCTGCACCTTGTTGCTTTGCCTGCCTGGCCCACCTCCCCTACAGCCAGCACGCGGGACACTGATGGTGGCAGCTCATCCAGGCAGGTAGCAAAGGGCCCCTGGGCCTCAGCCTCTGCCCCGCCAGCCCTCTTTGCCTCCCCGGACCCTCACAGTGCTGCTCCGCCTGTGCAGGGGCAACGAGTGTGGCCTCCTCACCTGGCACCCTTTTAGGCTCGGCCAGGAGAATTTGGGCCCAGATGCAGGGAGGACCCCTTCCTCAACAGTGCCCCCAGAGAGCCAAGTAAACCCAGGTATGAAACAGGCAGGTGCTAGCCCATGGCTGCTGCCCCTGAGCCCGCAGCCAGCCCTCTCCCTCCTGCACCTGGGTACCTGGGCCTGCCCTGCACCCACCTGGCCCTGCGGGCGGCAGGCAGCTCCCAGGCCTGTCTTCTAGGAGAGGTGAATCACGTTCACTTGCCTTGCTGTGAGCCGACTGCGTCTATAATTAGAAGGTGCTTGTCTTCCTGCCTGAACAGAGGAGGAGCTGCAAGGAGGCAGCCTGGGTGCTAGTCTGACCCCACTCTCCCCAGAAGGGCTGCTGCAGCGTCCAGGCCGGCCTGCCCCAGCCGACTGGGGGCAGAGCTGCGGTCCCCATGGGCTTCATCCTCTGGCCCTACAGAAGCTGGTGCTCTATCCTCCCCACCCCTGGGCTGGACTCAGGAGGCTTCTGGAGCTCTCCGCTGAGTGTCTGTGACCACAGCGTGCAAACGGGTCTGGATGCGTCAGAAGTGGCTGAGGCAGGAGAGAGCTCCCTGTGCTTCCTGCTCCTATTTTCATCTGGAAAACCTTGAAAAACCTCAGTCCCTGGCTGTACCCCAGGACACTTAAATCAGAATTATTGGAGTGGGAGGTGGGCAAAGTGGTTTCTTTAAAACTCCCCAGGTGATTCTGGTGTGCAGCCAGAGCTGAGCGGCACTGACCCAGGGGAAGCTGGCTCTCCTCACCTGCAGGCTGAACCCCTCAAAGGGACTAGCTCCGGTGAGGACCCGGGCCTGACCCAGCAGCCTCGGCTAGAACTCCGGGGCCTGCATTTTAACAACCGACCAGGTGATGGCGCTGCTGGTCCAGGCTGCACTCAGAACAGCGAAGCTTTAGGAGAGGATCTTAAACCCCGAGAACCGGTGAGTTCTGACTCGGAGAAGAGACACTACTGACAGATTTCTGGGGATTCTGACGCTGTGGCTCTGGCCATGCACCTGCTTTAGAGCATTCGCGAGGGTCTGGTTCTCTGGGGGCCTCCGAGGTCAGTGTGTCTAGAATAATCCAGCGCTTCTGTGTCCTGGGCACCCACATGGCCTGGGGCGGGGCGTGCGGAGCAGGCACAGCTGTGGGAGTCGGGTCCTCAGTGGGGAGGTGATTCCACGTCTAGTGAGCAGCTCTGTACACAGTGGGCTCATTTAATCCTCCCAGCAAATCTCTGAAGGAGCGCTCCCTGTGCCCATTTTACAGATGAAATTCAGGCTCCAAGAGGTTGAGGATTCTGATGAAGCTACAGGTGGCTGAGCCAGGCTCAGACTCAGGCCTCCCTGCCTGCCTTTCCTGCCATCCTGGCACTGCTGCAGTCTAGCTGTGTGACCTGGGGCAGTTACTTAGCCTCTTGGTGCCTTGTCCTCCTCTGCAGCCTACAGAGAATAACAGTTTCTCTCATGGGTTATTGTGAGGGTTAAGGAGATTATCCGGCTCTAGCATTAGTGTCGCTGGTGGTGCGTACAAGGTGCTCAGGGTCTCAGCTGCTGTTTTCTTATTGTGATTGCCTTTGCTGTGTGTTCGCTCCCAAGATGTGAGCCCAGATTTCCTGGGAGCTCTGCTCTGAGTGGCCAGAGAAGGGGACCAGTTAGTGGTGATGGACACACAGGTGTGTGGCTAGAAGTCACAGTTCCTTTTCTTGCTGGGATGGGAGAGGAGGACCCCACGTGCAAAGACAGAAGGGACCACAGTGCTAAGAGGGGCGGCCGCAGAGGTGCCAGGCATAGGGCTCAGCGGGAGTCACCTCATTTAACAGCTGTGGAAATTGAGGCTGGATAGACTTGTCCAGAAACAAGGAGCTAGTCTGTTGCAGAGATTCAAACCTGAGGGTGCTCTAAATTCCTGCCCAGGACACCCCACTCCGGGAACCTCCTCCTCCCACTTGGCCCTGAGCCTCAAGACACTCCCTGCAGTGCTCATGACTGGGAGGGGTGGGCTCTACCAGGGACTGAAGTGAGGGGCAAGGAAGGGGCTCTGGGGGTTCCCCAGGACCCCAGGGACTCAGTGCACAGAGGAGGAGGGAGAGGAGTGATATGTGGGCAGGATACCTGTTCAGAGAGACAAAGCCCCAGCCAGCATCCCTGGGTGGGTCCTGGGGCAGGGGAGATGCTGGGGTGGTCCTGCATGGCCCTAGTGGGGTCTGCCCATTCCCCGAGGGGGTTCTGGGCTCCTGCCTTGAAGCCCACCCTCACAGGTGACCCGCTATATGGTGGTTGTGCTTCTGTACACAGGCCCAGCCCTGGGGCTCCTGCTTCTTCACTGTGCTTTTATATAGAAACATGCTGATTTAAGAACAGCCTGTTTGCACTAAAAAACAGTTATTTAAAAAATGACAAGATAGAACCACCGCAGGGCTTGTTAAAGCACAGGTGGTGGGCCTGCTGGAGTTTCTCACAGGCTTCTGACACTGTGGGGCCTGAGAGTGTGCAGACGGGAGTGTTCTGTGAGTCCGAACCTGCATCCTGGAGTGAGGGCAGCAGAGCCTGGGTCCACAGACATTCCAACTCCAGCCTTGTCCTGGGGAATTCCTTTGAGCTCCTTCCTCTTTACAAAGGGTTTTCCGAGGATTCCAAGGCGACCTTCAGGTGTTTGGCAGGGAAACCAGCGTTGTTTGGCTGGGTGCCCTTTTCCTCTGGTGTGCGGCTCCGTTGATGTGCTGTGGGTGGGAGTCAGCCCTGCTTGTGCAGCCTGGGGCCCTCTCATGGCAGTGAAATCATCATGGCTACCATTTGCTCTTCTGCGCAGTGGGGAAACTGAGGCCAGAATGCTCAGAGGCTTGCCCTGGTCCTGGTCAGAGAGCAGGCTGGCCTGGGGGCAGTGGCATCAACGGCAAGGCCAGCACTGAGGGCTTTGGGGTCCTCGGAGGACATATACACTTTCTAACTCCCCAGGCATGAGGAGGCAGCCCTCCTCCTAAGAGGGAGGGCAGCATGGTTCCCTGGGGAGGCAGGTGCTGGGGCTGTGGGACCTGCTGGCCAGTGACCTGAGAGGGCACAGCCTGGCTGTGGCCCCCGCCAAGGCAGGAAGGCCCAGCGCCTCCACTCCGACCTCAGCCCGGCTGCCCTCCAGGGCTGGGACTAGCTGAGCAAGTGGGGCCTCTGCTGGCAAATGGGCATCATGCTGACCCTCCGGGCGGCCGGCCGCCTCAGGCGATGGGAGTCCCCGAGGGCTGCAGGCTCTCCTGGGCCTCAGGAAAGCTCCCAGGAGAGGCCTGCTGCAGCGAGAGTGGGAGACCTCAGCCCCCGCCACACTGGGCCAGGACAGTGTGCGTGCCCCCACCGTGGGAGCAGCAGGCCCCAGACTGCTGCCCGAGATCTGTGGCTAATAGGCATTTCAAATTTAATGTGTCCAAAAGCAAGTTCCAGATCTTTCCCCAAAGCCCACCCTAATGCTCTTCCCCACACTGGGCAGGCTCTCGGGCCAGAGCCATGCTTCACAGAGTTCAGTTGATCCTGCTCCCCTCCCCCTCTGCTACCACCTGACCTGAGCAGTCTCTCCTTGGTTTTCAGATCCCTCTCTTGCTGGGTCTGCACATGACAGCCATGGTGACCTTCGCCCTAAGTCAGGTTGCTCCTGCGCTCTGAGCCCCCATGCATTCTGTCTCAGTTGGAGAAACAGCATGCCTCACCCAGGGCCCCGGTGTGCATGGCCTGGCCCATTACTCCTCAGACCAATTTCTCTCCTTATCCCCTCCACGCACACTGGCCTCAGGACCTTGGCACCTGCTGTTCCTTATGCCTAGAACTTTTCTTTCTTATCCCAGGAAGCTGCACAGCTAACACCATCAGTCTGTCCCAAAGCCACCCACCTGAGGCTGCCTTGACCACCACCCTCATGCTCTGTGTATTCCTCCTGGGCGTTGTTTTTCTCTGTAGCTTCTCTTCTTCCCCTGGGATATCCCCCTAGGAGGCAGGGCCCTGTGTGTCCAGGCCCATGGACTGAGGCCTGGTATGCATGGAGCAGGTGCTGAAGAATCATTTATGAGACACCTGGTGGCTGCGGGCCACTGAGGGGCCCGCCTGCCCACCTGAGCTATCTAATGATGCCCCTGCAGGCCCTCAGGGGCTCTCACCATGCATTTGTACCCACGCCAGCTGCAGGCTGGCCTGGAGGAGGGCCTGGTGGAGGCGCCTTTGATGCCTCATGGCCTCGTTCTTCTCTCTCAGGAAACTATGCCCCAGACATCCGTCGTCTTCTCCAGCATCCTCGGGCCCAGCTGTAGCGGACAGGGGCAGCCCAGCATGGGGGAGCGAGGAGGCGGGGCCAGCGGCTCCGGGGACCTCATCTTTCAAGATGGTCGCCTCATCTCCGGGTCGCTGGAGGCCTTGATGGAGCACCTGGTCCCCACGGTGGACTATTACCCTGATGTGAGTGCCTGGAGCCTGGAGAGGGGTGTGACTGGTGGGAGCGACCTGGGCTCCAGGAGAGGCTGCTTCTGGGACAGGGAGGGAGGCCCAGATGGAGCAGGAGGGGGCAGCAGGGGAGGGCAGGGCAGCAAGGAGCCCCAGCCCCACCTCCTGTGCCTCCCTTGCCTCCTACCCTGCTCCCCGCCCCAGCCTAGGTGAGAGGAACCTGCAGTGACTTCCCTGCTGCTCCCAGGCAGGTGGGAGATGGCCCTGGTGGCACAAGGAAGCAGACACATGAGGGACCAGAGCAGGAGTCTGAGTTCTCCTGGGGGAGAAACAGGAGTCTCAAGAGCAAGGCCAGCACCTCGGGGTCCTGGTGAGGGGCCACCCAGCACGTGTCCTGTGTCTCAACTGGTAACCTCCATAGTCCAGAACCAGAGGGGACAGCTTTGCTGGCATGCAGATCCCAGGGCACATGCCCGCAGGCAGGGCTGGCCTTCAACAACAATCCACATCCTCCATTGTCACCTCAGGATGGCACTGGTACATACTTAGAACAGAGAGAAAGAGTTCCCTTGTCATGTGTGGCTTCCCTAATGCCTCCATAGGTGACAGATGACGTCTCTTAGCAGCAGTGGTGTTGGGCTTGCTTGTTCCCTCTGCAGAGTTGAGCTGCGCCAGCCTCCTCCCGGTGTCCCCTCCCTCCTGAGGGCAGAGCTGTGAGGTATTGTCCCCCTCCACCCTCCAGCTTTTATCTGATGGTGCTGGAGTCAACTCAGCTCCTAGGGTTCCTGGCCTACCCCACATGTCAGGCTGCCTCCCTTCCTCCTAGGGCTCTGTCTATCTTTTGTCTGTCCTCGCATCCATCCCGTAAACTCTCTCAGGGCCTGGCGGGGGCTGGTGTTGGTGGTGTAGACATGGCAGCTGAGGGCCCAGGTGGCAGAGCCAGGAAGAGGGGACCCGAGGCCCTGAAGAAGCCCAGGGAAGGGTCCTCCCGCCCCAGTGCTGGTCTTGGGGCAGTGACCTTGTGGGAGGAGCCTCCTCTCTTTTTTTTATTTTTAAAGATTTTATTTTTCCTTTTTCTCCCAAAGCTCCAGGTACATAGTTGTGTATTTTTAGTTGTGAGTCCTTCTAGTTGTGGCATGTGGCATGCCGCCTCAGCATGGCCTAAGGAGCGGTGCCATGTCCACGCCCAGGATTCGAACTGGCCAAACCTGGGCCACCGAAGCAGAGCACACGAACTTAACCACTTGGCCATGGGGCCGGCCCCCTTTTGTTTTTGTTTTGTTTTTAAAGATTTTATCTTTCCTAAAACCAAGGACATTTTTTTTTCTTTTTTTGAGGAAGATTAGCCTGGAGCTAACATCTGCTGCCAATCCTCCTCTTTTTGCTGAGGAAGACTGGCCCTGAGCTAACATCTGTGCCCATCTTCCTCCACTTTATATGTGGGACGCCTACAACAGCGTGGCTTGCCATGCGGTGCCATGTCCGCACCTGGAATCCAAACGGGCGAACCCCGGGCCTCCAAAGCAGAATGTGTGCACTTAACCACTGAGCCACTGGGCCGGCTGAGCCTCTTTTAGGTGTGTCCCAGAGTGGTCTCCTTAGCCAACTGTCACACAGTGTCACCCCCAAAGCACTGTGCCCTGGGATCGTGCTTCCCAGGAGAGAACAAAGGGGTGGCGGGGGCAGAAAGGGGGAGCCCAGAGAGTCCAGCTGGGCGTCGGCTCCTCCGCCAGCTCCTGGGTTTCCTGCCCTCCCTCACTGCCCTGCCCTGCATACGTGGGCAGCCGGGGACACAGGTCAGTCTCCATGCTTCTCCTGGGAAACACATGGCTCCTCTCTGGATTTTCTTCTTGCCTTTGGCTAACAACTCCAAGGTGTGACACCTGGGTGCCTTTCCTCACAGGGTTGAACCATTTGCTAGAAAGGGGACCACAGACCAGATGGGACCCCTGAGCGCCTGTGCTGCACAGTCTGGGGATAGGGCATGGGAAGTTTGGGGGTGGTTAGAGGAACCCCTGCTGTGCGAGGGAGAGCCTCCCCCTCTGTCCTCTGAGTGCTTCATGGGGGTAGTGAGGACCTGAGGCCCTGAGGCCTGTCCCATGAGGCCTGTGCTCCCAGCAAACACAGCCCAGCTTGCTTTGGGCTGCAGCAAGGAACACGTGCTCCTTTGGGCCTGGAAAGGGAGTGGAGGGTCCTGAGCCCCAGCCTGCAGCAGCCATGTGGGAGCAGAGTCCCCGGGAGAGCCCCAAGCAGCCTCCCCAACCCCCACGTCTGCCCCGTCTGCAGGCAGGGCCCAATGTGGAGATCCCACAGGCACTGACCCCCACCCGACGAGAGCCTTTGGAGAACCCTCGGCCCTGGGCCCTGCTCTCTGCCACCTTTCAGTCCAGATCATGAGGACGCCTCAGAGCCTGCACCACACAGCCCGGTGACGAGGGGTGTGTTGACCTGGGACAGAGGGGCCCTGGTGTGGCAGGTGGGGACAAGGCCCACAGCCTGGTAGCAACTGCATGGGGGCTTGCAACAGGGGCTGAGGAGGCCCTGCCCTGCCCCCTGGATGAGGCCCCACCCCGCTGGCCCTGGGCAAAGCCAGTGAGGATCTGGAGAAGCAGCGGGCTTGGAGCCCGACCCGGGGAGCACCCCTGCCCCAGTTGGGTTGGGCAACAGGCTCACACAGGTCCAGAGTTCCACCAACATCCAAGACTGGGTTCAATTCCCATCATGGGGTAGGACCGAGGGCAGGGGAGAATCCTAGCAGAATAAGACTGCCGGGAGCCAAGCCTGTCAGGGGAGGCCTCTGAGAGGTGCTGCGAAGTGGGGTTTGATCTGTGCCTTGCAAGGTGGACAGGATTTGGGTAGCAGTGAGAAGGAAGGGCATTCAAGGTGATGTAAACCATGCAGGAGAAGGCATGGCCGCTGGATGGTGATGTTGGGCTGGGAGGCGGTTGGACCAGGTCGAGGAGAGGCTGTGACCACACCTGGGGGGCCACGCCAAGCCTGACCCAATCTTCACCCTCTCTCCCTGTCTCTTTCCTTCAGAGGACATACATCTTTACGTTTCTCTTGAGCTCCCGGGTCTTCATCCCCCCTCATGACCTGCTGGCCCGCGTAGGGCAGATCTGCCTGGAGCAGAGGCAGCAGCTGGAGGCCGTGTCGGAGAAGGTAAAATCTGCTGATGGGAAGCTGCCCGTCTCTCTGCCCCTTGCTACTCCTCTGGCTCACGCTAGGGAGAGAAGCATGGTCAGAGTAAGCTGGCAGGACAGGTTCTGGCTGAGTCCACCCTGGGTCCCTCCCTGATGGGGGCAGGTTGGCTTACCTCTGGCCTCCTGGCACACCTGTGGTGTGGCTCCCCAGGGTCCAGAGGAGGGCTGCACTCAGAGCTGAGCACACCTCCCAGGAGGTGGGAAGTAACTGCTGTCGGTGGGCACTCCCCCTACCCCCTCTCGCAGACAGCTCTGCCAGCTCTCCTGGTCAGTGCTAGGACACCCAAAATGGAAGGTCTGGCTATAGCTGGTAGAAAAGCAGCCAGTGGGGCCTGGGTCATTGCCCCTCTAAGCCGGGTCGGGTGGCAGCACCCTCAGGCTGGTGCCTACTCAATAGGAGTTTTCAGTGACTCAAATAGGGCTGTTTGCTACTGCTGTCTCTTCTGATTGAGCCAGGCTTTGGGCAGTCAGGATGGTCAGGAAGCCACTGCTGTCTCTCAGGCCCTGGGAGCAGGGACGTGGGGTGAGGCTTTTAGAAGCCTGGGGTCTGGTGCAGAAGAAGGTGTGGTGGGTATGCTGTCAAAGAGCTGGCAGGGCCTAGTCTGGGTTGCAGCAGAGCAGGGCCTGTCCTGGTTTGCTGATGACCCTCCCCTCCACGTCCCCTCCACAAGGCCGCCTGTTCCAGCAAAGGCCTGTGAACGCCTGACCCCCCCCTCAGAGTCTCCTCTCCAGAGGGGCCCTGACCTGGGGTGCCACTGGGCAGGGACAGAGACAGACGCTGTCCACAGCCTGGGGGTCAGGAAGGGGTCCTGAAGGGACAGGTGGAAATAAGCCAGAGCAGGGTGAGTTGGGGGATGAAATTCTAGGCCAAGGGTCAGTGTGGGGACAGTAGAAGCCTGAGAGGAGCCTGGGGTGAGCAGCCATCCTCTGTCCCATGGTGACAGGCAGGGCAGGGCCTCTGAGGAGGGAATTCTGGGTTCCGGCTTCTGCTCAATGTGGGGTGCTGTAGCATCTGGGGGAAGTGTCAGCAGGGCCCCTGGGAATGCCAGGTGTATGGAACTCTGGCAAGGAGGAGTGGCTGCAGGGAGGAGGGGGCCAGCTGGGAGAGACTCTACCAGGCTGGGAAGCCAACACTAAAGGACGGGCTGGGAGCGTGGGGCATGGCTAGGGCTGGGGGCGTGGCCGGGGTGAGGAGAGCATCAGGTGGGTTGGTGGCAGCAGCGTGGGCAGACGGGGGTGGGAAGATGCAGGGTGGAGTGTTGGGTGGTGTGGGAGCCGGGTCCTGAGGGCCGAGGCCGCCCCCAGGAGCCAGGGCAGTCGAAGTCGGGCAGGTACGGGCCGGCAGGGGGCTGGTCAGGGCCAGGGAGGAGCCTCGGCGGGCACAGGAGAGGTTTGGGCCCACGTGGGCGTTTGGCAGGACAGTGCGGGCTGGGCACTGAGCGTCCGGCTCCCCCTCCGCGGGCTGTACGCGTGTGTGTGTGGACCTAGGGCGACAGCAGGGGGCCCGGACCGCCTACCGTGACACGAAGTTGGGAGGAGGTCACCTCCAGTCGGCACCACTTCCCAGCACTTGCCAACCTGCCTGTAACCGAGAGGGGGCAGGCGAGAGACTCGTTTAATGTTAGTGATTTTGCTTGCTTTTTATTGTGTTCTTTTTTGTGGGTAACTTATAATTACAGCAAATGAAATTAGTTTTCTATGTCATGGTAGTGATAAGTTTTTTGAAAATGAATTTATTTATGTGACAAAGAGAGCTGCCTTAAGGGGAATATGAAACAAAGCAGGTATGATAAAACTGCAGGTGGACTGGGTGGGTCACGTCTCTTCCCAGGGACCCAGCTTGGGGCGGGGGTCGCAGGTCCTGCAGGGAGATGGGTGGGGGATGTTACAGACCGGGGCAGGGGTGGGGGACTTGAACCACTTGTCATCTTGTCGCCCACTCTGGAGGGTCAGACCTCACTCTGTCCCCCACTTCCCC
Source organism: Equus caballus (assembly GCF_041296265.1). NCBI lineage: Eukaryota > Metazoa > Chordata > Mammalia > Perissodactyla > Equidae > Equus > Equus caballus. The sequence goes on from NC_091684.1 coordinate 82,629,623, forward strand.
AGGCCAAGCTGAAGTCTTTCTCAGCCAAGATCGTGCAGCTGCTAAAGGAGTGGACAGAGGCCTTCCCCTATGACTTCCAGGATGAGAAGGCCATGGTGGAACTGAAGGCCATCACCCACCGGGTCACGCAGTGTGACGAGGTGAGGTCCTCCCTCCTTGAACCCTGGCAGAACTCCCTGGGTCTATGTCCAAGGAGGGTCTACTCTCACAGGAGAGTGAGTCTTCAGGGACAGCTTTGCTGTCACTCCCCCAAGAGGAGTGCTGCGTGGCTCCATTTTGCCCCTCCAAACCCCCCAAGAAAACAGTTCAGCTGGCCAGCAACAGGCCAGACTGGCCCTGGGCACCCTCTGCAAGTGGGAGACCCTGTGGCCCGAGTGGTGGGCTAGAATGAGCCCAGGCCCCACCCTCTCCTAGCCTTTGGGTGGGTGGAGTGTGGGCATAGTTAAGAAGTTGTAAGAGCCTGTCTGCCTTTTTATGGCTCCCAGCTGGCTCTTGGCCTGCAGAGGAGACAGGAAACCTGGAGAGCCGAGAGGGAGCCTGGGCTGGCTGGGCCTCGATGATGGAAGTGCTCTGTGTGCTCAGCAGCTTCTGTCTGCCCAGAGGTCTCAGAAAGCCTAGGGAGAGCTTGGGAGCAGGGCTGCCCCTACCCACGGAGCGAAGGATCTTTGTCCCAGAGAAAGCCCTTCTGGATGCTGTCATCCTACTGTGGGAAGGCCACAAGAAGTACCTCAGTTGGCTATTACTGGGAAAGCCGTGCTTCTCAGACCCGAAAGCCTACCCCTGGCCCTCAGCTCTCTTCCCCACAGGACAGCTAGCTGAGCCCACCCTCCCCAGAGGTCCTCAGAGAGCCCCACACTACCCCTCTGTGTCATCAAAGGCCTAAGCACCCATGGCAGGGTTACATAGGGGATGTGGGTTCAAAGTTAGGCCCATCCCTGGAGATGAGATGGGTCCCTCTGGAGAAGTAGTGGTGTTACTGCCAGCCCACGCCGGCACCTTCATCACCCCCTGTCCCCTGCAGGAGAATGGCACAGTGAAGAAGGCCATCGCCCAAATGACGCAGAGCCTGCTGCTGTCGCTGGCTGCCCGAAGCCAGCTTCAGGAGCTGCGGGAGAAGCTCCGCTCACCGGCCATGGACAAAGGGCCTATCCTCAAGGCCAAGCCGCCAGCTGCTCAGAAGGACATCCTGGGCGTGTGCTGTGACCCCTTGGTGCTGGCCCAGCAGCTGACTCATATTGAACTGGTCAGTGCTGCAGTGCCCCCTTCCCAGGATGGGGCTGGTGGTGCACTCACTGATGCTGTGGGCCACTGGACCCTGGGCATGTTTCTCAACATAGTGCTGCATGGTGTGTCCCCTGCCAGTCAGACTGGGGTGTCAGGTGAAGCCCACTTGCTAGCTCCAACCACTGCCTCTGGCAGGTGTCCACTTGAGCAATGTGTTTCTCTGTGCCTGGGTCCCCAGGATCAAGGCAGTGCTATGTTAATGGGAGGAGCTGGGGCAACGGGGACCACAGAGGTCCCAGGATAGAGGACCAGCCTGGGAGGAGGTGACGGGCTTTGAGAGGGAGAGCCACTTTCTCTGCCCCGTCACCTCATCCTGCCCGTGTCCTGTGCTGGGAAGTTACCCTGCACATAGCAGCCATTGCTCCAAGGCTTCCCCCTCACTCCCACACAGTCCTGTTTCCTCCCTTCCCAGGGGAGGGCCTTCTAGACCCTAAGGTACATTTGGGTGGGGCCTGGGCAAGGCCTGCCCCCTGGCTTGGTGCCCTATCAAGGAGCAGCTGTGGTGCATGCCTGCAGGGAGGTCCTAAGTGCTGCGCTGAACATGCCCTACCCCCCCGAGTATGGGGCCTGCCTGAGGATGGCAGGCTTGTCACCCCTCCTGTGCTCTCTCCCCACTTACCCCAGGAGAGGGTCAGCAGCATTCACCCTGAGGACCTGATGCAGATTGTCAGCCACATGGACTCTCGGGACAAGCACAGGGTGAGGGGCTGCACTGTGCTCTGGGGTGACCTGAGGGTGGGCCTGGCACCTATACCCCATGCAGAGTGGGTGGGGGCCTCATCTAGCACACCTGAGCGCCCCCAGAGTGTCAGGCCCGCAACCTGATGGACATGGATCTGGCCTCCTGGTGCCTGCTTCAGGGGGTCAGTGGACAGCCACGCAGGGTGATGCCTGCTGGGAGGGGGCCCAGTGTTCCCAGGGGCCTGGGGAGCCAGCCTGACCTCTAAGCCTAGCCCTGGGGGACCAGGGGGGCAGTCATCCTGGGAAACTTGGGCCAGCCAAGGGCATCTGTCTAGCTGCCCCCACCCCATCTCCTCCTCTGGCCACGGGTCCTGCTCCTTGGTTCTGGGGTTAGGGCTGGGAGAGCACTTGCCGACAGGGTCCTTGGTCTCCCTGTGACCTGCTGTGTCCCCCTAGTGCCGAGGGGACCTGACCAAGACCTACAGCCTGGAGGCCTATGACAACTGGTTCAACTGCCTCAGCATGCTAGTGGCCACCGAGGTGTGTCGGGTAAGCGCTGCATGGTAGGCACGGTGGAGAGGTGCTCTCTCCTCCCCGACCCCGCAGTGCTCCCCAAGGCTCCAATTCCTGCCCCCCTTGGATGACTTTGACAGTGGAGACAGGAAGTCTCCATTGCCAGGGCCTTGGAGGTGCCACCCTCCCCCGCCATGCCCCGTCCAACATTGATGCCTTAAATTACAACAGAGACCCATCCGTGGAGTGCACCTTGTGCCTAGCGCAGGCTGCGAGCTCATTCAGGGCTCCCTTGGTCCTCTCAGCCCGCCCTCCTGCCCCTCTACCCAGCACTGAAAATGCCACAGCTGCGTTTCCTGCCTCTGCAGCCAGTGAGCATTCCCCCACCCTGGGTCTGCCAGCTCGGTGGGCACAGGGCAGCTCCTGTCCAGGCTGCCCTTCAGGGACTGGTGCTGGAGGGGACAGCCCCCTGGTGGGGCTCACACCGGGTCTGACCACCCTCTAGGTGGTGAAGAAGAAGCACCGGACCCGCATGCTGGAGTTCTTCATTGACGTGGCCCGGGAGTGTTTCAACATCGGGAACTTCAACTCCATGATGGCCATCATCTGTGAGTGTCTGGGCCCCAGGGGCTTCCCATGCAGCTTCTGCATGGCCTGCCTCCCTAGCCCTGACCCTACCTGCTGTCCCCTGCAGCTGGCATGAACCTCAGTCCTGTGGCGAGGCTGAAGAAAACGTGGTCCAAAGTCAAGACTGCCAAGTTTGATGTCTTGGAGGTAGGTACCCCAAGCCTCATCCTGCACTGGCCTGAGGAGGAGGGTGGGCCTCCCATCATGCTCAGCCCCCTTACTCAGGATCTGTCACTCACAGTTCAGTCTGGTGTTGGGCAGCCCTCAGGAGGCAGGTAGCTTCAGCTCTCCTCGGCCTTTCATCACCTAGAGCAAGTTCTGGGGAGGGGTTAGTAAAGAGTCGGCTAAAGTGGGCCATGAGCCTCCCATTGGGCGATGCTGACTAAGCAGAGATGGGCCTTCTCCTGGCCCGACTTCCCGTGGTGCTGGATTATCTGAGTGGCCCAGGGGCTGACAGGTATGTTTACGCCAGATGCATTTGATTGTAGAATCCACTTTTTGCCCAAATGTATGTCTTGGAGCTGTTCAGGTTTGGGAGGTGTCACTCTAAGTAAAGGGGCAAAGGAAGGTTTCAAAATGCAGGAGGTGAGACCCAGGCTCTGCAGGGCAGAGAAGAGGTGTGAGTGAGCTGTGAGACTTCTCTACAGCTTTCCTGAGGCACTCCAACCCAAATCTGGAAGGTCCTGGACTGGTGCTCAGCCAGGTGCCTCTGGGCCCTATGCTCACTCCTGGAGAGGAGGCCTCTTCTGGTGACAGTCTGAGACCTCCCAGAGGGGAAGTACCTTCCCCATCAGCTGTTTCCTGCTTTGCAAAGGGGCATCCTGAGCAGTTCTGAGAGGCACAGGGGGAGCGCGGCCCACCACATTCTCCCATCTGCCCACAGCATCATATGGACCCATCCAGCAACTTCTGCAACTACCGCACAGCCCTGCAGGGGGCCACGCAGAGGTCCCAGATGGCCAACAGCAGCCGAGAGAAGATTGTCATCCCTGTGTTCAACCTTTTCGTTAAGGACATCTATTTCCTGCACAAAATCCACACCAACCACCTGCCCAATGGGCACATCAACTTCAAGGTGAGTTCAGCCCTTGTGGTCTGAGGGGAGGGACCAGGGTGTCCCAGCACAGGGTGGGCAGACCACCCGGTCTTGCCTCAGGGCAGGCAGAATCTGTGAGAGCTGCAAGGCAGCAGCCCTGTGGCAGGAGGGCCTTTAGGACTGAAAGCTCCAGGGTCGGTCATGGGTGCCGTCTGAGGGGTGAGGGTAGCCTCAGCCCTTCTGGGTGGGTGATCTGGTTACAGAGCTGGTAACCCAGGGAACCTGTATTTACCCAGGACCCTGGTCCCAGTGCTGACCCCACTAGTTACACAGAAAAGCGGCACCCCTCGGGGGTTTGGGGGTCAGAAAGGCTTGAGGCAAGAAGGCACACGGGCATGGAGGAGGGGGCAGCAGAATTCTAGATGGAAGCTAAGGGAACTTGGCCAAAGCCGGGAGGGTAGGACAAAGATGAGTGGGGAGATGTGGGGGAGTTGGACTGCCCAGTGTTCACCTCACACAGGTGAGGGGTGGGAGGGAGGGAGAGATTCTTATACAGGCCCCCCCAGAGAGTGAGATCATGATGTGTTCTGATTGGCGGTGCTGTGCTGGGCATGGCGGGGAGGCCCGCCTCAGCCTGGAGTCACAGAGGGGCCTCTTGGGGTCCCTGCATAAGGGAGACACAGACCCTCCTGCAGCCTTTTGGACCAAGCAGAGTGCAGGAGAGAGTAGCCTTGGGGACACCTGCTGGTTCTGATGCTGTTCAAAGTGCTTCCATGGCCACGAAGTCAGCTATGCAGGGCCACTGTCCCATCTCGCTGAGACCAGGGAAGTGAGCAGAAGACTGACACTAGACTCTGCATCCCCTGCCCTAACCAAGGGTTTCAAGCTTGAGGTGATAAATGAACATCCAGTTGGTCTTCTGCCCCTTCAGAAATTTTGGGAGATCTCCAGACAGATCCACGAGTTCATGACATGGACACAAGTAGAGTGTCCCTTCGAGAAGGACAAGAAGATTCAGAGTTACCTGCTCACGGCACCCATCTACAGCGAGGAAGGTGAGGGCTGCCTCTCCATGGCAGCACGCCCACCTCCCCACAATGTACACATCACCCTGACCGCCCCCCCCCCACACGTCCACAGCCTGTGTAGTTCTTGGGGTCACCCTCAGAGGCAGGCCTGATCGTTATCCCCATGCTTCAAAGGGGAAGCTCAGCTCGTAGGAGTGAGTGCATGAGGGTGGGTTGTGGGCAGATGACAGATGAAGAATAAGGACAAGAGATGAGGCTCCAGAGGCCACTTGAGAGAGCCAGAATGGGGTTGGGTCAGTGCTGCAGAACTAGGAAACTTCTCAGAGACCCCAAATAGGTAGCCAGGAGGTCTAGGCTTCATAGGGCCTGGAACCCCATACAGCAGAGACCTGTGGACGAACTCAGGCCAGAGGTCATTGTCCCCTTGGTCTGGAGTTTCTTCCCAGGCCTAGCTGCACCCCTAGAAGGGAGAGTTTGAGAAGGGATAACTGGTGCAGTAGGCAGACTGACCACATGTGGCCATGGGTTCTAAGGGGCCTCCCATCTCTCAGCTCTCTTCATCGCCTCCTTTGAAAGTGAAGGTCCTGAGAACCACATGGAAAAGGACAGCTGGAAGACCCTCAGGTAGGAGAACTCCAGGGACAGTCTTATGAGCCCCTGAGACCAGCCCCATGCCTGAGTTTACAAGGAAGGGAGAGGACTCGGGGCAGAGGGAAGCATGATCTGCCCCTTGCAAAACGCACCTATGCACAGGCTGGGTCGGGGAAGGCATCCCTGGTGCAGGCTGCCAGTCAGTGGGATTGGGGTTTGAACGTCCCTGACTCCTCCCCTTGGTGGCCGGTTCTTGGAATCCAGGCCCTCCCATAAGAGCACAGGCCTGCCCTCTGCCTGCTCAGGGAAAGGGCCTGCCAGTTACCTGACCATTTCCTGTGGTCCTTTAGGACTACTCTCCTTAACAGAGCCTGAAGGCATGGATGCAGCCTGCAGACGCTGGATGAAGCACACACATGCACCGAGTTTTAATCTTGATTGATATGGGTTGAGATGAGGAGGCCTCACTGGTTGGGGTCCATTTTGTATATAACTTTTATGAAAAAAAAAAAAAGGTAATTATTTCATGCATCAACCTTTGGCACTTACAAAGCTTTTTTTTGTGTTTATTTTAAATAACAGGGCAGGGCCCTGCTTTGGGGAGGGGTGGGAAAAGAGTATCATGGGAGATGGCATCCATGATAATGTCTTATTCTAATGAAATGTAGATTTTTATTTTATACTTTTGATTATTAACATCTTACGAAAAGATATTTTAAAAAAACCCAACCAAAACCAACGAGAGCCCTGCCTGCTCGGACGCCCTTCCAGCCAGTGTCTCTGATGTCGGGGTTAGTGCCTTAGAGGGTGCTGGAGGGCTGGTCCCCACTCCATTCTTCTGGCCTGCAGCCAGCCAGTGCTGCCGGGAGGCGCCGGGAAAGCTCTGCCCTGGGCCACAAGGTGCCTGCCCTTAAAGCCTAGGCCAGCGAGGCTCCAGCAAGAAGGGCTTGGGTGGCCAGGAGGTCTCATTTGCATACTTCTGGAAGTGAACCTTGAGTATGGCTTTTCCAAAGTTTACATTTTCATTTTCCTTTATCAGGGATTTAGGGGGTTGGGGAGGGGCAGGGGGACACCTGGCAGCATATTTTCTGTTGGAATATGTCTGGCAAATGGTTCTTCAACTACATTTTAGGAAAAGAAAAAATTTAAAATAACGTAAGGGGGGGAGTTGTGCAATTGTCATTTTTCCAAGCTGTAACTGAAAGACACACTTAGCTGTAATGAAGAGAATACAAAGCAGACTTGAGGATGGGGACATTTAAAGTCGTTTTTGAAACCCAAGTACAAAGTGAAAAGAAGCAACACTCAAATCAGTATCCTGGTGGACTGCTCCCTCCTTCCCTCTGGGTGAGGGGCTCCCCTTATGGAATCTGAAACACAGAAAATTAGCCAGGCCAGTAACTGCTGGAGCCCACTCACATAAAACTGCCCGACCTTTGGAGATATTTCCACACCCAAACTCGAGGAGTACACTCCATTTGCTGTCTGACTTCCTGGTTGTGGGAGGTGACAGCTCTGATCCCTTGAAAGTCAGAGGTGAGCAATCCATGCTGATTCTCCCTCCCTCACAGTGGGGCTTTCGTTCTGCACAAGCAGATCTGGAGCTCCGCACCTCACCCTTGTTTCTCTCCGCATGCCTGGCTTCCGCAGAAGCCTTCAGTTGGGAGGCCTGGCTGAGGAGGGTCAGTTAGTTGCTAATTCCCAAAGCTCCTAGGAGAGCCTGGAGATGTGAAGGTGAGGCCTCTGGAAGGAGGTGGCTCCGTGATCCACTGCTGATGCCCTCAGCCCTGGGTGGAGCAAGAATATTTACACTGTATTGTCACAGTGTTTTTGCACTTTTCAGATGTTCTAGATAGTACATATTGTATATTGATGGTACATATTGCTTTGTTTATGTATTTGAGATAAAGAAAGTCTTAAAACTTGAGAATATATATTTGGAATACAATGTTAGAACACTTCCTGTACATGCGTTAAGGAGCTTTCACTTCAGTGTGCACTTCACCGGGTCATCAGTTCTAGTACCTACCTGACACAGTGTCTGCATTTGCTACTTTATTTTCCCAATTTGATACGTACCCTAAATTATGATGTTTCGGTATTTTAAGATGAACTTGAGTATAAAGCTGTACCATAACGCAGGATGTCAGTTGTTGGTGTGACTGGATGTACTTACATCAATAAAAGAACATGTTGCTCCCCTCGAGTGCCTGCTCTTTGTGTGCAGCCTGGACGGCTCTGGTGCTGGCAGGAGTCGCAGGGATGCCTGGGCCAACGAGGAGGATGAGACTGCCAAGGCCAACCATGGCCTTTCAAAGAAGGAGCAAGAAACCCTCATCTACCCAACACATGCTCACAAAGGGCTTTTTAAATAAACAATGCAAAAATAGACAAAGCTGTACAAGAGGCGTATTCTAGTCCTGCTTTCCTCAAAGTAAGATCCAAGAAGATGTCACTGGCTGTTTGTATTATGTGATCATGTGAGTTTGGGAAACCTCTAACTTAAACAAGATTGTAAAGGTTCCTTTACTGTAAGACTAATCAGAACCTTCAGCGTCCATGGGCACTGAGCTTCCCTCCCGGGCCAGGGAAGATTGCAGAGCACCTGCTGACATCTTTCTGCAGAGCAGTTTGCAGAATGCAGTTCTAGAGGGGGCTCTTTTTGTTGTAATGAGTCACATTGAAGAGCACTAAAGAAAAGAGATTTGGTGAGGGGCACATGAGAGCTTGTGGAATTGAAGGAAAAAGCAGCAAGATATTAGAATGGAAGCTGAACTCCCACCTACTTCTCTCTGGTCTGTCTCACCACCACCCTGTCAACAACACCCAGGCCAGATGAGGTCCGCTTGCTCCAGCTCAGTCAACCTTGCGCTGCTCCTTCAGAGCTAACTCACCCAATTTTAATGTGCTCAGTGTCTGTCATGCCCACTAGACCAGCACTGTCCAACAGGAAACTTTCTGCAGTGATGGAATGTTCTGTATCTGCACCGTCCAGTATAGTAGCTGCTAGTTACATATAGATACTGAGCACTGAAATGTGGCCAGTGTGACTGAGGTTTTAAGTTTAAATAGCTAGTGGCCACAGCATTGGACAGGCAGCTGGGCCTGCAGGGCTTTGTCACCTGGTGCTTCTCCAGTACCTCAGTGGGTGGAAGACACACAATAGGTGCTCAGGTGTTTGTGGAGCAAATGGAGGACACCTGTTAGGGTGTGTGAGTTTTGGGTAAATGACAATACCTCTTAGGTCTTTACCAGGAAATTAAGGATGCTATTGAATTTAAAGTTAATTTTGGACGTTTCTACCTACTTCATCTGAAGAAGGGGCAGTGCATTATTTGGTCTGTGCCTTGGACGCAGGGCTTGGGCTAGGAGTGGGAGGCGAGCTTGCTTGGCTAGCTGTGGCACTTTCCTTCACCCACAGGGTAGTCTCTGCAGGGCAGTGCTTATCAAGGTGTGGGTCCTAGACCAGCAGCAGCAGCAGCACTGGGAACTTGTTCAGAATGTATGCTCTCAGGGCCTCACTGTAGACCTGCTGAATGGGAGACACGAGGGAGCCCAGGTAAGTTTGAGAAACTCTCCTGGCAGGTGAGGTTCTGCAGGAGTTGCTGCCTGCCTGCCCTCACAGCCTCCTTCTCCCAGGTGCTCTCTACTTCTCAGGCATACTAAACTCACATGCCACACTCATGCACCTCATCTAATATTCGTGATTCCATTCTCACAACTCCTTCCTTGAGCCTCCTGATATCTTCCTGGTGAGTGATGCTCTGTGCTTCTCTGGGCCCTGCCCCTCCTTCCACATCACACCGTTGGCATCTATCTCATGCACTGGAGTCTCAGCTCTTTGTGTGTAGAAGCCACTTGTCATATAGCTATGTGGCCAGTGACCAGCATGGTGTCCCATTCCTCACAGCACCATATATGATGACTGAATGCTACCTTTCACTTCACACACGTTTCAGGAACAAATACTATGTTAGAGCAGCAGATGTGACAGCAAGATAAGCTGAGGATCTCTACTAAGGCCATAGAGACTTATGTGACAAAACCAAGATTATTTGTGAAATATACACCTACTATACCTATATGTCAAACGTATGCGTTGTTCCCCAGGGAGGCAAGACAGGATAAGCCTAAGAGTCCTAGTGTCCAGTTCCCAGCCAGGTACACTTGGACAAGTTGTTTACGTTTTTAAGCCTCCATTTTCTCATGATTAAGATGGACTCACAATACTCCATCCCATGGGGCTGCTGTAACATTACATGGCAGAAAGTGCAGCGCCTGGTTCAGTAGTAGTCAGTATTAGCTGTATCCTCACAGTGGCACCCTGATGAAACTACATGCCACTTCTCCTGCAGAGAGTGGAAGCTTCTGGGAAAAGTGAAACAAAGGATTATAAGTGCCCTTCTCAAAGGAAAAACTGAAGTCCTGGTCGATACAAATATATGCTAATATTACCAAAGAAGCACGTGTTAAATTTAACTAGCATATAAACATAATGGGAAAAAATTCCCACAAATTTGGGATTCAAAACTACTTTCTAAATGAAAAACTTACTATCCACCTATAGGCTGGTAACTTTAGGGCATTTTTTTTCTATCTTTATTCTCAAAAAGGAAGTCACGATACTTTGAGTAAGGTGAGGGGCTGCCAAAAAACGCCACAAATATCTACCCCCAGCACACCCAGAACTCTCAGGTATGGATCTTCAGCAAGATGTCGAAGATCAATGTCATCAAGAAGATAGGATAGTAAGTTACGCACCTGTCCATTTCTGGCAGCATGAAAGAGTGAGTGCTTACCTGCTGAAATCAACTGATAAAGTTACGCAAAATTTAAAAATCCAAGTGAAGGCAGGAACCCAGAGTCAGGGAAGCTCTGAAGTCTGTTTTTGCCCTGAGGGCAGGGACCGTGAGCTTCCATTTTCATGTCCACAAGCAAGGGAGATAGAGAAGACAGTTCAGGGCCTGCTCAAGCTGAGAGATCAAATGGAAGACCCTAACCCATAAAGCTGGCATCCCAAAGAAACACTCTTCTGCCTAACCATGAACTTTAAGTAAAATGCTCTGCACCCAACCCCACCAAGGGGTATAAGGAAAATTGCCTGTTTTGAACCTTGGCACTGCAGGTGGAAAAAAATTTACCCCTGATAATTTGTAACCATAAGTCAGTGAGTTTCACAAAGTTTTGCAGCACAAATCACACTGGTCAAAAAAACTTTAAGCTGAGAATTTAGTTTAACATGGCCCTGAACTGGTACTGCCCCTAAGTTACCCAGAAGCAAATATTCTGACTTATATTCTAGTTTAAAAAGTCTCTCCTTAGCTATGTCTAATCTTCTGTTAAAGCCACCTGCTGGGTTTTAAAATTGATTTCATTCCTAGATGCTCTATGTGTTTTTTTTCCCAAATCTGTTTGGTCAAAATTCTGAAGAAATACCAGAATGCAACACAGAAAGACAAAGATTGGAAAATGTGAAACAGGTTAAGAGACATGGAGGTTACAACAGGTTTAACTTGTTATCAGAGTTACAGAAGAAAAGAGAGAGAATGAGGCACAGACAATGAAACTCTGACAGCTGAGAGAATTTCAGAATTGACAGAAGACAATAATCCAGGGAGCCCAAAGATTCTCAAGCAGCATCAGAGTAACAGAAAAATCTGCACACAGACATAGCACAGTGATATAGAACAGAGATAAGAAAACTTCCCAAAATTCTGTACGCTTCAAAAAATATTTTTTAAATGAGACAAAGATATTTACAAAGTAAAATGGAGCTTGCTATCTGCAGATCTTCCCTAAAAGAAGTTCTGAAGGATGAATCTTGACTCCTACTGCACACTATACCCAAAATTATTTCCAGATGCATCACAGATCTAAATATGAAAGGTAATACAATAAAGTAACTAAAAGAAAAATGAAAATTTTTCTTTACTTTGGAGTAGGCAAAAGTTTCTTAAATTGGACACCAAAATCACTAGCCATAAAAGAAAGAAAATTGATAAACCAGACTTTACTAAAATTAAGAACTTTTGTTTATTAACAAATAACATTAAGAGATGAAGAATAGTCCCATGCCTGGGAGAAGATATTTGCAATATATAAATCTGACAAAAGACTCATATCTGAAATTTAGAACTCCTAGAAATCAATTTTTTAAAAAGCCAATTAAAAAAAGGAGCGAAAAATTTTAATAATCATTTCACAGAAGAATTACAAATGGCCAATAAGCATATGAGAAGATACTCAACATTATTTCCCTGATAATAAACTAAACCAAAAATGAGACAGCTGTACACACTCAACACAAATTAAAGGGTCTAAATTAAAAACACTGAAAATACTGTGTTGGGGAGATGTGAAGTAACTGCATCTCTCATATGTGGCTAGCAGGGGTCAGTTACTTGAAAGGACTGAAAAAAATTTGCCAATCTCTGGTAAGCCTAATCAAGAAAGAACAAAAGACTCAAACAAACAATATCAGGAATGAAAGAGGCACTATCACTATAGATCCTGTACATATTACACAGATAAAAGGAGATCACAAACAACTTTGTAAGTTTCCTCTAAATTTTCAAATTTATCAGTATAAGTTCCTAGAAATTTGCACCTTACCTAAAATAACTCAATCAAAAATGACTTCAGAAGAAATAGAAAATCTGAATAGTTATACCATCATTAAATAAATTGAACCAGTGATCAGAAATCCTCCCATATAGAAAAGTTCATGCTTAGGGGTGGCTTACAGGCAGTTCATTTAAGGAAGAAACAATTCCAGTCTTACATAACTTTTCTAGAAACAAGAATAAGAGGGAACACCTATCACTTGTTATAAGCTAGTATAACATTAATAGAAAAGTCCAACAAGGAGGAGGAAGGGAAGTCCCAGGCAATCTTACTCATGAACATGCATGAAAAACACCTGACATATATACATACCCACACACACATGCAAATACATACACAGGTCTGTAAATGAATGTGTATGTGTGTCTGTGTGTATGCAAACTGAATCCAGCAATGTATGATGAGGATAATACATCATGACAGATTAGAGTTTAGCCCAGGAATGCAAAGGTACTTCAGAAAATCAATCAACTCATCAATTTAACATATCAAAGATGGGAAAAAAATCATATGATCATTTCAACAGATATAATAAAGGTATTTGATAAACCCTCTCGAGCATGATAAAAACTCACCAAGTAGTAATAGAAGGTAACTTTGTTAACTTGATAAAGGGTATTTACAAAAACACCTCCAGCAAATACCTTACTGATGAAACACTGAGTGAGCTCCCCTTGAGATCAGAAACATGAGCCAAAGGCCCACTCTTATCACTTTCAGTCAACACTACACAACAAATCCTAACAAGCATAGGAAGACAAGAAGAGTAAAGATACAAAAATTTAAAAGAAACAAAACTTTCAATACTTATAAATACGTGATATGATTATGTAACAGAAAACATGAAAAAGAAACTAGAAATACATTATTAGAATTAAGTGTTTTTGGCAAGGTTGTTGAACACAAAAATTAACACACAAAAATCAATTTGATTTCTAAACACCAGCAATAGACAATAAAAATAAAGACAGTTACAGTGATATCGAAAATGCAAAGTATGTAAGTCCCCTGTGGGAAAAAAGTATCAAACTTAATTGCAAGACAATAAAGAGTCAAATAGTTATGTCATGTTTAAGGATTAGAAGATTCCGTATCATAAAGATGTAAATTTTCCCCAAGTGATGTTACAGATTCAATGAGATTCCAATCAAACTCATAAAGATTCTTGTGAAAGTTTATTCTAAAATTTATATGACAGTACAAAGGCTATGTATAAGCATGGCAATCTTTAAGAACAAGGCGAGTGGACTCTCAGAGACATTGACTTGTATAAAGTTACAGTAATTTAGACTGTGAGGCAATGGCATGGTGACAGACAGAAAGCCTAACTGAACAGATGAGAGCCCAGAATCAGACCTGTGAATGTATGGACATCTGAGGATGACAGAGTGGTTCTGCAGATCAGCGAGTAAAATATGGACTTACAGGTGACCCTGGAAAAAAGTTAAATGCAATCCTTACCTCATGTCATACACAAAAATCCCTTCTACTTACATTAAAGACCTAATTGGGAAAAGCAAAGTTATGTATGAGGTATTCAGAATATAATACAGAACAATAGCTTTAAGACATCCTTCCCTATTATAAAGTCATAAATCAATAATAAAAAGTAGAATACATGAAGGAAGAAGATTCATTAATCACATTAAAGTTAATTTTTATTCATCAAAAAATACCATCAAGAATGAGAAAGACAAGTCATATCCTGGGAGAAGATATTTGCAAACATTTAACCAACAAGAATTGGTATGCTGAATCTATGAAGAATTCCTATGAACTGATAAAGATGGGCAAAAAGGCTGTAAATGCAAATTATAACAATTCATGCCTAAAGCCCATTAGATAAGCAAGAATTAATAAGCCTGACAAAATTAAGTATTGCCAAGGATGCAAGGTAAACTTTCTCAAAGTGCTGGAGGTGGTCCACTTCAGAAAGTAATTGAACATGCACACAGCTGATGATTTAGCATTATTACTCCTACAGAAATTCTCGCACACTTAGAGACACGTACAGGAGTATTCATGACAACACTGCTTGTGACAGCAAAAGCAAACAAGCACACAACAAAAAATCACAAACAACTCAATCTGTAAACAGTAGAATGAATAAATATTGTAGTATATTCATACAGTAGAAGACTAGTCAGTAATAAAAATGAATTAATTTTGAGATTAACATCTCAAATTACGTTTTGAAGCAAACCTCAACAACATAATACTGAATGAAAGTTAGAAACTATAAAATAAAATAATAGGTATATAAATTCAAAACTAGGCAAAACTAAACCATGTATTGGGAAGAGATACATAGACAGTTGGAAAAACTGTGAAGAAAAACAGGTGAAAAGTTAATCACAAAAATCAGGATAGTGACTCTTATGGAGAGAGTGAGGGTGTGTGATCAAGTAGGGGCATAGAGGCCTCTCACTGGTAATGTTCTATATCTTTTTTTTTTTTAACCAAGATTGGCCCTGAGCTAACATCTGTTGCCAATCTTCTTCTTTTCCCCTTCTTCTCCCCAAAGCCCCCCAGTACATAGTTGTACATTCTAGTCGTAGGTCCTTCTGGTTCTGATATGTGGGACGCCACCTCAGCGTGGCTTGACAAGGAGTACTAGGTCTGGGGCCAGGATCCAAACTGGCGAAACCCTGGGCCACCAAAGCAGAGCGTGCGAACTCAACCACTCAGCCACAGGGCCGGCTCCAGCGTTCTAGATCTTAATCTGGGTAGCTGGTGCACTGGTGTTGGCTTTATTATTCTTTAAAGTACACAATTACATGTTATACACGTTTTGTATTTATGATATCTTACAACAGAAAGAAATTTATCACATTTTCATTTAACTTTTGGTAATAAAATAGTTTATTGGTACCGTTTAATGTCAAAAACATGGCATTGTTTCTATTGCTTAGCTTCCATCTTTAAATTAAAAGCTAGTTTAAAAAACACAAGAGAAAAGGTGAAGTCATTTGATTCCGTCAAAAAACAAGCTGCAACTTACCTTTGCAAATAGTTAGGTTCTCTCACTTTAAATACGCTAATTCACTGGTCTTCCTAATAAATAATTGTATATAAAAGGAGACAATGGTGTGAATAATTTTGCAGAGAAAACTTTATGTATCTTAAAAATAAGCCTAAATGCTATCCCAACTTAAAACTTGTAAGAATTATTAGTAAGTTATTGTAAAATTGAATTCATATAGCACCAAGAAATTTGAGATTTGTAATATTTCAGACGATATGATTTACTGAGCAAAAAGAGTAACGATTTTTCAGGGGTTTATATACAAATAGATAGAATTCAATATAGGTCCCTTTTAAACACCAAAGGTTCAAAAATCTATGCATGCCTTTCACCATATCTCCAATTTCTGGATCTAGCAATTGACTCTATGGTAAAAGATCCACGTGTGATAAATAATAGGACAGTCCTTTCTGAATATAACTTCTTATTCATCTTGTCTCATTAATATATAATTTATATCTCAATTAAAACATCATTCTATCTGCAAGCAATGTATTTCTCTAAAATATTCTGTAATTCAGATTTCCATTCAGACTACCTTCCCCTCCTCTCCTTTTCTGAAATCAGTGTGATTTTATGGTATACCTCATGAAATTGTCTTTTCTCCCTTCAGTGAAACTCTCTTTCAACTCAAAGTATTATAATAATGCAAATATAGATGTAGCATACATTAACATATTAGGGGAAAAAAGGTAATAAATATATATGGATCCATGCTAAATGAGACTATACAAAGCAAAGACCAAAAGACACCATGCTATGCTCATCTATTCTGAACCACCGCAAGAAGGCCCTGATGTGGCTCTGACTAACATAATGTTCCCAGACACCCCAAGTGTCCTGTACTCCAGCATAATTAAGTGTTCTGTTAAGGAAATTTCCATGTGGATTTCTGTTTATTCAAACCAGTCTACAGTAACTCTGACTACTAATCCTGAACATGATGATAAAGTAGTAACACACTGTATTTTTAATCAAGTCATAGATTCTAACCTAAGTATTTCCTACTATTACTCATTTGTTTAAAACAGACATTCCTGGGGCTAAGCAACATTAAATTAAAGGTTTTTATCTCTTCCTTCTCTTGGTTGGTTGAGGATTTCAGATGTGTCATCTAATTATCCTCTGCTTCAGTGAAAAAGGATTCTTCAAGCAACTGACCAAAGATCTTCATTTTAAAACCAAGCAGGATGACTCAGTGGTCAGCAGGTGAAGAACCTCTGTCCACACACTTCATCCTTAACACTCCACTCTCTGCAGGAATAGGATGCTCCTGACCCACCATCAGCATAGCACATTTCATCCCTCAGCCCACATACAACCAGGACACATCAGAACATGGGTGCTGGGTAGAAACTAATTCGAAACTACTTTTGAGACAGATTTCAACTTGTCAATAGTCATAGTACAGTATTCTCACAAAACAGACTCTGCATTGAAGCACTTGCTTTGTCTTCTCATATCAAGTTAAACTGCTAAAGTGAAGTAATATCAGAAAGAACATAAAAGATAGGCATGTCTTCTCTGAAAGAGGCACTGCATCTGCAATGGGAATTAAGGCTAAATAAATAGTGCTGGTTTCGGTTCAGACTAATAAGTCAACAACTACGTTAACCGACAGCTTCGCTATTTGTCCTGTATGCCTGTTTATGAAGATGTGTCTCTATCTCCTCCCTGAAGACCAGCATTCCCAGGTGCGAGTGAGAGGCCTCATTCATGGCTTTGGACTGGATGCACATGCGGTACTGCTCAGGCGTCAGCTCATCTGCACAGCGTTTCTCATGCCAGAGGTGGAAAAGGCCAGGAACTGGAGTCCGAATCACAATCAGGTCACCATGCAAGTATTTTCGATAAAGATGAACATCTTCTCCACCCCAACCTTTTACTTCCATGTCAAATCCACCTGCAGGATCAAAATTGACACTATAAGTAACTGCCTGGCAGCCAGAGCACAGTGGAACCTGATAAAGATTTAAATGTTCTGCTTCAAATGTGATGGTATGGCACAGCCCAAAGAAACCTGATGCAGAGGACCGAAGTCCTGGTTTAGAAGTCCAGTTACCAGCTGACATCTAGGAGCTTAAGGTCTCTATTATTCAGAGTATCAAAATGAGATTAAATATTTGAGAATGCTTTGTAAACTTCCAAGTTCTACAGAAAATCTACAGAAAGTCAAATAAAGGAGAAGGAAATATAAATCAGCCATAATCTCATCCCCACTCATATTTTATTATGTTCTCTTTCTATCCTGTGAGACACAAGTTTTCTGGGTCACAGAAAACTTTCCAGAAGGGAAAACAGAAGAAATGATGAACCCAGAAAAATAAATTTGAGAAAGGGCACACAGATGATTTAAAGCCATAGAAATGGATGAAATTACTGAAGGAGTTTAGAAGAAACACAGGGCTTAGGTCTAAATGCTAAGAAAGGCCAATATCTCGAAGTTGAACAGATGCAGAGAAAGTTAAGTAGTAAGGGACTTAGAAATGGCCCCAGAGGAGGGAGAAAATTCTGGAGAATGTGTTATCATAGTCAGGTGAAGAAAGCATCTTGAAAAAATGGTCAAATATGTACTGCTCAATTAAGAACTTTAAAAGAACCAAGCAGACCTGGCAACATAAATATCACTTATAACCTGACTTAGAACAAACCTGATGGGACAATGGGGCAGAAGGCTAACTGGAGTGGGCAGGCACATGAAATGAGAGATAAAGTTGAGAGTATTTTCAAATTGGTTTCAGTCGAACAATTAACTTTTTAAAGAAGCATGAACACAAACTATTTGGAGTTTTTTTAAGAGCTAGAAAAGAGAGTCTTAAAAACTGAGAAAAAATTACTTCTTTACTTAAGAGCTAGGTTTCCAAATTACATATTCTCTCAAATAATTCTATGCCACTTAATTTCACACACATAGGATGACAAGAATCCTGAGATCTCGGAAAAGCATTACTTTAAACACATGGCTTTATTAATTGCTCTATGTGATACACCTTGGCTTTTCTTCCTTGTAGACACAAATAAGCTCTTCTAATAGTAGAGATGGTGTAGATACTTAAAGTAAACGGGGGACTTCCAGTTTCTGTCCTAGAAGTCATCACTCTGTCCTAACAAGTAAAAGCTGAACAAATTGAAAAATCAACAGCTCTTCTCAGATCCCTCCGAGAAGTAAGGTCACAGGGTAAATTGCTGCCCCCAAAATTTGAGAGACAGACAGGTGGGAATGACAATTTACTAGAACAGAAACTCGTAAGTAGAAATCTCTGGGGCAACCAGTACCAGGGGTAGGAAAATCTGAACTGTAATTGACAAATGGAAGCTCAAAAGACAAGTCTGAAAGTTAAAAATTCCAGTGAGGGGCCCAGCCCTGTGGCCAAGTGGTTACAGTTCCATGTGCTCCACTTCAGCGGCCGGATTTGCGGGTTCAGATCCCCGGCGCAGACCTACTCCACTCACCAGCCACGCTGTGGTGGTGTTCCACATACAAAGAAATACAGGATTGGCACAGATGTTAGGTCAGGGCTAATATTCCTCTAGCAAAAAAAGAGGAGGGTTAGCAATGGATGTTAGCTCAGGGCGAATCTTCCTCAGCAAAAAAACAAAACAAAAAACAAACCTCCAGTGGGGGCCAGTCATGGGGGGGGACCCCTACATTTTTGTGAGTTTTACCTCTAGTTAGCTCTACCAGGTTCTCACAGTGAAGACTGGAGAAAAATCCCCTAGTGCTTCTAGCAGGGGGAAGGAGGAAAGTAACCATTTTGAAACATGCTAGAGCATTCTATTCTTCTTAACAAGACCTGCCCTCAGGAAAAACCATTTTACCAGAGCCTAACCTACCTGGAGGAAGGGATATAACCAACTCCAGCCCACTCTAGCCATCCTGTCTCAACTAAGGTGGGGGCAGTGTCTGACAAACATTTATGAACTTCACTGTCCAGATGCACAGGCTCACTAGAGAGTGAAACCTAATCACAGGACTACAGCATGCTTCCTCTTCTCCACACCTTACCTCCACGTCACTAAAGGCCTATTTACCGCAGTTTCCTTTTACCTAGTACATCATGTTCAGCTATCAAGAAAAAATTAGGCATACTAAAAGGCAAAAAATGAAGTGTGAAGAGACAGAGCAAGCATCAGAACCAGACTCAGATATGGCAGGGATGTTGGAATTACAGGCACACCTCGGAGATATTGTGGGTTTGGTTCTAGGCCACTAAATAAAGCGAATATTGCCATAAAGCAAGTCACACATATTTTTTTGTTTCTCAGTGCAGACAGAAGTAATGTTTCCATTACACTGTACTCTACAAAGTGTGCAATAACATTATGTCAAAAAAATGTACTTAATTAAAAATACTCTATTGCTAAAAAATGCTAACTATCATCTGAGCCTTCAGTGAGTTGTAACGTTTTTGCTGGTGGAGGGTCTTGCCTTGATGTTGACGGCTGCTGACTGATCGGGGTGGTGGTTGCTGAAGGTCAGGGTGGCTGTGGCACTTTCTTAAAACAAGACAACAATGAAGTTTGCCCCATCGATTGACTCTTCCTTTCATGAACGATTTCTCTGGACTATGTGATGCTATGTGATAGCATTTTACCCACAGCAGGACTTCTTTCAAAATTGGAGTCAATGTTCTCAAACCCTGGTGCTGCTTTATCAACTAAGTTTATGTACTACTCAATCCTTTGTTGTCATTTTTACAGTCTTCACAGCATCTTTACCAGGAGTAGATTCCATCTCAAGAAACCACTTTCTTTGCTAATCCATAGAAGCAACTCCTCATATTAAAGTTTTATGATGAGATTGCAGCAATTTAGTCACATCTTCAGGTTCCACTTCTAACTAGTTTCCATCACATCTGTAGTTACTTCCTCCACTGAAGTCTTAAACCCATCAAAGTCATCCATGGGGGCTGGAATCAACTTCTTCCAAACTTCTGTTAATGTTGATATTTTGACTTCTTCCCATGAATCACAAATGTTCTTAAAGGCATCTAGAATGGTAAATCCTTTCCAGAAGATTTTCAGTTTACTTCGCCCAGATCCATCAGAGGAATCACTATCTGTGGCAGCTATAACCTTACAAAATGCGTTTCTTAAATAATAAGACTTGAAAGTTGAAATTACTCGTTGATTCACGGGCTGCAGAATGGATGTTGTGTTAGCAGGCATGAAAACAACATTAATCTTGTTGTATACTTCCATCAGAGCTCTTGGGTGACCAGATGCATTGTCAATGAGCATTAACATTTTGAAAGGAATCTTTTTTTGAGCAGTAGCTCTCAACAGTGCACTTATAATATTCAGTAAACCATGTTGTAAACAGATGTGCTGTCATTCAGGCTTTGTTGTTCCATTTACAGAGCACAGGCAGAGTAGATTTAGCATAATTCTTAAGGGCCCTAGGATTTTTGGAATGCTAAATGAGCCTTGGCTTCAACTTAAAAGTCACTAGCTGCATTAACCCCTAATAAGAGAGTCAGCCTGTCCTTTGAAGCTTTGAAGCCAGATGCCTCCCTAGCTGGCATCTTTTTCCAATATGACTGTTTCATCTACACTAAAAAATCTGTTGTATAGTGTGGCACCTTCATTAATAATTTTAGCTAGATCTTTTGGGTAACTTGTTGCAGCTTTTACATCAACACTTTTTGCTTCACCTTGCACTTTTATGTTATGGAGATGGCTTCTTTCCTTAAATGTCATGAACCAATCTTTGCTAGGTCCAAACTTTTCTTCTGCAGCTTCCTCACCTCTCTCAGCCTTCACAGACCTGAACAGAGTTAGGGCCTTGCTCTGGATTAGGCTTTGGCTTAAGGGAATGTTGGGTTTGATCTTCTATCCAAACCACTAAAACTTTCTCCATATCAGCACTAAGGCTGTTTCACTTTCTTATTATTTGTGTGTTCAGTGAAGTAGCACTTTTAATTTCCTTTAATAACTTTTCATTTGCATTCACAAGGTGGCTAACTGTTTGGCACAAGAGGCCTAGCTTTTGGCTTATCTCAGCTTTTGACATGTCTTCCTCACTAACCTTAATCATTTCTAGCTTCTGATTTAAAGTGAGAGACATGCAACTCTTCCTTTCGCTTGACAGAGACCCTGCAGGCTTATTAATTGGCCTATTTTCAATATTGTTGTGTCTCAGGGAATAGCGAGGCCCAAGGAGAGGGGGAGAGATGGGGGAACAGCCAGTTGGTGGAGGAGTCAGAAAACATATAACTTAATTTATCCATTAAGTTCACCATCTTACATGGGCAGTGTTCGTGGAGCCCCAAAACAATTAAAATAAAAACACCAAAGATGACTGATCGCAGATCACCATAACAAATATAATAATGAAAAATTTTGAAATATTATGAGAATTACCAAAACGTGACACAGAGACACGAAGTGAGTAAATGCTGTTGGGAAAATGGTGCCAACAGATTTGCTTGGTACAGGTTTACCACAAACCTTCAGTTTGTAAAAGAATGTAATATCTGCAAAGTGCCATAAAGTGAAGCACAATAAAACGAGGCATGCCTGTATCAGATCAGGAATTCAAAACAACTGTGATTAAAATGCTAAGGGCTTTAATGGAAAAAGTAGACATCATGCAAGAACAGATGGGTAATGTAAGCAGAGAGAGAGAAATTCTATGAAAGAATAAAAAATAAAGGTTAAAGATAAAAAACAATGTAATAAAAATGAATAATGCCTTTGAGAGGCTCAATAGTAGATGGATCTGGATGAGGAAAGACTCTCTAGCTTGACAACATGTCAATAGAAACTTCCAAAATTGAAAGCAAAGAGAAAGAAGACAAAGGAAGAAAAAAAACACAAAACAGAACAGAATATCCAAGAATTATAGGACAACTACAAAAGGTGTAACACGTGTCTAATGGGAAGATCAAAAGAAAAGGAAAGAGAGAAAGGAATAGAATCTCCAGATGAAAGAATCTAAATTCCACACAAGTGCTGATGAGAGGGCAGGGGCTCCCTTTCTCACTCAGCCCACGTTCATAGGGTAGAGGTTCCACT
Organism: Equus caballus; assembly: GCF_041296265.1. Lineage (NCBI taxonomy): Eukaryota > Metazoa > Chordata > Mammalia > Perissodactyla > Equidae > Equus > Equus caballus. The sequence goes on from NC_091684.1 coordinate 82,652,049, forward strand.
TAAGGTGTGGCAGGCCAATAATACTGGGGGACCTTCTACCCCACTCAGCACTCTACTCATAAAGCAGGGTGTCACCCTGAGAGAACTGTGCCACTGCCTCCACCCCAGCACTGGAGCAGAGGCTTGGAGATTTTTCCCAGGGGAAGAGGAAATCCGTAAGAACAAACTGCTCCAAAGCTCTTCCCAAAGGAACTGACTATTTGAAACAGAGTGTACAGAAGTTCAAGCCAAAAGGGGCTCTTGAAAATAATGGAGATTTTGATGGTAAACAACTAAGAGGAGGCTGATAGCCCCATTAGAGGAGCAAGCTAAAATGCAGGCTGGCTAGTTTACCAGAGAGAAACAGGGAAAAGTGACAGCTAAGAGCCCTCGTGGGGTGGGAACAAATCTCAAAGACTTGCCTCAAAAACTACCCTGCAAAAGGGCACAATTTAATAGGGTCAGACTGTGGAACAATTTATGCCCCAGAGCATTGTCAGCAAGCAATTAGTGAAGCCTTAACAAGTGGGTGCAATACCAAGAGAGAGGCATGGAAAGAGACAAAGAGAGCCCTGCTAAACCCAGTGTCATCCCAGGATGACTGTGCACATGCCCTGAGGAGTGACATGAGAGGCTTCATACTGGTGGAGGGTGGGGAATAGAATTAACTAAAATAGTAAAGTGAAGTCAATAAGTAAATAAACAAGGAAAAACAAAACAAAAAACAAGCCCTGGAGGCAGGGGGGAATCAATATCCAGAATTGACACAACATATTACCCAAAATGTCCAGTTTTCAAACAAGAAATTGCGAGGCATGTAAAGAAACAGAAAAGTGTGACCCATATATCAGAAAAAAAGCAGGCAACAGAAATTGCCTGTGAGAGGGCCCAGATGTTGGTTTTAACAAAGATTTCAAAACAACCACTGTAAATATGTTCAAAGAATTAAAAGAAATCATACTTAAAGAAGTAACAGAAGGTAAAATGACAATGGCTCATCAAATAGAGAATATTAATAGACAGAAATTATATATAAAAAAAGAACCAAATGGAAATTCTGAGGTTAAAAAAATACAACTCAAAGAAAAAATTAGCGTAACTCAACAGTAGATCTGAATTAACAAAACAAAGAATCAGAGAACTTGAAGACAGATCAATTGAGATTATGTAATCTGAAGAATAGAGGGAACAAGAGTGAAGAAAAATGCACAGTCTTAGAGAAATGTGGGACATCATTAATTGCACCAACATATGTCTAATATGAGTATGAGGAGAAAACAATGAGAAAGAAGCAGCGAGAAATAACAGAGGTCAGAAGGCAGTGATATATCCTTACTGTTTTATTAAGCAAAAAGTCAGGGAAAAGGGCATTAGTTTCATTTAATAGTCTTTTTATTGCTATTTGCTGAATTTCCATTATTCAAGTGTTATAATGATAAAGAGACAAGGTAGAGGAATTTCCAAAACAAATGGCTGATTATAAAAATGAATGTATGATGGACGTAAAAAGTATATGAAATATATTCTATTATCAAATATAAAAAAATAAGTATATATATAAAATATATAAAATATTTCTAATATGCTGTGGCAAGGTAGTCACTGAATGAATCAGGAGATATGGAATCAGGTTTCAGCCTTTCTTAAACTATGCTCTGATGCTTTATTTTTTTGCTGTGTAAGAATGACGATGGGGTGGGGCAGGAAGATTAGACGAGATTCTTCATGGTCATCTTTGGCTCAGGAGAGTGAGTGGATGACGAAGCCCGTGACTCTCAGTCCCCTACTCCAACTTCAATGACAGCTAGAAAGAGCAGCTGTTTTTTCATTTGTTTTAAATACTGGGATTTTGCATGACAGTTCAATAGACAATTAAAGGGGGTTTCATCTCTAAATAAAAAAATATGAAAGCCCGTGGACTAGATAATCCACCATTACTTCCAGCTGTAACAATCCATGAGTACAACACCAAAGTTATGTAGAGACTTTTTATAAGTACTCGAAACAACTGCAAATATAGGTAACAAGCCAGATGTTTTCAAAAACTGGTTTGATTTTAAAGAAACAAGTAAATATTATATTAACACTTTTATTTTATCTTTATGACCTCATTTTTGCTATTCAAAGACATTAATTATAAACTCACTTTGCCTTTCATATTTCCAGACTCCTCTTTTTAGCTAATCTCAGACATTCATAATTTAATAGGAAAACACTCAAATCTGAGATATTTTAGAAAAATGCCATAAGGTGCTACAGTAAATACGTAAAGTCCTATCCTTAAATGTCAGGTATACTTACCAATGGTTAGGAAATCTGATCGATACTGACAAGTCATTCCAAAGCCAAAATCTCGCCAAAAGCCAGAATCCTTTTTGTGAACCTTAAGTTAAAAAAAAAAGTTCAATTTAATCCCTCAAGAACCAGAAGTTTTAATCAACAATGAAACAAATTACTTTCCAAATAATAATTTTTCCTGTCATTTATGTGACTGGTAATGGATCACATGCATTTATATTATTAAATCCTTACAAAACCAACAAAAATATAGTAATCACTATGAGCAAAAAATTCTTGCCACTTTCACTTTAGTTGAATTCAAGCCCTGTCAAGGTGCAAGTTAAGGCTACTAATAATCAAACAGTGTGTTGCCTGACCTCACAGGCAACATTCTATTCTAGGAGGACAACAGCTGCGCAAACACATACTGTAATACACTGTGATCAATTCTTCACAGGAGACCTTATTTGGTGCCTACCCAGCATCCACTCCCTGGCCACTTCCTGACTGTACAGTTTTGCTCTGGTAAGTACCTGGCCCCTGGCAGCCCATGAGCTTCAGGGAAGCTCCTTCTACCTGTAGCTTCAGACTGGGCCATGAGTATTCTATACCTCACTTACTGTAGGAGTTGATTCACTAACAGGCATTAGACAAAATTCAGACCAACATGTTAAAAGGGGAGAGTTGTTGGGAACTTTGGAAAACAAAGCCCCCTCATTCTTCTGAGAGAGCTACTAGAAAAGACACTTGCTCGTTTTGGATGGAGTAGGGCAGGAGTAAGTAAACTACAGCCTCCAGGCTAAATCTGGCCTGCTGCCTGTTTTTGTAAATAATTTTAGCGGAACACAGTGACACTCATTTGTTTACAAATTGTCTGTGGGTGCTTTCATGGTACAATGGTAGAGGGGAGTAGTTGTAACAGCAACTGGATGGCCTGCAAAGCCTAAAATATTTTCTGTGTGGCTCTTTACAGAATAAGTTTGCCAAACCCTGGTGTAGGGTGTAGATGTGAAGCTGGGAAGTGCTGCAGTCCTTTTCTACGACAAGGGAAAAAAGCCCCCTGGTACATAGTTGTACATTCTTCCTTGTGGGTCCTTCTAGTTGTGGCATGTGGGACGCTGCCTCAGCGTGGTTTGATGAGCAGTGCCATGTCTGCGCCTAGGATTCGAACCAATGAAACACTGCGCCGCCTGCAGCAGAGCACGCGAACTTAACCACTCAGCCACGGTGCCAGCCCCAGGAAACCAGCTTTAAAATGAAGCTGTCACCACTGAAGTCCAAGCAGAAAAAGAAAAAGATGATCAAGGCTTTGATGATACTGAGCCTCCAGAATCAAGTAAAAGTTGAAGCTTGATAAACCTCCTTTATCTTATTCATAGATTCAAGAAGTGTTTAATCTGTTGGACATGGTTCTGGGAGCTGGGACCCAGCAGAGAACAGAGCTGCAAAGTCCCTGCCATCACAGACCCTCTGTTTTGATGGGAAAATAGCAAATAAATAAATATATATCTCAGGTGGTAATACATGGAGAATGGGAGAGCATGATGGAGAGAAAGTCCATTTTGGATATAATGGCCACAAAAGGCCTCTCTGAGGAGGTAACTTTGGAGTAGACACCCTAAGGAAATCAGGGACTGAGCTATGCAAATATCTGGAGAAGATCATTCCAGACAGAGAGCAACATGAGGTAGGAGCATGCGTGGAGTGTTTGACAAACACTAAGGAAATGACTGTGGTAAAAGCAGAGAAAGCAAGGGCAAGAGCAGAAGACTGAGGCTCCAGGGTCAAAAAAGGGCTATTATATTTTTTAAAGATGAATGGTATTATTTTTGTATGCTTACAGTAATGATCTAGAAGAGGCAAAATGTTCGGATAGGAGAGAATAAAGAATGGCTGGAGGGGTATCCTTATTTAGGCACAAGGGATGAGCTCTATCTAGTTCACTACAAAAGGACAGACTAGCCTTATGAAGGGACATGGGAATGGAGAGAGGCTGAGGATGTCAACACAGAGGCAGTGAGGCTGATGGATCTCATGATAGAATGAGGAAGTGAATGTCTGACTGCTTCTCTTTTCTAAGCGAAATATGAAGCAGGGTACGTGGAGAGTGAGTAGTAGAGACAGGTGCTGGGAGGTATGAGGAGATGGACAGCGTGGCTGACTTGGAAGACAGAGAGTGGGTGGATCAGGGTAAGGTGCAGGACTTCAGGGCAACCGGTGATCCCTGAGGCCTGTGGTCATATATTTAAAGCAATGTCACGTAGTGGGCTGTGTTCCTCACTCTCCATATTCTGCTGCTCTGTGGCCTGAACCAGGCCCTAGACGGAATTGCTCTTAGTCAGGTTGGGGTTCTAAGACAAAACGCTGGAAGGAGTGAGGGATGAAGGAGGTGCGTGCATAGCAAAGAGGCTGTGGATAATGACTGACGATGGAGTCGGAGTTGGGAAGTGAGGATATGGATGTGTGGAGGGTGCCAGAAAGGAGAGAGAGGCAGCTGATCCAAAGAGCAGCGTTGTGAGATAGCTCCCTTGAACAAATGAAGTTGGAGCTGGGATATGAGAGATAAGTAGAAGTTAGCCAAGTGAAAGAAGATGTGCTGGGAGAAAGTCCCAGGCACAAGAACAGGCTGTGCAAAGGCCTGGAGATGGGAGAGCACACTGTGGGTGAAGGATGGTGGGACTAAACATTGGAGTCAGAAGTAGAAGTGCCCACAAATGTAGACCAGGGCTCAGCAAACTTCTATAAAAGACTAGGTAGCAAATGTTTTAGGCTCTGCAGAACACAGGGTCTCTGTCTCAACTACTCAACTCTGTCATTGTAGTGTGACAGCAGTCATTAATAATAATCAAATGAACATGCTGTGTTCCAAGAAACTTTACTTATGGACACTGAAATGTGAATTTCACATAATTTTCAGATGCCATGAAATATTTTTTTTAAAGTATTTTTCAACTACTCTTAACTTGTGGGCCATACAAAACGAGGCAGCCAGCCAGATTTGGCCCACAGGCCACAGACTGCTGTCCCCTGGCCTAGAGGGATCTACAGGGCCACATCAGAGAGAACTGCGTATACCTCGTCACGTGGTTTCAGTTTTACCCTAATGGCAAGGGGAATTCTCTGAAGAGTCGGAGTAGAAGGACTAATGTGATCAGATGCTATTTTTGGAAGATCACTCTGGCTGGAGTATAGAGAATAGATAAAAAGGGGCCAGAAGGGACACAGGGAGGCTGATTAAGAGGCAACAGTTATAATCTGGGAATGGGAAGCTAGTGGTATAGACTATCATGGTATGTACAGAAAGAAAAAATTGGACGGATGTAAAAAAGATTTAGGACACAGAATTGACAGAAGTCAACAAGTGACTGAATTGGCAAAAGTTGGGGGTGATAGGGAAGGATTAACCAAAGATGACAGCAGGCTACCACCCTAAACAACAGGTATGTGATGCTGCAATCCTCTGAGAGTGGGGGCATAGAGGAAAGGAATGATGTGGAGCTGGGTTCTGGACATGATGAATTTGAGGGATCTGTAGGGCAACCACGTGGAAATTCCTGCAGAGAGCAGGAATATAAGGAATATACAGGTATGTAGAGGAGTAGGGACAGTGAAAAAGCTGCTTTGCAGAATGGGAGAACCGACTGGAAAACGGAGAATGAACTAAGCAGCACTGAAAACTCAGCTCAAGCTGGAGCTAATAAATGAGGTACCAATTTTCCTTTTCCGTTTCTTTGTTTGGGGGAGGGCTTCTTCCCCTTCTAGAATGTAAAGCTCACTGAGGGCAGGGCTTTTTGTTAATTTTGATCACTGCTATATCCCAAGCACCTGGAACAATGCCATGCACATGGCATAGAGGCATAAGTTTTGTGGCAAAACCAAGGCTAGGCTCTAATATTCTTATCTCTTTAGTCAAAATATAACCCTGGTGCAAAGCATTAAAACAAAACACCCACTTTAACATTTCTACCTTATGCCAATTCTGATTTTACAAATATTATGACTTCATTTATAACTTAGTTTCTTTAAAAATTCTTCAAATATTATTAGACTTAGGGAAAGGAGTCATTGGTTTTATTTGATTTTTAAAGCAATGCATTTTCCCTGAGGAAAAATAGAAAGAAATTTGGATTGTCCATAATCCCTGAATTTTAGTATCTTACCGCATTTTTATCTGTCCTTCTCTTAAGCATGTGGGGGACACAGCTACCTACATCTCCAGCCCTCAGCTGCTCACAGACACCAGACTCACAAATCCTACTGACAACTTGGCACTTTCCCTTGCATGTCTAATAAACAATACACACCCACTATGCTCAAGTTGAAGTCCTGATCTCCCTCTTGCCACTGTCTTTCCCTCACTCCCACATCTAATCCCCTAGCAGGCTTTCTATCACACTTAGCATGAAGTTCAAACTCCTTATAGGAGCTCTTTATGACCTGGCCCAGCTTTGTGCCCCTTGCCCGCTGTGCTCTAGCCACCTTAGGAAACCCTCTGTTCCTTCTGCCTGGAACTGCCCTCCCCAGCCACTGCGCAGCAGGTTCCTTCCTGTCATTCGGATGGCCCCTCCAACAACCCATCTCAGAAAGGCCTTTCTGACCAAACACACCCCAGAAACGACCTAATTACTCTTCATAACTCAGCCTATTTTAATGATCATGGTATTTATTAATTGATTTTATTTTCTCTCTTCCTACCAGAATAAAGATTCTTGTGAAGAATAACCATGCCTGTATGGTTCTATTCAGTGGTAAATAGTGGCTGCCATAGAACAGACCCTCACATTTGATGAATTAATATAACAGAGGCAGTCTATGAAGCGGATAAGAGGTGGAGACTGTGCAGCCACAGTGCCCGGGCTCCTGGCCCCATCCGGACCAGCTGTGCATTTGGGTGGGCACTCAACCATCAATCACACAGCTGTGTCCTCATCTGTAAAATATGGGAAATAACAGCACCTACCTCAGAGGTTGTTACAAGGATTAAATGAGTTAATATGTATGATAAACAGAATAGTACTTCACACGTAGAAAAGGGTGCATGAAAATATTAGCTGTTATTAGCATTAAAGTATCTAAAATATATATATGCCATTTCCCATTTTATAACAACATTTCCACTGCTGTACTTATTTACATTTCAGGAACATTTTCTTCTTGATACCTAATATTCACCACAGTATATACTGTAATTCAATATATTATTTTAATATTAGAGTTTTTCTTGCTTTTAATGTTCGTCAATATTATACATATTGCTACTCTACAGTTCTGATTATTTCCTCAAGAGAGACTCCTGGAAGTGGAAATTACTGGATCAGAGGGATGAACCTATTTGACAACTCCTGACCCAAAAAACTGGCGTGTATTTCCACACCACACGCAAGGATGGAAGAGCTCCATCCCGCCAGGCTCACTCACATGGTTGTTTTCAAAAACAGCGATTTTATAGCAGAAAAAAAGTACTGCATTGCTGTTGTAATTTATTCTTAGTAAGACTGACTATTTAAATATGTTTATTGTGAGTTATTATCAACTGTCTTTTACCTATTTTTTTTCTGAGTGTATTTCCTATTAACTTTTAATATATCTTTAAACATTAAGGAGAGAAAACTTTTGTCTTGTGTTTTAAGTGAGGAGACTGAAGCTTAGAAAGGCTGAGTAACCTGCAAAGGTTACAAAATGAAACTAGCATCTGAAGTGGAAGTACTTAAGCTTATTTTTCTACACAAAACCTAGAATAAATCTGCATTCAAATCATTCTTTGCCCACATCCTCCCAAACCAGACAAGAATATTAGCATGCTTTTGCATTCCCCTCTTCACCCTCATATGTTGAGTCCATTTGGCCCTTTTTGTTTGTTTGTTTTTCAAGTATTTTTTTTAATAAATAAACTTTTTATTTTGAAATAATTTTAGATTTACAGATAAGGTGCAAAATAGTAAAGAGTTCCCATTTATCTCTCACTTACTTTTTGCTTCCTCCAAATGTTATTATCTTACATTGTTGTTATAAATTTGTCAAAACTAAGAAACCAACACTGGTACATTACTATTAACCAAACTCTAGACTTTATTTGGAATGCACCAGTTTTTCCTTTAATGTCCTTTTTTCTGTTCTAGGATCCAGACCAGGGCACCACTGTATTTAGATGTTATGTCTCCTTGGTCTCCTGAGACAGTTTCTCAGTCTTTCTTGTTTTTGATGATCTTGACTGTTATGAGGAGTACTGGTCAGGCATTTTATAGAATGCTCCTCAACTTGGGTTTGTCTAAAGTTTTTCTCATGATCAGTTTGGGGTTCTAGGTTCTTAGAAGCCCATAGAGGTGAAGTGCCCTTCTTGTTACATCATATCAGGGGTGCAGGACAACACTGGTGATGTTAACCTTTATTACTTGGCTTAAGGTGGTGTTTTTCAGGTTTCTCTATTGAAAAGTTAGTTTTTCTTTTTCCATACTAATTTTTCTGGAAGTGAGTCATCTAGCTCCACCTTTTGGAAAAGGGAGTATCTACAAAAGTTATTTAGAATTCTGTAAGGAAGATATCTCTTTCCCCCTATGTAAATCTATCTCATCTTATCTAATCAAATTGACCTATCCACTCATTTATTATTATTTACCTATTTATTTACTCACTCATTTATTTATATCAATATGGATTCATGGATATTTTATGCTTGGGGTTATAATCCAGTCCTATGTTATTTATTTTGTTGCTCAAGTTGTTCCAGCTTTGCCACTGGCAGCTCTTTCAGGCTGTTTCCCTTTGACATATCCCCATCCTTTTGTTGTTTGACTATTTCCTTACTTTCTGGAGCTATAAGATGCTCCAGGCTCCTCTATTTCCTGTCCCAGCACTAAGGTCTGGGAGCTGGGTGTGCTTGCTACTCTTGGGATGTCACTGCTCCCGGGCCCTCTCAGGAGACAGAGCTAGAGAATACATGTATGTTTACCATGTATATACCCTTTGACTTTTTAATCCCAAATTGCTATTAATTTCTTTTTTATTATGTGTGTCATCAACAACTGTTAAACAAAACTTTTACTGGGTTTTTGCTGTTGATCACTCTTATTCTCAGGTCTTCCTCTTTTAATGTATTCATTTCTTATTCTGCTGAACTAGAAAAGGTCTGTGAGAAATAAACTTTTGAGTCCTTGAATGTTAAAAAATGTCTCTTTTACCCTCAAATAGTAGGTCAAATTTAACTTCTAAAATCAAAATTATTTTTCTTCAGAGTGTTTAAAGTATTGTGTTATTGTTTCCTAGCACCAACATTATCAAGAAGAAGCCAAATGCCAATCTGATTCTTAATCCTTTACAGACAAGCTAGGTTTTGCTATTTTTGGTATCTCTGGAAGCTATTAGGATTGTCCCTTAACTGCTGTTCTCAAATGCCAGAAGACTTGTCTTTCTTTAGTTCTTTGAAGTTTTCTTCCATTTCCTTGCCTCTCCAATCTGTTCTCTTTTTTCTCCCTTCTAGAACTCCTATCAAACAATTGGGAGCTTCTGGACTGATTTCCCATGTCTCAATTTTTCTCTCACATTCTCTCTTGGTCTTTATGCACCCAGTTGGCTTATCTTCTAGTTTACAAATCTGTTTCAGTTGTGACCGTTCTTCTATTCAGCCCATTTACTGAGTTTTATATTTTCACAATTTCCAAGTTCTGACTCTTTTTTAACAACACATATTGTTTTATGAATTTAATGTTTTCTCTAATCTCCCTAAAGGTATATTTATTGTAAAGTTGTTTTCTATCTGTATTCATATTATCATGTGTTGATTTTTCTGTTTATTAAAATGTGGTGCCTCTCTTTCATAGTGTTGGTTTCCTTCAAATGTTTGGCTAGTTTTGGTTAACTGCTACTCATTTTTGTTTCAAAAATCACTGTTCAAAAATCCATGGCTGTTAACTATGATTACGGCAATAGCAGAGGAGGGGCCAAACGTGGTCTCAGGCAGAAAGTGCTAACAGCAGCTCATCCTTTGAGTCTGGGGCTCCCTATCCAACCTACAACTCAGTATTCCCAGGACCCTACCCTGACTTTCTAGCTCCAAGGACCATACACCCTGCCTCAGCCTGTGGGCCAATCCCCGTGGTACCTGTTGCTCAGCACACCCCCAGAGAAGCACATGTACTCCACCACTCTGTCTTCTCTGAGCTCAGAGGATGCAAGGCAGCCTCATCTTCAGTGTTCTCCTGAATACGTCCCAGACAGTTCTCTTCCATTAACCCTATGCCAACTATTGCCATCTTACAGAAATTTCTCAAAATTTAGATCTACAAATGGCACTTCTCTCATTTTCCAACACTAATATAACTTCTTTTTAATAATTCATTTTTACAAAGGATTTAGAGTGTCAGATAAGGCGGATGTGGTGCTTGGTTTGCCATTTAATCCCATTTGTATCCATATTCCTAAGCAGTACTGGCCTACAGAGATGGTAGAGGGGTATGTGTGTGTACATGCTCTGCCATGGGTTGGTATGAAGCTAATGCTGGCCTCATAAAATATAAGTAGATCATATGGCACTAATATTACTGTTCTTTGAAAGTTTGGAAGAACTCACCAGTAAAACATTCTATCTATGTACCTGCAGGGTAATTTTATGATAACTGTTCTAATTTTTTAAATAGCTCTTAGTCTCTTCAGAACGTCTATCTTTTATTTATAAAATACTAACATGAGCTTTTATAAAACACTAACATATACTTCGCTCACGTTACTATTTTATAAATTCTCAAGTCTTTCCTTTTATTTAGAACTTTTTATACCCATTATATAAAACTCATTTCTCTCAACGTTTTCTTGTTCTAATTTCCAATGTTGTTTTCCTTTTCACCCTAAATCTGCCCACTTTATTACAAAGAATTTTTTTGCAAATATAGAAGCAGCTCCTATATTTGTCAACCTATTATTTTTGGTTCTTTAATTTCTGCTTTTATTTCTTTCCTCAAAGTTATTTTTCATGTTTTTAACATCTTAACTTAGTTCATTTGTTCCCATTTTTTCTTAATGTTAACAATAAAGATTAGGCTAAATGCAATATACTATCCTGGACTGGACCCTGGAACAGAAAAAAGGCATTAGTAGAAAAACTGGTGAGATCCTTATAAAATCTATAGTGTAGTTAGCAGTAACTTACCAATGCTAACTTCTTAGTTTTGACAAATGTACCATGGTTATGTAAGATGTTAACATTAGGGGAAACTAGGTGAAGTATAGGAACTCTCTATACTATCTTTCCAACTTGTCTGTAAATCTAAATTATTTCAACACAGTAAGTTTATTTAAAAATTTTTAAAAATTTATGTAAGTATAACTTGGTCGATATACAGCACCTCCATGCCATGACTAAGTAATTTCCTACAGTATCTTATTCCTTCTTAGTTATTTAGTAGTTTTAATTTTAAAATTTATTTTTAGCATTACTAAAAATAAGTTGGCAGAAATGACTGTAAAATTTTCATATTCTGGAACATAAAGTTTTTCTCTGTGGCCTAAACTCCCCGCCCCACCCCCCCCCACCAGAATGACACAATTCTTCAAACAATAAATGTGAAAGCATTTGGGGATGGGGAGAGACGATGAAAATCTGTTTATAATAACTAAAGTTTTTTTACCGAAACTTTGTTTTCTACATGTGAAACACATAAAGGAACCTAGCAAGGATCTGTGAGGCCTTTTATATCTGACAGTAAGAGTCTTACCAGCTGCTGCTCCACAGGCGGTGGCACATCCTGATTGGCATAAACGATGGCAGGGTTGTAAAGACTGAACACCACAGGGTAAAACACTTTCTTACCTATAAATTAAAATATGTTTAGAAAGCACAAAGAAGCTGTAAAGTGAATGACTGATCTTTACTGCAATATCTAATAAGAGTTTATATTAAAATCTCTTTGTCACATATAATGATTTTATTCTATCAATATTCAAGCTACTGAATATCATGTTGATTTGATGAACACAATGATTTTATAACATATCAGTAGGTGACTATGAAACTATGACGCTGCAAAAGAACAGAGAAAAAAATAGACTAAAGGGTGCTTTACATGTTTATTCCTTTTGACTTTGGGGAGATGCGCAAAGGTATTCTCTCAGCTAGGTGAGCCATTTATTACTCATTATTTCACTCATTAGCAGTCATAGATGTAGGTTAACTTCTGACAATCACCAAGAAACTTAGAAACTTCTGTTAAATACGCTCTTCAAAATGAATCATACAAACAGTAAATCCAAAGAATACTGTACAATGGATATATATAATCAAAATATAGAACTGTAGACAGATTTGAACAAGATCTGGAAAAGTTGGAAGATTAAGAGTTAAAAATACTTGACAGAAGGCCTACAGAAGGCCTTGTCGTTGGCATTCAAATTGTTAGTACTGAAGGTCCCTCAAAGGTTAACTTGCTGGTCTCCCCTCAATAGAGAACCCTTTGCTAAGACTAGCCTCAACCAGAAGTGATCATATGAAATGCTCAGTAATTGTCAAGGACCTTGTAAGTAATGTGGCAGCCTTTGTATTACAAGATTCCTAGCAGATGCTCATCTCACCTTCGTTAAAACTCACTTAAGGATGGGGAACTCAATTTCTGAGAGATCTATTTCTGGATATAAAAATATTTCTTTTACATTGAGCAAATATGTCTCCTTCAACTTCCACGTTCTGAACTTCATGCTGTCTGCTGTAACAAAGTAAACTTAACCCTCATTTACTCACTAGGCTCTCAGAGAGTTCCTGACAATTATTCCTAACCAAACTGAATAATAAGAATGTAATAATTTGCATGATATGAATAGTTCTACATAAAAAAGATTTACTATGAGATTTTTCAATACAGAAAAACTTTCTTTTCACCTTTAAAATAAGATTTGATTTATAAAAATGTCATTTGCTCTTACATTTTCAAAAATTATCTACAACACAAAGCAAAGTATAGCAAGTCATCCCAAAATGCATAGTCTGGAGACCAAGCACTATCTGTAATGTAGACCTCTGTGTGCGTGCCTGTGTGTGTGCCGGCTCCATCCGCCTGAGGTAGAGTGCTTCTGACTCTCACACATCTCCACACTGTCTGCTTGGCTCTTTTTCTGATGGGGTGCTGCTTCCTCCTTGTCAGCTGCAAGGCTTTTTATTTCTTTGGGTTTGTTTATTTGCATTCAAACGTAGACATTGGAATTTGGCAACAAGAGAACAAGGGGTATGAACTTCAGAGGGGCAAATTTTCACTTTTCTACTTAATATTCCAGTTAAACTATGCCTACTATAACTTTAAAAAAATACCATTAACTTGACTCAAAATATGGGACATGCTGACAGTTTTCTAAATTCTATGCTCAGCTCATCTACCAACATTTTACGCACCTGGCTCAGCATTTAACCGGCAGCTGTTAAGGAATTCGGCTGAGAAATATATATCAACATCACAGAAAAACATCAAGACCTCTCCCTTGTCCCAAGCTCGGGCACCCACGTTTAGTCCTCGTCCACGGTTAAATTCTTCATTCAATGAGACCAAGGTGTAATTGTGAAAATTAGACTCACTATGAGGAAAGAACATACAACACATGATAATAAGTGCCACTTAAAGATTAACAACTCTCTTCCTTCAACACAACTTACAAAATATGTTTAAAGTTCGGATATTTTATTATGTTGGTTCTACATTCACACAAGGAAACGAAACCATCAGTTTCATGTGTATGATTGTCATCAGGGACACATATTCACTAAATGCCCACATTTGAGGCAACACGCTGGTTGTATAAGGTTAATAAGTGTTGAGGGGCCACTGGTCTTCAAGATCTTAAAAAACTATTGGGGAGAAAAGAAATATACATATGGAAAAATAGCCATAATGTCTGGTAATAAATAATGCATTTCACATGAATGATACATACAAAGAGCACTCTTCTCTAGAGTTCTTCAGATCTTTGCTCAAATGTCCTCTTATCAGAGGGATCTCCCTCATACCATACATGGAGCAGCCCCGACTTCCCTCTCTTTAATCTCTATCCCCTTGCCTAGCTTTGTTTTCCTCAGTACCACCAGATCTCTTTGTTTGAGTGTCTCTCCCACTGGAATGTAAGCCCCATGAGAGCAGAGATGCTGTTTTGTTCATTACTGTGGACACAGTGCTCGTGATAAAGTAGGAGTTCAGTAAATATTTGCTGAATGAATGAATAAACAGCAGTTCTGAGGAAAAAAGGTTGCTTTTATCTGGAGTAGTTAGAGAAGACGTTAGAAGTGGAATTAAGTTATGCCTTGGTTAAAGTCCTGAATTCAGTGGTGAGTGTAAACGTCATTCCAATTAATTATTCTCAACAGCAAAGAGGTAAGAAGGTAGAAAGCATTTTGGAGAACAGGGATCAAACAAATCAGATTGGAACAGAGGGATCCTAAAATGGGAAGAATGAGAGAAGACCATAAAAGTGTCAGACTGAGGATCATCTTCCATGAGAAGTTAAAGAAGCTGGTCAGTGTCCTAAAAGCAAGGAAGAGTCAGGGTTTTCCTGCCAGGGCAGTGGTTCTCACAGTGAAGTCCTTGCATCCACAGCATCAGCTTCCCTTGGGAACATGTTAGAAATGCAAATCCTTGGGCCCCACCCAACCCCTGAATCAGATACTAGGGGTGGAACTGAGCATTTGTCTCTCTCTTGGGACAAGTCACTTGAGGTGACTCTGATGTTAAAGCTGGAGAACCGCTGCACTAGGGTATAGCTGGATCAAAAAAAGGAACATTTTAGAAGATTACTCCTCTAATAGTATAGAATGGCAAGTAGAGAGAAGAGAAGGCTCAAATAGTGCATGGAGTAGACTCCAAAGGCTGTGGGTGCCCACACTCCCCCTCTTACAGGATATAAATCTCTCTCTTCTTTTGGGGAAACTGCCAATCACCATCTCACACTCCCAGCACCAAGTGGAGGAATAATCACAGAATACCCCAACCACAGTAATTTCCTAGGGGCGGGGACCAGACTCCAACTGGGCCAATCACAGTACTCCCACCCCACCTGGCCAGGATCACTGGCTTAAGGGTGGGCAAAAGTCCTTCCCTGGGATTTTCTCAACTGGATGTGGGAGAAAGCTCTTTCCTCTCTGATGGCAAAGCTAAGAAGATGCAAAGCCCAGAGACGCCAACAGCCATATATCTCATGTGTGGAAGAAGTCAATCTGCAACAGGAGAATGAAGTCAACATGCAGAGAAAAACAGAAAAGAAGAAAACAAGAGAATTTTGATGGTATTCAAGTGTTTGGTTTCAGTCCCTAAGATACAAAGCCGTTTTGGTTTTCTTCCCCAAATTTGGTTGTAGTAATCCCTTTAGTTTTAGGAGTTATCCGAGATTCTTCAATAATGCTCCCATTTTCCTTAAGCAAATTCAAGATAGGTTTCCATCATTTGCCACAGAGGAGTCTTGATTATTGCAGGGAGAACCTCAGTAATACTAATGTGTGTGCTTGGCACTTAGTAGGTGACCCAAAAATGGTAAAAAGGGAAGAGAAGAAAGGATGAAAAGGAGGGAGGAGGAACCTGGGTTAGGGTGGTGGCAGCAGCAAGCAACAGACAGAAAAGAGGTCCCATGTAGAAAGCAGGAACTGACTAATCAGGGGTAAAGAATGAGGGAAAGGTGCTGGCTGTCAGTCATCAAGTCCAGGGGATCACGAGAACAGTCTTAGTCTGAACAGAAAGAGAGCCATCAGGAGGAGGAGCTAGTGTAGGGGGAGGAGAAGACAATGTTTGTTTCTTATACACCGGTGCTCTGAGAGTCCCTTTGGAGTAGGGACTGCAACTCCCTCCTCTGTGCCCAGTCCTATTTCAACCACCCCAGTCAGACTCCCGAGCAGTGTACCTGGAACAGAGTCGGTGGGACTCGAATGTTAGTTGAACGATTCGAGAAGAATGGCCGGCCAAATCTGGACTCTTAGGGAATGGCCACAACTAGCAGAAAGGTAAAGAAGCAAGTAAAGGATACAGAGTTGGTGTGGTCAGAAAAGACAATCAACCTAATATCTTACATCATAACATATTTACATTTACAAAATATTTATATTATACAAACATCAGAGTAAAGTTTCAAGAAGTAAATACCGGTTAGGTGTCAAATGTAAAAAAGTGATCAAAGAGGATGACAGAGAAAAGGCTGTCAGTTAGTCGGTTAGATCAAAACTTTGGGTCCATAACTTAGAGATGAAAAAGGCTGAGAAGCTAGAGAATTAATAATGGAGTATTAAGGAATTACTAATTCATTCATTCAAACCTCTGAGCACCTACTATCTGCCAGGTACTACGTGAGTTGCTTAGTTAGAGAACTACTGTTCTGTGAAGTTTAGCTGTGAAAGGACAGAAACCTAACAGTAGCTACTGGGTACTGTAGAGTCAGGTGAGGGGTTCTTTAGGATAGGGGAGACCTAAGCAACATCTGCAGGGCAAGAAGAAGGAATTTGGGGAAACAGAAGGAAAGAAAGGTGACAAGAGACAAGCTCAGGAGATGATATCAAAGTGAAGGCATTAGATTTAGAAAAAGGGAAAGAGTTCAACAGAATGAAGAAATGGAGGCAAATACACAGAAGGTGAGAGGGCTGCAGAGCGAGCATCCTGATCATGCCAGGCTGTCTGCTAAGAGTTAAGGGAAGACAAGTCATTTAGAGTTGCATGAATGAGCCTAGCGGTGAAACGAACTTATGATGACCACCGCTCACATGCTCAGCCAACTTTTAAACAGCAGCTACTCAAAATTATTAACTCATTAAATATCTGCAATTGTAATTCTTCTAATGTTATGTATTAAGGACTTCAATGTTGACATGGTTCACCAACCTTGTGACAGATTCTAGGATATACTTCACTTTAGATAGTCCTTCTTTACCAAAATACACCACTGTGAGATGAATTCTCTTGTCTTGATGAATACATACATCCCTAATAGAATTGAAAAACAAAGTTCATTCAAGAAAATACATAAAGCACTACTCATTCAGAAAGCAATCACATGAAGCTTTAACAAGAAAATGAATGAGACATTACTCATTTAGAATGAAATCACATGAAGCTTTAAATAAATACAGAAGAGGCAATATTGCTGAGTTGTTAAAGGCATCACATAAACACATAATGCATGTGTTTAAATGAATGCAACCATTGTAGGGCCATGGAAGCAGTCCAAGAAGTTTCAAAACATTTTTGGAACTTTTGCTTTGGTATTGCCTTCAGAAACAAATTATAAGCTACTCAAGGAAATAGGCACAATCAGTTCAAAACCAAATAAATAAATATTCAAGTTTTGGGTCAAGAGTTATTTTGTCTTCAGACTCGCTAATTCCAGAAATCATAACTATCATCAAGGAATAAATATTTGCCACAAGTGAGGTTACTTAGTATTAAAGAATAATGTAGCATCTGAAGGCAATTCCAAGAAAGGCAATAAAAAAATGCTTTAGGAAATCAGATCTCAAGTGAGCTATTTCAAAAAGGCAAAACTCATTTGGAGACATGACTTCTAGATAGTCTGCTACAGAATAGTGTTAACTAACTTGTAAATCCAACAATTTTAACATGAGAATAAAGACTGGGGTTACAAAGCATTAAAACTAGCAGATCCAAGTATTAAAAACATGGCAATTGTTAAATTAAAACAAAAAAGCAAAACTTCCCTCAGTCACCCTAATATATAATTGTTAATTCTTTAACACTTTAGCATTTTAAAATATCCAAATTTAATGACCAAAAAAAGGGAAAAAATTCTTTTAAAAATCGTTAAGTCTCTGCTTCCCAAGATGGAATAACTCTCATTTTTAGTTGAACGTTTGTATTTCTAAAATCTATTTTAATTTTAAAATCCAAATTGTTCTCAAGAGAATTTTCTGGGGAGACAGCTATTTTCCATATCTTGATTGGGGAGGCAGTTACATGAGTACATACATTTCTCAAACAATATGAAACCTCTATCCTGAGAATATGTGGATTTTACTGTATGTAAATTATGCCTCAATAAAATTTTTTTTTTTTTGAGGAAGATTAGCCCTGAGCTAACATCTGCCGCCAATCCTCCTCTTTTTGCTGACGAAGACTGGCCCTCAGCTAACATGCCTGCCCATCTACCTCTGCTTTATATATGGGATGCCTATCACAGCATGGCTTGCCAAGTGGTGCCATGTCCGCACCTGGGATCCGAACTGGCAAACCTTGGGTCACCGAAACGGAATGTGCAAACTTAACCGCTGCGCCACTGGGCCGGCCCCTCAATAAAATTATTTTTAAAAATTCAACTTGTCCTAAAATGAATTCATACACAATTATAAAGGTCACCAAATTTAGTTTCTAATAGTTGTCACCTTCAATTTACTTAATAGTTCAAATAATCAGTAACACAATATACTGTACATGCTTTAAGAAAAAAGAGACTACCAAAAAAATAAAGTTCCCCAAAGCCTATAAAATTATTCTGTAATTCTAAGTAATCATACTCAGTGAAGATAAACTAAATAAACCCACATGAATGTGATTGTTTTAGGAGTGCTTAGCTAAATCATTAAGCCCTGAGAGTTACCTGAAGTTCTGCATAAACTGTGCAAAGGCTTCAGTTCTTTCTGCAAGTGGCACAATGATATTAATAATTGATCTCGTAATGTCAATCATCTCGCTCTTCACTTTCATTAGAGGTCCAAAAGGGCGGAAGAGGGTCACGTGTCTATATTCCATAAGGTCTGCTTTCTTAAAAAAAAGTTCATACTGCGTGCCCTTATCTCTCTCGGTGCGATAATAACCTAAAGGAAAGAGTTAGGGACAAAGATGTCTCCATGGCAAAGATTACAAATTCAATGTGAATAATGATTTTACTTGATTCAAAGTATGAAACCGGACTTGTAGTGTTTTTATTTATTTGTGAAAATATTTATCCCCACTGTACAGTCAGTAACAACTACTTCTTGAAAAGGAGAGGTTAAAAAAATGTTCACTGCTCTGCTATATTAATATTCAATCCATAAAGTATGCTCCAAATGACAATTATTCCTTTTTACATATGACTTTTTTAATAGTAGGGCCTATCAATACTGTAACCATAGGACGAAAATAAATAAATAATTTCTGGCAATATTAAATTCTAGACCTGAGAGTAAAAACTTCTGTTGCTTGGTTCAGCTCAACAAAAATTAACTGAGTGCCTTTGTGTCAGTCACTGGTGGTATAAAGAGGGCTACAGAGTCCCAGTTTTGAGGAAGGGTCAGTCGAGTGAGGGAGACAGAAAAATAAAGAAATAATGCAGTGATACACACACACATACTGACTAGAGTGAATTCAGACCAAAAAAATTAGTATAGATTTAAACACAGTAATCTGAGATGTCTTTGAGAGAAAAGTATGGAAGTTTGCAGAAAAATTAGAAGAGTTTTGAGAGAAACAATCCATCAAAAATTACAGGAAGTGACAGCAGAAAAAAGAGGTGGCTACAGAGAAAAGACAGCTGAAATGCCACAGAAAAGCACAATGCCCTCCCTGATGGCCTCCAAAGGCCTCAAGGTATTATATTATAGTACAGCAAGTGATATCCAAGATCATTTTGGGTCAAAAAATCTACATGTGGTATATTGTTTATAGAATCAAGCAAAGAGAACTTTCAAGAAAGATTTATATCCAAAATGGTTTTAAGCTGTAATTAAACATCTAGCAGGGGGTATTAAGATGGAGATGGGTGGGGATCTACAATTATTCCCATTTATATCAATCAGTAATATCTTAAATTTATAGAAGTGTTCCTCAATTTTTGAGTCATGTCCCATCTTGATATATAAAAATCCCATGCCCTTTCTACAGTCTATCTTAGGAAAACAAGTTTATTTCTTTACTTTTTTCAAATGTCAAATATGCTTTTGAAACTACGTATGCCTCCCTAACCTTTTCGTGTGCTTCTCTTCCCCTCAAAATAGAGAATAACCCTAATCTACTAAATTAGGTTCTTTGTCTTTCCTTTATCAAATAGTTTTTCAAATCTTGACACATTTTTAAAAATATAAAAAAAGAACATCAAGATCAGTTAAGAGAGGAACGCAAATATATACGCATGCACACACAGCCCTAAGAGCCCTTCAACTTGAGTAGTATTCTATATAAGCTTATTCTATTTCCTTGGTCCTTATTCTCTATTTTATTATGATCACTTTGTAACTTTTTCTAAAAAGCCACTTCAAATTTGTGGTGGAATGAAGTGGATAAAAACATAAATGTTTTAATATCGTGGACAATGACTGACTTATATTACCAAGATACAATAATAGCATTTTGTCACACTAACATAACTATGGACCAACACATTTTTCATTACCTTCTATGAAGTCATTTTCATTAAATATCAGCTTCTCTCCGAGGGGACCATCCTCATCTTCCTGTTCATCATCTTCATCAGGATTATTAATGACCTCCAAGCCAGCTTCAATAACTTCTACCAATTCATCTCGCTTGTCTTTTCTAACTGGCTTTTCCTCAGGATGGCGAGTGAGACCCATTTCCAACTGGAATACTTTCATTAAGGTAAAACTTTCAAAGGGAATGACTCCATACTCACTGGGTAGTTTGGCTCCGATGCTAACTTCAGCTTTGTCAATTTGGGAATGAAGAAACTCTAAAAGATCGCTAGGTGCTTGTTCTTTGTTGCCTTGATAGGCTATGCCGTTACCCCCTACATTCTTTCTCTCTTGCAGTGACCTCATCTTCTCACTCATTTCTTGTAATTCTTGTTTTAGTTGGGCAATCTGGCGTTTCAGACTGGTTGCCCTGGTTTGATAATGTTCTTCTTGCTCCTGTAGGAGGGCTTGATAATACTCTTTACCATAATTTTCCCCAATGACACCAGGAAGAGATGCATTCCCATCAGTCTGAGGGGCACATTCCAGAAGGTACAAAAATAATACCAAACTGCAGAGTAAAGCGAGACCCAACAGTAGCCAATGGGTCCGGGTCTGAAGAATCAATCCTCTTCTAGGCATTCTAATAAAAGTGGACTTGCCTAATGAGGTAAGTTCTTTGCTTGCTCATACCTTTAACAAAAGGTTATCAAAAATTAAAAATAAAATCAGGATTTCCATAAAAGGTACCAACAAGAATTCTGCTGTAGCTTAAAAAATTTCTTCCTTCAGCAGTGAAGACTACTTGCAGAAATAAATAATGCGTACTTCCTGTATTGTTACCACGATATCCGGAATAAAGAAATCTGATCTATAGAATCAGATAAAATTCCATTATATGGGTGGTGACTTTTCTGAAAGAAACAGATCAGAATCAATCAGAACTTTGTTTCTTTAAGTACATCAAATTGTTAGCAGCTTCAGTACACTTAGCTATGTGACTATTACATGTAGAGCACCATGAGAGGTGCTAATATAGAATATTCAGTAAATGCAGGGAGAAGGTATGAGGAAAAATATCTTACAAAACACTAAAATATGATAATGTAATACTTTAACTGGAATGTCTACACATCTATAACCTATTGAATGAGTCAAAGAAATATTAAAATTATGTTTAGCATAGTTTGTGTTACATAGATTCTACTGTTCTCTAATTATTTGAAAATTATATCACTTACATCTCTTTATTAACATAATATTTCAATTAACACACCATTTCCCACGTACAGCATATCGCCATTTGGGAAGTGAGTTTCTATAAATTATTTTTGTTATACTGATATTGGCTTACTAGAGACAGATATTTTCTTTCAGTTTATTCAATTCAAGTATTCTACTTCATTAATTTCTATGGCTCAATTCAGTCAATCTAAGAGCCTTAAAATTAAGTGGGGGGCGGGGGGACAATTTCAAAACGTCACAGACATCTGGAAAACACATTAAGAAACATTTTTATATCCAAAGTCCTCCAGTAGATTATTTGAGCATTACATCATATAATCTTTCCACCGTAATACACAGCAACAGATTTCCTCCAAGTCTGGAAAGGTTTGGAGTCTATATGAAGAAAGAATGTGAACATTTTAATGTTTATCTATAAGGAAAAATATTCAAAAACTATTTATAAATTTACAAAATTACATGCTATCATTCATAGTACAACCAGTTGTGTGAGATCTTCTGAGTTTCTTTATAAACTAAGGATCCTTAATTCTAGAAACAGAGAAGGTTAAACTTATGAGACAAGAGGCAGGGGAGGCCTCCACTGCAGAGAGAATTTCCACTCTAACGAAGTGGTTGTTAAGGATATGTGATACCACAGAAGACTTTTAATCAAGATGGTTTCTACCGGTGCAGCAGAACCTACGGAAGACGATCATGAGGGAACATCAGTCCTAGTCACTTTCTTAGTGATCAGGAAAGCCTGGATGCCTTCTATGAAAAATGCTGCAATGCGCCTTTTTTTTGGTGGCACACACCTGTATAAAATGTAGGATAGATTCAAACTTCTTACACTACAGACTAAGTTAAGTTCAAACAATGGACTTAACTACCTTTAGCTATTTTTTTTAATTTAGTTAACCAAATGATAACCAAGTATCCTGAAAAATTTAATTCACCACAAGGAAGGTTTTCTATGATGGTATCTGTTTTACTGACTGTAAATCTTGTTTTATTTTAAGTGATATAGAAAAAAATGTTGGTATTAAGAAAACTATCTAATTAAAAATTAAAGATGCAGGGGCTGGCCCCGTGGCCGAGTTGTTAAGTTCTCGCGCTCTGCAGCAGGCGGCCCGGTGTTTCGTTGGTTCGAATCCTGGGCGCAGACATGGCACTGCTCATCAAACCACGCTGAGGCAGCGTCCCACATGCCACAACTAGAAGGACCCACAATGAAGAATATACAACTATGTACAGGGGGGCTTTGGGGAGAAAAAGGAAAAAAAAATTAAAGATGCAAAGCTAATATTAGTTCCAGGACTTTACCATGCTTCAACACCATAACTCTTAGTGTAAGAAACCACTTCATTACTTAAAGATAAAACTTTGAGGTATCTCTTTTTAACTATTTATAAGTTATTACCAGCCCAATTATTAGGGAAAAGAAAGACTAAAACTGAGAATGTGGAGACATAATCTTATATAAATTATTAATAAAATTATACATATTTAACTATACTATATTCAAACTGTTTTGAAGTGAAACTTGATAACAGAACTAACAGTATGTAATCTAAGTACCTCTAGCTTTTATTAATAAGGTACCTCACTGTTTTTTCTTTATATAGACAAAATATTTTAAACTGTGAGATATGATGACCCATTAATGGGTCACTAACAAAGGTTTATTTTTCAGTGAAATAGAACAGGAAGCATCAGTGTATACCACATATAGTAGTAAACTTATATATATATATATATATATATATGTATATGTATATGTATGTGTATGAGAACTCCACATAAGATGTATTTATAAGGGGGTTATGGTCCCAAAATTCTGAAAAATACTGATTTATAAAGTATTTTTACATATTTTCCATGCTATCTTTTCAGAATAGTGTTGATATTATCTTCATTTTGTAGAGGAAAAATAGGCTCAGAAACGTAAAAATTTAAATAAGGTTATATAACTATTAAGCAGTAGCATTAAAGCCAAGGTCTTCTTTCTCCCTCTTTTAAGCAAAATATAGGTTTTGAGATATCTTACATATTTATCTTACAGTTGAATATCTTACAGTTAAATATTATCCACTGAAATGAAAGAAAAGCTGCAGTAATTACTTTAGAACATAAATGTTAGTTGCATAGTTCTGTGGTTATTAAAAATACAAGATTACAATTAAAGTCTTACTTGTCTAGTTCCTGAAGGAACTCTTTAGCCACGTCGTAGAACATTAGATTATAACAACTCTAAATATGTTAAGAATATTAGAAAAAAACATCCATTTTCTGCTGTTACACTTAACTGCCATCATTCTATGTAATGTGTTTGTATCATAAACAAGGTTCATTCATAATCCAGAGTTAATCCCAAGCAAACTTCCAAGGATAAACAGCAGAGTTAAGTGTTCTGAGGAGAGAATGGGATGCTGTGAAGATGGGAAAATGAGCTGTTAAAGATATGTAATACAAATCAAAGATCTCAGAGTTGAAAGAAACCTTAGGAGCCATCAATTCCTACTCTTTAAAAATCAGACTAAAGAGACTTCCTCTTATAGCCAAGATGGAATAACAGGGACCAGATTTACTCTCGAACTTGAAACAACCAAAAACAAACAAACGAAATCCGAAAAAAAAAAAAACCCACTCCAAAATATGAAACAGTGGTTTTCAAGATACTGAACATTAGGTAATAAAGGACAGGGATCCCTGGGAAAACAAGAAACAAATAACCGCCCAGCTCACTGCCTTAGTTTCCAGGCCACAACACAGGAAGTTCCCTCCTAAGGAATGCCCAGCTGATTCCCTGAGTAGATGAGATGGAGCTGACAGCCTGAGGAGACCAAGGCAGCTAGGTTCAAAGGATACAGTACCAGAGGAGAGACCTGCAGAGAGAGATCTGAAGAGTTTGCTCTGAGTATTCAGCAGAGTGCTGATCAGTACAGGCATATGAAGAAACTAACTAAGGCTAAGGAAAGAACCACACAAAAAATTAGAAGACAGAACTCAGCATTCATTCAGAGCCAGAAGCAGTACATGTTCCCACCAGACAGACTGGAAAACCTCAAAATTCATGGGGCATTGGAGAGGGTATTCAAAAAGGTCCTGCCTCAGCAGTGGGAAATAATTAGCTCTAGACTAAACATGGCTCTGGTCCTGTCTAACAAATCTTAAAAGCAAGACCTGAAAGGATCAAACTTTTTCCAAATAACTGCACAACAAGCCTCAAAAATATTTACAGGAATATAAAAATATTCAGTACCCAGGAAAGTAAAATTCACAATGCCTGACATCCAAACAAAAATGATCAGGCATACAAAGAAAAAGAAAAATACACCATTAATGAGAAAAATCAACAATTGAAACTGACAAAGACACTGGAATTCACAGAAAAGAATATTAAAACAGTTATTATAATTATATTTAAAAAGATGTTCACATTCAAAAAACTAAGTAGAGACACGGATGACATAAAAAAGATTCAAACTGAACTTTAGGAGATGAAAGCTTCAATGTCTGAGATGAATACATTAAATGGGATTAACAGCAGATTAGATATTTCAGAACAAAATATTAATGAATTGAAGACAGAGCAATAGAAATTATGCAAAATGTAGAAGGAAAAAAGAATGAAAAATATGAATAGAGCAACTGGTAAGCTGTGTGACAACTTCAAGTAGCCTAATATATATGTCATTAGAGTCTCCAAAGAAGAAGGAGGGAGCTAGGAGAAATAGTTCAAGAAATAAGGCTGAAAATTTTCCACCTTGATGAAAATTATCAACATATAGAACAAAGAAGTTCAACAAATACCAAACACAAGAGCCACAAAGAGAACTAAAGCAAGGCATATGCTAATCAAACTGCTCAAATTCTATGATAAATAGAAAATCTTAAAAGTGGCCAGAGGAAAAACACATAACACATACAAAAAACAAGGAGAGTAGAGCAATATCTTTACAGAACTAAAAAGAAAAATATATCAACCTAGAATTCTATACTCAGAAAAAGTATCTTTCAAGAATAAAGGCAAAATACTTTTTCTAGACATTCAAAAGCTAAAAGAATGCATCACCATCAGATCTGCACTACAAGTCCTTTAGGCAGAAAGAAATGATACCAGATGGAAATATGGATCTACACAAAGCAATGAAGAAACCAGAAATGATAACTACGTGGATAATTACAAGATTTTTATTATTTAAATCCCCAAGATACAACAAATAAATTGGACTTAATTAACATTAAAACTTTTGTGCTGCAAAGGATGTCATCAAGAAGTGAAAAGGCAACAACAGAATGGGAGAAAATATTTCTAGATCATACATCTGATAGAATACGTGTGTAGAATGCATAAAGAACTCTTACAACCCAATATTAAAAAGATAAATAACCTAGTGGGTGGGCAAAAGATCTGAATAGACATTTCTCTAAAGAAGATTAAGAATGGCCTATAAACACATGAAAAGATGCTCAATATCATTAGCCAACAGGGAAATTCAAATCAAAACCACAATGAGATACCGCTTCACATCCACTAGAATATAATTCAAAACGAATCATAGATTTAAATGAAAAACCTAAAACTATAAAACTAGAAGAAAGCATAGGAGAAAACCTTTGTGACCTTGAGTTAGGCAAAGATTTCTCTGATATGACACGAACAGCATAATTGATAAAGTAGAGTTCATAAAAATTTGTAACTTGTGCTCTTTGAAAGATACTGTTAAGAGAATGAAAAGACAAGTCACAGACCTGGAGAAAATATGTGCAAAGCATATATGTGATAAAGGACTTGTATTCCAAATAACTTAAAAAACCTATCAAAATGCAAGAAGAAAATAAACAAAGCAATTAAAAACTGGCAAAAGATTCAAACACTTCAAATAAGCACGGGAAAAAAATGCTCAACGTTGTTAGTCATTAGGGAAATGCAAATTCAAACCACAATAGATACTACTACACAGAAAGGCTAAGTTTAGAATGGCTAAAATTAAAAAGACTGATATGTTGGTAACAATGTGGAGGAACTAGAACTTTCATACATTGCTGGTGGGAATCTAAGATGGTTTTGCAGTTTTGCAACAAGTTAAACATAAGCCTACCATATGATCAAGCCATTCCATTCCTAGATATTTATCCAAGTGAATTGAAAGTATATGTCCAAACAAGGACCTGTACACACATGTTCATAGCAGCTTTATATGTAACAGCTCAAAATTGGAAACAATTCAAAGGTCCACCAACAGGTGAATGGATACACAAACTGGTACAGCCATATAATGGAACACTGCTCAGCAATAAAAAGGAATAAACTACTGATACAGGTTTCAAATGGTGAATCTCAATCATTACTCTGAGTGATAGAAGCCCAACAACAAGAGTATGATTCCATTTATATGAAATTTTAGAAAATGTAAGGTAATTTGTAGTGACAGAACACAGATGAGTGAGTGGTTGCCTGGGATGGGATGGGGGTGAAGAAGGTGGTATCACGAAGGAATTATAAAAGGGCACAAAGAAACTTTTGGGAGTGATGGATATGTCCATCATTTTGATTGTGGTAATGATTTCACAGGTGTATACATATGTTCAAATGATCAAATTGTACACTTTATAAATGTGTAGTTTATTGTATGTCAATTATACCTCAATGAAGCTATTTAAAAAATAAAACCAAATCAGATTTAGTTTCAGTAGTAGAGGCAAAGAGTCATTTTTAAGAAAACTCCATTTTGTTCATTAACAAGACAAGCATGAAAATTTGTTGACTGCAAGTTTGGATTTAAAAAACAAAACTAGCCATCTTCCCTCCTCCCCCTAGAAAAGTACAACTCAGATTACTCTGAAGGTTTTATTACATCTTTTCTATTTGCCTTGTGATTTTGAGACAATAGAAGAGTGTTCAAGATAGTTTATTTTACAGCATTGACCCCTATTCAATTTTTAAGCAGGTTCTATGCAATCTTTTGATCCTATAATTTTACATTACTACTAATACATATTTCATACATCATTTCCAGGATACTTTCACTGCAGTGTGCCAAATTAACTTCTGCAATAAGAGTAATCTACTGGCTTCTGCAAAATACAAACAATCCATTTGAATCTAATTATTTTAAAAGTTCTAATTCTGTATAATCTTCTTAAATTTTCTGCACAGAATAATTTTTTATTAAAGTTTGCAAAAACTAAATTTATAATTTTGAGTTCAATTTTACAGAACAAAAACAGTCACAAAATTATTTGGAAAACATAACTGCTGTCAGAAAAATGAAACTAAAACATTATGAAGTATAAACATTTGTGAGGGAGAGAATTAGAACCTTTTACTTCTTGAGCACTTTGGTAAGTATTACAATGATACATGGCTTCTCTAACATGTCACTGAATAAATAGTTTGTAAGTATTTAGAAATAAAAGTAATTATCACCAGAAGGCAGCACTCATTCAACAAATAATTTAAGTACCTACTGTGTGTCAAGCACTGCAATGGACTGAATGTTTCTTTTCCCCCAAATTCATATGTTCAAATCCTAACCCTCAATGTGATGGTATTAGGAGGTAAGCCTTGGGAGGTAATTAGGTCCTGAGGTAGAATCCTCATGAATAGGATTAGTGCCCTTATGAGAGAGACCCCAGAGAGTTATGAAGCCCTCTTTCTGCCATGTGAAGATACAACGAGAAGTCGGGAATCTACAACCCAGAAGAGGGCCCTCACCAGAACCCAACCATGGTGGCACCCTGATCTTAGACTGTGAGAAATAAATTTTTGCTGTTTATAAGCCACTCAGTCTATGGTTCTTTGTTATAGTTGCCTAAACTGACTAAGACAGGCAGTGTGTTGGATGCCAAGAACAAGTCATACCAGATGGATCATTTTGACAAGTGTTTCTGGGGAAAACTATACTCATGTATTCTAATTTCAGCAAGACACATGACAGTAATACTCATGATATCATTACAGGTAAAGCAGAAAAACGTGCTAAAGGCAGCCTGTGGGACAGTAAAAACAACTCAGAGTCAAGCGTAATAGCTACATAATAGTATGTAATCTTGGGCATAATATTTAACCTCTCTGGGCTTCTTCTATAAAATGAGGTAGTTTGCCTGGATGGTCAAAGTTCCTTCAAAGATGTTACAATTCCTTTGATTAAAGACACAGTAGGGGCCAGCCCCATGGCCAAGTGGTTAAGTTCACGCACTCTGCTTGAGCGGCCCAAGGTTTCACCTGTTCGAATCCTGGGCACAGACATGGCACCACTCATCAAGCCATGCTGAGGCAGCGTCCCACATGCCACAACTAGAAGGACCCACAACTAAAACACAGAACTATGTACCTGGGGGGCTTTGGGGAGAAAAAGGAAAAAAATATATATATTAAATACACACACACACAAACTTCTTATTTTTCAGAGGACAAATCTGATTTAAATGCACAAGTCCTTTAATCCAGCAATTCGCAATTCCACTTTAAGATTCTATACTACAGAAATATTCATGCTAGTATATAAAGTCACATGCATATGATGTTTACTAGTGTTATGTGTAACAGCCAAGTAAAAATAAAAGCAACTTAAAGTCCAGCAAAAGAGGAAAGGTTAAGCAAACTGCAGAGATTTATACAACAGAATGTTTAAAAGGAATGAGGTGGATTCAAATGGGCTGACATAGATAACACCTATAAAATGATGTTTGCTTACAAATATTTTTGTTTGTCTTGTCTGTATAATAGGCTTGGGAGCCAGACGGCCTAAATTCAGCTGTCTGTTCTATCACTTTCTAACTCTTCCTTACAGACAAATTCGTTAACCTCTATAAACTTTAGTTTCTCATCTTTAAGTGGGGATAATTATAGAACCTCCTCGGAGTGTTACCATAACAATTAATCAAGTAAAACATGACAAGCATTAAGTGCTCAATTAAGTGTGCGGTATTACTTCCCATTATGCAAAGTTTTGTTTTGTTGTTGTTGTTAAAGGAGTTAAATCTATCAATCTTTTCCTTCATGACTTACTGATTTTAGCTTCCCTACTGGAAATAATTCTAATACAAAACTTACTTCCTCAGATAGATAGCCAATTCTTACCATTTATTAAACAATCCATGCTCTTGTCACTAATTTGAAAGGCCACTTTTTTCCTTTCTTTTATTTTCCAAAGAAGTGGGTCAGTTAACATTTATTTATTTATTTATTTAATTTTTTTTTAAGGTATGCTTTTTTTGGTGAGGAAGATTGGCCCTGAGCTAACATCTGTTGCAAATCGTCTTTTTTTTTTCTCCCCAAAGCCCCAGTACATAGCTGTATATCCTAGTTGTAAGTCATTCTAGTTCTTCTATGTGGGATGCCACCACAGCATGGCTTGATGAGCAGTGTGTAGGTCCACACCCAGGATGCTGAAGCAGAGCATGCGAACTTAACCACTCGGCCATGGTGCCAGACCTCAGAAAGGCCACTTTTATCAAAAGCAAAATTCCTACACATATAGAGGTCCATTTCTGACCTCTAAACCAGGGATTAGCAAACATTTTAGGTCAAGGGTCAGTCAGTAAATATCACAACCAGTCAACTCTGCCTCATAGCACAAAAGCAGTCATGGACGATGCGTAAATGAATGAGCCTAGCTGTGTTCCAATTTGAAATTCATATAATTTCCACGTCACAAAGTATTCTTCTTTTGGTTTTTCTTCAAGCACTTAAAAATATAAAAGCCACTCTTAGGTCACATGTCATACTAAAACAGGTGGCCAGCCAGATTTGGCAACCTGTACTCTAAACCATGATATTTTTTTACACTCCTAAAATTGTTTTATATTTCTAAAATTCCATAAAATAAATACATGTGATAAAAAGGTTAAACATGACATAAGGGCATACAGTGAAAGCTCGCCATTCTATCCCAGAGGCCCAGTTCCCCTTTCCAGTTTTTGTGTATCCTTCCAAATCTACTGCCACTATTAAACCTCTCAGCATAAATAGTCTTATATATACATTACTTTCCACATAAGTTATTTCATCTATAAGATAAATCCCTGGAAATGGAACCAATTTCCTTGAAGGATTCATTCCAACATGTAATTAGCCAGTATCTACAGCTTCTCCCTTGCTCAGGATAAGCATTCCAAAAGGCCTTTACCTATTTCCTACCTTCCCAATCAACTCTAAAATCCTGTTAAATATCTGTTTCAGATTATAGACTTCAAAACTATACCTACTCTGGTTTATGAATCCTTCCTTGGCACTGCATTAAATTTTTTAGCTATAGTTATCAATGTCTTGGAGTTAAGAAATAAGTTTTACTGTTTTCTTTGATCACCGTTTCTTGAATTCTAAGTCTATTTTTCTTGGACTGATTTCTCATTTGATATCCTGGGGTAATCCTAGTGGGTATGGGTGAGAAGGACTTTATTTTGTCCCCTCTTTGAGACAGTTTGGTTAGGGATAAGATTCTGAGTCCAACGATGTCCCATGAGCACTTTTCAAACATGGCTCCACTATTATCTCACATGCCATGTCCCAGATTAGAAGTCTAATTGCAAATCTGATTTCCACTCTTTTATAGGTAACCATATGTTTCTCTTTGGAAGCTTATAAGACTGTATATTTATCCCAGAAGTTCATAAATTTCATCAGAGTGTATCTAGGTGTGTCTATCAATATTCTTTTAAGACTTTCAGTATGTCTATTCCATATATAAACTTACATACTTTCACTCAGAGAAACTTCCTCGCTTTCTTCCTTGGCTCTCCTGACACAGTATTTTCTTTCCATTCTACTGTAAGGTAGGAATGGGAAATCTGGCATCTACTGTGAGTTGCATGGGGAGGAGAACAGGCCACAGTAGCAGTTAGCCAGAAATCCTAAGTCTGTGCCACATCTTTTCACAAGTTTTCTGAAAAGGTATACTTTCTGATCATCTCCATCACAAAGATGAAGAATCAGAGACCAGAGAGAAAAAGAGTTGATTTTTATTTGCCAGTACTTTCTCTCCTAACTGACACATCTTTCGTTTGGCTCTGACCGCCCAAGACTCTGCCTGGATACTCCTACCCTCATGATCTCTGTTATCTATGTGGTTATTTCTCCTCTTCCAATTTTTATTCCTTCCTGGAACTCCTATTAGATGTACTTTGGCTCTTCTGGATCTATTTTCCATGTTATGGCTGGTTTTTCCTACTTTCTATGTTTTAATATTCAAGAATTGATTGTTTTCTTTCAGGGCAGCCTGTATGTGTTCAATAGGCTATTGATACACTCTGAAATCTGAGCATACTAATATTTATTTTAAAGTTTTCTTCTGTTTCTTACATTAACTCCATTGTTTCAGGTCTAGTTCTTATATGTTGTTCAGTCTGGGGCATCTCTTACATGCTGCTGACTTACCACACATGTTTAGTAATTTTTGTTATCTGTTCCCTTTATAAACATATCAGTATCTAAGTACACATGGAAATCACTGTACTCCTGTAATAAAATCACATTTGTAACTAACTGTATAATTCAATTTTACATTTATGCCTAGTTCTTGTGTAGCATGACAACAACAATGTAAGTTCTTTGGCTTGCAATCTAATGATTCTTCAATCCATTTTTAGTCATATGCTTTCCGTGTTTCGTTTCCCCTAACAACCACTAACTTGAGTAACACAGTTCTTACCTAAGTGTTATACAACAAGCTTCAGGGACAGATCACCACCAGCTCCATCTAACAGACTTGTCTAAGAGACAGTTAAACAAGTAACGACAGTCTGGAAGAAGACTGTCATAGATGTGCAATCCAAGGAGTAAATAATATTATGGTAACGAATCACTTAAGTCTTGAAATCCTAATAGTTATGCTTTTTACCAATTTTTAATATTACAGAACTTAAAATAACAAATTCTACGAGGAAAAAAAAGAGGAAGGCTCCATTTTGGTTAAAACGTAATTTTCAACCTACCATATGATTCAGCCATCCCACAGCTGACAGAAATGCATACAGATATTCACCAAGACATTTCCAAGAATGCTCATAGCATTCTTCAAAATACATAACATACAAAAGTTGGAAACACAAATACCCATCAACACAAGAGTAGCCATATAATCATACAATTGAATACCACACAGCAATAAACAATGAACTACTGATACATGAAACATCATAGGTGAATCTCACAAGCAATGTGCTGAGCATTGTGTATGAGTCCATGAACATCAAGACCAAAATACACAAAACTAATAGATGATGACAGAAATCAGAATGCTGATGGGGGGACAGGGGAATAACTGACTTGGAAGAAGCAAGGGGGAAATCCTGGGAGGGTGGAAATGTTCCATAGGTATAACTTGATTTAGCTGGTGGTCGCATGACAATTTTAAGTAAATGGTATCAGAATAATAAAACAGAATGAACGTTAACATTCTCAGTCATAGAGTACTTGGTTTCCCACTTTCAAGTTCGAAAGTACTGTTTCAATACAACATTAATTCAACCAAAAACGCAGGCCCAGCTCCTGAGAACCTTCAATGACGGTTAAACGTCCAGACATCGCATATAAATCTCAAGAGCAGGCTGAAGGATAAAAGCTTAAGATTTACAGTCAAATAACATCCCCATAAGTAAAGCCTCACTACTGCGTTTACAAATTATTCCTCGGCAAGTTGCTGTGGAACACGCAATTTTCAAGATGAAGCCTGAAAACGCAAGAGGCCCCCGGGCCGGTCTCTGGGCCCCAGCAAGTCCAGCCCGAAGGCGCGCTGGCAAAGGCGGCCGGTGTCCGGCAGCCACAGCGCGAGGGGCTGCGGGCGGAGAGCGCCTGAACGCACTCAACAGCTGAGAGCCGACCACGAAGTGTATCCACTGACAGCAGCAGAGATGGCGGGGAATTGGTTAAAACAAAAAAGTGATAAAAAATAAAATACGCGTAAGCCAACGGTCTCTGGCAACACCGTTCTCAAAAGAAAACTCAACCGCTTCGAAAACCCGCAGCTTTCCCTGACACCGGAGCAGACTCCCGGGGTCTTGTCCGTGAGCGACCCCGCGGGGACAGGACCCCCGGAGGGCTCGTCCGCGAGGTGACCCGACCCGCTGAGGGACCCAGAGAGCTCCCGCCCGTGCGCCCGCCCTGCCCGGGCCCGAGCCGTGCGAGCCGCCGGCTGGCGAGGCCGGATGGGCGGGGTACTCACCGCGCTCACGGTCCGCGCGCGGCAGCCGCCGCCCCGCCGCCTCCTCCTGGGCCGCGAGCGCACCCGGGCGGAGCCCCGCGCGCTGGAGCTGGGGCCGCCGCCGCCTCACCAGCCCCCTCCCGGCGCGCCGCCGAGCCGACAACCGCCACTTCCGGTGCCCATGAGGAAATGAGGCAGCCGCCGCGCGCGCGCCCGCCTCGCCAGGCCTGGCCCCGCCCCGCCCCCGCCCCGCCCGCGCCCAGCGCCTGGCCTGGAAAGCTCTGTAATTGGCGTATAGAACTGATCATCCGTTGAAAGTGTGTGTGTGTGTGTGTGCCGTGCGTGTAGCTCAAAAAACGATTTGTGGAGGCCAGGAGAGTGCCTGAGGCAGGGAACTGCTCCTGCCCGAGAAAGCGTCTGCAGGGTACCTGCTCAGGCTGGACCCCTGACTTTGCAGGAGGAAGGGACTCTGTCCCGGATGGCAGCGCTGCCCTGCCCAGTAGCCCTGTCCTGGGAGCCCGAAGGGGCGGTGAGTGCCTGCGTGGGCACTGAGCTAAGCACTGACAGGTCGCCGGAGCTGTCAGAGCATCCTCCGGAGTGCTGAGCTGCGCATGAGGCCCTGGCAAGGGAGCCCTGAGCTGTTAGTGACCTTAGGCTAGTCACTCCATTTCTTTGGACCTAAGTTGCCTTATATGTGAAATGAGGGAGTTGAGGTAGGCATTCTGTAAAATGGCTTCAAGGTCTGACGTTGTATGATTTTAGTGAGTGGAAAAAAGAAAAGCCCTCCTTCACGTCTCCTCCACTCAACTGCTTATTGCAGGTACATCACCAAGGCACTTTGTCCTGCCCTGGGGAGTGACAGCCTGCAGTCAAGAGGATGCTGGGCTGCACCAGCCTCTGCCTGTGTCTGGGCAGGACATGGCGGTGCTAAGAGTGGCTCTGGAGTCACCTTCCACCTGGCTCTGCCTCTCATCAAGGTCTGCTTTCCTTTAAGGAGCTATGTGGGCAAATTATCTGGGCTTAGCCTCTCTAAGCTTGCTTGTTTCCTCAGCTGTATTAGGACAATAACAATAGCATGTGCTTCCTAAGATTGTTGTGAGGATTATACACAATTTTGTATTTGAAGTGTTTGGCATTGTCTCTCACAGGTGGCAGGCAGTTGGAGCCCATTGTCATCAAGTGCATTAATTAGAGCAGAAGGTTGGGGTGACTATGGGATGCATCCAGTAGAAGAGGCATTCCGGGAGGGGAGGATTTATTCCTAATCACAGCTGTCTTCATTGGATGATGGTTGTTGGGATATCTTTAATCCAGATGTTCTCCTTGGATATTGTCCTGTGGGAAATCCCATGAGTGAGAGAGTCTGGACAGCCTACTTATAAGCCAGGCTTGCTGAATATCCAGTCTTTTCCCAGCTTCAAAGTCTCCCTTCTCATGCCATTTCTGAGCACTTGTAAACATTTATAGGTCTAACACTCCTTCCCCCCAACCTGGCCCAAGAGTAAAGAATTCATCTAGTCATAGATTCCATGGGTCTGTGAGCTCCTGAAGATAAGGATCATGTCTTTTTCATCTCCCAGTACTTTGCACATAGTAAGTGTTCAATAAATGTGAATTGAATTGATTAAAATAAGAACATGCAAGGATTCCTCCCTTGTCCAGAGTCTCTGTCACTTTACCAGCTCCTTGAGCAGACGGCATGCCTGATTAAATTTACTGTCCGTCATGAGTAAGCTTTTTGTCTGGTTGGCTGGTTATGCTCTACTATGGAGATCAGACTTGTGTGAGTCTACTTAGTGTAAGTTAGTTCTCTGGAGTCTAAACCTGCTATGAGTGTTTATCCTGTAGGTTGAGGACCCAAGTTGGGCATGTGAATGCAAAGGTGAGGTATTCTCTCTTGGGAGAATTACAGAGTGAGGAAACTCTGGTAAATGGTACAGAGCACAGCATTGGTGGATATAAGAGGATAAAACAAAAGTTCTTTAAATACTTAAGGTGTTACTACAAGTAAACATAAATGGCAGATCACTGAACTATCAGAGGATTATGTTACCGGGTTGGCAGCTTTGAAGCTCTGAATTCGAGTCTAAGTCCACTATATGTCCTTAGTTAAGACGCTGTAATCAGCCCGTACTTGACATTCTGCTGATGGCCCTCAGGAAGTCCACAAACACAGGGGCATCTGGACCTTATCCTCTAGCCTCACATCCAGTAATGGCAAATGCTTCGGCTGCTCTTTCCTTCTGTTGTCCCTGAACACTTTAAATTGGACAGGACTGTCTACTCCCTGAGGGCAGGGATGTGGCCTCTCCTGTTCTCTCTGGCACCCCTATGCCAGGCATAGGGCCTGACCCATTATAGGTGCTCACTGCATACCCATGGATAAGTGAATGAATGAATGCTGGTAAATGCTACAGCTCTAACTGTTCTTTAGTGGGGGCCAAAGTGATGAAAAGATAAGTCTGTTCCTCCACTAACCAAATTCAAAACAGCCTCACTTCCTAACAAGCTGCAGTGTACAGTAGAACCACTCCGTGCCACATTAAACATTCTTTTCTTTGTCCTCCTCTGCTAGCCCTGTAAGTGCCGGGTGGGTTTTCTTTTTCATTTATAGCATTTGTTTTTCTCCCTGTATCCTCCATTTTCCTTATTGGCCATGCTGTGTAGCCACATCTGGCACAAATGGAGCATGCACTCAGCAGCGCGTGCTTCTCCCAGTGCTCCCTCTGTGTTCACCCTTTTAATCCTCTCAACCTCGCTGTGGAGTATGTTGTGGTCCTCATTTTACAGTAGAGGAAACAGAAGCTCAAACAGGAAACTGCAGAGGCTCTCCCAGGACAGGGCCTGACGTGAAACTGGAGCAGCAGGGGTAGGGCTAGTTGTCACTTCTTGTAAACTCTTATTTGAATCGTTCATTAGAATTGTTTTTACAATAATTGAGGTTCTGCCATCAATGGATTTCAATTTCTTAGCTTTTTATTATTTTTTAATTACTAGCTCAAATACTAAATGTATGTAATTTGAATTTGGAGAGAAGATAATGCATAATTCAAATTCTATGGCAGATAATGGGTGATTAACTGGGGCTTATAAAATACGTAATTCTCTTGGAGAAAATACTAAAGTATAATTGTGGTATGATTAACATCAGAAGAATGTAGTTTTATTTTTAAATTAAGTTTTTTCCCAAGAGTCTCCACTCTGAGGCTTTTTTTTTTTTTAACTGTAAAGCTTTTCCACTGCCTTAGCCTGCCTTTGAGTCTCTGCCAAGTGAAAGTGATGGGGGCTGACTCCCTTGCTATCTGTGAATAAATAGCATCTGCCTGTTTTCATTTGGGTGATCTTCATATGTCTCTACTGTTTTCCTGGTGGCCCCACCAGGATATGGTCTTCACTGCTTGTTGCCTCAAACCACAGCCTTTGATCAGGTGCGGTACCCACAGAGGCCCCTTGTGGCTTGCTGCTCTTGGCTTGTCAAGTCCGCAAGGATTGGGTAGGTTGACATTGGGTCTGACCTCTGGTCTCTTTGCATTGAGTTACTTGTTATCTATTCTCAGTTTGGAAGTCTGGTTTTGTTACTGATCCCCCTTTGTTTGGCATCTTTGATGGAATCAGGCCATTCCTGTCATCCCTTTTTGCTGTCTCTTGTGTTACTGTTTTGTGTGCTGTCTAAAAGTGTTGTTTGTCATGAAAAGAAGAATCATAGGGTCGAACACAGACATAGGCCATAGAACCCTTTTGCTTGAGCCAGCCTTACAGCCCTGTGAGTTTGGGGTTCCCACCGGACTAGCATCTGCAGTCTCCACTGTGTCTTCCTAGTGCCCAAATGTCCCTCTTCTTGTAAGGACGTCAATCATTGAATTAGAGCCCACTCTAATCCAGGATGACCTCATCTGAACTTGATTGCATCTACAAAGACCCTATTTTCAAATAAGGTTAAATTCACAGGTTCTGGGGGTAAGGACTTGAACACATCTTTTGAGGGACATAATTCTACCCATTATAGATGGCAACCTCATCAATTTCTAGTAGATTCAGTCTCTGCTTTTTCTGCATTAAACGCTGCTACTTTTGCTCAACCTTTTCCTGGGAGTAAATATACAATACAGGTGGCAAGCATTTCAAATAACCCACAGATTTTCTCTGTTTCCTAAACCTTAAGTGTAAGCCTTGAGACCTTGATTACAAAACATTCCTTCCTGCTCTGTGACACCACTTCTGCAAATTTAACAGGAAGAGACTTACTCTCCAAAATTAAATACACTCCAGAGTATTTGAGACTATTTGTGAGATTCCAGATGACTCCTCTGTTCATAAGCAAGTTGATCTGCTCTAGATCTCCCTTTGCCTTCTCCATTATACTTGATGCATACCCCAGATAACTATCTTGACACTGTACCTGACACTCTATGGGATAAAAATTCCACTGATATGGGAAACATAATTGGAGCAGAACTTATTAAAGTTCAGATCCTACCAAACCATTACCCAAACTTCCCCAATATCCCTTGAAGCCAGAGGCAGAGGAAGGCATTAAACCTATAGTTGAAAGCCTCATATCCAAAGATCTTTTCATACTCTGCCCTTGTAATACATCCATCTTGGCGGTAAAGAGACCAAGTGGAAGGGATATCCATTTGTTTAACACCTCAGGGCCATCAAGAACATTGTTATTCCTCACTTCCTAACCCAAATACCATCCTGCAAGCCACTTCTTGTAGTGAATCTTTGCTCAGCTTTTTTCAGTGTGCTTTGTATTGACAGAAAGTCAATAAATTTTTTTATGTGTTAATGGCCAAATATACACAACATAAAATTTACCATTTTAGCCATTTTTAGGTTTACAGTTCAGTGGCATTAAGTACATTCACATTGCCATGCAACCATCACCACTGTCCATCTTCAGAACTTTTTCATCATCCCTAACTGAAACTCTATACTCATTAAACACTAACTTCCCACTTTCCTTTCCCCCAGCCCCTGGCAACCACCATTCTCCTTTCTATCTTTACGAATTTAACTACTCTAAGTACCTCACATAAATGGAATCAAACAGTATTTGTCTTTTTGTGTTTGGCTTCCATTTCACTTAGCATAATGTCCTCAAGGTTCATCCATGTTGTAGCATGTGTCAGAATTTCATTCCTTTTTAAGGCTGAATAATGACTGTCAATATCTTTTTTGCCTTCACTGGGGAGAACAATAGTCCTCATGGACAGTCATGTCCCAGGGGTTCACTGAATCTCCCTGCTATTTTTACCAGGTCTTTAATCAAGACTTACATGATCTAAATTTCCCCTGTGATTCAGTTCTGACACAATATGTAGATGATCTCCTACTCTGCTCAGGGTAAAAGGATTCCATTTACTTATTCTCAGCCTTAGAAGAAAAGGGTCATAAAGTTTCAAAAGATAAATTACAGTTTTGCCAAAATGCAGTCCATTATATAGGGCATGGCCCATCTACAGAGGGAAAGACACTCTCTTCTGATAGACTAAAAACTATCCAAATCTATCCTAGACACCTCACAAAATGACATTTGAGAGGATTTCAAGGTTTAATGAGATATTGCAGACAATAGGTGCCAAATTTTTCTGCAATTGTGACACCTCTTTATCAACTGACTAATGCTTTGTAAGAGACTCTCTCCTCCAGGAGCCTAGAGATGAAGAGGCCTCCTGGAACCCAAAGGCAGCTCCTCAACGGCTTCCTTCCCTAGACATCCATAACAACAGAAAGCACTTTTGTCTATTTGTGTATGAGCAATCTGGACAAGCCCTTGGAGTTTTCTGGGAACCATCCAAAACCCAGCACTTACTATTGCCTTCTCCTGACCTGGTGCAAAGTCTTATCCCCCTAGTCTTAGGGCAAGTACTCCGCTGCAACTTTGTTGATGCTTCTGCTGAGCTGGTTCTAGGCTCCCTGCTTGACCTCATGGCTCTTCCTGCCGTACAGACATTACTACTGACTGACAACACAACACTTTTCAGGCAGCCAATTAACCTCTCATGAAATTCTATTACTCTGTCCCTCTCACATTCACTGCAGCAACACGCTGAATCCTGCCATTCTCTTTCCCCTGGCAGAAGAAGGGGAACCTCATGATTATGTTACTTCAAATAACTAGGGAACTCTCTGCACCTCACTCAGATTTATTAGAGTCTCCTATTGAGAACCCTGACCTAATACTGTTTGTTGATGGCTCATTCCTGAAACTGTAGTTATCAAGCAGCATGTACTACCACTAATTTAAGGTCTTCTTTAGAATATAGTCCTCTACTTGAGATAAAACCAGCCCAGATGGCATAACGTATTGCCTTTACTAGAGCATGTCAACTAGCCAAAGACTAGAGAGTAAACAAATATACAGACAGCAAATATTCTTTTGGAGTAGTACATGCCTTTGCGATGCTGGAAGCCCCACTAAAATGGACAGCAAGATAAGCAACTTTTAGATGCACTCTACTTCCGAGAGAGGTGGCTATTATACAGGTTGAGAACCATGCAAAAAGAGAACATTGAAGCTAAAAGAAATTCTCTAGTAGATCATCATGCCAAACAAGCAACCTTAATCAAGATTATGGTCCCATCTAAACCCTCAGAAGATAAGTCTGCAGCAACTGAAAGAGGCCATTACAAAATATCAACATTTAGTCCCTGATTCTGAAAAGGAAGAGTGGGAAGAATCTGATTGTGCTCTTCATTTAAATAATCTCTGGTGCCCCCAAGATAGTCACTTGGTAGCATCAGATGATTTCAAATGGGTATTAGCTAAATTTTTCCATGGAACTACTCATAGGGTACAAATTGATTACTCTCTTAAATCAACTCTGGAGGAGAAGCTTTAAAGAGACAGCTGAGGTTATTTTTGGGTCATGTGTCACCTGTCAAAAACATAATCCTGGAAAAACTATAAAGGTGGGACGTGGCCAGGAATTAAAGCCTCAAGGGCCCTTTGAACACCTTCAGATGGATTTTATCCAGTTTCCACCCTCCATGGGATTTGAATATGTTTTAGATTTGAATGTGTTACAGCAATCCAACTTTAGGGCGTCAATCAATGGGTTCATGTTTC
Organism: Equus caballus; assembly: GCF_041296265.1. Classification (NCBI taxonomy): domain Eukaryota; kingdom Metazoa; phylum Chordata; class Mammalia; order Perissodactyla; family Equidae; genus Equus; species Equus caballus. The sequence goes on from NC_091684.1 coordinate 82,693,105, forward strand.
ACAACTAAAGAAGCAATCTGGAATTCCACACAATTTGACGATTACTCCAATAGGGGACCTCAAACTGAGGATTCTCAGAGATCCTCTAAAAGCAGCTGATCTTCAGAAGCATACAGCTGACTCAAGACCTTTAGAACAACCAGATGACCTAGGATAGTGGACGATTACTGCTCAAGACGTTGGACCAGGACCCCTGTCTAATTCCTGTTTGTTTGTTTGCTTGTTTTTTATAAAGATTGGCACCTGAGCTAACAACTGTTGCCAATCTTCTTCTTCTTTTTTTTTAATTGCTTGTTCTCTTCAAATCCCCCCAGTACATAGTTGTACTTTTTAGTTGTGGGTTCTTCTAGCTGTGCTATGTGGGATGCCGCCTCAACATGGCCTGATGAGTGGTGCCATGTCCGTGCCCAGGATCTGAACCAGTGAACCCTGGGCTGCCGAAGTGGAGCACGTGAACTTAACCACTCGGTCATGGGGCTGGCCCCTGTTTGTTTTTTTTATCTGCTTGTTTATAACTATTCTTCTTCTCATTTTCTATAGACCCCTGGTTGCCATCTACCAGTAATGACCTTTTTCCTCTTTTGTCTTTCCTGTAATTACAATTGTTACGTCAGAACATTGCTAATTCTAATGCCATTGTTAGATTATTCCAAACAGTAGCCACTGTCCTCGATCTTACTGCCTGCTCAATCTGCATCCACCACCAGACTCACTTGATGAAAACATCTGGGAAATTCCAGTCTCATCAAAGAAGGCAAAAGGGAATAATTCTCATAATGCCTCATGGCGGCACCATTTGCAGCAACATGGATCAACGACTTTAAACAAGCTAGCCTGTGACTGCTAGTATTCTTCTCTCCCAGAAAAAGAACCAATTATTACAATCTATTGATCACACCCTAGGGAATTCTAAATTTGAATTCAACAACCTTCACTGGGTGATGAGTCAAATACTTGTCACTATTTATAAGAGACCATTAGAGATCTAAGTATGTAACCCGGCTAATGGAAGGCCTGGTTCTGGCCTTGTCATGAACAACTTCTTTTTTCCTAGATCTCTATGTATCCCTAGCAGATACTACACCATTTTGGTCAGGATACCTGGTTCTGTTTTCTTCAGAATAACATCTCATGTATGTTAGGAATAGTATTCCAAGACTTGTCTGTACACAAACCCTATAAGTCACCAAGGCTGAAAATTCCAACTCAGACATGAGCTCCAAAATGAAGCCACCCTTGATTATTCAGTACTCTACCCAGGGGAATTACTGACTCACTGTTTATGAGAACAATCAGATTCCCATCAGTGGGAATCATACATATAGGACAGTAAGAAACTTATCACTAACTCTGGCAGAAGTCATTAGCAATACCATTTCTTTCCTAGATGAAACACAGATCAGTCTCAACTGATTGGCATGAGTAGTGATGGACAGTCGCACTGCTCCAAATATCATGTTGGTTAGTTATGGTCCATGCCATTCCTAATACTGTTGGTGGATCAGTGAAACAGGGCAGGTGAGACAGGCTATATAAGGCAAAGCTACTTGGCTCTCTAAGGTTGATCTTCATGGCCTTTATGCAATTTATCTTTGGCCTGGGTTGGGGTTCTTGGTTCAAAGCACCTTACAAGGATGATTAACTGTTCTTGTTTTCATCATGGTGGTCATGATACTGGCCCACTGCATTCTATCCAGGGTCTGAAATGCTTTTGCACAGCCACTTCCTCATCAGATGATCACCATGATGATACAACAGAAAGGTTAAGAAGACCTCATGATACAGTTGGCCATGGAGATGACTGAACCATCAACCTCTGAGCAGTGAAGATCTGGATTCCTAGATTTCCCTGAAGTCGTCAACCTCTCACAAGCAAAAAAATGACCAAAAGGGAGGACTGAATATGCAAACAGACAGTGACCAGACCACACAAACCAAAGAACTCTGACACACAATCTCTGCAGTAACCAGCCCAGAATGGTCAGGACTTGGTCAGTGACTGCTGGCTTCCCTATTTTTTCCTGTTTCCAACTCAGGACCAATCAGAGAAAACCAAATATGTTCCCCAAGTGAATCACGTAAGGCACCCAGCTTCTAGTTAGCCTATCTCCAGCTTCCTCGTGCCAACAATCTCAAATCACAGCATACCTGAAGCCTCTCCTCTGCCTGCCTTTCAGTCTCTGCCAAAAACAAGTGATGGTGGCTGACTCCCTTGCTATGGCAAGTTCAGAATAAATAACTTCTGCTTGTTCTCATTTGGGTGGTCTTTATTTATTTTGACAAAGCTAAGGATTATAGATAATTGGACCTCTCTTAAAAAATATAATTTTCTACTACAACACTTCCTTTACTTCTTTCGTTGACTCTCTTGTGAGAGACCAGAGTCCTTTCATCCTCTGTGTCACTCCTACTCTTAAAAAGTCACTTCCTTTAATCTTACTTTTCTTTCCAGACACTCATAAAGTCCCCCTAACCCTTGGCGCGCTCTTGGCCTCTCACGTCCTGGGGCCACAGGGCCACTAGGAAAATCTTCAAGCTTTTTGAAACTCTCAGAATAGAGGCACAAAATATGGAGCAAGTCACACGCCCTGGGTGAGAGGAGCCTCCGAGGTCAGAGGCTCTGACACAGGAATCACATGGGCCTCCCGCAGTCCTCCAGACAAACAAAGTCTCTTGCCTCAAGTAGCAAGAGGCAGCTTCATGTTCTTCCTTCTGGGTGGGACCCTTCCCAACCTACAGGAATGACTTCCCTCCGTGGGGAAAATGACAAGTGCAGAAGAGGACTGGAGTCCAGGTGAGAAACAAGAGCAGCCAAAAAGGATACGGTTTACTCTGGCACTGTTTGCAAAATTGACAAAGATAAATAAAAACACAGACACTTAAAATGAACTTCACATTTTTATTCAAGAAATTGGCAATTTGCATAGTAAGTATTATCTGTGTATGACATATCAAAATGGTTTCCTTCTCAAAAATGAGGATTTTTTTTTTAGTTTTAGAATGCACTTTTCTTACCTTGCCTGATTTACCTCACACTAATTTTGAACTTGAATTGCTCAGTGTCATCTGAAAGGGTGCAGGATCATGGTCTCTCCTGGTGTGGCACAGAACTCCTGAAGTCACAGTGGTTGCAGTCGTCTTGGGTCCCAACTCCCTCCATTCAGCCTGGCCCAGTTCTCTGTGACACTGACGTCCCGGTAGCTGCCAAGATGGGTTCCCTGTCACAGATCCCTGGCCTTGGCTCCCGCTGAGAGATCTCAATTGGCCAGGCCCTGTGATTTAACACATCCCAGAAACATCTGCAAAAATATCCTGTCGCTTAACATAGGAATCGAAACCTGAGTTGCAACGATTAGGTGTGATTTCTTTCAGACGTTCGCAGTGTGCACCTCTTTAACTCTGGGGGTGAAGCTTTTTCTCCTAGCTGTTACACAGCCACCCATTGGGCCCAGGCTGCAGGACATGGCAGCGTACCCCAAATTGAAACATTCTCTGCATACAGGTTCTAGTTTCTCATGATCTCAGCTGAGAATCCTTCATGTGAGTCCCAGCTCCCTAAAGAGGTGTGAGACTCGACAAAGTTCTCACGGGGCCATCCAGGCTGCTGCTGTGGAGAAGGGACCGGGCCAGGGCAGGCAGCCTCAGTGGAGAGGGGCGTTTTCTGTCTGTGTGGGCACAGGAGCAGAGGACAAGCTCCCCGGCATCTTCAAGCTGAAGACCAGAAAGGCGCGCGCCCCCACGCTGCACGTGTCCTTTGGAACCACGTTTACTATGTCCTGTCCAGGGCCACAGAGGCAAGGATTTCTTAGGCACTTCCTAGAACCACCTTAAATACCACCAGCTACATATCCTACAAGTGAATAAGATCTAGAGGGAAGGACCCCATTCACTGCTCTGCTGGGGGAAAACTCCTTTCTTTATTCTGGAGGAAATTATGCTTTCCTTCCAAATTTTCTTTTATATATAAAGTATTTGTCCAAACCCAGTTCTCAGATATTATATTCAACTACATTTCTACCCAAATAAGCTGGCTTTGTGGTGGGAAGGAATCCTGCATGGAGGCTGGTGGAGAATGTGCTTTTTAAGAGAAATAAACCAACCAAACACACACAAACACTCCTAATGGAAGTTCTTTGCTCTTGAAAAAGGGGCTTTTAGTATTTTACTATTAGCTTTTCTCAGCGTGGGTTTCTAAACATTCAGAGGTAGAGACTGCAGCAAATAACAGACCCTAGAAATCACATTTATTTCCAGTCCCTGTGGTCCAGGTTGAAAGAGGAAGCTGAGAGTAGATGCAGATGGTGAGGGCCAGGAGCTGTGGCACTGTGGGCCTGAGGCAGCCCCTGTGTGTGCATATGCTTATGTACGCACCCAGAAAATGACACGGGCCCTCAGCATCCAATGCACAATGCAACCGTAAATCAGATTTATGTTGGTAATAACTCATGTTGGCTGACTGATCCACCTGCACCTTGGCAGGCGTTTGAGGAGCAGCTCATAGAATTCCTACACAACCCAACAGGAAACATAAACAGAAGCATTTGGTATTTTAAGCTTCAGAGTGGTTCAGGGCAAAATTTTTCCTCCAACTTCTAATGGACCTTCAGTCATGACTACACATTTTACATTCTCTCTCCCACAACTGTCCAACTCCAGCTTCAAGGAATAAGCAGCAAGTAACTTGATAGAGAACTGCGAATACCTGAACTCGACATTGGCTGCTGCTCTATCCTAGGGAAGGAATTCCCGAATGGCAGAATTAGTGAGTTTTTAACAGTTATTATAAATGTGCCTATTCACATACATATTGTGCAAAACAAATAAATAGCATCACCAAGAGCCTCCTAGGCCTTCGGTCCCTATTACTTCCTGGGTGGTTACCACAACAGATTCTCCTGTGATATTTGAATCCTTGTATTGAAACTTCAAAATCAGAAGTCTGATGTTTCCCACTAGGAAGTTAAAAAGAGAAAAGAAGTTTACACATTTTATGATATGTGATTTTATTTACATAACTGAAATTATTTTATTAGTCATCTTGATTACAAAAACAAATTAACATGGTACGGTTTAAGAACCTTTCATAAATAGATTTTACAAATTTTAATAACTGACAGATTGCTACTTAATACTCAGTAATACTTAGCACTTAGTAACTTCTGCATATATGCATATGAAAATTCTGTCTTCTAGGACTAGTAAGTATGAGTACTTTTATAACTCAGGAATAGACAGATTATTAGTCAAGGGTTAATTCCTCGTCACTGGGTCAGCCAGTTAGAGCTGAAGTTCTCATTCTGCCGAGAACAAACCTGCTGGAGCAACTCACACTTATTGGGTAGGCATTTTTAATAATTTGAGAGAGTTTGTCCTTATTTAATAAGACTATCATTAAGCACATCTGAAAACCAAAAGTTTACCGCTAGATATTTGTAAAAGAATTTATCACAGTGTATCTGAAAAATGGCCCCAATTAAAGCCACGTTACATCTCCAGTAAGTGTTTTTCCAGCTCTCTCTCTGGGTGTGTGTACATATATATACACACACGCAGCATGAGGCTCTGAGACATACTCAATGAAGCCTTCTTGGCCACAAAAATGCCATGATCTTACTGCTTTTGTGAAATGCCTATAAAACACAGTATTTTAATGGGGCTACTGTAAGTCCTTTCACAGTGCTTTAAGTCTGAAGACTAGGCAGTGTTTTGGTAACGACCCTCTCCTGCAAAGTTACAGTGCCGAGACAGACAGAAGCGCTGCTGGGGCTTCCCGAAAGCCACCCCCACAAGATGGGAGGAGTGCTGAGTGTCTGTGACCACAAACCAGCAGTGAAGAATGACAAGAAGCTTATGAGTCATGGTCAGAAACTAAGAAACAAAAATGGGCTTGCTATAGCAGCGTTAAGTTACAAACACAGGAAAAGTGGATACATGTACGTTTTCACACAAGCTCTATAAGAGCCAAAACATTGTCTTTTCCACATCAGAACTGTAATCAGAGGTGTAGCAGTCTTTGGTCATTGTCAATGCAACTTCTAACATAACTAGCTGAGCTGTCCCTTTAAACTGAGCACTAGCTCCACCCACTCCTAATGTGTGAGATGAGCCACCACTTTTTGGTGCTGGACATGTGCCCTGTACTGAAGGCTGGCGGGGGTGGGATTCACAGCAGCCAAGTCTCTGCTGTCAGCAATCCTCGGACTGGAGGCCACTCCACTCATGAGCCCCTTTTCTTTGTACTGTTCTCATCTGGGGACTAATGGGATTTGTGGGCCCTCTCCCCTCATGCCACCTATCTACGTAGCAAATATGGCATCCAATCTCTCCATTGTGCTAAATCTAAGAATTATCTGAATCATGATAAAAATCAAATGTCTTCCTAAGAAAAGGTTACATGATTTTAAAAAACCATTCCCTAGGTTCTCAAATGCTGAGCCAAGGCCTGTCCGGCAGTCCCCTCTTCCCCCTGAGCCCTGGCAGGGCTTTGACACCACTTGGACACCACTATGAGATGTCTTTTATTCTGTTGCTTGGCCAGTTTTTTTCCTGCTGCCTTGTGTGTGTGTGCTTCAGGTTTAAATCTTGTTGCCTTGATTGCTGGCAACCAGAAAAATCAAACAGTTCAGGCAGTGAATGAGGGACTCACATGTGTAAGCACAGAGTGTGTGGTGGTCACTGATGAACACAGACCAACACTGGACACTGCCGAGGGCTGAAGAGAAAGGAGTCCCTAAATGCTGGACTCAGGACCCTCGTCCAGGGCGCTACGTCTGCTAGGGGCCAGCAGACCTTCCGTTCTCGGCATGTTCTCCCCCTCGTGAGTCCATTACCTTTCACAAAGAAATGTTAACTATCAAACGCGTCCATTAACTGTGCCGCTGAGGGTGAAACCATCCAGTTAGCATATACACTATCATTTGCATATCTCGGACACCCAGTGTTAGTGCCATCGGCTCTCGTGAGTGGTACAGGACTCTCTTCAGGCCAGTTCGGGTCTGACATGCCTAAAAATGAAAACAGATCATTTGTTCTGCACTGAAGAACAAAACTTCATGTGCAGACAGTAAGGCCTTGGCAAAACTCCCTTTGAGGTTCAAACCAAACTTCTGGTTTCTGTGCCAATTACACGAATGGTTTCTTGTTCCAGGTTTCCAAAACACTGTTATATTTAGGGGAAATGTCACGTGCTCTCTTGGTAACTGTAACATAACAGAAACTACCAATTTTGATTTGTATGAGCTTCAAACTCTCAAATCTGATAAACGTATTTGTTGACCTGTTTAACTCTTTTTACGAAGGCAGCATAAAGCATCAGCACGTTGCTGTACTAAATGGCTTACTGCAGCAGGAAGCTTCTATAGAAATTCTCTAAAGTAAAGATGCCTACTTGTCTTCCACCCAGGCCTACCACGGAGGAGAGGATCTTCCAAATCAAGGGCGCACGCAGGCGAGCCCTACAGCGTCGACATGACAAGTGGCGTGCAGCCCTAGACCCAAAGCCAGCAAGGAACCCGTGACTCAGGAGGCATGCAAAAGGAACCATCTCAGCTGAGAAAGGCTTGCAACTCCAAGACTTCAGAACGATTAATGATAAAGGTAGGAAACAGAAAAAAATTTCAAGTATTTAATTGAAGACAAAAGAAGGAGTTTTGGCAAGAACCGTATTTACTGTCCATTGCAAGACCAAAGCACCACGGACTATGTTCTTTCAAAAAGCATTTGCTCTAGCTTTTAGCACTGACTTCATAAATGACAACCATCATGACAGTGACTAATGCAAAGGATGTGAAAACAGCAGTCTGCGTGTGTCCTCCCTGAGGAGGGACACATGGCTGGGGCCAAGGCCGGACACTGTTCCCCAGCACCGGTGGCCTCCAAGAGCCGCCTGCCGGCCCAGACGGGGTCTAGGGGGCCCACTGTCTGTGCTCTCAGTGCAGGCAGGGTGTGCCGGCTACTCTTTCTAAATTAAATGCCTCCCCAGATTGGGTAAATTTATCCCAGTAGTTAAATTAGAAGTACTATGACTTGATATCCACCCCAGAAAGGACTTATTCGTCATTTTCTCAATATCCCCTGAGAGGTCTGCCCTGCTCTCTTTCTCCTCCTCCATCATCTTAAATTGCTGGGCAGTGTGGTTATTACACATTTTCACATCCTTTTAAAAAAACACAGTTGCAAAAATGCCTGAATGTAGACAGATGCAAAGTCAGACATTTACAAAGAAAAAGGTTCAGAGCAGACTTTGGTTTCATTCAGACCAGAAACACTCTTAAAAAGCATTACAGAGAGTAAGGACAGTGCAGAGAGGAACAATGTAGCTAGAATCTAGTAAATGCATGTGAAATTCTACCATAGAGTTTGTTTTCAATCCACGTGGAGGGGAGGGTTCGAGGGAGGGGAGTATTATTACAGTCCACCAGGGGTGTCTCCTCCTCCGAGAGGCCATCGTCGTAGAGCAGGGAGTCAGATGGGGTGGACGCAGCCAGGTCTAAGTAGTCCTGGAAGAGAGAGATGGTTGATCACTACCTCGGCACGGGCTACTACTAGACATGCCCCGGCCCCTCTCTGCCCAAGTGCAGAAGCCCTGGCTGAGTCCCATCCCACACTGGCCTACTTGCCTCTCAGCAAGACCTGAGCCTGGGGAACCAGCCTGTTGACAATGCCCAAGGCTCTGGGAGAGCTAGCTGCAGCCCCATTACTCATGTGGGAGTGCCAAGAAGCACCCCAATCTGCTGGACACTTTTCAGCTTTCCTCCAAGGACCCTTGCTGTCTAGAACATCAGTCAGGACCCAGAAATCTGAAGCCACTGATGTGGGTTCTGCACAGGATACTGCTATAGGCTTCAGCTCCCAAGCATGACGATTCTCAAGTGTGTACTACTTCCACTGCCCTGGTTAAATGCGTAAAAGAACAGTTCCGACATTTTTCTGGCTGTTTCTCAATACTATTCGAGGAAGGCCAGCTCTTTTGGCATCAGCTATTACTTATTTTAGGACAACCCTGGATTCACAGGATTCAGCAGCTTTGCCCAAGCGATACACTGACGTTAGGTTTGTTAAAAGTGGACTGGACCATGCATCTTGCTTTTGTGTTAGAAGAAATAACAACTTTTAGTAAATGTGTCAATGTAAGGATGAAACCCCAGGGCAAGGTCTGTGCCTGTCTTGTTTACTTGTATCCCCAGCACCTAAGACAAAATACGGTACGCAGCAATTGCCCAATAAAGGAGTTAAAACTTTGTTGACTCTCAAATTTAGCTGCAGAGTTGGAAACTGTAGGCACAGGGGCTGAAACTAGCCTCCCAGATATGTTTTGTTTGGCCCACACTGAGCTTTTGGGAATTTAAATGAGTTGCTAACATTAAAAACTGGAAACAACAAAAATATCCCTTAAAATTCAGAAGATCTGACATGCTGGCACTCATATTCCTATAGGTTACATACGGCTACAGTGAGGGGTTCTTTAGAGGGGGCTGGCGTGCTCACGTTTGTCACAGTCCCCACCATTCCTTAGTCACTTCCCACCCCCAGCTGGGTCCCTCAAAGCATCTGAATTTAAGACACCCACTTCAACTCTACTTTCTCATGTTCCATTATTGAAAACGACTTTATTTGGCTTTAAAATATTTTCCTCCCACTCTGTGTGTGGAGAGTTCTTCCTAAGCGTCAAACTAATAATCTTGGTTTATTCATGATTTGAAAAAAAGCCCAAGGGGCCTGGCTGAAAGAGAAGGGTTCAGTTGCTGGCTGCCCTCAGACGACAGCACGACCATCTCCCTCTGCACAGCCTCACTCTACCCCTGCACTGGGAGCTCCACAGACCTAAAACCATTGCCTTGGGGTGAGGCTGGCATCCGCCCAGTGCCATGTTCAGCCTGTGAGTGGCCAGCACCAGGAATTGGCTCCAGGTACTCACTCTGCTCTTAACCATCATCTTCTCCAGGTCTTTGCTGATGTCAGCAAACACTGGTCTCTTGTCTGGCTCCTGCTTCCAGCACTGCAGCATCAGACCGTACCTGGCGGGAAGTGCAGATGGGCAGTTATAACCCAGCAAGGACCATCCAATCACAGCACCACACCCAGCACAGTGCCCTGGACCCAGGGGGTCTGTTTCCAAACCCCAAAGTTTATGCATCACTGACATCCTTCTCTGAGCTGGGCCAGGGTCTGAGGGGTCATTGGAAGCTCCAGGCACCACATGCTGTGGTCCAGCATCCTGGAAGCTTCCCTTCCCTTCAGAAAGATTTGTTTTCAATTCCCTTTCAGAGACACTGGTAAACAGTTGACGGGATGCCGTGCCCACTATGGTGGCTGAGAGGGAAATACAGTCCTTAAAACTCTTACAAAGGATGAACTGGGTGTGGAAACAAACAAACAAAAACTTCTGCCAATCACACCCCTGGCACGGCAGCAGGGCTTCCAGGGCTGCTGTGTGGGTGCGCGCTGGGTCAGCTGGCTACCAGCCCAGGCCAGCCAGGGAGGCAGTACCTACTCACCCTTGCAGTCCCCTTTCTAGCCCCAAGCTTGGCACGTGGCAAGTGCACAACAGACTTTGTGGGATGAATGGCCCAGCCTGTCTCTGCCTGTGGATGGCCCCTTTCTCATGTGTTCTCAACCTGTCCTCTGAGAATCATCTGACAGACCACCGACCACCAACTACAGTGGGTGAAGACTCTGATGCCTTTGGGCTGAAGTCCAGGCTCCCCGTACCTGACTTTGTGCTTCCACTTGGCCACTCCCTAGTACACACCCCTTGGGCCATTCTGAATTACTTGGCCCTCCCTGAGTGTCCTGTGGCGACAGGTCTCTGGCCTGGGGCTCGAGAGCGGCAACCTTAGTCTGAAGTGCCCTCTCATCCTTCCTACCTGAGCCCTGCTCCCCCTCATCCTTGTAAGTCCCCCAAGGAAGCCCAACCAGCCCCCAGCGGAGTTGGGGTCCTCAGCATCTGCCGTCATGCCTGAGGCCGGTTCTCAGACTTCTGACCCGTCATACTCTGCCCTGTCACTACCCACCACCCAGCTCACTCTGGGCCAGTGTCTCAGGAGTGGGGAAGGAAATGAGTGCACGTGTCCCCTTTCCTCTAAAATCCAGCGTGTCCATGTCCAAGGGAGGTTGGGCCAAGGCAAAGCCTGCTCACATCTCCTCGCTGCAGTTGTCTGGCCTCTCCATCCGGTAGCCTGTCTTCAGAAGGTTGAAGAGCCGCTCAGGAGGAATCCCAGGATAGGGGTTGCCCCCCAGGGTCACAATCTCCCACAGCAGGACACCAAAGGACCATCTGTGGGGAGCAAGACGATCAGTGAGTGGCTGCACTGGGCCTGTAGTGCCCTCCATGCGGCCCACATGTCCATCCCCCCAATAGCTGCTGACCCCATCAGTCCCCAGTGCAGAGAACAGCCCAGGCCCAACTGCTCATGGGTTTCATCCTGGGCCTGCCAATTGCACAGATGGATGTGGAATGGAGGTGGGGACGAGCATCTGCCTGCCCCACGCCACCCCTTTGATGCTGAAGCCCTGCCAAGCCCCTGCCTGAGCTCGGCCCCCACACCCACAAGGGGCACCTGGCTGGCCTCAAAGTGATGTGCCGAAGCCCCAGAGATGGCACAGAGTAGCCAAACGTGAGGTGGGGACCTAGGCCACGGGGCACAGGGATCCTTGCACAATTCCTTCACCTTTTATGTATGCTTGGGAATTTTCATAAATCTTAGGGGGAAAAAAAGCACTGCTACGGAAAAATATTTAATTGTGAGGGAAAATTTACTGTGAAGTAGGCACAAAATTCTATCAGAAAACAGCATTATCATACAAGCCCACTTACACTAATAAAAAACATTTAACTGCACACCACGGAAAAGACTAGAAGGCCATGCCTGTGAGGGCCAGCTGTAGTTACTTAGGGGTGGTGGGATCCAAGTGACTTTTAGTCTCTCCATTATGCTTTTCTCTGCATTTTCCACTTGCTTTACAGTCACCTTTTGTAATCAGAAAACAGTTGTTTAAAACTATTTAAGAACTGCCTTTTCACACCCTACATTATTCAAGATACGCATGTTTGTTGATAGCAGAACACTCAAAAACAAGTCTGCTGTGTTTTTGAAAACTATCAAGTCTTGTAATTTGACCTGGGAGACTGAGTTTTGATTCCCATCTCTGAGCAGTTTGGGGCACACCAGCCAAGAAACTCACTCAAGGCCACCCCAGCCTGTGGGTGGGGCCAAGTCCTAGGGGGGCCTGTCTGACTCCAGCCCATGTCAGGCCCACAGGAGGGGAACTGTGGCTCGGCCTGTATGTCACTAAGATGCCAAGAGAGGAGAGGGGAGGGGAGATGAGGGGGGTGGTGGACGAGATGGGAGGAGAGGGGGATTTGCAGCCACCTGCTTACTGCTCCACGCATTCCACTGCGGCTTTCAGAACTACTGCCTGGGCCCTGGCCATTTGCTGAATGAATACACAAAGTCTCCTCAGCTTGGGTGGGGTCACTGTGGATGGGTGGCATGAGCTGACAGGCACTCAAGGCCAGCACTGCTCCCCAGCTGAGCTGCCTGACAGGCGTCATGGCCCCTTAAGTGTATAATTTCCACCCCAGCAAGGCTCCACCCACACTTACACATCACTTTGGGTGGTGTAGATATGATCAAAAAGGGACTCAATTGCCATCCATTTGACTGGAATCCGACCCTAAAGAGAGAGAGGGAAAAAAGGCATTAATGTCTCTCTGACACCCTGAGAAATGGGGGAGGGGGATGTAGAGGAGGGTGGGGCCGTGTCCCAGGCACTTCCAGCTCTTGAGGGATGCTGAATAATGACACCTCAAATGTTCCTGGGTACAGAACTGGCAGCACAGCCTTGGAGGGGCCGTAGCTACAGCATGGCCCTCCCAAGCATGGCTGAGATGCCAGAGGGAGTCAGCTGGTCTGCCCACAGCCACACAGGGTATGCTTGTCATGCAGCACATCCTTGCTGAGAAGAAACCCAAGGAGTTGAGACCAAGCCCAAGCCAGATCCCCCTATGACTGCATCTGGGAAGCTCTGGGGCGCCCTGGATAGTGCTGCCCAAGTTGTGGGCCAAGAACACTGTCCAGCAAGATGTCCCCTGATTTCTGAAGGCAAACGAATTTGGGAAACCAACATCTAGTGCTTCCATCCTGGGGACTTCTGACGCAAACTAACACACTAAAGCCTCTTCTGAGAAGCTCTGAGGGAAGAAATCTATTTACACGCCTTGGGGCCGGTTTTTTCCTTTTATTTTATCCAGGGCCATTTTAGCATCCTCTGAAAGAGTGCCCCCCACCACAGCGGTGCTGGCATCAGACCTAACAAAACCTTTCCAATGCAACTTGAGAACAGCTTTTCAATAGGTTAAGTCTTAAGGCACAAATCAATAAAAAAGTGACAGCACCGGATTTTAATGCAACATTTACTGTAATTCCTTTCTCTTTAAAGCATTCCTCAGGATTTATGTCCTTAAGCACCATGACTGTTTCTGGGGCATGTGTCTGTAACAACGCTGCCTGCAGCCTCTGCTCTCCAGGGGCTGAGGTGGCTCTTCTGTTTGGATGTCTTGTGCTTCTCCATGCCATGACACAGGGCCTTCATGAAGGACAGACAGTGCGCCCACAGGAAGGTTGTCCACGCCCCTCCACGGGCAGGGAGTAGCCCTCTCTGCTTCCCCTTCAGCAGTTCTGAGATGTGCTGTCACTACGGAAACCCCAAAAGAAATGGAACATCATCCTCACAGCCGTTGACAACACATGGGCTTCTCTCGACCACTCAGAGCAGAGCTGGAGTGTAAGGGGTTCCTTTTTGTGTTTTTCTTTTTTGAGCAGTGTCTGTTCTGACTGCTGGGTCACCCACAGCTCTCGTGAGCTGGCTCTGTCTGGTCTGTCATAGGGAGGCTACAGGAGATGGGCTGAGAGGGCAACAGAACTAAGAAGGTCAAGACCAATGCCACAGGGAACTGGACAATGCCAGGGAACCAGATGTCCCCAGAAGGGTCCTGGACCACCTACTGCAGAGAAAGCTTCCAAGAACCGTATGCTGCATCTCTGGACCCCATCTCCAGGGCCTCCTGTGTGTCTTCCAAACTCCCCCAGCTGGGGGTTCCCAGGGCCCTCTCCTGGGGAACCTACACCTGCAAAGTGGTTCATTCCTTTCTGCAAAGAATGACTGCCAAGCTTGGGTTTATTTCACTTTACTCTCCTCTGAGTAAAGAGCTAAAGTTACACAGAAAGGAAATGGTGACCTTTCACTCTGTAGAAGTGAGAGGAACAACTGCAGAGAAGAGAACGGGTATTTCTGCAACATTAGGTGACCTTCAAAAGTGACTGTGACTAAACACAAGAGAAGCTATGCGGCCCCAGCTCCCTGGCAGGCAGCTCTGGAAGGGTGGGTATGGCCCTCAGGAAGAGAAGAAACAGACCCGGGGATGAGTCCTGAACTGGGTCTCTGGGGACCCAAGATCAGGAAAGGATTTGGGGACAAGGGCTAGAAGCTTAGATGCTAAAAATCTGCTTTACCCTCTCCAGATGTTCTAAGTGTCCTGCCCCACCCCTGCGGGCACCCTGACTACTGCCCCCCATCCAGCCTGCGAGCCCCGTGTCAGCACACCCCAGGACACGGTACCTTGCTCCTCTTCACGTAGGAATCCTCCTCATAAACGTCTCGGGACAGGCCAAAATCCGAAATCTTCATCTTCCGCCCCTCAGCTACTAGGACATTTCTGGCTGCCAAGTCCCGATGGACAAGCTATGAGAAAGACAATAGTAGGAACCCCTGAAACCTGGGCCCCATCACAGGCAGTGGGGGGCCGGGCTGGGACGGCACATACCTTCATCTCAGCCAGGTACTGCATCCCCCGAGAGATCTGCCAGGCGAAGGAGATGAGGTCGCCCATGGTCAGGGCCCGCTCGTCGGGGTTGTCCAGGTAGCTGGAGTTGCGGCTGCCTCCACTGCCCACGTAGCCAGGCCCTGCCTTGCGGCTCTCCCGGAGGAAGCCCCGCAGGGAGCCATACTTGGCATACTCCACGATGAGGAGGAGTGGCCCTGGGGGCAGACAGGGGGCTGTGGGCTGGCTGCCTGCGGGGCTCTGGGCAGGCGGAAGTCAGACCAGCTCTGGGTGCTTCGTGGAGCATGGAAGAGCCTGCATGGCTCCTGGGCAGGCTCTGCACCCTATGAATAAGGGGGCAGATGGACACAGCCCTGCTCTGGGTGGTGAGTGCCTGGATTCTGGGCAGCGCGAGGACTCATTAAGTCCCAGCTCACTCTCACATCACTTGCTCTCTGCCTCTCCACTGCCTGTGCCAAAGCTGACCTTCTCCCGGGGTGCCCACAGCAGACTGCCATGTGCTCAGTGCTGCCCTAGGAGGCTGCTAGGATGTCATGCTTTTCTACATCCTCAGTCCTGCTGCAGCATGGGCTGGGGACAGCTAATGGAGGCAGAGAGTCTGGATCCACACATGGCCACCTGCTCCCTGCTCCCACCCGCTCTCAGCAGCTCTTGGGCTGCAGTCCTGCCCTAGGCCCAGCCCTGAGTCCTGCTGGTGCTGACCTGCATCACTGCTGCTCTCGCCCTGCTTGCTCCCTGTCTCCCTCATACCCTCAACACACACAACGCATGTGCACACAGTGAGAAGCCCCTGGGTGGCACAGTGGGTTTGGAAAACCAATAGACCAGGCTGGTCTTCTGTGTCCTGTGAGAAATGGTGACATGTCTTTGCCATGTAGGGCTGGAGTTGGGGTCACCTGGAGGTTATGGCACACCTGGTCCCTAGTAAGTGCCCAGGAGGCACCATCTATTTCTGGAGCCCCCTGCCCTGGGAGATCTGCCTGGAACAGTGCTGACAACCAGCATGTCACCAGAGACCTCTGAGCAGCCCCAGCAGGCCCAGGGAGCACTCAGAGCAGAGGCCTGATGCAGGAATTCCTGCAGCACCTCCTCCCAGACCTCTAACTGATGCAGGAGGATGCAAGCTCCAGGCAGGGGCCAGAGCCAGAGAGCATGTTTCCAGGAGGATAGAGAACAGAGGTCAGAGAAAGAGAGGATGGGGAAACGAGAGGAGGAAGAATGGAGCGGCCCAGAGCCCTATGGCCTATGCCTGGCAGCTGCCCGTCCCTCAGCTGGCCTTACCATCCTGGCTGCAGGCCCCGTACAGCTTGATGACCTGTGGGTGGTTGACCTGCTTCAGGAGGTTGAACTCTGACAGGAGGTCCCGCAGCTCGCTTGGGGAGGCGTTCTCTGAAACGCATAGAAACAGAGCAGGCTGCAAACCGATCCTTCCTGGAAGCCCCTTCTGTGACCATGCTGGGTCACATGACCCACACCAGAGGTCTGCACAGACCATGGTTATCTCCTTCAGACATCCGACCCAGTTTCAGATCATGGCCCGCAAAGACCCTGTGTGATGGCTGACAGAGACCTCATCTGCCTCTGGGGAATAAGATCCCTGAGGAGCAAACTTCCAGATGAGCAGGATCTTTCCACGGAAAGGCCCCCAGGGCTGGGCTGTGTGTATAAGTGGCATTATTTCCCTCCAATCACCATTATTTTAAAGACAGTGGTGCACAGAGACCGCCCCCCACCATTAATCCTTCTGGGAAGGTAAGGGGACTCCCTGGTGTCCCCAAACACCCGATGATGAAGCACTCAACAGTGGGGGGCGAGGCCTGGAGAAGGGTGAAGACCATGAGACTTCACAGAAGCCCTCTTGCACGCTGAGTGCATGCATCCCGAGGGTGGGAAGAGCTGTGCTCTGCTCCCACCAAGAACCTGGGTGTGGAGGTATCTGGAGTCAGAGCTGTGGCTAAACAGTTCTTCTGGGTCAGCTGCCATGTGGTCCACTGCCCAGCTGTGCTATGCCACCTCCTCTGGCTGCAGACTTGTCTGGAAACAAGAAGAAAGCTGGGAGACAGGGCATTGGGACCCCATGGATCACATGGGGGTGGCCTGGGGCCAGCTTCACTGTGTTCCCTTAGGGCCTGGGGTCTCATGGACAAGGGGCGACCTCAGTCTGAGGGCCTGGGTAAGCATCCAGAAGCACTCTGCGCTATGTGGCCCCCGACTGCTGCACTAGAACCTGCATGTGCACCGGCCAACTTGTGCCTGCCTCACGGCTGCTGGGCCCTCCCTCGGTTGGTGGAGCCTGGCCACGGCAGAGAGCATCCGCCCAATCTCTGCTGAAAAACATGAGTATGAGTGTGCGTGTGTGCGTGTACATGTGTGTCCGCCCAGAGCCAAGCTTGTGGCATGACTGGTCACTTGTGGCAAGACTGGGGTAGAGTAGGCCCACTGGGGGCCACTGGGGATCAGGCAAGGCAGGGCCCTAGGGGGCAGGGGCCAGTCCTAACAGGCAGTGTCTTCACCAGGGCCCCAGTGGATGCTTGGCTGAGAGGAATGAATGGGGCAGACTGGGGTGGAGAGAGCTGGCGATTCAAAACCAAAAGGCTTTTAAATTTTTAAAATCTCAGATCTTTATCCAACATTGGTATAGAAACAGAGCCACTCTAGAACCTTCCAAGGGAAGAAAGTCCTTGCTCTGCTTCCCATCACCCAAGCCCACATCATCCACAGTGGGGGTCCCCAGACTGTGGCCACTCAGAACAGCAATGGGAGGCTCTTCAGGAGGTGCCAGGCTGGCTGCCTGTGCCCTGGCTTTCGCAGTGGCCTCATCCACCCCAGGAGCTCCTGCAGGTGTACGTGACAGAGCCACCTGTGTGCACTGCCTGGACAGGTACCTTTCAGCATCTTCACAGCCACGGTCGTGTACCCAGCTTTGCCTTTTAGCCTGAAGGCCGTTGCCTCGACCACTTTTCCAAATTCGCCTTCTCCCAGAGTTTTTCCAAGAACCAAGTTCTTCCGAGGGAATTCCCACTTTGGATCCTCCTACGTTGGGGTTGAAGGAAGGGAGAGAAGAGAAGAGGAGAGAAAGATAGTAAGGGTAAGAGGCCAGGAAGAGGGGAGACCCAGAAACAAGCCCCTGGTGATCAAGCTCCAGTGTGCAGAAAACTGACTGTCATCTGAACCAGTAGGTGATGGCCACCCACGTCCCCCAAGGACAGGACCCCACAGTTGGGCCCTGAGGTGCCGTTACATGATGAATCTCTCCCATGGCAGGTGTTGCCATGGACCGGCCCTGGACTCTGGTGTCCTGGGCCACCCCAGGCCCATGTCGTCTCTCAGGGCTTACTCAGCACCCACAGGTGCTCACATGGGAGTATGGCCTCTTTGCTGGGAGTCAGGCCCAAGCCTCTTGACACTGCCTCCGCTTTGGACACCAGGCCCACAAGGGGCTGACTGGCCTGCAGCCCAGGCGCTGGTGTGCCCTCTCCAGAGATCCCCAGGACCCTGAAGAGGACCGAACTGGCCCCAGTGGCCCACGTTGCCTCTCAGCCCAGGACCCCCAGCTACAGGTAGAAGTGTCCAGTGTAACTTCTCTGCATGGTAGCCCCTGGAAAAGCACCACTGTGCTCCTTGGGAACCTCCACTTGACGTGTAGAAGAGGCTGCTCCTCCCATGGGGCCGGCCGTCACCTTGAACCTGCACATACCTGCTCACCGTGCTCTCCTCCACCTCCCTGTCATTCCACTGAAGTCCCATCCATGCACCAGGCCCACTCAAGGGCACTCTGACATGCCTTACCAGACCCCTAGCTGGGCCCCATGTTCTTGAACTCTGACTGGGGATGCTGAAGCCTCTCTGGAACCACCCCTCCTGTGCCAGCACCGGGCATCCACTTCCCCAAGTCTCCCTGCAGCTGCGCATGGGTGTGACTTCAGGGTGATGCTCACGATGTGCTCTGCCAGGCTCACCCAACCAACTGGGATGACACCACTGGGGACCCGCTGCCCCCAGATGACCAGAGCCATGCTTTCTGATATCTGGGTTGCAGAGGAAGCCCAATCTCAGCACCGTGGCCAGGGGCACCACCCAGCCAGCTCCTGGGCCTCATGGTGTTATCTCGGGTTCCTTGAGAACCCACAATCAGGGTCAGAGTTGACAACCTCGTCATCACTGCCCTGGTGTCCTCACCTCCACACTGCACTGGATAACCATTTACTGCACACAGAGATGCACTAAGCACGCATGAATATCACCGACTTGATCCTCTTAAAAATGTTCAAAATCATTCCCCCCACTTTATTTTTTAATTTTTTTTAAAGGTTGGCACCTGAGCTAACAACTGTTGCCAATCTTCCTTTTTTTTAAATTGCTCTTTCTCCCCAAATTCCCCCAGTACATAGTTGTATATTTTAGTTGTGAGTCCTTCCAGTTGTGGCATGTGGGACGCTGCCTCAACATGGCCTGACAAGCGGTGCCATGTCCGCGCCCAGGATCCGAACCAGTGAAATCCTGGGCCACCAAAGCAAGTGTGCGAACTTAACCAATCAACCACAGGGCCAGCCTCATCCCACTTTATATAAGAGAAAACTGAGGCCGAGTGGTTGAGTAATGTGTCCAGGACCCCAGAGCTGGTCAGTGTGGCCCACAGGCCTCAGGTCGGGCTCTGGCCACTCTGCCTTCCGGGCCAGAGGTGACATGGGCCGAGGGTGGTGCATGTCCACTTGCCAGAAGTGCTCTTCCTGTGCCCCTCACTGCAAACCACCAGGGCATATAAAGGAATCAAATGGCTCATCCTAGAGGCCTTCTCTGGAGGCTGAAATGCTGCTGGTGACAAGGGTTGTAGACCCCCCCCCACACCTGCCAAGTGATTGGAACTAGGAAAGCCGGGAGGGAGGCCACAGTGGCCACCACCTCCGGGAACTGCCTCCACGGCCCAGACTCTCACCAGGGGTGAGCACCCCTTGGATGGCACTTCCTATAAACCCCAGCCTGAGCTGGAGACTGCCAGGGCCCCAGGGCCCCGCGGTCCACCCTCTTACAGAAAGGTGCTGAGCTTCCCGCCTGGAGGCCCCTGCCGAAGTGCACCCACTGCAGTGCTCCCTGCCCAGCCTCATGGGTGGCACTTCTGTTCCCATGCACCCTCAGCTCTAAGCACTTCCCTCAGCCCCTCCCAGAACCTGGCTTCCTGCACCTCAGGGAATTCCCGATGAGAAGGCTGAAGGGGCACGGCAGGCAGAGGGGAGGCTTGGCCAGCATGGGAGCCTCTGAGGAGCACAGGCTGACCACAGGTCCAGGCCCTCCCATGCAGAAGGGGCTCGGGAAGCCTGCTGGCTCTGGCTGGCACTCCCTGTTGGATGGCTGGTCACAGAGCCGTGGGGCCTGGCTCTACCATGGGCGCCTCAGAGGCCCCTCAGCAACCCCTCCCTCCACTGCGGATGGACTCCCCTCCTGCCGCTGCCATCCTGGCCAAGCCCCAACCTGCTACCATTTCTCGCCTGGATGGGGACAGTGCCTCATCACAGGGCTCCTACTTCTGCACCCTCCCTTAGACTCCCCAACAGA
This sequence comes from Equus caballus, assembly GCF_041296265.1. Taxonomy (NCBI): domain Eukaryota; kingdom Metazoa; phylum Chordata; class Mammalia; order Perissodactyla; family Equidae; genus Equus; species Equus caballus. Next base: position 82,713,500 of record NC_091684.1, read on the forward strand.
GTGGCCGCACAAATGAAGCAGAACATGGGCCTCTTCTGCTCAAGCCCCAACCCCCAGAGGCCCCACCCTCTGAGAATAAAATCCACATCACTCTTTAGGGCCTCCCTGCAGCCCTTGGTGTGCCTGCAGGACAGTTCCTCTGTCAGGTACAGCATAGCCTGACCTCCCAGTATCCTCATGGCCCAAATCTCAGTCCACCTAAATCAGCACCCTTTGGTCTCCAGCCTCTAAACAGCCTCCATGCTCTCAGCCCCCCGCCCTCTGTCCTCCCTGGAAGGCAGCTCGGTGAAGGCAGCAGGGTTACTGTAACGCTTGCGGTGTCCTCCGGCAGGGAAGGATGCACTAGCCTCTCATGGGCTGTAGGACACGCAGCAGGAGCCCTGCGTGCCCCTTCCTGTCTGCACCTCCAGCTGCCGGAGACCAGAGGCCAGTGCCACCTGCAGGGCCTCTGGAAGGGGCTGCCTCCCGTAGAACCTTACCGGGATCTTGAAGGCGTCCACAGAGACCTGGTTCTCCATGGAGTCCAGCGAGGGCCGGCGGGCACCGGCCGAGGAGTAGCTGACCGGGAAGGCCTGGGTGGGCCGGCGGAAGGTCATCTCGGCTGAGGCGATGGGCGGCTTGTGGGCATTCTTGTGGTAGCGGTGGATGCAGAAGGTGGAGAGCAGCACGGAGACGATGAAGGAGAAGAGCACGGCCGCCGCGATCACTGTGCGGCACAGCTCGTCACACAGCAGAGCTGCGGGCAGGGGTGTGTGAGGGGCCACAGGCCAGGAGGGGTCCGCAGCGCGGCCAGGTCTCCGGCCTGCCAGGTTCACAGCAGCCCGGAAGTGGTGGCTGTGACAAACTTTGAGCAGGCAGCAAGTGCTGCTGGAGTGAAGGCAGGAGAACAACTGCCAACACTCCAACAGCACTGAGGGTGGCAGGTACCATCAGGTATGGTTTCCCTATTGGAGACGGTTACCACTCTCTTACACAAGGAATGAGAGGCACAGAGAGTGTAAGCAGCCTGCCCAAGGTCACACAGCAGATGCAGTGCACCCACTGCACCAACTGTGGAAGGCGGCACTGCAGCCAGCTGGCCCTGGAGGGCAGGCGGGGAGGTGAAATCCTTCCTCTGTGTTCCCCATATCTTTTGTATTTTCTTTATAAAAAGGAGGAAGTGGAGGAATGTGGCTCAGGACCTAGGACCATGCAACACCTCTAATACCAGCAAAGTGTCCCTGGGCTCCCATGAGCTCAGTGGAGCCCATGCCACCCACCACCTGCTGCCCCAGAAGAGGCACCTGGAGGCTCTGGCTGGGGTGGAGACCCAGTCAGTCAGTGCTGTGTGCCGTCAAGCGCCTGCACAGGGACAATCTGAGCAGATGCTGTTATTTGGTGGAAGAACTAATTTTCTAGCCCAATCTTTATAGTAGAACTTCAGGTCAGAAGGCACTCTACAGAGGCCCCCATCCAGCTCCCTGTGTGCACAGATGGGGGAATCGAGGCACAGAGGGAAGGAGAAGGTCTCCCCGGTTTCACTTGCCTTCCTGCAATTTCCTCCCTGGCTCACTGGGGCTCAGGGAGGTGTGGGAAGCCTAGCCCCTCTCACCCTGGCTGTCTTCCGGCTCACAGAAGCACTTCTTCTCCTCAGGGAAGCAGTTGCAGATGCCGAAGCCGGCTTTAATCCCCCGGCGCTCCCCTGGCTCATGCCCACCAATGATGCTGCCGCCCCCTGGTGACAGAAACAGCCTCTCAGCAGCCCACTCAGCTTCCTGGGGTGACCAGACAGGAATGTAAGAGGGCCCTCCCCACTTGAAGTCAGCATGCTCAGGCGCAGGAAGGGCAGTGAGCTCAGAAGTCTGGGTCACCCGAGCAGGAGTCTCAGCATGACCTGCCCTTAAGTCAGTTCCCCGGCCACAGCAGGTGGGAGGGGGAACCCATAGCCTGCCCAGGGCCCTTGCTGAGGTCCACACACAGTTGCTTTTCAGAAGCAGAGAAGGGGCAGCCAGGAGTCAGCAGAACGGGGAAGAGGGAGCTGCCTCCATGTGAGCTGACCAGGGTGACACTGCAGAGTGCAGGTCAGGGCACCAAGCTTCACAGTTCTGGGGGGGCAGAGCCCTTTGTTCAAATGAAATGTTAGAAAACGGTTTGGGACATAAAACTCAGGAGCTCGGTCAGTCTGGCTGAAGTAGAGATGGGAGTCCAAGCCTCTCCCCCTCGCTACCCCCACCCACCCTGGGCCCCATGCTGGCTCGGGTTGACCTCGCAGGCCCAGCAAGCTGCTTACGGAGGCAGTCCTGGGGGCAGACATTGGCATCTCTGCTCTCCACAGCGTCACAGTGGCCATCGGGGCAGGTCCTGATGCTGGGGGAGCAGGTGGAGAAGTTCCTGGTGATCCCTGCGACACACAGTGGGCAGGTCACCTCCACCCGGGTCACATGGGAGTGCCTGCCCTGGTCAGACCACTAGAGCCAAGAGGGCGGAAGCCCAGGGCCTCCTAGGCCAGACCGGCCCCTCCAAGGAGCAAACTGAGGCCCGCGCAGGGAAACCATGAGTGAGACCCTTGTGGTGGGCGCGGCTTAGAGTCGACAGGGTCCACATCCAAGCCAGCTCAGGCCCCTCCTTCCCTGGGGCCACATTCCTTGGCGTAGGACGTCCCAGGTAGAGCCTCTCTGTCCCCTGCACCTCCCAACTTTGGCCCAGACCTTCCAAAGCCCAAAGAGAGTCCAGCCCCCGGGCACCTGTGGCCCCAGTGATGAACAGCCTGAATGTCCTTGTGCTGCCCACACTCCGCACTCCTGCCCGCCCTCTCCTGACATCAGGAGCCACAATGGGGGACAAGGTGCTGGAGAACAGACTTGGAGTGGGGAGGGCCACCGCAGAGGCTGGAAGGGCCTACATGGACCCCGTTTCCACTCAGCCATCACCACCCCTCTTGATCACCCAGCCGCAGTGATCTGTGTGGCTCTGCGTGGGGCCTACCTTTGCCATCTCCCTGTCTCCACTCGCACCTGCCGGTCAGAGAGCCCAGGCCACCACACTCCTCACACTCGGGCCGCCTCTTGCTGACTGCACAGGACAGGGGGCAGCCTGGCTCCTCAGCCATGTCTGGGGGTGGCAGAAAGCAGGTCACAGGGGGCCGGCCGGGGTCCAGTGTCCAGCCAGCACCCTCAGACAGGGGCAGCACTGGCTGAGCTGCTCCCATGGGCAGAGCCCAGAGAGCGAGGGTGATTTAGCACTAAGGTGCAGGGCAGGAGTGGGGCCTGCTGGGGAAGGGCGCTGGCACCATAGTCACAAAGTGGGGACAGCTACTGGACTGGGATAAGTATGGAGGGAAGGTGTAAGGTGGCCAGACTTAGCCAGTGATGCATAGGACGCCCAGTTAAATCTGAATTTCAAATAAAGAGTGAATGCTCGCTTTGTGTAACGTCCCTAATATTACGTGGACATGCTTGGAAGTTTGTCTTCTAAGAGACTCTGCAAAGGTTGCATGGGACATAAAAAACTGCTCATTGTTGACCTGAAATTGAAATTTAACTCGGGTCCTGTATTTCATTTGGCAGCCCTGAGGCAAGTGCTCGTGCAGAATGCGTGACAGTGGTGATGGGGAATGGTGACCATTTATTGCATGGTCACTCTGGGCTAAGCTGTTTCCCACTTTCCCCTTGTCCCTCCAGCTCCGCCATGTGGCATGCATTGTTATTCTCATGTTACAGGGAAGGAGACAGGCTCAGGGAAGCTGCCAGTAGATGCAGGGAGCAGGACCAGGCCCCTTCCATGTGGGGGAAGCCCGTGGCCCCACCACACTCCACCCATCCCGACCCTCACAGGGCCCCGGCACTCACACGTCCCCTCCACGGTGACGAGCACTGGGGCCTGGGCCTGCCTGCGGGTCGGCCGGTCAGCGGCCACCACTGTGTACTGGAGCTGGGTACACTCGGGCCGCCGCAGGGCCTCCGTGTCATTCACGAACAGGGTCCCTGAGGTGTCCTCAGCCGAGGTGACCACCCCCAGGGCACTGCAGTTGGCGTTGGGAAGCTGCAGCTTATACTGCACATGGATGCCACTGAATTCCTGGCAGTTCTCCACACAGACTTTCCCAATCTAGGCAGGGGGCACAGGGAACGCCTTAGCTGGTGGCTGGACCAGCCTGTGATGGCAGCTGGAGAGGCTCCCAGGTAGCCCGAGTCCTGGAACAGTCCCCTACGCAGCCCGGGGATGGCAGCCCCCCTGACTCCCCATCCTCCATGCCCTGGAACCTGCAGACCCATCCACCTGCCTGGCCCTTCCCAGGCCATCACACCACCATCTACCCCAGCTCCTGGGAGCTGGAGGTGAAAGCAACTTAGTGCACTGAGGTTTGGTTAGTGGCTGGCGCTGCAGGGAGGAGCAGGCTAGTCCGGTTCATTCCTCACTTGCTTACTCATTCAGCACAAAGGCCAACTGGATCCCCCCAGTGTACCTCCTTCGCTTCTTCTGGCCAGGTCAGTTTTGCTCTGGAGACCACAGTTCCCATCCTTAGTGCCTGTGGCTAGGGTGGTCCACTCCCTCCCAGGTCACTCGCCTGGTCGGTCAGAGCACTGCACCCGGCTCACATGACTCGTGTAATGGGGCTGCCTGTTCCACATAGGATTCGGGGCCTTCCGGGACTTTGGCTGGAACCCCTGAGGAAGAGGGGATGCTTCTCCCAGAGATGCCAGGCTGGGGCCTGGAGTCAGGCGGGGGCGTGGCGAGGCTGGGGTGGGGCCCTGACTGCAGCCACACAGCAGGTCTTTGCTTAGCTCAGGGCAGAGCCAGGCTCCTCCCAGCCCACACCTGACACCGCAACAGAACCAGCCTCCTGGGTCTCCCAGCATTTCCCCATACAAAGCGTGCTCACTTCCACTCTCTGATGTGATCCTCAAAATTGCCCAAGGTCACTATCTTCCATTTATAATCATAAAGCTAGGGAGGGAGTGAGAGACCCCAGTGAGTCTGGGGCTGGACTGGGACTCAGGTCCCTGTGGTCTCCTGAGTCTGTTTCAGCACAGGTGACCCACCTCCAGTCTGCTCCCACTCAGCCGCCCTCGGTAATCCATCAGGGCCCTCTGCCTCATCACCTCCCACTATCCTTAACCCCTGCCTTCGTGAAAAGGCCCCCGGGGTGGGTGGCAGGTCAAGAAGCTTAGATATGTCTAAGGGTGGGGTCCTTTTTGCGCTGGGCCCCAGTGGCTGCCAGGAGTGGAGGGGGCACAAGAACCAACCACAGAAACTGGCAAAACCACTGGGACAACAGGAGATGGCCCTAAACATGACGTTCTGAAGAGGATGTATCCACAGCCGCTCCACTAGGAGAGAGCAGTATGTTAAATCATATGCATGCCGTAACTGCAAGGAAACTTTAAAAAGTGCTTAAGAGAAACATTTTAGAAAGAACTGCACCAAAATGCTAAGCACTACTTGTTAAGGGAAGACTCGGTCCCTCCTCTCTATCACTTATTTTCTTTGATGGATACTTATTACTTTATTTTTTCCACTTCTAATCATTATTTTCCAATGACAAATACAAGATAAGCTCTAGCAAAGCTACTTGCTGAGTAAAAAGTGGAAGCACTCCCAGCCTCTCCCCACAGAGGGCGCCACGGTTAACTGCTGCCTGCGTTTACAGGCTTGCAAATTTCCGTCAATGAAGATTTGTTTTTGAACATACAGAGCCACGTGAGACCAATATTTCTGCAAACCACTTTTTCACTTAACAATCCACCAGGAATGTCTTCCAAGTCAGCACATGTAGATTTACCTGGCATTACTCTTACATTAGTAGAAAACATGTTATAAAGTTACCAAGAAGGGAGAGGTTAAAAAAGAGGGCTCAGGGAGCCCACCAGCCCTGCCTGTGTTCCACTCTCCCACAGCCCCAGCCTCTCAGGCCCTGTGCCTGGGCCTCCCCCACTCCGTGTACAGTTAGCCCAGGGAGGGGCTGTCACCCACTCCCAGCCCTGCTTGCAATCCTCTAAACAGAGTGCCCCATCCTGGGTCCCCTGGGTCTCCACGCCCCTCCTCAGGCAGGCAGCAGGCCTCACCTGGGCAAAGCGGCGGGCCCGCCTGCTCACGGTGAAGGAGTAAGCGCTGGGCAAGCGCAGGCTGACGGGCAGCACAGACACGTTGAAGTGGAGGAGGAGGATGCCCTCACCAGGGCCCTGGAAGTCCGAGTCGTTGACTAGCACGGCCAGCTGCAGCTCGCGGCTCTCCGAGATGGGGAGGCTCCTATTCAGAACCAGCCCTGCGGGTGGGGGCACGGTGATGACTGCCTAGCTGGTCCGGGCCTGGGGCCACTCCCCCGTGCCAATGCATACCTCCTCCCAGATGCATATCCTGCACACACATGCACACTTGTGCAAACATATACTTTCACACGCACAGATAACAGACCTGGCAGGCAAGGCTAAGTTAGAACCACCAGTTGAACGTTAGCTGTTGTGCTGAGCTGGAAGTCCAGAGAACCCTTCTCAGCTGCGAGGTAATGTGTCTTTGTGTGCATGTGTGTGTGTGTTTGTGGGGGGTGGGCACACACGAGGTAAAGACCCACCACCACTGAGGCCCTGGAAAGACTGTTTTGGCCCTCCAGTTCCCCCAGAGAACTCTCAACAGCAGCAGCCTCCAGTGGACCCGTGGACTCCACAGGTCTCCAGTGCCTGGGAGCTGACACACTTCTGTGTACCTGCCACGTGCCAAGGCTATGGTTCTGGTTTAGTAGAGATAGAAGGATTGGGGGAGGGGAATCTGGTACGCACGATGTATGGATCAGCTAAGCAGAAAGGAATAAATGTACCAGTGATCCTGGGTTCCCCTAAAAGCAGATCCTAAAATCCAAGTGCAACTGGGGTATTTGGAAGGTGATCCCAGAAGACATGTGCAGGAGGGCACGGGAGGGAGGCAAGGCAGCTGGTGAAGATGCCCATCCCACAGGTGAGCATGGTGGGCACCTGGAGCTTAGCCCTGCGGGTGCATTCCAGAAGCCAAACAGGACAGTCACCTCAGAATCCTCCTACTCGAGGGCATGGGGCTGCTATTGTACACCAACTCCTGTTAATAGAGAGCTGCTGGTGGGGGGAGCAATGATCCCCTGGCACTCGGGCACCTGGGGGGCGGCAAAACAGGTGCCAGGGGCAAGAAAGGCCTCAGGCAATGACATAGGTGTTTGCAGTGAGCCCTGGTGTGGTCAGCATGGGGAGGTGTGGTGGGGGTCCTGCCAGGGTTGGCCATAGGGTAGCTCAGGGAGAGAGGACAGCCCATGAAATCCCACCAAGGTGGCCACAGTGAGCCCAACAGAGATAAGGAAGGGCTGGGTGGAGGGGAGGAAGGGGCGGCTGCCTGGGGCTCAGAGGACCAGGACAGGTGACTGTGTGTGCAGGGAGCTGTCCTGCCAAGAACAGTTCCCTGGGGAGCCCAGCCAGGCCATGCCTGGCCCCTCTTACTGTAGTCATGCACGGTGGCCCGCACAAAGCTGCCGTTGGCCTGGACCAAAGTCTCATTGGGCAAGTGCTCTACACGGAAGGTCTGGAGGGCCCAGGCGTCCCCAGGGAGCAGCGTGCTTGTGTACCGCCTCAGGAGCTCCCCAGACGCCGGCACTACATCCGCATCGAAGACACGTAGTGTGGCCACCACAGTGCCCTGCAGAGAACAGGGGTGCCAGTCAGACCCGGTGAGAGAGACCCCTCAGAGCTCCTGAAGCCCAAGACCACGGGAGGACGTGTGCCCCACAGGTGGAGCAGGTGTGCGCAGTCAGAGCTAGCTCTAGAGACAGGGTGACCTGGTTCAAGTTCCCATGGCACCCCTCACCAGCCTGGCCCGGTCACCCTCCCTAGGCCACTGTGCCTCACCTGAGCAACAGGTGTGACAGACATCTTCCTGTCAGGATGGACTAGAGCAGATGCCCTGGTACCCTGCTGGCAGGCCTCATCCAGGTCCCCCCAGAGCAGAGTGAGTACCCCTACTCTCCCCTGAGGAAGCTGGGCGCCCAGGGTGGAGGGATTAGCTTAGTGTCATGCAGCCATACATGGCAGAGCCAGGACCCACACCCAGGTGTACACCAGAACGCTCTCCTCCAAGCATCTTCTGTATACCAGGCTGGAGGGATCACGAGGAAGACTGAGCAAAGTCACAGGGTACCTCTGCTCTCTCTGCTAACCGGCGTCCCTGCTGTCACCCCAAGGCGGCCCTGCCAAGCTCATGCGACATTTCTCCACAAGATGTATTTTTCTCCTGCCCACCAGCCCATCCACCAGACCTGCTCCTGGGGTGCCCAGAGATGCAGGCAAAGATAACACCCTACAGCCGCGCCCTCCCACTGTAGTCAGCCGGCTGCAGGATTGCCCAAGGCCCAGCAGGTGGCAGTCACGCTCCATCTGCGCGGACCAGAGAGGGGCGGGGAGGCGTAGGGCGATCCCCGCTGGATCCACTGCCTTTCCACTCCCAAGTACCCTCCAGAACATCAAGGGCCCTCCCTTGAGGGCCTGATAGGCCGGCTCCCGGCACATGTCCTCTCCCCTCTTCGGGGCAGAGCGCCGCGCCCGCTCGGTGGCACAGGTGCGTCCCCAGACTAGCGTCCATGGGCCTTGCCGGCCTGGTCACACACAGGCTGGGCACCCAGGGGCTCGGCCTGCCAGGTCAGCAGTCAACTGGGTGCCAACGGGCTGGCCTCCTCTGTCCCCTTCAGCTGCCTTGGAGGCGGACAGAAAACCCCGACAGACGGACGGACAAATGAAAGACAAATAACCAAAAGGATCGTGGGCCACGTGGCTGGATGGTGGGATGGCCAGATGAACAGACCAAGGATAAATGGCAGATGGAGAGGCAGACACCGACCAGACAGACGGATGGCCCACAACAGACAAGCACACGAGCTGCTAGGCACCTCCTTCCGCTTGAACTCCACCACGGCGCTGGCAGTATCAACGCCCCCGAGGAAGGTGGGCGCTGAGTCGTCCTCATCGTACACAGTCACGAGGAAGGGCACCATCACCTCCTCCTCGCGCGCACCGATGCGCACCGTGCATACGGCCACCAGCTCATACTTCTCCCGCCGCTCGCGGTCCAGGGCCCAGCGCGTGCTCACTTCCAGGCTGTCCCGGGCACAGCGGAATGGCAGACTCTCCCCTGCACACGAAGCAGACAAGGCACCCCAGCATGACCCGTGGGCTGGGGATAGGGTGAGCTGCCCAGCTCAGGGGCCCACTAGGAGTGGTGGCATGGGAGGGGTCTTTGTGGACAGCTGGGGTGCATGCTGGCCGCGGGCCCGCGCTCCCGAGGGCCCTGCCCTCCCAGACTCCTTGGCTCCGCCGGGGCACAGCACTCCAGTCTGCAGCGATGACTGTACTGAGCTTTGCTGTGGCTGCAGCCTTCACTGGCGCAGATGGGGAAGAACTGGGACCAGGAGGCCTGCGACAGGTCCTCAGCCTGATCACCCCAGGAGGGCTGTGTCCCCCTTCACGCGTCTTGCCTCGGCTGTGGGGAGGGGTGGCACCAGCTCAGCCAGGCTGCAGGCCCAGAGATTCAACTCCAGCATTTGCTGGTTTTTGAAAAAATGTTAGGATTTTTTTTTTTTTTTTAATATGGAAGCAATATGTGCTCATTTTAGAGATGGGAGAAATAAAGGCACAATACCACCCTTGAAAACAAACCCAGTGGATACTGGTGTATGATTTTACGTTAACACAAATATTTCCACCTGCCTGGTTCAAATCCCTGCTCTACACCTCATGGCTGTGTGGCCCCAGGCTGGTTGTTCTGTCTCTCTGTGCCTCCATTTCCTCACTAGAAGATGGGATGATGAAGGCAATGGTGCCTGTTCCTCCCCAGGCACACTTGTAGGTTTAGTCACTCTCGTATCTTCCCACAACTGGGTGAAGGCAGGACCAGTAACCAACACACTCTTCGCCCCAAGCCTGTCCTGGAATTCATCCTCCAGACATAACCCAGAAAAGGGGAAATGCTGAAGGCCTGAAGGTCAACACTGACCACCCTCACAGCCGACCACGGGACATCACATACATCTCACATCAGTGCCACACGTTACATGTGGATTACACATATGGGAACTGCTTATCATAGAAAGTTTCCCTCTATTGTTTATGGTTACAAAAACATGCTCAACAAAATTTAATTATGTACTTTTTAGTGAAAAAGGGCAGCATGCTAAACCCCATGCTTTGCCGGCAACCTTGCACAGACACCTATCCCTGCCACAGGGCAGGTGAAAGGATGCTGCGGGCAGGACTGACTTCTCACTTTACGGAGATTTTCTTTAGCGTTATCACCGTGTATGCAATAAAACTGGTGTGAATCCAGCTTCTACCTCCTAGCAGTCCAGGTAGTAAGTGCTCCTTTTGAGTCCCAGTTCCTTGCCTTTTTTAAACGGTTTAATGGCACCTCACATGTGGCTGCTCAGCTGCCTTCTTTCTTCCCCACTGGGATCCAACTCTCTCCCCGTGCCCCACACCTGTGCTCTTGGCCTCCTCAGGACCATCTTGAGGCAGGGTCATCTTGTGGTAAGGTTGGCTGTCCTTGCAGCTGCTCAGGCAGAATCCTGGAGCCAAGCTTGGTTTCCTCTTTCCCTCAACACCCCACATCCAACTTATCATGAAATCCTTCTGGGTCTTCCTTCAAAACATGCCCAGGAGCTGCCTGCTTCTCATTGCCCCGTGGCTTCCACCCTCGGCCCAGTCCTTATCCTCTTGCTCAGGGATTTCTCACATAGTGTCCTGTTTCCCTCCTCCCACCCTAAACTGCCCCACCCCAAATCATTCCTAACACAGTAGCCAGACTAATCCTTAAAGGAAAATCAGGAACTGTCAATACTTTCCCGCCCCAAAAGCCTTCCATGACTCCCTAGTCCCTCAGTGGGAACTTGCCTCCTCCTCAGGAGCTTCTCTGCCCTCGTTGGCCTCCACCCTCCCCTGTCGCTCACTCCATTTTGGCTACGGGGTCCCCATTTGGTGCTCTCGAAGGAGCTAGCCCTGCTTGCCTGGTGCCCTCCCACCTTTGCTCCTGTGCCCCCTTCCCCAGCCACTCGAATGAAGACAGTGGTCTCCACTGCTCCACGCCCTCTCAGCTTTACTTCAGAGGCCACCCGATTTCCTTAGCACGTGCATGGTCTCCATCTCCCACAGGAATGGAAGCTCCAGGCAGGCAGGATTTTGGCCTGATTTGTTCACCGTCACATCTTTGGCCCCTAGAACAGAACCTGGTCCATGAAAGTCACACAAGAGATATTTCTGGAACGTTAAATGAATGGATGGTGTGGTGGTGAAGAGTAAACAGATGGCTCATGTCGAGGGTTTGCAGCGCCATGCCTGGGACGCAGCAGGCACCAAGGAATGGCCCAGTGAGGCCGGCACTCACCTCCCAGGAGCCTGTAGGCCACGCTGACGTTGGGGCAGAGGAACTGCACGGGCAGCAGGCGGAACTGGTGGAAGGTGCCAGGAGGCCTGTTCTCCCGAACGCGGAAGGAGAGGCCTGTCTCGGGGAAGCAGAGCTCCCGGGGTTTGAGGGAGCCACAAGCTGGGAAGGAGGTGTTGATGAAGGAGAAGTACACACGGGCACAGCCTGGCCACTGGCACTCGCCCTCACGCAGGGACGTGGGCGACAGAAAGACCTGGAGGTAGACGGTGAGCAGGGGGAAGCCCCCATCTGCAGAGAGAGAAGAAGTCAGGCCGGTGGGGCATCAGTCACCCCTGCCGGGTGCTGCGGAACGGGACAGAGCGGGCAGGAGTTCCAGGGCTGCTGTAAAGCTCAGTCCTCACCATGGTCCACAGGGCTCCACTGGGCTCTCTGCCCAGGCCTGCCACCTTCCGCTTGCCCCCAAGCACCCCGGACCCAGGGTCTGTCTTTGCCTCAGGGCCCTGTGGCTCTGCTCCCTCTGCCTGGAGGTGCCTTACAGGCCGACCCCTCTTGTCATTCAGGTCTCAGCTCAAATACCCTCCTCAGCGCCCTGAGCCCTGGGTCTAATGCTCCCCCAGGATGCCCCCAGTCACATCACTGCGCCTCTCAGAGGGGTGCCCGGAGCCCCGGCTCTAACACCAGGTCAAGAGCTTCCCCAGGGCTGGCTCCTACCTTGTGTGATGACCAGCAGCCCACCCTCCTCTCACCCTCCCCAGGCGCTTTCATCCTGACGCGTCTGCAGAGACATACCCCATGGCCAGACTTCCCCAGCACCTAGAGGGGGACTTCCAGGAAATTCCATCATGGAGGCACCACAGCGGACTCTCCCTCCAACAGAGTCTGGACCCCGGCGGGGGTTGGGGAGGCTCTTCCTGCGCTCTCTCTCTATCTCAGCCCTACGTTGTGGCTGCTTCTCACACCTGCCCTTCCCGTATTCATTAGAGTTCTCCTTGCTTTTCACTAGCCTGTCCTTCGTTGCTTCAATCCCTGCTGTAGTTACTAATTCTCTACTCAAACTTTCTCTGCTCAGGTTACTGTGTGGTTTCTCCCCTGACTGGATCCGACAAGTGCATGAGGCCACTCTCCAATCACAAACAGAACAGGTGTCCTGTGAAACACAGACCCTCAGCAATTCCACTCTGGCCTCCCCGCCAAGGACTTTAGTGCTTCAAGTTCCTCACGGGGGCTCGAGATGAAGATTGTGGCAACTGTGTGTGTGGAACCAAGACCCATCTCAGATGCTACGTCCTCCAGGAACCCTCTGGGGTGACCTGGTGGGTGGCCCATCATGTGACCCTGGCTTTACTTGGCAGATGGGTGCAGTCATTTTGCCCCTTCTGGGCAGTGCTGTCAACTCTTCATTCACAGGCATGCACAAGGGGGCTCAGGGCTGGTTTGAGGGTCCAGTGAGGCCATGTCTCCGGAGGAGGTGCTCAGAGGTGGGGCAGACTACTTAGGTGTGTGATCACCATTTCATGCCACAAGGCAGAACTCTGCTCCATGCCCCACCTTGTCCCCCAGGACCAGGGTCACACATGGCCTTTGCTCTGGCTCTGACCCCTGCTCTAAGAAGCTGGCTAGGTCTTCCTTCTGCTCCCCTTTCCTCCTTGGCACCAGGTCCAAGTCCCCACAGGCACCAAGGGCAGCTTGTTGCTGATGGGAAGACAGGCTTTCTATGGAAAGTGCTGCTTCTCCAGCAAGTTCCAGATCATTTGCTAAATCAAAACCTTGGGATTTTTCCAGCCCCTCTTAACCCCTCTCACAACCCTAAATAAGTCGTTGTTAACCCAACTGGAAAAGGGATCTGGGTCTAGCATGGAAAAAGTACCCAAATCCTTCACACGGGTTCTCCAAAATCCCAACAGCCTCAGAAGGCCCAGGGTTATCAGTGGCCCCCACACTCATCCTGGCTCCCTCGCCAAGCTGGACACAGAGGCAGGCCGGCCTCATCCCACTGCTTCCACTCTCACACAGCAGGAGTCCTGGGGAAACCACCCTCTGAGCCTCGGTGTGACATGGGCTGTTGGGGGATGAGACAAGGGGAGGTGGGTGGGATCCGGGCTGCTTCCTTACTGCGGACGCTGAGCTGCTCCCAGGAGCTGTGGTCCAGGCTCTGGTTAAGGTAAAGAAGACCCGTGTCCTCCTGGATGCGGATCCAGTCATTCTCGTGCAGCCGCGTACGGTAGGCACCATAGAGGTGTTGTCCCAGGCGGAAGGTGGGCACCTCCTCAGGGACATCACGCAGGGCGTGGACATAGAGCAGGGGTGTGCCGGCCGGCTGGTCCACATACAGCTTCTCCCAGTAAGCATCCCTTGAGAAGTAGAGTCCCAGAGGGGCTGCAGGAAGCAGGGAAGCGCGTGAGGGAGGGAGGGGTGGTGACAGAGCCCAAGGATGCTCCCAGGCAGACACTCCCCAGCGGCTTTATTTCACACTTTGACAAAAGCGTTTTGTAGACGTCCCCCCCTCCCCCAAAAGATCACTAATTTAAAACTGTGACCTTAGTAGGATCTTCTCATCTGTAGTCCTAAGAACATCAACACACAATTATTTGTATAGCTAAATGCTAGCTGAAAATACACTGCTTTAAAATGGAAACATAAAAAGGAGGAAGCGAAGGCATTATACAACCATTGCACAACCAATCTCAATTACCTGTTTGACAAGCACATGAGCACACAGAGCCAGGAGTTCCCCCAGGCTTCTGAACACAGCACCTGGAGCCAGAGTTTTCAAGCTTATAAGATGCTGGCAGACAAGGCAAGCAAGCAATACTTGCCCAAAATGAATAAGGGACTTTAATAAATCTTCATCTGAAGTTAAGCACACTCCTACCATCTGATCCAGAAATTCCACTCCATTTATCCAAGAGAAACGGAAATATATGTCCATCAAATGACTATTCACAAATGGCAGTGTTGTTCATAGCCAAGAACTGGAAACAGCCCAGATGCCCTTCAGGACAGGAATGGACAAGCAAACTGTGGTCTCTCACACTGCGGAATCTTATGCAGCAATGAAAAGGGATGAACCATCCATACCCACAACAACCTGGACAGATCTCATTGACGTCATGCTAAATGGAAGAAGCCAAGCACAAAAGAATACACGTGGCATGATTCTAGACTGATTTTAGGTGACAGAAACCAGACCGGCTACCTGTTGGGGGTCAGGGGAGGCACAGACTGGGAAGGGCAGGAGGGAATGTTCTGGGGAATGTAAAGATTCCATATCCTGATAGGGGTGTGGGTCACATGGGCACATCCATTTGTCAATGATGTGCAGCCAAGATTTGTGCATTTCAGTCTATGTAAATTTTGCCTAAAGAACTGGGCACTGAGGAGCCATGGGTAGAGCTGTAAATGCCAGGAGGAAGGCCGATGCGGACCATGGCTGTGCTGGGCGAGCCCATGCAGGAGCTCATCCTACGACTCTGATGACTTCGTGTATGTTCAGCATTTTTCATAATAAAAAACTTTTAAAAATAGTAAGAATTTCTTAGAAGATGGATAAATAGGCAAAAAATGCTTAAAAACCATCAAAAATTTGCAAATATACTCTATAATGCACAAAAAAAATACCCACACACAAAGCAAACACTACAAATACTGCATTTGTGTGTAATCAATTTCTCTTTTCAATCACCTACATCCCACTTTCCTCACGGCCGTGAGGGTGAGCAGCAGGTCGTCTGCAGACAGCCCTGGGGCCACCTGGGTCCTCAAGGACACACTCAGGTATGGGAAACAATCAAGTGCCAACTGCAGTCAGATGAAGAGAACAGGTAAGACTTTCAGGATCCCAAAGTGGCAAAACAGTAAGAGAACTGGAAGGCTGCTTGCACTGAGGAATGTTTCCCAAGGATGACCTCAAAGGCAGCCAACCTCAAAGGCAGCCAGGCTGGGAACAACAACTTGGAGGGAAGTGTGCCTTTGGTCCTGTCTGCCCCAGTGTGGATGCTGCCCTGCCAGATTGGCCTGGCCACCAAGGAGGGAGGGGAAGGAAGAGAGAGAGAGAAAAGAGAGGGAGGGAAGGAGGGAGGGAGGGAAGAGAAAGAAAGGGAAGGAGGCAGGGAGACAGAGAGAGGAGGAGAGAGAGAGAGGGAGCGAGAGGAGGGAGCAGAGATGCTCTGGTTAAGCCAAAGACCTGGCCCAAAAGGGACACTAACAACACTCCTCATCATCGAGGCTCTTGAGACAAGACAGGAGCACTCCCTGTGGGTGTCTCCCCACCCACAGAGAGGGGAGGGACAGCTGCAGAGGGGTCCCTGATGGAGTTTGGCAGCCACTTCCTACCAGGAATGTGCCAGAGCCCCTACTTGGGAGAGTAACTTTGGGCCTGCCCTCCTTAGCAGGGCCACCCAGCTTCCCTCACAGAAATCAGAGGGGTGCCCAGCCCATGGCATCGCCCCACTGCACCCAGCATGGCACCCAAGCACAGCAGAGTCTGGGAAGGCAGACTCAGAAGGGGGATCAGAGCCAGGCACAGCACTGCAGCCCCATAACACGGGCCTCAATCACAAGCAACAGTCAAGTTTCCTTTTCCTCCAACATTCCATGAAGGTTCTGAGTCAGAGGGTCCAGGGGAGCTCTGGTGGGGGGCTGGGAAAGGGGCCAGGAAGCTGATGCTCACTGTCCCATGGACAGGAAGACTTAGTCTCCCTTCCCTCCACCATGACCCACCCCCATGACCTTCTCAGAGGGGCTGGCCCACTGCAGTCTTGGCTGCCTCTCACAGGTCGGGTCGGGGGTGAGCACAGCCCCGCTGGACGGCTCTGGGAGGCTCTTGCCTCTAAGAGAGCACAAGGCCAAACCCCCAGGGACACGCACTTATCCTCCATCCTGCCCACAGTTCCAGACGAGGAGTTGTTGGGATCATCGCTTTGCAGATACAGACACTGAGGCAGAAAGAATAAAAAGTCATTCTGTTTGCTCAAGGGTACACACACAGACAAGAGAACTGCAACTCGTAAAGCTGCCTTTCCAGAGGCACATCCTTCACCAGCCCACTCAGCTCATGTCACAGCGGGCGAGCCCGCAGCAGCGTGCCCTTCACCCTCAGCTGACTTGGCCTGGGGCCCCGCTGAGGTGGCCCTGCCTGCCGGGAGAGGCTCTGCCCCACCACCAAGACCTGAGGGATCAGGAACACCAGCTAGCAGTGGAAGGCATCCCTGAAGTGTCTCGAAGTTTACCTTTCTGGTCACAAAGAGACTGTAACTCCTAGAGGCCTCAAAGGGTGGTGGCTGGGGGCAGCCCAGGCTTGGTACATCACACCCGTTGGGAGAGGGTTTAGCCAGTACCAGCACTGCTGACCTCCTCCCCACCCTGGCAGAAGGTCGTGCACCAACCACCAGTGATCTGAGGTGCTCCCAGTGGGCCCAACTCCCAGAGCCGCAGGGAACTCTGCTGGGGGCGGGCAGGGTGGGTATGGGCCACAAGACAGCACCCAGACCAGGGAAGCCTGTGGCTCCAGAGCCTGCCAGGCCCCCAGCTCTCCTCAGTGTGCCTGACCCCTTCACAGTGAGGCGTGGTCTGTGCTCTTGCCCTCAGAGCACCAGCCAGTGGATGCTGTGTGACGACCAAGTTTTTGTCATGAGAGGCAACCCAATTTCTGCTGGCTGGTTCTCTCAGGACACACATCCTGGCCCTGGGCAGCTGTATAAGAACTGGCTGCCCTTGGGGCCACCAGCCAGGAGGGCCTTGTGGGGGCAGCTGTGGTGACACTTAGGGGCTTCAGAAGAGCAGATGGGTGTTGTCAGGGGGGAGATGCTCCACCCAGAGAGCCCCACCTGCCAGTAGATAGGAACAGAACCAGAACAAGGCTCCTCATCTCGGGGGGCCTCCTTGAGTGCACACTTTTAGTGGTCCAGGCACTGGGAGGTGGGATGGGCCCGAGCTCCTGAGAGCCCCCACCTCCACGATAGTCCAGTCCCTGCGACACAGAACACATGTGCAGGGGAGAATGGGCCCTGCCAGCGCTCATCTCACGGAGCCCAGCCCTACAGGATCCACGTGGGGCCCAGTCTGCTGCTGCCAAAACGGATTTGTGGCTCCGGCAATGATTATGAGCAGAAACAGATTTAAACGCACTTAAAATGCCTCCCAGGTGGTCCCTGCAGTAGGGCATGGCCGCCTTAATGCTCCTCCTTGTCACAAACACTTTTAGATAGAAAAACACATGGTCCAAGGCTGGGAACTGAGGAGGTGGGTGAAGGACCGGCCTTGGGAGGCAGAAGCCTGGGCAGTCCCAAAGGGCCCTACACTTGGTTTAATGTTATCACTGTCTTGAAATTCTTCATAATTCTAGATCAAGGGGCCCCCATCTTTATTCTGTACTGGGCCCCACAAATGATGTAGCCCATCCCAGTGGGTGAAAGAGGAGAGGCCAGGATGGGCCGTGGGTGTCCAGTTTTATAGGCCTGTGCAGCCTCTACAGCAGGCTGGCCTCCACTGGGCCTCAGTTTCTCCAACTGTGAACAAAAGGAGGGCATGCTAGGAAGAGGAGGAGCAGTCAGTGCAGGTGCAGACAGGCTTCACCTTTGCACAGGTATGTACCGTACGAAGCTCTCACTTCAGATTTACAACTGCTGTGTGCTTCACTACCCCATTTCACAGTTAAGAACACTGAGGCTGGGAGGGGAGAAGCCTTAACGATGTCAAACAGCTGGAGGTTCTATGTCTTGGGGTCTGGTACAATGGCTAACAAAGTGGCAGCGGAAGTCAGGTTAAGGGCAGACACTGAGCCCACCAGGAGGCCCACTGCCCCTCACTGTTGGCACCTTTCTTCTGGGGGGCTCAGACCTGCCTCTGATGAGAGCTGCCCCTGGCACTTTGGCTAGGTCAGCACAGCAGGACTTGTAAAGACTTTCCCACCCCCGCCTTCCACCTCTGAATGCCACAGGGTGACAGAATCCTTCCCCCACACTTAGTGTAACGTTTCTGCCTGGACAGGCTTGGCCAGAGTCATGCCCAGTGGCTCCTCGTGGTTCTGGGTCCTCAGGATGCCCTGGTGCCCTGGTACCACGCCGAGAGGTGAGGAGCCGGCCTTTCCTCACACAGGACGGGCTAGTCCTGCATGGCTCATGGCACACCTGCCAAAGGCCCAAGTCACTGCTAACGTTCAGAGAGACCCCAGGAACCCTCATGCCCCGTGGTGTGTGCGTGCGAGCGCACACACACACAGGCATGCAGGAGATGGAAACAGACACTGAGGCCACCAGCCCAAGACCCCATCTGCTCCACTCTGCCCAATCCCAGCAGGGAAAAGAGGATGAACGTTCAACAGGGGTGAAGTGCTGTCCTGCTCCCAGCAAAGCCTCCTCCAACAGCTCCTTTACAGGTAAACCCACCGTGGTGGCTGTGCCTTCGCCGCTGGACACGATGGTTTCATCCTGGGCAAGCAGCTGCTCGGCCAGGATTTTGCTTCTCCCTTTACCTTCTCATAGCCTGGCAAGGCAGTTTCCCATGCTCCATCCTTGGGTGGGATGTTTAATTTATTCACATTTAGATGCAGATGGAAGCAGGCCTGAGTGCATTGCTGCCTCTCATCATTCAACCCTTCACAAGAGCACATGTGGGCACATGCTCACACACGTGCTCTTACACACACTCTGTCACATGTGCACCTGTTCTCGTGCCCACACAGGACACTTTGAGTACCCTCCTACGAGTGAGCAGGAAGCAGAGCTTCGTCGGGGGAGGACGCTGCAGGTAGACAAGGGCTTTGCTTCTTCTCTGGTTAACACCTTGCTTTCTCTAGCTCCTGCTGCCTGGGCAGGAGTGTGGGGACATTTTGTGTGCTCTGCCCTGGCCACATGCCTAAAACACGCAGCCCATATCAGAGCCCAGTGATCACTTTCCAGAAGCCTCCCAGACACAGACCCCTCTGTATGCCCATCCACAGCCTGGGTTCCCCTGTGCCCTGGAGGGTCACCTCCTGGTGGCCTCTGGACTGTGGGCCAGCCCTAGCCCAGACAACCCAGCTGACTTCTCCATGCACAGTGGGCTGCAACCCAGCTCCTCCAGTGGGCTCTGACCCCAGCCTGGGGAGGGTGCTCCCTCCCTCAGCCCTCAGAGCTCTCATCACAGCTTAGTAACTCTTATGTTAACTTCTCCTGCTGTGTGGGACCTGTCTCCTGATTGCACTCAGACTGATACATATACCTCTCTCTCACACACACATACACGATTACAAACACTCATACACATATTCTCTCACACTGTTACATACTCACTGTCCGTCCCGTCCCCCCCTACCCGACCCCTGTTCTCCTGCTCACTTACTGCAGATGCTCTGAGCCTGGTCCTGGCCCTGGTCCTCAGCTCACCTGAGTTCCTTCAACCTCCTTGCTGCCCTCGGTGGTGGATGTGAGCCATCTGACCACGCCAGTCCAGATGGGGCAGGTACTGCCTGGGTGGGTTCCTTGGTCTCTCACCTCACCACTGGGTCTGTCCTCACAGTGACTCACTGTGGTCACTCTGCCACGGAAATGCAGAGCCCCAAACAACTAAAAATGTCCTAGGCCTGCAACATGAGACCCAGAATTTGGGGCTTGTAAGAAAGAAAACAAGTTGTAAAGTGGTATGATCCAAGAACAGCGTGGGGTTAGCAGGAGCACCCACGTCTACCTGCAGGGCAGGCCCTTCCTGCAGAATCAACTCACCGGGCAGCCCCGGCTCCCACCCTTGACAAGTGCCAGACCATGCAGATGACAGTTTTATTATGGCCCAGCAGAATCTCCTTAACAGACGATTTCCTAATGCCATCATCTTCACTGGGAATGGAAAACAGACCCCACGACTCCTCCGGAGGGTGGCCCCCTCCCCTTGCAGGCCAGCTGTCCCTGTGGGGGGTCCCTCCAGCCCCAATCTGGGGCTCAGGCCTCAGCACTTGGCACCATCACCCTCTCAGGATGTGGCCTGTCCACCCCATGGAGCCTCCTCCCATATCCATTCACGTTTTCTCTTTATTCTAGTTGAATATTTGATAGATAGAAGGAAGACATTTTGCAGAACATTTATGTTGAAAGTAAACACTACAGCAACCACCCATGAACCCTTGGCCAACCTAACAGGACACAGCCACGCTGGCACCCTCCCGTGTCCCCACCTTCCACTCTACCTCCCTCACAGCAAACGTGAACCTGGGTCTTGCGTTTCTTTTCTTTTTTTCTTTAAATGCTTTTATCTCATTCTTGGAAGGTACTTTTGCTGGGTAGAGAATTCTGCAGGAGAGTTATTTCCTCTCAGTCCTTCAAAGACACAATTCTGCTGTCTTTTTGCTTCTGTTACTGGAGCCGAGAACTCTGTTCATTCTAATTGTCATGCCTTGGATTTCCCTTCTCTGTGGCTGCTTTTAGGACCTCCTGGCTGGTGCTCTCCAGTTTCATGTCGATTAGCCAGCTTGCTCACCTCCTGTGCTGGTTTCCTCCCCATCAGCCTATCCTCTAGGTAGGAGGAGCTCCCTGTCCTCACTCCATATTCCCCCCTACCAAATGGCAGCCAGCCCCATGGATTTAATTACCACCTCTGTGTTGCTGACCACAACATTCACCAGTCCTGACCTCGTCCTGAATGCCAGATGCCTATCTCCACCGCCTTGCTCCATCCATCCCATCTCAGTCTAACTTAGAGGACAGCCCAGCCTCCCCACCCCGGCCTGCTCCTCCCATTCTTCCCACCCCAGTCAAGGCCACCCACCTCACTGCTCAGGCCATACATTGCAGACTTACCCTGAGCCCTCCTGTCTTCTACCCCTCACACCAACCCACAGACTGCCCTCTGCTGCCCCCAGCCCTAGCTGCCATTCTCCCTTACCTCCCTCACCTGGAGGACACCATGCTGCTGAACCAATCTCCCTGGGCCCATTCTCGACCCCATAGGCCACCTGCCTCAGAACAGCCAAGGTCAGTCACATCATGTCACCCTCTGCCTGAAGCCCTCCATTAATTGTCCACTGCTTGCAGAATAAAACACTGTTCCTCACCAGGGGTCAGGCCCCATCTGCCCCCCCAACTCACCTCCTCCCCACTCTTCTGGGCACCACCTTCCAGCAACCATCGGCCAACTCCCTATATATGAGCTGAAAGAAGGAACTAATGAGTGAGCCAATGAATGAATCAATGAAGGAACAAACTAATAAATAAACGGTTTCCTGAAAAGGGGTGTGAAATGGCTGGGCACATTGGGAAAATGGTCAGAATCTGGGATAGGAGATGAGCAGCAGGACAGGATAGGGGTGGGGTGAGGAGGGGGGTGAGATCAGACTCAGCTAAGATATTCTGGCTGATCTGCCGGGCGTGGAGACCACAGGTGGATGGTCAGGAGCAGGATGACAAGACTTGTGTGGGGCACGCAGTGCCCTCTAGTGCACTGGCCTTGGTGAGGCTGGTGGCTGGTGCTGAGCACACAGCTGTCAGGCTGAGAACAAAACCACTGACCCCAGCTCAGGAAGTGATTACTGGTGGCTGAGAAACACTGCCCATTGGTACGTGTTAGCCAACATGTGTGCTTGCACACACACACGCATGCACACACGCGTGCATGCACAGGCAGGGCCACCCTGCAGTATGCTTCACACACCCTGCAATTGGTATGCTACCCCAGCTGGAAGCTGCTTCTGCAAGGGATTATAATGTAATTTTGCTTTTAGGAAAAGAGCACAGATCAGAGGAGGCCCTATTGTAAACAACAAATTTGGGGAGGTGTAAAAGGGGATCGGAGTTCCAAGTTTTTTATTAACTGTGGTAAAATATACATTACATTGGGGCTGGCCCCGTGCCCGAGTGGTTAAGTTCACGCGCTCCGCTGCAGGCGGCCCAGTGTTTCGTTAGTTCGAATCCTGGGCGCGGACATGGCACTGCTCATCAGACCACACTGAGGCAGCGTCCCACATGCCACAACTAGAAGAACCCACAACGAAGAATACACAACTATGTACCGGGGGGCTTTGGGGAGAAAAAGGAAAAAATAAAAATCTTTAAAAAAAAAAAATCTTTCTTAAAAAAAAAATATACATTACATTGACCATCTTATTTAAGTGTACAGTTGAGCAGCATCAAATATATTCATATTGTTTTGCAACGATCACCATCATTCATCTCCAAAATTCTCTTCACCTTGCAAAACTGAACTATTCACCACTCCCCATTGCTTCCTCCAGCCCCTGGGAACCACCATTCTGCTTTCTGTCTCTATGATTCTGACCACTCTAGGGACCTCATATGAGGAGTCATACAGTATTTGTTTTTTTTGTCACTGGCTTAATTTCACTTACCATAATGTCCTCAAGAGTCAGCCATGTTGTAGCATGTGTCACAATTTCCTTCCTTATTAAGGCTGAATAATAGTCCATTGTGTGGATATACCACCTTTTATTTATCCATTCATACCTCAATAGACACTTGGGTTGCTTCCACCTTCTGGGTATTGTGAACAGTGCTGCTATCAATGTGGGTGTACAAATATCTCTTTGAGACTGATTTCAATTCTTTTGAACATATACCCAGAAGTGAAATTGCTGGATTATATGGGAGCTCTATTTTTAATTTTTTGAGGAACTTCCACACTGTTTTCCATTGTGGCTGCCCCATTTTACATTCCACCAACAGTGCACCAGGGTTCCAATTTCTCTACATCCTTGTCAACACTTGTGATTTTCTGGGTTTTTTTGATAGTAGCCATCCTAATGGGTATGAAGTGATATCTCATCGTGGTTTTGATTTTCATTTCCCTAATCATGAGTGACGCTGAACATCTTTTCATGTGCTTATTGGCTAGTTGTGTATCTTCTTTGAAGAAATGTCTGTTCAAGTCCTTTGCCCACTTTTGAACTGGGTTTTTTGCTGTTGCTGCTGAATTGTAGGAATTCTTTATATATTCTGGATATTAGCCATTTATCAGATATGTGATTTGAAAATATTTTCTCCCATTTCATAGGTTTCCTTTTCACTGTTGATTGTGTCCAATAATGCACAGAAGTTTTTAATTTCGATATAGTCCAGTTTATCTATTTTTCCTTTTGCTACTTATGCTTTTGTTTTCATTTTTTATTTGTTAAAAATGTGCCCACAGCTCTATCTTTAGCGAGAACAGGGCCAAACAGAACCACAGGTTCTTGGCCTCATCTGGCCTCCCACCAGTGCTGTCCTGGCTGCCTGCCACGGGCCACGGAAATACCTGGGTACTGATGGTTTCTGCCATGGCTCCAGCCTCGACTGCCAGTTACTCACAGGACCACAGTGACCAGGCACAGGAGAGACCTGAATGGCTGGGGAGCTCGCCATTGCATGCGTGACAGCACACAGGTGCCAGGGTCTCAGGGGGCCTCTGTTCCCCACAGGCACCAACACTGCAGATTCTGGCTCTGGGCCTTGTGCTCACTCACCCAGCCTTGCCCAGGGCTCCTGGGTGCATGGGCCTCCCAGGTTGTCTCTCTCAGGTGAGCCCCTGCTCAGCTCAGCCTTTACCCCCAGGCCCTATCCCCAACCTCGCTGACCTTTGCTCTCTTAACTCTCAGAGCACTAATCTGACACTAACAGAAGCAGAGGCTGATGCTCTGACGCCAGGCCCTGTTCTCACCACAGCAACCCATCCACCTCATTGCGCCTGCACCATCACATTCTCCTGGGGGCTACTCCCATTAACCTAATTTTGTGGATGAGGAAGCTGAGATGAGAGGGCTCAGGGACCTGGCCAGCCCTGCTGAGGAGGCAGGAGAGGTAGGGCAGGCTTCTGCTCCGGTGCAAGCCCTGGTTGGAGGGGTTGCTTCCTCAGCCACGCTGCCCGTGAGCACAGAGGAAGGCCCAGCAGGCCGACCACTGTGACTCTGAATAGCTGGGGCTGAGCAGGCGCTCGACACCTCCCCATGTGGGAGGTACGTCCACACAACTGTTACAACCCTGGCACATGGCAGGAGCACCTCAGCCCAGGGCCTCCCAGCCTCACCTCTCAACAACACCCTCCTAGGACCCTGGGGAGCATCCTACAGAAAGAAGGGGTGCCCATTCCCCTGCTGCTCACCTGCCTCTGGAAAAGCGACAGTGAATGCGTCCTCAGTGCTCTGGCAGACCCCAAGCCAGGCAGGAAAGACAAACAGACACACAGGCTGACTGCCTCCTGGCCACTCCCGGTCCTAGGCTCACAGGTCAGCTGGTCCCTTCCCTGCAAGTAATCCCAGCTTTTAGATCTTGTGGTTGGTGACACTGAGATGCCCCCCGCCCCAGCAGGAATATCAGGAAAGCAGACTGGGGGGGGGGGGGCATGTGCACCCTCCCTAGTGTCATCCCTGACCAAGGGATGCAGTGGCAGTGCAGGCTGAGCCTGGTCAGCACCAGGTCAGCAGGGTGGACCTGTGTTGTCACACACTTTCCTGCTGAGCAGATGTGGGCTGCCCTATCTGAAAGGACCCCAATCCTGGGTGAAGTGTCCCTGAAGGAGGCTGGGGTCAGAGGTCGGGGGCTGAGGATGGTGGAGGAGGAGACAAACCCTGAGGGGAGCGAGTATCCCAGGCCTCCGGATGCCCTGCAAGGGCACGGGGACACCTTCCCAATGCATCCTCCCCTTGGAGCAGGTGGCTCCAAGACGGCTGGGGCTGGGGGCTGGGCAGGGCACTGTGGGCACTAAGGACGGCCTGAGGGAGGGAGGCCAGCTCCAGGAGTCCTGTGGGGACTTGGGTCTCAGGAGCCATGCCCACCTGTGTGTGTGGCGTGCACAGGGAGAGTGTGGTATGTGGGGGAAGTGAGTGTGGGTCTGTGGGGCCGGGGGCACATCTGTTACGTGTGGTGCGGTGTGTGGGGTGGTGCCTTGTTGGTTCAGTACAGCCCTGCTGTGTTTATCGGCTGCTCAGGCAGAGTTTAAAAATAATCCTATCTCTCGGGGACTCGGGCAAAACTAAACTGCCCCTTCTGAAAAAATACCTGAACTGAGCGACAGAAGGAGGGCTGGGGTGAGCTGGGAGGGCCCAGGCCTGGATCCTACAGACGGGCAATCAGAGGCCAGAGTGGGAAGGGATGGTCCTAGAGGCCAGCTACAGAGTCCTGGCAGGACACAGGGATGAGAGGAGGGTGGTCTGAGGGGCTCTGGCAGGGTGGGGGGGGGCTTGGCCTTGAAGGCAGAGGAGAGGGAAAGCAGCAACACTGGCTGGTGACAGGAAGTCCAGCTCTGCAAGGCCAAGAGGTCACGAACTTGGAAAACCTGGTAGAAGAGAGGTGGACTTGATCTTCTGTGGACTTGATCTGGGGGCAATGGAGAACACAGTGTTTGGGTAGTGGGGTGGAGGGCACCAGCCTGGGTAAGTGACATAAGTTCTGTGCCTCAGTTTTCTCCTTTGTATCCAAGGATATTAAGACGTCCCACCTCACAGGGTCAGTGGGAGGCTAAAATGACTCAGTGCACATAATGCACTCAGAACAGTGTGCACCCAGTAAAGCTCAGTGAAGGTGGCTACACCACCACAACCATCACCACCATCACCACTACCATAATCACTATCTTCAGGACAACTGTCATCACCATCGTTCCCCGATCCCCGTCACCACCCCTGTCACCACCCCCATCACCAGCACCACCTATACCATCACCACCACAACCATCATCACCACCATCATCACTTTCACCCCACCACCCCCCTCACCACCACCTCCACCACCACCACTTTCACTATCACGATCATCACCACCATCACCACCTTCACCACCATCACTGCCATTACCACTGTCACTTTGCCAGCCATCCTGAGGCTTGCAAACGAAAGCAGTTTTGCCAGGTTTGGCCCACACAAGCCACGGGAGGAAAGCTGTGCTGTAAAGGCCTACAGGGCCAGCATTGGGCCTGTCTTGCTCACTGTTGTATCCCTAGAACCTTGCCTGACGTCTGGCACAGAGCAGGTGTGAAGGGAAGGCCTGGGGCAGGCTCTAGGGATTTGATGCTCCACAGGTGCCTCAGTGTCAGAACCAGCTGCCTCTGCTCATGGGTCCCCGGCTCAGCTCAGCTGTGCTTACTCATAAGCCAATCCCTCCTTTGGGGAAATCTGACAGCTTGTCCCGGTCCTGATGCCCTAAATTTAAGCCTCTGTCTGCAAACCCTTCAAGAAAACTCTGACCTCTGCAAGTGTGCCCAACAGAAGGACAGCTTAGTGCATACACTGTGCACTCAACAAATGCCAGGGCCAGCTACTTCAATGAGGACACTATCACCATCACAGCAGGGCAGCCTCAGTTCTAGTCTTAAATTCCTCCTTCCCCAAATGCTGCCAGCAGCCCTTAGTGGGCAGCCTGTGCCACTGTGGCCACAAGACCGAGTAGCTTTTCTGATCTGGGCTGGGCATACAGCAAGGGCAAGCTGGATGGGCCTAGCACACTGGAAGGAGCGAGTGGCCATCCTGGCACACACTGGGTGCCTGGGCTTCCCAGGATGAGCTCTGGGGCTCTCCATGCTCCCGAAGGTTCTGTCTGGGACAGAGCCCAGGGCTCCTGCCCACCCGTCTGGTCAGGGGCTTCACACACAGCACAGCTCTCAAGGCCCTTCCCATCGTCATCCCTCCAGCCTTAATCCACTGTGTGGTCCTTTGTGGGGGAGGGCACGGGACCCAATGTGGGGTACAGTGTCTCCCCAGACACCCATCTTCTTGGGCCCTGGCCAGGCAGGGTGGCTGGTGGCCAGGAAGAGCAACTGGATGGGGGAGAGACCTGGGGGTCAGCCCTCACCCAGAGGTACCACTGACACACACACACACGCACAAACAGGCACACTCCTCTACCTTCCTTTGTGAAAAGCTCTTCTACACACACCTCGCCTGAGCTCTCTCTGTAGGCCAGAGACATCACTCTCCCCATTCAATGCTGGGAAAGTGAAGCCCAGAATTCACCTCTCGCACTCACTGTGGAACTGCAACCAGAGCCCTGACACCCCTGTGTCATCCATGTGGCCCTCTGCTGAGGGTGAGGAAGGGGTGGGGGCACGGCTGAGGTTTGGGGGAGTGAGGTCAGCAAGTGACATCTGCAGCCCAGAAGCTGGGGAGCCAGCAGCCCACACTCATCCTCTGCCCACAGGCCCCAGCCTCCTGCTCCAGGGGGCCTGGGTCCCAGGCTGCATCCAACATGCACCCGCGGCCACCACCCACACTTCCACACCCACCCCGACCAGCTGCAGTGGCCTTGCTGAGATGACGGACACTCCTGCCCAAATGTGATTTCCCAGCTGCTGCCCAGTTAATCACCAGCCTCGCTGGCAGTTCCTTCCGGCTTCTATGCAAAGGAAACTGCCAATTAGGTTACAATTAATTTCTTACCCGGGGCAAGGCTTGGCTGGAAAAAGACTGGCCACCCAAGTGGCCTGCTGATGACCGTGTACGGGTCACCAGGCCCCCTTGGCTCCAGGGCTCTTGTGTCCCTCAGCCCAGTTGACTGCAGTTGCAGGTGTGCCGGCTCCGGCCTGGGGGTGACGGGCCAGGAGATCATCGGTTTTGACCCTGGTGCCTCTGCCTGGGCAACTGTCCCTCATGTACCCAGCAGAGCACCATGACTCAGACTTAAACACATCTGTCACCCACCCATCTTGAGCTCCTGGAACAGAGATGGTCCTGATCCTTTCTGACCCCCCAGCACCCTTCTGGCCCACGTTCAACATTAACTGGGCACCTTCTACTGTGCATTCTTCATGAGGGGCTCTGTTCTAAGCGCTTCACACACATCACCCATTTAATCAACACAACTGCCAGAGGTATGATTCCTGCCTTACAGGGGGGCAAACCGAGGCAGAGAGAGGCTAAGTACTTTGCCCAAGGCCACACAGACAATGAGCCAGAATGAGGGTCACTCCTGGCCAGTGTGTGTGGCCACTGGGTTCCTCTGCTCGGCAACAGCTGTGCACACATGTCGAGAAGCCAGGGCACTGTGACCCAGGACCCCTAGCCACCTACCCATCTGCTTGCAGACCAGGCCGAAAATGCTGCCATAAATAACCATCCATGGCCTCCCTGAGCTTCCTCTAAAAGGTAGGTGCCCCTAAAAGTTTCCTTGCATAAATTCGCTCTTTAACATTTCAGAGAAATGGAGTGAAGGCCAGGGAGGCATAACCGAGTGGGAGTTTGCTGAGGCAGCTCCCGCCTAACGGGGACAGACGAAGTAATGGCTGCCCTGGGTGGAGGGAGCGACTGCCAGGTGCCCACCCATGCTTGGGGCCTGACACTCCCATCCCCTCTGGACACAGAAGTGAGCCTTGAGGGGTCCTTCCCTTCCCCCTGTTGGGTCCTAGTACCACCAAACACTTGAGGAGGTGGGTCTGGCAAAGTCTGGACAGAGCAGCACTTTTGCACATAGATGGTGACCCATGACTTGTACGTCCTGGGAGGGGGTCAGGGCAGTGCCAGAAGAGCGGCACCCACATGGGGCCACCCACATGGGGTGACCAGGACAAAGGTGTCTCCACAAGCCCACGGCAGCCTGTCAGTCAGAGCTGGGCCTTGCTGGGCCCTGAAGCAGCCTGAGGGGGTCTGGAGGGCCAGCCTGTGGTCTGGCTGCACCTCCTTGTCAAGTTTGAAAGGAAGAGAGGGGGCCAAGTCGGCCCTATTAAAGGGAGCCCCTTTGTCTCAGGTGCTCAAGGACTCCAGTTGAGCCGGTCTGCCCTCCTGTCCCCAGTGTGCACTCCCTCCTGCGTGGGGCACGCTCAGGATGTCACAGTGCTCCTGTTGGGAGCCCCCTGTGGCCTCTCCCTGCAGCCTCGGGCCTGCTGTCCTCTCCTCTCCCCACTCCCACTGCCAGTGAGGGAGGTGCAGCCAGGGTGGACGGTGGGCAGGCCACTACGGTCTCCGAGCAGAAGCCGGGCTCTCCCCAGGGCTGTGGGGGCTCCAAAGAAGGCCTGAGGCTCCGCCCTGCTGGGAAGGTGGAGGGAGGAGAGCTGGGGAAGCCTCCGAGAGAGAAGGTTCTCGCCGAGCATGGATGTGGGGCCAGACAAGTCAGCAAGTCCTGAAGGCCCACTGCAGCCCAGACAGAGGGTGTGGGGACACGTGCCACCTGCATCTGGATGCTGTTATCAAGACCTCAACTTCAAGAGTAAAAACAAACCCAACTCCAGGGCTAGAGTGGACCTGTGGAGAAGGGGTCATGGCAACCAAGTCTTCAGTTGATGCCTCCGCAACATGTGACAACTCATGACTCCCACTGGGCCTCAGTTTCCCCATCTGTAAAATGAGAGAGTTGCACCTGATGCTGAGGCTTCTTTCAGATTAAGTTCTGATTCCCTTATGAGTCAGTGTGACATCTGTGCAAGAGCATTCATGGAATGACCTTCCTGACGAGGGGCCAAGGGGCAGGACAGTGGGCATGATGGGAATTGGGGTGAGTTTTGGCCTGGGTGGCCCCTGGGGCATAAGGAACATTGGGCCAGAAGAGGATTAGGACCACAGATGTCCTCCTTGGCCACTGATGATAAGGTAAGAAGACAGGCGCCTAGATCCAAAGGAGAGATTTCAGCACAACACGAGGAAACAGAAAGACAAGGGCAGAGTCGGGCCCAAGTCCAGGCCCCTCCACAGCCTCGCTGTGAGACGGGTTCAGCACTCGGCCTCTCTCTTCTGTTCCCAGCTGTGAATATGGACAGGGACTCCTCCCTGGAAGCTCTGCTGGGACAGCCCAGGCACAGAGCACCTGCTGACGGAAGCTGGTTCTCCTTTCTCCGGCCCCCAACTCTGGAATCAGATCTACCTGGGCCCACAAAGCCTTCCCACTACCCCTCAGTCAAGGCCTTCCTGCCCCATGTAGGCCCAGGTACCTGTGCAGCTTCTGGGTGCAGGGAGGGGTGGGCCCTGCCTCTGCACATACCACTGTCCCAGGAAAACGGCTTCACGGGACTGGCAGCATGACATCACACAGCTGCAATTATGGTAATCAACTTACACTGGATCTGCCTGGTTATTTTTAGAGTCTGGATTGAGGTTTAGCAAGACAGGGCAGCCCTGGGTTCCCCTGCTGCTGAGTCCTGCCTTGTCAGGTGGGCTAGGTGGGCGGCTGGATCCTGGCACCCCTCCCTCCTCCAGCCTTCATAGGGTGCCCTGGACAACAGCGTCTCACACACACTGCTCTGGGACATTGAAGCTCAATGTGGCTTTAGGGTCCAAGTCTTTGAGAATGTCCGCAGGGTCCCAGTGAGGTCATGGTGACTCAGCCTCCACAGGAAGACATCGGATGAACCCATGGTCTCCTCAAAAGGGATCTGGGGCTTAGACACTGACAGACATGCTGCTGGATGAAACCGCTTCTCAGTAATACTTGGAGGAGATTTGATAAAGCGAAGTAAACCCAACAAAGAAAGACACCCAAATTAAACATGGGCAAAGGACCTGAATAGACACTTCTCGAAAGAAGATACTAATGGCCAACAAGCATACGAAAAGATGTTCAACATCACTAATCACTAGGAAAATGCAAATCAAAACCACAATGAGATATCACTTTGTTCCCACTAGGATGGCTATAATTTTTGTAAAGACCCAGAAAATAACAAAGGTTGGTGAGGATGTGGTAAAATTGTAAACCTCACACACTGTGATGGGAATATAAAATGGTTCAGCTGCTATGGAAAACAATTTGCCAATTCCTCAAAAAATAAAACATAGAATTACCATATGGCCCAGTAATTCCACTCCTAGCAACATACCTAAGAGAACTGAAAACAAGGACTCCCACAGGTATTTGCACATGAATGTTCATGGCAACATTATTCACAATAGCTGAAAGGTGGAAACAACCCAAATGTCTATCAACAGATGAATGGACAAATAAACATGGTCTATATGCACAACGGAATATTACTCATCCTTAAAAAGAAACGAAGTACTGACATATGCTACAATGTAATGCACCTGGAAAACATTATGCTACGTAAAAGATGCCATACACAAGGTCCAAACTGGACAAATTCATAGAGACAGGACGCAGAGTGGTGGTTACCAGGCGGTTACCAGGCGCTGGGATAGGGGAGGAGGCAGCACTGCCTGATGGATATGGGGTTTCCTTTTGTGAACATGAAGATGTTTTGGAACCACACAGAGGTGACACCTATGCAACACTGTGAATGTACTACATGCCACTGAATTGTTCACATTGAAATGGTTGATTCCGTATTACATAAATTTCACCTCAATAAAAAAAAGTAAATTGTAATTATTTACCATGCCATTCTGCCGCACCCCCAGCTGCTAGCTCTGACACAGGGCCCTGCTGTGCCGCCCTGTAGGGGGAGAGCTGGAAGAGCCCGTGAGCAGGGGTGCAAGTCTGGAGAGGAGACTCCCAGAAGCGCGTGCAGGTGCCCCAGTGTGCACCCCCTCACTTGCCTCACTCTCCTCTGCACCCCAGGCCTCCTTTGCAGAGAGAGGGCCAGGTGACGGGATTCCAGCCCATGGAAATGGGCATAGAGCCCTGGGCCCCTCCAGGCCTGGCTGCTCAGAGCTCCATGCACACAGCCAGGCATGGAGTGGCTGACAGGAAGCGCCATGAGCAGGAGACAAATGGACTGCCTTGGGTCACTGAGATGGTGGGGGTTTCTGTTACCAAGTACAGTCTCGCTTCCCCTTATAGATACAGGTGGGTGGGAGGCTGGGAAGCAAAGAAGATTCGAGTGGGCCTCAATAAAGATTTTTCAAGGCTCTATGGAGTCATGTCTGTGGTCCTGCTGGACAAGTGGCCTGCAATGACCACCTACAGGCTACCCACTGACAAGGCTCAACCCCTCCTGGTGGCAAAGCATGTCCCCACAGCGCTATGTGCATGTTGACGCTGCTTCCACAGGTGAGGAGAGGAAGGCGGCTGTGCAGGGACCTGGCCAGAGCTGCGCATGCCTGAGTGGTGGCTGGGACGGAGCCCTGCTCCCCGACTCCACCCTTTCTCCTCCCTAGAAAGGAGAGAACAGAAAGCAGTGGACACCTCACAGGCAATGATGGGTGAGGAGAAAGCCCATGCCCAACCAGGACCAGCCCCCTGGCTCCTCTCTTTCACTGTTTCTCTAAGTCTTGGCCTCTTTCACTGGCAAGACAAGTTGGAGGAAGAAACTCCATGAACTCTCTCCCTTCACTGAGATGCCTACCGTCACTCTGTGCACCCCCAGCTCACCCTCCACACTCACCCACTCTGAGTCCTGGCATATGGAGCACATCCTCCCAGCATTTTCTAGGCCATTCATTCAATTTTAGGAAATTACATTTTTTTCTTTCTCCCTTTCTGGAAGAGTGAGAATCACTAGAATTTTCTGGCAATCATACAGGCACATGGGGGGCACTGGAACCACTGTGATGACCCTGATCTTGCCAGGGGTTTTGTGACTTATTTTAGCAGCAGAACCCTTTCTCCAATCAGAGTGCAGGTCAGGGCTGGTGCTCTGGTGCAGGGCTGGAAGCCTCACCTCCCCTGCCTTCCCCTCCCATGCCATACTGACCCCTCAGGCACTTCTCTGGAGCCCAGGGCCCTGCAGAACCCAGACATCAGCACCCATGTCTCAGAGGAGCGGAGGCTCAAAACTGTGATGAGGTGCAGCTGCCGGCACCTGAATCTGGGAGGGCGGCTGGGTCCCCCAGGACCTAGGCCGGCAGAGGAACAGGCATCTCCCCTGAGCTGGTCCCAGAACTGGACCCTGCCCTGCAGAGCCCCAGCTCTGCCCCCACTGGGCATCGCTGATGTCACAGAGAGGCTGCACCTGCCGGCCCACCAGGTGGGCACACACCTGTCCAGGTGCACAGGTGACCTTTCTGTATAGTGCCCTGGCTGCTATACTTTGTGGAACCACCCACAAGGCTAAAGCAAACAGCGGTGTTTGCTCAGGGCTGGCCACCTGCTCTCCTTGAGGGCCCACGTGGTGCCTGAACTGCTGCCCTCAGGTCCTATTGGCGTCATCTGCCCCACAACCACTTTCCAGGGGGCATCAGCTCCAATGGTGGAGAAGCTAAGGGAACAGTGCCAGCCTGCTGCCACCTCTTGCCCCACCCTTGCCTTGTCCAGGGTCTCTGAGGATAGCTCAGGGATCCACTGGCTTCATAGGCTCCAGCCTCGGGGGCAGAGAGGGTCCCAGAGGCTCCTGCAATTACCTAGCTGTGAGGCCAGAGCTCAATGGAAGCCCAGGCCTCATCTGACCCTAGAGCTCAGGGAAGGCAGACGTTGGGAGGACCAGGGAGGGAGGGAAGACAGGAGGAGGGTCCAGTCCACCGGGGCTCCCAAGTGTCCTGGAGCCTTGATCCCTGGAGGGCCCCATCCTCTAAGGTCCTCAGAGATGAGGTGGAGCCCTGCCTCAGGAGTCAAAGCCTCCCCTAAGTCCCCAAATACCACCAGCCCTGGGCTGCTACTCTGGGTGGGGGGAAGGGAAACCCAGGTGGGCTCTGGGAAAACTGACCCTTCTCACCCCTTCAAGGCTCCCCAGAAGCACTGTCCCCAGGTGCCCAGATGGACACTCTGGGCCTGACCTCTCTGAGTTATACTGACTGCCCAGCCTTCTAGGGGCCGAAGCACCCCAAGCCCATAGAGCATGGAAGAGGGCCCTTGTACACCCAGGGGAGGTAAATGAGAGGGTGGGAGAGAAGGGGAGAGAGACGGCCAGGGAGACAGAAGAGCCCCCACTGCCATCATCCCCCTTCAGCCTACACCCACGGACAAGAGGGCCGTTTCCCTGCCTGGCGGCCCACTGCCCTCTCCCACCCTACCCTCAGCCTGCCTCCTGCCATGCACCTGTACCTGAAGTTACACATACACATTTGACATAAGTGATGGCTTAGCGCTTCCTTTACTGTCTGTCCCTCTCTGCAGAGTGACAGCTCTGAGGTCAAAGGGCCCTCTGTTGTCTCCCCAAGCGCATCCGTAGCCCTGGAGAATCTCCCCAGGCTGCAGGTGGTCCCTCCAGGAGTGTTTGTGGGCTGAAAACTATTATGGTTACTGTTACTATTAAGCCACTCACTCAGAAAAACAATTGTAGAAATAAGGAGGGAGAGGAGGACTACGACATGAGGGGCCTAAGCTGAGTGGCCGTCAAGGTTAGGAGCCTGAGCACAACCCCCACACCAGGAAGTGTCCTTCCCCCGACACCCACAGGAAGGGGGAGGGGGTTCCACGGTGGAAATGTAGCTACTTCCACAGGATGGAAGGAAGAGTTTCTGTGGGGGGAGCACTTCTCCAACTTTGCCTTTTTTCCTGGGTGCCCGGTTTCTGGATCCCTGGGGAGGCAAGCCCTGTCCCGGGTAAGGAGACATAGTCGCACCCATGCCGCCTGAAGCCTCACTCCCACCCCCCCCCAGCACAGTAGCTTCTGTCAGGTGCTGGGTCCCCAGGTAGAGGCTGGGTGCAAGGGCCACTCCAGAGCACACATGCCCCTCTCCTGGGGCCAGCTATGACAGGGCCATGCCTGGTGGTGTCCCCACACCCACAGGGCACCCAGATGTCAGCTAAAGCAGCAGTCTCACCCAGAGAAGCTCCTGTTTTAGGTGTCAGAGCACAGCGCCACACTTCATTCTCATACCTAGGCCAGGCTGTCCCCAGGGTCCCTGGAGCCCCAAGCAGGGGAGTCACCGATGGGTCAGTGGGCTCAGGGCCACCTCTCCCTCCCAGGACCCCTCCTCAGCCCCACTCCTGGTCCCCACCACTGCTGGCCCAAAGAAGTGGCTTGTTGAAAGCCAGAGAACCAGGGGTGGGGAGTCACCAAGTCCTCTCCACAGGCTACAGGAGCCACAGTTTCCTCACCTGTGAAACGAGAAAACAAGGCTAACCCCCCCCCCCCCAGGGGTTCAGAAGGATACAGTGAGCTAGCAGATAAGCAGTGCTTAGCACAGGACCATAGGCTGTGAGCCCCCAGTGGATTGGCTGCTGCTGGCATCAGCCTTACCCAGTTAGGGAGGAGTCCTCTCTTAGGTCGCAGAAGGGCGGAAGGCCTCAGGGGAGGCCGCAGCTTCCAGGCCCTCCCTTCCCCTTGGCACCCCAGGCTCCATTTTAACAGATACCATAATTTTTAATTAGTTTTCTCCTCCCCCAGCTAAAAGGCCATTAGCTCCCCATTAGGTGAATGCATCCCATTTTCTTCACACCACCAAGGAAACAGTGATTTACTTAGCTGTCCCTAAAGCAATTCTGCAGAATAAAGGCAATTTAGCAACGGGCTCAATAAACTTCCCCATTTGCTCTCTGTTTGCAGGCCCCACCCCTAGGAGCCCACCAGCTGGCCCAGCCCCTCTTTCCTGGTTAGGATGCATCCCAGCATGGGATACAGGCAGCTCCCAGAGGCCAGAGGGGCTTAGTGGGCTGGAGTGGAGGAGAAAGAGGGCAGGGCCCAGGCCAGCCTGGGGCAGAAGGACATGTCTTCCACTCGCCCCTGGCCAAAGAGAGGGGAGGAGCCACAAGAGAAAGGAAGAAGTAGGTGGAGCAGCTTTCCTGGCCAGGGGCTGCTCTGGAACCTGCTGGTCCAGGCAGAAGTGGCCTGCCCAGGCCCCAGTGCAGAGGGGTGGGCCCGGCAGCCAGGAGAGGGGGCCTGTCAAGTCGTGGCAAGTTTTCCCTTCTTCAGTACCCGGGAGTGAAAGGCTCAGGGGGTCCACAGGCAGAGAGGGCAGGTCCTTCCTTGTGGCCAGAGGTGCTGAGCAAAACGGGACCCAAGAAGTCAGGCTCGGAAGACGAGAGACGTGAGGCCTGCTGAGAGCTACAGGAGGCCAGCGAGATGGTGCTGGGTGAGGGGTTGGCTTGGGAAATGCAGGGGGAGCCCCAGAAGCTGGGATTCCAATTCCTCATGCAGGCAACAGGGATGGCTGTACTGTGCTGAGCAGCAAAGCTCTTCTACGAGCAATTTTTAGATGGAGGTTCCCTACCTCTGGTTCCAGGATATCCAGGGCAGATGGGTCTGCCATGAGTGTATGAGGTGGTGAGGGGCAGGTGCCCCTGTGTGCCTTAGCAGCAGGGAGAGAGGCTGAGTTCCCTGGGGGAGAGTGGAGTGTGAGGGGCCACGCTGTGGGAGTGTATGTGTCCACAGGCCTCATGATCACATATCCTTGAGAAAGGGCAGGAGTGTATCTTGGTGATGACTGTGTGTGTGAGCAAGCACAGATGCAAGGGCATGTGTGTGTGAGAGCACAGATGTGAGGGTGTGTGTGCAAGTGTGCACGGATACCAGGGTGTGGGGAAGAACAAGTCCTGTCCTGCTCTGGGAGTCTGTGTTTCAACTGGCACCTTTTTCTGAAGGTGTGTGTGGTCACAAACAATGAGAGTGTTGCACATGTTGGTGGGGGGGGGCGGGGCGTGGGGTCTGTTAATGTCCATGGCCTTGCTCTGGGCTTCCCTGGGCCCTCTAGCCCACCCCTGCCAGCCCTGAGGCAGCTGCTTCTCCCTCTGCGCTGTAGTCTAGGCCACTGCCTCTTCATTTGGGTCCCCTCCCTGACCCCGTCCTGCCATCTTCCCTGGCACAGAAGGGAGCTTGCTGTCTTTCCTCAGTGTCTGACCCAGGAAAGGAAAACCTTCATCCTCTGGAGAAGGAGCCCATCCCCCTGGCAACAGGCCCGACCACTGGAGCGCTGCGTCCACAAGAGGGCGCACCGCGGCCGAACTGGCCCAGTTTGGGTGGGTCGGGGGAGTAGCAGCCCAGCTCACTAGTGGCAGTCTGGAGCTGCTCACTGAGAGCACGGCTCGCTAGCTCCAGGGCTGCTGCTCCTGATAAAGGGCACCTGAAGGCCTCTCCAAAGACCCCAGCTGCTCTCCTTGGGTGCTGTGGGGCCACATCTCCACTCTCAGTGCCACCAATCACGATTTCTTTGTCATCCCAAGATAAGGGTGGGTGGGGCGGGTGCTCACTTTCCCTGGATTGGAGAGCCTGTCTTCCGCTGCCCAACACCTTGGGCCAGGGGGGTGGAAAAGCCACCTGCGTTCCTGCCAAGGGCTACCAGGCCAACCCTTGCAACCTGCCCCCCAGTCCAGCCCCCCACAGCCTCACTGGGCACCCTAGTTAAGTGCAAGGTGGTGGAAGGGCAAGGGAAATCCTCTGCAGGCTGCCCAGTGCCACAGGCTTCCGGCTCACACCTGACCACATGCCCACAACTACAAAGTTGCAACCAGGAGTTACAAGAGATCTTCAGAAGACAGTGTTTGTGTTTACTTCTGTCCTTTAGCCTCCTGCCTGTCTTCCCCCTGCAGCACTGTGACCCCAGAGTCCCAATACTGGAAACAGACTCCCTCCCTCCATTTTTCTCCAGGGCAAGGAAAGAGTTTCTCCCTTGCCCTCCCTATGACGGACTGGGGACCCCATTCTGGCTTCACTATCTGCCCTTTGAGTTGGGGATCCAGTCACACAAACGAAGCCTTGGGCAGGTCTGTGAACCCAAAGCCTGCACAGGACCTGGGGCTAGAGGCAGGGGACCCGGGCTCTTGGGTTCCCAAAGGCCACAGGGAGAGAAAGTCCTTTGTAAGCAAGTGGGGGAGGGTAGCCTGGGCGCCATCCCTCTCAGAGGGAAACCTGGTGCATACATAGTACTGCGGGAGGCGATCAGGGTGGGTTTGACGGACCGCGACATGGCCAAGGGGGTCAAAGATTCTACAGGCTTGGGGTTCATCTGTCAGGGTTTGGGGTGAGGGCAGTGACCAGGCTTTGCGAGGCGACATCTAATGCTCCCAGCACCGACGCTGGCGGTGCCCCACCTCGAGCTGGTCAAAAGCTCTTGATAGAAGTTGGCCCAGAGCCATCATACGGTCCCAAAGGCCGCACCTTCAGGTGCCCATTCCGGGCAGCGGCGCGCGACTCTAAGCTGTCGGGTGGGACTAGGACAAGGCGGGCCCTCAACCGGCTGCGCCGGGCCAGTCTGAACGGCCCTCGAGGGCAGGCTCCCCAGAAACCACAGGCTTTTTAGGACTTTTAAAGACTAGGGCGGCAAAAATGTACAGGGAAAAGCAACCTTTTATAAAGAGCAGATGCCCTCCGCACTTGCGGCCGGCCAGGGTATCAGAGCTGGAGGACGAACGCACGGACGTGGAGCGCGAAAAGGAAACCAGGACGGGGCATGTTCTGCAGAAACAGAACTCCCCGCTCAAGTCGCAGGCTTTCTAGGGCTACCTCAGTCGTCCTCTACCTGCGCCGAAACGGCGGCAAGATATGCCCAGTTCGCTCCAAGACGCGGCTGCTGCGTGAGGCGCGACCAGGCTGGGACGAGCAGCTGCGGCTCTGGCCCTCGGCACCGATCCCGGCCGCCCCAGCCCGGCCTGCATCGCGCTCCGGTCCGAGACCCGCCCAGCCCAGACCCGAGGCGCCCTGCCCGCCGCACCACCTCGCTCCCAGCAGAGCCCGGGCGGCCGCCAACTGCGCAGCCCGCTGCCCGCCGCAAACAGAAAGGCGTTTCCGAACGCGTCCACTCCGCTGCTCGGCTCCAACTTCGCCCCGGCTGTTGCGGGCACCGGCGGCCGGCAGGACTTACCTTCGCCGAGCAGCGGCAGCAGCAGCAGCAACCGCAGCCCCGCGGCGCCGGCCGTCGCCTTCGCCATCGCCCGTGCGCGCCGGGGCCGCGGCAAGAGGGACGGTGGCTTGGTCTGGCGGGTCTCGGCGGCTGGGTGCGGCGCTCAGCCTGGCCGCCCCATGCCCGCCCCGGACGCGGCGGACACTGCGGGCGCGGAGCGTCGGGGCGCGGACTCCGGGGCGCTCTCCGCTGCCGTGCGCCTGGCTCTGGTCGCGGGACTGAAGCGCGGCCGGCGCGGACTGCGCCGGAGGAGCGGGCAGGGGCGGGGCGGGGCGGTGAGGGGGACTGGGGGAGGGCCGCGGGGCGGGCCGGGCGGGGCCAGGGTGCGGGCGGGGTGCGGGGTAGAGGCGGGGCTCGGGGTACCGGTCTGGGCGGCGCCGGGTGCGGGTCCGGCGGGGCGCGAGTAGGAGATGCGTGCTGGACTCGGGGTGCGGGCTGGGCGGGGCGCGAGTGGGAGCCAGGTGCGGGACACGGGCTGCGGGCCTGCCACCCGCAGCCCCAAACCGTGCACCCCCGCACGCACAGCCACTCTTTCTCATCCTGTGCACCGGCTCGCGGTCCTTGCGCTTAGCCCTTCCCAGCCGCCCAGAGAAGGCAGGGAAACCACGCCGGGATGCGGAGTCTGGGCCGACTGGCTGGGGGTGAGCCCGAGCGGACATGGAGACTAGGCGGGTGCCCCGCCTCCAGGTTCTTGGCGCGGCGCGGAGCGCATCCTCCGCCATTTCTCAGTGAGGGGAGGCGCGGTGGGAGCGCGGCCTCTCGGGGGACCC
This sequence comes from Equus caballus, assembly GCF_041296265.1. Taxonomy (NCBI): domain Eukaryota; kingdom Metazoa; phylum Chordata; class Mammalia; order Perissodactyla; family Equidae; genus Equus; species Equus caballus. Next base: position 82,753,118 of record NC_091684.1, read on the forward strand.
GAGGCGGGGAAGCGCCCGGCAAGGGAAGGGAAGCCGGAGCACTTTCTGCGCACTCCTGGGCTGAGCCTGGCGCGTGGCTTATGATGTCGGTGGTCGCGCCGGGGAAGAGGGTAGGAGGGCTACTTTGTGATCCCTCTTTTTAGGACTGGTCCAACCAATGGGAGCAGGAAACTGGCGCCAGGCACGCTTTTGAAAGAGACCTGCCGCTCGTGGCCTAATGGTGTGCTTAAAGGGTGGGTACCCTTCCGCCCTTCCAAACAGAACGCTTAGGACGTGGGGCTGATTGGGTAGGAGGTAATAGCAGGGAGGATCTAGAGCCCAAAAGAATTTAATATTTGCCCAAGGCGATGATGCCCATAAACACATCCAATCCTAAGGAGGAGAAGACTCTGGACCTCTAACTTGGACGGTCCTGGGGTTGGCTCGGAGGTGGCTTCTAGGCCTCTGTGGGAAAAGTCTGCTGTTCACCTATCCTCTAGCTGCCTTTTGAGGGTTGGCCTCCACCCAGGTGCAGAGGAGTGGAAGCCCGTGGGGCCTTGGAGTGGGAGGGTCCAGTGTACCCGGGCCTGGGGTGTCCTCTTCCCGCTGTGCACAGAGCCCCGCCCTCTTGCCGGACTGGGCTCAGGGCTGAATAACAGATTTGCACATCGCTCTGCAGATATGAAGTCAAAGTGAAGTCACCCTCGCCGGCAGGAGGAGGAGCTGCCAAGACAGAGCCTCGCTGGGGGCTCTGCCAGCTGAGATGTCCAGAGCCTGCCTGCTGGCCAGAGGCCAGGCGCAGTGCTCCCAGCTCAGGAGAGCCACCCTGTGGCCACCAGACCTTATGTTGCCTGCCACACCCCCCCAGGGCCTGGGGCCCTCGGATTTATGGGGCTGGAGTTGGCCATGGGGTGCTCCCTTGGGTGCAGGTAGGGCCTGCCTCTGGTGCTAATGACTACGAAGTGTGCTGAGTAGGAAGCGAGAGGCTGAGGGACTCCTTTGTTGCAGACAGGTTCCTGTGGCTGCCACCCAGGAGAATTCAGAAAGAAGAGGGGTAGCTTGACCCACTCTTCCAACGAGCCCTACTCCTGTGCCTCCCAGGGACCGCCCTGGCCAGGCCTAGGCTGACACTGGATGGCTGGATGTCTGGCTAGGCTCTGTGTGACCCATCTGAGGCTGTTCTCTGCCTGGGTCTCCTCAGGCCTTTCCACCCTCTCTCTACCACCACCCTTGGGATCTTGGGTGGACACCTGACACCATGGTGGGGGCATTGCCCTCTTCTTAGAAAAAGCTCTGGGGGGGGCGCCTCACATATGTAACTGGGCACACACATGTGTATGCACACATGCATACACCTGTGTTCACACACATGGACATGGGTACATATACCCCCACCACCACCACGGTGCGTGCCCAGGGTCCTGACCAGAGGGGCATCTCGTGGAGGGGAGAGGTAAAGCCCTGGGCTTGCTGGGCTCAGGACTAAGGGAGGGGAGTGACTCAGCCCTGCCTGGGCCTAGGCATTGGCTCAGGATCCAGAACATCAGAGCAGCAGGAAGGAGCTTCCTCACCAGCAGAGAGGAACCGCATGCAGCCTCCCTGAGGTCCCACAGGGGAGGTCAGCTGAGCTGAGGTAGATCCCAGCTGTGCCAGTCTGTGATTCCCCAGGAAGCCCTTGCCCTTTCTTCTCTTTGTCCCAGGGAGACAGAAGTCTGCAGGAGGGTCCTACTTCTTGTCTTGGCTTCCCTTAGTCATCTCTCTCTGAGCCTCAGTTTCCCCAAGTGTAAACATCGCCCTCTCAGAAGGAGAAATGAGGATAAAAAGAGGGAGTACATGTGAGGGTGGAGCTCAGTGCCAGCACATGGTAAGTGTTCAATAAATCGTAGCCACAGGCGCTGAGAGCTCTCTGGGAACTGGGGGAGGGGGTGCATCGCAATGTGGTCAGTTCCCCCCACCCCTGCCCGTGTGCCCACTTGGAGTATTTGCAGGGCAGCTTTTATCCATACGTAGGTTCCTGGGCCCCACCTCTGTAAAAATCTATATATTTTTTAAAAGTTCCCCCAAGAGGTTCTGATATGGGATTCTGCTTTGCAGTGAGTCAGATCTGAGTTTGAATTTTGTCACTTATAGTCATGTGACATTGCACAAGTCATTTTACCTCTCTGAGCCTCGGTTTTGTCATCTGTAAAATGGGGGCCAAAATAGTATCCCCCGGCCCTCAGGCGACTGCGAGGAATGACTAAAAATGTTTGCAAAGCCCCGCCCCCAGCGCAGGATAAGGTGCTCCATGGGCTGCTGGCTCACAAGCGATCCTTGCAGCATTCCTTGCTTCTGAGTGCAAGAGGCCTACCTGGAGCCCCTTGGGTCTGGCCCCAAAGCACAGCACAGGCCAGGGAGGGCAAAGGTCCAGCCAGCACGGACGCAGATTCCAACACGGATCCCAGCTGTGCAGCCTTGCCCAGGTGGGGAAGAGCTGCTGCTGGGGGTAGGAGGCAGGGCAGGAGGCTCTGCGACTGTGGACCCAGGTGGCTGAAGGGACTCAGGGAGAAGGCAACTGTTAGGAGTGGAAGCTTAGTGTAGGGACAGGAAACCTTGGCCCTGGGGTCCTTGTAGGGAGGGGGAAACAAAGCCAGGAGGGCAGCACAGTCCTGGGGGCACTGGAAGGCCAGTGGCCCGGAATTGCTGACTGAGGCCTCTCAGGCCCCTGCCTGGGACCAGATGTGGTCAGAGTGGGTGTAGGAAGAGGTCTCATTGCCCCCTAGAGGCAGCATGATGCAGAGGCTGGGGGCATAGACTTTGAAGCTGACCATGTGCCCTGTTACTTAACTGCTTGATGCCTCAGTTTCCCCTCTGTAATGGGGGTAGTAATAGTACCACTGCACTCTGCTACCCCAGTGGGGTGCTGAGGTGGAGGAGGATCTATTGCTCCCTGCTGGTTTGCCCTCCCCCAGGTGCAGCTACAAGGAAAGCCAATGCCCACCAGCTGGCTCGGGCGCCCACTCTGAGGCTCACCCTAATGTTACACATACTCTCCCCATAACATACTCACAGCACACCGGGCTTGGGCCCACAGGGTGTGGCCCAGGGACACACTTCACCTAACTCTGTGGAGGCCCTGCCTGCCTGCCTCACACCCACAGCTGGCGGCCACCGACAGGGCCTCAGCCTGGCCAGTCAGAGGACCCTCCCTCTGGTCTGACAGGGAGCTGGGCCTGAGCCCAGGACGTTGGAGCACAAGCAACTGGATCCTGCATGTCCTTCAGAGACCCCATGAATATCAGACAAAGCTCACCCCCACCCAGAGGGTCTAATCTTAAATCTCTGCCCCAACTCACCTTTCCAAGCCGCCCCCGCAACAGACTTGTTTTGTCCTCTGAATTTTTCCCTCCTCCAGCTTTCCTTTCCTCTCCTCCCCTTCCTCCCTTCCCTCCCTCCTCCCCTACCTACTTTTCTGGGAGGAATCTCACCTCCATTCCTTTTACCTAGCCTGAGACCCAGGCTAGCTGCATCACTGGGGCTCGATTCTTCATCTGAAACATGGGAATAATAACACAGCTAAACCCAAGTGAAGAGGGACAGGTCATCACAGTCCTGGCTCAGCAGACAATGGGCCTTTTTCTTACTCTTCTTTCAAGATGCTCTCAAGTCCAGGGAGGAGCTGTCTGGGTGTGGGTGGGGGCCAAGTGGTGTGCTGTGAAGGTTGTAGGTGGGCTCTGAGTTGTCTTGGCTGTGTCTCTTGTCTCTGTGATCTCAGCATGTTCCCAGACTCTCAGTGGGAAAGCAGAGTTCCTTCCCCCTGGTGCCCAAGGACAAGACGACAAGCGAGTCCCCATGGCAGTCACTATGAGCTGTCACTGATTCCCATCAGCTGCAGGAGCAGGGCCAAGAGGCCAAAGAGGTCAGTGGACATTGCTGAATTTGCACAGAAAGCCAGTGGCCCCTAAATCCAAGCTGTGTGCTTCCCTCCCCTCTGGCTTCCCACCTGCACAGGTATCAATTCACACCTGTACTACGGTTGGCAGCCAAACTGGGACTGACCTACAGGAGCCAACAGCTGTCTCTTGCTCTTCCACTTGACCTGCAGCCTTCTCAGTGGAAGGAGAGAGAGCCCTGAAACCCCAGAGTCCTCTTTGCCATACAGCACTTATCTGGGTGGGTAATTACACATTCAGGAGTGGTGGGCTGATTAACTCCTGTGCCCACCCAGGCCCCTGAGGGCTTTGCTCACACAAGTCCCCAGCCCAAGGGCACCACTGGCCCGAGGCCAGCTGGAGCCTGGTGGGGCCTCAGACCCAATAGTGCCTGCCTCTCGCATCATCCAGACGCCAAGGAGAAGGCCTGTCCCGGCTCACAAGCCAACCGTGGAGATATCTGGGAGCTTGAATCGGCAAGTCCGCAAATATGGCCTGAATGCTTTTTAGAAAAACCATCTCCCTAGGCAGTTTCATAATCTGCTTTGTAATGCAGATTTAGACAACTTTTTACGAATGCACTTTTTAAAATAGGTCTTAATGGATCCTTTGCAGTAGTTACAGTCCATTGTGTAAATGCAAACAGAAGGCTTTTTGAAAACATGTATTATTGATCAGAAAGGCAGCAGCAATTAGAAGCCAGTGTGTCATATCATTCAATATGCACTTCCTATACAGCCCTGCCTGGACACACTCATAACTTTCTGACAAATTGGCCTGTCGCTAGGAAGCCCTTTCTTTCCCTTTTGCTTCTGGAAGTGAAGAAGGACCTCCCCACCAGTTATTAGCTAAAGGTGAATGAAAGATTAAGCTTACCTTTACCATCACAAAACCTGTTTACGACTTCTCTGGTTTCAAGACTAAAACGGCAAAACCATCAGAGAAGATGGATGATGCTTCTCGCTTTGGTCTATGGCCCACAATGAAAATAAAATAGGTGACAGGGAGTAGTGTGCTGCGGGAGGGCAGACTCACAAAGCCAGGAGGTCTGAGCTGGAGGCTCAGGGAAGCTGCTTTGTGGGAAGGATGCTGAGGCAAAGGAGAGAAGCAACCCCATGAGGGTCCACAGGGAAGGGTGCCACCTGGCCCCAATGTCCCCAACGTTTTCATTTCCCCTCCCCAGTCATAAAAGCTAAAATGATCAGCTGGACATAAAGCTGAGACTTGTTTTTGCTCAAAAACTCATATGTGAGTCTATATTTCACCCAGTTTGCACGTTGCCCATTCGCCCTTCTTCTTGAAGAGTTAATTTATTTAACAAACATTTACTGAGTGCTTACTAGATTCTAGGCAGCAAAAGTGTATCCCAAAGTGACTCCAGATGGGAAGGGGTGTGGGCCAGGGTGTCTGTCAGGGGTTGGTGCCCTGGGGAGCAGACTTTGGGTAAAGAAGATGGAGCTGTGGGGACAGCGCTGCCCACGCTGGAGATGCTGGGAGGCAGGAAGGTGGCAGGACGGGCCTCGGAGTTCCCCACACTGCCCCAGCAGGGTGGAGGGGCCAGGGGGCAGTTGTTCTTCTCCCCAGAAGGGTGTCACCCCTGCCCCTCTGGAAGCTGCGGCTCTGGTCTCTGAGAAGGTTACAGCCTGCAGGATCTGCAGAGCAAATACTCTGGCCTGGATGGTCTGTTGGAGCCAAAAAAACCTGCTGTGTTGTTGGAATGCTGACAAATAGGAAGTCCATTGACTTAATGCCCCATAATGGCTTCCAAAGGCTCCTTGCCCAGGATGGCGTGGGCTGCAGTTCCAGGCACAGCGTGCATCTTGCAGATCCGTCTGAGGCCTGCGGGTGCTGAGGTGGTGTGCTGTGAGATGGAGGGGTCGGGTAGAGGGGCCCGCAAGCTGCCTCTGGGAAGGGGCAGAGCATGGAGGTATAGCTGGGGTGGCCTGTGTTTGCTGACAGGCCCAGGAGCACAGCACTTGCTCTGCCACTCCAGCCATGCCCCTGTAGACCTCGCCCAGCTATTTCAGAAGCCCTGGGGGGCTGGTCTCAGGTAGATGACAGGTGCCCTCATTGCTTCCTCTCCAGCACCCCCTGAGGTTGCTACCTGAGCCTAGGACCACCCAGGCCCCACCTTGCTGCAGACCCCTCTCCCAGGCCAGATGGGTCCCCATCCCAGCTTGTTGAGAAGTTGGCTGGCCTGGCCTTCATCCACTAGAACAGTGATATGCAATGAAACGTTCTGCAATGATGGAAACATTCTACTCTGTGCTGTCCAATAGGATGGCCACTAGCCAAGTGTGGCTAGTGAGCACTTGAAATGTAGCTAGTGTGACCAAGGAACTGAATTTTTCATCTTATTGAATTTATAATGATGTAAAATTAGATAGGCACATGTGAAATTAGATAGTATACGTATTGGGCAGTGGAGCTCTAAGAAACAGCTTCCCAGCCTCTCCCTGGGGTTCCTGGGGGTGGGGCAGGCTCTCGGCACAAACCTCCCCACTGGAGTGAGAGCAGAGAAACCAGAGCCTGCTGACTCACCCGGCCCTGTGGGCGCCTGTGTGGCCCCAATGGGCTTTCTGATCCAGCAGCTTTTGCTCTGTTTCGTGGTAGTCTGAAGATGCCATAGCCTCAAGGAGAAGGGTGGCATTGGTGAGGTACAGTCTGGGCACCTCCCTTTGCCCTGGGCAATCTTCTGGTCCCCTCCAGGCCCAGCCCCAGCCTAACCACGCCTCCTGAAATCCCTGCCCGCTGCAGGCAGAGCAAGTGCAGCTCAGCGCTGCTAGGCCCTGCTCTCAGGGGCCTCTTTGTAAAGGGGCTGATGAGCTCGTGCATATTAAGATGCAGTGATGAAGGGCTCTCAGGGGACTCTGTGCGGCAGCCCGAGACCCAAGGGCCCTCTCGCTAAGGCTGGGAGCTCAGCACCTGGCCCCTCTCCATAGTCGTCGTCTCTCTGCTTCCAAGCGCCCCCACCAATGGCCCCAGGCTCCCCACACGCTCTCTGGCCACTGACCTCCACTGAGTGTTCCTTCTGCCTAGAAAGCTCTTCCTGCCTCTTCCTAGCCTTTTCTGTTGTTCAACTCCTATTTATCACTCAGAAGTCTCAACTCCAAGGTACCCCTTTTCCCAACCCAGGCTCAAATGCTCCTTGTGGACACTCTGAAGAGGGCCCAGTGTGCCTCCTGGTCCAACTGTGCTGGATTCATCTCTGAGCCCTTTGTGTGGGGGCCATGATGATTCAGAGTGCTGGTCAAATGTCCTGCTGTGAGAAACGGCCTCCAGCCAGAGAGGAGCATGGGCAAAGGCACCGGTGGGGGTGGGGCAGTGCATGCAGGGCCACCTGCTGTTATGGCACCAGTCCTGCTACCCACCCTGGGCACACTCACACCCCCTGGGGCCCCTGCTTCCTTGGGCTGCCTCCCTCAGTGTGAATCAAAGCGATCTATAAAAATCCGTGGAAGAAGCGAGATGACCAGGAGCCTGAGCCGGAAAACAACTCACAGGGAGAGAACAAGGCTCCCAAATAAATCATTCGGGGCCTGACATTTGGAGCATTTGAGTTTGAGACCAAACACAGATGCCCTTTAGATAAATACATTTTTGAGAAGTGTTTCACAGGAGAAGTTTATGACTTTAATAGGTTTTTAGTGTCAGACGAGCATCAGGAAGTGTTTTGTTGAGGGACATTCTCTTAAAAGCTCAGAATCCTTCTCCCTCTGGCCCTTTAAACATAAGGATATAAGAATCCTCAACAAGGGGAACTTAGAGAAGTTCTTTCTCTAGATTCCCTGGGGATTTGCCCTGTGCTGGGATTGCTCAACTGAGGAATGTTCTGTAAGGTTCTGAAGACCTCATGCTTCAGGCCAGTGGGGGTGGGGATGACAGGGGTTTCTTGGGAAGCTGATTTAGAAACTTAGAAGTGTCCTCTTTGCTGAGAGCTGCTCCCCCTCCCCTCCCCAGCCCCCCTGGGGAGCATCCTGGATAACTGGTGCTCAGGGATGAGAAGGGCTCTGGGTGGAGGATGTGGGTCCCCCTGAGGCCTCCAGGGGTTGGCAATTTTCTGTGGATTGGAAACTTTACAAAGTTCCACACGCTGAAGCCCAGGAGCCTGAAGGAGCTGAGCTCACCCGGGCCCTACGCCAGACAGAGGAGACACAAGAAGGTCAGATGCAATCATGTCTGGAAGCTTCTCCCTTCCGGCTTAGAGACAGGCCCCCACCTGCCCATCCTGGGCTCTACCTCAGGGCCTCCAGGGAGCCCTGGGTCCTGCAGCTACCCTCTGCCCAGCTCGGACCTGGACACCAAGAGGCCACATGTGGGGTTGGTTCCACTACCCCTGGGTGTACTGCTCTGCTCTTAGCCCCTGCCCTGTCCCCCAGGACTGGGGCTGCACTGTGAGGGGGTGGGTGACCTCTTCAAATTGCAACCCAACCTCGAATGAGGCCACCACCAAAGAGTACACCTCAGATCACCAGTGCTGTGTCTCTGGGCCACATGGGAGAGGTGGTCACCTGGCCAAGCTGGGCTGACTTCAGGCTTGTCTTCCCAGCATAGTGGGTGTAGGTGGGCTGAGGGCACACAGAGCCCAGGCAGGAGGAAGAGAACCCACCACAGCTCGCAGAAAACACAGAAATGGAATTGAGAGGAAGCCTATGTGGGCTTCCAGGTGGTGTGGGCCCCAAGGGCACAGATGAGCCGCCTCCTAGCACAGCTGTGCGATGAGCGCTGAGGGTGGTAGGGAACGGCAGGAAAAGGACGCTGGTGTCTGTGCTGTTCTCCAGACAGGACCCCTCCCAAGGGCAGCAGAAATGTTCTAATCAATCAACACACCAAGACGCCATGTTGATTGCAGGGAGGGGCCTCGTGGTTTGTTCTGGTGACTTCTGTGGACACCCGGAGCCACGTTTTCAACAGTTCCAGCTGTTCTAACAGAGAAACTCAGCCTTGGTTTTTCTGTTTCTGTGTATTTTCTGCCCTCCCATCCTGCCTCTCCATCTCCCACCCCCTAGCCTGGCCCTTAGGGGCCTGTCTCAGACCTTCACCTTACCCTAGCCCCATCTCGTGAAGATCTCTGCATCTTCCTGGATGGGAGGGTGTGTAAAGGGGATCAGGTGTGGTCAATGTTCCCGGTCGTTTGTCCTGGGCTGTCTCTTGAGGTGGACTAATAAGGAGGTGGATGCTGAGAGGCCAGGATGGAGCAGAGACCTGGGTTCCCCCCCTCCCCGGGCCCTTAACTCACCTCCTCAGCCCCTGGGACTTGCCACACTCTCTTCAGGAGTCCAGGAGTCCACCTGATGGATAGATGAGAACAATTTGGACAAAGCACCCACAATCTTCTAAAGCTTCATTCCTGCCTCATAATTTATTTCCTTGTAACATCTAGACACATGGATGTGGCTGATTTCTTAGTACCATTCCCATCAACCTCTTTTGTTGTTTCACAATGGTGTCTTGGATTCAGCTGCCCACAAATTGAAAGCAACCCATAAACTACGTATCACCTTTGGGGGCTCTGGTGACCTTGCCTCTGTGTAGGGCAGGAGGGAATGACCTCTGTTTTATTTCCGAGGCTGATACCCAGGTTGTGGGGTGGGGGTGGGGGGAGACTGTTGACTGGTTATCCATTTGCATCTGTAGTTTATCAGCATTCTCCAAATCCTAAAGATTTGGGGTTTAATTATGCATGTCTAACTCCTGGAAGAAAGGCTGAGTGAGGTTGCTCTGGGAGGCAAAACTTTGGGGCCTGAATCATCTCTCCTAGAAAAAGAGGCAGGCCCTGGGCAGGTGTGAGTGATAACAGCTTATGACTACCTAGAACCTACCTGTGGGTGGCCCTGGATGCCACAAGCCTCTAACTCATTCAGGATCACAGCACCTGCCCAGGTGGTAGCAGCGTCCCATTTTGCAGGTGAAGTCACTGTGGTGCGAGCCCAGGTTTTCTTTCTCTGGAGCCCTCATTGCACACTGCTCCTGGTTCTCATTCTAGGGGAGGGCTAGTCAAACACAAGGTGGGCCCACCCCCTAGATTCTTACTCCAGGTGTGGAGTGGAGCGAGAGACCGTGCTCGGCACCAGTTCCCTGGGGGTGCACTGTGGGATCCACTGCTCCAGAGCACAGCGGGATGGGAGAGAGGCGGGTGAGAGTCACAGGGTGGAAGGTGCCCACTCACTTCACCCGCTGGCCAGCACGCCTTGTCTCCCAGAGCCTCTCCTTCTCCTCGTTCCCAGCCTCCATTTGGCCCTGACTTACCCCACAGTCCTGGTTTGGTTGGGAGACCACTCAGATATGCCTTCCGTGCTCCTCCACGGGCCCCTCCTGCATTTGCAGACAGCTCTGTCTCCTCCTAACACCCATTTCTTCAGCTAGGCCCCTCGTGAGAGGCTCAGACCCCTTGGAGTCCACTCGGGGGATCGAGCACCCTCACTGTACAGGCAAACAGGATGGGCATTTCGTGGTCCAGCTGAGATCAACCCGTGATCTGTGACCTGACCTTCATATTGTACTGAGCTTCAGGGAATCCATAGCAAACACTCTGTCTACAGAGCAAATGGCTACTGCCATCATCCTGATGACCATTTGCTCAGCTCTAGGGGTCCTGGTCTCTGACAAGCCACAGTCACTTGATAAATGCTGATTCAGGACCTATATGTGTGTGTAAGGCCAGCAGGGGCCTGGAAAGCCAAGGGAAAAGGGGAGAACAGGGGAAGCCCAGGGGACCCTCTACCCTTAGTTGGTTCCCCTGGGCCCCTCCAGACAGCACACACAGGTGGCAGTGGTGGCAGTGGGGGTATTGACTCTGGCTGGCCTGTGTATTGTTATTTCCAAAGACTGAGGCTTTGGAGCAAAAGAATTTTCATTCTTTAATGAAAACCTTGCAGCCAGAGGAAGCCCCCCATGAAATGACTGATACTCCACGAGATATGCACTGCTCAGAAATGTCTCCTAGTCAATGAAGAAGAGATCACAGTCAGTGGAATAAAAATTAATTTGGCCACTATAGGAATTAATATAAAAACATCAGATGCAGGACTTATAAGGGATGCCACCTCCAGCTAACCCTCCCTGGGTTAAATACCTGGGGGACGATGATTTATATTCTGGGCTGCAGGGCTCTGCTGGCATAATCGATAGGGATGAGAAATGGGGCAGCCCGGCTGTGCCTGCCCACGGTGCTGGGGAGGGGGCCCAAGGGGAGCACACAGCTGCTCTGGAGGCTGCTGGGAGCAGGAGGCGCCTCTGAGCCCACCCACCCTCCTTTCTTCCCCTTTCTCTCCCTCTCTGGTGAGCTCCAGGCCAGTGGCTGACAGGTTTCCAGAGGCCTGGGCCATGACACCCTCTCACTAGGCCTCACCCACTGCCCCCACCGCTCCAGGGGCTTCAGAAGGCGGCCAGGAGAGAAGAGGACAGGGTGGACTGGGCCAGGCCTTACCTGAGATGTGAGACCCCCACGCCCACTCCAGGAGCTGGGCTCATGTGACCCTCCTGACAGTAATCAATCACATACTCATCTTCACCCTGTGAGAATTACTGGTCCACGCTCTGGGTTTAGGTGGAACTTGCCTAAGCAGCTATTCATTCCCACCATCCCTCACCTAGACCTGCTGATAGATCCTTCAAGAGGATGTAAGTCCAAGCCCTTGCTGGCCAGTCCCTAGGGGCCATCTCTGCACATCCCTGCAAGGAACTTCAAGCTGAGGCCCGTGTACGGAGGCAGATGGCCCTCCACACTGCTGCGAGTCTGGCCTTCCTGCTGTGCCAGGTGAGCCATGAGGTACCCTCACTCCTCTGTGATGAGGGCCCTGCTTGATCAATTCTGCTCCGTGTGCACACACTGCACCTGGGCGAGGGTGGACAGTGGGGTGAGCAAGGTGGTGTCAAGACCAGCCAGGCTCCAGCTTCCTGTGGAAGTGTCTGCCCCCAGCTGGCTCGCTGCTTTCCTCCCTTCTCGGACCTGCCCTTGGTGGGCAGAGGAATACATCATCATCTGTCCCTTGATACGGAGGCCCTGGAGGAGACCAATATGAGGAGGACAGAGTGTTTATCCTCCAGCCCTTCCCTGCCAAGCCCCCACCTCCCCTTGGGGGTCCCTCTCCCTCAGCCACGCTCTCTGCTGGGTCTGCATTCCGGCAGCCGTCGGATGATAGCAGCTCCCTGCTGTGCCAGCCTCTCACCGTGTCCTACTCAGCCCTCTGCTCTTCCATTCAACATAGTCATTGCCCCATTGGATATGCCCTCTGCCTCCGCTGGACTCTGCCCATACAGCCCCCACGAGCTGCTCTCCCAGGCTACTCAGGGCAGGGCACACAAAGGAGGCATCAGTAGGCCCCCTGGGAAGGGCCAAGTTCTCGCGTCATCAGGAACAGGGAACCAACCCTCCCCCAGAGCTTCCTCACTACTGACCCTGCAGGATTTTTCCTTGGGGGCTGTATGGGCAGAGTCCAGCGGAGGCAGAGGGCATATCCGATGGGGCAATGACCATGTTGAATGGAAGAGCAGAGGGCTGGGTAGGACATGGTGAGAGGCTGGCACAGCAGGGAGCTGCTATCATCCGATGGCTGCCGGAATGCAGACCCAGTAGAGAGCGTGGCTGAGGGAGAGGGACCCCCAAGGGGAGGTGGGGGCTTGGCAGGGAAGGGCTGGAGGATAAACACTCTGTCCTCCTCATATTGGTCTCCTCCAGGGCCTCCGTATCAAGGGACAGATGATGATGTATTCCTCTGCCCGCCAAGGGCAGGTTCGACAAGCCTCCATGCCTTACTCGGCCTAAAGCCAGGCATAAGTGACCCTGAGCAAGCTCAGGGATAGAAAGGCCCTGAAGGACCACCAAACACAAGCCCCATCGTACAGATGGAGACACTGAGCGCCTAGGGAGCCTGGTCAAGGCTACAGAGGAAAGCAGGCCTCCTGGCCCTAGGGCAGTGCCTTCTGCCCTCTGCCTGCTGGACCTGGCTGCAGGGTTGCCCGTGGTGCTGGTCTGGGCTACCATAGAGTCATACTGCATCTTACTAAGGAGATAAACATAAACCCGAATATTATTGTTTGCACTGTTATGGGTTGAATTGGGTCCCCCCAAATCTGTATGTTGGAGTCCTAACTCCCAGTACCTCAGAATGTGACCTTATTTGGAGATAGGATCTTTACAGATGTAATCCAGTTAAAATGAGGTCATTAGGGTGGACCCTAATCCTATATGACTGGCATCCTTATAAAAAGGGAAATTTGACACAGAGACGTGCTGAGGAACATGATGTGAAGAGACAGAAGTCGAGGAGAGAGGCCTGGAACAGAACCTTCCCTCACGGCCCTCAGAAGGAAACAACCCCGGTGCTGGACCTCCAGCTTCCAGAACTATGAGAGTGAATTTGTGTTGTTTAAGCCACACAGTCTGTGGTGCTTTGTTGTGGCAGCCCCAGGAAACTAACATACACCATAAGGAGGTTCACGCTAATGGACTTAGAGCACTATTAGCACTAAAAATATTCTTTGGGGGGTTGGTGTTTCAGATATTTTTTGTGCTTTTGACTTTTTCATTTGTTTTTATGGACCCACAAATCAGAATGTCTTTATCAACAATCAGAGGTTTAGAAGAAGATGCTGATGGGGAGGCAGCCTGGTGCATTATGGGGCGGTGGCCCTGACAGGAGGCTAGTTCCGCGGATGCAGGGGTGGAGGTCAGAGAGTTGCAGGACGTGTGGGCTGTTGGTGGCACAGCGTGGATAAGGGAACTGTAGTCCACATCTCCCACTGTCTTGGTGATGTTTTCTGTCACACATGGCAGTGCCATTGATCAGGAAGCCCATGATCATCCAACTAGGGCACCTCCATCCAGCGAGAGAGATGGCGGCAGTGGGCTTCTGAGTGCTTGCTTGTCCTTTCACATAGTAACAGGTCAGCGTTACTTTAATAATTAAAAAGAGGGCATTACAGGTGTAGGCGCAATCATACGATATGTATTTTAAATAAAATCATAGACACTCGTTTGCTGAAACTTACTTCAGAGAATTTCCACATTGACCCACCCTGCCCAGTGCCAGCTTTTGCTCTCACAGCAGTCCCCCCGTGCTGCTTTTCAGTGGAGGCTTAAAAAAAGCAATTTCTCTACAGGCCAGAACTCAGCTTGCTGCAAGTTTACAGGGAGGATTCAGAGACCTCACAACCTTTGGGAAAATGACCAGATATCTAATTCTGAAGGCTAATACAGAATTAGATAAACAGAAAACCCCAGGCAGAGATTCCAGGCATGGGCTCTTCCTGTCCCGTGCATGGCAGACCCTGTTGAATGTGGCTCTCAGCCCTTCCCACGGACCCAGGTGAGCTGCTATCCACCAGTGGAGTTCCCTCAGGACAGGGAGCCCTGTCCCCACCAGGGTCCTCAGTCAGTCATCCTCAGAGCAAGTACTGCATCCCGGGGACAGGACATTCCAGGGGAGGCCGAGGGATAACCTAGGACGCTGTTCTCATCGTCTATTGCTGAATAGCAACTATTCCCAAACTGAGGATCTGAAAACAACACTGTCATTTCCTTTGCTCATGAGCCTGCAATCCGGACAGCACTCAGCTGGGGTGGCTTGTCTCTGCTCCACTCCACTTAGCTTAGGGTGGCTTGCAGGCTGGGCTGGAATCGCCCGAGGGCTCCCTCATGTGGCTGGGGCTGCTGTTGGCTGTCAGTCCAGAACTTTGACCTCCGCTGGCACTGTCTGCCGGGACACAGACACCCTGCCCTGTAGGATAGGGGCTTCCTTACAAGATGGTGGTCAAAGTCGTGTCACCTTCTTTGACCTAGCCTCAGAAGTCACCCTGTATCCCTCTGCTACGTTCTATTCATCATGGTGGTCACAGACACCTGCCCAATTTCAAGGAGGGGGGAAATAGAATCTATCTCTTAATGGAGGCTGGCAAGATTCTAGAAGAGCATGGAGGCAGAAATATTGCTGTGGTCATTTTTGGAAATGCAATCTGCCACACCATGGACCAGAGGTCACACCAGGGAGTCTGGGTCAAGGGGGCAGGTCCCAAATATGATTCACCACCAGGAGTTAGGGACACAGTCCAAGAATGCCTCCCCACTGCTGCTGAAGTGAGGCTGAGTCAAGACTCCATGGGGTGTGCCTGCGTTCCCTTCTCACCTGGTGGGCCCACTGGCACAAAGGGAGACCAGCCGTGATCCTCTCTCAAGGCTCCTCAGCTCTGACCTCTGATGCCAGGCTCTCCAATCTATGAAATGAAGCATCAGTGGAATCTCCTTCAAGAAATGACTCACTCAAAGAGAGGATTTGTCCTGCCTTGGGCATTTTGTAAATCTTGTTGCTCCACTTGGCAAGCTGTGGTTCTATTAGTAACAGCACGGCCAGCTTGAGGTGATGTTGCCAGGGCAGACGCTCTGATCAAGGGCATGTGGAGAGGGATATGTGACCTGTGATCAGGCTGTCTTCTCCCTAGGACGAGCCCCTGGAGCCCACCTGCCTCAGAAGGGACTCGGTGATCAGCCCCTCCCAGCCAACACATTTGATTGGGGTCGGCTGGGGCCTGCGCACTCATCCAGCTTGCACTTCTATCCCTGTGACACGTGTGCGAGGATGGATCTCTCTGAGCTGGGCTCTCCTGGGCCCCAACACGAGGGAGGAGCTGGCAGGGGTGCAGGACAGTTGTTCACCACTCGAAGACCCAGGCTGCACCCTGCTCCTCCACTGTCTGGCATGGGACAATGTTCATGGGCCCACTTGAGGCCGCCTTCCACACCTGTCACCCAGGTGATGCCCACCTTGAGGCAATTGGCACAGGCCCAGGAGTGCTGGGTGCCAGGGGCACAGGGACGCCTCTTCTCCATTTCTTGCTCTCCCCATGAGGGCTAGCACAGTGCTGGGCACACGCAGCCTCCTTTGTCAGGCCTCTTTGGCCTCCTGGTCATTCTCAGAGTGTGGACTGACCTGTGGCCACAAATTAGGGCCGGCCAGGACTTGGGGAGGACCTGGCACCTCAGGGTCTATGGGATGGGGTGGAGCAGGCTATGGCCACAGTGCTAGTGTGGACACTGTGAAGACCCAAAGGGGACGGAGAGGGTAGGGGCTGCTTTCCTATGTCTGGTTGGAGTTCCCTCCGAATGTCTGGATTCTGGATCAGAACCACTGGAGTCGAGACTTGGAAGGGACTTCAGCAATCTTCCAAGTCTATAAAAGAAAAGAGAGGACTCAATCGCTCACTCACCTGATAAGCACCTTCTGAACCCACTGTGTGTGGAGTTTTTCAGAATGTGGGGCTCCTGGACTCCTTGGAGCATCTCCCACCCCTGATCTGGCCCCCACATTCTCCTCCCATGTCAGCCTGTCACGAATCCCTGTGTCCCCTCACAGAGGATCTGCCCATTTACTGAGCCCTTCCTCAGCTGCACCTCATGGGCACCCGGCTTCTGGAACTCAGTGGCAAACCTCATGTCCTCAGCTGAAAAATGGGTTAAAAGTGGTGCCCACCTCAGGCGGATGGTGCAGCAAACCTGCAGAGCATCTGTCTCTGTCCTCTCCAAACACACCACACCCCAGATTGTATGTGCTCCTACTCACCGGGCAGAACCTGAACTCTGGATGGCCCAGCTGTCTGCCTCCCCCTGGCCTGCACCAGGCTGGAGGAGAAGCAGCAGGCTGCCTATTCTCAGGACACGCCTAGTCTCAGCCAGCCCTGGTCCCTCACTCCCCAGTGGTGACTGTGCCATCCCAGCTCCTTCTTCTCCTCCCTGTACCTCCTTTATGAAGGAACCGCTTGGCCTTTCCTGCTGATTATCCGTCCACTGGCGTCTGCACCCTGTACTCAGCCAAGGCTCCTAAAACCGTCACGTCCACCTTGCACATCCTCTCACTGCAGCTTGAGACGCCCCCCTTGTGCCTGCTGGATTGTTCCCTTCAGAATACAAACACACTGTAATGCTCATCTTAAAACCCAGACTCCAAGATCTCATGCCTCCCTCTTATTTCTCGGCTCCCTTGACATAAAAATGCCTTGACAACATTATGTCTAACTGCCTCCTCCCCTGGTCCCTGTGCCCCCTGAGGATCCCCACAGCTCTCCTGACTTCAGCCCCATCTAAGCCCGAAGGCCTCCACTCCTTGGGCCCGCGGTGACCCTTTGCCGTTGGCACTCACGTCTACAGCGCGTGGCAGCAAATATCTACCTACCTGTTCCCGGAGCCTCCCCTCACTGGGCTTCCTGCAAAACACCCCCAGCTCTCCTCTTCCTCATCTGTGTGCCTCCTCATCTCCATTTCTAAACATGGAAGTGTCCCCAGAGGATCCCCATCCTGGGCCCTCCACTTACCCCACACTCACCACTCAGCGACCTCCGCCTGCCCCAGCTGCTCTCTCAGCCTCTCCTCCCACCTGGAGTCCACTTATGGAGCTGCCTGCCCTCCATGGCCTCTCCACACAGCCCACCAGCAGGCATCTCAAGTTTAATGCATCGGAAACAAACTCTTGATTTCCATTCTTCCTTCCCCTAAAATCTTGCTTGTCTCAGTTTTTCCCAACTTAGTAAAAGGCACCATGGCCACCCAGTTTCTCAGGACAAAAACCAGAGAGTTCCCCACGACCCCTTTCTTTCTTTCACACCCTAGGTCTGGTCCCACAGCATGTTCTGCTGGTTCTCTCTTCAGAATATATTCAGAATCTCACCCACCCCCTTGGCCATGGCCACCTTGGTCCAAGCTGCCGTCCTTTCTAGGCCATTGCAGTGGCTGCTTTTGGGGCTCCTGCCTTTGCACTCACCGGCTTCTACTCTGTTCTCCCTGCAGCCCCAGAGTGAGCTGGAAAATAAAGAGGGCCCCAGCACATGGAGGGGGCAGCCGAGGCCCTAATCCTGCCGTCCTAACTCAGCAGGAGGCTCCAGTTTGTGGACCCTGAGGGTGCAGCCTGCGGGATGAATGGTCAGGAGCCCACTCTGAGGGGCAGGTGTCTCCCCACTCTGGCTCACCCCACCTCCCTGGCCTCACCTCCTCCTCCGCACTCCACTTGGGCCCCTCGGGCCTGCCCTTCCTTGGACACAGCAAGCCTGTTTGCCCTCGGGCCTTTGCACTGGCTGTCCTCTCTTTCTGGGAGGCGCTAGTCCCAGAAGGCCTGGCCCCTGCCTCTGTTTGCCCGGGTGTCTGCTCAGATGCTGCTCCTCAGCAGGTCTGCTCCGGTCACGCTGTAAAGCAGTGCTCCCACGGTATCCCTTCCCCACTTTGCTTTCCTTGGAGACTTGTTCTATTGCATAATTGTATTTGCACGTTTATTTACACGTGTATGTGGTCTCACACTATAACGTAAGCTTCTGAGGGCAGGGATTTTGCCCTTCTGGGTCTCTAGTGCCTAGAACAAAGCTTGGAACCAAGTAGTTGCTCAACAAATATTTGTTGATTAAATGAAGAAATGAGATGACGATGCACCCACATTAGGGCACATGGCTTTCCTTGGTCTCCCCAACTGCTATGCACTATCCGCTGTGTGTATCTGACACAGTTTAATTAACCACCTCTACTTGAGGACATTGTTTCTATTCTTTTTCTGCTAAACAAAGTTGCATTGCACATCTTTGTACACCTATCTGTGCGTTCATGGGTGAATATAGTGAAAAATCAGTAATTCAGGCTCTGGACTTGCTGGGTCAAGGAACATGTGCTTTTAAAGCCTTGGTAGATGGTGCCAAACTGTCCCCCAAGAGTATTTTTAACAAATTATGACTTCTAAAATATTTGCAAACACAAATTCAAAAGAATGAAATTAGCCCCACTCCCTTATAGAGCCCTCGAGACTGGCATCAGGCTCTGGGACCGAGTCTCATTTCACAGGGGTGAGGCTGATCTCAGAGAGGGTGTGGGGCTCTGATTTCTCGGCGACTGTGGCTGTGGTCACCAGTATGGCCCCAACCATTCTCAATCTTGCAGAAATTGACCTTCAGTGCCTGTCACTGGATCACTTTGTAACACAGGAAGATAAAATTGCAGTCACTGCTGGTGGACAGTCATGTTCATGTTGCGTTGTAAAGAACTTCCTGAAGTTCAGCAGCACCAGCCCGGCAAGCATTTATTCAGCAGCTGATGTGTGCTGTGACAATGCTGTTGTAGGGGGTAAGGATACAGTTTGCAACAACACGGAAAAGCCCTGCCCACAAAGAGCTTGCGTTCCACTTGGGGAGACAGACAACGAACAGAACACACAAGCAAATTGTATAGCATGTTAGGTGGGAAGAAATGCTATGAGAAAAACAGCAGGAACTGTGTGGTAGCCAGCTTCAGAAGTGGCTTCAGGTGGTGACACCTCCAGGTGTTCATGCTCTTATGCAATCTCTTCCCTTTGAGTGTGGGCTGGACCTAGGACTTAATTTTCATGAACAGAAAAGGCAAAATTGATGGGATGTCACTTCCAAGATTAGGTTACACATAACTGTGAGTCTGTGTTACTGGCATTCTGATCTTCTGTTTCTTTCACTTCCGTGTTCTGAGTGCAGCTATGGTGGGCCCACATGCAAGGGACCAAGGGCAGGCAGAGGGGAGCCGATTCCTGCCCACAGTCTCATGTGGGAGCCCAAAGTGGATCCAGCCCTGAGATGACCATAGCCCAGCTGACACCTTGACCAAATCCTCTGAGAGACCCAGGGTCAGAGCAACAGCTAACTCATGCCCAGATTCCTATCCCACAGAAACTGTGAGATAAAAAATGTACACAAGCTGTTGTCTTAAGCCACCAAGTTTCGGGCTGACTTGTTACTCAGCAATAGCTAACTAACACAAAGGGAAATAGAGAATGCCAGGGTAGTGGGTGTAGGTTAAAATAGGGTGGCAGGAAAGGAGTTATTTGAGAAAAGACTTGGGGCCAGCCCCGTGGCTGAGTTCATGCTCCGCTTTGGTGGCCCAGGGTTTCACTGGTTCAGATCCTGGATGTGGACATGGATCTGCTCATCAAGCCATGTTGAGGCAGTGTCCCCCATGCCACAACCATAAGGACCCACAACTAAAATACTATATAACTATATACTGGGGGATTTGGGGAGAAAAAGCAGAAAAAAAAGAAGATTGGCAACAGTTGTTAGCTCAGGTGCCAATCTTTAAAGAGAAAAGACTTGAAGAAGGGAGAGAGCCAGCCGTTGGAGCCCAGGGGCAGAGCTGGATCTGGAGACATGAGTTTGTGGGAACTCAAGAGAGAAGGGTGGTGGCTGGGATAGAGCAAAGGGGCCAGAGGCAGGGGGCAGGGCAGGGAGGGGCATTTGGGCTTCGACTCTGAACTGGGAAGGGGGCCTTTAAGACTTTGAGCAGAGGCACATTTTGTTGGGGTCCAGGTAGGTGGTAAGAGTGTTTGGGAAGGTGGGGGGTCTCAGGGAGATGACAGAGGTGTAAGGTCCTGGGCTTGCTTTAAAGGTGAGCACAGGACTACATGTGGCATGTGAGGGAAGAGAGCTGTCCTTGCACCCAAGAGAAGACAGTGACAGGCAGGTCTGGGGAGGCCTGGAAGTGGGGGTTCAAGCCTAGATGCCTGTCCTGAGCTTGAGGTGGAAGGCTGAGGAGGCGGTTGGGCCAGGCAGCGTGTGGAGTCCTTAGGGCCATTAGACAGGAGTGAGTGTGGAGAGAGGCGAGGAGAGGACGGAGGGGCAGAGGGGCCCAGGGCAGGGAGCCTGGAATGCAGATGAGGACAGTGTGGAGGGGCAGGGAAGGACGGAGGGTCTGAGTCACCACTGACAGGCTGACTCCGGCTTAGCAGCTTGAGGGGCAGTGGCATGAGGGTGTCACGAAGCCTTTGCAGAGGACTCCAGAGAGTGTGGAAGGGGCGAGCCAGACACAATTTGAACCAGATTTACTGTCAAGAGGAGCAAAGAAATAGGGCAGCAGCTGAAGGGCAAAGTGAGTCCAACAGAGGGGTGTCTTAAGGATGGGGAACAAACAGTATCTTCAGACCCGACAGGACCATCTGCTGGAAAGGGAAACACCAGGACGATACAGGAGCCAGGAAGGGTGGCTAGAACTGTCCCCGGTGAGGGAGGGGGACATGCTTGGAGCTGGCTGGGAAATTGGAGTGTCTGGTCCTCAGGAAGTTCCAGTGACACAGGTGCCCCTGCAGCATGCACCGGTCCCCTGACATCCCGCCACACTGGCGGACAAGTGACCCTTGGGGTGACCGAGAGAGCTGGAGCTGAGCTGGGAGACTGCACTCGGAATTTCCTGACCTGGACGAGCTTCAGCCTTTAATCTCATGTTGCATCTACAGCCTCGCTTCATGTGGTTTGTGAGAAGCTGAAAAAAATAAGGGCTAATAAGCTTTACAAAGGGGAGGAGAGGCCAACCCGAGACACCCTTGACTGACCCTCTGAGGTGCTGGGGGCAGGACAGAGCCTCAGGGGGCACAGCGGCCAGTCACTGCCCAGGGTGCAGCCAGCGGCCAGACATCCTGGACTGAGAGACCAGGCTCAGGTCCAGGCTCCAGCTGTGGTTTCAGGCAAGGGACAGCCTTCCCAAGCCTCGGTTTCTTAATCTGGAAAATGGAGCAGGAAAGAGCACAACCTCACAGGCTGTGTGAGGGGAGCGCGAGGGCGGCCCGGCCCACAGCAGGGCAGTGACTTTGTGTAGATGAGGAACTGGTGGTTCCACCAGGAGTTGGTGGCACCAAGGTGGCACTAAGAGACAGGAGAGTAGCTTGAGCAGTCAAAGTACTGTTCTGCGGGGAGGCCAAAATCATTACCAAAGAAAGCATAAATTTGCTACTGAATTGAGGACAACCCCTTGATTGATGCAGCGTCTGTTCCCTTCCTCTTCATCTGGGCCCAGGAGGATTTGCTGCCTCTCAATAGCCAAGAACGCAGGTAGTAAGAGCAGGACCCCAGGGCTGATGTCTCAGCAAACTGAATTTTCCTTCTCTTCTGGCCTCTTGGGAGAGATATTATTTCTTCCATTGATGCAAATGTGTTCAAAGTGCACTTCCCACAAACTCAGAAATAACAAACCGCGTTTTCTCTGAGGCCGGGGACTCTGGCTGTGGCCCTCCTGCCACAGGTGGCCCGTGGCTGGCCACAGCGCCATCACCCAGCGTGGGTTCAGAGCCCAGGCGCTGTGATGGGTGTGCCAGGGGCCTGCCAAATGTGTCCAGGAGAGCAACCCCAGGAAATAGCTGATCCGCCTCCTTCGCTTTACTGATGAGGAACTGGGGCACAGAGAAGGCATGAAGTTGCTCGGGGCATGTAGGGGAGGCCTGGGCACGCAGCCTGCTTCTCCTCCTCCACCATCTGCGTCAGCCCAGGCTCGTTTCTGGGAGGCGGCGAGGAGTTTTCAGCCAGGCGTTGGTATTCAGCCAGGAGTTTGGGGTTCAGCCAGGAGTTGGTACTTGTTAGAGGAGATGAAAGAGGTGAAGCTGTTATCAAGAGAGAGTATCTGGAGTCTGAGTTCACTGCGGGGTCTCAGGAACTAGATACCATCAGCCTGGCCTGCCCAGCGGAGGTGAGGGAGGTTGCGGCTGTCACACATGGGAGCTGCCTAATCCTCGGCAGGCCCGCCCAGTGCCCCCCCCCCCCCCCCCGGAGCCCGGAAGATGGAAAGCAAGTTAACAGTCCGGGAGGAAATGAGCAGAGGTGCCTTGGTGCCAAGGCCTGGTCCAGCAACCTGATCGCTTCCCGCTCCCTCCACCGGCCCGGAGCTGGAGGCAGAGATCCTTTCTGGCAGAGAGTTTGGAAGTTGAATCTGAGCGCTTTGGGCTTTGGAAGTCCTGGATCTTGGTCTGCATGGCTCTCAGCTTTGCTAAGTCCCCAAGGAATGGGAGCTCCCAGCTGCCCCCCACAGCTGGACGTTCCCCTCCTGTTTCACAATAGGCGGGCCTCTATTTAGATGGACCCCAAGAACAGGCGAGGGATAGAAACATTGTAATGTTCCCACTGCTGAGAAAACATTTGGTAAACTCTCCCACCCACTCCCAATTCACTAAAACATGGTCACAGAGATTTTTCTTTAATGGGAGAAAGAAAATAGTGGCAGGCTCTGCGAGGTCATTCCCAACCTTCTTTCCCTTGCGATCTGCAATATTGAGGCTGAAAATCTAACTCTATTCTCAGCCTGTCTGGAACTAAGTGTGGTCAAGTGACACAGTTCCAGTAAATGAGAAATAATTGGCAATCAGCTGGGGGATTCTGGGAAGGCTTTTTTTTATTGATAAAAGAGCCAAATGTGGCTGATACTTCCAGTTTTCTCTCCATTTCCCTTCTTCCTACCTTGAAAGTGGATGTGATGCCAGGAGTTGGGGCAGCCATGTTGTAACACTGAGGCAGAATGCATGAAAGAGAGGCTAAGCACTTGCTGAGACAAGGCCCTGACATGGCTGAACTGTCTACTTGCAGGCCTCTTGTAAACTAAGGCAAAACAACACCCTATTTATTTAAGCTGCTGTGTTTGGAGTTTTAGTCTTTGCAGCTGAAAGCCTTCCTAGCTAATGTGCACCACTATGGCAAACTACCAGCTAGCATCACATGTAACAGTGAAACCCTAGCTGCATTCCCATTACATTCTGAGATAAGACAAGGGTGTGCCCACTGTAACTGCTAGGAATGATAATAACACAAACAGTGTTTTTTTGAGAATTCACTACATGTCAGCTACCATCCTAAGCACTTGGCATATTTGCTCATTTGATTTTCCAACAACCCTACAGGGGACACTTTACAGGAGTCAAAACTAAGGCACAGAGAGGCCGAGGGAACTTGTCAAAGTTGGTAAGCGGTGAGCCAGGATGTGAATTCGGAGAGTCTGGCCCCAGGATGGGTCCTTGTAATCACATGTGGTACTCTCTGTCTATCTACAAGATCAGGAGGCAGAGATCAACAGCACAGCCCAGGTCGGAGGACTCTTGTCCTGAGCCTCGTGGTCACCACATTCCCTCCCTCCATGAACCACTCCAGGGAAGCCAGTTACCTTCTGAAGGAGGGTGGGAACCATGATCAGAGCTGGGAGCTGACACCTGGAACATTTGAGAACCTCAGGCTGGGGGAGCCGGTGGGCCCTTCACAGGGAGCCAAAAGCTTGGGCCAAGAGCTCCTTTGCTCCAGGGCACGTCTGAGTGAACACTGCCAGGATTTTCTCTTTCTTCTCTTCTTCCTCTGTTTCCAAAGCTGATTGCCCCCACTTCTGATGAACATCTTTTTCTTTATTTTTAAAGCTGCTTTAGTATTCAACAATACTTGAGAGTCTTATAGGTTGGGGAGCGGCTTCCTCTTCTTCACCTATTATCTCTTAATGCGTTTTTTAAAAATTATGAAGGAAGTACATGGCTGTTATAAAATCTTCAAATAGTTCAGAATTGTCTGAAATAAAAACTATAATTTTCTGCTCCCATATTTTCAACCTCCCCATCCCTCCCCCGATAACTCAGAGGGATAACATTGCCTAGGAGATTGGAGGATGTCCTGCCAGGTTTTCTCTCCACAAGCCACACCTCTGTAAGATGCACACATCTTATTTTAAACTTCAAAAAATCAGACTATACAGGGCATTCTGTAAGTTGCTTCTTCTCCAGTAATAATTCACAGACTTACACAAATCTGGCTCATTGTTTTCAACGTATGCTGAGTGTTCTTCAGGAAGGAAGTACTGTGATTTCTTTAGCTAACCTTGCATCGATGGACACTGTGGTTGTTTCCAATGTGTTGCTTTTGTGCACTCGTGTGTAGTTTGGGTGGAAGAGAATCCTACAAGTGGTGTGGCTGTGTCCAAGTGTGCACCTAGCAGTGTTTGACAGGTATGGCCACATGTCGTTCCTAAAGTGCTGCAACGGTTACTCTCCCACCAACTGAGCCTAACAGCACTCTTTGCTCATGCTTTCACCAACCCTGGATGCTTTCAATCTTTAACAATTTTGCCAACACTCCAGTAACAATGAGCACGTCCAGTGCTGAAATCTTGGTTTCTAAATACCATCTCCACTAAAAGGAACCAGGGCTCCTTGGGGAAATGACTGGTTCCAGGGCTGGGGCAGGGAGTGACAAAATGAGCTCAGAACATCTTGCTGGGACAGAAAGTAAGGAAATCCTCAAAGAATGACGGGGACACATCAAAGGGACACAGGAGCCAACTTGAAGGAGCTCCCATTGGCTCAATTGGAACATTTTGAACACCAAAATAAGCAATTACAGTAATGAATTATAACCATTGAAGTTAAAACTCCATGAGTCTATGATGATAGAAAATATAAAGAGAAGGAAAAGCTTGTCCTTGTAGTAGAATGTCAGTTAATAAATGTAGACGGAATTTAGAAAAATCATCATCTGGCAACAATTTATAAAACTAATTGATTCAGACAAGAATTATTAGCAGATAATTTGTGGGTGAAAGTTTGAACAGGAACAGTGGAATCACAAACTCAAAGTATCTTCCCAAAAAAGTACCTGTTTATTAAAAAAGGAAAAACAGCAACTTTACAATTGAGAAACCCAGTAAACATCAGCTTAACAAAATAATCAGAGTTACTATCATCAGGGATGGGACAGACTTCCACGTCCATCTCAGTGTGACGTGCTGAGAGTACCGAGCGGTTCTTCAGCAGCGTTCCTGCTGAAAATGATGATCTGAGTCTACTCCTGAGGAAACGTCACACAAACCCATACTGGGCATGCTCTACAACATAACAGGGCAGTTCCCTTCAAAAATGTCAACGTTATGCAAGCAAAGAAAGGTGGAGGCTGTCCCAGATTACAGGAGACCACTGGGTCATGACAATCGGATGCAATACATGATCCTGGACTGGAAAAAATTGTTATTAAGGACAATATCAGGACAGCTGACAAAATTAAAGTATGACTTCAGATAGTATATTAAAGTATGACTAATAGATAACAATTGTATCAATGTTAACTTTCTTGCACTTGATTAAGGGACCATGGTCAAGTAGGAAAATATCCTTGTTTGTAGAAGACAAAGGTTTAAATATTTAGGGGTAAGGAGGCATGGATACACGTGACTTATTGTCAAATAGTCTGCAAAGAAATTGCATATACATACACATACATATACACATACGGCATATACATATACATATGAGTATGAGACAGAGAGAGAGGTAGAGAAAAGAAACAAATATGGCAAAATGTAAACAGTTGGTGAATCTGGATGAGTGGTAAAGAGAGTTCTTTGCGCTGTTTGAAACAGTTTTCAAATAAAAGGTTTCAGGAAAAGATGATTTTACCAATGTGTTAATTACAAAATAATATCTCACAGGTATTTTAATTTGCATTCACCTCATCCCTAGTAATGTTGAACATATTTTCACATATTGGCCACTTCTAGTTATTTTGTGAACTGTGTTCATAATCTCTGCTCTTTTTTCTATTAGATTGTTTTTGTTTGACTTAGTGGAATGCTTTCTGAATTTGTACTAAACTTCTTTTCTATTTTGTACATGGTGAGTATTTCTCCTATTTTGTCATTTGTCTTTTGATGTTTATAGAGTCTTTAACTATGTAGATGTTTCACATTTTTATTAGTCAAATCTATCATTTTTCCTGCCCCTTGCAAGAAAATAAAGTATATATATTTTCTAGTAATTAAACAGCATAGCTAGGGCTCAAGTCTGCTTTTAATTTCATCCTCATTTTTTTGAATTAAAATTTTCATGTTGAGATAATTGTAGATTCACATGCAGTTGTCAATAAATAATAAAGAGAGATCTCATATACCCTTTACCCAGTTTCCTCCAATGATAACATCTCGCAAAACTGTAGTACAGTATCACAACCAGGATATTGACATTGATACAATCAAGATACAGAACATTTCCATCCCTACAAGGATCCCACTTCCCTCCCACCTCCAACCCTCCTTAACCTGTGGCAACCACTAATAATCTATTCTCCATTTCTATAATCTTGTCACTTCAAGCACTTTATATAAATGAAATCATACAGTATATAACATTTTGGGACTACTTTTTATCACTCAGCATAATTCTCTGGAGATTCATTTAGGTTGTTGCCTATATGAATAGTAATTTGTTCTCTTTTTTTTGCTGAGAACTATGCCATGGTGTAGATGTCCCGAAGTTTGCTTAACCATTGACCCATTGAAAGGCATTTGAATTTCTTCCAGATTCTGGCTAATACAAATAAAGTTGCTATAAATTTTTGTGTACAGTTTTTTTAATTGAGCTTATGATAGTTTACAACATTGTGAAATTTCAGTCCTACGTTATTATTTGTCAGTCACCGTATAAGTGCGCTCCTTCATCCATTGTGCCCACCCCCAGCCTCCTTCCCCCTGGTAATCACGAAACAGTTCTCTTTTTCCGTGTGTTTATCGTCCACATATGGAAATCATACAGTGTTTGTCTTTCTCTGCCTGGCTTATTTTGCGTAACATAATACCCTCAAGTTCCATCCATGTTGTTGTAAATAGGACACTTTTGTCTTTTTATATGGCTAATATTCCATTGTGCATATTTACCACATCTTCTTTATCCAGTCATCAGTCGATAGGCACTTGGGTTGCTTCCACATCTTGGCTATTGTGAATAATGCTGTAATGAACATAGGGGTGCATAAGTTTCTTTGAATTGTTAATTTCAAGATCTTTGGATAAATACCCAGTAGTGGGATAGCTGGGTCATATGGTAGTTCTATTTTTAATTTTTTGAGAAATCTCCATAGTGTTTTCCATAGGGGCTGTATCAGTTTGCATTCCCACCTGTAGTGGATGAGGGTTCCTTTTTCTCCACAACCTCTCCAACATTTGTTATCTTTTGTCTTGGTGATTATAACGATTCTAACGTGTGTAAGGTGATATCTTAGTGTAGTTTTGATTTTCATTTCCCTGATGATCAGTTATGATGAACATCTTTTCATGTGCCTATTGGCCATCTGTATAGCTTCTTGGAGAAATGTCTGTTCATATACTCTGCCCATTTTATGATCAGGTTGTTTTTTTGTTGTTGTTGAGTTGTGTGAGTTCTTTATATATTATGGAGATTAACCCCTTGTCAGATATATGACTTGCAAATATTTTCTCCCAGTTGGTGAGTTGTCTTTTCGTGTTGATCCTGGTTTCTCTTGCCTTGTAGAAGCTCTTTAGTCTGATGAAGTCCCACTTGTTTATTTTTTCTTTCGTTTCCCTTGTCCAAGTAGACATGGTATTTAAAAAGATCCTTTTAAGACCAATGTCAAAGAATGTACTGCTTATATTTCCTTCTGAAAGTTTTATGGTTTCAGGTCTTACCTTCATGTCTTTGATCCATTTTGAGTTTATTTTTGTGTATGGCGTGAGATAATGGTCTGCTTTCATTCTTTTGCATGTGGCTGTCCTGTTTTCCCAACACCATTTGTTGAAGAGACTTTCCTTTCTCCATTGTATGTTCTTAGCACCTTTGTTGAAGATTTGCTGTCCGTAGATGCGTGGTTTTATTTCTGGACTAAATTTTTGTGTACAGGTTTTTGAGTTAAAATAAGTCTTCATTTTTCTTGGGTAAATACCCAAGAGTGCAATTGTTGGGTAGTATGGTAGTTCCATATTTAGTTTCTTGTTTTGTTTTTTTTAAGGACTGTCAAACTGTTTTTCAGAGTGGCTGTAGCATTTTACATCCCCACCAACAATGCATGAGTAATCCAATTTCTCCACATCCTCGTCAGCACTTAGTGTTGTCACTATTTTTTATTTTAGCCTTTCTGATAGTGATATATCATTGTGGCTTTCATTTGCATTTCCCTAATAGCTTATGATGTTGACTATCTTTACAAATGCTTATTTGCCATCTACATATCATCTTCAGTGAAATGTCTGTTCGTATCTTTTGCCCATTTTCTAATTGAATTTTTTTTAACTTGTTGACTTTTGAGAATTCTTTAAGTAGGAAAATGCCCTACAAAATGGTACAAAATGATATATTCTAGCTACTAGTCCTTTGTTGGATTTGTGGTTTACAAATATTTTCTCCCACTCTGCAGCTTGCCTGTTATCCTCATAACAGGGTCTCTGCAAAGCAAAAGTTTTAAATTTTGATGAAACAGCTTAATAATTTGTCTTTTTAAAGATAATGCTTTTAATGTAAAGTCTATGAACTCTGCCTAGTCTTAGATCTCAAAGATTTTCTCCTTCTAAAATTTTTTTAGTTTTAAGTTTTACATTTAACTCTGTGATCCATTTTGAATTATTTTTGTATGAGATACGAAACTTAGATCAAAGCTCAGTTTCATGACTATGGATGTCCAGTTGCTCCAGTACCATTTGTTGAAAAGGTAATCTTTCCTTCATTGAATTGCTTTTGTACTTTTGTCAAAAATCAGTTGGGTACATTTTTGTGGACCTATTTCTGGGTTCTCTATTGTTCTGTAGATCAACATGTCTCTCCATTTGCCAATACCAATACTTAATCAATACACTCTTGATTATCGTAGCAACAGAAAAATTTTGAAATTGGGTAGACTGATTTCTTCCACTTTATTCTTCTTTGTCAAAATTGTTTTAACTATCCTAGCTCTTTTGCCTTCCTATATAAATTTTAGAATAATTTTATATGTATCTACAAAAACTCATGCTGAGATTTTATAGGAATTGTGTTAGACATATATTCCAATTTGGGGGAAATTGACATCTTTAGTATGTTGAGTCTCCTTTTCCATGAACAAGGTATGTGGAAGGATATCTATTTATTTAGATCTTCTTTGATCTTTTTCATCAGTATTGTATAGTTTTCAGCATTACAAGTTTTGTTAGATCTACACTTACGTATTTCATTTTTTTGAGTGATTGTAAATAGCATCGTATTTTTAATTTTGGTGTCCATATGTTTGTTGCTAGTATATAGAAATAAAATTTTTGTATGTTTTGTATCCTGAAAACTTTCTGGACTCACTTATTCATTCTAAGTAGTTTTTTTGTTGAGTTCTTAGGCTTTTCTACATAGACAGTCATCTGCAAATAGGGACAGCAGCTTTATTTTTTCCCTTCTAATCTGTATGTCTTTTCTTTCTTTCTTCTTTTTTGCCTTATTGCACTGGCTATAACTTCTGGCACCATATTGAATAAGATGGTGAGAGTGGGCATCCTTGCCTTGTCCTGGTCTTTGGGGGAAAGCATTCAATCTTTCACCATTAAATGTAATGTTAGCTATAGATTTTTTTTTTTTTGTAGATGCTCTGTATTGAGTTGAGATAGTTCTCTTTATTGTTATTTTTCTGAAAGTTTTTTTTCAGTGATGAATGTTGAATTTTATCAAATACATTTTCTTCAATCAATTGATATGATCATGTGATTCTTCTTCTTTAGCCTATTAATCTGGTGGATTACATTGATTGATTTTTAAGTGTTGAATCAGCCTTCCATTCTTGGAATAAACCCCATTTGGTCATAGTATAAAATTCTTTTTCTATATTGCTGAACTCTCTTTGCTATTATTTTGTTACGGATTTTTGCATCTATCTTCATGAAAGATATTGGTCAATAGTTTTCTCTTTTTTGTACTGTCTTTGTCTAGTTTTGGCATCAGGGTAATACTAGCTTCATAAAATGAATCATTTCCTTCTCGTCTATTTTCTGGAAGAGATTGTGTGGAATTGGTGTTAACTCTTCTTTAAGCGTTTGGTAGAATTCTCCAACAAAACCATAAGGCCTGGAAATTTCTTTTGGGGAGTTTTTAAGTTACAAATTTAGTTTCCTTCATAGTTATAGGGCTATTCAAATTATTTGTTTTATTTGGGTGAGTTATGGTAGTTTGTGTTTTTCAAGGAATTGGTCCATTTTGTCTAAACTGTCAAATTTATGTGTGTAGAGTTGTTCACAGTGTTCCCTTATTATCCCTTTGATTTCTGTAGGGTCTGTAGTGATAGCCCCTGTTTCATTCCTAACACTGGCAATTTGTGACTTCTCTCTTTTTTTCTTTGTCAGTCTTGCTTGAGGTTTATCAATTTTATTCATCTTTTTAAAGGCCCAACTATTTGTTTCATTGATTTTCTCTAGTGTTTTTCTGTTTTCAATTTAATTGACTTCTATTCTTATCTTTATTATTTCCTTCATTTTGCTTGTGTTGCAGTTATTTTGCTCTTCTTTTTCTAGGCCCTTGAGGAGTGGGCTGAGTTATGTTCCCCCATAATTGGTAAATTGAAACCCTAAACCCAAGTACCTCAGAATGTAACTGTATTTGGAAACAGGGACTGAAAGAGGTAGTTAAGGTAAAATGGAGTCATATGGATGGGGCCCTAATTCAATATGACTGGTGTCCGTATAGGAAGAGGAGGTTAGGACACAGACACACACCCACTCCTCACTTGGCTTGCAATGTCTAAAGGCATCACAAACTTCACATGTTCTGAGTTGAATTCCTGGTCTTTCTTCTCAAGTCTATTTCTTCCACATTCTTCCCCATTTCAGTAAATAGAAACCCCATTTGTCCAGTTGTTCAAGTCATACAACCAGCCTTTATTATCTATTGCCATGTAAAAAATTACCCTCAAATGTAGCAGCTTAAAATAGCAAACATTTATATGTCATCATTTCTGGGGGTCAGGAGTGGCATAGCTGGGAAGTTCTGGTTCAAGGTCTCTCGAGAGGATGCAGTTGAGCTGTTGGCTGGGGCTACAGTCTCATCTGAAGGCTCAGCTGGAGGAGGATCCACATCCAAGCTCACTCACATGGCAGGTCTCAGCTCCTTGCTGGCTGCTGGCCAGAGATTTCAGTTCCTCACCCCTTGGTTCTCTCCATAAGCTACCTAAGTGTTCTGATGGCGTGATGGCTGGCTTCTTCCAGACAGAAGCCACAGGCTTTTTATAACCTAATCTTGGAAGTGACATATCATCACTTCTGCTCTTTTCTGTTCTCTAGAAGTGAGTCACTAAGTCCAGCCCACACTCAAGGGGTGGAGATTACTCAGATGTGAGTACCAGGACACAGGGATCACCAGGGCCATCTCAGAGCTGCCTACCACATAGCCCTTACCCAATCTGTCATTGAAGCCTGCCACCTCTGTTTCCTCTTTCACCAAATATCCTCCATGACCCCTTCACTCACTCCATTTCAGCCACTGACCTCCTTACTGCGCCAGTCAAGCCCCCACTACAGAGATTCTGCACTTCCTGTTCCCTCTGCCTGGGATTCTCTTCCCTCTGATGCACGTGGTTTGCTTCATTACCTCTTTCAGGTCCTTGTTCACGCAGAAGCCTCTCCTGACCACTCTATTTAAAGGGGCAAAACACATGTTGCACTTCCTCATCCCTTTTCCTGCCTTGTTTCCATAGCATTTCTCACCAGCTAATATGCTATACATTGACTTGTTTTGATTATTTTCTGTTTTTCTCAAAAGGACATAAGCTCCATAACGGCAGAGAATTTTGTCTGTTTGTTCACTGTTGTACCTCCAACACCTAAAACAGTGCCTGGCAATAGTGAGCTCTCAAAAAATATTCAAATAAAAGACCAAATTAAGTTTTCTTTGTTTTGATGTTTACTGAAAGCCACCCATTCTATTTTTATTTTTCTAGTAGTTGCTATTAATTTTTTAATACAAATATTTAAATTTGTATTTTCCTAAGAGTCTAAATTTAGTCAGCAGCTATGTTTCCTCTACCAGGAAATAAGGATCTGGGGCTGACCCGGTGGTGTAGTGGTTAAGTTCTTGCACTCTGCTTCAGTGGCCCACGGTGTGCAAGTTTGGATCCTGGGTGAGGACCTACATACTGCTCATTAACCCATCCTGTGGCAGCGTCCCATATACAGAACAGAGGAAGATCGGCACAGATGTTAGCTCAGCAACAATCTTCCTCAAGCAAAAAAAGAGGAGGATTGGCAATGGATGTTAGCTCAGGGCCAATCTTTGTCACCAAGAAAAAAAAAAGATATAAGGATCATAGTATGCTTCTGCTCTCCTCTTCTCCCTTTCAGAACCTCCCATGTTGCAATGATCTGGGACTTTCATTTCATTCACTTATTCATTCATCCTCCTTTCATGCAGCCAAAATTTACTGAACATCCTCTAAGTTTCCAAATTTTTTAGCAATTACAAATGTTTTAAACCTTATTCTATGTCATTTCAGAAGTATGTGTGACATGGCTGCACCATTTATCAAAATTGTACAGCTAATATTTACACATCTCAATTGAGAGACTGGATATACAAATAAGCAATGGTCAAACCATATACAAAAACAGAACTCTGACCCATAACCTGCAGCAGCCTGCCCAGGAAACCAACCCCTGCCCTACAATAACCAGCCCCGGGAGCCAGCTGGCTATAGCCAGACTTGCAGGAGGACAGATGGCTATCTCTAGTGACGATGCAGGAAGCTAAACAATAACTTCTGGGACAATTGGCCCCAAATGGCCAGACTTTGCTTAATAACTGACAGCTTTTCTAGTTTTGGTCCCCTCTTCCAACTTAGGACTAACCAGGCAAAGCCAAATATGCTCCCCTAACCAAACATGTCAGCTGCCCCACCTCTAGCCCGCCTACAGCTTCCCCAGGCCAACAGCCTCCAACTGGAGTGCACCTGAAGCTTCCCCTTCTTTCCACCATGAAGCTTCCTGCTCCTCTGCCTGCCTTTGAGTCTCTGCCAACACTCAAGTGACCTTGGCTGACTCCCTTGTCATAGCAAGTTCAGAATAAATAACGTTTGCTTTTCTCATTTGGATGGTCTTTGTTTATTTCTACACAATGTATGTAAATTTTACCTATAAAAATAACATTGAATAGAGTGAGGAGTTGATGGAGGTATAAGATGATATAAGAATGACCACAGGTTGATAATTGTTGAAACTGGGTGATGATACGTGGGGGTTCATTGTACTATTCTGCTTACTTCCTGTATATTTGAATTTTTTCCATAATAAATGTTAAAAAATTATTTAAACATGACCACCACTTTTTCTCTTGTTCTATATCTTTCCTTTTTTCATTTTGCTGGAACTCATTCACTGTGTTGAGTATCTCCTGTGTGTAGGCTGCTCTAGGTGCTGGAGGTAATAAACTAAACAGACCAACTCATGCTCTCTCGGAGCTTGTGTTCTAGTGGGTAAGGCTGGTAATTAAACTGATAAATATATACTGTGTCAGGAGGTGATAAGAACTGTTCTCACCTCCTTACTAGTGGAGAAGGAGGAGCCTGGAGGGTGGTGGTGACGGGGCTTCTCCATCAATAGGGGCTCAGGGACGGCTCTGGGTAGGGTGACCTTCAAGCAGGGATCTGAAGAAGTGAGTGAGAGCATGCCACTATGGGAAGAAGGACATTTCAGGCCAGGCCCTGAGACACAACTTGGACAGCAAAGGCCTCAGGTATGGCCCTTGGCCTGCCCATCTTCATTCACAGCTGTGGGAGACAGTTCTGTGCTCAGACTCACCCCCACCATAGTGTTTCCCTCAGGCCATGGCCTGAGTCTTTCTCCTTTCTGCCTTGAGGCCTTCCTAAGGCAGACTGGGGGTGCAGGGAGGCAAGCTGTGGCAACCCTTAAGCAGTGGAGTGAGAACATGGATGATGCCCTAGCTGAATGTCCTCCCAATGGAAGATTCTGGAAGCTTTACAGGGGGTCCTAGCAGCCCTCAGCCTCCATTGATGACACACTCCTCTACTGGCTTTTCTCTTCTCTCTCACTCCTGTATCCTGTTATTACCTTGCCAATCAACTCCCTAAGTCCTTGTCTCAGGCCCTGCTTTGAAGGGACTGAGGCAACATGCTCCCTGGGCTCCAGGATCCCCAGGAGGCCATTGTGCCTGGAGCACAGGGGGCAGGGAGGGTTTGGGAGATGATGTCAGTGAGGCGCGGGGGCATTGAAGGCCACGGCCAAGGTGATGGGTTGTCTTTAGAGGGAGGGACATGAGGAGCACGGGAGGATATTGAGCTTAATGGTCAGCTTCTGCTTTTTCAGGATCCCTGTGTTGAAAATCCTCAGCAGGGGGCCAAGTGGGGCAGGAGACCAGTCAGGAGCAACTGCAGTGGTCTAGTTGAAGGCTGGCGTGGCTGGGACTGCTGGGTGAGGTTGGAGTGTTTGCTAATGGAGGGTGGGGAACAATAACAGAGTCACAGTGGCTTAGCTACCAGCGCTTTGAATTGAGCACTTGGAAGAACAAGGTTGCCACTTGTAGCAAGGGGGAGGACATCTGGGGAGAGCAATGGGAGCATTGGGGGTGCATCGGGAGTTAGTACAAGTTACCCTTGAGAGCCTTTTGGAGGGTCAGATCGGTGGTTGTGGGCGGCTTCAGCACCCAGATGCACCAAAGCCGCAGCCCAGATGAGATCACCGAGGAGGGAGTATGGAGAGAGAAGAGGATCAAGAGCTGTGGATCCTGGGACATTTCAAAGTCCACAGGTCAGGATGAGCTGGTAGAGCTGGCCAGGGGACCAGGGCATGGGGGCAGGTGGCCGGTGGCAGGTGAGGCAGACTCCAGGGCTCTCTGCGTGGGCTGGGACTCCCCTGTGGTGGCTTGCTGCTGCTCATCCGCTGGCTGGGCCAGGGAGGGAAGCGCTTCCAGTGGGGAGGGACTCACCACACCAAGGGTAGCCCCAGATCTACTGAGATAGAGAGGAGTGGCTGGTGCCCTCCTGGGCCTGTACATCTCTGAAATGTCCCCACTTTTCCTTCCCATGTCAATTGCACTTGGGGGAGGAGGAGAAGTGACCTTTTTTTCTTTATGGTTTTCTATTTCTCAGTTTTCTGCTTTGAGCAGATGTTATTTTTGTATGAGGAAAAACTCTGGTGAATTTTATTTTATTTAAAAGTAGAGTTAGGTTCCAGAGGCGT
The DNA here is from genome assembly GCF_041296265.1 of Equus caballus. Classification (NCBI taxonomy): domain Eukaryota; kingdom Metazoa; phylum Chordata; class Mammalia; order Perissodactyla; family Equidae; genus Equus; species Equus caballus. The sequence goes on from NC_091684.1 coordinate 82,788,704, forward strand.
TCTGGGTCCCACAGGCACGGAGGTAGGCTGGGGACAGCCTCCTTGCCCCCGCGTGGGTCTCGAGGCTTCACACCCAGCTGAGGACAGATCACCTGGGCACTAAAAAGTTGAGTGGGCTGGACCTCTGGGGGATCCTGAGAAACATCCCCTGCAGAGAACCAGACACCAGTTAAGACAGCCTGTGTGGCCTTGGGGAGTCTCATGGCCCCTCTGTGGCTGTTCCTGCCTCTGTCCATGGACAGAGGACACCACTGTGGCCTCTGCGCACAGGGCTGGCACGAGGCAGACAGGTCTCCATTGCCCGTCAGGCTGTATATCTGCCATGACCTTCTTAAGGGGACAGGCGTCTAGCTCATCGTCTCACAGCTCCAGGGCCAGCTCAGAACGACTGTTTGGAGCCATCGTGAGTGTTCATGGTTAGCATGGATTTATTCAGCATTCACCTGTCACGTGGTCACTGAGCACCCATCATGTGCTGCCCACTGTTCTGGTTGCTGGGTATGAGCAGTTAACAAAAGATGAGGTCAGAGTGGGATCAGGGACAGTGGGACACCTGTGACCACGAATGAGACGGCTGAAGGTGGGCTCGGAGCCCAGAACTGAGCTGGGGCAGCACCCCTATCCCCATCTGTTGTGCCGCCCCACGGCTGAGAATCGGGAGTGGCCAGGCCCTAGAGACCCCCTGCAGAAGCATTAAGGTCTGGGCGAGGAGAGGGAGGACCACAGAGAGAAGGGGTGGCCCATGGCCACGGTGGGTGCCCTTCTCCCAGGCCTAGGCCTACTCCCTGTCCTTCCTTCAGCAAACACCCTAACTGTCCACGCCAAGCTTCTGGCCCTGTGGACACCTGGCACTACGCAGGGAACACGACCTTGGGGGCAACACAAGGACAGATCACAGGCAGTGGCTCCTCTGCAGGACAGGCTGCTCTGCAGCCACTTACAGACACAGCTTTAAAGGTCAGTGCAAGTCGCAGGACATCCCCCAACCAGCTGGATAGCCTCATGGTAAAGCAAAAACAAAAACAAAGGCCTGCTGACATGCAGCCCTGAGCAGCTTTCTCTGGGCCCTGGCACCCGTGGCTCCTACAGTGACAGTTCTTTGGGGCCCTGGACTCCTGGGAAAGTGGAAGTCAGCCTGCAGGTTCTTCTCACAGTCTCATCAACTGCCCTCTCAGGCCGCAGCCCCAGGCTGAGAGTCCTCTCCCAGTGCTTTGCTGTTTTGTTAGATTTGCTTGTCTTTTCCAAATTGTGAATGAAGAATGAGTTACTTTTATAATTTAAAAACGAATATTTTCATGAAAATGCAAAGGGAAGTTTATAGTTTACTTTCAAGAACAATGGAGCAGCTCCAGCTAAGCCTGGCTTGGGTAAAGCACATTCCCAGACCCCAGGTGGCTCTGGCCAGCACCTGACCCACTGCCGTAGCCTCTGGGGGGTTGGCAGGGAGACGGTGGGGGTGGGGGTGGGGTGGGAGGGCTGTGGTACTGTTGCTGATTAATTTATTTCAGGCCTCTCGGTTTGGGAATGTAAGCTTCTTGGCCTCTGGGCTTCACCCCGTTCCCGCCCCCTCCCATCTTTCTTCCTCCAAAATGACCAAAAGAAATACAACCTCCCATTTCAGTGAAGAAAAATTTCATCTAAGTAGCCTTTTAATAAAAACAGAGGCTCTTGCTTCATCAAAAAATCAATTAGCAGTGGAGAATTTTATTAGTCAATCATGTAAGTAATTAAAAATATTGATTGATGGGGGCACCCGTGGCTGAGAGCTGCTGCTTTGCCCCAGCAATGTGGCAGTGACTGGCATGGGGGCGCTGGGAAGTGATCTAGAGTCGGGGCTTTTAAATCACTCCCTGGCTTGCCTCTTCCAAGGTCAAACCGGGACGCATTAGACAAGGGACTCAGCGGATCCTGGAGCCTCAGTTTTCTCATGTGAAAAATAACAAGACCGAGCACAGAGTTTGAGCAGTGAGTGGCACAGCCTCTGGCTATATTCTCGAGGTGGAGGAATTCTGGACTCCAGGTCCCGGGGCCTCAGGCTGGGAGGGACAGATGGAATGGGTGATGTCGGCACTCAGCCTTCCATGTTCAGCACCCAACTTGGGGAGTCTGGGAAAAAGGCACAACCCCAGAATGCTGATGCTCTGTTATTTCTTGCTACATACCAAGCCGCCCCACAGCTTAGGGCTTAAACGACAATGTTGATTTAGCTCACGGAACTGCAAATTGGCCAGGGCGTGGTGGGAACAGTTTTTGCCCCATTTGTGTCAGCCGGGGTGGCTGAAGTCATCTGAAGACTCATTGCTCCCAGGTCTGGCCGTGGATGCTGTTGCTGGGGCCTTTGCTGGGGCTGTCAGACACACTCCCTCCATGTGGCCCCTCAGGAGCTCTGGGTTCCCTCACAACATGGCGACTGGGTTCTGAGGGTAAACCTCCCAAGAGAGAGAAACGAATCACCTTGTCTGACCTAGTCTCTGATTTCACGTGGCGTCACTTCTGCCGAATCCAGGTCCCGATCCTGCCCTGGTTGGGGAATGGCAAGTTTCTGAGAGAGAATGTGGAACTAGAAATACTTTTGTGGCCATTTCTGGAAAATACCATCCACCACAGTGGACCCCCATGCCCAGAGACCCAGGGATGGCATCCTCTGCAGTGAGAAGGGCCTGACTCAGCACCCACTCTAGAGGGATTGAGGGAGGAGGATGAACCTCCATTGACTGAGAGCCTTGCCGGTGCCTGGCACCCAGCACCTCACCCTGCTCTCTCCTCCTGACGGTATGTGAGGCTGAAATCACTTCCCTGCTTCACAGATCAGGAAATGGGGAATCTGGGGGGCTCGATGACTTGCTTGTCCAAGGATCCCCTGCCATCACGTCAGGGGCAGTGCTGAGATCCAAACCCGGCCCACAGGACTCTGGAGCCTGTGCCCTCTCCCCACACCACCCCACTGGAGGCCCTGCCTTGGCTGGGGAGCTGAACATTGCCTTTAGGGCTGGCTGCTCGCCCACCCGCTCAGCCTTGGTAGCCCTCCCTGTGGTGGGCCTGACATCCCTCATCAGTGAAGGGGAGGTGTGGGTACCTGCAGGAGGCCCCGGGACCCCTGCCTTAAAAGCTGCCTGCCAGCCCTCTGAGCAGCTCCAGCCTGCTCTCCCGAGCAGGTGCTGACTTCTTGGCCCACCTCACATGTGGCTTTTGCCTAGACACAATCCACAGAGGCCATCTGAACCCACACAGGGCCCAGCAACCTGAAAACCTTTCTCGACTACGGAGGCAGCCTGGGCCCTGCCCACTCCTGCCCTGTGTGTGGCTGCAGCTGGACCTGTCACTCAAGGAGTGGGCACCCATGGCCTGTGCAGCAGGATCTCAGGGACACCTCAAACCCTGAGTGGATCCAGATCCTTGGACGCTTTTGGGGCATGAGCCACCAGCTGTTCCCCCAGCCCCCAGCCAGGCCCAGGCCCCAGTTTGTCAAGTTCTGGTTGTAAGGTCCCTCCTGCTTCTGGGACTCCTCCTCCCCTGATCCGGTGGACGCTATGAAGGATTGGAGGACCTCCCACCTCCCCTTGGCAGGTCCCTCAGGATCAGGCTCCTTTGGTGCCTCCCTAACATAGAAGTCTGCGTAATGGACAAGAAGGAAGATGGGCCTCCAGGAAGTGGACCCCTGCAGGGGCAGAGGAGGGAGGGACACCAGGCCTGAGATGTGTCTGCTGTCATCACCACACCTCTGCCCCTTTGTCCACAGGGCCTCAGTCAGCCCTGCATGAGGGTCCTCAGGAGGGAACCCCCATCTGATGGGAGCCCAGCTCCTCAGGGCCACCTGGGACAGTCACCCTGGACCAGGCCCAGGGTCCACCTGCCCCTTCCTCCCCAGGGACCCTGCAAGCTCTGCCTCTCTGGGCTCAGTCGTCATGACCCTAAATGTTTGCCCCACCCGGAAGGATTCAGAGCTTCCTTTCTGGAAAACAATTTTCCAAAGCCACCTCAAAAAGCGGGCCCTGGAACAGCTTGTATGCAGGCTGCTCATCCTCCATAAAACTTGGCTATTTGTTTAGACTAGCTGACATTTCCGTGGTCTTTTATTAAAGAAAATATCCTGGGGAGAAGGCAGGATGTTTGCACAGAGATTATGCCCTCTGCCTCTGGTCCCCAGGCCCCAGAGCAGCTGGGCCTGCACACTGTGGGCTGGTGAGGTGGCAGGAGTGCTCGTCTCTCCCTGCCTGTCTTTCCTGAGAAGGAGGAGTGGCAGGCAGCCTCCCAGCAGGCGCAGGGAGCCTCCAGTCTCTGCTTGGCCCTGCACTGGGCTCTGAGGGGCAGGATGGATGGAGGGCCAGGTGAGACCACCACATCTCTCCTCCTCGGTGGGACTGCAGCTCATGGGGCAGAGCACAGGGTGCCTGCTGACCCCACGCTGGTCTCCCGTCAAGCTCCATCACTGAGCCCTGCATTAGGCTGTCTTGGGCTCTGGTGCTCTGTGCCTCTCCTCTGTGTCTTTGTGTCAGCATCTGCTAGGGGCGCGGCGGCAGCTGGTGGATGCTATTTTGAACTAACAATTGTAGTTATACTTTAGGATCTGTCTTGAGGGCTGTATCCTTCCTGAGGCATCCCCAGCCAGGGCCACCTGAGGCCTGAGGACTATTCTTCTCCCTCAGCCCTCACCCAGACACTTTGGAGGAGGTGACTGCACTCAGCGTCCTGCCTCCTCCCCAGTGCTAGATCATGGTGTCAAGGTCACCTGACTAGGGTGTGGGTCCCAGCTCTGCCGTTTACTGGCTGTGTGACTTCACAAGCCCTCTGCACAGACTCTGACCTGGGCCTGCCATGAGGTGGAAGGAGCCACTGTGAGAAAAGCCCTAGAGTGCTTCCTGTACAGGCTTGACCCTCCCCAGGGCAGCACCATAGGCATCCCCATTCTCTCCACTGGGCCAGGAATGCGGTCCAGGTACCAGGTCCTGGAACCCTGCTGGGCAAGCAGAGGAGGGAGCATCAGCTCATTCCAGGGGTGTGTTCCAACCTTTGTGGTCCAGGAGAAGAAGAAAGAAGGAACTGCTCAGCACCGCCATCCAGTGATGCCCAGCACGGAAAGCCAAAGACTGCGGTTGATTTGACCTTGATTAAATCACCCGCAGGCCCGGACTCACTGAGATGAATTGCTTTCACTCCCGTGGACCCATTTCAGGCAGGATCCTTGCTCATCTGTGTAAGCGTCCCCACACCCTCCACTCCAGCTCCCGCCTGCAAATTATAGGAGGCATTTCCATTTTAATTGACACAAGGCTCCAGTTGAGACCAACTGCTGACACAATTGGTCATCCTCATCCTCAATCACCATGAAAGGGCTACTTTGTGTTCGCGGATCAGGAGAACACAACTGCCTCCTTCCCGAGACTGAGCTGCCCAGTGGGTCTTGGCCATGCCCGGCTGAGCATGTGGGGTGGGATGGGGATGCCCGGACTGCAGCCCAGATTCCACCTGCTGGAGGTGGGGCTGAACCCACCTGCCAGGAATCGCCCCTGTGGGCTCTCAAAGTCCCAGTCATTGTCAGCATTCAGAGGAGGGTCTCCCAGCAGCTGAGAGCCTGCCTGAGGGGTCAGGCCCAACACCACTGGCATCCTCACAGGAGGGGAGGGGAAGGGGGGAGAAGGGAGGGAACACAGAGGGGAAGAGGAGGGAACAGGAGGAAGGGGAGGGAGGGGCACAGGGGCCTGCCTGGGTAGTGGGTTTCTTAGCTGACCAGGAGAATGAGGGTCTCACAGGCCTGATGCCCACCCTGCCTTTCCCTCCTTGGACTCTTTTTCCATACGGAAGCTGAGGAACAATTAGAATTTCTGGGACAGGGAAAGAGGCCAGTAGGGGCTGGGGATGGGGCAATATGAGGCTCTCCAGATGCTAGAGTCCCCATCTGGAATCTGTTCAGACAGCACCACATACCACAGGGAGTCAATGGCCTCTTGCCCATGGCTCTCAGGCCCCCGGGTGAGGTCTGGGACCTGGCTACAGTGGGACGGCCGAGGGCCAGGAGGGAGGATGATGGGAAGGCACATACCAGGGCAGAGGCTTCCCACCGGATGTGGCAGGTCCTGGGCCTGTAAGGAGAGAGGCATGGATGGTTCTAGGCACGCCCAGGGGCAGAACCAGAACCTGGAGCAGAGGGAACAAATGCACATCTGACCATGGTTTGGAGGGCTTTGCATGGCCAGGGCTCCGAAGAGGCACTGAGCACCCCCACCCCACCCTGTGGGTGAGTGCCTGAGGCCCTGTTCAGTTCCTGACCAGGGAAGGGGACCCATGAGGTCCTGGCAAGGATCTTAGAATCCAGGAGATGACCCTGATTCGACAGATCTTTTGTTTCTGGGCCCCAGTTTTTCCTTTGGGGCACACTTTTTAAGGGTGGCCAGTGATGGGGCTGAGGTGATCCTGGGCCAGTGCTGAGGAACCACAGACACCCCGACCAGCAGGCCTGGACGTGGGGTCAGCTGGAGGGCAGAAGGGGTCAGGCACCTGGGAGCGGGCTACTCCGGCACCACCAGTTCCCGCAACAGCATCTCAGTCCTGAAAGGGCCTCCATGGCCTGGGTCCAGGGGAAGCGGCTGGCGGCCAGCAGGAGTTGCCCATTTCTGTCCCGACCCCAGCCTCAATGAAGCCCAGAGTGAGCATTCCTGGACCTGGCCCTCCATGTGCCTGCACAGGCCACAAGAGGAGATGCTGAGCTCCTCCCCAGGAGGTCCTCCACCTCTCGGAGGCTGAGACTGGAAGGACGAGAGGATGTGGGCTGCTCCAGGGACTAGGAGTGGATGTTCACAGCTGGGGTGGGTGCAGGACCAGGGAGAAGGCAGAGCCCTCTCTTTAGCATTTGAGAATTCCTGGGGTGGCTGGTCTCCAGGCCAGGCCTGCACCAGGCTCAAGAACACTCACATAGGATTTCCTGTCAGGAGCCCAGCGTGGAGTAAGCTTCTTGCACACAGCAGCCAGCACGCCACCTCCCGTGGTCCCCTGGCATTGCCCCTGCCTGCCTTTAGATTGGGGAAGTTGCCCTCATGGCTGAGATGCTGAGAGGGGCCTCCGGGGCTGGGAGGTGGACAGGTCAGGTGGGGCTGTTCTAGGGCCGAGAGGGCACTGGATTGGAGCCTCCCAAGGGGTAGACCTGCCCTCCCCCCAACACACTCTTCTAGGGCTGCTTCCTACCTGGGAAGATCAAGGGGCCGCCTCCCCGCCAGCCTTCCACATCCCTGACCTAGCACACCCAGGAGGAGGGAGGAGAAGCAGCTGGAGCTGCTGCTGAAGCCAGGGACTGAGGAAAGGGAAGGAGGGACTTTAGGCTGGGTAGCAGGTAAGGGAGGCCCCAGGGGTGGGGGTCAACTCTGGCTGGTAAGTGAACCCTGGGCTGGTCCCCAATGTCCTTGAATTGCCCTTGCTCTACCTCTAGCTTGCTGTGTGTTCTGGGCTATCTGCTTCCCCTCTCTGGACACCAGCTAGGTGAACTCCAAACCGATAGAGCCAGCCTACTCCAGACTTGTCAAAGTGTGTTCTATGGAGCCCTAGGGTTCCTCAGGAGATGCTTCAGGGGTTATGGAGGGACAGTTTATGGTGTATGGGAGGTTGGGGGCCAGTTCCGGCCTCTCATCTCACTTCAGGAGATGGAAAACCACAGGATCCTTCTCCACGGAACTTTCTGAGATTCTTTGATTCTGATCCTATCCCTGAACCTCTCCTTTGCTCTTCCTTTCTTAACTCCCTGCCCTGCCTGGGCCTCCTCTTCCCTCTGGCCTGGACTGCGCTCCCTGCTGCCTCTGCCTCAGCTCTCCTCCTCCCCAGCCAGCACAGCAGATTCTCTCGGCTTTCTCTCCTTTGGACCTCTCGCTCCTCTCCCCTCTCGTCCCTGTCACCACCATCTTGATCCTGGGCCAGAGCAGAAGTCTCTCACTGGCCTCCCTGCTCCCCTCTGGGCCCTACAACCTCCCCACCCCGATTCACACACACATGAGCCAGGGTGAACTTTCCAAAATGACTGTCAGATCCTATGGCTCCTTCACACGAATTCCCCCGTAGCTTCCTGTTGCTAGTAGAATAAATTCCACATTCCTTCAGATGGCCCCCAGGGCCCTTTGTGGCCTCCTGGCCCCCTGCTCCTTCTCTAGCCACTTCCTTCCTTGGGACCACACTGCCCGCCCATCCTTCTGGCCCTTTGCCACCTGGGGCCACTGCACTTTTCCCTCTGCCTGGTCTGCTTTCTCCTCACCTGTCTAGCTTGTTTTCTCCCTTCAGCCTGAGCCCAGCTGTGTCTCTGCGGAGAGGCACTCCCTGAGCACTCTCCGCTGTCCTGTGCGAATCACACCTCCATAACAAGCTCTTAGTCCCTCGCCCTGTCTGTCCCCTTCACCCTGCCTGCTTGTCACAGTCTGCTAGCATCTTCTTTGTGGACTTGTTTGCTGTCTCTCTCCTAAGAGAGGTGGAGACTCACCTGTGTGGCACATGCACTGAGTGGTCCTCACTTCAGGCACGTCAGTCTCGCCCCCGTTAGCAGGCTGCTGGCTCCTTGAGGGTGGAGACCATGTTTTCTGTTGTCATGGACACTCTTCCTTGTGCCTCCATGCCCGGCATTGTGTGATGACTTTACTCACGTGGGCTCAGTTGCCTGAGGGTCACTGAAGGTGCAGAAGAGGAAACACTGCCTCAAAGAGTGAAAAGCCTTGTGCCCAGGCCAGGCGCGGGAGTGGAGAAGCAGCAGGACTCAACGCTGGCTGGAAGGCCCGTGCTCCCAACGCTCTGCGGACCCTTGAGGAGTCCCTACCCTGGACGAGCTGCACTTGGTTGACGCCTGGCTGACCTCCAGCTGTGGTGGACATCTGCAGCAGCTGGGTCTGGTCAGCGGCTCTGCCACATGTGTTCTGTCTCGAACCCTCGGCTGGGGACATCCCTGATGATATGTGACTCACACTGTGATTTCCTGTGATGTAATTAGCTCCCTGGAGCCTGGGGAATGGACGGTTGCAGGCGGGTAGCGGGTGGGCTCCCTGCAGGTGTGTGTGTGTGTGTCTGTGCATGTGCATGTGTGTAGCTGCTCCTCGGGGACTGAAGGGTCTGGTGCAGAGATGCAGCACGGTTTGCTCTGCTTTTTAAAGAGACAGTATCATGCTTTACCTAAGAGCTTTGGAGACTCAGAGGCCTGCTTCCCGGCACATGACCCTGACAAGTGGCTCGACCTTTCTCGAGTCTCAGGATACTCATCCATAAAACAGAGGTAACAATCCTACTTTGCTCTCCGACTCACACTGAGGATTAGAGTGCACAACAAGTGCTGAGGGCCACACCTGCCCAGAGAGGGTGCTGGAAAGTGCTGCTGCTGAGCAGCAAGTACCTCATGCTGAGCGGCCTCGGGTGGGGCAGGAGGGCGGGCGAGCTTGGAGTCCAGCCCACTTAGTGGAGGGTGGAGGAACCTCAGGTAAACCAGTAACCTTGGAGGTGACCTCTTTGCCTACTTCCTCAGGAGGCAGCTGTGAAGGTCCTGAGATGCTACGTGGGCTGAAGCAGCCGGAGCAGCCCTGGTTCCAGGGGTTAGGGGGACAGTGACTCTCATGGCTGAAATCTGAGCTCTGTTCAGGCCTTAGCTGCCGGGCGTGGGCGTATCTAAGGAAACTATCTTTTTCTTGGAGGCTTCTAAGATTTTCCAGCTTGGGAAGATGGAAGGCACCAGCCCTCAGGGATCCTGAGGGATTCTCTGGAAGCTGAGGAGGAGTAAGAAACTTCGGAACCTGCCCCCTGCTGCAGGGAGAGTGTGCCCCAACCTCTGCATCTGGGCCGGGCCGAGGGCTTTTCTGGGGCTGCCTGGGAGGCAGCTGGTATCACACCTCGGCCCCTCGGGCCCCACCAGGGAGGCCCCAGTGCACCTTCTGCCACCTCCTCCAGGCTGGCCTGCATGGATGCGTCCACCAAGGGAGTTGAGGGCCCTTAGTGCTGTCTACACGTCCCCCTGTTCCTCCCCCAGCAGCCGGGCTGGGCACGTGGGGAGGATTAAAAACAAGAGCAGTGGTGGGAAAGCCTCCCCAGTCATGCGGAGTGGGGACCCTTAGGTGGGGGTGGCCCCCTGCACCTCCCACAGGAGCATCACCTGCCCTGACTGCTCCTGGGCCCACCTGAGGGCCAAGTGGCAGTGTTGTGCGAAAGGATGGAAGTGATAAAAATGAGAAAAATGAGCCAGCTCAGGTTATTGTTTTGCCCTCTGCGTCCTTGTTCTGCTAACTCCGCTGGCTCTGGGCTGAGCTGAACGCTTCCCGCGGAGGGAGATGTTGGAACAGTTTGTTCCTTGGTGTGCAGCCGACCAGAAACACTGCCTCGGGCTCCGTGCCCAGCGGGTAGCCCACGAGCCTCTGCCTGTGGGACGTGGATGCTTTTCTTCCTCAGCCTTCCCTCCTGTGAGGTGAGGCACTGGCACAGGGTTGCCTTGGAGCTCTCTTTCATTCTGAATTGGGCAGTGCTTTTCCTACATTCCCAGGGATCTCTCCAAGCAGGCTCTCCCCAGGGCATGGCATGGATTCTTCCAGCTCTCTAGGTGCACGTGCCGTCTCAGGGGACTGGAGCTAGAGAATGCTGCACCCCGGAAGCCTGTGTTTCCTGAGACCCAGGCACATCCCCCAGGCATGAGACAGCTCAGCTGCTGACCTGAGTGTCACCTGGTCATGCCCTCTGCTTGGTGGGAGTGGTTGAGGGCAGGCCTGGACCACAGACAGGACACCAGCCGCTGACTCCCTCCTCACCTAATACCACCGTGCACTGGGCAGACACTCTGTGCTCCCCACCACAGCCTAGAGCTTCTGCACAGAAGGGCTCTCCCCACATAGGCAGGACTTGGACACTGGAGAGGCCACCCCAGCTCCCAGAGGTGGGGGTCAATACTGTGTCATGCCATACAAAGCCCCCACCCTGTGGCCAGCCCAGGGCCCAGCCCCTCCCACTGCAATCCTGAGGCACCCCATTCTCTCAAGCTCGAGTTTGTCCAGGCTTTATGCCTCGTCTGTGCTGTGCCCTCTGCTTAGTCTGCTTATCCCTTCTGTGCCCCCAGATGTCCCTCCTCTGTGAGGTGTCCTGCGACTGCCCTGTGAGTAGGGGCACCTCCTACCAGTACACTGCTTTTTCGTGTTTCCCACTGTTCTCCAGAGAGGGGCTGAGGGTGTCCAGGCCCCTGCGGGCAGGTGGCCAGATCTCTGTCTTCTCCAAAGCCCTGCTGGGCTGGCCCCATGGTCAGTAGACCTAGTGATGATGTCAGAATCATAGACTCCATCCACTGGGTCAGGCTCCTAATCTCTGCCTGGGGGAAAGTGTGGACAGATCAGCTCAGAAGCCTGTGGATGGGAGGCATGTGACACTCTCTGCTCTTGGACAGTCCCAGGGAGGCCACCCAGGACAGATCCACCAGGTCTGCTCTGGATCTCGGCTGACAGCAGGCTGCTGTTGATGGAATGGACTCTTCACTCTGTGCACAGTGTTAGATGGGCTGGGACAATCTCCTCTGAGAGACTGGGGGAAGGCAGTGGGTGGCCTCCAATGGGGAAGACGGAGCTTGGAGACAGGAGAGCAAAAGTGTGGAGAAGGTGTCCAGGTCGGCTCCAGGCCACCCTCCAGTGAGTCCATGGAAATCAAAGAGGCCAGTGCCTCAAGATGTCTGGGCACGTCATTGCCTGTCCCACTCTTGGAGATTCATACAAGAAGTTTTGAGAAGCCCTGAGCTGAAAACCACACACAGGACCAAAAGCCTGTGCAGCTTTGTAGAACCTAGCACATCCAAAACACCTGGGACCCCTGAGCCCTTTTGGTGAGTGTGATGGTTAATTTTATGTGTCAACTTGACTGGGCCAAGGGAAGCCCAGACAAAACGTTATCTCTGAGTGTGTCCTTGAGGGAGTTTCCAGATGAGATTTGCATCTGAATCGGTGGACTCAGTAGTCAGCCTTCCCCAACATGGGTAGCCAGCATCCAATCTGTTGAGGGCCTGAACAGAACCACAGGTGGAGGAAGGAATTAGCCCTTTTTCCTTTCTGCTTGACTGCTTGAACTGGGACGTAGGATCTTTTCCTGGTTCTCAGGCCATTGGACTTGACTGAATTATCCCACCAGCTCTCCTGGGTCTCCAGCTTGCAGATGGCAGATCGTGGGACTTCTCAGCATCCGTAAGTTGCATCAGCCAATTCCTTGTAATAAATCTCTTTCTATGTATAAATCCCATTGGTTGTATTCTCTAAAGAGCTCTGACTAATACAGTGAGAGTGACACTGCACCTGTTAATAACCCACAAAGCCAGTGGGCCTGGAGATGCCCTTGGGCAGCGCCGGGTCGAGAGTGTTAAGGGTGTTAGAGACTAGGGGGCCGTGCCATGCTTGCAGAGAGCTCACACTTGTCCTGGGTGGCCAGTGAGGCCCCTCCTGGCCTCTCCCAAAGCCCAGGCCCAGGCTCAAGCTCCACCAAGAAACCTTCATTTGAACCTCATTCCTTTGCTGCTTTCTGTTATCACTAATGCAGCCTCCAGGGTTAATGATGAACTCATGTTTGAAAAACAGTCATTACAGAGCCAGCCCATCATGAACACCATAACTCGATAAACAGCAAAAAATAGAAAACTCCAGACCATTGACCACACTTCTCTGTGAAGACAGATGCAAACACTTTAAGTAAATTATTAGCAAATAGAATTTGCTAGGGGCAGGCCCAGTGACGTAGTGATTAAGTTTGCACATTCCACTTCACTGGCCCGGGGTTCGCTGGTTCAGACCCCGGCTATGGACCTATGCACCCTTGTCAAGCCATGGTGTGGCAGGCATCCCACATATAAAGTAGAGGAAGATGGGCATGGATGTTAGCTCAGGGCTAATCTTCCTCAAACAAAACAAAACAAAATAAATGGAATCTGCTGTACACTAAGAGAATAATACTCCACAACCAGGAGGACGTGCCTCTGGTGAAGAAGGGTGTACAGTGTTAGGAAAGGTATTAACAGAGTCCACTCATTAATGGGTCAGGGGGTGGACAGTGACTGGAGGGGCTTCAGGGCCCAGCAGAGCTCTGACTTGGGTGGCGACACAGAGGTGCACACTTTGCAGCATTCCTGGAGCTGCACGTTTAGGAGCTCTGTAGTTGCTGTGTGGTGTTACGCTTCAAAAACAATTTCAGGAGAAGAGCAGCCAACAGGGAGAAGATGTTCGCTGTACATAAAGCAAACTGAGGGTTAGCAACTTGAAAATCAAGAAGAAAACATACAAACAAGCTACAGGGAAAGTGGGCAAAGGATAAAAAAGAACAATTCACTGAAGAGGAAAAGTGAATGATCAATAAAAATATGCAATCAGATGTTCAACATCACAAATTATGAAGAAAATACAAATTAATAAAATGAAATGTCATTTTGTATCTATCAGTTTGAAAAAAAATTATGTCTAATAATCCCAAGAGAGGATAAAATGATGAGAAGCGGGAAGTTTCACGCCCATGGGCAGGGGTGTAAATTAATCCAACAATTTGGAGGATCGGAGCACAAAGATGTGTGAATTTGAAAAAGTGCATTCCTGAAGATGCTGAAATTCCACTCTCGGTGTAAACTCCTGGGAGACTGAATAAGGTTGTTCATTATGGTATAGTTTGTTACAGCACAAAATTGGAAATAACTTAAATCATTAGGGAAGTAGATAAATTGTGAGATATTTATGAGAGAGAATCTTTATGGAGAAGTTAATGAGTGAATTAGATCTTTATATGTCAATGTGGAGAAGCTGGAAAATAGATCACAGTTTGAAGAAGCACTGTGGACCTTTGCCATCCATGGGCTCCTGGACCCTGTGTGCACGTGGGTGGGTGCATGCGTGTTCACATGTCTTGCAAATATGAAAATATGGACTCCGCAGAGGCCCCTGAGGCCGTGCCAGCATCTGCCTCCAGGGAGGAGGGGAAGCACCTTGAGTGAGGACGGAAGTTATTCTGCAAGGTTGTATTGCTTTTACACGAATTTGAAACTTCTGAAGTAAACATGACCAGGTCTCAACATTTATAAATTCTGACAGTGCTGGCTGTTAATTCTGTACTTTTCTATAGTTTTAAAACTTTAAGCAGGAAAAAAAAAACCACACACACAAAAACTCCAAAGGAAAACCAAGGAAGTTAACTGGGGGGAAAGAAAAACCCGTTAAAAAAGATGAGTGCAGTTGGAGAAGGTGGCAGCTGCCAGTACTCCCAGAAAGCACAGGCCCCTGCGGGCTCAGAGTCAGGGGTCACACTCAGAGGAACCCATCCAGCCCATGACAGGGTCTGAGCCCTCCTGCTGCCCTTGAAGGACAGCATCCACGGATGCTCTGGATTATGGGCCTGGTCACTGCTCATTCAGGCCATGGAGGCCCTCGCTTCGGGTCGAGCTCTGGCCTCTGGGCAGCCCCTTTGGTCTCCAGTTTACCTTCATCCAGGAAGCTGCTTGGGGATCTGGTGGCACTGGCCCCAGCCAGAGGTCAGCCCCATCCGCTCCTACCCACGCCTGACTCCAGAACCCAGGGCAGCTCAGAGCTCCATGCAGCCCTCCGCGCTCCCCTCCTGTCCTGGGCTGAAGAAGTCAGGTTTACACCAGAGCTATAAAAATAACAGCGCACACTAATGTGCTTAGAATTCACCATGCAGGCACTGGCCGCTTTCTGTCCTCATCTGGTTTCCTCCTCACAACCACCCTCTGTGGGAGGCAACGTTAGGAGGCCAGCACATCTCACAAGGGAAACCCGTGTTCCTTTCAGCCCAGTCAAGACCCAGCAGCAAAGAAAGAACCCAGGACAGGGAGAGACGAAAAGGCTGGGAGTACTATTATTTTGACATTTTTTGTTTTTCTCCCTGACACAGGGAAGATAGGATGAGCTCATATCTGAGCGGTTATAAGAATGAGTGAGAGCCATCTGTTGGGTCCCCCTGTGCTGGTCCCCCTCCCAGGGTTGGGAGCCTACCTTCTTCCTCCCTCCCGCCTTGGGAGGAAGGAGCTAGGGGCGAGAAGGAGTTGCCCTAGGGTCAGGAGAGGCAGAGTCCAGGCCAGCGCTGTCAAGGACACCCCCGGATGAGTAACGTGGGCACTGCAAATGTCCTGGGACATCACCTGCTGGTCCTCTTGTCCTGGTGCCAGCTCTGGTCTCTCTTCCTAGCCCCACGGCATGGACATCCCGAGGCTCTGCTGACCCTAGCCCCGCGCTGGCTCGCTCAGGTCTTAGGGGCCAGAGCCAGGGGTGTGCCACCACAACAGCAGGCAGGAGGTGCTCTCTTGGCTTCTCACGAGCACTTGATACAAACAGAAATAAGTTCCAGGGACCCAGCATCATGCTGTGCTCCCCACGGCCCAAACACTCTCTGGATTGAGGCTCTGTGGTCGGGCCTGCGTTTTCCTGCTACAGCCTGTCCACGTTTGCGTCTCAGAGCTGCAGTGGTGATCCAGCTGAGTCTACCTTCCTGGGGTCTGCTCCCTGCACCCCACCTCCACCCTGAGAAGCTGGCCACTGCGTCTGCTCGCAGAGGACCCCGGGGAGGAGGCTCAGAGCTGCTGCCTGCTGGGAGAGCCTGACAGGACAGTAATGCAATCAGCACTTTGAGATGGTGCAGAGAGCTTTCACTGTGGTATCATGTTCATGCCTGTGACCCCAGCAGGTGGCAGGACGGGGAGCCCCTGCAGTGGCCAAGACCCTTCTGGGGCTGGCTCCATCCATCTGCCCAGCATTGGCTCCTGCTGTGCCCTCTTCAAACATTTCTTGGACCACCCATGCTCATTCCCACTTCACACCTGTGCTCGTGTGGGCCACCCTTTCTGGCAGGCCTGTCCCCTGAGCCAGAGGGCCCAGCTCCAGGGCCCTTTTCCCAGGACATCCACTTGTCTGATTGCCTTTGCAAGAAGCAAACTCTGGTCTCAGACAGCATCCCATCTACACATCCAGCATCTCAAAGCAAAGCTATAGGAAGTAAATCTGACAGATACGTGTTAGTATGCTCAAGTTCAGATAATGTATTAGAAATCATCATAATCATCTTTGGGAAAACAAAGTTGCACTAAAAAGAAAAAGCTTACGGACAGGAAAAGCAGGGCAGCTGAATACCAGCAGGTGTTCTAGCAGTAAATGCTGATTGTTTGCAAAATTCGGGTGAAGACCCACTTTCTCGTCTTGCACAGGCTGGAAGCAAACCAGTAACCTTCTGGGTTATCACCAAGAAAGACCTGGCAGAGTCAAGCAAGATCGCTCCGGAATCCATAAGTGTCAATGGTGACCTGATCCTGGGCGGCGCACAGGTCTGTCTCACGGGAGGGAAGGTGGCACAGAAGGGCTCCCCAGGGGTCAGAGCAGTGGCGTCTGAGCCTTGGTCTCCATGTGTGGATCCAAGTGTGCATGTCTGAGACCTCTGGAGGTGCTGAGGCCCGACCTCACTGGTTGGCCCCACAGGTCACCCCAAGCATGTCACTGTAAGTGGATTGGTGCCCCTCACTGTCTCTGTAGGGGCTGAGCACAGCCCACAGGGCTTGTGACTTGAACTCTGGGCTCCAAGTGTGGACGGACTTGGCCTCCTGCCCCCCCGAGTGGGCTGCATGTGGCTGTTTGCCAGGCTGGACTCTGAGCCCTGGGGCTGCAGAGCACATCAGTCTGAGGCTTGGGCCCTCGTGTGGCCCCTGCTTATGCAGGCCCACACGGACAGCAGGGTGTCCCGCAGAGGAAGGCATGGTGAGCCTGCAGGGCCTGGGAGCCTCACAAGAAACCCTTTTGCGGGGGCAGGAGCTGGCTTGTGGGCTCAGACGGCACAGAGGAGAAAAGAGTGCAGATGCTGCGCATGCCTGAGCGCCCGGGGACAGAGAGCCCATTCTGGGTTCTGTGCTTCTCCTTGGAAGGAAAGGAAGGGACAATGATAGTGGTGGTAGCCAAGGGTTACTGGCACCTAATACATCCCTGGAATGATGAGAAGGACTTTTTGAGCATGATCTTATCCCATCTTTCACATGATGGAGGATGTTATACCTCCCATTTTCCAGATGGGGACAGTTGAGGCTTCCAGAGGCCAGGGAACCTGCCCAGGGTCACACAGAGCTGAGAGTCACAAATCAGTGGGCTCAACTGCCTTCCCCGAGGGTGGAGGCTCCTGCTGTGAGCCAGCAGCATCACACGCCTCCTGCTAAGTCAGGGTGACTGCTGCGTGCCCCAGACATAGTCCCTCTGTTCTGGACATGTTGCTGAAAGCAGGGTCAACCAGGACAAGCCAGGAGGCCCTGCACAAGGCTGGCCTGGATGGGCACACCCATGGCAGGGACAACTGGGCCCTGACCCAGAGGGAGGCCTCTCAGAGAAACCCCTCACAGACTCAGCAGGCCTTATGATTTCAAGGAATCATGGGAGGGGGGGTATTCCTCCTCCTCTGGAAAAATCTACAAACAAACACAGCATAGCACGTCTACCATGGGGATCATCATGCAGCCATCAGAGGGGAGATTAGGAGCCATGGCTGCCCCACGGGGTAACATGAGGAGAAGGTGGTGGCCACAGGGCCTGGCGTGCAGACCTCAAGACTCCACTCTGGGCTGGTGTGTGCGCATGCCTCTGTGTGTGTGTGTGTTTGTGTTTGTGCACAGCGCATGTGCAGATGCACAGGAAGTCTGGGCAACAGGGAAAGGAGCCTGTCAGGATGGCAGGGCTGTGGCTACTCTTTTTTTCCTCTGAAAATGTCCTTAATGAAAAGACATGATAAGTAAATGAAATGCAAGATTTGGAGTTGGATCCTGTATTAGGAAAAAATCCCCCAATGGGTGAAATTTGAATATGGACTGAATATTAGAAAACAATGTTGCATCATTGGTAGATTTCCTGGCTTTGATAGTTACGCTGTGTTCCTGCAAGAGAAGGTCCTTGTCTTGTTAACAATTCTTGAATCTAAGTAAAGGGTGTAGGGGACTTCATTGCAGTCTTCTTGCAACTTCTCTGTAGGCTTGAGACTATTTTCAAATTCAAAAGTTAAAAAAGCAAAGTGCTCTTTATAGTCATTACAATGTTATTTGTGTAACTGAGAAAGAAGAGAAGGGAAAGAAGTTGAGATCTGGGTGTTGACAGCTGAAGGCCTGAGGACTCCCCGCGGGAGGCGAGCACGGGCCGTGCCCTGTGACCCCGCTGCCCAGCTGGCTTTCTTACAGCATGGAGGGTGTGTTCAGAGAGGTTTAAGGCCACAGAGGCTCTGAAGTGTAAAGTGGAAGGCGGAGGTCAATTGAAAATCGATTGTGCAAGACAAGCAGGTCAGCTCCAATTCAGGGACACCTCCTTGGGGGACGAGCTGCTCCTCCCCACCCCAGCAGCCCCAGGGCAGTGGGGGAGGGCAGGTGAGCTGGATCTCCACTGGGCCAGGGGCCTGCCCGGCCTTCTCATTCTCAGACTTGGCTCCTGTGGCCTGGATCCTGAGCAGCTGTCACATGTCCTGGATCTGCTCCTGGCACCCAGGCTGCCGCAGACAAGTCTCATTGGCTTGGCCTCAGCTTGTACACCAGCAAGACAGGTCCAGCCTGTGGTGGACCCCACTCACCTCACAGAGCTCGAAGTTAGAGATTGTCCAGGTAGGAATGAGGCTGGGAGGCCCTGGGGGCAGAGGCTGTTGGGTGGTCTACATCTCTGGGCCCTGGAGGCACCTGTCCCATCCGAGGTGTTCAGGAAATACTCCGTGGGTGGTCGATGCATTTATTCAGCAGACAGTCATTCAGGGACTGTGCCGAACTTCAGACTGGGGCCAGGGGCCAGCTGGACAGACCCAGCCCTGCCCCTGCAGCTCATGTTCTAGTGGGAGAGCCAGACCCATGAACAGAACAGCGTGGGCAGTAGGAGGAGCCCCTGAGAGAAGAGGCCCTGCTCCATGAGGTCCTAGCAATGTGGACACAGAGTTGGCCAAAGAGAAAACAAGGAGGGAGCAGGTACAGTCTCACGGGCTAGCACTCAGAAGAGCCCGTGCTTGGTTTACTGCTCAGCTGTGCCCATCTTGAAATTCTCAATTTTATCTTTGAACTTGTGTTCTCTGAGTGAAGTCCTGGGACAACGGAGCATGTGTGATCAGGGGAGATACGTGAAGAAGGGTGCAGCCCCATTCGCACACACCTTCCTCAAGTCCCATGAGCACAGGGTGCTGGTGGACTATGTGGGAGGCCAATGACTCAGCAAGGACAAAGAGAGCTTGTCCTGTTGAAGACTGAGCAAGGGTGGGGGGTGAACAGCCCCGAGAGGCCACGCTTTCTGTTAGAACCAGATCTGCTGGGCAATGGCGTCTGAGAAACACAAACAAGGAGCCGATCGTGCCCTTTCTCCCTGGTGTTGCTTCCCTGTCATAGCCAACAGCTTACAGTGAAAATGATGCCATGGGAGGAGAGGGGAAGAGAGCGACCTTCCTTCCTTCCTCGCGAGTAGGCTGAGGTCAGAGAGTTGGCAGAAGGTGCCCTGGTGTCAAGAAGTGAAATTGAAACAGTTGAGTTAGTTGTGTTAAGTGTTTGCGCTGTTCTGGTGAGAAAACAATACATACGAATGGACAGGTTAAAGAAATGTTGGTGATTCCGCATATGAGCTAAATGCTCTTATATTTGTATTTAACACTGGCATTGAACAATAGAAAGGTGAATGGTAAAATTCATGCTAATAATTAAAAATTTTAATTTTTCTTTACTTAGAATTATTTTACTATGTTAAAATAGCAAATTAAAACACCAAAAAAGAAAGGAAGACTGAGAAAGAAAGGAAGCAGTCTCACATGGCAGTACTTTTAACACAGGTTTCCTCTGCCTTTTGAATGAGGGTCCCGGACTTCATACTGCACTGGGCCCAAGGGAGTGTCATATCGGGGGCCACAGCACTTGCAAGGGGCAGGAGGGAAGATGTGGTCAGAGAAGAGACTGTGGAAGGAGCCCGTGTGGTCTGGGGGACAGTAGCTGCCCACCAGGTTGTGATCACTGTAGGGAGGCGGGGCAGGGTGGAAGTGGACCACTCAGGTGTGCCATTTAGTGCCCTCTTAGAGACAGTCTGGAGCAGGGGTGCAGGGCAGAGAGGGAGCACCCCTTGTCTGGTGTCAACCAGACCAGCTTTTTTACATCAGGCCTCCATGTAACATTTCACTTGAGCAGCGTTCTGAGGTCAAGAAGCATTTGGAGACCTGTGGAGTGGGCGATCCCTGGGCCGAGTCCAGGACTGGCCTTGAGCCTTGACAGCCTTGCTCCCAGAGGTATCTGGAGGGGGCATGTCCCCCTCCCAACCAGGTCTGCAGGAGCTGTGGTCACAGGAAGCAATTTGATTTCACCGCCTCTGGCTGTTCACCACCTCGCCCCACCCCAGCCTGGAGGTAATCTTGGCCCTGAGTGGGGGCTGCCTGTGAGGAAGGTCCAGCAACTCTCATTTCACTCATCAGTCCTGCTCTGCACCCCCAGTTGGAAGAGGATGGCCTGCCTGCTGTCTGGGGAGCTCTGCCTTCCACTTGAAAGCGTGGATGATTAAAGCCTAGGCTGGTGGTGATAGAAGCCGCTCCATTAGCTTTGGGGGAAAGTGGCACATGGCTTCCTTCCTTGTGCGTTTGCTCCAGGTCCTGCGCAGGAGTCCAGGGCAGGCTCCCCGGGGAGGCACCAATTACACACTCTCTCTCTCTCACACACACACACACACACACACACACTGCTCCAGGACCTCCTGTGATACTGACAGCAGCTCTGTGAGGTCAGCAAGGTGGGCTTGGGCAGGAGGTAGGGCTGGGCAGGGCGGGTAGGGAAGTAGAAATAAAGAGAAAACAGCCCTCTGTGTGCGATGCTGGCCTGGGCTCCCTAAATGCATTATCTCACTTATTTAATCCTCACATGCCTTCTTATAACTGTTATCACAGGACTACTGTTTCCAGAGCATTGACTCTGTGTCAGGGATTTTCAATGTTTCGTCTCAGATCCTTGTGAGCTGAACGGATCAAGGGGTGGTAGGCACAGTGGTCATGCCCTTGGGCTCAGAGCCAGACTTCCCATGCTGTTCCTGAGTACTCTCCAGGACCCCAGCGTTCCTCCCCTCCTGTCTCACTTCCCGCCTCTCTCACTCACTGTGCTTTCTCTCAAATAAATGCCTTGAACCAAATCCCTGTCTTAGGATCTGCTTTTGTGGGAACTTGAACTCAGACTCCCTGATGATACACAGAGAGGAAACAGGCCCAGAGAGGGCGGCAGGGCCTGAGTCCTTCCTCTCAAATAAATGCCTTGAACTAGGTCTCTGTCTTGGGATCTGATTTTGTGTCTATCTGAATGTTTCACTTGAAGGGGAACAAACACATGTGGTCTTTTGTGACTTTTTTCACTTAGCACAGTGTTTTCAAGGTCCATACATATGGTAGCATATATCAGTACTTCATTCCTTTTTATGGCCAAATAATATTCCATTGTATGGATATACCAGATTTGTTTCTCCATTCATCAGTTGAAGGACATATGGGTAGTTTCCACTTTTTGGCTGTTATGAATAACGCTGCTAATGAATATCTGTGTATGTTTTTGTGTGGAAATATACTTCTTTTGAGTAGACACCTAGGAGTGGAATTGCTGTGTCATATGGTAAGTACATTAACTTTTTGAGGAACTACCAGACTGTTTCCCAAAGCAGACTGAACCGTGGTGCATTGCCACCAGCAGTGTATGAAGGTTCTGATCTCTCCACATCTTGCCAACACTTGTTATCTGACTTTTTGATTCTAGTCATCCTAGTAGGTGTGAAGATGTATCTCAAAGTGGTTTTGATTTGTATTTCCCTGATGACTAATGACATCGAGCATCTTTTCAAGTGCCTATTGGTTATTATATATTCTTTGAAGAAATGTCTATTCAGATTGTTTACCCATCTTAATATTATTTGTCTCTTATTGTTGAGTTGTCAGAGTTCTTTATATACTCTAGATGCCAGTCCTTTATCAGATATATGATTTGCAAGTATTTTCTCCCATCCTGTGGGTTATTTTTTCACTTTCTTGGTAGTGTCCTTTGAAGCCCAAAAGATTTTAATTTTGAGGAAATCCAATTTATCTATTATTTTATCACTTGCACTTTGGATGTCACATCTAAGAAACCATTGCCTAATTCAAAGTCACAAGGATTTACTCTCAGACTTTTTTCTAAGAGTTTTATAGTTTTAACTTTTACATTTAGGTCCATGATCTATTTTGAGTTAACTGTTGTACATGATGTGAGGTAGGCATCTAAATTCATTCTTTTGTATTTGACTATCCAGTTATGCCAACACCATTTGTTGAAAAGATTACTCTTTCCCCATTGAAAGGTCTTGGAACCTCTGTAGAAAATCAGTTGACTATAAAAGTAAGAGTTTATTTCTGGACTCTCAATTCCATTCCATTGATCAATATGTCTGTCCTTATGCCAGTATCATATTGTCTTGACTATTTTAGCTTTGTAGTAAGTTTTGGAATTGAGATGTGTGTCTTCCAACTTTATTCTTTTTTTTGTTAAGTTTTTTTGGCTATTCTGGATTCCTTGAATTTCTGTATAAATTTTAAAACTAGCTCATCAATTTCTGCAAAAAAGCAAAGCAAAGAACCAAAATAAACCAAACAAATCTGGGATTTTGTTAGAGATTGCATCAAATTGTAGATTAATTTGGGGAGTATTGCCATCTTAGCAATATTATGTCTTCAGATTCCTGAGTATGGGGTGACTACTTTCCATTTATTTAGATCCTCTTTAATTTATTTCAGCAATATTTTGTAGTGTTTGGTGAACAAGTCTTGCACATCTTTTATTAAATTTTTCCTTAATATTTTCTTCCCCTTCTTCTCCTTCTTCTTCTTCTCTTCCTCCTTCTCCTCCCCCACCCCTTCCTCCTCCTCCTCCTCCTCCTCTTCCTCCTCCTCCTCCCTCTTCTTCTTTTCTTTCTCTTTCTCTTCCTCTCCTTCTCCTTCTTCCTCGTCTTCCTCTTCTTCTTCTCCTTCTCCTTCTCCCCAAAGCCGCCCCCGTACACAGTTGTATGTTCTAGTTGTGAGCGCCTGTGGCTGTGCTATTCTTTTTGATGCTATTGTAAATGGAATTTTTCTTCATTTCATTTTCAAATTGTTCATTCAAGTATGTAGAAATACAATGGACTCTTATCTATTGATTTTCCATCCTGAAAACTTGCTGAACTCATGTATTAGTTTTAATAGTTTTCTTGTGGATGCCTCAGGATTTTCTATGCACAAGATTATGTTATGTTACCTGCAAATAGAAATCGTTTTATTCTATCTTTCTGATCTATATGCCTTTTATTTTTTTCTTGTCTAATTGCCCTGGTTCAAACCTCTGGTACAATGTTGACTAGAAGTGATGAAAGCAGACATCCTTGTCTTCTTCCTTATCTGAGTGGAAAAGCACTCAGTCTTTTACCATTAAGTATGATGTTGTGGGCTTTTCATGGATGCCCTTTAGAAGGCTGAAAAGTTCCCTTCTATTCCTAGTTTGTTGATTGTTTTTCAGATGAAAGTATGTTGTGTTTTGTCAAATGCTTATTTTATGTCTACTGAGATAATCATGTGGATCTTTTCCCTTTATTCTATTTAATATGGTGTTTTATATGGATTCATTTTTGCATGTTATACCAACCTTACATTCCTGGATAAATCTCAGTGGCTCATAGTATATAATCATATATATATATGCTCTTGGATTTGATTTGCTAGTATTTTTGTGTTTATATTTGTAAGGAATATTAGTCTGTAGTAGTCTTATTGTGATGTCTTTGTTGGGTTTTGAACTCAGGGTAATATTGGCCTCATGGAATGAGTTGGGAAGTGTTCTTACCTCTTCTATTTTTTGGAAGAGGATATGGAGGACAGAGCCTTGGGGTTTTTTTTGTGGGTAATACATTGGTTACTAGTTCAACTCCTTTACTTATTATAGGTCTATTCAGATGTTCTATTTATTCTTGAGTCCATTTCAGTAGTCTGTGTCTCTATATGGATTTGTCTATTTTATCTAGATATCTGATTTGTTTGCATATAGTTATTCATATTATTCCTTTATAATCCTCTTTATTTCTGTATGGTTGGTAGTAATGTTCCCTATTTCATTTCTGATTTTAGTAATTTGAGTCTTCTCTCTCTCTTTTTTTCTTTTGGTCAGTCTACCTAAAAGTTTGCCAATTCTGTTTGTCTTCTTAAAGAAACAAATTTTTGCTTCTTTATTATTTCTGGCGTTCTATTCTTTCTTCCATTTATTTATCCTCTAATCTTTGTTATTTATTTTCTTCTGCTTGCTTTGGGTTTAGTTCACTCTTCTTTTTCTAGTATCTTAAGGTAGAAGATTAGGTTATCAATTTGAGATCTCTCTTCTTTTATAATATAGTCATTTATAACTATAAAATTTCTTCTCAATATTGTGTTAGCTGCATCCCATAAGTTTTGGTGTGCTGTGTTTAATTTGCATTTAGTGTGAAGCATTTTCTAATTTCCGTTTTGATTTCTTCTTTTATCCATTAGTTATTTAGGAGTGTTTTGTTTAATTTCTACCTATTTTTGAATTTTCCAGTTTTCCTTTTGTTATTGATCTCTAGTTTTATTTCATTGTGCTTAGAAAAGATAAAGTGTATGATTTCAATCTTTTAAATTTTATTAAGATTTGTTTTATGGCCTAACATATGGTTTATCCTGGAGAATGTTCCATGTGCACTTCAGAAACATATGTATTCTTCTGTTGTTGGGTGGAGTGTTCTATAGATGTCCGTTAGGTCTAGTGGGTTTCCAGTGTTGTTCAAGTCTTCTATTTCCTTGTTGATCTTCTGTCTAGTTGTTCTATTCATTGTTGAAAGTTGAGTATTGAAATCTCTGACCATTTTTGTTGAATTGTCTCTTTCTCCCTGATTCCCGTGACTTTTTTGCTTCACACTTTTTGTGGCTCTGTTGGTGGGTGTTTATAATGGTTATGTCTTTCTGATGGGTAGACTCTTTTACCATTACAAATGTCTTTCTTTGTCTCTAGCAACAGTTTTGCTTTAAAATATACTTTGTATATTGGTACAGCCACTCCAGCCCTCTTATATTTACCATATGCATGGTGCATCATTTTTATCCCTTTACTTTCAAACTATTTGTGTCTTTAAATCTAAAGTGTGTCTCTTATATATGTTGGATCATGCTCTTTCTTTTTTTAAATTCACTCTGGCAATCTCTGACTTTTGATGGGAGTGTTTAATCAATTTACATTTAATGTAATTTCTAAGTTTGGATTTACATCTGTCATTTTGCTATTGGTTTTCTATATGTATCATGTCATTTTTGTTCCTCTATTCCTCCATTATCACCTTCTTTAGTGTTATATTTTCTACTATATACTGTTTTAGTGTCCTTGTTTCTTTTATTATATTTTTTGAGTTATTGTTTTAGGGGGCCCCTGGCCCCTAAGAAATATGGCTACATAAAATATATGTTAATAATTACTATATTAATGATCAGCTAATGAGTGGACAAAGATTTCTTTAAATGTCTTGAACCAATAAGTCCTCTAGCCTTTACTGAGGGACTCTGTGTGTGCGTAAGAGTACACGTTCAACGCTCAGGCATGCAGTTTATAACTGTGCCTTAACTTTCACTTCCTGCTTGCAGAAAGCCTCAAGTTAAGCTGCAAGTGAGGGATTAAGTCCTTATCAGGTCTTTCCTGAGCATGTGCATAGCCCTGCCTTGCACGTGACTGTTTAGATTCCCAGGAATATGACAGAGCTTTTCAAAGCCCACTACAGACACTGCATTCCTTAGTTTTCCTTTTAAAGTTTTTTGCTCATCCTCTTGTTAGCCCCAACTACTATTGCTAGCTCAGACAGCTACAGAGTAGAACAGCTACTGCTCATTGCTGTCAACAAATAATATATATATTATTAAATATATATATATTTGTTTATAAATATGTGCTGTATTAGGGTTCTCCAGAGAAACGGAATATGTGTGTGTGTATATATATATATTTAAAATACATATATATTATATATATACTATGCATATAACATGACGTAAATATATATGCCTTTAGTCTGTTCAGGCTTAGTCCTTGTAGGCTGCTATAACAAATTGCTATAGATTGGGTGGCTTGTAAACAACAAACATACGTTTATTTCTCACAATTCAGAGGCTAAGAAGTCCAAGATCAAGGCGCCAGGAGATTTGGTGTCTGGTGAGAGCCTACTTCCTCACAGACAGCTGTCTTCTTACTGTAACCTCATGTGGCAGAAGGTGTCAAGATAGCTCTCTGAGGTCTCCTTTATAAGGGTGTTAATCCCATTCATGAGGGCTCTATCCTCATGACCTAATCACCTCCCAAAGGCCCCACCTCCAAATATCATCTCATTTCAGATTAGGTTTTCAACTTATGAATTTTGGGGAGACACAAACATTCAGTCTATAGCAATGTGTGTGTGTGTGTGTGTATGTATGTATACATATATATATATACATCTATATATATATAGAGAGAGAGAGATTGGGAGAGAGAGAGAATGAGAAATTGATTTTAAAGAATTGGCTCATGCAACCCAATTGTGGGGGCTGACAAGTCTGAAATATAGAGTATGTTGGTAGGGCAGAAATTCAGGAAAGAGTTGGTGCTGCAGTTTTGAGTCTGAAATCTGCAGGCTAGAAACTCAGACAAGATTTCTACGTTGCAGTCCTGCGACAGAATTCTTTCTTCTTCAGAAAACCTCAGTGTTTTCTCTTTAAGTTTTCAAATGATAGGAATGATTAAAATGGTCCATCCACATTATAGAGGATAATGTCCTTACTCAAAGTCTGCTAATTTAAATGTTAGTCACATCTAAAAAATACCTTCATAGTAACATCTAGACTGGTGGTTGACCAAACAATAGGGCACCATAACCTAACCAAGTTGACACAAAAAATTAGCTATCACATGTAGCATGGGCACATATATTTCTTTGCTTTGTCAGCTCAGAGGGCCTAGAAGCAACAACATGTCCTTAGCAATGAATAAAACTACCACCCATATCTTGGTTGATAAAACCATTCTCTAATAAGAGGAAGCAGAGCTCCTTGGAGAGTGTGGCTGAATCTAGGCTGGGGTAGGGAATATACAAGATGAGCCTGGAGCATCTTATAGTGCCAAAAAGTAAGAAAGCAGCAAAAGAAAATCCACAACGATGGGGCCATGTAAAAGGGACAAAGGAGTCAATTGAAAGAGCTCTCAATGGACAAAATGGAACAATTTGAGCAACGAAATAAGCTAGTATAAGATTATAACTCAAAGTATAAAATTAATGAGTCCATACTGATATAAATAAATTACTGAATAAATAAATAAATGGGAGAGTAGACAAATATCCCCTGCAGAAGAGTTCCAAACAACATATGTAAATACTCTGTGTGTAAGGAGGTGGAGCATAACTCCCTCTCCTTAAGTTTGGGCTGCTGTTAGTTATGTCCTTCCAAAAGTCAAAAAGAAAGTAACTTTATAGTAAAGAAAAGACAAACACTATCTCAGCCAAGTGACCAAGGTCAATATCAATAGTCATAAGCCATTAAACACCCTTGATATGATACGATGAGAAGGGAACTTTACCTCTGTGGTCCTCCCCAGTCTAACCATGAGATAACATCAGACAAGTCCCAATTGATGGATGATCTACAAAATACCTGGCCGGTATTCCTCAAAACTATCAAGGTCATCAAAAACAAGGAAAGTCTGAGAAACTGTCACAGCCAAGAGGAGCCGAAGGAGACGCAATGACTAAATGTAAAGTGATATCCTGGATGGGCTCCTGGAACAGAAAAAGGACATCAGGTTAAAAACTAAGGAAATCCAAATAAGGTGTGCTTCTAATTAATAATAATGTATCGATATTTGTTCATTAGTTGTGACAAATGTATATTAACAATGGGGGAAACTCAGTGTGGGGTGTACTGGAACTCTCTGTACTAGCTTTACAATTATTCTGTAAATCTAAAGCTCTTTTAAGATAAAAAGTTTATTAAAAAAATGGATTGGAAGTTGTGTATAGGGAGATGTGATCAATGTGCCAGCATTTTAAGTAAAAGGATGCTTTCCTAAATGTCTTTTCCCTGGGACGATTTAGTTCCCCCCGAGAAAAGTTTTCTCACTTCTGGCCTGGGGAGTAAACGACTGGCTGCTGGTATTTGGGCTGCTGCCTTATGGGGAAAGGGAGTGGGGGCTACGTCATTGCTTGGAGGGCAAACGTTTACTCACCTGTCCTCATGTTCGATCTGCCGGCCATTCCCTTCTCAGCAGGACCCCTCTGGTTCATCTTCCCCTGGGAACACAGCCCCCTCCTCCTGCAGA
Organism: Equus caballus; assembly: GCF_041296265.1. NCBI lineage: Eukaryota > Metazoa > Chordata > Mammalia > Perissodactyla > Equidae > Equus > Equus caballus. The sequence continues at coordinate 82,817,004 of NC_091684.1, forward strand.
GGGTGGGGGTCTTGGGCCTGATTCTGCTCCATCCCTGCTTCTCATCAGTTCCCCTCTGTGGGACTCAGACCGTGTCCACCACACTGGCTGCTTTCCACGCTACCGCAAGTGTGCTGTTATCAGTGGTCATCCTCTCTTCTCTTATGTTTTAATCAATTCATTGTTTATTTGTCTTCCTAGGTTCCAAATTTCTCTTTTTAGTTATGATCATTTTGGTAGGATTTTGGGAGAGTGAAAATAAATGAAATGCTCAATTAGCCAATTTCACTGAAGGTTTCATTGATGCTTCCACCATGCTCAAATGTTCTGTAGGCTATCTGGGGCATGATCTTTCCTACCCTAAGATCCTGGGGCTTAGCACTGGCCCTGAGGCTCCTTCAGACAAAAACTGATCAGAAAATGGGTAGACAAAATACTGGAGCTGAAAGATCAAAGTCAGAATCTCAATCTCCCTAAAAGCCCCGATTCTCCTGGAAACACATGACCTCATTACCTTGCAGGATGGATGATCATACAGGAGAGCTCCTCTGAGCATCAACTTATCCGGGCAGGAGGCAGCTCCGACCTCTCTGGGGCCCCCAGGAGCCTCTCAATGGAGCCTGAGTCAGCTTCATGGAGCCAGGCAACACCCTGTCCCATCCTCAAACAGCCGTGGGGGGATGGCAGAGCTGGGGCATGCTCCCATTGCCCTGATGGGCAACTCAGAGAGGGGGTCACCCAGCAAGCCCCCTGACCTCATTTTGTCTTGACACACTAACATTTAAGGTGTAGTTTGCACCCTCAGTGGAAGTATAAAAAGGAAGTCAATTCCATGGGTTTCTCCTCACAAAAAGAAAGCTAAATGCTGTCACCCAGGCTGAAGTGGCCTGAATATGGGCTGTGAAGCTTGAAAAAAGAACTTAAGTGACTGCCTCTAGAGTCTTTGCTGCTCAGGGCTCTGTCCTTCCCTGGAGCCAGGAGGATGCTGTATGGGATTCTGCTCCCGGCTGCCCAGCCAGCCAGCCAGTGCTGTCACTTCATTTTACACAGGGTGACAACTAGGCCAGGCGAGGCTGGCCTGGGACTTGTCTTTCCCCACACAGAGAGCCTGTCTGAGGCAGAGTGTCCCTTCCCTCCTGGGGCCAGGTTGAGTGTCCGTCTGGAAGACCTTGCCCTCCTGGCAATGACGCCGCCTCATAGTATGAAAAATACAGAAAACTAGGTCATCCTCTCACATCTTTGCAGCTGGATGCGCCATTATCTCTTCAAGCCCTCGTGGGGTCCTCGAGGTGGACATGATCCTGGGGTTGGGACTCCAGTCCCCTCCTGGCTGTGGGGTGAGTGGTCCAGCTCCTGTTAGGTGGTCTCCTCCCCCTCATGTTTATCTCTACCCTGCTCTCCTTGGAGTGGCCTTGCCCACAGCCTCACCCTCCTCTCTGTAGGATCCCCTCTTCCATGTGCCCTCTCCTGCCAGGACCCCTCCATGCACACTCCTCTTGCTGCATCCCAGCACTGATATCATCTTTATAAGCGTTTGCCTGTGCCGGGTGCTGTGCATACTGGGAAGGAGCTCCCAGGGGGCACAGCCCAGAGCAGCAGACCTTGGGGGGCCTCACAGACAGGAAGGTGAGGCCATTAGAGGAAGTCACAGCCAGGTGTCAGGGCCCACAGAGCTGGGTCACCCCTCTCCACATGCTGAACCCAGGCAGGCTGCAGTGAGGTGCATCTCAGGGCAAGTCTGACAGCCCTGCTCGTTCCAGAAAACAGGCTCTGCTCCATCTTCATGTATTTATAATAGCCCTCCCTTGTTTTTTGTCAAGCTGTGTTCTCTGTTTATCAATAAAATCAATGACACAAATCCCACACCAAGGGATGATTTGAAATCTCTGCTGGGAAGCTCTTCCTTCTAAAGCCCTCCCTCTTCAAAGAGCTTCTTCTAAAGAGGAGTAATGGTCTCTGCCTGCGCAGGAGACTTGAGGGACACAGAGGGCCATGACTCTGCAGCCTGGCCTTCAACAGGGCTCTCTTTCTTGCCTGTACCCCCGAAGTGGACTAAGCAGGGCACCTGGCTGAGGAGGGCACACCATAGTGTTCTCACTCATAGGGATCCCTGGCTATAGAGCACCAGTAGGATGGAGCTCTGTGATCGGGAGGCACAGGCTGGATCTGTTCCCAAGCCCTGCTGCCACCCTCAACTGCACACCCCCACTCCAGCCTGGAGCTGTAAGCTGGGCTGGCCACTGGGGAACGTCCACACTGGACCAGGCAGCCTGGAGTCCAGTCCAAGGAGGAATGGGTACCGAGCACCACTGCTCAGGGAGAGCCCTAAGGAGCTCCTAGGTGAGGCCCCTAGGCTGCAGAGCACAGACAGGAGCTCTCAGGAGAGGGCCTGTCGCCAGGGGTCCTGGGATGGACTCCATGGAGCTCCTGGACCTGCTGAGGAGCAGGAGAGGTGGGAGGCCTTGCCCTTCCGAATGTCTCATGGAAACTCTAGCTCCTAGCTGGGTCATCAAGGGGGCTCACAGGCACCAGGTCAGCACGGTGGTGGTGGAGGTCAGTTGGAAGAGGAGAAATGGGGACTAAAGGACCTTGGTGTTTGATGATCTCCGTCCCTCTGAAGGGAGACTGGCTTGGGGATTCTAGACCCCAGGTGGGGCAGGCAGGACCCCTGGGGGTAATCTGGGTCTGTCCTGGGCCTGTCCGAGGGGCCTTGGATCTCCTCCTGCGGGTCACTAGCACACACTTGGGCAGGGCACATGCCAAGATGGCTGTTATGAACTAAACTGTGCTCCCCTTCCAAATCCATATGTTGAGTCCCTAACCGCAAATATGACGGTAGTTGGAGATGGGGCCTAAAGGCAGGGAATTAGGGTTAAATGAGGTCATAAGGGTGGGCCCTAATCTGGTAGGACTGGTGTCCTTCTAAGAAGAGGAAGAGACAGCAGAGCCCTCTCCCTCTCTCTCCCTCTCTCCACAGGCACAGAGGAAAGGATGTGTGAGGACACAGCAAAAGGTGACCATCTGCAGTCTGGGAAGAGATGCTTCACCAGAAACCAACCCTGCTGGTCCCTTAATCTTGGGCTTTGAGCCTCCCAAACTGTGAGAAATAAATTTCTGTTGTTTAAGCTCCCAGTCTGTGGTATTTTGTATGCCAGCCTCAGCTGACTAATACAATGGGCTCAGTAGGAACGTTCTAGATAGAAAGTTGCTCCGGACTGTGAGGCCGGGGAAGAAGGGGTGTGGTCAGCAAGAGGCACAGATAGCACAGGTGCCTGGAAATGGACACGTACAGCTCTCTTCCCCTGGAGGACCCCTCTGAAGCCTCACAGATCCCAGAAGTGCTGGCTGAGGCAGCAACGTGGTTCTGCTCTGTACGAGGGCCCCTGCCTGGAAGCACAGCAGGGTGGATCCTTCCTGGGTGCAGTGGCTCCAGAGCCACCCTCCACCCTTGGGCTCAGTATTAGTCAGGGTTCTCTAGAGAAACAGAACCAATAGGAAATACATCCTGCATCTCTATATCTATCACCTATCTATCAATCTACCATCTATCTATCTATCATCTGTTTATCTATCATCTATCTAGCTCTCTCTCCATCTATCTATCATCTATAGAGAGATTTACTATAAGGAATTGGCTCATATGATTAAGGAGCCTGAGAAATCCCAAGATCTGCACTTGGTGAGCCGGAGATCAGGGAGAGCTGAGGGTGTAAGCTCTAGTCCGAAGGCCGGCAGGGGACATGCAGAATAAATTTCTGTTGTTGCAAACCACCAAATTTGCAGTAACCTGTTACAGAAGCCACAGGAAACCAATACAGAAGTCACATTTCTATTTCTATTACTTTAATACATTGCCCTGAAAGTTTTAAGCTGCATAGTAGAACATGCAGATTCTGCCTGGATGTGGTCAATATCTCTGCTCTGCTCCTCAGAAGTGTGCTGGACCTTCTGCTCTTTAGTGTATATCAGATTTGCCCTGTTTGGACGGCCACAAATTAATCGTTATTTTTCTTTGAACAGTCAGCGCTTTATTGGATCTACCCACAAATTACCAACTTCTTTGCTCACCATTGTTCCTTAATTTTTTTATTGTAGTAAAATATATACAACATAAAAATGCCATTTTAACCATTTTTAAGTGTACAGTTCTGTGGCATTAATTACATTCACAGTGTTATGCAGTCATCACTACTACTTATTTTCACACTTGTTCATTGTCCGAAAGAGAAACTCTATACCCATCAAGCAATAACTCCCCATGCCCCACCTCCAACCTTTGATAAACTCTAACTACTCTGTCTTTATAAATTTGCTTATTTCAGATATTTCATTTAATGTAATCATACCATATTTGCCCTTTTATGTCTGGCTTGCTTCACTTCGTGTGTTTTCAAAGTTAATCCATGTTGTAGCATGTACCAGAACTTTGTTCCTTTGTAAGGCTGCATATTATTTCATTGTATGTGTATGCCACATTTTGTTTATCCATCCATCTATCGATGGACACTTGGGTTGTTTCCACTTTTTGACTCTTGTGAATAATGCTGCAATGATCATTAGCATATAAATATTTATTTGAGTTCCTGTTTTCAATTCTTTTGAGTATATACCTAGGAATGGAATTGCTGGGTCATATGGTAATGACCTTTTTGAGGAATGGCCAAACTATTTTCCACAGAAGTTGAACCATTTTATATTCCTACCAGCAACCTACGAAGGTTCCAATTTCTACTCATCCTTGCCAACAGTTGTTATTTTCTGTTTTTGTTTGTTTGTTTGTAGTTATGGACATCCTAGTAGGTGTGAAGTGGTGTCTCATTGAAATTTTGGTTTGCATTTCCCTAAAAATTAGTGATGCTGAGTATCTTTTCACATGCTTATTAGCATTTATATATCTTCTTCAGAGAAATGTCTAGTCAAGTTCTTTGCTCATTTTCACATTGGGTTGTTTTGCCTTTTTGTTGCTGAGTTTTAGAAGTTCTTTATATATCCTGGATATCAAACTCTTATCAGATATATGATTTGCAAATATTTTCTCCCAGTCTGCAGGTTATCTTTTCACCTCCTTGATAATGTCTTTTGATGCACAAAAGTTTTAAATATGATGAAGTCAAATTTATCTGTTTTGTTGTTGTTGTTGCTTATGCTTTTGATGTCCTATCTAAGAATCCACTGCCATGTCCAAGGTCATGAAGATTTACCTATATATTTTCTTCTAAGAGTTTGATGGTTTTAGCTCTTATATTTAGGTTGTTGATTCATTTTGAGTTAATTTTTGCATATAGTGTGAGGTAAGGGTCCAACTTCATTCTTTGGCGTTGGAAATCTGTTGTCCCAGCACCATTTGGGGAAGAGACTATTCTTTCCTCGTTGAATAGACATGGCACCTCTGCCAAAAACCGCCTGAGCATAGACTGGACTCTTGATTTTATTCCATTGGTTCATATGTCTATTCTAATGCCAGTTCCACACTGTTTTGATTGTTGTAGCTTTGCAGTAAGTTTTGAAATCGGGAAGTGTGAGTCTTCTGGCTTTATTCTTCATTTTCAAGATTTCTTTGGCTATTTGGGCCCCTTGCAATTCCCTATGTATTTGAGGATCTGCTTTTCCATTTCTGCAAAAAGGGCTGATGGAATTTTGATAGGGTTTGGTCGCATCTGTAGATCACTTTGGGTAGTATTGGCATCTTAACAACATAACGTCTCCCTGCCCATGAACATAGAATGTTTTTCCTTTTCTTTAGGTCTTTAATTACTTGAGCAATGGTTTTTAGTTTCCAGTGAACAAGTTTTGCACATCCTTTGTTAAAGTTATTCCTAAATATTTTATTCTTTTTGATGCTATTATGAATGGGGAACTTTTATCTTAATCGCATTTTCAAATTTTTCCTTGCAAGTATATAGAAATGCAATGGATTTTTGTCTATTGATATTATATTCTGCAACTGTGCTGAACTCATTTATCAGTTTTAATAGTTTTCTTGTGAAATCCCTAGGATTTTCTATACACAAGATTGTCACCTGTGAAGAGAGATTGTTTTACTTCTTCCTTTCCAATTTGGATGCCTTTATTTCTTTTTCTTGCCTAATTGTTCCAGCCAGAACCTCCAGTGCAGTGTTGAATAGCAGTGATGAAAGTGGGCTCCTTGTCTGGTTCCTGATCTTAGGGGGAAAGCTTTCAGTCTTTCACCATTGACTATAATATTAGCTGTGAATTTTCATAAATGCCCTTTAACATGTTGAAGAAGTTCCCTTCTACTCCTAGCTTTCCTAGTGTTTATATCATTAAAGGGTGTTGACATCCTGCCACTGTGGTGTCTCTTGACCCTCTCTCCACTTGGCCTGTCTGCTTGTGTCTTCTGTAATTTGGAATTGTGAGCTTCTCCTGTGTAGGACTCGAACTGCAGGCGTTCTGTGGGGTGTTGGGGAGGCACATCTGCCAGATAGGTTATGTGTTTGCTTCTACCAACAGCCTCAGGCTCTTGCTGGCCTAGGATCACTCTTGATGGTGGTTTCCTTGCTTGGGCTTCTAGAATCACACATATGGGGTATATTTGAACCTTAGACTCTCAAGATGGTAGGAGTGTGGTTAAAAACTCAAACAGAGACCTGTCTGCCAATGAGGAAGTTTTGTTTTATTTTGTTTCTAGACCTTTTTACTGAAGTTGTAAGCCTTCAAGGATCCTGACTTGGGTGTGTGCAGGGAAGTAAGGGGTCTCAATTCCCACTCTCTGCTTCTCATGGCCCTGAGCTCTTGCCTCTTCTCCTGTGAGGATCTTTAAAACTGGAAGCAGGCCAAGATGCTACATTCACCAAAGGGCGGAGTCACTGAAAATCAATTTGCCAAAAGCCAATTTTTCAAAAAATCAATTTTCTGAAGATAGAATTTTCCAGATGACCAATTTGCCAAATTTACCAATTTAAGAAACATTTGTTTCTTTGTTGATAATAAAGTCAGCAGTTATGGGGTGATATAGTTTTAACGGTTCCTAAAGATTTCTGTGAGGTTGTAGCTGGCTCGCTGTTGTTTTGTTCTCACGGCAGCCCTCTAAGGAAGGTTCTGCTGGCCAGGTGCTCAGCCACATGGTGCGGCCAGTCTTTCTGTGAGAGACTCGAGCCTCAGTCCTGGCCTAGGTAGCTCCCGCCTGCCTCCCTCCTGGTCAGCACAGTGTCAGGTCAGTGCATGGACTTACGCTCTGATTTCTCCCTCTTCATTTCTGTCCTGGAAATGTCCCTCACTTTCTAGAAAGTTCAGCCATGCATTTAAATGCTGTTTGTTATATATTGCCCAGTTGTCCTAGGTTGTGTGTGTGTGGAAAGGATTTCTGGAGTCTCCAGGATACAGCATGGTGGAAATGGAGCCCATTGCTGAAATGGGGCCCACTGTGCCCTTTCTGTAGACAAGGAAGCAGAGGCCCCACAGCAGGAAACCCACCTGATGACTGTCATGCAACACCTGGTGGAGGAGATGAGATTTGAACCTGGGTCTGCCTCCTGCTGCCTCCTGAGCTGATAGCAAAGGATCCTCCTTTGAATATTCAAGTCCTCTTCGTGGTTCACAAAGTGGCTTTGAGAAGGAGGGGATGTAAGCCCCAGGCCACCTTAGGGCTCTCTAGGTGTCTAACTCTACCCATTGCTGGGGCCCTGGGCACCTACAACATACACTTCCAGTGGATTCTCACACCAGCTGTAACCATGCACTACTGGTGCCATTTACAGATAAGGTAACTGAGGCCGAAGTGGCAAAATGGCTCCCCACCTTACCCAGTCAGCCAATGGCAGAGCTGGACCACTAATCCGCTCTCCTGACTCCTCCTGGCCTGGTAGTGTCCATGCCTCATACTCTGGCACAAGCTGGCCCGTGAGGCAGAGAGCCAGGGGAGCCCAGGCCGCGGTCTGTGCTGCAGCTCAGAGCAGCGTGGCCCAAGGAGCAACAGCTGTGGCTCCTCACACCGTGCGCAAGGCCATCTCCATCCTGAGGGCAGAAGCAGTGGGGGCACCTTGGACAGGCCTGGGGAAAGTGGATGCTGGAAACCTGTGTGGGAAATTTGAAGCCAGGTCAGGAAGATGCCTCCAAACCCTGACTCCAACCATGGGTGTCTGGGCAGAGTGGCACAGTACTGGGCTCTCTCTGGGCCTTAATCCCCTGCGTATAAAACAGGATCACATTGCCTGCCCTGTGCCTTCTCTTAAGTCTACACTTTTCTGGGCCCAGTTTCTCCAGGTGCTGAGAAGGTGTTAGTGCAGAGGCTGTGAATGTCAGGGGCGTGGGGCAGGGAGAAGAGCGGGGTACAGTGACCATCAGGAAACTCCCAGAATGATGGGGGAACAGAGCTGGAATGGACCATGGTGTCAGGAGTGACCAATAGCTTTGACCTTGCTTGTCCACTCAGATGTCTTGGTTGTGGCTGCCTGGAGTACTGTGTTGAGAAAAATCCTGGGGACTCATCTGGGCTCAGTGGGAGCAGGGTGTTGCAAATGATTACCAATGCCCTCCACGGCAGGGGTAATGCTGGTCTAAGTGCCAGCTTTGCTGCCCATCTCATCTCCACAGACAGAAGTGATGGAGGTGCAGCAAGAAGCATGGGGCCTGCAGGCTCTGCCGCGGGACCCAGACCTCCTATCCCCAGCCTGGCGTGCTATGGAACCACCCAGGTCCGTTCCTGTGCTCTTCTTCGAGTACCGGCAGACTCTGCCGTGCTGGCTCCATCCCGGGAGTGCGGTTAATGTGCTGTTACATATTGCATGAGGCAGCCTGCTGATGAAGCACCAGCGATTCTTGCTTACAAGCAACCCCACCTCTGAACTCAATGCCGAGAGTGTCCTATTAGCTCAGCTGGGCAGGTCGATCGCACCTCGGGAAGGCCTGGCTGCGTTGAGGCTGAGTTGCTGTCCTGAACGCTGTGCTGGGAGGAACGAGGCTTCCCTCCCACCGCACTTCTCTTCACCCCACAGCTCATGGGCACGGCCTCACCTGAGACCACCTGAGCCACGCACTCAGGAAGTAGAGCATAGCTGTGCCCGGCTGGCAGACCAGAGCCGGGTGAATCTGGGGCTGGTTCCCGTGCCCCAGGAGTGGTGGCCACAGCCCACCATGACCTGCTCTGACCTGCCTCACCTCATCCATGCCTGCCCAGGACACAGCCCCTCTGTGCCACTCCTCCAGCCTCTGGCTTAGCTGCCTCCATCAGCTATTCTTTTAGCCACTGAACCTCACCTCCATTCTGAGTGAGCTCAGATGACACACATCACAGACTGTCCTGGTGGGTGACTGACACACCATGCCGATCCTACCTGGGGTGGGAGGGGAGCTCTCACAGGCGTATTGGCCTGCAGGCTTTATCCTCCTCAGAGCTATCAATGGTGGTTTTCTGCGGCCTGCAGAGCAGCACAGGCTCTATCATGCTCCCTGAGTGACCACATCTCCCACAGCTGAAATTACCTTTTTCCTAGACCTGTTTGGAGAAAGAGACAAGGTGAGGGTTTGCTTCCTGGTGGCGACATGGGCAATTCTGGGGATCCCTGGCCACATTTTTCCCCTCAGGCCTGCCCTCTGGTCATCCCTCTGGAGCAACCCCCAGAGTGGGTGGTGGGCAGGGATGTCCTAGGCGCACATCCCACGCAGGCTGAAGAGGGGTTTGCAGGGCTGCAGAGGGGACCCTGTGGGGGACGTCCCACCATCCACTCTCAGATGTTCCACCATGAGCCAGGTCTGGGCTGGCTAGCCACGGGGGCGATGGGCTTGAGCCTGGAAGAAGGTGTGGCCATGCAATGGGGATCCCTTCTTTCTTGTGGACTTGCATCTACCGACCCATGGTGAGCCCTACTGGGCCTGCCCCTGCCTAGAGGTGACAAGGGGTCCCCACAGCGTTCTCGGGTCCACCTGGGGTGTTCACATCCTGCTGAGCTGGAAGTTGGGAGTTAAGCTCTGACGGTGCTGTCTGTGAGCTGGTATTTCACAGGAAGTGATGTTGGCCTCTGAATCATGTGGGGCTCACCCTGTGGTCCACAGCAGGCAATGGTGCCAACTAGGGACACAGGAAGGAGGGCCGCAGCTCTAGTGTCTGCCATGTGTGGCTGAGATGTGGGCTCCTCTCCAAGGGGCTGACTGGCACCCGTAGTCTCCACCCCACAGCAAAGCCCTGATAGCAGCTGCCTCACCACCCTGCACAGGCCCTCTGGCTCCTCGGCCCCTCAGCTTGGTCTTGTCCTCAGGGCCCGGGTACTGCCTACCCACCGACCCCTTGGCCTGAGCCTCCAGTCAGTGCAGGAACCCAGACTTTCTGTAATCAAGAGTCCAAGAGAACAGCTGCTGCCCCTGCCCCACCCCCCCCCCCCCCCCCCCCACTCCCAGGAATGAAAGGAGGCACTGGTGACAACCATGCAGGCTTCTATCCACACCCAGTCCTTGGAGGTGCCCTCGGGGTCTGTGAAAATGGGATGCCAGCCTCTGGTCCAGCAATGTGGAGGGAGGAGCAGCTGGTCATCTCTCTCCCCAGTCTCCAGATAGGAGCACTGTCAATAAAAGTTTCACCATATTTCTTTAAACTGAGTTATGAAGGGATCTGGCAGAGGCAGTAAAGTACTAGATGCTGACAGACACGAACCTCCCGGCCTGGTGCGTCTCCGGGGCCCTGACAGCAGACCCGGGCTGGCCGGAGGGGAGGAACCAGGACCGAGCGCCCCAGCCCTGGGGCGCCCTGTGTCACGAGCCAGCTGACTCTGGGCTGCTCAGCCTGCTCTTCTGCCTGGTCAAACTCCACATCCACGTGCTTGTGCATCTCACAGGGGCTTCAGGCACCTCAGTAGACACAGCGGCTCTCCAGCTTCACAGGCCTGGAGCCAGTGGGGTGCTGGGCATACTGGTGCTGGGAGGGTGGGCTGACCACCCAGGCCCTGCCTTGGCTCCCAAAAGACTAGGTTCTACTCTGGATGCTGCTATCAGTAGGTGCCTCATTGGAGATAATGACAGTGTCCTGCTGGTGGCCCAGTAGGGAGAGTCAAGTGATAGCTGAGGGACAATGCTGCCCAGAGAGGGGGCTGATCGCTGAGACCCTCCCCTTGCTGGGCCCCTGGGCACCCTGGCCTCAGAAAATCACTGTGAGCCCTTCCCTTATCTACACAGAGCCCTGGAGCCCAGGCAGCTGCCTCTGTTGCTGCTTCTCTGCCGCTTGGTGCCAGCACACGGGTGCCCATCAGCAGAAGGAGTGCAAGGGAGTTCACAGTATGGAACAGCAGCACGTCAGGGCTGGCAGAGCTCAGAGAGCACCTCACCCTCTCCCCACTGTCCCGTGAACAATTGCTCAAGTCCCCCAGTGGAGACTTACTCGCTCTTAGTAACAGGGAACTCATTCCTTCCCCTGATAACTCCCTTCATCCCACCCTTCCTTCTGGGCTGCCTGTCCCACCCTTCCAGCCCCTACCAGGAGTCTAACCCCCACACTGAGTACAGAGACAGCACTCAGAGGTCTGCAGGATCTGAGCTGAGGAAAAGTTAGTGGCCATCAGGACCGCAGGAGTGCCAGGACACCTTGCCAGAAGCTACCCCCCATGGATGCTCCCCTTGTACAGGGTGGGGAGACCCAGGGAAAGAGACACCTGGTGAGGAGTAGGCTCAGAAACCTCGAGGCCCTGCTCACACCCCAGGCTCATACCGGAACCTCCTGGCCATGCCCTTCCTAGGCCCACCAGGCCTCTGGCCCCTTCCCCAGGCCCCGCCCCATCCTCTCCCCACACACATGCACACTAGGACCATGCCCAGCTTGGTGCATAACCTGCCTCTTGGCTCCCTGGCCCGGCAGAGCTCCCAGCTGCAGCCTGGGTACTAACGTCCAGAGCAGCCTCCTGGGCCAGGGTGGCTCATGTGGTCGACCACGCTGCTTGTCCAGAGCCATGAACACGTTGGGAGGAACAACTTTTGCAATTGCACATTTGCATGAACCCATTAAAGTCAGAATATTTGGTGTGGGTTTGTCCCAAAGTTGTTTTCCATTCCCACCTTTCTCTACTTCCTATCTCTGTACCCTCCCCGAAAATCTGACTAGTGCTTTTCCAGTTTGCATCCTAAGGACATCTCACACCCTGAGCCCTTGTGTGCACAAAGTGGGCCGGGCCACCATTGCCGTGGTGTAGCGGCTAGCTCCTGCAGGTGGCTCTGTGTCCTGGGACCATGAACCTCCTGGTGGGGACAGCTTCCTGCTGGTGCTGATCTCTGAATTACACACCTCTCAGCCCTTCCATTTCCATTCCCTAGGTAGCCAATTCCTTAAAATTACATTTTCTCCATCTTAACTACCTAGCATGGTTTCCTTTCTCTGGACTGGATCTTACAAGGTGTTTTTGTGTATGAAGAAAACACTTGAATCCAGAGAGGACCAGCAATCTGTCCCTAGTGGTCCAGGGGACCAGAGGGTGAGATGAACTGGTAGCCCCACTTGCTGCTCTAGCAACTGTGGACCTCTCTGCTAGGTGAAGAGACCCTCCCACCCCGTGGGCCTGGGTGCCCTGGGCAGCGGTGTGGCCCACTGTGGCCTCCTTTAGCCCTATTCGTGAGATTTGACAGAAGTGGGTGGACTTCGCTGTGATGACGCCTTGGGACAGCCTATCAGCGAGCATGGAGCAAGCCTGAGCCTTGCAGCCCTGGGCATCCACCAGGGGAGTGAGGTAGATGCCCTCTCATGAGGCAATCCCTGGAGGGCGTGCATGTCACTCTCCTACAGCACAGTCCCGGGTGGCTGTCCCTCGCCTCCAAGACTGCTGAAGGACACCTTGTCTCAGAGTCGGCACGCAGAACTCTTCTGGGCCTGGCCAGAGGCCTCCTCACCACCCTTCGTTGCTTCTGTGCTTTATGTTATGCACTACTGGCCCCGAGAAACGTTGCGGTCCTCACTTCTCCCCATGCCCACCTGCCAGGCGCTCACAGCCCTCCTGGGAGCCATCCCCAAGCACCCTGCTCAGGAGATGGCCCAGAACAAACTCTGCCAGGGACTCGGGCACCCTTGTGGTGCCCCAACAAGCCCAGGCGTTCTCCAGGGCAGGGCCTTGACTATTGTCTGTGACATGCTGTCCCCACCTGAGTGGGGCTCACAGAAGGACAAGGGCAAAGGCAGCCATGAGGATCACACTTGCTGTGCTCAAGTTCTTAGCTAATCCTCCCACGCTCACCTCACCCTTGCTGCACGCATGGGAGGATGGGTTACAGAGAGGACTCAGTCCAGGCCTGGGTTCTTGGCCACACCCATGCTCCTTGAACACTCACGAGGGAGCTGTGGGGGATGGCTGTCCTTTTGAAGTTTTGAAAACAGAGGCAGGACATACCTGGAGCCCAGCCGTCACCCCCCCACACACACACTCTGTCACCCCACATCTTCTCCACATAGGAGGGCCCTGGGACACCAGGGGCTCAGAGCAGTCCTGCCTGTGGTCTGTGTTCTGGAGGGGTCCAGGGAGGAGCAGGCCCACCCACAGTCCCATGGCATGAACACTCCCAAATCCTGTGCCAGACTCGGGATGGACCTGAGCCTTCCTGCTCTCTCCCTCCCACTACGGGGCCCAGATGGGAGCTTCCCACCTCCCCCATGGTTGCCTTTCCTCCCAGCCCCTATGCTAATAGGGAAAATTTCCATTAAGGCTGATGACAGGAACTGCCACTCAGGGGACACCCTTTGATCTCTGGCCAGCAGGAAGCAGAGGGGTCAGGAAGGGGGGCTGCCCTTCCAACAGCTGGAGCTGACTGTCTGAGTGTCCTGGACCTGGGGGTGGCAGGTGAGGGGATGGGAGGGCAGGGCTATGTAGGTGGTGGGGACAGGGCTCTGCCCTGGGTGAGGCTGTCTGCAGAGGAAGGGCACTGCCCCAGGGCAGTCCTGGGAGGGCACCCCAGAGGGAGCTCAGTGGGTGCCAGTGTGCCTTGACCAATCACCAGTGCTGTCAGCTCCAGGAAGGTGAGGCCATTCATTTTCCAGAATTCCTCCTGAAATTCTTCCTGCCCTTGCAGCAGTTACAACCTTTAGGAGACAGCCTGGAGTGAGCAAGCTGCACTGAGGCTCCTTAAAATGCTTCCCATGTGTCCCTCTGAGGGCCACTGACTTGGAGGTATTAACCTCTGGGCTGCCCCTCCCAGTGGGACCCCTTAACTGCTCCCACTTGAGCTTCTTTCTCTAGAAATCCGAAGACCTGACCCTCCCCCACCCTTGCACCGAGGCCTGAACACCCTCCTAACGCAGCCTGCATTTGAGGAAGGCCCTAAATGTGGCCTGACGAAGCTTGGGACTCAGACTCTGAGCTGGCAGGGCACTCCCTGTCCCCCAGCTGCAGACCCCGAATGGAGCCTGGCATCCAGGCTGCCCTGCTTGGCTCACGCTGGTTTGCCCTCGTGGGTGCAGGTCACGGAGGCCTGAGCTCCCACCCTAGAGTCCAGTGGAGTTCCCCCTTCCCAGTGGGGTGCAGCACCCATGTGCAAATGGCCCCTAAATATTCTCTCACCAAGTCCCATGCCTTTGAGAACCAGCACTCTACAGAGGCTGTCTGAGCCTGAGGACAGGGCCTCACCCAGCTGGGCCAGCGGCTGGAGGAAAGCAGGCAGTGACCCTCGGCCTTTGGATGGTCCACATAGAGGTAGAGTCCTGGTCTCCCCTCGGATCTGACCTTACCTCTCCCTGCCAGAAGGAGCCAGGAGTGGAAGCTGGTGGGGAAGGGATGCTGTGAAATGTGGCACCCACCAGTTCCTCTGGTTTCCCCAGAATCTTCTTGAGCAAAACCTCCCCCCTCCCCCACCAACTGAGCAGGGCTGCAAGGCTGGTCAACAGCTAAGGGACCAGTGAGGCCTGCAAGGGCAGGAGGGGTGCCACGTGAGCCTACCTGAAAGGAGACCTGCGGCGTGGCTCCCTGAGAGGCTGCCATGAAGTGTGCCAGGAGCCCCCTGGGAGGCACCCCACCCTCAGGAGGAGTGAGGCCCAGCCTCAGCAGTGCTCTCAGGAGAAGCCTTCTCCGAGCCACTGGGCAGAGGCACCCACACAGGGCAGCCCATTGCCCATTCCAGGTCCCAGGCATCCCAGCCCCAAGGGCCTTCCTGAGACCTGACCGTGGACATCACCAATTCTGGTCCAGGGAGCACTGGACACGGGTCATGGTAGGGATGGGTCAGACAGATGAACAGAATGTCAGAAGGAGAAGCGGAGATGAGGAGTGGGCTGGTGTCTCCTGGAGAGGCGTGAATGGGCTGTGGGTGGACCATGCCACAGCCAGTGTCTGCTGCATCAGGGTTCCCATCACCTTTAGACATTGAGCATTTCGAGGGACTGGGCGAGTGACTTGGGGTCTGTGGTGTGGGGCTCTCTGGGCCCTTGCTCTGCTGCTGTGCAGAATGTCAGAGTTGCAGGGGTCTTAGAGAACCAGGCCTGAGCTCATTTCACAGGGGCAGCCACTGCGGCCAGAGGAGCAGGCGTTTTGGAGCCCATTAGCCCTGAGCCAGGCCAGACCCAGAGACCCTTACTCCTCATCCAGGCTCCTGCCTCTGCACCTTTTGCTTTCACTGTTGCTACCCCACCGCCCCCAACTCAAAGGCAAAGCTGGGAGGGTAGGTGTGGGGAGGCCACGGGGCCCAGGCCACCCTGCTCCCAGGGCTGGGCAGGGCTCCCAGGGCCCTGAGCAGCTGGTGGTGAGCTTGGAGCACTCCTGCGGTGAAGCATGCTGGAAGCCCCGCCCCAGGAGGAATGAGGCTCAGCCTCAGCAGAGCTCTCAGGAGAAGCCTTCTCGGAGCCCCCGGGGCAGAGGCACCCACACGAGCCCCTCTGACCCTCCCACAGGTGGTCCCTGCTACTCCCCAGTTAGACGGATCGGGGCCCTCAGGTCAGGAGCATGCAGTCACAGACACATGGGTGGGCTGACAGGCCGGGTCAAGGGTGGACAGGAAGGTATCAAGGGTCAAAGTCATCCTGTGGGAACTAAGTCCGGTGGGTGCTCCGGCTGAGCCCTGCCACACTCCTTGGCCTCCTCAGGTGCCTGGAAGGGCCTCTGTAGGGACATATCCAGCCCTAGAGCCTACAGTATCATGGACAGTTGGCCCATTTTGCTCTTCCAGGTGCAAAGCCAGCCCCTGACTCTCGTTCTGAGAAGGAATTTGCCCAGGCCTTTGGCTCACATTCCGGCACCTGGCCCTCCCCATCTTTGTGCTCTGGGAGGGTTGGTCCACCTCGAGCCTTGGCTTCTCCTCTGCAAGGTGGAGACGGGAACGCCTACTTCAGAGGGTCACTGGGGGGATGAACAAGAAAATGCGTGTCAGGTGCCCCAGCTGCATCTCAGGGGGGCCTCTGGGGCAGGCCTGTGCCTCGGGGTGCCAAGCCCAGCAGGAGCCTGCAGAATCTGAGCCCAGGAGCACCCGTCTGGCGGGCTCCCAGTCGATACCCGGACTCCAGGAAAAGGGAGGGTCAGCAAAACGGCAGCTCAGTCCTTGCTGAGAGGCGGCGAAAACCGTCCCGGGAGGTAAATGCCAGGCCATAAACGTAAAAAGGAGAGTCCGGCAAGATAAACTAATGGTCCTTCCGTGGGAGAGGCAGACAGCTGGGATTCACAGGCGGGCTTCCAGATCAATACTTGTGTGCTGATTTGCTGAAGAGGCTTTTATGAAGTTTAAGCAGAGTTCATTGTTAAATACTCTTATGTACAAAGGATGTGGGCGGCCGTATTAATTCCTTTTCTCTTACAGATCAATAATTACATTCCTGATTTGCTTAAAAGGCTCAGGTCGAGGTAGGGGTGAGGGAAGTAGGTCTCACTGCTCTAGAGAGCATGGCCGAAGGTCCAGGAAGATCATGTTGTGGTCAAAAGAAATCACCAGGGTCTGGGAGAGGCTGAGTGACAAAGGGACAAGTGGCAAGTCAGCTGGCCTCCAAGGCAGTCAGTTCAGGGTCACCCCCAATCCCCAGGCCTCCCTCGAACTCCATCCTCCCTCTCTTCTTTGAAGCCCTTCTCTTCTCTTGGAGCTGAGCGGACACTGAGGTCCTGGCTTCCTCCGGAGGCGTCTCTCTTCACCTTACTCCCAGCGACCCTGCCTGGCGCCCTCTGCTCTTCTCCACAGCCCATCCCACCAGCCCAGCTCAGGAGAGGGGGAGAGGAGGCCATGCCCTGGTGAGCCAGGGTGGGAAGGAGGCCTCCCAGGAGGGAAGGGAGGGAGCAGAAAGGCCCCAACGGGCCGAGGCCGGCAGAGGGGCCAGCACTGACACTCTTCTCAAGACAAACAACCAGGGTGACAGGCAATCTGTGTCCCAAACAGGTGTCACACTTGGGCAGAGAGCAAGCCCACCCCTCAGAGGAAAAAGGCAGGGCGAGATGGCATGGGCTTTTCTTAGCTTTGACTGTTGGCCTGGAAGTTCACTCTTTGATGTCATGAAGCCCCTGGAGCGTGGCTGGTGTCTCAGTGTGCATCTTCTAAGGATCGCTTTGTTCGCTGCTGACTGCCAATAATCCCGGTGGCCTTGTCTGACAAGGTGTTTTCATGCCTGGGAGCTTGAGTGGTCTACACAACAGCCCTGTCGGGTGGGAAGTAGGCAGGCTCTGGAATAGGGTCCTGGGCTGGGCCCACTTGAATTGAACAGTCTGGAGTTTCAGCCGGAGAATCCTGATCACCTAACTTTATCCATGCTCAGAAGCCAAAGCACACATTAAATTAAAAAAAAAAAAGACAGAGAGAGGCTGGCTCAGCAGCGCAGCAATTAAGCTTACACGCTCTGCTTCGGCGGCCTGGGGTTCGCTGGTTTGGATCCCAGGTGTGGACCTACGCACAGCTTATCAAGCCATGCTGTGGCAGGCGTCCCACATATAAAATAGAGGAAGATGGGCATGGATGTTAGCTCAGGGCTAATCTTCCTCAAAAAAAAAAAAGAAAGAAACAAAGAAAAAAGGGCAGTGCGGAAAGAGGCATCAACTAGCTTCTCTCATCTGGATGGTCAAGAAGTTTCCTTGTCTGGGCTGGGACTCATATCATCTGTTGATGGCTGTGTAGGGAAGCCATGTCTGAACTCAGTGGTGAAGAGTGCCTATAATAGATTTGTAATGTCTGACATGGACATGGCAGGGGCAGAAGTGGTACATATGTCACATATTTTCAGCTTCATATGAACCACAGAATCTATTTGGCACCAAGAGTGCCATATGGCTTGAGGTCTGGCTTGCAGAATCTCTTGAAAACAGTTGAATCCTGGCTGAGGAGGCTGCTAGGCCTCCTGCCTGACCCTGCACATGTGCACAGGTGCACAGATGCTGTCAGGAGGCCATTATGAATTCTATTTCATCTAACGGCCTGGTCAGGAAATGGAAAGGTATATTACAGATCATTAAGTGGGTAAAGGAATTTGACAACCTTTGATCCAAGTCGGGAAAATAGATGGCGTGAATTAATTTGCCTGCTTGTAGAGAGAAGGAAAGTCATCCCTCAATAGTGACAGGCAGGGAGTTCATCCCTCGGGGGACTGATTCCAGGGAAGGCATGCAGCAGCTCTCCTGGGACCTGAGGGCTTGGATGTGTGGGGGCTGGCAGGTGTCTGAGGCCTGCAGACTCCAGCCTGCCCTCCCCCTGCTCCAGTCCAAGGCACAGACATGTCCCTCACTTCACCATGGCCAGGGTGCTGACTTCCAGGGAATGTCCACTGATGCAGGGACAACCCTCAGGGACAATGCATGTGCTAGGAGCCCCTGTGACTGGGTTGCGTGTCGTGCCCAGGTCCCTAGGACTGACCCTGGGAGGAACTTGCCACATGCTGGCACTATGCTGACCCTGTGAGGAGCCCAAGGACAAGAGGCCAGGGTGGGAATGTCATGGCAGGTCAGAGATCCAAAGTCCAGTCACAGACATTTCTACCTGGACGCCCAGTAGGTATTCAAAGGCACCTGTCCTCATCTCCCCATCCAACAAGCACCCCTCCCTCTCCGACCCCAGCTGGTGGCAGCTCTGTCCTTCCAATTGCTTAGACTACATGTCCTGGTGTCTCCCTGGTGTCTCCTTCTCTTGTCCCCCACAGCCCATCTTCCAACAGATCCCGTGGCCTGTACCTTCCAAAAACACCCAGAATCTGACCTCTGCTCACCTCCCTGACTCCCCTGCCGGAGCCCCTATTGTCTCGTACTCGATTCCTGCACCAGCCTATCCCTGTTTTTCTGTGCCCACCTGCACTACAGTCTATCCTCTCCCAGAACCACAGTGGTCCTTCTGAGGCATAGGTCAGAACCCTGCAGTGGCCACCCCTCCTCCCCACGGCCACTTCTGTGACCTCGCCCCACTCTCCCTTGGGCTCCCTCTGCTCTGCTGGCCCCTCGCTCATCTCTAATCTAGCAGGCTTCCCCCGGTCAGGGCCTTGGCTCTGGTGCCCACCCTCCAATCTGGTACCTCAATGATGCCTGTCCTGGATGAACATTGCAGCCCTTTGGGCAGGATTCATGTTTGTTTTGTCACTGCTGTGTCCCAGTGTCCAGAACCAGGCCTGACATGTAGTGGGCCCTCAGTTGATACCTGTTGAATGAGTGGAGGGGAAGGCCGAGCAGGCTGGGTGGGTGCGGTGGCAAGTATGAGCCCACAGTCTGCCAGGGGCTGCACTCTGAGCCCTTGCACCCCACTCCCTCCTGCCCTGGAGAAGCCCCCAGTGCAGATGGGAAGCAGCCACAGGAGCAGGAGCTTCTGTGGAGAGCAGCAAGTGGTAGGACGTGGGCCCACGGAGGAGATGCCCTGGCAGAATCCTTCCCAAAGGATGAGGGGATGTTGCCTGGGCAGGACATGGAGAAGCCTCCCACCAGACACATCAGGTACCAAGGCTGGGAGGCGTGAGGTGTCCAGGCCTGATAGGACACTGTATGGGGTGCAGTGTGGCTGGGCCCAAGGCAGCGTGCCAGGAGAGGGCTGGTGAGGATGGGCCTGAGGCAGGCGGGGGCTAGTCACATGGGTGCAAGCACAGCATCACGGAGCCCTAGCATCTCTTGAAACACAGTGAAGAATTTTAATGGCGCAGGAGTGATGACATCATTTTTATATTTAGTGAGTTAAGCTGATGGCGGGTACAGGACAGATTGGAGGGGAGACGAAATGCAGGAACAACAGTGAGGACGCAGTGCTACGAGCCAGACAGAGAGTGGGAAACCAAGTCAGGAAAAGGAGTGGGAGTAGGGTGGCATGTGAGTAAATTTCTGGAAAGTTCCTAGCTTCCTCACTCACCAGCTGTGTGGATTTGGACATGTTCCTTTATCTTTCCCATCCTCAATGTCTTCACCTGTAAAATGGGTTAACAATGGGACTCTCTCAAGGGCAGAGTGAGGTTAAATGAAGTTGGTGTGCAGAGCGCCTGCCCCAAGCCCACACCACTTGCAGGCAGACCTGTCTGCCCGTCTGCCCCGGTCCCGTAGAAGGAGCCAAGTGCAGACAGCATCTCTGGGCCTCCACCTCCCCTCGATGCTCATGTTCTCACCCTGCCTGCTGATAGCTCAGCGAGGGCAGAGCCTTGGTGGGTAATGAGACCTTTCTCAGAGAACACCCTGTGCTCAGCTGAAACACGTCCTTAGTATGCAAGGATGCTGGACCCATTAGCTCTGAGTGCACCATATTGCTGGAGCGACTGTTCCTCAAATAGAATTACTTCCTACAATTATCCTCTAAAGAGGCAGGCCCCGGGATACAGGCGAGAGGTGCCGGGAGGCCAGAGCCAAATCAGATCAGGGACCTGGCTCTTTGGAGGTGGATCAGGCACTGGGGTCCATGTGGTACACATATAATTGGGGACTGCTGGGACCCCCATCTGTGCCACCCCTGTCACTGCTTCAGTCCCAAACCAAAGAGACTGGAGCTCCAGTCAACACAGGTGTGGTGGGGCAGGCTGAGCAAGGACACTGCTGAGTGAAAGAGGAAACAGCAGGCAGGCATGAGTAACACGAGGAAGAGCAACTCTGTTGAAGGCCCTTTCTGCTCTGAGCGGAGCCAGGCCTACCGTGGCCTCCTGGCCCTGTGCCTTCCGGCCTCCCCGCCCTCCCTCACCGCCCTGACTGCATTCCCAAACAGATTAAGCAGCTCAACACTAATGAAGTCACACCAAACACTGCCTGGAAGACTAGATACACCCCTCACTCAATCCTCATAACCCTGTAAGTGGGTACTATTATTACCCCCATTTTACAGATGAGGAGCCTGAGGCACAGAGGGCCATTTGGTCAGCACATCTGGGGCACTGAACACCTTCGAGGTCCCTCTCCTGGCATCAAGGGTGTAATGGCAAACGAGATGGAGAGTCAAACAGCTGACATGTCCCCGTGCAGGGGAACACAGACCATCAGTCTGTAGACAAGTACACGAGCTGGCTCAGTTAAGGCAGTGGTAAGAGCATGTACAGAGGGATTTCAGGGAGGGGAAGCCCCTAAGGGGATGTCTAGGTGGACGGAAGGAGGCAGGCTGTGGTGAGGTTGACAAGGGCAGCTGTGGCTGGAGCGTCTGATGCAAGTGCTGAGGCGGGAGAGGAGAGGAAATTGGAGAGCGAGTGAGGGTCAGTAGAGCGTTGTGTAGGAGGGTGAGGAGGGTGGGTTTGGCCTGGCTGCAGCAGCAGCTACTGGAAGATTAAGCCAAGAAGTCATGGGACCCAACATGGACTTCAAAAGATTCTGATGCTGCAGAATGGGGAGGGCAGAGACTGGTTGGACTAGGGTGGCAGCGGAGGTGATAGAGTGGAGGGGTCCAGGTGAGGGAGAGGACCAGCTGAGGGTATGCTCCAGTGTTCTGGAGGTGGGCAACAAGGGCCTCCTTGTGTTGTACGCGGAGGGTGAGGGAACGGCGGCGGGAGGACTCAAAGGGGTTTTGACCTGAGTAGCAGGGATGGATCAATTCAAGCAGGGAGGGCATCTAAGGTGGATCCTGGTCCAGTTCTGGCGGCCCCTCTCCCCTCCCCTCCCCTCCCCGAACCCCCAGCTCCCCGCCCCCAAGACTCAGAGTGGAGTCGTCACGCGAGCCTGGAGCTGAGGAGAGGCGGGGCCAAGGAGAGGAGGGACCAGAAAGAGGCAGGGCCAAGGGAGAGGCAGGGCCAAGGGAGAGGCAGGGCCAAGGGAGAGGCGGGGCCGGAGAGATGAGGGGCAAGGGAGAGACCTGAGCTGAGGAGAGGTAGGGCCCTGGGTGGCATGTGTCTGAATCTCCAGAATAAGATGGCAATGGACATGGAGGGGCTTTATTAGATCACAGGAAGTGGATGGGGACAGGCTTGCAGTGCCCCATCTCCACGAGCAAGGAAGAAGAGGGCAAAGTCTGCAGAAGAGCTGGCTCAGAGGAGCTGTCTCTGGGCAGAGGGCCTGTCTGCAGCAAGCTCCAGGCAGCAGCTCTGCTCGGGTTCAGGCAGGCCTGGTGCTTTCTCCACACAGCTGCACAGAGCTCTCCCCACCTCACACACTGCCCTTCGCTTCTCTTCCCCTGCCTTGAGTCTTGCCCATAGGGGATGTATGTCACCCTGCCCCCTCTGACCCCTCACCAGGGCAGGGCCATGCACCAGACTGTTAGACCAGAAAATGCTGGACTGTATCTCATTTGTCTCTGTACCTCCACAGCACTTAGCAAATAGTAGAATCTCTGAATGCTTATTCCATTAAATTGAATAAATGAGAGCATTTTCTTATCTCGCTCCTGTTCAGAAGTGGGCTTGCCTCCACTTGCATCTGAACCCACCATTCAGTGTGCTCTATTCCATGAGGCCCAGAGTCACAAGCTTGCCAGATTAGAATCGCAGTCAATATCTGTTTTATTGTCCTTCCACACCAGCCCAGCAGAGCGTGATCGATCGTCCTCCCAGCTGCTGATAAGGAGCACTCTCAGCTCGGTCAGACAAGCCCTCAGGCACTGGAGCTGAGGACCCCAGCCTCCTCACCTCCCCCCCCCCCCACCACCCCGCTCCAGAAAGCTTTGCCCTCCATCAGCCCGCCTCTCATTCTGTGATGACTCTCAGGAGGGGAGTAGAGGTGAATGTTCTTGAATACCTATGGTGGGCAACACAGGCGGGGACACGGTAGTCACTGGCATCTGATCTGGGGGCTGGTCTGGGAATGAGGTGGCCCTGGTCACAGTGGAGGATGCTGGGGTGCCTGACACCAATCAGCTGCTCCTTGTTGGCTTTCTGAGCAGAGAGCGAATGGCGCCAGGTGCTACTTGCTCTCACTTGTCATCCGTCACCATTGGACCCCCACATCTGAGCTCACCCTCTAGAAACAGCCCAGCCTCTGCCCACGTGTCATCCTCCCTATGACAGGGTCACCACCTCACCATTCTCGGGGCCAACCCTTAGAGAGTGTCACCTGGCTTAGACTTGTCAGAATAGAGCTCCTGTCCAGGCAGGGTGGGGATAGGTGTGGCGGGGTGTGAACTCAGGGTGGCTGGAATAGTAGAGACTGCTCCCCTCCAAGAGGCATCATTCCCCATTTCACACTCAGCTGTGGCTCAGGACATGGAGGACCAGCCCTCTGGTTTGAAGACACAGAAACCATGGGTGCAGTCCACAAGAGCTATTTCACCTGGATACTTTCCTCCTCCCGGCCCCAGCTCCTGGTTGAACAGAACATGTGCCCCTCTCCTGGTGCTCAAGCCCAGACTTCCAGCAGTTTGCATCGTGTTCTTCAGAGCCCCTCCACTTTGCCCTGTGGCCCTCCATGCAGAGTGGGGGTCGAATCAAGGATGGGGACCTTTGAATCTGCCTGGCAGAGAGGCCCCTGTCTTCCCCGGCCTCAATGCATGCACCAGCAGAGCTACAGACCATGATGGATTAGACTAGACAAGGGGTCTTGGTCAATCCTTAGAGTGACTCTGAGAGAAAGGTACTTTTATTTCTACTTCACAGATGAAGAATTAAGACTCAGAACCTCCCCGTCCCTTCCATGAGGCCTCTCCTCCTTCAGTCCCACAAGGGTCTTACCTCTTCCAGGTGGAACAGTTGCCTGACCTCGGGGTCACCCAGAACAGGTGTGATCTCCTGCTCTGTCCAGCCCTACAAACATCTGAAGGAGACCTACTGTATGTTGGCTCCCCCTCCAGGCCAGCACCCCAGCCACTGGGTGTCCCAGCCAACGTTCAGCACACTGACGAGTCCGGCATCTTTACCTGGCTGTGGCCGTCCGTGCGTGTGGAAGGGACGTGGGAAGTGGCAGCACACAGCGTCTTCATCGGCAGCCACCATCACTACTCTGCATATCTGCATGGCTCAGAGGTAGGGAGGCTCCCCCAGCTTGTTCCAAGGTGAGCTGCTGCTGGTGTCACCCTCTGCCTGGGGCTGGACTGTCCAGCCCAGTTGGCATGACCAGTGACAGCATTAGCCAAAGCACCTAGAGACTGTGGTGGGTCACCCAGCCAGGGACATGGACTCTCCGAGTCAAAGGGGATGGCAGCAAAGATGCAAGATGGAATTTCTGAGTAGAAAGACCCCCCCGCCGGAGCTCACAGAGGCCTGGCCTTTTCACCTCTTGGCTCTGTCCCCCTGCAGAAGCCCCTCTTCCAGCTCCCTGTCCCAGCCGCACCCTGAGGCTTCTCACACTGGAACAATCATGTCCATTAGTTGTCATAGCAACCAAGACAAGGCAAAGTCATTTTCTAGAAGGGGCCCTGTGCAAATTATGGCATTACACCAACTTATTGCCAATCTTTTTAATTAAAACATTTTGCTTTCAACTCTACTAATGGCAGAGATCAGTAAACAGAGGAGATTGAATTACTGATATTGAAACTCCCACATCTCTTAAAAGGCTTAATTACTGGTGGGACCGCAGTGAGGCCAGAGAGGGGCTGCTAACCCACGAAGGCCAGCCCCTGTGAAGGTAACCAAGTGAAGCGCAGAGCCCTGAAAGGATGTACATGTAAAAATCTTTTAGAACTCTTGAAGGACATAAAGAGCTGCTGGAGTTATGGCTACAATTCCGTTTCCAGGGGCGATGACATCACGTTGCTGGCTGCTCAATTTCTGTTTAATTAAATTGCCTGGTCTGACACCTGGAGGCAGAACTGTGTGTCCATGTGTCTACGGTGTGTGGCTGACTGATAAGGGGACCGCAGATCCTACTGGCCACTGGGCTCCAAAGGCCCCTCTCACCCCTCCTCCAGCAGTTAACATCCTTCTAACAAAAACCCCCAGGGAGCACTTCCCCTCCCAGCTGGCCCCTTCAGGGTGGCTGGAAGCGGCTCAGCAGGAAATGCCCTCAGATGGGCCTCATTTAGTGAAGGGAAAACAAAGGGCCCAGAGAGAAGGGTCTCATCACCAGCCAGGGTCACACAAAGGGACCAGAACCAGCCCACTCACCCAGGCTCCTTCTGTGTATAATGAATGAACAGTCCTCTCTTTCATCTCCTCTAGGGTCTATACTGCCCAGGTAGGAACCTGTAGCTACTTCTAAACTGAAATTTCCTATTAATTAAAACTGCTTCGAGTGTGTGTTTGTGTGTATGTGAGTATTGTGTAAGTGTATATATGTGTGAGTGTGAGGTGTGTGTGTGTGTATGTGTGCATGTAGCATGAATATGAGCACAGATACTTTTAGGCTCTTTGTTCCTGAAGGTTGGGGACCAGTTAGGGTCTCTGTAACAGAGCATAACTTGATTCCCCAGGAATGAAACAGACATCAAAGATACACCTAAAACCAGATTAAAGAGAAAGGTAAAAGGATAAAAGATACACCCACAAAATCCTAGACTAAAACATCGAAAAAGTTGACATGGGAATAGTAATAGCAGACACAACAGAATGCAAGACAGAAAAGCATTAATGAGGATAATGAAGGACATTACAGTTATATCCACCAATAAGATTCACTGAGGAAGTTATTTGCAAGAACTTGTGTGTACTCAATAACATAGTCTTGCAAATTCAGGAGAATTTGCATAAAACTGACAAATTTGCCACCTCAGTGGAAGCTTTAAAACATTTTTTTAAAAAATCAGAAATGGATAGGTCACGAAGACAAGAAATTAGTAAGTAAAAGGAAAAGAAGTCTCATGAAAGTTCAAAGAATGATATCATATAGCCCACACTCTCTGACTGCAATGCAATAAATTGGAAATCAACAATTAAGAAGTACTTACAAAAAAGTATGCCTGGAAACTTATAAATGTACTCCTAAATGACTGAAATCAAGACGGAAATTTCAAGTCATTCAGCATTGTAGGGCAGGAAACTACTATACATCAAAACTTGTGGAATGCAGCTTAAGCAGTATTTAGAGGAAAATGTATAGCCTTAAATACATTAACTGAACAGCAAGAAAGATTTTAAAGCGTTTAAATTGAAAAACAGAAAAAGCAGGTAAACAAGTGCTAAGAAAAACACCAGAAATTAATAAAAAATTTTAAGAAGAAACAAGAGCATAAAGAAGGCTGATACCTTTTTCTATTTTCTTTTAAATACTAATAAAGTGGATAAGTAATAGGTCTGAGAACCCAGACACCGGGGTTCCCACCCCCAGATGTTGTCTCTGACCCTGGTGGAGTTACCCTTTCTAGTTCTCAGGGTACCTGGATGCTCTTTAAGGCCTTGCAGTTTAGACAGCTTATCCTCTGTAAAACGGTGACAGTAATTCCACCTGTCTTACCCTGCATTCTTCCCAGGGATATAGGGCAAGTCAAGGAGAGTTAAGGTTGCCCAAGTTCTTGGTCAGCCAAAGAGCTCTAAGTAACCTATGAGATTCCATATGAAGTGGCATGTAAGAAGTTTAACGCAAATGAACACTTGCCCAGCTCTTCAATCACTCAGCTTGGCTGAGCACCTGCCATGTGCTATGCCAGTCACGAAAAGAGGGAAATGGAACCTGCATTTTGCATTCCTGTCCCCTAAAATGTGAGGAAGAAGCATCCCAGCAGGGAGTATGCTGCCACACAAGGTAAGGGGCTCAGAGGACAGGACGATGTCTCATTGTGGCCCCTAGCCTGTCTAGAGTTCATCCAGGTGCTTTGGCTCCAGGGGTCTGCAGGAAGCAGACAGTTCCGCCAAAAATTCTGAACCAGAGAGGGGCTGTCCCCAGGCTCAACCGTCTGCCCTCTTGAGGTCTTCTCAGGAGCAGAGCTAAACACCCTGGCCTTTCTTCAGGCCTCCTAATAACAAGAGCTTCCATAAAATGTCATCCTGCTACAAGTTCCTCACCAAATACTTTTCCCAGGTAGGTGTATTTCCTCCTTACCCATCCCAGTGAGAGGCTGTCATCATCATCACTCTCGCTTCATGGCTGAGAAACTAAGGCTTAGAGAGGATAAATAACCTGTCCAGGAGGCCAGTGCAGCAAGATGGAGTGGGGGTTTGAACTGGGCAGCCTGACTCCCAGCCTCTTCCCTCACACACTGGCCCCGGCCTGCCATGGCCGCCCCGCCCCCACCACAGACAGAAAGGCAGCCCCTGCCCATGGGCTCAGCTGCTGCCACTTGGTAGGGACAGGCAGTCACCCATTTCTCCCCTTCAGAGCTACCCCACAAGCTTTGCTTCTCAGGGGCACAGCCTTGCTATATCAATCTTATCTGCCAGCTAAAGGGAGAGATGGCAGCTGAATTGCAGAAAAGCATCCAGTCCTCTCCCAGGGGAGGTGGAGATAAGGGGGGCTGCATTAACCCCCGGATCCCACCTAGAATTCTCTGAGTTTTACAGCGACTCAGGAAGTGGCCACGGTAATAGTCACAGCTTCCATCAATCGCCCTCAGCGGTAGCTGTCGATACAGAGGCCTCGGGCAGGCGGTCGGTGGGGGAATCCATCTCCCTCCCCTTGATATATGGGGGAACAGAGACCCCGACTATGAAGCCCTTGGGAATTTCTCATCAGCCTATGATGTGCCCCCAAAGTGAATGTTAATCAATAGGTCCAATCTGCGACCCCATCCATATAGGCAGCCTAGTAAAAAGGGCCTCGTTTCGCTCACAGGAGGGGGTTATGTTCCACGTCCTTCTGAAAGATGGCATCTTTGGACTGTGGACTGCTTTGAAACAATGACAAAGCCTCTACCTCCATCCAGGAAACACGAATCCCCCACACCTGAGCTCCCTCTCAGACGGTTACCAGCCCACACCTGGTTAGCACCTCCGCTCTGCTCATGCTGGGCACCTGTGGGTACTGACATGGCTGATGGTGGCACTGTGCATGACCCCAGGGATGGACGAATCATGCAAACAGGCACTGGGGGCAGGAATGTGGGGCAACCTGGCTTTAAATCCTGCTCCATATCCTCAGCAAGCCCCTAGCCTGTTTCTGCATCTGTAAAATTAGGTGGAGCCCCCGGCCCTGCCCTGGGTTCCAGGTTCCAGTGTGCACTGCTTGTGACTCAGTGATCTCTTTTCTGGACTTCAGAAGCACCTAGGGTTGGCCAGTCTGTCACTAACCAGCCCTGATGGTTCCAGTCCCCTCCTGGGGTTACCAGCCTGGGGATGTAGGTCATGCGGCATCTCCCCAGGGCCAGGGCAGGCCTGGGAGATGCCTGTGACCCCCACCACAGGGCAGTGCACTTCCCCACTTGTGCTTCCCTCCTCTCTCTGCCCCGGGACACTCTCTCCCTCTGAGCCCCTCGCCTCTGTCTACTCCCCAACCCCCTACCCCGAGTGGCTCTGAGCTGGTGTAGGTGCTGGTATCAGAGTCTCTCAGGGGTGCAGGGCCTCAGGAAGGATACATGGTTGGGGGGGGAGGGTCCCAGGATCTGCAGGGATGGAGGCCACCTGCAGGCGGGAGGCTGGAGGAGGCGGGGCTTTCAAGGTTCCGTGACTGATGGCCTGTTTGACTACTCTGGGCTGTGCTCAGCTCCGGGGCCTGTGCTGTCAGGAAATCTCAGGAGCCCTTGCAAATCGCTCAGGGTCAGCCCAGGGCAGCTTGGAGGGAGGCTGGCCCCCCTGCCTGGAGAAGCAGGCCTTCCCCTTCCTACATAGCCCCTGAGGCCTGGCCTCATCAAGAGGGGAGGTCCAGCAGCCACTGCAGGCTGCCCAGCTAGGGTGTGCCTGGGGCCTAGCCCCTTCCTCCCGGGGCACCCCTCTCACCTCGAGACACTCCAAGCCCAGCGAGGATGGGGGAACTGGGCCCTCTGTGTTAGCAACCTTTCTCTTCACTCATTCAGGGAGGGGGGCTGAGCCCCAGCCTCCTGGTCTAGGGGAGGGTTTCTGGAAAGCCCTGAGGAGGCCAATGGGGAGGCCATGGGTTTTGGAAATTAGAGATGGCAGAGAGTGAAGGCAGAGCCACGGTGAGGCTGCCTGCCCTGAACCTCAGGCTCTTCTGTAAGGTGGGACGAGGTCAGTCCTTGAGGGGTGATTCTAAACAGCAAAGATGTCTCGGAGTGGACTGTCTTGGGAGCCTGACCGCTTGACAACGTGCTCTTAGCCTCTCCACAGAGCCCCGCAGCCGTTCCTGGCACCCCAGCAGGCCCAGTCCCAAGCTGCAGGGCTTCATGTGCTCCCTGCTGTCCACGCCCACCTCTGCCTCAGCTGCTGTGCACCGATGGGTTGCCTTGGGAAGCTCCTCAAGTGTCCGGGCCTGGAGTGGGGAGAAGGCCCTCACAGCTGGGCTCTAAAGTGGCTCTGCCAGACCCAGTTTTTCCAAGTCCCACAGAACAATGCAGCAGCTGCTGTCCCTAGTCCCTTCTCTCCAGGGAACCCAGAGGGAACCCCCCGCCCCCTCCCACCACCTGGCTTTGCCCCCAGAGCAAGAAACCCCCACCTTACCAGTGATGAAAGTCTCCATGAACATAGATGTATGGAGCATTTGGGTGTGTGTTTGTGTGTGTGTGTGTGAGAGAGAGAGAGACAGACAGACAGACAAACAGACAGAGAGACATTCAATATCATAGTCTTGGTGGCAAAATCCCCCTCTTTCAGGGGTGGGTGAGGGTGTGGGGATGAAACTGAGAAAGAAAAGACACGAGGCGAACTGCAGACTCCACCAGCCTCCCCCTTTTCCTGGTGCCCCAGTGTAGGGGCCTGTTTCCTTGACATTCTCTGCTGCCCCTGCCAGCCCATCCTCTGCTCACCCCGCACAGGTGCGTCCGTGCAGAAGCCTCTGAGGAATCAGGAGGTGACTTGGAGCAGTCATGAATCCTGACTCCCTGCTGCCTCCCACTCCGTTCCAGCCCAGAGGAAGGCATCCATCTCTCAAGCATGGGCTGAAGGTGGTGGTGAGTCCACCGGATGGGGTGAGAGGCCTGGAAAGTAGGGAGCAGGGGATTCGAGACACCGGTCCCCGACCCCAAGGGAAAAGCAGAGGTGTCAGAGCCGGTGGTATGGCCCATGGTTGAATGGATATGCCATCCCAATCTGGTCCTACCTGGATCGAGTCAGCCTCAAGCCAGGCACCGGCTTGGCGAGCGACACGTGGCTGGATCTCAGCCTCCACTTGTCCCCTGGGGGGTTGTCCTTGGGCAGCTGTCCGTGGAGGCCCTGGCTCTCTGACCCTGTCAGGCATGCCAGCATCCCAAGTTGGAAGCTGCTGCCGGGCCCCAGCTCTGTCAGTCCAAAAAGGGGACAAAAACTTTCTCTTCAAGGAGACTGAAGCCTTACAGTGGGGAGAACTGGCAGTGAGCACCTCACTCTGTAATTTGACCAGCGGCAGGCCACCTCCCTGAGAGCTTCCTGGTCAACACCAAAGAAGCACCTGCCGATGGGACAGTCACCCCAAGCAGGCTAAGAATACCAAATGAAGCCATCAAGCCCAACTTCTAGTTTCCAGGACCTACAGGGGACAAAGGAACAAGCTCAATGACACTGTGAGGAGACAGTCAGGCAGGTCCTGGACACGGGCCTTCCACGAGGCAACGGGCCTGGATTCTTCCAACAGGCAACCTTGTGGAAAGGGCTGTTCTTAACTAAAGAGACCGCAGAGACATAACCAAATGGCAGCATGGTCCTAGATTGATTTGCACTTTTTAAAAGGCCATAAAATCGATTCTTGGGTCAATTTGGGAAAGCTGAGTATGGAGTAGAGATTGCATGATATTTTGGAATCCCTCAACTTTCTTAGGTATCATAACGGAACTGTGGTCATACGAGGAAATGTCCTTGCTTTTGTGCAATGTGGGCTGAAGTACTTTGGGTGAGGCACCCTGATATTTGCAACTTAATTTCAAATCTTTCAGTAAACTTATCTGTGCATCTGTGTGTATGTGTGTGTGTGAGTGTGTGTGTGTGTGTAAAGAGAGAGAGAAGGAGGGAGAGAGGAGAGGAAAAGCCAGGATGGCAAACGTTAACAGTTTTAACAGTTGCTCGGTCCAGGTGTGCCGTACCATTCTTTCAACTCTTCCAAGTTCGGTGTTTGACATTTCCCATAATAAAAAGCGGGGTACAAAAGTGGGCCAACCCCACTGGACACTAAGCTCTCCCTTCAGGGACGTGTGCCTCTAACTACCTGTGCCAGGGTGACCATCTTCTTCCAGCTAGAACCAGGTAGCCCTGCTTGTCTCCTCTCTCCTCACTCCCCGCCGACCACACTGGGCCTGTCAGTCTTGCCACATGCAGCAGGTGCCTTTGGCCTTGGAGTCTCATCCCTGCTGTTTCTTGCCCAGAGCCCTCCTCCCTCTTCCCCATTCCACCCTTCACCCTGGTAAGTATCACTTGACCAGGGAGACTTTTCCGGCTGCCAGGCTGAGTTGGCCCTATTGCAGGGTCCTGTCCTCTCTCATATGATGTCCCCTTTACTCTCTATTAGACTGGCAGGGACTGTGTTTGTGTCCAGCCATGCCTGCTGAGGGGGTGACTGGGCTGCTCTCTGCCAGTCCAGAACCTGATGACTGGAGACCACTGATGGCAGCTGCCAGGCCTACTGGAGTCTGGGGACGCTGTGATGGGTGGCCGACACCAGCCATGGGGTCATCCTGTCTCTATAGCTTCTGTCCTTTCCCCAGGCCAATGTGATTGCACTAACCTGGGTCAGGCTTGGCCTTGACAACCCCAGCACTCCCTGGGCATCACTCATCTCCCACTCTGGGTCATATTCTTCCAGAGGCTGCTCTTGCCAATCTTTTCTTTTCTCTTTTTTTTCTGCTTTATCTTCCCCAACCCCCCGTACATAGTTGTATATCCTAGTTGCAGGTGTCTCTAGTTGTGGGATGTGGGACGCCACCTCAATGTGGCCTGACAAGCGGTGCCATGTCCGTGCCCAGGATCCGAACCCTGGGCCGCCCCAGCGGAGCGCACAAACTTAACCACTCAGCCGCAGAGCCGGCCCCCCGAGGCTGCTCTTAAGACCAAACCCCAGGTCATGGTGGGTCACACCATGATGAAGCGTCCCAGGTGTGTCCTGGAGCCAGTGAAGCCCTCCTCTTCTGGGCTCTGGACATACCCATCTGGGGCCAGGCTCGCTGGCCTTGCAGAAGTGAAAGGTGGGCTCTCTGGGGCTGTGGCCCCTTTCCCCGTAAAGCACCTGGTAGGCCCAGGAGCAGCTCCACACGGAACAGCACCCTGTCCAAGGGTATTTTTCATTTGGTGCAAATTAAATATGTTCTGAAAAGAAGTCAATAGAACTGAATTTGATAATGTCCAGTCCTTGCTACTGGGGAACATGGCAGTTTTCTGATAAAGGAGAATTCCAGACCCTGGCGCTGAACTGCCCACCCAGCTCCCAGCTGTGCGTGGTCTGCTGTCAGGCCTGTGCACCACAGACCAGCCTTCCCCAGGCCCACCCAGTTGGAGACCCAAGCATGCTGAGCCCTGGGCACTCACAGCTTTCCTGGGCAGCCCTTGCCCCTCCTCTCAGGCACATTTGCAACCTGTCAGCTTCCCTAGGCTTCCTCTTGGTCGAGAGGAAAATTTGTTTCATAGGTATAGAAGGTCACAGCTGTTTCGCTACACTATAGGGGGCGGGCACAGGGACCCAGACCACCAAGCCCAGGCCTCCTAGTTTCCTAGTGAGCCAGAAAGGTGCCCTCGTCTCCTCCCTTCCTAGGATCGGGGAAGCAGGGAGTCGAAGGGGTCCACTTCAGGGGTTTATGGTACAATGATGAGTTCACTCACCAGAGGTTCCTCTCATTCAAAATTATTCTGATGCAGGTCCGGTTGAGTTCTGCTCAAACAGGAGAATCCAGATTTTAACTGACCAGGATTCCAAGCAGGGGTGGGCACTCAGAGCAGGTCAGAAACCTGGCCCTGGGGCTCTCTGTGAGGGAGCCCCAGCTTACACTCACCCCAAGAGACCTCCCCGAGCCTCTGTCTCCCATTCACAAATGAGGATAACCAGAACAATTGCTTCTTAGGTTTTCAGGAGGTTAGCTGAGCTGAGCCAAGCTCAGCACCTAGCACAGTGCGCCCCAGGTGAGCAAGCGCCCCACCAGGGCTGACGCCGGCCCACAGCAAGTTCTCACCACAAGAGCCCCCCGAAAGCCAGGGCCCAAAGGCCAACCCAGAAATGCGGGTACTGCCAGAAGGAAGCGTGTGGGTTGAGCTGCTGAGGCCACTGGGAGCCCCAGCCTCACCGTCCAGATCTCAGCTGAGCAAACCCTGGTGTGGCAGCCTGCAGTCCAAGGCCCCGTGGTCACCCACTCAGCTGCCCCTAGAGGAGACCCCAGGCCTGAGCTGCGTGGGTCTGCCTCCTCCCTTTGGGCAAACTCAGAGCCAGGCCCCAACTCTGGGCTTGCAGGGGCACAGCAAAATTTCTGTACGACAGGCTCTGTCCTCCAGACTCTAGAGCTCTCCTCACGTAGGTCACTGTGGCGGCACTTAGGCCCAGCCGGGACAGCGGTGTCGAGGAAAGACTGACACTTGAATCCAGGCCACTGACAGAAGGGAAGAGGCCCACGTCATGCCAGCCCTCGCCCTGGGCCAGTTGTCCTCTCCGGAGAGGCACTTTCCTCCTGTGCTGAAGGCTGGGCGACACGAGCCTCCGCTAGGACAAGGGCCCTCATTCCCTGGTGCATCCTGGAAAGGTGAGCAGGTGTGCCTGTTCACACTTCCGCTTCCCTCCCCTCATGACAGCTTTAGGGCAAAGACAGACACTTTCCAGGTCACTGGTGAAGAAACTGAGGTTCAGAGAGGTCAAAGACTCAGGTCCAAGATGTGAGGCATCACCCTGGGGACTTGTGCGAGGACACCGAGCCCAGTTTTCCTCCTGCTTGGCCTGGCGTGTTCTCCTGAGAAACCATGGGGCCTGATGGCCTCACTCTCCCCTTGGGGTGCACATGTGTGTGTGTGTGTGTGTGTGTGATATGCATGTGTGTGGTGTGTATGTGTGTGGGGTGTGTATGTAGTATGTTTATGTGCTTGTATGTGGTATACGTGTGCATGTGTATATGCTTGTATGTGTGCATGTGGCATGTGTAGTGTGTATATGTGTGTGGTGCATGTGGTGCGTGTATATGTGTGCATGTGACATGTGTATATGTGTGCATATGTGGCATGTGTGGTATCTGTATGTGTCACCTGACTGTGCTGATACCATCCATGTTCGCTGACAACAGGGTTCAGAACTTACAGCCCTTCACAAGTGAAGTTCAGAGCCTCTACCTGCACACTGAGTTGCCTGGATAGGCATTTTCCAGTCCTGGCTGAGTGAGGCCCCTGGAGGCCCCCTTGGTCTCCAAGCTGCTCACATGGGTTCATTCCCAATCCTGCATGCCAGCAAAGAGAGGACAAGGGTCCCAAGAAGTCAGCTCTGTCTCACTCATCTTGGAATTCTGGAGGGTGTGGGGTGCAGGGACAGGATGAGTGCATGAGTTGACCTTTCTCATCACCTCTGGACCTGGCTTCCCTGAGGGAAGCCAACACCTGCCCACCGCATGACCATCTGGACCCTGCTTGTCCTCAGTGACCTCAGTACCTGAGCAGGTCCACCCCAGGAACATCCTGGAACCTGCTGGGGCCAACTCACCCGAAGTGCCACCAGTGGCCTATCTGAGGCTCTCCTTGGGTTTCCCCAAGCAGCCCAACCTTCCCATGGTCCATGCTGACAGTCAGGGTCCAGCTGCAGAGGAAGAGAGATGGGCTTTCTGAGTGGCCCAGGCAGTTGGTGGCGGGGTGAGCCTAAAGGACAAGTGGTAGGAAAGTAGGTCTCCATTCTGGAGAAGGACATCTGGTGAGAACCCACTGGGCCAGCAGAGGGGCTGCTGAGCACTGCCCCTTAGAGGGAGCACCCCAAGTGCCCTTGGGGTCCGGCCCCAGGAGCAGCTGCCCAGGCCGGAGCACCTGTGATTGGCGGACGGCCCTGGGAAGGCCAGGATTGTTGTAGTGACTGTGCAGGAGCCGAGGTGGAGCCGATAGAGCCCTGGCCAGTCCACCCTCAGCCCACCTCAGAACACAGGTGACAGGGCCAGGGAGTCAGTCTCTTGTTCCCGTCAGCGTTGCCGACTTGCTCAAGAGACCCCCTTGTCCAGGCCATAGCTTTACTCTTGGAATGTGTCCAGAGAAAGAAGTCTTTCTTCTGGGGTTCCTTCTAGCAGGAGGACATCAGATTCATGTAAGAAACAGAAAGCACTGTGAGGACTCCGTGCCCCTCTATATGGAGGGAAGACAGGCTGGCCCTGAGTCCTCCTACTGGATGTCATTCCCAGTCGGCATGGGCCCTCACCAGGCGGAATCCAGGGGACTTTTCCTGCTGTTGTGATTAATGGTCAAGGGCCAGCAAACTACAACCCTCATCCAGGGGACCTCATCCAGGGGGCCGCCAATTTTTATAACTAAAGTCTCGTTGAAACATGGCCATGCCCATTCGTTTGTACACTATCTGTGGCTGCTTTCACTCGTGTAGCTGTAACAGGGAGCTGTATGGCCAGCAAAGCTGAAGATATTTATTATCTGTGCCTTCAAGGAAAAGCTCACCAGCTCCTGTATTAGAAGCACACAATGATAGGCTTCAAAGTCCTGTGGCCTCTGGATCCAACTGCCAATTTGCAGAAAATACATAGGACAGAGGAATATGTCATACACCACCATGGGGGTGCACCAGCCAAATGAAGATGGGGGGACTCTGCAGGTGAACATTTCTTCAATGAATATTGCAAGAGAAAAAAAGCTGGGGAAGGAACAGCAATGGGAGACTAAAAGAGTGGGCCTTGATCCAGTTCAAATAAACTGTAAAAAGAAGACTTTTCCGGACAATTGGAAATTTGAACATTGATTGGATTTTTGACGAAAAGAAGGAATTATGGTTAATTTTTCAGATGTGCTAACAGCATTGTGGTGATGTTTTAAAAGTGTCTGGTTTTTTTGAGGTACATGCTGAAATGTTTATAGGTGAAATGATAACTTGGGTTTGCTTCAAAATAATGAGGGGAAATAGTTGGGGTGTGGAAATGGCAGAAAGGGACATGGGTTGATGGTTGGGGGTTAGATGATGGTACATGGGGGTTTACTGTACAATTCTGTCTACATTTATGTATGTTTGGGATTCTCCACAATAGTTAATGAAATAAAATGAAACAAGGCAGACCCCAATGCATGGTGGGATGTTCCTCAGCATCCCTGGCAGCAGTCTCTCTGACCCACTCCGTGGTCCAGGAGCAGTTCTCCCGTCCCTGCTCCCAGGGACAGGGGATTAGCCAGCACCAACCCAGGCCCCGGGGAAGTCTTCATCACCAGGGAAACAGCTCGCCAGCCTGGACAGCACAGGGCTGCAGTCTGACCGGGCCAGGCAGGAGCAGAGCACACGCCCGGCAGCCCTCCTCCTGGCGTCAGAGGCCAGCGAGTTGTTTCCTGACAAAGAGAAGGAGGAAAAGTGGATGGTAGTGGCATGAGAGAGAAAAAGTAGAAATGAATAAGGGGAGACAACCGCAGAGGCAAAAGAAATTTAAAAGAACCTGCCTGGCAAATTGCTATGCAAATAAATTTGAACACCTAGATTAAAAGAATGATATTCTAGGACTACATAAACAGCCAAAATTAACCCCTAGAAACTAGAAAACATAAGCTTTCATAAATGCTACAAAGGCATTTGACACAACTCAACAGCTATCAATCGTAGTAAGACGGAATAGGTGAGGATACATGCAAATGTGCATGAACCCAAAAGGCAACAGACTCGTAGATATACGATCACTAAAGCTGAAGAGCGAGGCCAGGACACCCACTGTGACCTGATGTTGTCCTGGAGATAGCCGATCAAGGGGAGAGATGGGACAGAGGAGAAGGGAGGGGGGCAGAAGGATCATTAAGGCAGATATACAACTGGTTGCCAAATAAACCCAAAGAATCAGCTAAAAGTGGGAGAATTCTGTAGAACTGCTACCAACAAAAATAATTTACACACATCAGGGGTTTTCCAATACATAATGCGGCAGCTAAGTAAAGATGTAATGGAAAAGAAAAGTAGCTAGAAACAATCTTAACCATAAATGGAGAGGACATACATCGAGAAAACTTTGAACCGCTACGGAAAGACACAAAAAGGCTTGTATTAGAACAGCAAAATCCATTCTACAACTGTAATAATGAGAATACATTGATATTGTGTAAGAAATTTATAGAGTCCAAAGTTAAGTCAAAATGTGTGGAAATTTAGTAGGAGATAGGGTAGCATTATAGCAATAGGGACAGCAATGGATCATTTAATAATGATGTGACAACAGATTAGTCATTTGGAAAAAATAAAGCTATATTTTGGATAGAATGAAATTATTTAACTCAATTCTGGACATAAAAGAAATTTAGGTATAAAACATAAAACCATAAAATTACTAGAAGTAAACATGACTTTAAAAAAAATAAAGGCCTTTCTAAGCAACACCAAATAAAATTTATTTAAAAATGATTGATATATTTGTTTAAATAAAAAATTTTAAAGTAAAATTTGTATGAGTAAAGTGTCCTGGAGCATTGTCTGCAAGGGCCAACGGCTGGAAACAGTCTCCATGTCCGTCAGTGAGAAACCTGTTAGCTCTGGTATGTGGATCCATACATTGCGGGTCAATCCACTATGGAACCCTAAAAAGGGAGTTACATTTGTGTCGTGATTCAGAAGAGTGTATAGTATATTGGTAATTGTGCAGAATATGAATAAACAATAAATGCTTAACAGCACTTACTCTGGGGAGAGGGAGCGTTAGGGAGTGCACTTTTAATTTTACATGTTTAACCAATTCAGTATTGTTTGAAATTTATCATATGAAGGTAATACTTTTCTTTTTAAGATTGGCACCTGAGTTAACACCTGTTGCCAATCTTCTTTTTTTTTTCCCTTCTTCTTCTCCCCAAAGTCCCCCAGTACACAGTTGTATATTCTAGTTGTAGGTCCTTCTGGTTGTGCTATGTGGGACGCTGCCTCAGCGTGGCCTGAGGAGCAGTGTGCCACGTCCTTGCCCAGGATCCGAACTGGCAAAACACTGGGCCACATAAGCAGAGGGTGTGAACTTAACCATTTGGCCACGGGGCCAGCTCCACAGGTAATACTTTTAATAAAAACCACACCAAACCAAAAAATAACAACAACAAAAAACAGACAAAGCAAAACAAAACAATAAAAAAAACCTCATTACTTAACAGAGTGCCAAAAATATAGAACTATTTATCCCAAAAAGTCTATGAATAGTAAATCATTTCAAGAGCTCCGGGGCAGTGATGCTGGTCCAGAGATGGAAAAATCAGGGAGCCCTGGGCCCAGAGGCGTTGGTGTGCGCTGGCGCAGGGTGCTGGACCTTGCCCCTCTGTGCGGGGGAAGGATGGCTCATCCTCATACTGGCCTGCCCCTAAGTGAGGATTATGCCACAGCTTTCTCTCCAGAAAGTGCCTCTGAAATTAATGGGATTGAATGAATTACAGGGAAGACACTGATTCAAATGATTTATAAAACACACAGTAAGAAGTTAAAAAAACATTACAATGCCTTATCCTTAATAAGTCATAATTGTCTGGTGTCTCCGTGTCTCCTGATCCTCGATTGGTCTTAGTACTCCTGGTACCCCTTGGCGGGACCTTGCTCTCTCTCTTTTTTTTTTAAATATTGGCACCTGAGCTAACATCTGTTACCAATCTTCCTTATGTTTTTTTCTTCCTCTCCCCAAAGTCCCTCAGTACATGGCTGTATATTCTAGTTGCAGGTCCTTTTGGTTCATGCTATGTGGGACACCGCCTCAGCACGGCCTGATGAGTGGTGCTAGGTCTGCACCCAGCATCCGAACTGGTGAAACCCTGGGCTGCCTGAGGCAGAGTGGGCGAACTTAACCACGTGGCCCTAGGACCTTGCTCTCAAAGACATCCCAGCATTGAATGGGTGGGAGTTGGACTTGATCTCTATAACACCCTCGAGTCCTGAGATGCCAGGCTTCACAGGATCTAAGATTTAAGCTCAGTGAAGGAACCCACTGAGGCTGGGTGTTGAGGGACACAGGAGGTGTTTGGGACATAGCCTTGGACTCGGGCACCATGAAGGAAACCACAGGTCCTCTCTCCCATGCCTTCTCTCTGTAGCATTGGCTGGAGCCTGAATCCAGGCATGCACAGAGCCCCTCCTGCACTCCTGCCCAACAAAAGCCCCCATGGCTGATTTCCACCTGCCCCTCCAATTGGCCTGGAACAACGCTGCTCAGAACAGAGCTCTGCCCTGACAAGAAAGGAACACTATAAGACAAGGACGTCAGCTGTGGACAGGCCTGTGTGGGGGCAGTGGTCCTTCCCCTGCCCTGTCGATGGTGTTACAAGTCTCTTCCCTCCCCAGGCACGCAGCCCTCCCCATGCCTGACAGAAGGAGGCCTGTGGGGAGGAGGCCAGGGGATGGCAGCATAGCCGCGGTACCTCTTGAGGCAGGGGTGGCCCCAGCCTGACTCCTGGGCGAGTCTGGGGCTGAGCGGAAGCTGACATGTTAATGCTGGTGTGCAGGGCTGCAGAAGCGAGGCCTTCATTCGATTTGGGAGCGCCTCTCCCGGCCCAGGCCTCTGGTTTGGCTCCTATTGAATTAGTCAGCTAAACAGAGCAGGAAGGAGCTGTTCACCTAATTGCACTTGATGGATCTCTTCGTCTTGTTCAGATGCCAGACACAAGATAGCTGCCCCCTCGCTGCATCTGAGCCTCAAGCTGGTGCTTTGGGGTCAGCAAGTGGCTGCTCCACACAGGGGGTTTGGGGGTCCGGCCCCCACCACCTCCCCTGGCTTCAGCAGAGGGGCTGGGCCTCCATGAGGAGCACTCTGGGCAGGGGCTGCAGAGGGCTGGAGTCCAAGCCCAGTTCCAACAATGGCTGGGGGAGGTGACAGCAAAGGCGGGACCCGCGGGCAGAGCCGCGTGTCATTGACTCTAACTCTGTGGGGTTAAGGGCTCCTTGTCTGGGTAATTGTCTCCCCTTTAATTACAGTGACTGAAAGTGCCTCCTAATTTACTTTAGGACCCTCAGATGACATCTTAAGAAGGATCACATCCGCTCCCCGGCGCTGGCCTCCGCAACCATTCAAAGACCTCATCTTCTGCTCTGGCCTCTGTTCTGCACCCGCTCCATGCTCATCCCCTCACCCGCCCCGCCCAACACACCATTCTGGGGAAGACTCAAGTGGGAAACAGAGAACAGAAGGGGAGACGGGCTCCTTGTCCTAGGGAACCCAGCCCCTGACAGCTAGGAGCCTGAGCTCCAGAGCTCCCAGCCCTGGTTGCTATGGAGCTGCCCCCTAAGGACTTCTGTTGTGCCCTAGGTTACAAGTTCCCTTTGTTTGCTTGCCAGCCCTGGGAGAAAGAAGGAAACCATTTCAGAAGGCCTTATCCAGGGGAAAGGGTCAGCCAGGTGGCTCCTGAGGTCAGGAGGAAGGTGAACCCCTCACCTTCTGGTTCGCAGGGAGGACGAGGTGAGGGGACTCTTCAAGGCCCAGTGCGTCTGTGGGGCTGGGCCTCAGCTGATGCTGGGAGACACCACCTTCAGGAGCTGGGGGCATCCTGAGTCCTGGGGGGCCCCTCAGTGCCTCTTGGCTTCTACACCATCCCCTTCCTTCCCCTTAGGAGACCCAGGACCTTGTGTTCAGCCTGGCAAACACCAACCCAACTGTAGACAGACAGAAGATACTTGAGTAGCGAGTGCTGGCGCCTCCACTACCTCGTGTGAAAATGGGAGTGCGGGCACCCTGTAACTCCCCAAATGCATTCCAGAGCCGTTCAAGTTCTAAAATTAACAAAGAAACCATGATAAGCTAAATAGTGAGGAGGGGAAGACCTTTCCAAACATAAAAGCACAGTGAAAACCATTAAAAAAAAGGAATTCAACTCATTTCAAAATTAAAAAGCAAAACAAAATGAACACACAAAGCTCCCAGGCAAAGTTCAAAAGCGTATAACACCCCCTCAGGGGAAATATTGTCACACATGATAACCAGAGGGTTGTTGTCCTCGCTGTGAAGAGCTCTTATAATTCAATAAGGAGACAATGACCACAAGCTGGGAACAGAATGATAGAGGAGGCGGGCAGGCTGAAGGATCCTGGCTGGGGCAGCTAGGTGATTTCTGAGTAGGTAATTTGTGTGTTTTTTTTGTTCTTTCCTCTCAGGAATTGGGAAGAGCTCGGAGGGCAGCCACTCCCTTAAGAGCCTGACACCCTGAATGGATGAAGCAGGGGTCCTGGGAGGAGTAGGCAGAGACAGCATTTGAGGGGCAGCAAGGGGCAGGGGCTTCACAGAGCCTGGAAGGGCTGCAGGGGTCTCGGTGCTGCACCTGCAGAGGGATTCAAAGCCCTGCTCCTACTTGGGAGTGGGGAGGGTGCGGAGTCTGGCGGGAAAGTAGTCCCATGCTGCTGGGGCGGGAGGGCCTTATGGCCACAGGGGACGGTGTGTGTGTTACAGAAGCAGAAGAGACTGCAAACCTGAAGGGTCTGTGTACACTAGCACCTTGGGGATCTCTGGTAACCAGTACGGATGGGTCACTGAAGCTGGTAAGTCTCCACAAGAGACCCCAGGACCTCGGGGCTGCCCCACAGGGAAGTTCCAAGCTTGGAATGGCGTTAAGTTGGTTTTCAGAAGAAAGAAGATGGGATCTTTCTTCACTTCTGTGAATTATGCATTGAGAGTCAGACTTGCTTTACTAGCAAGGAATGCAAATTAAAACAATAACGCATAAGATTTCACCCATACTAAAGGCAAAATGCAGTATTTAAAAAATAATTTAACATTCCATATAGGACAATGTAGGGCATACTTCTGGGTGGGAGCGGATTTCAGAATAAATTTTCTACAGGGCAGCTTAAAAATAATCATATCCTTTGACACAAAAGTTCCCCTTCTAAGAATCTACCTTAAAGAAACAATCAGAGACACACCCAAAGATTTATGTATCGATTTGTTCACAAAATTCAACTTATAATGGCAAAAAATAGAAAAAAATTTAAATAAACATTAACTGGGGAATAATGATATATCCGTGCACATTAAAATCATGTTTTAGGTAAACATTTAATAACACAAAGATATTCTTCAGACA
This sequence comes from Equus caballus, assembly GCF_041296265.1. Lineage (NCBI taxonomy): Eukaryota > Metazoa > Chordata > Mammalia > Perissodactyla > Equidae > Equus > Equus caballus. The sequence goes on from NC_091684.1 coordinate 82,859,278, forward strand.
CTAAGTGAAAGAGAAAGTGCGCAAAATGCATATACACTTTATTAACAAATATTCATGTCAAAAAAGTCTAGAGGGCATCCCCCAGAGTGAGCAGTGGTCAGGGAGTTGGGGACAGGGCAAGGTTTTTAAATACCTTGTTTTCTCTGTAGTCTTTTATATTTTCCAAATTTTCCCCAATGAAAACGTAATTATTTTGTAATCATTTTAGATAAATGTTATTTTTCAGTTAATCACAGAATCGAACTGTTGGGGCAGAAAGATTTGCTGAGGATCTGCGCCGCGCGGGAACCGTGTTCCGAGACAAGAAGACTCAGTCTTCCTGGGAATTCATTACAGTGGGTGCATCGTCTCTGTCTCTTGATGAGGAAACTCCAACAGCTGAAATAACCAACCAAGGACCAGGCTGAGAGGCGACAGAGCTGGTCCTTGACCAGGTCCCCATGTTTTCTCTATGTGGCCTCAGCTAACCTTTCAAGTGCAAATGAGAAAACCTGAAGCTCAGAAACGTATAGTACCAAATGCTTACATTAGAAAAATGGGAAGATTTCGAACCAATAATCTAAATTACTGCCCCAAGAAACGTAAAAAATAAGAGGAAAATAACTCAGAACAAGCAGAACAAAGATTACAGCAGAAGTCAATGAAACTGACAAATGGAAAACAGTAGAGAAAAACAATGAAACAAAACTCTGGTTCTTCAAAAAGATAAACCTCTGGCAAGGCTGACAAAAATAAAAGGAGAGAAGACACAAATCATTAATATCACGAATGAAACAGAGATATCATTACAGATCCTGCAGCCATTTACAGGCTAAGAAGGGAATACTACAAATAACTTTACACTCACAAACTTGACGACATAGAAGAAATGGACCAATTCCTCAAAAACCACAAACGGCCAAAACTCAACCAATATGAAATACACAACTTGAATAGTCCCGTCACAAGGAAAGAAATTGAATTTGAAATTAAAAGGCAGCTCCAGGCCCAGATGGTTTCACTGGAGAATTCTATCACACATTTATGAAGAATCGACACCAATTTTATACAATCTTTTCCAGAAAATAGAAGAGGAGGGAATATTTCCCAACTCATTTTATGGGGCTAGTATTAGCCTGATACCAAAACCAGACAAAAACAGTACACAAAAGGAAAACTACACACCAATATCTCTCATGAACTTCAACACAAAAATCCTCAACAAAATATTAGCAAATCAAATTCAGCAACCTATGAAAGGAATTATACACTATGATCAGGTGGGATTTATTCCAGGAATACAAGGCTGGTTCAACATTACAAAGTCAATCAGTGTAATACACTCTACCAACAGGCTAAAGAAGAAAAATCACATGGTCATATGAATTGATGCAGAAAGGGTATTATAAAATCCAACACTTATTTATGATAAAATTCTCAGCAAACTAGGAATAGAGGGGAATTTCCTCAATCTCATAAAGATCATCTACCAAAAAACCTATAGCTAATATCATACTTAATGATAAAAGACTGAATGCTTTCCCTCAGAGATTGGAAACAAGGAAAGGATGTCCATTCTCACCTCTTCAGTGTAGTACTGGAAGTCCTATCCACTGCAATAAGGCAAGAAAAAGAAATAAAAGGCATCCAGCTTAGAAAGGAAGAGATTAACTTGTCCCTATTCCAGACACCTGATAGTCTACACAGAAAATCCTCAGGAATCTACTTAAAACTCCTAGAACTAATCAGTGAGTTCAGCAAAGTTGCAGTATTCAAGATTTCACAAAAAAATCCATCTCATATCTATATACTAAGTGATGAACCAATTAAAAACACAGTATCATGTAGAATCACTCCAAAAATACTGAAATTCTTAGATATAAACTTAACCAAACATGTACAGGACTCAATGAAGATGTTAATTCTTCCTGAATTGATCTATAGGCTTGTCAAAATCTTAGCAAGAATTTTTTTTTAGACATAGACAAGCTCATTCTAAAATTTATATGGAAAGGAGCAGGCTCTTGAAGAGCAAAAACAATCTTAAAAAGGAAGAATAAAGTGGGAGGAATCATTCTGCCTTTAAAGCTTACTAATCAAGACAGTGTGGTATCGGCAGAAGGATAGACACATAGATCAATAGAACCCAGATATAGACCCACACAAATATGCCTAACTGATCTTTGGTACAAGATCAAAGGTACAAAAGCAATTCAGTGCAGGAAGGACAGCCTTTTCAAAAAATGGTGCTGGGGCAGTTGACATCCAAAGACAAAAATAGTGAATCTTAACCTGTACAATGAATTTTACAACTTATATAAAAATTGATTCAAGATGGATCATGGACATAAATATAAAACTATAAAACATTAAAAAAATTTTAGGATCTGGGACTAGCCAGAGTTCTTAGACTTGACACCAAAACAATTGGACTTCCTCAAAGTTAAAAAATTTTAACTCTATGAAAGATCCTGTTAAGTGGATGAAAAGGCAAGCTATAGACTGGGAGAAGATATTTGCAAACTACATATCTGACCAAAGCTATTAGTATCTAGAATAAATAAAGATCACTCAAAACACAATAGTAAAAATACCCCAAATAATCCAATTAGAAAATGGGCAAAATACATGAGCAGACATTTCATGTAAGAGTCTATACAGATGGCAAATAAACCTGTGAAAACATGTTCATCATCATTAGCCATTAAGGAAATGCAAATTAAAACCAGTGAGATATGACTATATACCTATCAAAATGGCTAAAATAAAAAGTAGTGATAACACTAAACGTGGTAAGGATGTGAAGAAATTGGCTCATGCGTATGTTGCTGGTGGGAATAGAAAACGGTACAGTTATTCTAGAAAACAGTTTGTCAGTTTCTTATAAAACTAAACATGCAATTACCATATGACTCAGGAATTGCACTCCTGGGCATTTATCTCAGAGAAATTGACTTCACATAAAAACCTGCACATGAAAGTTTATGTCAGCTTTTATCATAATAACCAAAAACTGGAAACAACTCAGATGCCCTTCAATAGTTGGTTCTATAGAATGGTTAAACAAACTATAAGACATCCACACCACGGAGTAGCAGTCAACATTGAAAAAGGAATCAACTACTGATACACAGAATAACTGGATGGATCTCCAGGGACTTAATGCTGGGAGAAAAAAGCCAATGCCAAAAGGTTACATAATGTAATGTTTCCATTCATCTAACATTTGTGATATGACAAAATTGTAGAAATGGAGAATAGACTACTGGTTGCCAGAGGCTAAGGAGGAGGTGGGGGCAGGAGGGAAGTGGGTGTGGTTAAAAAGGACAACAGGAGGGAACCTTGTGGGGATGGAAATGTTCTGTATCTTGACGGTCTCAATGTCAATATCCTGGTTGTGATATTGTACTGTAGTTTTGAAAGGTGTTACTATTGGGGGAAACTGGGTAAAGGGTACAGGGGATCTCTTTGTATGATTTCTTACAACTGCATGGGAATCTACAATTATCTCAAAATAGAAAGTTTAAAAAAGGCCCAGAGAAGTGATACAACTTGTTGGAGTTCACAGCTAGTGCAACAGAGGGACTGTGAAGGGACAGATGGAGTCTGGGCAGAGGTTTGTGTCTTGCACACAGATTAGTCATTTGTTGAAGGCCCATTACACGTCAGAGCTGCCCCAGGAGACAGATGTGCAGGCTGGTCCCCAACGCCACATGGAAACGCTCAACAAGAGGAGATGACGAGCCTTTGGAACAGACTTCTTGACCTTCTTCAGGCATCTGGTGGAGCCTATGAGCCCTTTCTCAGAATAACATTTTTAAATGCATAAAATAAAAGCACATATGATTACAAAGGAAACCAAGTATCTGGATATATATCAAAATAGCTAAAAGCAGATTTGAGACATAATAATCCATGTGCTTCTTGATTGACATGTTAAATGATGAGATCTGTTGGCAAGCCTAATAGTAACTGCTGTCATTTTGAAGTACTTTTGGGCATAAATGACATTTTGAAACATCTGTAATGTTATGTGAAAACATGATGAGTTTTGGTGCCAAGCCATCATTACTACTTATAGTGCTGTAGTTCGTTGCCTAATGCTCAACTTCCTTTAGACATTAATACACCTATGGGTGTAATGTTTCTCCCATTAAAGTTCAAGGAACTCCTGAATTCCAGAGCTTTAGCAGAAGGGCAGCAGGGAGTGGCCATGTCACAGTGGATTTCTGTGGCTGGAGACGCGGAGGGCTGGGCTGGAGAGCCCCTCCTTGGGGACACGTAGGAGCAGACACCCTCCCGAGCATCGGCCCCTCCAGGTGCCCCAGATGCTCGTCCACAGCAGCGTAGGCCCGGGCACCTGGTCTCAGAGCTGGGCACCACCACTGATCCTCTATTTCCTCAACCCCCAAATTAGGACGACGGCTAGGGTCTTATGGCCACACTTTCCCAGGGTTGTGGGAGTCGAGCTAAAACACAGACCCATAGTCTGCACTCAGTCAATGTCAGTGCTCTTGTTTTTAGTATAACAAACCACCTTGACTAATCTTCCTGAAAACTCTACTGAAGAGGCCTGTGGCCCCATTTTGCAGGTAGAGAAACTAGGGAACAAAGATGGCCAGTTACAGGCAGAGGGTGGAGGCCACCTGAGCTCAGGGATCATTGGACGTGGCATGCCTGGGGAGAGCTCACAGAAAGGCTGCCACTTCATGTGGAGAGGGCCAATTGGGTGGGCATCTAATCAGCCATTGCAGGCGAGTAGCCCTCCTGCGAGCCCCACAACAGCCTTGGGGCATCTTCTTCCTCATCTGCCCATGGCTAATGCATTACCAAAACCTGACGATTTCACCCAAAGGTGTCCTGAGTTCCTCTGTCCTGGTTGGACCACTGCCCAGCTTGCGAGGTGCTGCTCCAGGCCTGGCCAGCTGACAGCCCCTCTCGGCCCCATGGTTCCCAGCACATCTTCCCACTTCGATCAGTTCTCCAGACCAGCCTTCAATGTGTCTTGCTCCTTGGTATGCAGGAGACCTTCAGGAGGACAGACGAGCTGGTGTCTGCCCCATGCTGATGGCCAGGTGGGCTGAGGCCTCCTCCAGGTCTGCAGTCCGGCCTGTCACAGACAGCTCTATGGCCTTTCTCCCTTGTCCTTCCCCCCCTGCCCCTAGGCTGCCCCAGCTGCGTGCCATGAGGGGATCCTGGGAAGCGGCCAATGTGGGTGCCAGACCTCCTGGTTGCCCAGGATGCTCCTCTGGGTCCTCAGGGGCTCGTACTGGGCCCTGGCTCTGTAGTCTCTGGAGAGCTGAGCCTTAGTCCAGGTGGCAGGAGGCAGCAGACACCCTTGCCAGGCCCCACAGGCCACATGGGAGTCTGACTTTTACTCTGAAGTGGGAGCCACAGAAGGATGGAGGAGGGCTATGAACTGGTTCTCATTTTGCAGGACCCTTCTGGCTGTGTGGTGTGAAGAGCTGTGAGAATTAATGATGCCCATGACATGCGTGGCCTGGGCCCTGGCGGGCGACGAGTGCTCAGAAATGTTTGCTGCAATGACCATTGCCACTGCATGTGGAGAGGACTGAGGCAGGTCCTGGGGGCCTCAGGCCCAGGGGTGGCCAGGAAGGATGCCCAGGGGGAGAAGAGCTCTTTCCTCCCACTGGGTCTGGGGTAAGAGAGGGCTGGCCATCGATGCAGCGTGTCCACAGCAGGCACTTCACCAAGAGGGTCTCTGGGCAGGAGGCCGGAACCCCATGACATCATTGCTTCCCTGGCCTCCGAGCTTTCGAGCCGGCACACCCGGCCACCTGTCCATGCTGCTGTCCCCGAGAAACCTCTGCTTGAGAATGACGCATCTGCCCTGTGCACTGTCAGTACTTACTCCTCCCTGCCTCTCGGACCTCCCTCTTGGGGACTCCTGGTCCCCATCCTGACGCAGCAGCTGTAGCTGCCTCCCCCTCACCCCGCTTCCCTCCCACCCTCTCAGGCCCAGCCTGCCCCAGGAGGGAAGAGGCAGAGGCTCTGACACATGGGAAGCCCAGCACAAGGAGGGGGGAGGGGAGAGCAAAGGAGGCTCAGCAGAGACAAGGGAGGGGAGCAGCTGTGAGGAGGCGTCCTGTGCATTCGACTGGGTCTCGCTGGGAGACATGGAGCCATGTGGAGCTGGCCACCCTTGAATGAGCATCACGCAGCCTGGAGCACAAGAGCCTGGGGCTGTGGGAGGCACTTGCTTGGGTCCTGGGCACACCCACTTAGGCTGGCTCCCCACTCCAGCGCAGAGTGGGCTCTGGTTCCAGGCTCCCGGGCTGATCCAGTGCTATCAATAAATCAGGCCAACAGACACTGGGCTCAGGCACAGAGAAATGGCCTGAACTGGCTTCCTTCTCCCCCTGCTCCCACTGGTTAGGGTGGGATCCTGTGGCCTGACTGACACTGGAGGCTGAGCCAAAGAGGGGCCTCGGCAGGAGGCGTGGTGGTGGCACTCGCAGGTGCCTGAGGAGCTGAGGGAGCTGAAGAGCTCTCTTCCCAGCCTTTCGTTCCTCCGGAGCAGCAGCACTGGCCCCCTGGAGGAGGAGCTCCCCACAGAGGCACCTGTGGAGACTGGGCAGGACGTGGGTGTGAACGTGGAACAGGCCTGTTGGGAGTCAAGAGGATCTAGTCTGCAGGAGGCATGAGACCTGGCTGTTTGAGGACATCCTAGAAACAATGATGAAATGGCATAAGCATGCCCATTGTTATTGTGAGTATGTGCTTGCAACACATCAAGTGTTCTGCTAAATCATTACAGCACAGTGAGTTAGGCACAGATTGTTTCCTTTCATTATAGACGAGAAGACAGAGGCCCAGAGAGGGTCAGCATCTTGTCCAACGTCACACAGGCAGCAAAAACAGGGTAAGATTTGTGTAGGGCCCTCTGGACTGGACTCAGGGCTCCAGGCTGTTCCGTCTTCTTCGAAATGGGGGACACCTCTGTCAGGAGCTGAGGCAGGGTCTACTCTGAGGCACCCAGGTGGCAGCTCTAGAAACGTCACCCTGGGAGCACGGACCACCTCTGAGTGAGTCTAAATTGGAAAAACAATATGTGGATTTTACTATATTGTCAGGATGATCTTTGTAAACAGTCACAAAGCTAATACTGCATAAACAGAAAGACATTCTAAAAAGAGGCTTGGGAGGCCCCAGGACGGAAACCCTGGGCTGTGTGGCTGAGCCTTTGCCTCTGTGGGCCTCGTCCCTCATGTGTGTGGGGCTGGCTGAGCCCCAAGGACAGCTGAGAGTGCTTTGGAGACAGCCAACAACAGCTATGAGCCCTGAGAAAATTCTAACAGTTGCTTCTTGGAGTATCTTCTGCAGGAGGGGCCAGTGGGCAGGTGGTCAAGGGTGGCTGTTTTCCCAGTAAGTGAGGCGCGGAGGAGGCGGGGGTGAAGGAGCGAGGAAGCCGCACTGGCTGTTCCTGGGCTGGCTCTGCAATGCCTTCCCCTTCACCTGGGCCCATTTGCTCCTCTGGGGCCTGCAGGCGCTCATGCCACCTGAAGCACATATGTCTGCTCTTGCTCCCTGTTCTCTGTCCTGGAGTCCTGGAGATGGGAGGCACCACCCCCCGTCATGTGATCTCATCAAGGCTGAGAGGGCTGCCCAGTGCAGGGAGGAGGCTCCCACTCTGACAGCTGGACAGAAGCTTCTAGCAGGGTGCTTGGTGCCAGGCACAGCCGCCTGCATGGGTGAGGGAGGTTCTGGCCTGAGAAGCTCTCATCCCGGAAAAAAAGCTTATGTGAGCTGGGAAGGACCCAGTCGCTGACCTGACCATCTCACCACTGCCAAGGACAATGCTCTGGATGGCTCATGGGCCCAGATGGCCACCAGAGACCTCACTCCTCAGCCAGAGTCTCTGCTGAGGCTCAGAGGAGCCCAGGAGGAGCTGGGGGCGGGGCTGGGCCACCTCTGACTCTGCATTAGCAGCCCTTAATCATGGCCTTGGCATGTGACACAGGCACAGCTGGTTCACAGTGGAACACCCACAGCTGAGCTCCTGCTGTCCCCTGTCCCTCCAGCAGCAATCCCGCAGATGTGCTGCAGAGGGGTGGGGGCAGTGCTCGTCCTGGAGTCAGGGAATCCCACTGCACAGGATCCATAAACCTCCTGAAGTTGTGTCCAACAGAAACTGTGTCCACTATGTTCTTAAAGATGCCCATGACTCAAAGAAAGTCAGAAGTGGGATGTAGGACACAGCAGCTCCAGGACTCCCTGGCCCTGCACAGGCTGCAAGTACATGTTATGGGTGGAGCAGGGTAGGGGGGTGGCGGTAGGAAGGAAGGAATGCCAGTTTCGTCTGTGGATAAGACAGATCTCTCAAATCTTTCAAAATCTTAGAAACAAAATGCAGTGCATAATTTTGAAATTATATAATTTGGAAACTTAAAAACTGGGTTGTTTGGGACACTTTTTGATAATACGGTTGGCTGAATACCTAGATCAGTTCTTCCACTGAAAACAACTGAAAACCTGAACAAAATATAAAAATAATCTTCTAAAATGCATTAAAGAGTTAGCCAAAAAGCAAGAACTTCTCAAGTCAAAACAATATGGAAACCCAGAACGGCAAGCCAGGAACCACTGCCAGCATTTGGCCTGAGGGAATTTGCCAAACAAGGTGAACTTGAACTTTGAGTTTCAGGACTTCCTGGTGAGCAGCAGACAGAAGTCAAAGCCCAGGACTGGCTCTGATTTCTGCAGGAGATTTCCATAAAGCTGAGCTCCTCATCGGCTATACTCTCAAGTCAAGACTGCATGAATGTAAGAGCAAACTGGCTCATTGATGAAGAACTCTCCTCCAAATAGAGTCACTTGTTTGGCTTGACACAGCCATCTGGATGCTCAGATATCTTTTTTTTAGAAAACAGCTTTCTTGAAGTAAAATTGACATACAACAAACTACATACATTTAAAGTATAAAATGTGATGTTTGACAGATATCTACACTCATGAAACCATTACCACAATCAAGATAATGAACTCATCAATTGCCACCCCCATAAGCTCCCTTTGTCACATCTCCCTCTAACCCCTGCCTCATGTCATATCTAATAAACCTAATCCAAGAACACAAAGAAATCACACCCATGATTTCTAATATTTTAATAGTTTTGGTTCTAGTTCTTACGCTTAGATCTTTGACCCATTTTGAAATAATTTTTATACATGGTGTGAGGCAGGTTTCCAACTTCATTTGTCTGCATGTGGATACCCAGTTGTACCAGCACCATCATTGAAGACTATTCTTTTCCCCAATGAATTGACTTGGCACCCTTGTCAAAAATCAATTGATCGCAAATGTGAGGGTTTATTTCTGGATTCTCAATTCTATTCCATTGGTGTGTAGGACCTGGCCTTATGCCAGTGCCATACTGTCTTGATTACTGTAGCTTTGTAGTAAGTTTTGAAATGGAAAACTTTGAGTCTTCCAACATTGTTCTTTCTCAAGATTATTTTGGCTCTTCTGGGTCCCTTGTATTTCCATATGAGTTTTAGGATCAGCTTGTCAATTTCTTCAAAGAAACCAGCTGGGATTTTGATAGGTATTTTTAGATCTGTAGATCTTTGGGGAGTGTTGCCAACTTGTCTTCCACTCCATGAACTTGGATGTGTTTCCATTTATTATGTATTCTTTTATTTCTTTCAACAATATTTCATAGTTTTCAGTTATATTACTAACTCTATGAGCAACAAGCTAAATTGTAGGCCAGCTAGTTTACCAGGAAGAATCAAGAAAAGAGACAGCTAAGAAGAGCCTTCTGAGGGTCATAAAAAGTCCAAAAATTACCCCTGTATGAAATTAATTGGATCAGACTGTGGAGCAATTTATGCCCCTTGGAATTATCAAAAACAATAGAGTATCCACTATCCATTAGTGGAGCTTGACAACTGGATGTGATACCAAATGAGGCAGAGAGCTTATCAACTCAAAAGTCCCAAATCTCATCACCTAACTCATGTATGGGTGAGACTCTGGGTACAATCCATCCTGGGTCAAAATTCTTCTCCATCTGTGGACCTTTGAAACTAGAGAATAAGTTATCTGTTCCCAAAATATAATGATGGGACAGGCATAACAGTTATAGACATTCCCATTCCAAAAGAGGGAAAATGGAAGGAAAAAAAGGGTCACCATTCCCAAACAACTTTGAAATCCAGCACAGTAAACTCCATTAGGTTTCAAGGCTGGGAATAATCGTCTGTGGCTTGAGGTACCGTCTCCTCACTCCAGCCTGTGCACTTGTGGCTGTGGCCTTTGCCTCCGAAGCTCTAGTCTCTGGGCCCATGGCTTTGTGCTTAGAGTAATTCATCTTTTCTCTCTAGAAGAGTAGCACATATTTGCAGCTGAGTAGCTTTATCAGCCTGTTTCCTGCCTGTAGAATTTGGGGAGTCTGACAGACTTCCTCCATTTTTTCCTATCTCTGTCCATCTAAGTCTAAGCTGGCAGTGTTTCCACTGGTATAACATTCCCAAAAGCCTTATGAGTATCACATTTATGTCACAAGGATTCATGTCATTAGGCAAAAGTTTCTTTCATAGGTTTTTCCTGGATAATCCCACTTGTATTCCTGGCTTCTACTGAGATTGAGTGGCCCCATGAGTCAGATGCCTGATCTCTTCAGCACTAGCAAAAACCTTCAGAGTTCACTATTTATGAACTCTGGAAACTACTCGAAGGTTTACAACAATCAGGTGAACACTAACTAAGAAAAAAAATCAGCTGAATCTTCATAGGAGACCTTTGTAGTGATTTTGCTTACCTTAGCTCCACCTTGCCTCCCCAACTTGGTGGCCATCTTGAAGACAGTAACCCACCAACCCAATGTTGATTCCTGGTGTCAAGGAATCAGAATGGACCTTGTTCTAAAAAGATTGTGGGTGTTGTTTTGACCTGTGTGCTGGCTCCCTGATGGACTGTTGCAAAGCGCTTGCCTTTATTTTGCCTAACTCAGAACTCTCCCAGGGTGGAGAGGCATCTATCCAGAGGTATTTGCCAAAATTATTTAAAAGCAAATGCATTATCTGCTGCTGCCTGAGAGAAGGGCTAACAATTGGGGCAAACATTAGACTCCACCAAAAGCTTGGGAGGAAATGCTGGAAAGCATGATGCTTTTGGGGATAAGGGCATGTTGAGAAGCTGTCACATATTCCTGGCAACCTAGAAGGCCACATGATGCCCATATCAGGGTGCAAGTTCAGAAAATGCCCTGCACTCACTCCTCTGCACAAGCAGGAAGTGAAGGCTAAGGCAGAGTTGTAAACTGCCTGGCTTAGTATTGCAGGTACATCCCAACACATAGAGTCCACCAGTAAAAACTGGGAAGCTTAGGGGTTGATTTTTTTAAATCATTCTAGGTGTTTAAGGAAACATCTGTTGAATCACTAGATGACCACTAGCCTAAATGAACAGAGACTTCAGGGCCTACATACAACAAAGAATACAGACTTTACAAAATTAGTTCAGAAAAGTCACAAAACAAACAAACAATAGTAACTGCAACAAGCAGCAACAAACCTGCAGAGGAGGGAGAATCTAATTTCTAGAGTCACCACATTACACTATTCAAAATGTACATGTTTTAATGAAAAATTAGGAGGCATGCAAAGAAACAAGAAAGGATGGCCCCCACACACAAATAAATTAATAGAAACTTTCTCTGGAGAAGCCTAGACATTGAACTTACTAGTCAAAGACCTTAAATCAACTGTTTTAAATATGCTCAGAGTTAAAGGAAATCATATGCAAAGAACTAAAGGAAAGCATGAGAATGACAGCTCACCAAATACAGAATATCAATAAAGAGACAAAAATTTAAAAAGGAATAAAATAGAAATTCTAGAGCTGAAAAGTACAATAACTAAAATAAAAAAATTCACCTCCACAGCCAATAAAAAATGGGCTCCACAGTCTGATCCAATTAATTTCACGCAGGGGTAATTTTTGGACTTTTTCTGACCCAGAGATGTCCAAGAGCAGATTTGAGCAGGCAGATGATTGAATCATTGAACTTGAAAATAGGTCAATTGTGATTCCTAGTCCAAGGATCATGATTGAAAAATAATAAATAAAAATGAAGCGATCCTAAGACAATTGTGGGACACCAACAAACATAGTAACATATGAATTACAGGAGTGCCATCAGGAGAAGTGAGGGAGATAAGGGCAGAAAGAATGTTTGAAAAATGAATGACCAAAAGCTCCCATATTTGAAGAAAGACATGAATACATGTCCAAAAAAGTTCAACAAATCCCAAGTAGGATAAATTCACAGAAACTCATACCGAGACACTCTATAATCAAAATGTTGAAAGACAAAGACAAGGAGAGAATCCTGAAAACAAGCAGAAAGAAGCCACTTTTCATATATAAAGGATTCTCAATAAGATTAACAAAAACCATGGAGGCCAAAATGCAGTGGATAACATATTTAAAGTACTTAAAGAATAAAATTACCAACTCCAAATTCCTTATTTAGCAAAACTATCCTCAAAAAGTGAAAGAGAAATTATGACATTCCCAGATTAAAAAAAAAAAAATGGACAGAGTTTATCACTAGCACACCTGCTCTACAAAATATGCTGAAAGGAGTCCTTCAGGTTGATATGAAAAGACACTAAACATTAACTCAAATACACATGAAGAAGTAAAGTACACTGGTGAAGGTAACTACATAGGTAAATGTAAAAGTCAATATTCATGTATTTTGCTTAGCAATTACCCCCTTTTTATTCTATATGATTTAAAAGACAGCTACATAAAACAGTAATTATAAATCTATGTCAATGAGTACCCAATGTCTAAAGATGTAATTTCTGATAATAACAACACAAAGGAGGTGGAGCTACATAAGAGAAAAGTTTTTATATACTAGTGAAACTAAGTTGGTATTAATCCAAACTAGATTTCCATAAGTTAAGATGTTAATTGTAATCCACAGAGCAACCACTAAGAAAATGGCTAAAAACACATAATGAAAGAAACCAGAAGGGAATCAAAATGGTACACTAGGAAATATACTTATCACAAAAGAAGGCAGTAAGGAACTGAGGAACAAAAAATATGTATAGAACACAAAAAGTGAAATGACAGACAAAAATCCAACTATCTTTATAATAACATTAAATGTAAATGGACTAAACAATCAAATCCAAAGGCAGAGATTGTCAGACTGGATTAAAGAAGACATAATCCAACCATATGCTGTCTACAGGAGACACTTCAGTAAAACAAATAGATTGAAAGTAAAAGGATGGAAGTAAAAGTAAAAAGAAGGTGGTCAAAAAGCACAAACTTCCAGGTATAAAATAAATAAGTCCTAGGGATGTAATGTATGGCATGGTGATTATGGTTAATAATACTGTATTCTACATTTGAAAGTTGCTGAGAATAGATCTTAAAAGTTCTCACCACGAGAAAAATCTTGTAACTATGTGTGGTTACAGATATTAACTAGACTTATTGTGGTGATCATTTCGCAATATATACATATATCAAATCTTTATGTTGTACACCTGAAACTAATATAATGTTATATGTCCATTATATCTCAATAAAATTTTAAAAAATTTTTACTAAAAGGATGGAAAAAATATATCATGTAAAGAGTAACAAAAAGCAAACTAGAGTGGCTATACAAGCATCAGACAAAAGAGATATTAAAACAGAAATGCTACTAGGAATATACAAAGACATTTTATAATCACAAGAGTGTAAATCCATAAGGATAATATAACAGTTATAGACATATATGCACCCAACAATAGAAAACAAGATACATGAGGCAAAAAGTGACAGAAATTAAGGGAGAAACAGACAACTCAGCAATAATAATTGGAGACTTTCATATCTCAATTTCAGCAACGGGTAAAACAACTAGACAGAAGATCAACAAGGAGATAGAAGACTTGAACAGCATTATAAACCAGCTAGACCTAGTGTTCTAGAGAACACTCTGCCCAGCAACAGCAGAATTTACATTCTTCCCAAGTCAACATGGAGCATTCTCCAGGATGGACAATATGCTAGACTATAAGACAGACCTCAATAAATTCAAAGGGATTGAAATAGTACAAAGTATCTTCTCCAACCACAATAGAATGAAATTAGAAATCAATAACAGAAAACAATTTGAGAAACTTGCAATTCTGTGAAAATTAAACATACTATTACACAACCAATGGCTCAAAGAAGAAACCAAAATGGAAATTATAACATACTTTGAAATGAATGAAAATAGAAATTACAAAATACTTTGAGATGAATGAAAATGGAGACCCAACATTCCGAAACTTATGAAATGCTGCTAAAGCAGTGCTTAGAGGGAACTTTATATCTTTAAAGGCCTATATTAGGAAAATAGTAAGATTTAAAATCAATAACCTAAACCTCCACCTTAAGACACTGAAAAAGGAAGAGCAAAATAAACCCAGAGAAAGCAGAAGGAAGGAAATAATAAAGATTAGAGAGGATAAAAATGCAATAGAGAATACAAAGACAATAGAGAAAAATTAATGAAACAAAACTAGCAAACATTTAGTAGGATTGATCAAGAATAAAAGACAGGTGACTCAAATTACTAATATCAGGAATGCAAGAGGGGTATTACTATCAACCTTACAGAAATAAAGAGAACTCTAAGGGAATGCTATGAACAATTGTATTTTAATACATGAGTTAACTAAGCTGAAATGAATAAATTCCTAAAGAGTCATGAACTACTGAAATTGACTCAAAAAGAAATAGAAAACCGAAATAGACTCATAAAAAGCAAAGAGATTGAATTAGCAATAAAAAAAACTCTCCCCAATGAAAAGATCAGACCCAGATGGCTTCACCGCTGAATTCTACCAAACATTTAAAGAATTCACATCAAATCTTTACAAACTCATCCAAAAAAGTAAACAAGGAAGGAATGCTTCCCAACTCATTCTGAGGCCAGTATTACCCTGGCATAAAAGGCATCACAAGAAAAGAAAACCATGGACCAATATCTTACAAATATGAATGCAAAAATCCTCATAAAATATTTGCAAACTGAATCCAGTAATGTAGAAAAATAATTATACGCTGTGAACAAGTGGGATTTATCCTAGACATCAAGGTTAGTTTAACAGCCAAAAATCAATTTATGTAATAAACCATAATAGAATAAAAAAATAAAAACCACGTGATTATCTCAATAGTAACAGGAAAAGGCATTTGACAAAATCCAACACCCTTTCATGATAAAAATACTCAACAAATTAGGAATAGAGGAGAACTTCCTCAACCTGATAAAGGGCATTCATGAAAAGCCCACAGCTAACACCACACTTAATGGTGAAAGATTGGATGCTTTCCCCCTGAGATCAGGAACAAGACAAGGATGTCTATTGTCACCACTTCTAATCGACATTGTACTGCGATTCTAGCCAAGGTAATTAGGCAACAAAAGAAATAAAATAAAAGGAATCCAGATAGATTTAAAAAGATATCATACAAAGTATCTTCTCTGACCACAACAGGAGGAAGTTAGAAAGCAAAGACAGATGTAAAACTGGGAAATTCACAAATTTGCGGAAATTAAACAACACACTCTTAAACAACCTATTGATCAAAGAAGAAATCGCAAGGGAAATTGGATAATACTTAGAGGTGAACGAAAACAAAAATCCAACATACCAAAACTTATGAGACACAGTGAAAACAATGCTTCGGTGAAATTTATAGCTACAAATGTTTATGTTAAAAAACGAGAAAGATCTCAAATCGACTACTTTACAACTTAAGGAACTAGAAAAGAAAGAACAAATGAAACCCAAAGCTAGCAGAAGGAAAGAAATAATACAGATTAAAGCAGACGTAACTGAAACAGAGAATAGAAAAACAATAGAGAAAATTAATGAAACCAAAAGTCGGTTCTTTGAAAAGATCAACAAAATTGACAAACCTTTAGCTAGATGGACTAGGAAAAAAAGAGAGAAGTCTCAAATAGCTAAAATAAGGAATGAAAGTGGAGGCATTACTACTGAGTCTACAGAAATAGAAAGGCTTATAAGAGAGTGCTATAAACAAGTGTACACCAAAAGATTGGAGAACACAGATGAAATAGCCAAATTCCTAGAAACACAAACTCTACCAAGACTGAATCACTAAGACATAAAAAATCTGACTATATTTATAACTAGCAAGGAGATTGAATCAGTAATCAAAAATCTTCTGACAAAGAAAAGCCCTGGACCTGATAGCTTCAATCGTGAATTCTACCAATTATTTAAAAAATAACTTATACTAATCCTTCTCAAATTTTTCCCAGAACATTGAAAAGGAAGGAACACTGCTTAAGTCATTCTATGAAGCCAGCATTACCCTGACACCAAAGCCGGAGAAAGACACTACAAGAAAAGAAGACTACAGACCAATATACTTTACGAACACTGATGCAAAAATCCTCAACCAAATACTAGCAAACTGAATTTAGCAGCGTATTAAAAGCATTATACACCATGACCAAGTGGGATTTATCCCTGGGATACAAAGATGGTTCAGCATATGAAAATCGATCCATGTAATACACCACGTTAAGAGAATGAAGAGAAAAAAGCCACATGATCATCTCAATTGTTGCGGAAAAAGTATTTGACAAAATTCAACAACTATCATGATAAAAACACAAAACAAACTAGGAATAGAAGGAAACTAACTCAACATCATAAAAGTCACATATGAAAAACCCACAGCAGACATCAAACTCAATGGTGAAAGACTGAAAGTTTTTCCTCTAAGATCAGGAACGAAACAAGGATGCTCACTTTCACCACTTTTATTCAACATGGTACTGGAAAGTCTAGCCAGAACAGCTAAGCAAGAAAAAGAAATAAAAGGCATCCATATTGGAAAGAAGAAGTAACATTATATCTGTTTGCAGATGATATGATCTTATCTGTAGAAAACCCTAAAGATTACACACACACACACACACACACACACAAACACACAAAACTGGGAACTAATAAAGGAATTCAACAAAGTAGCAGGATACAAAGTCAACACAAAAGTCAGTTGCACCTGTTACACTAACAATGAACAATCTGAAAGGAAATTACAAAAACAATTCCATTTACAATAGCATCAAAAAGAATAAAATACTTAGGAACTAATTTAACTAAGGAGGTGAACGGCTCATACAATGAAAACTACAAAACATTGCTGAAAGAAATTATAGAGAACATAAAGAAACGGTAACACATATCCTGCTCATAGATTGGAAGACAATGCTATTAAGATGCCAATATAACCCGACGCAATTTATAGATTCAGTGTGATCCCTAGCAAAATCCCAATGATGTTTTTTTCCAGAAATAGAAAAACCCAGCCTAAAATTCATGTGGAATCTCAAGGGATCCCGAATAGCTAAAACAATCTTGAAAAGGGAGAACAAAACTGCAGGACTCCCACTTCCTGATTTGAAAGCTTACTATAAAGCTAAAATAATCAAAATAGTGAGGTACTGGCACAAAGACAGACATATAGGCCAGTGGAATAGAATACAGCACCCAGAAACAAACCCTCACACATATGGTTAAATGATTTTTGACAGCGGTGCCAAGACCATTCAGTGGGGGAAGGACAGTCTTTTCAACAAATGGTGCTGGGAAAATTGGTATCCACATGGACCCTTACCTAACACCATATACAAAAATTAACTCAAAATGGATCAAAGACATAAACCTAAAGTGTAAAACTACAAAATGCTTAAAAGAAAATACAGGAGAAAAGCTTCATGCCATTGGATTTGGCAGTGATTTATATATGAAAACCTATCTCCAAATTAAGTCATCTGAGATTCTTATAGGGATTGTATTGAATCTTTAGATCAACTTCAGGAGTGTGTCAAACAGGGTTCTCCAGAGAAACAGAACAAACAACAAATAGGATATATATATATAAAAAACTTATATATGTATGTATATACATATATATAAAACAGGATATATATATATATATAATAGGATATTATATATAATCAACAGGCTGATTCTAAAATTCATATTAAATTGAAAGGGACCCAGAACGGCCAAAACAGCCTTGAAAAGGAAGAACAAAGTTGGAAAACTCACACTTTTTATTCAAAACCTACTACAAAGCAATGTTAATCAAGACAGTGTGGTACTGGCATAAAGATAGACATATACATTAATGAATTTGAGTCCAGAGTCCAGAAATAAACCCAGGTGTCTGCAGTTAAGTGATTTTCAGCAGGGGTGCCAAGTTCATTTAACAGGGGAGAGAATAATATTTTCAGTAAATGATTCTAGGACAACTGGATAGCTACATATGTATCATTAGTCATTAAGGAAATGCAAATCAAAACCATGATGAGATACCACTTCACGTACATTAGGATGGCTATGATGAAAACAAATGGAAAACAACAAGTGTTGTAGAGGTTGTACATCTCAAGGATGTAGAGAAATTGAAATCTTCATACATTGCAGCTGGGAATGTAAAATGGTGCAGCTGCTGTGGAAAATGGTTTGGCAATTCCTCAAAAACATAGAATTACCATATGACCCAGCAATTCCACTCCTAGATATATACCCAAGAGAATTGAAAACTTATGTCCACACAAAAACTTTTACACAAATGTTCACAGCAGCGTTATTCATAAGAACCAAAAAGTGGCAACAAACTAAATGTCTATCAACTGATGAACAGATAAACAAATGTGGTATATCCATACAATGAAATAATATTCAGCCACAAAAGGGAATAAAATACTGATATATGCTTCAAAATGAACGAACTTTCAAAACATGCTGCTTGAAATAAGCCAGACACACGAAGCCACATATTGTGTGATTCCATTTGTATGAAATATCCAGAATAGGCAAATCCATACATATAGTAAACAGATTAGTGGTTTCTAGGGCCTGGGGACAGGAAAGAATGGGGAGTGACTGTTTAATGGGTACAGGGTCTCTTTTGGGGATGATGAAAATGTTCTGGAATTAGACAGTGGTGATGGCTTCACAATTTTACCTCAATAAAAAATTTTACCTCAAGAAAAAAAGAATATTTGATAGAAAAATTCAGGGAGAAAGTCAAGGGAATGGGAGAGAAAAAGATGTTGAGAAAAAAATAACTGTGAAAGCTAAATTCTACCTTCTATACACTACAAAAGTCGAGCAAAACTCAAACTAATAATAAATCCAAGTGCATAATACATGGTAAATCGTATTTTAAGAATGACGTAAATAAAAGACAGACAAATATACAGAGGGAAAAAATAGATGGCAAGTCCTCCAGAGATGAACTAGAACGTCAACTCCAGAACGTAGAGGCCTCTGGAGTGTCACAGAGCCTATAAGGTAACACAAGTTCGCACAGCCAAACACCTCGAGTCCGACAGTGGAAACTCAAGCGCCACCTTCAACACTTCAAATTGGTTCTGGGAATGCACCTCTGGGAATTCTTATAGCTGGCCCACACATCCACAGAAAAGTACTGCTCAGCCACACCCTTGGCCTTCCCTCCACAGCACGCTTCCTAACAGTGACGCCCTATTCTAGCATTTTTGCAATCTGGGTAGGTTGAGAATTTTCCAAATTATCAAGTTCTGATTCCTTTTTGCCTATCAGTTCTTTCCTCAACTTATCTCTCTCCTTGCACATTTTACTCTGTGCAGCAAGAAAAAAACCGGTGGCACCTTCCACACTTTCCTTGGAAATCTCCTCAGCTAAATATCCAAGATCATTACTTACAAGTTCTGCTTTCACACACTGTAAAACACAATTCAGCTAATTCCTGACAATATATAACACCAATCGCCTTTCCTCCAGTTTCCAAACATTCCTCATTTCCTTCTGAGCCTTCACCAGAAGGGCCTTTAATGTTCACGTTCCTACCAACATTCTGTTTATGACAATATATGTATTCTCCAAGACAACACAGGCTTACTCTACCTGAGCCCACACAGGCAAAATCTGTAGCACCCGTATTTTTACCAACTGTCTGTTCAAAGCAATCTTGGCTTTTTCTATCACGCTTCTCACAATTCTTCCAGCCTTACCTACCGCCCAATTCCAAAAGCCACTTGCACATTTTTAGGTCTTTGTTACAGAGGCACCCCACTTCCCAGTGCCCAAATCTGATTGAGCGTGTTGTGACTGCTGTAACCAAATAGCAGACTGGTGGCTTAAAAGAACAGAAATTTCCTGTTGCATGGAGCGGTTCCAGGGAGCTCCTCGCGGTCTGTTCCAGGAGTGCAAACTTAGCTGTTTCTGTTCCCCTTTTCCTCTTTTCCTGCCTTCCTTTTGCATTAATCAAGTATTTGTTATGATTCCATTTTATCTCCTTTTTAGGCTCATGAGCTATAACTCTTGTTTTGTTATTTTATTGTTTGTGTTAAGGTTTATAGTATTGCTCACCGGGGAATGACTCCTCCAAAGCAATTGTTGGAGGTGTGGAACTGGGCCTCTGGGAGAGGAACAGAGCCTCAGCCTTCTCTGACCCGCAGACCTCATCCCTCCTCAGATCACAAGAATGGAGTCCCCTCTTACAGTGAATCTGAAGCAGGTATGCAGCCTCAGAGATCCCATGTCTGTCACTTAGACTCTGAGTGACTGAGTCACTGAGTGTTTTCATCTGTAACGTGAGAAATGCTTGTAGGCCTCATGGGCTATGGAGAGGATATGGGTCAAGGTCAGGAAAGAGTGATATGCGCAGCATGTATGGTGTGGAGCACAGTGACACTGGGACACAGTACATGCAGGTGGACAAATGACCTGTGCTTCAGTGGTGGCTCCCCTGTCCCTTCCTCCATGTGTCCAGAGGAGACCAGTGGACACTGCAGTATGGGGCGGACACCAGCCACCATAGGGACAGGTGATCCTAACCCAGGGGCAGCCTAACCCAGGAGTGGCTGCGCCAACACCCAAAGCTGTTCCATGCTAGCTCCCTCAACTGGAGGACAAGCTGCAGGATCTGTGCTGGGGAACCACAAAGGCCTTCAGAACTCACCACAGCAAAGGCCCCATCATCAGCCTCCAGGTCCAAGAGGGGTGGCCGAGCAGCCACATCCAAAACATGTGAGTGTCTAAGGTAACGCCCAGAGGAAGCTGCTGAGAGGTTGAACTGGGGCCCCAAGCAGCCCCTACCCCTCTGCAGTAGTCAGAAGGCCCAGAAGAGCAGCCCAGGCACTGGGGAGCATGGGGGAGACAGGAGCAACTGTGCCCTGGTTTTGGTACAGTAGGTGGTCTGTTGCTCATCCTGCCTTTACAACCACCTCGTGAGGCAGTCCAAGCAGAGATGATGGAAGGTGTCGTCACACAGCTAGAGGCCACTCAGTCATGTGACCATAGAGACCACGCCCCCTCCCCATCCTGTGCCTGGCTAGGATTCATGCCCAGGGCTTTGAACTCTGAGTCTGGTACTCTCTCCCTCCTGCTGACTCACTGTGGAGCAGCGGTTCTCAAAGTAGGGTTCCCCAAGCAGCACCACCCGAGAGCTTATTGGAAATGCAGATTTAGGGGCTCCACCCCACACCTACTGAACTAGCATCTCCAGGGCGTGAGGCCCAGACATCTGTATTTAACAAGCCCTCCAGGGTTGCTACAGTTTGCAACACACTGCCCTAGAGATGGCTGAACTCTCAGCTGCATGGCTGGAGAGCTAATTTACTCAGATAATGACTAGATAGCCACCATTTATAAAAACCTATGGAACACTGGGCATTTTACATACACAGCCATTTTATCTTCACATACCCTGAGCAGTGGGTGATATCACCCTTTCTCAGAGATGAAGAAGTCGAGGCTCGGTGATTGTAAATTACCTTTCCAAGGTCACACACTGACTGCAGCTATTGCCCACAGTCAAGCCCAGCTGAGCGTGACCCCTGAGCTGTGCGCTCCTCTGCAGACCATGCTCCACTCCCATCTCTGCCCCACCACTCTGGGCTTGAGGGAGACTCAGGGCAGGGAGCCCCCACCCGCTCTGTCCATTCAGGAGCCCCCAGAGCACTCACAGTCTGGCTCAGGAGAAGGCAGTACTCACCCTGGCTGCATCCCCTCCTCTCTGTGTGATCGGGAGGGACTTGGGACCAGAGAGAAGGGCCCAGATGTGCACTCAGATGCTCCACTCCACCGGAGGAAGGAGTGGAGGCACAGGGGGTTGTCCACTGACCCAGGGATCAGACAGAGGACACACAGCGCCTGGACAGGCCAGGTGAGTGGGGTCCTTCACATGGCCCCAGCAGGAGGGGGTGGTGCTCTTTTAAGGAGACCTTGAGGGAGGAAGACAAGGGCAAGAGAGTGAGCTCTTTATCCCTCCTTGGTTTACCCTCCCAGGCACCTGGGGACCTCGGCCACAGAGGTGCTAGGTTTAGGGGCTCTAGGGCTGAGCCTGCCTCCTCGCTCCCCTGAATGAGTCAGCAGGGACTTCTGCCCATGAACCTCGCTGCAGCTGTCTCTTTGACCTGGCCAGCTGCCCACACGTGTGTCTCTAGCCTGTGAAGTGATACTCAGTCCAGCCTTGGTCCTCTGTGGGCCTTGTCCAATGGCGTGGACAGCGGGGAAGCCCTTTCACAGGATCCCATATCACGTGACCTGTGCATCCTCCCTGGTGGCATCGCCACGGCCTCCCTGAGGTCAGGCTCTCTGCAAGTCCCATCTGCAAACGGGAGGCCCCCGGGCAGCCCTGGCAGGCAACGGGCCTGCTATGGAAAGGCGGATGGATCTGTGGGACCTGGCAGTGCCGGGACCGGCGATGATCCCTGCTCACTGCTCTGGAGGGAAACAGTGCCTGGCCAGCCAGCTGCCTCTGGATTCCAGATTCTCCAAGAAACTGAGTCACAGCTTGGGGTGGCCCACGCAGGAGGCATCCCTGGGAAACTGCAGAGCAGATATTTTTAGGTTCTGTTGTGTTTTTCATAAGAAAATATTTTTAGACCAAATTCATCCTAAGTGGCAACATGTAGCTTTTACCTAATTATGCAATTAATCAGCAGGGCTGGGATGGTGTGGGCGAGCGAGGAGCAGGCAATGCTACTCCACCAACTCGGACACATGCAGGAAGCCCATGGCCACCGAGAGCAGAGACCACACTAATCCAAGGCACCTGCCACCTCCCACCACCTGACTCTTGCAGGGAAACTGAGCACCCTAGCCAGGGTCTGGGGCTGCTTCTGCACTGCTGCAGCTCCCTTGGGAGAAAGAGGAAGGTGCAGTCAGGGTGGAGAGGGCTGCCCTTCTTCTGGGAGGTGGGATGCTCAGCCAAGGTTGGCCCCTGCAGAAGTCACAAATCTGGGAGCCAGCTTGCTCAGTGACCCCACGGACCCCATGGTGCAGTGACGTGGCACACAGCTATACGGGCCATACCCTAAGCAAGGGCGCCTTCTGGGAGAGTGGGCCTGGATCCCTGCTGTGTCCCATGCACCCCGACTCAGGGCTGTTGCCTCTTGCCAACTCACACAAAGCCCCAGGGGTCAGGGCAGTTCAAAGCAGTTCCCAGCATCCTACTGAGAACAATGCGTGTGTATGTGTGTGTGTGTGTGTGTGTGTGTGTGTGGCTGGAAGGAGCACGTCCGCACCTCGGAATGAAGGCTGCAGGCTCCTCACCCCAGAGTCCTCCCTCAGCATCCCTCTGTACTTCTAAAATCCACTGGGTTTCCCTCCTGTGCTGACCCCCCATGGGGCTCTCCCAGAAAAGGCAATGAGGAGAGAATCGATGGGCCAGCTTCAGGATGCTTCACTCAGAGCAGAGACAGCGTCTCCCTCAAATGCAGACTCCCACTCAGACCTTCACAACACCCGCAGAGGTTGGCCGCTGGAGAAGGTGAGCCAGACCCAGGTCTGCAGCTTTCGGGGCCCTGCCCACCAGATTCTCTTTCTTCCACTGGATGGTCACAGCCCCTCCGTGCGTCATTTACCCATCCTTGTGACAGAAGGCCAAGGGAGCCTCCCTGGAAGGGATGCTTGAGGCTCAGGGGAGGGAACATGCGTGTTCACCACAGGCGCTCTCTCACTCAACCGGGCACAGCAGGCACTGGGCAGAGCTGAGATCAGCACTGCTTGACGTTCCAGTGGGATTTATGAAAATGGCCAAGCAGCTTTCAGCCTAAGTAAGGGACTTTCCCTACAGACAGTCTTTCTCCCCTATTTTTTTTTAAGTAAACAAGACCACATGGCTGTTCTGGGGTTTTTAGGGGACACAAGCTTTGGAACAAAATGACCAAACAATCAAAACGTGCCTCACGGTGATTGACAGACCAGCCCCTTCATTGCAGTGCAGCCCTTGGTGACTGAGCTGCAGGTGGTGGGGCCTTCCCTCCGCTGGATTCCAGAAGGAGCCCAGCCGCTGGCAGCTCTGAGGGACAGCAGCAAGTCCTGTCCCACTGACCACAGTGAGGGTGAATCCCCCAACTAGCGCAGGCTGTCACACCCAGGGGGTCTCTGAGAGTAGGCCCAGCTTGGGGCGGGCAGGATGGAGATGCCTGCTCCTGTCCCTGGGCTATTAGCCCCTTGTGGTCTCTGCGCTCAGACGCTGCGGTTTCTGCCGGGGGGCAGGGGCAGGAGACTGGGATGGGTAACCAGCGTCATTTCTGTCTTTCTCTTTTGCTCCCTGCACCCAAGGAGGGGGAGTTTTGACTTTTCAAAAGGTCTGTGTTAAGAGTGCTTCATTCAGTCATCAGGGGTAGTGGCTGCTGAGACAGAGGGTGAAACTGGTCAGGAGACGTGTTTGGCCTCCTTGGATGGGGCGAAGGCCACCTCCCAGGTCTCTGTGAGGGTTGCATGCAGCAGAGGAAAGCATCTGCTTCCCCCGTGCTGGCCCTGGTGGGAGCCTCCTGGCCCCAGGCCCCACCACTTGGCATCTCTAGGTGAGGTTCCTGCCTCCCCAAATAGTCCCAGAGCCTTGTTCCTTGCATTTTGCCCTTTGTCCAGCACCAATCAGCCTGATAAACTCCTCAGCCTGTAAGGCCTCAGTCAACTGCTTGCTTTTACTGAAGCCTGTCCCCAGACCCCGGTCTGTCCCAGACTCTGCCTATGGCCGCATTGCACTGTGCACGCTTCATCCGGCCTGGCAGGCATCTGCTTAGACACCTGTCCCTCCCTTGACCGAGTGCTTCACAAGCCTGTGTTAACAGGCACCTGATTTCCTGCTGGCGCCACTATCCCTGGCTCCAAGGACTCCTCCCGGCACTCCTCCAGGGAGTGGTGACCCCTCGCCCAGCCTGAGCTGGGACCCGCCTGGCCTTGTTCCCAGCCAGCTGGAGGGGGTGGGCAAGCCTGCCACTCACCACCCACCACACCACCGCAGCAGGTTCCTGCAGCCTGACCCAAAATAGCCCGGGCTGGGAAACCAGAGCGTGACGAGGACGACGTGGCCCAGCTGTTGGGAAGGCAGCATCCTCACCTCCTCCCTGCTTGTTCAAATTCAGCTCGAGCCCATTTCCCTGGAGAAGTCTCTGCCAGCTGCCTCAGCCCACCACGTGGGCTCACAAGTATTCACTGACCCATTGCTGCTTCGGACATGGAGCTTGTCCCCTGGGGGATGTGCAGCAGGAGGATGGCAACTGCAACTCTCTGGGGAGAGGACACACCAGCAGATGAGAGGTGTCTTGGAATTTTGGAAGACGGAAGTCATAAAATAAGTGGTACCACACTTCACAGACTAGAAAAAGCTAAACCTTAGCTACTGCCAAGGGGCAGGGGTGGAGCACCCGTAAGTGAGAAGCAAGCCCAGCTTCCCAGGAAGTAGGGACCCTGGGGGGCAAGCGAGTGTTGCGAGCGAGCTGGCCTCCCACTAGCTCTCTGCTGTCATCTCCTCCAGTTCCCCCCTCGCTCCCACTGCTCCACCACATTGGCCTGGGGACACACCAAGCTTACTTCCACTCAGGGCTTTGCGCTTTCTGTTCCTTCTGCCTGGATGAGCTCTTCCTCTAGAAAGCCGCAGGGCTCCCCCGCACTTGTCAGGCCTCTGTCCAAGCGTCTCCACCTCAGACAGCTCTGAGAGGACAGGTGCCCTCCCCGTAGCTGGTCGTAGCTGGTCACTGTCAGTGCTCAGGGAGGCTCTGCAGAGAGATGCAGGGAGGGTTTAAAAGTTGCTGGCATGAATGAGATCCAGAGTCAGCAGCCTTTTATCTAAACCGTTATTTCATTCCTGCTACCAATTTGCTTCTATATCTCGGCTTTTAATATTGCTTAAAGGAAATAACTACACATATATTAAATTCTACTTCAATTTTTAAATACTGTGTTCTGTATCCTTATGTTTGTTTAAAGGTTGATAAGGTGCAAAATACTGTTCCCTTTTTAGCACCTATACTATTTTACATTTTCACCATCTGTTTCTCTCTCTCTCACACACACACACACACACTCACACACGCTGCTCTCATCTGAGGGTTGGCAACTCCCAGTAGTCCTGTTTCCTAACTCTTTGAGAAGGGCTGTTACAAGGAGAACTGTGTCTTCAAAGCTTGATCAAAGCGACTTTTAAAAAGCCCAAATACTTGAGCATTGTCTGTTTTTTTTTTTATAGTAGAAGTTAGCTAAAGTTTTAGATCAAACTATGCCATATTCCAATACACAGACACTATCTCATCTCTAATACACAAGCACGCAACGTTAAAAAGGAAACAAAAACCCTGGGGCCAGCCCAGTGGCATTGGAATTAAGTGCACGTGCTTCACTTTCATGGCCCGGGGTTTGCAGATTCGAATCCTGGGCATAGACCTATACACTGCTCCTCAAGACGTGCCGTGGCGGTGTCCCACATACAAAATAGAGGAAAATTGGCACAGATGTTAGCTCAGGGACAATCTTCTTCAAGCAAAAAGGGGAAGATTGGCAACAGATGTTAGCTCAGGGTCCATCTTCCTCACAAAAAAAAAAAAAAGATTAAAAAAATGGTGCAAATGCTGCAGACCTCACAATCAAATTGACAGGGAAGAGAAGTAGCTGACATTGACGTAGACTGCTTCCTCCCAAGATGTCGGATCAAGAACGATTCTTTCCATTCCTCTATCCCTTTCCTAAAGCTCACACCATGAAGGTCTTTATGATTATTTTGTCCACCTTTCGCCTTGCCCTGGGTTGGAAAGATAATGCCATTGTTCACATATCTTAGGCCACCACAAAGGAAGGTGATCCAACCTCCACGCAGCAGCTGGGTTTGCTGCCATGGTGGTGATCCCGTAGTTCTGCATATGACAAACTCCTGGATTTGCAGTGCCTCAGTTTTCTGAAATAAGCTCACTGGTAAACACTTCAGGGGGAGTGGAGACACAGTTACATGAAGTACAGAAATAGGCCAACTGGCTTAAAAAAGTGTCCCTGAGATATCGATCGAGGTCAGCAGTTTGTACAGGCATGTGTCACTTAACGATGCATCTTAGATGAGTTCATCTCTGTGTGAACGTCACAGAGTGTGCTTACACAGACCTAGATGGTACAGCCTGCTATACACCTAAGCTATGTGGTACTAAACTTATGGGACCATTGTCATATATGCGATCAGTCATTGACTGAAACATCATCATGCAGCGCATGCCTGTATATGTATGAGATATAGCTTCCTCCATCGCTTTTTTTAAAAAATTTAAGATGCTTCCCGTGTGATTTCCTGTTAGAATTATTGTTCTCCCTCCTTCCTTCTTCCTACAACTTGTCACCTATGTTTTAAATAAACTATCCTTTTTAAAAAACATTTTAAAGTCAAGGTCTTTTTTATTCATTATTGTTGATATTTAAGGAAAACTACAGTGTAAATTGGAAAATAAAATATTTATCTTTACTACAATATCAAAGAAGCATTTAAATCCAAGCCTCTCTAAAACTCCTAACAAGAAGAGACATCCCTTGATTTTGGAAAAATGAAAAAGTGAAAGTTAGTAGGAAGAAGCATCATGAATGGCCAAGTTATCACCAAAAGGTAGTGCCGGGGGTGTACTGCTTATTGACTCATACCTGGGAGTTACACCATGATTGAGAATATTTGACACTCAGGGAAGTATCGGACACAGAGAATTATTTCTACACTGTGGGCTTCCCAGGGTAAGGACCATTACTCATTTTGGACGCTCCGATTCTAACACAGCACTTGGACTAATCATGGATGCTCAATGAGTATTTGCTGTGTTGACAAGTTCCTTTCATAATTAAGGTGGTAAATTGTTGGCAGTCCATCTGTTATACAACGTTGCAGTTAGGTTACTGTTCAAGAGCATTTTGCGCCCCATCCCCTGCTCCTCCGTAGCGCTCAACACCGGAAAAATATGCAGATATTTATTTCTTAGTAGCTCCCCGACCATCAGTGGATGGGATTGCATTTGTTCTCTTCAGGACTGTGTCCCAGCACCTAGAGCAGTGGCTGGCACACAGCAGGTGCCAGTAAACATTCGCTGTGTGACTGGATGAACCAACGGAAAAGGATCTGACACAACTGTAAAAGATGTTTACTTAGACATGTGTTAAAGAAAAGATATTAGTTTAAGCAGATTTCAAGAGCGAAGTCCATCGCAAAGGGAGGGAAGTGTTTAGGAGGGGTTGTAAGTGGAGTGGGGATGTAAGCAGAAACAAGCGCTCAGTTTTCTTGGAAGGAAGTCCATCATTTAGTTAACATCTAAAATGGAAAAATCAACAATAGCAGTGTAAGCATTTTACTTAGAATCTTGAAAGTAGATGCCAGAGGGAAGAGCCAAAAGACTTAAATGGGATGCTTCCGCGGGTGGGGTGGGTTAGGGCAGGGGACTGCCATTTTTCTTTATAAACCTTGTAACATATTTAAATGTTTTGGATAATGTATACATATTGCTTGAATGAATTTTAAACTTTAATAAAAAATAACCTTGTTTTGATGCTTTATAAGATATAAGTAAATTCACAGATCTGTTTAATTTTGTTAAATCTAAGCAACTTTTTAAATTAAACTTTTTTTCTTCTTCTTCTTCTTCTTCTTTTTTTTTTTTTGCTGAGGAAGATTCACCCTGAGCTAACCTCTATTGCCAGTCTTCCTGTTTTTGTATGTGAGCTGGTGTGATAGCATGGCCACTGATAGATGAGTGGTGTGGGTCTGCACCCAGGAACCAAACCCTCACTGCTGAAGTGGAGTGTGCCAAACTTAACCACTAGACCACAGGCGCTAGCCCAAATTAAACTTTTTATTTTGAAATATATGTTCACATACAGTTCTAATAAATAATCCAGAGAGATTTTTGTGTACTTTTTACCTGATTTCCTCCAACAAGGTCTTGCAAAACTATACTACAATGTCACAACCAGGATATTGACATCGGTACTGTGGGAAGCTAGACACTTTCATCACACCAGGATCCCTCACATGCCCTTTTATGGCCACATACTTCCTCTCCCCCTACTCCTCCAAGGAGAAGAGTTTTCTGACCCCTAACCCCACTCCATCCTTAACCTCTGGGAACCAATAATCTAGACTCCATGTCTATAATTTTGTCATTTAAAGAATTTTACATAAATGGAATCATGAAGTATGTAATCTTGGCTTTGGCTTTTCTCACTTAGCGTAATTCTCTGGAGCTTCACCCAGGTTGACAAATCCATCAATAGTTCATTCTTTTTTTAATGCTAATCATATTCCATGATGTGGTGGTACCATAGTTTGTTTAACCATTCACTCATTGAAGGACATCTGGGATGTTCCCAGTTTTCAGCTACTACACAAAAAGCTGCCATGTACTTTCCTGTACAGATTTTTGTGTAAACATAAGTTTTAATTTCTCAGGTATAACTGCCCAGGGACGCAATTGCTGGGTCATATGGCAGTTGCATGTTTAGTTTTTAAAGAAACTGCTGAATTGTTTCCCAGAGTGGCTGTACCGTTTTACATTCTCACCAGCAACGTATGAGTGATCCACATCCTCGCCAGCATTTGGCGTTATCACTATCTTTTTTATTTTAGCCATTCTGACAGGTATGTAGTGCTTTTAATTTACATTACCCCGACGGTCAATGATGTTGAACATCTTTTCACGGTCTTCCACGATGTCTTTGTGGTGAAATGTATCTTCGTGTCCTTTGACCATTTTTAATTAGACTTTTTTTGTTGCATTTTGAGAGTTCTTTGTATGTTTTAGACAATTCCTTTGTCAGATATATGGTTTGCAAATATATTTTCCCAGTCTACATTTTGTCTTTTCATCCTCTTAATGGGAAATTTTGCAGAGCAAAAGATTTTAATTTTGATGAAGTTCAATTTGTCAAGTTTTTAAAAATGGATTGTGCTTTTGGTGTCAAGTCTAAGAACATTTTGCCTAGTCCTAAATCCTGAAATTTTTCTCTTTTTTTTCCCAAAAGCTTTATACTGTTAAGTTTTACATTTAAGTCCATTATCTTTTTTGAGTTAATTTTTTATCAGGTGTGATGTTTAGGTCGAGTTTCAGTCTTTTGGCCAATGAATGTCTGATTTCTCCATCACCATTTGTTGAAAAGGCTCTTTCCTCCACTGAATTACTTTCACACCTTTATCAAAAATCATTTGGGCTATTTGTGTGGGTTTATTTCGGAGTTCTATTTTCTGTTCCATTCATCTATATAGCTAAACTCACAGCTATATAATAAGTCTTAAAGTCACAGACTGATTCTTCCTATTCTTCTTTTTCAAAATTGTTTTAACTATTCTGGTTCCTTTGTACTTCCATATAAATTTTAGAATGATCTTGTCTACATCTGCAAAAAATCTTGGTGGGATTTTGATAGGAATTATGTTAAACATGAAAATCAGTTTGGGAAGAATTGATATCTTCACCATTTTGAGTCTTTCAATCTGTGAACACAGTATGTATTTTTCCAATTTTATTGAGGTATAACTGACAAATAAAATTGTATATATTTAAAGTGTACAACATGATGATTTGGTATATGTATACATTGTGGAATGATTACCACAATTAAGTTAATTAACACATCCATCACCTCACATAGTTAACTTTCTGTGTGTGTGGCAAGAAAGCTTAAAATTTACTCTCAGCAAATTCAGAGTATACGATACAGTATTATTAACTATAGTCACCATGCCGTGCATTAGGTCCCCAGAACTTATTCCTCTTTTAACTGGAAGTTTGTACCCTTTGACCAGCATCTCCCCACTCCCTGCACCACCCCAAGCCCTAGCCCCTGCAGCCACTGTCCTACTCTCTGTTTCTCTGGGTTTAATTTTTTTTTAATTCCACATGTGAGTGAGATCATGCAGTGTTTGTCTTTCTCTGTCTGGTTTATTTCACTTAGCATAATGTCCTCCAGATTCATCCATGTTGTCACAAATGGCCAGATTTCCTTCTTTTCTATGGCTAAATAATTGTGTGTGTATATGCGCCACATTTTCTTTGTCCATTCACAACGCTTATGTTGTTTCCACATCTTGGCTGTTACAAGTAAGGCTGCAATGAACGAGGGAGTGCAGATATCAATATCAAGATATTGATTTCGTTTCCTTTGGATAAATACCCAGAAGTGGAGTGGTTGTATCATATGGTAGGTCTAGTATTAATTTAATTTCAGTGTCACTGTGTTCACGCTAGTATATAGAAATACATTGATTTTGTATGTTTATCTTCTATCCTGTGACTTTGCTAAAGTTCTAAGAGGTTTTTTGGTCTTGGTATATTTCCTAGAATTTTCTATGTAGACAATTATGTCACCTGCAAACAAGGACAATTTTATTTCTTCCGTCCAAGGCTGAGTGCCTTTTATTTCCTTTTCTTGCTTATTTCACTATCTAGAATTTCCAGCTCAATGTTGAATAGAAGTTGCAAGAGGGGCATCCTTGACTTTTTCCTGATCTTAGGGGGAAAGCACCAATCTTTCACCATTAAGTATAACGCTAATGGTAGGTTTTTTGCAGATGCTCTTTATCAAGTTGAGGCAGTTCTCCCTCTGTCTTTATTTTTCTAAGAATTTTTTCATGAATAGGTGTTGAATTAAAAAAATTTTAAAGTAATAAAATACACATAACCAAAAATATACCATTTTAAGCACTTTAAAGTGTTTATTCAGTGACATATAAGACATTCACTATGTGGTGCAACCATCACTACTATCTAGTTCCAGCACACTTTCATCACCTGAAAGGGAACCCATACCCTTTAAGCAGTCATTCACCATATCTGCTTTCCCCTAAAGATGTTGAGTCTTGTCATAGGTTTTTTTCTGCCTAAATTGATATAATCACATGGTTTTTCTTTTTTTAGCCTATTAATAAGGTGGATTACATTGATTTTTCGCATAGTGAAACAGTGTTGCATCTCTGGAATAAACCCCACTTGGTAACAGTATATAATTATTTTTATATATTACTAAGTTCTACTTGCCGGTATTTTATTGAGGATTTTTGTATCTATATTCATAAAGAATGTTGGCCTGCAGTTTTCTTTTCTCGGTACTGTCTTAGGGTGCTTTGGTATCAGGTAACACTAGCAATCACACTGGGAAGAGTTTGCTCCTGTTCTATTTGCTGGAAGAGATTGCATAGAATTAGAGTTAATTCTTCTTTACACATTTTGGTACAATTCCCCAGTGATGTCATCTGGACCTAGAAATTTCCTTTTTGGGGAGGTTTTAAATTACAACTTCAATTTCCTTAATAGCTATAGGGTTATTCAAATGATCTATTTCAGTTAGACGTGGTAGTTTGTGGGTTTTGAGGAATTCATCAAAGATATCAATTTTA
Source organism: Equus caballus (assembly GCF_041296265.1). Lineage (NCBI taxonomy): Eukaryota > Metazoa > Chordata > Mammalia > Perissodactyla > Equidae > Equus > Equus caballus. The sequence goes on from NC_091684.1 coordinate 82,891,961, forward strand.
TGTGTGTTGAGTTGTTCAGAGTACTTCCTCAATAGCCTTTGAGGTCTGCTGGGTCTGTAGTGATATCCTCTGTTTCATTCAAAATACTGGTGATTTGTGTCTTCTCTCTCCTTTTCTTTGTCCATCTTGCTAAAGCTTTGTCAATTTTATTGAACTTTTCAAAGAATCAGCTTTTTGTTTCATTAATTTTCTCCATAGCTTTTCTGTTTTCAATTTCATTGATCTTTGCTCTTATTTTTATTGTTCCCTTCTTTCTGCTTGGTTTGGGTTTATTTTGCTCTTCTTTTTCTAAATTCTCAAGGTAGAAGTGTAGATTCTTGATTTAATATGGTTTCTCTTTTCTAATGTAAGCTTTTAAGGCTATACATTTTCCTCTCAGCACTACTTTGGCTGTGCCCTACTGATTTTGATATACAGGCGTGCCCCATTTTATTGAACGTCACTTTATTGTGCTTCACAGATATTGTGTTTTTTACAAAACCCTCCACCAACAAAAAGATTACAACTCGCTAAAGGTTCAGATGATGGTTGTCATTTTTTAGCAATAAAACATTTTTAAATTAAGGTATACACATTGTTTTTTAGACATAATGCTATTGTACACTTAATAGACTATAGTATAGTGTGAACAAAACTTTTATATATACTGGGAAATCAAACACTTCGTCACTTTCTTGTGATATTCACTTTATTGAGTGGGCTAGAGCTGAAGCTGCAATGTCTCTGGGGCGTGCCTGTATTACACTTTCATTTCCATTCAGTTTCACTTCTCTTGAGATTTCCTCTTTGACCTGTGGTTAAGGACCTTTAGATAGTAAGGGGTCACTTCTCTCTCAATTACTTTTAAGATTTCTTTCTTCGTCTTTAGTTTTCAGAAGTTTGACTCTGGTGTACCTTGGTGTGGATTTCTTTGGGTTTATCCGGTTTGAGGTGCTCAGCCTCTTGAATCTATAGATTTGTGATTTTTGCCAAACTTGGGAAGTTTTCAGCCAATATTTCTTTGACACTTTTTCAGGCCCACTTCTTTTTCCTTTCCTTCTTGAGACTATGGTGACACAAAGGTCAGGCCTTCTGCTACAGTCTCACAGGTTCCCAAGAAACTGTCCATTCTTTCCTTTCAGTCTATTGTTGCTCTGTTGTTCAGATTGGGTGGTGTCCATATTTCTTTTCACGTTCACTGATTTGTTCCTTTGTCCCCACCATTCGGCTGTTGAGCTCATCTACTGCATGATTTTTATTTTGATTATTGTATTTTTCAGTTCTAACATTTCTTTTGTTTCTTTTATATATCTTCTATTTATTTGCTGAGACTTTATTTTTTCATTTGTTTCAAGCATGTTATAATTGCTCGTTGAAGCATTTTTATGCTGGCTGCTTTAAGATCTGTGTCGGGTAATTTTAACATCACTGTCATCTCAGTGATGGCACCTATGGATTGTCTTTTTTCATTCAATTTGAGATTTTCCTGGATCTTGATATGATGAATGATATTTTATTGAAAGATGGACAATTTGTGTATTATATTATGAGACTCTGAACCTGCATCTAAACTTTCTGGCTTAGCTGGCTTCTTCTAATACCATCCCAAGGGGAATTGGTGCACCTTATTATTGCCGAATGGATGTAGAGCCTGGAGTCCCACCAGGGAGGTGGGGCTCCTCATTACACTAGGTGGGGGTGGGAGTTTCACTTCCGCTCTGGGTCTTGATGATAGCACCCTTGCTGGGAGGTGTAGAAGCATGTTGCTGTTGCTCCTTGCGTGGCCCCCACTGACACCATGGGTGTTGGGGGCTTGTTCCTGCCCAGTGGGAATGAACATCCTGGCTCTCTACTTGGCCCTCTCTCACACCCCCTGACAGAGGCTCGGCCTCCTCATTACAACCAGGTGACAATGGAAGTCTAGGCTCCTCCCTTGGTCTTTGGTGTCAAAAGTAGAGACAGGCCACTGCTTTTTGTGTGGTATTTGGCTGGAGTTGCTGGTTATTGTCTAAAATTTTATGTCTGTTTTTCAGAGAATAAAATGGAAGATTAGAGAAGAGAGATTCTGTCTCAGGCCTTACAGCTTGGAAGAGTGGAGCTGGGCTGATGGCAGCACCCAGCACCTGCACAGGTACGTGAACTCTCCCAGGAGGGACCAGTTCCCACAGCTGCCAGGTGCAAGGCCTGCAGGCATTTGCACTTGGGCAGGGCAAGGGGCCAAAGATGAGCAAGAACAGCCAATTCTCTGCCGAAAAGCCTCCCTCAGCTTCCTGTCTCCTCCAGGAGAAAGTTTTACCTCTTCAGGCTGGCATCCAGGGCTTCTCAGACTGACTCTTCTAAAAGCATCAACCAGGTCAACTCTTGCTCCAAATCCTGCTGTTCTGCACTTAGAACGGAACCCAAGCCCCAGGCCTCATGGGGCTGGCCACCTGCTTCGCTGGCCTTTGTACTTTCCTAGCTCATGTGGCTCCATGGCACCTGCCACCTTCTTCCCTCCTGGAATGCTCCAAGGCCATTCCTGCCACAGGGCCTTTGCTCTGCTGCTCCCTTACCCTGGACAGCTGTGTGTACAGCTGGCTTCTTGTTGGCTGCCTCGACAAAGAGGCCTTCCCGCCACCTAGCTACATTTGCATGACACCTCTACCGCACCAGCCCTCAGTCTTGTTCCCGTTACCCTGTTTATTTTCCTCATAGCATGCATCCCTCTCTGAAATTGCCTTACATGTTTATTTATTTACATGTTTATTTTCTGTCTCCTCCCTGGGGCCCCACAGTATATGATGGGGTCATCTTGTTTCAGCCCAGGTTCAATAAGCAAAACAAATGGATGTGTGCTCAGGGCTGGCTGGGTGCTGCCTGCTGGCCTATCTGGAGCAGGCCCAGGCTGGCTGGAGCCTCTGCCCTGCGGGAGTGTCCGCACACAGGCAGAGGCCAAACTTGTCAGCAGGATGTCCACTGAGGCAGAGGAGCTAAAGAAGCTGCTAAGACTCCATTTGTCCCTCCCTGAAGCAGCTTTGACCAGAGGGCAGTGTCCTCACCTCTCCTGGGGAGAACTGGCTGCGGTCCTCCACACATGGATTAGTCCCCTCCCCAACCCTCAACTCCTTGCCTGGAACAGGTGGGCCCAGCCCTAGAAGTGCAGGGTGGAACCAGGACCTCGTTCCTCGTCCTGCACGAACAGGCCATGTCTCTTGCCCTCACTCGCCTCCACTAGCTGCCCTGAGAAGTGAGGTATAAAGTCCTGATGTTCCCACTGCCCTTCTGGCATGTGCTTCACCTGCTGGCCTGGCCTAAGTTGCCCAGACCCAAAACCCGGGCAGAGCAGAGTCCTGGAGGAGCCTCCTGGCCGCCAGCCCACAGCGGCCGGAAAGACCCAATAACTACTCATCAAAATGGAGCAGCAGGGTTTGGGGGAACCGTCCTGGGGGAGAAATTGGGAGGTCTGAGTTCTTCCACCACTGCTCTCTGAATCCAGACCAGGGTTGAACCCTGCATCCTTTCTGGACCCTCAGGTTCCTGTCTGCACCTTGGAGTGGAGGTGGAGCAAAATGAGTTCCATAGGAACTCTGAGGGGCAGGGTGTCCCACAGGGCCAGGTATTGGTTAGGGGGCTGCTTTGTTAGGGTGTGTGCCACTCCCACTGTTGGAGACATTTGTCTTTACTCAGCGACCCCCCCCCCAGGAGACGTAAACTCTGGGGTGACAGAGTCCCTGTCTACATACTCAGTAACTAACAGCACTCCGTAACTAGACGGGGCACATCATGAAGAAGCTGCCACGTATCATGTGTCACGGATAGATGGAGAGGCAGATAGGTAAAGACACTCTGGTGAAGGGCTTATCATTAAAGGTTTATTGATTATTATTTAGAAGTTTATGATTATTATTTGAAGTTTCATGTCTCTAACCATCTTGCTTGAACAGGTGCTTAGAAAAGGAAGAAAGAGTACAAACGTTAGCACACTACCAAAGGGGTGGATCCAACACGAAACCTTGTGCATGGTGGAGGGAAAAAGAAGGACACAATGCTGACTGTGTGTGTATGTGTGTGAGAGAGAGAGCACGAGCTGGTCAGCAGCAGGAGGCACAGGCCTGCTCGGACTCTTGGCCCCAGGGCCCTGCTCCTGGATGCACGCAGCCTGGTGCTGCCCACACCCAACACTTCCAACCCAGCGCTTCCTCAGCCAAGGGAAAGGTGGGGGTGGGAAAGTGTCACTTCTCATTTCCTTTCACCAGCTCAAGAAGAAACAGAGCTCGGTTTTCTGAGAGGCTCATAATTAAATGAATTAAAATGTTTTCCTTCACGGTGACTTTGCCAACTCCCGTCCACCTCTCCCTGGCCCCGTTCCCAGCAAGCAGCAGAGCCTGGGAGGACGCAGAATGACATGCTGTGTGCCTCCAGAGCAATTAGCTTGTGCATCGTCATTTTGGGGAGAGATTTATGGCTGGCTTTAGGAGCATTCCAGCCCAGACCTCTGCGGCCCAGATTCGTCTGCTGAGGAAGTTCCTGGAAGCGGAGCCTCAATATTAATTCCAATTACAGTCAGATGAGAGCCCATTCATAAGGATTGCCTTCGACAGGCTCCTCTCCCGATGCTCTGGGCTGACCTTGAGCCACCATCACTGCCGCCAGCCTCTGAGAGAGAGGAAACGGTGCTGGGCTCAGCCGTGGGCTTCCCGGCAAGCCGAGGAGGCAGGCCGTGGACTGCTGGACATTGAGGGGGAGAGCAGAGGAAGCTGCAGAGGAGGAATATGAAGGCCGTGACATCCCAGCATCTTTAGTGAGGGGACTCTCCCCAGTACCCTCCCTAGATTCTTCTGAAAAGGTGGCAATGCAGAGGGCACTGCCCATGGTCTGAGATCTCCCAGGCCCTGGGGCCACCCTTTGCCCTGGTTTCTGAAATAGACGCCCTAGTCTCAGAGCAGGGGCTCAAGTCCTTGATGGACTAAGGAGGCACTGCAGCCACAGCTTCCAGAGGGTCCCAGGCGAGCTCTGGGGCCACAGCCTCCTGTCTGTTCATCAGTGTCCGCTCAGCCAAGCTGTGCCCCTGAGGTGTCTTGGGTGAGCTGGGCTGTCAGCGACCAATGCACACTCATTAGCACGTCTGCAGATGGATGTTCCTCACGGCACAAGACCCCGAGGACTAAATATAAACCCAAGGAAGCAATTACCCGAGTATTGATTATGGATTAGGCTAACAACATTACTAATTACATCTAAAGATGTGTATCCACTGCACCAGCCTGTTAATAGCCTGCATGAGGTATTAAGGCACTAATTAGGAAAAACAGCAGGATTATCATCAGCTGTAATTACAGGTCCCTGGAGAATGAAGATGGCCAAGGTGTGCAGCCTTGCTTTCCATGACTCCAGCTTTCCAAGGACCCTCTTGGTAGAGGCCTTGAGGGCCACGTCCGTCACCCAAGACTGGATATTTCCATCTGTCTGACAGATGCTCTTTCAACTCCTGGCACCCTTCTTGTGTGGGCCGAGGTGGGCACACCCATGCCGAATGGCCACAGGGCACTGTGAAGGAGACGCAGACCTGTGTGGACTGGGGACAAGACGGCCCTGAGAGGACCACACTGGGGATTGTAAACAACCTGAGAAGCCCCAAGCTCCTTCCAGAGAGGAACGAGAGGTTCTTATAAAGCATCTGATCTAGATCCTTCCTTCAGACACAGAGAGGCGGAGTGAGCGTCCGGGTCAGCGAGCAAGTGGTGATGAGTGGCAGGGGGCCTAGCCCTGGTGTCCTGAGGGTGGCCTTCCTCCTTTGAAATGGTGGTGGCTCACAATGGTCAGGGACTGGTCCCCTTCCCACAGGACAGGAAGGTGGGGGAATTTCTGGGTCCCTCCATCTATGGGGTTTCCTCCACCTCTGCTGCGACCACCTCTCCCCTTCCCATCCTTGCCGCTACCTACGCCTTACTGGCCTTTTGGTTTACACTTAGAGTCACTCCTGGAAGCCTCCCCTCATTCCGCTGACTGGGCAGGGCCCCTCTCTGGGCTCGCACAGGGCCCCCTCGGACATACCGTGGTAGAAAGTTGATGTCCATCTTCCTCTCCCCACACCATGAGCTCAGTAAACAGTGACTAAACGGATCTGATCGAATAAGAGTGAGGGAACCAATCATGGTTCTACTTATTTATTTATTTCGTTTTTAAACAATTCTTGAGGTTTCTGTATATTTTTAATATTGTAGGATCCTACTTTTGAATACAACATTTCCTCATTATATTTTCTTTTAAGCTACTGAATTTTAATTACTCAAGGAACACAGGAATACATTTTTTGCTAAGAACTCAGACTTTATAGATAAAGTTAAATCTGCCCTTTGCCACTATCCATAACCTCAGAGGGGGCACAGGCATAGGTTCGTGTGGATGCTTCTAGTCCTTTTTAAGCATTTGAGTAAATACATTTGTACCCACAGATATATAGAATGTTACTTTGTGTGCCTGTGTGTGTATGTGTGTGTGTTGCCCATGTTGCCTGTGTCGCCCATCCCATGTGCAGAAGCAGAGCATGACAAACCTGGTGGGAGGACAATCTAACCTTGTCATGGATGGTTTTATTGACCCTTTTGATAAAAAATGAGGAATGATAATACTGGACTATCTTTAACTATCACACGACGGTTACTTATGTTCTCCATTGACACAGCTGACTTAGGGACTACTACACCACACTGCCAACTGGCACCATTCCCCCTCTGGGACATGCATTGGGACGTCGGGGAGACCACTGGGGGCACTAGGGTCACAGGTCCCTGACTCTCCCTACCACCTCCTCCCCCTACTTTTGTCTCTGCCTATTGTAGGCCAGGACCCAAGTCTTATTCCTTCCTGTACTGGCACCTAAACAGGCCTGGTGTACCCCGTAGGAGCTCAATGAATCCTTGTCAAGGACATGGAATGAATCCAAGGAGAGCTGTGTGAGAACAAGCAGCATCCAGCCAGCAGCACCAGTCAGAACCCCGGCGCACTCCAACGGGGGCATCTGATGGTCAAGAGTCTATTTATAAAGGTGTGGGAGGGGGCTAAGGAGACCAAAAAGAGCAGAGAGCAGTGACCTTTTGAGGTGTAAAGGAACAAGGGCAAGGTGTGGGCATTGCCCTGGAAATGGGACTTGACAGAGAAGCTGGGCGTTGGTAGAGGGTGCTGCCACCCATGGCAAACTGGCCGTGGAGGAAATGGGAGAAGAGAGGCTCCTAGGTCACTGTCTCTGACCTCTCAGGTGGCCCCAGCAACAGAAGCATACCCGTCCTAATACCTGGCTCAGAGCTTCAGCCTGCAGCCCAAGCGTGGGCAACATCAGGATCTCTGAGGTTCCCTATTAGCCATATTGGCCCCACTGCACTCCAGCAACGATGAGGGATGGAGTGCATACCTGGGCATTTGGCCAGGTGCAGGAGGGTGGGGAAACTGAAGTGTGCTCCTGATCCTTTACAGCCGGTGACATCAGCCAGTGACATCACCAGGCTGGCCCTCCAGGTGGAGGGCATCCGAAGTTCAAATAACTCATAGGGGAAGGGGATGAGGGAGATGGCGTCAACAGTAGAGGCTGTGCCAGGAGTGCTCCTGCTGGTTGTTGCAGGGGCCTTGGCAGGAGGACAAAGCCTTGTGCAGCTGTCTGAGGCTGTGACCCCAGCTCTGCGCTCAGGATGGGTCTGTGCACAGCTGGGCTGCCTCTGAGTGTGTGTGAGTGGTGTTGGAGGGGGTGTGCCTGGGCCCAGCATGTGGGACTGCATGTAAAGGGCATCATTTCAGCAGAAAGGCTATGGTGGCACTTTCTGTTTTCAGAAAAGGAGGACATTGCCCTACCCCTGTCATATCTGAGCTGGAGGTCTGTCCCCACTTGCCTTCTGTAGCCCAGGTACCTCCCTTCCACCCCCAGGCCATTCTCCTCTCCTGACTCCAGCCCTTCCCATCTACACCAGGGGTCTCCAAAACAAAAGTGCCCACCGCACTCAGGAGCTCTCCTTGCTCCCTCCGCCTCAGGATGAAGCCCGGAGCAGGTGGGGGACGGGGAGGAGACAGCTAGCGCATCCAGCCGGTTCTGAGGGTGCAGCGTGTCCTTCCACGTCCCACTGAGACCCAGGGGCTGAGGCCAGGGCTGGGGGCTGGCGGCCTCCACAGCCCCGAGCATCGCACTCGCGTTCCCAGCTGGCATCGCCGCACAGCCAGGCCTTCACTTCCTTCCCCTGCCATCCCGCCGACTGCCACGCGTCCTGCTGTCCCGTAAAGCTTGGCCCCACGGCCCGATTTCCCCATCTCAGTCACGGTTTCCTAGCTTTCCCAAGGCACCTTCTGAGATGCCACCTTGGCCCTCACTTCCCTTTGCCTCAGGGTCACCTCTATGCCTCCTGCAGAGAGAGGCCAGGTCACTGCTCAGGGTGGCACTGCTCCCTGAGGAAGGTTCCCGCATCAGGGCCAGCAGGGTCTGACAGCATGGGCCCCCCAGCTGTGTGCTCAGGCCCAGTCAAGAGCCCCCGCCAGGATCTGAACAGAAAGCCCCATCTACATGCAACAGCGCGAGGCTGCGTGGAGACCGAGCGCCAAGCCCGTCCACCCAGAGGCCCAAAGGCCCCAGGGCAGCATGTGGACGTGGAGTGCCGGACACACCGGGAACAGGAGCAACGAACGGCAGGTCGGGCGCGCGGACCAGGGCACAGCACTCATCCGGAGTGCTTGAGTGAGCGCTTACGAGCTACCATCTGAGGGTGGGAGCCCTGGCTTTCCTCTCAGCGGCTCTGCAGGACCCGCCCCCTTCCCCTCTCCGCAGGACCCGCCCCTTCCCCTGCGGGACCCGCCCCATCGGCCCGCCCTCCCTGCCCCATGGACCCCACACTGCGCACCTGACTAACCTGGTTTTCCTGCCTTTCGTGAGGAGAATTAGCAGAATGTGTAGAAGGTTAGAAAGACCCGTACCCTGGATGCCAAGAAGCAGTGAGAGGGGACGATGAAGGGCTTGGGGCCGGTGTGAGCCTGGGGTTGAGAGGGGAGGACGGGGCACCAGAGAATGAAAGCAGGGTTATCCGGGAACCCTCTTATCCTCTTGGAGAGAAGAGGTCAAGATTAGGACCACTAATGGAGGCCTAGGGGGCGGGGCTGGGGACCAAGGGGAGCTGACCTCCATCAGGCCAGTCAGGGTGCTGTGGGGTCAGGCCCCTGGAAGGAAGAGCCCTGGCATGGCCCAACAGGACAAACTTGTGCTGCTTGTCCCTCCCGGTAAAGGAGAGCCGTGACCAGAAAGAAAGGAAACAGCAGGGATGGGGCCTTAGCCAGGGTTTGCTGGCCGTGCTCTGCAAGAACTGAAGGAGCAAGCGACCCCCTCAGACTCCCTCAGCTCACAGCCTCTAGCCCTCCTTTGTCTGGTCGTCTTACTCCAAGGTGCTCCGGCCCACCAACGGGGAGGAAACACACAGTGACCAGGTGTCATCCCAGGGTGGATCTTGCCCTGACCCCTGGCCACCTACCTTCTGAGCATCCCTAGAGCCACTGTCTTGGAGCCGCCTCTGCACTCTCCCACAATGACCACGTCATCCTGTCCCTGGTCCTCCCACATTCAGTCCAGGCCCTTTCAGGCCACCCTCCAATACCCCAGGAGTGACTGCTCTGGGAGCAGCAGTTCACACTGCTGTGTTCAATGGATCAATGGCCCACAAAGTCCTTTCCTCATGTACATTGAAAAAGGCTGAGCCCACCTCCCCTGTGCTCACTGCCAACTTTTCTTCTTGATTTCCGTGTAGATGCACTAGATAAAAGGCTCTGGAGGTTCTGTAGCAAATAAACACATTTAATTGAGGGTCATGCAGCATTTCCTATGTCTGTTTGATTATGGACTCCTTTCTCATCAAACACATTCTGAGAAAAGCTAACTAAAGTATAGGTCTGATCATTTCTTCCTTCAACACTTGAGTGCCTCCTAGGACCTGTCCTTTCACCCCCAGACAGGCACTCTGTCTGCCTTGGTCATTCCTGCTTTGCCTTCAGGACACAGGTCCCTTGCTTCACTTGCCCTCTGGGCCCTCCTGAGCCTGGTCCTCACCTCTCAGCCCGGGTTCGTCTCCCACTCTGCCCTTCGCACAGGCCCACAGCTTGGTGGTCATGCGTTCTGTAGGCCTCTGTGCCTTTGTTCCAGCCCTTCTCCAGCCCAGCATGCCCTCTCTCATCTCTTCTTCCATCCATTCAATTCTACCTCATCAATGAAGTCTCAAATGCTGCCTCTTCCATGAAGCCTTTCTTGATCTCGCAGTCAGGAGGATTCACTTTAGAAGGGCATTGTTTCTTTATTACACCTCTTCTTGCCTTCAGCCAGGTACTCTCCATCTCCCCCAAAAAGTAATCCTTGAGGGAGAGTTCCAGGTCTCATATGACTCTGCATCCCTTCCCAACCCCACCCTGTCCCACAGGACCCCGCACAAGGCTGTTCTAATCATATTTCTATCAAGCAATCAATAGATGTTATTGAAATCTCTCCACCCAGCTCTCCCTCTTGCCTCTGGGACGAGCCCCAGGAGGCCAGGAAGAACACGTTTCTTTCACGGGGGCTCTGGGATTGTGGCATCTTCATGTACAGGCTTCAAGGGGTCATATTTATCAGGATAATGAATATTGCTTATTAAGTATGGAGGCTCATTAGAACCATGTATTTAATGAAGTACTGAGTTCAGTCCTAAGAGGAACCATCATCTAAGGAACCAATGAGGCTGTCTGAGAGTCAGCAGAGACCCCAGGCCCTGAGGGCCAACTTGACGTCTTCGGTGAGGAGTGGTGAGAAATGGGGATAGGAAGGAAATAAAAGACAGTAAAATAAAAGAGTCTTAAGAGGAGAGAGGAAGGGTTGTGAAGGAATCCTGTTGCATCCTCTGGTTTTGTCAGACATGCTTTGGAACATACAGGAAAGTGCTAGAACAATATAGCACGTGCCCCTCATGTTTCTGATGATGCTGACTCCATGCTCCCTCTGCTCTGGCGAAGGTCAGTGGACTAATGGGTGCTGCCCTGAGGACTATGGTGCAAGGCCAGGTCCCTGGAGTGAGCAATGGGGACAAGCCAAGCTAATGCTGAGAGCAGGGACAGATCCCCTACGATTTGACGTAGCTGATGTCCCCTAGGCTGACATGGGCCACATGGGAGCATTTGCCAACTGCGGGGTGCTGCATGTGGGAAGTGATGAGATGACAACAATAGAGGAGGAGAGGGGAGGTAGAAGGCTCTGATCCCACGCTCTCCCCACTGTAAGCACTCCTCCAATCACAGCTGTGTGCATGGAGCCTCCCCTTTCCTAGGTGGACCTTTCTGAAAATGAGCTTGTGAGCCCAGATGTCCTCCCAGGTCTTGCTCCTCAGCGTGTGTCCTTGAAGCAGCCACATTATCAGCACCGTGAGCTCTGCTGAGTCCTGCCGCCCAGATCAGGATCTGCATTTCCCCAGGATCCCTGCAGATTTGTGGGCAAAGGTGTAAAAAGGGCTGATGTCAGAGGCTGTCCAGCAAACATGACCTCCCCATCCATATGACAGACTCCTTGAGCTGCAAACCCATCTTAGGTGTCTTGGTTCTCTCTGCTCTCCCCAAAACCCACTCCCAAAAGTTGTCCCTAAACCTGAAGGGCGATCAGTTCTCAGCAAGGAATGAATAAAATAAATGAAAATAGGTAACTGGGCTCAGCACTTTCTTGGGATCTTAAAAACCACGGTCACCATGACCATGGGAAACCGTAAGCTGTGATCAAATACTTGTGCTGGCAATGCCATTCCCACATCACCTGCCATTAGGTGAACAGGAACCCAGGTCCGTCTTCACTCAACTAGAAGAAGCAGCAGGGCTTGGCCTACCCCTCTGCCAGGGGGATGAAAATCTGGCTTGTTCCAGATGCTTTGGAGAACATCGCCCGGCCTGTGTGAACGCACACTGAGAGCCGCAAGCTATTGTCATGCTCTCATGTTATGTGTATTGGGATTCCAACCGGAAGAGTCACTGTCCAGAGAAGCAGCTGTTCTCGTCTGCAGGTGGAGCATCTGCCTGACGTCACTGGAGCTGGAGGCAGACAGTCACCCGGACAGCCGGGACAAGGGCAGTGGCCGTCCAACAGAGCCACCTGCCACAGCCTGACAGACTGATGTAAGGAAGGTGGAAACGGTCTGTTCTTGGCCTTGTCCAACCAGCGGAGGAGGATTGAGAAATGTGTCTGGCACTGGTGCCGCAGGAGAATGCATAAGCAGCCAACTCACTTACTGGAAAAGAAATGACCTAATCTGCCAAGCCAGCCTGAATCTTAATGGGAAGACCATGCAGCGGGGTGGAAAGGCTGACAAAGTGTCTTCTCCCTCGTGCCCTGCCCCAGGAGCAGCAGAGCACCTTTGAAAGCAGCTGAGGTTCAGAAAATGCCCCTCTTGAAGCCAAGAGCCAACCTGGAGGAGTGAAATGCATCCAAGAAGGAATGAGGATGAAAATGAGAAGGGGCAGCAGGAACCCAAACTGTGGTGACCTGGTCCACCTGACACCCTGGATGGAAAAGAGCCAAGAAAAGTTCACTGACAATGAAGCCCACTCATGTGCTTTGTATAGAATGCCCATCCCTCTTTTGTCGTCATTATACCAATAATATACTTTTGACACAAATAAATAAGCAAAAAGGAGAAATAGAAACCCCTCATAGTCCCATACACGGATGTCACATTTGAGTGGATGCCACACTGCAGCACACAGACCTCGCTGTGCACAGGAATCACTGGGGGGCTGCGCTGGGCCGCGGGTCTGCCTTTCTGACAAGCTCCTGGGTGAGGCTGAGGCTGCTGGTCTGGGGACCACACTTTGAGTAGCAAGGCCCTGCCAGAAGTTTAAAAATGTGCTTATACATACATTTTCATTCTAAGATTTTTCCTCAGAATACATACTATTTTGTAACAGGACTCAATTTAATAACTTATGACTCCTTTTCCATATCAAGAGTATGCTTCAATAGTAATTTTAATGGCTAGATAGAATTCTGTTGTATGTAAGTTCCATAATTTATTTAGCCAGTCTCCTGTGGTTGGACACGGGGGTTGTTTTCAACTTTTTTTCTATTATGAACAGCACTTGCAAAGATGAGTCTTGTGACTAGACCTTATCATACATCCCTAATTATTTCTTTAGAATTTCAATAAGTAAAATTAAAGACACGCATAATTTTAGGGCTTTCCATAGAGATTACTAAACCATCCTCCAAAAAGATTTACCAACAAGCACAGCTACCAGCAGCGCACCAGTCACTCCCATTTAAAACAGTTCTCCAGAGAAGGGAAGTCAAATGACACCCCCGGGTCCCACCTCCGCTTTTGCCACAGCAGGCAAGTCATACAACTTCTTAAAGAGAACGCACAGGTTCTCACCCCCTCAGTTATCACACATCTATTCACCACCGACTGTGCAATGAGGCACGGCCACAGGCGCTAGAGAGGCACGAACCCAGTGCAGTCACCAGTCAGAAAAGAACAAAGACCCAGTAAAAATGGTCTCTTCCCCAAAACTTTCTCCAAATTCTTTTAGATTTCAAAAAACTTACTCTCTTACAAGGGACTACACGGATGCTCTGTCTGTGCCTTGGACTTGCCAATGAGGACCGTGAAGCCAAGAAACATAGAGGTTGGTGCCCCTCACAAGAGCATGTCTCCGTCCTCTCCCAACTTTGCCAGGCAGACCGACGTTCCACTCTTCTGATTTCCCACATGCATGGTTGTGAATCTCACTGAGGTACGAGGCTGTGCCCGGGGCTCCGGGACGAGGCTGGATGAGGTGACAGGGGCTGCCAGGAAGAGGGCTGGAGTGATCTGAGTCAGGTCAATCAGCTCGAGGGGACTCGGTGTCTAAGGTGCTTGTCCCAAGAGCCTGAGGACCCAAAAGCCACTTGGGAGGAATGACCTGAGTCAGACTGTGCCGCCTCCAGTGATATGCCAGTCCTTTCGTTTTCCCCTACCCTGGGAGCCCCAGAGGGCTATGTGAGCCCAGGACGGGTGTTGAACTCTCCAATGACTGCAAGGAGGAAGAACTGTAATGTCACTGGAAGTAGCAAGCCAGTTAGAGTCCATGACTCCAGACCAGGGCCTGGACTAGGACAGAAACAATGGGACACCCAGGAGGGGACAGCCTTAGAAGTGCATCAGAGGCCTAGCTGAGAGGATCCGTGCCTGACGTGGAGGGGAGGGAGAGCAAGGTGTCTAAGGTGATGGGGCATTTTCCCTTGGGTAATATAGGGAATAGAAAAAGCCAATTTGAGGGCAGAAGTTAAGAGAATAATTTGGGACACGGTGAATTTGAAGTGCCTCCGGGACAGCCCAGTGGAGATTTTTGGTGGCAACTTGGACAAGTGGCTCGGGAGTAGTGGGTCGCTGCGGTGGTTAATTTTATGCGTCACCTTGACTTGGCTAAAGGGTGCTTAGATAGCTGGTAAAACATTATTTCTGGGTGCATCTGTGTGGATGTTTCCAGAAGAAATTAGCATTTGAATTGGTGAACTGAGTAAAGCTGATTGCCCTCCCCAGTGTGAGCGGGCATCATGCAATCCATTGAGCACCCAAACAGAACAAAAGTTGGAGGAAGGGTGACTTCACTCTGGGCTTGAGCTGAGACATCCATCTTCCGCCCTCAGACGTCGGTGTTCCTGGTTCTCAGGCTCAGACACAGATTGGAACTTGCGTCACCAGCTCCCCAACTCTCAGGCCTTCAGACTAGGACCAGCTTTCTTGCTTCTCCAGCTTGTAGATGGCAGATCATGGGACCGCTCTGCCTCTGTAACTGCATCTCCTCTTATATATATATGTATCTGTATATCGCCTATTGGTTCTGTTTCTCTGAAAAACCCTAACTAGTATGGTCACTTACACTTTCTGAGTCCCAGTTACCCCCTGTGTAAAATGGGGCCTGAGAGAAACCTGGTCTAGGAGCACTTGGTGTCAAAACGCCTGGTGAAGCAGGAAGCGTGGGTGGATACAACCCAGGGAAAAAGCAGCACCAGAGTGAAGAGGATGGAGCGGAAGCCTGGCCCCCGAGGTGTTCTGGGCACTCACTGGGCAGGGAAAGCGCCCAGGAGGACAGGCTGCAAAGAGGGGTCAGAAAGAGAAAAGGAGATAGACAGCAAGGAGCTGTCACCGGAGTGAAGGAGGACCATTTCCTTAAAAAGACCCATTAAAACTGTAAATGTGGTTTCCTGTTGACCCTCAGATCTACCTCCAAGAATCTGCCCTTCAAAACCACCTACACAAATGCTTGAATACGCTTACAAAAATATTCATATTTTTGTGAGAAAAATTGGAGGCAACCCCAGTGCTTCAGGCAGCACCTGGCATGCAGTCGCACTTCATAATCCATTCGTTTAATGAATGAACAAATTCAATCTTATTAATAAGACTATTGGTTACCTAAATTATGGGAGATCAGTTCCCAGGGGAACTCTGCTGCCATAAAAACAAAGTAGACTTATATTCAGAGGTGTCTATGCTGTCCTGTAAAGTGAAAGAAACAAGTCACCAAATGCTTTGGATAAGCTTGGGCTCCTGTCTGAAAATACCTATGTGTATATATGCAGATACATACCTGTATATTATACGTTATGCATGGACATTTATGTGCAAGGGATTTGTTGAGAAAGTGCTCTCAGGTGAAACCTGTAAGGGATGAGGGAAGCAGGAAAGCACAGGGGAAGAAGCCGGGCGAGGTCTTGGGTCAAGCCTCACCTGATCCCACAGGAACTCTGGAGTGTGAATGGCACCACAGAGCTGCCCCACCTTGAAGCAAGGGGGCCAGGCTTTGCACCTGTGTTATGCAGTCATGGGTTGGGGGCTGCCCTTTGAAATGGGTGTGAACTCGCAGACATCGCTGGATAAGGCGGATATTTCTGCCGAAGGTGGTTCTCCAGAGAAGGGTGCAATTCTGAGCACCTGAGTTAGCAGCTGAGATGGGTGCACTGGCCAGAGGAGAATCTAGGCAACATCAACAATATCTCAGGTAGATGTACAGGTGTTTGTGTGTGTCTTTGCAGGTGCACAGAAAAAATCTGGAAGAATATGCCCCAAGGTATCGATAGTGGTTACCTCTGAAAATGAAAATTGTGGTTGGAGGAGCGCAAGGAGAGAAGAAAAAATTTTATTATTTCACATAATGTGCTTATGTATTAGTTGAAATTTCTTGCAACCAGCATGTATTACATTTGTAATAAAAAACAAAAGGAGGGGCCGGCCCCCTGGCCAAATGGTTAAGTTCGTGCGCTCCGCTTCAGCAGCCCAGGGTTTCACCAGTTCGGATTCTGGGTGCGGACATGGCATCGCTCACGGAGCCATGCTGGGACGCCATCCCACATGCCACAACTAGAAAGACCCACAACTAAAAATACACAACTATGTGCTTTGGGGAGAAAAAGGAAAAATAAAATCTTTGGGAAAAAACCCAACAAACTAAAGGAGGTTGGCTGGCAGAATTAAAGCTGCAGACAGGCCAAGCCTTCTGAAAATGGAGAAGCACCCTGGCGGGCTGCATCAGAAGAGCCCCTGATTGCAGGGTGGCTGCAGGGCAGGGCAGGGCAACACTGGAGGGCCGTGAACCAGGGCTAGCAGTCAGGCAAAGGGTGTTGGAGAACAGAGCAGGCAGCCAGGAACCACACCTCCCAGGGAATGCGGGGACCCTCAACCAAATCACTCTTTCCAGGGCTGAGACTCCACATCTCACCTCGCTCTCAGCACTCACTCTGTAGTGAATGATTTTTCCTTCCTCTTGGAATGGAAGAACAAATTGGGAGTCTTTAGGAAGTTATGCTAAGGGCTGGGTGTTCTTTCCAGAAGATAAGTTGTACATATTGGCATAAGGGAGGAGAACAGGAACCTGTCAGGAATTAAGCTTGTTTGCTGCCTGAGGTCTCTCGTAGAAACCAGAGAACCAGAGCACTTGGCCCACTGAGAGGTAGGTGGGTGGGGAGGAGGTGCTGACCAGGTAGCCCCAGAGGAGATTAGCCCGGTGGGTGCCAGAGCCCTTGCATCCAATCCCCTGCCATAGCTGAGCTTCCCCTGAGCCCTCCAGCCCAGCAACATCCTGGTCCCCAACGGGATGGGAGCCAGGCTGAGAGCCTGACTACCAAGGAGGGGTCCACAGACACGCAGCAGGAGTGGAACTCTGGGAGACTCACCCAGAGTCCGCTGGCTCGAAACAGGGGCATCACCCATTGGCACGTGTCTCAATGGGGGGCTGCTATGACAAATTACCGTGGACCGGGTGTTTTAAACAACAAACAGTTACTTCTCACAGCTCTGGAAGCTGGAATTCCGAGACTAGGATGCCAGCATAATCAGGTCCTGGTGAGGGCCCTCTTTCAGGTCTGCAGCCACCCTCTCATTGCATCCTCACAGGGCACAGAAAGAGAGAGGGCTAGCTCTTTTCCTTTTCTTACAAGGGCACTAATGCCATCATGGGAGCTCCACCCTCATAACTTAATTACCTCCTAAAGGCCCTACCTCCTAATTGTCATCATCCTGGGGGTTAGGGTTTCAATATATGAATTTGGGGAGACACAAACATGTAGTCTGTAACAGTGGCCACGTTTCAAGATGGTAAATCTTCAGAGGAAGACAACCTGTGAAGGTGCTTGACAAATTTGGAACATGTTGTATGACGATGATGGCACTTACACAAACGGCTCTGGTAGGATCTGAAAACAGGGATAATGCCAAAGAATGTGGTCCATTGATGTGCATGAGCCTGTAAACATGACTGGGGAAAAGGGTCACTCTCCAGTAAATACTGCTGATCCCCGAGGGGGCAGCCAAGGCCCTGCATTAGCTGCTCAGAACCTCCTTATGGAATGTTTCTATACTTGACATGCCTGTTGGAAAAGCACGATGTCAAGAGAAAGGAAAGGAAATATTAATGATAGATGAATTAACACAACAAAGCAAATATATATGATAGTGGGTACACCCTAAAATCTGAATATGCAGAGCCACTTTTTATCTATTGTTAGGAATGACAACAGTCGGGCGAGACTACACAAAATTATGTTTGAACGTGTGAAGTAGATGGTTGGAGTGGTTAGAGACAAGTCATTGTGGGTGACTGGAGCTCAGTTTAGAAATGATGTCTGTGAGTCACACAGATCACTAATGCCTTTACCAAATCAATATAGAGTGGGATGTTGAGACTTGGGGTACAAGCATGAGGGTGCTGGGTGACAGTAATTTTTCCCATCTCCAAGATAGACTATAAAAATTACAAGGTAATGTGAAAAATTTGCAAACTCCATTTTCAGAAAAAGTAAGATACAGTAATGATCTATAGACTCAAAATTTGTGTAAGGATGATCAAAATAAACTGAAATCAGCTCAGAATCCACATGTGGTGAGTGCAAGAGAAGCTGAAGCTGGAGAGGAGTCATTGTGAACAGCAGATCTCAGATTTTTACAACAAAAATCACCTTTCCTACAGATAAAGGGCACACTCAAGAGGGATATACCTATATCCCTAACCTACAACAATGACGGTGGGGTGGAGGGAGCACTGAGCAGGAGGCAGTCGACAGAACCAAGGAGGAAGCACTATGAAAACATCCAGAGAATGGAGCCACAGTTCTCAGAAATTGCCAGTAAAGAAACACTCCCTAAAATAACCCCCTGCAGATATCCAAGGAAGGAAAATCCAACTCATTACATGATGGGTTACAAGGCTGCAGGCATGGCGTCAACACAAAGATAAAATCAGGAAAAAAACTACGATCAATCAGCAAAACTTACCAGGCACAGAACACGCATCTGAAAAATGTTGCCATAAAACTGTTAATAACAAAATATCTTTCAATAACAAAATATCTTTCAATGAATTTTTAAAAAAACTTTGTAAAGCAGCAACATATGTGAAGGGAGATCACAAAGCAGATATACAAGATGGTGAGAAAACTAAACGGAATAAAAGAGAATGTCCGCATGAGGAAAACATATTAAGGGACACGGAGGATGGAAATGAAACCAAATGAAACGCACATGAAAGAGCTGAAAAGAATTTGAGAGGTTAAAAAAAGGATTTGAGACAGAGCTCAGACTTAACACATCAGGCCTGCAAATAATTGTAAATGAGTTTCCCTCAGCTGTTTTTAGGAAAGGATTTTCAGATTACATCACAAAGTAAAACACAACTCAGTGCTGAATACAAGAGAAGCACCAAAAGACAGACAGATATACCAGGCAAATGTAAATGAATAAAATCATCTGCTCGTGCCCTTAGCACTGTTAACATGTCTCTTACTCTTAGCTCTAAACATGTCTCCCAGGAGAATGAACTAGAAGAACCACACACTTCTAAACACAGTGCTTCACACAACTCTGTGCTCATCCTCTCAGGCGGTGTTTAGCATGTCTCATAGCGTCATTCTGTAAAACTGTGTTTAGAAGTATTTGACTCTTGTAGTCCATGATGGGAATGCAAAATGGCACAGTCACTTGGAAGACAGTTTAGCATTTTCTGTAAAAGTTATAAATAGATTTACTGTATGACCCAGCAATCCTACTCTTGAGGATTTATGCTAGAGAAAAGAAAACTTATGTTCACACAAATACCTGTACATAAATGTACTTAGCAGCTCTACTCATAATTGCCAAAACAACTCAAATGTCCTCCAATGCATGAATGTAACATATCCATACAATAGAATACTACTCAACAATGAAAAGGAACAAAATATTGATACTTGGAATAATTTGGACGAATCTCAAAGGCATCGTGCTTAGTGGAAGTAGCCAGTCTCAAAACATTATATACCGTATGATTCTATTAATATGTAGTTTGCTAAAAGACAAAGTTATAGTGATGGAGAACAGATCACTACTTTACAGGGGCTAGGAAGTGGGGAGGGTGTGAGTGGCATGAGAGTTATTTTTTTTTTAGGTTATAGAACAGTTCTGTATCTGATTATGGTGGAGGTTATATGAAAATATATATGTATATGCTGCGATTCATAGACTTGTACACCAAAATATATAGAAGTCAATTTCATTTTATTTATTTATTTATTTATATTTATTTATATATTTATCCTAAAATATAATTATTATTATTTGTGTGTGTGTGTGTGTGTGTGTGTGCGCACACGCGTGCGCGTGTGTGAGGAAGATTGGCCCTGAGCTAACATCTGTTGCCAGCCTTTCTCCTTTTTGCTTGACGAAGATTGTATATGAGCTGACGTCTATGGCAATCTTCCTCTACTTCTCTTTGCATGCAGGATGCTGCCCCAGCATGGCCTGATGAGTGGTGTTAGGTCCTCACCTGGAATCCAAAGTTGAGAACTCCGGGCCGCCAAAGTGGAGCCCACAAACCCAACCACTATGCCACCAGGCTGGCCCCTATAATTATTTTTAAAATAAATGCATTTAGTCATTTAAAGAAAAAATAAACTGAAAGAAACCATTAACAAAGACAAAAACACAAGCTAGTGATTTGGAAACAAAGACAAATAGCAAATCAAAAAACTTGTTGCAGCTGGATGGTGGTGGGGTAGAATCTATAAAACACTAAATAACATGAGGAAAACATCTTTTAAAAATACCACAAGCAAGAAATAATAAGGGAGAAATAACCAGAAAGAGAAAATTAAAAGAATTATAAAGATTTACTTGGTCAATTCTATTCAAATATATTTAAAAAATCAGTAGTTTCCTAGAAAAGTATAACTTACCAGAACTAACTCCAAAAGAATCAGAAAATTTAAATTGAGTGATTTGCAACAAGTAGATAATGTTGTTGTGGGTTGAAACATGTCCCTCCAAATTCACATGTTGGAGCCCTAAGCCCAGGTACCTCAGAGTGCGCCCTTGTGTGGGGTTGGAGTCAGTGCAGATGTAATTAGTTAAGTCAGGATCAGGTCATGCTGGAGGAGGCCCACCCTGCTACAATATGACTGGTGTCCTTATGAAAAGAGGACATTTGGTCACAGACGTAGGCGCACAGGGAGAATACCACGTGAAGACTGGAGTTATGCTGCCTCAAGCCAAGGAACTACTGGAAGCTAGGAGAGAGGCCCGGAACAGATCCCTCCCCACAGCCTTCAGAGGGAGCATGGCCCTGCCCACGCCTTGACTTCAAACCTCTGGCCTCCAGAGCTACGAGACAATACATTTCTGTTGATTAAGCCACTCAGTTTGTGATGCTTTGTTATGGCAGCCCCAGAAAACTAATACAGTTCTCAATGAACTATTCTCCAGAATAGCCTTGGATAATTTTATAAGGGAATTTATGTAGCTTTTAATAAATAACAATACTTTCAGTACTTTTTAAACTACTAGAAAATGTTGAAAATGAGAAAAAGGTCCAATTTTTTCTATGAAGTAAATGTAACGTTGGAACCCGACAAGGAGTATACCCACAAAAAGAGGAAGAGATAGTCCAATCTTAATTATAAGTTCCAATTTTAAAATCCTAGATAAAACATTAGAAAACAGAACTTAACTGTGCATTAAAATAGAAATATATCATTCTGACTAAGTAGAATTTACTCCAGGAATGAGAGGATGACTGAATATTAGGAAATTAATATAATTCATGAAATCAATGGGTCTAAAGAGAAAAATCTTATGATCACCTCCATAGACCATAAAAATTTTATATCCAGTCTTAGTTTTAATATTTTAAATGAAACAGGAATAGGTTGATACTTCCTAAGATGATAAATGCATATCTATCTCAGCCCAAATATTCATATCAATAGAATAATTTCTATTACTGTCAGAAACAAAGCAAGGATGTCCTCTTTGACCATTACTACTTAATATTGCATCAGAGGTACCAGCCAATGCACTCAGACATGAGAAATAAATGAGTAGAAAAATTATAAAGAGGAACTGTCACTATTTGCAGATGATATAATTGTATAATCCAAGATAATCAATGAAAAAGTACAACCAGCATTAGGAAAATTTACTAAAGTAGCAGAGAACAAAATTAATCCACCAAAATCCATAGTATTTCACATATAAAAACAACAATCAAGCAGAAAATGTGAATTACCAACCCAATAACAAAAAGACAAATCATCTAATTTTTTAATAGGCAAAGGACTTGAATACACATCTTCAAAGAAGTTATACAAATGGTCAACAAATCTATGAAAAGATGTTCAACATAATTAGTCATTAGGGAAACATAAATCAGAACCATAATGAGATCCCTCTTCACACTCTCTCGAATGACTATAATAAAAAAGATAGACAATAACAAGTGCTGGTGAGGTTGTGTAAGAAGCAAAAACCCTCCTAAACTATTGACGGGAACATATAAAATGGTGCAGCCACTTTGGAAAACAGTTTGGCAGTTCTCTAAAAATAGAGTTACTATACAATCCAGCAATTCCATTCCTAGGTAAATACCCAAGAGAATGAAAAATACATGTCCGCACAAAAACTCGTACACAAATGTTCATAGTAGCGTTATTCATAGTAGCCAAAAAGTGGAAATGACCTAAATTTCTATCAACTAATGAATGAATAAACAAGATGTGGTATATCCATAGAACGGAATGTCATATGGTAATTAAAAAATGAAGTACTGATACATGCTACGACATGGATGAACCCTCAAAGTATTATGCTATGCAAAGGAAGCTAGTCACAAAAGACCACATATTATTGTATGATTCCATTTATGTAAAATGTCCAGAATAGGCAAACCTATAGTGACAGAAAGCAGACTAGTGGTTCCTGGGACTGGAGCAGGGTGGGGCAGGGTTGGGGAGCAGGAATTGAAATGATTGTTAATGTGTACCAGGTTTCTTTTAGGGGTGTTGAAGATGTCCTAAAATTAGATTTTGGTGATGGTTGCCCAACTCCAAATATGCTAAAAACTACTTTAAATGCATGAATTTTATGGCATGTGAAATATATTTCAATAAAAAAGAAAAAATGAATTAAGAAAAGACTCCAATTTCAATATAGCATTATTGAGTTAAAATATCTAGGAATACACTTGAGAAATATGCAAGACCTATATGCTAAATTTAAATGAAGAAAACCTTAAAGTATTAAAATACCACTGAAGAAACAAAAAAAGAAGTCTTGAATGAGTGGAACGATGTACCATGATACCAGACATGAAGAGTCAATAATATAAAAAAGAGAATTCCCCCCTAACTTACTACATAAATTTAATGTGAATTTAATGAGAATATCATTGGATTCTTTTTTTAACTAGGTAAGCTGGTCCTTAAGTATACATTGGAAAGTAAAAAACAAAACGAGAATGTCCAGTAAAACTCCGAGGAATAAAAGTAATGATAGGGAAGCAGTACCAGCAGTTATTAAACGTTATACATCCTCAAGAACCAACACAGTATGTATTGATTTCATGGATAGTCATGGACCAATGGAATAGATCGGAAAGTCTAGTAATAGATTTAGATACAGAGAACAAATTAGTATGCAATAAAGGTGGAATCTCAAACAGTGGAGGAAGTTGTATTTTTTTAATAAATAATATGGTGACAACTTGGTAGCCATCTTGAAAAAATATTAATATATCTGCACTTAACCCCTTAAACTAGGATAAATTCCAAATAGATAAAAAATTACGATATTAAAAATTGAACATAAAAAGTTCTAGATATTCTGGGATATTCTTTTTTTAAACTCTAAAGTAGGGAAAGCCTTTCTCACCATGCCTCAAAATCTAAAGTCTATGAAAGAAAGGATTCATAAATATGTCTACAATAGAATTTTATAAAAATCTGCATTGCAAGAAAACCCAAACATTATAAGCAATATTACAAGACAAGTAATAATCTGGGGGAAAGATTGCATCTCAGATAAGACAGAGAGCTAATCTCTCTAATATACAAACAGCTCCTAGGACCTGGAATCAATAAGACCAACAATTCAATTTTTTTTAATGTGTAACGGCATTGAATAGAAAGTCCATAAAAAAATACAAATAACTCTGAAAAGACACTCAACCTTACTCATATTGAGAGGAATACAAATTAAAACTACACTAAGAGCTATTTTCACCTGTGAGACTGGCAAAATCATTTTAAAGTCTGAGACTTTTTGTCTGAGGCTGGGGAGATAACAGGTACTCCTACACACTGCTGGCTGGAGTGTAACTTGTCCATGCCTATGGAGAGCAATTTAACTGTCAGAAATAACAAAATTAGATGTCCTTTGACTTAGCAATCCCAATTTGGAGGGATTTATCCTATAGCCATCCTTTTACATATGTGAAACGGTGTAGGTTTTTCACTGCAGCACTGTTCGTAACGGTAAACCTTGCTTGGAAACCACCTAAACGTCTATCAGCACTGGCCTGATAGCATGATAGATGGAGCTGAGGATGAGGTAGGAAACTGAAAGAAAAGGTTGAGAATATTTCAGAAAGTAGAAAAGAATAAAGAGAGAAAAACTATTAAGATTTGGAGGATACATGAGGAAGCATCAATATCCAGAAAGGGAGAGGGAAATGGAGTCCCCTCAAAAAGGGAGGAAAAAGAGAGAAAACATCTGAATAAAGGTAAAGATAAATTTCCCATAAATAAAGACAGATTTCAGACTGAAGGGGCTCATAAACTGCCAAACAGAAAAGATAAAGAAAAAGACATACTCAGACTCATTACAGTGAAATTTAAGAAGATAAGAAAGACAATATTCTGAAAGCTTCTGGAAAGCTCTTCCACAAGAATAAGAATCACATTGGCGTCAAACTTTTCAAAAGCAACACTGGTACCAATAGAACAATTGAGAAATACTTTAAAGGATTGAAGAAAAAACTTAGAAACCAGAATTTTTATCTCCAGCCAATTTTTCATGAATACCTAAGGGTATATTAAAAATATGCTCAGGCATATAGGGCCTCAGGCTTGCCACACAGAGACCCACAAAGACCCACACTAAAAATACTTTTAAAGAAAATACAGAAATAAGAAGAAAAACAAAATTAGAAGGATGATGCAGGAGATATGGGCAATAAGGGTCCTCAAATACATCAGCAAATATTATCTTTGCTTTAGAAGGAAATGAGGGAAAGAAAAAAGAAAGAAAGAGAGGAAAAAATTAAAGTAAGAAGAAAAGAAAGATGGAAGGAAAGAAAGAAGACAGGAAGGCAGGCAGGCAGGAAGGAAGGAAAAAAGGAAGGAAATATAAAATCAAAGAAAAGAAGGGTCAGCTGGTGGTGTAGTGGTTAAGTTTGTGCACTCTGCTTCAGCAGCCAGGGGTTTCCATGTTTGGATCCCAGGCATAGACCTAGCACTGCTCATCAAGCCATGCTGTGGTGCCATCTCACATAAAATAGAGGAAGATTGGCATAGATGTTAGCTCAGCAACAATCTTCCTCAAGCAAAAAGAGGAAGATTGGCAAAAGATGTTAGCTCAGGGCCAATCCTCCTCACACACACACACACACACACACACACAAAGACCACAGAAAGAAAAGAAGAAAATTTATCCATAGCAACTAAGAACTAAGATTCGAAACAGTATCAACATGACAGAGATTGGAGAAGCAGAAAGGAGAGATCAAAGGAATTGTGAACATCTAATGTACTTATATCGCTAGGGGAAAGATGTATATATTAATATGCTTAAGAAAATAAAAAAGGTAAATAAACATGTGTTTGGATATTAAGGAATTGCCATATGATTAAAAATAATAATTGTAAGTTTTAAATCAATGAATGAAAACAATATATTCAATGGACAAAAGTAAATAGAAATATGATATGTTAGAAATAATCACTAATATAACAGTAATCACAAAAATCAACAATTAAAAAGGTGAGACTCTCAGAATTGATTAAAACAAAAATAGCATCCAACAATACATATGTAATTGTACGTATGTATGTATGTAACGTATGTATCCAACATACGTAATGTATGGTCTATAGAATAAACTTTTGTAACAAAGACACGCAGGAGAATTGAAAATAAAATTTGGAAATAGGCATTCCATGAAAATATAAATAAAAAACAAAAAGCTGGTGGAGCGATTGTAATATCTACATTGCATTGATTAATTATAGGAGGTTTCATTAATTATAGGATATCATTATTTTATGTATAATTCAGAAAGAAAAATCACTACCAATTAAATCGTGACACAATGCTTTCTTATCACTTAGAATTTTCATTTTATATGTTTTAAAATAACTCCTTTAGATCTATTTAGATGTAGATTTTTATCATATATCACCCTTTGTTAGTACATAAAAAGAAAAGAAAATTAAATACTTCCTCACATCAAAATATAACTCCTCTGAATTACTTTTTCACTTCGTTACCCAAGCTACTGAGTACACTAAAACGTCCTCTGTGATAATAATAGAGATTGCAATGAAGCATTGTTTAAGAGTGCTCCACTATTCCCTTTGGCATTTTTCTTCCAAGACACTTAACAGCACTCTGAAAATTGATGCCAGTGCTTTTACAATCTTATCAGAACTTGACAGTGGAAGGTTTTCAGACAACAAACAGAAGTCATGTTCCTTCTTCAAAGAGATCTGAAATGGTTTATTGATGGAATCACCGAGGGGGTCTTACTCAAGTCATGCCTCATGGAATAACAACCAATTCAATTCTCTTTTTAGTGAGTTTATTCTTCAGCTGATCAGATGCATCAAAACAAATAAACTTGGTTAGTTACTTAGGTCTCCTAGACACCTGTTCGAGATTCTTTCAATTAGTCTGCTGTCAGTTTACCCAATGTCCTACTTTCCTTTTTAGTGCAAGCACAGTAACATATTTCAGGAAATATCTCACTTTTAGTCAGGATTGTTCTGTGGTTTAAAATGAAAGATGGTGGCAACTTTTGATCTTTGGTAGTAATTCATAATGTCATCATGATGATGTGCCGTGTTTTATAACCTGTGCTCCTAATAAAGCAACTTTACCAAGGGCTCCAAAAAAAAAAATCAAGGTTTTATTTGCATTTCTTGTTTTATTTAATTCATAGCTTCATGTTTTTTCTCAACTGAATCATGTTACTGGAAGTTAAAGAGCTTCAGATCAAATCAACAGCAAACTGGTATTTGAACCTTGACTGCAGTCCTGTACGACACATCAATAGGCCACACCAGCCTCTTGTTTTTGATTTTCTTTCACCCATTCCAAGAGATTTGACAAACTGTCTTCCCTCTGGTTGAAGCACTAGGTGTGATAGGCAACACTTTTGCATGAATCTTAGTAACAAAAGTAACACACCTCCATCTACTTGTGGTTATCTTTAATCCTTGGGTTCTATTAACCACTTAATTATTGCTTTGCATGAAAATTTAGAATTGCAGCCATTTCGCCAATGACAAATATTTTTCTTAATATCAAATGTATGTCCTCTTGCTCTATTTCCATGTCTTTCTGCTTATAACTTTTCATTTCAGTGACAAATCATAATGTAAGCTTTGAAGACATTTTAAATAGCAATTAAACTCAACACATATTGAACCAACAATGTACATAATTCAATTGAGGTAATGACAAAAAGAACAGCTATCATTATGTTTGCATAAGCACAGGCAATGACAACTAGGTCACATCTGCTGCCTTCCTGACAGCAAGTGTAAGAAGCAACTCAATTCAGAGACATTGAAATGTGGAAAGATGCTTGACTTAGAAACACTGAAATATGTTATCTCACAAAACAGAATTTAGGATAAAATGTTAGGGAAAAATAAGGGAGTTATAAACTACTTAAAGGATCAATAAAATATACATGTTACAATCATGAAAATATGTGTCCCTACCATTACAGCATCAAAATATGTAAAGCAACAACGAATAAAATTGCAGATATAAATAGATGAACAATAATTATGCTAAGATATTTTAATATGCCATTTCAGAAACTGATAGATCAAGCATACAAAAAAAAAATAAGCACATAGATCAAGATCTGAACACTATAACAAATAGATACATAGAGAACTCTAAACCCAACAAATAGATGATACACGTTGGATTAAAACACACGTGGAACATGTACAAAAAGTAACCATGCATTAGGACATAAAGGAAACCCACAATTTCCAAAGGATGAAGTTTACACAGGACGTTTCCTAAACATAATACAACTAAAAACAATGGAAGACAGATTTTTTTAATCCCACATTTTTTGGAAATATATAACATATTATCAAATACCCCTTGGGTTGAAAAGGAAATTGAGGAATACTAAAACTAAACAATAATAAAACATAATTTGTCAAAAAAGCAGTTTTCAGAGGGAAAATTATAGCTTTAAATGCATTAAATCTTACTTTAAAAAATAATATTAAGAACAAACAAGCTTAGCATTCAATTAATAAGGTGGAAAAGGCAACAAAGTAAAGCCAAAGAAACAACGCAGAAGGAAATAATAACTATCAGGGTAGAGATCAGCCAAATAAAACAATGGAGAAGACTAACAAAAGCAAAAATGAAGCCATTGTAAAAAGTGATAAGACAGACATGCATCTCACAATACTCATCAAGGAAAAAAGACAAGTATAAAAGCAAAATATGAGATAAAATACAGAACAAAAAGAGGAAATAACTGCAAACACAGTGGCTATTTTAAAAATAATAAAGAAGTATTTGACTGTGTGAAAAAAATTTGAAACCCTAAATACAATGAATAAAATCCCATTAAAATATAGACAGCCAAAATTGCATAAAAAGAACATGAATAGGTAAACCAGGAAAAATTAACAAAACTGAATTGGTAGTCAAAGCTCTCCCTTCCACACCTGCCAAAACAAACCAACCAACAAATCCAAGCCGAAATGGTTGTAAAGGTAAATTCAACAGAATTTTCTAATTATATACAAATGCTCGTTATATAAGTTGTTCCAAAATATATAAAGCTTCCTAGTTCATTCTATGAGGCAAATACAATTTTGATGTCAAAATTGGTTAAGGATTAAGGACAACCTTAGAAAAGACAATAACAGAGACATTTTTTTTTTGAACCTAAATGAAATAGTCAAATCCAGTAATGTATTATAAAAATAAGCAACATACCTAATAGTCTATTGCAAGAATGCAAGGGTGGCTCAACATTGTAAAATCTATCAATGTAATTTAACACTTAACAGATTGAAGGAGAAATATGATGTAATTATTTCAATTGATGCAGATAAGCATTTTGATGAAGTTCAACACTTACAATTTAAAAAAAGTCTTTTTAACCCACATGTATAATAAAATTTCATTAACTTGGTAAAGATCAAGTTAAGATCAAGTAATGATCAATATGTATAAATTAAAGTGCTGCAGCAAACATCGGACTTAATGCATTTCTTTTAATATCAATAATAAGACAAGGATGAGGTCCTGCTTTAGACTATAAGGAAATAAAGAAATAAGAACTGTATAGATTAGAAAGGAAGACAAAGCCATCATTTGCAGAAGATAAGCTCATATACTCAGAAAATAAACAGAATCATCAAATAATAAGAGAATTAAGAAAGGTGTCTGGATCAAGATCAAACTATAAAACTCATTAACATTCTGTCTCTCAAATTTCTCTGGAAATTTCTTAAAGACTTTATCAAAAGACAAGATGATCTAAACAAGGGAGTTTCAAGCTCTTGAATGAGACAATATTACTTTTTAAACGCCAATTCTCTCCTAAGCTACAAATTAAATACAGTCCCAATAAAATTCAGTTACATCTTTCAGAAACTGGATAAACAATCTAAAATCCATATGAAAGAATAAAGGGAATAAAGGGATATAAATGAGTAAAACGACTTTATAAAAGAGCAATAAAATGTAGTTTGTTTTACTAAGTGAATGTTAAGAAAAACTACAAAAGTATATATCTCTCTCAGGTGCACATGGAACATTCACAGCAACTGATCACATGTTAGTTCACAAGGAAAGCATCAGTAAGTTCCACACAGTGAAAACTAACATTTTTTTTTTTATCATTTTGCAATAAAAATTGGAAATTAATAGCAAATTTTTGAAAAATGTTTCACTCTGAAAATCTAAAAACTTTCTATTGATCTAATCTTGGATGAAAGGGAAAATAGGATCAAATAATCTAGAATGTCTAAAAAACAAAGATAATAGAGAAAAATTCATAATCTGAAAGAATGAAAAGTAGTGAATAAATTGTAGCTCATAAAGCTAAAAAAAGAACAACAGTCACTAAAAAGAAACATAAAGATTAAAATAATAAAAGCAAAAATTAATGAGTCTGAGAATAGAAAAACAGTAGGACTAATTAATAAATAAAATCCTGACTATTTAGTAAATTCTTAAAAAACTGGAAAAAAGGATGATATAAATAAAGAAATAACAAAGTGAGAAAAAGCACCGAAGTGGAAGAAATTTTAAAGATTGTAGGAGATGACTTGAAAATAAATTTGAAAACAGAGTAAAATCTGAAACTACTTTGTGTGTAATATAGAACTGAGCAAATGAGTAAATATATTACACTTTTGAGGAGAAGGAAATAAAAATATGCAATGAGGCAAGAAGAATCCTGTGGTGTTGGATGAGAATTACAGGTAACAGAATAAATTCCTAATTTAAAAAACAAAAAAATTCATGTATTTTCTACCTCTGTTCAATTAAAGGGCTTAGAAGCATGACCTTGCAGGAGCAACGAGCACATCCAGAGCCTAGATCTTGGTGTCTAAATGCCATTCCCCCACTAAACTGAGCCACCAAGACTGGGGCAGGAAAGTACATTGTGAGTGCAGAACATTTTGCTGTGCCAGGAGGAAGTGCCTGAAAACTGTTCAAGGCACAACAAAGGACACAGTATCCAGTTTGAAGAGGGCCCGACTGGCCAAATCTGAGACAATCTGAGCATGAAAATGAATAATGGCAGTAATAGACTATAAAACAGCAAATAAAGATAAGATACATGGTATTATACTATTAGTGTAATAAAATGAATGAATGAATGAATGAATGAACATTCTTCTTTACAAGGAATGGTGGAGAGTTAGAAACCACCATGTTGTAGCTACCTTTGTAATAAATGATTCAGGCCAGAAACATTAACGGATGTTAAAACCATTGGATGGAAGTTAACTGATGAATAGATTATTTAATAAAGATTACTTATTAATTTTAAAGGAGACAAAAGATTCTTTTACAATGGAAAAATTTGGTAGACATTACCTTGATATGGACTCAAGGTTAATATCACTAGTAATAGGACAAACCAGCATCATGACGAATGCCCTAAAAAACATACTGCATCACTCCTGCAATGCTCCTGCCAAAAATGAATAACTGGAATCTAATCAGGAAGGAACATCAAACTCAAATAAGACACTTCTGCAAAACAACTGGCCTGTACTCTTCAAAAAATGTCAAAAAAATCAATGTTAAATTAGATAATTATATTATGATTATATAAAAGAATGTCCTTGTTCTAGGAGGCAGGTTGAAATACCTAGGAATGGTTGTGTGAGAGAGAGAATGTAGGACAAAATGTTAGGTGGAGACTAGGTGAAGGGTATGCAGAGATGGACTGTGGGTTGCAGATAAATTCCTCTGTGTTAATCCTAAAAGTGAGTCGTGCCAGCCCAGGGGTCCCAGGCTCCTCCATGTTTGAAGCCAGCTCTCACACTCATCACAGGGCTGTAAACAGTACAGATGCTATCTGAACATAGCTTGCTGCTGTCTCGGTTGAGAATGCCGACTCTGGAACTGAATTACTGAATCCCTATTGCACTCACAAGCTATGTGATCTTGGGCAAGTTCATTAACTACTTTAGGCTCCAGTCCTCTCAACTGTAGAATGGATATAACAGTAGCAGCTGTCTTCTAGGATTGATTTGAAGATTAACATGAGTCAGTATACCTATAATGCTGACAAGACCGCATGGGACACAGTAAGTACGCATAAATGCTAATTATTATACTTACTAGTTATAGACATTAGAGGAGACATAACAAGAATCTTTTAATCATCTCTGTCTCTTCATGATCTAAAATTTCCATCCTATATTATTTAAAAGAATTTGGGTACGTTCTCATCCAGAAAGTGAGTCCTCCATAATTTTGGAAAGATTCTAAAACACTGGGTTCTGGTCCCGCCAGGACCTTCTACATGTCCTTCCTAGAAAGGACTTAAGCCAGGTAGGTGGGTGGTACAGAAATAAAAGGAGAGAGCAGGTAAATGGTTATACCTGAATAGAAAAGAGGACAAGAGGCCCAGGTGGGATACAGAACCTGGCACCCTTTTTCTTCAACTACTATTAGATAGCCAGACTGAATGAGACTCCCTCATGAATAATTTTTCCATCAAAGAATAAATTTAGAATAAAATAGATGATAAAACCAAAATATTTCAGAACCAAAGAAAGAATGCCAAAGCTTTGCTCAGTAGTAAATTCGTAGTTTTAAATGGCTTTAAAATTTAAAAAGAGGGAAATTTTCATTAGCCATTATGATTACATTCTTGTTCTTCCAAAGTGCTGCTAAAGCTCTTAGCATGCTGAAGAAGCTTGGCAAGGATGCAAAATAGCACACATTGGAGGAGATAACAAAAACATACGCATATCAAGAACAACCTTAATTTACCTATTAAAACAAAGGGTAAAATTTGACCAAAATTTTAAAGGAATGTCTTTAAGGAATCATGCATGAAAGGTACTCAATAAATATTATGGCCTAAATAAATAAAACAATGCCATTGAAATCCTTAAGGATCTGGAGTACTCTTAAATAACTCATGTGTCAGTTAGATATTACTGTGTAACAAACCACCCAAAACTTAGCGACTGATAATAGTAACCATTGATTGTTTCTCATGAATCTGCAGGTTGGTGAGGCACTTCTGTCCTCTGGGCTGGACTTGGCTGATTGTGGCTGGCTCATCAGTGATCAGCTGATGGGCTGGCTGGGGACCGGCTGATCTAAGATGGCTGCAGCTGGAATGACTCGGCTCCCTTTCACATGTCCCTTACATCCTTCCAGCGGGCTGGATCAAGGCTTGTTTTCATGGCAGTGGCACAAGTATAAAATGAAAATGCACATGTGCTTTTCCAAACCTCTGCTATTGCCCTGTGGGCCAAAGCAAGTCAAGGCAGGAGAGCATGACGGGAAGGGGCCCAGACCCCCTTGACCAAGCTCCCTTCTGCCCTGCCCAGGGTATCTCTAAAATCCCCTGCCCAACGCCCAGAGCCTCGACTGTCATCCAGATGCCTGGGCTTTGCTTTCTATTGTTGTCGAGCCAACACTCACTGCTGAAGGAAAAAAATTGCCACCTTCCCTCCTCCGCCTGAGAACACTCTCTTTGCTCAGTCAAAGTCACCTTCCTAGCTCCAAGATGCAAGCAGGGGCCCTTACTTTCTGGGGATGGATTGGGGTGGGAGGCAGCAGACCTGGCCTCAGGGCCTGTTTCTAGCAACTTCTGCCAGGCCTAGTCCTCCTTCCTTTTCCTAGAAGTGAAGGGAAATTCATTTCCTTTTCCAAGGTCAGCAGTCAACATTTAAAGGTTTCTCCTCACTGCATTGCTTTAACTAATGATGGAAAAAAAAAGAAAAAGAAGGACCCGAGACACAGACTGACACCTTCCTTGACTTCAAAAGCAGCCACAAGCCCCTGAACTATAGATGATCATGATTCCCAAACAGGTCTAAGAGTTATTTCCACCCCAGACAGAGTTAGCAATCAGC
Source organism: Equus caballus (assembly GCF_041296265.1). Classification (NCBI taxonomy): domain Eukaryota; kingdom Metazoa; phylum Chordata; class Mammalia; order Perissodactyla; family Equidae; genus Equus; species Equus caballus. Next base: position 82,925,553 of record NC_091684.1, read on the forward strand.
ACCATGCGGCCCCTAAGCCAGCTTTTCTGAATGCTTCATGGAGAATGAAGCTACGTGGGGAGGACCCAATACAAGGATAGTCCTTGCCTTGATGAGAAAGCAAATTTGTATATGTATAGAAGGAGCTATGGGAGGGAGAGCTCAAGCATTGGGAAGCTGAACATGGCAGGAACTTGCCCTCCAGCTGTGGCAGGCCGGCTGCCGGCTCTCCCTGGGTCTCTTGCTGGCTGATCCGGCAGTTCTGTCCTCTCACTTTATTCCTGGCAAACACAGTGGCCAGAGCACAGACAACATGGGGCTTTTCTCCTGTGAGCTATCGTCAGTTCTGAACAGTCTTGACTGGACAATCTTCCACCAAATGCTGGCTTGTATGAGAGACAAATGAAAGACATATTACAAGGGGATTTTTTCCTTATTCTACCTGTGAACGTATTCATCAAACATCTGCCATGCACGCAACTCTCCAAACTAAGACGAAATAAACCCCGTCTGAGGGTCTATGAATTTCAACTTCAGTCCTCTGTGTCTCTGACACAGGTAAAGAGACTGTGATGGAGATGAAATGAGAACCTTAAATAAATCCCTTTAAAAACTTTTAAATATGTCATTCACTGTCTTCTGTATCATAGACATATTCCTCCTGGAACTGGGCCCTTTCCAAGGCCAGGACACCAGCAGCAGCCCTTCTGCAGCGTGGAGGGACACACACCCCCTTTCAGCATAAACAGCTAGGGACAGGCAAGTAGGTGAAAGGAATACAGGATTCTCTACCTCACTCATAATAAGAACTGTACATTAAAACTACGGTAAGATACCGTTTTCCACTCAGACAGCAAAGTTCAGAAATTCTGAGAGCAGAGTGAGAGTGAGGCTGTGGGAGCACACTCACTCTGCACTCGGGTGTGTACACTGGTGAGATCCTATGAGGAACACTTTGCTAACACTTTTCAAAGTTAAAAATGTACGTGCTCTACCTCCCAGCAGTTTTACTTGGTCATCCCACAGACAGATGTGTTCACGTATTAAGCGCCTGTGAGCGAGGATATCCATTGTGACATTGTTTCCAGTAGCAAAATATGGAAACAATCTAAATCTCCATAAACAAGTTAAACAATGATACATCTATATAACCATGAGCAACCATGAAAAAATGAGGTGTCTTTGCGCGAACTGATACGGAGAAATTTCTAAGATGCATTATTAAAGGAAAAGCACAAAGTGCAGAACTGTGGGTACAGGAAGTTATGGTTAGTGTAAAACAGAAAACAACATTCCAGAAGGATCTAAAAGAGACTGTTGATACTGTTGCCTCCAGGGAAAGAAAACTGGATGATGGGAGAGAAAGGTTGGAGGAGATTTGACTTTCACTTCTGAATTGTGTATTGTGTTCATATTTTGCTTATTCAAAAAATTAATAGGTAAAAGGTATTTAAAAAATTAGACATCTAAGTATTATTCACACTGTTTCTAGCCTTCTGTCTAAAGACAGAAACAGAATCAATAGGCAATATATATATATGTGTATGTGTGTGTGTGTGTGTATATATATACACATATGACTTATTATAAGAAATTGGCTCGTGCAATTATGGAGGCTGAGAATGACAGACTCAGGAGAGTCAATGGTATAGTTCCAGTCCTAGTCCAAGTCCAAAGGCATGATAAGACTGATGTCCCAGCTAGAAGACAGTCAGGCAGAGAGAGGGAATTCTTTCTATTGATGCCTTCAACGGATTGGATGAGGCCCACCCACACTGGGAAGAGCAATCTGCTTTACTCAGTCTACCAACTCAAATGCTAATTTCATCCAAAAACACCCTCACAGACACACCAAGAAATAATATTTAACCAAATATCTGGGCATCTTGTGGCCCAGGCAAGTTGACATGTAAAATTAACCATCATAGCCAGATTCTTCACGTGTCCAAACAGTCTGTCTCACCCACCAGGCCCAGTGTTGAGTTAGCTCACTCGGTAAGGAGGAGAAAGAGTCAAAGATGTGGATAATAGTCTCCAAAGATGGCCACCAAGAATTCCTTCCCCGTACATGCCTGCCACACTACCCCCCAAGAGGTGCAATGTGTTTCCCCTCCGCCTGAATCTGAGCAAGCCTGGCACTTGCCTTGATCAATAGTATACAGTGGAAATGGTGTCTTGGGATTTCTAATTGCAGGCCTTCAAAAAACTGTTAGCTTCTGCTTCCTTTCTTCTGGAATCCAGGCAATGTAAGGAGTCCAAGTCCTGAGATCACCATGCTGTGAGGAAGCCCAAGTTATCCATGTCAAAAGAGAGAGATCACACAGGGGAGCGTTGAGGCACTAGGCATGTGAGTGGAGCCTTCTTGTGCCTTCCAGCCCAGCTCAGCAGCCAGCTGCCTACAGCCCGTGCCGTGAGGAGGGACAGAGAGCTGCCCAGCTGAGCTCTGCCCAAACTCTCAACCCACAGGATTGTGAAAAAGAATAGACTGTTGTTGTCTTAAAGCTCTAAATTTTGGAATGGTTGTTATACAGCAATGGGTAACTGAAATAATAGGTTTGCTCTCAACTTATACCCACGGCCCTACAGGAACAGCCAAGTGACCATCCCACTGGGGACAAATATTTGCATTCCTTTACTGTGTTACTAAGGCAACAGCCAAGTGTAACCTCCTTTTTACCTTAGTTGAGACACTAATGAGCAGTTTTCACCATGATCCTTTATGTAGCTTTCAAAAGCAAGCAGGACTTCAGACGACAAGGGACTCCTAATAGGGGATTGGCAGGTGGACAGCCCATCTCAGAATAGGACACGACAACCTTGGGATACCTTGCATAGTAAGATCCACAGACAGTAGTTAATCCAATGGACTTGCCATGAAAAGGGAACATTAGTACACATGGTATAAGGAGGCCTCGGGCAGAGCTCCCTCTGTCATCCTCGCTAAGACACAGTGCCCTCCACAACCCCATCCAGCAGGTGACTCTGATGGCACAGAGGATGCCTGAGAAGCCCATGCAGGAGGCTGGGCACCAGGGCAGTTGGGCTTAGGAGACAGAAGGGGAGCCAAGAGGGCCGTGAAGACAGAGGAACTGTGAGGGAGGTGGAGGGAGAGCTGATGAGGGTAACTGCAGGGGTCCTGGAGACAGAGGGCCTCAAGGATGCACGAAGATAACAGAGGAGGCGTCCTGCATCTCTCCCACGCTGTTGGACTCTGCTCAAATCTGGTTACATCATTTGAACCTGAAGAAAAGAGCTGCCTGGACGTTTTTGGATTCCAGGTTTGTGCTGACAGTACCACCCCTTCCTCCCACCACACCGGGCGCTGTGCCTGGCTTGGACCAGGGTCTGCACGCTACAGCCCTCAGGCCAATGCTTCTCACAGCCTGTTTGTGTAAATAAGATTTTATTAGAACATAGCCTAAAATGTTTACTCTCTGCCTTTTTACAGAAAAATTTTGTCAATCCCCTTAGACAATAATTTAGAAAAAACAACAAAGATTCCTAAAGAAAGCAATAGGAAAGGAACTATTTCTTTTCCTAAAAATATAAGACTTTTGTGGGTGAAAGACATAGACATTTCAAAGACAAATCATAGAGAGACTGGGAGAAAATATTTGCAACACACACATTAAAAAGTTTAATAACTTTAATATTAAAAATTTCTCACAAATTGACAAGGAAAAAGGCACACTTCAATAGAAAATAAGCAAAAGAATTGAGCAGAAAAATAACAAAAATACAAATGACTTACAAATTTATGATAAAGGTAAAGGTCATAAGTTATTAAGAAAATAAAAATTTGGCAGTGTTTTTCACTCATCATATTGATAATATCAAGTATCGATAGGCTAGATGAAGGACTTTCTGCACTTTCAGGAGGAGTAGACATTAGTGCACTTGTTTTGGGGGGTAATTTGGCTGGATTAATTTATTAAATTTTTAAATACGCATCTTTTGCCAGAAAATATCATCTCTAGATAGCTGTCCTATAGAAATAGTCATGTAAGTACAGAATAAATACACAAAGATTTTCATTTCATTACAAGCAATATCTTTTTTTAAAAATCTGAATATTAATTAATAGAAAATTGTTAAATTGTAATGCATACATTCTGTAAAATATGCAGCTACTAAAAGGAATGGAATGTATCAATATTTGCTAAATGGAGTAACTTCTAAGATATATTGTTGAGCAAAAAAGCAAGTTGAAAAACACAATGAATCATACGATTCCATTCTAAAAATGTTAAACCTGTGGGTGTGTGTGTAGGGGGGTCACATCGGAGAAAGATTGGGCGTGATGGACACCCAAGTGCTACAGTGGTGAGTGGTGGACAATGCTGCCTGCTATGTTAGTTAGGATAATGATTTAGCTGCTTTGGCAAAGACCAAAATAAGGGTGGTTTAAATAATAAAGAAGTTTGGTTCCTGCTCTTGTTAAATCTGAATTGGTAGAAGGTGCAAGCATTAAGGCTTCCAGATGCCTATTTGTCCCATGAGTACACCATCCCCTCAGTGAGCCTCTCATCCATGTGGTTGCAGTGGAAGACTGCGTCCAGGACAGCGTTCAGCCAGCAGGAAAGGGGAACGTGGGAGGAAAGGACAAATGGGCTCCTTCTAAGGGCATGACCTGGAGTTGCACACATGACTTCTAATCACATTCTTTTGGCCAAAATTTAGTCACATGGCCACATTACATAGGCTGGGAAAAAGCAATCTTTAGCTGAGTCGTCCTATACCCAGCTAAAACTTAGAGGGGTCTACTACTTAAAGGAAGACAGGAGACGCAAGTGTTGGGGAACAATCGGTAGTCTCTCCCATGAATGTCTAGCTGTCTTGCTAAGAGAAAAATACAGAATCAACTAGAGAGAAATAGTATATCCTCTATAAAAGAAGGCAATTAGTCTATAGCAGACTAACAGCAATGAGACAACAGAAGATGGCAGAATTATATTTGCAAAGTAATGAGGGAAACAAGTGCCAACATAGAATTCTATGTTATGTAAACTATCATTTAAGAAAAAAGGCAAAAGAAAGACATTTTCAGACCAAAACTGAGAATTTACCATTAACAGACGTTGCGGAAAGAACTACCAACAGGTGTACTATTGAACCCAGAAGAGGGTGAGATGCCAGAAACACAGAAAAATACGGTAAACGTATGGGTATCTCTATAAAGCTTTAGCTGAATACATCAGTAATAATAATATAACAGTAACTGTAATAGCAATAACTTTGAAGAAAAATACACAAATTTTGAATTAACAAATTTATTAAATAAATTTATAAAATGAATATTTTATGAATGTTTTATGAATGATATTTTGTGAATAAATTCATTAAAAATTCACAAATGAATTTCATAAAAATTCACAAATTTGAATAAGTAAAAATACATTGGAAATTTCTGGTCAGAACAAGACAACTTAGAGTCATTTTTCTTTTTTTTTCAATTGAGATTATTATAGTTTACAACATTGTGAAATTTCAGTTATACATTATTATTTGTCAGTCATATTATAGGTGCACCACTTCACCATTTGTGCCCATCCCCCAACCCCCTTCCTCCTGGTAACCACTGATCTGTTCTCTTGGTTCATGTGTTTATCTTCCACATATGAGTGGATTATACAGAGTTTGTTTTTCTCTATCTGGCTTATTTTGCTTAACATAGTACCCTCGAGGTCCATCCATGTTGTTGCGAATGGGACGATTTTACCATTTTTTATGACTGAGTAGTATTCCATTGTATATATATACCACATCTTCTTTTCCAGTCATCAGTTGATGGGCACTTAGATTGCTTCCACGTCTCGGCTACTGTGACTAATGCTGCAATGAAGATAGGGGTGCACGAGTCTCTTTGAATTGCTGTTCTCAAGTTCTTTAGATAGATACCCAGTAGTGGGAATGCTGGGCCATATGATATTTCTATTTTTAATTTTTTAAGAAATTTCTATACTGTTTTCCATGGTGGCTGCACCAATTTGCATTCTCATCAGCAGTGTATGAGGGTTCATTTTTCTCCACAACCTCTCCAACATTTGTTATTTTTTGTCTTGGTTATTATAGCCATTCTAACGGGTATAAGGTGCTATCTTAGTGTAGTTTTGATTTGCATATTTTCATGTGCCTATTGGCCATCCATATATCTTCTTTGGAGAAATGTCTGTTTATATCCCCTGCCCATTTTTTGATTGGGTTGTTTGATTTTTTGTTGTTGAGTTGTGTGAGTTCTTTATATTAAGGAGATTAAACCTTTGTCACAACATGATTTGCAAACATTTTTTCCCAATCGGTAGGTTGTCTTTTCGTTTCAGTCTTGTTTTGCCTTGCCTTGTAGAAGCTCTTTAGTCTGATGAACTCTCACTTGTTTATTCTTTCTATCGTTTCCTTTGTCCCAGAAGACATGGTGTCCAAAAAGATCCTTTTAAGACCGATGTCAAAGAGTGTACCGCCTATATTTTCTTCTAGAAGTCTTATGGTTTCAGGTCTTACCTTTAAGTCTTTGATACATTTTGAGTTTATTTTGGTGAATGGTGTAAGAGAATGGTCTATTTTCATTCTTTTACACGTGGCTGTCCAGTTTTCCCAAAACCATTTGTTGAAGAGACTTTCCTTTCTCCATTATATGTTCTCAGCTCCTTTGTTGAAGATTAGCCACCCATAGATGTGTGGTTTTATTTCTGGGCTTTCAATTCTGTTCCATTGATCTGTGTGCCTGTTTTTGTACCAGTCCCATGCTATTTTGATTACTATAACTTTGTAGTATATTTTGAATTCAGGGATTGTGATGCCTCCAGCTTTCTTCTTTTTTCTCAGGATTGCTTTAGTAATTTGGGATCTTTTCTTGCCCCATATGAATTTTAGGATTCTTTGTACTATTTCTGTGAAGAATGTCATTGGGATTCTTATTCGGATTGCATTGAATCTGTAGGTTTCTTTAGGTAGTATGGACATTTTAACTATGTTTATTTTTCCAATCCATGTGCATGGAATGTCTTTCTATGTCTTTATGTCGTCATCAATTTCTTTCAGGAAAGTCTTATAGTTTTCATTGTATAGGTCTTTCATTCCTTGGTTAAATTTATTCCAAGATATTTTATTCTTTTTATTACGATTGTGAATGGGATTGTATTCTTGAGTTCTCTTTCTGTTAGTTCGTTATTAGAGTAGAGAAATACAACTGATTTATGTAAGTTGACTTTGTACCCTGCAACTTTGCTGTAATTGTTGATTACTTCTAGTAGCTTTCTGATGGATTTTTTGGGGTTTTCTATAGATAAGACCACGTCATTTGCAAACAGCGAGTTTCACTTCTTCGTTGCCTATTTGGAGTCCTTTTTTCTTTTTCTTGCCTAACTGCTCTGATCAAAACCTCCAAAACCTCCAGTACTATGTTGAATAAGAGTGGTGAGAGTGGGCAACCTTGTCTTGTTCCTGTTCTCAGAGGGATGGCTTTGAGTTTTTCCCCATTGAGTATGATGTTGGCTGTAAGTTTGTCATAGATGGCCTTTATTATGTTGAAGTACTTTCCTTCTATACCCATTTTATTGAGAATTTTTATCATAAATGGATGTTAGATCTTGTCAAATGCTTTCTCTGCATCTATTGAGATGATCATGTGGTTTTTATTCCTCATTTTGTTAATGTGGTGTATCACATTGATTGACTTGTGGATGTTGAACCATCCCTGTGTCCGTGGTATAAATCCCACTTGATCATGGTGGATGATCTTTTTAATGTATTGCTATATTTGGTTTACCAATATTTGTTGAGGATTTTTACATCTTTGTTCATCAGTGACATTGGCATTTTTCTTTATCCTTCCCTCTACATGCAAAAGGAGAACTCTGATAGGTGGTAACAGGAAGGTGAACTGATTTGGACCCCAGAAATGGAGGAACAGTACAGTGGCAGGGCATCTTAGGTCCCCTCACCCAGCAAAAGAAGGCTACCTAGATCCAGTGTTTCCAGCTCCCAAACTTGCAGCCAAAAAAGGCTCATTCCCCTCCTGGATCTACAGGAGTCCCTCCTACAACACTAGGTGAATTAGTTTCCTATTGCTGCTGAAACAAATTACCGCGAACTTAGTGGTCTAAGAAAATATAAACTTATTATCATCCTGCTCTGGACATCAGAAATCTGACATTGGTCTCACTGGGCTAAAATCAAGGTGTCAGCAGGGATAGGGCTGCATTTCTTCAGAAGACTCTGGGGGGGATCATTTTCCATGCCTTTTCCAGCTTCTAAAGGCCACTCACATTCGTTGGCTAGTGGTCCCCTTCTTCCATCTCCAAAACCAGCAACATCATATTGAGTCCTTCTCATGCTTCCATCTTTCTGAGTCTATCTTTCCTGCCTTCTCTTTCCATTTACAAGGACCTTTGTGGTTACATTGGATGTTCCTAGATAATCCAGAATGATTTCCCCATCTCGAGGTCAACTGATTAACAGCTTAACTCCATTTGTAACTTTTGCCATTTAACACAACACATGCACAGGTTCTGGGATTAGGATGTGGACCTCTTTGGGAGGCCATTATTCTGCCTACCACAGTCTGCCTTCTGGCCGCCAAAGATATACATCCATCCCACATGCAAAATACAATCCATTCCAAGGTCCTCAACCCATTATAGCACCAACTCAAAGTAAAAAATCTCATGTAAATCTTATCAGCTCAAAAGTCCAAAACTGCATCATCTAAATCAGGTTTAGGCGAGAGTCTGGGGATGATCCATCCTGAGGCACAGTTCCTCCCCATGTTTGAAACTGTGAAACTCAAACCTTGAACTTTCTTTCAAAATACAATGGTGGGACAGACATAGGATAACAGTTTTAGACATTTCTATTCAAAACAGGAGAAAAGGAGTCAGTAGCCCCAACCAATTTCAAAACCAAGCCAGGCAAACTCTTTTTTGTTCCAAGGTCTGGGACTAATCCTCTGTGGCTCAAGGCTTGGCCCTCTGAGTTAGTGGTTATGCCCTTGGAGTCATCCTTCCTTTTTTTTAAAGGTAGTACATGAGTAGTTTTATTAGCCCATTTCTTTCCTGTAGAATTTGAGAGATCCAATAACCTTCTTTTACTTTGTATTCATTTCATTTGATATTCTCTCTGTACTTTTCACTACAAGCTGGCAGTGTTTCTGCTGGTGTAACATCATCAATAACTTTGTGAGTTTCCCATGTATGTCACAGTGATACATGCCATTAGATAAGAGACTCCTTCATAGATCTTTCCTAGAGCTCAGTACCACCAGCAAGGGATAAAAATTGGAAGGCCACTATCAATAAGTAGCCAGGAGAAGGGCCCATCTTCTCTGCAAGCCTGAGACTCACCTCCCTACCCAGAAATGGCAGAGCAGAGGGGAGGACACTGGCAGAGGCAATCCCATCACAACAAGAACCTAACCTGAGAGGCACTCCCCATCTCCTACAAGCAGGAGAGATCCTGCCACAACAGGGGTCTGGCCAGGAAAGCCTCTTTGTTCCTGTGGGCCTGAGACTTTCCACCCTCACTGAGTGACAACAGGCTGACAAGCCTAGAAAAATCCCTCAGCCCTCCAGATAGCAACAGCAGGGACCAATGGGAGCCTGGCAGCACAAACTAAACAAAGCAGATGAAGACACCACAAAGTGTCTGAAAATTGAACTGTCCTTGGGACAAAAGTAAGCCAGGACCTGCGTACTAAATCTAAACGAGGTGATTGACCACTGAAATAGAAAATTTGAATATAAATCAGAATCTCCTAATAAAATAGACAAAAATGTCTGGGATATAATAAAAAAGAATCACCCATAACACCAAGAACCAGGAAAATAACAATTTGAATGAGAAAAGACAATTAAATGTCACGAACACTGAGATAAATCAGATATTGACATACTGTGACAAGAACTTTAAAGGAGCCATCATAAAAACATTTCAACAATCAATTATAAATGAAAAAACCAGAAAATACCAGCAAAGAAATAGAAAGTTATGAAAAAGAACTAAATGAGAAACATAGAACTGAAAAATAAAATAACAGAAATTAAAAACTCGCTGAATGAGCTAAGTAGTAGAGTGGAGATAATGAAGTATAAAATCAGTGAACTCAAAGACAAACCTACAGAATTTAACCATCTGAATAGTAGAAAATAGACTGAAAAAAAAATGAAGAGAGTCTCAGAGATCTGTGGGACAATAAGAAAAGATCCAATCTGCATATCATCAGAATCTCAGAAAGAGAGATGAAAGAAGCTGATAGAGTATTTGAAGAAATAACGCCTGAAAATTCCCATTTGATGAAAGATATAAACCTACAAATTCAAGAAACTGCAATAACCACAAAGAAAGGAAACCCACAGAAATTCATACAAAGAAATATCATAATTAAACTTCTTAAAACTAAAGACAAAGAAAAAATATTGAAAACATCCAGAAAGAAATGACGCCTTACCCATAAGGGAGTATCAATTTGAATGACAGTGGATTCCTCATTTGAAACCATGGAGGCCAGAAGGAATTGGCAAAACATTTTTCAGGTGTAGGAAAAAAACTGTCAACCACAAGGTCTAGGCCTGGGGAAAGTATCCTCCAAAGACGAAGGAGGAAGAAAGGCATTCTCAGACAAAAGAAAACAAATAATTTCTCACCTCCAGATAAAAGTTGGCTAAAGGATGATCTTCAAACAAGAAAGAAACTATAAAAGAAGGAATCATGGAACATCAGGAAGGAAGAAAGAACAATAGAAAAATCAGAAATACACAAACAATAGACTATCATTTTTCTCATGAGTTGTATAAATCATATTTGAAGATTGAAACAAAAATTATAGTATTATCTGTTGCTCAAGACAATGACATTTAAAATTAGGGAAGGCATATGGACTTAGAAGAAAGGTTTCCACATTTTACTTAAGTGGTAAAACACGGATGCCAGTGCTCTGTGAGAAGCCACCTATGTACATTGTAACATCCAGAGCAATCAAAAAGAAAACTAAACAAAGTAACACACTCAAAAACACTATAAATATATCAAGATGAAATACTAAAAATTATTCAAGTAACCTAGAGGAAGACAATAAGAAAGAAACAGGAATGAGAAACAGAAGAAACAAACAGAAAACAAATAATAAAATGGCAAGCTTAAGCTCTAACATATCAATGATTATCTTAAATGTAAATGGTCTAAATATACAAACCCAAAGACAGAGATAGGAAGAGCAGATTTAAAACAAACAAACAAACAAACCACCATTCAACTATACTGTTTACAAGAAACTCACTTAAAATTCAATGACCTACGTTGGTTGAGAGTAAAAGGATAGGAAAAAAATTTACCATGCGAACATTACTTTTAAAAAAGCAGGAATCACTATATTACCCGATAAAGTAGACTTCAGAGGAAAGATAATTACTAATGGCAAAAAAGAACATTACATAATGATAAAAGAATCAATCCACCAGGAAGTCATACAAATTCTAAACATATACGCAGCAAAAACAGTACCTCAAAATGAAGCAAAAACTGATAAAGCTGAAAACAAAAATAGATAAATCAATTATAGTTGGAGGTTTCAATATCTCCCTTTCAGCAACTGTTAGAATTACTAGACAGAAAATCAGCAAGGATAAGATTTGAATAACACAGTCAACCAACTGGATACAATTAATATCTATAGACCACTCCACTCAAAAAGAGCAGAACATACCTTGTTTTCAAGTGTCCATTGAATAGTCCCCAAAACATACCACACCAAGGTGTGCACAAATCATGATAAATCTAAAATAATAGCTATCATACAGATTGTTTTCTCTGACCATAATGTAATCAAACTAGAAATTAATGACATAAAAGCAACGAGGAAATCTCTAAATACATGCAAATTAAGCAACTCAATTCTAAATAACTCAAGAGTCAAAGAAGAAGTCTCAAAGTAAAACAAAAAATACATAGAACTTGTGGAAATTAATGAAAGAAACCTTCACTAAATTGGAGTTGGGAAGGCCTGTAGGGGGAGCTCTCATGCCTTATCATACTTCATCACTTACACAAACGAGGAAGAGAGGGATGCTTGCATCTTTGACAGGAAGTAAAACTACTTACTACAGAAAGAAGATTTCTCTCCCCACTTTGCAACAGTCCAGCCAATGAGAAACGCCACAGCTCAGCCAATGAGAAGCCGTTGCTGCCCCGAACTGCTACTTTCCCCCAATGGACTTTGGATTCCCGCCCTACTCCCTTTTTTTCTCTAGAAGAGCAGCTCCTCTCCTTTGTTTTCCAGATTTTCCTATGATCTGTCATAGCATGAACATCTCAAATTGTAATTTTTTTGGCTATTCCCAAATAAATTCATTTTGAGACAAAATATCAGGTAAATTTGCTTTTTAAGTTGACAAACTGAATGAAAGTAAAAATACAACATATCAAAATATGTGAGATGTAGCTAAAGCAATGCTGAAAGGGAAACTAATAGAGGAATGGTCTCAAAATCAATAATGTAAGAAACTGGAAAAGGAAAGGCAAAGTAAACCCAAAGAAGAGGAAAGACATAATAAAGATAAGAGCAGAAATCAACAAAATTAAAACAGAAAAGCAATCAATAAATTAATAAAATAAATATCTAGTTCTTCAAAAAAGCATCAATAAAATCAATAAACTTCTAGCAAGACTGACACAGACAAAAGAAGAGAAGACACAAATCACCAATATCAAGAATGAAACAGGGAACTCACAGAAGATCCTGAAGCCATTAAAAGGATACTAAAAGAATACTATGACTAACCTTATGATCACAAATTCAATAATTTAGAAGAAATAGGTCAAAAAAGAAGTCTCAAAATAAAATTTAAAAAATACGTAGAACTGTATGAAGTGGAAATACCACCTGTCAAAACATGTGGGATGCACATAAAGCAGCTTGAAAGGGAAACTTATAGCACTAAATACTCACGTTTAAAAAAGGCTCATTTCTCAAGTGAATGAAAATCAAAAACGACTAAAACTCAACAAAGATGACATAGATAATTTGTGTAATCCTACAACCATTAGCAAAACTGAACTTTAAATCTATAACTTAAAAGCTCTTGAACAAGAAATCTCCAGGCCCTTAGTTTCTCTGGAGAATTCTCTCAAATATTTAAAGGAGAAATAACACAATTTTACACAATCTCTTCCCAAAAATAGACAAAGAAACCCACTTCTCAACTCATTGTATGAGGCCAGTATTACTTATTCTAAATTTTGTATAAATTCTAAAATTTATACAGAAAGTCACAGGCCCTCTCATCCGTTTTGTTTCGTTTGTTTTTCATGAGTAGCTGAGCTATGTTGACCACGTTCATATCTGTGTTAGTGAGTGTTCTCCAGAGAAACAGAATTAATAGGAGAGATATATATACACAAAAGGAGATTTATTATGAGGAGTTGGCTCACGCAATTATGGAGGCCGAGAAGTCCCACGGTCTGCTGTCATGGTGTAAGCCCCTGTCCAAGGGCAGGAGAAGACCGATGTCCCAGCTCAAGCAGGCAGGCAGGAAGGGAACAAATTCTCCTTCCCTCCACTTTTTGTTCTTTCAGGCCTTCAACTGATTGTATGAGGCCCACCCACACTGGGAAGGGCAATCTGCTTTACTTAGTCTACTAATTCAAATGCTAATCTCTTCTGGAAACACCCTCACAGACACATGCAGAAATAATCTTATTCTGGGTACCCCATGGCCCAGTCAAGCTGACACATAAAATTAGCTACCAGCATATCTTAGTTATCCGCACCTCAGGCCTCATGCCTGGTCAAGTGTCCTGGTGGACTGGCTGGCCTGCTGAGACAGGCTGCTGGAACTTCAGGCATGTTAGCAACCAAAAGGACCCTCATCCATCAATTTACACGCCAGTCACAGCACCACACGTTCCAGGCTCACATGACCCTAAGAGGACAGTGATGAAAGAGTAAGCCACACAACTCGCTAGTGGGGAGTGCAGTGTGAACCCTGGTCTAGCCGGCTTCAAAGCCAAGGCCGCCAACCACTGGTCCACTGACTCCCAAGGGGCACAGAGCCTGGGACAGTCTGCCGCTTCCCCCATCACCTGATGACGCCACGCCAGGCACTGCAGAGCCCTGCACGTGACAGAGGGGACACACACCCAGGGGACTCTAACGAGACTTCTAGAATCCTGTAGCTAGAGGCTTGTATATATTTATACATTTATTTATCTGAATGAATTTGTGGCAACTTACAATATAACACAAACATAAGAAAACTGAAAACCATCACAGCTAGACAATGGTTATGGGTGTTTATGCAACCGTATCACATAGATACCTGTTTGTTGGCACGTGTAGGGACACGCGTGTGTGTCATCCACACCCGCACACAGGTCTGCCCAGTCTTCTGCCAGAAGGGCTGCAGGCACAGACTTCTGAATAGCTGGGAAGATGACCATCAGCGCCCGACCCACTTGGCATTTGGAAAATGTATTTGATGGGAAGGTCTAGGAAAAGAAAATGGCAGCGTAAGGCTTCAATGATTTCTTAAGGACATGTTGTTAAATGATTTAATTCCTTCCTGAGACACTGCCCATTGAATTGATGACCTCTGCTTTTCCTTTCTCCAGTTCAATGAGCAATGGCTTTCCTGACAGGCCAGTAAATTTCTCCCATTGCTTCTGCTAAGAAAATTTCTTTAAAAGATGATGAGAGGAAAGTGCTTTATTGCAAAGCTCTCTCTACCCCTCCTCCTTTCCTCACAGGGCATAAAGCTGCCGTGGAAGGAAGGACAAGCCGGTGGTAGTGCTCCCAGGATGAGCCGAGCCCCGTTAAATTAAAACAAATGAAGGCGACTTCCAGATGGTGACTCACAGACAAAGGAGGCCGGAGACTAGGGGACGGCTGGCTGCCTTCCCGAGCGCTGCCCAGGCAACAAGATGAGGCAGGAAGGGAGCACCCCCCAGTCTCCCACCCCAGCCAGAGCACCGGAAACTGCACACTCACATCTGAAGGGGGAGGATCCCAGAGGGACCAGAGTGAACCCCACTGGCCTGCCAGAGCCTAGGGTGCAACCATCCAACAACACAGTCTGACGACCACCTACTGGGGGCCTTTCTGCAGGCCGGGGCAGAGCCAGCCGGCACCACTCGGAAGCGCTGTGCAGAGGCCTGGAGAGCAAGGGAAGGCTCCTGGAGGAGGGGACAGCGCATGACCAGCAGGACAAACAGGAGACTAAGCATCCTAAGGGGAAGGCACGGGGCGGGGCAGGAGGCTGAGGAAACGCTGGATGTGGGGGTCTGCAGCACGAGAAGAGCAAGGAGGGGTCTTGCTCAGCACCTGTGACACTGCCCCTCCCCGTCCCCGCCTCTGCAGCACAAAACTGTCAGCTGGGGACGCGCTGCAGGACTACCACCCCACCCCCAGGGCAGCTCTCCGCCTCTGAGGCCACGCCCTCCTGGCGTGACCGCTCGGGAAGGACCTCCCCTCTCAGGTGTGGGCGGGTCTTGGAGAGGCCCAGGGCCCAGGTAAGGAGTCGATCTGGCTCTGGCGATGGGTCTGGCAGTAGCCGCCTTCCAGGGCTGAGCTGGGAGCTCACCCACCCCGGGCCTTCGGATGGACGGTTGACGCCGTGCCCCAGCCCCTGTCTGTGTGTGCCCTTGCCCCAGCTCCCCGGCCTCTGGGGCCTGAGTGGGAATAAAGCACAGTGTCCAGGTTCAGGCTCAAACGCACAAGACGTGCCCCCAAAGACCACTCCAGCCAGGCCGGGCAGCAGCGGGGGTTGGGGTGGGAGGCACGCTGCGGTCAGGAGAGGCAGCCAGGGACTGCAAGGGACAGTCCCCCTTTCGCCGCAAAGTCAGGGCCGTGACTTACCAGAAAACGATCTGAACTTCTGAGAAAGAAACTAAAATGAAAAGGGAAACAGGTAGAAAGATATTTGTATCAAATATGACAGACCTATAGCTAGCACTACCATATATAAAAAATCCCTTCAAAATTTAATGAATTCATCGAGTCCTCGATCGGGGGAGGTGGGGGCGTGGGGGGCAGGACAACCACATAAAGAAGAGCAAACACGGCAGTCAAAGAAGTTGAGACTGAGTGATAAGGTGCAGCTTTATACCAAATTAATGACTTACCGCCAAACCCAACAGCGACAAGTTTGCGGTGCAGAAGCAGGTAACGTGGGGCCGGTGGCCTGGGAACCGGCCCCATCCTTCAGGCTGGCCCCACAGGCTGCTGCATCCAACGCTCCTACTCTGGGGCAGTGATTCCACATGTGGGCGATCACGCCGAGGAAACAACATAAGAGAGGGGCGACACTGCCTGCGCTGACAGGCTCGCGGTAGCACTGTCTGCATCAGCGAAAAACTGAGGACAATCTAAATGAGCCCCAGCAAGAGGTGGGAAGGCCACCACAACACAGGAGGTCATGCAGAGCCTGAGTCCCCTTTTTGTGGCACAAGGTTAGTGAGCAAAGCACAACACAGACATGGCCAACATCGCCTCAGGTACAGGCCAAGACAGCCAAGAAATAGGAAAACCGTGACAGCTGAATGGGGCACAGGGCTTGACCCGTTTACCCTCCTGTGCACGTGAGGTTGGTTCATGTTGATTTGCAACACTTCTGTTTATTTCAAGTGTCTGTGTCACACAACACACCGTGATGTCACCATAGGTGTGTGCTCCTTGACACCTGCTCCCTGGTTGCCACCCCTGAGGCCCTCAGTCCCCTCTCCTCTTTCCCAGCCTACACGCCTAACCAATCCTCAGCAGAGAGCCCTTCAAGGACACAGTTACCTCCCATCTTTGCTTACTTACTATTTATGCCTGACCTCCTTCCAGAAAGGATATCCCACATTCAGTAATAATGGGCAAAGTATAAAAATTAAACACAAGCTCATGTGATGAAAAGAGAGACCAGGGGCTGTACCAAAAGACCAGCCCAAGGCAAGTAGGTCTGGAACCGAGCGTAAAACTTGTCACTGAGCTTCCTGGAAGCCAAAGTAAAAAGGGAAACAGTATTTATTATAACCCTTATTATCCAGTACAAGAAGCCATAATTATTTGTTGGGAAAGACCAGTGTGTTCCTAACCCTACTCTGGGAGACCTGTTAACGTGTGTTTGCTCATATAAAGGTGATGAAGACACCTCAGGGCCTCCAGTGGTTTCCTGGGTAATACAACATTCTCCACGTGACCTGAACTCACCTCAGCCTCATCAAAATGCCACGTTAAGTTCTGGCTCTCTGACACAGTCTGTAACGTAATCAGGACAGGTCACTTTCTGAACTAATCCAAAACGGAATACCGTCAGAAATGGGAGGCCGTCTTGGCCGCCACCTCTGGTTCCCCGACACAGTCTTGTTTTTCATTCCATGATAGACATCAACATAAGGGAGGAATGAAATGACAGAGCAGCAAGTGGTGCTCGGCTCCTGAGCCTTGAGGGTCCTGGTCCCTTCTAGGGCATAGAAGACTTTGCTGCCATGGGGCTCAAAGGTACCTGGAGGACTCAGGAAGGCAGCAGAATGGAGGGTGCCTGCAGCCCTCAAAGCCCTCCCCGTGGGCCCTCCCCATTTACGAGCCCTCCCCGTGAGCCCTCCCCGTGACCTCTCCCCTTGCCCTCCTCGTGCAGCGGATGGCAGGATGTAAGGACACGGTTCTCCCAAGGGAGCTGATCCTGCCCTCCACTGACACCCGCTTCCTCTCCCAGCACTGCCCTGTGGAGGGAGGGGCAGGGGCCCGGAGAGACCTGGCTCCTACCCAGCCCCATTTCTGTGTCAAGTGTGTCATCTGGGACGGGTCACCCACGGTGGGTCACTGAGCCTCCTGAAGCCCCATTTTCTCCTGTGTCATCTGGGGGTGAGGGAGTGTAACCTGCAAGAGTGGTTTAGGGATTGATGATCTGTAAAGCTCCTGGCACACAGTTGGCTCTCAACACCTGGGAACACAAATTTCCTGGGTGGCGTCTTCAGCCACAGAAAGTGCAGCCCTCACACCTCCAGCTGCAGGCCCGGCTCTCAGCGCATTTACAGGAAAGGGAGAGGAGGAAGTCACCGGTGGGACATGAAGCAGCAGGCAGGTCAGCAGAGGAAACTGAGGACACCGCAGCCGTGTTATCATCGCCATCCTTGCGTTATCTCCCCCTGTCCAAGGCCCTGACAGTTCTCTGTCCAACTGGCAGCTACTCTGACTAGTCGGACAGTGGGGGTGTGGGGTGGGTTTGTGGGGAATCCTGCTGAAGCCAGTGAGATCTGTCTGAGGACCCTCAGCCTCTGGGGCAGATCCAGGCCTGGAGCCCAGGCTTCAAGAAGCCCCTTGGAGACAGCTGACAGCACTCGTCATCTCCTTCCTGACGGCTCCACTCATGGAAGCCACAGAGTGCTGGCCAGAGGGCACAGGGAGGGAGGAGGCCAGCCCTCCCCGCCCCCCGGCTGAGGCCAGCTCAGAGGGAACTCCACTCAGCCCCACGTGGAGGGCCACATGGGACAGGGGAGCACACCAGGGCAGACCCTTGGAGACATGCCCGGCCACTCGGATGCACTTGGAGAAGAGGTTCTCTGGGAGCCACCCAGGAAACCTGCCCTCCCCACAGGGACCGGCTCTCCTGCAGCGTCCTCACCTGCACCTAGTCCTGCCTCGCTTAGAAAACCCAGACCCTCGACTTGGCCCCAGACCCTGACTGCAGCCCACCCTGCACGGCTCCCAAGGCCCCCACTCACCCGGCCATCACTCCTGCCCGTCCCTCTGCCTGGAAGGCCCTGTCCCCACGTTTCGACCTGCACGACACTGAGTTGCCCCTGAGGTCAGTCCTGGGTGCAGCTGCGGTGGGAAGGTGGGGGCTCAGGAAAACCAAGGAGTAATGTGCACCCTTCATCTGTCCCGTCTCCCCCCCAATCCCAGCGTCTGCTGAGGGCACACTCTGGGCCGTCCTGGGGAGAGAGCCCACGGGAATGAACACAACGCTTTGTTCTGATTACAGCTTTTTCCCACAACAGAGAGAATTTCTGGACTCTCCCCAAATTTCCTCTCCTCTTAAAATTTTCGATTAAGAGCCTAACCTTGATGGAAAATGGCTGTTTTCCGGAAGGTTCTCCAAGGTGCTGACTCCTCATTGCTGAGTGCTTTTCCTAAACAGATGAAGACTCTTGATAATTCTGAATTAAAAATCAGAGCCCAGGACTTCACTCAAAGAAGGGAGGAGGGGACAAGACACCCTGGTGAGGCCGGCCCCGAGCTGGCCCCTCCCTGGGGGCTGTGGGCTGTGCAGGGGCTCGGAGGACCTTCCAGCCTGGAGAGAGGCTGTCGGCCGAGGAGCAGCAGGGACGTCCCGGGAGCCAGGCTGGGCTGCCAGCACAGCAGCTGAAGTCTTGAGGAAACTTCCTGATTGCATTAACGAGGTGGCACCACCAGGACATAATCAGATCTCCCTGGAGGACGTGGCTTCCAGAAGGGCTGCTGCTCACACGTGGCAGAATTAGGGCAGCCGGGGCCAGACCCAGTGGAAGGAGGGAAGCCCGTGCTGGGACCTAGGGCAGGAGGTCCGGGGCCGCCCCGCAGGGGCTTGTGGGTGCAGGGCCAGCGAGCAGTGCCATGGCCCAGCCCTAGGAAGCAGCATTTCCCAGCGATCACGTGTGCAGGCACCTGGCGTGGGAGGCCCAGTTGCAGGCCGAGCAGCCCCCCATCACAGGCCTTCCTGGTTTGACAGGTCAAGAGGGGTGCCTAGAAAAGCTGCGTGCTGCAGGCAGGAGCAGACCTGAGCCGAGCCTCTCACACCAGGGCTGGGCACCCCGCTCAGGGCCATGAGCCTGGACTCAGAGGACGGAGAGAGCGAGCTCTCGTTCCAGTTCCCCCGTCTACGCCTAGCTCTGGCCCGTCTACGCCTCAGTGGGGCAGGACTAATCACAACAGCTTGTCAAAATTGCTGTGAGGACCACCGAAAACCCCAGCACAGGGGCTATATGATGCGGGGTGTAGGTGTAAGCGTCAGAGCTCCACAGGCCTGGCCAACCTACGCGCTGCCTCCTGCTGGCTGAGACCTTGGGCATCTGCTTATCCTCACTGGGGCTCAGTTTCCTCATCCATGAAATGGGGTAATCCTAGGGTGGTTCTGAGGTTTGAAATATCAGAATGTACGTAAACCACAAAACAGAGCCTGGCCCAGAGAAAGCACCCAGTAGACATCAGTGGCTGATGTGAAGTTTACTGTCACTAGAAAGAGACGACAGGACCACTCCTGCCAGAGGTAGCAGCTGAGGCAGGTTGTGGTGGCGGTAATCTCAAAGTCTGCTCCTTCACTTTGCAGTTCCAAGACCCTTGGGGACACAACTCCTATTAACCCAACCTCAGAAGACTAAGGGTTATACCCCAGGCCAACGTCCTGCAATGATGCCTCCTGGTTTCCTCTCTAAGAATACTTTTTATAGAAGTTCCCAGGGCAGCCAGCTCTATATTCCTAACTCCTGACCATGAAGAGAAAGTGTATTTGAGAGTTTCTCAACATAGGTTTGATGAAGAAATGTACAAATGCAGGGATGAAGGACACAGCCAGAGACCACGACACAGAGCAGCTCAGGCGACCTGCTGACATGCACAGGGCAGCCTGCTCTGGGCCTCCATCCCCAGCAGGACCCCTAAACCCCTGCCTGTCCAGCACAGCCTCCGTCACCTGGGCCAGCCTCATCCTGCCCTCCTCTGCCTCCGACCCCCTTCACCTCTCTTCTCTTCCCTCGGCCCTGGGACTTTGCTGATGCTGACTGCTCTCACAGCCCCCAAACCTCACACCTGCCCGAATGCATGTCCATGTCACCCATTTGAGTTCTGGGAGAGGGCGTTTGTCCTGCTCGCCTGTATAGAGTGGGAAGGGCTCGGCTCTGGAACCTGGGTGTGGACCCGGCTCTGCCACATGGCCTCTCTGTGCCTTTGTCTCCTCGTCTGCCCAGTGAGGCTCACCGAGTCCTGGACTCACAGCGGAGCCCAGGCTCAGCACACTGAACGTGCTCAGTAGCTGCACCTGACACAGGAAGGCCTGGCATAGACTAAATGCCCAATGAATGCTTGGTGACTGAGGAGAGCATCGCTTCTTCCAAGAGGAAGAGAAAGAAAGAGGACTAGAGACAGCCGAGATGGTTTTGAGTGTGGCCTTGAAGGATGGGCAAGGATGGACAAGCAGGCAGGGGAGGGTGAAATTCAAGGTGCAGAAACAAGAGGGCGTGGGAGTGCGTGTGTGCATGTGTGTACATGCACATGTGTGCACGTGTGCCGGGAGGAGGCCCTGAGTGCACTGTGAGGCTCATAGAACAAGATCCCTCTAGAACCTCACCCTGCGCCTGAAGTCAGGGGGACAAGGTGACTGTTCAACAAGCATTTGTGGCTCCTTCATGTGGGCCAGGCCCTGTGGAGACCCTGGCGGCAGTCCGCCTTCCCAGAGCTGGGAGAGCCAGTCATCTCCATCCCTCAGGGAAGCCCTGGGGCTGAGGGGCCGATGGAGCTCCCTGAGACCCCTGGATGGACCCAAGGAAGCTTCTGGCAGGGTCTCTGTTAAGATCAGAAGGGAAGCTGGCACAGGGAGAATGGATGGGCTGGGGGCAAGCCAGAGGGGAGGAGGATGGAAACAGTGACACCCTTGGTCTCGTCACTCCACCTCTGCAAACTCCAGTGCCTCTTCAGTAAATGGGGTGACAATCGTGCCTCTGCTTCTAGTACAAGGGCGGAGACGAAGTTCCTGGTAAAGCACCTGAAATTGGGCTTGTGCATGGAAAGTTTCTCCATCCACACCAGAGTGATGGAGAGGATGGTGGAGAAGGTGGACGTGGAGATGGCAAAGCAGCACAGAGCCAGGTCCACCCGGGAAAGCCCACGCCCACCGGCCGCAGGGAGGCCCGGGGCAGATCCCTTAGGACAGGAGAGCAGAACGCTGACGACAGCCAGCAAGTCCAGCCGTGGGGAGATTTCAGCAGCGGTAATATCAGGACTAAGTGGCATCACAAAAGGAAACAATCCAAGTATTAAAATCAAGTGGGTAAGACAAAATTACTTAGAAGCGTACCTTTCCATGACTGCAGCGATGGGGAAATAAGCAGGCCTGGAAAGAGCTGTGGAAGGGGCTAAGAAAGTTCAAGCAGGTCCTTAGGCCACGGTCTTGGGGGTCTGGACTTTTCTCTCTTCCCCAAACCTGCAGCAGCAGGTGATGCTTGCGCCCAGGATGGTCTTGGGGTTTCAAACACTGTGTCTCCCTGAGTGTTCCTCTCTCCTGACCCAGGGAGCCTGGACGTGCAAGGCGTCCACGCTGCTGAGGAATCCCTGGGGGCAGCAGCAGGAGAGCCCCACCCCACCCGTGTTCTGTGTGGTCCTCAGAGGCCCCCCCTCTCCACTCCCTCACCCCTGCTTCCTGGGATCACCATCAAGTTAACCACCAGCTTTTCTTTTTTTATATTTCTTCTCTTTTTCACATTTAAAATTTTAATCCATTTATTCTAAAGCATAGTGTAAGAAGTGACTTTATGTTTTTTCAATGGATTAAGCACAGTCATGCACCAAGGAACAACATTTCAGTCCATGACAGACTGCATGTATGACGGTGTTCCCATAGGATTGGTGCCATATAGCCTAGGTGTGTAGTAAGCTAGACCATCCAGGTTTGTGTAAGTGCTGCAGGGGAGGAAGAAATTTTCCTCTACCCTCTAGGTTCTTCTGGCTGGCCTAAGAGTTAAATTGACATGAGACAGATTAACAGGAGAAAAACAAACAAAAGTTTAATAACATGTATACAGGGGAGAAATCCAAGAAAACTGAGTAACAAAATGGTCGAAGGCCTCACCTTAAATACCATCCTCAGCCAAAGACAAAAGAAAATGTTGGGGGTGGAGAGAGTCAGGGACGTTTTCAAAGGGAGGGAAAGCAACTCACAAGCAGGTGAAAAGGAACAAATATTTGGAAAACAAGTGTTTGGCTGCACAGAAACAGAACCCAGAGGGGAGCCCATAGAACAGGCTTCTCCAGGTTCCTCCTTGTCTGCCAGCTGGTTCGTGTTGTGCTAAGGTGAGAGCTCGCTTCCTGAGACAGGTTTTTTAATCCGAATTCTTTTAGGCAGTTAAGGGGGAGGTAGCAAGAAAAACTGAGTCTTGTTTCTTAAAAATAATCAGCCTAAAATAATCCTCATTTTGGCGTGGCAAATTTTGTTCCCCTTTGGCACACTGTGATGTTTGCACCATGAGGAAATCATCTAACAACGCGTTTCTCAGAACACGTCCCCGTCATTAAGCAACGCAGGCCTGTAGTTGTCTGAACCACACTTGTTAAATAACTCATCTCTCCCTCGTTTCCCTGGCGCCTTGAAGTGGCACCCCCATTGTTGTGTGTCCACTGTGTGGGCCCCCTTCTAGGGTTTCTGTTCTGATAATCCCATGAGCATAATCATGCGGAGCAGCCACCTTCCCAAGGGTCAGCCTTGGCCCAGGCGCCAAGATGCCCTCTCGGCAGCCTGTGCATTTCTTGATGTCTCGGACTTCCCCTGCCTTCTCCAACCACTCTCTCCATCTTCTCAGTCATGCTCCCTCCACCTCCCCTGAGGTGTAGCACTGTCCTGGTCCAGCCTCCAGCACTCCTATCTCCCTACCTTAAACAGGCTCCCCAGCTTCTTGCCCCAAAACATGACCCCCAGGAGGCATCCTCATCTCAGCTTCTCTCCTGGGCACCAAATGCCCAGCATTAGCTGCCTTCCCAGCATCTCCCCTTAACTCCTCAACTCCACCCTGGGGGCCTTAATGCACACGTGCAAGCACACACACAGGCACATATATGCCAACACACACACACATGTGTACACACACAGTTATGCTAAAAAATCTATTTTATGTAGAAGAATCTCAGGTTCGAAGATGTGTCGAAAGTCATGCAACTACTGAGTGGCAGAACTCAGGTCTCTAGTACTTTTAGCTCTACTCTGGGTATTTTTTAATAGCAGGTTTACAAAAACACAGGGTTCCAAATATTGGGGAAATAAAGTGAAAGAATCCACGTTATGTGGTCAGCCCAGTGCCAGGGAACATAAGAGCTAAATATGCACTAACTGTGGTGATTCATAATTATTTCTGTTCTTATTGTCAGCCTCTGGCATGGATGAGAGACGCAGACTGCCCGCTCCCTCAGGATGAGGCTGAAGAGGAGCCGAGTTCACCTGCGGCCCCTCGGCATTTGCTTGTCTTTGGCGCCCCCTCCTGGCCTCCGTGTGTAACTCCCTGTGACGGGGCCGGGAGGAGCCCAGCGCGCGGGCGCTCTCGCCCCAGGACATTCGACCACATGGCCGCTCTGAGACAGGCGCACTGTCCTCCTCCTCTAACCCCCAGGATCGTGAGAAGAAGAAAGTCCCCCGCACTGCTGGGAGCTGGGGCTGTCTCCTGTCTGAACACACAAATGCGCACACTCTCACACTCCTATGCGCACACTCAGGTGCGTTCACGCATGTGCCCACACACTCCCTCGCACACTCTCTCTCACCTGGGTGGGCCCATTAGGCTTACACGCGACTTGACACCACTTACCATCATAAAGACACACAGTATTAGAACGATGATGACCTGTTATGTTTATTGTATAGTTGGGGAAACTGAGGCCCCAAAGGAAGATACACTATGTCCAACTCACAGCATTGGCTGAGCGGGCACCCGGGCCAGGTGTTAGGGCAGCAAGGAACGTGACATTCGTCATCAGTTCCCAGCCCAGAAGCAGCACCACGGAACCAGGCTGGCTACAGTAGCGAGGGCCCAGCGAAGGTGCCCGTGCGACCTCGGTGAGTGACAGCTGAGGACCTCGTCCAGGACCTTAGCATCCAGTGAGGGAAGCAGGTGTCTCAACTACAGACACCTGTAATAAAGTGTTAGGCGAGATGGGACTGACGGCTGTGCGGGGCCCGCGCGGAACCGGGAGGCCCGCGGTCAGGGACCAAGGGAGGCGACTCCAGAGCTGAGCGTGAAAAACAAGACGTTCTTGGAGGTCATGGAACAAGAAGGGCACGATGGGCAGGGAGGGGTTGCGTAGGCTCCGGTGGGAGGAGAAGCATGGGAAGAAGGCTAGCGATTAACGAGGTGGTAAACCCAGGCCCCTTCTATGCAATCCCCACGGAAGCCCCAGGGAAGGCGGCCGCAGCCTCACAACTCCGCACGGGGGCCTCCTAACAGCTCTGCCAGCATCAGCCCCCGGAGCCATGCCTTCAGATACTAGGATTCCCGTTGCACAGAGGAGGCCTGAGGCTCAAGTAGGGTTAGTAATCTGCTTAAGGCCGTAGCACTTAGTGCTCGAGGCAGGATTTGAAACCCGCACACTGGCTCCAAAATCCATGCCCTTTGTAAAAAAAAATTGTGGTAAAATATACATAACATAAAACTTACCATTTTAAGCATTTTTAAGTGTACGGTTCAGTGGTATAAGTACATTTACATTGTTGTGCAACCATCACCACCGTCCATCTCCAGAACTTTTTCATCTTCCCATCCTGAAATGTGCAACCTATTGGACCACTCCCCTTCTCCCTTCCCAAGCCGCTGGCAACCACTGTTGGACTTTGTCTCTATGAATTTGCCTATTCTAAGTACCTCATAGAAGTGGAATCGTATAGTATTTGTCCTTTTGTCTCTGGCTTATTTTACTAAGCATAATATCTTCAAGGCTCGTCCATGTTGGAGTATGTGCCAGATTTTCCTTCCTTTTTTAAGGCTGAGTAATATTCCATTGTATGGGTACACCACATTTTGTTCATACGTTGATCCACTGGTGGCTACTTAGGTTGCTTCCACCTTTTGGCTGCGTGAATAATGCTGCTATGAACACAAGTATGCAAATATCTGTTCAAGCGTCTGCTTTCAAAAAATCCTCTCTCGGCACCATGCAGAAGTGGCTCTCATAAACCTCAGGGAAGTCGAGCAGCGTGGGAGAGCAGAGTGAGAGCTGAAGGAGCTGGGCAAATGTAGTGCAAGAGAGACAGGTTGCAGGCTGAGGGGCCGCCCTGAGAGCTGCCACAGGAGGAAAGCCTGCTGGGGAACAGGTGTGCGGTCTCCCAGACACCCTCCATGTCAGGGCAGCAGCACCCCCGGGGGCTTGGCGCTCTCTCAGGAGCCTTGGTTCCTCTTCACTCCTGCTGGCCCATCTCCACATAGTGGGGCAGCCAGGAGCCCAGGCCAGGTGAGAGGCAGCTAACCTACAAGAAGCAGAGAAGTGGGCAGTCCCTCAGCTGCAAGGACAAACAGAATTGGGACACCACCCCACCCTCACCCCCCTTAACCCAGGGGAAATGCACCCACCCTGCAACTAACCACCAACTGTGCTCACTACGCTCTGAGACAGCGGATCACTTACCTGGCAAGGAACAGCTAGAGCAGATGAAAATGTCCCCGTCCTGGGCAGACAGAGCTGGCCTCTCTCCACTGCCCCGCCTCCCGACCCCCTTCAGCCTAAGCATGTGTTCAAAGATTGACTAGCTCCAAAGATCTGAGCAAACTAAACAAAACAGGAGAACAGATTGCAGTATCTCGCTCATTTTTACAGAAAGATTTGAACCCACATCCGGCAGAGGGTCAATGCTCCTGTCCGGCTCGTGTAGAGCATTTGGGAATACTAACACTGCCAGATGAGCAAGGAACCTCCACACCTTTCACAAACCACATTCTCTCACCAGGTTACGATAAAAGTAGAAAGAATAAGAAGACAATGTTAAAAATGCATTTTCGAAACAAAATTAAGTTTCATAATGAAATGATGAAATGTTTGGAACTCAATGACAATAAGATGTCCACATAAAAATTATAGAATTTAAAATTGGTATTTAGAGGGAAATTTATGTCCTTAAAATGAATTTATAATAAATAGGATTAAAAAGGCAGAAGGAGAAATCTGATGGGAACTTGGGTTAAAGAGAAAATAAAAACTAAAATGAAAAATTATTGGAAACAGATAACAATAAGAGCATGACCTATCAAAACCCATGGGATGTGTCCAGAGAGGTATTCAGGGGCAACTGGATAGCCTTAAGTATACATGCGTGTACTTAAATATAAGAAAGCTGTAACTAAGCAAATAACACAAGAAGCTTTTTTTAAAGAAAGAAGAAATAAACTGATTTAATTTAAAAACAACCATAATAAAAGTAGATGATAAATAAAACCTCAAACCTGTTCTTTGAAAGGACGATTAAAATAAGCAAACTTCTGGGAAGTCAAGAAAAACAAAAAAGGGAAAAGGTGCAAATGTGAAAATAGAAGGTTCCCAAAAGAGGCATGACTAGGGATCTGAAGGAAATGTTAAACCACAAGAAGATGTAGGCACAGCTTCATCCTGGCCGATTTTGTTTTATCATGATAAAATGGAAGATTTTCTGATACATAAATCACCAAAATTGGCTTAACAGGAGGCAGAAAACAAGCAAGGAAAAAACTAAAGAGGTAGTGAAGGTATGGGAGGGGCCCCAGCAGCCCCAGGGCTGGAGCCAGCAGTATGGACGTGACCAAAGCGTAGAAGAAAATGGGAGGCTCCCCAGCTCTTTCTACGAGACTAACAAACCAAACAAGGGTCTCACACACACATTCACATGCATGTCTGCACAGATGAGCACACACAGACACCCCTCCCACACACACACACACTCACATGCACACACTGCTGTGATATGGAAAGATCCCCCAAGACACTTATTATAGTTAAAAATAGAAAGTTTCCAAAAAAAACAGTCCTGTTTATTCTTGGGGTTTTTTTTGTTTGGTTGGTTGGTTTTGGTTTTTTTGTTTTTTGCTGAGGAAGATTGGCCCTGAGCTAACATCTGTGCCAGTCTTCCTCTGTTTTGTATGTAGGATGCCACTACAGCATGGCTTGATGAGTGGTGTGTAGGTCCTCACCTGGGATCCGAACTCGGGAACCCCAGGCCACCAAAGCAGAAGGTGTGAACTTAAGCACTATGCCACCAGGCTGGCCCCTGTCTTTGTTTTCTAAAGACTCCACCATGCGATTTGTGTTTGTTTTTCAAAGACTCTGAAGTATATGGATGTAAGTGTCCAGAAAGAGATCTGGAAGACACACTCAGACAGAGGAGCAGGGTTAGCTGTGGAGAGGAGAGTCAGACAAGAGGGTGGGGAGGGGGTTAGAGAGGAAATTCGTTCTTTTTAAACTATTCCTATACTTGGAATGTTTACAAACTGAATATATTCATATATTCCTTCAAAATAGCTAAAGTAACTGTAAATCAATCAATTTATAAAAGTAAATAAAACCAATAATTAACTTAATTCAATTAATATGAAAAGTAATTAAAACTTCAATAATTATGAATTAAATACTTTTAAGCTCAAGAATAGAAATTAAAAATTTAGAAAACCATGTGGAAAGATCTTTTATACCAGGAGGATATTTCAAATAGAAGGTCATCTCTGTAACCAAAGAGGCAGGAACGACTCATCCAAACACGACACACAACCTGAAAGCCATGAAGGAAAATGCCAGATTTGACCGTACGGACATTTAAAACTGCTACACAAAGAAGGGCATCATGGACTAGTCAAAAGATAAGCGTCGTATTAGGGAAAAAATATTTATAAGATTCATAAACAGCCACAGGATTTATACCCAGAATATGTAAAGACCTTTTACAAAATCAATATGGCAAACAACCCAACAGGAAAATGAGCAAAAGATGCGCATAAATCACAGAAGATACGAGAATGGCCAATAAACGCTTGAAAAGATGCTAAAGCTCTCTAGTTAACTAATAAAAATGCAAATTTAAACAATAATGAAATATTTCTTGTGCCTACCACGCTGACAAAAACTAAAAGCACTGAGCGCATTCACCACTGGCAGGAATGGGGAAAATTTTCAGTTATTTTTTAGATATTTCCTCTTATCTATTGATCTTTTCCTCTCCTCCTGGCTCTCAAGTTAGATACCTGTGAACGCTTCTTCCTCCCACTCCGTCCCTCCTTAACTCTCTATCTCATCGGCCCCTCCCTCACTCTTCTGGAAGACCCCCAACCTGATCTGGCTCATTCTTTTGTTCTGTTCTTTAATTTTCCCGTCAAGTTCATAATTTTGGCACTTGCATTGTTCATACCCAATATCCCCAGCTGGTTCTTCCTCATAAGGGCTCGTCTAGCCTCCCATTTCCAATATCCTCCTGAGGATATTTATCACGCACACGGAAATGCTTTTCCTTTCTGGTCTGTTCATCTGCTCCCCCTGGTGTTCAGTTTTCCCTCTCGCAGTTTACTCTTCTCACATGTCTCATTTTTGGGCCACTCACTGTCCATGGGGAAGGTCAGCCACCTTAGCTGGTCAAGGACACTGGGAGGAGGGGCAGGGAGCCTTAGCCCCAGTCAACACCTCCCAGGTAAGGTTAGGGAAGGTGGGCGAGGGTGAAAGAACCTGGCTCAGCCTCCCCTCTTTGCTTGTCCCCTCAGGGCTAATCTGGCCCTCAGGGAACTCCCCTGTCCTTCTAGTCTGGGTGCTGTCTTTGTCCAGGGGCTGCAAACCTGCTTTGTAATTGACTGCCCCTTGGGATGGGGAGGTGCCATGGGGCAGCCAGTCAACCTGCCCAGGTGTGGCACTCACTCCAGGTAGGTTCCGGGCTGCTCTGGCACTGCCTGGACACCTGTGGCTGGTACAGGATCCCTGGGCAGGCAGTAACCCCATATCAGTGCAGGTAGGAGAGGAGCCACTCCAGCCTGGTCCTGGATGGACTCAGTAGCTGCTTCCACTTCATAATATGCCTCACCTCCCATCGCAGACCCCACTGGGCTCTGCCTCCCCAGGGATTTCTCATGGGTTTTCATCTTAGGTTCTGGGTTCCATCAATTAATTATACCTTTTGTGGCACCTCCAAGGTCTGGGTTCATAGGATACAGCCAGCAGCCCATATTAATTAATCATCTTATTAGGAACCAAAAGCAAAATTTAAAACAAAAATCATAACATCAGATGTTTTCATGGGTGAAGAAAATGGAGGCATGCTGACATTGCTGGTGGGAGTATGAATTGTTACAACCTTCTGGGGGTTGGGTGTTGTGGCAACATGTTCCAAATGCTTGAAAAATTGATGACAAGATGGTGTAGACTCACCTGTCACTGCTCCCTCCCTCTAAATATGACTAAATGCACTGGAAATAAGCTAACAGATAACCATGAGGACTCTATAAGGTGGAAAGAGGACGAGACTGGCTGGGAAGCAGAGGACTTGAAGGACTTGAGCTGAGTTTCTGGGTTTTCTTTTTATCTCCCATTGTCTTAGTCTGTTTGGGCTGCTGTAGCAAAAATGCCAAAAACCCCGTGACTTAAAAAACAGAAATTCCTTTCTTATAGTTCTGGATGCTGGGAAGTCCACGATCAAGGCACTGGCAGGAGGGGAGGAGGTGGAGAGGAGAAGGGAGAAGGGACTAGGCAAAGAGTTCTTAAAATTGACACCAAAGGTACAGTCCATAAAAGAAAAAATTGATAAATTGGATGGAATCAAAATTAAAATTTTTAAGACAAATTACAGACTGGGATAAAATATTTGCAAATCACGTATCTAACAAAGAACTTGTATCTAGAATGTATAAAGCACTCTCAAAACTCAACAATAAATAAACAGAATTGAAAATGTACAAAAGACATGAACAGATATTTGACCAAAGAGGATATACAGATGGCAAGCAGATGAAAGGATGGTCAACATCATTAGCCATTGGGGAAGTGCAAATTAAAACCACAACAAATTATGACTACATATCTATTAGAACGGCTTTAAAAAAAAAAAAAGAAAGAAAAGCAATAACACCAAATACTGGTGAGGATGCAGAGAACCAGAGTGTTCATACATTGCTGGTGAGAATGTAAACTGGCACAGCAAGTCTGGAAAATAGTTTGGCAGTTCCTTTTAAAGCTGAAAATGAACTTTCCACTTGACCTAGAAAATGCAATCTTGGGCATCTATACTGGATAAGTGAAAACTTATTTTCACACAGAATATCGTACATGAATGTTCATAGCAGCTTTATTTCAAAAACTGGAAACTATTCAAATGCCCTTCAATGGTGAATGGTTAAACAAACCATGGTACATCCATATTATAGAATACTATCCAGCATTAAAAAGAAACAAACTATTGATATGTGCAACAACTTGGATGAACTCAAGGAAATTATGCTGAGTGAAAGAAGCCAATTTTGAAAGGAGAAATACTACATAACTCCATAAAGTTGTGAAGTAACATAATTACAGAGATGGAAAATAGACTAACAGTTGCTAGGGGTTAAGGATGGGATAAGGGGGTGTGGCTATAAAGTGGTAGCATGAGGAGGCCTTGTAGTGACAGTAGTCATGGATCATGATTGTGGTGGTAGGCAGACAAAGCCACACACATGATAATGTTGCACAGAGCGACACACACACAATTACTACATGAATAACTCTGAAATCTGAATAAACTCTGTGGATCGTAGCAAGGCGAATTTCCTGATCGGGATACTGTGTTACAGCTACGCTGTATGTTAGCACTGGGAGAAACTGGGGAAAGGGCAGAAGGAACTTCCCTGTACATTTTTTTGGCAACTTCTGGTGAATCTATAATTATTTCAAAATAAAAAGTATTTTAAAAAATGGCCTCAGGATCTCACTTGTAGGAATTTATTTTGAGGAAAAAAAGGAAGGGGATTTCAGTTCAGGGAAAAATGGTGTAAGTACATTTCACTCCATGTCTCAGACTGAAATACAACTATAAAAACTGGGTAGAATGCATGGAGAAGCTATTTGAGGACTTTTAAAATCAAATAACAGCAGGAGACTTGGGAAAGGAGACCATAGTTCAAGGTAACACTGAGCCGGTGATGAGTTTTATGATTTCCCTTCCCCAGCACCTCACAGCCTCTCCTCAAGGCAGCCTGAACTCTGAGGTGGACATTGGTGCAAACAGAGAGCTCAGGAAACCCTCGGGCTCAGGCTGAGGAGCAGGTGAGGGTCTCCTAATACCCAGAAAGATGGCGAGAGAGTCCCCCTTTTCGCTACTCTATTTTCTCATGTCCTAGTCCCCTGCAGCCCACAAGTACCTCCTTTCTTGACAGGTAGAGCTGTGATCCAAGTAGGGTGGCGTTTCTGTTGTGTGTGTGTGTGTGTGGTTTTTTAAACCATTGTTTCATTACTCTCTGTCCTTTTACTGCTTGACCCTGGATGTGGGCATCGTCACTGCAAGGAAGCTGCAGAATGGAATAAACAATGCCCCAGTTTCTTGGATGGAGGACTAACGAAGAGAGCCCCAGGGAACTAGAAAGTACCAGGGAGATCATGGAGTGGGAGGAGTTCAGGACAGTGGCCCCCAAAAGTTCTTTATGAGCTCCTGGGCTCCCTCCTCAGTTGTGCATGCATAGATCCAACCCTAAACAGCATGCCATTGACTTTGAGAATGGACCTAAGAGATAGATCGATGTCTAGGTCCCACATAGGCTACTGGGTAGTGCACATGTGGAACTGACCCAGATAACACTGCAAGGGCTTTGTAAATGGAGCTGACATTGTGACCACAACCCACAGAAGGCTGGTTGGGACTCGCAGCTAAACAGTGCTTACAGGGACATGTACAGTATTCACTGCTTATACTAGAAAAGAAGACAGACCTCAAGTCATTTATATAAGCTTCAACCTTAAGACATTAGAAAAAGAAGAGCAGAATAAAATCAAGGCAAGCACAAGGAAAGAAATAATAAAGGACAGAAACCAATGAAATTGAAAACAGCAAAGGAATAGAGAAAAATCAATGAAACCCCAAAGCTCATTCTTTGAAGAAAATCAATAAAACTAATATACCTCTAGGAAGACTGACAAAGAACGAAAGTAGAGAAGACACAAATCACTAATATTAGGAATGAAACAGGTGATATCACTGTAGACCCCCAAGATAATAAAAGGATATAAGGGAATCCTACAAATAACTCTGGGCTCATAAATGTGACAACTTACACGAAATAAATCAATTCTATTTCATAATCTACCAAAATTCACTCAAGATGAAAGAGATAATCCAAATAGCCCTATAACTATTAAAGATATTGAATTCATTGTTAAAAAAACATTTTTAAGACATCTCAAGACCTAGATGATTTCACTGCCAAATTCTAACAAACATTTAAAGAAGAAATAACACCAATTCTACCCAATCAGTTCCAAAAACTAGAAGGGGAGGGAACATTTCCCAACTCACTTTATAAGGCCAGCATTACTCTGATACCATAATCAGATAAAAACACAAGAACTCTCCAGACCCATATCCCTTATAAACATAGATGCAAAAATCCTCAACAAAACATTAGTGCATCAAATCTAGCAAAATATTAAAAGAATAATATACCACAACCAAGTGAAGTTTATCCCAGGAATGCAATGTTGGTTCAATATTTGAAAAATACACCAATGTAATCCACCACATTAACAGTCTAAAGATGAAAAAAACCACACGATTATATAAATTGATGCAGAAAAAGCATTTGGCAAAATTCAACACCCATTCATGATAAAAATTCCTAGCTAACTAGGCACAGAAAGAAATTTCCTCAAACTGAGAAAGAGCATCTACAAAAAAATTGGGAACAAGGCAAGGATGCCCACATTCACCACTCCAACCATTCCACTTCCATATTATACTGAAGTCCTTGCCAGTGCAATACATCAAGAAAAAAGGGCATATAGTTGGAAAGGAAGGAATAAAAATTGAACCTATTTGCAGACAATACACCAAACATCAGGTCTATGTATAAAACCCCAAGGAGTCTTCCCCTGCCCCAAAAGACCCAGAACTAATAAATAGATCTAGTAAAGTTGTAGGATATAAGTTCAACACACAAAAATCAATCAGTTTTCTAAAAACTAGCAGCAAACAATTTGGCACCTAAATTTAAATAATTAGTATCATTTGCAATGGCTCCAAAATTATTAAAAACTTAGGCATAAATGTAAAGAAACATGCACAGGATCTGTATGATGAAAAGTATAAAATAGTGATGAAACAAATCAGGGAAGAACTAAGTAAATGGAGAGATATGCTATGTTCATAGATTGGAAGACTCGACAGAGTAAAGATGTCACATCTCTACAAATTCACCTACAGATTTAATGCAATCAAAATCACAGCAGGACTTTTTGCAAATGTAGGCAAGCTTATTAAAATTTATACCAAAAGGGAAAGGCCCTAGAATGGTTGCAACAATTTTGAAAAAGAGGAATAAATTTAGAAGACTCACACTACTCAACTTTGAGATACTATAAAGCTACAATAATCAAGGTTGTGTGGCAAAGGGATAGACAGAATAGAGAGCCCAGAAATAAACCCTCACAAATATGCCCAACTGATTTTTGACAAAAATGCAAATGTATTTTAACAGAGAAAGGATAGTCTTTCAACAAATGGAATTAGAACAATTGGTTGTCTATAAGTTAAAAAAAAACAAACACCAACCTAAATCTCACACCTTGTAGAAAAGCTAACTCAAAATGAAAATCATAGAGCTATAAAACTTCTAGAAAAAGACATAGAAGAAAATCTTCATGACCTGGGGCTAGAAAAAGAGTTCTTAGTCATCAAATTCACAATCCATAAAAGAAAAAATTAATAAACTAGGTACATATTTAAAATTTTGCAAGACACTGTTAAGAGAATGAAAAGACAGCTATAGACTAGGAGAAAATATTTGCAAATCACATCTGACAAAGGACTTATTCCAAAATATAGAAAAAAACTCTCAAGGTCAACAATAAGAAAACAACTCAAATGAAAAGTAAGCAAAATGCTTAAACATAAACTTCACCAAAGAGGACATTGTATATGAAAGGCAAGTAAGCATATGAAAAGATGCTCAATATTATTGGTCATTAGGGAAATGCAAATTAAAGCCACAATGAGATACTACTACATACCCACCACAATGGCTAAAATAAAAAAGTACTGGCAATACCAAGGGTTGGTGAAGAGACAGAGTACTGGAACTCTCCTTCATTGCTGGTGGGAATGCAAAATGGTGCAGCCACTCTGGAAAACAGTTTGACTGTTCTGTTAAACCATGTGACCCAGCGGTCCTACTCCTAGGTGTTTACCCTGGAGCAATGAAAACTTATGCTCACACAAAAACCTCTACACAAATGTTTGCAGCAGCTATATTCATAACTGCCCCAAACTGGAAACAACCACAACGTTCTTCCATTGGTGAATGGATAGCCAACTGTCGTCTATCTGTGCAGTTGGATACTATTTGGTCATCAAAAGGAATGCACCATTGATACGCAGAACAATTGGGATTAATCTCAAAGCCATGCTTTTTAGTGAAAGTAGCCAATTACTAAAGATTACCTACTGTATGTTTCCTCTTACACGATATTCTCAGAACAACAAAGCTGTAGTGATGAAAAACACATTCGTAGTTAGCAGGGAGTCAGGGCGGGAGAGGGTTGGGCTACACAGCGTGAGGGAGTGTTATACGAATCTATATATGTGTCAAAATTCATAGACCTATACACTTCTTTAAAGTGGGACCAGAGGTGAAACAAAAAATTTAAAAATCTATTCTGTACCAGTCACTTTGTATGTAGTATCATTAAATCTTCACAAACTGCAAGATCAGTTTATTATCCCCATCTTACAGCCAAGAAACTTGAAAGTTAGACATACTCAGGAACTTGCCCAGAGTCACATCACAGTGAGTGGCAGAGCCTGGAGTCCCCTACCCAGACCCTCTCTGCACCTCAGCACCGGCACAGTCAAGTCTGTGTGTAGTGGTCTAAGACATTGGGAAAGACAGGTTGCCCTCTTTGCTGATGTCGCTTACACCTCTGGCTTCTGTGCACAGCCTTGCTTAGCTGGACCTCCTCAGCTTTTAGCCAAGTGAACCCCAGCAAGATCACCTGGGCTTCTCGGGCACTGGTCTGCATAGCTGGGTTGGACTTGTGATCTTCTTTGCAGGACATGAAGATACTGAACTAACAGAAAGAATGTTGGACTAAGACCTACCTGTGTTCAACCTTGACCCCTCCCTAGATAATTCCATCCACCCCCAGGTAGGTGTTGATGCCTCTCAGGAGTGCATTTTAAGCTCAGATAAAACATCAACCTGAGCTTCAGACAGCGTTCCTAACTACCTCCTCAGATGTCTCCACATGGCTGTCCCATAGATACCATGCCCTAAATCTGAGCTCATCACTCTACCTGAATCCCAGCCAGCTCAGCCCCCAGTGCAAGCCAGACACCTGGGAGTCCTGGGGCCTTCTCTGACAACCCATTTCTCCTCACAACTCCCAGATCCAATGTACCTCCAACTTTACCTCCTAAAGCTCTAGCACCCACTTCCTCTCTGCACCACCTTCCAGCACTCCTGTGTCAGCCTCCTCCCAGGACTTATCCCTGGACTCCCTCCAAACTCTTCTCTACCCGGCAGTAAAGGGAATTTTTAAATCACGCAAATCTGACCATGTTGTCCCAGTTAAGTTCTCCAAGGTCTTCCCAGTATCTTGGGATAAAGATAGGATCTTAATGCAGCCTCATCCCTTGCCTCTCCATTTCCTTCTTTATCTTCCACTCCAGCTCCCTGCAACTCTCTGCCTGTCCTGGCTCCAACCACTGCCTTGCAGTTATCATGCTGCCTTGTGCCACAGGGCCTTTGCACATAATTTCCTGGTGCCTGACACTCTTCCCCTTCCCCATCTCCTATCCTTTGCCAAATTAACCTGCTTCTTCAGATTATGGATCAAGGTCACTTCCTTCCTTTAAGCAAGGCTTCCCTGATCTCCATTCTGTCTGGAGCCACAACGTCCTCAACATGGCCACTGACACAAAAGCCATCAAGTGATTGAAATGTGTGACTGCTGCTGAGGAACTGGAAATTTAATTTTAACTACTCTAAATTTAAATTTTAAAACTGGTACTAGATTCAGTTATATTTGAAACAAACCAGGGTATATGAATCTTACTTTTTCAACTAATTTTTGTGAAATCTAAATGTAGATCAAGTATTTTCCAAAAAACTTAGCATTTGAATTGAGAGGTGCTGAAAGTAAAACAGACACCAAATTTCAAAGACTTGACAAAAAATAAGAATGTCAAGTATCTCATTAATGATTTTTGTATTGATTATATGTTGCAATGATAGTATTTTAGATATATTGGCTTAAAAATATGAAAATTCATTTCGCCTATTTCTTTTTCCCTTCTGTTAATGTGGTAGCACCGTATTTCTATCAATCAGATGGCAGTGTCCAGAGAGAAAAACCTGGTCACGGTGGCCCTTCAGGCTGGCGCTCCGGCTGCCTTCCCTCGGTGGAGGGCAGCAGCTTGCACGGGCCAGGCTCTTTCTCCTTGAGTCGAGCCAGTCCTGTGTGCTGGGGCCATCTTCAGTCAGTTCACAGGAGGGAAAAGAAATTTAAGAGGATGGTGAAGCAGCTCCACTTAGATACCAACTTCCCTATTAGGTTCTCATCATGTTCTTTGTTAACTTTGCCAGAACTTATGGGTTTTTGTTTTTGTTTTTTGCTGAGGAAGATTCACCCTGAGCTAAAATCTTGACAATCATCCTCTATTTTGTATGTGGGTCACCTCCACAGCACAGTCAACTGACCAGAGGTGTAGGTTGATGCCTGGGAACCAAACCAGGGCCACTGAGTGGAACACACCAAACTTAACTTCTAGGCCACAGGGCCAGCCCCCAGAACTTATGGTTTTTAAAGCACATTATCACTTTCAAGTCCCCCCTAACCCTGAGATTGGCAAGCCACCTCCTACACATGAGGTCTTGGGCAGGTGGAGCATGCTCAGAATGGCTCAGGCAGGCAGAAAGCTCAGCAGCAGCTCCCCTTCTGTCTTCTGTGCACTTGCTGCCAGGCCACAGGGTCTTGGCAGGTATGGAAAAATCCCAAAGCACATTCACTGATAGAGCAGGAATTTAATTAGCTCCTCCATTTACTGCAGCCCCCTGAGGTGCCCGGCACCGGCAGCACTAGGTCTGAGGACACAGTGGCGAGCAGCACAGGGTGGCCCTCTCAGGAGGGAGTAGTTCAGGGCAGGAGCTCCCAGATATTTGGATCTTAAGATCTTTACACTCTTAAAAATGAATGAGGACCTCAAAAAGTTGTTTTTCATGTGGGTTGTATCTATCAATTTTTACTACATAAGAAATTAAAGCTGAGACAAATTTAAAGTATTTTTTATTAATTTGTTTTAAAATAACAAAAACAAGCCCATTATGTGGTAAGATAAATAGCATATTCTCGTGAAAAATATTTCCCAAAGCAAAAATACTTTGTGGGAAAGTGGCATTGTTTTACAGTTTTGCAAATCTCTGTAAATCTGGCTTACTAGAAGCAGCTGGATTCTCGTAGCCGCAGTCAGGCTGCTGCACTATTGCATGTCATGTGGCCTCTGGAAACAGGGCTGTGCACTATACCATACACTCTGCTTTAAAACTTTACTCTAAAGCTGAGGTTTCAAGTTAATATTTTTCCCCTTCTGGAAGACTCGTCATGAAGGTGGCAAAATAAGTAGTTATCCACAATCATCAAGCATTCATCCCTAATGACAACTACTAAGCCAAAATTAACAGGAAAATATTTTAATGATATTTTTGTAGCACAAATAATTAAACTGAGATAGGTAAGAGGAATGTGAGGGAATCTACAAAATCATAAATTATATTGCTTTAATCTCAACATAACTTAGATGCTGCCAGCAGTTTCCACTTCTCCTCTCAAAGGCACAGTCTGGGCGATATATCCAACAAAGACGGCTTTCTTGGGCTCGTCCCCTGACTTGTCGTTTATGAGTACTATAATATTTGAAACCATCCATCTGTATCTGTCTGGAGCTCACTTCGACTGCTCCTCAGGCCCCTTCAGGCTGGACTTCTGATTTCTTCTTTCTTTCTGACCCTGAATTCGGAAGAGCTTCTTCCTGAGGTCCTTCTGTCGCTTCAGTTTCTCTTCCTCCTCCTTCTGCTTCGCTTTGAAGTGTTCTTTATTGTGCAGATGCTGTTGCACCTTGGCCTTCTTCATCTTCTGACTGTGCACTGTGCTCAGGGCATCCAGCAGTGCAAGGATCTGACAAGGACAAAACCTAGTGAGCATCACGACATCCTTAACAGTTCAGCACACTTTCCCTCCAAGAGTCAGGGGCCCAAACACTTCAGCTGACTATCAAAACTAGAATTGATCCATGATCCAAATGAATATTAACCCAGCGAAAATTGATACTGAACTAAGAAAACATAATTTGCATGGCGATGTAAGTAGGAGCATCTTTATTTAGCAAAATACTTAAATAACAACCTTCACCACAAAACCACCTTCGTTAATCACTCTGTGGATACTACGTACCACTAAAACAGAGTGATTCGCCAGCTGTGTGCCTATTACTCCCCATTAAAATGCGTAAGGCAGAGCAGGACTAAACAAAACAAGGGAAATGGACTTTGGCCTTTCCTCCAACTTCTAGTTTCTAGTGCCTTGAGTAAGTCTGGCCCTTATCCTTTCCAGATGAAAAATGAGAATGCAGTAGAAACGCCAAGTGTGCTGCTGAAAGCATTATTTTCAAGTCTAAATGCAACGTGCAGAAAGCCATCCGTCGACAGTACCTTCCTTTCATGAGGCTCCCGTACGACAGCTGGTCTCAGCCTGTCCTTCGGCACCTTGCCTGCCTTTGCCTGGGTCTTGGGTTTATTCTTAAATGGCAGGGCCTTCTGCAAGGCTTTTGGAATGTGCAGCGAATTAAAATGTTTCTTTTGCCTCATGATCGGCTGAAAAGAAAAATAAAATACAGACTATGACATACTGATTTTTCACAAGATTAATAACACCAGAGTCTGCTGACTATCAGAAATGAGGATTTCAGCATCCATCAAAATATGGACTGCCTCAATGGACATGCACGGCTCTAGGCAAAACAGAAAGACAGCTAGAATGTATTTATAATTCTTCAAGAAATCAACTGTGCCCACTTCTACAGGATGGATTATGGGGTCTCAACAGAGCAGAGGAACAGATGCAACGTTTCTTTTAATGGAAAATTCAAACCTGATCTTTGGGGCACTGAGGTGTTTTTTCTCCTGAGGAAGATTTGCCCTGAGCTAATATCCACTGCCAATCTTCTCTTTTTGTATGTAGGCTGCTGCCGCCAAAGCATGGCTACTAACAGACGAGTGGTGTAGGTCTGCACCCAGGAACCAAACCTGGGCCACCAAAGCGGAGGGCACTGAACTTAACCACTAGGCTAGCAGAGTTGGCCCTGAGGTTTTTTTTTCCTAGCTTAACAAGAATAATCTAGCTGTTCATCTTGACTATCAACCTCTCTGGATTTAAGGATGTAGTTCTTCCTCCAATCAGCAGCCCAAGTGTCCCCATTCCTGATTCTCATTAAGTTTAACTTTACTGTGTTTCTAATGGAAGACCAGCTGAGAAAAATGAGATTTAAACAACAGAGGAAGGCAAAATACTCTCTACATTCAATTTTTAAGGTAATCTAAGTTCTATGCTTAAATTGAGATGACCAAAATTCTTAATTGCTTCAGAAATAGTTAATAAGTTGAAAGTTCTGCCCTAGACCTTTAAAAAGGTCGATGTCAACTATATAGACAATATTTCTTCTGTGTCTTTAAATTTATTACTAAAGACACCATCCACGATAATATTCAATACTCTCTGTTTAGGAACCTAAAATGCTTTAAAATAAAACAAATCAGAGAAATCACCTTCTCCAAAAAAGAGTAAGCACCACAGGCTGGACAACAAGTACCATGTCTTGAAGTGTATTTTCCCAGAAATTCATGTAGCATGATTCAAATTTTATTATTAACTATTATAGAAAAAGTAATGCTTGGGAAACCTCTGTTTCCAGCAGAATGGCAGACTGATATCCTGAACAATCCTCTTATTTCAAAACAATTAAATATCTTACATTAACACAAACAAATCTTTTCAAATGTAGTGTTAAACTGTGAAGAGAATAATGGAAGTTCTCAGAGACCAAAATCTAAATGAAAATGGAAATCCAGACAGGCACTGAGAACTTAAAATAAAATACTGATGAGGCCAACTACTGGCAAGGACGCGGAACAACTAGAACTCTGATAAACTGCTGGTGGGAGTCTAACCTGCTATGACTTCAGAATACTACAGGCGTCATCCTCTGTAACCCGGCAATCCCAGCCCTGGGGATCTATGCAACAGCCGTGTGTGCACACGCACACCAAACAAGTTGCACGAAAGTGTTCAGGGCAGCATTTGTAAGGGCCAAAAATTGGAAGCAATATCCATCAATGGAGAAATTGACATTGTCATATAATAGAACCCTACTCAATGATAACAATGAATGAATGTCTGCTATATACAAGAACATGGATGAATCTCATGATACCGAATGAAAGAAGCCAGGCAAAATAGTATACGCTATATTTTATAAAAGTCAAAAAGAGGCAGGACTGATTTACAAGTTGGGAGTCAGAACAGTGGCTATCTTTGAGGTGGAGCTGGGGTAGTGACTGGGAGAGGTCACAAGGGGGGCTTCTGTTGTGCTGGTAATTCTATTGTGTGATCCAGATGGTGGTGATTTGGGCGTGTTAAAATTCAGTGAGCTGTACACTTATAATTTGTGTACTTTTCTGCAGGTACATTAACACTTCAGCAAAACATTTATTAAAACTTTCAAAAATCCAACATTACTTCAGTAAGAATTAGCACATTGTTTGCAAAAGTAATACATGTATATGGTGGAAAAAAAATAGTTCAAAAGAGTATACAATGAAAAGTTTAAGTCTCCTTTTT
Organism: Equus caballus; assembly: GCF_041296265.1. Lineage (NCBI taxonomy): Eukaryota > Metazoa > Chordata > Mammalia > Perissodactyla > Equidae > Equus > Equus caballus. The sequence continues at coordinate 82,967,299 of NC_091684.1, forward strand.
AAACCTTAGAAAACCAACATTACCACTTTACTGCATTCTTTCTAAAATACTCTATGAAGACACAACATGTTCGTTCAAATTTAATGTTAGACTTTCTACTTGAAAATTCAAAGCTTAGACAACATTATGTAGAAGCATCTGGATGACCTCCATCTACAGGGCACATGCATGGCCGTACCTTATACAGAGAATCCTTGTTGGGCTTCAGTTTGACACCATGGGCAAGGCGGAGTTGACCAGTTGTTCGCATTCCTGACCAGGTATCTTTCTCACCAACTGGCTTCAACAAAGATGTTACTGGGTTATAGAAGGCTGGAATGGAGACAGGATACCAAGTTCTCATGAAGACAATATCTGGAAAGAGAGGAAATTACTTTAACATTTTCAAAAGAAGATTCATATCTATCTAGTCAAACAAAAGAACAAAACATTCACCCCAAACTTCCGTAGCTGGTAGCACAGCATTTGAAGAGAGACTTCACCTAGTGAACTGCTCTTGAATATCACACAACTTTTACTGGGTGTGAACCACATGGCTCCAGACACAGTGTGACTTGGCACACTGCACAAGATGCTCCAGCTGGGGAGGGCTGGAGCCAACCCTGCTTTTCTAAAGACCTAAACTACAGCCTCTACTCCACGCTGGCTAGAAGTCAACAGTGAATGGTGACATGCTGTCGTGAACACATCACAGAGGATATTTACCACTCATCAGCAACTTATCCTCAAAGCTGGCCCGGAAAGCTCCTTCTGGAGCTCGGAGTGCTTTCTTGATCTGCCCCCTTATTCCACTGACAGTTCGAATCACAGCACCTTCAAACTTTGCTACTTCCAAGGCAGAATTAAACATTCCCTACAGGTACGTGAAAAAAAATTAAAACACACAAAATCAGATACTTTACCTCTTAGTTCAAAAATATATCCTTGGTTAAAAAACTCATTGAAGGGGCTGGCCCCGTGGCCGAGTGGTTAAGTTCGCGCGCTCTGCTGCAGGCGGCCCAGTGTTTCGTTAGTTCGAATCCTGGGCGCGGACATGGCACTGCTCCTCAGACCACGCTGAGGCAGCGTCCCACATGCCACAACTAGAAGAACCCACAACTATCTACCGGGGGGCTTTGGGGAGAAAAAGGGAAAAATAAAATCTTTAAAAAAAAAACAAAAAAACAAAACTCATTGAAGGGTGATAAAATAATTAAAATGTATTTTTCCCCCTAAAAGTGGAATCACTAGGTCAAAAAGAATACAACTGTATTTTCCCCAAAGTAACACTAATCAAGACCCTATTGTGGACTCATTAGCATGTCCATCACTGGTATCTCTGTAGAAGAGAAGGTCAAAAAAGATACTTATTGGACTGAACTGGCCTAGACAGCCTTTGCTATCATCTCACAGGCCTGGACTACAGCTCATACGCTATGACTCAGGCGCACAGACTCAGAAAATAAACAGAGCTAGATAAACACTAATGGTACTATTACCTTATATTACAAGAACATTTTATGATAATCTTAACTGTGTTTTTAATGGAAACACCCCCACTAATGAAATTTTCAATAAATGTTGCTCAAATTATCCTCCCACGTTATATTGCAAGACAGAGTGCCCATTTTTCTGCACCCTTGCCAACAAGTATTTTTTTTTTAATTCAATTCTACTTGCAACTTTTTTTTTTACTCATTTTTTTTTTTTAAATCTTGAATTTATCTATTTTTTTTTTTAAGATTTTATTTTTTCCTTTTTCTCCCCAAAGCCCCCCGGTAGATAGTTGTATATTCTTTGTTGTGGGTTCTTCTAGTTGTGGCATGTGGGACGCTGCCTCAGCGTGGTTTGATGAGCAGTGCCATGTCCGCGCCCAGGATTCGAACCAATGAAACACTGGGCTGCCTGCAGCGGAGTGCGCAAACTTAACCACTCTGCCACGGGGCCAGCCCCTTGCCAACAAGTATTTTGCAAACTATTTTGTCTACTTTTCTACTGATCTGTTTGACAAGCCTATAATTTCTCCCCTTTCTTAACACAAACCAAAAAGATAGGAAACAAAGACTAGTGAATGATTGCATATTTTCAGTATTAGCTCTGTGACAGTCTCACACGGAAGTAACAAGTAATAGCCTAAATTATTAAATCTATTTTACTTCACCTGAAGATTTCTGAGCATATTTAAGTAACACAGAGACCAGTATAAATAAGTAAATTAAAAATATCAAAGACCAAGTTTATTAAAGATTTCAAATACTTTTCTGAAAACATTAGACTTATATTTTAGAAGTATTTCATTCCTCCTTTAACAATATACACTTTTATAAATATGTGAATATACCGACATACAGACCTTAATGAATGAAGTATTCTTGAAAATTTTAAATGGAAAACCAGTTAGCTTTAATTTCTTCACAATTTTTATGGATTTATCCAGATCAAGGACAACTCCTGTGGCAGCTATCCGGAAATCAGGCTAAAAAGGAACCCCCAAAATTTGAATACAGGACTAATATCGGCAAGAGAAAAACTACGATTCTTTGTAATGCAATAAATTACCGAAGTGCCTTTCACTTACAATCAGCTAAGAAAGAAGAACATCTGAAAGGCAAAACAGCATTTTAACAAAAGCAACCTGAAACTGTAATGCAACTAATGATGATGTCCTGAGTATTTTCCTGAGGGTGATTTCATATAACATAATTTCACAACAATGATCTATTTGGAATGAAAAGGAATATGAAAATTTGCTCACAACGTTTAATAAGTTAAACTGTGGACCCGCAGGGAGGACTCCATCTGCTCATTACCCTGTTTTCTGTTAAATAGGGCCAATAACACCTGCTCTGATTGATCAAACAAAGACTGTGTGAACAGACTTTGCTACACCAGCATTACTCAGGGTAGTCCTATGTCTGAATGGTATCTGATATACCTACATATGGTGTAAATATAACTTCTACATGCCCTGGGAAACCAAAAAGCTCCTGTGACTCGCTTTACTGCGGCATTTGCTTTTTTGCAGTGGTTTGGAAGCGAACCCGCAGTATCTCCGAGCTACGCCTGTATATCACTCAGCACATGGTGAACGCTGCTTAAATACTGTTCGAAAAGAAGTCCAAAAATACATAAAAATATGAAATGCCATCAGTACCATGACAATTATCCTTCTATCTCCCTCTTCTCTACTCCCACACCCTATTTAAAAAGATGTAAGAAAATTAAAAGCAAATTTTATTATAAATACTAAAAATGAGTCATTTTCCACTTAAAGTTTCATGTACATATTCCATATTCATATATACTTCTCAAACACAATCTGTAAAATAAAACATCCAAGATATTTACCATTACACCACTAACAGACTGGACTGCCAAGAAGCCAGTTCCCTGTGGAGTGATAGGACCTTAAAGAAAACAGAAACAAACAAACAAACAAAATATATATAGTGAACCACACATTTTGGATTCTGTTTTACATACATACTCCAATCCAAAAAAAGAGAAAAATCTTACGAATTGGGATTTCATGAAAGGAAAAAAGCAAAACTATTAATGATGAAGCCCGAAAGGTTTAAATTAACCTAAAAGCAAGTTATTCTAACCATATTTTACCCCAAAAAGTAGCTCCACAATGCATGTGCTGTGGGGTGTATTTCAGAAGCCTCTGTCTTCCATTGTGGTCTTCAATATAATAGAGCGGGATGGTCTGAAATCTCCTCCACCCTACAGAAAAAATGATTGGATCTCGGGACTTTAGGATTTTCTTATACCAACGATGTTTCTTCAGACGCATCTGAGGGAGAAGAGATTTCAGTAAGATTAGTGGTGGAAGCATGTTTGAAGACCCTCAAGTGTCAAGAGTGCAGCAAAGGGTACCTACCTGTACATAGCCGACATTGCCCTCACTATTGCCCAAACCACCCAAAATAATTGGGTAATGGGGGTCAAAGTTAAGCACGAATTCACAAGGGACATTTTCTATCTCAATTCGGACATACATCCCAGGTCGAAACCCCTCATATTGAACTCTGGCTTCATCGTCTTGATCTTCAAATTCTGCCCGGTTAAGCTATATATGAGAGGAGAAAAGAACAATGAAAACCCCACAATGCCGTTATCTTTAATAAATTAAGATTAACATTTAAAAAATGAGCAATTTCTAAATAAAAGAACCATGGACAGAATTATTTAGGCTTTATCGCTATTAAAAACAATATACATTTCACCTTTACAGTTTGTTCAGGATATGTCCCAATTGTTTTCTTCTCTGCTGCTCTAAGGTATAGAGAATGTAAACAACCCTGAAAGGAGCCCTTAACGCTGGTCAGCAACCACGCTTCACTTCCCCAGTCCACACTTTCTTTTCTTACTCTCCAAACAATTATTTCACACTTTTTCTCCTTTCTTTGAACACCCATTATCTCCTCCCTCATCCTTACTCTCAGCTGTTGTCTAATTCACTCAAAAACTAAGCAATCTAAAAGAACTTCCACAGTCACCCCATCTACCAGGGGTGACACTCATATCCAGCCTTTTATTATAGCTCTGCATTGTTCAATATGGTAGTTACATGTGGCAACTGAAATGAAATTAAAATTAAATAAAAATGTAAAAATTCAGTCCTTTAGTCACATTAGCCACGTTTCAAGTGGTATCAATATGTGGCTAGAGATTACAAAACAGGAGAACACAGATAGACATTTCCACGATCGCAGACAGTGCTGCTGGGCAGCTGTTACAGATTACTTATCCATGCCTCTATTTAATGCCAAACTCCGCTTGCACACTGGATATTCATCCATTCTTGTTGGACTTTATTCTAACAGATCTTGCCTGTTATTTCTCTCACCTTAAAACCTTCTTTTGACTTCACTTCCTCCAACTATTGCCCCATTTCTCTGCTTCTCCCTGAAGCAAAATGCCACAGAAGTTTTCTACAGTTACGGTCTCCAGTTACTCTGCTCCCATTCTCTTAAATCCCCTAAATTGGACTTTAACCCACACTCCATAAAAATGCTTGCCAAAATCACTAAAGGCCTCCACACTCCTAATCTAGTGGTCAATTTTGTTTTCATGATAGTTAACATATCAGAAGGGTTTAAAACAATTTATCACTTCCTTCTACGGTGGCTTCCTGCAAACCTCACGTTCTCTTAGATTTCTTCTATCTCCTGAGCATTGCTCAATCCCCACTGCTGCTTCTTCCTCTCTGCCCAGCCTCTTACTATGGAGCACCCAGTGTCCATCCTGGTCCTCTGTTCTCCTGTCTCTATGCTCATTCCCTGGGGTATCTCATCCATTCCATGGCTTTAAGTAGCATCTAAATGCTGAGGACTGAATACGTAAATCCCTGGCCCCAACCTCTCTCCCAAACTCCTCACTGACTACTCCACTGTCTGAAAGATTAGCTCAAACTTAACAGATCCAAATTTCATCTTCTGGGACAAACCTGCACCAACTACAGGCTTTCCTATCTTAGTTATGATGACCCAATCCTTCCAGTAAGCCACCCTTATTTCTCTCACACACCCGACATTCAATCCACCAGGAAATCCTATTGTTCTACTTTTCCAATAAAGTATATCCAGAATTTGACTCTTTCTCTTTCACCTCCACTGCCACACTGCTCCTCAGCTCCCAGCGTGAGGCACTTTAATCTTCCTGAACTCTCGCTGGAGCAATCCTTTCAAAGGTAAGCAGATCATGCATGTCTCTCCTTTGCTCAAAACACCCCACTGGCCCCCGTACACTTAGAGTCAAAAATTACAAGTCTTTTACAACAGCCCACAAGGTTTTAGGTAACTTTAAATTGTAAATGGCCTGAAGCAAACACTTCACAACTAGCTTTACATTTCTTAGTGATGTCTATCAAAGGTCCGCAAAGACGTGAAACCACTATGTTAATGACTAACCAGGAGATACTTCTTTGACTAGATGAAGGCCTACATTGAGCAAAGCCTGTTGTTCACATTTTCACAAAGTATATACTTAACTTACATAAGGCACATGAAGGTATGTTCCAGCTTAAAGGGTTTCTTGGGAGCCCCACTTGTCAAAGCACAACTTAAACACTCACCATGACTGCATACGTATCTTGGTGACTCCTTCAGAGTGAGTTCGTCAACTCAGCCTGTTCAGCCTCCCCAGGCAGGAGGGCCAGACTATCTCCCTTTCAGCGTTCCCCATGCTCCCTTTATCTCCATATCTGACCTTACACTTGAAATATCCTCTGAACTCTGACCAAGGTGAATTTTCAGAAACCCTTCCCTGGAGAGCACGGGTGTGTTCATAAGCCATACAGGCCAAGAATCACATACCCATTCAGAATATATCATTATGGTTCCAGGGAGCAGTAATCAGAATGCTAAGGCAACGCTTGCATTTAAATAAACACACTGTCTCAAATCACTACACTGTGAGACCCTCAAAAGTGGCGGCTGTATCTCAGCCATTTTTGCTTCCTTGACGCTTGGTACAAAATAGGCACTAATATCTTTCTGGTGAATTTCTGACTGAAGAAACAATTACAAGACTGCATGAATGAACACCCATCTGCATCTCGACCTAGGAGTCCAAACAACAGGCAGAGAAGCAGGTCAGGGAGCAGACACTTAAATAAAGTTACATATTCACAACACTATACTATAGCCTTGAAATGAGGCTGACAGGAACTGAGTTTTCGTACCTGTGCTTGTTTCTGCATTTCTCCTTTAAGATCGTCAAAATATGTGCTTTCTCCTTCATCATATTCTGCATCAAACATTTCCTTCAATTTTCTCTTCTTATCCAAATGCTTTTTCTTGGCGCTTTCCTCTGTGCTGCGGTCAATTTCTTCCTTAACTTCTTCCTCTACATCTTCAATCTTCAATTTCCAGAAGAAAAAATTGTATAAAAGTTTGCAGAGATCTTTTCTTTAAACATTAAAGCAGATTTTAAAAGTTCTATTTGAGCTGCAAAAATCTTAACAATCAATGAAACAAATCATAATGAAACAAATCATAATGAAAACAATCATAATGAAAACAAAACAAAACAAGCCTTTGGCTCTAAATAACCTGTATTGCTATAAGAGACATTTAGACATCTGCATTACAATTAACTGCCATTCCTTAATCTGGCTGGGAATGCCAAAGCACCCAACAGATGCTCCCCAGACACTGTTCTAAAGAAATATTAAGGAGAACAAGGAATTAGTATTTTAAAAAGGGCACTTAAATTTAAGAAGAGGAGAATGATGGCAAAAGGAATGGTGGAAAGGAAGACAGTGACTCAGAAGCTAAATCTTTCAATGACTGAAGAATCCTAATGACAAGAAGAGGTAGTAAGTGCCACCCAAAATATCAAGAATAATAAATAAACCAAAAACCTTTGATCTGTCCCCACCCTCCATATTTTTAGGAAGGAATCCATCCATCTATAATCTACACAGATAACAAGTAGGATTTGCCTTCTCAATATGGGCCTCTCTCAGAACATAATGACCACAGATCAAGGACCAGTGATTGAAACCTGGCCACAGCAAAGTCATACCTGAGTATCTGGGCCTGATTTTCCCTTGTGCACATCTCCTGTTTCCAGGTCTTCAAAGTCACCATAGAGCTCCTCTGGGAAAAGAACCACCAAATGAATCTCCTGTGAATACGGCCTGCATGTGACACTCGAGCACCACCAGGTGGACTGCGCACTTCAATTTCACTGTTCCTATTGCTGCACACTCCAGAAGAATCCTGTACTTACACAGGCTTTTTTTTCTTGTTAAATTATCAGTATTTCATCACCTGCTTAGATTAAGTAAATGGACCCAATCCACGTTTCCATACTTTACTTCGAGATCCCACTTAGCCAAGAGCTACTTTTTGAGTATAGGTGATGGATACTCTGTAGCAGAGAAGCACACAGGTGGGATGCATGGCCCTACAGGTGAGTGTCCAAGACCAACAGTCCAAGGAGTGACTTGAAAAAAATCAAGGCTTGATAACAGCACATGTGAAAAAGAGTCTTAATAGTAAGATCAATACAACACAATGTGTGCCCTACCTAGGGAAAATCTCAGATTACGTAAAAGACAGCATTTAGAGTAAGAGCAGTATGCAGAACAGCGCCGAGCCACATGAAGAGCTCACTCATTCACACATTTTTGGAGCTTTGACTTTAGTTATGGGTCCTACCTTTAAAAGAAAAGATGTTACAACATCTTAGGAGGCAACATCTAGAATGGTACTAAAATATTTTCATGTAAGAGCCAAAAAAACAAAGAGCCAAAGAAAATATAATAGATGGGAAGATTCCATTTGCAAAAAAAAATTTAAAAAGGATAAAATACTCAGGAATAAATCTAACAAGAAATGTGCTAGAAGTTTATTTTAAAATTTTAAAAGCTTTAATATGCTACCAAAGGACACATGGAATAACATTAGCTAACACTTTTAAGTGCTTTACACAGGCACTGCTCTAAGGACTTTACACGCCTTAACTACATTCTTCAACATGACCCAACAGAGGTGTTATTAATGTTACCTACTGAACAAATAAAGATGACCATGTATCTGGAAAGGAAGACTCAATATCAGGAAGATTCCACTTCTCCCTTTAACATAATTACAGTAAGAAACACCAGTAAGGATTTCTGGTCTGAAAAAGATAGTGTAGACATGTTTCCTCTGTTCCTCTCGACTAAGGATAACCAACTCCAGAAAGAACACAAGAGCACTGGAGACAACCAAAGAACTGTGAAAGGTGGGAAGAGAAAGAGGAGCTAGTGAGGGTCCCCAGGACCAGAGGAATGACATAGTGGCCAGTGTCTCACTACTTCACAACCCACAGAAAGGAGACTCAGGGACATTGTTTCCCAACCCCCAAGCTATCAACAGAAGGCAGCTCAGATGGGCTCATTCTTCCTCCAGCTCAAACTGGATCTCACCAGGAACATCAGGCAAACCAGGCAGCACTGGCAAAGGCGATGGATTGGAAGCCCCACTGACAGTGAGGGCAAGTGTTGCCTTCCCTGAAGATCTGAATCTCCTTTCCTCCACCAAGATACACCAGGTGGGCCATTGAGCCAGGCATGAGACTCTCCTCCCCTACCTAAAAACAATGTGTGCCCAGGCAGGACCAGCAAAGAAACCCCCACAACAACAAACTGGCCCCACTGGCCAAGACAACCTTCCCCCACCTAGCTACACCAGGCAGCCCAGCCTGGGGAGGCTTCTCTGTTCCCTCAGGTGACACCAGCAGGGATCAGTGGCACCAGATAAACCAGGCAGACCAAAATAGCACTGCAAAGGCTCTGAAATTAAATTGTCCTTAGAACCACAGTTCACAAAGTAGACCAGGACCTGCACACTAAACCTAAATAGGATGACTGCCTGCTAAACTAAAACATTACATAGGACCCAGTCTCCTAACATAATAACCAAAATGTGTAGGATACAAGAGAAAATCACCTGTCATACCCAGAACCAGGAACATTCTAATTGGAACGTGAAAAGACAAATGACTGACACCAATATTGAAATGAATCAGATATTGGAAGTATCAGACTAGCATCTTAAAGCAGCCATTATAAAAAGGCTTTAACAAGCAACTATAAACCCTATGGCAACAAGCAAAAAATTGAAAACCTGAGCAAAGAACCAAACGGAAATTACATAACTGAAAAACACGATACAAGAAATCTTTAAAAGCTCACTAGATGGGCTCAATATTAAGAGTAGAGATGACAGAGGATAGAATCAGAGAACTTGAGGCCAGATCAATAGAATTCACTGCGTCTGAACAACACAGGAAAAACAGACTAAAAACAGATAAACAGAGCCTCATGAACCTGTGGGACAGAAACAAAAGATCTAACATTTATATATCCCACAAGGAGTGGAGGTGAAAGAAATGATGACTGAAGCTTTCCAAATCTGGTGAAAGACATAAACTTATAAATTCAAGCAGCTCAGCAAACCTCAAACAGAGTAAACCCAATGAAATCCACACCAATCAAACTTCTGAAAACTAAAAACAAAGATAAAAATCTTGAAAGCAGCCAGAAAGAAATGACAGATTACCTGTAGGGGCATACCAATACAAACCACAGCGTATTTCTCCTCTAAAACCATGGAGGCCAGAAGGAAGTGGCACAACATTTTTCAAGTGCAGAAAGAAAACAACTGTCAGCTGCGAATTCTATATCTTCTGAAACTATCCTTCAGAAACGAAAGGGAAAAAAAGGACATTCTTAGATGGAGGAAAACTACAGGAATTTGTTGCCAGCATACCTACCCTTAAAAAATTGCTAAAGAAAGTTCTTAAACAGAAGGGTAATTACAAAAGGAGAAATCTGGGACCACAAGGAAAAAAAGAAAAAACAAAAAAGGCCAGAAATATGGATACGTGCACTAGATTGTCCTTCTTATGAATTTTTAAAATCATATTGAAGATTAAAAAAAATTACACCACCATCTAATATTCAAGCCAATGATATTTAAAAATAGGGAAAGTAAAGGGGTCTAAATGGACGAAAGGTTTCCACATGTTACTGAGAGTGATAAAATGTTAGTATCAGTAGGCTATGATATTACAGTATGGATGTCACAATACCCAGAACAACCACTACCAAAACTATACAGAGATACACTCAGAATACTGTAAACATATCAAGATAGAAAGAAGAAAAGGGAAACAGAGGAGAAACAGAAGAACTAGAACCAGAGTTCTAATAAAATATCAGACAAACAATTACATATCAGTAAATACCTTAAATGTAACTGACATAAATACACCAATCAAAAGACAGATTGACAGAGAAGATAAAAACAAATAACCCTACTGCATGGTGTTTACAAGAAATTCACTTCAAATTTAACAGTCTAAGTAGGTTGAAAGTAAAAGGACAGAAAAAGATATACCATGCAAACTCATCTTTTCAAAAAGCAAGAGTGGCTATATTAATAGCTCATAAAGTAAACTTCAGAGCCAAGGAAATTACCAGAGCAAGAGAGGGACTTAATTGAACTGTAGGACCTAGAATTTCATGTGCTGCCTTGACATCTTTGAGCCTCACAGGGCCCCAAAGGCCTAGCTGTGAGTAGGCCACCAGATATGCTGCACCCTTTGGGAAAGGATCCCCATTCCGCTAGTTCTTTTATCAGCTGGAGCAGCTACACCCCACCCAGTCCTCAACCTAACAGATCTCACTTCACCTCTCTGCCAGCCCATGAATTTATTCAAACAAGCTAATCACATTCTCCCAAGGGAACCACTGGTCATCCTAAGCTCTTTTAAGTATGAAGCCTGCCTCCCAAAGACCTGGTCGTTCGCTCTGCTCCCAAGTGCAATCCCTGCATGGCATGCAGTGTCCTCGTCCTTCACGCTCTGAGTGTCTGTGACTAATAAACTGCTCTCACTCTCATCTGTCCAGTGTCAGGTGTTGCCTGTTCTGCCATCCCCATGACTCTGGGGCTGGAATCCCTCCCTCACCAATGGAGTGAACAGGAGGTCACCATAATACATAATGACAAAAGGATCAATTCACCAGGAAGATGTAATAATCCTAAAAGTCTATGGACCAAATAGAGCCTAAAATATTGGAAGGAAAAATTGATAGGGCAGAAAAATAGACAAATCCACAATTGTGTCTGGTGACTTCAACATCCTCCTCCTAGCAACTGATAAAACTGGACAGAAAATCAGCAAAGATACATAAGATTTGAACAACACAGTCAACTCACTAAAATCTAACCGACATATATAGAAACTATACCCAACAACAGCAGAATATACAATTTTTAAAGCACCCACAGATCATCTACCAAGACAGGGCACATTCCGGATAATAAAGCAAATCCCAATAAATCTAATAGGTTTGAAACCATAAGAGTATGTTTTTAGAATATAATGTAATTAAACTGGAAATCAATATAGTCATGCATCACTTAACGATAGGGATGCGTTCTGAGAAATCCATCATTAGGTGACTTCGTCGTTCTATGAACATCAAAGAACGTACTTACACAAACCTAGATGATATAGCCTATTACATGCCTCGACTATACGGTACTAAGCTTACAGGACCATCATTGTATACGTGGTCCATGATTGACTGAACCTTATTCTATGGTGCATGACTAACAGAAAGGCAAAATGAACATTTCTAAACATATGGTAAACAACATGCTTCTAAATAACGCATGGGTCAAAGAGAAGTCTCAAAGGAAACATAAAAATGCATAGAACTGAATGAAAATGAAAACACAACATATGAAAGTTGGTGGGGTGGAGATAAGCAGTGCTGAGAGTGCAATTTATAGCACTAAATGCTCACATTAGAAATGAGATAAGGTCTCAAACCAATAACCTAAGAAAACTGAAAAGTGCAAAGGAACCTAACAGAAATAAAGAACAGAAATAATAAAGATAAGAGGAGAAATGGATGAAAGTGAAAATTAGAAAACAGAGAAAAATCAATAAAACCAAAAGCTGGTTATTTGAAAAAACCCAACAAATTTAATACATCTTACTGACAAAGACAGAAGACACAAATCACCAATATTGTAAATAAAACAGGATTCTTGAAACAGATCATGCAGCCATTAAAAGGGTATTAAGCAAATACTATGAACATTACACTCAGAATACCCAAGCTGGCCTCTTGGAGAAGGCACTTAATGGAACTTCCACTTCCCCAACAGGCTTTAAAATTCCTTGAAAACCATGAGCTACCAAGATTCAGAGAAGATGGAATAGATAACCAACCTAAAAGTCCTATAACCATTAAAGAAATAAAACTTGTGAATATAAGCTAAAAATTTCCAAGCCCTAATGGTTTCACTGGAGAATTAAACCAAATATTTAAAGAACTCATCCCCATTCTACATGATCCATTCCAGAAAAGAGAAAAATTGGGAACACTTCCCAACTCATTTTATGAGGCCAGTATTACCCTGTTATCAAAACCAGATGAATACAAAAGAAAAAAAAAGAAAACCCAACACTACAGATCAGCTTTTCTCATGAATGTAGACATAAAATTCCTCAAGAAAATACTATCAAATGAAGTTCAACAACATAAAAAGAATTATATACCATGACTAAGTGGGGTTTATTCCAAATATGCACAGCTAGTTCAACATTCAAAAATTAATCAATGTAATCCACTATATCAAAAGGGTAAAGAAAAATTCATACGATCACATCAATGGACACTAAAAGGCATTTGACAAAATTCAACGCTCATTCATAATTAAAAATAAAGCAAAACAGAACAAAACTAAAACACCTGTCAGTGCACTAGGAATAGAGAAGACAGAGCACATAAAGAGCATCTACAGAAAATCCAAACTAACGTCATACCTAACAGTGAAAAACGCTGGGAACAAGGCAGGATTTCCACTCTAGCACTAGTCCTAGCCATTACAATCAGGAAAAATATAAAAATAAAAGGCTCACAGCTTGAAAAGGAAGAAATAATACTCTCCCTATTGCAGATAACACAATTGTTTACGTAGAAAATTGCAAGCCATCTAAAAAAAAACCCCTCCTAGAATAAGTGAGTTCAGCAGAATAAAGATAAACACAAAAATCAATCAAAATGAAATACTTAAGTATAAACTTAACAAAATATACTCACCATCAGCATGCTGAAAATTATAAACCACGGATGAAAGAAATCAAAGAGTTTAATAAATGAAGAGACATATACCATGTTCCTGGATTAGAATACTCAAGATAGTAAAGATTCTGCCTAAATTGATCTATAGGTTTAACGTGACTCCTATCAAAATTTCAGCAAAGATTTTGTAGCCATAGACGAGCTTATTTTAAAATTTATATGTAAAGTCACAGGCCCTAGGATAACTAAAACAATCTTGAAAAAGAAGACTAGAGTGTGAGGAATCACTCCACCCAACACTAATATTCATTACATAAGGACAGTAACCAAGATAGTGTGGTCTTCGTGGAGGGACCGATATACGAATCAATGGAACAGAAGAGAGAACCCAGAAATAGACCCACACGAAGATGCTCAACTAATTTTTGACAAATGTGCAAAAGCAATTCACCGGAACAAACAGTGCTGGAGGAATGACGTACATTCACAGGAAAAACAAACCCTGACCTAAACCTCACATCTTATAAAAAATCAAATAGATCACAGACATCAACAGAAAACAAACAAAAAAAACCTGTAAAACTTTCAGAAAACAACATAGTAGAAAATCTTCAGAATCTAGGAATAGGAAATGATTCCTAGACTTGACACCAACTACACGATCCCTAAAATGAAAAAAACTGATAAATTTGACCTCATCAAAATTAAAAACTTTTGCTCTGTGAAAGGTCCTATTAGAAAACAAAAAGACAAACTACAGACTAGAGAAATTATCTGCAAACTACATATCCAACAATGGAATAAAATATATAAAGAACTCCCAATATTCAATAGTAAAAATACCCCACCCCAATTAGAAAAAGGGCAAAAGAAATCCACAGATATTTTACCAAAGAATATATACAGATGGCAAATAAGCATACAAAAAAGTGCTCAAAATTCTTAGCCATCAGGGAAATATAAAGTGAAACCACAATGAAATACCACTACTCACTTACTAGAATGGCTAAAATAAGTAACAGAACACCAAATATTGGCAAGGATGTCAACAAACTGAATCATCCATATATTGCTGGTAGAAATATAAAAATGGTCCAGCCACTGTGGTAGTTTCCTATAAACTAAATATGCAATTATCATAAGACCCAGCAATTGTATTATTGGGCATTTATGCCATAAAAATAGGAAGTTTATATTTACATAAAAACCTGTACACAAATGTTCATAGAAGCTCAATTCTTAACAGCCAAAAACTGGAAACCCAGAAGTACTTCACTGGGTGAATGGTTAAACAAACTGGTACAGCCATACCATGGAATACAATAAAAAGGAATGAAAGGGATACAGTCACATGCAACAACTTGGATGGACCTCTAGGGAATTATGCTGAGTGAAAAAAAAGTCGACCACAAAAGCTTAGCTACTCTATGATTCTATTTATTTAACATTCTTGAAAATGATAAAATTGTAGAAATGAAAAACAGCTAAGTGGTTGACAGGTAGGAACTTGGGAACAGGTGACAGCAGGGAGGTGGATATGTTTATAAAAGAGCAACACAAGGGATCCTGTGGTGATGGAAATGTTCTGTATCCTAACTGCTGATAGATAAATAAACCTATGCAAGTGGTAAAATAGCAGAGAACTAAACACACACACATAGACATGCATATGAGCATAAGTACAACTGGGGAAATCCACATAAGATCAGTGGATGCTATCAATGTTAATATACACGTTGTGGTCTTGTACTATATACATAGTACAAAATAAAAGATCTCTCTGTGTTAGTTCTAACAAGAGCATGTGAATTTACAATTCAATCTACAATTATCTCAAAATAAAAAGTTTAATTAGAAAAAAAACCCACCAACTTTTCTTTTGGATTGGAAAAGATAATTCTCAAGTTCATATGGAAAAATAAGCAAAATCAGGAGAAAACAATGAGAAATCTTTTTTCTATTTTCACAAAAACTTCTTAAGGATAAGATAAATTCCAAAAGCTCTTTAAGGCAAAACCGATATATCTAATTTCATTAAAAAAAAAAAATTCCAGGGGCCGGCCCCATAGCCTAGTGGTTAAGTCCAGCGCACTGTGCTTTGGCGACCCGGGTTTGGTTCCAGGCGTGGACCTACACCACTCATCTGCGACCACGCTGCAGCAGCAACCCACATACAAAACAGAGGAAGATTGGCACAGATGTTAGCTCAGGACAAATATTCCTCAGGAAAAAAAATTCTACATAAAAGAATCATAAATAAAGTTAAAATATAAATGTACAGTTAAAATATAAATGTTAAAATGAGGGGGGGTAAATGTAGCACCTCATTATCACAAAAAGCTAATTTCTCTAACATATAAAGAATTCTTATAAATAAGTAAGAAAAAGATCAATAATAACCCAATAGAAAAATGGGCAAAGCATGTGCAAAGACAATTCATGGAAAAGGAAATACAATTGACCCCTTAAAGGCTGCTCAGATTGGAAGAGATCCAATATTTTGTTAGCACTCGTTTATTAACTGTAACAAATGCACCATCCAAATGTAAGATGATAACAATAGGGCAAATTGGATATGAGGTATATAGAAACTCTGTATCATATTCACAACTTTTCTCTAAATCTAAACTATTTTAAAATAAAGTTTATTTCTTTAAAAAAATAGGCAAATGACTTGAACATCTCACAAAGGAAGATATTCAAATGGCCAATAAGCACAGAAAAAGATACTCACTGTCATTAGTCATCAGGGAAATACAAATTAAAACCTCAGTGAGACACTATTTCACTCCCACTGGGATGTGAACTGAAAATTCTCATCCTCTGCTGGCCTTCTCTTTGAAGACCTGTGGGGCAGTTTACTTTGTGGTCACCCCATAGAGACAGGATGGACCTCCCACCCAAAATTTGGTTTGGATACTAAGTCAGATGACAGCCCACCTGCATCAAGAGGATATGGAAAGATTTTTGACTTACATAATTAGTCTTTCTGGGGAGAGCAGAGCAGACTTCCCAAGGTAGTTCAAATATAGTTTGAGAGGGAAAGGAGAATAGCTTGTGGGTGTTAATTGCGTTAGCTGGTGATGCTTGCGTGAGGGCAGGGGTGTACGTGGTTTGAACTCATTCATGGTGCCAAAAGAGGAGCACCTGGGCTTTTTAATCAGCTTGCCCAAATGGAGGACAGGAGGGTACTTAAGAGCTGTCATCAGTCAAACATAGAAATGGAGTCAGACACTATTACAGCTTCTTATCAAGTCGGGCATCCGCCTCCTCTATAGTCCAGCCATTCCACTCCTAGGTGTTTACCAAGGGGAAAAGAAAACCAATTTCCACAAAAAAACCTTTGTTTTTTTTCAGAGCGGCTTAACTGTAACAGCCAAAAACTGGAAAAAATGTTCAAAGTAGCCTTAATTGTAACAGCCCAAAACTGCAAACAACCTAAATGGCCACCAAGAGAAAAACAGATAAATAATTGTGACATACCCATGCAACAGAATACTACTCAGCAATAAGAAGAAACAAACTATAACATGAATGAATCTCAAAAAAAGTATGCTAAGTAAAAGAATCTCTAAACAAAAGAAAGTATATTTTATTATGTAATTCTGGAAAAGGCAAAACTAATCTATAGTACAGAAAGCAGACCATTATTGGTTGCCACGGGGCTGGTGTGGTTGTGAGGGCAGGGACCGACTGCAAAGGAGCATGAGGGTACTTTCTGTGGGGATGGTACTATTTTATTTCTTGCTTGTAATGGTGATGTATGAGCACATACAATTGTCCAAACTATATTCTTAAAACAGGTGTATTTAATTGTATGCCAAATGCATCTCAACAGGGTTGATTTATTAAAAAGTAAAACATCATGCTGAGGGAAAGAACCCACTAAACACACTGTGATTACATTTGTAGGAAGTCCCAGATCAGGTGATACAAATCTATGGTGATAGAAATCCAAAAGCGGCTGCCTGGGGTAGGGATTGAGCACGGACGATAAAGTGCACAGGCAAACATTTTGGGGGTGATGGGAAATGTTCTTACCCTTGGCTGACGGGTATAGGTGTATATAATTGCCAAAAGTCATTAAGCTATAGCCTAATTTTTAAAAAGTGCCTTCCTTAAAAACAAAAATAAAAAATTTCTAATCCCACAACTAATGAATACAATTAAAAGGAAAAGTCAAACTTCATTAATTTTCTAATCATGAGGTAAACAGAATTGAAAAATAAATCTAAAAGTTATGGAATTAACAAAATAGATAACTTGCAAATCTAACTTTAAAAAAAGGGACAATATTAGAAATGAGCAAGTGCAAGTAACAGATGGCTTATGTGAGTTTTTCAGTAATGGAAACCTGTAAAACAACCCAGTTAGTGCAGCGATATGAAAGGGATGTCTATGAGAAAAATAAAAGTAATAAACTCGCCCCCAAAAGACTGATAGATCTAACCACACGATATTTTAAAATGTATGTTTAATGTAACACTAAACAAAATTTAAAAATTAAATGATAAAAAGCAGAAAAAAAATTTGCAACAAATGAAGAAGGATAAATATTCTTTAGAGAGTAATTTTGCAAATCAGTAAAAAATATATTAACATCTCCTTAGAAAAATGGACAAAGGATACAAACAAGGAATTCAAAGAAACGCCAAAGCCAACACACCTTAAATAAATATTCTCACTTACTCGTAATCAAAGAAATGCCAGTTACAAATAGAAGAAACCATTTTCATCTATTAAATTGGCAAAAAATCATTTTTTATGGTCAGTACTCAATACTGAATGAAAGCAGTAAAATAAGTCCTAAGATACACTGCTCAAGGGCACATAACACAACTTTCTGCAAAACTTTTTGGCAACTGCGGTCCACAAAAACGACTCAACAATTCTCACTTTATGAATCTATCTTATGAAAACAAAAAACGTGATCCAAGAGTTACTTCAAGGTGGTCCAACACAGGGTTATTTATAATATGGACAAAGTAAATTGCTTAAATGTCAAACAGAACTGTAAAGTGAATTATAATACTTAAATCATAAAGATGAAACCTTTGAAAAAATTTAAGGACACGATTTATATAAAGTATAATTATAACTAGGAAAGTTTATATTTATATATACATATAAAATTTTAAATGATTGGAAGGAAATATCTCAAAAGGTTAACAAAGGTTTCTTACAGGTAGTGGAGGCTACGGTATGATATGTACTTTTTATTCTAAATGTTCTACAATGCATATTACCTTTATCATCAAAATCAGAGCACATTTTCCACACACAAAAATCTATGTTTAACAAATGCATGATAAAATTTATGGAAAGCCTTCCTTTTTTCCTCAAGGTCCATATCTAATAAGTCAATTAACCAGGTGGGGAAAAGAAGATCACCACGAAAGGAGGAACCAGAATACCAACCACAAGTCCTGTCAGAGTTCCCCAAAGCATTTCACAATTGACCAGTATTTTCAACTTTACTGTTAAAGATAACGGAAGAAAATAAAGAGAAGGCAGTCTTCTCTGAAGAATACAGCCCTTTACTTACCGTCTTCTGCTAAGATCTTGGCTGCATCTTTATCCTCTTCCCACTTCCCAGTCACGAAGCAATCTCTGATACTGTTCATAACCTTATACAGAAAAGTCAGCCTGAGTTGACATGCTCCAATCACTCAACAAAACAACTCCTATTAAGTAGTAGTAGTAGGTGACAACTTGCCCTTAAATACTTTCCAAGCCATTTTATGGATATTCTAATTCCAAGTGGGCCTGAGATAGTATACCCTAGATGTAGAGAGTATAACCATAGAGATAAAAATATAAATGTCATAACATTAACCAGTGGAAAAGCAAAGTACTACCAGCTTCCCTTACCTCATAAGTAAACAAATACTAATTCAACAGATTTTCAAAGTTTCTTAGTGTTCCTAAGGTTTTTACATTCTTAATTAATGGATCTAGGCATTGACCATTTACAGTTGCTAACATCACAAGATGATGTTATGTGCTTCCTAATTAAAAAAACACCACCACCTAGGAAGCCAAAAATAAAAATCAAACCTACATCCAATCAAACTTCTAGATGTGCTGTCTATAAAGGAGCTACAACCATGTGGTTATTTAAATTCTAATTAATCAAGATTAAATAAAACAAATAAAATTAAACATTTAGTTGTTCTGTCTCATTAGCCAGATTTCAAGTGCTCAACAGCCACAAGTAGCCACACCAGACAGTGTATACATAGACCACTTCCATCAACACATTCAGCTTTATTGATATTGCTCTGTATCAATTTATAGGAAATACAGAGGAGAAAGGAGTCTGAAAAACTGAACACAGGGATGCAATGCAATCTACAAAATTCAGAATATGAGAAACTCTACAAATCAAATACTTGGTTTCTTAAACAAGTAAAATCTAAGGGAAAAAAAGAGATAGGCAAAGGCAAGGATTATAGATTAAGAGACTTAAAAGGCATAGTGAAAAACAACAACAAAAAAACCTGGTAAAACTACACTATGGTGTTTAATGAGGCAAACTTGGAGGATGAAACTATGAAGAAACGGATTACCATAAGAGTTGTGGTTCCCTCTGCAGGGAGGGGGAGGACTATGACCAGGATGGACACATGATGTACTCACCTAGTAAGCCCTTAAGTTAATCAGTTGTTTTTATGTGGTCTTCTGTAACCTGATTTACATTTTAATGTAAAAAATGGTTACATAAAATCTCACAAAGTACATAAGTGCTACCCAGTGAATTACAATTGGGAATGTGTGAGTGACTGGGTTTCTCTGAGGAGTGACATTTAAGCCAAACGGAATGATCCAAAGAAGCCAGCCTTGGGGGATCAGAAGTACACTTCAGAAGAGGAAAATAAGAGCGGGCAAGAGGTCTAAGATGGGAATAAGCCTGGCAAGTTTGAGACCTGAATGAATTCCAGTGTGACTAGAGAGTTGTGAGCAGAAGAAGAAAATTTACCATTGTCACGGATTTCTGTTTGCTTATGAATAGTAGAAACTCTAAATTTAACTCAGGGACACTAGGTATATCCTAGTTATAAAACACAAAATATTTCAAATGTGTGAAAACTTATGTGCAATGCTTGGAAATAAAGATTAATGCTACTATCCACACTAAAAGTTGAACATTTTCCTTTTCTCAGTAACACATGCACGTGGTCTGACTAAACTCTGAACATGTTATTGCCTAGGATGCAAGAAATATTTACTCCAGTATCTGGTGAAATGCCCTTTTATCTTAGAAAAAGAAAAAGCTAATAACAGGTAGGCAATACTGAAATCACATAATCTTCTTTCAGAAGAATTCCTTTATTCTCAAATCAAACATGCTATTCACACCCAGCCTTACCTCCTCTAAATCCCAATCATGAGGCGCCTCCACATGAAATCTGGAGCAGTCCAGAGAGTCGGCCTTGTGCTTACACTCTCTGGCAGGCTGGCTGACACGAAACAACCCTCCAATCTCTTCCCTGGTATCATCATCGTCTTCTTCATTATCCTCTGTCACTAAAAAGACCACCATGATGGAAAAGTGAGAACAAATCCACACTGTAGAGGACTTGGGACTGAGCATCCCTGTTCAAGGTATGTACGGTAGGGCCCAGGAGCGCATCTGCCACAGACAGAGAAAGGCCAAAGAACTACTGTCAACATGTCTGGACCATGTCTGCCCTCCCGCAAGACAGCAGCAAAGAGTCCACTGAGGAGGGAGAATACTAAGGGTTGTGGGAAGAAAGGGACATTTAAAGGCAGGGCTTTCAATTACCATAAAGAGTTTCTCTTGTAGAGTGTTGAGTCTCTAACCATTAAGAGTACTCAGGCAAAACCTGAGTGGAAACAGGTACACACCAATCCTCTGATTTGATGCTCCTGACTCATCTATACTCCTTTGGCCTTGGTCTAATCATGTATTAACAGAGGACCACAATATAAAGTTCACCACTTTATGTTTATTTTTTGCATCATTGATTTACATTTTTTCCAAAAACAACATATAAACAGTTTAATAAAATACAACATCAGAGGACAAGGGCAAAAGGGAAAAACAGAATGAGTTACACAGAGTTCTCATTCTCGGAAAGGAAAAATACACATTTACAGGTAGAAATATTTTTCTGGCACTAAATTCTATGCAAAAATTCCCATGTAGGACTTTGTATAGGAGGCATAAAATGATGTAATGGAAAGTATTCTCATCAAAAGTTTTACAGTAAACCCATAAATCTAGTTCATATGATTGATTTATGGTCCTCATGAGCTAATGGCTAAAAACACCTGCCGAATATAAACTATGACAGCCAGGAATATCTTATGGATATCAAAAGTAGCACCCAAATCCTCCAACCAATTCCTCACCCCCTTTTCAGAAAAGAGCCGAAGACACTAAAATGTTTCTAGATCTGAACCAGAGCTCTTTACCTGTTCCATAAATAAGCTTTCGAAGGTTTGGAGTTGCTTGTTGCTGCCTCAGAAAGGCCTCAGCTGCCTTCCTGGAAAGGTCTTCCTTCCACTTGAGGGCACCTGAAAGGACCAACGCCAACATCAGTTAAGTCTGTTTATCTTTCCTCTGTGTTTCAAGCTTACTGCTCATTCATCCTGAAATCCTTTTATGAGGTGCAATATCTGAACTGCTAATAAAATCTCCAAAACAGCAGACCCCCAAATGTAGACTCTATTTGTAGAACATTTTCAGTGTCAAGTTTAAAATGGCAGTTAAATTAAATTTGAGCATACCTGAAGTTTCTGTGGGAAACTTATTTTCTTCCTTGTAACTTTCTTCCTCCCTGAGTAAGTCTTCTACATCACTGGTCTCGTTAATCAAGTTCTCTAATCCCAGCTTCTGACCACTAACCACCTGAGAAGACTCTGGAATCTTTTTTCTAGTAACCTCTTCGTTTTCTGAATCCTCTCCCTCTGTACTGAGAGAGGAGCTTTCTTCAGATTCATCTTCAGATGCAAATGCCTCTTCAGCTGTGCAATGACCTGAATCTGAAGTGGTGAGGATTGCTTTTTTCATTGTCAAAGACTTCTCTGGATTCAAACTGTCACTCAAACCTGCTTTACTACCTTCTCCAACAGCCTTAGATTCTAAAATATCCCTCTCTCCTTCTGAAGCGGAATCCTCTTCTTCACTGCTTTCATCGGCTTCCTCTGCTTCTTCTTCCTCTGAGCTCCTCTCAAGGTCATCGTCACTATCAGCAAATGCTGGCAAATCCACCTCAACATCTTCTTCCATCTCCTCAAGTCTCTGCCGTTTGACACCTTTCCCAGTCATATACTCTTTATCAGCCATTTCAGCATCCTCCTCTTTTTCTGTTTCATCATCACTAGAGCTATTTTCCAAGCTGTCACCTTCGGACATTTCTTCATCATTTTCATCATCGCTATCTCCAGACTCATCTTCTTCATCTCCAAAAATGGCTTTCCGACGGACTCGACCAGTTTTCAAATCCATCTGCTTTTCCTCTTTTGGCATCCACAGCCTATATCACCAAGTAAACGAAAAATAATTCAATTCGTACAATAATTGGCCAATCTAGAAATGGTAAGTCAATACATATGCAAAGAATTAGAAAATAATGTCAAGGAATGGCTTTAAATGACATAGCATAACAAGTGATTCGATAATACTGGAAGAATTAATAAGCAAACTCATGCACAATTCCCTAATGCCACTCTTCAAAACAAGTTATAAAGAGAAGCAGGAGACAACTTTTTTTCCTAAAAAAAAGGTCTAATTTTAGGAAAAAACTGCTCAAAAGGGAAGTGAGTGTTTAACAGATCTTTCAGAAGATGGATCATTTCCAGATGGTCCTTAGAGAAATGGCTGAATCCAGGTCCACGGCAGGGAAAGTACAAAGTAAGCCTGGAACATCTTGTGTCAGAAAGCAAGGAAGTACTCAAAGACTAATGGGGACATGCCAAAAGGACACAAGAGGCAGACAGAAGGGACAATATAGAATAACTGTGAAATAACGATAGTCATGGGATAATAACAAATGAAATTTTTAAAAAAAGTTTACTAGTCAACAGTGATACTAAAATAAAGGGGTGGAAGTGAAAGCCCGTTGTTAAAGAATGCCAGCTAACAAATGTAGAAGGAGAAAGATTAAGAACATTGCCACTTTGAAATCACCTATGCAATACCTGATAAAGGGTCATCATCAAGATGCTAAAACCAGAGGATAAAATAAACTAAGAAGCTACTAATGTAGCAGTGTATATAAAACTGCTGTATATAGAAAACTGAAAAAACCCATTAGGAAAATACTAAAAATTGTACTAAAAGAGGACAGATAAGTTAGAATGCACCAATAATAACAAAATGATAACTATGTAAAAAGACTATAGAAAGAAAATGCTCACAACACAGATATGAACATTTTACATGTATTGTGACTGTAACTGTGAGAAAGAGTATACATGGGGACAAGCATGGCTAAAGGAATACTCAAAAGAAGAAAATAGCTACTAACATTGATTGTAATAATGGGGATCTTTTAGTGAATACTTCTTACCTGCCAGACATCATGCTAAGGAGCTTATGTCCACTATTGTATTTAATCATCACAACAACTACGAGATATTAGGAAATTGAGGTTTAGAGCAACCAATTTCCCCAAACTAGTAGGTCTATTGCA
This sequence comes from Equus caballus, assembly GCF_041296265.1. Taxonomy (NCBI): domain Eukaryota; kingdom Metazoa; phylum Chordata; class Mammalia; order Perissodactyla; family Equidae; genus Equus; species Equus caballus. The sequence goes on from NC_091684.1 coordinate 82,991,539, forward strand.
CTTAATTACCATGCTATATCATCTGCTAGTTAGAGCGCAGCAGATAGATGTTTCCAAAAAAATTTCCCTTCATTTGGATATATTTATAATAAACTACAAACTCAATAATCTCAATCATTTTCAGACTGATTTTTATTGAGAGTCATAAATCACCACAATAAAGCCAAACATCCACTATAAGGTATACAAATTCCCAATCCAGACTGAAAATAATTCACATTAGCCAGATATTAGTGGAAATCAACCCACAGGAGATACTACAATGCAATCTAATTACAACTTTTAGAGACAAGCTATGTGGCTTCTGGACAGCCACCTGAACAGGCTCCCTGACTCTGCTTGTTCTGTATGTTGGTTACTAAAAGAAAGCCAAATGACCTCAGGTTTCCTAAGAAACAAAAAGCAACCTACGGAAAAGGTTTTGTGATATCTGAGGAATATTCTGGGTCTGTTAAAAACTGACTCTTGTACACTATTTCAAGAAAATACTTCCATGTAATGTCACATAAGTGAAGAGCCCTCAGAAACGTAGGCACACACAAGCAAAGCAAAACAAAACCACCTGGAATGAATTCCAACAAAATGTGTTATGACGGCAGAGTTATGGGTGATATGGTCTTCTGTGATATATTTTATTAAAAATAGGAAAAAAAGGACACTTACCCTTGATTATCTATATCCTCTGACCCCAGTGGTTTTGAATCAGAAAAAAGTGTCACTCTACTTGAAGCCATCTTGGCATCGATAGTGGAATGGGTGGAAATGAGACTCTGGACCAGTTCATGGGTGGGCCTCGCCTCGTCCTGTCAAGGCCATCAAGAAAGGGAGAGTGAGGAACGCACAAGGATTCTGAACAGACACACTGGTTTCAATCAGTTTCTCAAAATTATCCTAAACATAGTTCATGAGAAGCTTTCTTACTGCCTAAAAAAAACAATTCTTACAACAAAGCCTAAAATTGATCTGTCTTCATTAAACTTTTCCAAAGGTCATGGAGTATACAACCTGATAACCTTAATACTAAGCTAGGAAAATCTTAGGTGCCAATGCTACAGAAAGCATTTTTTTTAGCCCAATAAAATCCTATTTCAGAACAAAGAAATAAAAATCTGGAGACCATTTAAAAAAAATTGTGCTACCGTTTGATTAAAAAATTTCACTTCAAGGGTTCGCTGCATAGAAAGATCTCTCCCAATGAGCAAAGCTGCACGCGTGAGGGTGCTCACTGCAGCACGGCCCAAGCCAGGGGGCAGGGGTGGGACCCATGGCTCTCCGAGGGGTGCTTCAGTAAACGAGGCTTAGCTGTACAATGAAGTACTGCACAGCTTAAAGAGACCGAAGCAGCTTACAAATACTAACAGGGAACAATGGCATCACATATTCTTAGGTGCCCCAAAACGTTGCAAAAGCATTTATAGTCAGATTCCATGTAACAAATATTACTTCCCTCTCTCACACCCACAAATACCATATATATGTATATTTGTATACATATACAATAATCTAAATACATAGAATATAATCTAAATAGATACGTTTATGTTTAGAGAAAAACAGAAAAAAAGAGAAAGACCAAAGAGAGCTAGAAAACACACTGATTTTGTATACAGAGACGGGAAGTACGGTGCCAGACTGCCTGCACTGCTCACGCTAGGAGACACGAGATCCATGTGTCTTGGCAGCAGGGAGGTATGGAGGACATGACTCTTACTTTCTGCCTGGTGCAATTAAGTATTCTGTATATTTACAATGTGCATTGTGGCCTTTATCATAAATATGAATAAAGATAAAAAGCTTCAGTAAATAAAAGCTGACTACATTACTTCCTGCAACCTCTCTCTCACCGATTCCTGGAAACCATGGCTGCCACCAAGGTCGACATAGACAGCATCTTTGTCATACAGCACACCACCAACTCCAGAGAGAGGTGCGTAAACCAACTTCTCCTTCTCATTTAAACAGCGCTTCTTTTGTTGTTCAGGAAGTGCACAAGGGTCTGGGAGGAAACTGACATCACTCACAGCAAAATCTCCTACACCTGGAAGACAGAGACGGGAAGACAGCTTTAGCTGACAGGTGTACTGACTGTCAGTAGAAATGGCCCAGTCGAAAGGCTTCAACCACGACAAGCACATTGTTTGGCACTGTGCCTCTCGGGCCAAACAACACCATCAGAGCAGAGGGGATCCGGTCAACTCAACACCTTTGCTGGCCGATGCAGAGCTGGGTTACTCTTAAAACTTTCAGCAACATGGCTCTATCTTATTCAGTCCTTTTTCAGTTTTCCTGAGAAAAGAAGTCATCCCAGGAGTTTTACAAATACAGTGTATTTTACAAGAAAAGCATACCTGGCATGTGAATTTGGCTTCTATTTTTCAAGTGTGCTCCTCTTAAGTAACCGTAAAGAGACACCTTTCGGTCACACTTGATATTTGTTCGGATATCTTCTGGGTTTGTCAAATCTTCCATCCTAGAGAAATAAAAAGCAATTATACAGCAGAAATGAATGTCAGAGTTCTTGTACCTCCCTTAACGTGTCAATGATGCATCACATTCGCTAGTTCACTAAATATGCTGCTTAGAAAATTATTAAATTCAGAAATAAGGAAGCACAGTTAACCATCTACCAGAGGAAAAGGAGCCAACACATGACTGCATCTCTCTCACCAGAAATGAGAAGTGACATGCACTAGGGGTTGAGGAAGAGTAGAGAAAATATCCCAAAAAACCCTTTATGAAAGAGGACTAAGCTGTGATCTGGGTTTTTTAGTGTGGCTTGGATTTTACAAGTGGAGAAAGGGTACTCCAGGCTGAGAAAACAATATGAAAAAAAGCCTAAAGGCAGGAAAGCACAGGGCACATCTGAGTGACTGGAGCACCACAGTCCAAAGACAGTATCACTGAAAGTTAAGGCTGAAAAGGCAGGATAGGCCCACATCCTGCAGCCTTAAATGCTTCAAAATCCTCATTTTCTGAACATTTCACACTTTACTCTCAAAACTACAGCATCTTTAAAAATACAAAAAAAGTAGATATTTTCCATCAACTACATTAAAAAATAAGCAGAAAATAAACCTTATTACTATTCTTTTTTAACCTTTTTAGTTTTGAAATATGTAGGCCAGGAAGAAAAAGTTTGCATTCACTTTTTACCTGTCTACCAGGATATAAGGGTGAGAGGTTTGCCATGTAAGAGGCCTAAACTTCATAACTGTAATAAAACGGCCCAGATTGTGTATTTCTTGGTTTTGATATTCTCCATGTACCATTCCAGAGAGGTAGAACAGCTTGGCACCCTAAACATTAAAAAAAAATTAATTAATTAAATTCTTGTCGATATTGCACCAAAATAAAGGTCTCTAAATGAGAAGCAATCCTAAGAAAGGGCGACTTCTAGCAAATCACTGTGCAATGCTTCCAGAACTTCTCTGGCTTCTTTTCAGGACTCCTCTTATTAGGGTTTCATAGGGGCAGAACGGCAAACACATTCAGTTTCAAGACTGCTCTCCAGTCAAGCAGTGGCATCGGTCTTCAGTACTGCACAGAGAGGGCAGTGAGGCCTGTGAGCACAGAAAAAGTTCTGTGACTGCTGGGCCTCAGTAGTATGGAGGGGAGGCAGGAGTAGCAATATGTGTGCACCACAGTTCCTGGTCCCATAACTAGGAGATACTTCAGACAAACTCTATTAAATCACAAATCAAAAACACTCAGAGTCAGACACAACCTGGTGCTGGGGGATATGGAGACAAATGACACACCCCAGGAGGTCTGCAATCAAGACTACATCGTGGAAATATTCCACGGACTATGAACATACACATAAAGGAAACTCAGGAGGTGAATCCTGTAAAGATGTTCGTTAATTTCTCTTACTCATCCTGTCTATTTTTAAAGGTTAACAGTATTAGTATTCAATAATTAATTCTCTTCCTACCGGGTAAACTTCTGTCCAGAACCTGTGTTTTAATCGTTTCTTTGTCTTCTTCAGTTGTTTATTATACTTGAAGGAATCTAAGTGAGTGAGAACGCCCATAATTTTAGGAAAGCCATGTACTTGACAGATGTTTAGAAACTCAAATGTTTCCATTTCAAAGCCAAAGCTGGCATCTATAAGCATCAGGACCTAAAAACAGAAAACACAATTTCTCAAGGAAGCTACTCAAAACAGATCATCAGCAAACTATGACCTGTGGGCCAAATATGGCCCATCACGCATTTTATAACTCAAGTTTTACTGGAACACAGCCATGTTAACTCGTTTACGTATTGTCTACAGCTGCTTTTGCACTACAATGCAAAATTAATTAGTTGCAACAGACACTATGATCCACAAAGCCTAAAATATTTACTATCTGGCACTTTACAGAAAAAGTTTGCCAACTCCTGCTCTAGACTAAATCAAATGATTACTTAGGAATCACCATGACAGAGAAAACACCAGGCTTTGACTTGCTCTAAAAGGCAACCGTGAGACAATATCCACCATGATATAAACTTCCATTTTAAGAATTTGGATACATGAGAAATAACTCAGAAAAAGCTGGGTCTAATTGGGTCTTCATTTGAAAAGTACTCACTTCAAGAAATAAAGGGGTTTTTTTTGGTGAGGAAGACTGCCCCTGAGCTAATGTCTGTGCCAATCTTCCTCTATTTTCCATGTGGGACGCTGCCACGGCAAGGTTTGATAAGTCATGTGTAGGTCCATGCCAGGCATCCCAACTGGTGAACCCGGGGCTGCCGAAGCAGAGTGCATGAACTTAACCACCACACAACTGGGCAAGCCCCAGAAATAAAGTTCTTTGTAAAGTATTTTTAAGCCAAATAACAGATCCCTGACACCCAAAAAAGGAGAGGAAGTGGTGATCAATGAAAAATTTCAAAAATGTATAGAGGGGCCAGCCCCATGGCTCAGTGGTTAAGTTCGTGCACTCTGCTTTGGCGGCCCAGGGTTCGCCAGTTCGGATCCTGGACAGTGACCAAGCACCGCTCACCAGGCTGTGCCGAGCCAGCGTCCCACATAGAGGATCTAGAAGAACCTACAACTAGGATATACAACTACGCACTCGGGGGCTTTTGTGAGGGAAAAAGAGTAAGATTGGCAATAGATGTCAGCTCAGAGCGAATCTTCAAAAAAAAAAAAAGTATAGAAAATCATTTTTGTTTCAATCTTCCCATGGGGGAAAAAAAGGTTTTTGCTGGGAAATCTGTAGTAGGAAAACTATATCTTATATGTTAATTTGTAATAAGCAAATTGCTCAGAAACTAAAAAGAAGGCTACCAGTTTAGAACTGAGTCAAAGAACAGTAAAGTTATAAATGGTAATCTATAAGAGAATATAAGTGGACAAGTTCAATTTTTAAAATTTATGACTCTTCAAACATGCAAAATAATTTCAGAGTTGATTCCTGCAGACTTCTAGTTTTAAGATATTAAAGACATCTCTATTTTCATATTTGTGTAGCTAACTAGAAAAAAAATTTTTTTTTTAAACTTATCTTTGATTAAACCAGAGAACATTCATCGCCCTAAACTGCAAACACAGGAAGGTGGCCACCGAGCACTGTGAGACAGCCTAGCTGCCACTGCAGACTACAGGCCAAGCTGGCACATGGAGTTCTCCAACACCACCAGAAGAGGTCGAAGGTGAGTGGGGTGGCTGTGGACCATCCCTATACCCCATTTGATACCACAGAGCGCCAAGCGGCAAACAATTAACAGTAGGGTTAGAAGAATAGCAAACAGTCTTTGGTCACCTAAAGTAAGCCTGTATTACTCCTCCAATGCACAGACATGTGCACGCACACACAAATCCATGCATTATGTGAGCCTTCACTGTGACTTAGGAGGCTTTATGACAACCTAGAGCAATCAATACAAGCCAGGTCAAACAAATCTTGGTACATACAACGGAATACTTTAAAAAAAATGGGGTTGAGCTACAGTACTTATTACATACCTCCAAGACACATTAAGTGAAAAAAAGCAAAGCACAGAACAGTGTATATAATAAAGAGTGTGTGCTTTAAAAAGGTTGCATGTGTATTTTATACATGTATCTAGAAGGATACTGCTGAGAGGAACTAAGAGACTAGGGGTCAGAATAAGGAAAGAGAAAACATGAATTGTGCGTAACCTGTAGTGCAGTTTGAACATTTTACCAAAAGTGTTGTGTTCCTTTTTAAATCTTAAAAAGATTTATACAAAGGCATCTTTCTTAATATGTGTATGTTTCTAAAATTAGAGACTTGGTATATTTTACGTAAAAGAGAAACTAATGACTCATGCTGAACTATTTCAATCATTTCAAATATACAAGGCTTAATAAGTTTATACTATTTTGTGCTGATAATAACACTTATTTTTATTAACAGTAGCATTACATGTTCAAAATTTGAGTGATATTTAGTTTTCTGACATTAAAATGGCACAGTTGTAAGATCTATATTAAATTACTTTTGATTTTATATTTTAGGAGACTTTCTGAGCCAAAGGAAGTCACCAAACAGCTCGTCAGAAAGTGTTGAATCAAAAAAACAAGGTATCTGTTACCCTACACCTCCTAATCAATATGGCTTAAATTTTTTTTCATTTGGCTTTATCTTTGCTAGTTTAAAAGGTAATTAATGAACATGACCATTTTTGTAAATGTAATGGAGGCTGCACAAGTTCCATATGCTGAGTACTGTCTAGATTTTCTATTACAAACTCTGACAACTTCTCAAGGTAATCCATGTACTTAATCATTAAGCATGGAGGTTCTGCCACCATTAAGAGCAGAGCTCCCATCCTCAGACAAATTACTTAACTTCTGGGAGCCTCAGTTTCATCATATATAAACTGGAGATAATACCTACTTACCTCTAAGGCACACTAGGGGATTAGATGAGCTAAATTTGTAGAAAGCTGTTAGCACAGTGCCTAATAAGGGTCCAAGAAATGGTACTACTATATATGTGAGCTTTTTATTAGTTACGTCCATTAAAGGTTTTCGCCATCCTGTGGTTAGCTTTAAGATTTTAGAATACAATTCACCGTGCATATTCCATTTTTATTATAACAATTATCATCATCATCAATTCAAACAAATCTATCGTATCCTTGATGATACTCACCATTCGTTTAATAATCATAAACTTTTCTTCCCTTCAACATGGGATAAATAACTTATCACGCCGCTGTAAAGAAACCCAGGTTGCCTCCACTGACTTACCAAATCTGCTACTTTAGCCAGATCAATCATCACGTTAATGTCACACCCACATTCAATAATGGTGAGTCTGCGCTTTTTACCTATAAGTGAAAAGATGAAAATTTTATTTTATTTATTTATATTTTTGAGGAAGATTAGCCCTGAGCTGCCATCTACCGCCAATCCTCCTCTTTCTGCCAAGGAAGACTGGCCCTGAGCTAACATCTGTGCCCATCTTCCTCCACTTTACCTTATGTGGGATGCCTGCCATAGCATGGCTTGACAAGTGGTGCGTAAGTCCGCACCCGGGATCAGAACCAGCAAACCCTGGGCCGCCGAAGTGGAACACGTGAACTTAACCACTGCACCACAAGGCTGGCCCCTGAAAATTTTACTTTTAAAAAATCTTGGAAAAAATCTATCCATTAACTCAAATTATCATTTTTAACTACATCCACTAAAGCATCACATATACTTATAGAAGTATGCCAGAAGTTCATTCTTATAGGAGAAAAGTGATGAAACAAAATAAATTCCATCTTGGTTTTCTTGCTATGTTCTCTAATTTTAAACTAGTATCAAAAGTCCACCCATACGAATAAAATACTCAAACTGGAACAGGCAGACAAGCAGGCTGGATGACAACCGTGATCCTGCTGTTTAGCAGCAGACCAATGTTTCTATTTCTATCAAAGTTTCCTGTGTTCCCACCAGAGCTAAAAACATTCTCAAACCTAATGTAACAGAATGTTCATGTAACAATCATTATTTCTAAATTAAGTTACAAGAAATCAGTAAAGACAATAGGAATGCTTTAAAGATAAAGAAAAGCTTCAGTCCAACTATATTATTGCTATAATAGATTTCAGATTCTACCATTGCCATTTTGGGAATTTGTTTCGTCTTCTCTCTTAGATCACACAGGACAAACTTCCTCACTTCCACAAGAATGTGGCTTCATGAGGGCAAGCAGGTGTGCCCAGTGCACAGCAGGTACTCACTATCTGTGAAATACCTTCAGGTGCTCCCCATGGCCAAGCCAGCCTGCCAGGCCTGTCAAGCCTTTCCGAAGAGCACACTTGGCAAATCCATATAGCAGTCAGAGTAAGGTATACATCTACATCATTATTATCCCTGGGAATCTATCCTTTTCTGAAGCTACAGGCAACTCAGCAAAAGTACGAGAGATGAACTGAAGTGACAATATTACTTTAACATTTACCAGTCAAGAAAATGTTCAACAAAGACATGCATGTCCCTCAGATGATAACACTTGCCACGACAGTCTGTGGCAGCACCCTCCTACCTGACACGATTGTTACGGGCCCTCTGATCTCTGTCAACTTCTGCCTGGTAAAATTCCGAATAAGGCACTGAATCAAAGTGCTCTTTCCAACTTTTGGAGGCCCCATCACCACCACCACTATTGGTGGGGGCTCTAGTGGAGTTCGATCAACCACTGGAATGTGATGCTTTTTTGTCTTCAAATCCTGAGTCCTATTTGTAAAAAAAAAAAAAAAAATTAAATTCACTTTTAAAATATAAAAAGCCTCATCCTTATAAGTAAAGATTTTAAAGAGAGCAAAACAGACAATATATGGAGACCACTGACTTGTTAACTCCTGGCCCCAGGTATTTGGATTAAAGTGGACTACACTTCAGTACATATATTAACAGATTGACTTCAACAGTACAGACTAGTGAAAACTATACACATTTTACACCTGATTGTTTTATTAGTTGACTGTACCAGTTTAAAAAGAAAACAAAACAAAAAAGGCCAACATGGAGGCACTGTATCATAATGAATAAGAACAGAGGCTTTGGAGTTAAATTTGGCCGTCCTACTGGGAGAATTCAATTCAATAATGTTTAAAGCACACTGCCTGGCATATAATACTCACTAAAAAAGCTATTTAACACTACATATTACAATTATATGAAACATATCCAGAAAAAAACACAAGCACACCTATTACAATAGAAATTATTTAAAGTTTATGAACAAACAAATTCTCTAAAGAAAAACTCTTGGGGTCAGCCCCGTGGTGCAGTGGTTAAGTTCACACACTCCGTTTTGGTGGCCTGGGTTTGGATCCCAGGCACAGACCTACAGCCTGCTCGCTAAGCCACAACATGGTGGTGTCCCACATACAAAGTAGAAGACGACTGGCACAGATGTTAGCTCAGGGACAATCTTCCTCACCAAAAAAAAAGCTCTCAACCTTTTCTCTTGGGCCAAAAATGCCAAACAGTGTGCAGATGCTGACAGCAAGGTGGCTTCCACAGAAAAGACTTCTCTCCTCTTATTAAAAGAAATATGGCACCATCCCCATGTCCTTCAGACCTGGAATAGACTCATGAATCCAATGTCATCTGGAAAGGCTCCTACTCTCTAAAAAGAATAAATGGAAGAACCACTAGACTCCAGCTAAACACACCTGTGAAAGGATCGAGCCATCCGCACAGCAGACTGCACTGCAAAAGCTTTGGGGTTTCTCTTCCGCGCATCTTCCTCGTCTCCAAGTTGGAGATCCTGCAGGTGCCGTTTCCTTTTCTTCTCAGCTTTGGGCCCACTGTTTTTCTTTCTGTGTTTCTTCTGGTCCTTAGTCTCCATAGTGGCTTTTTACCAATTCTCAAGTAACTCTAACCCACACAGAATTGGGTGAAGGTAGGGGAAACATTTTACAATCCAGATAATACCCAGGAAAAACAGTAAAATTCATTTACTTCTTTATGAAAAGATATGTATTTGTTCACCCAAGAGGGATAGAAACTGCTTAATATTATCCCCAATTTCACTTCTCTCTGTTATGAGATAAATTAAATTAGTTACCTCTGCTTAGGTTACTCTTTATTCATTGTAAGTGTCTACACCAGCACTGTCCATTTCTGTAATGATGGAAATATTCTATATCTATACTTTTCAACCACTAGCCACATGTGGCTACTGAGAACTTAAAATGTACCTAGTGAAAATGAGAAATTGAATTTTTAATTTTATTTATTTCATTCAATTCTAAATTTAAATAGCCAAGTATGACCAGTGGTTACCATACCAGATAGCTGAGGCCTAAATATCAAGTGGACTAAAGAAGTGGTTTCCGAACCTAAACGTTTTTAAGATATTTTATTTTAAAAAATTAAAGCACTTTAATAACCCTCCAACATGACAGCAGTATTACTTTTAGTGTTTGTTGACTCTGTAAAACTTTTAAATTACAATAATCGTCTATTTACATTAAAAGTGAGTATCTATGTGTGCGAAATATGATTCTGGATGATGCCGGGAGACCACATGGATTTGCAGAAACCCTTACAATAATTTCTGAGAGTTCCAGGAATTCACGACCCACAAACTGGGAACCACTGGATTAGTGAGTTTTTTAGGAAATAAGGCTGCACACAATCCAAGCGCTTGGTTAAAAACAAGGGGGAGGAGGGGCCACTTCATTCAATTACAGTACTGAATTGATTTCAGCTCAATAAACATTTGTGTCTGCCTATGACGTGCCAGGAGATGGCTACAGCTATGATGTGGCCAATGAAGGACATCCAAATGTCTTCCGTGTGTATTAAGGCCCACATCAAAAGGCTACACTGTAGGAGGTCAGTCAGCGATTTCCCACGGCCACACACCAGCGGCATAGAAAGTCCATATACACCAGCATAATGTCAAGAAACACTGGCCGGGAGCTAGGAGAGCTGGGCTCTAGGAACGCTTACAAACTAAATAGCTGTGTGATTTCAGAGATATTATTTTTCTTCTCTACTATATTTGGTTCCGAACTTGTACGGATCCCTTTCTCCCAGCGAGGGGGCGGGGAGCGGGACAATTTGGAGTCAACAGATCGGACTCAGGTCTACGTCACTTGCTAGATTACGCCGCCATCAAACGACCCCTCATCCCTCCCCGCCACCTCCCCTCCCCGTCTGGGCTGTCTGCACCGATTCATTCAGCCACTCCCCCAACAACCTCGGAGCACTTCTCCGGCAGGTACGAAATATGCCTGTCCAGCGCATGAGGCGCTCCTCGGGACTGTCCGGGAGGATCGAGGGAAGACCTTACCACGCGCGAGACTCGAGATCCTCCCAGAGCCTCAGTCCCGGGGACCCCACTACCACCACCTCCCCCCAGCCAGCGGCCGTTACCGGGTTCACACTTGCTACTCCGGCTCAGGCCCGCATGGACAGCGCCGGAAACGGAAATGCACTGTGCGCGCGGCCTCTACACGCCGGCGGGGAACAAATAGACAGAAGAAAGAGACCGGCGGACTTTCAGGGGAAAGCCGGAAGGCAGGCTTGTGATTGGCTAAGGGCGGGCGCAGACGGAGTCTGCGCTGTGCGCTCCACCTGGAGCCACGCCCCGCCACGCTCCGCCCCGCCACGCTCCACCCCGCCCCAGGACGGCTGGCGCCCCTGGGCCAGTGGCCGTTTGGAGAACAGTGCGTGAGCTAGTCACGCCTGAGTCCTGCCGGAGGCTGCGGCGACAGCGCGGTTTGGAACCCGTTCTTTGGTGCGGGACAAAAGCCGGAAGTAACATATTTAGCTCTGGTCACCGGGGAGTCACCGCGCCTGTCCCCTCCGAAAGCCTCAGGCATCACGTTCCCCAACTGCCTAAAGGAATATCTCCTGGTTGGGAGTCGCTCTGGCTCGTCCACTTGCTCATCTTTAAAGATGACAGAGCTGGAGACTTCTCGGGCTTCCTTAGTGCTATAATTCCCTCTTTTCCCAGGACCAACAGACTCTGAGGACAGGGACAAACTCTGACCCTGCATGAAATTCCTGGGAGACGGGCTTTCCCTGGGGAAACGCAGCCTCTTGCAGTTTTCTTCGAGCGCAGGTTTGCCTTCCCAGGGCTCTGCCCATTCCCACCTGAGGGACACCTTGGAGTTCATCTAACCCCCATCTCAGGTGAGCTGGGATGCTCTTTGCCTACAAAGCTAGGTACATTTTCAGAGTTTGTATCTCCCTCTTGTCTTGGAGGTTTTCTTTTCAATATGATCCCACCAGTGGTCCCGAGGCAGTTCTTCTACCCCACAAAACTAGGCTTACTCTGTAACTGAGACTCCCTGTGGTTCATGCCTTTTCACACGGGGCTTGTTCTCTCCCTCGGCATCCACCGTGCACTGCGCTGTGCTAGGGAGGCTACCGCACAGGGCACACACTTCCCTCATCTGTGAAGACCTTACAATTTTGTAACTCTCTCCAACACGACCCCTCTTACTTCTTGGAGATCTTGGTGTACAGGTATGTAATCCTTCTAACATCCTCTTGGTTCCACGAATCCCACTCTTGCCTTCTGCCTTACATCAGCCTCTCATTCCTCCTGTGATCATACTGATCATACCCTAGACCTTGTCAGATCCAAGGCTTGCAACCCCTGAAGCATCCCACTCTGACCACCACCTCCTGTCTTTCCAGGTTACTCCCGCTAATGCTCTGAAACCAAAACTCCCCTAACCCTACCAGTGCCCCTAATCCAGATGTTACTGCCTTCCTCTCTGATGGCTTCTCTCTCCCTATTAAGCTAGCTTAAACTCCATAGTCAATGATATCATCAGTCTCTTGCATACTTCCTCAGCTCCCTCACCTCCCTGTCACTTCATCATATCTGCTTGGTAAAATGAGAGCCCTAGATAAACCCAATTTTCCATCTACTCCATGCTACTGCAATGCAACTAAACATGGCTGGAGGAAAACCCAAAACCATGCTGACCGCCCTCACTTTAATAATTCCAGCTTTGCCTGGTCTATGCCACTCTTCTGCATGAGTATTTCATACCTCCTCCTCTCTCTTCAGTCCTTCCCACCAACCCCCTTCCTTGCGTCCTCCTTCACTAGGAAAATGGAAGTGGAGACTCCCACCACCACAGACTTTCACCACCACATCCACCCATGTCCCCCTCTGCTGCCTGCCTATTACTGTAGATGAACCACCACTGTGTCCACCTAGAGGAAGCCTGCACTTCAGTGCAGGATCCCATCATCTCCATGGCACCACTCCAGCCAGTCTATTCTCTCCCCAACATTTCAGTTTTTACCCGACTACTCCTATCATCATGCAACATTCAGTTTCTGTCATCTTCAAAACAAACTCCTCTTGACTCCATTTTCTATACCAGATACTACACCTTTTCTCTGCGCCCCTTTGTAGCAAAATTTCACAAAACAATTGTCAGTATGTTCTCTGTTCCTCTCCTCCTATTCTCTCTTAATTCACTTGGCTCCCAGAACATCATCTGCAGCCCTGGCTGCTCCTCCTCTATGGCGTTTGCTGGTTTTTCCACTCCTGCCTGACCCGTTTAAGATGGAGAGAGCCCACAGTGCTCAGCCTTTGGGCTTATCTTCTGTGTTGATACTTATTCCCTGGGTGATCTCATTTTGTCTTGTGGTTTTATGTGCCATCTGTATCAGTTCTCAATTTATTGTATCTCTGCTACAAATTCATACTAATTTCTTACTGTGCAAGAATGGAGTTGGGCCCTTTAAATATTTTTCCTTTGACTGACTTGTTAAGTTTGGTCAGTACATGTCAATATAGAGATTTTGCAGGATTCAAGCAGTCTTTCTTACAGGTTCTGCTCCATTCCGTGGCCAGGCTTCTGCAGGTGGGTGACTTCTCCAGGGCCATCTCCTTCAGTACGTGGTGGCCAGGAGTTCCCCACTCCCTTTCCCCCACGACCTCCCGGAAGTTTTGTCATTGAGTTACTCTCCTGAGACACATCCGCTTCCCCCAGCACTTAGAAAGGGACTTCCAACAAGTTCCAGTGGGCAACCTTACAGGGACTCCCCTGACACGAGTGGGCCATGGCCATACTACTCCAGTGAGCTCTAGATCTCAGTTGGCGGGGGTGAGGGGGCCCTTCCTGGGCCTTCCATCTCTGCCATAGGGTAGTGGCTGCTCCTCAGATCTGCTATTCTTATATTCTTTAGGGGTCTCTTCTTACTAGCCCATGCCTCATTGCTGCAATACCCTGTTGTAGCTAATAATTCTTAATATAAACTTTTCCTGTTCAAATTACTGTGTGGTTTCTCCTTCCTGATTGGGCCCTGACCAATACACCATCATTTGCCAACAACTCCCAAATTTACATCATGACTCAGACCTCTCTCTTGAACTTTGGCTGCCTCCCTGACATATCCATTTGGATGTTTAATAGACATCTCAAACATAACGTGCCCAAATGAAACTCATGATCTTCCCTCTCAAACCAGCTGCCGAGTTTTTATTTCAGTTAATGACAGTTCCATCCATAAAGCTGATTAGGCCAACCACCTTGGACACATCCTTGTCTCCTCTTTTTCTGTCCTCCATATCCAACCTGTCAGAAAATTCCTGTTGACACTACCTTTAAAATATAACCAGAGTCCAACCACCTATTACCATCTCCAGTACTACCACTCTGGGCCGAGCCCCATCTTATCACACAGATTCCTGCAAAACCTCTTGATTCGTCTTCCTGCTTCCATCCTTGCCCTTGGACAGCCACTTCACAATGCAGCAGCCAGAGTGACCCTGTTAAAACATAAAGCACCACTGGGAATTTAAATTGGTATAAACAGTCTGGAAAATGGTTCGGCATACTTATTATTACTGAGCATAAACCTACCCTATAAGCCAGTGACAAGAAATATATACTGAAAGACATGTACAAGAATGTTCATAGCATTGTCCAAATTTGGAAAACCCCAAAAATCCATCAACAAAAGCATTAATAAACTGTAGTATATTCATACACTGGAGTAGTATGTAATAATGAAAATAAACTGCCATGAGCAAAAACTTAGATTATGTTTAGCAAAAGAAGCCAGATACAAAGGAGAACATGTATGATTCCATTTATATAAAGTTTGAAACTAGGCAAAATTAACATATGGCAATAGAAGTCAAGAAAACTGTTACTTCACAGAGGAGGGGATGTATGACTGGGAGGGGCCGTGGGTGCAGCTTCTGGAGGGCTAGTGATGCTGTTTCCTCATCTGGTGCTAGTCAGTGGGTGTGCTTCCTTTGTAAATATTTACTGAGCTGTACATTTGTGCTCTGTGTACTTTCTGAATGTATATCCTATTTTAATTTTTAGGTTTATAAAACAACAAAAACACGTAAGATCAAGTCATTCCTCTACTCAAAACCCTTCGATGGCATCCATTTCATTTCAGGAAAAAGTCAAAGTCCTTACAATAACATCTCAGCTCTGCTTGTCTTGGTTCATCTTCTCAGACTTCATCTCCTATTACACTCTCCTTTGCTCACTAGCCTTCGGTGCCACTGGCCTCCTTGCTCTTCTGGGAAGACGCAGGCATGCTCCTGCCTTTGAGTCTTTGCATTGGTTCCTCTTCCTCCAGATATTCATGTAGCCAATTCCTTCACCTTCTTTAAACTTTTGCTCAACTGTCCCCTTTCTATAAGGCCTTTCCTGACTCCCCACCTTCACCTCAGATCTCCCAGTGCTCTTATCCTGCCCTATTTTTGATAGCATTTATCATGTTGAAACATGCACACATGTAATTAACTGTCTCTCCCTGCGGAGGGCAGGGAATTTGGTCTGTTTTATTCAGTGGTGTATCACAAGTGACTAGAACAGTCCCTGGCATATAGTAAGTGCTCAGTTCCCACTTGTTGAATAATGAATGGATTTGAAAATGAAAATGTGTTAGGCAGCTTCTGACCTGGCCCCAATGATCCCTACCCCCTGGTTTCACACCCTTGAATTCACCCTTGTGTGTGAGCTGGACTTACTGACTTGCTTCTAATAAATGGAATCCAGCAAAAGTGGTTGGATGTCACTCACGTGGTTAGGTTATAAACGACTGTGACTTCTGTCTTGTGGGTATACTCTCGATTGCCATCTCAGATCACACATTTTGATGAAGCAAGCTGCCCTGTTGGGAGCCCCAAGTGGCAGGGAACTGAGGGCAGCCTCTGAGGGTTCCTCAGGCTAACAGCCAGCACAGACCTGAATCCTGCCAACAGCCACATGAGCGGGCCTGGAAAATGATCTTTCCCAAGTCAATCTCTGAGATGACTAAAGCCGAGGTTGCTGTCTGTGAAAGACGCTGGGCCAGAGTCACCTTGCTAAGCTGTGCCCAGAACCTGACCCACAGAAACTGTGAGATCAAAGTGTTGTTGTAAGCCACTAAGTTTTTGGGCAATTTGTTGCTCACCAATAGATGACATAGAGGAAAAGAAAACATGAAACTGTTAAACAATATTCATAGAAGGAAGAAGCAGAGAAAAAACATGAATGCTTATCAAGTACCTACATTTTGACAGGCACTTCCAGATGCTTTTAATGTATTTTCTCAAAAATGGATATAAATGGTGTATTAGTCAGAGTTCTTGAGAGAAACAGAACAAATAGGGTGTGTGTGGAGAGAGAGATTTTAAGGAATTGGCTCACGTGTTGTGGGGGCTGGCAAGTCTGAAATCTGTAGGGCAGGATACCAGGCCGGAGACACAGAGAAGAGTCAAGGTTGCAACTTGAAGTCTCTGGGAGAATTCCTTCCTCTTCAGCAGATTTCAGTCTTTTCTCTTAAGGCCTTCAACTGATTGGATGGATTGGATGAGGCCCACCCACATTACGAGGGTAATCTGCTTTCCTCAAAGTCTACTGATTTAAATGTTAATCTCATCTAAGACAAAAAAGACCTTCACAGCAACAGTTATGTGGGTACTGTGACCTAGCCAAGTTGACACATAAAATTAACGGACACAAATAGCAAAGTTATCAGATTTCAGATAAGAGAGAAAACATCATCGTGGGCTAGAGTGCTCAGGCCGTTCTTCTGATGATTCATCAAAAATGGGTTAGAATAGTTGAGGAGGATTAGGAAGGGGTCTACATGTAAGAAGAGACACTTGAGTAAGACTTGGAAGCATTTAGGATAAGGAGAAGTAACATTTTTGTCCATCAGGTACTTATTTCTTTTCATTATCAAACAATGCAATGCTACTGGCCTCCAGTATAAAAAATAATGCACAGATCAGATATAAAGAATAAAACAAACACAGGTGTACACATTACCCAACCTAAGGAAAAGAATATAAGCAATGACTTTAAAGCTCACTGTGTGCCCCTCCTCAATAAGATCCCGAAAAAAGTAACCACTATTTATAACTTTGTATTTATCATTACCCAGATGTTCATTATAGTTTTATTGCTATGTATACTTCCATAAATAATATGTTAAGTTTTAAATATTTTGGGCTAATACATAGTTTTTTATTATGTGATTATAACATAATAAATTTATTCATTCTTCTGTCTATGAACATTTGAGTTGCTTCCAGTTTTTGTTTTTCTTTTGCAAACAATGTCTCCTGTTACATATATGAAGTTGCCAGATCTTAGGATATATATATATCTTTAGCTTGTAGAATACTGCCAAACCATTTTCAAAAATGAGTCAGTCATGACAACAAGATACCACTAAATACATATTACAATGGCTAAACATTTTTTTAAAAATCAACAAGACCAAATGCTGATGAGGCTGTGGAGCAACAGGAGTGTTCATTCCTTGCTGGTGGGAATGCAAAATGGTACAGCCACTTTGGAAGATAGTTTGGCAATTTCTTACAAAGCTAAATATACTCTTACCATACAATGTGGCAATCATGCTCCTAGTTATTTAGCCAACTGATTTGAAGCTTACATCCACACAAAAAACTGCATGCAAATGTTTACAGCAGCTTATTCACAATTGCCCAAAAGTGAAGCAACCAAGATGTCCTTCAACAGGTGAACGGAGAATAAACTGTGGTACATTCAGATATTGCACTATTATTTGGTGTTAAAAATGAAGGAGACACTGATTCATACAACATGGACAAATTTCAAATGCGTTTTGCTAAGTGAAAGGAGCCAGCCCCAAAAGTTTCATTCATATGACATTCTAAAACATGCAAAACTATAGGAATGGAAAACAGATAGCAGTTGCCAGGGATTGGACAGAAGGAACGTTTAACTACAGAAGGGACACACAGGAATTTTTAAGGAGATAAAACTATAAATTTCCCTCCAAGCACTACCTTAGCTGCACTCCACAAGTTTTGATACATTGCATTTCTATTATCCTTCAGTTAGAAATATTTCTAAATTCCCTTGTGACTCTTCTTTGACCCTGGGTTACTTAGAAGTGTGCTTTAATGTTTTCAAACATTTGGGTTTTGTTTTGTTTTGTTTTGTTTCGTTTTACTGATTTCTATTAAAATTCCATTGTAATTAAACATAATCTATGAGTTCAGTCTTTCAAAATTCATGGATTGTTGTTTTATGGCGAAGCACATGGTCTATCTTGGTGAACATACTGTCTGCTGTTGTTGGGTGCACTGTCCATAAATGTAACTTAGGTCAAGGTAATTGATAGTTTTCCAGACCTTCTATGTTTTTACTTATTTTCTGTCTAGTTGTGCCATCAACTGTTGAGATAGAGAAGTATTAAAACTTCCAACTCCAATTATAGATTTTTCAGTTTCCCCCTTAATTTCTGTTGAATTTTTCTTCACGTTTTGAAGCTTTATTATTAGACATGTATACATTTATTGTGGTGATGCCTTCCTGAAGAACTGACACTTTCATGTTTCTGTAGATTATTTAAATGTTTTTCAGTATTCTAGCTTGATTTCTTTATAATGTTTTTTAAGCATATCACTTTGTATAGTTTTCTTAGTGGTTGTTCTGTGCATGATAGTGAACATACATAACTTATCACAGTCCACTGTTATTGATGTTTTACAACACTTTAAGTGAACTGTAGAAAGATTACTTCCATTTAGGTTCCTTTGCCCTCCTTACTTATTAAATATAATTGCCTTAAGTATTTCCTCTACATACATCGAGCACTACATCAGATGATGTCATAATTTTTGCTTCAGCTGTCAAGTAGGATTTAAGAAATTCATGAGAATTAGGATAGTCTATTATGTTTACCCCTATTGCTAGCCATTCAGGCATTCTTTTCCTTTGTGCATGCCAAAGCTTGTTATAATTTCCTTTCTGTTTAAAGAACTTTCTTTAGCCATTCTTAAGGGCAGGCTTGCTAGCAACATATTTTCTTAGTTTTTCTTTGTCTGAGAATGTCTTTATATGTCCTCATTCTTAAAGGCAATTTTTGCCAGTTGAGATTCTTTTCTTTCAAAAATGGAAAAATTTTGTGCCACTTCCTTCTGACCTTCATGGTTTCTAATGAGAAATCCAGTGTCATTGTCACTTCTTTCTCACTGCTTTCAAGATTTTTTGTCTTTAGTTTTCAGAAGTTTGACTATGTGTCTTAGAGTGGCTTTCTTTGTATTTATCCTCTTTGGTGTTTGCTAAGCTTCTTTAATCTGTAGGTTTGACTTTTGTCAAATTTGCTAAGTTTTAAACTATTATTTCTTCAAATACTTTTTCAGGACTACCTCTTCCTACTCTCTTCTGGGACTCCAATGGCACAAATGTTAGATCTTCTGTTATAGTCCCATAGACCCCTGAAGCTCTGTTCATTTTTTTTTTTCAGCCTATTTTCTCTCTGTTCTTCACACTCGGTAATTTCTATTTTTCTATCTTCAAGTTCGCCAATTCATTCCTCTGTCACCTCCGTTTTATTTTTGGGCATATCAATGGAGTATTTTTAAATAATTAATAATTCATACACCCACTCCATCTCCCCCCAATTCCCCCTATTATTAATATCTTCCATTACAATATATTTGTTACATTTAATAAGCCAATATTGATATATTAACTATGGTCCGCAATTTACGTTAATATTCACTTCTTGTTTTGGATTTTGGACTTTGACAAATGCATAATGACATGACCTTTACAGTTTCATAAAAAATAATTTCACCATCCTAAAAATTCCCTGTGCTTCCTTTACTCTTCCCTCTCCCTAAACTGCTGGCAATCAGTGATCTTTTACTTTCGCTATAGTTTTGCCTTTTCTGGAATGTCATATAGTTGGAATCATATTGTATGTAGCCTTTTCAGATTGGCTTCTTTTACCTAGTAAAAATGCATTCAAGGTTCCTCTGTCTTTTCATGTCTTAATAGCTCATTTCTTTTTATCACTGAATAATACTCCATTGTATGGATCTACCAGAGTTTATTTATCAATCACCTATTGAAGGACATCTTGGTTGCTTCAGCTTTTGGTAATTATGGATAAAACTGATACAAACATTCACGTGCAGGTTTTTGTGTGGACATAAGCTTTCAACTCAGTTGGATAAAAGACTAGGAATGCAACTAGTAGATCATGTGGTAAGAGTATGTTTAGTTTTGTAAAAAACTGCCAAACTGTCTTTCAAAGTGGTTGTACCATTTTGCATTCCCATCAACAATGAATGAGTGTTCCTTTGCAGTGTATCCTCACAAGCATCTGGCATTATTGGATTTTATCTATTCTAATAGGTATGTAGTGGTATCTTATTGTTTTAATTTGCAATTCCCTAGTGATATCTAATATTTAGCATGTTTTCATATAACTACATGCCATCTGCATATCTTCTTTGGTGAGGTGGCTGTTCAGATCTTATG
Organism: Equus caballus; assembly: GCF_041296265.1. Lineage (NCBI taxonomy): Eukaryota > Metazoa > Chordata > Mammalia > Perissodactyla > Equidae > Equus > Equus caballus. The sequence goes on from NC_091684.1 coordinate 83,012,251, forward strand.
CCATCTTTTAAACCATGTTGTTTGTTTTCTTATTACTAAGTTTTAAGAGGTCTTTGAATATTTTGGATACAAGTCCTTTATTAGGTATGTTTTGCAAATATTTTTTCACATCTGTGGCTTCTATCTTCATTTTCTTAACAGTTTTTTTGGCAAAGCAGAAGTTTTCAATTTTAATAAAGTACATCTTTTTTTCCATCATGGATTATACTTTTGGTGTTGTATCTGAAAACTCATTGTCAAACCCAAGGTCACCTAGATTTTATCCTATATTATCTTCTAGATGTTTTATGGTTTTTCACTTTACATTTAGGTCTGTGATTCACTTTGAGTTAATTTTTGTGAAGCATGTAATATCTATGTCTGGATTTTTTTTTGCATTTGAATGTCCCCCTGTTTCAGCACCATTTGTTGAAAAGACTACCTTTGCTCCATTGAATTGCCTTTGCTCCTTGGTCAAAGATCAGCTGGCTATATTCATGTGGGTCTATTTCTGGGCTCTTTATTCTGAATCACTGGTCAACTTCTCTATTCTTTCACCAGTGCTATGCTTTCTTGATTACTGTAGCTGTATATAAGTATTAAAGTGGGGTAGGTCATTCCTCTGTGTTCTTTAGCATTCTGTTGGCTATTCTAGGTCTTTTGCCTTTTCATATAAACTTAGAATCAGTTTGTAAATATCCACAAAATAACTTGCTAGGATTTTGATTGGGATAGAATTGAATTTGTACATCAAGATGAGGAGTATTAATATCTCAACAATACTGAGTCTTGCTATCCTTCAACACAGAGTATCTATCAATTTATTTAGATCTTCTTTGACTTCTTTAATGAGAGTTTTGAAGTTTTCTTCACACAGATTCTGTACATATTTTGTTAGATTTATGCCTAAATATTTCATTTTTGATGTACTAATGTAAATGGTATCCTGTTTTTACTTTCAAATTCCAAGCGTTCATTGCTGGTATAGAGGAAAGCAATGGCCTTTTGTATATTAACTTTATATGTTGCAACCTTGCTATAGTCAGGGATTTCCCTGTTGTTGTTGATTCTTTAGGATTTTCTACATAAATAATCATATCATTTGTGAACAAAGACAGTTTTATTCGTTCCTTCCTAATCCATATACCTTTTATTTCTTTTCCTTGTCCTATTGCATTTGCTAAGATTTCCAGTCTGGTTTGAATAAGAGTGTTCAGTGTGATATCTTTGCCTTGTTCCAGATCTTAGAGGAAAAGCATCTAGTTTCTCACCATTAATAATGATGTTTGCTATAGGTTTTTTGGTAGAGTTCTTTTTTAAGTTGAGGGAGATCCCCTCTATTCCTAGTTTGCTGAGAGTTCAACATTAATAGATGTTGCATTTATCAAAGGTTTTTTCTACATTTATTGATATGATTATATGATTTTTCTTCCCTGTTGATATGATGGGTTGCATTAATTGGTTTTCAAATGTTGAGCCAGCCTTGCATATCTGGAATAAATCCCACTTATCATGGTGTATAATTCTTTATATACAATGTTGGATTCAATTTGCTAATATTTTTTTGAGGATTTTGCATCTGTGTTTATGAGATCTGTGTTTATGGTCTGTAGTTTTCCTTTCTTGTAATGATTTTATCTGGTTTTGGTATTAGCGTAATGCTGATCTCAGAGAATTAAGTAGGGAATGTTCCTTCTGCTTCTATTTTCCATAAAGGATTGTAGAGAATTTATATCATTTCTTCTTTAAATGTTTATTAGAATTCATCAGAGAAACCATCTGGGTCTGGTGCTTTGGCTTTTGGAAGATTATTAATTATTGATTCAACTTCTTTAACAGATATAGTGTTATTCGGATTGTCTACGTCTCCTTATGTCAGTCTTGGTAGTGCTTTAGATTCCTAGGGCTGCTATAAAAAATTAGCACAAACTAGGTGGCTTAAAACAACAGGAATTTCTTCTCTCACAGTCTTGGAGGCTAGGATGCTGAAGCAAAGGTATTCATAGGGCCATGCTCTCTCTCAAGACTCTAGAGAATAATCCTTCCCTGTCTCTTCTAGCTTCTGAGGGTTGCTGGCAATCCTTGGCATTCCTTGAACTGTTGACTCTAATCTCTGCCTCTTTTCACATGGCCTTCCTCCCTATTTTTGTGTCTCTGTTTTCTGTTTTTATAAGGACACCAGTCATTGGATTAAGACCCAACCTAATACATTATTAACACACCTTTATTTAACTAATTACATCTATTTCCGGATAAGATCCTATTGCCAAATAAGGTCACATTCTGGGGTTCTGGTGCACATTAATTTTCAGGGGACACTATTCAACCCAGTACAGGTAGTTTGTGTCTTTCAAGGAATTGGTCTATCTGATCTAAGTTATCAAAATCATGAATACACAGTTGTTTAAAATATTCCTCTTATCTTTTTAGTATCCATGGAATCAGCAGTGATGGCTCTTCTTTTATTCCTGATACTAGTAATTTGTATTTTCTCTCTTTTTTTGTTAGCCCAGGTAGAGCTTTATCAATTTTATTGAATTTTTTAAGAACAAGCTTTTGATTTCATTGATTTTCTCTGTTTTCCTGTTTTTAACTTCACCGATTTCTGCTTTAACTTTTATTATTTATTTTCCTTGGCTTACATTGGGTTTAATATGCTCTTTTTTCTTGTTCCTAAGGTGGAGCTTAGATTATTGACTTTGATGTTCTTCTCTAATATATACATTCAATGCTATAAGTTTCCCTAAAAGTTCTGTTTTTGCTATATCCCATAAATTTAGATAAGTTGCATTTTCATTTTTACTTAGTTTGAAATGTTGGGGGGTGGGGGTAAGATGGGCCCTGAGCTAACATCCATTGCCAATCTTCCTCTTTTTGCTTGAAGAAGATTGTCCCTGAGCTAACATCTGTGCCAATCTTCCTCTATTTTGTATGTGGTATGCCTCCAGTGAGGCTTGACAAGCATTGTGTAGGTCCAAGCCTGGGATCTGAACCCACAAACCTTGGGCTGCCGAAGCAGAGCACAAGAACTTAACCTACACCACCGGCCCGTGAAATATTTTTTAATTTCTCTTGAGACTACTACTTCTTTGCCCCATGTGTTGTTTAGAAGTGTGTTACTAATCTTCAAATATTTTGAGATTTTCTAGCTGTCTTTCTGCTATTGATTTCTAATTTAATTCCATTGTGGTCTGAGAGCATACCTTGTAAAATGTCTATTCTTTTAAATTTGTTAAGGTGTATTTTATTGCCAGAATGTGGTCTATCTTGGTGAATGTTCCCTGTGAGCTTGAAAAGAATGTGTAATCTGCTGTTGTTAGATGAAGTATTTTATAAATGGCAATTAGAGTTGAGTGATAGTGCTATTCAGTTCAACTATATCCTTACTGATTTTCTGCCTGCTAGATCTGTCAATTAATGAAAGATCAGTGTTGAAGTTTCCAACTATACTAATGGAATCACCTATTTCTCCTTGCAATTCTGTCAGTTATTGCCTCATGTAATTTTATACTCTGTTGCTAGGTGAACACACATTAAAGATTGTTATGACTCCTTGGAGAATTGATCCCACTGTCATTATGTAACGCTCTTCTTTATCCCTGATAATTCTCCCTGTTCTGAAATTTGCTTTGTCTGAAATTAATACAGATACTGTAGCATTCTTTTGCTTCATCTTAGCATGGTATACGTTTCTTCACCCCTTTCCCTTTTTTTGTTAAAATACGCAAAACATAGAATTTATCACTTTAAGTATACAGTTAAGTAGCATGAAGTACATCCACACTGTTGTGCAACGATCACCTCTATCCATTTCCAGAATTTTTCATCATCCCAAACTGCAACGCTGTGCCCATTAAACAATAACTCCACTTCCCCTCTCCACCCAGCCCCTGGGAACAACTAGTCTACTTTCTGTCTCTTCAAAGTTGACTCTTCTAGGTACCTCATATAAGTGGAATTATACAATATTTCCCTTTTCCATCTGGCTTATTTTACTTAGTATAATGTTTTCAAGGTCCATCCATGTTATAGCATGTATCAGAATTTAATTCCTTTTTAAGTCTATATGTTACATTGTCATTAATATGTTTATTTATCCATTCATTCATCAATAGTAACAAAAGAAAACATAGATAAATTGGACTTAATCAAAATAAAGAACTTTTCTGCATAAAAGCACACTATCAAGAAAGTGAAAAAACCTACAGAGTGGAAGAAATATTCACATATCATATACCTGATAGGGGGTTACTATCTAGAATATATAATGAACCCCTACAACTCAACAACAACAAAACCCAAACAACCAATTCAAATATCAGCAAAAACCTGAATAGACATTGTTCCAAAGTAGATATACAAATGGCCAATAAGCATGTAAAAAGATGCTCAACATCTTTAGTCATTAGGGAAATTAAAGTCAAACCCATAATGACATATCACTTCACATGTACTTAAGTGATATAATTTTTAAAAATGGAAAAGAACAAGTGTTGACAAGGATTTGAAGAAATTGGAACCCTTGTGCACTGCTGGTGAGAATGTAAAATGGTGCAGATGCTGTGGAAAAGAGTATGGAGGTTCCTCAAAAAATTAAACATAGACCTACCATATGATACTGCAATTCTGTTTCTGGATATATACCCAGAAGAATTGAAAACAGGGACTCAAACAGATACTCGTACACCAATGTTAATAGCGGCATTATTCACAATAGCCAAAAGGTAGAAACAATCAATGTGTCCATCAGCAGATAAGTGGATAAACAAAGAGTGATTTATACATACAAGTAATATTATTCATCTTTAAAAATGAATGAAATTTTGAACTTTTGCTACAACATGGATACACCTTGAAAACTTTAAGCTAAGTGAAATAGGCCAGGTACAGAAAGACAAACATTGTGTGACTTCACTTACAGCAGGTACCTAAATAGGCAAATTTATAGAGACAGAGTTGAAAGAGGTCCGTCAGGGCTGGGTGGACAAGACTGGGCAGTTACTGTTTAAGGGGCACAGAGTTTATGCTGGGGATGATTTAAAAATTTGGGTATAGATAATGGTGGTTACAGAATATTGTGAATGTATTTAATGGCACTGAACTCTACACTTACAAATGGTTAAAATGATAAATATTATGTTATTTTTATTTTACCACCATAAAAAATTAGTATGCCCAAATCAGATGAAAAAGTGGTTGTACCTTACTATTTTCCCATCCACACTGTATGAAAGATTTATTTTCACCAGTAGTTGCAATGGCCAGTTTAATTTTTAAATTTTAGACCTTCTGATAGGTGTGTGATAGTATCTCATTGTGGTTTTAATTTACATTTCTCTAATTACTAATGATCTTAAAAGATTTTGACATGTGTTTATTTCCTATATATGTATATCTTCTTTGGTCAGGTTTCTGTGCCATTCTTTAGTTGATTTTTTTATTGAGTTTATTTATTTACTTATTTATTTATTTTTATTGAGTTGTTGGGGGTATCTTTATCATTGAGTTTTAAAAAAGTGTTATTTTCATTTTATTTTAAATTCTAATACAGTAAAATTAACTTTTTCATATGGTTTATGAATTTCAAAACATGTACAGATTCATATAACCACCACCACTGTCAGGAAACAAAATAATGCCCACCAAGATCTCTCATGATATCCCTCCATAGTCACATTTCACCACACAGGACACTTTGCAAACACTGATGTGCTCTTCTTCGTTCTAGTTTTGTCTTATTGAGAATGTCATATAAATGGAATCATACAATATGTCGCCTTCTGCGACTGGCCTTTTTTCAGCTTTATTGAGATATAATTGACAGATAGCACATGTAAGTTGAAGGTATACAATGTGATGATTTGATACACACATATATTGCAAAATGATTACAACAAGTTATTTAACACCTCCATCCTATCACATAATTACCTTTTCTTCATATGTGGCGATAGCATTTAAGACCTACTTTCTTAACAACTTTCAAGTATATAATATAGTACTGTTATAGTCACCACAGTGTATATTAGATCCCCAGAACTTATTCATCTTATAACTGGAGGTTTGTACCCTTTGACTGACATCTACCCATTTCTCCCACCCCTCAGATCCTTGCAACCACCATTCCACTCTCTATTTCTATGAATTCATCTTTTTTAGATTCCACATATAATGAAAACATACAGCACTGATCTTTCCCTGTCTGACTCATTTCACTTAGCATAATGCTCTCAAAGTTCAGCCATGTTGTCACAAAAAGCAGGCTTTCCTTCTTTTTTATGGCTTAATAATATTCCTGTGTGTGCATGTGCGTGTACGTGTGTGTATGTAACCACATCTTCTTTATCTATTCATCTGTCGATGGACACTTGGATTGTTTCCATGTGTTTGTTGTTGTGAATAATGCTGCAATGAACATGGGGTGCAGATATCTCTCTGAGATAGTGATTTCATTTCCTTCAGAAATATATCCAGCAGTGGGATTGCTGGATCGCATGGTAGTTCTATTTTTAATATTTTGGGGAGCATCCATAATGTTTTCCATAGTGGCTGTACCAACTTACGTTCCCACCAAGAGCGCACAAGGGTTCCCTTTTCTCCACAGCCTCATCAACACATCTCTTTTTGATGATAGCCTTTCTAACAGCTGTGAGGTGATATCTCATTGTGGTTTTGATTTGCATTTCCCTGATGATTAGTGATGTTGAGCATCTTTTTATGTACCTGTTGGCCATTTGTATGTCTTCTTTGGAAAAATGTCTATTCAGGTCCTCTACTCATTTTTTAATTGGATTGGGGGTTTTTGCTATTGAGTTGCATGAATTCCTTATATATTTTGGATATTAACTCCTTATCAGATAGATGGTTTGTAAATATTTTCTCCCATTCTGTACATTGCCTTTTCATTTTGCTGATTGTTTCTTCTGCTCTGCAGAAGCTTTTAGTTTAATATACTCTCTTGTTATTTTTGCTGCTTGCGCTTTTGGTGTCATTTCCAAAAAATTATTGCCAAGACCAAGGTCAAGGAGATTTTTCCTTTTTGTGTGTGTGTGAGGAAGGTTGGCCCTGAGCTAAAATCTGTTGCCAATCTTCCTCTTTTTACTTAAGGAAGATTGTTGCTGAGCTAACATCTGTGCCAATCTTCCTCTATCTTACGTGGGATGCCACCACAGTGTGACTTGACAAGTGTTTCTAGGTCTGCACCCGGTATCCAGACCTGTAAACTGTGGGCCACTGAAGCAGAGCATGTGAACTTAACCACTACACCACTGGGCCAGCCCCTTTCCCTGTTTTTTCTAGGAGTAAGTCTTGAATCCATTTGGGGTTAATTTTTGTGAGTGGTGTAAGATAGGAGTCCAATTTCAATCTTTTGCGTGTAAATATTGTTTTCCCAACACCATTTAATGAAGAAATTATCCTTTCCCCATTGAGTATTCTTGGGTCCCTTGTCAAGTATTAGTTGATTGTATATACATGGGTTTATTCAGTGCTCTTGATTCTGTTCCACTGGGCTATGTGTCTGTTTTTATGTCAGTACTATACCATTTTGAATACTACAGCTTTGTAATAAAGTTTGAAATCAGGAAGTGTGATGCCTTCAGCTTTGTTCTTCTTTCTCAGGAATGCTTTGGCTATTTAGGGACTTTTCTGGTTCCGCACAAATTTTAGGATTTTTTTTTCTATTTCTGTTAAAAATGCCATTGCAATTTTGGTAGAGATTGCACTGAATCTATAAATGGCTTTGGGTAGTATGGACATCTTAACAATATTTATTCTTCCAATCAAAGAACATGGGATATCTTTCCACTTGTTTGTGTCTCCTTCACTTTCTTTCTTCAAAGACTTATACTTTTCATTGTACAGATTTTTCAGTTCTTTGGTTAAATTTATCCCTAAGTATTTTATTGTTTTTGACGCTATTGTGAATGGGATAGTTTTATTTCTTTTTCACCTATTTCTTTGTTGGTGTATAGAAATGCAATGATTTCTGTATGTTGATTTTATATCCTACAACTTTACTGCATTTGTTGATTCCAATAGTTCCAATAGTTTTTTGGTTGAGTCTTTATGATTTTCTCTATATAATATCATATCACCTGCAAATAAAGACAATATTACTTCTTCTTTTCCATTTTGGATGCCTTTTACTTCTTTATCTTGCCTGATTCCTCTAGCTAGGACTTCCAGTGTTATGTTGAATAAGAGTAGTAATGGTGACTACTATTATCTTGTTCCTGATCCTAGAGGAAAATCTTTCAAACTTTCACTGTTGAGTATGATGTTAGCTGTGGGCTTGTCAAATATGGCCTTTATTATGTTGAAGTATGTTCTTTCCATACCCAATTTGTTGAGAGTTTTTATTATGAAAGGATGTTGTATTTTGTCAAATGCTTTTTCTGCATCTATTGAGACAATCATGTTTTAACCTTTCATTCTATTAATGCGGTGTATCATGCTTATTGATTCATTTATGTTGAACCATCCTTGCATCCCAGAAATAAATCCCACTTGATCATGGTGTATGATCCTTTTAATGTGCTTTTAAACCTGGTTTTCTAATAATTTGTTGAGAATTGTTGCATCTATATTCATCAGGGATATTGGTTTACAGTTTGCTTTTCTTTTGTCTTATAAGACAATTTTTAAATTATTTTTATTTTTAAGATAAGCATCCACATTGACAATCTAGAAACAGTCCTTGCTGACACTTTGGATATATATGAATAAAATGGTTAAAAGTGATTCCCCAATTTTCAGTGAAAAACTAGGAAAAAAGAACATGTTCACGCTGCAGCTGAATTTCTCTGTCCTTTTTCAAAAAATCTTATTTTGCTACCAAGCCACTCACCAAACCATGAAAAAAAGACAATTTTTCAAAAAGCCAACAAAACCTAGAAACAAGAATCTAGATATCAAGCCAAAAGTACCCCTCCTAGCAGGACTGTTGCAAAAAAAGGGTAGGAAGCCAAATTTCCATAGCTCATTAGAAAAGACCTTTAAAAAGAAAGAATTCAGAAAGTTAGGACTGGAACTACAGTGGGGTGGAGTTCAAAAAAGGGATAATTAAAGAAAGTTCAGCTTGTGCAGTTTGGAAATATATTAGGCTTTCTCCTGTTCCAGCAAAGGCAATATAAATATGAGCTGGTGGAGTTAATATTAAAACTGTTCTTACCAGCGGAGGGTAGCGTGAGAGTAAAGGGAGAGAATGCAGAACCAAAGGAAGCAAAGTCAAGTCATTCTGAAGCTAGGCTCTACTGCCCAGGAAAGTTAAATAGGGCTGAATTCCCCTGAGCCAGCACTGTTAAATCCCAGAGTTGGCTCAAAACCAGTGGACTATATACCACTAATAAATATCAGGTGACCCACAGTGTTTGTGGTATTAAAAAATATTTTTAAATTTATCTATAAATTTCTGTTCTGAAAAGCAGTAGATCAACATGACACTGGGCCATCCAATCAGTTATAGAGTAAAGGGCTTCCTCCAAAGAAAACTTAGCAGAAACTTAGGTTGGAAGGAATGTAACATGGAGGAAATGAGATCAAGCTCTTGGTACAATTTTAATAAGGCTTCTACCCGCCTCAGTTGTAAGGAGTAGCACTGAGGGGGCTCCCATAGAATCTCTAAGAGGGATGCTCCTCAGAGATAAAAAGGTCCATAAGTTTAACCCTTGACTCCTCTCCTCATCTAAAGCTTGGGGAAGAAAATAAATACTTAATTTTTAATTAGTCAGAGCTTCGGGCACACTAGAGAATTTAATATTCTCTAGTTTTAATTTTCTGAAGCTTTGGCTTATACTTTTCTCAATTATGTTACATTGAAAAATGTATGAATGTGCCTTAATCAGTACTACCACACGAAAACATAAACCTTGTTCTTCCAAATCTCCTTACATAGGAAGAGTGAATGAACAGTACCCTAAATATCCTGCAAAGTTACTTTGTGTACTTGACAAAAGATTAGGGCAAACCATTCCACTTCCATATCTTGAGTAGTAAGAGTTAACTAGTCTTCAATCTCATCTTCCCAAACATCTCCATTACCATCCACAGCATGGAACAACAGGTTAAAATACAGCAAAGCAGGATCATTGAAACATTTATAAGGGCTTGCTCTGGAGAGAGAACTCATGCAAATCCAGCAGAAATACTGCATACAGTCAGTACATGTCATCTTGTTACATCCATCTAATTTCTCTATGGTAGTCCCACAACACGCAAAGTTGAGGGAGGTGTGGATTTGGCACTTTGAGAATTGGGGGTGCCTGTGCACCAATCGAGGGATCCTCAGGTAAGATTTTCCCAGTGATTTGTGAGCAGGCCTCCTACTGGGGTCTAGAATGCTGTCAGCAGGAACTGCATCTCTTTAATGCCCTCTGATACTCTTACTTGCCTCTTTCCTGATCTCCTCCCTCTCCCTAGCCATGGAGCTCTTGATTTAACACTCTGGGTGATGCAGGAGAGAGACCAGGTTCTTTAGCAGCATCCCACACAGCTATGGAAGCTGGGGACTCACTCACTACTGTCCCTTTTATTCTGCAGGAGGGATCCTCAGCCTCCTTTCTCTAAGCTGTGCTGCCTCGGAGAAAGGGACGATGCAGACAAAGTTCCTCTTACCCACTCCAAGGTGTCCAAACTTGTTTTTTGCTCCAATGGGGTGCTTGAAATTCTCCTCTAGAAACCTGGGCTTCTACAAAGGCTCTTTCATCCATGGGTGTCTATCCAAGTCAGCATTTTCCAGGTGCTCCTGGACCAGGGCCAAGAGGTGCTGGAGTTGGATCACAGGCTCCAGTCAGTTCCATAACCCATATGGGGTCTGTCTGCTTATTAACAGATGCACAGATGGGCAAGACTCCTTCCAGGTTGCTTGCTGTACAATGCTGGATCCCACAGCTCCATAGAGGCACTTTTGTTCACTGACAGATGTCAAATTTTAGATATTCAAAGAGTGAAGAAAACAAGGGATGTCTTAGGCCACCATGATGCTGACATCACACTCCTGTATCTTGTTCTTTACTTCTAATTTTGAGACAATTTTGAACCTTCAGGAAAGTTGTAAGTATGGTACAAAAAACTCATATATATATTTCACTCAGATACCAAATTCGAGTTTCACCAATTGTTCTAATAATGCCTTTTAGGAAAAGGATCCATCTAGGGTCATGTGCTTTATTCAGGTGTCAGATCTCTCTAGTCTCCCTCAACTTGAGACAGTTCCTCAATTTCCTGGACTTTGATTCCCTTGGCATTTTGAGGATTATAATACAGCCACTTTGTAGATCATACCTCAATTTTGCTTTGCCTGATGTTTCCTCATGAGTGGACCGTCATTATCCATTGGCTGAACTGTCACTGAAATGACATTGAGTTTTCATACTGCATCCTCTCAGGTGTACATGATGTTAATTACAGGTGGCACATGATGCTGCTTAAACCGTTAGTGATAGTGTTACCTTTGATCACTTAATTAAGGTGGTGTCTGCCATGTTATCATATTACAGCCCCCTTTTGGGAAACCGTTTGGCAGTTTCTTATAAAGTTGAACATATATTTATCATACGATCGAATACCACCACTCCTAGGTATTTACACAAGGTAATGAAAACCTATGTTCACAAAAATATTTCTATATAAACGTTCACAGGAGCTTTATTTGTAATAGACAAAAGTTGAAAACAAACCAAATGACCTTCAACAGGCGAATGGATAAATTGTGGCACATCCATAGAATGGAATACTACTCAGAAATAAAAAGCAACGAACTACTGATGCATGCAATAACATAGATGAATCTCAAAACTACTATGTAGTCATCAAAGATTACATAATCTATCCATTTATATGATATTTTAGAAAAAGCAAAATTATAGGGAGAGAAAACAGAGCAGTGGTTGCCAGAGCTTGAGCATGGTGATAGTTACATGATTGCATACATTTGTCAAAACCTATTAAACAGTCCACTTGTAAAAGAGTGAATTTTATTTTATGTAAAATTATACCTCAGTAACCCTTATTTCAATAAAAATACTATTGGGGTCAAGTCAAAAGAACACAGGAGTCAATTTGAAAGGACTCCAGGGACCAAAGACCGGACCATTTAGGCACAGAAGAATAGACTGCAACTGATTGAAAACCTGCAAATATGTAAAAATCCATGAGTCCAAATGATGCAAAGAGAGAGAGGGAGCAGAAGATGAAAAGAACTTCATTGGTCAACATTAGAAATATCCAGAAAATCAACTCATTAATCAGAATTAAAAATGGAGATTTTTTTCTTGAAGAATTCCAACCAATACATATGGAAATGATAAAATTAGAAAAACATGTTTTGACCATCACGAAACAGTGTTTCACACAATTATCCATGATGATAAAATCATTAGAAGAAAGTTGACGGGGAATATTATAACAAAACCATCAAACTGTCACCACCTAAACCCACTGATCAATCTAGTGTCACTATAAGTGAGAGTGCCACAGATTAGGTCTCTCATATTATGACAACCAAGTACACAGCACCATCTATCAAATTTTTGTTGTTAGTGCTGTGGTGTTGATTCCAACTCCTAGTGACCTTATATACAGCAGGGCAGAATCCTGCCTGGTCTTTTTGCATCATCCTTTCCTCTTCTAGAGCTATATCAATCAATGCTCTGCTATTCAGAGAGTTTTCATGGCCAATTTTTTTGGAAGTGGGTGACCAGGTCCTCCTTCTTAGTATGCCTTAGTCCGGAAGGTCTGCAGAAACCTATCCAACATGGGTGACCCTGCTGGCATTTGAAGTAGCAGTGGCATAGCTTTCAGCATCACAGCAACACATAGCCACCACAGTATGACAACCAACAGAGGGGTGGTGTGGTTCCCTGACTGGGAAACAAACCCAGACCATGGCAGTGAGAACACTGAATCTTAACCACTAGACCACCATGCTGGCTCATCTAGCAAGTATTCCTGGCTAAAAAAGTTGAACCTGAATCTAGTTCTAACTTCCCATTTACAGGAAATACAAGGGATTTGAGAATAATTTCAAATGCCACCACCAGGAAGCAATCAGCCAAATCAACAATGAAGGAATATATTACAGGACAGCTAACTTGTTTTTTTCAAGTCACAGGCATAAAAAATAGGGGTGGGAGACAGAACTCAATATGGAATGATTTTACAGACCTCACAACCAAATGCAGTGAGTGGACTGTGTTTGAACCCTGATCTGAACACACCAACTGTAGAAAGATATTTTTGGCAACAATCAGGAAAACCTTTTTTTTTTTTTTTTAATCTATCTCCCCTCAAGGATCCCCCATGTTTTTTTTCCCCAAAGATTGGCACCTGAGCTAACATCTGTTCCCAATCTTTTTTTTCTCCTTCTTCTTCTCCCCAAAGGCCCCCAGTGCATAGCTGTATATTCTAGTTGCAGGTCCTTCTGGTTGTGCTATGTGTGACGCCACCTCAGCATGGCTTGATGAGTGCTGCTATGTCCGCTCCCAGGATCCAAACCCGAGAAACTCTGGGCCGCCAAGGTGGAGCACATGAACTTAACCACTTGGCCACAGGGGCGGCTCCAAATCGATTAGACAGTAAATAACATGGAAGAATTATTAATATTGTTGGGTTTGATAACAGTACTGTGGAGAACATCTATTTTTTATGGACTTAACACTGAAGTATGTAAGGGTGACATGACGTGCTGTCAGAGATTTACTTTAAAAGTTGACAACTAAAGGGGCTGGCCCCGTGGCCGAGTGGTTAAGTTCGCGCGCTCTGCTGCAGGCGGCCCAGTGTTTCGTTAGTTCGAATCCTGGGCGCGGACATGGCACTGCTCATCAGACCACGCTGAGGCAGCATCCCACATGCCACAACTAGAAGAACCCACAACGAAGAATACACAACTATGTACCGGGGGGGCTTTGGGGAGAAAAAGGAAAAAATAAAAAAAAAAAAATCTTTAAAAAAAAAAAAAAAAAAAAAAAAAAAAAAGTTGACAACTAAAGAAACATGAAAGAAGAAAGATAAAGGAACTATATCAAAATGTTGACATTTGTTGATCTAAGTGAGGGGCATCATTATATAATACTCTCTTCCTTTGTGTATTTTTCTTTAACTTCTACAATAAACAGATTTTTAAACATCTTCTCTCCTTTGGCTGCACATCATCCAGCAGCAACATACTTTTTCTTTCTTCCCTCATAAAGAAATCCTTTTCAAAAGTGTTGTCAACTTTGTCTCCATTTTTTCACTTCAACTCACTTTCACTCCACTACAATCTTAATTTCACACCCACTGCTCTAAATTACCTTCAATAAATTCTCCAGTGATTGCCGTCATTACATTTGAAGGTTCTTTTCAATTTGTACTTATTTGATGTCCAAGTGCCATTGAACAATTACAAATTTTTGTTCAAAAGCCACTTCCTCAGGCTTTTTTTACATATTTACATATCCCACTGGTTGCGTTTCTCTGGAGAACCCTGACATACATTGTTTATCTTTCTATTATCCTGAATATTCTGTTAATGTGCTTATTGCCTGCTTCTACCACAAGCGTGCAGGCTCCATTCAGGTCAGGACTTCATCTCATTTGTTCACTGTGCCTACCCAACAGAACAGAATCTGGCACATAGTTGATGCCCGACAAATAATTGTGAAAGCAATAAAGTTTTATTACTAAACACTTTGACAGATCAGTTTTTTAATTCTAAATCCTGAATCCATGTGAAACTTTTTGTTATCATACATGTTAAGGATCTAGCCTTATCTAGACAGTTAGTGGTGCTTCTGAAGGCTCTATTATTTGCTATCCCAAGAGCTAGGAAACCCATGCCAAGAAACTCGTCCAAATTTCATCAGATTTATAGTACCTATAAATTTGGATGACTTGTTCTCAAAATCCCCCAAATTCGCTAATGTTCCCAGCATTCCAGAAAGTCATCTTTCTGAGTACTAGGCAAGACTGGAATTCTGTAAGCTGAGTATCAGGCCAGTTTTCCTCAGAGGGCTTTGTAGGCATTGGCTTCATTAGTCAAGCAGACCTTGTTCCTTAAGAATGATTTACTATAGGGGCCGGCGCTGTGGCCAAGTTGGTTAAGTTCGCGCGCTCCGCTTTGGTGACCTGGGGTTTCACCGGTTTGGATCCTGGGTGCAGACGTGGCACCACCGCTCATCAGGCCATGCTGAGGTCCCACGTAGCACAGCCAGAGGCACTCACAGCTAGAATGTGCAACTATGTATGGGGGGTGCTGGGGAGAAGAAGGGGAAAAAAAAAAAAGTCTGGGCAACAGATGTTAGCTCAGGTGCCAATCTGTAAAAAAAAAAAAAAAATGACTATACCTGATCAAATGGACATCATTAACAAATATGACACTAGATAATTCCTTGGTTGCACAATCAACTTGCCCAAATATATCCTGGTTAAAAAGGACAGATTCTTACCGAACCTATGGAAATAACTATATTGCCATGAAAGTAAGGAGACTTAGTAAGAGTTTCTGAATTCAGAGATGTTGGTTAAGAATCATATACTATTTCTAAATGTTTCATTTTAGTTTACAAAAGCAGAGTCTACTAAATTGTTTTGGGTTACAAATAGCTTTTTAAAAGTTTCCTCATATATCCAGTGTATTAGTCAGCTCAGGCTGCCATAACAAAACGCCACAAACTGAGTGGCTTAAACAACAGAAGTTTATTTTCTCACAGTTGTGGAGGCCACAAGGCCAAGATCAAGGTCTCCATAAGTTTGGTTTCTCATGAGGCCTCTCTCCTTGGCTTGTAGATGGCCGCCTTCTTGCTCTGTCCTTAATGGTCTTTCCTGTATGTGTGTGGACTCTCGTGTCTCTCTGCATGTCCAAATTGCCTCTTCTTATAAAGACACCAGTCAGATTGCATGAAGGCCACCCTAAAAGACCTCATTTTAACTTAATCACTTCTTTAAAGACCTAGTCTCCACATACAGTCACATTCTGAGGTACTGGGGGTTGGAACTTGAACATATAAATTTCGCAGAACACAATTCAGCCCATAACATACAGAAAATAGAAAGTTAAAACTACATCAAAAAATTCCTAATGAGTAAGAAAATTTCTCTCCTCAATTCATTTGAGCCAATGTAATACATTCTTATTCCTCTGGGTCTCGGGTTAGTAGTCTGCTCTCCTGAAGCCATCTGCTTTTAGACTGAAGGGTCCTGGAAATCCTAAGTCCACTGGTACAGTCTGAAAGTCGTCCAAGTGACGTTATCTTAGAAGCTGTACCCAGGAGTCTATTCTTTGAAGCATCCATAGTTGAAGTACCTTGGACAGTCCTATTCCATGAGGTTCCATGACTATCCTTTGTTGAAGACACAAATTCGGACCTGTTGAACTTACAGCAGAGTGCTCAGGCAAGCATCAGAATAAAAACTATCTGCAGGTGACAGACACTTAATGGCTGTGGTTAGTTTATAACTGTAACCAATAATATCAGAATGAGAATACAATTCTCCATTGGAGAATTGCACATAACTATTTCCTAAGAATTTTATTCCTAAGGCTATAAACATATTATCAATAGAGAGGGCACTGACAAATCTCCAGAGCCATCCATAAAGCTTATAATTACTGGAATATTTATATTAATAACAATTTATCTTTACAAACTCCACCTAGGGAAGACTGACTTATCTCTTCTGATTTGACTACTCTTCCCATGCAACTCTTACAATAGTAACTCATTAAACCAGTCTAATTGTTTCTAGCATCTCTCCTAAGTTGAAAGAACAAATCTTTGTGATTTTTCTTTGAAAAAAATATCATATAGTTCTGAGTGTAAAAGCTATCCTGGCCACACAAAGATGCATTGTCTTTACTTATCCTCAAGCAGAAAGATACCTGGTATCTTTTCCTTTATCCCTCAGTTCTGAGATAAAGGGCTCTGCATGAGCCAAGGAGAGAATGCTCTGTTGTTCTGTGCTAACGGAGATCACCAGGCAAGGAAGGGTCAGATGGACTCCCTTGGACCTCTCTTGGAGTCATCTACACAATTTCTCATGGCCACTGAGGTTGTCATAAGAGCAACTGCTGAGTCCACACACTTGATCACACCATTCCAAATGAAGCTCTGACACTCAACTCCAACTCTTTAACCTGGCTCTCCAGACAGAATGAATGAGTGAAATGGTGACTGAGGGTAGTCTAGGACATTTGAGAGTTTCCTGAGGATCTCATTTGAGCTCTGGTTCTTGGGTTACTAACTTTTTGCAGAATATGATGGAAGCTACTGACACACTCCCAAGAAACATGCAGTTCATGTATGAATGACATCATAAAACTTTTTGGGTGCTAGGATAGGCAGTGTGCTGAATTAAGAATGTCAGTTTCCTCATCATCTGCTTATGAAACCCTGAATATATTCCAAAGGGGAGAACATGGGGGCGCCAGAATCCCATAAAAGGATGAGCAGAGAAATTCTAATCAAGCCACTCATCCTGGCAAAACCCCTTCATCTGTGTTAGTTACACAGCAGACTGTCTGCCATTCTGGTCAGATAAATGGTTGGTGAAAGGTTAGCCATTTAATCAGCTAGTTAACAAGATAATCAGAGGTTAGACAGTAAGGTGAGAGGCAGGCAGCACGCTAGAATGTTGCTCAGTAAGGCTAAAAAGGAAACGGAGTTACAGCCTAAAGAGAAGGCTCATTACGAGGTATTTCCACACCCAGATGGGAACAACTGCTGTAAATACAAGCACCCATACCCCCTAACTATGGCAACCTGAAGAGTCTGCAAGCAGGTGGAAAGAAAACCTGGAGCTCCTTGGGCCTCCAGATGAGGCTTCCATTTGCCGGAAACAAAGAGAGAGAGACCTGCTATGGAAGAACCACCAAGCAAGGGGGAGGCAGGACAAGGGCTCAGGGAGCTCTCTGTAAGCCAGTTGGTGGTCTTGGGGCTGCTCTGAGGGGCTGTCCAGAAGTGGGAGAAAGCAGCTGCAGGCTGAGCCTCTAATCCCTGGATTCCAGCCTGATCCAGGAAAAGGCCCAGGTCAACTGGGGAAAGTGTTCAACCCTGGGAAATACCTTGGAGTAAATTTAATGCAAACCCATTCAGAATCCAAAACTCTCTTGTGTGAGAAGTGATAGAAAGTAACAAACAGAATATAAATAACATCGTTAACAGCAAAAAATATATGGGGAAAAAAACTTCAAAAAATATAAAGGACTTGCTCTATATCAAAAAGGCATTATGAAGCCATACTAATTAAAAGATTACCTTTGGCATGAGCACAAAGAATTCAGTGAAACAGAAGTCAGAGGAACTGATCACAGTATATGGAGGATGTTAGCATTCATTGGCTTAATGATGAAACCACAAGGACAAGATGGTATGGGTCTTTGGGATATCTAGAACAAGAGAGTCAAACTGACTGGTCTTGTGCAACATCAAGATTCCATCTGCCTCTTAAATGTTTCTCTCCACATGCTGACTATTTTTCTTCAGGCAGACACACTCATGGCCACTGGCAGTTCCAAGGTCACCAACCCACAGAACACAACGTTCTCCTATAACAAAAGTTTCAGGTAGGGCTCTTCTTGGCCCATTTGGATCAACTGTCTTTGCCTGAAATAAATGTGGAGCCAAAGGACGTGAAATCTTTAGGATATCTGCCATCCCTTATGTCAAGAGGGCAAGGTTGGCTACTAAAAGAATAAAGGGATGAAGTGCTGATCAGAAATATTCCTTGCAAATGGTAATTTAGCACCTGATAAAGATAGTACTTCAGATTAGTGGAAAAGGAACAAATTAATCAAATGGTGTTGAAATCTGGCTATTCATTTGGGTCTATATTAGATCCTTATCTCACATCTAATCAAGAAATAACATAGAGACTGTTCAACAGACAATTAAATTTAACTTAACGTTTATTTCACATATTTCAAATATAAGACATACATGAGGTAATGATAACTTCCAAGAAATTTTCTCAGGCTGATGATATGAAAGCTCAATGAAGCAGAGACACTTGTTTCAACCAGTGGAATAATGAAGAGCTTTACTTCTGTCAGGCTCACTATATGGAGCTTTACAGGGCTGAAAACAGTCACCCCTGAATCAGTTTCCCCTAAGAACATATCCACCCCTGAGATTGCTGAATGTTAATGTTTCTGAATAATTCTTCAAAAAGCTGTACCTTTAAGTTGGTTAAACCACTGTCAGCTCTAAGAAACAGAAAATCTCAACTTAATGGGTATAATGAGGGAAAAATTATATTTCATATAAAGAAGCTCCAGGGTTGGTTAATTCACCTGCTCAAAACACATCACTGACCCAACTTCTCCCCAGCTTTGTGTTCTGCCATCCTCAGCTACTACCTCAGGATCAAAAGATACATCAGATGTCATGTCCAGACAGAAAGATAGCCAGCAAAATCAAAATCAAAGAGCTGTCTTATCAAATGTCTATTAACCACTGAGGAATCCTGTTGCTCCAGATCTCACTGAATATGCCTCAAAGTTTTTCACTGGCCAGAGTTGGGTCACATGCTTACTTCAAATGAATCACCAACCAGGAAACACTTTTCAAAATTAGATTAGACCACAGAAGCTCTAATGTATAACATAGTGACTACAGTTGAAAACACTGTATTATTATATGATTGAAAATTTGCGGAGAGAACTTAAACGTTCTTACCAAAAAAAAGGTAATTATGCGAGGTGATGGGTGTGTTAACTCAATTAATTAAATAGCGGGAATCCTTTCACCAAGTCTACTTAAATCATCACACTGTACATTTTAAATACCTTACAATTTATTTGTCAATTATACCACAATAAGCTGGAAAAAATTAGGTTAGCTCAATCATTGTTTATTTCCTGAATTATATGGAGGAAAGCTGTACAATGAAACAAAAACAACATTGTGCTGGCATGGAATAGGTAAGGGACAGCTGCTGAGTAGCAAATCAAAAGCCTGTAAAAGCTCCTACAAATCCGCTGCAAGGAAACAATGCAACTCACAGAATAGCTAACACTTGTGACATTCTATACAACAGTCCAAGTACTTTACATTTACTAATTTACCTAATCCTTACTAGAACCCCATGGGGTAGGTAATATCATTACTACTGTTTTTCAGATAAGGAAACTAAGAACAGATGTGAAGGATTTGCCCCAGGTCACACAGCCAGTCTGTAGGAGAACTGGGATTTGGGCCCAGGAAGTCTGGTTCCAGAGTCCCTGCTCTTAACCACTGCGTCAGGGGTCAGTCAACTATGGCCCACAGGCCAAATCTGGCGAACAGCCTGTTTTTCAGTGGTCCATGAACTAAGAATGGTTTTTGGATTTTTAATGAGCTATAAGAAAAAACATGACAGAAAGCATATGCGGCCTGCAAGGTTAAAATATCTACTATATGGCCATTAAAGAAAACGCCTGCCAACTCCTCCACCATGGTTGCCAATGTTAGAAAGTCAAGGCAGAAAACAACAGACAGGATGTTACTACGCTTTAGTTACTGGGTTACATGCAAGTTCGGCTTGGCACTCAAACCTACTTAGGCTCCCCATTTAAATATTTCAGGATATTTAAAGACAGGGTTGTTTGCTTACTGAGTGCATTTTATGGTGATAAGTTCAATGAGCATTACTATTAACAGATGCTTTCTTAAATCCAGGCTTGTGCTAAATGTAAAAATTGTTTTCTTGACTTCTGTATTGCGTACATAAATAATTGTTTTTAGAGAAATCTGTGGCTGACAAAAACACTGTTTGGCTTCTTTATTGAACACACAATTCAGTAATGGCCATACCCATTAATATATGCCAAGAAATACTAGAGGAAAATGTGTGTAATATGATACTTTAAATGTGTCAAATAGTATTTCACATGAAATATTTGTGAAGACTCTAGTGATATTTACAATAAGAAATGATAATATACATTATAGTGGTTATTAAGGATTTTGATTTTTTAGTTTGATTCTGTTGGCTTCCAGTGAAAAATTTAAACACAAAAAATATCAATTATGAAAGATACATATAAAAGTCCCCCACAGCTCAAGGACTCTTCACACATCCATTTAATCCATACATCTGATTCCTTCAAAATATTTGTGACCGGGGCTGGCTCCGTGGCCGAGTGGTTAAGTTTGCACGCTCCGCCGCGGTGGCCCAGGGTTCGGATCCTGGGTGCGGACATGGCACCGCTCGTCAGGCCACGTTGAGGCAGCATCCCACATGCCACAACTAGAAGGACCTGCAACTAAGATATACAACTATGTATGGGGGGTTTGGGAAGATAAAGCAGAAAAAAAAAAAAAGAAGAAGATTGGCAACAGTTGTTAGGTCAGGTGTCAATCTTTAAAAAAAAGAATATTTGTGACCTTTTATAAAAACATATGTTCTATAGTGACTACATCCATAGGAAATATTTTATCATATTTAATGAAAATTTTGCTACCACAACTTAAATATTTTTTCTTAAGAAAAAAATTCTCTGGCTTTTCTAAATTTAGTTTCTCTAAGAATTCTCTAAAATATAATAAAGTATGTTTTGCTGAAAACTTTCAGAAAACCAAACATTTACAAGGTTTTATTCTATTTCATTTACCTGAGGTTCAAGGAGTTTCACCTTTTGGTAAAGGCTTTTCTACATTTGTTGTAATCTCTAGATTTCTTGACTCCAATTTCTCCAATTACAATGAGTTTGATTTATGGATGAGGCTTCTAAACAATCAGGACGTTGAGAGGTGTTTCTACTCTTGTGTGAGTTCACCAACACACGGTGTGTGCTGACCTCTCAACAGAAGCCATCTACATTCCTACCCCAGAGGGAACACCAAAGATTGCCATGGAGCCCATTATGTCTCAGACCTGGAAGTGAATGACATCATTATGCTCACATCCTATTGGCCAGATATCATTCACATTGTCCTATCTGGATGCAAGAGAGTCTGAGAAATAGAGACTAGCTCCATGCCCAGGAAGAAAAGGAAGTGCACACTGGTAAAAGCACTGCCAGGGTTTCTCCCATGTGAGTTCTCTGACGTAAACTAAAGGTTGATTTCTAGTAGGACTTCTCACATACACTACATCCACTGAGTTTCTTCCCTGCATACACTGTCTGTCATACCAAAGGCTCTGAATTAGGGTAGGAGGGTTCTGCACATCCATCTTTACATCATTGCCCTTCTGTGTGTATTCTCTGATGTGTGAGAAGAGCTGGTTTGTGGTTGAAGGTTTTCCCACATACATTACATTTATAGGGTTTATCCCGAGTGAATTCTCTTATGTTTAACGAG
The DNA here is from genome assembly GCF_041296265.1 of Equus caballus. Classification (NCBI taxonomy): domain Eukaryota; kingdom Metazoa; phylum Chordata; class Mammalia; order Perissodactyla; family Equidae; genus Equus; species Equus caballus. The sequence continues at coordinate 83,034,489 of NC_091684.1, forward strand.
GGTTGAACTATCATAGATTTTCCACATTTGTTACATTCATAGGGCTTCTCTCCTGTGTGTGTTCTCTGATGTACACTGAGGGATGCCTTCTGGCAAAACGTTCTCCCACATTCTTTGCACTTATAGGGTTTCTCCCCTGTATGAATTCTCTGATGTTGAATGAGTTGTGACTTTTGGCAGAATGCTTTCCCACATTTGTTACATTCAAAGGGTTTCTCCCCCGTATGAATCCTCTGATGTTTACTGAGTGTTGATTTCTCAGAAAAGGTTTTCTTACATTCAACACATTCATAAGGTTTCTCCCCTGTATGAGTTCTCTGATGTTTAAGGAGAACTGACTTCCCACAGAAGGTTTTCCCACATTCATTGCATTCATATATCTTCTCCCCTGTGTGAAGTCTTTGATGTTTGTTGAGGGTTGACTTCATATAATACATTTTCCCACATTCGCTACATACATAGGGCCTCTCCCCTGAAAGTATTCTCTGGTGTACAGTGTTTTGACTTTATACTGAATGATTTCTCACACTCATTACATTTATAAGGTTTTTCTCCTGTGTGAGATCTCTGATGCACAGTCAGGTCTGACTTTTGGGAGAAAGATTTTTCACATTCACTACATTTGTAAGGCTTCTCCCCTGTGTGTGTTCTTTGATGCTGACGGAGAGCAGAGTTCTGGTAGAAAGTTTTCCCACACTTAGTACATTCATAGGGTCTCTCTCCTGTATGAATTCTTTGATGTACAGTGAGGGCTGGCTTATGGTAAAAAGATCTCCCACATTCATTACATTTATAGGGCTTTTCCCCTGTGTGTGTTCTCTGATGTACTGTGAGGTTTGACTTCCGGAAGAAAGTTTTCCCACATACATTACACTTATGGTATTTCTCACCCATGTCAATTCTAAGATGTTTCTTCCAGAGAACTGACTTACCACGGGTTTCCCCACATTCATTAAATTTACAGTGAGTCTTCCTTGAGTAACTTGTCTGATGTAACATGAGGTTTGACTCATCCCTGAAGATTTTCTCACATTTACTATAATCACAGAGTTTCTCTCTTGTGTGAGTTCCCTTACGTGTAGTGAAGACAGCACTAACTGTGGAAGGCTTTCACGCATTCATCATATTCACATAGGTGCTCCACAGGCTGAATCTCTTGTTGCTGAATAAAATCCTCACTATGATAGAAAATGCTCTTATTTTGATTAAATTCATTAAGTTTTTCTGTAGTATAAGTTTTCTCATGATTAATATCAGGAAGCAATTTCTCACACTCATTGGCATCATCAGATTTCTTTCCTGAATAGTTTCTATTGTTAGTGGTTAACTCTGACGTATTTTCTAAACTGATTCCATCTGGGTTAGATTTACTGGGCATTTTTCTAGAAGGAATAGAGTCTATGCCCAGAAAAAATGTTTTGCTTAATATATTCTCTCTCTGTGTAATCACTTTTTTTTATTGATAAAAGCAGTTTGCCATATAAGTCTGTCTTGGTTTTCTTTGTTCTCAGTCGTGCTATCAACTTTCAAGTCTTCTAGAAATAAGAAAAATTAAATGCACCTTATGAATCTGAAACTACCTACAAAATTGGGATAATACACAAACACCTTTTATTTATCTGACTCTTTGATTTCAGACCCAGTCTTCTGAGATAGAGTAGTACCAAAGAACTATTTTCCATTCCCTCCACTTTTCTAAGGAGCTGGAGGCAAGAGGTGACAATGAACCAACCAACTAAACAAAGATACTACCATGGAAAGGGGGAGAATAAAATTGGCAAAGAATGTACATATATTTCTTTCAGTCTTCATGAATATGCCCTCCAAAACGAGTAGAAGGGGTGAAATAAACATAACGAATAGAGACCAAAGGATTCAGTAAGAGTGGACGAATTACCAAGAGAGGACTTCACAGTAAGATATGCTCAATCAGAAAATTATGTAGTAAACGTGACATGCAAAACAAGTAGACAACGGTGTTGTTCCAAGAAATTATCAGAGGAATGAAAGTGTTTAGAGGGGGTGGATTTGAGTCTAGGGGCTAATTTTGGTGCTCCTACCTTCTAATATACACCCAGAATCCAATCACATTGCATCCTCTGTCAGCTTGAACCTAGTCCATGGCACTATCGTTTTCCTAACTGGTCTCCTCGCTTCTACTCTGGCCACCCCTCTAAAGGATTTGCTCACGTGGCAGTCAGCTTCCTGTGTCTCTCTCCTGCTAATACGTAAGTTACATGAGATCAAGGGACTTATTTCCCCCACTGCTATATCCCTTTCATTTAGAACATGACTGGCATGGAGCAAGTTCTCCATTAATATTGGTTAATTAATTAATTAATTCCTGAAAACAAAAGAAGTCCTTGACAATGAAGGAACTGTAGGCAACTGAGAAGGCTAGAAGAAAGGAGACTAATGAAGATAAAATATTTATTATGAGATAGGAATGAAATTCAAGAAGCAGGTAATAGGGATTAAACTCTTAAGCCAAGCAAAAAAGAGAATGCTTATGTCTGAGAGTGTATCTGGTGGTGAATTTAGGTATCTGAGGCACGCAGGTTGAATATCCTCAGTCACTTCCAAACGGAAGGAGTCTCTAGAAAGACATTCTTAAAAACTGCTTCAAAAATGCCTACACCTAAAACAACCTCCCAGGATCTAATTTCCCCTGGATTACTCACCTAGGTAACCCTGGCTTGCAAATTCTTCCTCTAATATCCATGCTGCTTCCTGCTCTAACTTGAAGACCTCTTCTGGTTTGGCAATGCACTGCCCTGATAATGGAAAGTGATACATGACACAGGAAAAGCTGCTGGGCTTCAGGAACTCAGAGGAAAAACTGCAGTCCAGCTTTAGGAGCTGCACAATGAAGGGGCCCAATGGGATCTCTCAATGGGGAGGTGAAAACACAAACCATATTCCTAGTATCCAAACCTAAATACCATTAAACTCTAAAAGAGATCCATATTCTTTGGTAACGAAGAAGGGATACCCCTGATGCTGTTACTCAGAGAAGTTCGCTTACCCAGTGAGATGAGGATGTTGTAGTTCTCCAGCATCACGTCCCTGTACAAGGTCCTCTGATCAGGGTCCAGCTGACCCCACTCCTCCTGGGTGAAATTAACAGTCACATCCACAAATGAAATTTATCCCTGTAACAGCACACATCTGATCATTCTGACATGTTCAAAACTGTACAACAGAGAAAAGATATTTAGAAACTAATTCTTCACCACGTTCACTATTGATTTTATTAGAAAAAGTTTATATAAGATATTTTGTGTTCTCTTTTTTGTGTTATATGTGGGGGAGTAAGGGAAAATAGTAAAAATACCCAATTAATTAATTCATGCATAATGTATGTACACACACGCATAAAATACATTATATGCATGAAAGTGCCCTAGTTTCTGTGGATATTAAAATTCAAAAAACACTATTTCTACCCTCAGGAAGCTTCCAATCTGGTATGGATGCAAAATGGATTAACAGCACAAAATCAGGAGAGAATTGAGTTTGGGGCTTTAATGATATAAAATGCCCCGATCTGTTCAGAGACTAGATGGTATCATAATTTCGGGGTTATTCCTTTATACAAGAGTTCTCCAAAGTATCTGATGACTCACCCTGCCAGGAAAGACTTCTAAGCATCTACACACTTGTTGTAATAGATAGATATGTATAAATGTTTATATCTATACACGTAATCCACACTTTACACAGTTCTGATATGTACAAATTTCAGTTACCACAATTTAGTTAAACAACTCCACTCCCCCAACAACATGGGTCAGATTTCAGTTATCATGGCAACTGTGAGTAATCACATAAAGTACAAACAGCTTGCTCTTCAGTCCACAAATCACTACATAAGCAACAGACGCCCATCGTGAACAATGACTACATCATTTTTTTCAAAGTCTGCTAGTGATTGGTCACTGCGCATTCATTACTCAGTTCACACACAGACAGCAAAGCATGCGGTTGTGTTGCCTTCCTGTCTCCCAGAAGTACATTTGCAAAAATGGTTATATGCAAAAGAGGACTGGCCAACAAACATGAAGGAGGAATAAAGAAATGAAAAGTGATTAAATTAGAAGTGAAATTAAAATTGAAAATAAATGAAGTTTTAGAAGAAATAGCTGACAGTGGGAACGTTGACACTGCTGCCACTTGAGACACTCTACATCTGCAGCCAGAGGAACTTAGTGAGGGGGAACTGGTGCTAAATATCAGTTGTACTATTTTCTAATTTCCATATAGATTTATCATCAAACAGTAAGAGAGATTTTTTAACGTCCTGACAAATACTTTTAAAGGTCACGGAACAAGTACAATTCTCTCTACTGACTAAAATTTCTTTGCATGGCTTCAGTGTACACGGACATTTTCACAGCCCTACCCTACAAGACAAAGTGAGAACTGCCTGCCTGTGTTGCATTTAGGTGTCTGCATATATTTAGTATATAGTATATGTAGCCACCATGGATGTCTAAGCTCAAAGTGGCCAGTGTGCTGACTGACCGGCTGAGGAATTAACTGAAGGACTGCCAGACCTCTCTGGGCATTTGCTACTCTGTACAACACACAGGTGATGGCTGAAGGATAAAGCAGATTAAACAAAATATTTTACATAAATGCTTTGGGGGGTCTGGCAACAGCCAATTCAGTCAGAAAGAAAATGGACAGGGATTTTGTTTTAAGGCAGGTCTTTGATGAGACAGCTCATGATGGCCTGGCTCCACAGAGCGGAAATCTGCACTTCAGGAACCAACAGTCCCTTCAATTCCTTATATGCTCACTGCCAATAACCCAAAAGGACATCCATCAGTTTCTATCTGTCCAATAATTTCATTTACAGATCCTTGAAGTCAGTTCTTTCATTGAGGAGAGAAACAGATAAAGCAACAGAATTCCACATTTCTGAATAAACTCACATAGCTACCTACATGAATCGAACCACATCTCCACTTATAAATATAAATGGACAACAAAGGTTCACTGGAAATTTGAGAACCTCTAACAAAAAAACTTAACTGAAAAAGAGAATATGAAGAAAACAAAATTACAGTACGAATCAGAACGAACTGTTTTTGGAGACACTGGGTCAATAGTATTCAAGACAATATTATTTCACCTCACATCCATTAGGACGGCCACTATTAAAAATAAACAGAAGGGGCTGCCCAGTGGCGTAGTGGTTAAGTTCACCTACTTCACTTTGGTGGCCCGGGGTTCACAGGTTTGGATCCCGGGTGCAGACATACACACTGCTCAACAAGCCAAGCTGTGGCAGTGTCCCATATACAAACTAGAGAAAGACTACCAATGGATGTCAGCTCAGGGCCAATCTTTCACACCAGAAAATAAGTAAATAAATTAATCAATTAAATAAAATAAATAAAAACCAGAAAATAAAGTGTTGGTAAGGCTATGGAGAAACTGGAACTGTTGTGTACACTGTTGATGGGAACGTAGAATGGTACAGCCACTGTGGAAAACAGTAAGGTGGTTCCTCAAAACATTAAAAGTAGAATTACCATATGTACTGGTCGGCTAGGGCTGCCATAACAAAGAACCATATACTGGGTGGCAGTAAACAACAGAAATTTATTTTCTCACAGTTCTGGAGGCTAGAAGTCCAAGATCAAGGTGTCTGCAGGTTTGGCTTCTCTGTAATTTTCACTCCTTGGCTTGCAGATGGCAGCTCTCTTCCTAACTCTTTACGTGGTCGTTCCTCTGCGCTCACCCATACATCCCTGGTGTCATTTTGTGTGTCCTAATCTCCTGTTCTCATAAGGACTCCAGTCACACTGGATTAGGTCCCACCCTAACAACCTCATTTTAACTTAATTACCCCTTCATAGTCCCTGTCTCCAAATATTGTGACATTCTGAGGTCATGGGAATTAGGGCTTCAACATACGAACGTTGAGAGGACACACAACACCAGATGATCCAGCAATTCTACTTCTGGGAACATACTCCAGAGAACTGAAGGCAAGGTCTTCAAGAGATATTTTTACACTCGTGTTCAAAGCAGCATTATTTAGAAGAGCCAAAAGGTGTAAGCAACCTGTGACCATCCATGGATGAAAGGATAAACAAAATGTGGCATATATACCACAATGTAACATCATTCAGACTTAAAAAGGAATGAAATTCTAATATGCGCTACAACATGGATGAACGTTCAAAACATTATGCTAAGGGAAATAAGCAGATGCAAAAGGGCAAAAACTGGATGATGCCACTTACAGGAGGTTCCTAGAGTAGCCAAACTCACAGAGACAGAAAGTAGAATGGTGGCTGCCAGGGGCTGGATGCAGGGGAAATGAGGCGCTATTGTTTAACAGGAACAGTGTTTCAGTTTTATAATATGGAAAGTTCTGGAGATTAGTTATGCAACAATGTGAATATAATTAACACTATTGAACTATAAACTTAAAAATCATTAAGATGGTGAATTTTACCACAATGGAAAAAAAAAAGAAAAACACTGCTTCCATTAAATAAAAACCAGCTGTTATAACAGGAAAGCATTCTAATAAGAAGGCAAGGAGTATTCAGAAATCAAAAACTTCACTGCTGCACTGTGAAACAAAACCCCTTACAGAAGTGCTAGAGACATTCAGGGTATTTAAAAACATTTCCCAGATTACAGAATTAAAAAAAAACCAGAGGCGTAATCATACAACAATTAAGAAATGTAGAAGGTAAAGCTAGGAGATGCAATGTCTTTTTTTTTTTTTGAGGAAGATTAGTCCTGAGCTGACAACTACTGCCAATCCTCCTCTTTTTGCTGAGGAAGACTGGCCCTGAGCTAACATCCGTGCCCATCTTCCTCTACTTTATATGTGGGACACCTACCACAGCATGGTTTGCCAAGCAGTGCCATGTCCGTACCGGGATCCGCTGCCGCAGTGGAACGTGCGAACTTAACTGCTGCGCCACTGGGCCAGCCCTGCAATGTCACTTTAAAAGAAATTACAGGAGAAAAAAATAGAGAATAGAGTGGAAGAAAACAATTAAGGAAACAGAATATTCCCAGAGCTTAGGACACAAGTTGTCAGAACAAAAATGTACACTCAACTACCACACAGGGGTTCTGAGAAAAGAGCAAATCTAAACACAACCCTAAGAAATTTCTAAACTCTAATAATAAAGAAATCTACAAACTTGCAAAACTACAACAAAAATTACACAATTATAAAGAATTTAGATTTCAACTGACAGCTACTTGTCATTTACAACCCCAAATACTAGGAAAAGAATTCTGAACCGGGAATTCCATTCCTAGCCCAACTATGACTAATGTATAAAACAAAGAAATACCAATACAATGAAAGTAGATCACCCATGCACCCTCCTGCAAAATATTACAGGATATATGCCACCAAAACAATAATAAAAATGAATGGAAGGAAGAATTCATAGCATTTGAGGAATGGCAGTGACCAAATATGAGACCAATAAAAACTGGTTTATGTGGGAATTGGCTGTAAAAGGGAGATGATTTTGTGGCTTACTAAGTATGTCTACTCATCCCATTAAGTTCCAAGCAAAGGTTAACATAATCTTCATATCCATGGTAGACGTAACAATGCTGAGACTCCCTGAGACATCTGAGGTGGGGCTGCTCCACTGAGCAACAGAGAAGCTGAAGCCAGTCATGGAAGTTTACTAACGTGCAAGCGGAAATGAGGTCATGAAGTCAGTTACAGAAGACAAGGACATCGGTGTTCGTGTCACTAGCAGTCTGCTCCTCATGCCCCGTTTAGGAAATCTGCAATTCTCATTCCACCAAAGAGCTCTCATATTCCAAGTGAGAAGCTGCCTCACATCTAAGAGAGCCAGGCAGTTTGACGTGGATTGTGATCCAGTTATCAACTGTATTTATCCCCTTGAATAAACTAGTCTCTCTTACAGTCCCTTTCTCTGGGTTCACCAGTTTCAACATCTGTAAAATGGGTATAATTACAGCACTTGAAGTTGGTGTTGGGATCATATGAGCTAATTCAGAAAAAGCTATTAAGTTACTACCTGGAACACAGTGTGCTCACACATTCAGTTATCATTTTGGCTGGCTGAGGAGGAAGGTGTTAAAGCAGCTGGCCTGCGATATGCTCAATTCTATCAGAGTAGAATTTTCATGAAGGAAAGAAGACAGGAAACCCGGTCTAACCTCCTTGTAAATAAGTTAATGATATTTGCCGAGAGGAAGAGACCTGATCCACATAATACCCCTAGCAGAATGTCTGCAGCTCAAGAATCACTTACAGCAAATTAAATCAGAATCTATGGATTGATGAGGCATGGACTCCTGAAGAATGTCACATAAGCTACGTAACTTTCTGGAGATATAAAATGGAGATACTTCATAACTTAAATGCTCCCCACTGTGTGAAGCAACCCTGCATACCCTCTCTCAGAGATCCCATCTCCTATTCTGGGTGAGAGAAAGTGTGTCCTGCGCAGAAAGGAAGAACTGGGAATCCATGTCTTTCTGTTTCATCTGTGCCTCTAGATTGTCTGTATCCCTGAAATGATTATTAAACCTTGATAATGGTAAGATCTCTAATTTGTGTAAGTTTGATTTGACAATCTGATCCTGTGTGTTAGCTCACTGACCTCCTCTTATATCTAAACATTTTAATCTAATTATCTTTGAAATTAAGAGAGCAGAAACCAGATAAATTAGTTATGTCTAACTACATAACTACACTTGTTAAGAATGGATTAAAAAAATTTAGCATATTAAAAAAGGATTCAGATCATTTCTATAAAACATAGGATGTATGAGGAAGGGACAGTAAGACATGCACAAGGTCAGTCTAGAAAATAAAAATTCTTGATGCTGGTTGAAAAAATACACATATAAGCCTATGTTAAACATTTCAAGGATAACCAATAATGGAATAAAAACAGAATACTGAATTTTCAAATCACTAGAGGGGATAAATATAATCAATAGAGAAAAAGTAAGGAAAGGAAAGAAAATGTGATAAATAAAAATACAAATAAAGACAGAGAGACTAATCACCATCAGCAACCATAATAAATGTGAACGGGTTAAATTCCCAATATAAAAGGAAATCTCATGTATGGCATAAAAACAATCCAGCCAAGTACTGTTTACCAGTCATGCAATTAAAAAATAAATATATATTCATTTATATCTGTATTTATATATACAAATACAACATACATATTAATATGTATACATGTATTTATTTATACACTACACACACACAATATAGAAAACAGGTCATCACTTTTACTCACAGCTTTTTTATAGGGCTTGTGATGGTTAGTTTTATGTACCATCTTGGTAGGCTATAGTGCATAGTTATTTAATGGAACTCTAAGTGTTGCTGCAAAGGTAATTTGTAGATGTGGTTAATATTTAGGCTATAGTTCACAGTTATTTAATGGAATACTAATCTAAGCGCTGCTGTGAAAGTAATTTGTAGGTGGTTAATGTTGACAATCAATTGACTTTAAGGAAAGGAGATTACTCCCAATAATGTGGGTGGGCCTCATCCAAACAGCTGACGGGCTTAAGGGCAAAACCAAGGCTTCCCAAAGAAGAAGGAATTCTGCTTTGAGACTGCAGCACCAACTCCTGCCTGAGTTTCCAGCCTATCAGTTTGCCCTATAAATTGTAGACTTGCCAGCCCCCACAATCACGTGAGCCAATTCCTTAAAATGAATGAATATACACATGAATACATGTGTATATATGTATCCCCACACACATCCTATTGGTTCTGTTTCTCTGGAGAACCCTAATGCAGGGCTTAAGGAATATTTATGTCCCTCTGTTTTTCTCCTCCCTCTCTCTCAAAGGTCACCAAAAGCTGAGATGGGGAACAGAGTCTCCTCTAGAACCTTAGGTGGGTGTATAGCCCTGACAACACTTTGATTTCAGATTTCTGGCCTCCAGAACTGTGAGAGAATAAATTTCTGTTGTTTTAAGCCATCAAGTTTGTAGTAACTTGTCACAGCAGCCACAGGTAACTAACATCCCAACTCTTTGCAAAAACCCTCCAACAGTTTGCTTTGCTCACTAAGAATATATCAGACCAGTGAAAGCTCTCATTTACTTAAAGAGGCACAAAATTCAGCTTTTGAATTTCAAATTTTGAGTAGTTGTCTCATCCTTTGATATAGTTAAAAATCAAGAGAGTATGAAATCAGTCTAGAAAACTAGTAAGGTAAGAATTATAATGGACCAAGGATGAACACACGGGGATAAGCTTTGCTAAAAAGTAGAGGAAGAAGACAAATACCACAGAGCAGACAGAAGAAATCATCAACTTGAATGAATTGAGTTATGCTTTGGCTCTCTGCCCTCTGTGCCAATAAAGAACAATCAGAAGTGAAAATCATAGGCAGCAATTCATTTTAGGCTTGTTAAGTGAGGTTGCCAACTACCTCACTTTTATTAAGACAAACATTTTTTCAGGCTTCAGGCTTTTGTTTTGTCTTATGGTCAAAGTAAGCATCTTCCTTTTGTACAGAGTATCAGAGATAAATATACACAGAATTATTGTAATAAAAATCACAATTACACAATATAATGTATAATATACACTAACATAAAACAATTATAATTATGATTATCTGCACATAATTAACATGTTGACTTTTCCTTGTTTTAGATCTGTTAACTCTATATATTCCCTGATCATTTTTTATCACTTTAATCTTTTATCATTTTATGCAATGGAAAACAATGTGGGAAATGAATAAACAAACAACTCACCTGGAATTGGCTCTCTTCTTGTTCTTTGTGAGAAAGTACAGAGAAGGCTGAATGCATAGCTATGGGAGAAGAAAACAGGAAAGGGTCATGCAAGATGTGGCTGATATGGACCTTTGAGGTTCAGCTTCCTAAAAATCTCTTCCTACCAGCTGGTTAAATGGCCCCCGAGGGAAAACATTTCTTTGGCCCCTGAGAAGAGTCAGCAAGAATCATGTGAAGGGAGAATTCACATGTGCGACTCTGACAGCCAAGCCATAGAGCTAAAGAGCATGGCTGAGCAATTTAACACTGAGCTTACTTCCTAATGACTTATTGATTTCCTTCTTCATTTAGAACCAATTCAAGACTAACTTAAACAATACTACATAGGAAGACAAACTTATTTTTTCATTACCAATGTTTCAGGAAAAATACTCAAGACATTTATTTACTTACATTCCTACTGAGTTGCTTATCCTTGGAGTGAGAGAAATCACTCTGCAGAAAGGGATGGGGTTGCTTTTGAGAAAGGTCTATTTTAAAACTTGTTTGTTTCTAACTAGGTTATAATAGGACCTGGTGGGTGAGTGACCTGTTATAACGTGGACAGTGTTTTTACACTAGGTGACTCTGGGCAAGTTACTTGTACGCTCAGAGTCCAAGTTTCTCAGCTTTGACAAGAAACAGACACATGTGATCCTATTTTGAGACTCAATAAAGTCAGGGTAGATGGAGCAGCAACATACCTTCAGTGGGCACCCATCACGATGGATATCATATGAAAGCTCAATCCGGACTGAGTGAGTGGAAGTTGAAGGCACGGCATGTTTATTAAAAGCTGGAGATAAAATTCCTTCAGCTGTGTCTAATGATCTCTCTCTGCAGACCATGCGCACAGGAACCCTCCAATGAATTAATATTTCCAGGCAGCCTGCCACTCGCTCACCACTCAATGCCCCACTCATCCATCTTTTCTGAAACTTGATCCAGACTTTTCACCATCATGGTGAGGCCTTCTGGATGTGGTGATATTAGTGAGGCACTGCTCATTCTGAGCAGGATAAAGGATCCCTACTTCAGGCTATGCAATCCTAGCCACAGCCTTTCTGGCAGTTTCCTGCCTCCACTGTGAAGTTGTGATGAGAGGGTAAGAGCCGTGATTTTCAAGGTGGAATTCCTGTCCTTGGGGCCCCCTCCTTCTTTACTTCACAAGAGCTGCTTTCTTCCAAGGGAGCTAGAACATAGGCTTAAAAGGGAAAATCACTTTATTTAGAAGTTTCATTCAGGGCCCCAAAACTCACAGAACTGACTTATCTAAATTCTAAGGCCACTGAGGATGCTGAAGGTTGCTAGATGGTGCAGGAGTCTAGGCAACATATTATGTAGCTGGACCCAAGGGTTCTGAGATGCCATAAGGCGAGATTCAGTCCACACACTTAAGGACTGTTTCCCTGAACCCTGAGGGACCGGCTGTGAGGAATACAACGCTGATTTTAGGCAGAGTCGTCTACCGTGGCTGTGAGGCCTTGAGTACCTCACTTGCACCCCCTCACCCTGTTTGTTTATGAAAACACAAAACAGTTACATAAAGGCCACTACGAGGATTCAATAAAATTTAGCCAATGAAAACAAAGTATCTTCCAAACTAATAAGCTAACATTAACTACCAAGTTCTGTGCCATATGTAAAAACTCCATGTACATACTTTAAAGACGTATGTTACAAATGTAATTCTCAGAACAACTCGGCGCTGTTGGGCACATCTTAATATTCTCGTTTTTTACATGAAGAAAGCCAGTCTCACGTAGACCAACACCTCGCCGGTAGTACCTGATTTACACCCGCCTCCAAAGCTCACGCCCCCGCCCGCAATCGCGCGGACTCTGCAGCCTCCCCGGGCCCCGCGACCCGCGCCGGGCCGCCCCCACCCGCCCTTCGAGCTCTCGTGCTGGGGGCTCCTCCCCACCGCCGCCCCGCCTGCCCCCGCGCCACGCAGGCCCCCGTGGGCCCTCGCCCAAGCATCCGGGGCTCACCTGCCCCTCCCACTCGGGGAGCACTACCACCCTGAACGCACGCACACTTGGAGGCTTCAGGGCCTTCTCCGCGGGGAGCAGAAACGGGAGGAATACACCCGAGAGCCCCGAGGACACACGCGCACAACGAGCCCCGAAAGACTGGCTGCCTGAACACTGCGCAGAGCGAGCCGAGGAAACGTAGAACTACATTTCCCATAAGCCGCGGCGCCACGCCCTTCCCTGAAAGTTTCCCGAAGGGCGATGGCTTTTCTCCGGGCTTCTCCCTGGGGCTCCTGGGGCCTGGTTGTTTCAGGACCGCCAGAGACTGCAAAACACTGCAGGGCAATGTGCAGTTGTTGAGTGAATCTGTTTAAAAGAACAAACTTTGTAAAGGACGTTTTACGCACCATTAGGGAACGTGAACTGCACCATTATAAGAAGGGTAATTTTGTCCGTTTCACTGAGAACAGTGCCCCTTCACCTCCAAATTCATGTCCATCTGGAACACCAGAATGTGAGTTTATTTCCGAATAGGGTCTTTGTAGGTTTAATTAATTAGGTTAAAAATAAGTCATACTGGATTAGGGTGAGCCCTAATTCAAAGACTGGTGTCCTTACAAGAAAACAGAGAAGACGGAGACATAGGAGAATGCCGTGTGAACATGGAGGCAGAGATTGGAGTGATGAGTCTACAAGCCAAGGGATATCAGAGCTTGCCAGAATCCACCAGAAGCTAGGAGAGAAGCACGGAACAAATTCTTCTTTAGAACCTGCAATAAGAAACAACCCTGCTGACACCTTGATTTTGGACTTCTAGCCTCTAGAACTGTGAAAGAACACATTCCTGTGGTTTTAAACCACCCAGTTTGTGGTACTTCATTCGGGCAGCGCTAGGAAACTGATACATTGTTCAGCTGTGTAGCTGGCAATCCAGGCACATTTGTCAGGCTTCCCTGGCCCCATGAGCTGAATCTAAGCCTTGATTTTGGTCTCAATCCTGGAATATAGATGGACACCCTGTGTGATGGTATAACCAGATGTTTACCTGAGTGGCTCAAATCCGATCATCCTGAACCAACATCTGTTGGTTCCACCAATGTTCACTGTCAAAGGGTCCTTTTCTGTGGGAGTCCACATGGGTGATAACAGGGGTAAATGATCCAATCTGCTGTCATAATGTCAGACTGCACCGGGGCTAGGACTTGATCTTGCTGCCAGGCACTGAACCACCCTGCCATCCTGTTGGCTCCTGCTCATGAGTCAGTGAATATATAGCAAGGGGCATTTTGAGGGTGTGTTTTCCAGGGCAAGCACCAGAGCCCACAACTCTGCCTTGAGTGGAGTTTTCTTTTTAATGTAAAGTTTCTAACAATTTTCTCTGTGGTTGCACAGCCATAGCGGCTCAGTGCACCTGTCAGCCTTTAACTTAGAATCTGTTCGTCAACCAGGTCCAGGCCTCCTCAGGGACTTCAGTGTTCCAACACAGCCAAGGAGCATGAGGTGCTGGCACAGACTGCAGCCTCTGGGAGAGCCACATCTGGAGAGGTAAATGGCCATATTTTCATGTAAGTGGGAGATCTGATTGATGCCTGGGTGGTTCTAGTTTGCATAGGGGTCAGTCTCTGACACTTGCAGCTCAAAAGGCTTACTAGGACTAATTGACCCAAATGGGAGAGCAATCTGTACAGCCTGTTGCATAGTCAAGTGCTCCTATCTCTACCAGCTCTTTAATCAAGATGTTTATCTCTCTCCCTAATCTGTACTGCTTTACTGCTATTAGATGACCAGGCAGTGGAGAGCTGGGCTGTGCACTTGTCCCAGTACCTCTGTCCAAATTGTGGCATTTCCCCGCTGGGAACATTCCTTACAATTAACAGAAGCATCACACATACTTAAAGCATCAATTTTTATAATACATTTAACAGTATCAGTTATAGCCACTTGAGTGTATGGAATGTCCATTTCATAAAACATGATACGGTTTAATTTCAAAGGCTGAAACAGCCAAACTAACCTGATCAAAGTGTTAACAGCAATGAGGCATCACTAACGGCCCTTCAAAGGTTCAATGCAGTCAGTCTATCAGGATCATGTGGGGCCAAATGTGGCCTCACCTCTAGCCACATGTTCCACATCATTGTATTTTGTGAATAATTTGTTTTCTAGTTTCACAGGTCTGTGGACAAAGAAGAATTCTGCCCCAGGATGGACCATACCCAGAGTCGCACTGCTTCCTGATTTAGAAGTTGGGATTTGCGACTTTTTGAGTTGATTATATTTAGATGAGATTTTTGGATTTAAAGAGAAGGCTGGAATGGGTTAAGATCTGGGGGGAATTGAGACTAGGTGAATGTACTTGGCATGTAGGAAGGACATGAGTTTTGGGATGCCAGAGGGCAGACTGTTTTTGGTTGAATTGTGTCCCCCCCCAAAAGATATGCTGAAGACCTGACCTGTGCTACCTGGGAGTGTGACCTTATTTGGAAATAGTGTCATTCCAGATGTAATCAAGTTAGATGAGATCATACTGGATCAGAGTGGGCCCCAATCCAATGCCTGGTGTCCTTGTAAGAGGAAATTTAGACACAGAGATATACAGGGAGTACACCAGGTGATCACAGAGGCAGATATTGGACTGATGCATCTACAAGTCAAGGAATGCTAAGGACTGCCAGCAACTATCAGAAACTAGGAAGAGGCAAGGAAGGAGTCTTCCCTGTAGGCGTCAGAGAACACATGCCTGTGCCAACACCTTGATTTTGGACTTCTAGCTTCCAAAACTTTGAGAGAATAAATTGTTGTTGTTTAAGCCACCTAGTTTGTGGTACTTTGTCATGGAAGCCTGAGGAAACTAATACAAATGGCAAAGGGAACTCCAGGGCACATAGTTTGAAGCATCAAACCTGGCAGGTCCTGGCAGTTAGACTATACAGACTCTCTACCTTCCTATTGAGGATACCACCAGGCATTAACTGTGCTAGAAACCTTTGTCAGGTATGGCACAGCAATTCTTGTTTAGATAGTGGATGCAGGCAATACGATTCAAGAACCCCTAAGTGGACTACGTTACACTCAAATTCCCAAACACATCCAGTCAAAGAACCGCGCTACCTTTATAGCCAAGAATCCCCAGCAGTAGGCAACTCTCTGGGGCATTCACTGGGCATATCATGCCCTGTATCACCCCCAGGAAGTAATTACCACTGAAAGATAAACTGTACTATTAAAGGAGAACCTAAAAACCTAAGTGGACAGCTCAGACTCCTAGTGGAGTATACACTTAAGCAGAAAGTATGGGCTCTAAACATGGCAATTTCCCAAATGGGTACCTTCCCTATGGATGAAATTATGAGGTTTATTTATGATGTTGGGAGATGGGGGGATAAGAGGCCCAGACTAGCTGTATGAGACCAAAACCACATAAAAAAAAAAAAACCCTTCTTACTCTTCATTTTCTCTCACGTACCTGAGGAACTGGGCTGCTGGAATTTATGGTGGCAAAGAGGAGGTGGGGGTGTGAGACTCTAACCTGGTGTTTCTCTTACCATCTGCTTAAGGCTGCTGGATCTGGGAAGTTATGGATATTGATGATAACATTTATAAGTATGAGATGATGGTACATAAGGTGGGTCCAGGTGTGGCCCACATACCAGAGGAAAGATAATGATGGAAGGATGGCACAAAATGTATGAGGCAGAAACCACTGAATGGTTGGATGGTATATCTGGTTGAATAATGTTAGTTAACTATGATAAGGATGGGGGAAAATGGAAAGTAGTTGCTTCAGGGATTGGTTATACTGATCACATGATCATGGAAGGAGAGCAACCCTGGCTGGTAGGGAAGAAACACCTTAGAACCTGGAGGTCTAAGGCAGGTCAGGGTTGGTGGAAGGGATGATTAAATTCTCTTGGCTCTTATCTGCTGAACACCTGGTCTGGTCTGTCATCTTAGAATCCTTTGGTAACCGTGTTTTAGACTATCGCTACTGCCCTCAACCTAACTACTGGATCCTACTCTACTGGGGCACCTTAAACTGGGGACTGCCAATTTTAGAAGTGGATGGCCTCCACCCAAGATGACAGAATAAGCATAATTTTCTGGACAATAATGATTTCCCTTAGCCGTATCATATTATTGTTGGTACCTAGTAGTCTGCCTGTATTGATTGCCTCAGGAAAAAAAGAACTCCCTTGTCCACTTTTCCCAGATCATAGATATAGCTCTGAAACTGACTGCTGGATTGGTCATCCTCAACCTGACTATGCCGATAAAAACTTAACAGCTGCTCCTTTGTACACTTCAGAAGGTAGCATCCCTTCTACAGGTCCTTTCTGGCATTTAAAATCCCTCACATTATAATCCCACATTTTAGACTTGTAAGAACTGAACCCTGACCCCAAGACAGCAAAAGCTACTGCAGAGGTGACTACAACCAAGAATAAATTTTCTAGTGTGAGTAGTGAGGGACAACCACATCACCCAGGATCTCCTGTCAGCCAGAGACAGCAAAGTGTGTGTGACTGTCAAAACCTCTTGCTTCAGTTGGATTACTGAACCATGGAAGGTGAATAAATTGATCTCCGACCTTAGAGAGAAGCAGTACGACTCTTTACAGTTAATTTCAATGGTATCTGCAACATATTTACCTGGCTTGACTCTGGAAGGGGAGCCTGGCTGCAGTCTTCTCTCAAGTGGCATTGACCATATTGCTGGCGCTCATAGCTATGATCATGCTCATCTAATGTTGTCTAAGACAAATAGAAAAGAGGAGTACAATTAATTAGGGTATGTGATGGGATAGCCTACGCTTCAAAAAATTCTTAGGTGTTTACATGAAAGGTTGAGGGTAGGACTGTAAGCAAATATCTCTGCCATGACACACTGGTGGACTAGTGCATCTGAGTCTTGGTGCAATGTCCTGCAATTTCTTTTAAAGCAGGGAGAGACAAGCCTGGCAAGGAGCTGCCATGAGACAGCTTCTCATGCCTGTCTTGTAGAAGACTTCTATAAGGAAATTTCTCATCCATCTCCCTAGTCTCAGTTAAGTGCAGGACTTTCCACTTTCTCCTCTTCTCCTTTCAGATACAGCTGCAGGCTTCTGTGTAAATCTGAGTACTGCTTGTGTAGTTACTGGTGGCCCTTCCACAGCACAGCAACTCATCACCTGTGCCATCTGTCATCTGACCCCTCAAGTTGTATGTTGTGCTGTGGGACTACAGACAAGTGGAGGTGAAATGATGCTGAGCTTGCTTTTGTTGTCTTTATAAGTAATAAACTGTGAATCTACTTGGGATCATTGTTTCCTTATCAGCCAAATTTATCGATGTGTAGCAATCCAACCTAGCAGCCACTCTGTGAGCTATCATGCTGCTGCCTGCAGACTGATGGACCACCTAACAATTAGGAATAAAATGAGTAATCTGGATTAAAAATAAAGTTTGGTGAAAGTGGTATCAGCAAAATGACAAACTAAGAAGCTCCAAGCTCTGGTTACCCTACAAAAAAAAATATTTTTTAAAAAGCAAACCAGAAACTGGTTGGTGCGAACCAACTTTGTAGGCATTCTGGAATTCAGTAAAATGTTTACTGTAACCAAGCAAACACCAATCAAGAAAAAGCCATCTTCAAATGATAGGAAACTTTTGTGTTGTTTTTACCCATGCTTGTACCACCCACTCCCCAGCACTTTACAATCTTGGTCATGAGCAGGAGGTACTTGGTTCCAAATTCTCCTCTTTAAATGGGAGCGAACAAAGCAGACCTTATTTGAAAATTATTGTGTACATCTGTTCTAACCTCTCTGGGGGTATCTGAAGGGCTGATGTAAAGTGCTTGTTTCACATAACTCCAAATGCAGGCAGGAAAAGCAGTGGGCATTTTTTATATAAGCTACAAGGTAGACTATAAACATACAGATGCCTGGGGCAATAGATTACAGGAGAGACATACAATACACTATCTGAGACCTGGCGGAGAAGCTGAAGTGAGACTCTGAGAAATCAGGAGATTCAAAGCAGCCATGTATACAGAGAACTTAAAAAGCCATGCACATACCCAGGCAGGATGCATGCTCAGCAAAGTCCTTAGAAGACTTTAACCTTTCACCACTGGCTGCTCTCTAGGTTCAGAGCAAGAATTGCTAAGTTGTGAAGGAGTGCCCCAGCCAGAACCAATCTAGACAGATGAGACAAGATAATGTTCTCTCTTTTTTGGTTTTGTGCATGTGTGTGTGTGTGGTTTGTTTGTTTCAGCTCCTTGCATTCAAGGAAATCTTGATCAAAATTTAGCTGAACATGAGATAAAGGAACTGAGATATCAGTAATTACACACAACATGCAATAGTCTTTGCAAAAATATTTTGGAGAAGTCTCAAAACAAACAGACTACTGCAGCTTCAACCAGAAATCTGTGGATGGAGGAGAATATGATTCCTAAAGTTACAACATTATAATAGTCAAATGCTCAATAGTCAATAAAAAAAAATCACAAGGCATACAAAGAACCAGGAAAACATGGCTCATTGAAAAGAACAAAATAAATGGATGGAAACCATCTCTGAGGAAGCCCAGACATCAGACTTATTAAACAAAGACTTAAAAATGAAGGTCTTAGATTTGCTTAAAAAGCTAAGGGAAACCATAGGAAAAAAGCTAAGGGAAATTAGGAAAACAACATTTGAAAAAATCAGAATATCAACGAAAAGACAGAAATTATAAAAAAAAAAACAAATTCTGGAGCTGAAAAGTGCATAACTGAACTGAAAAATTCACTAAAGGAGTTCAATATCAGATTTTAGCAGGTAGAAGAATCAGCAAATTTGAAGATAGGACAATTGAAATTATTTATCTGAGGAAAATAAAAAAGAATTAAAGAGAGTAAACAGAGCCTAAGGGACTGTGGGACACCATTGAGCAGAGCAGATACACATCATGGGAGTCCCAGAAGGAAAAGAGAAAGAGGTAGAAAGATTATTTGAGAAAATAATGGCTTAAAACTTCCCAAATATGATACAAGATGTTCATGTACAAATTCAAGAAGCTCAACAAACTTCAAGTAGGATAAACCCAAAGAGACTCACACTGAGACACTTTATAATCAAACTATCAAAAGACAGAGAGAAAGAATCATGAAATAAGCAAGAAAGAAGCAACTCATCACATACAAGGGATTCTCAATAAGATTAACAACCAATTTCTCATCAGAAACCATGGAGGCCAAAAGGCAATTGGATGACACTTTCAAAGTGATGAAAGAAAAAAAGCCCCTGTCAATCAGCAATTCTCTCTCTCTATAGATATAGATAGATAGATCTATAGATATCTACATATATATATATGGCAAAACTGTTCTCCAAAATTGAGGGAGAAATTAATACTTCCCAGAACAACAAAAGATGAGGGATTTCGTGACCACTAGACTTGCACTACAAGAAACACTAAAGGGAATCCTTCAGGTTGCAATGAAAGGATGCTCGAAAGTAACTTGAAACCATATAAAGATCCTCACTAAAGGTATATACACAGGCAAATATAAAAGTCAATATTAACGTAATTTGGGTTTGTAACTCCATTTTTTATTTTCAAAAGAATTTAAAAGACAAATTAATAAAATAATTATAAATCTATGGTATTGGGCACACAATGTATAAGGATATAATTTGTAAAAATAAAAATAAAAAATAACTAAAAATTTTAAAAGATTTTAAAAAAGCAAAAAGGGGGCTGGCCCTGTGGCCAAGTGGTTAAGTTCGCACGCTCTGCTTTGGTGGCCCAGGGTTTCACCAGTTCAAATCCTGGGTGTGGACCTAGCACTACTCATCAAGCCATGCTAAGGTGGCGTCCCACATGCCACAACTAGAACGACCCACAACTAAAAACATACAACTATGTACTGGGGGGTATTGGGGAGAAGAAGGGAAAAAAAAAGATATAATTTGTGACATCAATAACATAAAGAGGGCACTGACACTCTATAGGAGCAGATTTTTTTCTATGTAACGGAAGTTAAAGTCTGTATACATTTGATTAGTTTGTTATAACTTTAGGTTGTTATATGTAATTCCAACAGCAACCACAAAGAAAACACATACGTAATATACACAACAGGAAATGCTAAGGCAATCGAAACATATCAATACAAAATATTAACTAAACAAGAAAGAAGACAGTAATGGAGGAAATGGGGGACCAAAAAGCTATAAGATATACAGATAATAAATAGAAAAATGGCAGAAATAGGTCCTTCTGTTTTATTTATTTATTTTATCTTTTATTTTTTTGAGGAAGATTAGCCCTAAGCTAACATCCACCACCAATCCTTGTCCTTTTGCTGAGGAAGACTGGCTCTGAGCTAACATCCGTGCCTATCTTCCTCTACTTTATATGTGAGACACCTGCCACAGCATGGCTTGATAAGTGGTGTGTAGGTCCGTGCCCAGGATCTGAACTGGTGAACCCCAGGCCATTGAAGTGGAGCATGCGAATTTGACTGCTGCATCACTGGGCCAGCCCCAAATAGGTCCTTCTTGATCAGTAATTACAATAAATGTAAATGGATTAAATTCTCCAATCAAAAGGCAGAGATTGGCAGAATGGATTTCAAAAAAATCATCCAACTATATGCCATCTACAAGAGACTCACTGTTGATCAAAAATACAAATGGTTTGAAATCTAAATGATGGAAATAAAAGATACTCCATGAAAATAGCAACCAAAAGAGAGCTGGAGTGGCAGTACTCGTATCAGACAAAATAAACTTTAAGTAAAAAACTGTTACAAGAGACAAAGAAGGACATTATATATTGACAAAAGAGTAAATTCACCAAGAAGAATAACAATTATAAATATATATTGCACGAAATAGAGCCCCACAATATATGAAAAAAATATTTAAGAATTGAAGAGAGAAATAGATAATTCTACAATTATAGTTGGATACTTCAATACTCCACTTTCAATAATGTATAGAACTACCAGACAAAAGATGAATGAAGAAATAGAGGACTTGAACAACACTACAAAAGCAATTAGATCTAACAGACATATACAGAATAATCCACCCAACAACAGCAGGATACACATTTTACCCAAATGCACATGGAAGAGTCTCCAAATAGATATGTTAGGTCACAAAATAAGTTTTAATAAATTTTAAGATTGAAATCCTATAAAGTGTCTTTCCGATTCACAATGGAATAAAACTAGAAATCAATCATATAAGGAAAACTGGAAAATTCACAAGTATGTGGAATTAAAAGATACGTCCTTAAGCAACCACTGGGTCAAATAAGAAACCACAAGGGAAAATAGAAAATTCCTCAAGACAAATGAAAATGAAAACACAACATACCAAAACTTATGGGATGCAGCAAAAGCAGTGCTGAGGGAGAAATTTATAGCTATAAATGCACACCTTAAAAAGAATGGTCTCAAAATAATAAGCTAACTTTACATCTTAAGGAACTAGAAAAAGAAGAGCAAACTAAACTCAAAGCTAGCATAAGGAGAAATATTAAAGAGTAGAGTGAAGAAAAACAAAATAGTGAATAGAAAAACAATAGAGAAGATCAAAATAAACAAAAGTTGTTTCTTCAAAAAGACCAACAAAATTCGTAAGTTTTTGGCTAGATTGACTAAGAAAAAATACTAAAATTAGAAATGAGAGTGGGGACATCACTACCAATTTTACAGAAATAAAAAGTATTCCAAAACAACACTATGAGCACCTGTATGTCAAAAAAATTGGATAACCTAGATGAAACGGACAAATTCCTAGAAACAGACAATTTTCCAAAACTGCATAATGGAGGAAAGGCAATATTGTTTTGGTGGCAGTACTACTCAAAATGTTCTACAGATACAATGCAACCTCTACAGTGTTTTTTGCACATATAGAAAAACCTCTCCTAAAGTTCATATGCTATCTCAAGGGACTCAGAATAGCCAAAACAATCTTGAAAAAGAAGAAAAAAGTTAGAAGACTCACTTTCTGATTTTAAAAGCCTACTAAATAGCTATAGCAAAAACAACAACAACAACAAAACTGTGATACTGGCATAAGGACAAATAGACCAACAGAAAAGAATAGAGAACAGAAATAAACCCTCACATATAGGGCCAATTAATTTTAGACAAGAGAGCCAAAAACATTCAATGATGGATAGACAGTCTTTTCAACAAACGGTGTTGGGAAAACTGGACATCCACAGGCAAAAGAATAATATTGGATGCTTACCTTATGCCATATACAATAATTAACTCAAAAGGACCAAAGGCCCAATAGTAAGATGTAGAACTGTAAAAACTCCTTGAGGAAAACACAGGGGAAAGTCTTCATGGCAAGAATTTCTTGGATATGATACCAAAACACAAACAAAGGAAAAAAGATAAATTAGACTTCATCAAAATTTAAAATTTCTTTGCATCAAAGGAAAGACAACCCACAGAATAGGACAAAATATTTGTAAACTATATATCTGATAAAGGAGTCATATCCAGAATATATAAAGAACTCCTGAAACTCAACAACAACAAAAACTAAACCAATTAAAAAGTGGGCAGAGGATCTCAATAAAATGGGTATAGAAGGAAAGTACCTCAACATAATAAAGGCCATATCTGACAAACCCACAGCCAACATCACACTCAATGGGCAAAAACTGAAAGCCATCCCTCTGAGAACAGGAACAAGACAAGGGTGTCCACTCTCACCACTCTCATTCAACATACTACTGGAGGTTTGGGCCAGAGCAATTCAGCAGGAAAAAGAAATAAAAGGAATCCAAATAGGCAATGAAGAAGGGAAACTCTTGCTGTTTGCAGACGACATGATCTTATATATAGAAAACCCCAAAGAATCCATTGGAAAACTACTAGAAATAATCAACAACTACAGCAAAGTTGCAGGGTATAGAATCAACTGACATAAATCAGTAGCATTTCTATACTCTAACAATGAACTAACAGAAAAAGAACTCAAGAACACAATACCATTCACAAGCACAACAAAAAGAATAAAATACCTTGGGATAAATTTAACCAAGGAAGTGAAAGACCTATACAATGAAAACTACGAGACTTTTCTGAAAGAAATTGATGACGACATAAAGAAATGGAAAAACATTCCATGCACATGGATTGGAAGAATAAACATAGTTAAAATGTCCATTCTACCTAAAGCAATCTACAGATTCAGTGCTATCCCAATCAGAATCCCAATGACATTCTTTACAGAATTAGAAGAATCCTAAAATTCATATGGGGCAACAAAAGACCCCGAATTGCTAAAGCGATCCTGAGAAAGAAGAACAAAGCTGGAGGCATCACAATCCCTGACTTCAAAACATACTACAAAGCCACAGTGATCAAAATAGCATGGTACTGGTACAAAAACAGATGCACAGATCAATGGAACAGAATTGAAAGCCCAAAAATAAAACCACACATCTATGGACAGCTAATCTTTGACAAAGGAGCTGAGGGCCTACAATGGAGGAAAGAAAGTCTCTTCAACAAATGGTGCTGGGAAAACTGGACAGCCACATGTAAAAGAATAAAAATCAACCATTCTTTTTCACCATTTACTAAAATAAACTCAAAATGGATCAAAGACCTAAAGATTAGGCCTGAAACAATAAGTCTTCTAGAAGAGAATATCGGCAGCACACTCTTTGACATCAGCTTCAAAAGAATCTTTTTGGGCACCATAACCCCTCACATGAGGGAAACAATAGAAAGAATAAACAAATGGGACTTCATCAGACTAAAGAGCTTCTTCAAGGCAAGGGAAAACAGGATTGAAACAAAAAAACAGCCCACTAATTGGGAAAAAATATTCACAAGTTATTTATCTGACAAAGGGTTAATCTCCATAATATACAAAGAACTCACACAATTCAACAATAAAAAATCAAACAACCCAATTACAAAATGGGCAGGGGACATGAACAGACATTTCTCCAAAGAAGATATACGGATGGCCAATAGACACATTAAAAGATGCTCATCATCACTAATCATCAGGGAAATGCAAATCAAAACTACACTAAGATATCACCTTACACCTCTTAGAATGGCAAAAATGTCCAAAACCAAGAGTGACAAATGTTGGAGAGGCTGTGGAGAAAAGGGAACCCTCATACACTGTTGGTGGGAATGCAAACTGGTGCAGCCACTATGGAAAACAGTATGGAGATTCCTCAAAAAGTTAAGAGTAGAAATACCTTATGACCCAGCCATCCCACTACTGGGTATCTATCCTAAGAACCTGAAATCAGCAATTCCAAAAGTTCCATGCACCCCTATGTTCGTCGCAGCATTATTCACAATAGCCAAGTCATGGAACCAACCTAAGTGCCCAGCAACTAATGATTGGATAAAGAAGATGTGGTATATATATAAATGGAATACTACTCAGCCATAAAAAAGGACAAAGTCGTCCATTTCACAGCAACATGGATAGACCTTGAGGGTATTATGTTGAGGGAAATAAGCCAGACAGAGAAAGACGCAACTCTGTATGACTCCACTCATAGGTGGTAGTTAACATATGGACAAAGAGAACTGATTGGTGGTTGCCAGGGGAAAGGGGGGTGGGGGGAGGGCACTAGGGGTGAAGTGGTGTACCTACAACATGACTAATAATGATGTACAGCTGTAATTTCACAAGGATGTTAACTTTCATAACCTTAATAAAAAATATTTTAAAAAAACTAGGCAAACTAGGAGTAGATGGGAAGTTTCTCAACAGAATAAAGAACATTTATGAAAAACCCACGGCTAACATCATACTCAATAGTGAAAGACTGAAAGATCCCACCCTAAGATCAGGAATAACATAAAGATGCCCCCCTTTCACCACTGCTATTCAACAGCATACTGAGAGTTCTAGCCAGAGTAATTAGAAAAGAAATAAAAGGCATCCAAATTGAAAAGAAGAAGCAAAACTATCTCTATTCACAGATGATATTATTCCTTACATAGGTAATCCAAAGAATCCACAAAAAACTACTATAGCTAATAAATTCCGCAAAGGTGCAGGGCACAAGAACAACATATAAAATTCAGTTGTTTCTACACACCAGCAATGAACATTCCAAAAAGGAAATCAGGAAAACACTTGCATCTACAATGGATTCACCTTACATTTTTCATTCTTGCATCTTTTAAGAATAAAATACCTAAGAATAAATTAAACCAAGGAGGTGAAAGATGTGTACATAGAAAACACTGCTGAAAGAAATTTAAGAAGACTTGAATAAATATAATGACAACCTGTAACCATGGATTGGAAGATTTAATATTGTTAAGATGTCAATACTCCCCAAAGCAATCTATAGATTTAAAGCAATTTCTGTCAAAATTCCAATTTTTTTCCAGAAATGGAGAAGCTAATCCTCAAATTCATATGGAATTGCAAGGCACCCCAAAACAATCTTGAAATAGAAGAACAAAGTTGGAGACTCACACTTCCTTGATTTCAAAACTTACTACAAAACTACAGTAACCAAAACAGTGTGGTACTAGCATAAGGACAGACATTTGGAGCAATGGAATAGAATTGAGAGTCATAAATAAACCCATGCTTTATAGACCACTGATTTTCTACAAACGGGCCAAGACTGTTCAATAAGGGAAGAATAGTGTTTTCAACACATGGTGTTGGAACAACTCAATTTCCACATGTAAAAGAAGGAAGCAGGTCCCCTCCCTTAGAACATTTACAAGAATTAACTCAAAATGGATAACAGAACTAAATATGACATAAAACCATAACACTTTTAGCAGAAAACATACGGGCGAATCTTCATGGCTTTGGATATGGTATTCATTCTTAGATATGACACCAAAAGCACAATCAGCCAAAGGTGCAAAGATAATACAGCAAAGACATTATCAAGGGGCTGGCCTGGTGGTGGAGTGGTTAAGTTTGCGTGCTCTGCCTCGGCAGCCCAGGCTTTTCAGGTTCGGATTCCAGGCACGGACCTACACATCAAGCCATGCTGTGGAGGAATCCCACATACAAAATAGAGAAAGACTGGCATGGATGTTAGCTCAGGGCCAATCTTCCTCACCAAAAACCCCCACAACGAGAAGACCCACAAATGAGATTATCAAGAAATTGAAAAGACAACCCATAGGTGACTTCCACAAGCACTTAGCTTATGTAATCAAAAACAGATCAAGAATGAATGAACTGAAGTCAGCTGGTGTAATGAAAAAATAATCACAATCTCTCATCCAGTTTTCATCCCTGAACCAGTTCTGAAATACAGTTTTTGATGGAAGGGAAGGTATAATCTTCTTGAGGGCCACCCAAAACCACAGCAATATATACAATAGCTAGTCCTTTAATCTTTCCCCCAAAGAGATCTCCACCCATTTACCAGAGCAACAGTATACTGACAAAAGAGGAATATCTAGATCTTTGGAGTGTAACTGATAGCAGGGGACCCAAAATGCCATCATTGTGCTTGTTAGGTTGTGAGCATACAGAGGCCATATGCTAAATAGAGTCCTCATCCAAGTCCCTCTTAATGTCCAAAGAATATACAGATCTACCCTGCAATCACTTCCCCAGCCCTTGAGTGAATAACTGGAATGAATATCCGTAGTCACTGGTAGAACCCTCACACTACTTGCCTGACTTGTGGGGTTGGAGCCATTATTGAAAGAAAGGTCAGGTGGTACCCTTGCCTGGCTAAATCAGTAAGTCAAAATCAATATTGATCCCAGAATGTCAATAATCATAGCAGATGTGCTATTTTTACTAGAAAAGACTAACATAGTCTTTGGAGCTTAATATGCAGCTATTAAACTGCAAAAGCATTCTTTTCAATCCCTCTAAAGAAGGAGACTCAAAGCCAGTTCATCTTGTTCTGGGATGGATAACTGAACATACTCAGTTGCGCCCTAATCTTCTTCACTCTCCTGTTCCCTGTTACAGCATAGTCTTCACAGTCACCTCCGCAAAACATCATCTTGGCCCACCATACTGATAACATGTTTATGGAACCTGGTGAGTAGGAAGTGGCAAGTACTCTGCTTAACCTCGTAAGATATGTTGAGGAGAGGACAGGAGATAAAAATCCTATATCAGTTTTAGGTGTCTGGGATAAGGCTGGATATTTCTCTTGATGTTAAGATCAAGTTATTACACAACCTGCACCTCCCAGCACCAAGAAAGAGGGAAAGTACTTGGAAGGTCTGTTTACACACTGAAGAAGCACCTACTACACTTGGAAATACTGCTCTGTCCCATTTATTGGGCGAGTTGGAAAGATGCCACTTTTTGTGTTTTAGAAGATTGGCACCTAACAACTGTTGCCAATCTTTTTTTTTCCCCCTCTGCTTTTTCTCCCCAAATCCCCCCAGTACATACATTTTAGTTGTGGGTCCTTCTAGTTGTGGCATGTGGGATGCCGCCTCAATGTGGCCTGACGAGCCATGCCATGTCCGCGCCCAGGATCCGTCAGAAGCAGCGAAACCCTGGGCTGCTGAAGCAGAGCATGCAAACTTAACTACTCGGCCATGGGGCCGGCCCAAGATGCCACTTTGGAGTGAGGCATAGAGCAAGAAAGGGTTTCACAGCAGGGTCAGTCTGTTGTCCTTCATCCAATGTGTGAGCATTCTCAGTGGTAGAACATGACACTATGTGGAGCTTCTGGCAAGCTGAGAAAAGCCACAGTGAAGACCTCTAGGATACTGGGCCAAAGCCATGACATCCGCAGCAAAGAACTTCACATTGTTTGAAAAGTAGCTGTTATGTGACTATGGGTAATCTGTGACTATGTGATTAGAGCTTCCCATCACGTGGGTTACTGTCAGATCCACCAAGTCATGAAACAGGTAAGGAGATAACAGCGCTTGTTGTACAACAGAAATGCTACTTTGGGAATTGGATGTAAGCAGACCCAGACAACTCAGAAATTTGTAATACAAACAGGTGACCCAGGGCACTTACCTCTGTTGTACACAAACCTCCACTGCAATTCACATCTAACACTCCATGGGAGTGTTCCCTGTGACCAACTGTCAGAGGAAAGATCCCAGGCCTGTTCCCTTCATGTTGGTGTCTTTCGTGGCCACTACAATTCCCCTCAGGATATCCCTGAAAGACAGTGGTGAGGGGGAAATCCTCCCAGTGAGTAGGGCTTTAAATCATACACTTGTTTATCATCTTTCTGGCAGGAAAAGTGATCTGAGGTAAAGATATACTCATACTATTGAAGATTGGGAAGTGGTTTGGCTGGCTGGGGCAAGATTCGAAGCCTGAAGCCAAGGAGGCTGGGAAAAAAGCACACAGTTGGAAATACAGTAGCAGGCACAAACAGTACAGATCTTTGAGTATTTTGTCAATGTCCATCAAAAAGCCGCTACCACAGAAGAGGCAATGGGCATTCAGGTAGACAGAATCATTCATCCAGTGTATGTCAGCCTCAGCCCCATGAGCCCACGAATGGAGTAGCCCTTATATCTGGGATGGAGACTATTCATGAGCTTGACAGCATGGGTTTTCTCTCACCAATGCTGATCAAGATACTGCTAAATATCTGACTTTCAGAAGTAGAGATCAATGCAGAGCACTCAATATAGTACAATTTCTCACAGATATCAACCAGATTCTTTTTTTTGGCAGGTTGATTTCACTGGAGTCCTTCCATCCTGGAAATGCAGTGGTTTTCCTATTTGGGATTCAAACGTAATCTGGTTATGGGTTTTCTTTTCATGCCCTGGGTGCCTCTATGTCTAATGTCATTCCCACATCATGCGGGGGAAGGGTGGATATCCAGGCTGACAGCAGGGAAATAATGTGGAATGACTTGTAGAGTAGGCAACCCACGTCAGCTCCAATGTCCTAGTATTAGTTCCAAGGCAACCCAGTAAAAATTAGGAAAACAAAAGAAAATGTACTATATGCATTACATAACTACAATGTAAAATAAAGATAAACAAAATTTGGCAGTTGTATAGTTTTGATGTTTTGCACATTTATACATAACAAGCCATCCCATTGAAAAATAAGAGGAGTATGAAAGATCAGTTTAGTTGTTTTAAACAGTACTACTTTTCATTCTATAAACTTCGAGGTATAACACAGTTTACAGCTTTCTTTCACAAAACTCGTTTTGTCGTGTTAACAATTGTATCCTACCTTTGCATATTTTATGTAAATTTTGATTTACATGAACTGAATAAATGAAGAGACATTCCATGTCCACAGATTAAAAGAGTGAATATTGTTATGATGGTAATTCTCCCCAAATTGAACTGCAGATTAAACACAATCCATATCAAAATCTCCCCTGGATTTTTGTGAAAACTGACAGCTGATTTTAAATTTATATGCAAAGGCAAAGGATCTAGAATAGCCAAAACAATCTTGAAAAAGAAAAACTTCGGAAGACTTATACTACCTGATTTCAAAATGTACTATAATACTACCGTAATCAATACAGTGTGGTACTGGCCTAAGTACAAGCATATGGATCAACGGAACTTAATTGAGAGTCCACAAATAAACTCTTATCACACAGAATGCTATGTGTCAATGATCAACTGGCTTTTGACAAAAGTGCCAAGACAACTCAAGGGGAAATTACGTTTTGTGCTAAAACAAATTGGATGTGCACAATTAGTGCTGGGACAACTGTAAACTTGCACAAAAATGAACTTAGACTCTTACCTACCACAATAAACAAAAATTAAAGAAAACAGATCAAAGACCTACATATGAGAACTTGAAGTGTAAAAAGTATAGAGGAAAATATAGGAACAAAATCTTTGTGACCTTTGCAAAGAGTTCTTAGACAAGATACCAAAGGCACAATCCACACAAGAAGAAAAATGATAATCTGGATTTCATTAAAATTAAAAGCTACTGCACTTCAAAGGGTAGCATTAAGACAATAAAAAGACAAGCCACAGATTGGGGAAAAATATTTGAAATCATATTTATGATAAGAGACTTGTAACCAGAATATATAAAGACTTACAACTCAATAATAGCACAAACAACTCAATTCAAAAAATGCACAAAAGATGTGATTGAGACATTTCACCAAAGATGATACACAAATGGCTAACCAGCACATGCAAAGGTACCAAACATCATTAGTCATTGGGGAAATGCAAATTAAAACTATGAGATACCACTTCACACTCACTAGAATGGCTATTATAAAAACAGACAATATCAAATGATAGTGAGGATATGGAGAAACTGAAACTCCACAACATGAATGAACCTAAAAAAATGATTTTGTTAAATATAAGTTAGACATAAATGACTATATATTTATATGAAACATCCAGAAAAGACATAGTATTTATAGAGACAGAAAGCAGATCAATGGTTGGCTGAAGGTGGAGTGGAGACTGACAGCATATTGACTCAAGGGATTGCTTTTGGGTGACGGAAATGTCCTAAAATTGGACTTCAGTGATGTTTGCATAACTCTGAAAATTTACTAAAAATCATTGAATTGTACACAGAGTGAGTGAATGTTGTAGTATGTAAACTAAACCTCAATAAAGCTGTTAAAAAAAAGCCAATGGAAGTTGCTTCTAGCAACAATGCCCTCTCTACAGATTAATTTTTCAGACTCTATATGCATACTGTTAGGTGGAGGGAGCAAACATTTCAGAGAGGACTCAAAGGTAGGTGTCTGCTAAATATTGATGTCAGTTATAATGGGGTTTTATGGTCATCCAAAAAGACAAGCCACTTTGAGAAGAGTGTTCTTTTTTGATGTCACCTTCTCGGTACTTGCAAGGGACAGGGCAATAAAGATCTCTTTCTCTCTCAGATAAGATGTAAATATAATTGCAGAACACCAGGTAATTTATTAGATTATGCATTCCTCGCACTAGAGCATCAAGAGTGGAAAATCCAAAAACCCATCCAAGTACACAAAGCCTCTCCCTGATTCCTTTAAAGTTTCTTCTAACAAAACCTGAAAATACTTTTTGGGTAAATGTCAAATGTATACATCCCTTTCAGAATTTTATTAGGCGATAAGCATGGGGCAGCTCAAACAAACCAGGATTCTCAAACATCAGCTGTGTCAAGTTAGAAGCCTACAGGAACAGGCTTTCAGCCTGTATTCATCTCTTTACAGGTGGATGTTGACAAATTTTATGCAGATGGTGAAAGGAGTTATACACTTCTGAATAAACAAATGTTTGCTCTAGACCAGAACAAAGAAAAATTCCTCAGCTTAATTTACTAAGAATACCTGAAGTTTTAGGATAGACACCTCAGCATTTAGTAGCAGGTAGTGAGTGAATGGACCACAAGCTTTATGTTTTCTTTCTATTGTGCTTAAAATCTACCTTGAATAACAGAAGAAGTTTGGAAGGCAGATGTGTGAAGTGTATTCGGGTATCATTAACTGTCTCTCCTTCAGAGACCTCTTGAAAACGTACAGTATAAGTTAGAGTCCAATTCCCATCTTGGGCCTGAAAAGTGGCGTAAGCATTTGTTTGTCTTGTACTTTGTTGTTTCTTTCCATACAATGTCGGTGTTACGTTAAAAGTGAATGCACTGATACAAGAATTTGAGTAAATGTCTAGCACAGATTTAGCACAATATCAGTTTCAGGAATATGCATGCCTGTCTCTTCTGCATGGGACTGCTTGTTTTTCATACACTAATTGAAGAGGTGGAGATCAGCCTCTGTCAGAGTTCTCTGCTGAACTTGAAACAGCTACCCCACCAATGGAGGTAAGACAGATGGATTTCAATGGGATGTTGTCATTATGAAAAGCATATAGCCTTCCCCAAGTAACTAAAAGAGTAACAAAAGACAAGCAACAAACAACCATATGAATGAAAATAAATTTTACAAATGCAACAAACATTTTCAGTCCTTTAAATGAAACAAATAACAAGGACAACAAAAGGATGATGGGTGCATGTCAAAAGGGCACAGGAACCAACCTGAAAGACTCTGTTGGTCTCCACGAGACTTGCCCCCGTGCCACAGATTTGCCTGGTAAGGCCACAGCAAGCACAGATGGACTGAGACTGCTTATTGCTCACCCAGATAGCACACTGCAAGATCAGCGTGGTGTCAGCTGCCTGCATCTCCTCTCCCAAAGGATGATACCAAAACAAATGGGGCCACATGATGGGCAGCTTGAGTGGGTGGGGTACTGGCTTGTGAGGAGCCAATTCTAGACTGTAGCTAAGTGGTTTTATAGCCTGCAGCTCTACCTAAGGGAGAAGGGGACAAGGTGCAAAGTCCCATAACCACCTGGAACCAGAGGCAGATGAGAAACTGTCTCATGGCAGCCTCCCAAAAGACAGAAGGTAGATGAGAAGCAGCCTTGTGACAGCTCCCCACAAAATGCATTAGCCAAGATATAGGTGAGCCTGCAGCTGAGCCAGGCCTACGTGGCCTACATGGAGATGTGCAAGATTTCTGGAGTGCTATGGTGGAGATGTTTCCCTATAAGCTCCCAATGGCCAAAGCTGGAACTATTTTAAAACAAAAGGAATAACCCCCAAAATAAAGTAAATATCCATGAGGCCACACTGATATAAATGATTGAATAAATAAATAAATGAGAAGGACTAAATCTTCTTTTGGAAGATTCCAAATAATATATGTAGGTACTCCTCTCTCCAGGAGGTGGAGCTTAATTCCCCACCCCTAGAGTGTGGGCTGGACTTACTGACTCACTTCCAAAGAACAGAACAGAGTATGGAAAGGGAAACACAGTAGCTTTATAGAGAAATCAAGCAGACACCACCATAGCTATGGGATCAAGGTTAACATCACCAGTGATTAGTCATGTTGCTATCATGTACACTCTCATATGATGCAACGAGGGAGCCTCATCTCTGTGGTATTCTTCCCCTAAAATTCATCATCCCAGCATAATTATGAGAAAACATGACACATTCTAGAAAATATTTGACAAGTATTCTCCCTAAGTGTCGAAGTCATGAAAAAGAAGGAAAGACTGAAAAACTGTCACAGACCAAAGACCAAGGAAATATAACAATGAAATGCAATGTGGTATCCTAGACTGGATCCTAGAACATTAACAGACCATTAATGGAAACTCATGAAATCCAAATAAAGCCTTTAGTTAATGGTATTGCATGAATGTCAGTATCTTAGTTTTGACATACTCCCCAAGGTTGTGTAAGATGATAGCATTAAAGTGGGTGATAGTCTTTGGACTCTCTTTGCAACATTTCTCTAAGTTTGAAATTATTCCAAAATAAAAATTTCATTTAAAAAAGCAGATGGAAGCATAAACCTCTTCATTAAAGATATGATTCAACAGCAATGGCCAATACTATCTAACTAAGCCAGCAAATGTTGGAGAAAGGGTATTAAGTATAATATTTTAAATTTGCCAAATATAATTAATATATAGTGTGTTGAAAGGTATTAAGGCAAACAGATGTGGAAAACTCAGTGGGAATAATTCTTATTACACTAAGAGTACATTATATACCCACTTATTCTGGAATCACATATGCAAATACAATATATATTTCATTACTGTGATGAAGCATATGCATACATCATTTCAGAGGCTGCTTATATACGTTTAATTCTATTGTCTTGTTCATTTAACTCATTCAAATTTTAAAGTGTTTCCTGTTTTTCAGTGAATATATGTGGGTACCCATACACATATCAGAATATTGGCTTATATTCTATACAATATTTCACATTATATCTGATATTAAACCCGTGATGATATATTATTTCTTTGTAATATATTTTTCCATGTTAAGATTCTGCTAAATGGATTCTCTGATGTATAATTTTTTGAAATCTTGTCAAACACTAAAACATACTCAAACTGTCCACAAAGTTTCAATCATAGACCAATAATTTGATGTACAATTAGCTTTGGCTGCTTACAGAAGGGCTTTTTTTTCCACATTTGTTGCGTTATTATAATTCTTTGATGCTCAGTGTTGTATCTTATCAGTTTTTTGACATACAATGAGTTTGATTTATGGATTTGATTTTTGGGTTTTTAATATTTAAAATATTTAAAGACTTTTTCTCTCATGTGCTATCTGATGTGCCATGGAGTTTGCCTTCCAGCAAAAAAGACTTCTTACATTCATGATACTCATAGTCCTTCCTTCCTTTTTGAATTCTCTGGCATTTAGTAAGGACCAAATTGGGGCAGAATGAGGTATCACATTTATCATATTGACAGGGCTTCTGCCCTGTGTGTGTTCTGCAATGTTCATTAAGATTTGTGACTGTAAGTTTTCCCACAGTCAGTACATTCACAGGATTTCTCTCCTGTGGGTGTTCTCTGATGTGCTTTGAGATTTGAATTGCTGCTGAAGGATTTCCCACATTCAGTACATTCATAGGGTTTCTCCCCAGTATGTGTTCTCTGATGCTCAATGAGGGAAGACTTGTGGCCAAATGTTTTCCCACATTCTGTACATTCATAAGGTTTCTCCCGTGTGTTTTATCTGATGTGCCGTGAGGTGTGAATTACCACTGAAGGTTTTCCCACATTGGATACATTCATAAGGTTTCTCCCCAGTGTGTATTCTCTGATGCAAAGTCAGTTTTGACTTTACATGGAAGGATTTCCCACATTCGGCTCACGCATAGGCTTTCTCCCCTGTGTGTGTTCTCTGATGTTCAGTGAGTGTTGACTTGCAGCTAAAGGTTATCCCACATTTGGTACACTGATAAGGTTTCTCTCCTGTATGTGTTCTCTGATGCACAGTAAGTTTTGATTTTACATAGAAGGTTTTCCCACATTTAATACCCTCATGGGGTTTCTCCCTTGGGTGTATTCTCTCAAGCACAGTAAATGTTGACTTCACACAGAAAGTTTTCCCACATTCAGAACACTCATAGGGTTGTTCCCCTCTGTGTATTCTCTGATGCCTAGTGAGGCGTGTCTTGTTGCAAAAGGCTTTGCCACACTGATTACATTCATAGGCTTTCTTTCCTGTGTGATTTCTCTGAACATGAATGAAGTGAGACTTCTTGTGTAAGGCCTTCCTACACTCAGTAAACTCATAAAGTTTCTCCACTGTGTCAATTCTCTCATATTTAAAATTTGAAATCTGAAGTGCTTGTTTACATTCATTATATTCATTGGGTCTCTTTCTTATATGAGCTCTCTGAGGTTCAGTGGGCTGTGATGTCTGGATTACAGCATTCACACTTTGAGGATACTCATGGAGTGTCTCCTTTGATTGATTTCTTTGATGTACAATAATGGTTGATGAGTAACCAAAGGCCTTCCCAAATGAATCATACTCAAAGGGCTTCTCTCCTGTATGTGCAGTCTGATTTAACATTTTTGAGACTGTGCAGGATTGCCCACATTCATTGCTTTCATAGGGCTTATTTTTTATATGAATTCTCTCACATATACTGACAAGTGACTTTTGGATCAAAGTGCTTTCATATTCATTACATTCAAAGGGATTTTTCCTAGCATGGGATCTCTTTTGGCTACCAGAGTCTGCCATGTACAAGTCTTTACCAGACTCATGAAATCCACAGCATAGCTCCAAAGTGTGAAGTTGAATAAGTGATCCATTATGACAGATACCCTTCCCATTTTGATTATATTCATTAATTTCAGCAGACATTTCTTCATGCTTAGTATTGAAAAGTGACTTCCTACATATATTACATACATCAGTCATCTTTCTTACACAGTTTCTATTAGTAATCATTAATTCTGAAATATATTTCAAACTTTTCTCACATGACTCACATTTATACTGTACTTTTCTTGAACCTACAGAATTCATAACCACATGAAATGCTTTTCCACATGAAGTATTTTTCTCATTAACTAGTATTTTGTTTTTGATTAATGTAAGCTGCTTGGACTGTTGGTCTTGGATATTCTGGCCTCTCTAGACTTTTTCTAGAAGAGAGGAAAATTAATCACATCTGATGAATCATATATTGGTTATGAATTGGTTCTATAATTGTACTTAAATGTGGTTAAGTTTTGGCTTTAGTCCTAGTCTTCCAGAAAGAAAATGCAAATTCCTCTTAATTGGTTGTCTTCTATCTATCAATCAATCTATTTATCTATGAGAAAGAAGTTTTTGTAGTGCTAAAAAGGGGGAGAAAACAGGTAATAAATACAAGTACCCTTGGTATTCTCCAAATGAGACCTTTAATACTGGGTAAGAAATAAGTAGATAAAGTCGTGATCCTTGCATCAGGATCAAACTAATAGTTTTATTTTGAATGCCAAGATAGTCATTTTAGTCTGAGTTAATACTAAACCTATGCTAATCATGAATTCTCATTTTTTTCCCTTTCAATATTTTAACTTACCTTCTTGTGCAAAGAAATCTTGCTGCTGCAATAATCTTATTTCTCAACTCAGTTTTACATCTTAGTTCACACATCTCTGGGCTCTATTAATTTTAGGAGGGCAGAAAAAGTTTTCTTTCTCAACTGGCTCCTCCATCAATCAATTAGATAATCACTGAATAGTTCTGTTACACATTAACATTAGGTAGAGAAAAAAGACACTCATCTAGCAGAATTACAAGCAAGGTGAGAAAAAGAAACCTCATGAATCAACATATGTAATTTTTGGTAGAACCTGTAAATGCAAATGAAAAAACAAGAAGGGAGAGAACAATAACAACATCTAACACTAATTAACACCTAACTGATTTAAGCCTCACAACCCTTTGAGAGGGGTTGTATTATTATCTCCATTTTACAATGAGGAAACTATGGCACATAAAGATTAAGTAACTTGTCTAAAGTCATATAGCTAGAGTCATAAAGATAGTTTTTTGAAAGTAATTAAAACTTGAGCTTAAAATTAAAGGTTTAAAGTTTCTGGGGAGGCAAAACACACTTTAATAAAAGATCGGGATATGTTTCAGGATATTTAAGAATGTGGATCAAATAGAATTTAACATGAATTTTGGGTGAATAGAGAAAAATAAAATTTAGATAGGCAACATGGGCCGTAATGATAGCAGAAAGAGAATTGTAAATTTTGGATACATATAAGTACAAATTTATCTTCGTAGGCTAATATCAAGATAAATAAGACAATTTGGGTCATCAAATTTGACAAATACAAATAAGAATTCAGATATGCAATAATATGGTTCTGGCTATGGTCAAAAGTTCATGATAACTGAGCACACTGAGGGAACTTAAGGCATAATAATAACAGACAACAGATACTGAGGTAAAATTTATGAGAGGATGGCAGAGACGGAAGCTTCAAGATGACTCCATCCTTGCAAACAGGAAGATAACAGAGCCCAATGTATAAAAGGGGAATATGGAAAGTGAGTAGACATTATAAAATGGAAAGTTAGTGACTTTAGTTTCTGATATTCTGAGAAGGAAGAAAGTGGTCTAGAAGGCAGAAGTGAAATGTACCAGAGATAAGAGGCAGCACAGAATAATTATAAAGAGCATAGTCTCTGGAGCCAGACTTCTTGGGTATGGAACCCAGATGCACCACTTATTAACTGGAGGACCATGGGCATATTACTTAATCTCACTGGACTTGTTTATCTGGAGAAATAGTAATAGCATCTGTATCATGGGGCTGTTGTGAGGAGCAGATGAATTAATATGTGTAAACTGCTTAGAAAGGTGCCTAGCACATTGTAGACTACAATGCAAGTGCTGATTATGCTGATTATGATATTGCTACTAATTCTGGAATCATGAACATAAAGAAAGCTTAAGCCTTGAATATGGATTAATCACTTAGAAACATCTGAGAAAAGAAGGTATAAAACAGTGCCTTTGTAGATATCTTAGATTGAGCAGAATGATTGTGTAAATCAAAATTTATTGATTTAATTAATATTTACTGTATGCCAACTACACAATAAGCACTGGTGTTGGGTGGTAAACTAGACAGACAACAGAAGGATAGGTAGTTAGGAAAGGTTAGATGGATCAAATTAGTTAGCGGGACCAAAAGTTTAGGTGTATTTTAGAAAGGATACTGGGCACTATCAAATAAAGCACAAAGGTACAGATGGCAGTTTATCAATTTGGGGGGGAAAAGGCTATGAAATCTTAACAGCAGGGGCAAAAGAGAAAATGGGTAATCTAGATACATAAAAATATGAGGCATTCGACCACAAAAGGAAAGGAATGAGTAGGTTAACTTGAATAAGCATGAAAATCACAACTGTATAGTTATTTCTAAAGGAGATATCTAAAAATGATAAAAATCAAAAGAAGTATGTGAAAATGGGAGTAAACTGGGCAAGTGAAAGTGCTACAGAAAGAGAGGAATAGTGAGGAAATAATTATTCAAGATGCAGTCACCAGGAGTTAGATGTGGCTAATGTCAGACTACAAAGTTTCTCTATAAACATCAAGCATAGAATGAGCACATGCTGTGAGGAAGGTGTTAATTTAAGTATTTTAGGAATGGTGGTCAGACGTCTTCAAATATTTACAAAGATATGAAGTCTCTAAAAAGAGATTCCCAAAAATGCCTCAAAGATCTTATACTGGATTGAATAATGTCCCCCTAAAATTCATGCCCACCCAGCATCTCAGAATGTGACCTTATTTGGAACTAGGGTCTTTGCAGATATAATTAGTTAGAATGAGAGCATACTGGATTAGGGCAGGCCCTAAATCCAATATGACAGGTGTCCTTTGACACACAAAGAAGAGGACACATAAAAGGAAGAAGGCCATGTGATGATGGACGCAGGAACTGGAGTAATACAGCTATGAGTCAAGGAATGCCAAGGATTGCTGGCAACTACCAGAAGTTTAGGGAGAGGCAGGAAGGATTCTCTTGTAGAGCCTTTGGAGGGAGTGTGGCCCTGCTGACACCTTCATTTTGTATTTCCAGCCTCCAGAACTATGAAAGAATAAATTTCTGTTGCTTTAAGCCACTCAGTTTGTGGTGCTTTGTTCCAGAAACCCCAGGAAACTAATACAGATGCCAAGCAACCCACTGTCTGCTTGAGATCTAATTTCCACTAGCTTCCATCTCTTTGGTACACAATAACTCACCTGGAAGGCTCTGGCTTGAGAACTCCACCCCTACTATCCATGGTTCTTCTCCTTGTTCCAACTGAGAGATCACATCTGGTTTGGTTATAAAACACCCTGTCAATAGGAAATGACACAGGACTCGTACCCAGACACTTGTGCTTCATGGTGTCTAAAGACTGTCATGCATGATGATAGTCCTTATTTCAAGCTTGGCAGAGTAGAACCTCTCACCAGAGATGAAGACACTGACATCCCTTCTGGAGCCCCAAAGCAATTAAGAATTTTTTAACTCAAACCCTTAACACTAAAAACAATTCAAGTTTTCCAAAGCTTGATGCATTCCATCAACTGAGAATGGAAATTCGCGCTCCGGGAAGTTACATGGGAAACTCTGTTTACCCACTGAGACCAGGTTATGTAGTTCTCCAGCATCACATCCCTACAGAGGATCCTCTGAGCCAAGTCCAGCCACTGCCACTCTGCCTGAGTGAAGTTGACTAACACATCCTTCAATAATACTAGTGCCTGAAACAGTACATTTTGTTTAATCTGAACTGTTAACAATTGGAGAATGTGGAAAAGACGGATAAGAAACAGATCTTACTACATGCATTAATAGAATTTACAAAACTTATATTTGACATATACAATATACCTTGTTTTCATTTTTATGGGAAAAAACAGATATTATATTAGAAATATCTTGTCACCATGCTGATTAATTACTTAATAAGAAAGGTTGTATTGAGCTCTCTACTCTGTACATGGAAATATTCCAGTTGCTGGGAAGAAAAATCAAGGTGCTTTAACATTGTTCTGGCTCTTGGTAAGTTTACATTCCGGTAGTAAAGCAGATACACAAACACCTATTTACAATAAGGTACCTTATTACAGGAGCTATCTTAGAAACATTCACAAGGTATTAAGTATAGTGTAGAACATAAAGGAGGGAAAAATTTGTTCCGTTCTGTGTTATTGGATGGGTGTTATGAGGCTGAAAATCTTTTGAGTAGCTGTATTATGCAAGAATGTGAACTAGTCTCCACATGATCAAATGCACAGAGGCATTTTAAAAGTGAAGTCCAGGAGAAAGCAACTAGCATAGTGTGTTAGACGAACAGGGTGAGGGGACATGGTAAGATAAAGTACTAAATAAGTATTCAGGGGCCAAAACAAGGAATAATTTTAGACCACTTCCTACAAATCAGTAGTCTCCAAACATCCTTTGATCACCACTCCATCATTTGAACTGATACTATTTGTACATATGTACTTATATATACTGATAATCCAAGCATTATTAATGAAGTTAACTGCTTTCTTAGTTTTAGATAAAAATATAATACAAATTCTAACATTTTCTTCAGAGACCTCGATGGATACTCTTGCACACCTCCTGGGATGTCCATCTTCCATTCCGGAGACCCCTGCTCCAGAAAATGTGAAACCAGCGATGAGATGTGAGTAAGCCCTGGCCTTACATAATTTCAGATTTGACATTCTAGAACAGTGGTTCTCGCCTCTGGCCGCACATCTGCATCACCTTAGAAGATATTAAACCAGACCTTATCATCTATTTTGTAAAAAATTGGAAAGTTGTCAAACTTACAGAAAGACTACAAAAATAAAACGTGTACAAAAAACACCCATATGCCCAGATTCACTTATTGTTAACATTTGACTCCATTTATTCTATCATTCACATGTCTTCTCTCTCCCTTTCTCTATATAAACACATATAAGCAAACACACACATTTTTTTTCTGTACCATTTGAAGAGAAGTTACATATATCCTAGCCCTTTACCCCTACATATTTCAGTGTGTATTTGCTAAGAATAGGGACATTCTTCTATATAACCGTGGTACAGTTATCAAATTCAGTACATTTAATACTGGCATGATACTTTTATCTAAATTACCCTTCCTATGCAGGTTTTGTTAGTTGACCCAATAGCCTCTTTTATAGCATCTTCCCTCCTTCCAGGTCAGACCCAGTCCAGGGTCAAGTATTGCATTTAGTTCTCATGTCTCTTTAGCCTCCCTTAATCTGGAACATTTCCACAGCTTTTGACTTTTATGACACTGGCATCTTTGAAAAATACAACTTCCCACACTTTCTAAAAAGTACAATGCTCATTTTCAGCTTGTCTGATGTTTTCTCATGGTTAGATTTAAGTTGTGATGTAGGCTGGAAAGCGCATTAGTGATGTTGTTTTCCTTCACAAGCATCCCATCTGCGGGCATATGCTATTATCTGTCCCTCAATGGAACACTAACTCTAATCACTGGGAAAAGGCTTGACCGATTTCTCCAGTGTCTACTTACTGCCTTTTTACCTCCCTTGGAACTAATAAGCAATCTGTGAGGAGACTTTAAGACTGTACAAATCCCCAATTTTCATCAGACTGTCCCCTAAATTTAGCATCAAATGTTAAATCTTGCTTGATGTGATCTTTACTAGAATAGGTGCAAAATGCTGCTTTTCTAGCTCCTGCACTCCCTCCACATTTACCAGTTGGTCCTTAGCAATCTAGCATAAGCAAGAAGCCTCCCTTCTACCTCATTTACTTATTATAAGTGTACACTGAAGAATTCCTGTTTTCTACAATGGTTTATAATTCATTACTGTACTTAGTTTGGTGTTCAAATTGTCCCATATTTGGCCAGTAGAAGCCCCTTCAAGCTGACGTGCCCCCATGATTACTTTACTTTCCTACTTTCTGGCACAACACGATGTTCCAAGCTTATCTTGTACCCATCTTGCCCCAGCCCCAGAATCAGCCACTTCTCCAAGGAGCCCTGGTTCCTTTCAGTGGGGAATGGTATTAGACACCAAGCTCCGGATGCTAAGTGTGTGCCACAATGCTGTTTTTTCATCCCTAACTTCTTAATTTGGATATTCAAACCTAAAGAAAAGTTGAAAAAAACATAAAATGAACACATGAATAATCATCACCTAAATCCTTTTTGCAATCTTTGCTTTATCTCTTTTTATATATAATTATACCTTTTGCTGAATCACCTGAAAGTTGCAGCAATCCTGAGACTTCATCCTTCTATATTTCAGCATGTATTTCCTAAGAATAAAGTCATATTCCCATACACCACATTCATACCTAAGGAAATTAATTCAATAATATTATATAATACACAATCCTTATTTAAATTCCTCAATTGTTTCAAAATAGTTCTCCAATTCAGAATTCAATCAAGTCTCACATATTGCATTTGGTTGTTACGCCTCTTTCATCTTCTCTAATCCAGAACAACAGTCTCCCTAACTTTTTTATTTGCTCTGATGTTTTTTAGAATTCAGGCCAGTTGTCTTGTAGAACATCTCATATTCTGGATTTGTCTACTTCCTTGTAATTAAATGCAGATCAATTTATCTTTTGGGCAAAAACACAACACAGGTGCTTTCACATACGTCTTATTACAACAGACGGGGGCACTAAACAACAGACTGTCCCTCTACTGGTGAAACTCAGGATGATCACTTGGTTAAGTGGTGGTCACCACTCTCTGCATTGCAAAGGCACATTTCCCCCTGTAATTGATAAGTAATCTGCAGGGAGTGGGAGGAAGCAATACTTTGAAACCATATAATTAATTATCTTGTTCAGCTTCACCTTTCAGTTAGTGGTTTTAGTATCAATGAATGATACTTGCCAAATCAATTATTACCCTAGGGCTTGGAAAATGGTGATTT
Organism: Equus caballus; assembly: GCF_041296265.1. Lineage (NCBI taxonomy): Eukaryota > Metazoa > Chordata > Mammalia > Perissodactyla > Equidae > Equus > Equus caballus. The sequence continues at coordinate 83,077,948 of NC_091684.1, forward strand.
TCTTAGTCTTATTTCTTCTGTATTTGCTAGCTGGTATTTTTCTATAAAGAAGAGCTTTTCCTTTCTTATGTATCTTTCTCTCTTCTGTATCACTATGGACTTATGGAGTTTTTGTGGGCATTGTGCAATAACCCACGATCAGTTATTCTTTTCGATGTTGAGCTGCCCCAGTTTGGTCAATGGTGGCCTTCTGTGTCCTCCTATCAAGTCTTTCAGTACATTCTTGTTTCTGGCATAAAATTATTTTCCGTAATTACTTTAGACTTTCCATGTTCCAGTTAGGTTTCTTTTAGTGGGGAGGGGTATTTGGCAACCAAGTTCTGGCCACCAGGTGTGCAACACATGGGTTACTGCTCCTAGGACCTTTCAGAAGCCAGAGCAGGAAAAAAAATTTTTTTAAAAATCATGAGTTCATACTGATTCCTCCAATTCAAACCCAATAACAATTTTCCCATTCCATACTTGTAATTTCCTTCTAACAGAACTCAGGTTCCCACAACTACATCAATATATTTACTCATTCAATTGATACAAAATAGTTTCAGAATTATAATACCAAGACCAGATCTACTAAGTAAAGTTAAAAATTTCTTTGTGGTTTTTAACTTATTTTTAAATAATTTTAGAGTTAGAGAAAAGTTGCAAAAATAGTACAGAGAGTTTTTATATACCCTTCACCCAGCTTCTCCTAATGTTAAGATCTTAATTAACAAAGTGTAACTATCAAAATTAAGAAATTAACAATGGTATGCTATTAACCAAACTATAGCCTTTATTCAGATGTTACCAATTTTTTCATTAATATCCTTTTTCTGTCCCAAGATCGAATCCAGGATTCCACACTCCAAACTGTGACAGTTCCTGTCTTTTCTTGTCTTCCATGACCTTGACACTTCCAAACAGCACTGGTCAGTTATTTTGTAGAAAGTCTCTTAGATTTATCTGATGCTTTCTCACGATTAGGTTGAGATGAGGCATTTCTGGCAAGAATACCAATTTTGTATCAGTACGTATCACAATGTCTTACGACCACAGACGTTAATGTTGATCACTTGGTTAAGGTGGTGTCTGCAGGATTTCTCTTCTGTGAACTTACTATCTTTCCATCTGTAATTAAATATTTTGGGGAGAAGATACTTTGAGACTATGCATATATCCTGTTCTCCTCAAACCTAATTTGAGCCTCCATTAAAGGATCTTTCCTGCAACAATGATTCCGATGGTGTTCTAGTGGTGATATTTCTATTTTCTTCATTCCTTCCATATTTATTCATTGGAATTCTTCTGTAGGGAAGAGCTGTCCCTTCTTGTCTATTTTAAAATAAGAATTGAATAAATAAATATCAGTACGGGTTTATGGATATTTATTTTATTCTATGGGCTATAAGTGAATACAATTGTTATTTATTTTCTTGCTCAAATTGTTCAAGCTTTGGCCACTTTTAAAACTTTTTTCAGGTTTCTCCTGTTTCCTTTCAACATGCACTCATCTTTTCTAGGGGCACTTCCTTACTTTCTGGCACCACAAGATGCACCAGGCTTATCTAGTAGTTTCCCTGTCCCAGCCATGCAACCAATCACTTTTCCAAGAAACCCTGGTTCCTTTTGCTGGAGAATGGCATTTAGAAACCATGATATGGGTGTTAAGTGTGCTTAGTGTTACAGGGGACTTATTGCTTCTAAGCCCTCTCTGTAGACACAGCTTGGAAATATTGTATGAATACTAACCCATGGATACCTAAACATCTGTATTTATTTCAGTATTCCTCTATCTATACATGTGTGTACGTATGTATATGCACATATATGTACTACATTCAAAATACATGTGTAACCGATCGCTTATGCCAAAATTACTGTAAGACTCTTGATTCCACTTTGCTTCCTCACATCTTTTCTCAACACTGAAACCAGTGATTCTCATAAGATATAGTTAGATCATGCCACCTTTTTGCTCTAAAGCTTTCAGTGGCTCCCACCTCACTCAAAGCAAAAGCCCAAATCCTTATAATGCACTCCACTGTGCCACACAAATTGAGTCCATTAACTCTAACCTCATTTCCTGCTACATTCCTCTTCACTCAGTCTGTTCCAGCTAAACCAGCCTCCTTGCTACTCCTTGAACATACCAGCATCTCTGCCCTAGATGTTCCCTCTGTGTAGTCTGAGTGCTTGACATTAAGCCTTTTGATTGTTGAGGCATCCATTTCAAAAGACCCATCTTGAAGAAACATACTGCCAGCAATATGACACAGCTACTAGCAAACCAACCACATAAGGAGTTAGGCCACCCCCACCCATGAAAGTCCCTCTTTCAGAAAGCCCTGGGTAACCTAGATAACTGACAGTTTCAGTGACCCTGCTGCTGCCTAATACCTGCTCTTATGCTTTAAATTAGCCAATAAAGAGCGAACCTCTGAAACCTTAGACACTTCACCCCCAGGCCCTAACAAAGGCGAGCCCCAGGTCCATTCTCTCTCTCTATTCACCACCTCATTGTGCCCGTGTGTATGCGGTGTACCTTCTAGGACTTGTGACTAATAAGTCTTGTTTCTCAAAGTTCCCTGATGGTTTGTGCTGAAGTGTGTCCTATAATCATAGCCAGAACCACAAGGGCCATTCTAGCCAAAACATTTGCTCTCACTGGAGAAATGTCTGTGAGGGCTCTCCACAAGTAATATGGGCCAGTCAATGCCTCAGGCATTCCCAGCCCATTCACCACTATCAGTAGGCTGGGACCAACACAACACTCTGGAATGCATTACTCTAGTGGTTCTCAAAGGATGGTCCCTGAACCAGAAGCATCAGCATTACATGGGAACTTGAAAGGTAAGGAAATTCTTGGGATCCATCCCAGGTCTACTGACTCAGGGAATCTGAGGGTGGGACCCACAATCTGTGTTTTAACAAGCCCTCCAGGTAATTCTGATGCTGTTAAAGTTTGACGACTATTGCCCCACGCCATCACTTCCTTACGGTTTTGTACTATGTCACCTCCTTGTGATTTCTACCCAGACTATACTATTTAATACTGTAACTCCACCTTTCCTGCAACTTCCCATGTGCCTTATCCTGCTTTATATTTCCATATTATCTTCTAACAATACATTATAATTTACTTGTTTATGATGTTTGTTGCCTTTTGCCCTCTATTCTAAAAGAACAGGGGTATTTTTAGTCAACGTTATTCACAGCTGGGGCTAGTGGTTGCTAGAGCTAGCCCATACCAGCCTGCTGATGTATACCTCTCCCACCAACTCCATGTTCAGTACTGTCAGGTTGGCAGCCTGAAACTGGCTGTGATGGGAGCACTGACACTACAGAAATGAGAAATCACTACAAATCAAGTTTGTTTTTCCCTAAAAGAACCAGCTGCTCAACATTTACCAGCACACCACTGACAGTGTCCCTCGTACATAAAACACTCCCTGGCAAAAAGCAATGCTCCATTAACAGTCACAGAACTAAGGGATGTGAGTTAATGAGCTGCTTTCCAGTGGGACTGCAGAATGGTACAACCACTGTTCAGGGCAATTTTACAATATCTATGAAATTACAAAATGGCCTAGCTTTGACCTTTTACTCAGCTATTCTAATTCTAGAAAATTTTTTCTAAAGATTCACACATATGAAATTATGTTTATATATGGTTACTCAATGAAACTCTGTCAGTAATAGCAAAAGACTGTAAACAAGTGCCCTTCGACAGAGAACTCATTAAATAATCTGTGACAAAGGCACACAATGGAAAACTGTGCAGCTGTAAGAAATGAGGAGCAAAAGTAATGAGGAGCAGAGTAAGGACTTTCAAACATTCTCTCCTCCATAAAAGAGATAAGAAAACTAGCACAAATTATAAGAATTAACCTTTTAAGAATTTTGGAAACTAATAAAAGGTTTGCAGAAATCCAGGAAGCATTTATTTAATAAACACTGCCAGTCAGCACTGTGCTGACATGAAGTTTGTGGCATTTTAACTATCTCTAGTCCCATCCTTTACTTGCCAGCTCCACAGGAGCCTTGAAAATGAACAGCTTGAAATCATGGTGAAAAGCAGCAGCTAGGCAGCCACCAGAGAGTACAGAAGAGGGTTGCAGCTCTTCCAAAGCCTCATTCTCAGAGAACCGTCAATATTTGCCTGTCTGGTGGTTCCTTGGAAGACTCTACTGTCTTTATTTAACCTGACTTGGAGCTTCCACAGTACAAGCAGCCTTTTCCTCTGGGGACATGCATGGAAAAGAATTAGAGGAAACTGATTAACTTCACAGCTGCCTGATGTGGTAGATAACAGCTGGAGCAAGCAATAGGCTAACTTAAAAGCTAAAAAGGAAAAGCAGGGAATGAGATATCCGTAAGAGCTTTGAAAACTTCAACATATTCCTGGGAATCTAGAAGGCCACGTGCATGCCCAGAACTGTGCGCATGCTCAGGCAGGACCTCAGAAGACCCTAAGCTGTCACCTTGGGCTGACCTTGAGGCTCTATGCAAGCAGGAAGTGAAGGCTGAGGCAGAGTTGTTAAGTTGTCTGAGTACTGAAGGTGTGCCCCAACATGCACACAGAGCACCTGAGCATAGTGTGGGAGACATTAATTCCAGGCATTTAAGGAAATCTGGTCAATCATTAGCTGACTAACCTAAATGGGCAGAGATTTAAGTGGTCACAGATGAATAAAGAATACAAACTTGACAGAATCAGTTTAGAAAAGTCCTAAACAAACAATATAACAACAACAAACAGCAATAACAACAAACACTGGGGAGGGTGGAAACTCTGATTTCCAAAGATGCCACATTATATTATTTAAAATGTCTAGTTTTCCATAAGAATTATGAGATAAACAAAGAAATAAGAAATCATGGCTGATACAATAGTAAAAAAAGCAATTGACAAAAACTGTCTGTGAAGAAATGCAGATACTGGACTTACTAGGCAAAGACTTTAGATCAGCTATTTTAAATATGTTTAAAGAACCAAAGGTAATCACACCTAAAGAATTAAAGGAAAGTATGAGAAAAATCTCTCACCATATAGACAATATCAATAAAGAGAAAAAATTCTAAAACAAGAAAGAAAAAGATATTCTGGAGTTGAAAAGTACAATAACTAAAAAGAAAAATTCACTAGAAGGGCACAAGAACAGATCTGAGCTGACAGAAGAATTAAGCAACAAACTTGAGTGAAGACAGGTCAATTGAATTTATCCAGTCTGAAGAATGAAAAAAAATAATTAAAAAGTTGAACAGACCCTCAGAGACCTGTGGGACATCATCAACATATGCATAATGGGAGACCCAGAAAGAGAAAAGAGAAACGGGCAGAAACAATAGCTGAAGAAAATGGCTGAAATCTTCCCAAATTTGATGAAAGACATGAATCTGCATATCAAGGAAGCTAAACAAACTACAAATAGGATAAACTAAAAAAAAATCAAGATCAACACTCATCATAAAGTGTTGAAGGACAGAGACAGAATCTTGAAAGCAGCAAGACAAAAGTGACATCATGTACAATGAATCTTCAATAAGATTAAAGCTAACTTTTCATCAGTGATGACAAAGGCAAGAAGGCAGTAGGAGGACATATTTAAAGTGCTGAAAGAGACTGTCAACCAAACTATCCTTTGAAAATGACAGAGAAATTAAGACATTCCCAGATAAACAACAACTGAGAGAATTCACAGCTACCAAATCTGCCTCACAAAAAATACTAAAGGGAGTTCTTCAGGCTAAAATGAAAGGACACAAATCAACATGAAGAAATAAAAAGTGGACAAAGGTAACTATATATGCAAATAAAATATATGTGTATTTTTTATCTGGAAGTCTTTTTTTTCTCCTGCCAGATTTAAAAGACACTTTGTAAAGCAAAAATTCTAAATCTGTATTGATGGTACACAATACATAAACATATAATCTGTATGACAACAGAAGCACAAAGTAGGGGTGAGGGAATAGAGCTATATAGGAGTAAGGTTTTATATACTATTGAAATTAAATTGGTATTAATGCAAACTTGATTGTTAAAAATTAAGATAATTGTATATCCCAAGGCAACCATCAAGAAAATAAAATCTAGCAAAACAAATAACAAAGGAATTAAAATGGTACATTAAAAAATACAGACAGGAATGTTATAAACCACTCTGTTGCAATTTAAAAGCCTGGTGTGAGTGGTCAAAAAGGCCCCTGGGACATGGAGGCTGACAGTGGACTACTGCAGTCTGAATGCAGTCCTGCCCTTGGCACCATGGTGCCAGATGTCATCACCATCATTGAGACAGCAGCAACCCATATCAAAGAATGGTACACTGTTATTGACTTGGCTAACGCCCTACTCTCAACCCTCATGTAGGATGGGGACAAGGACCAGTTTGCACTCACATGGAACGGCCTGCAGTATACTTTCACTGTGCTTCAGCAAGGATACCTCAATCGCCATTCTATATGCTCCAGTGGGTGGGGCTTGATGTTCAACAAGCCCAAGTTCCCACAGAAGTTTTATTTATTTTTGTTAGCTTTTTCAGTTTTAAAATTTTGCTTAGCTTTATTGAGGTATAATTGACAAAAACTGTATCTATTTAAAGTACACTATATGATGTTTTGATATATGTATATATTGTGAATGATTTCCATAATCAAGCTAATTAGCATATCCATCAACTCAAATAATTACCTTTTTGGGTGTGTTAAGATCTACTCTCTTGGCAAATTTCAAGTACACAATACGTATTATTAATTATAGTAACCATGCTGTACATTAGATCTCCAAAACTTACACACCCTTCACGAATGAAACTTTATATCCTCTGACCAACATCTCCTCATTTCCTCCAAAACCCAGACCCTGGGAACCTGTTCTTCTCTCTGCTTCTGTGAGTTCAACTTTTTTTAGATTCCACATACAAGTGCAATAATACAGCATTTGTCTTTCTCTGTCTGACTTATTTTATTTAGCATAACATCTGACAGGTTCATCCACGTTGTCACAAATGGCAGGATTTCCTTCTTTTATATTTAAGGCTGAATAATACTCCATTGCACATATATATAAATATATATATATATATATATATATATACATTTTCTTTATCCTTTCATCTATTGATGGACATTTAGATTGTTTCAATATCTTGGATATTATGAATAATGCTCCAATAAACATAGGAGCAATGATTTCTCTTTGAGGTACTGATTTCAACTTTTAGGGGTATATACCCAGAAGACGGATTGCTAGATGATGTATGGTTTGCAAACATTTTGTCCCACTCTACGGGCTGCCTTTTCATTTTGTTGATTATTTCCTATGCCGTGCAGAAGCTTTTTAGTTTGACTCAATCCCACTTGTCTATTTTTGCTTTTGTTACCTGTGTTTTGGGGGTTATATTTAAAAATTATGGTCTAGACCAACATTAAGAAGCTTTTCCCTGTATTTTCTTCTGGTAGTTGTACGGTTTCAGGTATTACATTTAAGTCTTTAATCTGTTTTGAGTTGATTTTTGCATATGGTGTGAGATAAGGGTTAAATTTCACTCCTCCGCATGTGGATAGCCAGTTTTTCCAACATATTTATACTGAAGAGACTATCTTTTCCCTATTATGTGTTCTCAGCACCCATGTCAAGTATCAGTTGCCCATAATGTGTGGATTTATTTCTGGGCTCTCTGTTCTGTTCCATTGGCCTATATATCTGTTATGCTTGCACCATATTCTTTTGATTACTATAGCTTTGAAATCAGGAAGTGTGATGCCTCCAGCTTGGTTCTTCTTGAGCAAGATTGCTTTGGCTATTCAAAGTCCATATGGTTCCATATGAATTTTAGGATTATTTTTCCATTTCCATGAAAAATCCCATTGTAATTTTGATAGGGATTGCATAGAGTCTGCAGACCACTTTGGGTAGTATGGACATATTAATATTATTACTCTTCCAGTCCATGAACATGGGATATCTTTCCATTTATTTGTGTGTTCTTCAGTTTCCTTCAATGTTTTAGAGTTTTCAAGGTACAGAATTTTCACCTCCTTGGTTACATTTATTCCTAAGTATTTTATTATTTTTCATGCTATTGTAAACTGGATTGTTTTCTTAATTTACTTTTTCAGGTAATTCATTGTCAGTGTATAGAAACACAAATAATTTCTTATGTGTATTTTGGATCCTGCAACTTTCCTGAACTCATTTATTAGTTCTAACATTGTTCTGGAGGAGACTTGAGGGTTTTCTATAAGTAAAATAATGTCATCTACAAACAGAGACAATTTCACTTTTTCCTTTCTGATGTGAATGTCTTTTCTTTTTCTTGCCTGACTGCTATGGTTAGGACTTCCAGTACTGGATTGAATAGAAGTGGCAAAAGTGGCCATCCTAGTCTTGTTCCTGATCTTAAAGGAAAAGCTTTCAGCTGAATATGATGTTAGCTGTGAGCCTGTCATACATGGTCTTTATGTTGAAGTACATTCCTTCCCTAACTAATTTGTTGAGAGTTTCATCAAACGAGGGTGTCGAACTTTGTCCAATGCTTTTTCTGCATCTATTGAGATGATCATATGATCATCTCATTTTTTCATGTTGTTAATGTGATGTATCACATTGATTTATCTGCATGTTGAACCATCCTTGCAACCCACTTGATCATGGTGTGCGATGCTTTTAATGTCCTGTTGAATTCCATCTGCTAGTATTTTGTTGAGGATTTTTACATCTGTGTTCATCAGGACACCGAACTATAGTTTTTTTTCCCTGTAGCTTTCAGCCTATATGTGTCCTTAAAGCTAAAATAAGTCTCACGTAGGTAGCATATTCTTAGATCTTGTTTGTTATCAATCCATTCAGCCACTCGGTGCCTTTTAATTAGAGAATTTAATCTATTTACATTTAAAGTAGATAATGATAGGTAAGGACTTGCTATTGCCATTTTGTTAACTGCTTTCTGTTTTGTACTTTCTTTATTCCTTTCTTAATCTTTCTGTCTTTCTTTGTGATTTGATTATTTTTTTTTTGTAGTGATATGCTTTGAGTCCTTTCTCTTTATCTTTTGTGTATCTACTAGAGGTTTTTTCCTTATAGTTACCATAAGGCTTACATAAAACATCTTATAGTTAAAACAGTCTATTTTAAGCTGATAACAACTTAACATAATCAGGTACAAAAACTAAACTTTTACTTCTCCCTACACACACATTTTATGTTATGGATGTCACAATTTATATCTGTTTCACCATATGTATCCAGTAGCAAATTATTGTATCTATAGTTATTTTTAATGCTTTTGTCTTTTAACTTCTATACTAGAATTAAAAGTGATTTACAGACCACCATTACAGTATTAGAGTATTCCAATTTGACTATATGCTTCACCAGTGAGTTTTTTACATTCATATCCATGTTACTGGTTAGCATTCTTTTGTTTCAACCTGAAAAACTTGCAGCCTTTCTTGCAAGGCATGACTAGTGGTGACGAATTCCTTCAGCTTTTGTTTGGGAAATTCTTTCTCTCTCCTTTATTCCTGAAGGATAGCTTTGCCAGGTATAGTATTCTTGGCTGGCAGGTTTTTTTCTTTCAGTACTTTAAAATATCATCCACTCTTTCTTGAATTGCAAAGTATCTGCTGAGAAATGCACTGACAGCCTTATTGGGGTTCCCTTGTATGTCATGAATCACTTTTCTCTTGCTACTTTCAAAATTCTTTGTCTTTGCATTCCTTGCACATGGATTGGAAGAATAAACATAGTTAAAATGTCCATACTACCTAAAGCAATATACAGATTCAATGCTATCCCAATCAGAATCCCAAGAACATTCTTCACAGAAATTGAACAAACAATCCTAAAATTCATATGGGGCAACAAAAGACCGCAAATTGCTAAAGCAATCCTGAGCAAGAAAAACAAAGCCAGCGGAATCACAATCCCCGATTTCAAAACATACTACAAAGCTACAGTGATCAAAACAGCATGGTACTGGTACAAAAACAGGTCCACAGATCAATGGAACAGAATTGAAAGCCCAGAGATAAAACCACACATCTATGGACAGCTAATGTTCGACAAAGGAGCAGAGGGCCTACAATGGAGAAAAGAAAGTCTCTTCAACAAATGGTGCTGGGAAAACTGGACAGCTACATGCAAAAGATTGAAAATTGACCATTCTTTTTCACCACACACCAAAATAAACTCAAAATGGATCAAAGACCTAAAGATTAGGCCTGAGACAATAAGTCTTTTGGAAGAGAATATAGGCAGTACACTCTTTGACATCAGTTTCAAAAGAATCTTTTTGGACACTGTAACTCCTCAGTTGAGGGAAACAATAGAAAGAATAAACAAATGGGACTTCATCAGACTAAAGAGCTTCTTCAAGGCAAGGGAAAACAGGATTGAAACAAAAAAACAGCTCACTAATTGGGAAAAAATATTTACAAGCCACTTATCCGACAAAGGATTAATCTCCATAATATACAAAGAACTCACACTGCTTAACAACAAAAAAACAAACAACCCGATCAAAAAATGGGCAGAGGACATGAACAGACATTTCTCAAAAGAAGATATGAATATGGCCAATAGACACATGAAAAGATGTTCATCATCGCTAATCATCAGGGAAATGCAAATCAAAACTACACTAAGATATCACCTTACACCTGTTAGATTGGCAAAAACATCCAAAACCAAGAGCGACAAATGTTGGAGAGGTTGTGGAGAAAAAGGAACCCTCATACACTGTTGGTGGGAATGCAAACTGATACAGCCACTATGGGAAACAGTATGGAGATTTCACAAAAAGTTAAAAATAGAAATACCCTATGACCCAGCCATCCCATTACTGGGTATCTATCCTAAGAACCTGATATCAGAAATCTCAAGAGTCCGTTGCACCCCTATGTTCATCGCAGCATTATTTACAATAGCCAAGACGTGGAACCAGCCTACATGCCCAGAAACTGATGATTGGATAAAGAAGATGTGGTATATATACACAATGGAATACTACTCAGCCATAAAAAAAAGACAAAATCGGCCTATTCACAACAACGTGGATGGACCTCGAGGGTATTATGTTAAGCGAAATAAGCCAGTCAGAGAAAGACGAACTCTATATGACTCCACTCATAGGTGGAAATTAGTATATTGAGAAGGAGATCTGATCGGTGGTTACCAGGGAAAAGGGGGGGTGGGGGGAGGGCACAGAGGGGGAAGTGGTGTACCCACAACATGACTAACAAAAATGTACAACTGAAATCTCACAAGGTTGCAATCTATCATAACATTAATAAAAAAAAAAAATTCTTTGTCTTTGACTTTTAATAATTAGATTATAATGTGTCTCAATGTAATCTTCTCCGGTTTGATCCTGATTTAGAATCTCTGAACTTCATAAACCTGTATTTCTATATCCCTCCCACATTTTGGGAAGTTTTCAGCCATTATTCCTTAAAACAAGATTTCTGCCCTTTCTTTCTTCTCTCTCTGGGACTCCAATAACGTATCTAGGGGTTCGTTTGATGATGCCCTATAAATCCCATAGGCTTTCTTCAATCATTTTCATTCTTTTTTCTCCTCCAACTTGATAATTTCAAATGATCTGTCTTTGAGTTCACAGATTCTTTCTTTTGCTCAGTTGAGTCTGATGTTGAAGCTCACCATCACATTTTTCATTGCAGTCACTGTGTTCTTCAGTTCCAGAATTGCTTTGGTTCTTTTTTATGATTTCTATGTCTTTGTTGAACTTTTCTTTTGTTCATGTATTGTTTTCTTATTTTGTTCAGTTATCTACGTGTACCTATGTTCTCCTATGTGTATCTATGTTCTCCTGTAGCTCGCTAAGCTTCCTTAAAACAATTATTTTGAAGTCTTTTCAGGCAATTCTCCATTTCTTTGGGGTCAGTTACTGGAAAATTATTGTGTTGCTTTGGTGGTGTCATGTTTCCTTGATTTTTTGTGTTCCTTGAAGTCTTATCTTGCTGTCTTCACCTTTCAAGAAGTAGTCACCTCCTCCAGTCTTTATTGGCCGACTACAGGAGAGAAAAATCTTCCCCAGTTAGCCCACTAGGAACTGTGCGTGTCTCTCAGGCCTTTTCTGTGGATGCTCTCACTCCACTCCTCTTGTTACCTCTTAGGGGAGACCTCATAGGATTGTTGCTTTCTCTTGATCCCACAAAGCCAGGTCAGGTGTCGAGAGCCTTCTGTATATTTTCCATAGGGCAGTATCCTGAAGTGTTCAAGGTTATGCACCTTTTACCAATCCAGTAGTTGAGTTGGCTGTCTGCATATGCTCATCCACAATCTGCAGAGGCTTGAGGTTGCCATCTACAGAGGTGCTTGTGGAGCACCAGCTACAGGGGGAAGGGAGAAGCAAGTGGAGAGCTGGGGGTGAACATAGGCTCATTGCGCAGGGAGGCCCATAGGCAATCTATCTTACAAGGTTCATGGATGGGCCTCTTGGTGGGGTCCATTAGGCAGTTAGTAGAAACCACAGCCCTTTATTTAGTTCCATGTTCCAGGTGCTGGGAGCCCCTGGCCCTATTTCCTGCTCCTATCTGCCCCCAGACTCTTCAGCTGTGCCAATCCCCTCAGTGTTCTGGGTAGGGCAGGAAAGAAGAGGGCCTTTTGGGCAGCATCCCCTATTGCTGGGCAACCCAGGTGCTCACTACCCTCTTTCCCTATGGGAGAAATCTTGGCCAAGCGGGCCTCTCTTGGCACTGAGCTGATTGCCTTAGGGGAGGGATGACATGAGGAAAATGAAACTGTTCTTCTTACTCTCTCCAGTACATCTATTCTTGGATTCTTTTTTCTCCAACATAGTGCTGGGACATCACTGCTGGATTCCTGGGCTCCCACAAAGGTACTCTTCTCTTGTTGTCTGTTGGGGGATGAGGGCAGAAAACTCCTATTCTGCCATCTTGCTGATGTCACTCCAACCTGCACAGAAGTTTTAGTCATCCATTATGTCGATGACATCCTGACAGTGAGGCTAACAGGAAAACAGGTAGAAATGGCACTCTACTTAAACACTGACACAATGACTACTGCAGGCTAGGCCTTAAATCCAGACAAAGTCCAGGTCCCAGCACAGTAGGTGCAATTCTTTGGGGCCACTTGGGTGGGAAACTAAAGAAGTATCCCTGATATAGTCAAACAAAAATTATGGGTCCTAGCAGTACCCACTAATAAAAAGGAAGAAACTAATAGGCCTCTTTGGGCACTGGAGACAGCATGTACCTGACCTGTGTGTTCTTTTGACTCCCTTACTCAAGGTGACCCACAAAGTCACCAATTTAAAATGGAGCCCTTTACAGCAGCAGGCCTTGGAAGCCATGAGCTGTGGCCCAGGCAGTGTCTTTGGCTCCTTTGGAGCCTATCAGCCCAATACGACTGCAGGTGTCTATAACCTCCACACATGCTGATTGGAGTCTGTGGTAACAGGAAACCACCGCTGGGGTCTACCAGCTTTTCAGATTTTTGAACACATAAGTTTCCTCAGACAGCTGCCAGATACAACCCCTTTTGAATGGCAACTCCTTGTTGCCAATGGGCACTGGTAGAGAGTAAGCATCTTAAGGCCAGAGAATTGCATGTGATTCTGCCACCTGAACTGCTCATTCTCACCTGGGTGCTTGCACACCCTACCAGTAAAACTGAATAGGCTCAACAGAGCTTGATCATCAAACAGAAGCGGTACATCCAAGATTGGGCCCAGGCAGGACCCCAAAGGAGCATGAACAATTAACCAGCTTGCCAGAAGGGACTGAGTGACTCATAGGGGATGCTTTGGCCCCTCCTATGGCTACAGGGGGCCCAAGATTCAAATACGTGTCTGCTGCCAGTATGGCATGGTTTACTAAAGGCTCTGCAAAACTAAAGGCAGATAAGGTCCACAGGACTGTGGCCGCCACCTGTCCAGCACAGGGCCATCTTTTGACTGAGACTGGACATGGATTTTCTGTCATATGGGCTGAACTATGAGCAGTCGTGATGGTCATGCAGGCCACCCCTACAACCATACCTTGCTACATTTTCACCAGTTCATGGGCCATAGCCAGTGACCTAGTCATCTGGTGAGAAGAATGGCAACTGAATGATTGGACTACTAAGGGACCCCCTGTGTAGGAAGAAGGACTATGGTAGAAGTTTAATGCTTTGAAAAGAAAAATGTATGTCATTCATATGGATGCTCATAGGAAAGGAGCTTTTAAAATGAAATGTGAATGAAACTTTTGTGCTGATCACGTTTGTGTTTAATAGGCAGCAACAATCACCCAATGGATACTTCAGTGGACTAGATATGGAAGTCCATCTCAGATGCAAGGATGGGCCAAGGCCCAAGGGATGATCCTGGATGATGCCAAGACTAAGGACAGAGTACAGTTTTGTGATTCTTGTCAATAAGTCCAAATTGTCCAAACATAAGTGGGACATATTAACAGAGGACTAGGACCTGCTTGAGTCTGGCAGATCATGGTGCGTTACTGTCGTTGATACCTACTCAGGCTATGGTAATACTTTTCCAGTCTGACAAGTGGACTCTGGAGCTACCACAGCCACTCTTGAATAGAATTATGTCATGTTTTTTGATATTCCATGAGACTTCACCCTGACCAAGGAACATCTTTCACTGCCCAAGCAACACAACAATCACCGGACTCTCAAGGAATACAACAGACTTTCCATGCACCTTATCACCCACAGGCCAAGGAAGCCATCAAACGATGGAATGTCTGACTCAAATCAACTGAACAAAGTACACAAAGATGGCCAGCCAGTGACGTGGTACCCGCAGGTGACTAGGGAAGTATGGACACTAAATATTGCACACCAGCACAAGGGAAGCAGCGCTACAATGCAAGTTGGGAAATACTGAGCTTCAGTGAAGGGAGGCAGCCACCTGATTAGGCTGCACAAGTGAAATCCCAATTTCAGTATATTCAACCATTCTTTTTTCTTTTTTCCCTGTAGAGTACACATCTTGAGGGTGGTTTGTAGTTTGGGCCACCATAGGACCCCAGACAGGGCTTCCTGACTCTAATCTGGAGGCAATGTTTCCCCAGGTGCCTCTTCTCTATGGAATTCCACAAAGGTGATGCATGAGACCAAGGAGTACCAGGGTGCTAGGGTCCCTCTAGTGGCACTGAGGATATTCGATCCATCCATTCAGGTGGATGACATTATCAGATACGTCAAGTTTGTGCAGGACTGGACAACCTCCCTTCCTGAAATGGACAACCAAGATCAAAAGATTTGGGTCAAACCAGATGGACAATGGATCCCCAATGAAGTAGCAAACATGAGCAACTCCAGCCTTAGGAGATTCATAGAGTGGAAGGGGGATTTCTTTTCAGTCCTACAGAAGCCTCTGTTGTGTGTGGATGATAACACCCTGATAAGAATTAGCATAGCTGTGGCGAGAGGAGGCAAACTTAAACAATGTTGGATTTATCATCCCAGAATAAAATCTCTTTCATCTCACAATCCCATTTAATGGCCTGGCCAATACATATTGATTTGGACCATCCTCAAGCCACCATTGGATCAAATCACCAGGTAACTCCCTTGATACAGGTCCAGATGCAGACATCCTGTGGAGTCCCCTGCTTTATTATTACCTATGTTATGACAGGAAAAGACCCCCATACCAGAATGGGTATTACTGATCTATATTGGCACCACAGACTTGGATGTGCCATGTGTAACTTTTCCCTTGCTGCATTCACACGGCAAAAGCAGGCTGAAACTATATATAACTGGCTAGCCAGCATTACGACAACAAATCCTGAGAGGTGTCACCTGTGCCCCTCCGGGCTATGAATTCTTCTGTGGACCCCAACAGGCAACAAAATGTCTGCCCCCGGGGGAAAAAGATCATGTTGCTTCAGAATCCTAGGGCCCACTGTCCATGTCAGCAATCACACAGAGGGCTGGAGGGGACCCATTCTGATAACCCACCTCAAAATGGCTCATGGCACCCTCCCAGGAAAACAAACACCTGGTTTCATTCTGCTGTCCGTGTCCTCATACCCGGCAAAGGCAAACATGGCCTGGTAAAAATGGTAAACAACTTGTCATTGACTATCACAGAGACAGCTTACACTACAGCTTGAACTATTCAGGACCAACAAAACTCACTACACTCACTCGCCAAGGTGGTGGTGGAAAACAGAATAGCCCTTGATTATCTGCCGACAGAACAGGTTGGCATTTGTTACTGCCAACACCTCTTCCTGCACAGACGTAATAACTTGGGAAAGGCAGAAACCAAGCTGCAGGAAATCCACACTAACAAAAGATGATTATCAGCTGAACACCTGCAGTCCCCCCAGACTCATCCTTTGACATCTTCAGTTGGTTTAAGCCAGGCACCTGGGGTTTCTGGATGAGGGAAAATCCTGCAGGGAAGCTTAATCATCCTCCTGGGTCTAATTCTCCTAATAATCCCAGTAAAGTGTTGTCTCAAAATGACAGGGAGGCTCTGCAAGAAAACCACATTCATACGGGTTGGTAGGGGTCCCATTAGACACAACTCTGTCTATAAATTTGAAGTGGGCAATGGTCCTACAAGATTTGATATGCTTCGTTCAATAAGCTGAAACAGGTATCTGTGCAGTTTTTTGACCTCCACTCAGCCAGCTAAGAATGTGCCTTGGGCCTGGAACGCTTCCTTAGCAGGAGATAAAGAGCCCACACAGCTGTGCAAGGCTTATTGCCTTGTGTGGGAATACGTTTCCCTGTTTTAGGCTAAGGAGTGTTCCTTTGTTCCTGATTAAGTGTGTATATAAATGGCTCTCAGGCACGTCCCTTGCTTTCAGCTTTTCACACTTCATGGAGGTTGGGGTAAGAGTCCTTCTGTTGTGGCACAAGAAGTGTGCATAGGCCAATTGCCCTGCATCTGCTGCAAGGGGCACCTGCTAACCAGGGGGATCGATAGCACACTATTGGAGCTGATCTTGCTCCATCTCTTCTCTAAGTGAGTAAAAACATTGTTCCACCCAGTGCTTGACTGTGTTGTTTTCCCTGGTGACTCTGATACCATGAGGCAGTGGGCAGAAGTGTTTGGACTTCTATTAGTGGTGGCTGGCATAGTGATGATGTTTTCTGTCCCCTATATGGTCAGAGTCTTCCCCAGGCACTGATAACCAGTGAATGGTGTTCTGCTCAGCACAGCCACCAAAAGACAGCTAGAGAGGCTATATTAATATCAGATAGAATAGACTTTAAGACAAAAATTGTTACTAGAAATGAAGGACATTTTATAATGATAAAAGTGTCAATCAATAAAGAAGATATAATAGTTATAAATATATATGTACCTCACGGAGTCCCCCAAATACATGAAGCAATAACTGATAAAATTGAAGGTAGAAGACAATTCACCAAAAACAGTTGAAAACCTCAATACCCCACTTTCTCTCCAGTAATGCAGAGAACACTGGAAGATCAACAGAAGATTAACAAGTAATAGCAGATTTGAACAACACTATAAGCCAACTAGACCTAACAGACATCTATAGAACACTAAACCCAATCATAACAGAACACACAGTCTTCTCGTGTGCACATGGAACATTTTCCAGCATAGACAATACGCTAGGTCACAAAACAAGCCTAATGAATTTAAAAGGACTTTAATAAAAAGTATGTTCTCCAATCACAATGGAATTAAATAAAAACCAGTAAGAGAAAGAATTTTGGGAAATTCCAAGTACGTTTAAACATTAACATACTCCTAAATAACTAATGAGTCAGAGAAGATCTTACAATGAATTTTGGAAATATTTTGAAATGAATGAAAACAAACATACAACACAGAAAAACTAATGGGAATCAGCTTAAGTGGTGCTCAGAAGAAATTTAAACAGATATTTTAAAAAAGAAGAAAGATCTCAAATCAATAACCTAAATGTTCACTTTAAAAAGTTCAGAAAAAGAAGAGCACACTACACCCAAAACAAGCAGAAGGAAGAGAATAATAAAGATTACAGTGGAAATAAGTGAAATGGAGAATAGAAAAATAATAGAAAAGAATAAATGAAATCAAAAGTTGTTTTTTTAAAGATCAACAAAATTCATAAACCTTTACTTTGATTGACCAAAACAAAAAGAGACAGAGAGAGAGAGATCAGAGAGGGAGAGAAAAAAAGAGAGAAGACTCAATTTAGAAAATCAGATTTGAAAGAAGGGACATTACTACCAACATTAAAAAATAAACAGGATGATAGGGGAATATTATTAACAATTTCACATCAAAAAATTAAATAACCTAGATAAAATGGACAAATTCCTAGTGCAATAAAAACTACAAAAATTGACTCAAGAAAAAGTAGAAAATCAGAATAGATCTCTACCAAGTAGAGAGATGAATTAGTAACCAAAACTTGCCACACCAAAAAGTCCAGAGCTAGATGGTTTCACTGGTGAATTCTACATAATGTTTAAATAAAAATGAACACCAATCTTTCACAAACCCTTCCAAAAATAGAAGAGAGAACACTTTCCTACTCACTTTATGAAGCCAGTACCCTGATGCCAAAACCAAGAAAACTACAGACAAATATCCCTTAGCAATATAGACATAGAAATCTTCAAGAAAATACTTGGAAAAGTAATCCAGCAACAAATAAAGAGGATTATACACCATGACTAAATGAGATTTATTCCAGGAATGCAAGGTTGGTTTAATATCTGAAAATCGATTTAATATATCATATTGATAGAAAAAAGGACAAAAACCACAATCATTTCAATAAATGCAGAAAAACCATTTGACAAAATTCAACACCATTTTGTGATGAAAACACTCAACATACTAAGAATAGACAAGAACTTCCTCAACCTGATAAAGGGCATCTAAGAAAAACCCAAGCTAATATCATACCTAGTGACAAAAGACTGAAAGCTTTTCCCCTAAGATCAGAAACAAGACAAAGGTGTCAGCTCTTGCCATTTCTATACAATCTAGAGTTTCCAGCCACGGTAATTAAGCAAAAAGAGGAGATAAAAGGCATCCAAATTGGAAAGCAAGAAGTAAAATTCTATTTGCAGATAGCACAATCTGGCATATAAAAAATCCTAAAACATCCCCAAAAAACTATTAGAACTAATAAGTTCAGCAAGGTTGCAAGATACAAGATCAATATAGAAAAATCAATTGCATTTCTATATACTTGGAGTGAACAATCCAAACATGAAATTAAGAAAACAATTCTAATAGCATTAAAAAAAGTAAAGTACGAAGGAGTAAAGATAACAAAACTTGTACACTTGAAACTATAAAACAATGTTGAAAGCAATTAAAGAAGATCTAAATAAATGGAAATATATCCTCTGTTCAATGGATCACAAGACTTAATATTATTAAGATGGCAATATTTTCCAAATACCTCTACAGATTCAATGTAATCCCAGCTGGCTTTTTTGCAAAAGTGAACAAGCTGATCCTAAAATTCATATGGAAATGCAAGGGACCCAGAATAGTCAAAACAATCTAGAAAAGAAAAAACAAATTGGAGGACTCATACTTCCTGACTTCAAACTTATTACAAAGCTATAGTTACCAAAACTGTATGATACTTGCATAAAGACAGATATAGGGACCAATGGAAAAAATTCAGAGACAAGAAATGAAACCATATATTTATGGTCAATTGATTTTTTTTTTTAAAAGATTTTATTTTTTCCTTTTTCTCCCCAAAGCCCCCCGGTACATAGTTGTGTATTCTTCGCTGTGGGTTCTTCTAGTTGTGGCATGTGGGACGCTGCCTCAGCGTGGTCTGATGAGCAGTGCCATGTCCGCGCCCAGGATTCGAACTAACGAAACACTGGGCCGCCTGCAGCGGAGTGCGCGAACTTAACCACTCGGCCACGGGGCCAGCCCCTGGTCAATTGATTTTTGACAAGAGTGGCAAGACAATACAACAGAGGAAAATAGTCTTTTCAACATTTGGTGCTGGAACAACTAGATATCCACATGCAAAAGAATAAAGTTGGGTCCCCAGTTCATACCATACATAAAAATTAACTCAAAATAATCAAAGATCGCCTTCGAAGAACACATAGGATTAAATCTTCAAGATTTTGGATTAGGCAATGATTTCAGAGATATGACACCCAAAGAATGGGCAACTAAAAAAAGATAAATTTGACATCAACAAAATTACAATTTTTGTGTCTCAAAGGACATTACCAAGAAAGTGAAAATACAACCCACAGAATGGGATAAAGTATTTATGAATTATGTATCTGAAATGGGTCTATATCCAGAATATTTAAAGAACTCTTACAACTCAACAGTAAAAAGACAACTCAAACGAAAAATGGGCAAAAGATCTGAATAGACATTTCTCAAAAAAAAGATATACTAATGGCCAACAGGCACACGTAAAGATATTCAACAGCATTAGCCATTCAGGAAAATCAGAACAAAACCACAATGAGATCCCATTTCACATCCACTAGAATGGCTATAAGCAAAAAGACAGACAATTGTGCTGGCAAAGATGTAGAGAAATTTGAAGCCTCACACATTTTTGGTTAGAATGCAAAACTGCACAGCCTCTCTAGTGAACAGTTTGGTAGCTCCTCAAAAAGCTAACGACCCAGCAATTCCACTCCCACTCCTAAGTACACACCCACACAACTGAAACCGTATGTTCATGCAAAAACTTGTATATGAATGTACAGCAGCTTTATTCAAAATAATCGAAGGGGGGAAACATCCAACCCAAATGTCCACTGACTAATAAGAGGGAAACTAAATTTGATATATCTGCACAATGAAACACAATAGAGCCATAAAAGGAATGAAGTACTGATACACACTACAGTAATATGAACCTAGAAAACATTACGCTAAGTGTGAAAGACGCCAGACACAAAAGACCAGACTCAATGATTCCACTTAAATGAAATATTCAGAATAGGTAACTCTATACAGACAAAAAGCCAATTAATGGATGCTTAGGGCTGGGGGGTTAAGGGGAAATAGGGGAGTAACTGCTAATGGGTATGGTACTTCTTTTTGGGGTGATGAAAACTTTTTGAAATTAGATAGCAGTGACAGTTGCACAACTATGTGAATATACTAAAAACCACTTAATGTGCTTTAACAAGATAAATTTTATAGTATGTGAATTCTATCTCAATAAAAATTTTTTTTTAAATAAAACCATGTAAATTTTCCTATGTACTAGTTTGGAAAGATCTCTAATATACAGTCCTTTTTTTTTTTTTTTTTTGGTGAGGAAGACTGGCCCTGAGCTAACATCTGTGCCAATTATCCTCTATTTTATATGTGGGACACCACCACAGCATTGCTTGATGAGCTGGGTCTAAGTCTACACCTGGCATTCAAACTCACGAACCCCAAGCCTTTGAAGCAGAATGCATGAAATTAACCACTACGCCACCAGGTTGACCCTCCAATATATATTCTTACATGTAAAAATCAAGGTAAAGAACAGGGTATTATATACTTGTATCCTTTTGGGTAAGAAGGGAGTAGAGGAGCTGGCCCGGTGGTGTAGCAGTTAAGTGCACACATTCCGCTTTGGTGGCCCGGGGTTCACCAGTTCGAATCCAGGGTGCAGACATGGCACCACTTGGCAAGCCTTGCTGTGGTAGGTGCCCCACATATAAAATAGAGGAAGATGGGCATGGATGTTAGCTCAGGGCCAGTTTTCCTCAGCAAAAAGAGGAGGATTAGCAGATGCTAGCTCAGGGCTAGTCTTCCTCAAAAAAAAAAAAAAAAAAAGAAGGGAGTAGAAATAAATATATACACATCAAGTTGGTAGAGGCCCTTGTGCTGAACACCAAATCACCCTAATTAATATTGATTACAAGAAACTAGGGGAATGGGTAGGCTTCTGTAAGACTGACAGAGAGGGAAAACTCTAGAAAGTGGTTGGTTGCAGATATGTGGCAGTTAAGGATTATGGCCAAGAGTCTCAGGGCAAGGATGTCATCAAAGAGTAACTCAAATGCAAGAAATAAACAAATAAAAAACTTGGCTCTTGTTTCTCAAAATAAAAACATACATAGATACACATACATGTATATACCTGTATGTATATTCACAGTTATATACATACAAATATACTAAGAAAAGGGTACAAACATATATTTATGTGTATATATATTTATCTAGATAGACAGATATAAAATCATATTTACTTGTCCTGTAATTAAAAAAATGGAAAAATACACACAAAAATTTGTTCCCTATAATTAGAAAGGGAGGTTGCAATGACAGGGACAGGCATGGGAGTAAGAATTCACATGGTCTATCTATTTATATTGTTCATATTGTATTGATTTTTCCAATATGAATACATTGCCCAATCCATACACACACTCAGGAAAAAAAAGATAAAGAGAAAAATAAAACCCTGATAGCTTGGTATGCAGTAATGGCAGGCATCACTATGGCAAATGTATGCGTCCTCTCCTCATAGAGTATTTCAAGAATGCTATCTCCATCTAAATCTTATACCCACATGCTGAAATTTTAGGCTTTCAGATATCTGACTAGCCAGACATGGTTTTTCCATTTCTAACCAGCAGCTTCAATAATAAAGTGTAATTTAATAACTGATAAAAATTGGAATAAAAAATTAATGTTAACTAACATTAAGAGTCATCCCTGGTGGTCTAGTGCTTAAGGTCCGGTGCTCTCACCATGGTGGCCCAGGGTTCTTTTTCCCGTCACTGAACCACGTCATCTGTCTCTCAGTTGTTACATGTGGCAGCTGCATGTTGCTGTGATGCTAAAAGCTATGCCACCGGTATTTCAAATACCAGCAGGGTCACCCATGGTGGACAGTTTCCAGTGGAGCTTCCAGACTAAGACAGACTAGGAAGAAGGACTGGCCACACAATTCTGAAAAAATTGGCCATGAAAACCCTATGAATAGCAGCAGACGATCGTCTGCTAAGGTATCAGAAGGGGAGAGGATGGTGCAAAAAGACTGGGGGGGGGTTCAGCTCTGCTGTTCACAGGGGCTCTAGGAGTCAGAATCAACTCGATGGCACTAATGACAAAAAAAGGTTTTAAAAATCATAATTCTTTCAAACATACTGCTGCAAATAAATTTGAAAACTTAAAAGAAATGTACAACTTTAAAAACAAATATAGCTAAAATTGAACCAAGAAGTTTAGAAAACTATAAACCATCTAAGAAAATTAGTAATCAAAACCTATCCTTAAGGCATATAGAAAAAACATTGGGTATTACGGACACTCAAAACTTAAGGTGTAGAAGGAACTGAGCTAATGGGATAATGGGTGTACACCAAGAGCCTGCAGAGCGTCTCAGTGTTTGCTAATGCTTCCCGAGTTCTCTGAAAATCAGGTGCCAGGAGGATTTGCTCTCACGATTAGCAAGCATGCCAGCCATCACACAGTAAGACCAGAAAAAGGGTAAGAAAGAACAAGATGAACCGAAGAATGAACTAAGGACTAACGGAATTAGAATGATGAGAAAGAGGTGTGCACAGACACGGTGACACACTGGATGACAGCGATGGCATTATAATTCACTGGGGAAAAACATTAAGAATTAGTCAGTGCAACTGGGTTTATGTGTTAAAAGGTAAACCTACATTCCCTCCTCATACTACCTATAAAAAAGAGTTCCAGACTGATTCAAGGCTTAAATATTTTATTAAATAGTATTAATATTAATTAAACAAAAATAAGGAAAAATATCATTATATTGGGTTATGGAAAAAATTTTAAATAAAAATCAAAAGAAAAAAATCAAATGGAAAAGATCAAAAGATCAGTCTACAGAAAAACATAAAACTTTCATGAGGCCAAAGGCATGATGCAGGCATAGGTCAACAGACAGACTTGGGGAAAACCTTCACAACAAATATAACAGATGAAGAATTACTGTTCAAAACATATAAACTATTCCTAAAAATTAATACATATAGAAAAATATGATTAAAAAATGAAGTCATTCACAAAAGCCATGAAAAAACAATAAACATATGATGTACAAGCTCATGAGTAATCTCAGAAATGCAAATTAAAATGATGAGTTCTTCTCAGAAGTTAGATTGGCAGCAAGTCTAAAGTCTGACAACACCAAGCATGGGCAAGGAACAGTCTATGTACAGCGCCACAGTCGAGAGGAGGAAATATTTATACGGAGCCACTTTAAGGGCATGCAGACCATTCAGGCTTCTTCCAGATATTCCAGGTCTTGCTCCTGGACCAAGTAAGACCATTGGAAAACTGTCTACTCAAACTCTGTTATAGACTGAATGTTTGTGTTTGTGTCCCCCCAAAATTCAGATGCTGAAGCCCTAATCTCCAATGTGATGGTATTTGGAGATGGGGCCTTTGGGAGGCGATTGGGTCATGAGTGTGGAGCCCTCGTGATGAGATTAGTGCCCTTAGAAGAAAAGACATGAGAGAGCTTGCCCGACTCTCTCTCCACCACATGAGGCTACAAGGTCACCATCTGCAAACCGGAAGTGGGCCCTCATCAGAACCAAATCTGCTGGCAGCTTAACCTTGGACTTCCCAGACTCCAAAACTATGAGAAATGTGTTTGTTGCTTAAGCCACCTGTCTACGATAATTTGTTATAGCAGTGCTATAACACTTCTCTCTGGTTTCTTCTTTGCTGTCAGGAAGACCAGAGGCAAACTTGTAGCTTGACTTTGGTAACTCCAGGACGTTATAGGACCTGCATGTATCCATATGATGACTTTGCTTAGCTACTGACCTGCCACTCTACGGTTTCTGTGACACTGATTTTCATTTCTACTTTTCCATTTAAATTTCTGTTCCCTTACAAATTACACAAAGTCCACTGTAAAACAAAGTGGGAATACATAACTCACCGGTGACTTGTTCATTTCCTGTTGCTCTTGGAAAACTGAAGAGAACTGTAAAGGTACAGCTGGAGAAGAAGGAAGACCATGAGGTCCTGTGATTCTGGGCCTGCTGCACAGCTCTCAGACTCATCTGCCAATCAAGCTTCACACAGCAGCTGCCTATAAGGCCTGTGAGGGACAATGTCCCTTTAACCCAAGGAAGGGCAGGACAGACCCTGTGGAGGAGCACCCAGGTGTCCATGCTGACTCTGACAGGTCAGAGAGCTTAGAAGGCAATTTTTCTTTGGATGAATGTAAACATTTCCTACTAATTTATAAAGAATTTATCTTCCCCACCCACTGACTAAAAGAAAAATTAAAAACAGAGGATTCATTAAACAAAGTACAATACAGAGAAGACTATGCCTTCATTAGAACTAAACTGCAAAAATAGAAGTAAATAAAATCAAGCAAGCACACAAGCAAGCAAGCCCAGGCTGTATTGTTTCTCTGCATTCCTAGTGACAGTGTTTGCCCCTTGACTTAGAAAATCCTTATCAACATCCCCTGGAAAAGGATGGGGAATTTCACTTATTCTAACTTCGTTAGTTTCTCAAAAGGATCTTTTTCTTTTCTTTGTTTTTTTTAAGATTGGCACCTGCGCTAACATCTGTTGCCAATCTTCTCTTTTTTTTCCCCTTCTTCTTTTTCTTCCCAAAGCCCCCCAGTACATAGTTGTATATTCTAGTTGTACCAAAAGGATCTTTTAATAAAAAACTTGATGTGACTTAATTGTTAAGAGTGACAGGAATGAGTTCTCTGTCCATGCCACTAATAAATCATATGACTCTAAACAAGTCACTTATCTTTAGGCCCATTTTTTCTTCACCTCTCAAAGGCAAAAAGAAAAATCTTGAAACTCTACACATTATTTCTTTGATTCTTTACCATCAGAACAGCAGGCGTAATGGAGCATCTCTCTAGGTTGTGCGGAGAATAAGTGCAGAGCGAAGGGACTGGGGTTGATGAGGGCAGGCAAAGGGGCAATGTCCCCTTCTGCGGGTGGTGACTCCTTTTCTTGGACTGTGTCCTCACAAAGCCTCCTGTGAGGGGCCCTCGGCGGTGCTGCCAGCCTCACCTCAGTTCTGAAGCTGATCGCTAGACAGTCCGGAATTCTGGATGTGGTGACATCACCCAGTGTTGCCCATTCTGGGTAGGAGGACCAAGGATTACTTCTGTCCAGGCAGTTCTGGCATAGTCTTTCCTGGGCCTCTTCTGCCTCTGTTCTGAGGCCCTGGTGAGAGGTCTGAGATGGAGGGGTGATCTTCCAGATGGGTTTCCTGAGGATTATCCCTTCTTACCTCAAGAGCTGCTCTGTTCTAAGGAAGCGGTGACCTGGGCAGAGAGGGAAAATTAAACTGAGTTGTAACTTTCAAACAGGGCTCCCAATCCGACCCTCATGGAACATACCTTCTCCAAGAACCAAGGGCTGGGCCATCTATAAACTCAAATGAAGGCCTCCAAAGACAAAGGCTGGAAAGGGCAGGTCCCGTCCAGAAACCTCAAGTGTGCTGCCTGACTCAAGGGCTCAGACGAATCAAGGATCTCCAAAATACAAGGGCCAAGTAAGGATTCAGTCCACACATATTTCACAATTACTTCTTTGAGTCCTATAAAAACACAACGGTGCTCAGTGCTATGAATAAAGACGCTGGGTTTCAGGCAAAGCGACTTCTAAGAAAGACCATGAGATCTGCAGAAAAATCGAAAAGCTGCTCTCTGTGTGATCTTGGGTAAATTACTTCACCTCTCTGAGCCTCAGTTTTCCTCTCTCTTAACAAAGAGACTGTCAAACCTACCTCAAAGACAGTTGTGAGAATTAAAGGTGTCTGATGAGAAAAAAATCGAAGTATATATGTAGCATACAAATTAAATTTACAGCGCAGAAGCGCACGGGTCAGGTATTATAAATATTCTCCTTTTACAGAAGACGATACTGAATCTCTCGCAGTTAACTGACAGCGCTGGGACTTGGATCCCGCTGCGCTGCGAAGCAGCCCGCGCCCCTCTCCCGCCGCCGCAGGTACACGCGCGTTCTCTGCAGCCTCCCCAGGGCCCGCGGCCCCCAGTCGGGCCGCCTCCACCCGCCCTCTGGAGCTCACGTGCTGGGGGGTCCTGACGAGAGCTCCGCGGGGATCCTCCCCACCGCCGCCCCCGCGTGCTCCCGAGCCGAGCGGGCCCCAGTGGCCCTCGTCCAAGACTCCGGGGCTCACCCACCGCTCCCTTGTTGGGCTGCACTGGCCCCGGATGATCGCAGAGACTCCACCGCCCCAGAGCCTCCTCCCAAGCGAGGCTGTAGCCTGGGGAAAGACAACTTGCACCTACGGAGCTGAAGTACGCAAGCGCAAAAGGAGCCCCGAAGTTCAATACCAAAATAAAAACTACATTTCCCGTAAGTCCTTGCTCCCTCCCCTTTGGAGAATGTCAGTTTCTTATTTACAGGTTCCTGTTACCTGGCGCTCAGGTTTTCTAAGCGCCTCCGGGCTTTGGATTAGAATTCGAGTCTGCTGACGCAACAGCCAGGTGCAGTGCGTGGTTCTTGATTGGATTTGGTATAAACAAATCAGCTGCAAAGACATTTGGAGAACAAATAGGGCAATTTCTCCTTATTAAAATTGAACTATTTATTAGTGATATTAAGGAATTACTGTTTTTTTATTAAGTGCGATAATAGTATGCATTGTGGTTCTGTAGAAAATGTCCTTAATTTTTAGAGATGCAATACCGAAGTATCTAAAATATTTTCTGTAAAAAGTTATAAAGAGCAAATATAGCAAATCTTCAGTGCTTAATCTAGGTAATGACTGTAGATATTCATTTCAGTTTCTACTTGTGAAATTTTTATTTGAGTTCATAATAGTTTACATCATTGTGAAATTTCCGTTGTACATTATTTCTCGTCTGTCACCACACAGGTGCTCTCCGTCACCCTCTGTGCCCATCCCCCACCCCCCTTCCCCTGGTAACCACTGAACTGCTTTCTTTGTCCATGTGCTTGTTTATATTCCACATATGAGTGAAATCATCTGGTGTTTGTCTTTCTCGGTCTGGCTTATTTCACTTAGTATAATTCGCTCCAGGTCCTTTCATGTTGTTGGAAATGGAATGAATTTGTCTTTTTTCCAGCTGAGTAGTATTCCATTGTATATATATATACCACATCTTCTTTATCCAATCATCAGTCGATGGACACTTGGATTGTTTCCATGTCTTGGCTAATGTGAATAGTGCAGCAATGAACATAGAGGTGCATATGTTACTTCGGATTGTTTATTTCAAGTTGTTTGGGTAGGTACCCAGTAGTGCGATAGTGGGAGTTCTATTTTTTAGTTTTTTGAGGAATCTCCATACTGTTTTCCACAGTGGCTGCACCAGTTTGCATTTCAACCAGCAATCTATGAGGGTTCCCTTCTCTCCACACCCTCTCAAACATTTGTTATTTTCAGTCTTAGTGATTATAGCCATTTTAACAGGCATAAGGTGATATCTTAGTGTAGTTTTGATTTGCATTTCCCTGATGATTAGTTATGTTAAACATCTTTTCATGTGTTTATTGGCCATCTGTATATCTTCTTTGGAAAAATGTCTGTTCATAACCTCTGCCCATTTTTTGATCGGGCTGTTTGTTTTTTTGTTGTTCAGTTGTGTGTGTTCTTTATATATTATGGAGATTAACCCTTTATTGGATAGATGATTTGCAAAGATGGTCTCCAAATTGGTGGGTTGTCTTTTTGTTTTGACCCTAGTTTCTTTGGCCTTGCAGAAGCTCTTTAGTCTGATGAACTCCCACTTGTTTATTTTTTCTTTTGTTTCCCTTGTCTGAGAAGGCATGCTATTTGAAAAGATCCTTTTAAGTTCGATGTCAAAGAGTGTACTACCTATATTATCTTCCAGGAGTTTTATGGTTTCAGGTCTTATCTTCAAGTCTTTGATCTCATTTTGAGTTTACTTTTGTGTATGGTGTGAGATAATAGTCTACTTTCATTCTTTTGCATGTGGCTGTCCAGTTTTCCTAACACTATTTATTCAAGAGACTGTCTTTTCTCCATTGTACGTTCTTGGCACCTTTGTCGAAGATTAGCTGTCTGTATATGTGCGGTTTTATTTCTGGGGTTTCAGTTCTGTTCCATTGATCTGTGGGCCTGTTTTTTTTGTTTGTTTGTTTGTTTTTAAAGATTTTATTTTTTTCCTTTTTCTCCCCAAAGCCCCCCAGTACATAGTTGTATATTCTTCGTTGTGGGTCCTTCTCGTTGTGGCATGTGGGACGCTGCCTCAGCGTGGCCTGATGAGCAGTGCCATGTCCGCGCCCAGGATTCAAACCAACGAAACACTGGGTCGCCTGCAGCGGAGCGCGCGAACTTAACCACTCGGCCATGGGGCCAGCCCCCTGTGGGCCTGTTTTTGTACCAGTACCATGCTGTTTTGATCACTATGGCTTTGTAGTACATTTTGAAGTCAGGGATTGTGATGCCTCCAGCTTTGTTCTTTTTTCTCAGTATTGCTTTAGCAATTTGGGGTCTTTAGTTGCCCATATGAATTTTAGGATTCTTTGCTCTATTTCCATGAAGAATGTCATTGGGATTCTGATTGGGATTGCATTGAGTCTGTAGATTGCTTTGGGTAGTACGAATATTTTAACTATGTTTATTCTTCCAATCCATGTGTGTAGAATCTCTTTCCATCTCTTTATGTCGTTGTCTATTTTTTTCAATAATGTCTTATAGTTTTCATTGTATAAGTCCTTTGCCTCCTTATTAAATTTATTCCTAGGTACTTTATTCTTTTAGTTGCGATTGCAAATGGAATTGTATTCTTGAGTTCTCTTTCTGTAAATTCCTTATTGGAGTATAGAAAAGAAACTGATTTTTTTAAGTTGATTCGGTACCCTGCAACTTTACTGTAGTTGTCAATTACTTCCATTAGTTTTCCGATGGAGTTTTTGGTGTTTTCTATATATAAGATCATGTTGTCTGCAAACAGCGAGAGTTTCACTTCTTCACTCCCTATTTGGATTCCTTTTATTCCTTTCTCTTCCCTAATTGCTCTGGCCAAAACCTCCAACACTCTGTTGAATCAGAGTAGTGATAGTGGGCATCCTTGTCTTGTTCCTGTTCTCAGGGGGATGGTATTCAGTTTTTCCCCATTGAGTGTGATGTTGGCTTTGGGTTTGTCATATATGGCCTTTATTATGTTGAGGTAATTTCCTTCTATCCCCATTTTGTTAAGAGTTTTTATCATAAATAGCTGTTGGATCTTGTCAAATGCTTTCTCTGCATCTATTGAGATGATCATGTGGTTTTTATTCCTCAATTTGTTGATTTGGTGTATCACGTTGATTGATTTGCGGATGTTGAACCATCCCTGTGTCCCTGGTATGAATCTCACTTGATCATGTTGTATGATCCTTTTGATGAATTGCTGAATTCTGGTTGCCAAAATTTTGTTGAGGATTTCTGCGTCTATGTTCATCAACAATATTGGCCTGAAGTTTTCCTTTTTTGTGCTGTCCTTGTCAGGCTTTGGTATCAGAGTGATGTTGGCCTCATAGAATGTGTTAGGAAGTGTTCCATCTTCCCTAATTTTTTGGAATAGCTTGAGAAGGATAGGTATTAAATCCCCTCTGAAGGTTGGTAAAATTCCCCAGGAAAGCCATCTGGTCCCTGGGTTTTATTCTTTGGGATCTTTTTGATTACTGTTTCAATCTCTTTTCTTGTGATTGATCTATTCAGATTGTCTGTTTCTTCTTGACTCAGCTTTGGGAGGCTGAAGAGTCTAAGAATTTATCCATTTCCTTTAGGTTATCCATTTTGTTGGCATATAGGTTTTTGTGGTATTCTCTTATAATCCATTATATTTCTGTGGTATCCAATGTTATTTCTCCTCTCTCATTTCTAATTTTATTTATCTGAGCTTTCTCTCTTATTTTCTTTGTAAGTCTAAGATAGGGGTTTGTCAATTTTATTTATCTTCTCAAAGAACCAGCTCTTTGTTTCATTGATCATTTCTACTGCCTTTTTTGTTTCAATAGCATTTATTTCTGTTTGAGTTTTATTATTTCTCTCCTTCTGCTGACTTTGGGCTTTGTTTGTTCTTCTTTTTCTAATTCAGTTAGATGTAGTTTGAGATTTCTTATTTGGGTCTTTTCTTGTTTGTTAAGGTGTGCCTGTATTGCAATGAATTTACCTCTTAATACTGCTTTTGCTGTATCTCATATGAGTTGGTATGGTATGTTTTCATTTTAATTTGTCTCCAGATATTTTTTGATTCTCCTTTAATTTCTTCAATGATCCATTGCTTGTTGAATAGCATGTTGTTTAGTCTCCACATCTTTGTCTGTTTCTCCGCTTTTTTCTTGTAATTAATTTCTAGCTTTATAGCATTGTGATCAGAAAAGATGCTTGTTATTATTTCAATCTTCTTTAATTTATTAAGGCTTGCCTTGTTTCCGAACATATGGTGTATTCTTGAGACTACTTCGTGTGTACTTGAGAAGAATGTGTATTCTGCTGTTTTTGGATGGCATATTCTATAAATGTCTATTAAGTCCATCTAGCCTAGCTTTTCATTTAATTCCACTGTTTCCTTGTTGATTTTCTGTCTAGATGATCTGTCCATTGATGTGAATGGAGTGTTGAGGTCCCCTACTATTATTGTGTTATTATTAATATCTTCTTTTAGGTTTGTTAATAGTTGCTTTATGTACTTTGGTGCTCCTGTGTTGGGTGCGTAGATATTTATGTGTTGTTTCTTCTTGATGGAGTGTCCCTTTGATCATTATATACTCCCCCTCTTTGTCTCTCTTTACCTGTCTTATCTTGAAGTCTACTTTGTCTGATATGAGTATTGCGACGCCTGCTTTCTTTTGTTTGCCATTAACTTGGAGTATCGTCTTCCATCCCTTCACTCTGAGCCTATGTTTGTCATTGGAGCTGAGATATGTTT
This sequence comes from Equus caballus, assembly GCF_041296265.1. Classification (NCBI taxonomy): domain Eukaryota; kingdom Metazoa; phylum Chordata; class Mammalia; order Perissodactyla; family Equidae; genus Equus; species Equus caballus. Next base: position 83,109,766 of record NC_091684.1, read on the forward strand.
CCTGGAGGGAGCATATTATTGGGTCTTGTTCTTTAATCCATCTTGCCACTCTGTGTTTTTTTTAATTGGAGAATTCAATCCATTTACAGTTAGGGTGATTATTTAAGTATGAGGGCTTAATGCTGTCATTATATCACTCGTTTTCTGGTTTCCCTGCATTTCCTTTGTTCCTCGTCCTGTGTGTTTTGGTCTACCGATTGAATTATGTAGTTTTTCATGATGTGTTTCTTTGTTTTTTCCTCATTTATTTTTTGCATCTCTGTTCTGCTTTTTGGCTTAGTGGTTACCCTGAGGTTTGTATTCAGAATCTCATGTATAAGATAGTCCATTTTCTGATGGTCTCTTATTTCCTTAGTCTAAACCAATTCAGTCCCTTTCCTCCTCCCCTCCTAACTTGTGTTTCTCATATCTTATTCCAACTTTTGTTGTGAGTTTGTGGTTAAAGTGACAAGATTCTCTTTGTTTTTGGTGTTTTTTCTTCCCTTTAGCCTCATGCTTTAGTTGAATATTTGCTATCCTATTCTGATTCTGTCTACCTATTTATCTCTTTACTGTGTGTTTTGTGACCCCTTTCTCCCTTCTTGAGGATTTCTTGTCGGTGGGGGGGGAGTCTCATGGTTAGAAGTCCATTAGCTTTTGTTTGTCTGGGAGAGATTTAATTTCTCCCTCATATCTGAAGGATATTTTTGCTGGATAGAGTATTCTTGACTGAAGATTCTTGTCTATTAAAGTTTTGAATATGTCATTCCATTCTCTCCTAGCTTGTAAGGTTTCTGCAGAGAAATCCACTGAAAGCCTGATAGGGGTTCCTTTGTAGTTATTTTCTTCTGCCTTGCTGCCTTTAGTATTCTTTCTTTATCATTCATTTTTTCCAGTTTTACTACTACGTGCCTTGCAGTAGGTCTTTTTTACATTGACAAATATAGGAGATCTGGGAGCCTCTTCCACACATATTTCCCTCTCTATCTCTAGATTAGGGAAGTTCTCTGCTATTATTTCTTTGAACACTCTTTCTGCTCCATTCTCCTTCTCTTCATCTTCTTTAATACCTATAATTCTTATGTTGCATTTCCTCATTCAGATATTTCTTGCAGACTTTCTTCATTTCTTTTTAGCCTTAGTTCTCTCTCCTCCGTCTGGAGCATTTCAACATGTCTATCCTCGATTATGCTCTTATGCTTCTCTATGATGTCCACTCAAGCATTCAGGGAATCTGTATTTTGTTTTATCTCTTCCATTGTGTCTTTCATCTCTAATATTTCTGATTGATTCTTCTTTATAGTTTCAATCTCTTTTGTGAAGTAGCTCCTGAACTTGTTGAATTGTTTCTCTACATTCTCCTTTACCTCATTGAGTTTTTTGAAGATAGCTATTTTGAATTCATTATCGTTTACCTTACATATTTCTGTGTCCTCGGGACTGAGTCCTAGGTGCTTGTCATTTTCTTTCTGGTCTGGAGATTTGATGTAGTCTCTGATGTTGGAAGGTCAGGTCTTTCTCATTCTGATATTATTCAGTTGCAGTTACCGCCTATCACCACTGCGTGGGGTCAAGACCGTGTATTCTGAGCCCTTGGTGTTCAGCCAATATCCCAGGCACTGGAGCAGCATGGAGCAGGTAGGGGGAGGGGCACTTTCTCCAGCATGCACTCTGGGATTTCTCGGATCAGCTCTCACTATCTGGTCTCCTGGGGTCTTGGCTTGATGAGGTCACCCCCCAGGAAACCTTTCCCCCAGTTATAGGGCTTCCCTCTAGGCTGCAAGTGCCCTAGGGAGTCCTTGGTGATCCTGTGGACATGCAACCCCTCCCCTACTCCTTCCCTCAAGGATCCTCCCACAGTGGAGATCGCAGTCTTTAGGGTAGGGAGCAAAGTTCTCTCTTACCCCATTACAGCTCCTCTGAGGGGTGCTCCAGCCTCTCTGTCCTCTGTTGTGTGGCTGCATCTCTCTGAGGTTTTTGTGTTGTTAGAATGTCTTCTGTTGGAGTATGGATGTCTCTTTTTGTTGTATATTGGAGGGGCGAGAGTGCCGGGTGAGTTCACTCCACCATGATGTTGACCCCTTGGAAAGTTTTATCCATTTACATTTAAGTAATCATCTATAAGAAAGGGCTTACTTCTGTCATTTTCTATTTATTCTCTGTATGCCTCGTGGCTTTTTGTCCCTCATTTTCTACATTACTGTCTTCTGTTGCATTTATTTTTTTTGTAGGGAAATGTTTTAATTCCCTTCTCATTTCCTTTAGTGTATTTTCTATAGCTATTTTTATTTTTGTTTACCATGGGGATTACATTTAATATCCTACAGTTATAGCACTATAATTTCAATTCATACCAGCTTAACTTCAGTAACACACAAAAACTCTGCTCCTGTACAGTTCCATTTGCGTCCCTTTTCAGTTACTGCTGTCACAAAATTAGACCTTTATGCATTATGTGCCCCCAAACATACACCAACAATTGATATTTTTATGCATAGTCTCTTAAATCATGTATAAAACAAAAGGTGGAGTTACAAATTAAAGATATAGCACTAGTTTTTATAATTTTCTATGTATTTAGCTTTACCAGAGTTTTTTTCATTTTTTTGTCTTTTGTTTTACAGCTTTGAGTTTCTGTCTAATGTCCTTTCATTTCAACCTGAAGGACACCCCCCCTAACCTTTGTTGAGGGCAGGTCTAGTGGTAACAAACTCCCTCAACTTTTGTTTATCTGAGAATGTCTTAATTTCTCCCTCACTTTTGAAAGACAATTTTGCTGAATATAGGATTCTTGGTTGACAGATCTTTTTCCCTTCAGGACTTTGAATATACCATCCACTGCCTTATGACATCCAAGCTTTCTGATGAGAAATCTACTGGTAATCTTATTGAGGATTCTTTGTGACAAGTTGCTTCTCTTGCTGCTTTCAAGGTTCTCTCTTTGTCTCTGACTTTTGAGAGTTTGTTTATAATGTGCCTCAGCATGGGTCTCTTTGAGTTTATCCTACTTAGAGTTTCTTGAACTTCTTGGATGTTTATATTCATATCTTTTATCAAATTTTGGCTATTTCTTAAAATAATTTCTCTATACATTTCTCTCTCCTTTTTAAGCTTCCACAATGTGTATGTTGGTCCACTTGATGATTTCCCACAGGTTTCTTAGGCCCTGTTCACTTTTCTTTATTCTTTTTCTTTTTTGTTCTCAGACTTGATTATTTCAAGTTCACTCATTTTTTTTCCTGTCCGATCAAATATGCTTTTGAATTCTTCTAGTAAATTTATTTCAGTTATTTTACTCTTCAGCACCAGAATTTTTTGTTCCTTTTGGCTTTTTATCTCTTTGCTGATATTTCTATTTTGGTCATATGTTGTTTTCTTTACTTTGTCCGTATCATCTTTTACCTCTTTGAGCATGTTTAAGACTTTTAAAGTCTTTGTTTACTAAGTCCACTATCTGTATTTCTCAGGGACATTTTCTTTAAATTGTTTGTTTCTGTTGAATGGGACACTATTTTACTCTTTCTTTGTATGCCTTCTGATTTTTTTCTTGAAAACTGGACATTTGAATCTTGTGTGGTATCTTTTTAGATTAGACTCTCTCCCTTCCTCAGCTTTTGCTGGGGTTTTTTGTTTTATTTTTTTTCATTATTGTTATAGGATATCTGTGGGCTAGGATCAGACTGAGGTATAAACTTACAGTCTTCTCAAGGTTTTTCTGAGTCTGCACTTTTCCTTAGACGTGTGTGGTACTTTCTAAATTTTCCTGTATATGTGGTTGCTTTTGAATATGCTAGTCTTTAAATGTCTGACTCCCAAAAGGGGGAAAAAAGAAAAATGAAGGAGAGGGGGAAAGTGCCAGCATTTTAAATCCCTAGGAACTCACTTTATTTAGAGGGAGAAGGGCTGACAGCAATGGTATGGGGGTGCAACAATGGCTGCCTTCACCTCCTCAATCAGAAGTAGCAATGAGCAAACAGAGCACAGATCCCTGATAGTTGGAAGACAGAGTCACTAATGCCCACTTTGGCTCACCCAAGCTGCTGCAGGAATGTGTGATTAGCTGACTGCCACAGGACTAGGAGGTGGGGGATGGGTAGCCACTACCATGCTAATAACTGAAATTTACTTAAGTTAACTGCAATTTACTATCCATGCCTTCCTGTGAAGATAGTTTTTGAGGTCAATATTGGAGGCTCTTTCTGACCTCACTTAGGCTCTTATTTGCTCTTTCTTTGCTTCCTCTAGAGGAAGCCTGGATTTATCATGAAGCTATCATCCTCCTCTTAATTGCTATCCACCAAAATCTTCAGTGTTTTTTATTTCCCTCAGGCTTAAACTTGCTGTACACTCTTTCAAATAAAGTCAGTTCCTTTGGGGAGGGTTTTGGACCTCTTGATTCTATCACCTGCCTCTCGCCCTTGGCAAAAATCTCTGAGTCATGCCCCAGACCTGGGAGTGGAGACAGTGGCATTCTTCTCTCTTAGTGACACCCATATTTTAGGAGCAGGTTGCTGGATGTGGGTGGCAGCCTCTGGTTTTCTTGGTTTCCCTTCTGGCTTGAAACCTCCACCTTACTGAGTCAAAATGAGGGTGATTAGGGCCTCAGTATTCTCAGCATGCCATACCTGAAACAGTACCTCTGTTATGTGAGTGGGGCCTGGGCAATTAGGAGCCCTTGACTTCTCCTCAGTTACACTTGCCTGCAATGCAGCCTCTGAAAGAGTTTGCTGGAGAGGTACAACAAATGCTGGAAGCCTGACCCTCCCAGCTAGATGCTATAGCCTGTGACTGGGAGCTGGTTGTGGCTCAAATACCACAAACTCTTGCTGTTCTTAATGAGTTTTAGTAGATTTTCTTGAATAAATGTTTCTTTTTTGCTGTATTCCCTTAGGACCATTTCCAGAGAATTTACTTTTTTGAAAATAATTTTCATCAGTTATGCTTGCTTCACATGCAAGTAGGTCTGTGAAGCTCCTCTTTCTGCCAGTTTGGGAATAACTTTTTATGTTTATTGTCCCTGCTAGAAAATAAGCTGTGTAAGAGCACAGAGGTTTTTTTCCAGCTTTATTGACATATAATTGACATATAGCATTCTGTAAGTTTAAGGTGTACAATGTGATTTGATAAACTTGTATATTGAAAAATGTTTACCACAATAAGGTTAGTTAACACATTCTTCATCTCATGTAATTACCATTTTGTTGTAGTTGTTATGGTGAGAACAATGAAGCTCTACTCTCACAGCAACTTTTAAGTAGACCATATGGTATTTTTAACTGTAGTCATCATGCTCTACCTTAGATCCATGGAATTTATTCATCTTATGAAAGAAAGTCTGTACCCTTTGACTAACATCTCCCCATTTCCCCTACCACTCAGCCTGTGGCAGTCACCATTCTATACTCTGTAAGTTCAGTGTTTTTAGATTCCATATATAAGTGAGAACGTACTGTATTTGCTCTTCTCTGAGTTATTTCATTTAGCATAATGCCCTAAAGGTCCATCCATGTTCTCTCAAATGGCACAATCTGCTTCTTTTTTATGGCTGAATAAAATTCCACTGCGTGTGTGATTAAGACCTTAATCTATTTTGAGCTAATTTTTGTGAGTGGTATAAGATAGGGGTTCAATTTCATTCTTTTGCATATGGATATAGTTTTTAGTAGACACTTCAATTCTTTTCTCTTTATCTTGAGTGTATCTACTCTAGGTATTTGTTTTGTGGTTACCCTGAGGCTTACTTAAAACATCTGACTGGGGTCAGCCCCAAGGCCGAGTGGTTAAGTTGGCATGCTCTGCTTCGGCAGCCCAGGGTTTCACCAGTTAAGATACTAGGTGCAGACATGGCACCGTTCATCAGGCCATGCTGAGGCAGCAACCCACATGGCACCACCAGAGGCACTCACAACTAGAATATACAGCTATGTACTGGGGGGCTTTGGGGAGAAGAAGAAGAAGAAGAAAAAGAAGAAGATTGGCAACAGATGTTAGCTCAGGGCCAATCTTTGGGGAAAAACTCCATCTTATTGACATAGTTTATTTTAAGCTCAAAACTTAACTTCAATCACACACATAAACTCTGCCCTTTTATCCCCTCCACATTTTATGTTGTTGACATCATAATTTACATCTTTTTATATTGTGTATCCACTAAATCATTGTAGCTATAGCTATTTTTAATGCTTTGTCTTTTAAGCTTTATACTAGAGTTAAGTGATTAATACACCACCATATTGCAAGTGTTAGAGTATTCTAAATCTGACTATATACTTACTTTTACCAGTGTGTTGTATATTTTCATGTTGCTAATTTAGCATCCTTTAGTTTCTGCTTGAATAACTCTTTTCAGCATCTTTTGTAAGGCAGGTCTAGTGGTGATGAACTCCCTCAGCTTTTGTTTGGGAAAATATCTTGCTTTCATTTCTGAAGGACAAATTGCTGAGTAAAGTATTCTTGATTGACAATTTTTTCTTTCAGCACTTTGGATAGATCATCCTACTCACTCCTGGCCTGCAAAGTTTCTGTTGAGAAATCCAATTGCTTTATGGAGGTGTCCTTGTATGAGATAAATTTTTTCTCTTGCTGCTTTCTAAATTCTTTGTCTTTGATTTTTTAAAGTTTTATTATAATGTGTCTTGGAAAAGATTGTTTTGGATTGAAATTATGGCATGACCTATTAGTTTCGTGTACTTGGATGTCCAAATCTCTCCCCAGGTTTAGGAAGTTCTCAGCCATTCTTTCTTTTTTAAAAAAAGATTTTATTTTTCCTTTTTCTCCCCAAAGCCCCCCAGTACATAGTTGTATATTTTTAGTTGTGCGTCCCTCTAGCTGTGGGATGTGGGATGTCACCTCAGCATGGCTTGATGAGCAGTGCCATGTCCGAGCCCAGGATCTGAACCGGTGAAATCCTGGGCCGCCGAGGCAGAGCGCACAAACTTAACCACTTGGCCATGGGGCTGGCCCCTATTATTCTTTAAATAAGCTTTCTGTCCCTTCCTCCCTCTATTCTCCTTCTGAACTCCAATGATGTGTACAGTTTCTCTTAATGGTGTCCCCTTAGTTCCACAGTCTTTCTTCATTCCTTGCGTTCATTTTTCTTTTTGCTCCTCTGACTAGATAATTTCAAACGACCATTTTTTGAGCTCACTAATTCTTTCTTCTTTATGGTCCAGACTGCTGTTGAAGCTATTGAATTCTTCAGTTCAATCATTCTGTTGTTAGCTCAAAACTTTGTTTGGTTTTTATGTTTTCTCTTTGTTGAACTTCTCATTTTATTTGTACTATTTTCTTGATTTCATTAAATTCTTTATGTTCTCTTGTAGCTCTCTGAGCATCTTTAGAACAATTATTTTGATTTCTTTGTCAGGTAATTAATGTATCTATTTCTTTGGGATCAGTTACTGTAAGTTTACTGTGTTCCTTTGGTGGTGTCATATTTCTCTGACTCTTCATGATCCCTGTATCCTTGCATAGGTGTCTGTGCATTTGAACAAGCAGTCACCTCTTCCAGACTTTACGGACTGATTTCAGTAAAGAAGGACCATCACTTGAGAGTGGGGGTATGCCAGAACATGTGGGATGCAGGTCTAGTGGTGTAGGGTACCAAGCACAGGGGTGTGTACCAGCTGTGGTTTGGGGTGGGGGGGTGATGTTTTGTCAGCTCAGGCCACTGGGTTCCAGAGCACTGACAACTGTGTGGTCCTTGATGAGTGCTGTGGGGGGGTCCACAGTGGTTAGAAGGATTGATAGGGTCCTCAGTGGCACCTCCAGGTCTAGCAGCTAGGGAACAGGGCAGGCAGTGGTGGTGGTCAGAGCTAGTGGTGTGCACATATTTGGCTGTAGGAGCCAGTCACAGGTGCCTGTGAAGTGACAGGTGTTCATTGTGGACACACATGTAGTGGTGAGGGCCTGGGCTAATTGTGGGCACACAGGCAGCTGTGCGGGCCCTGGCTGTTGGTGTACACCCCTGTGACTGAAGGATCTATCCACAGGTACATGCATGGCAGTGAAGACCAGTGAAGCGAGTCAGGCTGGGAGGATGCAAGTGCACAGCTGGAGGGGTTGCTGCAGGTGAGTCCAGTGGTGCAGACCAGTGACAAGAGACAGGGTTGAATCTGGGCCCAGAAGCAGCTAATGGAACCTTGTTGGTGTGTACTCACGGCTGAAGTGTCTTGCCACAGGCACAGAGCAGTGGATGCTGGTGACGGGGTCAGGCCAGGGGAGTGCAGGTGCACAGCTGGGGTGGAGGTAGCTGCAAGTGAGCCCAGTGGTGTGGGCCAGTGACTTGAGATAAGGCTGAATCTGGGCACACCAGTGTCTGTGGTGACCTTGGCTGTCAATGTGCACTTCCATGGCTGCAGGATAGCGCAATGGGCATGCACATGGCAATAGTTGGTGATGAGTCAGGCTGGCAGCATGCAACTGCACAGCTGGCGAGGCTAACCCCAAGTGCGTGCATGGTGGTAGGTGTTAGCCACTGGGGTCTAGGCTGGTGTCCTGCACCCCTGCAGCCATGGAGGCCTGCACCAGCTGCTGGTGTGGATCCTGGGCTCTGGTGGAGCTGGGGGTGGAGGTGGGGAGTGGCAAGAGTGGAGAGGGACTCAGGCAGCTGGCATCTGCAAATGCAACTACCTGTGGGGAAAAACTGGTGAAACCTGCAGGGGGGTCCATGGCTGAGCTAGCTGTTTTCTTCAGTGGCAAAAGCTGCTGGGGTCCTCTGCAGAACAGATTACTGGGAACTGTGGTCACTACCGCTGTGTAGCTGACACTGGTAGCCCCTGCTCTTCTTCCTCATTCCTAGCCATCTCTATACTGTTCTCAGCTTTGCCAGTCTCTGGGTGAAGTAAAGCCTAAGCGCCTCCTTCATGTGGTCCTGAAAGGCTAGGGAAGCTGGCTGCTCACCTCACTCCTCCTTTGCCAGCGAGAGCTCTTTCTAGCTGAGAAGTTCCCTCTTGGCACTGAGCAGCACCAGCCAAGGGGATGGGTTGATGCAGGCAAAATGAAGCTCTCCTTCCTTCCCTTTTTGAGCAGCTATTCTCAGGTTTTTTGTTCCACTGCATTGCTGAAGTTTGAGTGGCTTCCTGAGCTCTCTCAGAGCTGTTTTTGTTCATGGCTAGCTAACTGTTGCTCTCTGTGAGGGGTGGCTGGGGTCTCCTACTTTCTCTTGGTGACGTCACTGTCCCAGTTTTGTCTGTTTCATTTTCAAATAACTCCTAATCAACTATAAAACTGCCTGACTCATATCTATCGACTGAATGAATTTTAGAATTTACTTGCTTAAGTCTTAGAACAACCCCATAAAGTAGGTATTGCTGTCATCACATTTTATAGAGTGAGAAACTAAGGTTTGCAGTGGTTAAATCACTTGTCTGGACTCACAAATGTGCTAAGTGGTAGAATCTGCATGCGTATGCAGACCTGACTAACTCCCAAGTCCATGGTCTTGGACAGTATGCTTTACTACAGACCACTGACACCCACAGCCCCAGCTCTTACCAGCCTTTAACTACCCTCTTCAGTCACATTCATGGGCCTCGCTCCCTGGCATACACAGCTGCAGAAGACATCTTCTGGAATGAAAGCCTGTAAATTTTACTGCACACACCTGGCCATTTACATCAGGAGCTTTCCTCAAAGAAAGTAACAAATGCAACCACAGCTCATGCCCTGCTCGACCCCACTCCTCTTCCTCTCTTTCCTGCACCCTGCCCTCCACCCTGAAACAGCAGACCCTATTATCAAATGCCTTTATGTGAAGGTAAGTCCAGAGCAGGCTAAAAAATACATACATTAAGAGACCCAATTGAGAGGCATTTGGAGAAATTTTGGACCCTACCCACTGCAAGCTGATCTCAGCTCCTTTTCTATGGCTGCCAAATTCCACAGAACCCAAAAGTGCACAAACTTCCTTCCCAATTCTGTCCAGAACCAGGTCTCCAAAGGATAAAGGCTGGATCCTCAGGCACCAGCTCCCTCAGGAGGCTGGATACAACACAGAATTGCACGTGTGTGGAGCAAAGTGCAGCACCTTACTTTCCCAGTGTCATCAGAGGCCCAATTCATATTTCTGCATTCAGTGCCCATTAACCTCTATGGCCCCTCCTTTTGTGCTCCCCAAAATAATCTCTTCTCCCTGGAGGTGTTGCTTTTACAATCCCTAAGACATGGTTTAGAAGTAGGCTTTCATCATACCCTGAGACTATATTGACATAAAACTACCACAGATAGGTATCACAAATATATCAATTTCACTTATGAATCTAGATAAAACATTTAAATAAAATTGAAAACAGAGGCCAACAAAGTGTCACATCCATGATTGTCAGGGTTTCTTTTGGGTTGCAAAATATGTTAGCTTGAAGAAATTACACAAATATTAAAAAAATGGAAAAAATTCAGAAAAGAAATACAATCCAAAAGACTTCTCCTCTCAGAGTTAAGTGCAAATTCTCTGACATTTTTACAAAGCGCATAATGCTTTGTGACTATCTCTTCATTAAATAGTATATAGTGAAAATCTTTACTGTCAAATATGTTTTAATAATATGTCTCCGTTATGTCCATGATGCTAACATAATCAAGAAGTTTACAAGTTCAAAGAAAAAAACATAGACATAAATAAGAAATGTGAAGAGACCACATGAAGGAAACTACAGAACTTTACTGAACAGTAGTCTAAGATGTGAGTAATAATTTTCCTGAATAAAAAGATGAAGTATATTATGGTACAACATTCCAAACAAAATCTCTACAAAGTTGTTTTCAGATTTTCTGTTCTGCCGCCAGACAAATGTAAATTTTATGTAGCATGATACGAAGCGCCATTTTGTGAAAATGCAGACTAAAGCTCAACTGAAGATGTGTCTTTAATAGTTATAACAGTTAAATATTTTAGTTCTAAGTCAGGAAAAAAAACATGTAAAGTCCTAAGATTGTGTAAGAATTTAATATGTGATAATGGTGGTGTTTCAAAGAAGTGGAGAAAAATGTGCCTATTTAATAAATGGTGCTGGGGCAACTGGTTCTCTCTCTAAACAGCATAACAAGAGTAGATGTTTCTCTCACATATTACAAGGAATACTCTTTTGATGGATTCTTAATATCAAAGTATTCAAAACATAAGAATTTCATAATTTTAATGTTGAGAATGCATGACACCAATTGCAGGCAAAAAATCATTTAAAAGTTCAAATTTATGAAATCTGAACTGCAAAAAAAAAAAAAAAAAAAAAGCCCTCCCATAGGCAAATTTTAGAGTACACTCCAAAAGAACAAGAAATGTTATCATGTTGATATGAACCATTTATTAAGTGAAAAAAGCAATTATGTATAGCTCTCATTGTAAAATGAGGTAAGAAATATATTTAGATTCTTATAAAGAGCACATAAACCAAGAAAATGTTGTAATAATCGTTTATGACCAGCTATTATAAAATGACGAGCACCTCAATTAAAATTAGGCTAAGGACATGAGCCAACATTAAGAAAGAAACTGAAGACGAGCAATCAATAAATAGTGTTAAAATGTTCAATGTCTCCAGAAAATCAATTTAAGAAATATTTTATTATGTTGTATAAATGAAGTTGGAAAAAACTGTAAAAGAGCAGAACCCACTGTGGGAATGGGCTTAAGGAACCCACATTTCCAAACTTTGGATGGGAGTGAAATTCAATTAGCCTTTCTGGAGTCAATTTCATCAGAACTGAAAATGAACTTACCTTTTAATCCAGAAATTACACTTTTAGAAATTCTAAGAAAACTTGGACCAGTGTAGAAAGATGTATGTTCAGAGGTGTTCCTCCATAATGTTATTTATGATAGTAAAAATTACTGGAAGCCACCTTAGTGAGCATTGAGAGGGTAGAGGTAAAATGGTATTGATCCATAAGACAGAATTCTAGGTAGTCATTAAAAATGATCATGTAAGGGCAGAAAAACTAACATGGAAAATGTTAGTCACATACTGTGAAATAAATAATGGAGTTTACAATATATATATATATATTATCTTAACGTGTGTGTGCATCCAAAAAGAACACTGAAATATAAGAAGCCAAACCAAACTGACCCAAACACCAATCCACCTTCAGAAAACAGCAGAGAGCAGTATTTTTTTTCACAAATTTTCCCATATAAGTAAAATTAAAGAGCACATTTCAGAGAAAGTCTATGACTCTTGAGGTATATTAAAGTCACTTTATTTATATTTTCTGAGCATTATTATTTTCTCATCATTACCTACTAAACTGCATGGTGTTTCAGGGTTAAAGTTCTTCACAGCCTTCCATGGAATCTGACTATCCTTCTAAAGTTACTGATGTTCAGGTATGTTTTTCATCACTGCCACCAATATTCCCAGTTTTAAAACTCTTGAATACACTTTTACAGAAATTTTTTAATGTTTTAAACTATAACAACATAGACTATCTTCACGAATCATGTGAAAAACTTCAAAAACCGTAAATAGTAATACTTGTGCATGCACAGGCTATTAAGAATGATATGGTTTATTTCTCTTTAGTGGCAATTTACAAATACAGCTTGAAAATCACTGAGCATGCCTGCTCTATAATGATCTAATTCCAGGCAACAAAATATGATTTGGAGACGGCATTTATATTTTGCATGTAATAAAAGACTTTTATTAATATTTTGACAGTATTTCTCATTTGCAAAACTCAAATGCCCATAAAATAAGACTCCAGTATATTATAAATTCTCTATAGGTACATATATGTGGATTGAAATGCACGGCAAAAGGCCCAGGATACATGCTGAACTAAAAACCAAGAGTTATTTCACGGGAGGTAACTATTGGGGGTAGAGGTTGAAGAATTCTCATCTGTTATACTCTATAGAGTATTTATACCCTCTTCTCCCAATATAGGTCCCGGTGGGACCATCAGCACAGGAGCACAGAGTCCCAGGAAGGCTTAGGAAGTCCCACTACCTCCATGGGCACCAGTCACGGCTGCCATGTGTCTCCAAGTTCCTTTTCTGTTTTAAGGAATGTGATCAGAGACCCAGAAGAGCAGAGCATGCCTTCATTAGGGGCTGGAATTCAAAGAATTCTGAACTCCCCTCTTATTCTATGAGGACTTGGGCTTCTTTTAGGGGGGTTAGACAAGTGAGAATTTTGGGCCTGTGTGTTACTGGAAGTAAGCTCAAGGTAAGGCCTACTCTTTCAGATGAGGATATTACCATTTTGCAGACAAGGAAACTGAGCCAAGAGAGGATCAATCATCCCAACTACAGACTCCAGACATGGTGGGAGGCATGCAAGATATTAAGCATCACTTTTCCACCTCCCCAAGTATCTGAGGGGACCTTGTTCTTAAAAAGTGGCATCTAAAAATAGACAACAGCTCCTCATTATCTGAAAGAGAAGCCTGGGGATGTAAGGTCTGAGAGGAGGGGCAGGCTGGGAAAACGGAGGCTTAGTTCCTCAGATAAAAGGAAGGAGGCTGAGATTGTGCAGTGTCCAGTCACTGGGTGGCAGATGGAGATTCAGTGGAAACAGCAATTCAATAAGCCTTCCCCAGAAAAAGAGAGAAAGAGCGGTAGGTCCGCGACAGCTACAGCTGCAACCTCTGACTGGGAGGCAACAAGCAGGGGTAGTGAGTGGGGGCATCTAGGATACTCATGGTTTGAACCCTCCCAAAGGCTATGGCTCCACCTTTCCCTGCCAACTACAGGCTGGATATAAAGTGGTAGGGCACACCAGGCAAGGGAGGCCAAGTTGGGGACAGAAAATGGGCCCAATTCCAAAGAAATGGATTATTGGGAGTTTATCAGAAAACAATTTCGAGGCACTGGGAGTGTCAACTGCTTAATCATTTCAGAAAGCCATACCGATGACCCCGCAATTCCTCTCATGCTTTTACACACTTGAGCGATGGTTTTCAAGCTCTGACCCATTTGTTACTTGTGAAATCAGCTTAGTATATGGGAACAAGTATTTCTTGAATGTAGGACAATAAAAAAATAAAACATCATAGTACATTACGATTAATTAGGATACTGTTTCATGAAATGAAATCACAGATATATAAAATTGTTGGTTATACATGTGTAAGTATTACAGACACACACACACTCTTCCTCCAGAAATCCAAATGTCTCGTTCTCTTCATTGTAGCCTTCCCAGTGAGGTCTTTCCTTCTCCACACTATCTAAAATCAAACCATCCTTCTGACAACTTTCCCTATTTTTATTTTCCTTATGACACTTATCACCATCATATTCTCCCTTGAAGATAAATTTTCTTGATATAGCTACTGGCAGCAACAAGGGATACAACTCTCTGGTCATGGTGACTTCTCAATAAAAATATTCTAGGATGGTTCTCATGGGCCTATTTTGTGACAAAGCATTATTCCTGGATGAATTCAAATGTGGGGCCAGGCAGATGCCAACTCTGTGCTCATAAGGATGGGATATATTACTAGAAGAACATAGAAAAGGTACACTGAGCAGACAAAAGCAATAGCCACTACATAATATTTAAGTACATGATAAAAATGCCATATCGAGCCAACAAGAAAAAGGGTGAATAAATCAAACAATGCAGACACAACTGGCTCTTTATTTGGAAGAACAGAGAGCTGCTTACCTCACACCACATAGAACAAGAAACATCACAGAAGGACATATGAAAAATGCAACTTGACATAATGTCTGCTTTATGTATATCAAAGGACAAACATACCTGCCACAGTGCTCAGTTCCAAAAGGAATTTACTTATGACAATACAAAAGCACAATGAAGCAGAAGCATGACTTTCAACTAGTAGAATAACTTTATTTCTAATACTGAGCATTTAACACAGGAATTTACAGGAATAAAAAACACTGCGCTGCTTATTCTCCATTGGCTCCACCCAGACCTTCTCTGCCCACCTGGGCTCACCTGTAGATGGGATCTGGTTGGATTCTCCAAAGGGAGGCACCAGCAATTTGGTGCCACAGTATCTCCTATGAGGTGGCCCCTCCTCCATGAGGGCAGCTCTTATTGGGCTCTGGTAACACTTGTTTCCATCCTTTCCCCCTTTAGGACTTAGGATGGTAATGGCTTCCTGCTGATGCTAGTCTCTTCAATATTGATGCTAGTTGCTTCAATATTCCTTGTTTCTGGCCCAAACCACTGTAATAAATCTGCCATTAAAATCTTCTTAGTTGGAGTAGAATTCTGTTTTTCACCAGAACCATGGCTGATACAAATAGCCATCCCTATATTAATTTGTCAAAAGAATTTTTCTCCAAAATTGCTGTATAGAACATTAACACTTAGAAAAGAATTTGTCTGTTCAGGGGGAATGCTTTCAGCTCTAAATAACAGACAGCCCTAAGGATAAATAAGAAAGCACTGTTAACGCAGTAATACAAAGACTTAGTAGAGAGCAGGTCCAGATAGAGCTATGCAGTGGTGGCAGTAATGCCACCTCTGAGCCAGGAGTGTACTGTTATCGTCAGGCTATTTTAGCCCTTCAGGGCCACATGCTGTAATCTGCTGTAACATACAGACACGAAAAAGTCCAGCAGAAGAAAGACAATCTCTTCTTATGTCATGACAATATTTTATCACTCAGATCTCTCCCAGAAGCACTGCAGAATATTTTCCAAACATTTCACTGCTCACATGTCCACCCCAACAAAATCTTTAGAATAGAATCTTCATAATTAACTTAGACTAATCTGAATTTAGCCCTAAATCATCTGGGGGAAGGATGGACAAAGAGACAAAACAGAGCCCAGTACCTAAGAAGTAGGGAATGTCTGGTAGGTGGGCAGTGTCTCTTGGAGCTGCTTATCCATGTGTTCCAAGGAAGCACAGGTAAGAGCAGGACAAAGGAGACAGAGATGGTATATGACACTCTATTAAATTAAATAGAAATACATAGTTCCTGGGTTACATACAACTCAGGTTACACATATTATGCCTAAATAGATACAGCAATGAGATACCAAGAGTATGAGAGAGGCATTTCATTACATACTACTACTTTTTATTTGTAGAGTGCAGTAAGTATTACTGTTCATAACTGATGTTAACATTTCTGAAATTTATATAAATATCATTATTAACGCATTTACATTAGTGACTGACCCAGAGGCAGCTGAAAAACCTCACAAGAATATTTTTTGGCTTTTTTATATAAGTGGTAGTTCAGTAATAATGGCCATACTCATTCATAGATGCCAGCAAAGTGAGAGAAAAGGTAGGTGATGTGGTTGTAAAATAACATACTGGCCACACTATAAAGAGACTCGTGATATTTAGAAGAGGACTGATGCAGAGGTAGTTAAAAACCTCAAAAAAACATATTTTGGCTTCTTTACTGAAGAGGCAGTTCAGTAATTATGGCCATAGCCATTTATTTATGTCAGGAAATAGGAGAAGGGCTATGTGGTTTGTACTTAGAATTTTCCAAATGTATTTTCATATATACACAGTGGTGTGCTACTGTAAATATTTAACAACAGGTTCTCTGAGAAAATAAAAACCCTGATTTGTAGAGTTTGCCAATTTCCATGGTGTAAATACTCCCAGTAAAGCCAAGCTATCAACATGACGGCACTGAATGTGGGGTTGGCACATTCAGTTGGAGATGTGCAGTGGCACACCATTATACAGCATGTTCATCATGCAGGTTCCATAATACAAGTAACCTAAAGAACAGAGATAACAGCAAAACGTTACAAAATAATTATGAAGTGATGATTGTTGAGTATTTATTACCTTTGTTTTTAATATAATTTAATTGTAAGTTTATATAATTTTTAAATAATGACTCTAACAACTGGCTCACAAAATTCCTGAAAATTTAAAAATCAGCAGTACTTGCAAGCCAGTATGAGCTCACACTAGCACACCACTGTATGTGTGGATATATGTGTATAAACATATTTACATATACATATATACACATGTATAATTATGTCAACCTATAAAGACACTGGTGGCATTTATTTTGGGAAATATTAATATAGACCATAAAGTTACTTAACTAAGGGTTTATATTTTCTCTTCACAAGTATATTGGGCCCCCATATACAAATCAAGCATACCTCAAATTTCTGTTATATTAGCATACTCACATAAGGCCCGCAAACATCAGGGACTCTTCACATAAATGTTTAATGCTGTTGCCATTCAACCTTTTTTAAGCTTCAGATTCCACTGTGAATATGGGTATAAATGAATATTATCCATTATATTTACAATAAAATTTTGGCATCACATCCACTATACAACATAAATCCTAAAGATTTTTACCACATGACTTAAATGAATAAATTTCCCCTCAGCACAAATTTTCTGATGAAAAGTTTTAATTTTTCTTGAAAGCTTTCACATATTCAAAACATTAATAAGGTTTTACTCTAGTATTAATTATCTGAAGTACAATGAGATGTCACTTTCTAGTCACTTGTGGCATTCTTTGGGTTTCATTAATCTCATTTTCTAAAACTATGTACAACAAATTAGAAAGGGTGGATGAAGGCTTCTGAACATTCAGGATGTTGAAAGAGCTTTCACCCTTGTGTGAATTCTCTGATGTTTAGTGAGTACTGACCTCTGACTAAAGGTTTTCCCACATCCATTACACTCATAGGGTTTCTCCCCTGTGTGAGTTCTTTGATGTTTAGTGAGAGCTGATTTCTCACAGAAGGTTTTCCCACACTCATTACATTTATAGGGTTTCTCCCCTGTGTGAGTTCTTTGATGTACAATGAGGTTGGACTTCACACAGAAGGATTTCCCACATTCATGACATATAAAGGGTTTCTCGCCTGTGTGTGTTCTCTGATGTACAGTTAGGGCTGACCTGTGGCAGAAGGATTTTCCACATGCATTACATTCATAAGGTTTCTCCCCTGTATGTGTTCTCTGATGTTCAGTGAGGTTTGACTTCACACAGAACGTTTTTCCACATTGCTTACATTCATAGGGTTTTTCTCCTGTATGTGTTCGCTGATGGTTGGTAAGATGTGGTTTCTGACAAAAGGCTTTCCCACATTCAGTACATTCATAGGGTTTCTCTCCTGTGTGTGTTCTCTGATGCTGAGTAAGGTTTGACTTCTCCCAGAATGTTTTCCCACATTCACCACATTCGAAGGTTTTTTCTCCTGAGTGACCTCTTCGAAGCTGGGTGAGAGGTGACTTCTTGTTGAAATTATTTCCATTTTCATTATGCTCATAAGGTTTTTCCCTCATGTGAACTACCTGATGTTTAAAGAGGGCTGACTTCTCCCACATTTTCTGACTTACTTTATATTCATGGGGAATCTTTCTTGTGTAAGTTCCCTGATGGATAATGAAAGTTGAATTGTCACAGAAGATTTGCCCATATTCATTATATTCATAAGGATTCTCCCCTGTAAGAGCTCTCTGATGTCCCAATCTTAAATCCGTATGGAAAGACTTCCCACAAATACTGCATTCACATGGCTCCATTTCCAAATGAGTTCTCTGAGACAAATTGAGCTTTAAACTTTGGATGAAGGTTCTTCCACACTCATTATATTTACACAGTGTCTCTCCTACCTGAGTTCTCTTGTTTGTGAAAAAGGCTGCCTCCTCATGGAAGCCTTGTCCATTTTCATTATACTCAAAAGGCTGGTGAAAAATTGACTGAGAGAGAGCCTGGCTATGACTGAGGACATTCCTTTTTTGATTATATTTGTAAGATTTCCCTCCATTAGGAGTTTTCTCATGCCTAATATCAAGATGCAACTTCTCACATACATTAAACTCTTCAGGCTTCTTTCCAGAATAGTTCTTTCTACTAATAATTAAGCCTGAAATATTTTTCAAACTCATTTCACATGAGTCACATATCTTATGTGGAAAATTTCTTGAAGGAACAGAGTCTGTACTCAGATTGAAAGTTTTCCTTACTCTATCACCACTATCTGTACTTAATGTTTTGTTGGTGGTGAAAGCAAGTTGCCAAAAATGTTCATCTTGATTTTCCTGGCTGCTCTCTATCAGGTCATCAACTTTCCAGTCTTCTAGAAATGAGAAAAATAACCACATCTTATGAACCTAGTACATTTTTAATGGAATTGGACTTTTACACAAATGTCCTATTATATAGTCAATTCTTTTGTTTTAGGCTCAGATTCCTTGTATGAACTAAATCCAACTATACATTTCCTTTACCCTTCTGGTTTGAGTGCAAAATAAATACATGCTGCAGTGGAAGCAGAGAAAGGAAACTGGCAATGACATTTAACACTTTACAAATATAACCTTCAAAACTGGACAGAGAAAAGGTAAAATAAAATTCAGAGCACAGGGAACTGGTGAGTGGCTGATTCAGAAATAGGGAAACTCAAGAGGATGGGGTGAGCCAGAGACATTAAACACTGGATAAAGTGACAGCGAAGAGTACTAGGCAAGGGCTTTGAGAGGATGAACTACGTTTGCGGGAGACAGAACAACATTCAGTCCTAATTCCCTCACATACTGATTACTGCGGGAGGGTTCCTCCTACAGTACAGGCTTCCACTCTACGCATCAACACCAAACTGAAGTTCTGAAAACACTAACTTCCTCAGGTTCAACAGAATAGTCCTATACCCTAGGATCTAGTTTTTCCTTTAATTTATTTCCCAAGGAATAATTATCTTTTAAAATGTTGTAATAGAGGCAGGCTAAAGAAGGTAAAATAAACTCAAGACATAGTGAGCAAGAGATGGGGATTTTCTGAGAGTTGCTCTTGGAGGGAACGGGAAACTCAGAGAACTGCATGAGTTCAACAAGGGAGTTCTTTTAAAAAGGAAAACTGTTTGAGAAGCATATTAGAGGAAGAATTCGGTTTGGCAGAGGCAGATCACGGTTTATGTCCTTATCTTCTCACAGCTTGATTACTGTGGTAGGATCCTCACTAATATGCAAGTTGGCATTTCTTCTTTTTCCAATTTGATATATCAACATCAAAATAAATTTCTGAAAGCACCTATTTCCTCATGTTTTAAGGGACATTGCTTTATCTCACACGCCAACTCTCCATCCAGCTGTGATTCACAATAACACAAATGTCCAACAGGAAACACAAAATAGATGAGGGGCAGGCTATCTCTGCAAAAGGACCAGGTTCATTTGTCTTCTCACAGCTGTTAATGAATTTGTCCTGACCATCAAACCATATGTTTCTTCCCTTCCATCTGCTAGCTTACTTTTCCCCAAAAGGATTTTGATTCTGAGGCAATGCTGATCTCTAAGTCTGCTTTTATATCTAGGCTTATCTTTTATATCAAGGTTTTCTGCTTTTATATCTAGCCTCATCTGTGGCTTTTACTTACTTGCGTGGATCACATTTCTCTATATGGTTCTGAGACCTTCAGTAAACGTCATCATAAAAATCTTGGCTATACTTCACTGTTGCTACCCAATGTAACATTAATCACATGTTTAAAAAACAATCTATGATAGTCCTAAGCCCACTCTAAGGACCAACAGATAATAGTTATTATCCTGGCAAAAACAAATCAAAACAAAAACTTTATACCAACCGGATTCACACTAAGTGTTCAAACCACCATTCCACAAGTCCATTAAAAATATCTCTGTGCAGCCGTAGCAGGGTCTCTCACAAAGTGCTCATTCCAAACAACAGGGCTTTCACTCAACTAGCTGCACTCCAGTCTTGGCTCTCCTTGGGACCTGGACCTCCTTCAGGAAACGCTACCTTCTTTAATTTAAAACAATAAACCACAAAAATAGTAATAAAAGGACAAAAGCCAACAAACCCTACAACATCCCTACCATTTTCAGCTTCCACTTGCTGCCTTTAGAAGAAGTTGGTGTCAGTATAATTCACTGTAATGTAAAATAAATCCATTGCTAATGCTACACCCTTTGTCATGACCACAGTCCGGCTTTTGGCAGGTGATACCAAAATCCTGTTTCCTCTGACCTCACTGAGACAGTACATTCATGATTCTTAAAAGACAATATGCATATGAATAATTTCCAACCTGTACCTGATAAGCTGTAATACATGAGAAATATATGGGAACATGCATTTAGGAAAAGTACTACAGAATGTTTTCTGAATGGATGAAAAAGAATGATCTAAAGTTGTCTCCATAGTTACTCAACAAAATAATTATTAAAATATCAGAATTAGGAAAATTAAGAAAGGGCCTTCTCTTTGGGAAAACAAAATCTCAGTAAGGAAGGAAATCCTAAGCAACAGTCATATGATCAGGTCTGAGTTTTTTGGGATACAGCTACTAGTGGGGTAGGGTCATAAAAGATGGACTATTTAAGTTACAGCAAAAAATCAAGCTTTAATTTAAAGTAAGTGAAACAGTAACATTCAAGCCATTACTATGTGTACCATATGAGGTCTAAACACTTTACATGCACAATACTAATTAAAGTACCTGAAAAAGCAAAGTAAATAATAAAGAGTGTTGTAGATAAAAGACAAAGCATTTATAAGTGAACTTTAAGATCTAAGATAGTACGGGGTTTAGTGTAAAATCTAAAGAGCAGAAAGAAAAGTTGAGATAGGTAGAACAGGACCACAGCCAACAAAAGGAGACTTTAGTTTCATTTATTAAGGAGCAATTCTGTCAGGACAGTGCAAGATAAATTAGATGCTGTAGGTAAAAAAATAAGAGCCAATTATGAATTAGATCAAGCCAGGAATGAGAGAACACAGACACGGTTCTGGTTTTGAGTGATATCAGTGAAAAGTGAGAAAATGAAGAGATGCAGAAGAAGGTTTCGAAAGGAAAACAACAGGAGTATGAAGAGACTAGTTAAAGGGGATAACAGGTTTAGTACAGTGACCCTATGGTTGCCATTTAAGGCTACAGGATGGCAGAATGTTCCTTATTTGACTCTTGGGAAACCAGGCTCTCTGGCCTGCATGTCACTCAGATTCTTCCTTCTCCATCTCCTCTAATGATAAGATATAATGGATTTACACACCTTGTAAAAGTGGTATTGTCCCAGGACTACATCTTTCACAAACAACCACTCTCTAGAAAAGGGGTCAGCAAACTATGACTGCAAGGTAATGGTCCTTGAACTAAAAATGTTTTTTATGTCTTTAGAGGGAAAAAGATGGAAGAGGGAGCAGGGAAGAGTGAGGAGGAAGAAGAAAGAGGAGGAGGAGAAAGAGGTAAGAGGAGCAGCAGCAGCAACAACCACCATCACCAAGACCACATGTGGTCGACTAAGCCCAAAATATTTACTATCTAGTCTTTTACAAAAAAGTCTGCCAACCTCTGATCAGAAGATCTCCTCTAGCCCCATGCCTTTAGCACCTAGAGCTGATGGCTTTCAAACAGATACCTCTAGTTCTGACCTCAACCCTGTACCTCATACTTGTATATATCCAACCTCCTATTCAATACACAGACTAACAGTTATCTCCAACTTCGCATGTCCAAATTTAAATTTGTAATAACTCCCCTATAATGTTTCCTCCCTAATTTTCTCTCTCTCAGTAAATGGCACCCTAATTTATCCAGCTGCTTGAGACAAACCATTGGGCTCATGCTTGACTCCTCCCTTTCTCTCACACTCTATATCTAATTCACAGCAAATCCTCTTGGTCTCATCTTCAAGATATTTACAAACATACCGCTTTTCAGCCCTTCTCACATAGCCTTAGCCACTATCCTCTCTCCTTTGGAGTACATAATAGTCTCCTAACTGGTATTCCTTCCTTGCTCATGCCTAAACACCACCTATCCACTACAGTGTATTCACTGCAAAGAACTCAGAGAGACCCTTTTTAAACTGTAAATCAGATTTGATAACTTAATTTGATCTACATTTACTCAAAAAAACCCAAGGATTTCTCACATCACTCAAAATTAACGTATCCACTCATGGTCCATGTTACTTCCTATGACATTATCTTGTACCAATCTCCCCCATACCCACTCGCCTCCAGCCACACTGACATCCTTGCTATTCTTCAAATGCTCTAAGAACACACTGTCTGAGAAGTTCAGCACCTGATGTTCCCTCTGCCTGGAATACTCACAGTCCACAAAGCTCACACTCTATTAGTCTCATCTCTACTGTGGACCTCATTAAAAAGGTCTCCTCTGACTTCCTCACCAAATAGCACATGCCATCATTCTCTTTCCCCCTTTCCACTGCTTTAACAGTACTTACTACCTAAACAGTACTTACTACCACCCAACATTGTGTGTGTTATACATGCACATATATCTACATACACACACACATATGCAAACACACATTTGCTCTTTGTCCCTCATTGTAATACACACTGTATGATAACAGCAATATTATTCTTTTACTTACCTAAAAACATAACTGGGTCATAGTGAGTGTTCATCATATATTTGTTAAATGAATATCTGGAATTATTGCATGAATACATACCAGCTAACAAAAGGTATCCAAAGACAACAGAGGGAAGGTGTACAATTTTAAAAGAGAAATTAACCAAGAAAAACTATCTAAGATGAAGCCAACTGAGTTTGAATTATGGGTATAGGTAAATCACTCTAAAATGTCAAAGAACAAAGGAAAGCATTTATGAGTAAAAGTGACATAGAGGAATGTGATTAAGGTAATGGAGGGATGTGAGTCAACTGTCCTTAGTCACTTCTAAAGGTCTGGGGCTAAAAAAAAAATTTCTGAGAAATATTTCAAAGGTGATAAACCCTAAACCAATGGCCTGAGATCTCATTTCCTCTGGTTTCCATCTGCCTGTGAACTCACTAACTCACCTGGGTGAGAATGGCCTGGGAATCCTTCCTCTAATATCCAGGGCTCTTCTCCTTGCTCTATCTTGAAGATCACTTCTGGCTTAGTAATGCAATACCCTGTTAAGAGAAAATAATACAGCCTGGCTTTGGGGATTCTGAAAAAATGACGGGGAAGAAAGGTATAGCTTCAGGACCTGTCCAAAGGAGGTGCCCAAATGAACCAATCCCTGAAAAAGAACATATTTCTTTATGGTGGCCAAAAGGGATCGGTCATATCAGAGCCTTTAATCTCAAGCTTCAAATCAGAAAATTCCACAGGGAGTTCATGTTTCATCGACTAAGAAATGCATGCTACTGGTGATCATACGGAAAAAAATTCTTACCTACTGAGAGAAGGTGGCTGTAATTTTCCAAGATCACATCTCTGTATAAAATCTTCTGAGCTGGATCCAGCAAATACCACTCTTCCTGGGTGAAGTCCACACATACATCTTTGAAAGACACTTGTTCCTGTAACGGTATATTCCTTTTCTATATAAAGCTGTCAGAACTGTATGATGTGGAAAAGATTTAAAAGAACTAATCTATTTAGAGTTTACTAAAAATTGACATATAAGATTGCCTTCTTTTGTGCTATACTATCTAAGATAAAAGAAATATCTTGTACAAATTAAGTTTACACTAAGGGCCTGGAACTGTCCTAGTAGCTGCTAATACTTACTGACGAAAACAAACAAACAAGTAACAGTTCCTGTTCTCAAAGGGTTTACGACCTGGTAAGGAGACATATACATTAACATTTATTATATTAGACATTGCAGGAGCTAGCAGTATGCACAAAGCAGACTGGGGTTACCAATGAAAAGTTAGTTCTTTCATGTTATCTTCCACTGAGGAAGTAAAACTTTCAGTTGTTAAACTGAATAGCGAGATTAAAATGAATATGGTGCAGGCCCTGACCAAGCTCAGCTCACGACTAATTAAACTACCTGCCCACCAGAGAAAAAGATGACTTCTCTCTGCTAAAAGAGATCATTTTCTGCAGGCTCTACCAATTTTTTTTTTGTTAAATACAATGTTTGGCATCCAATAAAAAACTTCATGTTATGTGAAGAGACAGGAACTAAGAATAAAATAGAAAATAAAAGCGGACCCATAGGGGACCCAGATATTGGAATTAAACAAGAACTTCAAATGAATTATAATTAATATGTTCAATAAAACAGAGGAAAACATAAACAAAATAAATGAAAAGATGGGAGAAGTTCAACAGATATATGGTATGTGTGTTGTCCAGAAAAGAATTAACAGAGTAGCTATGAGACTGCGATCCTTTGAAAGGTCTGCTACAAGGGTGTCCCTTGGCTGGCATCTGGGACCTTGGATGTCAGGAGGGTTCTCACCATTCCCCGATAAGAATGCTTCACTGAGCCTAAACTATTTGTGTAAACAATATGGTTTATGCTGCACACATGCATTCCTTTGGGAGTCTGAAATTTTATGTGCTAAATAGAAAGTACCTATGTGACTAGCCCCTGATGATAACTGAGTTCTGAGTGTCTTCTGAGCTTCCCTGGCAGACATTTTACACTTGTTGTCACATCTCATTGCAAGAGGACTTCAGTGTGTCCTGGGAGAAGACACTTAGAAGCTTGCACTTGGTTTCCTCTGGGCTATGCCCCACGTGCCTTTTCCCTTTGCTGATTGTGCTTTGTATCCTTTCACTTTAATGAGTCATAGCTATAAGTACAACTACATGCTGAGTTATCCTAGTGAATCATTGAACCTGGAGATGGTCTTGGGGACTTCTGATGCATGTGTGTATACATATATGTACACTCATGGGCAGAAATTGGGCATTCTAGAGTTGAAAAATACAATATCTGAAATTAAGAACTCATTAGGTGGATTCAAAATCCTTTAGAGAAAGGAGATACAATCTGAAATATGTATACATCTAACAAAAGAGTATCAAAACACATATGGCAAAAACTGATGGAACTGAAAGGAGAAAATGACAAATCTATAATCATGGGTGGAGACTTCAACACCCCTCTGTCAGTCTTGAGAGACCAAGCAGACAGAAAATCAGAAAGTATATAGATGACCTGAACAGTACTATCAATCAACATGATCTAACATTTATAGAATACTCCATCCAAAATAAATACAATACACATTCTGTCATTCTATTCTAGCTCACATGGAACATTCACCAAAACAGACCATCATGTAGGCCACAAAACACACCTTCCTAAATTTAAAACAAAAGCCATCATACAAAATATGTTCTCAGACCACAGTGGAATTAAATGGAAATCAGTAAGCAAGAGACAGCTGGAAAATCCACCAAATACTTGAAAATTAAACAGCACTCTTGGAAATAAGTTACAGGTCAAAGGAGATGTCCCAGAAATTTTAAAAAATATTTTAAATGAAATAAAAATGAAAATACCACTTACCAAAATTTGTAGGATGTAGTGAAAGCAGTGCATAGAAGGAAATGTATAGCATCAAATGTATACATTAGAAAAGAAAGATTTAAAATCAGTAACCTAAGCTTCCATCTTGGTAAACTAGAGAAAAATGCAAATTAAGCCTAAAGCAAGCAAAATAAAGGAAATAAAAAAAAAATCAGAATAAATCGATGAAATTGAAAACATGAAAAAAAGAGAGAAAATCAATGAAACCAAAAACTGCTTCTCTGAAAAGTTCAATAAAATTAATAAACCTCCAGACCAGCTAACCAAGAAAAGCAACAAACAAACTGCAAATCTCAGAAATGAAAGATAGGTCAACATGACTGATCCTGAAGACATTAAAAGAATAATAAGAGAATACTACAAACAATTTTATTTCTGAAAAATTGATAACTTAGATGAAACGGACAAATTCCTTAAAAGACACAGCTACCAGAATCACACAAGGAGAAACAGATAATGTGAATAGACCTAGATTTGTTAAAAAAAAATTGAATTAATAATTCAAACACTTCCAAAACAGAAAGCATCAAGCCCAGGTGGTATCACTGGTGAATTCTATTCAACATTTATGTAAAAGATAACAATTCTCCACAATCTCCTCCAGTAAATAACACTTTTAAACTCATCGTATGAGGGCAACATTACCCTAATAACAAAACCAGATAAAGACATTATGAGAAAACTAAAGACCAATATCCCTCATTAACACAGATACAAAGCCCCTCAAATACTGGCAAATCAAATATGACAATGTATAAAAAGAATTATAAATCACAACCAAGTAGAATTTATTCCAGGTATGGAAGGCTGAGTCACCATTGAAGAAAAATCTTTTTTTTTTTTCAGGTATGCTTTTTTTTTGGCGAGGGAGATTAGCCCTGAGCTGAAATCTGTTGCCAATCTTTCACTTTTTTTCCCTCTCCCTAAAGCCCCAGTACATAGCTGTATATCCTAGTTGTCAGTCATTCTAGTTCTTCTATGTGGGATGCTGCCAGAGCATGGCCTGACAAGCAGTGCATGGGTCTGTGCCCAGGATCCAAACCAGCGAACCCCAGGCCACCAAAGGAGAATGCATGAACTGAACCTCTTGGCCACGGGGCTGGCTCCCAAAAATCAATCAATTTAATACAGCACATGAACAGGCCAAAGAAGAAAAATTACATGATCAAATCAATTGATGAAGAAAAAGCATTTGACAAAATCCAACAGCCATTTATGATAAAAAACTCTCAGCAAACTAGGAATAGAAGGGAATTTTCTCAGCTTGATAAAAGACTATCTGCAAAAACCCTATAGCTAACATCATATTTAATGTTAAGAGACTGGACATCTTTCCCCTAAGCACAGGAGCAAAGCAAGGATGTCCAGTCTCAATACTCTTATTCAGTTTTGTACTAGAAGTCCTAGCTACTGCAGTAAGACTAAAAACAAAATAAAATAAACAAAAAAAAAACCAAAAGAAATAAAATGTATACGATCGGAAAGGAAAAATAAAACTGTCTTTACTCAAAGTCAACATGATTGTCTAGGTAGAAAAATCCCAAAGAATTTACCAAAAAAAACCCCTCCTGGAAGTAATATGCAAATATAGCAACATCATAGCTTACAAGGTCAATATAAAAAAGTCAACTGCTTTCCTACACAGTAGTACTCCCCTTATCTGTGGGAGATATGTTCCAAAGTTTAATTTATAAATTAGGCACAGTAAGAGATTAAGAACATTAACTTCTCTTTGGCATCTCCAAATTGCCAGCATTACTACTCTTGCACTTTGAGACCATTATTAAGTAAAATAAGGGTTACTTGAACACAAGCACTGCAATACTGGGACAGTCGATCTGATAACCTAGACAACTACTAAGTGACTAATAGGTGGGTAGCATATACAGCGTGGATATGCTGGACAAAGGGATGATTCACATCCTTGATGGGACAGAACAGAACAGCACAAGATTTCATCACACTACTCAGAACAGCATGGAATTTAAAACTTACCAATTATTTATTCCTGGAATTTTCCATTTAGTATTTTCACAACACTATTGTTCATGGGTAACTGAAACCATGGATGGGGGGACTACTATATCAGAATAAACTACTGGAATTTCAAATTTTTGAATGAAAATAAAATACCATTTACAACAGCACCAAAAAGAAAAAAATCTCAAGTATAAATCTAACACAATATGCTACAGAGATATAGAGAAAAACACAAAACTGATGGAAGAAATCAAAGATCTAAATAAATGAAGAGACATTCCATATTTATCAATCAGAAGAATCCATATTGTTCAGATGTCAATTCTTTCCAACTTAATCTATAAATTCAATGCAATTCCAATAAAAATCCCAGCTATTTTGTAGATACTGACAAAATGATTCTCAAACTTACACAGAAAGGTAAAGGACCTAGAACAGCCAACATAATGTGGAAGAAAAAAGAGGATTCACATTACCTGATTTCAAGTCTTACTATAAAGCTACAAGTAATCAAGACAGTGTGTTAATGGTGAAAGACACACATAGATCAATGGAACAGAATAGAGGGTCCAGGAATAGATCCACCGAAATACAGTCAACTGACTTTTGACAAAAGCACAAAGGCATTAAATGGAGAAAAGATAATCTTTCAACAAATGGTGCTTGAACAACTGGATATCCATGCAAAAAAAAGAACCTAGACAAAAAGCTTACACCTTACACAACTATTAACTAAAAATGAATCATAGACCAAAATGCAAAATGATAAAATTTCTATAATAAAATATAGACCACAGAAGATAGGAAATCTATGTGATCTTGGATTTGGTGATGTGTTTTTTACATGCAACAGAAAAAGCACATTCCACGAAAAAAAAAATACACAGGAGGGTTTATCAAAAATAAAATATTCTGTTCTGCAAAAGATACTTCTAAGAAAATGAAAGGATGAGCCATAGACTGGGAGAAAATATCTGCAACACATATATCTAATAAGAGACTGCATCCAAAATATACAAAAGAACTCTTAAAACTCAAGAAAATAACTCAATTGAAAAATGAGCAAAAGATCTTAACAAACATGTCACAAAAGATATATGGATAACAAATAAACTTACGAACAAATGCTCAACATCATCTGTCATTAGGGAAATGCAAATTAAAACAAAAACGTGACACCATGATGCATTAGAATAAATCCAAAGAATGACAATATCAATTTCAGGTCCAGATGCAAAACAACAGGAATTCTGGTTCGTGGTTGGTAGGAATGCAAAATGATACAGCACCTTTGTAAAGCAGTTTGGCAGTTTATTGCAAAGCTAAACACAGTCTTAACACATGATCCACCAATTTCACACCCTATGTGTTTGAAAACTTATGTCCAAGCAAAAACCTACATACGAATACTTCTAGCAGCTTAATTCATAGTGGCAAAAAACTGGAAGGAGCCAGGAGTCCATGGGTTAACAACTCTGAAATCACTTATACATGCTGAAATTGAATAATTAAGTAAATGAAATGCAGATAGTGGTAGTAGCCAGATTCTCATTGTTAGAGTGGGAGAGAGAAAGCTAGGATGTCCCATGTGGTAATGATTACAGCAGGAGACAGCAGTGTGGATTATGCTTAGCTTAATACAGATACTGATGGGTATGTACCAAAGTATTTATAGATATGTATATATACATGAGTTGGTATACACATATATTTCCTTGTTCAGTCAGCTGAGATGGTCTACAAGCAACGACACACCAGTAGCAACAGGCACATGTAGCCCTCCAATCTTGGTTTCTAAAACCATGCTCCAATAAAAGGAACCTGAGCCCTTCAGGAAAAAATGGCTAATTCTAAAGCAAGGCATATATATAAGATGGACCTGGAATATCTTCTAGTACCAGAAAGTAAAGAGGTACTCAAACAAAAATACAATAATGGGGTATGTCAAAAGGACACAGGAACGAATTAAAAGTGCTCTTAATAAGCAACCTGGAACAATTTAAGCAACAAATGAACAAGGTAGTGTTAGACTATAACCAAAGTAGAAAATAACTAACCATCAGCTCATACTGATATAAATAAATAACTGAATAAATTAATAAATGGGAGAGAACAGACAAATCTTCTGTACAGTATACCTAATAATTTGTGTAGATACTCCATCATGAAGGAGGTGCAGCATAACTCCCCACTTCCTGCCAGAGTATAGTATGAAAGCAGAGGAAAAAAGAGTAACTTTACAGTGGAGAAACGACCACACGACTTCAGCGATACATCAAATGTGATAAATCATGCTGAGAGCATTTTCCTTTGATACGATGAGACAAAATGACACTTTACTTCTGTGGTCTTCCTCCAAGAAACTCATAACCCCAGTCTAATCATGAGAAAAACAGCAGACAAATCGCAATTAAGGGACATTTTACAAAACACTTGTTTTGTACTCCTCAAAACTGTTAACGTCATCAAAAACAAGGAAAGTCTAAGAAATTGTCACAGCCAAGGGAAGCCTAAGGAAATATAACAACTAAATGAAATGTGGCATCCTGAAACAGGATACCTGGATGGGAGAAAAACACCACGAACAGTCATCAAAAGACAAACGATATACCAGAAAACAATAGTTTGTAACTCATAAAATAGACAAGCATTCGTATCCCTGCTATATAAAGAGCTAACTATACATGGGGAAAAAAAATAATAAAGCCAGAAACCTAACAGCAAAATGAGCAAAAAATAGGAACAGAAAGTTTACAGAAATACAAATAAAGACACCTTGTAGATACATGAAAAAAATATTCAACCTCACTCAGGGTTAAGAAAATTGCAGATGCAAACTACATAAAATTCCACTTTTTACCTATAAGCTGCCAAAAATCCAAAAGTTAAACCACATACATCCATGGGAGAAGCTGTGAAAAAACACACACTCTCATGCAGTGGGAATGGGAATACAAAATGATACTATAACCCCACCAAACTGATCAAGTTTATCAATTGTATTCACCCTTGAACCTGGCAATCTCACTTCCGGGAATTTATCTGATAGAATAAACCTATATGTTCAAGGTTATTCATTAAAACATGGTTTGTAGTAGCAAAAGGCTGGAAATAGGTAATAATTAGTTTAATAAACTATGGAACATCCACAATTGATGTGGTGTCATAGACAACAGAAAAGACTCAAAACAAAGAGAATATGGAAAATAGTATCAAATGCTGCAGAAGGGTCAAGTAAGACAAAGACTTTTCTGGAAGGGATTCAGGTGAGCGGTGGTAAAGGAGCAAGACTACATTCATTAGGCTGAAATGTAAATGAGAAATGCAGAAACAAAAGCCAGAACTGTCTGCTCCTCAAGCTAGAAATACAAACAAGCATTTATGGAGAGTTATTTTTAGGACATGCAGTCGTTCCATTCTGCCAGATCTTCAAGGTTTTTTTCCTGGATCAAGTAGGACCATGAGAGAGCTATCTACTCAAACGTCACTGTTTGGTCCCCTGAAAAGTATGTGCACTGAGTTCTGCTTTGGCACTGTGCTGTTTCCACCACGAAATGACTATAGGCACTATATTGTATTTATTTCAGTGTTATTATTAGGAAGATCAAAGAAAATTTTATAATAACTTGTATAAATCTGTAAAATTAAAAATCCTGCATCTAATTTTGCCAACTGCCCTACTTTGGACTTGTAACTCTCACTACATTTCCCTTAATGTAAATTTTTGCCAATTTCTACTTTTTCACTTCAAAAATACAAATCCCTATAAACTTAAGAAAACTCACTTTAAAATAAATTGGAAACAAATAAACAAAAAACTCACCTGGGATTCGTTCATTTTCTGCTCTTAGCAGAGGCGGGAGAGCTGAGGGAGAAGGAAGGAAGAAGGAAGTCAGGAGAACTTGGCCGGCCTTGCAGTTCCTGGATTCACCTGCCTACACAGCTCCACACACAAGATACTTACATGTCCATGTGTGGCTCCGATATATGTTGAGTTTAGACATGATACTTTTCACTGAGTGAATGTAAACATTTGTTTCTTATTGATTTATTACCAATTTAGGTTCTGTGACACAGAAAAATTAAAAACATGAGAAGATGAGTTTAACATATAACAGTAATCTAGAGGAGGAAACACTATGGATTTGTCAACCTTACGTTGCAGGGTTGGGAAAAAAAGCCCTCAAGCCAACTTGTTTATCTATTTACCTGGTAACACCATTAATCCCATGAGGTCAGATAATCCAAGAAACCTCTGAAAAAAGGGATGGGGGTGTTTAAGAAGATACATTTTTTGAAATGTTTGTTCTAACCTGCTTACAATTTTCAAAAGGCTCTTTTAATAAGAAACTAACTTTGACCTAACAGTGACAAAATGGGCAGTAGCCTAGCAATCTGCAGACTTGACTTTTAATCTTGGTTCTGCCATTAACAAATTGTGTCAGCCTTCACCTTCTCAGACTCAATTTTTTTAATCTTTCAAATAAGGTCAAAACGTCTAACTCAAAAAGGACCTGCCTGCACTACCATCCTGTGCGGCTATAAGGCCGGGAGAGCGGGAACCTCAGCATCCCTCTAAATGCCATCAACAATGGGACACTGTCTGAGGGCAGCTCACCTCGGGAAAGAGGGGAGGAAGAACGAGGGGAGTAGCAGTTGTTTAGGGAGGGGTAAGGACAGAATTCCTTAAGCTATGGCTGGTGAGCCTTTCATCCCCGACCATGCCCTCACAAACTCTCCAGAGAGGTGACATTTCCTGTGTAGCCTGCGAGCCCACCCGTCTCAGCTCCAGCTCACCTCGCTCTTCTTAAATTTGTCCCAGACCTTCCACCGTCACACAGCCTTCGATGGCTTCAGGATACTGTGTCGTGATTATACATAACAAATAACAAATGAATACATAATAAAGAATAACCTGGTATCTGGGTAACGTTAGGGCCAGGAAAGCTTAGGCTAGCTAGTCCAGCCCCTACCCTCCTCCGTTATTCACGAATGAGTTAACTGAGGAACGCGGGCCCTAGAGACTTGGCCAAGCCCCGGCCGCAGTTATTACACACCTAACAAATAATACAACAGCAGCTAACACAACGCGGCAAATATTCTTCAGACCCGCATTTTACAGATAAGGAAACCGAGTCTCACGTCGGCTAATTGGGAACAATTCATTTATATCCGCCCCCCCGCCTGGCGCACTCCTTCTCCCCGACACCGGTCCCCAGCCACCTCGCTTCCTAAGCACAGCGCACAAAAAACGCAGGCGCACACGTCACTACGCCAAACGCGCGCAAGTCGCGCACGCGCATTCGCTCTTCCCCACCCCCACCGCACGCCCGTGGGACCAGCGCACACGTCACGCACGCGCACTCCCCACTCGGGACCACCCGACAGCGCCGCCAGCTCAGGGCAGGGGCGGGACACCTGCGGGCGCAGCAAGCCCGAGAGCCCAGGTTCCCACGCCGGCCCTCGGCCCCTTTAGACACAGGCGCCCTCGCTCGCCGTCCCTTCAACTCTGCAGGCGCTGCAGACGCCAGGGATCCGGCCAGTGTCCGCGGGGCTCCTACCCACCACCGGGCACCACCGCCCCCACCAGACCCCCGAGCTGCGCAAGGCCCCCTCTGCCTTCGCCCCCACCCTCCGGGGCTCACCCGCAGCTCCCTTGCCGAGTGGACCGGGAGGCCAGGGATTGTTTCCCACGAGGGGCTGGAGGCCGGGCAAGGACTAGGGGAGGAGAAGGCGGGGATGCACATGCGCAGAAGGAGGGGGCGGGGGCGGCGGCGAGCTGGAACTTGGCTTCTGGCAGCCTGGGCTGGAAAAGTGGTTTTATGCTTAGAAGCGATGCCTCACTCCTAAAATTGTAAAAGTAAGCTAATAGTAATACCTAGCTAATAGTTTTATAAAGATTAAAGGTGTTTACATTGTAAAAGCACTTAGGACGGTGTCTGGCACATAAATTGTTTAGTACCTGTACATTTTTCAAGATTCTCTTTCCCACTGTACACCGTGTCTACTCCTTTAGAAATCAGCTGGGGAGTTTCTGCCTGGTTTACTGCGTTACGAGATTACTGAGATACTCCTGCTGCCTGGAGCCAGGTTTCTATCTGTGCCCTGGAGGTGTGCATCAAAGCAGTGTGCCGTTTGGACACAGACCGAGAGAAGGAAAGGTGTGCGTGAATTGCATTTATGAACGTGGACAGATAGATGTTGGATTAGTTTAGATAAATTTATTTTCTAGCAGTTTAGAAGGTAAACTTGTCTAAAGTAATAACTGACCAGCATAGCTATTCTCTGGAATGAGGAAAAAACCAAGTTAGCAATTCGGCATCGAACAATAATAAAAACTTGGCATGTCCGAAACTGTTCACACACCACGCTTAAAGAAGAAAGCACGCTCCTGGAACCAACCATATTTTACCTGGAACCACGTATGCATTCTTTTATGTGCACATCCGCTGGACATTTTTAGCACAGTGTGATCATATGGGCATATTATTTTATGGCGAACTTTTCATGAAACAGTATATTGCGAACTCTTTTTGGTCAGTGTCACCTCTTAACTTTCATGTTTTAATAACTTGATATTTACGGAAGAGTTGCAAAGATAGTTCCCGTATACTTTCACCCAGCTTTCCCTAATGTCGAAGTTTTACATAACCATGGTACATTTATCAAAACTAAGAAAGTAACACCGGTAAAGTTCTATTAACTAAACTGCGGAGTTTATTTCGATTTCATCAGTTTCTCCACTAACGTCCTTTTACTGATCCAGGATCCAATCCAGCATACCACAGTACATTTAGTCATCCTGTCTCTTTAGTCTCCTCCAATCTGTTAAGTTTCTTGGTCTGTCCTTGTGTTTCATGACCTTCAGATATTTGAAGAATAGGGGTCAGATAGTTTGAAGAATGTCCGTGGGGGCCGGCCTTGTGGCCCAGTAGTTACGTTCGTGGCTGGGCTTGGCAGCCCAGGGTTCCTGTATCCTGGGCGGGGACCTAGCACCGCCTGTCCAGGCTTGGTGAGGCAGCGTCTCACACAGCAGAACTAGAAGGACCTACAACTAGAATTTACAGCTATGTGCTGGGGGTCTTTGGAGAGAAGAAGGAAAAAGAAAGATTGGCAACAGATGTTAGCTCAGGGCCCATCTTTAAAAAAAAAAAAAAAGAAGAAGAATGTCCCTGAATTCGAGTTTGATGTTTTCTCCTGATTGGGTGGCGGTTATAAGTTTCTGGGAAGAATACCACAGATGGGACACGATATCAACAGGACTTGTCATATTAACCTTGATTACTTGGTTAAGGTGGTGTCTGATAGGTTTCTCCACTCTGTAGTTAGGATTTTCCCCTTTCTAGTCTACACTTAGAAGTGGGTTACTAAGTCCAGTGCACACTCACGGGGGCTGGAAATAAGCTCCATCTTGGATTTGTGGTCATATTTTAAAACCACCACATTTGTTAGTAAATTTGAGGAGAGACCTTTTGAGGCTATGTAAATATGCTGTTTCTATTTAGAGTTTTGGCCACTAATTTTAGCTTTCATTGGTGGATCTTGCCTGCAGCAATTATTACTGTGGTGTTTTAAATGGTAATTTCTATTTCACCTCTTCTTTATATAGGCATTAATTGGGATTCTTCTGTAAGTGAAAAGTTTTATTTCCCCCATTAACTACTCTGTCATTTATGTATGTCAATATGGACTCATGGATATTTATTTCATTCCCAACCATTGTTGTTCAACCCTACCTTTCTCACCCAACCTTTGGCACCCTCTGATCTGTTCTCTGTTCGATAATTTTACCATTTTCAGAATGTCAAATGGAATCATTATATGTATCTCCTGGATTTGGCTTTTTTCACTTAACAAAATTCATTTAAGATTCATTCATGTTGTTGCTCCTATTTAGCTCCTTTCCCCCCTGCCCCCTCTCCCTTTTCATTTCTTCCAATACTATGGTGTCATTATGTTGCTCCAATTCTTCCGGGTGCATTGAGAGCTATCATAGGTTAGCTTTTGGATCCTTTTAATATATACTTAAAAAATTTTTTTAAAGCATATCCTCGCTTTTTGACACCACAAGATGCTCCAGGCTCATCCTGCATTTTTCCTGCCCCAGCCCTAGAATCAGCCATTTTTCCAAGGGGCCCTGGTTTATTTTATTGGAGAAATGAACATCTGAGCCCTAGGTGTGC
This sequence comes from Equus caballus, assembly GCF_041296265.1. Taxonomy (NCBI): domain Eukaryota; kingdom Metazoa; phylum Chordata; class Mammalia; order Perissodactyla; family Equidae; genus Equus; species Equus caballus. The sequence continues at coordinate 83,146,104 of NC_091684.1, forward strand.
TTACTGATGCTGAATGTAACTGTTTCTAGACTCAGAAGACAGAGCTAAGAAATATGTATGTTTGCTAATCCATGTTAGTACTCTGTATTACAATATCTATATTTCTGTGTCTATACATGTATGTACTATGTATACATATACATATTAAAAATAATATGAGTTTACGCTGATATCTCCTTCTCTAACTCAGGGTTCATTCTAGACTCCCCACCTGCCGCTTGCTTATTTTTATCTTCATACTCAGACGCTGAGGTACCTGGTTACTGTTATCTACAATATATTTACTTACTCTTTTAGCCCTAGTGTGCATTACCGTTTCAGAATTGCTAATGCCTGTGAGAATTCACCAGCCAGGCTACAGTGTTTCTGTACAGTTCTTTTTGTTTCCAGTCTTCTAGTATCCAGTAAAAATGTTGTTTTACAAAGTTATTTAGGTCAGCTCCTTTCCCCCCACCCTTTTCATTCAGGTTACAGGATACGTTTGTAAAAACAGTCACTTATCACAGTCCACGTTCCATCCAACGCTGTCTGATTGTTTCGGTTACCTAGTTAGAGTTAAGTTCTCTCTTGGCAGTGTACAGCCCTCAGGTTTTGATGAATGTGTCACCCCAGCACTGTGCACAACAGCTCTGTTACCATAGAACTTCCCTCCTCAGCCCTTCCTTCCTCCCCCAGCCCCTGCCATCCACTGATCTGTTCTCTGTCTTATAATTTAACTTTTTTCAGAATGTCACATAGATGGAATGACATAATGTGCAGCGTTTAGGTTTGGCTTCTTTCACTTAGCAAAAATCATTTAAAATTTACTCATATTGTAGTGTGAGGCATTAGCATTCCTTTTTATTACTGAGGAGTATTTTATTTATAGATGTTTCACAGTTTATTTCTCCATTACCTGTTGAAGGATATCTGGGTTGTTACCTGTTTTGGTGATTATGAATAAAGATACTATAAATATTTGTGTTGAGGCTTTTGTGTTGACATACGTTTACTGTTCACTTGGGTAAATACACAGGAGGAGGATTGCTGGATTGTGTGGTATTTGAATTTATAAGAAATTGTAAAACTCTTTTCCAAAGTGATTGTATTATTTTGTGATCTCACCAGCAATGAGTGAGAGTTCCCATTTCTCAGTTTCCACATCCACAGCACTATTTTGTATTTTCATCTTTGTTTTGTTTCCCATTCTAATAGGAGTATAAAGGCCTTATGCTGGTTTTAATTTGCATTTCTCTGTAAACTAATGTTGTGCATGTTTTCACATGCTTATGTACTAGCCATGTATCTGCTTTAGTGACATACATGTTCAGATCTTTTGTCAATTTTTAAATTGGATTGTTTATTCTCTTGTGGTTGCTTTTAAGAACTACACATATTCTGATACAAATGCTTTGTCAGAAATGTGATTTGCAAATATTTTCTACCTGTATGTGGCTTGTCTTTTCATTCTCTTAGTATCTTTCACAGAGGAAAAGGTTTCAATTTTAATGAAGTCCAATCTATCAATTTTTCACTTTCTGGATTGTGATTTTGGTGTGAAACTTAAAAAAACTCTTTGCCTAACCCAAGGTCACAAAGATTTTCTCCTATACACCTGGAAGTGTTAGAATTTTAAGCTTATTTAAGTCTACAATGCATTTTGAGTTGATTTTTCCATAAGAGTGAAGCATAGATTGACGTTCATTTTGTTGTTGTTTGTTTTGGTGTTTTGCATGTGAATGTTTAAATGTTCCAGCACCATTTGTTAAAAAGACTGTCCTTTCTCCACTAAATTGGCTTTGTACCTGTATCAAAAATCAAGTGGCCATATTTGTGTGCATTTATTTCTGTGCTGTCTATTCTGTTCCATTGATCTCATCATCCTTTCATCAGTACCACACTGTCTTTAATATTATAGCTTATGGAAAGTTAAGTCAGAGAAAGACAAATACCATGTGATTTCACTTATATGTGGAATCTGAAAAACAAAACAAACAAAACAGAAGCAAACTCATAGATAGAAAGAACAAACTGGTGTTTGCCAGAGGGGAGAGGGTCGGGGGACAGGCAAGATAGGTGAAGGGGATTAAGAAATACAAACTTCCAGTTATAAATAAGTCACAGGGAAATAGTATGCAGCATAGGGAATATAGTCGATAATATTGTAATAATTTTGTATGGTGACAGTTACAAGGCTTGCCATGATCATTTCATAATGTATATAAATGTTAAATCACTATCTTGTATATCTGAAACTAATATAGTATGTCAACTACAACAAAAAATAAAGTTAAACTTTAAAAATATTTTGGTTTGGGCACTTTAAAAAGTTACACACACACATATTTACAAAAATTACACACATAATTTAAAAAATATATATTTCCTACAATTATGTAAATTGTATATAAAATTTAAATTCCAATGGCTCGTTTTTAGTACACGAAGTACAATTGATTTTTTTTTTAAAGGTTTTATTTTTTTCCTTTTTCTCCCCAAAACCCCCCGGTACATAGTTGTATATTCTTTGTTGTTGGTCCTTCCAGTTGTGGCATGTGGGACGTTGCCTCAGCATGGCTTGATGAGCAGCGCCATGTCTGCGCCCAGGATTCGAACCAACGAAACACTGGACTGCCTGCAGCGGAGGGTGTGAACTTAACCACTGGGCCACAGGGCCGGCCCCTAAGTACAATTGATTTTTGTGTGATGACAGCGCATCCTGCAATCTTCTGTTATGTAATTAACAGGGACACCTCGACAGTGATAAGTCACATTGGTAGCATCCACCCTTGATAGGGTGTAATTGAATGTCACTTAACTCTGGGGTCTTCCTCCACAAAATGCATAACCCTGATCTAATCATAAGAAAAACAGCAGACAATTCCTAGTAGATGAACGTACTACCAAATATGATCAGTACTCGTCAAATCTGCCAAAGACATCAAAAGTGAGGAAAATCTGAGACACTGTCACAGCTAAGAGGAGCCAAAAGAGACATGACAAGTAAGTGTCCCTGTTAATTACCTGTCACATGAATAAGGTAGCATTTTTCATGTTTGTCCACTGTAGTGTTACTCTGTTCTCCTGTGTTCATACTGTCCTCTTTGGAAGGAGGTCACTATGTGCAGACCACACTTCAGGAGTAGGGAGCTATATCCACTTCCTCATGAGCAGAGTATCTGCATAAATTATTTAGAATTCTTCTCACAGAAAATTTGTTTTCTCCCCCATTTAGTAATTTATTCAATCATTTATTTATTTTATTTTTTCGGTGGGGAAGATTCACCCTGAGCTAACATCCATGCCAATCTTCCTCTATTTTGTATGTGGGATGCCTCCACAGCATGGCTGACAAGTGCAGCAGGTCCACGCCAGGATCTGAACCCCGAATCCAGGCCAGCAAAGCAGAGTACATGGAACTTTAACCACTCGGCCACAGAGCCAGACCCCTTCAATCATTTATTTATATCAGTATGGATTCGTGGATATTTATTTTATACTTTGGGTCACAATCCAATACTACTTTATTTATTTTGTTGCTCAAATTGTTCCAATTTTGGCCACTGGGAACTCTTTCAGTTGGCTCCTATGCCACCCTTCCTCCAATAAAAAAAAAAAAGTTTTACTGAGCTATAATTTACACACATCAGCTCACTCATTTAAAGTGTGCTATTCTATGATTTTTAGTGTATTCACATATAGGAGTGATCGTCACCACTCAAGTTTAGAACACTTTCATCAACTCAGAAGAAACCCATACCCTTTAGGTATCATCCCCCAATACCTTTGTTCTGCCCAGTCTGAAGCAAAAACTAATCTATTGTTTCTCTATAGATTTGCCTCTTCAAATAAATGGTAACAATATGTAGTCTCTTGAGACTGACTTCTTTCACTTAGCATACTGTTTTTCAAAGTTCATTGTGTTTTGACATGTAATAGTACTTCATTCTTTCTTATGACTGAATACTATTACATTGTATGGTTGTATCACATTTTGTTTATCCATTCATCAGTTGATGGCGGTTCTTTCCAACTTTTGGCTCTTATGAATAATGTTACTATAAACATTCATGTATCAGTTTTTTATGGACATATGTTTTCATTTCTCTTGGGTATTTACCTAGGGATTAAATTGCTGATTCAGATGGTAACTCCATGTTTAACCTTTTGAGAACTGCCAGCCTGTTTTCCAGAGTGGCATCACCATTTTGCATTCTCACCAGAAGTGTATGAGGGTTCCTGTTTCTCCACATTCTGACACACACTTGTTTTTACCTGATTTTTTAATTCTAGTCATCCTAGTGGGTGTGAAGGTGTATCACATTGTAGTTTTGATTTACACTTCCCTGATGAATAATGACGTTAAACATCTTTTCATAAATTTATAGATCATTTGTATGTCTTCTTGGGAGAAATTTCTATTCAGACCATTTGCCCTCTTTTAAATTAGGTTATTATCTTTTAAATATTGATCTGTAAAAGTTCTTTAGATAGTCCAAATGCAAGTCTCTTATCAGATACATGATTTGCAAATAAGTAATCCCATTCTGTGGATTGTCTTTTCACTCTCTTGATAGTGTCCTCTCAACCAGAAAAGTTTTGTATCTCAGTGAAGTGCAGTTTATCTATATTTTGTTGCTTGTGCTTTTGGTGTCATATCTAAGAATTCATGGCCACATCCAAGGTCATACAAATATTCTCCTGTTTTCTTCAAAGGGTTTTATACTTTTAGCTCTTACATTTAGGTCTTTGATCCATTTTGAGTTAGTCTTTTCATATGGTGTGAAGCAAGGCCCACTTTGTTTGTAAGTGGCTATCTGGTTGTAGCAGCATCATTTTTAAAAAGATTAATCTTTCCCCATTGAATGTTCTTGGCACACTTGTCAAAAATCAGTTAACCATAGATGTATGGACTTATTTCTCAACTCTCAATTCTATTCCGTTGATCTGTGTGTCTATACTCAGGTCCATACTACATTGTCTTGATTCTGTTGCTTTATAGTAAGTTATGAAATCGGCAAATGTGAATACTGCAGCTTTGTTTTATTTTTCACGATTGTTTTGGCTATTCTAGGTCCCTTGCTAATCCATTTAAATTTTAGAATCAGCTTGTGAATTTCTATGAAGAAGTCATCTAAGATTATGATAGGGATTGCATCAAATCTGTACCTTAATTTGGGGAGTATTACCATCTTAACAATACTAAATCCTCTGCTCTAAAACTATGGGATGTTTTTTGATTCAGTTAGATTTTTAATTTCTTTCATCAATATCTTGTAGTTTTTAGGTGAAAGTTTTGCAAGTTTTAAAAATTATTCCTAAGTATTCTATTCTTTTGATGCTATTGTAAATGGTATTGTTTCCTTAATTTTGTTTTCAGATTGCCCGTTACAAGTGTATGGAAATAGAATTATTTTTTCATATTGATCTAGTATCCTGCCACCTTGTTGAACTCAAGGATTCTTTAGAATTATATATATATAATTAATATATATACAAGATAATGTCATCTGAGAAGAGAGATTTACGTCTTCCCTTCCAATCTGAATGTCTTGTGTTTCTTTTTCTTGCCTAATTGCTTTAGCTAGAACATCTAGTACACAGTTGAATAAAACTGTCAATAACTGGCATCCTTGAATTATTGTTGATCTTAGGGGGAAAGCATTCAGTCTTTCATCATAAAATAAGATATTAGCTATAGGTTTTCATAGATGCTTTTTAACAGGTTGTGAAAGTTTCCTTTTATTCTGAATTTGTTGAGTGCTTTTATTATAAAAGGGCATTGAATTTTGTCATTTGCTTTTTCTGTGTCTTTTGAGATGATCATGTGGATTTTGTTTTTTATATTATCCATATGGTATATTATATTGATTGACTTTTGAATGTTAAATCAACCTTTCCTTCCTGGGGGAAATTCCCCTTCATCATGATGCATAATTTTTTGTATGTTGTAAGGTTCAGTTTGCTATTATTTTCTTTGGGATTATTGTGCCTATTTTAATGAGATACTTGTTTTATTTATTTTTTTTTGTCATAGCTTTTGTTTTGATGTCAGCATAATACTAGCCTCATAGAATAAGTTGGGAAATGTACCATCCTCTTCTACTTTTTGGAAGTGTTTGTGAAGAATTAATATTGATTCTTCTTGAAATATTTGGTAGAATATACTAGTGAAACTATCTGGGCCTAAGCTTTTCTTGCTGGTAGTTATCTATTAGTGACTCAATGTCTTTACATGTTGTAGGTCTATTCAGATTGTCCATTTATTCTTCAGTCAGTTTGGGTCCTTTGTGTACTGCTAGGAATTTTTCCATTTACAGTAAGATACCTAATTTATTGGTATACAACTGTTCATAGTATTTCTTATAATCTTTTTCTGTTTCTGCAAGGTGGACAGTAAAGTCCACTCTTTCATTTATGATTCTAGTAATTTGAGTCTCCTCTCTTCTTTTTCATCTTTATAGCTAAAGGTTTGTCAGTTTCATTGATCTTTTCAAAGAATGAGCTTTTGGTTTCATTGATTTTCTCTATTGTTTTTCTATTCTCTATTTTATTAATTTCTGCTCTAATCTTTTATTATTAACTCTTTTTGCTTACTTCAAGTTTATTTTGCTATTTCTTTTTTAATGTCTTAATGTGGAAGTTTGAGTTATTGATTTTAGATCTTTGTTATTTTATGTGTGGGCATACACAGCTATACATTTCCCATTAAGCCCCTGCATTCACTGCGTCCTATATATTTTGGTAATGTTGCGTCTTCATTTTCTTTCATTTCAGGATGTGATATAAATTGCCTCTTCATTTCTTCTTTGACTCATTTGTTATTAGCAGTATGTTGTTTAATTTCCATTTATTTGTAAGTTTCCCAAATTTCATTTTGTTATTGATTCTATTTGATTTCTATTGATCTCATTTTGATTAGAGAATATACTTTGTATTATTTCTATCCTTTCGAATTTCCTTGTTTTCTTTATGGCCTAGAATATGGTCTATCTTGAAGTATGTACCATGTGTACTTGAGAAGAATGTGTATGCTGCTGTTGTTGGGTTGCATGTTCTATAGATATCTCTTAGGTCTAGTTGGTTTATAGTGGTGTTTGAGTCTTCCATTTCTTTGTTAATCTTCTGCTTAGTTATACTCTTTATTGAAAGTGGTATTGAAGCCTCCAACTAGTATTTTAATTGTCTATTTCTCCATTCAGTTCTCTCAGTTTTTGCTTCATGTGTTTTGGAAATTTGTTTTTAGGTGTATATATGTTTATAATTGCTATATCTTCCTGATGGATTGGCCATTTTCATCTTAAAATGTCTCTGTTTATGTCCAGTAACATTTTTGGTTTTAAAGTCTATTTTGTCTGATGTTAGTGTAGCCACTCCAGATTTGTTGTGGCTGCTGTTTACATGATATATCCTTTCCATCATTTTACTTTCAGTCTATTTCTATTTTCGGATAAAAAATGTGTCTACTGTAGACAGCATATAGTAGGATACTGCTTTTTTTCCATCTAACAAACTCTTACTTTTGACTGTACCGTTTAATCTGTTTACATTTAATGTTATTACTAATATAGATAGATTTGTATCTGCCATTTGAATTTTTTGTTTTCTAGATGTCTTTTTTTGTTCCTCTGTTCCTTCTTTGCTACTTTCTTTTGCATTAAGCAAGTATTCTCTAACATTGCATTTTAATTTCTTTAATGAGTATTTTTGATAATAACTTTTGAGTTATTTCCATAGTGTTTGCTTTAGAGCTTACCATAAACATCTTTTGGTTTCCTGGTATACAAAAATTTATTTTTTTATAATTTTTAAAATCATGGTAAAAATTATATGTAACGGAAATTTACAATCTTAACCACTTTTAAGGTACAGTTCAGTAGTGTTAAGCATTTTCACATTGTTGTGAAACGGTTCTCCAGAATTTTTTCATCTTGCAAAACTTAAAATCTGTACCTGGTAAACAATTCCCCATTTCTCCCCAGCCCCTGGCAACCACGATTCTACTTTCTGTTTCTGTGAACTTGATCATTTTAGAGACTTCATATAATTGGAATCATACAATATTTGTATTTTTATGGCTGGCTTATTTCACTTAGCATAATGTCCTCAAGGTTTATCCGTGTTGTAGCACGAGACAGGATTTCCTTTTTTTTTCCTTCTTCCCTTGCAATGCCATATAAAAAATGGTAGTCTTCAACTTTTTCATTAGAAAAATAGCAGAGGGTTTTAGTGTAGGAAATATAATGAATCATAAGCATGATTTCATGGGGACAACTAAAACACTAAATGAATGGTGGAAAGAACTTATGTTTCTATTAATGTCTTTAAGTTACAAAAGTAAGGAATTTGAAAAAAGGGCTCAGATGAAGGCAAAAATCAAGATAGAAGCAGAGAAAAAAAGAGCTTTCAATTGAGGAATGTTTCTAAGAGATGGCACTGGGAGACTGCTCATTTTACTGTGTAACAAAAAGGAAAAATGGAGGTTTTTTTCAAAGGATGAGGCCAAAGGAGTTTGCAGCATGTGCTATGAACTCGTTCACAGAGAAATCAATATAATTTAGAGCAAAATTGTCTAAAAATAAGTTTCTTCATCAGTTCTGGAACATTTTTTCAGTCTTCTGCTGGGAATCCAATTAATGTTCGTTGTTTTTTTCTTTCAGAAAATTTTATATGGCTTTTATATCTCATATTCTTTATAAAGAAAATTCACTCAGCCAAGTGTATGTCAATAATATTGTATATGAGTAGAATTTCTTTTTTTAAGGCTAAGTAATATTCCATTCCAATATATATATATTTATATACATATATATGTATATATATCCCGTATATATATATCCTGTGTGTATATATGTGTATATATATATATATATACATATACACACACACACACACACACACACACACCACATTTTCTTTACCCAGTCATCTTTTGATGGACATTTGCATTACTTCCACCTCTTGGCTATTTGTGAATACTGCTGCTGTGAAGAAAGGTGAGCAGATATCTCTTCGAGACCCTACCTTCAACTGTTTTGGATATATACCCAGAAGTGGGATTGCTGGATCATATGGTAATTCTATTTTTAATTTTACTGTTTTCTATAGTGGATGCACTATTTTACATTCAACAGTGCACAAGTCTTCCAATTTCTTATTATTCCAATTTCACTTGTTATTTTCTGGGTTTTTTTTGTTTTTTAACAATAACTGTCCTAATGATGTGAGGTGATATCTTACTGTGGTTTTGATTTGCTTTACCCTGATGATTAGTGATTTTGAGCATCTTTTTATATGCCTGTTGGCTGTTTGTATATATTCTTTGGAGAAATGTCTATTCAAGTCCTTTGCCTATTTTTTAAGGAAGTTATTTTTGTGTGTGTTTTTGACTTGTAGGAGTTCTTAATATATTCTGAATATTTGCCCTTATCAGATATATGATTTGCAAATATTTTCTTCCATTCCATGAGTTTCCTTTCCTCTATTTATTGTGTCTTTTGATGCACTGTGTTGTAAATGAATGGGGAGTGAGTTCCTCTTATGTGGTCTTGAAAGATCACTATAACACAGCTGTGGAAATTACACTTGGAGAGACATATGAAATTAAAGGATTTATTATACTTAGATGTCCTAGGAGAGCAAAGCACAGCACACCAAGCAGGGAGCCATATGGGAGGAGAAATAAGGCAGCATGCTCAACTAAGTAGGTGGGGAGTTGAGAGACAGAGAGAATGAAGACCCATGGGAAGTGCCTTTATTGGGGATCAGAGAGGAGTACACAAGTAAAGGTGTGAGAGGACTTTACTGATGCATTTGAATGTCACTAGGTCACAATCAGGGAAGGGCATGAAGGGGAACTTGTGGCAGGGACCAGCCTTATCACACTGGTTCACCTCGTTGCCTTGGCAGAGTGATCACAGCCTGTTTGTGGGGGTGTTGATACATCAGGAAAATATGAAATTTTAAAAATTTATAACACATACACTGTGCTTTTGGTGTCACATCCAAGAAATCATTGCCAAATTCAATGTTAAAAAGTTTTACCCTTATGTTTTCTTCTAGGGGTTTTATCATTTGTTCCTTCTTCTGTTTAGGTCTTTAATCCATTTTGAGTTAGTTTTTGTATATGGTGTAAAACAAGGGTCCAACTTCATTCTTTTGGCATGTAGATTTTCAGTTTTCCCAATACCGTTGGTTGAAAAGATTGTCCTTTTCTCAAGTGGTCTTGGCACCCTTGTTAAAGATCATTTGACCATATGCATGAGGGCTTATTTCTGGACTCGGAATTCCATTGGTCTATTTGTCTGTCTTTATAGCAGTACCACACTGTTTTGATTACTGTAAACTTGTAATTTTTTTGAAATCAGGAAGTTTGAGTCCTGCAACTTTGTTCTACTCTTTCAAGATTGTTTTGGTAATTTGGGGTCCCTGGAGATTCCATATAAATTTTATGATCGATTTTCCTATTTCTATTAAAATACCTTTGGGATTTTGATAGGGCTTGCATTGAATCTGTAGATTGCTTTAGGTAGTGTTGATAATCTTAACAGTATGAAGTCTTCCAATCCATGAACACAGGAAGTCTCTCCCTTTATTTGTATCTTCTTTAATTTCTTTCAGGAATGGTTTGTAGTTTTCAGTGTACAAGTTTTTGCCTTCTTGGTTAAGGTTATTCATAAGTATTTTCTTTTTTTTCATGTTATTATAAATGAAATTGTTTCCTTAATTTCCTTTTCAGATTGTTCATTGTTAGTGTATAGAAACACAATTGATTTTGTGTATTGACTTTGTATCCTACAATCTTTCTGAGTTTGTTTATTTCTAAGAATTTTTTTGTGGAATCTTTAGATTTTCTCCATAAAAGATCATGTCATCTGTGAACAGAGATAGTTTTACTTCTTTCTTTTCAATTTGGATACCTTTTATTTTATTTTCTTGCCTAATTGCTATGTCTAGTACTACTAATTACTCTTCCAGTACTATGTTGAATAGAAGTGGTGAGAGTAGGCATCATTTTTTTGTTCATTATCTTAGAGGAAAAGCTTTTAGTCTTTCACCATTGCAGGTGATGTTTGCCATGACTTTTATTATTTTGAGAGAGTTTCCTTCTAGTCCTAGTTTTTTGAGTATTTTTAATCATGAAAGGATGTTGAATTTTGTCAAGTGTCTTTTCTATGTCAATCGTGACGATAATGTGGTTTTTGTACTTCAGTCTATTAAAGGGGTGTCTTGCATTGATTGGTTTTCATATGTTGAAACATCCTTTCATTACAAGAATAAATCCTGCTTGGTTATGGTGTGTAATCCTTTTATTATGCTACTAGATTTAGTTTGTTCATATTTTGTTGAGGACTTTTGTGTCAATATTCATTAGAGGTATTGATTTGTAGTTTTCTTTTCTTATAGTGTCTTTGTCTGGCTTTGGTATCAGGGTAATGCTGTTTTCATAGAATGCGTTGGAAATCTTCCTTCCTTTTCAATTTTTTGGTAGAATTTGAGGAGGATTGGTATTAATTCTCCTCTAAATACTTGGTGGAATTTTCCAGGAATCCATCTATTCCAGGGCCTTTCTTTCCTGGTAGGTTTTTGATTACCGATTCAATCTCTTTACTAGTTATAGGTATGTTTAGATTTTATATTTCTTCATGATTCAGTCTTGGTAGGTTGTGTGTTCTAGGAATTTATCCATTACTTCTAGGCTATCCAATTTATTGGCATACAATTGATCATAGTATTCTCTTACAGTCCTTATTTCTGTGGCATCATTTGTAATGTTCCTTCTTCATTTATTTTATTTATATGCATCTTCTTTCTTTTTGTCTCAGTTAATCTAGCTAAAGGTGTGTCAATTTTGTTGATATTTTCAAAAAACTTGTAGTTTCATTGATCTTTTCTATTGTTTTTAATTTCTATTTGTCACTTATCTCTGCTATAATCTTTGTTATTTCTTTCCTTCTGATAGCTTTGGGTTTCATTTGTTTTTCTTTTTCTAGTTTCTTGAAGTTAAACTTAGGTAGTTGACTTGACATCTTTTTTAAAGTAGGTGTTTACAGCTATAAACTTCCCTCTTAACACTGCTTTTATTGTATCTCATAAGTTTTGGTATGTTATGTGTTTTCATTTTCACTTGCCTCAAGATATTTTCTAAATTCCTTTGTGATTTCTTCTTTGACCCATTGGTTAAGAGTGTGTTGTTTAGGGGTCAGCCCCATGGCCAAGTGGTTAGAGTTCTGAGTGCTCTGCTTCAGTGGCCTGGATTCGCAGGTTCAGATCCTGGGTGTGGACCTACTCCACTCATCAGCCATGCTGTGGTGGCAACCCACATGCAAAATAGAGGAAGATTGGCACAGATGTTAGCTCAAGGCTGATCTTGCTCAAGCAAAAAAATAATAATAATAAATAGAAGAGGTAGATTGGCAACAGATGTTAGCTCAGGGAGAATCTTCCTCACCAAAAATAAATAAATAAACAAATTAACCGTGTTGTTTAATTTCCACATATTTATGGATTTCTCAGTTTTACTTCTGCTATTGTTTGCTAGTTTAATTCCATTATGATTGGAGAGGATATTTTTATGATTTTAACCTTTTAAAATTTGTTAAGTTTTGTTTTGTGGCCTAACACGTGGTCTGTCCTGGAGAATGTTCCATAGGTACCTGAGAGGAACATGTATTTTGCTGTTGTTAGGTGGTGTGTTCTCTTCGGTCTGTTGGTCCAAATGGTTTGTACTGTTATTGAAGTCCCCTATTTCCTTATTGATCTCCTGTCTCCTTGTTCTATTCATTGCTGAAAGTAGGGTATTGAAGTCTCCTACTATTGTTGTATGGTATCCATTTCTCCCTTCAATTCCATCCTTGTTTGCTCCATATATTTAGGAGCTCTGATGTTTGGGGAATTTCTTTTTTATAATTGTATATTTTCCTGGTAAGTTGACACTTTTTTTAACATAAATAACCATTTTATTTATTTATTTATTTTTCCTGAGGAATATTCACCCTGAGCTAACATCTATGCCAATCTTCTCTATTTTGTATGTGGGTTGCCACCACAGCATGGCCAATGAGTGGTGTAGGTCTGTGCCTGGGATCCAAACCCGAGAACCCTGGCCACTGGAGTGGAGCACGCAAACTTAACCACTATGTCACCAGGCTGGCACTTACTGATTTTTTTTGTAGTGAGATGATTTGATTGCCTTCTCATTTCCTTTTGTGTATGTTCTATAGATATTTTCCTTGTAGTTTCCATGGGGATTATATAAAATATCTTAAAGTTATAGCATTCTATTTTAAATTGATAACAAGTTAATTTCGATCACATACAAAACTCTCCTGCTTTACAGCTCTGTCCCCTCCATACACCAAATCTGCTTACTGTCTCTATAGTTTTGCTCTTTCCAGAATGCCGTATAAATGGAATCTTTTGTCTTAATCTAGCTAAAGGTCTGTCAATTTTGTTGACATTTTCGAAAAACTTGTAGTTTCATTTATCTTTTCTATTGTTTTCAATTTCTAGTTTTCATTTTCTATTTTTCTGTTTTGTTTATACTGGCTTCTTTCACTTAGCAATACATTTAAGATTCATCCATGTTTTTGCATGATTTGATACTTATTCTTTTTTATCACTGAATAGTTTTCCATTGGAGGATGTACCACAAATGTACCTATTCTCCTATAAAGAACTCTTGGTTGCTTCCAGTTTTTGATGATTATGAACAAAGTGCCGTAAATATTGACATGCTGGTTTTTGTGTATACATACATTTTCAAATCAGTTGAGTAAATACCCAGAAGTCCAATTGCTGGATTGTAAGTAAGACTATATTCAGCTTTGTAATAAACTGCCACATTGTTTTTCCAAAGTAGCTGGACCCTCTTTTTTTTGCATTCGCATCAGCAAGGAATAAGAGTTCCTATTGTTCTGCATCCTCATCAGCAATTTGTATTGTCATTTTCTAAAGAGAAATACAAAGGATCATAAGAGAATACTATGAAAAACTATATGGCAACAAATTGAACAACCTAGAAGAAATAAATAAATTCCTAGACTCATACAACCTCCCCAAACTGAATCAGGAAGAAATAGAGAATCTGAATAGACTAATCACAAGCAAAGAAATAGAAACAGAAATCAAAAACCTCCCCAAAAATAAGAGTCCAGGACCAGATGGCTTCTCTGGAGAATTCTACCAAACATTCAAAGAAGATTTAATACCTATCCTTCTCAAACTATTCCGGAAAATAGAGGAAGATGGAGCACTCCCTAATACATTCTATGAAGCCAGCATCACCCTGATCCCCAAACCTGACAAGGACAACACAAAGAAGCAAAACTACAGGCCAATATCACTGATGAACATAGATGCAAAAATCCTCAACAAAATTTTGGCAAACCAAATACAGCAATACATCAAAAAGATTATACACCATGATCAAGTGGGTTTTATACCAGGGACACAGGGATGGTTCAACATCCACAAGTCAGTCAACATGATTCACTACATTAACAAAATGAGAAACAAAAACCACATGATCATCTCAATAGATGCAGAGAAAGCATTCGACAAGATCCAACATCCATTTATGATAAAAACCCTCAATAAAATAGGTATAGAAGGAAAGTACCTCAACATAATAAAGGCCATATATGACAAACCCTCAGCCAACATCATACTCAATGGACAAAAACTGAAACCCATCCCTCTCAGAACAGGAACAAGACAAGGGTGCCCACTTTCATCACTCTTATTCAACATAGTACTGGAGGTGTTGGCCAGAGAAATTTGGCAGGAAAAAGAAATAAAAGGAATCCAAATAGGCAACGAAGAAGTAAAACTCTCACTGTTTGCAGACGACATGCTCTTATATATAGAAAACCCCAAAGAATCCATAGGAAAACTATTAGAAACAATCAAAGCTACAGCACAGTTGCAGGGTATAAAATCAACATACATAAATCAGTAGCATTTCTATATGCTAACAATGAACTAACAGAAAAAGATCTCAAGAACTCAATCCCATTTACAATCACAACAAAAAGAATAAAATACCTTGGGATAAATTTAACTAAGGAAGTGAAAGATGTATACAAAGAAAACTACAAGACTTTCTTGAAAGAAATCGATGATGACATAAAGAGATGGAAAGACATTCCATGCACGTGGATTGGAAGAATAAACATAGTTAAAATGTTCATACTACCTAAAGCAATCTACAGATTCAATGCTATCCCAATCAGAATCCCAATGACATTCTTTACAGAAATTGAACAAAGAATCCTAAAATTCATATGGGGCAACAAAAGACCCTGAATTGCTAAAGCAATCCTAAGAAAGAAGAACAAAGCTGGAGGCATCACAATCCCTGACTTCAAAACATACTACAAAGCTACAGTAATCAAAACAGCATGGTACTGGTACAAAAACAGATGCACAGACCAATGGAACAGAATTGAAAGTCCAGAAATAAAACCACACATCTATGGACAGCTAATCTTCGACAAAGGAGCTGAGGACCTACAATGTGGAAAAGAAAGTCTTTTCAACAAATGGCGCTGGGAAAACTGGACAACCACATGTAAAAGAATGAAAATTGACCATTCTTTTTCACCATTCACTAAAATAAACTCAAAATGGATCAAAGACCTAAAGATTGGGCCTGAAACAGTAAGTCTTCTAGAAGAGAATATAGGCAGTACACTCTTTGACATCAGCTTCAAAAGAATCTTTTCAGACACCATAACCCCTCACATGAGGGAAACAATAGAAAGAACAAACAAATGGGACTTCATCAGACTAAAGAGCTTCTTCAAGGCAAGGGAAAACAGGATTGAAACAAAAAAACAGCCCACTAATTGGGAAAAAATATTCACAAGTTATTTATCTGACAAAGGGTTAATCTCCATAATATATAAAGAACTCACACAGCTCAACAACAAAAAATCAAACAACCCAATCACAAAATGGGCAGGGGACACGAACAGACATTTCTCCAAAGAAGATATACGGATGGCCAATAGACACATGAAAAGATGCTCATCATCACTAATCATCAGGGAAATGCAAATCAAAACTACACTAAGATATCACCTTACACCTCTTAGAATGGCAAAGATATCCAAAACCAAGAGTGACAAATGTTGGAGAGGTTGTGGAGAAAAAGGAACCCTAATACACCATAGGTGGGAATGCAAACTGGTGCAGCCACTATGGAAAACAGTATGGAGATTCCTCAAAAAGTTAAAAATAGAAATACCTTATGACCCAGCCGTCCCACTACTGGGTATCTATCCTAAGAACCTGAAATCAGCAATTCCAAAAGTCCCATGCACCCCTATGTTCGTCGCAGCATTATTCACAATAGCCAAGTCATGGAACCAACCTAAGTGCCCATCAACTGATGATTGGATAAAGAAGAAATGGTATATATATGTATATACAATGGAATACTACTCAGCCATAAAAAAGGACAAAGTCATTCAATTCACAACAACATGGTTAGACCTTGAGGGTATTATGTTGAGTGAAATAAGCCAGACAGAGAAAGACAAACTCTGTATGACTCCACTCATAGGTGGTAGTTAACATATAGACAAAGAGAACTGATCGGTGGTTACCAGGGGAAAGGGGGGTGGGGGGAGGGCACTAGGGGTGAAGTGGTATACCTACAACATGACTAATAATGATGTACAACTGTAATTTCACAAGGATGTTAACTTTCATAATCTTAATAAAAAAAATTGTAACCATTGTAATATTTGTGTCCTCAATTGCTTTTTCAAATGTTGAACCAGCCTTGCATTCTTGGTATAAACTCTATTTGGTCATGGTATATTACATTTCTTATGTAATTTTGAATTTGGTTTGCTGATGTTTGGTTGAGGATTTTTGCATCTGTATTCATGGATGATATGGCTCTATGGTTCTCTTGTAGTACCTTTGTATGGTTTTGGTATTTAATATCAGGGTAATGCTGGCCTTATAAAATTGAATCCATTTTTTTTATTTGCTGGAAAAGATTGTATAAAGTTGGTATTATTTCTTCCTTAAATATATGGTAGAACTCACCAGGCCTGGAGTTTTCTTTTTTGGAAGATTTTTAACCACCAATCCAATTTCTCTTGCCTATGGCTTATTTAGAAGTGTGCCATTTAGTTTACAAATATTTGGAGTTTTTTTTCCAAATGACTTTCTGTCGTTCATTTCTAGTTTAACTTCACTATAGTCTGTGAATATACTTTTTATGATTTCTATTCTTGTAAATTTATTGAAATTTTTTTATGGCCCAGAATATTGTCCATCCTTGTGAATGTTCCATGTGTACTTTAAAAGAAAATGTATTCAGCAATTTTTATGTAAAATGTTTTATCAATGTCAATTAAGTTTAGTTGGATGATACTGTTATTTATGTTGACATTTTTACTGATTTTCTTTCCCCTGAAAGAGAGGTGTTGATGTCTTAAATTAGGACTTTTTTTATTTCTCCTTTCAGTTCCATCAGTTTTTGCCTCTTGTATTTTGATGCTCTCTTGATAGATGCATACACATTTAGAATTGTTATGTCTTCTGAGATAATTGACCTATTTTATCCTTCTGTAACGTTGCTCCTCGTCCTGAATAATATTCCTTGCAGTGACATCTGTTTATCTGATATTAATATAGCTATTTCAGCTTTGTTTTGGTTAATGATTGCATAGTATCTCTCTCCTTTCTTTAGAGCTATGTATATCTTCAAATGTAATATGGATGTCTTCTCAACAGCATATAGTTAGATACTTCTTTAAGCACTTTGGAGATTCCGTTCTATTGTTTTCTTCTTAGTTCCTGGTGAGAAATCTTCTGTAACTCATGTTTGTTTCCTGTATGCAATGTTTCTTTTTTCTCAGGCTGACTTCAACTTTCTCTTTGTTTTACAGTTTGAACTCTATTATTAGAAGTTAAGATAGTAGAAACTTTGAGGAGGAGAGAAGGAGAAGTCACTGATTGGAGTGGCATTGGGGCACTTCTGGAAATACTGGCATGTTTATTGACATGGATGATAGTTACACAAATCTTACTTTGTGCTAATTCACTAAACTATACATCAATGTTTCATGAATATTTTTGTGTATGTTTTATACTTGAATTAAAAAGTTTTTTTTAAAAACTATGTTAATTATTTGTTAAAGTATTTTAAAATGTAATGCTTCTTAACCTGTCAATTCACCATCCAGGAATCTGTCTTAAGAAAATAACCAATAAATCAAAGTAGGTGCCTATACGAAGATGTTTAATGCAGAACATTGTCTTAAATTATAATGATGATGATGCATCATGCAGAAAATTAAATTGGGCGAGGTGAAACAGAATGACTGTATGTCTACTATAGGTGGTCAAGGAAGGCCATTCTATGATACCATTTAAAAGTTGAGGTTTGAATGACAAGAAGGGGCCAACGATGTAGGTGTCAGAAGACTGATTCAGGTCAAGGGAACAAGTGATGCAGTGGCTCCCTGGCAAATACAAGCATGGTATTCAAGAAACAGAAGTAAGGTTAATCAAGATAGGCTAATGGGAGGTGGAGAAAGTAGTATAAGACAAGATGGCAGATGTAGTCAGTTCACAGAGAAACTTTATAAACCCAGGCTAGGAGTTTGGATTTTATTCAAAGCACAAGGGACGGCCATTGTAGGATTTTTAAATAAAATGACGGATAATCTAATAGGTGATTTTAAAAGATTACTTTGGCTATTATATGGAGAATTTAATACTAGAGGGCAATAGTGGAATCAGAGAAATCAGTGTAGAGGTTATTTTAATAAACCAATTAAAAATAATAAAGGCCTGCTGCAGTATTGTATGAAGAGAACTGAATGAATGGACTGCGTGTGTTTTGTTGGTCTCAGAGATTGGGTATTGTCATATGTGTTGGAAAGAGAGCAATCAATGATATCGATGCCATCTGTATTTTGGGCTTAACTAGAAGCTGTTAAATTACAAAATAAAGTGGGCTGTGCCTTGCCTAAACTCAGTCTAGTCCCAACATCCAGTGCATGTCCACTTATTACACACTCTTTATCTCTTTTCCTGGGCTCAAAGAGAATCCTAACAGTCAAAAACAACCACAAAATTTAGTCAAAGCTTATTACCTGTGGTCAACCTGTGTATGCATTAACTCATTGAAATGTCACAAACCCAATATAGAATAAGAATTATTAACATTCACATTTTACACATGAAGAAACTGAGGCAGACCCAGAGAACTTAAGTACTATGACCAAGACCAAACTGCTAGGAAGTAGAAGAGCTGAGATCTGAACTAGAGCCTGCACTACTAACCTACAGTGCTCTGCATGACATACCATTAGAGTGAAAAACAGGTCAGTTTATCAATGGCTCATTTGTTCAACAGCAGAAACTGGAAACAGTCAACCCAATCTACACCTGAGGCAGAGCTGCCAGGCAAAGTTGCCGTGCTAAGAGGAGCAGCTCTCTCAGCTGAACTCAGTCTAGATGGAGCTCCCTCTACCTCACCGTGCACCTGGGTCTCTTGGGTGTTGGTAATTTTCTCAGCCTTCTTGGGTACCTGCAATTGGAGCAGGGAAAGAGGGAACCCTGTCTTAGACCTCAGTCACCTGATTGGGATCATCTGCCTGTTTTGTGCCTGCCAACTCTATGCCCTGCACCCTAGCCCCATCTCCATTCTCACCATCCTATTCTGAAGAAAATTTCCTGGAATAAATTTGTTTGCTTGATATTCCTACTGAGTCTCTTCTGAAATTCTAAAGACATTCATTTTCATCTTTTATCCAGAAATTATACTAATTGAGTTTTCAACATCTGGCCGGCAATTAGACTGGTCTTATGTGTGTGCCTTTATTCTAGCATAGATAGCTGATTTTAACTGTCTTAATTTCCCCAAGAGTCTCACCTCAGCTTTTTCTTGGAGCCCTAGCTGTTGTATTATATTCCTCTGCCCTTAGTAATCTCTTGCCCTCAGGTGCCCACAGGCCTGCAGTCCCCCTGCAGATCTCTCTCGTGCCACAACACCTGCCACTGCTATCAGCAGCTCCAACCTGATATCCAAACTATGCCACCATTCCCAGCAGCATTCTGAGTTAAGAAGGCAGAAACCAGTCCCTTAGGCAGCCCCCCAATAAACCAGAAGTCACAAGCAAGTTCTGTTCTTTTCCTTTCATCCTGAGGGAGGAGCCAGGAGTTGGGCAACATTCTCCCTCCCATGCCATGCTGCACTGGAGGGGTGGGTGGTGGGGGTAAGAGTGAGCAAAGACACCACAAAATTTCCTACCATTTTGAAAGTAGCTTTTTCTTGGTTAGCGATGGTTGCTAACCAACCTTGGTTAGCTGCAGCTTCTTAACTGGTTTGTAGAGTTCTCACAAATCTATTTTGGTGCATATGTTGTTGTTTATTCAGTGTTTCCATCCAGGAGCAAGAGCCTGGAGCTTCCAAGTCTGCCATCTTGCTGGCCTCACTCCTCAGGTAGATTCTTTTGCAGCTTGGTTTTAAGCTTGGTTAGGGAAAGTCCAGATCAGTCTGTACTCTACATCTAATTTTGCTCCACTATTTAATTATAGCAGTCTGATGATTGTACCTGATGCAATATGTATTTCATTCATAGGTTTTTTTCATGAAACTGGTGGAAACAGGAACTATCACCATCTCTGTATGAACTCTAGGAATTGTTTTCCTTACTCCTTTCTGGAGTCTTTCCCAACTTTGGGATAGTTTTCTCTTACATGTGCATAGATCAATATTCAGACAAAGACATGAAGTTACCCCTCTGCAGATGTCCAGAGCTCTCTCTGTGTAGCCCTCACCCCTTTAATACTCTGGCCCACAATATATAGCTACATGGGCCTCCCTGAATTCTGATCTCTGTCTCCTCAACACAATGAGACCACTAGGCTCTTGTTGCATCCTCCATCCCTGCGTTGTAGCCTGGAACCTGCTTTCCTCTCAGACAGTAAGCTATTGTAATCATAGGGCTCACCTTGCTTGTTTCCTTTTCTAAGGGATCACATTTTTTTGTGGTCTTTGGTCCATATCTGTAACCATGTTTCACATATTTTGTCTGGTCTTCTAGCTGTTTAAGGTGGTCCCTACTACTAAATCTTGGCCAGAAGTGTCTTATTTAATATTAATAACTTCCATGTAAATTCTTTTGATAGTCTACAATCCCATATTAATGCATACGATGACATTTTTCTTTCTTTCTGTTGAGCAGAGTACAAAGCACCAGTTACCAATCCCAGGGGAGGATTTCAAACACGTCTGCCCACTGCCTCTTGATATCAGAGTCAGCAAGGAGAACAAAATGCAATGAACCACTGGATGGAGCAATGCTTTACTTACACAGAGAAGAGACAGAGCAAGATCAGCTTCAGTAGTGGGCATTGGTCCACCATGGCAAGTGGGTCTTTTATTACATTTTTAATAATAAAATATATAAAAACTGTCACAATGGCAGATGTGATGGGCAGCCCTCTAAGATGGCTCCAAATAATCCCGGCTTCCTGGTGTTCACGCCCTTGTGAAATTCATTCCCCCTTGCGTATGCTCTGATGAATACAATATGACGAAAATGCTGGTGTGCTCCTGCTGTGATGAGGCTAAAAAAGACCATGACTTCTGGATGGCTGGCGCTTTCTTACTCACTTTCATTTGCTCACCTTGATAAAGCCAGTTCCCATATTGTGAACTGCACTTTGGAGAGGCGCACGTGGCAAGGAACTGAGGGCAGCCTCCAATCATCAGCCAGCAAGGAAATGAGGCCTCCAGGCTAAAAGTCTGCAAGAAACAGACTCTCATCAACAACACGTGAGAGAGCTTGGAAGTAAATCCTTCACATGAGATGGCAGCCTCATATGACACCTTCATTGTTGAAACAGAGGACCCAGGGAAAGCATGCCTGCATTTTTGACCCACAGAAACTTTAAGATAATAGATGTTGTTGCTTTAAACTGCTAAATTTTGGGGTAATTCATTACACACCAATAAATAATTGATGCAGCAGGAAAGGGGATACATTGAATTATGCTGTTGTAAAATTCTTTCATGAAATGTAAAATGGAATAATACTAACCCAAGGTGGATTGCGATAGTTTCAGGATGAATGTTGTAATCCCTAGAGCCATCACTTAAAAAACAGTATCTAAAAGGAAAACTTAAAAGCCAACAGGGAAGATAAAATAGAATTCTAAAAAATACTCATTACTCCACAAGAAGTTAAGACAGGAATAAAGAATAGAGCAAACACATAAAAATCAAGTCAGAATATGGTAGATAAAAATTCAATTCATCCATATCTACACTAACTTAAAGAGACTAAATGCTTTAAATAAAAGGTAGATATTTTTAGACTATATAAAAAATAAGAACCAATTATATGCTATTTAAAGGAGACACAACTATAATATGCGAACACAAAAGGTTTAAACAAAAAGGAATAAAAAGATATACCATGCAAGCAATCATAAAAAAAGAATCAGATGCGGCTTTATTAATATGAGACAAACTATATCTTAAGAAAAGGAATATTCTCACAGATAAATAATGATATTCTCAAATGATAAAAGATCAATTTTCAGGAAGACGAAACCATTCTAAAAGTGTAAGCATCAAATAACATAGCTATAAAATATACAGATAAAAAATTTAATATCTAAAAGGAGAAATAGACTAATCCAAAATCATAGTTGGAGATATTAGCACTCCTTTTTCAATAATTGATAGAACAAGGAGTAAAAAATAAAATTCATGTACGGAAGATTTGAATTATACTACTATTTAGCGTAGCTTAATTGACATTTGAAGAGTCCTATACCAAAAGATGCAGAAAACACATTCTTCTCGAGTGCACATGGAACATTTACCAAAACAGACCATATTCTGGGCCATAAAACAAGTTTTAATATACTTAAGAGAATTGCAATTATATAGAATTTGTTATCTGACCACAATGGAATTAAGTTAGAAATTAATGAGAAAAAGAGAAATAGAACATCCCCAAATACTTGGAATTAAGCAACACACTTCTAAACAATCCATGGATAAAGAAGAAGTCACAATGGAATTTTTAGAAAATGTTTTGAACTGAAAAATGATGAAAACACAACACAAAATTTGTGGTATGTCACTAAAGCAGTATTTAGAGGGAAATTTATAGCTTTAATTACACATTCTAGAAAGGGAGAAATGATAAAAATAATTGATCTAGGCTTCTAAATCATAAAATTAGAAAAAGAACAATTTAAAACCAAACAAAGTAGAAGGCAGGAAATGAAAAATGATCAGAAAAAGGAAAATAGACAATAATAAAGAAAATGAACAACGCCAAAGTTGGTGTTTTGGCAACATTAATAAAATTTAAAAACAATGTGCAATACTAATAAGAAAGGGAGAGAGGGAGGAAAAAGGAAAGAGAGAGAAATATAGAATGATAGGGTCTGAGGGAGGGGGGAGGGAGGAGGGAGGGAGGGAGAAAGATAAAATCAGGAACAAGCATGTAAGCATCATTAGAGTAGAACAGACATTAAAGGGTAAGACAACTTTATGAACAACTTTATGCCAACAAATTGGACAACTTAAATGAAGTAGACAAATTCCTTGAAAAAATACAGCTATTCAAAATGGACCTGAGAGAAATACAAAAATCTGAAGAGGGGTAAAGCTATTAAAGACCTTCCCACAAAGAAAACTCCAGAATAGGTGGCCCCAGTAGTTGATTATATCAAACATTTAAGGCAGAAACAATGCTAATCTTACTAAGACTTTTTTTAGATAATGGAGGAAGAGGAAACACTTCCCAAATTATTTTGTGAGGCCAGCATTGACTAAATACCGAAACCTTACGGGGCATTACAAGAAGAGAAAACTATAAAGAAATATCTTTCACAATCACAGACATAAAATTCCTTAACAAAATATTACCAAATTCAATCCAGCAATATATCAAAAGCATGATACATCATGACCAAGTGGAGTTTATCCCATAGTGTAAAGTTGGTTTCATATTTGAAAATTAATCAATATAAATGCTATATTTACAGAATAAAGGAGAAAAATCACTTAGATTTGATAAAATTCAACACCCACTCA
The DNA here is from genome assembly GCF_041296265.1 of Equus caballus. Taxonomy (NCBI): domain Eukaryota; kingdom Metazoa; phylum Chordata; class Mammalia; order Perissodactyla; family Equidae; genus Equus; species Equus caballus. Next base: position 83,170,174 of record NC_091684.1, read on the forward strand.
TGATAAAAACCCTCAGTAAACTTGGGATAAAAGGGAACTTGGTCAATTTGATAAAAAGTATCTACCCAAAGAAAGCAAAACCCCTACATTTAACATCATACTCAAGCTTTTCTCGTAAGTTTGAGATTAAGGCAAGATTGCCCTCTCTCACCTCTTGTATTCAACACTGTGTTGGAATTTTAGCCAGTGCATTAAGGTGATAAAGAGAAATAAGAGGTGCAAAAATTGGAAGGAAAATTGTAAAACTGTCTTCATTTACAGATTAAGTTCTGTAAATGAAAATTTACCGTTTCAAATAACATATATAAGTTCAAAGATCTAAAATAGCCCAGACACTTGAATTGGGAGGCTTATACTACCTTTACACTTACAGTTACACTGCTACATTTACTATAATACCACCTTGTTTAAGACGGTATGATATTGACCTAAAAATAGATTAATAGACCAGTAGAACAAAATAGGTCAATAGAACACACATACCTGCAGAGCCAATTGATTGTCAATTTTGGTACCAATAAAATTAAATGGATAAAGAAAAACCCCTTAAACAGTTAATGCTTGATGAACTGGATATCTGTTTGGAAAAAAAAAACTTTCACCCCTACATTACACTATTTGAAAAAGTTGAAGATGGATCATGAGACTTAAACATGAAAGCTAAATCTATGAGGCTTCTAGAAGAAATATGGGAGAATAGCTTTATGACATTGGAGTGGGAAAATATTTTTTAGACAGGATGAGAACAAAAAAAATAGCTTAAATTTCAACAAAATAAATCATGTCAAAAGACATGAATAAGATAGTCTGGGAGAAAATATTTGCGAAACATTTATCTGACAAAGGACCAGCATCCAGAATACATGCAAAACTCCTACAAACAAGTAATAAAAGACAAACAACCCAATTTTTAAAAATGGACAAAATTTGAAGAATTTCACAAAATACTACATACAAATGGCCAATAAACACATTAACAGGTGCTCGACACCATTATTCATCAAGGAAGTACAAACTAAAAACACATTAAGATACCGCTACATACTTAGTAGGGTGGCTAAAATGAAACAACTAGCAGTGCTAAGTATTGAGGACATGAAACAGCCAGAACTCTCATACATTGCTGGTTGGATTGTATCATGGTACAACTTTGGAAAACTGCTCAGCAATTTCTAATGTAGTTAAACATATACCTCCCATCTTATCCAGCAATTCCATTTCTAGGTATATATCTAAGAGAAATTAATGCAAATGACACAAAAAGATTTTCACAATAATTTTTATAGCCACTATAATTGATAATAGCCAAAACCTGGAAACAAACCAAATGTCCATTAATAGGACGATGGATAAACAATTTGTGATACTGTCAGGCAATAGAATATTATTCAGCAACAAAATGCGACAGTGTGAATGAATCTCAAAAACATTCTGCTGAGCAAAAGAAGCCAGACTCAAAAGAATAGATACTGTATTATTCCATTTCCATAAAGTTTAGAAAAGGCAGGACTAAGTTATGATGATATAATTCATAACAGTGATTGTTTGAAGGGGGAGGATTGACTGGAAATGGACACAAAGGAATTTTCTGGGCATAATGGTAATATTTCATTTCTTAGTTTGCTTCATGGTGACATAGGTTTTAACATCTGTTAATACTCTTCGAGATGTATATTTAAGATTTGTCTGTTTTAAAGTGTATAAATTATAGATAAATAAAAATAGGAAAAATTAAAACTATAGAAAGATCATAATGGGATATTTTGAATGCCTTTATCCAAATAAATTTGAAAATCTAGATGCAATGTAATAATGCCTAGAAAAATGCAAAACATCAAAACTGACCCAGGAATATATGGATAACCTGAATAATCCTATGATCATTGACAATATTGAATCACTTATTTAAAACATTTTCACAAAGAAAACTGTAGGGCAAGATGGTTCCCAAGGCAAGTCTACAAAACATTTAAGAAAGAAATTAATACAATCATACGTAAAAGCTTCCAGGGAATGGGAAAATAGGAAATATTCCCCCAATTAATTTTAGAACAGTAAAATTATAGGCTGATATCACTGTGAACATAGGTATAAATATTCTATACAAATATCCAAAAATACATTAAAAAGTAATACACAACAAAGTTGGATTAATATAAGTACAGTCATGCGCTGCATAACCACGTTCAGGTCAATAACAGACCACATATATGATGATGATCCCATAAGATTAATACCATAAAGCCTAGGTGTGTAGTAGGCTGTACCATCTAGGTTTGTGTAAAGACACTCTATGATGTTCTCACAAAGACAAAATCACCTAACGGTGCATTTCTCAGAACGTTTCCCTGTCGTTCAGCAACACATAACTATAATACATGATTATTTTAGTATTAGAAAATATGGTTTACCAGAATAACAGATCATATTATCATCTCAATGGATTCAGAAAAATATTTTGTTAAAATTTAATATATATGCATGAAATAACTTTTGGCAGCTAGAAATAGAACAGAAAGATCTTTAAAAGTATCTACCAAAAAACTGACAGCAAATATATGTAACAGTGAAACACTAAAAGTTGGAGAATGGAAACAAGTCAGGTTTGTTGCAATTTCTCCACTTATTAAAAGAATTTTACTGGGCATTCAAGTCAGTGCAATAAAGTAATAAATAAATAAATAGAGAGATAGGTAAATAAATAAGGATTTAAAAGTGTTGGGAGGGGCCGGCCAGTGGTGCAACGGTTAAGTTTGCACGTTCCGCTTCTCAGGTGTCCGGAGTTCACCTGTTCAGATCCCGGGTGCGGACACGGCACCGCTTAGCAGGCCATGCTGTGGTAGGCGTCCCACCTATAAAGTAGAGGAAGATAGGCACGGATGTTAGCTCAGGGCCAGGCTTCCTCAGCAAAAAAGAGGAGGATTGGCAGTAGTTAGCTCAGGGCTAATCTTCTTCTTCAAAAAAAAAATCTGTTGGGAAAGGCAATTTCTTGCATGCAGCCTTTCAGGCTCCACTTGGCTGCCTAAGAATGGGCCTTGGGCCTGGAACACTTCCTTGTCAAGAGAAACAGAGCCCACACAGCCTGTGCGAGGCTTCTCGCCTTGTGAGGGAATAGCTCTCCCTGTTGGAAGCCCAGTGTGTGCTCTTTTGTTCTGCCTAGCCTGTTTGGCAGTGGCCCTCAGGCCTGCCGCCAGCTGACAGTAGATGTGCTGGGCAGAAGCGTTCGGACTTCTATTCCTGGCGGTTGGCACAGCGATGAGCTTTGCTGTCCCCCACATGGCTGGAGTCCACTTCCGACGTTGGTAATGAGTGCACGGTGTTCTGCTCAACAGGAGTCACCTAGAGCTAACTGAAGAAAATTATGTTTAACTATGTATTTACTGTGTTAATTATTGTTCTTTACTCCTGCAGATCCAGGTTTCTAACTGGGATCATTGTCTTTCATCCTCAAGAGCATCCTTTAGTATTTTTAAAATTGCAAATCTGTTGGTAATCAGTTCTTTCAGCTTTGATTAGTCTGAAGATATCTTCATTTTATCTTCCTTTTTGAAGGTTTTTTTTTTTTTTTTTGGCAGTAGTAGAAGCTTTTGAAATGATCTTTTAAATATCTAAAGGATTATATGGTATTCCTCTTTTTATTGCTGGTACAGTCACTTCTACTATAACATGACGAATATGTTTCTAAAAATCGTTGTGCTATACAAAATAGAATAAAAACCATATATACAATATTGAAAATGAACATGTCAACAGAAAACTCAAAGAATGTCAGAAGACAAATGGCAGACAAATGTAACCACATGCAATACTTCCTGCAAAATGAAAGTATTAGTAATATATATAAAGCTCCACTGCTAACACACACACACACGTACAATCAAACAGAAAAGTGCACAAAGTACATCAGCATGCAGTTCATGGACTATGACATGCAGGCATCTACGAAACGTGTGGGAAGACCTGAAGCCTCAGTAATGGTCGGGATAAGTACAATCCAAACTACAACAGGGTGTAGCTCTTTTCTCATTAGATTGATAATGATTAAAAATGTTAAAAACATTCAGGTCGGCTGAGGCTGTAGCTGACAGGAGCTCTTACATTACCTACAGTAGTGTAAATCGCTACATATTTAAGAAAGGAATCTGACAGGATTGATAAAAAGTAAAACACCATAATAAATCTGGCCCAAGTATCTCTCTTCCTGGTATCTAAACAAAACAAAGCTGAACAGTAAACTAAACAAAAGCAAGAATTGGAGGACATATGTAAATGTGTATATATGTGTATTGCAGCATTATTTGTAACTGCTAAAAAACTGGGAAGAAATCGGGACTCGGATTCTGGTTCATGAATATGGAAATCAATCAGAGTCCTGATTTCATTCCAGTTTCTTTGCAATTACAAATAATGATGCAGTACACATATATACACATGCATACTATGAATTATTATGCAGTTATCAAAAAAGAGTGAGTTAAAATTGTATATGTCAACCTGGAAACATATCTGAGGTATAGGTTTAGATGAAAGAGAGCAAGTGGCAGAATAACATACTTAGTCCAAATTATTTTTTAAAAGAAAAACAAAATAACCTTATAAAAGTGTACATGTATTTGATATATTTGTTGAGCCGTGGTAAAAGCTGTGAAACTCAACTGTAATATTGCTTATTTATTTCAAGTGTATTGGGTTGGGAATTTGGAGAGGAGATAATTTCTTCATACATATTTGCATGATGGAATTTTTACAGTGAGCTTATATTAGAATTTTAATTTTAAAATAATAAAAGTAAAAATTAAAATGTAATTGTAAGTGCTTGGCTGTGGGGACTTCAGGGAGAAGAAACATTCAATCATGTTCCTGGATATCTGGCCTGGTGCTGTCACTTATTGATAGAAGGAGGTTCACACCTTCATGTATATAAATATTTGTTCATAGTAAAGTCAGCACTTTGATGTTAACTATAACCTGTGTTACTTCAGAATGAATTTGTTATGGTCACTTACTAATATCAGTTTTGCTCCCAAATTCCAACATGTGTGTGTGTTGACAGGGGGCGGTCCCCACACCAACAAACAATTCTCAGACACCAACTCTAATAGAAATACTCAATTTTCCAGCTGTGTGGGGAAAAATTCAGTTCTTCTCTCATTTGTCTTTCTCTTGTGAGTTACCTTTACTACCCACACAAAACACTTCACTTCTGGTCACTAAATGTATGGAAGTTTTTTCCCCACATCCAGCAATTCTTTGCAACATCAGCTGGTTTCCTACATATTAACTCAGTTCTAACACTATCTACCTGGAGATAGTGTCAGATCTCACAGGTTAAGGGCTCAGTCTCACAAGCGTGCTCCCAACCTATTTCAGATGCCAATTGCGAGTAGTAGGTCCCCAGGATACCCACAACTTCTGTCAGATTTGGGTGCAAATTGGAGGTACCAACGACCCCCTCCTCAGGTTTGATTAATTTGCTACAGCAGCTCACAGAGGTCAGAGAAACATTTTAGTTTCTAAATTACTGGTTTATCATAAAAGGATATAACTCAGCAACAACCAGATGGAAGAGATGCATAGGGCAAAGTATGTGAAAGGGTCACAGAGCTTCCATGCTCTCTGAGTAGGCCACTCTCCCCAATCTGCACGTGTTCACCAACCTGGAAGCTCTCCAAACCCCATACTTTTGGGATTTTATGGAGGCTTTATCATGTAAGCTTGATTGAGCATTAATTCCATCTTCAGCCCTTCTCTCTCCTCAGGAGACTTGGGGGACAGGGCAGAAAATTCTAAGGTTCTAATCATGACTTTGTCTTTCTGGTGACCAGCGCCCATCCAGGAGCCCACCCAGAGTCACCTCATTAGAACAAAAGACACTCCTTTCACCCAGGAAATTACAATGGTCTCAGGAGCGCTGCATTCAGAACAAGAGATGCTCCTAGTGCTCTTATCACTGAGAAAATTCCAAGGGTTTTAGGAGCTCTGTGCCACAAACAGGGATGAAGAACAAATATATATTTCTTATTTTAAATCCCAATATCATACTTACACTGTATACTGTAAATGCAATAGAAGAATTTGCAGTATGTATGCAGAGAGAATTTCTTTCACAAGAAGTCCTACATTTACACAGACTGAGTGACACAATGCAAACTCACAATGTTTTAAAAAGCATGAGCATCAGGAAGCTGTAGTCACCATCCTTTCAAGAATGGAGTGGCATCCTAAAGATGCTTCCTACAAAGTGAACTGCATTGCTGGGATTATCTATAGTGATCCATTCTTGTGTAGAATGAATTTGCCCTCATTGGTATAGAAATAAAATCCTAGAGAGGTGATGGGCGTGAACACAGCCAGGTGGTATCCTTGCCAGAACTGGCTGCTTTGCTTTCGAAACTCTACCTAGCCTGTTCTTTGAGGGAAGACTTCTGCCCTGAACTGATTTAAGCTCATCTCAGAGAGGTTGAGTGGACCAAGCAGGTAGATATATGTAAGCAATGTTTGTAGATGGGTAATATTTCTGTGATATGACTCTTGATATTGGTCCTTACTTCAAAACCAGAAGGGCAAGATCTCTGATTTTGGCCGAGGACTTAATGAGGCAATTCCTCATTAAGGCAGGAGGAGGACTAAGGTGACACCTAGACATGACCTTCTCCTTATGGCTCGAATGAACAGGTCTCATGATGCAGCCCAGGAGCTCTTGAGAAATTAAGCTACTTGGCTCTCTTCTTCCTGCTTTCAACTAGAACTTTAATTCAGTTACCCCCAGATTTATGAGCATTTCTATTGTGTAGAGGGGTTGTTATGTAAGAATTTTGTTTGTATGTATTTTTGAATTTTTTCAACTAGATTGAACCTAGAATAGGGGTAAAGAGGAAGGATAAGGCCCTGGATTGTTCTTGAAATGCAAATTGCTGTCGTGTGCTCAAGTCAGTCAACTTGGTGACGTCCAGGATGAACTCTCAGGGCCATAGTAACCTGCTATCCTAACAGAGAGGCTCAAGGACATCTGCCTGTCTCCTTGCCTAGTAGCCAAGATTAATGCAAGATAACAAAGCATTCTCCTCTCAGCAAGGACAGAAGCTCTTTTCTCGGAATTGAGGAAAAGGATTCTATTAGTTATTTATTACTATGTAACGAATTACCACAAAACTTGGTGTCTTAAAACAACAATAATCAGTTAATATCTCTCATATTTTCTATAGGTCAGAAATTCAGACAGGATGAAAAAGAATGGTCCATGTCTGCTCCATGATTTCTAGAACCATGGCTGAAAGACTTGAAGCCTGGGGGTTAGAATCATCTGAATGTTCATTCATTAGCATTTCATGATTGATATTGGTGTTGGGCGAAACACTTACATGTACCCTTTCCATGTAAAGAACCAGATAGAAGTTTTGAAACCTAGCATTGGCAGTCACATAACATCACTTCGACCATACTCTATTGGTTGAGGATTCACAAACATCCACCAAGATTCAAGGGGAAGGAACACAGACCCAACCACTCCTCAGTGGGAGGAGTGTCAAATACATTGTAATAAGAGTTTGTGGGATGGCATAGATATGTAGCCATGACCATCTTTGGGAAATATATTCTGCCACATGTACATAGATGTTGGGTACCCTGTGTTTGGGGTAGGTGTGGATGTGTCATTGTATTTAAAGTTTAATTAGAATCACAGAGTTTCATATTATTGTATGTATTAATTCATGTGTGTTCATATACACGAGTGTACAAAGTGTTTGAATGTTATACTATTTGCTTTTGTGTGAGCCTGACATTCATGACAATCTTTTTGACAACTATTGTACATGGTGTGAATGTACATTCATAACATTGCATGAGTGACCATCACAATGACTTTCAACACGAGCCACGATGTAAAGAAAAACACAATGGTGGAGAATATTGGCAAATATATGCATGTGAATCAAGAATGGCACAGCCTTGGCCCTAATACTCCTACTACATCTGCCTTAAGGGGGAAAATTTGTGTGGGCCCTGAAGCCTACAGACTCTCCTCGGGGTTGAGGAGTCTCTGAGTTTCCAAGACCCCTAGGTCCTAAAATCTTGTAGATTGGGAGTGTAAGTGTATATCAAAAATCCTTCCATTGATTTGGTAGTACTTTTAATGAATGCTAGGGGTCTAGTGGCCATGGGGGAAGGGACAATGGCTTATACCCACTTGAAAGTATATGCTACATTCCTGAAGACAGTAATCTATCCTCTCAAGATATTGTCTTCCAATTGTCAACATAATTGAGTCTTCAGTGAGCCATTCCACTGCTCAATTAGGCAAGCTGCTTCTGGGAGCAGCTGATACAGTAGGTGTAAGACCAGTTAATTCCATGGGCATGAGCCAAATGATGCACTTCCTTTGCTGTGAATTGAGTTTCTTGACCCAGATGCAATGCTATGGGGAGTACTATGATAGTGGATAAGGCATTTTGTGATACCATAACTGGTGCTGGTGCATTACAGTTAGGGAAGGCAAATCCATATCCAGAATATATATCTATTCCAGTAAGAATGAATTTCTGTTCCCTCCATGTCAGAAAAGGTAAAATATAATCGACCTACCAGGAGTTGGCTCACAGATCCTCCCAAATAATGGTGCCATATCAGAACTTAATGCTGATGTCTGTTGTTGATGACTCATCAGGGACTTAGCAGTAGCATTAGCCAAGTCAGACTTGGTAAGGGGAAGTCCGTATTGTTGAGCCCATGTATAGGGCCTATCTCTGCCATCAAGGCCACTTTATTCATGAGCTTATTGAGGCTATCATCTACTGTAGTAGATGAGGAAAGAGGCTTGCTGTCATACACAGAGCATACTATTTTGTCCACCTAATTAAGAGTGCCTTCTATAGTAGATGTCCTTAGGTGGACATTAACTATTAAGTCAGAAACTGTGAAGGATCTGAGATTTTTATCTTACTTGCAAGCTAACAAGTTAGCCTACCAAATATACATATATGTATGGTAGGCTAATTTATTAGCTGCAAGAAGGGTAAAATTACAGATATACGCTTAAACACACCCACAGAAAACCCGAGGTCTCAGGAGTAGAGAGAAAGATAGTTTACTGGTCACAGCAAAGCAGCAGCCAGAGTAACTTCATAGCACTGATTCACTGAACCTCAGCTCCCAGGGGGCAACACAATGAAGGCCAGATGATGCCTATACATGCAATGGAGTGCATTAAAGGAAAGGCATCCTGAAATTAGGAAACAGATTTTATGTAGGCCTGTTGGTGACTTTCAGAGGGTGGAGAGGGAATCTCTTTCCTCTGGAATATAAGCATCTTTTCTTTGAGGAGGGGAAGGAGAGTCTTTTTCTTTATTACCCTGGACTATCTCCAGGGAGAGAGATGTCTCTAAGCTTTACAATCCTGGAATTTTTTTCTTATACAAACACTTTAAATTGACTGTAAATGCCTTTGCTCAAGGATCCAGACCATACATAAATGTGATATTCAGGGAGAATTGTCTCCCCTAACATTTATCCATTTCTACATAGTTTTGGATCCTGGCAAATTTTCCCATGTGTATGCCACTCCATCAGTCACTTTTATTAATCTGGTCGGCACCAGCTGGGACCAAATCTGTTCAGTGTTTCTCACACACAACATAATTAAGATTATTTTCAATAGAACTCCAAGAAGCAGGATGAGGCCAACCTGAAGTATGGACCTCAGCCATGCTCCCAAAGGTCCTGGATCTAGCCAGCCTCACAAATACCATGAATTCTCAGGGTCCACCTTCAAACCAAGTTTGAAGGAAAGGTTCTATATTAAACTTTACACTTGGCCCGAGGCATTGGTCCATGCACAGCAGGATATGTTATCAATCACGCAGACACCACCTTGGTCTGCAAAGAGGAGGTCTAGGACAATTCTTTCATCCATAACAACGCTGTCCAGTGATGAGGCTGACCTGAATGCCTTCAATGTCCAAAGTAGTATCATTGATTGTTACACCTGAACTCAGGGACAAATTTGGCACTATATTTTCTAATGGAATGATTCCCGTTGTAGGTAATACTGCCCATGTTGTACACAGGAGTAAAGACTCAGCTAACCCTCTGATAATCTCACCCAAGTAACCAAAGGTAGCTTGATTCTCTGCAGTCATCTGGGGGCTACCTGATCTACTGGAGGTGTTTTCTCAAATACTTGAGGCAAACACTCTCTTATAACCATTCCTAAGGCACAAGTCACCATGTTTTGGGGAGGGAGGCAAACTAATGCTTATCTCCACACCAGAATTAAAACCCAGAGGGCTTATATGGTGCCCTGGAAACAACTATTGTTTACCTTAGGGTCAGAGTATTTGAATCCAGTCCTTGTTTTTAGAAGGATCACATGAGAGTATTTCAAATGTTGTTGTATTCTTGACTTCTCTTTCTGCTAGTTTGTTAATAGTGTGTAGAAATGCAACTGATTTTTGTACGTTGATTTTGTACCCTGCAACTTTGCTGTAGTTGTTGATTATTTCTAATAGTTTTATGGTGGATTCTTTAGAATTTTCTATATATAGAGTCATGTTGTCCACAAAGAGCAAGAGTTTCACTTCTTCCTGTCCAATTTGAATGCTTTTTATTTCTTTTTCTTGCCTAATTGCTCTAGCCAAAACCTCTAGTACTATGCTGAATAGGAGTGGTAAGAGTGAGCACCCTTGTCTTCTTCCTGTTCTCAGGGTGATGGCTTTCAGTTTTTCACCACTAAGTATGATGTTGGCTGTGGGTTTGTCATATATGGCCTTTATTTATACTGAGATACTTTCTTTCTATACCAATTTTATTGAGAGTTTTTATCTAAATGGATGTTGGATCTTGTCAAGTGCTTTCTCAGTGTCTATTGAAATGATCATGTGATTTTTATTCCTCATTTAATCTGGTGTATCACGTTGCTTGATTTGCAGATGTTGAACCATCCCTGCATCCCAGGTATAAATCTCACTTGATCATGGTATATAACCCTCTTAATGTATTGCTGTATTTGGTTTGCCAATGTTTTGTTGAGGATTTTTGCATCTATGTTCATCAGCAATATTGGCCTGTAATTCTTCTTCTTTGTGTTTTCTTGTCTGGTTTTGGTATCAGAGTAATGTTGGCCTCATAGAATGAGTTAGGATGTGTTACATCTTCTTCAGTTTCTTGGAATAGTTTGAGAAGAATAGGTCTTAAATCTTTGAATGTTTGGTACAATTCTCCAGAGAAGCCATCTGTTCCTGGACTTTTGTGTTTGGGGAGGTGTTTGATTACAGTTTCAATTTCTTTACTTGTGATTGTTCTATTCAGATTCTGTTTCTTCTTCATTCAGTTTTGGAAGTTTGTATGAATCTAAGAATTTATCCATTTCTTCTAGGTTATCCAATTTGTTGGCATATAGTTTTTCATAATATTCTCTTATAATCCTTTGTATATCTGTGGTATCTGTTGTAATTTCTCCTCTTTCATTTCAAATTTTATTTATTTGAGCCTTCTCTCTTTTTTTCTTAGTGAGTCTGGCTCAGCACTTGTCAATTCTGTTTATCTTCTCAAAGAACCAGCTTTTATCATTTACCCTTTCTACTCTTTTTTTGGTCTCTATTTCATTTATTTTGCCTCAAGTTTTTATTATTATTTTCCCTCTGCTGACTTCGGGATTTATTTTTCTTTTTCTAGTTGTGTTAGGTACAGTTTAAGATTACTTATTTGAGATTTTTCTTGTTTGTTGAGGTGGGCCTATATTGCTATGAATTTCTCTCTTAGAGCCACTTTTGCTGCATCCCATAAGAGTTAGTATGGTGTATGGTCATTTTCATTGGTCTCCAGAGATCTTTTTATTTTTCCTTTGATTTTTTCATTGATCCAATGGTTGTTCAGTAGCATGTTGTTTAGTCTCCACATCTTTCTCACTTTCTCAGCTTTTTTCTTGTAGTTGATTTCTTGTTTCACAGCATTATGGTCAGAAAAGATGCTTGATATGATTTCAATCTTCTTAAATTTATCGGGACTTGCCTTATTTCCCAACATATGGTCTATCTTTGAGAATGTTCCATGTGCACTTGAGAAGAATGTGTAGTCTACTGTTTTTGGATGGAATGTTTTATGTATATCTATTAAGGCCATCTTGTCTAGTCTTTCATTTAAGTCCACTATTTCCTTGTTGACTTTCTATCTGGATGATCTCTCGGTTGATGTAAATGGAATTTTGAGGTCCCCTACTATTATTGTATTGCTGTTAATTTCTCCTTTTAGGTCTGTTAATAGTCTCTTTATATACTTTGGTGCTGCTGTATTAGGTGCATGTATATTCATAAGTGTTGTGTCCTCTTGGTGGAATGTCCCTTTCCTCATTGTATACTGCCCTTCTTTGTCTCTCATTGTCTTTTTTATCTTGAAGTCTGCTTTGTCTGATATAAGTATAGCAACACCTGCTTTCTTTCGTTTTTCATTAGCTCAGAGTATCATCATTTACTCTGACCATATGTTTGCCTTTAGAGCTGAGATCTGTTTCCTGGAGGCTGAATATTGCTGGTTCTTGTTTTTTCATCCATTCAGCCACTCTGTGTCTTTTGATTGGAGAATTCAATCCATTTACATTTAGAGTGATTACTGATATATGATGGCTTAATGCTGCCATTTTATATCTTGTTTTCCAGTTGTTCTTCACTTCCATTATTTCTTTTCCCTTGTATTTCTGACTACCATTTCAGTTTGGTGCTTTTCTGTGATGGATTTCTCAGTTTTCTCTTTATTTATGAATTGTGGCTCTGCTCTGATTGTTTGTTTAGTGGTTATTGTGAGGTTTATATAAAAGATCTTGTAGATGAGATAGTCCATTTTCTGATAGCCTCTTATCTCCATTAGCCTAAGCAGGTTCTGTCCCTTTCCTCTTCCCCTTCTGAGGTATTGTTGTCACAAATTATTCTGTTTTGTGTTGTGAGTTTGTGATTAGGATGATGTGTTTATAGTTATTTTTGATGTTTTCCTTCCCTTTATCTTTTATGTTATAATTAAGTGTTTATATCTATATTTTATAATTGTGTTATAATTAAGTGCTAACTTGTTCTGATAAAGAGCTGCAGTTTTCTGATTTTGTCTGTCTATTTGTCTCCTTGTTCAAAGCTTTGTAGACATTTGCCTTTTTGTTTCAGGTATGAGGCCTTCTTTTATCATTTCTTATAAGGGAGGTCTAGTGGCAATTAACTCCCTCAGTTTTTGTTTATCTGCCAAAGTTTTTATTTCTACATTGTTTCTGAAAGATAGTTTCACTGCACAGAGTATTCTTGGCTGGAAGTTTTTGTCTTTCAGTATTTTGAATACATCATTCCATTCTCTCCTAGCCTGTAAAGTTTCTGCTGGGAAATCTGCTGGAAGCCTGATAGGGGTTCCTTTGTAGATTATTTTCTTCTGCCTTGCTGCCCTTAATATTTTTTCTTTATCATTGACTTTTGCCAGTTTTACTATTATATGCCTTGGAGAATATCACTTTACATTCATGTAATTAGGAGTTCTGTTGGCTTAATGTACGTGTAAGTCCACTTCTTTCTCCAGGTTTTGGGAGTTGTCAGCTATTATTTCTTTGAACAAATTCTCTGCTCCTTTCTCCCCCTTTTCTCCCTCTAGAATATCTATAATCCTTATGTTGCTTTTCCTGATTGAGTAGGATATTTCTCAAAGCATTTCTTCATTTTTAAAAAACCTTAGCTCTCTCTCCTTCTCCACCTGAAACATTTCTATATTTCTGTCCTCTAAATCAGTAATTCTGTCCTCCATAATGTCAGATCTATTTTTTAAGGATTCGTGATTATTTTTAATCTCATTAATTGCATTCTTCATATCCTGAATTTCTGTTTGGTTTTTTTTTTCAGTTTCAATCTCGTTTGTTAATTATTCCTTCTGCTCATTAATTTTATTCCTGAACTCATTGAACTGTTTTTATGAGTTTTCTTGTAGCTCATTCAGTTTCTTTGTGACAACTATTTTGGAGTCTCTGTCATTTAGGTTGTAAATATTTGTGACTTCAGGATTGGTTTTGGGAGATTTATCATTTTCCTTCTGCTCTGAAGTGTTACTGTAGTTTTTCATGGTGTTTGATGAACTGATCCTTTGCCAGCACATTTGTGGTAGTATCAGGTCACAGATTCTACCTGCCATCACTCAAAGGAAGCAGGAGCTATGTTTCTGATCCCCCCTCATCTGTTGGTTGTTGTGCAAATACTGCATTTGCATGGGCTGGCCACATCTGCTTGGCAGATCACTCTCATGGGGGAACAGCGTCTGTGCCTCCATACTTAGAGAGTAGGTTGTGTAGGTGCAGGCTGGCATGTGCTCCCTGGTAGTTTGGTGGGCAAGTCACTGTGCTTGGTGGGCAGAGCACCTCCACAGGGGCTGAGCCACAGCTAATCAGTGGGGAGCATTCCCACTGGCAGGTCCACTAGGGCATTGTGGGCACTCCCACAGGTCAGGCTACCCTTCTGAAGGTGTTTGTGCATGCATCCTGGGCTGCCCCCACCTCCTCTTACAGTTGTACTGACTGCTGTGCTTGGTGGGTGGGGCTCCTTCACAAGAGCTGAGCCATGGACTCTCGGTGGGGAACGTTCCCACTGGTGGGGATGCCACAGCACAGTGGGCACTCTTGAAGACCAGGATAGAGTTTGCATGGAGACTGGACTGCCCCTGCCTCCTCTTAGAGTTGCTGTGTCAGGCTCTGCAACCTGGCTTGCTGCTGCCTTGGAGGGGGAGGGGTGTGCTCCTGGATCTCCACTGCTTCCTGCAGATCCAGTCCATCCACCTTTAGATGTATAGCTGTTAGAGTCTCTCAAGGATCCTGTTATGCTGTGTGGCTATCCTCTATCAGTCAATCAATGTCTGCTTAATTGTAATTCAGAAGGAAAGAGACAAAGGGAACAGCTCACTTCATCATGTTGCTGATATTTCTATAGTTCTTGTTATATATTGTTGGATTCAGTTTGCTAGTATTTTATTGATGATTTTTGCATCTAAGTTCATGAGAAATATTGGTTCTGTCTGTAGTTTTATTTTTGTACTATCTTGGTTTGATATTGGTGTCAGGGTAAGAACAAGTCTCATAAAATGAGGTGGGAAGTGTTCCCTCTTCTATTTTCTCGACAAGATTGTGTAAAATTGAAATGAATTCTTCTTTAAATGTTTGGTAGAATTCTCCAGTGAAATCATCTGGGTCTGAAGTTCTCTGTTTTAGGATATTTTTATGTACAAATTAATTTTTTTAAATAGTTGTGGGACTATAGAGATTGTCTATTTCATGTTGGTTGAGTTTTGGAATTTTGTGGGTTTTGAGAGATTATTTCATTTTCTCTAAGCCCTTGAATTTATGAATATAGAGTTGTTTCCAACATTCCCTTATTACCATTTTAATGGCTAAAGGATCTGTAGTGATATTCCCTGTTTCTTTAATCACATCGGTGATTTGTATCTTCTCTCTTTTTTGCTGCATCAGTCTTTTTAGAGGTTTACCAGTTCTGTTGATTTTTTTGGGGGGGGGGAAGTAGTTTTTTCTTTCATTGATTTTTCTTTATTGTTTTCTTGGTTTTGATTTCATTGATTGCTACTCAGTCTTTACTATTTCTTCTGTCTGCTTGCTTTGAGTCTATTTTGCTCTTCTTTTTCTTAAGTTTTTTGGATTAGAAACTTACATAATTGATTTGAGATCTTTCCTTGTTTCTAATGTAAGCATTTAGAGCTATAAATTTCTCTCAATACTGCTTTAGCTGTTTCTCACATATTTCAATATGCTGCATTCTCATTTTCATTCAGTTCTATGTATTTTTAAAATTTCCTTTAAGACTACTTCTTTTACTAACAGATTATTTAGATCTGTATGGTTAAATTTTCAAGAGCTTGGAGATTTTCCTGTTGTCTTTCTATTATTGATTTCAAGATTTATCCCATTGTGATCAGAGAAGATACTCTCTACAATTTCAATCATTTTAAATTTGATGAGACTTGTTTTATAACCGAGTATGATCTCTCATAGTGAATGTTTTATTGGCACTTAAAATATATATATATTCTGTTGGTTTGGGGTGGAGTGTTCTATATGTCAATTGGATCCTGTTAGGTGATTGTGTTGCTTACTTCTTCTCTACTCTTGCTGATTTACTAGTTAGTAGTTTTATCAATTGCTAAGAGGTGCGTGTTGAAGTCTCCAACTTAATCATGGATTTTTCTATTTCTCCTTTCATCTCTATCAGTATGTACTTCATGTGTTTTGAGGCTCTGCCACTTGGTGTGTACACATTTAGGACTGTTATGTCTTCCTGGTGGAATGATCTTTTTATCATTTTGTCATTATATCATTATGTCTCTATTTGTCCTTAATAATTGTCTTAGCTCTGAAGTCTACTTTAGATGATATTACTATAGTCACTCCTGCTTTATTTGATTAATATTTGCATGATATATATTTTCCATTTTTTTACTTTTAACCCACCTGAGTTGTTGATTTGAGGTAAGTTTCTTATAGATAGCATATTGTTGGGCCATTTTTTTTAATTGAGTTAATGATAGGTTACAATCTTGTGAAATTTCAGTTGTACATTATTGTCTGTCAGTCGTGTTGTAGGTGCACCCCTTCATCCTTTGTGCCCACCCCCACCCCACCTTTCCCCAGGTAGCCACTAATCTGTTCTCTTTGTCTACATTTTTATATTCCTCATATGAGTGGAGTCATACAGAGATTGTCCTTCTCTATCTGGCTTATTTCACTTAACATAATTCCCTCAAGGTCCATCCATGTTGTTGCAAATGGGACGATTTTGTTCTTTTTTATGGCTGAATAGTATTCCATTATATATATATATATATATATATATATATATATATACCACGTCTTCTTTATCCAATCATCTGTTGATGGGCACTTAGGTTGCTTCCACATCTTGGCTATTGTAAATAATGCTGCAATAAACATTGGGGTGCATGTGGCTTTTGGAATTGCTGACTTCAAGCTCTTTGGATAGATACCCAGTAGTGGGATGGCTGGATCATACGATAGTTCTATTTTTAATTTTTTGAGGAATCTCCATACTGTTTTCCATAGTGGCTGCACCAGTTTGCAATCCCACCAGCAGTGTAGGGTTCCTTTTTCTCCACAATCTCTCCAACATTTGTTACTATTTGTTTTATTTTTGTCATTCTAATGGATGTAAGGTGATATCTCAGTGTAGTTTTGATTTGCATTTCCCTGATGATCAGCGATGATGAACATCTTTTCATGTGCCTATTTGCCATCCATATATCTTTGGAGAAATTCTGTTCATGTCTCCAGCCCATTTTTTGATCGAGTTGTTTGATTTTTTTGTTGTTAAGTGTGTGAGTTCTTTATATATTATGGATATTAAGCCTTTGTCAGATGTATGACTTGCAAATATTTTTTCCCAGTTAGTGGGTTGTTTTTTTGTTTCAGTCCTGTTTTCCTTTGCCTTAAAGAAGCTCTTTAGTCTGATGAAGACCCATTTGTTTATTCTTTCTATTGTTTCCCTTGTCTGAGAAGACAAGGTGTCTGAAAAGATCCTTTTAATACTGATGTCAAAGAGTGTACTGCCTACGTTTTCTTCTAGAAGCCTTATGGTTTCAGGTCTCAGCTTTAGGCCTTTGATCCATTTTGAGTTTATTTTGGTGAATGGTGAAAAAGAATGGTCAATTTTCATTCTTTTACATGTGGCTTTCCAGTTTTCCCAGCACCATTTGTTGAAAAGACTTTCTTTTCTCCATTGTATGCCCTCAGCTCCTTTGTTGAAGATCAGCTGTCCATAGATGTGTGGTTGTATTTTTGGGCTTTCAATTCTGTTCCATTGATCTGTGCACCTGTTTTTGTACCAGTACCATGCTGTTCTGATGACTGTAGCTTTGTAGTGTGTTTTGTAGTCAGGGATTGTGATGCTTCCAGCTTTGTTCTTGTTTCTCAGGATTGCTTTAGCAATTCACAGTCTTTTGTTGCTCTATACGAATTTTGGGATTCTTTGTTCTATTTCTGTAAAGAATGTCATTGGGATTCTGATTGGGATGGCATTGAATCTGTAGATTGCTTTAGGTAGAATGGACATTTGACTATGTTTATTCTTCCAATCCATGTACATGGAATGTCCTTCCATCTCTTTATGTTGTCATCTATTTCTTTCAGGAAAGCCTTGTAGTTTTCTTTGTATAGATCTTTCACTTCCTTAGTTAAATTCACCCTGAGGTATTTTATTCTCTTTGTTGTGATTGTGAATGGTATTGTGTTCTTGAGTTCTTTTTCTGTTAGTTCATTATTAGAGTATAGAAATACTACCGATTTATGTAAATTGATTTTATACCCTGCATAGTTGGGCCATTTTTAAATCCACTCTGCCAATCTCTGTCTTTTAATTGTTGTGTTTAGACCATTTATATTTAAGATAATCATTCATATGTTAGAGCTTAAGTATACCATTTTTATAATTTTTACCTTGCTTTTATATTTGAGATTCATTAGTATAAGCATAGTGAATTATATTTACCACTCTTTTGACCCAGTTCTGTTGTTCTTCTGTCCTTTCTGAAGTTTCAGGTCTTTCTGTTTAGATACTTTCCTTTAGTCAGTCTTTCAGGCAGGGTAGATTTGCTAGTGACAAATTTTATTTGTTATCCTTCATCTGACAGTGTTTCAATTATTTTCTCTTAACTTATGAAATGTGTGCACTTCCTTCTGGCCTTCATGTTTTCAGATGGGAAATCCACTGTCATTTGAATCGATATTTCCCTCAAATAATGTATCTTTTGTCTGGCTGCTTTCAAGATTTTTTCTTTATCTTTATTTTCCAGAAGTTTAATTATGATGTGTCTTGGTGTGAATTTCTTTGGGTTTATTTTATTTGGGATTTGCTCAGCTTTTTGTATGTTTATGGTTTAAAATTTTTTTTGCCAAATATGGAGAATTTTCAGCCATTATTTCTTCAAATACTTTTTCAGTTCTACTCTCTCCTCCCATTCAGGGACTCCAATGATAGCTCTTTTGTTGTTGTCTCACAGGTCCCTGGGACTCTCTTCCCTCCCCTCACGCCCCCCCCCATCATTTTTCTCTCTGTTGTTTGTATTGGGTAAATTCTACTGATCCGCCCTCAAGTTCACTGATTCTATCCTCTTTTATTTCCACTATGCTACTGATCCCATCTAGCCATTTTTAAATTTCAGGGATTTTTTTCAGTTCTCTAATTTCCATTTTGTTTTCTCTCTGATAACTTCTATTTCTTTGCTGAGATTTTCTATTTTTCATTTGTTTCAAGCATATTTTTAATTTTGATGATAGCTTATTTCAAATCCCAGTCAGATAGTTCCAATATCGAATTCATCTCAATGTTGGTGTCTGTCTTTTTTCATTCAAGTCATAATTTCCCTAGTTCTTGGTATGATGAGTGATTTTCAATTGTTTCCTGGAAAATTTGGATGTTATATTTTGGGACTCTAGAAACCACTTAAATTTATTTTTTAACAGTCAGTCCCCTTGTTGAGTTACAGCATAAAATGTGGGTTGGGGGAATATGTTGTGCTTCTTGCTGGGTTTTGCTGATACTACCTTGGCAAAAGTGGGTTTCCTACTCATGCTGCCTTGTTGTCCCCTCCTTAGTCAGGTTACCATCCTCCCTGCAAAAATGGAGTGCTCATTCACATCATCTCGTCTCCAGCTGAGGATACAAGCTCAGCTCCCTGCTGGACTTTGCTGATACCAAGGGCCCTACTGGCCCTGCCTTCCACCACATAGCTCTGCTTCTCTGATTCCAAGAGGTGGGAGCTCAACTTCCACTGTTCCACTTGACACTAAATAGGGGGGAAATGGACTAGCTCTCTCTTGCAAAAGCTTGTTTTGCCTCATTGTTGCCAGTGGGAGCAGAAGCTTAGCTGCTTACTGGGCTCCCCTGATAGGTGGTTGGAGGCACCAAATTGCTGACCAGCCTTGTTGCCTTGTTTAATCTCATTACTGCCAAGTGGGTAAGTAGGTTCAGCCACCCACTGGACATTACTGACACCAGAGGTGGGAAGTCAAAACACCACCTGCTTCCACCAGGTGAGAGATGCAAGATCAAGTCCTGGCTCAGCCCCATTGACACTACCCTAGTAGGTTAATCAGAGAACCTTCTGCTTCTTGTTGAGTCGGGATGGAAGATCAGCTCCCTGCTTGGGTTGTCAATATCACCCAGCAGGGGAATTTGGAACACAACCTACTTCCACTAGGAAGAGAATGGAGAATTAATGGGGCAATCAGAGCATTACTATCTGCTACCACACAGTGCGGGGGCAGGTGGGGGGGGGGAGGAGGAATGTTGGGGGGTTCTCTTAGGCCACTCTTGGTCTTGGTTAGAGGAAAAAAACTTTTAAAAAAAATTTATTGGAGGCTTCTGCAGTACCTTGTCTGAGATATAAACAAGGTAATAAGAAAACCAATGGAAATCACCACCACTGCTGAAGTATCAAAGTCCATAGGCAGTCAGCCTTCTTCTCACCTTTCACAGTCTTTCTATGCTTGTTTGTTGTGTTATTTCCAGGGTATTTTCATTGTAAGAGTGAATAATTGTAAGGAATAGGACTACTACATCTTAGCCAGAACAAGTAGTCCTGGACTATTAAATTTTGTGTTTGAATTTAACAATGTCAGCCTTATGGCAACAAAGAATAAGAGCTTCTTTTAGGACTGCCATGGAAGTTGTCTGGTTCTCAAATCATAATTTTTTTTTTTAAAGATTTTATTTTTTTCCTTTTTCTCCCCAAAGCCCCCGGGTACATAGCTGTACATTCTTAGTTGTGGGCCCTTCCAGTTGTGGCATGTGGGATGCCGCCTCAGTGTGGTTTGATGAGCAGTGCCATGTCCATGCCCAGGATTTGAACTGATGAAACACTGGGCCGCCTGCAGCACAGCGCGCGAACTTAACCACTTGGCCATGGGGCCAGCCCCCTCAAACCATGATTTTTGAAGAGAGATGACAGACCTGAGTTTGTCATTTTCTCTTCATAAGTGCTCAGGAGCACTCAAATAATTTCTCCCACACCACAATCCTTATAGTCATCATTACTGCCATAACAGTCAAGTGCAGCAGTCTCTTGGGCCTCCAAGGCACATGCTTCAGTTAGTATTTCATACATGATAGTTAATTAACTGTGAAGCCTCTGCATGCTGTAGCTTACAAGCATCCTATTTACCATTGGCAAGGAGATCAGCATTGTACTCATGCTGAAAGGCACAACCAAACCAATCCCCAAATTCCATCTTTGCATGTCTGTCTCCTGAGATCACCTCTGGTACCAATTCTGTATCAAGTCTCCTGAAATCTCTCCTGTAGCAATTTTATATTGATCAGAGCCAAATCACAGCACTTGGTAATTAGTATTTTGAGCTAGGAAATTTGAATATAAGGAATTATTAATTACAACAACAGACTGTAGTATTTAAGGATTGAAAGTAAGAATTAAAGAGAATTGTAAAGAATAAGACTTGCATGCATTAATTGTAAAAACATTGGAACTATGCTTTACATATTCTTGCATGAATTGCAATTTTAATTGAAAAACATGTCATGTAAAATCACTCCCACTTGTGAGTTAGTATATCTATATTATTACTTTTAATCGCTAACTACTGTTCCATCTTATACATTACCATAGTTTATTTTTAAGTTGCTTTTCATGGTTTGTTGTCATGAACTAATTTGCAAAGTGATGGTTAATTTTATGCGTCAACTTGGCTGTGTCATGGTGCCCAAATATTTGATCAAACATTATTCTGGATGTTTCTGTGAAGCGTTTTTTTTGGTAAGATTAACATTTAAATTGGTAGACTTTGAGTAAAGCAGATACCCTCCATAATGTAGACGGGCCTCATCCAATCAGTTGAAGGCCTTAGTAGGACAAAGACTGACCTCCACTAAACAAGAAAGTATACTGCTAGCAGGCTGTCTTTGGACTCAAACTGAAATTCTTCCCTGGGTCTCCAGCCTGCTGTCCTGCCCTGCAGGTTTTGGATTTACCAACCCTCACATTCATGTGTGAGCCAGTTCCTTAAATGAAATCTCTGTTTCTGTCTCTCTCATCCTGTTGGTTCATCTCTCTGGAAAACCCTGACTAATACAGTACATCATTTGATAGTTATCTACTAGCATTGTCCTAAACGTAGGAGTGCTAATTAAGAGCATTCTCATTTTGAAGTATGATATAAAGAAACTTCTAGAAAATTTGTATTCCTTACAATAAAATTTGGTGGGAGCAAATATTTTCCCAAATCCATATCAACCCCAGATATTTCCTAGTATTTAAACTTTTCATATAACTTTTTAAATGTTTTCTAATATTACATGTCATAATGGTATATTATGTGATATTTTAAATATTGATAGTTCTTTTATTTCTCACAACATACTTTTAATTAGGTTGTTTATTTTCTTATTGTTGAGTTTTAGGAGTACACTGTATGTTTTGGGTATAAGTTCTTTATCAGATATGTGTTTGGTAAATATTTCCCTAGTCTGTGGTTTGTCTTTTCATTCTCTTAGCAGTATCTTACACATAGTACATTTCTAGTGTTAATAAAGCCCAACTTACCAAATTTTTTGTATCATGGATGATGGTTGATGTTGAATCTAAAACTTCACCACCAAACCTCAGGTCTCCTAAATTTCCTCCTATGTTATCTTCTAGAAGTTTTTTAGTTTGGGGTTTTACATTTAGATCTATGATTCACTTTGAGTTAATTTTTGTGAAAAGTGAAAGTTCTGTGTCTAGACTCATTTCTTTTCCATATGTTTGTCCTATTGTTCCAGCATTATTTGTTGAAAAAACTATGCTTTTTCCATTAAGTTGCCTTTGTTCTTTTGTCAAAAATCAAAATATTGACTATATTTATGTGGGTCTCTAGTCTGTTTTATTGATCTATGTGTCTTCATTTGCCAGTACATGTTGTCAAAAATTAATTGACCATGGATGTATGCAGCTATTTCTGGACTCTCAATTCTATTCTGTTGTTCTATATATCATTCCCTATAGCAGCACCACACTGTTCTCATTAAAGTAGCTGTGTAGTAACATTGGAAATCACAAAGTATGTCATCCAACTTTGTTCTTCTTTTTCAACATCACTTTTGCTATTCTGGACACCTTGGATTTCCTTATGATTTTGAGGATTGGCTTTTTCACTTTTGCAAATTGGCTGTTGGAATTTTGATAGGAATTGCATTGAATATGTAGATGGCTTTGGGTAGTATTGCCATCTTAACAATATTATGGCTTCCACAGCATAAACATCAGATCTCTTTCCACTTATTTCATTCTACTTTAATTTTTCAGCAATGTTTTACAGATTTCAGTGTACAAGTTCCTTATCTCTTTCTTAAAATTATTCCTAGGTGTTTATTTTTTTGAATGCTATTGGAAATGGAATTCTTAATATCCTTTTCAGATTATTCATTGCTACTGTATAGAAACACAACTGATTTTTCAGTATTGATTTATCTTGTATCTTGAAACTCACCCTAATATGTATATTAGCTCTAGCAGTGGTGTGTGTGTGTGTGTGTGTGTGTATTATTTGGGATTTTCTTTATATAGGATCGTGTCATCTGTGAATAGAAATAGTTTTACTTCTTCCTTTCCAATATTTTAGTCTTTTATTTCTTTTTGCCTACTGCTTTTGCTAAAACTTCCAGTACGTTGTTGAAAAGAACTCATGAAAGCTCTTCTTTTTGTCTTGTTCCTTACGTCAGTGGGAAAGTTTTCAGTCTGCTGTCATTGACTCTGATGTTAGCTGTGGATTGTTTCCTAAATGCTCTTAATAATGTTGAAGAAGTTTCCTTAAATTCCTAGTTTGCTGCATGTTTTTTGTTGTGAAAGGGTGTGGAGTTTTTCAGTTGTTTTTTCTGTGTCAACAGAGATGATCATGTTTTTTTGTTTTTTCTTTTGCCTTTGTCCTATTACGGTGCTATATTACATTGATAGCAACTCCATTTGTATATTAAACCACCCTTGCATTCCTGGAGTAAATATCACTTGGTCATGGTGTATAATCTTTTTCTATATGCTGCTGGATTCAGTTTGCTAGTATTTTGTGGAAAATTTTTATATCTATACTGAGAAATAATTTTCATCTGTAGTTTTTCTTTGTAATGTCCGTTTTTGTTTAAATAGAGATAAAACTGGATCACAGAATGAGTTTAGTGTTCTCTCCTCTTCTATTTTATGGAAGAGTTTTGGAAAGACTGGTGTTAATTCTTCTTTAAATATTTGGTAGAATTCACCAGAGCAGCCATTCGATCCTAGACTTTCTTTGCTGTAGTGGGGAGGGATTGATTACTGATTCAATCTCTTTACATGTTATGGATCTATTCAGATTTTCCACTTCACCTTGAGTCAGTTTTGGTAATTTCTGTGTTTCTTGAATTAACATTGTTTTATAACTATTGTTGGTGCATTTGTCTTTTAAATTATATGTCAAACCAAAGAGTTACTACAAAAAATACAACAATCCTGGTTCTTATATTACCCACATAGTTATCCTTACTGGTACTTTTTGTGTAACATGGCCTCAAGTTACTGTCTAGAGTCTACTGTCCATCCTTTGTAGTGTCTAAAGGGAGTCTAAAGGAGACTTTAGAATTTCTCGTAGGTCGGGTCTATACAGACGTAGCTTGACCAAATTTTAGTCAGGCTTCTCTTCCCCTCACAAGCCCCTGAACTTTGGCTGTCCCCAAGTCTGAGCAAGCACAGAAATACAGAACATCACCTCTCATTGTAGGAACGCTGACCAGAGCGAGACATATTTCATGTCAGACTACTCCATCATGCTGTTCACTCACCTTCCCCACTCACTTGCCCAATTTCTTCTCAAAAGTTCTTGCTAATCCTTCTTCTTCCTCCCTACAAAAGAAAAGTCTTTTTCTATTTGATTTTGAGATGCTTTGAGATGCTGAAATTGGAGGGTTCTTCCTCTTGCAATAGTCTTTTTGAAATGTTTCTGCTTACCTAAGTCTGGATTTATTTTTATTTGATATTTGAAGGAACTTGTTTACCTTCTTCACTGCTGAGAAAAATGCTGTTGTTTACTTTTAAACAGTACTGTTCTTATTTTCTTGCTAGTATTTCCTAGTATTTAATTCATTTGATTTCCCAGTATTTAAAGTAACCTTGCTATTTATAAACAACACGGATTTACATCTTTCTTTCCTTGAGTAGCGTGGCGTTCGAAGGCACACTGGTTGAGAAGCTATTTCTCTGAGGTAGTGCAAAAATTCAGGGCTGCATTCAGCAAAAGTGATAACCCTGGGCCACAGTCTCCGAATGCTAAAGCAACAGTAACGTTTCCGAAATTCTCTAAGGCCCTGGGCAAGCAGGTCTACGAGAAACGGAGCGGGGCAGTCCGCGAGCTCGCCGCGCGTGGCCAAGGGCAGCGGGAGAGGGCGGGGAGTTTCCTGCGGCCCCTTTTGCGCATGTGCAATACCGCGTAGGCGCTGCCCCTGGGAAGATTCCTGGGCCTAGTGTGAGAGCCGTCTCGGAGCCTGCAGGACTGCGCGATGCTCAGGGAGCTGGTGCGGCCCGAGTGCTAGCGGCAGGCGAGGCCGGAGGGTTGGGCGAGAGCCGAGGGGGACCCTGCGTGGCGGGGGGCAGCGATGCCCGGCGGTGAGGAGGAGCCTCGCGGACCAGTGCGGGACCCGCGGTGCAAGAACCCGAAAGGGCGGGTGGAGGCGGTCTCGGCCCGGAAAAGGGACAGTGGGACGGGGGAGAGCCTGTCAGAGGAAGGGGCCGGCATTGGACGTGGCGACGCGGTACCCCGGGAAGGCTGCAGCGGTCGCGTGGGTCTGAACCGTCCACGACGCGGGCTGCGTGTTCTGTGCGGCCGCGAGGGTGGGGCACTTGCGCATGCGCGATGGGTGCGCTCAGCCCGGGGGGGGGGGGGGGGGGCGGGGGGCGGGGGGCGGGGAGCGGGAGCGGGAGCGGGCGGGGTTGAGGAGGGGTTTGGCGATGGGCAGAAGTGGGTGTAAGAGAATTGCTGGGAAAGATGGTTAACCTACGTGAGACTTGATTTCCTTGTCTGTGTAACCGAATATATTTACAAGGCGTGCTCCTGGAGTTTTTCAGAGAATTAAATAGTGTAGCACAGTGCCTGGCAGGAAATATTAGCTACTGTTGTTAATAGAAATACTTCATTCTTCTTACTCATTAGTTTATGCTCATCACTCAGGTCAGTATAACTCTCCCCTCTGTAAAAAAATGAGAAAACAGACTGAGAGGACAGTTTTATACCCAAAGTCACAAAACTACCAGATAAACAAGCTAGAAGACAAACTCAGAAGTTTCTTGAAATGTCATGGTCTTTCTGATGTGCTGTCTTGGGTATCAAAGCCAGCGTTGCATCCTCCACAGCACCTGGCAGAAATAATTTGACCTGTGAAGAAATAATTTGAGCTGTTGAATCTTACCTTGGAGCAGTTCTGTTTCTGGGATTTCAGGCTGTCTTCACAGTCCTTGGGACAAGACAGTATAATTGTTTCTGAGTTAGTTCTGTAACAGCCTAGCGTTGTGTTCTGAGCAGCCTTGATTTGATTTTATTGAAGGTCCGACTTGGGATTTTATGGGATAAGGAATACTCAGAATTGAACTGTGCGCCTGGATGAAGGATCCGATTAAAGTGAATTTGTCCCTTAGGTGCATTTCACATCTACCTTGAAATAAAGCACCTCTTGTGAAGTAAGGATGAGGTGTTTCTAGGAACAGAATCTCACTTGGGAGAGAACCACTCCACCATTTGAGCAAGATTCTGAGCAGAGGCCCTAGTTCCCAGAAAGGAGCAGATCTTGGGTTTGCACAGCCTGCTCAGAATGAGTGAGATTTGAATAATGTGGCCATATTCAGAAGCCATCACAGGTTGCCTAATGGAGGAAAGTCTGGACCAGGTTTGAGAAGAGAGGGGAACTGGGCTGAGATGAATGAAGAAAGGTTAGGCTACACAGGAAATATAACTTCCTGTGTATTGCAGGAGTTTTGAGGACGTGGTATGGAGAAAGGACCTTTAAAACTAGATCTGAATAAATTCTCTCTCACCGATCCCAATTCAACCCCCACTCTTTATTTTTCACTCTTCCCAGATTCTGAGCTCTTCTCACACAATGAATTTGGCATCTAAAGATATGCTGGTGATTTCCTTATACACAGCAGTACAAGAATAGTTTTCTATTTGTCTTGCAGAAAGTTGGGAAAAATAGGTCCTGAGAGTATAAGTGAGTTTCCCTGGCTTTGTGTTAATTCCCTGGCAGAGCCCAGAATAGATGTTCAGCCTCCTGAAACCCAGGCCAGTGCTGACCACATCATCACTGTTAAAACACATTTCCTAAAAGGCAGCCTTTAGAGAAACTGCCAACGCTTTAGAACAACAATTTAAAAACTTTACGTTAAAGTGCCTCCATCCCTTTTTTCATAGCTTTGGGTAAGTTCTCTACCTCAAGGAGGAAACAAGGAAATATACATGTACAGTGTGACTTTTGATGAAGACTTAGGTGTTCCTTCACTTAGTGTGTTACAGTTTGTTTAAGCAGTTTTCTCATAATGCTTTTTTTCTTTGAAATAAAATGAAGGGGTATGTACATTGTTTAACAAATCAAGAGAAAATAATTACATTCACCCAATGAAAAGTTACACGCCCAAGCTCTGCTTGACCATATCACAGTCACACATGCACATGCGAGTACTTCTTCATATGTCCCTTCCTGCCCTTCCCAAGGTTGAAAAGGATATTCTCCCACAGAGAGATATTTTACCCAGGTGATGTTTGCAGGGTTTTGTTTTTGTTTTTTTTTAAATTTTATTTTCACTTTTTCTCCCCAAAGGCCCCCAGTGCATAGTTGTATATTTTTAGTTGTAGGTCCTTCTAGTTGTGGCATGTGAGACACTGCCTCAGCATGGCTTGATGAGCGGCATCATGTCCGTGCCCAGGATCCAAACCAGCAAAACCCTGGGACGCTGAAGTGGAGTGTGCGAACTTAACCGCTCGGCCACGGGGTCGGCCCCTGCAATTTTTTAAATAGGCAAATCCAGGGGTTGCAAGGCAATCTGTATCTCTAATGATTTCATTCCTTTTTTTCTATCCCAGCTGTACCTTCAGAAATTTCTGCCTTTTTCCAAGACCAGCAAAATATGAAGAAATCCAATGTGAGTTGTCAAAGTCATTCTACCCTTTTTTTACAATGGATTTTTGAGGTTAATGACTCCTATACTTGAAATGTTAAAGTAGAAATAGATAAAGTGAACCTGAGGGAAACAGGATAGCACGGTGGTTCTCAAACCTTAGTGTGTATTAAACTCACCTGGAAAGTTGTTAAAACTTTCAGAATGGGGCCTGAGAATTTCCATTTTGGACAAGATTGCAGGTAATGCTGATGTTGAGGTCTACAGGCCAGTATCATTGGAAGAGCGGATCACTAGGACAGAGTTGGCAAGGCACATAAATACAGATCGTGTGAAGTTAGGCAGTTAGCAAATTTGAGTTGCGTATATTTCTGACTGTTCTGGTAGCCATGGCCAAAGAAAAGACTGTATGGTACATGGCTTTCATTGATGATATTATTAATAAAGCTACCTGATTTCCTTTTGGAACCTAAAGACTTTCTGGCACTGAAAGCTAAAACAAAACCTTTTGTGTTTTTTCATGTAAATGATGAATAACCTTCTGGTGGCAACCATGAAATAAATGACTATAGTTATTCTTCAGTGGAAGCAAAAGACAGGGTACCAAGCAGAACTCGGTTAATGAGGTTTTTCAGTGACCATATTACTGAAGCCCATGTAGACAACTTTCTGATGGTCTTGTTTTGTTTGTTTTCCTGGATAAAACCTAGAATATCTAGAGAATAAATTGAATGCATGTCCTTAAAATAGCTTTCCAAAATTCTTAGTTTTGCTCAGTAGGTAGAATGTTCAGTTAAGACATGATTTTCTGGCACATGTTTCTGTACTTAATGAAATTTCAGTCTGCTTCACGCAAAATGAATTCTTCTTCACCATTTGCTGGAATTTGGTTTGTAAAAGTCACCGATGATATATGTTTATTGTGGTTAAATACACATAAAAAGTGAATCATTTTAAAGTGTACAATTCAGTGGCATTTAGCACCTTCAAAGTGTTGTGCAACCATCATCACTATCTAGTTCCAGAACATTTTCATCATCCCAAAAGAAAACCTAATACCCTTTTAAGTCATTCTCCATTCCCCCTTAACCTCTCTGGTAACCACTAATCTACTCTCCATCTCTGTGGACTGGACTGGCCTCTT
The DNA here is from genome assembly GCF_041296265.1 of Equus caballus. Classification (NCBI taxonomy): domain Eukaryota; kingdom Metazoa; phylum Chordata; class Mammalia; order Perissodactyla; family Equidae; genus Equus; species Equus caballus. Next base: position 83,199,470 of record NC_091684.1, read on the forward strand.
TTGGATATTTTATATAAATGTAATCATACAGTGTGTTTTTCTCCATCTTCTTGCACTTAGTATGTTTCAAGGTTCATCCATACTGTAGCGTCTTATCAGACTTCGTTCCTTTTTTCTTAGTCTTATTAAGTTATAATTGACTAAATTGTAAGATATTTAAAGTGTCCATCATGATGATTTGATATATGTTTACATTATAAAAGGATTTCTCCCTTTTAGCCATCTAATTAATTAACAGATCCATAACCTTACATATTTATCTTTTTTTGGTAAGAATATTTAAATTGTGTTTTAGCATATTTCAATTATACAATACAAGTGTTACCAACTATAGTCAGCATGTTATACATTAGATCCTCAGACCTTATTCATTTTATAGTTGAAAGTTTGTACCCTTTCACCAAGATTTCATTTTCTTTTTATAGCAGAATAATATTCCATTATATGGATGTACCATATTTTGTTTATCTCTTTGTTAGTTGATGGACATTTGGGTTGTTTCCTCCATACGGCTGTTGTCAATAGTCCTGTTGTCAACATTCATGTATAAGTTTTTGTTTGAACATCTGCTTTGAATCCTTCTGGGTATTTACCTTGAAGTAGAAATGCTGGGTCATATGTTAATTATATTCTTTACTTATTGAGGAACCACCAAACTCTTTTTCACAATGGCTGCATAATTTTACACATCCACCAGCAATGTATGAGAGTTCCAGTATCTCCTCATCTTCAACAACACTTGTTATTGTCTTTTTTTTTACTTATAGCTATCGTAATGCATATAAAGTAGTATCTCATTGTGGTTTTGATTTGCTCTTCCCTAATGACTAATGAGCACCTTTTCATGTGCTTACTGGGCAGTTCTTTATTTCCTTTGCAGACATGTCTATTCACGTCCTTTGTCCATTTTTAATTGGGTTGTGTATTGTAAGAGTATTTCAGTTACTAGACTTTTGTCAGATATATGATTTTCAAATATTTCCTCCCATTCTGTAAGTTGAGTTTTTATTCTCTCGATAGTATATTCTTTGATTTGAAAAAGGTTTTAGTTTTGATGAAGTCTGGTTTATCTATTTTTGTTTTGTTGCATGTGCTTTTGATGTCATAGCTAAGAATTCATCGTGAAATCTAAGATCATGAAGATTTACTCCTATATTTTCTTGTAAGAGTGTTATAGTTTTAGCTCTTATATTTAGGTCTTTGATCTATTTGAGTTAATTTTTGTGTATAATGTGAGGAATGGGTCCAGTTTCATTCGTTTGCGTGTGGATATCCAGTTGTCCCAACACCATTTGTTGAAGAGACTATTTTTTCTCCCAATGAATGGTTTTGGCACCCTTGTTGAAAATCAGTTGACCATAGATGCATGGAAATTTCTGAACTTTCTTTTCTGGTCGGTTGATCTATCTATCTTTATGCCAGTCCCATACTTTTTTGATGCTTTTGCTTTGTAGCAACTTTCAAAGTCAGGACATATGAGTCCTTCAATTGGTTGTTCTTTGTCAAGATTGTTTTGGTGGTTTGAAGTTTCTTGCAATTCCATGTGAATTTGAAGATCATGTCCATTTCTGGAAAAAAGGCTATTGACTTTTCCATCGCATCTGTAAACATAGGGGGTGTTGCAGTCTTAACTATATTAAGTATTACATTCTATGAACAAGGAATGTCTTTCCATTTATTTAGATCTTTAATTTCTTTCAGCAAAGTTTTGTAGTTTTCAATGTACAAGTCTTTGACCTCCTTGGTTAACTCTATTCCTAAGTATTTTATTCTTTTTGACGCTACTGGAAATAGAATTGTTTTCTTTATTTACTTTAAATTGTTCGTTATTAGTGTATAGAAAAGTAACTGATTTTTGTGTGTTAATCTTGTGTTCTACAATTTTATTGAATTTGTTTATTAGCTCTAATAGGTTTTTGTGGATTCTTTAGGATTTTCTGTTTATGAGATCATGTCATCTACAAATAGAGATAGTTTACTTCACCCTTTCTAATATGGATGCCTTTATTTCTTTTTCTTATCTATTTGCTCTGGCAAGGTCTTCTTTTAGAGTTTTGAATAGAAGTGGCCCGAGTGGGTATTCTTGTCTTGTTCCTGATCTTAGTGGGAAAGCTTTCAGTCTTTTACCATTAAATATGTTAGCTGTGGGTTTTTCTTAAATGCTTTTTATCATGTGGTGGTGTTCCCTTCTATTCCTAGTTTACTGAGTGATTTTATCCTGAAAAGATTATCTCTTTGCTTACTAGTCACATTTTGTATTTCTTCCAGAGTCAGTGGGTAACTTGTGTGTTTCTAGGAGTTTATTCATTTCATCTAAATTTTCACCATATAATTGTGTGTAGTATTCTCCTATAACCCATTTTATTTCTATTAGGTCGGTAGTAACATCTCCACTTCATTTTTGATTTTAATATTTTGAGTCTTGTCTCCTTTTTTTGGTCAATCTAGCTAAAGGTTCATTAATTTTGTTGGGTTTTTTTTTTTCATAGAAACAACTTTTCATTTTGTTAATTCTATTTTTCTATTCTATTCATTTATCTCTGTTCTAATCTTTATTATTTCCTTTCTCCTGCCAGAGACAAAGACCAAAATATATCTTTCTTACCATATTACAATGTCAAAAAGATAGAGACAAACAGGGAAAACACCATGTGATGACAGAAGCAGAGATTGGAGTAATGCACCTGCAAGCCAAGGAGTGCCAGGTATTGCTGGCCACCATCCGAAGCTAGGAGGAGGCAAGGAAAGCTTCTATCCAGAGTCCCAGAGGGGGCATGGTCTTGGTGACACCTTGCTTTCAGACTTCTAGCCTCCAGAACTGTGAGAGAATAAATTTCTCTTTATAAACCACCAGCTTGTGGGAATTTGTTAGAGAAGACCTAGGAATATGTGTGCCCATTTAACATAGATTTGTCATCATTGTTTTATGCTTATGTCTTTCAAGTCAGGTAGGAAGAAAAGAGGACTTATTAATCAAAAATATAATAATACTGGCTTTTATATTTACCTTTATGGTTTGCTTTAACAGTGCTCTTTATTTCTACTAATGGCTTTGGGTTGTTTTCCATTCATTTTAGCCTGAAGACTCCTTTTAGCATTTCTATTAGGACAGATCTGTTGGCAAGGAACTCCCTCAGCTTTTGTTTATCTGAGAATGGTTTAATTTCTTTATTTTGAAGAAGAGTTTTTCTAAATATAGAATTCTTCACTGCAAGTTTTTTCTTTTAGCACTTTAATATGTCATCCCACTGCCTCTTTTCCTCCATGGTTTCCAATGAGAAATTGGCTATTAATCTTTTTGAGGATCTCCTCCACATGATGAATCACTTCTCTCTTCTTTCAAGATTCTCTTTTTGTTTTTATCTTTGTTGATTATACTGTGTCTCAGTGTGGATCTCTTTGTGTTTATCCTGTGAAGTTTCTTGAGCTTCTTTGATGTGTAGATTCATGTCTTTCATCGAATTTGGGAGGTTTTCAGCCATTATTTTTCAAATGTTCTTTCAGCCCCTTCCCCTACTTCTGGGACTCCAAGTATGCAAATGTTGATACGCTTGGTGGTGTCCCACAGGTCTCTTAGGCTCTGTTTGTCTTTCTTCATTCTTTTTTCTTTCTGCTTCTCAAACTATATAATTTCAATTTACCTATCTTCTAGTTTGCTGATTTTTTTTTTCTGTCCACATCTGCTGTTGAACTCTTTAGTGAATTTTTTATTTCAGTTATTGTACTTTTCAACGTCAGGATTTCTATTTGGTTCCTTTTTATACTTCGTGTGTCTTTGTTGATATTCTCTTTGGTGGAACTTCACTCTTCTGGTTTTTTGTCCATGTTGTCTTTTACCTCTTTAAGCTTGTCTAAGACAGTTGATTTCTAATCTTTGTCTCGTAAGTCCAAAGTCTAGGCCTCCCCAGAGAAAGTATTAATTTTTTTCTTTCTTATGAATGTGCTGTACTTTCTCATTTAAGTTCCTTGTAATTTTTTGGTGAAAACTGGACATTTTTAATATTATAATGCGGTAACTCAGAAATTGGATCTTCCCCCACTCTCCCTTAGAGTTGTTACTATTGTGTGAGGTGAAGTTTTTGTTGTTGTTTAGTGAATTTCTAAAATATTTTTGTGAAGACTGTATTCTTTGTCGCATGTCATTACCTAAGTCTCTATTCCATTTGCCTGGTGTCAATTAGTGATTTACCAGAGATTTCCTTAAACCCAGAGCCAACAAAGCCAAAAGTCTCCCACTACTTGCTGTTGGGTCTGGGTGAATTAGAGCATACCTTCAACACCACACTGTTTACAAGTCTTTCCTCACCCTCATGTCCTGCTGGTGCAGAACTTGGTCCTCCAGAAGTGAGAGCTTAGGATCTTTTTGCATTTTTTTGAACATGTACCTTGTCCTGGATATGTGTGTGTTGTCTAGATTTCCAGGAATATATGGAAACTTTTCAAAGCCCCAAAGCATTTCACTCCCCAGCTTTTCTTCCACAGACGTTTTTGTGGCATATCTGTTGTTTGCTCCAACTTATATCCTTTGCACCAGTGGCAGCAACTGGTTCATTTGTCTTTGCATGTTTTCAATAGATGCTCTCCATGTAGTCATTTTTCCTGTATGAGAGAGTTCTGAGCATTCTGTGTTAGTCTTTCAGGTCTTCACCAGACAGGTCAAAACAGGCAATCCCAACTCTTTGACAACCAGCTCCAGTCTGCTCTCTCTGGCACCAGGAATCCACACCAAGAATATAGGATTCCATCCTCAAGACTGCTGCTGAGCCAGTGAAATGAGTTTAATTGTGTCTCCTGAAGTCATTAGAGTGGGCCCTAATCCCGTATGATTAGTGTCCTTATAAAAGGAAAATTTGAACACAGTTACTTACAGAGGGAAGATGATGTGAAGACACAGGGAGAAGATAGCCGTCTGCAAGCCAAAGAGAAAGGCCTCGAACAGATTCTTCTCTCACAGCCCTCAGAAGGAACAAACCCTGCTGACACCTCAATCTTGGACTTCTAGCCTCCAGATTTGCAAGATAACAAATTTATGTTGTTTAAACCACTCAATCTATGTACTTTGTTATGGCAGCCATAGCTAACTAATACAGCTTGAGGGTGACAGGAAGCAAGGGTGAGTTAAAACAGCACACATCTCTCCTACCAGGTTTCAGTTGCATTTGTTTTAATTAATCATTTGCTTGGTTGTTGTAAACCTTTGTTTTCCGGAGTTCTGATGAAATTGATTCTGATAGTTTTTGCCAGTTCTTTTGTGTTTCTGTGGAGGAGTGGGGCCCTCGTACTTCCCTACTCTGCCGTTTTCCCTGACCGAGGTCTGTTACCAATGATATTTTGCAGTTTTTGAGTTACTGGACCTTTCTGCAGCATTTGAGCATTTGAAGCCTGTGCTCTTCTGCAAAGCCTGGACGGGTGGCCCCTGTCACTTCACGCAGCCCCCTTCCTACCCTTCTAGTGATGTCTTCTTCATGGAGTCTTTTTGACTCTTGGTAAATAATGTATTCCCTGTATATTAGTTTCCTGTTATAGCTAATAAATTAACACAAATTTAGTGGCTTAAACCAACACAAATTTATCCTCTTATGGATCTGGAAGTCAGAAGTCTGAAATTAGTCTTCTGGGGCTAAAATCCAGGTGGTGGCGGGACTGGTACCTTCTGGAGATTCTGAGGGACGATTCTATTTCCTTACATTTTTCAGCTGTTGTACCACCTTCCTCCATTTTCAAAGTGCGTCACTTCAGTCTCTGCCTCTGTCTTTACAGTGCCATCTCCTCTTCCTTCTGTAGTAGGATCTCTCTCTGCCTCTTCCTTATAGGATGTTTATGATTATGTTTAGGGTCCACCTGGATAATCCAGGATAATCTCCTCTTTTTAGGGTTCTTAATCACATCTGCAGAGTCCCTTTGCCATATGCAGTAATATTCACAGGTTCCGGGGATTAGGTCATGGACATCTTCAGGGCCATTGTTCAGCCCACCACACCTGGGCTTTCATCCTCGACTCACTGTTCTGTTCTATTTGTGTCTATACATTGACTTCTCCTTCTGTTTGTGTAAGTGGACAGAAATGTATATATGTATCATGGAAGAGTATGTATTTTTGTTTTATTTGCTTTTTAGAATTATGTAGACCATCTCATTTGATACATATGTTATTACAGCTCTTTTTTTAAATTTAATGTTGCACTAAATTTAGATCTATCCAAATTGACTAATATTTTATTCTTTTTAATGCTGTCTAATACGTATATGGCGTATATGGTATAATATAATATAATGAGACCATATCACATTTTATTTGTCCATTTCTTCACTGGAAGACATTTATGTCATTTCCATTTTTCATTCTTATGTATAAACTTCAGTGAACATGTCTTAACATTTTCTCTCTCTGTATAAGAGTAAGCAGTTCTCCAGAGCATATACACATGATTAAATTGTTGGATCATAAAAAGTAAGAACTTCTGATGTTATTTAGTACTGCCGAAGTGGTCTCTTAAGTGACCGTACCACTCTCACCAGCTGTTATATGATAATACATCTTTCTTTACCTCCTTGCTAGCAATCGGTACTGTCATTTAAAAATTATGGCCAATCTGGTGGATGATGAAAACCTCATTGTTTTGATTTGTCTTTGATTTGCATTTTGATTATGAGTAAAATTGGGCCTTTTGGTTTTCTTCTGTGAAATGTTTGTTTATATATTTGTACATATTTTCCTGTTGATTTTGTTCTGTATTTCTTACTAATTTACAGATATCCTTCATGAGTTTTATGTAGTAATCCTTTGTTATATTTGTGGCAGATATCTTCTCCAGGTCTGTCTTATCTTTTAACTTTATGGTATCCTTGGTTGTATGAAAGTTTTACATATTTATGTGGTCAGATTTATGGATCTTTTTTTCATAGTCTTTGCTTTTTATTTCAGGATTATTTTTGTGTGTGGGGGTTTTTTTTTTTGCAGTTCTTTTGTCCTTAGGGTATATTTCCATTATGATGTACAGTCGCATTCCTGTTTTAAATTTAGCACAGATAATCCTAAGTGGTATGACATTAAATTGTGACACAATTAGATTTCATTTATTTCATTTGCTATTTATTTTTTGGGTTTTGTTTTCATTCTGAAAATTATTTTTTATAATCATAAAAAACATTTGTATTTCCAAAGATGAACTATAAATTATAGCAAGATATATTCAGAGATAGGTCTAACTTCTATCCCTGTCCCCTCCATCCTGTTTCTTGTTTCTTCCCTCACCCTATGCTGGTGACCATTCATTTTGTATTGTTATTTATTTATTTTTGTTGTTGTTGAGGAAGATTGGCCCTGAGCTAACATCTGTCCTACTCTTCCTCTATTTTGTCTGTGGGATGCTGCCACAGCATGGCTTGATGAGCAATTCTGTAGGTCCATGTTCGGGATCCAAACCTGCGAACCCTGGGCTACTGAAGCAGAGTAGGTGAACTTAACCACTACACCACTGGGCCAGTCCCTGTATTGTTATTTTTAATATAAGCAGATCCATCTGTAGATCTTTCTTTGTCCCTTTTTTATATAAAAACTAGCATGTTATACTTGATTTTCTCAAACTTCATTTTGTTACATAATGATACATTATGGAGTTCATTCTGTGGCACTATGTAGAGATATTCCTTAGTTCTTTTTTCAGTTGTTTAGCAGTCCATTGTGTGAGTACAACATAATAGATTCAACCAGTTCTTTATTAATCAACATTTGGGTCATTTCTAGACTTTTGCAAATATAAGTGGTGAGGTAGCCTTGTGCCTACATCTTTGCTTTTTTGGCCAGTATGTCCTTGTGGTTGATTCCCAGAAGTGGGATTTCTGGATCAAGTGGTAAATGCATAGGTAATTTAGCTAAATATTGCCATTGTAGTTGATCATTTTGTCTTCTCAACCACAAGATATGAGGGTGTTTTTATGCCTATAGCAAATTAAACTTAAGTATTTGTATTGTTATTCTTTTGGATTTCTGCCGGTCCCCTAGGAGTGAAATGGTTTGCTGTAATTTTTATTTACATTTTTCTTTTTATTTTAAAGAATGAGCTTGATTTCCTAAGTTTTGGTGGTGTTTGCTTTTCTGTTCTGTGAATTTTCTGTTTATGATTCTTAGTCATACTTCTATCAGGTTGTTGGGTTTTCCCCTTCTATATTTTTAGGAACTGTTTATATAGGGATATTAACCCTTCTTTGTCATGTAAGTTGCAAATACTTATTCCTAGGTTGTCTTTTTTGGTTTAGTTTTGTTTATTTATTTAATTATGCAGAGGGTTTTACTTTTTTAATTTCTAATTTTATGTAGTCAAATTTATTGATATTTTCTTTTATTGAATCTAGAGTTTTAGTCATGGTTAGGGAAGTTTTATTCATTTTTAATTATAGGGGAATTCACCCAACTTTTTTTCTAATTTTGTAGGATCTCTTTTTTACATTTAACATTGATTAATCCATTTGGAGTTTTCCTGATGTGTAGATGAGAATGTATCTTATTTTATCCTTTTTAACCTATCTGTTCAGTTACCCTACCATTTCTTAATGAAAATTCTTTTTCCTACTTTATGACACTGTCTGTATCATTACTAAATTCCAGGTGCATTTGAGCTTCTTTCCTTTGATATCTCTTTCTATTTATCTGCCTGTACCACATTATTTTAATTATGGGAGCTTTGTAATATGTTTATATCTGATAGGTTATCTCTCATTGCTCCTTTTTCACGTTTTTCTTGGCTTTCCTTGCTTATTCTTCCAGTTAAAATATCTACTCAGCTTGTGTTTCTCTGGGTTAAAAGCTTGATGGTATTTTTTTGAGACTGTATTAAATTGCTCTAGTAACATTATGAACTGAAATCTTTTTGATGCTAAGATTTCCTGTCTGAGAACATGGGCTAGCTTTGAGTTTCTTCAAATATAATTTTTTTAAGGAGTGATTTGATAGTTTTCTTTATGTAGATTTTGTTTATTTCTTGTTACAACTTCATGCCTAAGTATTTATAGTTAAAAAAATTAAAAAATGCTCATTCACCTAGATTTAACTGTTATAAGCCTTTTAACCACATATTCTCTCTCTCTTTATCTGTGATATCCCCATTCGTTCCCAAAGTGTTCTTTATGACTTTATTGGGTTCAAGATTCAATCAAAGATCATGCCTTTGTATTCTTTCATAATATGGATGTTTTTAAAAAGTCCTGGTCACATGTCCTGTTGAGTAGTTATTCTTGAACTTAACTATGCTTTAGAATCATCTGGAGCTCTTTAAATATTCCTATACCCAGGCTATACTCCATATCAGTTAAGTCAGAAACCCAGGGGTGACACCCAGGCAGTGCAACCATGTTGAGAAGCACTGTTGTAGAATGCTCCTCACATCTGTATTTGACTTATATGTTTTTCCTCATGATTAGATTCAGATTATATATTTTTATTATTTCCATTTATTACATGCTTCTTATAAGGTCAGATTGTACCATTATTGGTAATGCCATCAAACATCTCCATCTGAAAAGTAGATGTTCTTTCCACCCTTTAGTAAACTAATAGTTTGTCAGGTGAAACTTTGAGACTATATGAATGTCCTCTTTCCCAGTAACCTTTCATCCAGTGGTTGGCTATTTAGGTTGAGCACGTTTTGGCATGTTTATTGGTCATGTGAATGTCTTCTTTTGTGAAGTGACTGTTCAAGTCCTTTTCTCGTTTTTCTATTAGGTTGTCTTGTTGTTATTTATTTTAGGAGTATTTTATATATTCTGGAATAATCCCTTTATCAGTTCAGTGTGTTGCCAAATTTCCTACTGTCTGATTTACTTTTTTTTTTTAATTTATGGTTTCCCTTTGATTAATAGAAGTTCTTAATGTTAATGTGGTCCACTGTATTTCAATCTTCTCCTTAATGGTTAGTATTTTTGGTGTATTGCTTAAAAGATCTTTGCTTGTCTAAAGGTCATGAAGATAGTTTTCTGTGTTATTACCTAAAAGTTCTCTTGTTTTACTGATCACATTTCAATCTAAAATCCATATGGAATTAATTTTCACATATTATGTGAGATTGAAGTCGTTTGTTTTTTTCCATATGGATAACCATTTAATCCTTCATGGTTTATTGAAAAGACAGTCCTTTTCTCATTGTTCTACTGTGACACTTTTTTTTATAAACTAGGTGTCCATATTTGTGAGTCTGTTTCTAGACTATAAATTTGGTTCCATTGGTCTTTCGGTTTATTCTTTCACCAATACCAACTTCTCTTATTACTCTTAACTTTATATAAATCTTTATATCCACTAGTATGTCAGTTTTCTACTACTTCATAATAAGTTACCACAAACTTTGCAGTCTAAAACAACAGAAATTTATTATCTCATAGTTTCTGTGGGTTAGGATTCTGGGACTAGGTTAGCAAGGTCCTCTCCTTAGGCATAAGTCTGCTATCAGGGTGTCACCAGGGACTCCTTATCTGAGGCTTGTGGTCCCTTCCATACATGTCACAGAATTCATTTCTATGTAGCTGTAGAACCCACAGTAGTTTGCTGCTTCTTTGAGGCCAGTAGAAGCATCTCTGATATTTTACGTTCTTTAAAAAAACTCACCTAATTAGGTTGGGCCCACCCAAGGCAATCTCCCTTTTAATTGACTCAAAGCCAGCTGATTAAGAGATCTTAATTATACTTGCAAAATTTGTTTTGCCTTAGAATGTAACATAATCACAGGAACACAAGTCTCTCCCATACTAGAAAGGAGGAGATTATATAAGGGTGTGGGTCATTGGAGGTCATTTTAGAATTCTGCCTACCATAATTAGTGTGAATTTACCCAGTTAATTTTTCTTCTCCAAGATTGCTTTGTCTATTCTTGAACTTTTGAATTTCTATATAAGTTTGAGAATCAACTTGTCAGTTTCTACAAAAACGTCTGCTAAGTTTTTGATAAGGATTGTCTTGACTTTATAAACGCATTTGGGGAGAATTGAGATTTTTATAATATTGAGTTGTCCAATCCATGAATATAGTATATCCCTTCATTTGTTTGTTTTTGTCAATAATCCTTTATAATTTCTGTGTAATAGTCTTGGACAATGTTTTGTTAGACTTAAGTATTTCATGTTTTTGATATTACTGTAAGTGGTACTTTAAAACTATCAATTAGTTGATGGTATCCAGAAATCCTGTTGATTTTTATATATTGACCTTGCATCCAAAAACTTGCTAGGCTCACTTCTTAGTTCTAGTAATTAGTCTGTAGATGTCTCTGCAGTTTCTTCATAAAGAGTTATGACATCTTCAAATAACAGCTTTATTTATTCTTTTCTAATCTTTATAATTTTTATATCATTTTCTTGCTTTATTGCACTAGTTCATTTTTACTCTATTTGACCTATTATTTCCAATTGACCAGTTTTTTTTACCTAATATTTGACTTCTTCTTTTGCAATTCTCAGTATATGCCATGAGTATTTACAAGCTATTTGTTTTGATAACCTGGGAATGATACTTCTTCTCTGTCTCTGCTTATGTCTGTTGGCTCATGATTATCCACAGTAGTCATCTCCTAAGTGAGGGATATGTAATGTAGGAGCTGTAAGATAGTCCATTCGCATTTGAGAAGAAAATGTTCAGATGCCTACTTACATTTATTTTAATCTAAAAACATAAGAATGAAATTTAATATATAAATTGACAATATAAGTTTACAATTTATAAATAAAAACTTTTCCCAGATGGAAGAGTAACTGAATATTTTGGACACCCATATTCTATAGGAGTTGTGTCCAAAATTATTCAGTAACTTATTGCCTGAATACCTCTTTAGCTCTTTATCTTGTCATAGTCCCATAAAGTACCCTCCTATGTGCTGATTGCTTTTCCTTTAACTACATATTTGAGATGTGTCTGTGGTTATACTGTTGCCCCAGGTTCATGAATGTTACTCTGTTATTGTTTAACAACTCAAAGCTTTACCTCTTCAGTGAACAAAACCACCCAAATAGCAGGAATAGAACTTTTTGCCCCTTTGTAACCTCAGTCACCTTTGCACATCTTTTCGCAATAGTAATATCTTATTGTGTTGTATGCTTATTTGTGTCTGTTTATCAAACTAATGCTCCTTAAGAACGGTAACATTGTTTTATTTGTCTTCAAATTCTCCCAAAGTAGGAGAGTTCTTTATGGCACATAGGCACATAGTGGGATACTGATAACTTATTACAGTGGTGGGGAATATCTTTTATGATTTCTTCTTCTCTAAGCAAGTATAGTATAAAAGTCAACATCCCAAAAACACAGTTTCTGGTACCTCTAAATAGTGAGCATCATAACAGTTCTCATACAGCTTTTTCATGTCTTCCAGTTCTGATTACTTAAATTGGAACGTAAATATGCTGTTTCAGGGATCCTTATCAATTGAGGATGTGACTGTGGGCTTCACCCAGGAGGAGTGGCAGCACCTGGACCCTGCTCAGAGGACCCTGTACAGGGACGTGATGCTGGAGAACTACAGCCACCTCGTCTCAGTGGGTAGGGACTGTTTTCCATGTAGACTCCTAGTGTGCACATCCTTTCTTGGTTGCTGAAAACTGTGGGAACTTTGTTGAATTTAATGATATTTAAGTTTGAGATTCAGGGTGTTAAGCAGAAGGACTGTTGAGACTCCATGAAGAATGTTTTCTTTTTCAAGATTGAAATTGGCCCCTGAAGCTTCATTTTCTGTCTTCTTCAGAGGCCCTGAGGTCCATGAGCCTAGCCTAATTCATGTCATTTCCCATTTACAGGATATTGCATCCCTAAACCGGAAGTGATCTTCAAGTTGGAACGGGGAGAACAGCTCTGGATATTAGAGGAAGAGTCCTCAAGCCAGAGCCACCCAGGTGAGTTAGTGAGTATTAAACAGATGGACACTGGGTGACATGGTGCGCAGTCTTTTTATTCTCAAGTGTTTGCTCGTATGTTCATTTTCCATTCAGCAAATATTGAGTACCTACTGTGTGTCACTAAAGTTTTAGGTGCTGGAAATACATCAGTGAACTACATTTTGTCTTTGACTTCATGGAACTTATGTTCTGATAAGGAGAGAAAGATAAAAAAGAAACAAGAACACATATACACACATATAATATGCCAATAAAATAGCAAGGAAATTAAAGAAGGTTAAATATGATGCAGTGTTATACATTTGAAAGGAGCTTCAGAAAGGCCTTTTTGATGATATCAACTTGATTGAAATGAGGGTGAGAATCATGGGGAGTCTTGATGGCAGAAGTAACATGAAATGTCAGTCCACCGAGGCAGGAATGTATTTAATGTTTTTGAGCACTCACAAGTGTCAGTGTGGATTGGGGGAAATGAGTGTGTGAAGAGTGGTAAGAGTTGGCATTATAGAGGTAATGGGAGCTCAAATTATATAGGGCCATTGGGCCATGATAAGGACTTTGATTTTATTCTGAGTGAAATGAGAAGCAGTTAGTATAATTTTACCTGATAAGCATCATGTGCTGTTTTATCTTTTAAATTGATTTCTCTGGCTGGTGGGCAAAGAAAATAATATAGGGGGCAGAGGGATGAAGGCAGGAACATCAGTCAGGACAGTATTTCAATCTATGAGAAGGTGATGGTAGCTTACCCTTGGGTGGAAGTGGTGACAAAGATTAAAAGCAATTGGCTTCTGGACCTGTTTTGAAAGTGGGGCCTATAAGATTTGCTGTTGAATTAGTTAAAGGATGTGAGAGAAAGAGAGGAGTAAAGACTGACTGCAAAGACCTTGTCCAGCAATTGGATGAATAGGTTCCAGTTGCCAAGATGGAATTTTGGGGAGTAACAGTTTTGCAGGGATATTAGGAGTTTCAGTTGCACATACCAAGTTCCAGATGACTATAAAATATCTAAGTTTACATGTGAATAAGCATTTGGATGTATAAGCAGAGGTGGTTAGGGAAAGAGTCTAGGTTGGAGGTAATTTATTGGGTAAATAAAAATTATAAATTAGATATATAAATTATATTTGGTATATGTAGATGTAAATTACCAGCTTATGGTATATTTAAAGTTTTTAAATTTAGTATTTAAAGCTAAGGGATTAGATATCCTCTCCTTAGGGGAAGGAAGGGACAGATTTGAGAGGTCTTAAGGTTGCTCCCTGAGGACACTATCTTTCAGAAGTCGTGAAAGTGAGGAAACTCAGCAAAGAGCAGAGAAGAAGCAATTTAGGGGTGAGGGGGAGACAGGGAATGCGGTATCCTGGAGTCAAGTGAGGGTAGTGTTTCAAGGAGAGTGAACTTCTTTGAAGGAGGAGGTGTAAGTCAGCATTTTCTCTCTCTGTGCCTGCAAATCATTCAGAAACATTAAGGAAAATGAGCAACAGAGACTCCATTTTATGACACTAGAGGATATCTGAAATCCCAAATCAATACAAGTGTAAAAGCTGCAAAATCACTGAAAAAATCAAGCAGGAGTGTATGTATCAGCAGATGGATAGAAAATAAGAGCATTTCTGATACTCAAAGGAACTGGCAAAGTACTTTTCAGGGACAAAGTACGTAGTCTGAGCTGTGGGAAGCTAAATCTTTAGAGTAACAGCGATGCTGTGCACAGGATAGCTGGACCTTCCTTGGATACACTTGAGTTTTGCAAAGCAGATATATTAGGGTTAAGTGTGGAAACAGATATGCAAGCCATATTTTTCAGTAGCACTCTGTTTCTATGACAGTACAAGAAAAGAGACTTTCCATTTGGGGAAAAAAACCTCACGGACGCCTATATACAGAGAAATAAACTTACATGCTATCCTAGTGGGTATTCCTAGAATGCAGACTCTGAAGCAAAATCTTACTTGATAACAATTGGTCAGGATGTGCAGACCTACAAAAATGAGGGCATGGGGGAGTAAGGCTGGTTAGGAGGAAGGGAAAGTACAAGGGGGCAATTACTTAGTTAGCTATAAAGAGCTTAGTTAGCACTCTAATAAGCATATCTGATTGCTCAGTCTAGCGAGATATCTTCAGAGTCTTCATGTGAGCCACTGCGTTCCGGAACAGCCTGTCAGAAAGGTGGAAGGGAAAATGATGTATCTGCTGTCTTCTTGTTCGTCTCTCCCATTAGATAAGGCTGTTCTGTACAGTTTTAACTCCCTCTCATTTCTCAATTACATCAGACTCTCTTGGCACCTGCTGGAGATGCCAGAGCCTCCTTGGGTCCAGTTCAGCCACTGGGGCAATGTGTAGTCTCTGTGAACTCAGCACAATACTTGGTGTTCCTCAGTCGGTAGCTGCAGCAGTGCCAACCCCAGTGACCTGGCTTCATGTTTACCAACAGAACAAGCCATTGCTGAAGCTACTCTGGTGAGATAGGAAGGCAGATCTGGGTTGATCTATAAACTGAGTCTGGTACATGGGCAAAACACTTGTTCAAGAGGAATTATCCTGTTAGCGTAAAGACATGGCTCTATTCTCTCTCCCAGGTAAACCTCATGCAGTGAGCTGTCCCTTAGCTCATGCCAGCACAAAATGCATACAAACTCTCAAGAAAAAAAGGAATGAAAAAATTCAGAAAAAAAATAGTAGGTGATTGAGTTGTCATCTGATCAAAGTGGTCATAAAGTATATAAATAATGTGACCAAATGTTAAACCATGAATTTCAAAAAGGAGAACTAATTGAATTGTTTACCTCTGTGATACAAGAAAGATGTTAATAAGGCAATGGTAGAAAATGAATTGTGGGATGTCAAACTCAGAAAAGAATTGTAACAGGAAATAAAATCATAGTAAAGAAGGCAAAGTGGAAGAATCCCAAGGAAGAATAGGGACTGCTGAAATTCAAAAATAAATGAGGAAAGTGAGCAAGGAGAAACTGAGATAAATAAAACTTGAAGATTACATAAAAAAGAATAAAAGAGATTCCATATAAATATCATACTTACAATTCATTCCCCAAAATAGGAAATCAAAGAAATAGGACAAGTATTTTAAATATTCCAAGAACTCTTTTTTGGAGGGAGAAAAACCAGTACAATTGAATCTACTTAAGAGGGCAAACCTTCAGTCAGGGTAATGGAGCTAAAATAGTGAACATCATAATGTAGCCTAGTAAAATAAAGATTTCAAAGTTACTAGATTTCAAAGACAAAGGATCATTTTGACAGCCAGTAAAGAAGAAAAAGTCCAACTAGCTTCAGTCTTTTCCATAGCAAAATTTGCTGCTAAAAATCAACAGAGCAATTCCTACAAAATCCTCAGGGAGTCAGATTAAGAATTTTATACCCAGTTGAAAAGATGTTTTTTTTTTTTTAAAAAAGAGCAAATCTATTTCGAATAGGTAGGAACTCTGAACCTTTGTTCCCAGAAGCCTCAGTTAGAGGATGAATATCAGATAGTCAAGAAGTGACAAAAAAAGCACAGTAAAAAGATTGGTGGTGAACTCTGAATTTAACTGAAGAACTAATTTTAAAGCAAAGGTGGAAATTAGATAACAGAAGAGAACGTAACAGTTACAAATCTAGGCAACACAGAAAGGTTCTATCTGTTTTGATGACAGGCTAAAAACAAGTGGAAAGAAGTGAAGGTATACTGATACAGTGAATTCTGTTAGAAAAATATGTGCATTCCTAAAAAATCACTGCTCTATACAAAATAGTGTATTGAAAATCTCAGGGCTAATGGGAAAATCAGGTGGGGGTATAATATTTAAAAGCTTTGTCATTGACACAGTAAGAAAGCAGTGTTGAAGTCTCCAGCTATACTGTCGCGTTTGTTTTTTACTCCTTTCAGTTCTATTGGTTTTTGCTTTATGAATTTTGAAGAATTGTTAAGTGCACATATATTGGGATCTTTATGTCCTCTTGATGAACTGACCCGTTTATGATTATGTAATGTCTCTCTCTATACCTGGTAGTACTCTTTGTTGCGAAGTCTACTTTGATAATATAGCTACTCCAGCTTTCTTTTAATTAATGTTTTCATGGTATATCTTTTTCCATCTTTTTAGTTTTAACCTATTTATATTTAAAGTGGAATTATTACAGATAACACTTGGTTGGGTCTTTTTTGTCTAATGTGAAAACCTCTACTTGTTAATTGGAATATTTCAATCACTTAAATTTAACATAATTTTTATATGTTTGGACTCAAATTTGTTATTTTGCTGCTTGTTTCCTATTTGTCCTATCTGTTCTTTTTTTCCCTTTTTTCTTCTTTTTATCTCTTTTTGATTAGTGGAGAATTTTTATTTTGCTTTATCTCTACTATTTACTTGTTAGTATCACCTCCATTTTAGTTTATGTTTTAAGTGGTTGCCCTATTGCATCAGACTGCTACTGGGGAAGCCAGAGCCTCCGTGGGTCCAGTTCAGCCACTTGGGCAATGCAATCTCTGTCAAGTACACATTATACGTCTTCAGCTTATCACAGTCTAATTCAAATGACATTATACTATTTTACATGTAGCCTTACAATCTTATAAGAGTATACTTCTATTCCTCTCTCCCACTCTGTGATATTGTAGTCAAACATTTTTACTTAGAAACCTCGTAATGCATTATTAATATTTTTGCTTTAGACAATCGTCTTGTAAAGTTATTAAAAAGTCTTCATTTTACCGTCTTTTTTTTTGTAACCGTTTTCGGTACTCCTTACGGTCGTGTGTCACATAACATTTCAGTCAATCGCGTGTACGATAGTGGTCCCGTAAGATTAGTACCATATAGCCTAGGCTGTACTCTTAGGTTTATGTAAATATATTCTATGATGTTCGTATAACGACAAAATCACCTACCATGCATTTCTCAGAATGTATCACCATCATTAAGCAACACGACTGTATTTCTTTGTGTATCTTACTCCTTCTAATGCTTCCTTTAGTATTTCTTGTAACACAGCTCTGTTGGCAGTGAATTCTCTCAGCTTTTATTTGTCCTCAGAAGAATTTATTTCATCTTCACTAGTGAAAGATGTTTTCTCTGGGTGTAGAATTCTGGATTGACACTTTTTTCTGTTCGTCCTTTAAAGATGTCACTCCGTTGTCTTCTGGCTTAAGTACTTACTTCCTCCTTTAATTTTTAAATCGTTGTCCCACTGTATTTAATGTTCTGTTTTCTCTAGCTGCCTTAAAGAATTTTTTTTATCTGTGGTTTTCAGCTGTTTGGCTTTGATGTTTCTAGGTTAAGCTCTTTTTTTTTCCCTTTGATTTTTCTTTCTTGTTGTTCTCTTCACTTCTCAACTCTGTGCTTTGATGTCTTTCATCTCCTCCCCCTCTCCCCCGTTTGGACTCCAGTTAATTATCTGTGGCTCTGTCTGATGTTATTCCATAATTCTTGGATCTTTTGTATCAGGAGAATTTTCTCGATGTTTGTGCTCCATTTTCAGCTGTTAGTTATCTTTCCAAGCCTGTGTCACAAAAAGTTTATCTCCTGCCCTTTCTCCTTCTCCTGCAGCAGGCTTCTGCTACTTGTTACTCTGTGCTTCACTTGTGGTGGTGGCAGGGATGTTCTTTGTTGTTCTGATCCATCCTCATTCTGAGGTATGTGCCTGGGCCTCAGCAGTAGGGCTTTCTCAGTGTGCCTGCCTCTTCTTGAGTGGTAAGAGACGTCTACTTTATATCAGTAAAGGCTTCTAGGCCCAAGATGGTTCTGTGCTCCTCCCCTAGGGATAGAGTGTTCATCTTTTACTCTTTCTTCTCTATACCCCACATAACGGTATCCAGATTGTTGGCTAAATCCATCTCAGATTAGTAGCTTGCTATAAGCAAAAGAAAACGAGTCCTCTTTTAAGGAAAAAAGTACCCCCAATTCAGGGCATTAGGATTCTCACTTACAAAGTTCAATAAAATATGTGTGTAAAAAAACCCAAAAAGTGACATCAGCAACATGGTGGGGTGAGCTGTTCGCTTTGTCTCTCTCTCTTCAAACTACAACTAAATGGGCATTCATTGATCAGTGGAGGATACCCACACAGCACATCAGGATGCCTGATAGACCCATGTAGCTATATGTCAGAAGGTGGATGCACTACCCCTGGGGAGGTGGTGAGATAGATGAGCACTCTCCAGCCCCCCGGCAGCCCTGTGCACATGTGCGACTGCTCTCCCAGCTAGAACAACCATAGCACCTCTGTGGTCCCGAGGGTGGGAATGTGCATCAGCACAACTGTGGAAACAGATGATGGCAGCCATGAATCCCCAGGTGATTGCTTTGCTGTCTGGTGGGAGAGGCCACAGTGCCGCTGTGGTCCTCAGGGAGCAGCCCAGGCTCAGGCCCAGTGGGGAGGCCCCGCCCACCAAGCACAATGGGTGGTGTGACCTAGGAGGAGATGGTGGCAGGTCTGTGCACCTGGGCAAAAGAGTTCCAGGGTGCTGTGAATGCCCATAGTACCACTGTGGCCCAGAAGAGGGGAGCGTGTCTTGGCAGGACCGTGGGAACAAGTGGAAGCAGTCTTGAGCCCCTGAATGATCACTTTCTTGTCCAGTGGAAGAGCCCACAGCCCCACCATGGTCCCAGCAAGTGGCTCAGGTTTGGATCCAGTGGAGAAGCCCATCCTACTATGCGCATCAGCTGGTGTGACCTAAGAGCAGATGGCAGCAGATCTGCATGCCCAGGCGAACAAGTTCTTGGCTGTCTCAGATACCCATAGTACTACTGTGGACTCGAAGAGGGGAGTGTATCTTGGTGGCACTGTGGGAGCAGGCGGCAGCAGCCCTGAGCCCCTCCGTGATCACTTTCCTAGTTGGTGGGAGAGCCCACAGGGCTGCTGCAGTCTCAAAGAGTGGCCCAGGTTTGGATGGGCACAGCTGACAGAGATCATGGTGGGCTCAGAATACATAGCTCCTGTCCCCACACCCCCCACAATGATGGCAGGTGAAATCTGCGACAAGATACTATCACTATGCAAAGGCACACATCCACCCTATCAAATAGTATGAAGAAGTTGTTAATGTTCTAGACCAGAAGGAAAAAGACAAACATCCAGAAATCAATCCTGAAGGCACAGAAATCTACAATATAAATGACAGAGAATTCAAAACAGCTATCAGTAAAAAACTCAACAACTTACAAGAGAACTCAGACACTTAAGTGAAATCAGGAACAAAATTAATACAGAGGGAATTCTTCACAAAAGAGATTGGAACTATAACAAAAAATCAGTCGGAAATGTTGGAGGTGAAAACACAATGAATGAGATAAAGAAAAATCTGGAGTCCTTAAATAACAGAGCTGATATCATGGAGGATAAAATTAGCAATTTAGAGGATAGGAATATAGAAATGCTTCAGATGGCAGAGGAGAGAGAACTAAAACTAAAAAGAAATGAAGAAATTATTTGAGATATCCAAATCAATTAGGAAATGGAACCTAAGGCTCATAGGTATTCCAGAGGGAGAAGAGAAGGAGAATGGAGCAGAAAGCTTGTTCAAAGAAATAATAGCTGAGAACTTCCAAAACCTGGGGAAGGAGCTGGAAATATGAGTGAAAAAAGCCATTAGCTCTCCTAACTACATCAATGTAAAAAGACCTTCTCCAAGGTTAGTAATGTGACTTATATTTTTAAAATATGTAATAGGTGAAATTTAAGTTTTTCTCCCTTAATGACCCTTAAGTGTGGCTACCTCTCATCTCTGTGGCACAAAAACTGGTACTAAATTCCCATTTAATCCCCCTTCCTAAGTATCACTCATACATGTGCTTTCCTTCCCTACAACTTCACATTGGATTCCTAGGTACTTGATTCTTGTAAATTCATATGTGAAAAGTACATGGAACAGTGCCTAGCTCATGATGATGATTTGCTATTCTTCCTATTGTTATCATCATCATTATTATTTTTGAGCACATTTCTAAGTTTAAATTCAAAGTTCCAGATGTTATTTGAATTATGCTTTCTCCAAAGAGAGCATATCTTACTTTGCTGTGTAACATATAATGGATGTTGGATCATTACATAATTAACTGTGACTCTTGATGAATGAGAGAGCCTTTATGTTTATTCATTCAGAAAATTCTACAAGGAATTGAATTTTTTTATGTTAATTTTTATTGAGTTTATGATAGTTTACAATCTTGTGAAATTTCAGTTTTACATTATTGTTTGTCGTTCGTGTTGTAGGTGCACCCTTCACCCTTTGTGCCCGCCCCCACCCCCCCTTTCCCCTGGTAGCCACTAATCTGTTCTCTTTGTCTACATGTTTAAATTCCGCGTATGAGTGGAGTCATACAGAGATTGTCCTTCTCTATCTGGCTTATTTCACTTAACATTAATTCCCTCAAGGTCCGTCCATGTTGTTGTGAATGGGATGATCTTATTCTTTTTTTATGGCTGAGTAGTATTTCCTTGTATATATATACCATATCTTCTTTATCCAATCATCAGTTGATGGGCACTTAGATTGTTTCCACATCTTGGCTATTGTGAATAATGTTGCAATGAACATAGGGGTGCATGAGACTTTTGGAATTGCTGACTTCAAGCTCTTTGGCTAGATACCCAGTAGTGGGATGGCTGGGTCATATGGTATTTCTATTTTTAATTTTTTGAGAAATCTCCGTACTGTTTTCCATAGTGGCTGCACCAGTTTGCATTCCCACCAGCAGTGTATGAGGGTTCCTTTTTCTCCACAACCTCTCCAACACTTGTTACTTTTTGTTTTGGTTATTTTTGCCATTCTAATGGGTGCAAGGTGATATCTTAGTGTAGTTTTGATTTGCATTTCCCTGATGATCAGTGATGATGAACATCTTTTCATGTGCCTATTGGCCATCCGTATATCTTCTTTGGAGAAATGTCTATTCATGTCTCCTGCCCATATTTTGATCAGGTTGTTTGATTTTTTGTTGAGCTGTGTGAGTTCTTTATATATTATGGAGATTAACTCTTTGTCGGATATATGACTTGCAAATATTTTTTCCCAAATGCTACTGATTTCTGTAAGTTGATTTTTATATCCTGCAACTTTGCTTCAGTTGTTGACTATTTCTAAAAGTTTTCCAGTGGATTCTTTGGGGTTCTATATATAAGATCATGCCATCTGCAAACAGTGAGAGTTTGACTTCTTCCCTCCCTATTTGCATTCCTTTCATTCCTTCCTCTTGCCTAATTGCTCTGGCCAAAACCTCCAACACTCTGTTGAATAAGAGTGGTGATAGAGGGCATCCTTGTCTTGTTCATGTTTTCAGGGGGATGATGCTCAGTTTTTGCCCATTGAGTATGATGTTGGCTTTGGGTTTGTCATATATGGCCTTTATTATGTTGAGGTAATTTCCTTCTATCCCCATTTTGTTCAGAGTTTTTATCATAAATGGCTGTTGGATCTTGTCAAATGCTTTCCCTGGACCTATCGAGATGATGATGTGGTTTTTATCCCTCAATTTGTTGATGTGGTGTATCACATTGATTGACTTGTGGATGTTGAACCATCCCTGTGTCACTGGTATGAATCCCACTTGATCATGATTTATGATCCTTTTGATGTAATGCTGAATTCAAGTTGCCAAAATCTTGTTGAGGATTTTGGCATCTATGTTCATCAGCAATATTGGCCTGTAGTTCTCCTTTTTCATGCTGTCCTTGTCATGCTTTGGTATCAGCGTGATGTTGGCCTTGTAGAATGTGTTAGGAAGTGTTCCATCCTCCCTAGTTTTTTGGAATAGCTTGAAAAGTACAGGTATGAAATCCTCTTTGAAACTTTGGTAGAATTCCCCAGGAAAGCCGTCTGGTCCTGGGGTTTTATTCTTTGGGATGTTTTTGATTACTGTTTCAATCTCTTTCCTTGTGATTGGTCTGTTCAGACTGTCTGCTTCTTCTTGACTTAGCTTTGGGAGATTGTAAGAGTCCTCTGTGTTTTGGCCTACCCATTGACTTCTGCAGTTTCTTATTTCCTTATTTATTTTTGTGTCTCTGTTCTGTTTTTAAGTTTAGTGGCTACCCTGAAGTTTGTATTCAGAATCTCATGTATAACATAGTTCACTTTCTGGTGGCCTCTTATTTCCTTAGCCTAAACTGATTCAGTCCCTTTCCTCCTCCCCTCCTAAGTTATTACTGTCATCTCTCATTCCAACTTGTGTTGTGTGTTTGTGGTTAGTGTGCTAAAATTGTCTTTGTTTTTGGTGTTTTCCTTCCCTTTACCCTAATGCTATAGTTGTATATTTGCTGTTCTATTCTGATTGTTTGTCTCCTTACTCTGTGTTTTGTGACCCCTTTCTCCCTTTTTTTCTTTCTTTAGGTGTGAGGGCCTCCTTTAGGATTTCTTGTAGGGGGAGTCTTGTGGCTACAAAGTCCCTTAGCTTTTGTTTGTCTGGAAAAGATTTAATTTCTCCCTCATATATGAAGGATATTTTTGCTGGATAGAGTATTCTTGGCCGAAGATTGTTATCTTTTAAAGTTTTGAACATGTCATTCCAATCTTTCCTAGCTTGTAAGGTTTCTGCAGAGAAATCTGCTGAAAGTCTGATAGGGGTTCCTTTGTAGGTTATTTTCTTCTGCCTTGCTGCCCTGAGTATTCTTTCTTTGTCATTCACTTTTGCCAGTGTTACTACTGTATGCCTTGCAGTAGGTCTTTTTACATTGACATATCTAGGAGACCTGAAAGTTTCCTCCACACACGTTTCTCTCTCATTCCCTAGATTTGGGAAGTTCTCTGCTATTATTTCTTTGAGCATGCTTTCTGCTCCATTCTCCTTTTCTTTGCCCTCCGGGATACCAATTATTCTTATATTGCACTTCCTCATTGAGTCGGCTATTTCTTGGAGATTTTCTTCATTCATTTTTAGTCTTAGTTCTCTCTCTTCCTCTGTCTGGAACCATTCAACCTGTCTATCTTCGATTATGCTGATTTTCTCCTCTATGGCGTCCACACGGGCATTCAGGGAATCCATATTATGTTATATTTCTTCCATTGTATTTTTCATCTCTAGTATTTCTGATTGATTCTTCTTTATACTTTCAATCTCTTTTGTGAAGTAACTCCAGAACTCGTTGACTTGTTCCTCTATATTTTCCTTTACCTCATTGAGTTTTTTGACGATAGCTATTCTGAATTCATTGTTGTTTAGTTTACTTATTTCTGAATTCTCAGGACATAATTCTGGGTGCTTGCTTTCCCTCTGGTCTGGAGATTTGATGAATTGACAGATGCTGGAAGATGGACAGATGCTGGAACTACTGGTCTTGTCCATTGATATTATTCGGTTGCAGTTACAGCGTGTTGCCACTAGATGGAGGTGGAGAGCCATGTATTCTGAGACCTCCACCTTCAGCCAAGATGGCCGGCACAGTGCATGTTGGGGGAGGGGGTACACTTTCTCTTGTCTGCAGACCCTGGTTTCTTGATCAGCTCTCACTATCTGCTCTCGTGGGGTCTTGGCTTGAGGAGGTCACCACATGTGAAAGCTTTTGCCCCATTAGGGGGCTTCTGTCTGGGCTGCAAGGACCCTAGGGGGTCCTGGGTGATCCTGGGGATTTACAGCCCCTTCCCCACTCCTCCCCTCACAGAGCTTCCTGCAGGAGCATCCCAGTCTTTGGGGAGAGGGGGAAGCGAAGTTCTCTCTTACCCCATTCCAGATCCTCTGAGGGGGGCTCCAGCCTCTCCGCCCTCTGTCATTTGGCTGCTGTGGGTCTCTGAGGATTCCTGTGCTATTAGGATATTTTTTGTTGAAATTTGAATGCTTCGTTTTGTTGTATGTTGGAGGGGAAAGAGTGCTGGGCAAGCTCATTCACCATGACGCTGACGTCGCTTCCAAGGAATTAACTTTTAAATGCACATGTTGGGTTGTAAACCTCTAGCTTCTTATTCAGAAATTACAAGTATATATAAAACTTGAGGTTTGTATTTT
The DNA here is from genome assembly GCF_041296265.1 of Equus caballus. Classification (NCBI taxonomy): domain Eukaryota; kingdom Metazoa; phylum Chordata; class Mammalia; order Perissodactyla; family Equidae; genus Equus; species Equus caballus. Next base: position 83,224,282 of record NC_091684.1, read on the forward strand.
GAAAAAACATACTACTTGTTAAGGAGCATTAATTTCATAGCCACTGTGAGGTATTCAAAGGAAATCAGAGATAAACACTTGTAAGGCCATAGGTTGTAGTTGGAAATAGGAAAAAGAAACTGAAGTGTTTTAAATTTCTGTAGTTGACAGGGAATGTTTATGATACAAAGGACTATTATCTAATGTTGAGATAGAATGAGATGTGTAGAATGTAATTTTAAATTTCAAAGTAAATAGAAATGGAAATTCTAGAGATGTTGGTGAAGACTTATTTGGAAGAAGAAATGAGACAATGTCATTTCCCTGAAGAATGCATGAGTTCTGAGAAAGCTAAAATGGTAATGTCAGCCAGCTGAGTGAAATTCTAGCTTGAACTTGAACAATTTTATGGCAAGTTTATGGTCTGGCATGTCTAGAAAGAAAGACACTTATTGTGGACTTGTGGAGTGATAACAGCTTTGACACTGAGTATGAATGTAGTTGGCATAAAGTCTTCTTTTCCCCAGAATCGTAACTTTGGTCTGTTTTGTCTAATGGTGCTTGGAAACAGTGGTTTCTGGACAGATTTTCTAACACAGTTGGTGTTGTTGTAGTCTATATGCTGAGCAGGAAGACAACAACATGAATTATTCCTGAGAATTCTTAGGGTAAACAAATATAAGTATCAATGACTGTTTTAGGTCAGGTCTTCCATGGTTTTAAATATCAAGAAAACCCAGAAAAGTGGAAATATGAGTGTAAAAGAAAAAAAAGTATTAATATTGTGTCAAAGCAAGTTTAAAATGAGGAAAAGTTAGCATCTGGTGGTAGAATAGGTTCACTTTTGAACAATCTCTGAGAGAATAAGCTGAATGTACCACAACTAAAAACAACTAACAGATCTGGTCCTATTGCAGTCTTCTTTCTTTTCTCTTTGATTTTACATTTCCTGGTAGACATTTGTATTCTTTGTAAGTCACATGAGTAGAGGGAGAGTTAGAAACTAGGCTACAGGACTCCTTAGGCATGAAAAATTGGTGGTTTCAGAAATTTAATTTGATATTAACACTATACAAAATAAACAATACATAATAAAAAATAAAAGTGATTTTTAGAAGAGGAGAATGAAACTGGAAATGTAAATCATAGAATTTAGCTGCAATAATGTAAGTATAAGGAGAAAATTATGTAAAGTCTGAGCTGCTTCCTTCAAAAAATTGAATCATTCCTCTGATATTTTTCCAGGGCTCTCATAACTACAAATCTTGTTGTCTCTTTAGTTCTGTCTTTCATCTCACTGGATCAGCTGGGTTTTTTTCCTCCTTCAAAATCTGTTTTACTGTATTCATTGTGCTTTGTATTTATTTGTAACCTCTATATTAAGTCTTGAGGTAAATATTTGTAAGTTACCAAATGTAGATGTGTGTGTTCTGAGTTTCTGTCACCTTTTTTCACTCTTATCAGGTTTTGTTTGTTTTTTTCTAAGTCAAAAGAATGGGGGAAGTGAACATGGTGGATTATTCTTATTTTAAGAAACTAAATCAACTATATAAAAGGGCATTTGTATATATGTGTAATTTCATCATAATTATAATATGATTCTTAACTTATGGTTATTTTTCTCCTTTCTAGAAGTCTGCAAAGTTGATAACCAACTGGAACAGAGTCACAAAATCCAGGACAGACATTTCTGGCAAGCTCCATTTCTCAACAACAAAACACTGACTATAGTGAGAGGTAATGTATTAGGAAATATGTTTAATTTTAGCACAGACCTAGTTCCTTCCATAAAAATACCCAGTAAATGTGATTTATGTGGTATGAGTTTGAGACACATTTCAGAATTAATTATTAATAAGAAAAATTATTTAAGAAAGAAGCCTGATGACCTCAGTGCATTTGGGAAATTGTTCCTTCATATTAACCGTGAAAAAACTCATATGGGAGAGACACCTTTTGAATTCATTCAAAATCAGAAATACCTCAGTCAAAATGAAGACTTCTTTCCATATCAGAAAAGTAAAAACGTAGAGCAATCTTTTGAATACAAGGAAAGTGGGAAAGATTTCCATGAGAAAGCAGTTGTCATCACCTATAAACAAGCTCACATAGGAGAGAGTCCTTGCGAACATAAGGAATGTGATAAAACATTCTGTAATTGTTCAACCTACATGGTCCATAAGATAACAGAAAAAAGAGAAAATCTTTATGAGTTTAATGAATATGGGAAAACCTTTGAGAAGTCATGTCTCTTGAAACATAGAGCTCATTTGAAGGTGAAAGGTTATGATTGTATTGAAAGAGTGGGTAATTTCAGCAGGAGATCAAACTTTCCTGACAGAGGAGAGAGAACATTTGAATGTAACAACTTGAGAGAACCTCTCTGGGAGAAGTCAGTTCTTAATGTAACTCAGAGAACACATGCACAAGACAAAGTCTATGAATGTAATGAATGTGGAAAAGCATTCTGCGAAAAGTCAAAACTCACCAAACATCAGAGAATACATACAGGAGAGAAACCCTTTGAATGTAATGCATGTGGGAAATGCTTCTCTAGGAAATCCCTCCTCACTTTACATCAGAGAGTCCACACAGGAGAGAAACCCTATAGATGTAATGAATGTGGGAAATCCTTCTCTAGGAATTCACACCTCATAATACATCAGAGAACTCACACAGGAGAGAAACCCTATGAATGTAAGGAATGTAGAAAAAGCTTCTACCATAAGTCTTATCTCACAGTACACCAGAGAATTCACACAGGGGAGAAACCCTATGAATGTAATCAATGTGGGAAAACCTTCATAAGCAACTCAGTCCTCACAATACATCAGAAAATACACACAGGTGAGAAACCTTTTGAGTGTAATCAATGTGGGAAATTTTTTTCTAGGAATTCATACCTTACAATACATCAGAGAACTCACACAGGCGAGAAACCCTATGAGTGTAAGGTATGTGGCAAAACCTTCTGTCACAAGTCAGATGTCAATAAACATCAGAAAACTCACATAGGAGGAAAACCCTATGCATGTATTCAATGTGGGAAAACCTTTAGTCGCAACTCAGGCCTAAAAGTACATCAGAGAATTCACACAAAGGAGAAACCCTATGAATGTAATGAGTGTGGGAAATCTTTCTCTGAGAAATCAGTCCTCACAGTGCATCAGAGAATCCACACAGGAGAAAAACCTTATAAGTGTAATGAATGTGGAAAAACCTTCTACAATAAATCAGACCTCACTAAACACCACAGAACTCACACAGGTGAGAAACCATATGAATGTAAGGAGTGTGGGAAATTCTTCTCTAGAAATTCATACCTTACTGTACACCAGAAAATTCACACAAGGGTGAAACCCTATGTATGTAAGAAATGTGGGAAAATTTTCTATTATAAGTCAGACTATGCAGTACATAAGAGAACACACAGAGGGGAGAAAGCTTATCACTGTAGTCAGTGTGAGAAAACCTTCACTTGCAATTCAGTCCTCAGATCACATCAGAGAACTCACACAGGGGAGAAGCCCTATGGATGTAATGAATGTGGGAAAGCATTCTCTGAGAAGTCAGTCCTCACTGTACATCAGAGAATACACACAGGGGAAAAGCCTTATAAGTGTACTGAATGTGGAAGGTCCTTCTATCATAAGTCAGATCTCACTAAACATAGGAGAACACACACAGGGGAGAAACCCTATGAATGTAATCATTGTGGGAAAACCTTCAGTTGCAACTCAGGCCTGAAAGTACATCAGAGAAGACACACAGGGGGAAACCCTAGGAATGTATTGAGTGTGGGAAAAACCTCTAAGAAATCAGTTCTCACTGCACATCCAAAATTACAGGGGAAAGACTCTTACAGCAATGAGAGAAATCTTTCTCTAGTGATTCATTCACCTCAAAATACTATGGAGAAGTCACACAGAACATGACCCCTATGAATGTAAAGAATGTGACAAATCTTTTACCATAAGTCATATTCCAAACTAAATAAGAGAATACACATAGGGGAAAATACTATGAATGTGGTGAATGTTTGAAAATCTATTATAAATAGGACCACTAAAAATTACTGAAAACATGTAGAAGAAACCCTCCTAATGCATGTATGGAATGTGGGGAAATAGTTTTATTATAGTTAGAGCTTATTAAATGAAAAATTTACATAGGAGATAATCTCTGTGACCCAAATGGATGTAGGAAATTCTTCCTCCAGAATTTGGCCATTAATAACAATCAGATAAACCAGAACCTGGGAAAAATTGTTAACGTCTTGTGTTTTTTGAGACCCTCATACACAAGTTGTATTCACTGTATGTCAGAGAAATAATAGAGAAGATACCCAAAGGATGCAGCAAATGTAGTTGAGCCTATATCAAGAAATGCCATTTTACTGAACAAGACAATTGATATTGAGATGAATTCGTAAAGATGTTTTGAATGTAACAAAATTCAGACTTTATTATGTCTGAAGAGTGTATTGAAGGAGGTCTGTCAGTTTAAGAAATATGGACAGAAATTTTCCTTTAGATATGATGTTATTCTAAAGTTTTGTTTTGCTCTGATCTCAAATGTTTCAGTAGAAATAAAAAAAATAGACATAAAAATGTTAACTGTGGAATTTGAACCTTCTTTTTAAAAACAAATAAATTGAATAATTTTCTCAGCCTCTGATTCCACTTTTGGAGAAACACATATCAGCATGACCCTCCCTATCATGAACCATCACATGTTTTGGCCTAGTCTGTCCCCCAACTACGCTATTACCTCTGCAAATAATGCCTAATGGTCTGATTCATCCTGGGATGTACTTCTAGGGGATCTCAGGATGGGCCAGCCCCACACCAGAGTAAACACCAGACCAGCCACAGACAGCCTTGAGGCTGCATCTGCCTCCTCTTCTTAGGTTCAGGAACCGCAAACACCATTGAATGTGTGAATAAAGCTAGAGTAATGCCTAGAATATTCTAGGATATATGATCTCAATACTGAGGTCATATATTCAAATTTACGGGAAGCTCATCATAGCTTACTTTCTTGACTCCAAGCCTGTTGACCCAATTATAGCCCACCCTTTCAGGGGACAGAAACTTGGTATTGTTTTGGTGAAATACTTCATATGTGTGTCAAATTATGAGCAATAACATAACCATCAGTATACCTATTGCATGTTGGAAGTAAGGTATTAGAAGAATAGTTGAAGCATCTGCATAACATCCCCAAACGCATTCCACGTCCTATAACCTTTACCACATTCAATACTTTACTAAGTTTGGTTTATATTGATCCCGCATCTCATTACTTTTACAGTAATAACATACATACATTATTGCATGTGTGTGTGTGCATAATTACACTGTTTTGTAAGTATTTATATCAGTGGGGACCTGTGTTCCGCAACTTGCTATTTTCTTCAAATGAATAGTTTTGATATATGTATGTGTTTATATATTTAGTTCTAGTCAATTCATTTTAATAAAGCATATATGAGTAAGTATAACGATATTGTCTATTTTCCTGTTATCAAAGTTTTCAGATTTTTCAGTTTTACTCTTAAAATGGTAATGCTTGAAAGTTTTTTAAAAATCAGTTCTGAGGTATTATTTAAACATGATAAAATATGCACTATTTAAGCAGCCAATTTGATGAGTTTTAAGAAGAGTATACCCACATGTAATCACTCCTACAATTAAGATAGACAACATACCCATTATCCAGAAAGTTTTCTAGCTCCTTTCCAAGTCACTCCTGACACCTCCCTCTCCCTCCTGGCCCCTAGCAACTGATAATCTTCTTTCTATCCCTGGGTTAGATTAATTTTTAAAAATCTCCTTTCATATAAATGGGGTTGTACAAGATGTTCCCTTTTGTCTTTCTTCTTTCGTTTAGCATGATTTTGAGATTCACCCCTGTTTTAGCATGTGTCAGTAGCATTTTTATTGCTGAGTAGTATTCCATTGTATGCATATATTACAGTTCATTGATTCACCTGTTCACAGTTATTGATTATTATGAATATAGCTGCAGTGAATATTCATGTGCATTTTTGTGTTGACATGTTTCTATTCCTTTTGAATAAATACTTAGTAAAATTTCAGGGTTTGTAGGGTTAGTATGTGTAATGTCAAACTTTTCTGAAGTGGTTGTTCCATTTTACATTTATGTCAGCAATGTGTAACAGTTCTGATTGTTCCACGTTTTTCCAAATCGATTGTTCCACATTTTTCCGAATACTTGGTATGGTCCCTTTTGAATGTAGCCATTCTAATGATTGTATTTTGCTATTTCACTGTGGTTTTCATTAGTATTTCCCTGATGGATAATGATGTTATGCATCTTTCACTTACTTCTTGGCCATTCGTGTATCTTATTTTGTGAAGCATCTGTTCAAATCCTTTGCCACACTTCTTAGTTGGGTTTTTTGTCTTCTTATTACTGAGTTCTAAGAATTCTTTATTAATTATGAATGTTTTCCCCCAGTCTGTGGCTTTTCCAAAGAAGCTTTTCATTTTGATAAAGGCCAGCTTATTTTTTTTCTTATCAAAGAAATATTTGCAGATCCAATGATATCAAAGATTTTTTTCACATTTTCTAAATGCTTTAACTCTGTGTTTAAGTATATGACCTATTTTGAGTACATCTTTGTGTGTAGTATGTGGTAAGGGTTGAGATTTATGTTATTCCACTTGCATATTCAATCATTTCAATACCATTTGTTCAGAAGATTATACTTTCCCCATTGAATTACTTTGCCACCATTTTTGAAATCCAGTTGATTCTTTGTATTTGTACGTGTGTGTGGGGGTTACCTATAGACCCTTTATTCTGTTCCGCTGACCTATATATCTTCTTTACACTACCTGTATTCCCTTACATTTAGTAAGTCTATGACATAGTATAAATTCTTCAACTTTGTTCTCCTGTTTCAAAATTGTTTTGCCTATTCCCAGGCCTGTTCATTTCCACTTACATTTTAGAATGAACTTGTCAATTTCTAAAAAAAAAAAGATAAAGGCTGCCTTTAATATTGTTTTAGAATTTCATTGACTTTGTAAGTCAGTTTGGAGAAAACTGACTTCTTAGTTTTGACACTTCTGATCCATGAATATATCTCTCTTTTCAATTGGATCTTTAATTTCTTTCAATAGTGTTTCATAGCTGCTGGAGTACGGAAATTGCACGTTTTATTAAATTTCCCTCTAAGTATATCTTGGTTTTGAATGCTATTATAAATAGTATTGTTTATTTAATTGTGATTTCTTATTGTGTTTTGTTAGTAAATAAAAATACAATTGATCCCTGTGTATTGACGTTAATTCCTTTAACCTTGATTAGCAAACTTAGCTTGGGTAGCTTTTTTGATTCCTTAAGGTTTTCTCTGTCTATGATCATGTCTCTTGCACTTGCTTCTTCCTTTCTAATTTTCGTGCTTTTTACATCTTTTTTCTTGCCTTATTGCATTTTTACTACAATGCTGAAGAGAAATGGTGACAAAAGATATCCTTGTCTCACTCTCAATCTTAGAGGGGAGCATTGAATCTTTCACCATATTTCATGTCACTTGTAGGTTTTTCAGATTTAGGGGTTTTTTTTTTTTTTCTATTTGGGTTCTCTGAGAGTTTTATCATGAGTAGATGTTGATTTTTGTCAATTGGTCTTTTAAACATAAAATCTAATAATCACGTGATTTTTTCTTTTACTTTTCTAGTGTGATTAATTGCATTTATATATTTTTGAATGTTCAGACAGCCTTGTATTTCTGGGATAAAATCCACTTGATTGTGATGTATCGTTTGTATATTGCTGAGTTTGATTTGCAAATATTGTGTTAAAGACTTGTGTCAATGTTCATGAAGAGTAAGCCTATGAGCTAAATCTGTACTGATGTCACCCATCTCGTTCTTAATATTGGTAGTTTGTTTTCTCTTTTTCTTAATCAGTCTTGCTGTAACTTTATCAGTTTTACTGATTGTGTTTTTCAAAAGAATGAGGTTTTGGTTTCATTGATTTTCTCTATTGTTTGTCATTTTTCTTTTCATGGACTTCTGTTCATTTCTTTGTATTTTTATCCTTTCACTTATTGTGAGATTAGTTTGTACTTTTCCTAACTTTTAAAAATAGAAATGTAGGTCATTAATTTTGAAGTTATTTTTATTCTACTGTAAGCTTTTAAAATCTGAATTTCGCTCCAGCATCTAGAAATTTTGTAAGTTACGTGTTCATTTTCATTTAGTTCAAAATATTTTCCAATTTATCTTGAGATCTCTTTTTCTTTTTCTTTTTCTTTTTTTTTTTTTTGGTGTAAAGGATTGGCCTTGAGCTAACATCTGTGCCAATCTCTCCCTATTTTGTATGTGGGTCACCACCACAGCATGGCTTCATGAGCGGTGTGTAGGTTCTCGCCTAGGATCCGAAACTGCCAACCCTGGGCCTCTGAAACGGAGCACATGAACTTAACCACTGTGTCACCGGGCCAGCCCCCTTGAGATTTTTTTTGATATGGATTCTTTAGAAAAGCCTTGTGTAATTTCCAAATATTAGATTTTTCAGATATTTTTCTGTTTTTCATTTCTCATTTAGCTTCTTTGTGTTCAGAGAATATAAATCTTTATGACTACATTTGTTTTAAGTTCAAGGCTTCTCTTATGGCTCAGTACATTCTCTTTCTTGGTGAATGTTCCATGGGCACTTGCAAAGATTAGGTATTCTGCTGTTACTGGGTAAGATGTTCTAAAATGTCAGGTCGAGTTGGTTGATAATGTTTTGCAAATTTTGTATATTTGTGCTGATTTTCTCTCAATTTTTTATCAATTTTTAAGAAAGGAGTGTTAAAGTCTACGACTGTAATTGTGATTTTGTGTTTTTCTGTTCTGTCAGATTTTCATGTAACTTGAAGCTCTAATTTCAGAGCATTCACATTAAAATTATGTCTTTTTTTCATTGTGTGATTTTCCTGTTTATTCCTGCCAAAATTCCTTTTTCTCAAATCTGCTTTTTCTGGTTAGATATAACCACTTCAGCTTCTCATGATCAGTGTCTGCATGGTGTAGCTAATTCCATCTTTTTCTTTTACCTATGTTTGTCTTTATATTTAAAGTGAGTTTTCTTTTTGGCTCACTTTTTTTCTGTGCTCTCAAGAGCATAGAATTAGCTCTTGCTTCTTATCCTGTCTGATAATCTCTGCCCTCTACTGGAGTACTTTTAATTGGAGTAAATTTTTATTTTAACATCTACCATCTTGCCAAGTTTTTCAGTTGAAATTTTTATGTGATGGTTACAGATTCACATGCAGTTTTAAGAAACAATACAGAGAAGTCCTGTGTACTCTTTAGCCAGTTTTCCCTATTGGTAACATTTTACAAAACTGTAGTATAAATATCACAACCAGGATATTGAGGTTGATACAATCCTCGGACCTTATACAGACTTCTCTGGTTTTTCTTGTACACATTTGTTTGTGTGTATGTATTTAATACAATTTTGTCACTTGTGTAGGTTTGTATATCTACTATCATAGTCAAAATACTGAATAGTTCCATCATCACAAGGACCTCTTGTATTACCCTTTTATAACCACACCCTCCTTACCCCTATGTGCTCCTCCACTGTGCATTCAAAAATGTTGTAGAGATGTATATGTGCGTAACTTTTTGGGATTGGCTATTTGCACCAAACCTAGTTCCCTGAATATTTATCCAAGTTGTTATGTATATTAGTAGTTTGTCGTTGTTGCTGAATAGTACTGCATATTAAATACAGGCCACAGTTTGTTTAACCATTCACCCATTCATTGATGGACATGTTGAGTTTCTTCCAGTTTTTGACTGTTAACAAATAACCTGCTATGAATGTACCATTTTACATTCCCACCAGTTATGTATGAGTGATAATTTCTCCACATCTTCACTTTCATTTATGTTATCGCTATGCTTTGTTTTAACAATTCTAATAGGTGTGTAGTGATATCTCATTGTCACTTAAATTTGCATTTCCCTGATGATGTTGAAAATATTTTCATGTGTGTTTTTGCTGTTTATTCTCTTTGTTGAAACAGTTCTTTGTGTCTTTTTCCCATACTCTAATTGTATTTTGTTGCTACTGTTAACTTTTGAGAGTACTTTGTATATTCTGGATTGTAGCTCTTTGTCAGGTATATGATTTACAGATATTTTCTCCCAATCTGTAATTTGTCTTTTCATCTTCTTCACAGGGTCTTTCACAGAACAAAAGTTTCTAATTTTGATGAGGTCCAATTTATCAATTTTTCTTCATATTTTTTCTGTCAAGTTAAGAACTCTTTGCCTAGCCCTGGATCCTAAAGATATTTTCCTGAAAGTTTTGTAATTTATTTTACATTTTATTTTATTATCTATTTTGAGTTAATTTTTTGTAAGGTTTAGGTTGAGGTTCATTTTTTTTGCCTATGATGTCCAATTATTTCAGCATCGTTTGTTGAAAATGCTATCCTTCCTCCGTTGAATGGATTTTCCACCTTTGTCAAAAATCATTTGGTGTTATTTGCGTGGGTCTGTTTCTGGAAACTCTGTTGTGTTTCATTGATCTATGTGTCTGTTCCATTGACAATACCTCACTGTCTTGATTACTGTAGCTATATCATAAATTTTTGAATAAAGTTCAGTGATTCCTCCCACTTGATATACTTTTTTAAATAATTGTTTTTAGCTATTCTGTTTCCTTTGCAATTCTTTTTTTTAATTTTTATTTTTTTCAGATGTGCATCACATTTCGAATTCTGTATGCATTACATCATGTTCACCACCCAAACATTAATTATAGTCCATCCCCTCACATGTGAGCCTAATTACCCCTTTTGCCCTCCCCCCTCCCCCAAAGGTAACCAACAGTCCAATCTCCAATGCTGTGTGGGTTTTTTTTTTTTTGTCATTTTTATCTTCTACTTATGAGTGAGATCATATGGTATTTGACTTTCTCCCTCTGACTTGTTTCACTCAGCATAATACACTCAAGCTCCATCCATGTTGTCACAAATGGCCGGATTTCGTCATTTCTTGTGGCTGAGTAGTAGTCCATCGTGTATAAATACCACATCTTCTTTATCCATTCGTCCCTTGATGGGCACCTAGGTTGCTTCCATGTCTTGGCTATTGTGTATAATGCCGCAGTGAACATAGGGGTGCAAGTATCTTTATGCCTTTGTGTTTTCAAGTTCTTTGGATAAATACCCACCGGTGGAATCGCTGGATCATATGATAGATCTATCCTTAATTTTCTGAGGATACTCCATACTGCTTTCCATAGTGGCTGCACCAGTTTGCACTGCCACCAGCAGTGAACAAGGGTTCCCTTCTCTCCACACCCTCTCCAACATTTGTTGTTTCCTGTCTTGTTAATTATAGCCATTCTGACCAGAGTGAGGTGATACCTCATTGTAGTTTGGATTTGCATTTCCCCGATAGCTAATGATGTTGAGCATCTTTTCATATGCCTGTTGGCCATCTGCATATCTTCTTTGGAGAAATCTCTGTTCAGATCTTTTGCCTATTTTCTAATTGGATTGTTGGTTTTTTTGTTGTTGAGCTGTATGAGTTCTTTGTATGTTTTGGATATTAACCCCTTATCTGATATATGGTTTGCAAATATCTGTTCCCAATTGTTAGGTTGTCTTTTCGTTTTGTTGATGGTTTCCTTTGCTGTACAGAAGCTTTTTAGTTTGCTGTAGTCCCATTTGTTCATTTTTTCTTTTGTTTCCCTTGCCCGGTCAGACATGAGACTTGAAAATATGCTGCTCAGACCAATGTCATAGAGCATACTGCCTATGTTTTCTTCTAGAAGTCTCATGGTTTCGGGTCTTACATTCAAGTCTTTAATCCATTTTGAGTTGATTTTTGTGCATGGTGTAAGGGAATAGTCTACTTTCATTCTTTTGCATGTGGCTGTCCAGTTTTCCCAAAACCATTTATTGAAGAGACTCTTCTTTCTCCATCGTATGCTCTTGGCTCGCTTGTCAAATATTAGCTGTCCATAAACGTGTGGGTTTACTTCTGGGCTCTCAATTTTGTTCTATTGATCTGTTGTCTGTTTTTGTGCCAGTATCATGCTGTTTTGGTTACTATGGCTTTGTAGTATAATTTGAAATCAGGGAGGGTGATGCCTCCAGCTTTGTTCTTTTTTCTCAGGAATCCTTTGGCTATTTGGGGTCTTTTGTTGTTCCATATAAATTTTAGGATTCTTTGTTCTACTTCTGTGAAAAATGTTGTTGGAACTTTGATAGGGATTTCGTTGAATCTATAGATTGCTTTAGGAAGTATGGACATTTTATCGATGTTAATTCTTCCAATCCAAGAGCACGGAATATCTTTCCATTTCTTTGTGTTTTCTTCGATTTCTTTCAACAGTGTTTTATAGTTTTCAGTGTACAGATCTTTCACGTCTTTCGTTAATTCCTAGGTATTTTATTCTTTTTGTTGCAATTGTAAATGGGATTGTATTCTTAATTTCTCTTTCTGCTACTTCGTTGTTAGTGTATAGAAATGCAACCGATTTTTGTACATTGATTTTGTATCCCACAACTTGACTGTATTCCTTTATTATTTCTAAAAGTTTGTTAGTGGACTCTTTAGGGTTTTCTAGATATAAAATCATGTCATCTGTAAAGAGTGACAGTTTCACTTCGTCTTTTCCAATGTGGATCCCTTTTATTTCTTTTTCTTACCTGATTGCTCTGGCTAGGACTTCCAATATTATGTTAAATAAGAATGGTGACAGTGGGCATCCTTGTCTGGTTCCTGTTCTTAGAGGGATAGCTTTCAGTTTTTCTCCATTGAGAATGATATTTGCTGTGGGTTTGTCATATATGGCCTTTATTATGTTGAGGTATTTTCCTTCTATACCCATTTTATTTAGAGTTTTTATCATAAATGGATGCTGTATCTTGTCAAATGCTTTCTCTGCATCTATTGAGATGATCATGTGATTTTATTCTTCATTTTGTTAATGTGGTGTATCACGTTGATAGATTTGCAGATGTTGAACCATCCCTGCATCCCTGGAATGAAACCCACTTGATCATGATGTATGATCTTTTTAATGTATTGTTGTATTCAATTTGCTAGTATTTTGTTGAAGATTTTTGCATCGATGTTCATCAGTGATATTGGCCTGTAATTTTCTTTTTTTGTGTTGTCCTTGTCTGGTTTTGGTATCAGGATAATATTTGCTTTGTAGAAGGAGTTAGGAAGCCTCCCCTCCTCTTCAATTTTTTGGAAGAGTTTGAGAAGGATAGGTATTAAGTCTTCTTTGAATTCACCAGGGAATCCATCTGGTCCTGGACTTTTATTTTTTGGGAGGTTTTTGATTGCTGTTTCGATCTCCTTACTGGTGATCAGTCTATTCAAATTTTCTACATCTTCTTGGTCCAGTTTTGGAAGGTTGTATGTTTCTAAGAATTTATCCATTTCTTCTAGATTATCCAATTTGTTGGCGTATAGCTTTTCATAGTATTCTCTTATTATCTTTTGTATTTCTGAGGTATCCGTTGTAATCTCTCCTCTTTCATTTCTGATTTTATTTATTTGAGCCTTCTCTCTTTTTTTCTTGGTGAGTCTAGCTAAGGGTTTGTCAATTTTGTTTATCTTTTCAAAGAACCAGCTCTTGGTTTCATTGATTTTTTCTATTGTTTTTTTAGTCTCTATTTCGTTATTTCTGCTCTGATTTTTATTATTTCCTTCCTTCTGCTGATTTTGGGCTTTGTTTGTTGTTCTTTTTCCAGTACCTTTAGGTGCACTTTTAGATTGTCTATTTGGGATTTTTCTTCTTTGTTGAGGTAGGCCTGAATTGCTATAAACTTCCCTCGTAGAACTGCTTTTGCTGTATCCCACAGATTTTGGCATGTCGTGTTTTCATTTTCATTTGTCTCCAGGAATTTTTTGATTTCTTCTTTGATTTATTCATTGACCCAGTCATTATTCAGTAGCATTTTGTTCAATCTCCACATTTTGTGGCTTTTCTGGTTTTCTTTCTGTAGTTGATTTCCAGTTTTATACCTTTGTGATCAGAAAAGATGCATGGTATTATTTCAATCTTCTTAAATTTATTGAGACTTGTTTTGTGGCCTAATATGTAATTTGTGGAGAATGTTCCATGGGCATGTGAAAAGCATGTGTATTCTGTGGTTTTTGGATGGAATGTTCTGTATATATCTACTAAGTCCATCTGGTCTTTTCTGTCCTTTCACTTTCAGTTTGTGTCGGTAGGTCTGAAGTGTGTCTCTTGTATGCAGCATATACATGGATCTTGTTTTTTTATCCAGTTGGCCACCCTATGGCATTTGATTCAAGCATTTAGTCCATTGGCATTTAAATTAGCTATTGATAAATATGTATTTATTGCCATTTTGTCACTTTTTCTTTTTTTGAGGTGTTTTAGTAGTTCTTCTCAGTTCCTTTCATTTTCTCTTCCTCTCTTCCCTCATGGTTTGATGGCTATCTTTAGTAATATGTTTGATTTCTTTTGTCTTACTTTTTTTCCTGCTTGTTGTAGGTTTCTGGTTTGTGGTTACCATGAGGATCCTATTTAATATACTATGCATATAACAGTCTATATTGAGTAGATAGACTCTTTAGCTTGACCTTTTTCTAAAAGCTCTACTTTTTCACTCCCCTCCTCCCACATTACATGTTTTTCACATCATATATTGTGTTTTGTTTAGTGTGTGTCTATCCATTACCCTCTTATCGTTGAAATAGATGATTTTAGTACATTTGTCTTTTAACCTTTATATTATCTTCACAGGTAGTTGGTCTGCTGCCTTTACTATACTTTTACCTTACAAGTAATTTTATTGCCTGTTTTTTGTTGTTGTTGTTTTGGGTTTTTTTGATAATTTTTTTCTTTCATCTCTATTTGTGGTCATTGCTTTCCCACTTAAATAAGTCCCTTCAGCATTTCTTGCAGAACTGGTTTATTGGTGATAAACTCCTTTAATTTTTGCTTGTCTGGGAAGCTCTTTATCTCTCCTTCCATTCTGAATGACAACCTTGATGGATAGAGTATTCTTGGTTGTGGGTTTTTTCCTTTTAGCACTTTAAATATGTCGTGCCATTCTCTTCTCGCCTGTAGGTTCTCGGCTGAGAAGTCCGCTGATAGCTTGATGGGTTTCCCTTTATATGTCACTTGTGGCCTTTCTCTTGCTGCTTTTGGGATTCTCTCTGTCTTTAATTTTAGACATTTTGATTATAATATGTCTTGGTGTGGGCCTCTTTGGGCTTCTCTTGTTTGGAGCTCTCTGTGCTTCCTGAACTTGGATGTCTGTTTCCTTCCTCAGGTGAGGAAAATTTTCCTCTATTATTTCAACAAATAAGTTTTCTGCCCCTTTGTCTCTCTCTTCTCCTTCTGGGACCCCTATAATCCGAATGTTATCATGCTTGATATTGTCCCAGAGTTCCCTTACACTGTTCTCATTCTAATTCTTTTTTCTCTTTTCTGTTCTGCTTCGGTGATTTCCTCTAGGCTTTCGTCTAGCTTGCTGATCCGTTCTTCTGCTTCCTCTACTCTGCTATTGAGTCCCTCTAGTGAATTTCTCATTTCGAGTATTGTATTCTTCATTTCTGATTGTTTTTTTTTTAAATATTTTCCAGTTCTTTGCTGATGTGCTCACTGTGTTCATCCATTCTTCTCCACATATCTATGAGCATCCTCATTATATTTTGTTTGAATTCTTTGTCCAGTAGGTCACTAGTTTCTGTTTCACTTAGTTCTTTTTCTGGAGTTTTGTACTGTTCCCTTGCTTGGAAAGTATTCCTTTGTCTCCTCATTATGCCTCTTTCTCTGTGCTTATTTCTATGTATTAGGTGAGTTGGCTATGTCTCCTGATCTTGGAGAAGTGGCCTTATGTATCAGATGCCTTATGAGGCCCAGCAGTGCGCTCCCTCTCGTCACCAGACCATAAGAACCAGGAGTGACCCCTTACTTGTGTTCTTCTGCTGTGGCAGGGTTGCGCCCACTGCAGGTCCACAGGGAGTCTGATCTTTCCTTCCCTGGCCAGCTGTTTGTAAATCTGGTTGGGGGGGGCTCAGCACTGTTGGCTACAAAGTCTATCAGCACACTCTTATTGCAATTGTCCTCTTTATTGGGTTGGTACCCAGTGTAGCTGATTGCTACGCTCAGGGGCTACAGTTGTGATAGGCCTGAGGCCAACAAGGCTGTTGTCAGTTCTCTTAGGAGTGCAGCTGAGTGGGGCTAGCCCTTGGCATGGGGGCACTCAATTGTTTCAGGCTTTGGAAGATGGGGCTGATCCTTTTTATGGTTATTTGTGAAGCACAAGTCTTCTGCCGCTGATAAGCCTCACCCCCCACTGGACCACATACACTGTCCACACAGTCCTGGTCCGTGCACACTTCTCAACCCCCTGGAGTGTACCCCAATGCCACACTGCAGAGGCCCCCCTTCTCCCCCAATGCCCCCCACAGTTCACCTGGTCCTCACACAGGCCCTGCCCCACAGAGGCAGACACCCTTGCCTGCCTGTAGAGGATCAAGGCACTCAGTCAATGCAGGCTGAAAAGTAGCCTGAGGGCTTGCTGTTAGGTGGGGCCAGTCCCTAGGGTGGGTTGCCTGCCCTGGCTGAACTGGATTAAATCTGTGCTCTAGTGGGTGTGGCAGACCCCGGGCTAACAGGCCAAGGGATGAACCTCAATGGCCCCCACTGGTGTCCGTATCAGCACGCCTGGACCAGCTCAGAACAATGGCCCCCACCAATGTCTCAGTCTCCAGAGAGGACCCTCCTCTCACCAAGATGCCCCCAGAGCCCACCAGGTGAGTCTCATTTCACCAAAGGACAGTCAGCCTTCTCTCTGGTGATTTTAGGTTGCTGCAATGATTAAGTTTGTGCTTGGGCCCTTTAAGACCTGGATCTTTTTGGCTTTTGGCCGATAGCTTTTCTGGGGTGTCCTCTCTGCAGTTAATAGCCAGCAAAGCCAGGCAGTAAGACCCCCATCTCAATTGGGCAGAGTCCAAAGGATGTTTATAGCAGTATTGCCCCTGCTCCAGACCTCACTCCTCCAGGGAGGGCTCGTACCTTAGGGTGGCTCCCGCCTGGCCAGCTGAGAAACTCCGCTCCTCCCAAAGGTGGCTTTTTTCCTCTCTGGCCAGAGTTACTGCCTCTTCTGCCTTCGTCAGGACTGTCCCTTGTCGTGGGGATTCTTTTTTTCCAGTTTTCAGTTTTCAATCCAGGGTGATTCTTCCCAAAATTGTTGTAACCTGGTTGTGTTTGTGGGAGGAGGCGAGTTCAATGTCTGCTCACGGCGCCATCTTGACCAGTGTTTCCTCCTTTGCAATTGTATATAAATTTTAGAACAATACTGTCTACAGCTGGCATTTTAGTAAGAATTGAATTAAACTTTTATGTCACTTTGTAAAAAATTGACATATTTACTATGTTGTTTTTTACAGTATGTATGCATACATTTATTTAGGCTTTCTTAAATTTCCCTCAGTAGTTTCTATTTTTCTGCATACAGATCTTATACGTGTTTTATTAAATGTATAACTTTGTTTTTTTTGAGTAATTGTAAATGGTGTATTTTCAAATTTTGTTTTTGCACATATATATAGAAATGTGATTAATATTTTTGTGTTGGTCTAGTGTTCTACAGTCTGTCTGATTCACTTATTAATTCTAGGAATTTTTAATGTGTTTCTTGAGATTTTCTACATAGACAATCATGTTATCTGCAATAAGGGCAGTTTTCTTTCTTCCTTTCAAATGGTATGCCTTTTCTTGCTTTATTGTGCTGGCTAGAACCTCTACTATGTTGAATAAGAGTGTTCAGAGCAGACATCCTTATATTTTCCCCCATTTTAAGGAAAATACCTTTCATTGTTAAGTATGATCTTACCTGTTAACTTTTGTGGGTGTGTGTATACTCTTTATCTATAGGAATTCTTTCCTATCCCTAGTTTTCTGAGTGTTTTATCATGAATGACTATTGGATTTTGTTGCCTGCTTTTTCTACATCAGTTGTTCCAGTTCCTGTGATTTTTCTTCTTAAACTTGGTGGTTTGCATTGATTTATTTTAAATGTTGAACTAGCCTTATGTACATGCAATAAATCTCATTTGGTCATGATATATAATTCATTTTGTAGATTATTGGATTTGGTTGTATTTTGTTGAGGATTTTTGTAACTAAGTTTATGAGATATAGTCTGTAGTTTTAATTTTTTGAAATGTTACTGTCTGGTTTTGGTATCAGTATAATGCTGGTAATATAAAATGAAAGTGTTCCTTCCTCTTCTGTTTTCTGAAGTGTTAGTTCTTTAAGCATCTGTTTTCTGTCTTCTGAGAATATTTTTATTTCCCTTCATTCCTGAAGGATAGATTCACTGCATATCGTAGTTGCAGTTCAACACCGGTTTTGCTCTTTTTTTCCTGACCTCCAAGGTTTCAAATAAGAAATTCACTGTAATTCAAATTAGTGTTTCTCTGTAGGAAATTTGCCATTTCTGTCTGCCTGCTTTTAAGGTTTTCTTCTTTGTTTTTGAGTTTCAGAAGTTTAATTATGATGTGTCTTGGCTGGGATTTCTTTGTCTTGATTCTACTTGGGGTTCACTCAAATTATTGAATCTGTAGGTTTGTGCCTTTTGCCACATTCGGAGACTTTTCAGCTGTTTTTTCTTCAAATGCTCTTTCATCCCCTCTCTCTATTTACTCTTCTAGGACTCTAAATATATGAATCTTCTATTCTTGCCTAACGGGTCCCTGAGGCTATGTTCTTTTTTTTTTTTACCAGTCTATTTCCTTTTTCTTAGTCAAATTGGGTGGATTCTGTTGATCTTTCCTTAAGAGGACTGATTGATCCATTTTCTGTCATGTCTGCTATTGAGCCCATCTACCAAGGTTTTTTTTTCAGTTGTAATTTTTAATTCTATAATTTCTATTTGATTTTTTTAACTTCATATTTTTGCTGTGATTTTCTATTTTTCCATTTCTTTTAAGAGAATTTATAATTGATTGTTGAAGCATTATTTTTGATGTCTGCTTTAAATATTTGTCAGATGATTCCAACATCTGATTCATTAGTGTTGGTGTCATTTGATTATCTTTTCTCTTTCAAGTTGTGTTCTTGGTTCTTAGTATAATGGATGATTCTCAAATGTATCCTGTGTGTTTTTTCTTTTTATGTTAGGAGATTGTGAGTCCTATTTAAATCTTTTATTTTTGCAGCAAACATCTTTAGGCTTAGTGTACGGGTCCTGCATTACTTGTATGGGCTGTGGTTCTAAAGATAGTTTAATTTTCACAGTCTTTCTGGTCTGCCTATTTTATCTACTGCTGCTGGTGCTCTTACTGGTTTCTTCACTACTGCTTGAGAGGGCAAAAGGTGTTTTGCCAGGCAAGGGCATCAGGGTCTCTTGGTGAGGAGAGAAGTCTTGGTCTGTGGAAGCTAAGAGGCTTCCTGGACCAGGTACTGTGCTGGCTGGGTCTTTCCTGCCATTTCTGCTCACCTGCCTCTGTCTCTTGGTTGGGGAGGGGAGCACTTCCCTGGGCTGCCTATTGGGTGAGATCCTCCAGGTTAGTCCCCTTTGCTGGTGATTTCGGGCTTGCCTGCAGTTGTCAAAGGGACTTTTTTAAAATTTGGATTGAGAAATGAGCCTGTCAGGGCTTCTTTCTGTTGCTACATCAGGGTTTGGGAAATGCTGAGTCTGGGTCACCTCCTTCTGTTGAGTGGAGGAACATAAGATGACGTGTTACAGTGGTGTTCCTCCAGTCCTGGGGTCACAGCCAGTGACCCTTTTTCTAAACACTTTTCAGAGTTCACTCTTATTTGTCTTGTGTTATTTCAGAGGAAGAGTTTTGCAGGGAGGAGCAGGGAGACGTGAATGTCCACCATATTGTCTAGACCACTAGTTTGCTTTTTGTTTTCATTTATCTTATCTATTCTTCAGTCCTCTTTTCCTGCCTTCTTTTTGAATGTATATTTTTCTTAGTCCATTTTATCAGCGCTATTGTCTTCTTAACTTTACCTCTTTTTAAAATTATCGTGTAGCTGTCTGTTTAAATGTTGTAATGTACTTTAATTTATCAAGTCTACTTTTGAGTAATAACAGAACATTTAACATTTACAGTATACAAGAAAGTATGTAAATTATTCCTCTCCTATTCACTATTTTTATCATAATTTCCATTTCTTTGTTCCTTGTTCGTCTCAAAATATACTATTATACTTGCTTTAAACTTCCTTTTTAAAGAAATTTATAAATGAAAAGTATTATATGTTTGTCTTCTTATTTACCATTTCTGATACTCTGCATTACTTTGTATATATTCAAATTTTCATCTGGTATCATTTTCATATTGCCTAAGAGAAATCCATTTAATATTTCTTGTAATACAGTCTTTCTGGTGATGAATTCTCACAGGTTTTGTTTGTTTGTGAGGGGGAATTATTTTGTGAAGGCTATTTTAGCTGGGTAGAGAATTGTATGTTGGTAGGTAGTTTTCTTCTAATACCATAAAGCTGTCCTCCCATTGTCTTGGCTGGGATAGTTTGTAATGAGAAATCTGAGGTATTTTTTTATATTTGCTCCTCTATATGTGTTGTGATTTTTTCTTAGGCTCCTTTAAACATTTTTTTTGTTCATAACGTTTTCAGGAATTTGATTGTCATGTGCCTTAGTGTGGTTTTTCTTTGCATTTATCAGATTTAGTGTTCTTTGAAGTTCTTGGGTCATAGTTTTTATCAGTTTGCCTATTATTTTAAAAATATTTTTCTGTTTCTCTTTTCTCTCCTTCTAGGACTTAAGTTAGTATATTTTCGACTACTAGGTATTGTGCCATGGACCTTTTGCCTTCATTTTGTGTTTTATTTTTTTTTAAAGTTTTTTTGTATTTTAAAATTTGGATCACTTACCAGTTCACCAGGCTTTTCTTTGACGTTAATTGCATTCAGTGATTCTTTCTAATCTCCAAAAGTTCCATTTGGTTCCCTTTTTGTATATTTGTATCTTACCTGTCATTTTTTTTCTCTTTAGTCCTTGAATATATGTAGCATATTTATAATAGTGATTTAAGTATTTTTTCAACTGACCCCAGCATTTGTCAGTTTTTGTAATTTTTCTTTTCACTGAATTTTGTACTAGTTATGAGTCAATCACCTTTTTATTCTTTATACCATCTGTTTATTAATGCTAAATTTTTAAAAATTTTCTTTAACTTTTTATTTTAGATTTATAAATAATTGTGAAGATCAGAGAGTTCCCATATGCTCCATATCCACTTCCCATATTATTAATATCTTATATTAATACACTATGTTTGTTACAATTACTGAACCACTATTGACACATTACTGTTACCTAATGTCCATACTTTAATATTTAGACTTCCTTAAGTTTTTACCTAATGTCCTTTTTCTGCTCCAGGATCTCATGCCTATTTAGCAGTTAGTCCCAATTGTCCCTTCACCCTCATCCCTGACAATCACTAAGTCTACTTTGTAGCTCTATGGATTTGCCTATTCTGGACTTTTTATATAAATGGGTGGTATCATCTAGTAAGTGGCCTTTTGTGTCTGGTTTCTTTCACTTAGCGTGATGTTTTCAGGGATCATCCTTCTTTTAGCATTTAAGAATACTTCATCCTTTTTTATGGCTGAACAATATTCCGTTGTACGGGGACCACATTTTGTTTATCTGTTTTCCAGTTTATGGACATATGGGTTGTTTATAGTTTTTTACTATTGTGAATAATGCTGCTATGAATATACATCTCAAAAGTTTTTGATTGAACATTTGTTTGTAACTAGGAGTTGAATTGGTAGGTCTTAAGGTAATTCTATGTTTCAAGTTTTTGAGAAACTGCTAAACCCTTTTACATAGCAGCGGTACCATTTTACATTCCCACCAGCAATGTGTAAGCATTCCAATTGCTCCAGTCCTTGCTAACAGTTGATATTCTGCATTTTTAAAATTTTAGCTGTTCTGATGAGTGTGAGTAGTATCTTATTGTGTTTTTGATTTGCGTTTCCCAGTGACTAATGATGCTGAACATCTTTCATGAGCTTTTTGGCTACTAGTATACCTTCTTTGGAGAAATGTCTATTCAGATTATTTTCCTATTTTTTAATTTGTTTTTTTTTTGTTAAGTTCTAAGAGTTCTGTAGATATTGTGGATTATATATCTTTATCGGATACATGATTTACAGATATTTTTCTCATTCTGTGGGTTGTCTTTTTACTCCTGATAATGCTTTTGTGCACAAATGTTTTTAACTTCAGTGAGCTTTAATTTATCCTTTGATTGACTGTGTGTTTGGTTTCATATGTAAGAAATCATTCCCTGATGCAAGATCATGGTTTTCACCTTGGTTTCCTCTTAATAGTTTTATATTTTTAGCTTTCCTCACACCTAGGCCTTTTGTCTATTTTGAGTTAGTTTTTGTATATAATCTGAAGTAAAGGTCCAACTTCATTCCTTTGTGTGTGAATAACCAGTTGTCCCAGCACCGTTTGCTAAAGAAACTGTACTTTTTAAACTTTTTGAACGATTTGGCCCCTCTGTTGAGAATTAATTGATCATAGATTTCTGGACTCTCAGTTCTATTCTATTGGTTTATAGATCTGTCCTTCTGCCAGTGCCACACCATTTTGATTCCTGTAACTGTGTAATGAGTTTTGGGATCAGCATGTGTGAATCCTGCAATTTGTTCTTCTTTGTCATTATAGTTTTGGCTTTCGGGCCCCTTGAAGTTCCATATAAATTTGAGGATCACCTTTTCCATTTCTGAAAAAAGCTATTGGGATTTTGCTAGGGATTACATTCAACCTGTAGATTGCCTTGGGGAATATTGTCATCGGAATAATACTAAATCTTCCAATCCAGGAACATGAGATATCATTTCATTTATTTAGGTCTTCTTTAATTCTTCCTGTAATATTTTGTAGTTTTCAGTTGTATAAGTCTTGCACCTCCTTGGGCAAATTAATTCCTAGGTATTTCTTCTTTTTGATGCTATTGTAAATGGGGTTATTTTCTTAATTTCCTTTTTAGATTTTCATTGCTGGTGTTTCTATTTTTTGTGTTTGTGTTAATCTTGTATACATACACTTGCTGAATTATTTTTTAGATTTAATCTTTTTTGTGTATTCTTTGGGATTCTCTACATGTAACTTCACCCCAACTGCCATCCATCACCTTAGGCAGCATCAGTCTGTAAATAGTTTTCACAGATGCCCCCAAGGAAGCAGCTTTGGCACTGGGTTGGTTTCAGATTAGCTAAAATACAAAGATAAGCCTTTTGAGCTGTGCCATCAGACAAGTCAGACAAATAAATTATAACTCTCTGTGAATGAGATCTGTTGTGATTCTTCTAGTATTAGAAATGTGGGCTTTTATTTTGACATTTTTTTCCTGAGCTGGAAAGCAGGGACTGTGATGAGGGCAAGTTAAAATGCTCCCAAAGTTTCATTATTCTTACCAAAAATCAGCTGTTTTCCTTGAATTAGCACTCCCTGACTTGCCGCAAGGCTTTGGTTAAATTCCAGATTTCATAAAGTTGATTCTGATGGGTTTTGCCTATATTTTTGTTGCTTTTATGGAATTGCATAATACTGAGTTCCATACTCCACCATTTTTGCTGATATCACTATAATCTATTTTGACTTAATTTTTGTGAAATATGTAGGTCTGTGTCTGGGTTCATTTTTCTTGGATATGGATGTCCAGTTGTTCACACATCATTTGTTGAAAAGACTATCCTTTCTCTGCTGAATTCTGATAAGAATTGCCTCTCAAAAGGCACAGAGAAAGAATGTAACTCCCACTAAGAAGGACTTTTGTTCCCTAAGTCAAGACCTTTTACTGTATCTTTGAAATTAAAGAAGAAGTTTGAGGATTGGTAAAAAAAAGATAGATGGGCTTTGAAATGCTTCTAGAGCTGTATTTCTGTTCTTGTAAAGATTCAATTTGTAAGATAAGGACAGTTATTTTTAATTCCTCAAGGAATTGAGTTGCAACCTGAGTGACATCAAGGGGCTGACTCAGCTATCCAACTACATTATCTTCAGTTTGCTTCTTTATATCAGGGAGAAGATCCTCAACCAAGATGGAAATCAAAATATTTGTATGTTCTAGATTTAGAGCTGTTTGTCTTTGGAATGCTTTCCTTTCCCTCTAGGTACATAGTTTCATTTAACTTAGGAGTCAAGGCCTAAAAAAAAGTTCCTATAGGGCTCTGAATATCATCTTGCAATTTGGCCAACTTCTGACCATAGAGCTACTTAAAAAAAAAAAAAAATCATTTCAAATATCTTATCAGGTTTCAGCTGGGACAAGCAGTAAATATTCTTGACAGTATTGAACAACCCCTTAGACATAAGAGGCCTCCCCAAAGAGGGTACAAAAGATACTCTCTTCCTAAGATCCGGAGACACTCCCAAAGATAGCCAAAAGAAACAAAGAATTAGACAATTCCTCTGAGAGCTGACAACCGTCGGTAGGACCCTAGCCATAAATGGAGTGCAACCCACTTTTCTTTTTGGCTATATCTAGCTGCAAATGGAATGCAACCCACATTTCCGTCCAGCCATATTTTTGGGCCCCCAGCCTGATGACTGAACTGCCTGCATATGCAAGAACCAACAACCTGTGTGCCTCGTTCAAAAAGCCAAACCACATTCTCAGGACACAAGACAAGACAAACAAGAAGGCAGTAGCTATCCCTGGGAGAGGAAGGATCGACAGCCAGTGGGTACCCCAAACCCAAATTCACAAGGTTCCGAATTTGGAAAGGAAAGGACAACGTGAAATCTTACTTTCCTCTCTTGACTGAACACTACAGAGATCCAGGATAGCTGACTCTGGTAAGAATTCTCACCCTTTGCTGGCTGCTTCTAATTTTACCAGGATCCTATCTGCAGGCTCTGGGGCAAATGAGGTTTAAGGTAGAGAATGTAGCCCTGATATCTACCAGAATATGTCAAAGTTTCCATTAATTTTAATTTTAGTTTCTCTTTGGCTGTTTAAGGGAATAACTGGTAGCAGTTTACTGGACAATCCCTCAGAGTCCTGTCGACTTTGGGAGGGGCCCATATGGAGGCCCTCCTTCCAGGGTAGATGTAGGGGCACTCAATTTTGTGGGAAAGGATTTGACAAAACCTTTGTGGACAGTCTTTTTTTCAGTATCACAGTTGATTGCAAATGAGACACTTATTTCTAGGCCAATGTTCTTGTGACAGACCCTTAGGAGGGTGCAATGGGAGAGGCCCAGGTGTTGTTTTAGGTTTCTGGCCTTGGAGCTTTTGCAGCTGGAAGATCACTAACTTAGTGGACTTTTGTTTATAGTCTTGCAGTCTTTTTAGAGTGGAAAGGCAATTCAGATAGAGGATTAGAAGACTGAGTACTCATGTAAAGGAGGATAGAGAGTAGTATTAGGAGTCAGGTCAGTCTTGCAGTCTTTTGTCTTTAACTTTTCATTAGCCTTTTGCAATGAATCTTTCAAGGAAGCTATTTTAGAATATTGAAGCCTTTTGAAGGCTTCTGCATACCAATTAAAATAGGTATCACATCCTGTTTGATTTGGGAGCCCTTGCTTTCAGGTGCACTTCTTACATAAACGATGTTGTCTAACTAGAATGTTCCTTGTAATGCCCATTGTAATTCTAGGTTGTCTTAGTAAGACTTTGCCATTTTTCTGGATACGTACAGCTTCTGGGACCACAGTTCTTAGACATAAAGTAAGGAGGTATGCTGGAGGATGGAGTGCTCAGTTCTTTGAAATTTGAGGATCCCATTTCTTTAGCCAAGCCTTTGGTCTCTCAGAGCCACATGAATACCTAAAAGGGATGTGTCACTGGGTTGGGGATTTTGTGGTGTTTCCCAGTATACCTTGCACAGAATTGAATTTGACAGGTAATCTAGTGTTGATCTAACCTGTCCCATGACCAACTTATCATGGCATGAGTCTTAGAGTTAGGTGGCAAGTTCTCTAACAGCTTTTAAGTGCTCCACCCATGCCCGCAAATTTTGTGGCTTGGCTCCCAAGATTGCCGTTAACAACAGATTTATTATTCCTTTACCCCATGTGCACATTAGCAGAAACCAACAGCAACCGAGGAGACAGAACTGTGGACACCAGCAGTAACCAAAGAAAAGTTTCCACAGACTGGCCAGTAGAAGGCATTAAATGGGCGCCAACAAAAACCAGCAGTTCCCAATGTGCAACTACAGAATGAACCAGCAGAACCCAACAAATCCACACCAGACTGACCAATGCTGGGACTTGGTTTCCACGTGGAACCATCTGCCAGCTCAAGGTGACCCACCAAGCTCTGGACTGGGACTGCACACTAACCAAGGGCTAAAGACTGGTGTTCTGTCAGAGCCTCCTGTCAGTCTAGACTGCCTGTTAACCCTGGCCTGGAAAGCCGATTAGATCAGTAGGTTAACACAAAGAGAACAGAGCTCAAATCTGAAAGGAACTTAACCCAAGGCCCTTGGAAATGGTGAGAAATGTTGAGAGAACTCAAGGGGTTCAGGTTGGTGCTAAAGCCTATGTTTCTCGTTGTCCCTGAAGCCATCAGAAGTCTTCTTCAGATCCCATCATTGCCATCAAAACAGTTAAAAAACAAAATTCAACTAAGTAAATTTTAAAGATCTTATGGCTTTATTCAATGAGTCATGAATTGGGCAGCATGCAATCTAGCAGATAGAAAGGAGCTATACAAAATGAAAGACTTTTATAGGCAGAAGGGAGCAGGAAAAGGGAAGTTACACTAGGCAAAAAGGGGATAGGTTACTACAAAGTCATTTTCTTTCAGGGGGTGTCAGTGGTTTATCAGGCAGATGACCTAACTTGTGCTGATCAGGTAATTTCGTGATTGACTGGTTGAAAATTTTATTTCTGGGAGAACCTTAACTGTAGTTAAGTCTCAGTTTGGTGACATGGGCTTAGCATGAGCAACTTCATTTTTGGCCTGTTGTCTTGTTTCTAACACTACATAGACACTCCGTCATCTGCAAACAAAGACAGTTTTATTTCTTCCCATTCTTTTTGCACTTGCTAGCACTTCCAGTATGATGTTGAATGAGTGATGAGAGAGGACATTCTTTCCTTGTTCTCAGTTTCAGGGGGAGCCCCTCCAGTTTCTCACCATTAGGATGTTAGCTGCAAGATTTTATACATATTCTTTATCAAATTGAGGAAGTTCCCTTCCTCGTGAATAGGTGCTGGATTTTGTCAAATGCTTTTTCTGCATCAATTGATATGAATATGTATTTCCTTTTTTTAGCCTATTGATGTGGGGAATTACTTTGATTGATTTCCCTTGTATGTGCAGAACAAATTCCACTTGATCACAGGATATAATTATTTTTATACATGGTCGGATTGGATTTATAAAGGGATTGGATATTTGAGGATTTTTGCATCCATGTTCATGAGAGATTGATTTGTGTGTTGTTTTTCTTTCTTGTGATATCTTTATCAGGTTTTGTTATTAGGGTATTTCTGGCCTCATAGAATGTGTTAGGAAATGTTTCTTCTGCTTCTGTTTTCTGAAAGAGATTCTGTAGAATTGATATTTCTTCATACATGTTTGATAGAATTCACCAGAGAAACCGTGCCCCATGTGCTTTCTTTTTTAAAGGTTATTAATTGTTAATTTAATTTCCTTTATAGGAGCTATTCAGATTGTCTCTTTCTCCTAATAGAAGGTAAGGATTGTTTAGCCCTACTACTAAGCAGTGTAGTAGTGAGTCTTTTTTGAACACCCTGGGTGTGCAACAAGGGCTGTGGTTGGGCAGAGCTTAAATGTCTCTATGCCCTGTGTGACCAGTGAGAATTGTTCTGCTTCAGTCCCCATGTTCTTCTTTGCCTGGCCTTGTGAAGTTACAGTCTACTTGTGTGTGGTTTACACTAGCAGAAGCTCAGGGGAAACCATATGCAGATTTGGGGACCTGTATTCTTTATAGCTCCCACTTCTCTGGAGCTCTGCCCCACAACCCTGTTGGCTCACTCTTTGTGTACGTGATCCTTGGTCCTTTCTGCTGAACAAGATCTCTGTTCTCGTGTTCTGCTTGAGGTCCTCTTACCAAATTGTGCTCTAGAATATGGCTCTAGGCAGAAAGCCAGAGTGCTTGGTGCTTATCTTGCTTCTTTTTCCTTTTCTCTGTCCAATGTCTGAAATCAGTTTCATGTATTTTATCTAGTTGTATAGTTGCTTGCCACAGTATGGTAAGTTTAGAATCTGTAACTTCATCATAACCAGAAGTGGAAATCCCTTTTTTAGACATTTTTATATGTGTCTTATGTAGATGTGAGTAATTCTGTAGAGCAAGCCCAGTTTTTCAGACTTGTTTATCCCTAATACACTGTAGGGAATACTTTTTACTTCGTGATGTATAAATACACACTTGAAGCTTTTATTCATTCAGTACATTTTATTGAATACCTACTTTCTGCCTGGTAATATTCTCGGGCCAAAGAATGTAGCTGAGAACAAAACAAACATAAGATTCTTCCTTCGTTTACTTTGATTCCTGTGAGAGTGGAGGCAGTAGACAGTAAGTAGATAATTAAACTATATGGTGGGTTAGATGGTGATAATGTTGCCAAGAACAAAAAGCACATATAGGGAATTGCTTGGGTAGAGATTTAGTTTTAAATAGGGGGCTCAGGGAAGACCTCACTGAGAAAACAACACTTGAAAAATGCTTTGAAAGGAGAGAATGAACCATCTGGTAACTATGGGAAAGGCTTCCAGGCAGAATTCACATATAATTCAAAGATAAACTGTTATGAAATGTATCCATCATGCACTCCAGGATTTTACTCTGCAGAATGCTATTCTATTCTATTTCATACTAATGAGAATACTTATATTAGCTTGGGAGGATTGTAAGAATATCTCTAGAACATTGTTTTCTAAACCTGTTTTAACATCAGCCCAAGACAAAAAGTACATTTAACTTCAGTTCCAGTACAAATATACACAAACATTCATGCTAAATATTTATTTCAGGTACTTGATTTATATCAGCATACAAGATACGCAATTCCTTGTTCTCTTGGAGCTTTTATTCCACTGGGGAAATATATACTTTTATATTCATTCTCTCTCTCTCTCTCTCTCCCTCTCTCTCTCTCTCTCTTACACACAGACATGTAGTGTACAAGAAGGTGATGTGTGCTAGGGAGAAAAATAAATTAGCCAAGAAGGATAGGAATTTGCCAGAGGAAGGATACAGTTTTTATATGAAAGCCTCACTAAGATGGCTTTTGTGTAAGAAGAGAGAGTGAGTGACTCATGTTAATATCTATTGTAGAACATTACAGGCAGTAAAGAAAAAGAAAAAAATTCAAATATTACATCTATAGGTGAATATATTTATGTATGGGTGATTTTTATATATATTGAATGTGTATATGTGTTTCCTAAATTAAAGAATTGTGAAATATTACCTTGACAACCTGTTATAAACTCTGGGTTTTTTCCATTTTGTTCTAGCCTATTTCAATAAATAAAATTTTAGACTATATTAGGGTTCTTTAGAGAGATGGAACCAATAGGAGATAGAGAGAGAGCAAGTGAGAGGGAGGGAGAGAGACCGATCATAAGGAATTGGCTCACACGGTTATGGAGACCGACAAGTCCCAAGATCTCCAGGGTGGGTCAGCAAGCTTGAGACCCAGGAAGAGCCAATGTTTCAGTTCGAAGGCAGTCAGGCAGGAGGAATTTTCTCTTACTGAGGATGGTTAGCCTCTTGCTCCTATTCTGGGCTTCAGCTGATTGGATGGGAGCCACCCACATTAGGGAGGGCAATCTGCTTTACCCAGGCTTTCAATGTATATGTTAATCTCATTCAAAGACACCCTTACAGAAACACTCAGAATATTGTTTGATTAAGTGTCTGGGAACCCTGTGGCCCAGTCAAGTTGACACACAAAACTAACCATCACAGAGCCAGCCCTGATAGCCTACTGGTTAACGTTTGGCGTGCTCTGCTTCGGTGGCCTGGGTTCGGTTCCTGGGCGCAGAACCACACCACTTGTCTGTCAGTAGCCATGCTGTGTTGGCACCTCACATAGAAGAACTAGACAGACTTACAACTAGAATATACAACCGTCTACTGGGGCTTTAGGGAGGAAAAAAGAGAGGAAGATTGGCAACTGATATTAGTTTAGGGTGAATCTTTCCCAGCAAAAAACAAAAGTAAATCCTTTGTATTTGCTTAAAAAAAAAAATCACAAAGCCCTAACTCACTAGGTTGATTTCACAACTCACTAATAGATCATATCATGTACTTTTCAAATCCGTTTTATAGTTTATAAACCTATTAATGAGATGATAACATTGCGGCATTGAAATATAGTTTGCCATTTATACTCTCAGTTCATGGTAAGGATTGGTTTAAGAGACGCTCTCAAGAGTCCTTTTGCCCATGCTCCAGCTAAGTACCTTTTCTGTCCTAAACTTAGCCTTCCCTTCCCGAGTGTTTCTCTCTGTCTTTATTTACATCCTGATTACTTTCTCTTGGGCTTGTTAGGGAAAAGAAGTGCTGTCACCTTTGAAGGACACTATCTCTTGGGTATCATAGTGATCACTACCCCCTGCTAAAAGCCTTCTTCCCTGTCACAGAAAGATGGCACATTACTACTGACTTCAAAGAAATTTTTTAATATTGTAAAGGAATACTTTCAACAATTGTATGCCAAAAAAATTACATAAATTAGATGACATGGAGAAATTACTAGAGAAACACACCAACTACTCAAACAGATTCAAGAAGAAATAGACAACCTGAATAGAATTATAACTAGGAAAGATATTGAATTTCAGGTCGTCAAAAACACTATCCACAAAGAAATGCCCAGGACGGGATGGCTTTACCACTGAATTCTACCAGAAATTTAAAGAGGAATAAATACCACTGCATCACAAACACTTCTGAAAATTTCTTTTAAAAATGAGAAAGAGAGAGGAGGGAACACTTCTCAACTTATTTTGTGAGGCCAGTGTTACCCTGATGTCAAAACAAAAGATACCTCAAAAAAACTACAGACCAATATCTCTTATTAACATAGATGCAAAAATCCTCAGAAATGCTAGCAAACCAAATCAAGCCACATACTAAAAAAAAAAAAATTACACACCCTGATGAACTGGGATTTATCCCTGGAGTATAAGTTTGTTTTAACATCTGAAAATCAACTACTGTAATATATCATACCAGTAGAGTAAAACACAAATCACACAATCATCTCAATAGATGAGGGAACAAAATTTGATGAAATAAAACACCCTTTCATGTTAAAAACAGTCAATAAACTAGAAATAGAAAGGAACTTCCCCAATCTGATAAAGGCATCTGTGAAAAACCCAGTTAAATCATACTTAATGGTGAAAGACACAGTGCTTTTCTCTAAGATCAGGAACAAGATAAGAATGTCCAGTGTCTCCATTTGTATTCTACATTGTTCTGGAGGTTCTGGCCAGGGCAAATAGGCAAGAGAAAGAGATAAAAAGCATCTAGGTATAAAAGGAAGAGGGAAAACAATCTCTACTCACAGATGACATGACCTTATATATAGAAAATCCTAAATAATCTACTAAGAAACAATTAGAACTAATAAACCCGTTCAGCAAGTTTGCAGGATACATCAGTATATGAAAACTCAATTGTATTTTTTATGCATTTGCAATGAACAACCCCAAAATGAAATTTAAAAAGCTATTCCATTTACAATAGCATCAAAAGGGTAAAATGCTTAGGAGTAAACTTGAGAGAACTGCAAAATTTATACTCTGAAAAGTACAAAACATTGTTGAAAGAAAGTTAAAAATGACCTTTAAGTACCTGGAAAAACATCTCATGTTCATGGGTCAGAAGGACATTAATGAAGGTTATAGCTGAGAGAAAGAAAATAGAAAAAGAAGACAAAATTAATGCAACAAAAGTTGGTTCTTTGAAAAGATCAACAAAATTGGCAGACCATTTGCTAGAATGACTAAGAAAAGAGAGAACTCAAATTACTAATATCAGCAATGAAAAGGGGGATAGTACTACTGGTTTTACAGAAATAAAAGTATTATAAGAGAATGTTATGAGCACTTATATGCCAACAATCTAGATAACCTATGTAAAATGGACATCTTGATAGGAAGATTGACACAATGTACTATAACTGGCTCAGTAAGAAATAGAAAATCTGAATAGATCTGTAACTATTAAGGAGGTTGAATCAGTAATCAAAAACCTCCCAACAAAGAAAGACTCCAAGATCAGATGGCTTCACTGGCAAATTCTACCAAACATTTAAAGAATTAACGACAATTATTCTTGAAAAATAGAAGAGGAAGGAGTATTTCCTAAGTCATTATATGAGGCCAGCATTGCTCTATTCCAAAACCAGACCATGACACGATGAGAAAAGAAAACGACAGAGCAATATTGCTTGTCAATATTGATGCAAAAATACCAGCAAAACAAATTGAGCAGCATAGTAAGAAGATCATATACAATGAGCAAGTGGATATGCAAGGATAGTTCAACATACAAAAATCAACCAGCACACTAATAAATAAAGGAAAAACCACATGATTATCTCAATTGATGCAGAACAAGCATTTGATGTAATTCAAAACCCTTTCTTGATAAAAACAGTAAACTAGGAAACTTCCTCAACATGATGAGGGCCATATATGAAATGCCCACTCATAACATGATACTCAGTGGGGAAATTGAATGTTTTTCCTCTAACATCAGGAAAAAGACAAGCATGCCCACTATCTTCTCTCCTAGTCAACATAGTATTTGAAGTTCCAGCCAGAACAGTTAGGCAAGGAAAAGAAATAAAAGGCATACAAATTGGGAAGGAAGAAATAAAATCATCTGAGTTCACAGATTATATGATCTTATATTTAGAAAACCTGGAAGATTCTATAACAAAATTATTAGAACTAATAGATGATTTCAGGAAAGTAGCAGAATACAAAATCAACATGCAAAAATCATTTGCATTTCTATACACTAATGAATCACAACCCAGAAAGGAAATTAGGAAAACAATTCCATTTATGAAAGCATCAAAAAGAATAAAATATTTAGGAATTAACTTAACCAAGGAAGCAAAAGACTTGTACATTGAAAACTACAAAAGGTTGCTGAAAGAAATTAAGACACAAACAAATGGAAACACATCCTATGTTCATGGATTGGAAGACTTAACATTTTTAAGATGTCAATACTACTAACATGTTATAGAGATTCAATGTAATCCCTATCAAAATCCCAACAGCATTTTTTGCAGAAACAGAAAAATACATCTAGAGTTCATATGGAATCTCAAGGTACCCTGAATAGCCAAAATAATCTTTAAAGAAAAATAATTTGGAGAACTCACACTTCCTGATTTTAGAATGTGCTACAAAGATACAGAATCAAAACTGTATGTATTGTCAATAATGCTGTGCATATCTTTTTGAAATAGTGTTTTCCTGTTCTTTGGATAAATACCTGGAAGTGGAATAGTGCCCATCAGTGGATGAGTGGATAAAGAAAGTGTGGTGTGTGTGTACATATACATATACATACATACAATGGAATACTGCTCAGCCATAGAAAAGATGAAATCTTGCCATTTGTAACAATGTGGATGAACCTTGTGGGTATTATACTAAGCAAAATAAGTCAGACAGAGAAAGCCAAATACCATATGATTTCACTCATAGGTGGAAGATAAAACAACAAACACATAGATACAGAGAATAGATTGGTGGTTACCAGAGAGGAAGGGAGTAGAGAAAGAATGAAAGTGGCAAAGAGGCACGTTTGTAAGGTGACAGGTGGCAATTAGACTTTTGGTGGTGAACATGATGTGGTCCCTACAGAAATCGAAATATAATGATGTACACCTGAAATTTATTTAATGTTATAAGCCAATGTTACCTCAATAAAAATTAAATAAAAACAGTGTAGAACTGGCATAAGGGCAGACATATAGACCAATAGAATAGAATAGAAACCCCAGAAATAAACCCTTGCATATATGGGCAGTTGATTTTCGATGAGTGCCGAGACAATTCAGTGAGGAATGGACAACCTTTTCAATGAATATGCTGAGAAAACTGAGTATTTACATGCAAAAGAATGAAGTTGGATCCTTACATTACACTGTCTAAAAAAAGTCACTTAAAGGTGAGTAAAGACCTAAAAGTAAGAGAGAAACTATAAAACTTAGAAGAAAATAAAGAAAAAATCTTAACAACATTGGATTGGTGATGATTTCTTGTTTATGATGCCAAAAGCACAGGCAACAAATGAAAAAATACATAAATTGGACTTTTATCAAAATTAGAAACTTTTGTACTTCAAAGGATAGTATCAGAAGAGGGGAAAGAGAACCCATAGAATGGGAGAAAATTTTGCAAATCATATATCTAATAAGGTTTTAATATCTGGAATATATAAAGAATACCTACAACTGAGTAACAAAATCCAAAAATGGGCAAAGGACTTGAATCATTATTTCTCCAAAGAAGATATACACAATGAGCACATGAAAGGATGCCCAACACCACTCATTATTAGAGAAGTACAAATCAAAACCAAATTAAGATCCCTCTTCACACCCATTAAAATGGCTGTTTTAGGAGTGGAGGCAGAGCTTCTCTGGGTGGGCGTGGGTTGGAATTGTAACCTCTTCCCCAGCCTAACTGTAACCAGCATCATGTGGTTACTAACCACTCTTCATTCACCTATTGATGCCTCCCATACATGAAGGAGACGACCACACCTTTATACTTAATCGGAAGAAGAGGGAGCTAAGAAAAAGCCAGTTCCTGAAAAACTGACTGGATTTCTCAGATGTCAGTAGTCTCAAGAAATTGATTGCTGGTTTTCATAGAGTTGCTAGAGTCACTTTTCTGGCTCACAAGAGAGCACATCAATAGAACAAAATGGAAATAGTACCGGTAACATCAATAGAAAAAAGACATTTCACCCAGAATCTTGGAGTCATAAGGGAATTCAGGTCCCAAATTTGCTTTTTAAAATATCTTGTCATAAACTACTTTTAGTGTCATAAGCAGTTCACTTCATATTTTTCGTGTATTAACTGTTTAAAATTTTTAAATTTCTTTTAGTAACTGCTTAAAATGTATGTAAATAAATGGTTGCAGAAAATTTGGAGGGGAATCCCGCTTTTGACTCCAGAATGCAGCCGTATGCCCCAGCCACAAAATGTCTTTCTTAATTGTTTCCTTTAACTACTAATTAACTTTAATCACCTCATTCAAACTAATTCATTCTGCATTTCTGAGTACCGACTGTTTGTCAGGCTCAGTGTCGGCTTCCTCTGTGACCTGATGGGTGGAAAACTCAAAGCAAAGTCTGACTTTTATAGTGGAGCTAACAGCTCTGCAACCCTGGCTCACCTGCTGAGAGGGCAAGATGAAGAAAGAGCAGCATGCCTTGTTTTAGTGAATAGAGTAGGATGGGGGAGAGAAGGGGACTCAGATAAGTTACTTAGGTGTCCTGTGTTTTGATTTTTTGTTTCCAATCAAAGAAATCTGTAAATATTAAATAGGTGGCAGAATGATTTCTTGTAGTTACTGTTTAAAATATGTGCAAATAAATATTGAAAGTTTTCAGAGAAAAAAATGGCTATTTGAAAAAAACCTGAAAATAAAAAGTGCTGGGGGCGATATGGAGAAATTGGAAAGCTGGTGCATTACTGGTAGAAATAATATGATATTTTATTAAAAATTTAAATGATTAGCGTTGTGTTATCCATCTAGTTCACTTCTAGGCACATACCCAAAAGAGTTGAAATCGGGGACTCAGACACTTGTACATCACTATTCATAGCAGCATTAATCACAAGAGCCAAAAGGTGGATACACCATAAATGTCCATTAACGGATGAACAGGTAAACAAAATGGGGTATATACATTCAGTGAAACAGTATTCAGACTTAAAAAGGAATGAAATTCTGACATCTGCTACAACATGGATAAATCTTGAAAACATTACGTGAAATAAGCCAGACAAAAAAAGGACAAATATTGTATGATTCTATTTATGAGAAGTACCTAGTATAGGCAAATTCATCAAATAAATGTTCCCAGGAGATGGGATAATGGGTTAATTGGGAGTTATTGTTTAATGGGTACAGATGATGAAAAAGTTCTGGAAATCAATATTTGTGATGGGTGCACAACATTGTGATTATACTAAAGCCACTGAATTGCACAATTAAAATAGTTAAAATGGTAAATTTTATGTTACGTATATTTTACCACAATAAAGAAAATAACTCAGTCTGAACTATAGAAAGAAACTAGACTGAATAAAATGATGCAGGGGTCTGTGGGACAAAAACAAAAAGATCTACCATTTGTCTAAGTGGAATCTCTTATGAGGAGGAATATAGGCCTGAAAAAATATTTGAAGAAATTATATTTGAAAATTTCTCAACTTTGGCACAAGACCTAAATCTACAGATTCAAAAGGGAAGTAAACCACAGGAGGATAAATAGAAATAAAATAGAAATCCATGCAAAGACACATCTTAATCAACCTTCTGAAAACTAATAATAAAGAAAAAACTCTTGGGGCCAGCCCAGTGGCATAGTGGTTAAGTTTGTGCACGCCACTTCTGCGACACAGGGTTCGTGGGTTTGGGTCCTGGGTGCGGACCTACCTACCACTAATCAAGCCGTACTATGGCAGCATCCCACATGCAAAACAGAGGAAAATTGGCACGGATGTTAGATCGGGAACAATCTTCCTCAAGCAAAAAGAGGAAGATTGGCAACAGATGTTAGCTCAGGACCAATCTTCCTCACCAAAAAGAAAAAGAAAAATTCTTGAAAGAGGTTAGAGAAGAACTGTGTATTATCTACAATGAAACACCAATACAAATGGCAAGAGATTTCTCACTCGAAAACTTGGAGGTTAGAAGTATATGGCAGAAAATTGTTCCAGTGATTAAAGTAAATAATTATCAACTGCAAATTCTTTATCTACTGAAAATATCCTTTGGGAATGAAGGAGAAATATTTTCTCAG
This sequence comes from Equus caballus, assembly GCF_041296265.1. NCBI lineage: Eukaryota > Metazoa > Chordata > Mammalia > Perissodactyla > Equidae > Equus > Equus caballus. The sequence goes on from NC_091684.1 coordinate 83,261,310, forward strand.
ATGAAAGGAAATAGAATTTGTTGCTAGGTGACCTACCTTCAAACAATGGCTAAGGGAAGTTCTTCAAGGAAATGATAACAGAAGGAGACTTGGAAATTCAGAAAAGAAAGGGAACGGGTAAAAGAATGAGTTTGTATAAAAGACTATTCCCATGAGGTTGTTAAATCATATTCCATATTGGAAGCAAAAAACACACACTATCTGATATGGTGCTCAACATATAGAGAGAAAATACTAAGGACAATCATATTTCAAAAATGGCACGTGGGGGCTGGCCTGGTGGCATAGTGATTAAGTTTGCATGCTCTGCTTCAGCAGCTGAGGCTTCAAGGGTTTGGATCCTGGGCATGGACCTACACACTACTCATCAGGCCATGCTGTGGAGGTGTCCCACATACAAAATGGAGGAAGATTGGCACCGATGTTAGCTCAGGGACAAGCTTCCTCACCAAAAAAGAAAAAAAAATGGGGCCTGTAAAGAAGTAATATTCTATACCTCGCTGGAACTGATAAAACATCACTACCAGTCAACTGTGAGCAAACACTAAAAATGGTACAAAAAATATACTCAATGTTAATGTTGCCAAGGTCAACCCTCAACTAACAGGATCTATTCTGAGGTGCATCCTTTAGAGTTATTCAGACTCCTTAGTGGTTTTAGTCTCTTTGTCCCCAGCATCACTTTATTGGCTTTCCCTCCTTTTCTCTCAAATTCTCTCCATTCCCTGTATTTTCCCCATAACCTCTAAAATAAACTATCTGCACCCCAATTCTTTGTCTCAGCCTCTGCTTTTGTGGGGACCAAAGTAGTACTGTTGGTGCCAAAAGTGGTCCTAGAAATGAGGACTTCAGTTTTGGAATCTAGAACTAGATCACTTATGAGTCAGATGGCAGTGAAGGCCACGGTGCTAATGGTAAGTGGCGTGAGGATAATCCTTGTTGTGTTGTACTACCACACTTAGAACGATCCTCGTGTGGTGGGTGAGGACGGGGAAGGGAACATTTGTCTTCTGCAATAGCTTTGGCACTTGAACAGGATGGGACAACAGTAAGTTGATGAGTTGTGGAGTTTCTGACTTTTCTGCCTTAGAAGCCTTAAAGATCGGTTCAAATTAGCTAACTATCATCACAGGGCACACAGTGAAGGGTAGCGGACTTCCATTAAAGCGTTCAAAAGATCCTTACCTCCTGAGAGATGAGGCCATGTCCTATAAGTCATATCCAAGATTTAACTGCAGGACAGCAGTATTGCAAAGAAAATTATATGTGCAGATTTTATAGATTATTTCTTGTGCTAAATTCGGGCCTCTCATAAAGGAGGAGTGGAACATTGAGACCTAGGATGGGAAATTTGCAGCTATGCACCTGAGACCCTTAAACTAGGAGTTTCCCCTAAACTCTTCAGGCTGGCAGAAGCAGCCCAGTGTCTTAGATAGAGAGGAATAACCCTACCATTTCCTAGAGACGCTGCAAATGCCCACGTGGGGTGGACATCTTTCAAGATGATGCTTGGCCTTCTCAAAATCTACCCTACCTCTCCTCATTGGCTCCATTCATGTTTAATGTAATTAATGATATGATGGATTTAATTCTACCATTTATTATTTGTTTCTGTTTTGCCCCTCTGTTTTTTTGTTTTCTGATTTCTTGCCCTTTATTTTTTTCCTGTGGTTGAATATTTTTTTAGAATTCCACTTTATCTGTGGGCTTTTTAGCTGTATCTCTTTGCATTATGTGTATAGTAGTTGCTGTAGCAATTACAATATACATCTTCAACTTTTCACCATCTATTTAGAGATAATAATGTACCACTTCACATAAAATGTAGAAACCTTGTGACCATAAGGTGCTGGCACTGTTCTTTTTGCTATGGATGTCATATGTACATTATAAACCCAAGACAACAGATAACTTTTGGTTTCTGGTCGTTATGGACTGAATGTTTGTATTCTCCCAAAATTCATTTGTTGAAACCCTTCCCCTGCCATGTGATAGTATTAGGAGGTGGGGCCTTTGGGAATTAGTTAGGATTAGATGAGGTCATGAGGGTGAAGCCCCCATAAATGGGATCATGCCTTTGTAAGAATCACCGGAGAGCTTGCTTTCTCTGCTGTGCTGCATGAGGCTACAACAAGAAGTCACACTTTGCAACCCAGAAGAGGGCTCTTACCACACCTTCACTGTGACCTCTGATCTCAAACTTCCAGCCCCCAATGCTGTGAGAAATAAATCTCTGTTGCTTATAAGCTACCCAGTATGTGATATATTTTTTTTGTACCAGCCTGAAATGACTGAGACAATGGTCCAAAATATAAACAGCTTGGAAGATGAGCTTGAAGTCTCACCCTCACAACAAGAAAAAAGCGGACCAAGCTGAAAAATCAACACCTCTTCTTAGAGCAATCAGAGAATTGAGGTCCCGGGGCAGAAATTCAGGAGGAGAGGCCCACAGCTGGAGCCGGTACTGAGAAGGACACTCCTGTAACTGAGGAATTGCTGGAGGCTCACTGTAGGCCAACTGGAGAGTGAAAAATTCCAAGGAGGGCCCAACCTTTGACAAGTTTTTCCTCCAGGAGCCTGACCAGATTCTCACTGTGAAGACCGTAGACAAATCTTGTGTTTCTGGCAGATAGAAGGGAAAAGTAACGATTTTAAAATATGCCCAGAGCTCTCTATTCTCCTTAACAAGGCTTGCCGTTAAGGGACACTATTTTACCAGAGCCTGACTAACCTGGGGGAAGGAAAATGCTCACTCCAGCCCCTGTAGCCTTCCTCTCTCACCTAAGGGGGGAAAAAAGACACAATTGAGAAACTCTTGCTAAGGTGACAGCCCAGAGACACAAGCTGACTAAAAGACTGACACCCATCATAGAACTGTAGGTTGTTCCGCCTCCCCTCGTACCTTATCACAGTATCAGTTGCCCTTCTGTGTAGTAACAGGAGGTTACAGCTAAAAGAACTGCAAGGCTCAGACTTTGTTTACGAAGGAGTCTATAAGGAAACACAAGGACAACAGGGGAGACAAATGATGCCACAGCTACAGCAAACAGTAGATAGAGCCTAACTCCTAGTGACATAAAATTAAATGTCACACTAAAAGCTTACATACATCAGTTCCTTTTACCAAATACATCAGGTATGGCTTTCAACAAAAAATAAATTACAAAGCATGCTAAAAAGGAAAAAAAAAAAGACTCAAAAGACAAAGCATACATCAGAACCCAACTCAGATATGGAAGAGATTTTGGAATTGTCAGACTAGGAACTTAAAATAGCTATGATTAATCCACTAAGAACTCTGCTGGAAAAAAATGGACAACATACAGGAACACGTCATTAATGTAAGTAGAGAGATGGAAAGTCTAATAAAGAATAACAAGGAAATGCTAGACATCAGAAACACTCTAACAAAAATGAAAGTAGCTGAACACAGCTGAGGAAACAAGCAAGTGAGCTTGAGGATGTCAACAGGAATTGTCCAAACTGAAAATTAGGAAAAAAGGAATAAAATATCCAAGAACTGTAGAATGATTACAAAATGTCTAACATGTTTTTATTTATTTATTTATTTTTAGTGAGGAAGATGGTCCCTGAGCTAATGCCTGTGCCGATCTCCTCTACTTTGTATAATGGGATGCCACCACAGTATGACTTGATGAGCTGTGTGTAGGTCTGCGCCCGGGTCTGAAGCCACAAACCGCAGGCTGCCAGAGCAGAACATGCAAACTTAACCACTGTGCCTTCAGGCCAGCCCCTAACATGCTTTTAATGGGACTGTTAGAAGGAAATGAATGAGAGAAAGGAGCAGAAGAAATATTCGAAGTAATAATGGCTGAGCATTTTCCAAAATTAATGACAAACACAAAACCAAAGATTTTGTTCTAAAATTTCCAATTACTACTTTCTCATAATTTCTATTTATATGCTGAGACTTCCTATTTTTCCTCTCATTATGAGTATTTTTCTTTATCTCATTGAGTGTATTTATAATGGATGTTTTAAAGTTTGTGTCAGACAGTTCCAGCACTGAGTAATCTTGGTGTTAGCCTTTGTTGGTCACCTTTTCCCTTGAGAATGAGTTACATTTTCTTGGTTTTTCATATGTTGGGTAGTTTTTACATTGTATCCTGCACATTTAAAAATGTTATTTTCTGAAGACTCTGGATTCTGTTATATTCCTCTGAATGATATTGTTTCAGCAGGCAATTCACTTGGTTAGATTCAAACTGAAACCTAGTCTCACATCAGTAGGTAGTAGTTCAAACCTAGGTTCAGGCGTTTGTAGTCTGTCTCGTGCATATGTGCACGGGGTCATTCAGAGTCTTGGGAAGAGTTTATACACAGCATTTGTCGTTCCTCTTCCCTGGGTTTCCTGTTTTTAGGATTCTCCTCTCACTCTCCAGCAGTCCTTCTTGCTCTGGGCTCCTCCACTTGGTTTGTACAGCCAGAAAGATGGTGAATTTTCTTTTGAGATTTCATCTGCCCGTGCCATGCTGTGAATGTGGCTGCCCTGTGGACCAAGCCGCAGAAATGGGAAACTAGCCCCGTGCTAGTTTTTTGGGGGGAGGAGTGGGGGTTATTATTTTTCCCTGAGTTTATAGTTATCTGTGGGAGGGTCAAATTGTTAGAAGCTTACTCCATCAAATAAGAAGCAGACTTCTCCTGTTCCCTTCAGAGCAATAACTCAGGTTACTTCTCAGCATAGCCTCAAGTGGGGAAATACAATCTGCTACACAGATAACACTCACTAGGAGATATTTTGGACATGGCTAATAAGTACTAATTAGCACCAGGAAAATCTGACTAGGAGGGGATCTTGAGTGTATTGGACAAGACTGTAAGTGTGTAAGATATAATACTAAATATGAGGGATTATATTTATATAGGGTCACTCTCCTTTGACTTAGAATTTATTATTTTTTCACTTGGACATCTGAAACTGGTCATTGACACCACTGGGTTGGCTTCTTGGAACTTGGATTTAATAGGAGACTACAGTGAGGTAGAAATTGTGGAGCTGCCTTACATGAAAGAGGTCATGAGGCTTAAGAATTGGGGCATGGTAGAATAGGTTTATTATGAAAGACTGGAGAGCAACTATTTGACCATGTTACCCAGGAGGACTGTATTCACTACGGCAACCAAGAATATATTAGTGATGGGAACACAAGCATTGCCGAAAAGCTCAGTGGTGCCTGTTTTCTGTAGTCAGACGTTAGCAACAGAATACATAGCCAAAGATCTGGCTTCGTAGGATCAATGGGAGGATAAAATTCTGGGATGTGAGAGGTCAGATTGTGTCGTCTAGGCAAGATGGATGCAATTACTGTAATGGGCAGGAAGGCAGGAGTGATGGCCAGGTGCTTCAGCCTTCAAGTATGTATAGCAATGGCTATCAGGGCATGGTGTTCGTGTTCCTGGGGTGAGATAGACTGGCAGCCAACTAGAATATTACTGGGCTTGTATAGCCGGAAAAAAGTCGAGAGCTGAAAAGGCTGATGTCAGACCCTGATGGAGAATTATTATCCTCATCCAGTTTCTATATATGAGCTAGTTCTCAGTCCCCAATCCCATTGATTGACCTTGATCATCTTTACATTGTACAGAACAGCAAGCTAGCCTATCACCTTTATGTCATCATGCTAATCAGGCCTGGTGAGCAGGAAGTAGGAATTACTTTGGATGCCTTAGTTAGACACATGCATGTCAAAGGATGAGAGTTAAAAACATCTTAAAAAATTTGAGAGCCCTGCCATGTTGTTACATTTTTTTGGAAGTCAAATGGTCTGGGCAAGGCCAGACATAACTTTAAATGAGAATTTTGCGCTTTGTACCCTCTACTGATACAAGGGACAGCACTTAGTGGACTTCCTTGGAATTCAGAAGCAAAATGTATTGCACTTTGGAAAATAGTTCTGACCCATTTATTGCTGATACTTATGAGTAGGGCCCACAAGACAGATGGACTCTATGGCAGGTATAGCGTGCAGTGCAAGCTTTCCTGACACTCAGGCCATATCACCTTCCAGATTCAATATTAATGGAGTTTTCTGTGGTGGATAAGCACACTTTGGCGATTTCTTTGTTAATTGGGGAATTGAAACTTATATCCCTAGGACTTGGGAGAAAGGGCGTACTTTCTGTATCAGAAAACTTCTTGATGTTTGAAAAGTAGTTCTTGGAGTGCTACTGATAGACGCTGAGCATCTTACTATGAGACAACAAGTAATTATTTGACTGGAGCTGCCCATTTAGAGGCTGGGTATTGTCACATTCACTGTCGTCCACTATATGAAATAATTGTACATTCAAAGTCAGGCCTGAGCGTGGTACTTTTCGTAAACAGGTGGCTCATACCTTCATGTCACCTACCACTGTATTTTTCTTCAGTTTGTAACTATAGTCTCATGGAGGATCCTCTACCCTAGGCCTCATAATAAATGAGTTGAGTCAACTTCCTGATATATAGCCCCACTTAAGGGTGGCCTTAAGGAGCAGTACTAGTGAAAAATTATTCCAGTGGCAGAGTGTCTATATTTCTACTTGGTTGTCAACTTTGTATGGAAGAAGTAATCTGAAGTATTCATGGACTCCTATTCCTGTATATTCCTTTCCTGTATCCTATATTCATGGACTCCTAGGTAGTAGCAAATGGCTTGCCTTGTTTGTCAGACGCCTGAAAGAGCAAGACTGGAAGATCAGAGAGAAGGGTGTTTGGCATATTAAAGGACTTCTGGGTATGGCCATAGTATATGGACATTTATGCCTCTCATTTATGCATACAAGAGTAGAGCTCTTACAAGAAGAGACACAAGAGAACTTGGAGATGGAGAAAGGTTATTTGAACTGGCCAAAATGAGAAGGTGGGAGGATAGGTTCTCTCAAATCCACCTTAACAAAAGAAGAAAGCAGGGGGTTTTGTAGAACTAACTGGCTTAGGAAGAGGAGTCTTCGAGAAACAGAAAAGGGGAAAATCTGTGTTCCCCTCACTCCAGATATGCCCCTGGGCAATCCGACCTCTGGGCATCAACAGCAGCTAGGGGCGGCTATCTGGTGATCATAACTTCCCTGGAGGCATTCTGTCTTCTGCCAAACAAGCTCACAAATCCCTGGGACCCCTGGGCCACCCCTCAGGTTAAACAAGAAAACAGCAAATCAAGATTAACTTCCTCTCATCTGTGTGTGCGCTGGGAACAAGGTTGAAGGGTAATCAAGTTCTTATTGAATATTTACAGTAACCCTCATGTACGCAGCTTCAACTTCACTTTTGGAAATGCAGTTTTCACCTGTCGGGCATGTGGCTGTGTACATGACCTTAGATATTTAATCATCTCAACTTGGAATTTGTGAGGGCAAAATTCAAGCCAAGTCTTGGATCATTCGGTAACAATTTCATGAGAATTTATAGTGATTTTAAGGTATAGATCACATTGTCATTATCATTAGGAATAGTTGTAGAACTTGAGGCTAAGGAACATTAAGCTTTTTTCAGAGCGTAGTGTATTGATCATGTTTTTTATTTTCTGTATTTTATGATGTTTTGACATCTTAAAAAATTTGCTGACCAGGGAGACTGCCCCTCCTAGGGCTAGCCAGTTCTTAGAGATAGCAAAGGGCTGGAAACCTGCCTGGTGCATGTTGTTCATATGCAAACCAACCAACCTTAGCCCCAGACACCTCCTTATCTCTCTCACACCAACCCAATATTTCCCCTGCCCTAAATCAACCTGGGGCAGACAACTAGAGATACCCCTATAGCCCAGAGCTCTATGAGGGATGGGCCCAAGCCACATTGGAACTTTACAAATAAGATTGAATCTCTTGGATAAAATCTTTATTGTAAAAGAAAGTCTAGACAATTTTTCTTTGTCATTTGGGCTTATTCTTTGCTATGTAAGTCAAGGTCTGGATATAGTTGGGGTGACACCAGGTAGAATGAGACTGTCTAATTCAGCCAAGATTGCAGGCAGACTGTTGTATTTGGATAAGTCCTTTTTAGAAATCAGATTAAACAATTGTCATTATAGTATTAATCGGGGCAGAAATTCTAGGGGCTACTTACGCTGCATAACTACTACTGTGAAAGAAAAGACTATTCAGTATCTGAAGCAAAAAGCTGGATTTATTGCTCACTTTCTGTTTCAGTTATCTATTATCGTACAACAAAATCACCCAAAACTTAATGGCTTAAAACAATTTATTACTTCTCTGTAGGTAGAGTGGGTGATTTTTTTTGCTCAACTTGGCATTAGCTGAAGTCTTATTTGGCGGGCTACCTTAGCCAATGATGGGGCTAGGCTGGAAGGTCTAAAAAAATTTCTCTCACACATCTGGCATCATGGGGTTACACACTGGTAGCCTGAGTGTCTCCACAGCTTGGGAGTCTCAGGCTCGAACTTTCTGCAAGATGATTCACTTCAAGAAGGAAAGTGGAAGCTGCCACACTTCTTACAGTGTAGGCCTGGAACTTCTGCCACATTGTAATAAGCCAAAGCAAGTCACAAGGCCAAGCCAGATTCAAGAGGATGGGAAAAGAGTCTCTCTCTCATGAATAGAATGGCATGAGGGAAGGAATTGATATTGTCCATCTTTGACCATCACGCTAACCAAAGGAGGACTACACTTGTACATCAGTCAAAGTACAAAATGATGCAAGGTTTTGAGAAATGGGGGATTTAGGGATTGACAGGCTTTCAAAGGCAGAAGTGTTTAGGGACTGACTGGCTTACCTTCAGTCATAAAAGTGTAGTTACTGGAGTGAGGCTGTAGCTGACTTGCTGACTTCCCAGAGTATGGTCAGCGTGAAAGCTGCTGTTAACTGGCTTTCAGAAAAGTGGAGCTGTCACAAATCGGCCAACCTCCATAAGCATGTGCACTGAGACATTGTCTCTGATTAATTGCTATCAGTGTCTGATAATCTGTCTCTGACCCATCAATTCTGGTGGTTACTAATTCATAGCTTGAGGCTGTGGCCAAGAAACCGTCAGTCTCAGGCTTTCCTGAATTTGTAGCGTACAAAATTTTATTCATACCAGAGTATTATTTTTTAAAAGTTATTTTCATGAGTACAGGCTTTATTCTTAATAAGAGATTTACCACAGCTATTGGCCTGTCCCCAGGAAGTACTAATTTTGATTTTGATTGAGAAGCCTGAGGAAGTTAGAAAATGTATTTGCTTTCACAGCAGACTGACATAAAGAACTCTAAAGGCATTTACGTTCCTTTTAAACATCTATCAAGATGGCATCTAGCAAGATATTCTACGGTAACAGTATTTTACCATGCAGTATTCAAAAGTTTACTTTATTCTTTAAGATACTACATTCTTAAGATAGAAGAAATCACTAAGAATCATACTATGTGCTCATTAGTGTTAAACATCAGACACATCAGAATGAGGCATGCTTAAGAAGTTGAACATTATGAAAGTCACCTTCAATAGGAAGGGGAAGTAAGCTGGCACGATTTAGACTGGAGCGGCATTTGACATTTGTAGGAAGTGCAGGTAATAAAATAATTTTACTGGTAATATACTAATACTACTGGTGGAGTTGGGTATTTTAATTTTTTTTATTGGGATACAGTTAGTTAAGTATGACATAAAGATGGTGTTTTATCATGGGATAGTGAGAAAATTATAAAATGATATACAGAAATCTGGCCATTGACTTGGAAAAAATAAAGTAATACTGTGGGTACAGATCAATTAACAATTCAATTCAGTTCAAACAATGTTTATTTCATACATTTACTGCTACATTCCATCAGGAAATTTCTTGTTTTGATGTTATGACAGTTCAGCAAGTAAAGCACATTTCTTTGGGGAAAAAAAATCTAATGCCTATTAGGCTTTTAACATATAAATATAATGCACAAAATAAATATACTTCACAAAAACCACCCACAAATTGCTGTCTGCATCATTTCTGAACCACATACCATATGTAAAAGTATACCTCTACACTGGTTGTGAAATTTTCGCCTCTAAGAACAGGAAAACTTACTTTTGTAAAGCACCAGATAGCCACATGGTCTATCAGAACTACTCAACTCTTGTAGTGTGAAGGCAGCCAAAGCAAAACAAATGAATGGTTTTTGTTTGTATTAGTGTTCTAATAAAACTTTATTTGTGGACACTGAAATTTGAATATAATTTTCACATCACAAAATATTCTTTAATTTTTTCAATCATTTAGAAATGTAAAGCCATTCTTAGCTTGCAGGCTACAAAAAAAGGCAGTGGACCAGATCTGAGTCACTTGTGGGAAAACGCACAACCAAACCAAACCAAGGCACTACAGCAAGAAAGTGGGGGCTGACTGTTGGTAGCCAACCTTTTTTTTTTTTTTTGTAGCATAAGTCAAGAAATACAAATTATAATGATGATAATACCTAACATATAGCTCTTCTTGTGTCTCAGACACTATTCTAAGTGCTTTAAAAATAACTCATTTATACCTCAAAGCAATCCTAACATATTGTTTTTATCACTTCTCTTTTATAGAAAAGGACACTGAGGCACAGAAAAGTTAAGTGGCATGCCCCATGCTGGAGTCTGAGCCTAGGCAGTGGAAGTCGAGAGTCCATACTCTCTAACCACTATGCCATGTTGCTTCTACCAGGAAGAAAAAGGTAGTGAAGAACATTTAGCACTCGCATACAAAATAAAAATGCAGATAGCTCTACACTCTGCTAAAACATCAACAGTAAGATAGATAGTATTTCTTTACATAGCATTATTTGTTTTTTATTGTGTAGTGTTTTCAAAAATAAACTCAGGCTTTTGCTATAAATGTGGTCCTAATGTAAAATTTGGCTGACCATGAGACACTTGAAAATTTTACAAAAACATTTTTAGCTTCTGAAGGATTAGTTCAGTAACAATGTCTATATCCATTTAAAAATGCCAGGAATAGGAGAAAATATGCATTATAATTTTAAAAGAATATTACACTTAAATACACATTATATTAACAAAGGAGTCACTACTGAGACTTAATGTGAAATATCTTCATATACATAAAAGTTATTGAACTAAGGTTACATATTTCCCTACGTACAATTATGGATGGGTTCCATATGAACATCAAACATCCACAATCTGTGTTTTGTAACACATGCACTTAGACACATACTAAAGGACTCTTCACATTTTTTTTAATGTCACCTGGTTATTCAATTGATTTGTGCTTTTAAAAAAGCGTCATATATCTAGACATTTGCAGGTTTCTTTAAAAAAGAAAAAACCTTGGAATCATCTCTGCAACATGACTTGGAGTACAGCCGTACCTTGTTTTATGGCACTTTGCTTTATTGCACTTTGCGATACTGCATTTTTTACAAGACCCTCCACCAGCAAAAAGATTATGACTCCCTAAAGGCTCAGATGATGGTTAGCATTTTTTTAGCAAAAAGTATTTTTAAATTAAAGTATGTACATTTTTTAAAGACATACTATTGCACACTTAATAGATTAGAGTACACCATAAACTAACTTTTATATGCACTGCAAACTAAAAAATTTGTGTGACTCACTTTATTGAGATATTTGCTTTACTGTGGTGGTCTGGAACCAAACCCACAATATCTCCAAGGTATGCCTGTATAACTTTCCCTCAGTAAAGATTCTCTTTGAATTTTTGTTTAAAAACTTTCAGATATTTAAAATATCTATAAAGGTTCTATCCCAGTATCAATGATCCAGCATTCACTGAAATATCACTCCACGATAAAGGCTTCTGTATCTGTCGCAATCTTTGATTAATCCCCTTTGAGCACTCTAATATGAGTCAAGCTGGTGTAGAAAGATTTCTGAATGCTCAGGATACTGATAGGAGTTTCTCACTGGTGTGAGCTTTTGGATGTCTAGTGATGGCTGCCCTGACAGAAAACTTCCTGACATTCATTTTACTTACAGGATTATTTCTCTCCTGTGTGATTTCTATATTATACAGTAAAGTATGACTTCTGAAAGGTTTCCCTCATGTTTTACAATTTGTGGTGTTTCTCCCATCTCTGTTGTCTGATATTTAGTAAAGTCTGACATATGGTAAAAATTTCTCCCTTATAGATTTACAGAATTTTTCTCTGTGTGTTTCCTCTCTGTGAAGAAAGATTGTAACTAAAATTTCCCCATATTGATGATAGTCATAAGGTTTTTGTCTTGTGTGAATTATCTGGTTATTCTGAAGGATAAATTCAGAGAGAAGAATTTCCCAATTCACACTATTTATAAGGTTTTCCCCTTTGTGTGTGTCTTCTGATGTGCAGTGAGCTTTGATCTCTGGATAAAAGTTTCCCCACACTCCTGACATTCATAGGGTTTCTCCCCTGTGTGTTTTCGCTGATGTATGATAAAATGTGACTTCTGAGAGAAAGATTTCCCACATTCCTTACATTCATAGGGTTTCTCTCCTGTATGAGTCCTTTGATGTAATCTGAGGACTGAATTCACAGAGAAGGATTTCCCACATTCATTACATTCATAGGGCTTCTCCCCTGTGTGTTTTCTCTCATGTTTAGTGAGGTCTGATTTATAGTAAAAGTTTTTTCCACATTTCTTACATTCAAAGGGTTTCTCCCCTGTGTGAGTTCGCTGATGTACTGTGAGGGCTGACTTCTGGTAGAAGCATTTCCCACATTCCTTACACTCATAGGGTTTCTCTCCTGTGTGAGTTCTCTGATGAGTTTTGAGGTGGGAATTTCTAGAGAAGAATTTCCCACATTCCTTACATTTATAGGGTTTCTCCCCTGTATGTGTTCTCTGATGTACTGTGAGGTGTGATTTCTGGGAAAAGGATTTCCCACATTCCTTACATTCAAAGGGTTTCTCCCCTGTGTGTGTTTTCTGATGTACCATGAGGTATGCCTTAACATAGAAGAACTTCCCACATTCAGTACATTCATAGGGTTTCTCTCCTGTGTGTGTTTTCTGATGTTCCATGAGGTGTGGCTTCTGGTAGAAGGATTTCTCACACTGATTACATTCATAGGGTTTCTCCCCTGCATGAGTTCTCAGATGTCTACTAAGAGATGACAGGTGGTAGAAAGTTTTCTTACATTCTTTACATTCGTAGGCTTTCTCTCTGGTATGAGTTTTCTGATGTTTTGTGAGGTCTCCATTCCTAGAGACGGATTTCCCACATTCACTGGGTTTCTCCTTTGAATGAGTATGCTGATGTACCATGAGGGCAGACTCCTGGCAGAAGGACTTTCCACATTCATTACATTTGTAGGTTTTCTCTCTGTTAGGAGTTTTCTGATGTTCTGTGAGTTCTCCATTCCTAGAGAGAAATTTCCAAATTCATTAATGTATAGGGCTTTTTTCGGTCTGCTCTGGGTATTTTCCAAATAACTCTGAGAACCAGTTTCTAGAGATTTTCCCATATTCATTAGATTCATAGGGTTCCTCCACTTTGAATGTTCTCTGACATACATTGTGGTTTAACATTTGGTAGAAAGAACTTTCACTTGCATTATATTCACAGGGTCTCTCAACTGCCTGAACTCTACTTTGTGTAATAGAGCCTCCCTTACTGTGTAATTCAGAAGAATCAAAAGACTACTTTGAAGTTTGAAGCTCCTGATCCTGAATTAGGCCTCTATCATGAAAATGCGCTTTCCCATCTGGATTATATTCTTTGGAATTTGCTCCAGTGTTAGTTTTCTCACATTTATTACTAACTAGTGCTCTCCCAGTTCCAGTACCCTATCAAGACCCTTTTCTACAATGCTTCCAGTCTTAAAATTGAATTCTTGAACTTGCCTTGAATTTACAGCTTGACTTTCCTGGTGTCTTGCTCCTAGGTCATGAGTATTCCATAGGTCTTCTAGAAAGGAATCCAAAATTTAATACCATATAAATCTTAACAGATTATTACATCATAGGGTTGATTCTTAGGCTTCAGGCCAATCTCCCCAAACGAAGGAACTTTCAAATGCAAATTTCCTTTATCCCATTGGTTTAGGAAAAAACATAACAAACACTAAAAACTGCAATAGCAGACAGAAGGAGGAACCTGATTATAAACCCAAGTACCTCTGACACTTTACAAATATGACCTTAAAAACTTGGAGAAGAAAGTTAAAACAAAAACAAACAAAGAAGAGACAGCAGAGAACAAAAGATCTTCAAAGTGTTGCTGAACAGGAATATGGGACTCACAGACAATGCTGTGAGCCCAGTAAGGACAATAAACAGTAAGTAGGGTGATGATAAAAATTAGTGGACAACTATATTCACTGGAGACATCAGAGGAAATATTAAATTGGATGAAGGAGCTAAAGTGTAGGTCTTTATCTGCTCAAACCGAGTTTACTGTGTTAGGATTCCTAGTAGTTAGCAGACTATAAACTGCCATTTTATTCCCTCTTTACCCATACACAACAATCTAGATGTCAACACTAAAGTGACTCTGTCAGAACATCAATTTTTTCATGTTTAGATGAACAGTCCTATAGCTTGGGCTTTCACTCTCCATCTAGTTGGCTTAATTTTCACTGGGACAGAAGACCCAAGAACACGTACATCCAAAAGGAAAGTTAATAAAAAAGCAGAGTGCCAGCCAGCCATACAACATGATGAATTCCCAGTTGTAGCACCAGAGATTGTCAATCCTGACCACCAAATACTGCATCTGCAAAGCAGTGTTACCCATGACTCAACACTAGTCTTATTCTGCTTTCGTATCTTAGGTCCCACATCTCTGCTTCAATTTACTACATGATCTTTAAAGATTAATTATTCAACATCATTCTAGAACCTTTACTGACTTTCATATTTAATTCATCTTTAAATGTTTGAAAAAAAGTGAAAAATTATGAGCAGAGGATTAGGGTTGGAATTTCATGGCATTTTGGGGGAAATATAAGTTATGTGATAGGGACTTGTGCAAGGTTAACTTGGATACACATGAAGTAAGATCCTATGTATGGAAGACACTTAAGAGAGCAGATGAAATGAATATTAGCATGTGTTTGGGGGTCACAAGGAGAAATAAGATGCAGTAGGCAAGAAAGGACCAGACCAGTTCTTGACAGAAAATTAATTCTTAAGTATATTTTGTAATAGTGAGTGGGTATAAGTTTACTATGACAGGCTAGTAGCAATATAAGTTTGCAGCACTACACAACTACTATGAGGATTTAAATTAACAATTAGTTTTTGACCCTAAGAAGGAAGGGAGTTAGATCAGTGGAACTATCCTATAAGATGGTAAAATATGGGACCAGAATACAAAAAAGACAAAGATACTAGAGATGTCAATTTTAGGATATCTCAGCCTAAAAACCAATGCTTTGGTCTTAAGAAAGGATGTGCCCTTGAAGAAGTTACTATAAAGGGCACAGAGCAGAAGATAGTGAGTGTCTGTTTCTTGTTATCTGAAACTCAATCTTTCAACAAATATCTAGTAAACAACTAATATATACCAGGTATTGTTCCTGGTCCTAGCAACACGTAAGTGTACAAGTTAGAAAATACATGAAAAGCATTTAAGGAAGCAGAGTGAAATCATCTTATCTTACTGTTTGTTTGTTTTTTTATCTTAGTATTATAACACTCCAAATAAGGTGCAATAGATTTTAGGAAAGATAATCAGTATTTTGTGTGAAAGACAAACACCATGTAGAAGGAAGTATCAACTCTAAAATAATATAATTGATGAAAGGCATAATGATTTGTAATCTGATTTTAGAGTTTAAAGAGAGAATAGTTAAAACTGGTGCTGAAAATAACTAAGGCATTTCATTGTTAATAAAAGGAGGAAAATGGCATTTAAAAAAATTTATAAGTCAGATTTATAAATACTTGAAGATTATACTTGCATACTTCAATGGCAGGGTGTAAGAGGGCATTCTAGAAAAAAGACAAAAGTTTAAGTCAAGGTTAGTATATAGGAAAGAGAAGTAAATCTATAAAAAAATGTTGAGCAAAGGAGGAATTTAGGTGGAGAGAATGAAGATTGGAGGTGTGATTTATGTTGCTTACATATGCAAATCAAGTGTGCTTAGTCATTTCCAAAAGGATGGGGTATTTAAAAAAGTGATTCCTGAAAAATATTTCAAAAGGCAAAAGGCACCAACCACCTCCCTAATAACATGCCCCATAATTTTCACTCACCAGGGGAGTTCCGACGTGGAAATTCTATTTCTAATATCCATGGCTCTTTTCCTTGCTTCAACTTGAAGATTGTTTTTGACTTATTCACACAATAACCTATTAACAGAAAAGATAAAGAAAACAATATAAATACTTGTCATTTAGGGGTTCTAAAGGAAAAAGAAGCACAGTTTTAGAAGCAGAGCAATGAAGGTCCCATTTAGGCTTGACAAATTTAGATTCTTTCAATGGAGAGGGTGGGGACACAAATATTTTTTCTGGTACCCAAAATGAATTCATGAACTTTGACCCCTGAAACAAAGCTAATTCAGCCCTGCAGAGGCCTTACATGTTCCAGCAACTGGGAAAGGAAACGCAGACTACTAAGAGTTACATATGGGGAAGTTTTTCTCACCCACTGAGAGTAGGTGACCATAGTTCTCCTGCATCACTTCCCTGTACAGGGTCCTCTGAGCAGCGTCCAGTAATTGCCACTCCTCCTTGGTGAATTCCACAGTAACATCCTTGAATGTTACTGGTCCCTGTAACAACATATTTCAGTTCAGACTGAAGTGATCAGAACAGAGTACCACTGAAAAGACGTGTAAGTTAGATCTTAATGTGCTAACTACAGAATTTACTCTGGAAAGTTAAGATATACTCTACCCTGTACCCTGCTTTATACATAGATAAAATATTTGTTCAATATATATTTACTGAGATATCACTCCATGCCTGGAACTCTGCTGGAGATACAAAGATGAATGAAAGCAACTATTCCTGTTATTAAGGAGCTTACTTCCTGACAGGGAGGCAAAGATGTCAATGCTCAGATGCAACATGCACAGCAGGTGCTATCACAGAAGTATGTACAAGATATAAGATGGTCACAAATGGGGATGGTTATTTGCATTTTGTATTATCAACTTAGATTTTATTAGGTGGTCAAATTGACTAATGTAAACTTCAGGAATAAAGAAAACAGATTTGGCAAAGGCATGGATGCGTGAAAAAATGGCACATTTAGGAAACTACAAATAAGACAGTATGTTATGAGGAGAGGGTGTAGGACCAAGATTAGTTAGAAGATGATAGTCATGTCAGGCTACAGAACATGGAGTAAGTCTAAAGCTGTCTTTTGGACCATGAAAATATATTTAGCATACCACCTTAACTGATGTCTGTTTATTAATATATGCTTACATCTATTACTGTGTTTATTAAAAATTGACAAGTTTTATTTCTTTTTTTGTATTTATATAAAAAAATATGAATAGATATTCTGTTACTTCACACTATGTGCACTGTCTTACACATCTTTGGGATGTCCACCCCTTGACTTTCTAGATGCAAATTCAGATAATGGAAAGCCACGAAAGAGACAGATGTAACCGCTAGAGTTACATGAGTAGGGTAGTAATTTAGAAGAAAACTCTAAAGTAGAAGAGGCAAATGGCAGATCAGAAAGATGGAGTGTTACAAAATTAAGAGACATCTGTGGGCAATAGACATTTACATTAAAGAAGAAGCAATGGGGGAAAGAAGCATAACATAACTTTGTAATCAATTGGAAATTAATAACTACTGGGAGAAAGGGGGAGAATAACTCCCACAATGTCTTTATGGTTTGGTAATGGCTAGAGTCATAATGCTAATTATTTTCATTCTTTCATTTTTATTGATAGAACTATTTAAGGCTATGAAATTTCCTTCAATCACTGCTGTATTTATGTTCCAACTGAACTGTAGTATTTTTACCTGAAGAACATCTTGGCTGGATATAAATTCTTGCTTCACACTTTTTTCTTGAAAACACTGTTCTACAATTCCTGTTTTATATATTTACGTATTGTTAACAAGAATTACATCAATTTTATTTTCTTTCCTTGCCAAGTAACTTAGAATTTTTTTCCTTGAGACTCAGAGGACTTCTTTTTCTTTACTTTTAAATGAGTCCAGTAGGTTTATTAGACTCTCTCTTGGTGTTTACCATTCTGGATCAATTCTCTCTGGCACCCAGACGGCCTTTTCAATATGTAGACTCAGTTGTTCTTTTCTTTATGGAAAGTTTCCTTGGATTATAGTTTTAAATATTAGTTCTCTTCCCCTCTAGTTTTTGTTATTTAGGGATTCTCCTTTGTCTTTCTGCTATTTCTATTACTCTCTTCCTCATCCTTGACAATTCTTGTTTTTCCCCCCATTATGGTCTCTTTCCATTCCTCTCCTGTATGTCATATATTATACTTTCATGCATATCTCATCTCCCTTAGGTGCACTGTAATTTAATCTTTTTATGTGAGATGATTTTATGTTCTGTTATTTCTTTCCTCAGTTAACTTGCCTATATTTTATATTTACTTGCTTTTCCATTTCTATTGTGAGTCTTCAATCTCTCATTTTTAAAGTTCTTTCCTATCTGAAATTACTTGATATTGGAGAGTTGTGTTTTCCTCTACTTTTTGTTTGTTTGGGGGAGGAGTATTTATATCAATTGAAAAAGTGTTAATTCACACTCTCTGCTTTCTTAAATTAGTATTGTATGGATGTTGAGGAAATTTTTTGTTCATGCTCAGATGAAGATAAAAGTTGATTTTATGGTGGGGACAAGTGAAAGGGCACTCTAGTTCTCAGTTCGAAATCCCTCTCTGGGGCCGGCCCTGTGGCCGAGAGGTTAACTTCATGCGCTCCGCTTTGGTGGCCCAGGGTTTCACTGGTTCGGATCCTGGGTGCGGACGTGGTGCCATTGGTTGGGCCACGTTGAGGCAGCGTCCCACATGCCACAACAGGAGCGACCCACAACTAAAATATACAACTATGTACTGGGGGGGATTTGGGGAAGAAAAAGCAGAAAAAAAAAGCCCTCTCTTCTGTTGGCATAGTATGTTCACATTCTTGAAGAAAACAGCACCACTGGGGATGGTGTCTTTAAATCCTGTGATACTGTATTCTTTTTTTAGGACACCTGATTTCAGCTGCTTGTTTTCTTATTTGCTTCACTACTAAGCACACAAGGGATTCCTTCTTTTCCTGAGTCATTGCCTGCCCCAAGCTGCCACCTGTATTCCTGCACACATCCTAAGTCCCTTCTTTTCTATTTTCAGTGCCAGCGCTTGGATCCCACAGGTCTCAGACCTCTTCTCCATCCTTCTCCAATCAGGGTGACAGCCTCTGCTTCTGGCAGTGTGCCTACTTAATCTTATGTTCCTTTACAGCTATGACATCACCATCTCTTCTCTCCTGACTTCCTTCTCTGGACTGAGCTCCAAGCTACTTCTGCTCTTTTGATAATGATCTCCCAACTTATATGTTAACTGACATTTCCTGTCTCCTGGCTATACAGTAGGAGTAGGTTATGGTGTATGAAAATATCTATAATTTACCAACTAACATTATTCTATGGCAACTAGGAAATCCATAAAAGAAAATGGGAAAACAAGAAAAAGAGTAAGTTGAGCAGAAGGAGACAATGAGTTGAATTTTGTTCATGTTGTGCTTGAAGTGACTGTAGACTGTATAGCTGGAACTGTCCATTCGGCAGATATACATGTAAGTAAATTTCCACAAATAATACTTTCATATATATGAAAAAATAGCGTTCTCAAAGAATACAAAAATAAAAGAATCTGTGGGAGCAGAAATATATGAGATGATGGTAGGAAAAACTAGGCAAAGACCATGAAGCCTGACAAAACTTCTTTAAATGTAAGTGTAGGCCAGGAAGAGAGTGTTTAGGAAACCAAAGAAAGAAAGATTCACAATAATGGACAGTTATAGTTCAAGATTCAAATGTAAAAAGTCCACATAAGAATAACTCAATAAAAGCACAGTAGAAGAGTGCAAGCTGTAATCAGTAAGCAAGATAATTTGAGAAATTTTTAGATGATCTAGACCATAAGATCAGATAAGAGAAACCAGCTTTTGGAAACACATCCTAACAGAGAGCTCAGGACAACTTCTATGCTGATAGTCAAAGGGCTGTAATTTGACATGGACAGTAGATTAACTGATTTGGCACAGAAATTAATCAAAGCTTATAGGATTCCTTGCTTTTTTCTTTTTAACAAAGAGCATCCAGCAGCAAAAGAATCCTCAGCAAAAGCTAATATAAAACTAATATAGGGGTGGGGCCAGCTCAGTGCCACAGCAGTTAAGTTTGCATGTTCCGCTTTGGCGGCCCAGGGTTTGCTGGTTCGGATCCTGGGTGCGGACATGGCACCGCTTGGCAAGCCATGCTGTGGCAGGCTTCCCACATATAAAGTAGAGGAAGATGGGCATGCAGGTTAGCTCAGGGCCAGTGTTCCTCAGCAAAAAGAGGAGGATTGGCAGCAGCTGTTAGCTGAGGGCTAATCTTCCTCAAAAAAAAAAAATATATATAGGGGCTCTGAATATGGGCACAGTACAGCCAAAAAGAGAAACACAAAATTGTTACACACTCACATTTTATTCTTTTGTAATACATATGGATTTTCTATGTGTGTGTGAGGAAGATTGGCCCTGAACTAATATCTGTTGCCAATATTCCTCTTTCTGCTTGAGGAAGACTGTTGCTAAACTAACATCTGTGCCAGTCTCCCTCTATTTTTTATGTGGGATGCCGCTACAGCATGGCTTAATGAGCGATGTGTAGGTCCACGCCCAGGATCTGAACCTGCAAATCCCAGGCTGCTGAAGTGGAGTGTGCAAACTTAACCACTACACCACCAGGCTGGCTCCCCTATGGATTCTTTTAAAAACAACACTTCTGATGAAATACAGCCAGGTGCCACATAATGACATTCTGACCAATGATGGACCACATATAGGACAGCGGTCCCATAAGATCAGCACCATATACCCTAGGTGTGTGGTAGGCTACACCACTGAGGTTTGTGTAAGTACACTCTATGATGTTCACACAATGATAAAATCACCTAATGACACATTTCTCAGAACATATCCCTGTCATTAAGGGACACACGGCTATAGTTACAAGTACTGCTTCCTCATGGTATATCGTCTCACTTCAGCAATTAAAAGAATACCTAAGAGAATAAGAATAAAAGTGACATGTGACTTTTCATATGCAGAACCAAATGCTAAAAGACAAAGAAAGAATGCCCACAAAGTTCTAATGGAAGAAGTTTTGAACCTAAAATTCCATGCCCTGCCAAATTTTCATTCAAGGATAAGAAAAGAAAAATAAACATGTTTTCATAAACATAAAGATTTTAAAAACATACAAACTATGCACCTATTCTTCAAAGCAGTAGAATATACTTCACAGAAATCAAGAAAGAAAAGCACAAGGTAAACCAGAAATAACAGCTAACAGACTTAAGAGACTAATTAGAACTTATTTCTGGTATGGCCACAACAGGAAGCTGTGGAAGTTAAAATGGATTGCTTACAGAGACAGTGAAAAGGGAGACTATCCTGTATAGTAAATCATCACATTGCCCTTCCAAAATACTTATAAGTATGTTAACAAAGTGCTCACATCTTTTCATGGAATACTCACTGAGAGACCATTTTCTGGCCAGAAAATAAATCTTAAACTTAAAATAACTGAAGTCATACAAACCAAATTATCTGCCCATAGGCAATTTGAACTATACATCAATCATGGAAAGTTATCTGGAAAATTGCCAAATATTTGGATATAATAGTTAAGCACTTTGTTTAGTGATTAACAATCAAAGTTGGTTCTCTGAAAGATCAAGAAAATTGATAAAGCTATATGCAGAATGACCAGGAAAACAGGAAACAAAAGTTAACAATATTAGGAATGAAAATGGGGACAATTACCACAAATCTTACAAACATTAAAAAGATAATAAGGGAATACTATGAACAATTTTATGCCTATCAATTTGACAACTCAGATGAAATGGACCAATTCCTTGAAAGAAACAAACTATCAAAACTCACTTGGGAAGAAATATCTAAGCTGAATAGTCCTACGTCTATTAAATAAACTGAATTTGCAGTTAAAAACCTTTCAAGATAGTGATGTCATGAGAAATGGTGTAGTAGAGAGCTTCAGGAATTGGTCCCTCCACTGAGGCAACCATTAAGCTGGCAAAAACTGACAGAATCAACTTTTTCAGAACTCTAGAATCTAATCAAAAACTTGGTGCAACCAGTGAGGTACTTAAGAAAGAAGCTGCTAAATTTGAAGAAAGCATTGTGGGGATTTTGCTTACCCACCCAGCCTCCCCTTCTCAGTTCAGTGGTAATAAAGACAAAACCCACATTCCTAGTGCAGCTTGCTGTGCCAGGGCAGGACAACACAGGCCTTGTTCTCAAAAAACTGCTGTGTGTTTTGATCCGTCTGGTGGTTTCCTGAAGGACAAGTGCAGAGCGTTGCCTTTGTTTTGCCCCTCTAGGGCTGGAATGGCTTCCTGAGCAGGGCTCCATTAAAAGCATTTAAAGATGTATACTATCCATGGCATGTGAGGCAAGAGATCTCAGGCAAGCAACAGACAACTCCAAATGCCCAGGAAGGAGGAAGCTGAGTAGCAAGATACTAGGGAGAACAAGGACTTTGAAGCACTACAGAACATAAACCAGGGAATCCAGAGAGCAATGTGCATGCCCAGGGCTGTACACATGTACAGAAAACACATAAGAGGACACCTCTGGCTGAATTTAGGACTCTTTACAAGCAAGAGGTGAAGGCTAAGGCAGAAAGTGTAGGCAACCTGGCTAAGTATAGAAGAGGTGCCCCAGCTGAGAGTTAATCCACAAATACTGAATGAGTATTTTCCTTTTTGGTTAGAAGTCAAAGGAAATCTCTGTCAGATCACTGGCTGACCACTGAGATAAGAGAACAGAAATGGCAGTGACCACACATGACAAGGAACACAGTCCTTGAAAAATAGTTTGGAAAGTAAACAAACGAACAACAGCCTTCAGCAAGCAACAGCAGCAAACCCTGGGGAGGTGGATAATCTGATTTCCAGTGTAACCACATTATAATATTCAAAATATCCAGATTTTATCAAAAAATTAAAGGGCATCCAAATAAACAAATAAGTATGGCCCATTCACAGGAAAAAAGAAATTGACAGGAATCGTCCCTGAGATAGTCCAGACATTGGATTTACTAGACAAACAATTTAAATCAACTCTCAAGTATGCTCAAAGAGCTACAGGAAACCAGGACAAAGAACTAAAGGAAACCAGGAGAACAATGTTTGAACAAATGAAGACTATCAACAGAGACAAAGTCATAAAAAGGAACTAAAAAGAAATTATGGAGCTCAAAGGTACAGTAACTGGAATTCACCACAAAGGATCAACAGCAGATTTGAGTAGGCAGAAGAATCTACAAAACTGAAGACAAGACAATTGAAATGATCTAGTCTGAGAAGCAGAAAGAAAAAAGAATGAAGAAAAGATGAAGAGAGCCTAATGGACCTGTAGGACACCATTAAGCATACTACCAGAAGCAAATTTGGAGTCTCAGAAGCAGAAGAGACAGGGAAAGAGAAAGCAATAATGTTTGAAGAAATAATGGCCAAAACTTTCCAAATTGGATGCTAGAATAAATCCATACATACAAAAAGCACAATGAACTCCAGGAAGGATAAACTCAGAGAGTTCTAAACCCAACATATTATAATCAAACTGTCAAAAGCCAGAGACAAAGAATCTTAAAACCAGCAAGATCCTCAGTAAGATTAAAGCAGATCTCTCAATAAAAACCATGGAGGCCAGAAGGCAATATGATGACATATTAAAGTGCTGAAAGAAAAAAACTGTCAACCAAGAATTCTATATCCAGTAAGACTATCCTTCAACAACACAGGAGAAATTAAAAGACACTCCAAGATACACAAAAGGTGAGGGAGTTTGTCACTAGTAGAACTACCCTACGAGAAATGCTTTTAAAGGGAGTCCTTCAGCCTGAAATGAAAGGACAACAGACAGTAATTAGAGGCCATATGAAGAATACAGGTAAAGATAACTACATAGGTAAATATAAAAGTCTATATTATTGTATTTGGGGGCTATAACCACTTTTATTTCCTATATGACTTAAAAGACAAATGCATAAAACAGTAACTATAAATCTATTTAATGGGCACACGACATAAGAAGATACAATTTGTACAAAACAACAACATAAGGAGGGGAGAAATGGATCTATATATCAGCAGTGTATGTATGCTACTGAAGCTAAGTTGGTAGCAATTCAAACTTAATTGTTATAAATTAGGGATAACTGTAATCTCCAGGGTAACCACTAAAAAATAATTTTAAAAAATACAGAAAAGGAAATGAGTAAATCAAAATGGTGCGCTAGAAAAAAAACACAAAAAGAAGTCAATCTTGGAGGAATTAAGGGAAATAAAATAAGGCATATAGAAAATAAATGCTAAGCTGCAGAAGTAAGTCCTTCATTATCAGAAATCACTTTAAATATAAATGGATAAAGGCAGAGATTGGCAGGATGGATAATAAAAATATGACCTGAATATAAGACTTACTTTAGATCCAAAGACGCACAAAGCTTGAAAGTGAAGGATGGAAAACAATATTTCATTGAAATAGTAATGAAAAGAGAGCTAGGCTGACTATATTAATATCAAACAAAAGAGGCCTTAAGTAAAAAAATTGAAACAAGAGAAAAAGAAGGACATTATATATTGATAAAAGGAACAATTCATCAAGGAGATATAATATTTATAGACAAACTCAGCAAACAGAGCCCCAAAATATACAAAATAAAAAATGACAGAATTGAAAGGAGACATAGTTCTACAGTAATAGTTGAAGACTACAACAGCTCACTTTCAATAATGGATAGAACATCTAGATAGAAGATCAATAGGGAAATACAGGTCTTAACACCATAAACCAACTAGATCTAACCGACACACAGAACACGCCACCCAGCAATAGCAGAATACACTTTCTTCTCAAGTACACCTGGAACATTTCTCCAAGAACATATGTTATGCCACAAATCAAATCTTAATAAATTTAAAGACTGAAAACATCCAGTGTATCTTCTCCAACCAGAAAGGAATGAAGGTAGAACAGAATGAAAACTGGAAAATTCACAAAAAATGTGGAAATGATACACCCTCTTAACCAAGGGGTCAAAGAAAAACCACAAGAGAACTTATAAAACACTTAAACAATGAAAATGAAAAATAAAGTATACCAAAACTAATGGGATGCAATGAAGGCAGTGCTTAGAGGGAAATTTATACTAGTAAATAGCTACATTAAAAAGGAAGATAGATCTCAAATCTATAACCTAACCTTATACCTTAAGAAACTAGAAAAAGAAGAATAAACCAAACTTACAGCTAGCAAAGAGGAAATAATAAAAGTTTAGAGTGGAGATAAAACAGATAATAGAAAGACAATAGAGATCAACAAAAGCAAAAGCTAGTTCTTTGAAAAGATCCAAAAAATTGACAAACTTTTAGCTAGAATGACTAAGGAAAAAAGAGAGAAGACATAAATAATTAAAATCAGCAATGGAAGAGGGGAAATTGCTACTGACCTTCCAGAAATAAAAAGTTTATAGGAGAATTCTATGAATAATTGTACACTAGCAAATTAGATAATCTAGACAAAATGGAAAAATTCTTAGACACACACAAACTACCAAAAGTGACTAAAGAAGAAATAGAAAATCTGAACAGATCTATAATAAGAGATTGAATCATTAATAAAACACCTTCCAACAAAAAAAAAAGCAGAGGTGGGAACACTTTCTAACTCATTTTATGAGGCCAACATTACCATGATACAAAAGCCTGACCAAAATATCAAAGGATAAGAAAACTGCAGCCCACTATCTCTTATGAATATAAAAGTAAAAATCCTTAACAAATTACTAGCAAATCAAATCCAAAAAAATAAAAAATAGATTATACAACATGACCTGGTGTGATTTATCCCAGGAATGCAAGGGTGGTTTGACATACAAAAGTCAGTCAATTACATTATTAGAGCAAAGGAAAAAAAGTAGATGGCCATTTTAATTGATGCAGGAAAAGCATTGACAAAATTCAACACTCCTTCATGATAAAAACACTCAGTCAACTAGGAATAGAAGGAAACTTTCTCAACATGAGAAATGGCATTTTTAATCCCCTGCCTCCCCCAGCTAATAACATACTCAATAGTGAAAGACTGAAAACTTTCTCCCTATGACTAAGAACAAGACAAGTATGTCTGCTTTTGCCACTTCTATTTCACACTGTACTGGAAGTTCTAGCCAGAGAAATTACACAAGAAGAACATATAAAGGCATACGAATTGGAAGGGTAAAAATAAAACTATCTCTATGTGCAAGTGACGTGAATCTACATATAGAATATCCAAAAAAAATCCACAACAACATAAAACTAATAGAGCTAATAAAAAAAAGTCAGCAAGTTGCAGAATATAAGATCAACCCACAAAAATCAGTTGTGTTACTACATACCAACAATGAAAATTCGAAAAAGAAATTAAGACAATTCCATTTAGGGTAGCATCAAATAGAATAAAATACTTGGGAATAAAATTACTCAAGGAAGTGTGATATTTGTACACTGAAAACTGAAAAACACTGCTCAAAGAAATAAAGACCTAAATAAAAGAAATGACATTCTGTGTTCATAGACTGTAAGACTTACTATATAGCACAGGTGACAATACTACCAACGGAATCTACAGATTCATTGCAATCCCTATCAAAATCCCAATGGCTTTTGCACAGAAATAGAAAAGCCAATTCTCAAATTCATATGGAATTGCAAGGAGTCCCTAATAGCCAAAACGAAACTGGAAAAGAACAAAGCAGGAGAACTCACACTTCCTGATTTCAAATTTTACTACAAAGCTACAGTAATCAAAACAGTGGTATTGGCATAAAGAGAGACATATTGTCCAATGGGATAGAATTGAGAATCTATAAATAAACCCATATATCTACGACCACCTGATTTTCAAAAAGGAAGCCAAGACCATTCAATGGGGAAAGAATAACTTCTTCATCAAATGACACTGAGACAACTGGATATCCAGATGCATAAGAATTACACTGGACCTCTACCTCACCCCATATACAAAAATTAATTCCAAAAACTCAGTGACCTAAAATAAGAGCTTAAACTATAAAACTAGGAAGAAAACATATGGGTAAGTCTCTCTACCTTAAATTTGACAATGAATTCTAGATATGACAGCAAAAGCACAAGCAACACAAGAAAAATAAATTGGACTTTATCAAAATGTAAAGCTTTTATGTGTCACAGGACACTACCAAAATAGGGACAAGACAACACACAGAATGGAATATAATATTTGCAAGTCATCTATCTGATAAAGGTGTACAATCCAGAATACATAAAATACACTTAAAATTCAATAACAAGAAAACAAACAAGCCAGTTAGCAAATGGGCAAAGAACTTGGATAGACATTTTTCCAAATAATATATACAAATGTAGAAAACCACATGAAAAGATGTTCAACATCATTAGTCTTTAGGGAAATGCAAATCAAAACCAGTGACACCACTTCATATTCACTATGAAGGTGTTTAAAAAAATGGAAAATAACAGGTGATAGGGAGGACGTGGAGAAATTGGAACCCTTGTACATTGCTGGTGGGAATGTAAAATGGTACGGCTGCTGTGGAAAATTTGGCATTTCCTCAAAAAGTTAAACATAGAATTACCATACAACCTAGCAATTCCACTTCTAGATATATACCCAAAAGAATAGAAAATAGGTACTCAAATATTTGTACGTGCAAGTTCACAGCAGCACTATTCACAATAGCTAAAAAGTGAAAACCACTCTGATATCCATCAATGGATGAATGGATAAACAAATTGTGGTATGTACATACAATGGAATATTATTTAGCCATAAAAATGAAGGAAGTATTGATACATGCTACAAGGTAGATAAACTTGGAAAATATTATGCTAAGTGAAAGAAGCTAGACAGAAAAAGTCACATACTATATGATTCCATTTATCTGAAATATCCAGAATAGGTAAATGAACAATGACAGAGAGCAGATTGGTAATAGCCAGGGGCTGGAGGAGAGGGAATTGGAGTGACTGCTTAATGAGTGTGGGGTGTTTTTCTGGGATGGTGAAAATGTTTTGGAACTAGATGTTGTGGTGGTTCCACAACACTGTGAAGGTACTAAAGGCCACCCAATTGTGCCCTTTGAAATGGTCAATATTATATGATGCGAATTTCACTTCAATTAAAACAACCGACCAAACAAAACCTTCTAACAAAGGGAACCAGACCCAGATGTTTTCACTGGTAAATTCTACCAAATATTGAAGGCAGAAACAATACCAATTATATGCAATCTCTTCCATAAAACAAAGAGGAGAGAACTATTCTCACTTCATTTCATGAGGTAAACATCATCCTAATACCAAACCTAACCAAAAACATTACCAGAAAAGAAAACTACAGTAGTGGCTGGCACCAGTATGTACCAGATCAGAAGTGCTAATTGCTAAAATTTTAGGAATTGGTTGACATCATGTTGTAGCTTGAAATTAGCCATGGTGGATGGACCTTGAAGGCATTCTGCTAAGTGAAATAAAACAGACAGAGAAAGACAAATACCATATGATCTCACTTACATGTGGAATCTAAAAAAAAAAGAAAAACCAAGCTCACAGATACAGAGAATAGATTGGTGGCTGCCAGAGGCAGAGGGTAGGAGGTGGGCAAAATGGATGAAGGGAGTCAAAAGGCACAAACTTCCAGTTATAAAATAAATAAGCTATGGGGATGTAATGTACAGCATGGTGATTATAGTTAATAATACTGTATTGCACATTTGAAAGTTGCTAAGAGAGAAGATCCTTTTTTTTTCCTTTGAGGAAGATTAGCCCTGAGCTAACATCTACCTTCAATCCTCCTCTTTTTTTGCTGAGGAAGACTGGCCCTGAGCTAACCTGTATGTCCATCTTCCTCTACTTTATATGTGGGACACCTACCACAGCATGGCTTGACAAGCAGTGCGTAGGTCCTAACCTGGGATGCGAACCAGCGAACCCTGGGCATCCAAAGCGGAACACGCGAACTCAATCACTGTACCACCAGGCCAGCCCCAAGACAAGATCTTAAAAGTTTTCATCACACAAAAAAATAATTTTGTAACTATGTATGGTAACATAGAATTACCATATGATCCAGCAATTCCACTCCTAGTTATTTAGCCAAAATAATTCAAAGCAAGGACTCAAACAGGTATTTGTACGCCAATGTTCATAGCAGCATTATTCACAATAACCACAAGGTGCAAGCAACCCAAGTGTCTATTTGTGGATGAATGTATTAAAAAAAATGTGGTATATAGAAATAATGGAATATTATTCAGCCTTTAAAGGGAAAGAAGTCCTCTCACATGCTACAACATTGGATAAACCTTGAAGACATTATGCCGAGTGAAATAAGCCAGTTAAAAAGGACAAAAGGACAAGTACTGTATGATTCCACTTATATAAGGTACCTAGAGTAGTCAAATTCATAGAGACAGAAAGTAGAATGGTGGTTCTCAGTGAATGGGGGAAGGCAGAGTAGGGAGTTATTGTTTAATGGGTCGAGTTTCAGTTTTGTAAGATAAAAAAGTTCTGGAGATGGATAGCGGTGATGGTTGCACCACAATGTAAATGTACTTAATACCACTAAACTATACAATTAAAAATGGCTAAAATGGTAAATTTTTGTTACATATATTTTGCCACAATTAAAAAATAAATAAGAGCCAGCCCTGATGGCCTAGTGGTTGAAGTTCAGCGTACTCCACTTCGGCGACCTGGGTTCAGTTCCTGGGTGTGAAACCACACCACTCGTGTGTCAGTAGCCATGCTGTGGCAGTGGCTCACATAGAAGAATTAGAAGGACTTACAACTAGAATATATAACTATATACAGGGGATTTGAAGAGGAGGAAAAAAAAAAGAGAGAGGAAGATTGGCAACAGACGTTAGCTTGAGGTGAATCTTGCCCAGCCAGCAATCAATCAATCAATCAATCAGTCAGTCAATAAAAGCAAAAAACTCCCACAACACACTAAAAATAGCTGTACAAAAGTATCAAATATTAACATAGACACCAGAATTTGAAAGATCAAGATCCTAGAAAAAAAGTAAAATTCATTGGGATGAGACCTAACCTCTTCTTAGAATTTTCAGGGCATTTTAAAATTTAATAGCCATGGCAAACATGCAGAGCAGAAAGCAGCTTAGAGCTAGCAGCTCTAGAATAAGGATTAAAAACTAGTTCTGAATAGAATGCAGCCATGCAAAAGAAGCTGACCTCACCCTAACAATGAGAACAAGTCCCTAACCTAGAAAACTATAAATTTTCTAAAATCTTTCAGAAATCTGAGAATTCGAAGATGAACAAAGGAAAAACTTCAGAAGAGAAAAGAAAACCACAACTACTTTCATTCTGGGGGCAAGTGGGAAGAGAGGGAACCTCTCCAACTTTTAACACACTTTTAATGTTTGCTTGTGGGCTTGTGTGGTGATTAGAATCCCTAGGAACCCCAGTCACAAAGCAAGTCAACCCCAAATTGCCTTTTGATACCACCTGGTGACTGAGTGGGGGTTTCATATTCAAGAGGTCCCCAAACAGAAATCGGGTATCTGCCGGATTTTTTTTTCCTTCCAATCAAATGTCTCAAAGTGGTCAATTTATTATAAGTTGGGGGAGCAGCTGCCGGAACTAAATAGGAAGCTCCATAACAGCTATGGGTGCTCTGAAACACTAATACCCACCATTTTCTCCCCATAGGCCTTTACTGAGTGCGTGGCAACAACCCTCCAAAGGCTGGGAGCAGAGACGAGGACAGGAACAGAGAGACGTTTCAGGTGGTGAAAGCTCTGCAGGCAGGAACTCCTCAGTCACCAAAAAGAAAAGGTCGTGGCTAGGCTGTAAAGCCCATTAATGGAGCGCTGGTGGTACTCAGCTCCCAAGTCCTGCTGAAGGGAAAGCTTTGCTCTTGCCCTCAAATCATTTGAAGCCAGTGGTGAACTGAATGTAACTACAGCCCACGGTCAGCTCAACTACATATCAGACTGACGTAGCAACCAGACAGAGGAAGGGATGTGGCTTTTTCTGGAGGTATAATTTACTTCAACCTTGACTGTACTTTTACACATAGTGTCCAGCACATAGTAAAGTATTATGAGTCATCCAAAGAAGTAGAAAATTTTTATTTATGTTGAAGAAAGAAGCCTATTGAAGCAGACCCACAGATTACCTAGACGAGACTAGCAGATAAGGACTTTACAGTCATAATAAAAATATTAAATGACCTAGTGAAAAAATAAACAATATAAATGAAATGGTGGGGAATCTTAGCAGAGAAAGAAAAACAAGAAGAAAAAAACCCAGGAATTTTTAGAATTAAAAGATACAATATCAGAAGTGAATTTTGTGGGCTTATGAATGAATAGAATTGACAGAGGAAGGAAACCATGAACTTGCAAAACGTCAGTTCAACAGAAATATCCAAACAAAAGGACAAAAATAAAACCCCAAATCTAAATAAAGCATATGAGACATTTGGGACAATATGTACATAAGTCCAACATTTGTGTAATTGGAATTTTAGAAAGAAAAAAGAAAATGGGGCATAGAAAATATTTGAAGAGTTCGTGTACAAGAATTTTCCAAAATAATAAAAGGCAACAACCCACAAATCTTTATCATCTTGCAATTAGGCAAGAAAAAAAATTAGAAGGAATCCAATTTGAAAAGGAAGAAGTGAAACTTTCGATATTTGCAAATGACATGATTCTATATATAGAAGACCCTAAAGAATCCACCATAAAACTATTAGAAATAATCAACAACTATAGCAAAGTTTCAGTGTACAAAATCAATTTAAAAAAATCAGTTGCATTCCTATACACTAACAATGAACTAGCAGAAAGAGAAATCAAGAATACAATCCCATTTACAATCACAACAAAAAGAATAAAATACCTAGGAATAAACTTAACCAAAGAGGTGAAAGACCTGTACATTGAAAACTATAAGACATTATTGAAAGAAATTAACATAAAGAAATGGAAAGATATTCCAAGTTCATGGGTCGGAAGAATAAACATAGTTAAAATGTCCATACTAACCAAAGCAATCTACCGATTCAATGCAATCCCAATCAGAATACCAGTAACATTCTTCACAGAAATAGAACAAAGAATCCAAAAATTTATACAGAACAATAAAAGACCCCAAACAGCCAAAGGAGTCCTAAGGAAAAAGAACAAAGCTGGAGGCATCACAATCCCTGACTTCAAAACATACTACAAAGCTATAGTAATCCAAACAGCATGGTACGGGCACCAAAACAGACAAACAGATCAAAGGATCAGAATTGAAAGCCCAGAAATAAAACCACACATCTACGGATAGTTAACCTTTGACAAAGGAGCCAAGAACATACAATGGAGAAAGGAGAGTCTTTTCCATAAATAGCGTTGGGAAAACAGGACAGCCACATGTAAAGAATGAAAGTAGACCATTATCTTGCACCATACACAAAAATTAACTCAAAATGGATTAAAGATTTGAATGTAAGACCTGAACCCATAAAACTCCTGGAAGAAAATAAAGGCAGTACACTCTTTGACATTGTTCTTAGCAGCATCTTTTCAAAAACCATGTCTACTCAGGCAAGGGAAACAAAAGAAAAAGTTAACAAATGGGACTACATCAGACTAAAAAGCTTCTGCAAAGCAAAGGAAACCATGAACAAAATGGAAAGACAACCCAACAACTGGGAGAAAATATTTGCAAATCATTTATCAGACAAGGAGCTTGATCTCCAAAATATATCAAGAACTCATAGAACTCAACAAAAACAAACAAACAACCCGATCAGAAAATGGGCAGAGGAAATGAACAGACATTTTTCCAAGGAAGATATACAGATGGCCAACAGACACATGAAAAGATGCTCAACATGACTAATTATTAGGGAAATGCAAATCAAAACTACGATGAGATATATCACCTTACACGGGTCAGAGTGGCTATAATTACCAAGACAGAAAACAACAAATGTTGGAGAGGATGTGAAGGAAAGGGAACACTCATACACTTCTGGTGGGAATGCAAACTGGTGCAGCCACTATGGAGAACAGTATGGAGATTTCTCGAAAAATTAAAAATAGAAATACCATACAATCCACCTATCCCACTACTGGGTATTTATCCAAAGAACTTGAAATCAATGATGCAAAGAGATTTATGCACCCTATGTTCATTGCAGGACAATTCACAATAGCCAGGATATGGACACAACCCAAGAGACCTTCTACAGATGAATGGATAAAGATGATATGGTATATATACAATGGAATACTACTCAGGCATAAAAAAAAAATTGTCCCATTTACAACAACATGGATGGACCTGGAGGGTGTGATGTTAAGCAAAATAAGCCAGACAGAGAAAGACAAATACTGCATGATTTCACTCATATGTGGAAGATAACAAATACATGGATACAGAGAACAGATTAGTGGTTACCAGAGGGGAAGGGGTTAGGGGGTGGGCAAAAGGGACTAAGGGGCACATAAGTATGGTGATGGGTAAAAATTAGACTACTGGGGGTGAGCAAAAGGAAGTGTATTCAGGAATTGATAATAATGTACACCCTAAATTACACAATGTTATAAACCATTATAATCCCAATAAAATTACTTTTAAAAAAAGATAAATATGAGAAAATGTCTCATAAAAGAAAACAAAAAGACATAGAAAGTCAGAGAAAGAAGAGAAGAAAGTTAGACGATTAGCTTGGAACATTCAATATCTGACTAACAAGAATTTCAAAATAAAAATAGGTAAAAGGAGGTGAAGAAATTATAAAAAGGGTTATAATAGAACATTTCCCAGAAATTAAGGAAATGAGTTTCCAGAGTGCAAGAACTCACCAAATGCCAAGTACAATATAGAAAACAAGAACTGAACATCAATAAGGCACACCATTTTAAATGCTAGAATAACAGGGATTAACAGAAAAACACTAACAACGCCCAGAGGCAAGAAAAAAAAAAGTTTGCTCACAAAGAATCAGGAATCAATTTACAATCAGACTTCCCAGCAGCAACAGTGAAAGCTGGAGCAATGCCCACAACATTTTGATTACAGATTATTTCTATTTAGGAATTCTGCATTCAGCCAAACTAATATTCAAGAATAGAGAAGAAGAAGATTTTCAGGCATGAAAGAATTCTAAGATGTATTTCCAGAAAGCTACTCCAGGATGTGCTTCACTAACACAAGCAAATAAACCTACAAAATGGAAGACTTAGGATCCAGGAAAGAGGGAATTCAACACAGAGGAGAGAAAGGAGAATTCCTTTATGAACAGAAGAAACTGTGACAGGACAGCCATGCAGCTGGTCTAAAGAACAATGAGTACAGACTCAATCAGGGTAACAGGAGACGCTAGGACAGATGTCTCATGAGGGAGGGAGGGGAGATGGAACTGATAGATTACCACCTGTGTTTGACATATTGAGAAGCATCTCTAGCTCCGCGGGAGCGTTGGGGAAGAATGAGCAATTGGTTCACAGAAAACTAAGCAAACATAAAGAAAAGACAATTATTAACCAGAGAAAAAGAAGTACAATAAAGTAAATGGAATTATTGTGTACTATATGCCTCAACTGTGAACAATTTTAGTAGTCATAATAATGTTTAACACAGGATATTCATTTAACCAAAAGTTATGATACAACTATATTGGAAAGATGAGGAGAGGAACAGCACGGGTGTATGTAAGAGTCTTAAATCCTGATCTTCCACTGTAGGAAGTCAATAGAGAATGTATAAAATAGATAAATAAGAAATCACACTATAAACATTTTGTATCTAATTATGTAGGTAAATAGAAAAATAGCTAAAAGAGTTGAAAGTAGTTTTCTCTGAGGAGTGGTCCTTGGGGGAAGGGAGGAGTGGAACGGTAGCTATATTTTTTTACAAGCTTTTTAGTACTAATTGTGCTTTTTAAAATTAAGTATGTCTATTCATTTGGTAAAAATAAAGGCAAGTCAACAAAAACAAAAAAATTACTCAAATGTTGAAATTATTTTATTATATAATATTTAAAAATGTAAATAAATATAATATTAAAAAATGTATCACCTTTGTTAGTATCCTCACCAATCTCATCAGAAAACTCTTTAAGTATTAGAAGTTGTCAACTTCACAGTGGAGAATACAAGTTTTCCAAAATTCTAATTTTTACTTGAAAGCTCAACTTTTAACATTGGTAACAAACACTGACAGTTTTTTTCCCTGAAGTGACAGGCTCATGTCACTCATTTTTGAAAAACTGTTTGTTAAATTCCCATCTGAATAATCATAATTCATCTGCCAGTTGCTCCTTCAAGTGAAAATGAAAAAAGTGGCTGGGTGAGCTCACGAATCAAACAATCGCACAAGTGCTTTTCCTCAAGACAGCCAACCATCAAACTTCAGTATGCAGCAAAGGTACTGTGAACTTCCCATTTCGCCATACTGAATATTAAAAAGATGTGTATTCAAAGGTCAAGATTTAATAACATTAATAATTTTTACTGCTTCATCAAGGATATCCTTAAGTAAAGGCAGCAGTTTTTCACTGAGTACATTGCAGAGGAATAACGTCATTGGTGTCACTGTCTTGATTCATGCCAAACAGGCAGCAATCTATTCACCATTGCTTTTACACCATCAGTGCAAATGTCAACAGTGTCAAAAGCAACAGGCATCTTAGTATTACGTTCCGACCTCAAAGACCCCTTGTAAAGGTCCTGGGGCTCCCAGCGGTCTGCAGACCACACTTTGCAACTGCTGTGCTATTCAAACAGTGTTTTCCCTGAAGGTGATTTTTAACTATTTCCACTTTTCTAATTTCATATATAGGCTCACTTTCCTAAACCTCCCTGAAAATACGCACACACAGTGAAACAAAGTAAGGCTAAATAAATGACTTACCCGGAATTTGTTCATTTTCTGCTGCTCTTGAGAAATGACAGACACTATGAAGCCAGAAGAGGGAAAGATGGAAGACAGAAGGCCTAAGAGAACTTAGCTTGCAGCTCAGGAATCACCTGTGAGAAATTTCCATACCACATGTTAGGAAAAGATAAACCTCTGGGGAAATGTCCCTTTGAGCCATGAGAAGGAATAGGAAGGACCATGATAAAGGAGTACCCACCTGTCCATTGGTGACTCGGATATAATCTTGATGAACCTGGGACATTTTTGAGTGAATATAAACATTTCCTTCCTATTGGCTGTTTTGAAAATTATGTGTCCGCTTACTAAATAACACAAAAGAATTGAAAACTTAAACATCCAATAATAGCAGATTAGTTAAGCAAGGTATGTAATACATATCCAAAATATGGAACCCTATGCTGACATTACAAATGATGTTGATGAGAAATATTTATTGATATGGAAAGTGTTTGTTACATGTCACAACAATTTTTCCTGTTAATATTATAAACCCCACAAGGGTAGGAAGTCTTCAAAGCTTTCAAAAATAAGATATTTCTTCTCACTAAATTGCAGTTTCTCAAAAATCACTTCTGCAAGAACCTTGTTTTGACTTACATATGGTCTCGTGGACCTGGAGACTTTGGTTCTATGCTAGCCTCTGCTATTAACAAACCCAGAGACTGCCTTCCTTTCAAAGCTATTATCTTCAACATGAGGAGGAATTAGATAATTTTGAAGAACCCTTCATGTACCATTCTGATTCTATAAGTCTTCACCCAGCACCACAAATCCAGACAGTACCCTGGAATTCACTGTCCCCTTCACCCTTGGGCTGGGCTAGGGTAAAATTTAATTAGGCTTTAATGAATTCTGACACGGCCAACTAATCTGTTGGCAGTGACACAAATCTGACTTCTGAAATAACAATTTGGCACCACAGTCCCAAGAAGGGATTTCGTGTAGGTAGCAAAAGGTAACCAGGTGCCATATGCTGAGGTCCTTTCCATATGCAGCAGAAACCGCTTCCGGCTGGCCTGGTGCTTACAAAATGCCTAATTAATGAGCCCAGATACAGCAGCCAACCAGAGGAGTTATGATAGCACTTTCATAACATGGAGCATGGATAAAATTGCAGTTTTCATCTTTTAAAAAAGTCTGTCCCATTTCCCCTCTCTAAAAACTAGCCTCTGGTGGGAATAAGATTCCTAGCTTCTCCAGTAAAACTTAAAATTCAGGGCTCAACTTAAGGTTTCAATTTACATGTATAACAGTCCTCTGAGAATAGAGGTCCGAGACAGGAGGAAGGGCCTCAATTAACTTTTTGACATAAGAGTTCCGAGGAAGCCTCAAGAATTTTTGGAAACAGACCACTACCTGGTAAGATTAGGTCGACCACACTCCACAGTTACGTCCCAGTGGTGCTCGGGGACAGTTATTGTACTAAATACCACCCAAGACTGTGGATTTTAGTGTGGGAAACAGCATGAACTACGGAGTAAAACAAGTGAGAATTTAAATTCCTCCTGCTAATGCTGAGTTTCTCTCCCTGCACCCTTCGCACTCGCATTTATTAAAATGGAGGTGATTAAAACCGGTTCAAAGGATGGTTATGATGCTTCAGATGATTAAATGAGCCAATAATGAAAAGAACAGCATGCCTCCGCATAATAAAAGCAGCTCACCTCTATTGAGTCCTTGCCACACTGCCCTATTTAATACAGAAAACGACCCCAAAGGTTACTACTTCACAGACGAGCATCTTGAACCGCACCGAGAACCCTGCCCATTTACCAGCCGGCGCTGGACTTGCGCGCCGGCCCCTCGCCGTGACCGCGCCAGCGCGGCGGGTTCCACGTCCACGTCACAAAAGCCGTTGCCTCCGCGCCCGTCCCGGCTACCCCCGGAGTCCTGGGCAGGTCGAGGCCACGGCTTCTGGGGAGGCCCGGGAATGGGGACCACCGGCCTCCCGCCAGGCCCCCTGCCTGGCCCCCTCCTCAGTCCTCCTTGGAGGCCAGTCTGGCGCTCAGAGGGGGGCGGCGGCCTCCAAGGTTCTGGGACTCGGCGCAGCCTCCGAGCCCAGGCTTCCCCCCGCCCCCGGCCTCGCGCCCGCAGAGCGGCGTTTGACACACCTGCAGGGGCTCCGCCGCCGCCCCGGCCAGCGCAGATTCCAGGCCCCGCCCTCTGCAGCCCCGCGCCGACCTGGCGGCTCCAGAGTTCTCTCCCCCCTGGGGCGAGACAGACAATGGCGCCCGCTGAAAAGAAAGGGAATGGCTCATGCGCAGAAGGCGCCCCGCGCCCCGCTCTGGAACTACGCTTCCCAGGAGCCTCGGCTGCGACTCCATTTTGGATGACGTCATGAGGTTCGGCCTCCTCTCGCGGTCTGAGCGTTTGCTTCTGGGATTCGCTGGAGGCCTGGACCGTTTTTTTCTTCCCAGGGGTCGCTGATTGGAACTGGCAACCCGCAATCTGGGGGCTTGAAAACAGGAAACTACGTGGAGGTGGCGGGATGAATATTGATAGTAATTTAAAGAAAGTACTTGCAGTAAGTACAGTAGTACATTTCAAAGAATAATACCCTGTTAACAGCTGACTTTGTCTTAGGAATGCTAGCTTTCAAAATTTTGCAAATAATACATGAAACATGTAATAAAGAGAAAATATGTGTAAGCTAAAACAGAAGACGAGTGACACACATACCACTTCCCAAAAGAAAAAAAGACGCTTAATTTAGCTGCACACTCTTCTGAGGTGTTTACTCAAATTTTATGCTAATGATATAAAATATTTTGACTGTCATTTAGCTTAGGAATATATACTGAGTATATGCTGATTTCCTGGCCAGTAACTTTATAACATCAATTTACTCTTGTGCCAACAATAGAAATAAGTTTCCATTCAAATTAATTACAAAAATATTAAATTTTCATGATAAAATTAATTTTAAAACATGTAGAATGCATACAGAGAAAATATATACATATTTGAATGTGTGTGTATATGTATATACATATATGTATGTGCACACACATATATAGCCAAATACCAGTTTTCTGGATGGGAGGTGTTGGGGAAATAATTAAAAGTAAAGTCTCCTGACAACCCAGAAAATCCTCTGCACAAATGGAGAAAAGAAGAAATGATTTTGTTCTTGAATAAGCATTAAACCAGACTACAATGCACATCCCAGGCAATCTGATAATTGTCGATGTCCCAATCCAATGTACACATCAAGATAGATGTGGAGAGGGCTGATGGCCACTCTGAGTTTATTATAACCAGCGTTTCAATACGTACATAGCTTACATCTGTTAAACATACACAGGTGTTCTGGATGAAGTAATTAGCGAATGCCAGGAATTCTTAGTGATTTCTCAAGGAGCCCTCCCTCGGCCTCTGTTTTGATATTATCCTGTTATTGCTGTGCTCGTATATTTTTATCTCGGAGGAGGCTAGGTCTCCTAGGCAACAGCCCCTCCTGCTCCTGATATCGATATCGTGTCTCCATCTGTGCCCCCCGGGCGACCGCGCCTGTCTTAGGTTGCCTCCCCCTGGAGGTCTTACCCATCATTGGCTGACCGGCCTTCTCACCTTTGGGTCAAAGTTTGTTGGCAAGCCTTTTCCAGTGATTATTAACTCTTCCTGTGTCAGGGGCGGCTACGATAATAAATTTGCAAAGACAGAAATATCACATACTTTTATTTAGCCAGGCAGGTACAACCCATTCTATGTTTTCAAGATAAAAAGATAACTTGTCCTCAAGTAAGGGGACTTGACAAACCATTTGCTACACATAGTTCATCCTAAAATCACCTAGTAATTGGGGTGGCCATCTGTGTTAATTGCTCTTATCCAGATGAAAAGAAGCTTTTTCTTGTATCTCTTTGACAAGCAAGTAAGTTACAGCTTCTAGCTAATAGCCATGGAGTTTACCACACACAGAGAGATGGGGCCCTATCTTCCTTGACGTTAACATTTCAAAAACATGGCTCCAAAGTCTTTAAGAAAGATGCTCCTGGGGTGTAAAACTAACAAGAGGCTTTTTTACTTTTCTGAAAGATTTACATACATCTCAAAGGGACAGAGAAAAGATAAGTTTTCTTAAGAAAATACTCTAAGAAAAGAGGGGAGGAAAAGTCTTCTCCTATTTGTACCAGGGAAAATTCCATTTTTTTATGTTTGTATTTACTCTTACAGAAGACTCTATGAAACTTAACACAGTTTCAGCCAAAACCACAATAAAAGTTTTTGATGGTGAGTTTGGTTTTGTTTTACTTGACAAATAATTTTTAGCTTCATCAAGAAATATACATATAGGGGCCAGCCCCATGGCCAAGTGGTTAAGTTTGCCTGCTCTGCTTCCGCAGCCCAGGGTTTCACTGGTTCGGATCCTGGGCACTGACATGGCACCACTCGTCAGGCCACGCTGAGGTGGCATCCCACATGCCACAACTAGGAGGGCCCACAACTAAAATATACAACCATGTACTGGGAGGACTTGGAGAGAAAAAGCAGGAAAAAAAAAAAAAAAAAAGGAAGACTGGCAACAGCTGTTAGCTCAGATGCCAATCTTAAAAAAAAAGAAAAAGAAGTATATATATAACCATAACCTTGGAGAATAGCAAGGAATGTTTTTGGAAATGCATATTATTATCAACATAATTTAAAAGTTTGATGCTGACTCTTGATAAATAAATGACAAGCAATAGGATATTGGAGTATATGAGGAAGCCATTTGACATAAAACTAATTTGGCCTGAAATTCTTTCTCCAAAAGGGCCTAGTGGTCATTGAGCATGCATTATATATCTGCTTTAAGTATTTAACTATGCCCCAAAGCCAAGAACAATGCCCTTAAAGATAAGGATGTAACATTCCCCCCCTTCCCTCCTCTCCCTGTCCCCATGGGCATTTCGTTAAGGATAAGCATCTCTCCCTAGGCTAGGGATTTATTGCTGACCTGTTACACTCACCTTGTGACCACCCACCTTGAGACTACCGACATGCAGTGTTCAGTGAATTGCTGTGCCAGCAAAGCAATCTTGCGACTATTGTAAAAGGGGCCTTCCAATTATATGTGGTACATGCTCTTTGACGGTATATAACTGCTCTGTACACCCCCACTTTTTTGGAGTGCTCCATTCCTTTGTGGAAGTACTTTCCTGGGCTATATGGTCCTCAGAGTCAGCTCAGAATAAACTCACCCCAATTTTGATTTATAGATTGATTATGAATTATTTGCACTGACACTTCAAAAAAGAACAGAAACAGATCCAAATATACATAAGAATTTAGTATATGTTAAAATTGTAATTTCAAACAATGGAGATAGTTTGGAGTATTTAGGAAATTATGTTAAGCAAATTAAGTTAGATTAGATAATTATCTCACACATTATAATGATTAAATGGTACATGAATTCAGTATGTAAATTTAAGAAGTAAACCATCAATTACAACATAAATAAAAGATTTTAAAGAACTTGAATTGACAGCATGAAACAAACAGCAAAAAACATCAAGGATATAAACCAAAAAAATTTTAATATGAAATATGTAAAAGTTCAATTTCAAAAGAATACAAAGTTAAAAGACAAACGGAGAAAATGTGTTTAACAATTATGAGACAGATTTCACACTCTTGATAAACTGTTCAACAAATCAATTGAAAGATGAACATCCAACATGCAGCAAAAATAGAACATGAATATCCTATTGCAGCTTTTCATCCAATCTAGCATGCTGTGGATTGCCAGATGTCTCAATATTTTATTCACTTCTGCACAGAAAATATATGGTCGGTTAAACTATGACATGCCATTTACTTTAAGATGCATTACAAGATGCGATTTCAGAGGTGTTAAAATACGAAAAAAATGCATGTCTTAGAAATATTGAAATTCAGTTATAAAAATGAAAGTGCACTTAATCACTAAGTATATGAAAAATAGGTAACAGCCTAGCAATCAAAGAAATGCGAAAACAAACATGAAATGCTATTTTGTCTCTTTCAAATGTACTGCCTAAGCTAAAACAGATAGAATTTTGCCCAATTTTATTTTCTTCACACCACTTTTCCCATGATTTCAATTTGAGTGGTCCTAGGAAATGATGGTAGGATAAGATTGTAGAATGATGCTATTCATGTGACCATTTTATTGTCAGGAATTTTTGGTGTCTCTTCAGAGCGTTTGAGTCAGACTGCATTTCTCCAGCTTCTAGATCCTCTTTGACTATATTTTCTGCCTGTCTGGTGAGCTTGGCTCAAGTTTACTGAAAGTCCAGCATCAGTTTCTAGAAATCAGTAAGTTCCTAGAGAAATGGCAGTTTGGGGCATTGGTGAAGGCTTCAGATAAAGTGAATATTTACTTTGGGCTCAGGTACCAGTTGCACACCACAGGAATAAAACTGCTCTTTTGAAATAGGAGGACCGCCTAGGAGAACATTACCCCAATCTGAGAACTTTCACCAGAGATTCAAGAAAGAAGACACAGAAAGAAAGAGATCCCAGAGTTGTTATGTCTGAAAGGGTTCTTTTTTTTCACTTAAAAAATTTTTATTGAAGAATAAAAAATTATAGAAAAATGTTCATAGCATAACTGTACAGATAAATGAACTTTTAAAAAAGTGAACACAATCATATAAACACCAGAAGTTGAAATAAAACATTAACAATCCTTGAAGTCTCCTTTAATGACCCATTCTCTGTTATCACTCCCCTCTTCAAAAGTATCCCCATGCTCACTCTAACACCAAAGATAAGTTTGCCATTTATTACTGTATCCATTTATTTAGAAATAATTTATCCATTTATTTAGAAATAATATTTAACTTATACAAAGAAAGGTGCAAAAATAGGACAAAGAACTCTCATGTATCCTACACTCAGATCCCTTGATCATTAATGTTTTGCCACATTTGCCTCATCATTTTCTCTTTATTTATGTATGCTATGCATTTATATTTCTTAATCATTTGAGAGTAAGTTATAGGCATCACTCCCTTTTACTCCTAAATTCTTAACTGTATATTTCCTGTGAGCAAAGACACATTTCTTACATAATCACTGTCCAATACTCAAAATCAGAAAATTTAATGTAGATATAATAATATATAAACTATATTCCATGCTTAAATTTCACCAATTGTCTCAATTAAGACTTTTATATCTAATTTGTTTTTCTGATTCAAAATCCAAGCCAGGACCTTCTGTTTCTGGCCAAGGTGAAGTAATAGGGACTGGATTTACCTTCCTGCCTGAAAGAACCAAAGAGATCAGACAAAATATTTGGAACAATGGTTTCAAGACGCTGGATATCAGGCAATAAAGCACAATGATCCTTGAGAGACATGAAATAAATAAGGTAAGCTCTATATTTGCCACAGTTTACAGCCTTAAAAAGGTTTCTAGGCTGTGGCATAGGGAGGGGCAACCTAGGATGAGCCCAGTGGACTCCTTGAATTGAGATGCAGCTGAGAGTCCAGAGAGACTAACGCAGATAGAATTTGCAGGACAAACTATCAAAGAGAAGAGAGCTGCATGTTAAGAGAACTCTGAAGATCCTCAAAGGGTCCCTTTGAGAATTCAGCAGAGTAACGTTTGGAACATGTGTGTGAGGAAACTATCTTAAGCTGGGGAAAGAACCATCCTAAAGGATTAAAGGCAATAGAGCTCAGTGATCATACTAAGCCGGAAACAGTACCTGTTCTCATTGAGCAGAGTGGAGAAACTCATGACTCACAGGCGTTGGCTAGAGTATTCAGAAGGATCTTGCCACAGTAATGGGTAATGATTAACCCTACAAAAAACAATACAAATCTTAAAAACAAGACTCAACATTATCAAACTCTTACCAAGTAATTTAACTGTATTCTAGAACAAACTTTAAGAATATTTATAGGAATACAAAAACATTCCACACCCAACAGGGTAAAATACACAATATCTGGCATTCATTAAAAAATTATCAGACTTGCAAAGAAGCGGAAAGATATAACACTTTATGAGGAGAAAAATCAATCAAGCAAAACTGCCCCAAAAGTGTCATGCATGTCAGACTTAGCCAATAAGGACAATAAAACAGTTACCATACCTGTATTTCAGATGTTCAAAGAGATGAGCAG
This sequence comes from Equus caballus, assembly GCF_041296265.1. Taxonomy (NCBI): domain Eukaryota; kingdom Metazoa; phylum Chordata; class Mammalia; order Perissodactyla; family Equidae; genus Equus; species Equus caballus. The sequence goes on from NC_091684.1 coordinate 83,305,511, forward strand.
AGATATGGAAGATATTAAAAGATCCAAATCAAACATGTAGAGATGAAACCTACAATGTCTGAGATGAGAAATTCACTGAATGGGCTTAACAGTAGATTAGAAATCGCAGAAGGAAAGATTGGTAAGCTTGAAGACATAGCAGTAGAAATTATCCAAAATGAAACACTGGGAAAAAAATAAAAAAACAATTAAAAAGCATCAGTAAGCTGTGGGACAACTTCAAGCTATCCAACATATATGTAATCGAAGTCCACAAGGAGAAGAGAGAGATGGGCAGACAGAAAAATTATTTGAAGAATTAGTAGCAGAAATTTTCTAAATTATGGTTATGAAAACCACAAGTTCAGAGAACCAAGAAGCTCAATAAACCACAAACACAACAAATATGAAAAAAACCTTACACCAAAGCATCACAATCAAATTGCTCAAAACCAGTGATAAAGAGAAAAGCTTAAGAGAAGCCAGAGAAAAAGATACATTAGATAAAGAGGAAGAAATAAAAAGATGACAGCTTATTTCTCTTCAGAGACAATGCAAGCAAGAAAGCAGTGCAGCAGCACATTTAAATACTGAAAGAATAAACTATCAACCTAGAATATGATACATAGCAAAAATCCCTTTCAAAAACAAAGGTGAAATAAAGACCTTTTTTCAATTTTCAGAAGTGGAAATAATTCATCACCAGGAAATTCACACTCTATAAATATTAAAGGAAATCTTTTAGACAGAAGGAAAAAAGCACCAGATGAAAACATGGATTTACACAAAGAAGTGAAGAACACTAGAAATGCTCAGTGCATGAGTAAATATAAAGGTCTTTTTCATATAAATTGTCTTCTTAAAAGATAATTGACCGCTTAAACAAAAATAATAACAATGTGGGGTTTATAACATATGTATAAAGTAAAATATGAGACATTAGCTTAAAGGCCAGCAGGGGAGAAATGAAAGTAGATCACTTGCAGGCTCTTATACTATATGGAAATCATATAATATAACCTGAAGGTAGCCTGCTATAAGTTAAAGAGGCCTATTACAAATGCTCAAGCAACCAAAGTTAGAGATGTATATTATAAATGCTTAAGAAACCAAAATAATAAAACAGTTATGACCAATAAGCCAACAAAAAAGATAAACAAAAATCATAAAAAATACTCAATACAAGTGATGGCAGAAAAAGATGATAAAAGGAGGGGGAGTGACCGAGAACAAATGAGACAAAGAGAACCGAAATAACAAGACAAAAGACAATCTTAATCATATCAATTATCACAGTAGATGTAAATGGACTAAACACCCTGATTTAAAGATGTAGATTATAGGATTGAATAATAAAAAAAGAGAACCAGCTATATTGTTACTAAGAAGAAATGAGTTTTAAATATAAAGACAAAAATAGATTAAAAGTAAAAGGATGAAAAAATATACCATGCTTAAACAAATCTAAAGAAAGCTGGAATAGATATGTTAATATCAAAGTAGATTTCAGAAGACAGAACATTACAAGCTAAAATAGATGACTTCGTAATAGATAAAGGGGTCATTTCATTTCATCAAAGGGACATACAATCCTACATATTAATGCACCTAATAAGAGAGCTGCAAAATACATCAGAGAAATATAGAAATCTACAATTATAGTTTGAGATCTCATACCCCCTCTCAATAGTTGATAGAACAAAATCAGCAAGGAAATAAGACTTAAATAACACTTATCAACCACCTTGACCTAAAACACTGTACCATCCAACAGCAAAAACACTTTCTTTTCAAGTGCACATGGAACATTTACCAAAATAAACCATACTTTGGGCCATAAAAGAAGTCTTTGAATTAAAAAGATTCAAGTCATTCAAAATATGCTCTCTGACCTTACTGGAGTTAAATTATAAATTAATAAAAATATATTTGGAATATATCAAAATGTGTGGAAACTAATACACTTCTAAATAATCCATGGGTCAAGTAGAAATCAAAAGAGGAAATTAGAAGGTAATTTGAACTGAATGAAAATGAAAGCACAGCACATCAAAATTTATGGGATGCCACTACAACTGCAGTTAGACAGAAATTTATAGTACTATAACACGTTTTTAGAAAAGAAGTTCCCTAATGATGATCTCAGCTTACACCTTAAGAAACTGGAAACATAAGAGCAAACATAACCAAAAGTAAGCAGAAGAAAGGAAATAATAAGGATCAGAGTGGAAATCAATGAACTAGCAAACAGAAAAAAAGTATAGAGAAAATCAGTGGACTCAAAACTGGTTCTTTGAGAAGATATATAAAATTTATATCCTGTAGCCAGAGTGAATAGGGAAAATGAGAGAACACATTACCAATATTAGAAATGAGAGAAGTTACATCACTATGGGGTCTATAGACATTAAAAGGAGAGTAAAAGTATATTATGAACAAAAATTTGCCAACAGATTCAACTTAGATAAAATGGACAGAGTGCTTAAAGACACACTTTACCAAAACTCATTCAAAAAGAAATAAATAATCTAAATAACCCTATACATTTTTTAAATTAAGATTATGATAGATTACAACCTTGTGAGATTTCAGTTGTACATTATTGTTAGTCATGTTGTGGGTACACCACTTCACCCTTTGTGCCCTCCTCCCACCCCCCTTTTCCCTGGTAACCACCGATCAGTTCTCCTTGTCTATATGTTAACTTCCACCTATGAGTGGAGTCATGTAGCATTTGTCTTTCTCTGTCTGGCTTATTTCACTTAACATAATACCCTCAAAGTCCATCCATGTTGATGCGAATGGAACAATTTTGTCCTTTTTTATGGCTGAGTAGTATTCCATTGTATATATATACCATATCTTCTTTATCCAATCATCAGTTTCTGGGCATTTAGGTTGGTTCCACATCTTGCCTATTGTAAATAATGCTGCGATGAACATAGGGGTGCATGGGACTCTTGGGATTGCTGATTTCAGGTTCTTAGGATAGATACTCAGTAGTCGGATGGCTGGGTCATAAGGTATTTCTATTTTTAACTTTTTGAGAAATCTCCATACTGTTTTCCATAGTGGCTGCACTAGCTTGCATTCCCACCAACAGTGTATGAGGGTTCCTTTTTCTCCACAACCTCTCCAACATTTGTCACTCTTGGTTTTGGATATTTTTGCCATTCTAAGAGGCGTAAGGTGATATCTTAGTGTAGTTTTGATTTGCATTTCCCTGATGATTAGTGATGATGAGCATCTTTTCATGTGTCTGTTGGCCATCCGTATATCTTCTTTGGAGAAATGTCTGTTCATGTCCTCTGCCCATTTTTTGATCGGATTGTTTGTTTTTTTGTTGTTAAGCTGTGTGAGTTCTTTGTATATTATGGAGATTAGCCCTTTGTTGGATAAGTAGCTTGTAAATATTTTTTCCCAATTAGTGGGCTGTTTTTTTGTTTCAATCCTGTTTTCCCTTGCCTTGAAGAAGCTCTTTAGTCTGATGAAGTCCCATTTGTTTATTCTTTCTATTGTTTCCCTCATCTGAGGAGTTATAGTGTCCGAAAAGATTCTTTTGAAACTAATGTCAAGGAGAAGAGGACCAAGATGGTGGAGTGAGAGGTCTTCTTTGTCTCTCCCCTGCCGAATCTGCAACTAATTGGACATTCACTGATTAACAAAGGATATCCAGATAGCATCTCAAGACGCCTAAAAGTCTCGTGCTACAACACATCGGAACGCAGACAGACTTTCCCCCGGGAGGAGGTGGAAATATGTGAAAACTCTCCGACCCCCGACCCCCAGACAGCCTAGTTCCTGCAGGAGGCTCTCTTCCAGCGGACTCCACCATAGCATCGCCAAGCACCAAGGGCAGGAGTGTGCATTCACCAGCGGAGCGACAGTGGAAACAGGTGACAACACCGCTACCCAAGCCCCCCGCAATCACACCTAAGCCCAGGGGGAAATCCCCAGGGCCCCGCACCCACCGGCAGGGAAGGCCTCCTCTCGCCATTAGCAGGGAGGTCCTGCCCAGAAGCCAGAGCAAAGAGAAGCTCCTGGCGGGCCTGGCACGGCACCAGACCGCAAGCTGCCTCTGAGCTCACAGTCTCCGGCGCATGGCTCGGTATAGGGGGCATGCTGACTTCCCGTAGACGTGCTTGGGGACATGATTGGAGCTCCAGTGCCTGGCTCTGTGGCGCGGGGGAAGGCTTCAGGGTCCCGCACCTCCCCCACAGGGAAAGCCTCTGCTCGCCTTTAACAGGGAGGCCATGCCCAGAATCCAGGAAAAAGGAAAGCTCCCGGTGGGCGGATTCCCCCGGGGTGGCTCCAGACTGCAAGCTGCCACTGGGTTTATGGTCTCCAGCACTTGGCTCGGTGCAAGGGGCATCTGGACTTCCCGTAGACGGACTTGGGGACATGGTTGGAGCTCCAGCACCTGGCTCTGTGGCACGGGGGAAGGCTCTGGGGTCCCGCATCTCCCCGGCAGGGAAAGCCTCTGCTCACCATTAGCAGGGAGGCCACGCCCAGAATCCAGGAAAAAGAAAAGCTCCCGGTGGGCAGATCCCCTGGGGCGGCTCCAGGCCATAAGGTGCTGCTGGGCTCACGGTCTCCTGCACACGGGTCGGTACAGGGGGTGCCTGGACTTCCCGTGGACGCACCTGGGGACTGGGTGGAGCTCCAACACCCGGCTCTGCGGCCTGGGGGGTTGTTCCAGGGTCCCACACTCCCCCAGCAGGGAGGGCCTCTGCTCACCATTGGCAGGGAGGCCCCGCACAGCATTCAGAACACCAGGAAGCTCCCTAGAGCAGAATTCCCCACAAGGCAGCAGCTTACAAGCCACTGCCAGGCCTACGGACTCCGGCTGTGTCCCAGACGAGGCAAGGGGCTCCCAGAGATCCCGTGAGAGTAAAGTGGGGCAGAGTAGAGCTCCAGTGAAACGACTACGTAGCCCAGGGGGGAACTCCAGGTTCTTACAGCAGCCTCAGTGAAAGCCTCTGCACAGTGCTAGTGGAGAGGTCCCGACTGGCAATCACAAGGCGGGAAGGTCCTGGGGCAAAAGCAGCACAGCTAAGTGAGCTAATGACAGACTGCAGAAGATACCCATAGCTCTGCTGGGACCTATAGTGAACAAGTGTGATCTGGTGGACTCTGTTAGGGACAAATTGGAGATTATAGGTGATCCTGCTCCTGGCTGATGGGAAAGCCCACAACACCACTGCAGACCACAAGGAGGGAGCATGTCTAGGTGGGCTGCAGCAGTAGGCACCAGCAGCCTGAGGCCCCCTTGCGATAGCCCCCACAACCAATGAGGGACCCCACAGGACCACTGTGACTACAAGGAGGGGTCCAGACCCAGTCAGTAACAGCTGACAGGGTTCCTGGTTGGGGCAGTCTAAACAGCTGCCCCCCCACACACACCAGTCACAACAAGTGGAAGCAGCGACTAAACTCTACCTCTATGCGGAGGCGCAAACCCACGCCATCAAGCAGTATGAAAAAATATATTAAATCTCCAGAACAGAAGGAAAATGATAAGCACCCAGAAAACAATCCCAAAGACAATGAAATCTACAACCTAAGTGACGATGATTTCAAAACTGCCATTATGAAAAAACTCAACGATCTAAAAGAGAATTCAGATAGACAACTCAACGAGTTCAGGAGCTATGTCACAAAAGAGCTTGACACCATAAAGAAGAACCAATTAGAAATACTGGAGATGAAGAGCACAATGGAGGAGATTAAGAAAAATCTGGACTCTCTGAACAGTAGGGTCGATAATATGGAGGACAGAATTAGCAATTTGGAGGATAGGAATATAGAAATGCTGCAGGTAGAGGAGGAGAGAGAACTAAGACTAAAAAGAAATGAGGAAACTCTCCGAGAATTATCCAACTCAATTAGGAGATGCAACATAAGGATTATAGGTATATCAGAGGGAGAAGAGAAGGAGAAGGGGGCAGAAGGCCTGTTCAAAGAAATAATAGCTGAGAACTTTACAAACTTGGGAAGAGAGATGGAACTTCATGTCACAGAAGCCAATAGATCTCCAAACTTTATCAATGCAAGAAGACCAACCCCAAGGCATATAGTAGTGAAGCTAACAAATGTCAATGACAAGGAGAAAATACTAAGGGCAGCCAGGCAGAAGAAAATAACTTACAAAGGAAACCCCATAAGGCTATCAGCAGGTTTCTCAGGAGAGACCTTACAGGCTAGAAGAGATTGGAATGAAATATTCAAAACTCTGCAGGATAAAAACTTGCAGCCGAGAATACTCTACCCAGCAAAAATATCCTTCAAATACGATGAAACTGATGTCAAAGACTGTACTGCCTATATTCTCTTCTAGAAGACTTGTTTGAGGCCTAATCTTTAGGTCTTTGATCCATTTTGAGTTTATTTTGGTGAGTGGTGAAAAAGACTGGTCAATTTTCAATGTTTTGCATGTGGCTGTCCAGTTTTCCCAGCACCATTTGTTAAAGAGACTTTCTTTTCTCCAATATAGGCCCTCCGCTCCCTTGTCGAAGATTACCTGTCCATAGATGTGTGGTTTTATCTCTGGGCTTTCAATTCTGTTCCATTGATCTGTGGACCTGTTTTTGTACCAGTACCATGCTGTTTTGATCACTGTAGCTTTGTAGTATGTTTTGAAATCGGGGATTGTGATGCCTCCGGCTTTGTTTTTCTTACTCACGATTGCTTTAGCAATTCTGGGTCTTTTGTTGCCCCATATGAATTTTAGGATTCTTTGTTCAATTTCTGTAAAGAATGTCCTTGGGATTCTGATTGGGATAGCATTGAATCTGTAGATTGCTTTAGGTAGTATGGACATTTTAACTATGTTTATTCTTCCAATCCATGTGCATGGAATGTCTTTCCATCTCTTTATGTGGTCGTCAATTTCTTTCAAGAAAGTCTTGTAGTTTTCATTGTATAAATCTTTCAATTCCTTGGTTAAATTTATCCCAAGGTATTTTATTCTTTTCATTGTGATTGTGAATGGGATTGAGTTCTTGGGTTCTTTTTCTGTTAGTTCATTGTTAGTGTATAGAAATGCTACCAATTTATGTATGTTGATTTTATACCCTGCAACTTTGCTGTAGCTGTTGATCGTTTCTAATAGTTTTCCTATGGATTCTTTGGGGTTTTCCATATATAAGATCATGTCGTCTGCAAACAGTGAGAGTTTTACTTCTTCATTGGCTATTTGGATTCCTTTTATTTCTTTTTCCTGCCAATTTTCTCTGGCCAACACCTCCAGTACTATGTTGAATAGGAGTGGTGAAAGTGGGCACCCTTGTCTTGTTCCTGTCCTCAGAGGGATGGCTTTCAGTTTTTGTCTGTTGAGTATGATGTTGGCTGAGGGTTTGTCATATATGGCCTTTATTATGTTGAGGTACTTTCCTTCTATACCCATTTTATTGAGGGTTTTTTTTTATCATAAATGGATGTTGGATCTCGTCAAATGCTTTCCCTGCATCTATTGAGATGATCCTGTGGTTTTTGTTTCTCATTTTTTTAATGTAGTGTATCACGTTGATTGATTTGTGGATCTTGAACCATCCCTGTGTCCCTGGTATAAATCCCACGTGATCATGGTGTATAATCTTTTTGATGTATTGCTATATTCGGTTTGCCAGAATTTTGTTGAGGATTTCTGCATCTATGTTCATCAGTGATATCGACCTGTAGTTCTCCTTCTTTGTGTTGTCCTTGTCAGGTTTGGGGATCAGAGTGATTTTGGCTTCATAGAATGTGTTAGGGAGTACTCCATCTTCCTCAGTTTTCTGGAATAGTTTGAGAAGGATAGGTATTAAATCTTCTTTGAATGTTTGGTAGAATTCTCCAGAGAAGCTGTTGGTCATGGACTCTTATTTTTGGGGAGGTTTTTGATTACTGTTTCTATTTCTTTACTTGTGATTGGCCTATTCAGATTCTCCATTTATTCCTGATTCAGTTTGGGGAGGTTGTAAGAGTCTAGGAATTTGTCCATTGCTTCTAGGTTGTTCAATTTGTTGGCATATAGTTTTTCATAGTATTCTCTTATGATCCCTTGTATTTCTTTGGTATCTGTTGTGATTTCTCCTCTCTCATTCCTAATTTTATTTATTTGAGATTTCTCTCTTCTTTTCTTGGTGAGTATGGCTAAGGGTTTGTCAATTTTCTTAATTTTTTTGAAGAACCAAGTCTTTGTTTCATTGATCCTTTCTACTGTCTTTTTTGTTTCAATGTCGTTTATTTCTGCTCTTATTTTTATTATTTCCCTCTTTCTACTGACTCTGGGCTTTGTTTGTTCTTCTTTTTCTAATTCTGTTAGGTGTCGTTTGAGGTTGCTTATGTGAGCTTTTTCTTGTTTAGTGAGGTGAGCCTGTATTGCAATGAATTTCCCTCTTAGGACTGCTTTTGCTGCATCCCAAATGATTTGGTATGTCGTGTTCTCATTTTCATTTGTCTCCAGATAATATTTGATTTCTTCTTTAATTTGTTCAATAATCCATTGTTTGTTCAGTAGCGTGTTGTTTAGTCTCCACATTTTTGCATCTTTCTCTGCTTTATTCTTGTAGTTGATTTCTAGTATCATAGCATTATGATCAGAAAAGATGCTTGATATTATTTCAACTCTCTTGTGATTATTGATGCTTGCTTTGTTTCCCAAAATATGGTCTATCCTTCAGAATGTTCCATGTGCACTTGAGAAGAATGTGTAACCTGCTGTTTTTGGATGAAGTGTTCTATATATATCTATTAAGTCCATCTGGTCTAATTTTTCATTTAATTCTATAATTTCCTTGTTGATTTTCTGTCTGTATGTTCTGTCCATTGGTGTTAATGGTGTGTTGAGGTCCCCTACTATTATTGTATTGTTGTTGATGTCTTCTTTTAGTTCTGTTAAGAGTTGCTTTACAAATTTTGGTGCTCTTGTGTTGGGTGCGTATATATTTATAAGTGTTATGTCTTCTTGGTGGAGAGTCCCTTTTATCATTATATACTGTCCATCTTTGTCTTTCTTTATCTGTTTTGCTTTGAAGTCTACTTTGTCTGATATTAGTATAGCGACACCTGCTTTCTTTTGTTCATTATTAGCTTGGAGTATTGTCTTCCATCCCTTCACTCTGAGTCTGTGTTTGTCTTTGGGGCTGAGGTGTGTTTCCTGGAGGCAGCATATTGTTGGGTCTTGTTCTTTGATCCATCCTGCCACTCTGTGTCTTTTGATTGGAGAGTTCAATCCATTTACATTTAGAGTGATTAGTGAAATGTGGGGGCCTACTGTTGCCATTTTATGTCTTGTTTTCTGGTTCTTTTCAATTTCCTTTGTTTCTCATCCCATGGTTTAATCTGTTCTGATGAAGAGCTGCTACTCTCTGTTGTTGTCCTTCTACTTATCTCCTTTGCTCTTGGTTTTGTAGCCCCTTCCCTTTTTTTGATTTTTCAGGAATGAGGGTTTTCCTGAGCATTTCTTGAAGAGGAGGTTTTGTGGCAATGGACTCCCTTAATTTTTGTTTATCTGGGAAAGTTTTTATTTCTCCATCGTATTTGAAGGATATTTTCACTGGGTAGAGAATTCTCGGCTGCAGGTTTTTGTCTTTCAGATATTTGAATATATAATTCCACTCTCTTCTAGCCTGTAAAATTTCTGCTGAGAAATCTGCTGATAGCCTGATGAGGGTTCCTTTGTAGGTTAATTTCTTCTGCCTGGCTGCCCTTAGTATTTTCTCCTTGTCGTTGACATTTGCTAGCTTCACTACTATATGCTTTGGGGTTGGTCTTCTTGCATTGATAAAGTTTGGAGATCTATTGGCTTCTGTGACATGAAGTTCCATCTCTCTCCCCAGGTTTGGGAAGTTCTCAGCCATTATTTCTTTGAATAGGCTTTCTGCCCCCTTCTCTCTCTTCTCCCTCTGGTATACCTATAATCCTTACGTTGCATCTCCTAATTGCGTCAGATAATTCTCAGAGAGTTTCTTCATTTCTTTTTAGTCTTAGTTCTCTCTCCTCCTCTGCCTGCAGCATTTCTATATTCCTATCCTCCAAATTGCTAATTCTGTCCTCCATATTATCGGCCCTACTGTTCAGTGCGTCTAGATTTTTCTTAATCTCCTCTATTGTCTTCTTCATTTCCAGTATTTCTGTTTGGTTCTTCTTTATGGTGTCAAGCTCTTTTGTGACATAGCTCCTGAACTCGTTGAGTTGTCTATCTGAATTCTCTTTTAACTCATTGAGTTTTTTTAATGATGGCTGTTTTGAAGTCATCATCATTTAGGTTATATATTTCATTGTCTTTGGGATTGTTTTCTGGGTGCTTATCATTTTCCTTCTGTTCTGGAGATTTAATATATTTTTTCATATTGCTTGATGGTGTAAATTTGTGCCTCCGCATAGAGATAGAGTTTAGTCGCTGCTTCCACTTGTTTCTACTGGTGTGGTGGGGGAACAGCTATTTATACTGCACCAACCAGGAACCCTATCAGCTGTTGCTAACTGGGCCTAGGCCCCTCCTTGTAGTCACAGTGGTCCTGTGGGTTCCCTCTTCAGCTGTGGGGGCTGTCACAATGGGGCCTCAGGCTGCTGGTGCCTACTGTTGCAGATCACCTAGACGTGCTCCCTCCTTAGGGTCTGCAGCAGTGTTATGGGCTTTCCCAGTGGCCAGGGGCAGGATCACTTATATTTGCAGCTCTGTCACTGTCAGTGCCCACAAAATCTCACTTGTCCACTATGGGTCACAGCAAAGCTATGGGCATCTTCTGCAGTCTGTGGTTAGCTCACCTAACTATGCTACTTTTGTCGCAGGGTCTTCCAGCCTTGTGGTTGCCGGGCAGGTGCTCTCTACTAGTGCTGTGCAGAGGCTTTCGCTGAGGCTGCTGTGAGACTGTAGAGTTTCCCCCTGGGCCATGGAGCCGGGTCGCTGGAACTCCACCCAGCCCCAGTCCTCTCCCCCAGGATCTTGGGGAGCCCCTTGCCCTGTCTGGGGGATAGCCAGAGACCTTGAGTTCGGTGGCAGCTGACTGGCTGCTGCCATGCCTGGGATTCTCCTCTTTGGGACCCTCCCGGTGTTGTGGATGCTGGGCGGGGCCTCTCTGCTAATGGCAGGTAGAGATTTTGCCTGCTGCCCGGATGGAACTCTGGAGTTTCCTCCCCGGGCTTCAGAGCTGGCCACTGGAGCTCCACCCTGCCCCAGTCCTCTAGCAGGAGATCTCCGGTAGCTCCGAGCCCCAACTGGGCAATAGCCACAGTCAGTGGGGCTGGCGGCGGCAGCCAGTGGGCCACTGCCCCATTAGGGATTCTCTCTGGGAGCCTCCTGGTGTTGTGGATGCTAGGCAGGGCCTCTCCACTAATGGCGGGTAGAAGTTTTCCCCGCTGCCTCTGGTGTGTAACTCTGGAGCTTCCCTCTGGGCTTAGGTGTAATTGCAGGGGGCTTAGGTAGGGCTCTGGTCACCTGTTTCCACCGTCGCTCCTCTGGTGTGCGCTCCCTCCTGCCCTTGGTGTGTGGCAATGTTCTGGGGGTGTCTGCTGGAAGAAAGCCACTTGCAGGTACTAGGCTGTTTGCAGGTCAGGGTCGGAGAGTTTTCACCTATCTCCACCTCCTCCTGGTCTGCCTTCCAATGTATAGCAGCGTGGGTCTCTCAGGCATCCTGAGATGCTATATGGATATCCTTTGTTAAGCGATGAATGTCCAATTAGTTGTAGATTTGAAGGGGGAGAGACAAAGAAGTCTACCCACGCCACCATCTTGGATCCAACTCCAACCCTATATGTTTTAATGAAATTGAATTTATTTTAAAAACCTTCCTACAAAGAAAACTTCAGTTCCAGATGGCTTCACCGGTAAAATAACAGTAATGACTCTACACAGACTCTTTCAGAAAATTGAAATGCATTTTATGAGGCCAGCATTAGTCTTATATGAAAGACAAACAAAGACACTACATGAAAATAAAACTATAAGCCAACTTCCTCATGACAGACAATGCAAAATATATAAACTAGATTTTAGCAAATTGAATCCAACAATATTTTTAAAAGGATTATATATTATGGCCAAGTGGAGTTTATTCAATGAATGAAAGATTGGCTTAACATTTGGAAATGAATCTGTTGTAATTCATCATATTAACAAACCAAAAAAGAAAAACCACATAATCATTTCCATAGGTACAAGAAAAAAATTTGACAAAATCTAAAAACTATGATAAAAATTCTGAGAAAACAAGGAATAGAAGTGTTGACACAAATAATCCATAATCAATCTATAAATCAAAATTGAGGAGAGTTTATGAGCCAGATCTGAGGACTAGCCTGGTGCCTTCCTTCTGCAAGGAAGGAAGGGCACCAAAGAAGTGAGGTACACAGAGTGATTATATACAATCTTGGAGCAAAAAGAATACATCACATATGAGAAGAATGTCCCTTTTACAATTGTCACTAGATGGTTAGCTGGCACAGCAGATTGGTGGTGAGCAAGTCAGTGGTCACAAGGTGAGCACAGCAGATCAGTAATTAATTCTTAGTTTAGGGAGAGGTGCTTATCCTTAAAGAAATGCCAATACAGGGGAAGTTATATCCCTATCTTTAACGGCATCCTTCTTGTCTTTGGGGCATAGTAAATATTTAAAGCAGATGTACAATTCATGCTCAACAGGACACATCAGGCCCTTTTGGAAAAAAACAAGATCAGGCCAAATTAGTTTTACACCAAATGGCTTCCTCATATACTCCAATACATCCGATTTCTTTTCATTTATTTCTCAGAAGGTAACTTTTTCAACTTCATAAAGAACATCTTTGAAAATCTGACAGCTGACATCATTCTTAATGGTGAAACAATGAATGCTTTCCCCCTAAAATTGGGAACAAGGCAAAGATGTCCACTCATATCACTTCTGTTCTACATTGGTCCAGAGGGTCTACTAGTGCATTTAGGAGAGAAATAGAAATAAAGTAGTTGACTTCTGCAAAGGAAACATGAGGGTTTTCCTGGAACCTCTTCCCAGTGAAACAACCTTAATTGGTGAAAATTATTTTTTGAAAAATCCAGTTAGAGTTTCTGGAAGTTGTCCTAAGATCATATAGAAAATGAAGAAACAGCTATTTAAGAAAATCTACTAAATCTCAGTAAGAATAGCAAGAGTCTGTGGCATTTGAATCTTGAACTTCTCCCTCCCCTCCACCAAGTTCAACATGGTGGGCACTCCAATTTCAGGCATGTGCAGCCAAGAACACAGGACTTCCTCTCCCCTCATCTTCCTCTGTCTCCCTGGAAAGGACAGGTACCAGAATGTCTCATTGCATTACAGAAGATTTATTCTTGTATATAGATATCTTGCTAGTAGGGTGGGGATTTCATGCCAGGTGTAGCAAGCCAAGAAGACCAAAGAGTACTATCCCTGGTTAGTGGCCTGAGAGAATTGGGCCACCGCCCCAAGCTCCAGAGAGATGGCACAGAGATTTTGCCTAGAAGGAGCGAGAGACCACAAGAATGAAGAACTTTGAAGCTCTCTCCATGGGAATTGACTTTACTTGCAACAGAGTGTGGGGGAGTGTAAGCCTAAGGAAATTGTTGAAAACAGTGGAGATTTTGGATATCGGCAATTAAGAGGAGGATTGCAGCTCCGTGAGAGAAACAAGGTAAACCACAGCCCACTTAGAAGTTTACCAGAGAAAATCAGGTGAAGAGATAGCTAAGAAAGATGCTTCTGGATTCAGAATGAATCTGAAAGGTTGGCCTTGATGATTACAACTGCAAAGGGGCCTGAATTTAAGTGGATCACTGTGGAGCAAGTTACGCTCTAGGTCATTATGGAAAACAATAGCTCTATCAGCTAGAAATTACTAATAACTAGCCAACAGAAGAAGACAGCTTAATAAAGAGATCAGGAAAAGACAGTCAAGGAGAACCTTGCAGGAAACATTTTATTCTAAGGTGACTATGAATTTGCCCAAAGCTGCACCCTTAAGGAACAACATAAAAGGCTGCACACTGGAGGGAAAATGGACTTCACTCTAATAGCCCAGACAAGTCACAAACAAACAAGCAAGCACAATAATATGCCTGGCTAGGTGGATCAATATCCACAGTTGTTACAATATATTATCTAAAATATCCAGCTTTCAACCAAAAAAATTATGAGATGCAACAAAACAGGAAATTGTGACTGTACACAAGAAAAGATTTGGGCAACAGAAACTGTCATTAGGGCCCATTTGTCAGATCAGCAAAGACTTAAGAGTAGCTATAATAAATATGTTCAAAGAACTAAAGGAAACCATGGCTAAGGAAGTAAAGGAAGGTACAATGACAGTATCTCATCGAATAGAGAACATCAGTAAAGAGAGAAAAGTTTATGAAAAAAAACAAATAGAAATTCTGTAGTCCAAAAGTACACTAGCTAGGGTGAAAAATTCAGCAGAGGGATGAACAGTAGATTCGATTTGGGAAAAGGATCAGTGAACTTGAAGATAGCTTGATATAGATTAGGCAATCTAAGCAACAGAGGGGAAAAAAAAGAATGGAGAAAAATAAATAGAACCTCAGTGAAATATGGGACACTGTGTAGCACAGCAACATACCCTTAACAGAAGTACCAGAAGGAGAGAGGGAAGGGAGCAGAAAAAATTTTTCAAAGAAATATGGCTGAAAACGTCCCAAATTTGATTAAAAATATTAACCTACACGCCTGAAATACTCAATGAACTCCAAGTAGGATAAACATAAAAGATCCACACCCAGACATATCACAGTAAATGTTAAACATCAAAGATAAAGAGAAAATCGTAAGAATACCAAGAGAAAAATGACTTTCACATACAAGGAAACCCCAGTAAGTTTAACAGGGATTTCTTATCAGAAAAAATAGAGGCCAGATAGGGGCTGGCCCAATGGCATAGTGGTTGGGTTCACACTCTCCACGTCGGCGGCTCAGGGTTCATGGGTATGGATCATCAGGGGCCATGCTGTGGCAGCATCCCACATGCAAGGTAGAGATAGATTGGCACAGATGCTGGCTCAGTGACAGTCTTCCTCGGGTGAAAGGGAGAGGACTGGCAGCAGATGTTGGCTCAGGGCCAATCTTCCTCATCCCAAAAAAAGAAAAAATAGAGGCCAGAGGTAGGGTTATGACATATCCAAATTGTTGAATGGAAAAAAATCCCAGAAAAATTGTGCTTCAAAATTGATGGTAAAATAATGACATTCCAAGATAAACAAAAACTGAGGGAATTTGTTGCTAGCTAACATGTCCTATAAGAAATACTAAAGAAAGTTCTTCAGGCTGGAAGCAAGAAACACCAGACAGTAATTTGGCATTGGTAAGGTAATTATATAATTATAAAAGAGGGTATAAATGCTTACTTCTTATCCTGTATTCTCCTAACTGAATTAAAAAGCAATTGTATAAAATAGTATGTATATAATTGTATCTTTTAGCTTATAAAATATAAAAATGTTATATATTTAAATACCCACTTTCAATAAGAGGAGAAGGTAATTGAAATCCACAGGAGTAAAGGAGAATGAGAAATGGTAAATAAGAAGGTTAAGTGGTGGGTGTGACTATAAAGTGGCAACCTTCCAGTGGTGGACTATTCCTCTATCTTGATTGCAGTGATGGTTACACAAATCTACACATGCAATAAAATAACATAGAATTGTACATCCACATCATTCCAGTGTCAATGTCCTGGTTTTGAGAGTATTATAATTATGTAAAAGGTAATGATTGGGTAAACCAGATGTAGAGTATATGGAGCCTTTCCGTACTATTTTTGCAACTTCTTGTGAGTCTTTTATTATTTATAATAAAAAGTTTTAACAAAGAAGGTTAATATAACAAACACTAAATGTATACTTGCTCTCAACTTCTTTAAAAAACATAAAATTATATATATAGTAATAATTACAGCAATGTATTGTTGGGTTTATACCATATATAGATGTAATATGCATAAGAATAGTAGCACAAAAAAAGGAAGAAGAACTAGACATATATAGGAGTAATTCTTCTACATTTCACTGGAATTTAATGCAAGTCTGAAGGAGGTTCTGATAAGACGTATATTGAAAATCTTAGAGAAACCACTAAGAAAGTAACCCAAAAAATACTGAAAAAATTCATTAAAAAAGTAAATTGCTGCACTAGGAAATATTCACTTAATGCAAAAGAAAGCAGTAAAGCATGAATAAAGGGGCAAAAATGACATGAGGCATATAGAAAACAAAACATAGAATTGCAGATGCAAATCCAACTGTATCAATAATAATGAATGTGAATGTATTAACCCAATCCAATCAAAAGTCAGAGATGGTCAGATTGGACTTAAAAAACAATATGCTGCTTACAAGGACACATATTACATCCAAGATACAAATAGGTTAAAAGCAAAAAAGAAAAAGATATATCATGAGAATAGCAACCACAAACAAGCTGGAGTTGCTATACTAATATTAGACAAAAAATGTTAGTAGAGCTAAAGAGGGACACTTTATTGGCTCACTTGACTGTGGGAGCTGGCAGGTCTGAAATCCACAGGGCAGGCCAACAGCCTGGAAATTCCTATAGGAGTTCATGTTGCAATTTTGAGTCTGAAAACAGTCTGGAGACAGAATTCCTTCCTCTTGGGGGACCTTAGTCTTTTCTCTTAAAGCCTTCAACTAATTGGATGAGGCTTACCCACATTATGGAGAATAATCTGTTTTACTCAAAGTCTACTGATTTAAATGCTAATCACATTTATTAATCAGGCTTCTCCAAAGAAACAGACGAATAGGATGTGTATATATACATACATATAGGTATATATGTATACATGCCTATAGACAACATATATGCAATTTGATAAATATATACATACAAATATTGGAGAGAGATTCGGATCTCTCTCTAACAGGAGAGAGAGGTGTATATATATTAGAGAGAGAGAGAGATACATAAAGAGATTTGTTGTAAGGAATTGGCTCATGTGATTAAGGAGGCTGTGAGGTCCCAAGGTCTGCAGTTGGCAAGCTGGAGACCCAGGAGATCTGATGTGTAGTTCCAGTCTTAGTCCGAAGGCCTGAGAACCAGGAGAACCAATGGTGTAAGTTCCAGTCTGAGGGCAGGAGAAGACTGATGCCCCAGTTCAACCAGCCAATCAGAAGTTCCCTCTTATTCAGCCTTTTTGTTCTATTCAAGACTTCAATTGTTTAGATGAGGCCCACCTACTCTAGAGAGGGAATCTGCTTTACTCAATCTACTGATTCAAATGTTAATCTCATCCAAAAACATCTCACAGGCCCACCTCTAGACTGGTGTTTGACCAAGCATTGCAAACCACAGCCTAGCTAAGTTGACACATAATACTAAGCATCATAGTCCACTCCTTGTCAACGTGGCATTATGTGTCTCCTTAAACCCTACTTAATGTCTAAATGAAGTCAATAACAAGGCAACAATTTCTCCTAACGTGATAAAACTATCCTATGTACCATGAAAGCGCTAAATCTTTCCTCAGAAGAGGATACAAAATCCTTGGATAATGTTGACTCTTCTTGATATCTTGTAACTTAAATACTATGATGTTGTTAATATATTTTATGTTATATGATAATGGGATAAGAGAGGGAGGAAAACAAAGACTTTTATGTATATATACAATTTAATAAATATATAAATAGACACACAAACATATTCATAACAAAATAAGGAAGAAATACCCATAACTCGTAACAATTACAGTCCACGGCCATCCATCCAAACCACTGGCCACAGCCCATGAATCAGTATGCAAATGCACAACTGGCTGTTTCTCCTTTCAAGCAAAATGAATAACAAGGGGGGCTGGCCAGGTTGCATAGTGATTAAGTTTGCTGCTCCACTTCTGTGGCCTGGGGTTTGCTGGTTCAGATCCAGGTGTGGACCTATGCACAGTTCATCAAGCCATGCTGTGGCAGCATCCCATATACAAAATGGAGGAAGACTGGCACAGATGTTACCTCAGCGATAATCTTCCTCATCAAAAAAAGAAAAAAGTAGAACTAAGTACACTGCTTGAAGTTCTGCCCACTGCGAGGATTTCCCTTCACCATTGTTCTTCAATGATGTCCCAAAAAGCGCTATAGTGCTGTACCTGATCACTTTTGGGTAGTGCCTGCATATCACATGGAGCTATCTGTAAACCAGGCCTGAGTTTTCTCCTCCTCTGTCAACTGATCATAGAGAAGGCCATAGACTGAGAGAGAAAGATAATATAGCAAGGAAGGGGACTAAGGGCATTTGGTCCACATCATCACATAACTTACTTACACCTTCAGGGCTTAGCAGAGCCTGATCTCTTATGTATCACTTCCATTTGATGATGGAGTGCTGCTGTGCATTGCCCAACTTTATGCCTTGGTGGGCCAGATAAAACCCCTCATTGTTACGGAACCTGAAGTGAGTTTGCTCACCTGTTGCGCAGCAAGCCAATTTCTGACACTGGCTGTGGTGGAAAAAAGTAGGAATTTCGCACAGCACTGAGCAAGGAGAGAGGGCAGCTAACGCTCAAATCCCAAACTCCCCGAAAAGCTAAAAGGAAGGTTTTTTATTTGGGGTTTTAGGTAGGGGAGGGGGAGCATATTGTCTTGCTGGTTGGAGCTTTCCCACCAGCCTGTCTTTGGCCTTGAGACAACTTGCAGAGAGGAGGGAGCCCGTGACCTTGCTGGTCAGCAGCTTTCTCACCAGCCTGTATCTCTTTGTAGGGAGGAGATAATCCAGGTGCTTGTCCTTGACGGTGACTGTCTCCATGGAGGATAGTGGATTCTGGAGCCAGGAAGCCAGAGAGTTAGCAGGGAATGAGTGTTTTGCTTTTAACCCCATATATGCTGGGTTTAATGTGGGGAAACTGATATCAGGGTCGATATCATCATGACGTGCAGTCAGGTCACACAGTAACTTGGTGGCCCATGGGTAAGCATTCAGTTCTGGAGCAAGCCAGAAGCTGTTTCTCAAAAGCAGAATGGTTACCTGCAGAGGATAACAGGGCTGCAAAATCCTAAAGGTCTGTGCTGTGATTCACCTATAAAGGCTGGCCAAAAGCTCCAAACAGCATGCCTATTTGCCACTGACACTTCCACACCATTGGGTTGATTGGATCATATGACCCAAGTGGCAGAGCAGCTTGCACGGCAGCCTGGACCTGTTGCAGAGTCTTCTCTTACTCTAGGCCTCACTCAAAACTAGCAGTTCTTTGGATCACCTGGTAAATGGGCCAGAGTAGCACACCCAAATGAAGAATATGTTGCCCTCCCAAATCCAAAGAGGCCCATGAGGCACTATACCTCTTTTTTGGTTGTAGGAATGGCTAGATGCAACAACTTGTCCTTCACTTTAGAAGGGATATTTCAACATGCCCATACCACTGGACCTCTAGAAATTTCACTGAGGTCTAAGACCCCTGAGTTTTTGTTGGATATATTTCCTACCCTCTGACACACAAATAACACCAGTAAGCCTAGAATAGTTGCTACTATTCTGCTCTCATTAGAGACTGAATTGACTGCACCTTCATCTTGGACTAGCCAGACTCCAAAACTGTGAGAAATAAACTTCTGTTGTTTGAGCCATCCAGTCTATGATATTTTTCTATGGCAGGCAAGCTGACTAAGACAAGTCAATTTACTCAAACTCATGCTGCAACAAAGTCCAGATCCAATTCAAACGTAGATGAGATTTACTCAGCCTCCCACTTCAGCGGTCTGACACAAGGGGCATGAACTTTTCTGGGGGTAAACACTGTTTGTTCCATCTCCACTCTTCTTTTTGATCAAATATGCATGATGTAATTTAAAAATGACAACAGGTAAACAAGCAACAAAATGTAACCCATTGATCACAGGAAGAAGTAAATATAAGCTCATGTGGAGATGGCCCAGATGTTGGAATTATGAGGAAGCTTAAAATACTTATGAAAAAACCGTAGACTTAGACATGTTTTTCAAGATGATTGTACCCTCCTAACAGCCGTGCATGAGTGCTATTCGCTCCACATCTTCATCAATATTTAATGCTGTCAGTCCTTTTAATATTAATCATTCCTTTGAATGTGGTATCTCTTGGTGGTTTTAATTTGAACTCTTTCTTATGTACTTATTATGTATTCATTCTAAATTTGCACATCTTCTTCAGTGAAATCTCCAAGTATTTCACCCATTGTTACTAGGTTGACTTTTTATTATTGATTTGAAGGCATTTATTGCATATTTTGATTATGTTCTTTTCCAGCTATATGTAGTGTGAATATTTTCTCTCAGTCTGTGGCAAAATTAAAACATTTTGCAGAAAGATTGCAAGCACGCCACAAAACTTCCTTTGACTCAGATTCCTGAAGTGGCAACATTCCAAGGAAGCTCTTTTATCACATCCTTACACATACAAACACGCCAACATTAGTCTTTTTCTGAACTATTTGGAAGCAAGCTGTAGACTTGATATCCTAAACATTTCAGTGTGTATCTCCCCAAAACAAAAGCATACTCCTACGTAAGCACCATAGAACCTTCCAACTCAGGAAATCAAAGTTGATTCACTACTATTCAATCCACAGACACTATTCAAATCTCACCCACCAGCACAAAAATGTTGCCTTTTTCTTGCTGGTTTAAGTTCCTGTCCAGGGACACTTTTTCAGTCATTTTTCATGTCTCTTAGTATCCTTCAATCTAGAATGATAGCTACGTCCTTCCCTGTCCCTCATGTCCTAGATAAGCACGTCCAATGGAAATGTAATGCAAGCTGCATATGTAATTTAAAATATTCTAGTAGTCACATTAAAGAAAGAAGAAACAGAGAAAAAAGATCATTTAAATGATATATTAATGTAGTATATCAAAATATTATCACTTCAATATGTAATCAATATAAAAAACTATTGAGATATTTTACTTTTTTTTACAAAGACTTTGAAATCTGATGTGTATTTATACTGAAGGCACATCTGAGTTCAGACTCTCCACATTTCAATCGCTCAATAATCACATACGAATACTGCCTATATTGGGCAGTGCAGTCCTAGACAATTTTGTGGGTTTTCTGGGTTTTTTTAGAGTACGGGCCTTTCATTCTATTGCTTGATTCTCTATCTGTATCTGGCTCATATTTCCTCATGATCAGTATCAGGTTATGGATTCCTGGCAGGCACACCACAAAAATAATGCATTACCCTGCTGAGTCCGTTGATCAGGATGTTGACCAGTCCCACCATTAATAATATTAACTCTGATGACCTGAACATGTTGGTGTCGGACAGGCTTTGCTTCCAGTTTTGCGAAAGAGATTGTAGAGAACTGGTATCATTTCTTCCTTAAATGTTTGGTAGAATTCGCCAGTGAACCCACAGGGCCTGGTGCTTTCTGTTTTGGAAAGTTATTAATTATTGATTCAATTTCTTTGATATATGTAGTCACATTCAGATTATCTCTTTTGCCTTGTGTAAGTTTTGGTAGATTGCGTCTCTCAAGGAATTGGTCAATTTCACTTTGGTTATCAAGTTTGTGGGCATAGAGTCATTCATGTTATTCCTTTATATCCTTTTAATGTCCGTAGGATCATTAGTGCTGGCCCCTCTTTCATTTCTGATATTGGTAATTTGTGTCTTCTCTCTTTTTCATATTTAGCCTGGCTAGAGGCTTATCAATTTTATCAGTCTTTCCAAGAACCAGCATTTGGTTACATTGATTTTCTTTACTGATTTCCTCTTTGTCATTAATTTCTGCTCTAATTCTTATTATTTCTTTTCCCCTGCTGACTTTGGATTTAACTTGTTTTTCTTTTCCTAGTTTCCTAAGGTGGAGGCTTAGATAATTGATTTTAGATCTTTCTTCTTTTCTAATATGTGCATTCAATACTATAAATTTCCCTCTAAGCACTGTTTTCTCTGCATCCCACAAACTTTCATAAGTTGTATTTTCATTTTCATTTAGTTCAAAACGTTTTTAAATTTCCCTTGAGATTTCTTCTTTGACATACATGATTTTTAGAAGTGTGTTGTTTTAGCTCCAAGTATTTGGCAATTTTCCAGCTATCTTTCTATTATTGCTTTCTAGTTTCAACTCCATTGTGGTCTGAGAGCATACACTGTATGATTTCTATTCTTTTAAATGTGTTAAGGTGTGCTTTAGGAACCAGGATGTTGTCTATCTTGGTGAATAGTCCATGTGAGCTTGAGAAGAATGTGTATTCTTTTCATTCAGGATAAAACAGTTAAGTTCCACCGTGTTCTTACTGATTTCTGCTTGCTGTATATGTGCATTTCTGATAGAGGGGTGTTGAAGTCTCCAACTATAATAATCAATTCATCCATTTCTCCCTGCAGTTCTATCAGTGTTTGTGTCATGTAGTTTGATGTTTTATTGTTAGGTGCATACACATTAAGGATTATTATCTTCTTAGAGAACTGACCTCTTTATCATTATGAAATGCTCTTCTTTATCCCTGATAATTTTCCTTGCTCTTAAGTCTGCTCTGTCTGAAATTAATATAGATACTCCTGATTTGTTTTTTATTACTTTTAGCATAACATATCTTTCTCCATCCCTTTACTTTTAATCTATATGTAACTTTATTTTTAATGTGGGTTTCTTGTAGACAACATATAGTCAGGACTTGTTTTTGATCCACTCTGACAATCTCTGTCTTTTAATTGGTGTAATTGGATCATTGACATTTAAAGTGATTATTGACATAGGTTAATATCTAACATTTGTTACTGTTTTATGTTTGTTGCCCTTAGTCTTTGTTCCTATTTTTCTCTTCCACTCTTTGGTGGTTTTGATTGAGCATTTTATATAATTCCCTTTTCTCATCTTTCTTAGCATATCAACTATACTTCCTTTTTTTTTTTTTTTTTACTTTTTTTAGTGGTTGCCATAGAGTTTGCACATACAGTTTGCCCATACATTTACAGCTAATCTAAGTACGCTTTCAAATAATACTGTGCTGCTTCAGGGGTAGTGTAAGTACTTTGTAACAAGAAAATCTTCCTTATTCCTCCCTCCCTTCACCTGTACCATTGTTGTCACACATTTCACTACACATACAGTGTAATCATCTAATACATTGTTCCTATTCTCATTTTGAACAGTTATCTGTTAGATCAATTAAGAACAAGAAGAATAAAAGTTTTAATTTACTTTCAATTATTTCTTCTCTAATGATCTTTCTTTATGTAGATCTGAATTTCTGACTTAAATCATTTTCCTTCTCTCTGAAGAATTTTAATACTTCTTTCAAGGGAGGTCTACTGGCAACAAATTCAATTTTTTTTTAATTTTTATTGAGTTAATGATAGGTTACAATCTTGTGAAATTTCAGTTGTACATTATTGTTTGTCAGTCGTGTTGTAGGTGCACCCCTTTACCCTTTGTGCCCACTCCCCACAACATCTTTCCCCTGGTAGCCACTAATCTGTTCTCTTTGTCTACATTTTTAAATTCCTCATATGAGTGGAGTCATACAGAGATTGTCCTTCTATATCTGGCGTATTTCACTTAACATAATTCCCTCAAGGTCCATCCATGTTGTTGCAAATGGGACGATTTTGTTCTGTTTTATGGCTGAGTAGTATTCCATTGTATATATGTACCACATCTTCTTTATCCATTCGTCTGTTGATGGGCACTTAGGTTGCGTCCACATCTTGGCTATTATAAATAATGCTGCAATGAACATTGGGATGCATAAGACTTTTGGAATTGCTTACTTAAAGCTCTTTGGTTAGATATCCAGTAGTGGGATAGCTGGATCATATGGTAGTTCTATTTTTAATTTTTTGAGGAATCTCCATACCGTTTTCCATAGTGGCTGCACCAGTTTGCATTCCCACCAGCAGTGTATGAGGGTTCCTTTTTCTCCACAATCTCTCCAACATTTGTTACTATTTGTTTTAGTTATTTTTGTCATTCTAATGGTTGTAAGGTGATATCTTAGTGTAGTTTTGATTTGCATTTCCCTGATGATCAGTAGTGATGAACATCTCTTCATGTGCCTATTGGCCATCCGTATATCTTCTTTGGAGAAATGTCTGTTCATGTCTCCAACCGACTTTTTGAACAGGGTGTTTGATTTTTTGTTGTTGAGTTGTGTGAGTTCTTTATATATTATGGATATTAAGTCTTTGTCAGATATATGACTTGCAAATATTTTTTCTCAGTTAGTGGATTGTTTTTTTGTTTCAATCCTGTTTTCCTTTGCCTTGAAGAAGCTCTTTAGTCTGATGAAAACCCAGTTGTTTATTCTTTCTCTTGTTTCCCTTCTCTGAGAAGACATGGTGTCCAAAAAGATCCTTTTAATACTGATGTAAAAGTGTATACTGCCTACATTTTCTTCTAGAAGCCTTATGGTTTCAGGTCTCAGCTTTAGGTCTTTGATCCCTTTTGAGCTTATTTTGATGAATGGTGAGAAAGAATGGTCAATTTTCATTCTTTTACATGTGGCTTTCCAGTTTCCCCAGCACCATTTGTTGAAAAGACTTTCTTTTCTCCATTGTATGCCCTCAGCTCCTTTGTTGAAGATAAGCTGTCCATAGATGTGTGGTTTTATTTCTGGACTTTCAATTCTGTTCCATTGATCTGTGCACCTGTTTTTGTACCAGTACCATGCTGTTTTGATTACTGTAGCTTTGTAGTATGTTTTGAAGTCAGGGATTGTGATGCCTCCCGTTTTGTTCTTTTTTTCTCAGGGCTGCTTTAGCAATTCAGGGTCTTTTGTTGCCCCATATGAATTTTAGGACTCTTTGGTCTATTTCTGTGAAGAATGTCATTGGGATTCTGATTGGTATAGTGTTGAATCTGTAGATTGCTTTAGGTAGAATGGACATTTTAACTATGTTTATTCTTCCAATCCATGTGCATGGAATGTCTTTCCATCTCTTTATGTCGTCGTCCATGTCTTTCAGAAAGGCTTTGTAATTTTCATTGTATAGGTCTTTCACTTCCTTAGTTAAATTCATCCCAAAGTATTTTATTCTTTTTGTAGCAATTGTGAATGGTATTGTGTTCTTGAGTTCTTTTTGTGTTAGTTCGTTATTGGAGTATAGAAATGCTACTGATTTATGCAAATTGATTTTGTACCCTGCAACTTTGCTGTAGTTGTTGATTACTTCTAAGAGTTTTCCAATGGATTCTTTGGGGTTTTCTATATATAAGATCATGTCGTCTGCAAACAGCGAGAGTTTCACTTCTTCCCTCCCTATTTGCATTCCTTTCATTCCTTTTTCTTGCCTGATTGCTCTGGCCAGAACCTCCAGTACTATGTTAAATAAGAGTGGTGATAGAGGGCATCCTTGTCTCATTCCTGTTTTCAGGGGGATGGTGCTCAGTTTTTGCCTATTGAGTATGATGTTGGCTGTGGGTTTGTCATATATGGCCTTTATTATGTTGAGGTAGTTTCCTTCTATGCCCATTTTGTTCAGAGTTTTTACCATAAATGTCTGTTGGATCTTGTCAAATGCTTTCTCTGCATCTATTGAGATGATCATGTGGTTTTTGTTTCTCATTTTGTTGATATGGTGTATCACATTGACTGCTTTGCGGATGTTGAACCATCCCTGTGTCCCTGGTATGAATCCCACTTGATCATGATGTATGATCCTTTTGATGAATTGCTGAATTCTGGTTGCCAAAATTTTGTTTAGAATTTTTGCATCTATGTTCATCAGTGACATTGGCCTGTAGTTCTCTTTTTTTTTTGGTGTCCTTTTCAGGCTTTGGTATCAGCGTGATGTTGGCCTTGTAGAATGTGTTAGGAAGTGTTCCATATTCCCTAATTTTTTGGAATAGCTTGAAAAGGATAGGTATTAAATCCTCTCTGAAAGTTTGGTAGAATTCCCCAGGAAAGGCATCTTGTCCTGGGGTTTTATTCTTTGAGATGCTTTTGATTGCTGTTTCAATCTCTTTCCTTGTGATTGGTCTGTTCAAATTGTCTGCTGCTTCTTGAGTGAGCTTTGGGAGATTGTAGGAGTCCAAGACTATCCATTTCCTCTAGGTTATCCATTTTGTTGGCAAATAGTTTTTCGTAGTATTCTCTTATAATCCATTGTACTTCTGTGGAGTCTGTTGTTATCTCTCCTTTTTCATTTCTGATTTTGTTTATTTGAGCTTTCTCCCTTTTTTTCTTTGTAAGTCTGGCTAGGGGTTTGTCAATTTTATTTATCTTCTCAAAGAACCAGCTCTTTGTTTCATTGATTCTTTCTACTGCCTTTTTCATTTCAATAGCATTTATTTGTGCTCTGGTTTTTATTATTTCTCTTCTTCTGCTGACTTTGGGCTTTGTTTGTTCTTCTTTCTCTAATTCAGTTAGGTGTAGTTTAAGATTGCTTATTTGGGATTTTTCTTGTTTGTTAAGATGTGTCTGTATTGCGATGAATTTTCCTCTTAATACAGCTTTTGCTGTATCCCATATGAGTTGGTATGGCATGTTATCATTTTCATTTGTTTCCAGGTATATTTGATTTCTTCTTTAATTTCTTCACTGATCCATTGCTTGTTCAGTAGTGTGTTGTTTAGTCTCCACATCTTTGTGCCTTTCTCAGCTTTTTTCTTGTAATTAATTTCTAGCCCTATAGCATTATGATCGGAGAAGATGCTTGCTATTATTTCGATTTTTTTAAATTTGTAGAGGCTTGCCTTGTTTCCCAACATATGGTCTATCCTTGAGAATGTTCCGTGCGCACTTGAGAAGAATGTGTATTCTGCTGTTTTTGGATGAAGTGTTCTATATATGTCTATTAAGTCCAATTCTTTTAGCTTTTTGTTTAGCTCCACTATTTCCTTGTTGATTTTCTGTCTGGATGATCTGTCCATTGATGTGAGTGGGGTGTTGAGGTCCCCTACTGTTATTGTGTTGTTTTTAACATCTTCCCTTAGGTCTGTTAATAGTTGCTTTATGAACTTTGGTGCTCCTGTGTTGGGTGCATAGATATTTATAAGCATTATTTCTTCTTGATGAAGTGTCCCTTTGATCATTATATATTGTCCCTCTGTGTCTCTCTTTACCTGCCTTATTTTGAAATCCGTTTTGTCTGATATAAGTATTGCGACACCTGCTTTCTTTTGCTTGCTATTAGCTTGAAGTATTGTCTTCCACCCCTTCACTCTGAACCTGTGTTTGTCCTTGGTGCGGAGTTGTGCTTCTTGGAGGCAACAAATTGTTGGATCTTGTTCTTTAATCCATTTTGCAACTCTGTGTCTTTTTACCGGAGCGTTCAATCCGTTTACATTGAGGGTGATTATTGATGCATGAGGGCTTAATGCTGTCATTCTGTCACTCGTTATCTGGTTTTCCTGCATTACCTTTGTTTCTCATCCTGTGTGTTTTAGCCTACCCATTGACTTGTGCAATTTCTTATGCTGGGTTTCCTAGAACTTTCCTTATTTATGTTTTGTGTCTCTGTTCTGTTTTTTAGTTTAGTGGCTACCCTGAAGTTCGTATTTAGAATCTTGTGTACAATATAGTCCATTCTCTGGTCGTCTCTTACTTACTTGGCCTAGACTGATTTAGTCCCTTTCCTCTTCCCCTCCTAAATCATTATTTTCATCCATTCTTCCAACTCGTGTTATGAGTTTGTGGTTAGAGTGATAAGATTGTCTTTGCTTTGGTGGTTTCCTTCCCTTTATCCTAATGCTATAGTTGAATATTTGCTATCCTATTCTGGTTCTATCTATTTGTCTCCCTACTCTGTGGTTTGTGACCCCTTTCTCCCTTTTTTTCTTTTTTCAGGTATGAGAGCCTTCTTGAGGATTTCTTGTAGTGGAGGACTTTTGGTTACAAATTCCCTTAACTTTTGTTTGTCTGGAAAAGATTTAATTTCTCTCTCATATATGAAGGATATTTTTGCTGGATAGAGTATTCTTGGCTGAAGTTTTTATCTTTCAAAGTTTTGAATATGTCATTCCATTCTCCTCTAGCTTGTAAGGTTTCTGTAGAGAAATATGCTGAAAGTCTGATAGGAGTTCCTTTGTAGGTTATTTTTTTCTGTCTTGCTGCTCTGAGTATTCTTTCTTTGTCATTTATTTTTGCCATTTTTACTACTATATGCCTTGCAGTAGGTCTTTTTACATTGACAAATCTAGGAGATCTGAAAGCTTCCTCCACACACATTTCTCCCTCAATCCCTAGATTTGGGAAGTTCTCTTCTATAATTTGTTAAGCACACTTTCTGCTCCATTTTCCTTTTCCACTCCCTCTGGTATTCTGATAATTCTTAAATTGGTTTTCCTCACTGAATCCGCTATTTCTCTGAGATTTTCCTCCTTCTTTTTAATTCTTAGTCCTCTTTCTTCCTCTGTCTGGAGCCATTCAGCCTGTCTATCTTCGATTATGCTAATTTTCTCCTCTATGGTGTCTACACGGGCATTCAGGAAATCCGTATTCTGTTTTATCTGATCCATTGTATTTTTCACCTCTAATATTTCTGATTGATTCTTCTTTATAGTTTCTATCTCTTTTGTGAAGTAACTCCAGAACTCGTTGACTTGTTTCACTATATTTCCCTTTACCTCATTGAGTTTTTTGATGATAGCTACTCTGAATTCATTTTCACTTAGTATATCTATTTCCAAGGCCTCAGGACTTAATTCTGTGTTTTTATTGTTTTCTGTCTGGTCTGGAGCTTTTATAAATTGCTGAATGGTAGAGGAGCGGTTTTTGCGCAAGATGGTAGTATTTGGTTGCAGTTACAGCCTGTCGCCACTAGATGGGGGTCAAGAGCCGCATGTTCTGAGCCTTCTGCCTCCAGCCATGATGGCAGGTGCACAGTGCGGGTTGGGGGAGGAGTGGCACTTTCTCTCACGTGCTGACCTGGATTCCGATCAGCTCTCACTCTCTGGTCTCCCAGGGCCCTGGCTTGATGGAGTCCCCCCACATGGAAGCTTTCCCCCGTTAGCGAGTTTCCACTGCACTGGCAGTGGGAGTCCTGGATGATCCCCTGGTCAAGTGGCCCCTCCCCCATGCCTTCCCTCACCCATGGCAGCGATCCCAGTCTCTAGGGGAGGGAGCAAAGTTCTCTCTTACCCCGTTCCAGTTCCTCCGAGGCCAGCTGCAGCCTCTCTGTCCTCCATCGTTTTGCTGCTGTGGGTCTCTGACGATCTCTGTATTAGACTTATTGGTGGAAATTCAGTTGTTCCGGTTTTTGGTTGTAGTTTGGAAGGGAGAGAGTCTCGGGTCAGCTCACCCCGCCATTTTGCTGACATCACCTCCAACAAATTCAAATTTTTTTGGTCTGAGAATGTCTTTATTTCTCCTTCACTTTGAAGGATAATGTCACAGAATATAGAATCCTATGTTGGTGGTTTTTTTCTCTTAACACTTTAAATATTTTACTCTCTTCTCTCTTGCATGGTTTTTGAAAAGTTGCATATAATTCTTCTTTGCTTCTCTACAGATAAGCTGGGTTTCTTTTCCTATGGCTTCTTTCAAAATTTTTTCTTTATCTCCGATTTTTGCAATTTGAATATTATATGCCTGGGTTTAGTTTTTTGGTTTTGTTTTTGACATTTATCCTACTTAGTGTTCTCTGAGACTCCTGGGTCCATGGTTTGGTGTTTGACATTAATTTGGGGAAATTCTCAGTCATTATTGCTTCAAATATTTCCTCTGTTTCTTTCTCTTTCTTCTCTTTCTGATATTTCCATTACATGTATGTTACATTTTTTGTAGTTGTCTTACAGTTCTCTGATTCTTGTTCCATTTTCAGTTTTTTGGGGTTTTTTTTAAGTCTATTTTCTTTTTGCTTTTCAGCTTTGGAAGTTTCTATTGACATATCCTCAAGCTCAGAGATTCTTTCTTCAACTCTGTCCCACTCTCCCAGTGTACTGGTGAGCCCATCAAAGAAATTTTTCATTTCTCTTACAGTGTTTTTGGTTGCTAGAATTCTTTTGGTTCTTCCTCAGGATTTCACCTCTCTGCTTACATTGCTATCTGTTCCTGTATGTTCTCTTCTTTTTTCCGTTAGAGTCCTTAGCCTATATTAATCATAGTTGTTTTGTATCCGTAGTCTGATAATTCCAACAACTCTGTCATATCTGAGTCTGGTTCTGATGCTTATTGTCTCTTCACATTATGTTTTTTGACTTTTAGTATGCCTTATAATGATTTGTTGAAAGCCAGACATGATGTCCTGAGGAAAAAGAACTCCAGGAAGTAGGGCTTTAGTGATGTGATGATAAGGTACCTGGGGACAGGAAGTGTCCTAGGTCCTGGGATTATTAGGTCTCAGTCTTTAGATGAAACTGTACCTCTGAACTGTGAATTTCATCAGTGCATCTCAGTTATTTTCCAGTCTCATAGGTGGGACAGGATGGCTAGCATGGGCTGGAGCCAGGCATTTCCCTTCCCTCAGATCTGTTAGGCTCTGGTACAATGGTTTCTCTTGAGGTAAGAACTTGTTAAGAAGATTGGAATGCTCTGGCATATTTCAAAATGGTTATGTTTCTCCTCCCTCTGCTGGAAGCACAAGGGGATTTTTCTCCAATATTCACTGTGAGAACCTGGTAGAGCTTCTGGAGACCTCCCATGACTGGCCCCCCCCCCCCAAGAGTTTCTAACTCCCAGACTTGTCCGCACTGAGCCTCCAGCAATTCCTCAATTATGGTTTAGGTTTTCCTGCTCTGGTAGTGGTTTCTGTGGAGGGTTGTGCTCCAGTAAGTTGTGATTCTCCATATCTGCCTGTCTGTCCTCCAGTTTTTGGACAGCACTTTGCCCTGTGACCTCACTTCTCTATTGAATCTAAGTAGAGTTGTTGATTTTTCAGTTTGTGCAGCATTTTGCTTGTTGTTAGGACAGAGTGATAACTTCCAAGCTCCTTTCAAAGTGATTTTTTACATCCTCAAATGCTTTATTAAGTATATTTATTCTGTTTGGCATAGACTTAGACTTTTCTTGTGACTTGTGTTTTGTTTTATTTGTGAGAGGGATTTCTGTATTTGTGTGAAAATTCATATGTTTATTTTCTGCAATATTTGTTCATTTTTGTGAAATTAAGGAATTTTACACAATTTCTAGTTTAATGGTAACTTTTTCTGTTAGTCTAGCCATGTTTTGCCACTTCGGTGGGTTTTTTATTTGCTTGTTTTGTTGGTAAGGGAGGGTTATTCTCTGATTTTGTTGCTTTCCTTTGTTTGACAAGACCCTAAAATTTCCACTTTTTCTTCTTTTCCTCTTCTCCACCCAGTTATCAAATAACCTTCTTCCTTACTTTCTGCCTTTTTTTCACTCCCAGAAGCTATGCATTTGGAAGACTGTCCTTTTAAGTCATTCTGCTTTTTTTAAAGTCTTCCTCTTTAGAAGAAAATGCCACGACCTTAGTCTACCTCTTCCTTTAATTGACAAATGCTTTGAAATGCCTGAACTCCAGTCATGCTCGATAAGCCTGGGTTTCTTAAATTAATATATTTGATACACAACATTGTGTAAGTTTAGGGTGTACAATATGTTGATTTGATACATTTATATATTGCAATATAATTGATATTGTTATGTTAGTTAACACCTGTATTATGTCACAAAATTATTCTATTTTTATGGTGAGAATAATTAAGATCTAGTCTCTTAGCAAGTTTGATGTTTATAATACCATATTGTTGTCTATGATTGTGATACTGTGCATTAGATCTCCAGGACTTATTTATCTACTAGTTGTGAGTTTGTACCCTTAAATAATATCTCTCCTTCTCCCTCAACCCCTAGCCCCTGGTAACCACTATTCTATTCTCTGTCTTTACAAGGTTCAATTTTTTAGATTTCACATACAAGGCATACCATACAGTATTTGTCTTTCTAGGTCTGACTTATCTTACTTAGCATAATGTCCTCATAGTCCATCCATGTTGTCATAAATGGCAGGATTTCCTTCTTTCTCATGGCTGAATAATATTCCATTATATGTATTTATATCACATCTTCTTTATCCATTCATCTATTGATGGACAGTTATGTTGTTTCCATTTTTGGCCGTTGTGAATAATGCTGCAATAAACAAGAGAGTACATATATCTTTTTGATACCCTGCTTTCATTTCCTTTGGCTATATACCCAGAAGTGGAATTACTGGATCATCTGGGAGTTGTATTTTTAATTTTTTCAGGAACCTCCATTCTGTTTTCCATAATGGTTAAATCAATTTAGCTCCCCACCAACAGTGTTCAAGAGTTCCCTTTCTCCTTATCTTTGCCAAACTTATCTCTTGTCTTCTTGATGCTAGCCATTCTAACAGGTGTGAGGTGATATCTCATTGTTGGTTTTCATTTCCATTTCCTTGATGATGAATACTGTTGAGAATTTTTTCACATACCTGTCGGCCATTTGTATGTCTTCTTTGGAAGAATATATATTTATTCCTCTGCCCATTTTTAAATCAGATTGTTTAGTTTTTGTTGTTGAGTTCTGTAAATTCCTTATATACATATTTTTGGATATTAATCTCTTATCTCATTTATGGTTTGCAAATATTTTATCCCATTCTGTAGGTTGCCTTTTCATGTTTTTGATGATTTCTTTTGCTATGCAGAAGCTTTTCAATTTGATGTAGTCTCACTTGTGGATGTTTGCTTTTGTTGCTTGTACTTGTGGTGTCATATCCGAAATATCATTGCCAACATCAGTGTCAAGAAGTTTCTTCCCTATGTTTTCTTCTAGGAGTTTTTACTGCATCATGTCTTATGTTTAAGTCTGTGATCCATTTCAAGTGAGTTTTTGTGGCTGGTATAAGATAGGGGTCCAACTCCATTTTTCCACGTGCTTCTTCTAGTTTTCCCAACACCATTTCTTGATGAAACTATCATTTCCTAAATGAGTGTTCTTGGCTCCCTTGTCAAATATTGGTTGATCATTTATGTGGGCGTTAATTCTGGGCTCTCTGTTCCATTCCACTGGTCTATGTGTCTCTTTTTGTGCCAGTACCATACTATTTTAATTACTATAGTTCTGTAGTTACTATAGTTTAATTACTATAGTACTATAGTTTGAAATCAGGAAGTGTGAATTAATAATATTAATTCCAATCCATGAATAAGGGATATCTTTCCATTCATTTGTGTCTTCTTTGATTTCTGTAAACAAAGTCTTGTAGTTTTCATTGTATGTTTCTTTTACTTCCTTGGTTAAAGTTATTTGTAATATTTTATTGTTTTTGATGTTATTGTGAATGGGGTAGTTTTCTTTATTACTTTTTCAGATGTTTCATTGTTACTGTATAGAAATGCAACTGATTTCTGTGTATTGATTTTAAGTCTTGCAACTTTACTGAATTCATCGATTAGACCCAACAGTTTCTTAGTTGAATATTTGGGATTTTCAATATATAAGATTATATCATCTGCCAATAATGACAATTTTACTTCTTCCTTTCAAATTTAGATGCCTTTTATTTCCTAGTCTTGCCTGATTGCTCTAGCTATGACTTCCAGTAGTATGTTGAATAAGAGTGGTGAGAGTGGGTACACTTGTCTTGTTCCTGATCTTAGAGGAAAAATTTCCAATTTTTCACTGATGAATATAATGTTAACCAAAGGTTTGTCATGTATGGCCTTTATTATGTTGAGGTATGTTTCTTCCATACCCAATCTGTTGAGGGTTTTTATCATGAAAAGATGCTGTATTTTGTCAAAGCTTTTCTGCATCTATTGAGATGACAATGTGATTTTTATCTTGTATTCTATTAATGTGGCATATCACATTTATTGATTTGCATATGTTGAACCACACTTCCATCTCAGGGATAAGTCCAACTTGGTGATGATGTGTAATCTTTTTAATGCATTGTTGAATTCAGTTTGCTAATATTTTATTGAGAATTTTTCATCAGTATTCATCAGGGCTATTGATCTATAGTTTTCTTGTAGTGTCCTTTCTGGCTTTGGTATTATGGTAATTATAGCCACATAGAATGAGTTTGGAAGTGTTCCCTTCTTTTAAACTTTTTGGAAGTTTGAGAAGGATTGGCATGAATTCTTCCTTAAATTTTTGGTAGAATTTACTAATGAAGCTGTCTGGTCCTGAGGTTTTCTATGTTGGGAGGTTTTTATTACTGATTCCATATCTTTACTCATTATTTGTCTGTTCAGATTTCCTATTTCTTCCTAATTTAGTCTTGATAGGTTGTATGCTTCTAGGAATTTTTCCATTTCTTCTAGGTTATCTAATTTATTGGTTCATAGTAGTCTCTCATGATCATATGTATTTCTGTAGTATGAATCGTAATGTATTCTCTTTCATTTTTGATTTTATTTATTTGTCTTCTCTCTCTTTTTTTCTTAGTTACTCTTACTAAAATTTTGTCAATTTTGTTACCTTTTTGTAAAACCAACTCTTATTTTTGTTGATATTTTCTGTTGTTTTTATGGGCTTGAATTCATTTATTTCTCTCCTATTCATTTATTTCTTATTTCTGCTCTGATCTTTTTTTAAATTAAAAAAATTTTTTTTTATGGAAGTAACATTGGATTATGACATTATATATCTTTCAGATGTACATCACAATATATTTTGAGTTCTGTGTAGATTACATCATGTTCACCATCCAAAAACTAATTATAGTCCATCACCACATATGTGAGCCTAATCACTCCTTTTGCCCTCCCCTCTCCCCCATCCCCTATAGTAACCACCAATCCAATCTCTGTTGCTATGTGTTTGTTTGTCGTTGTTTTTTTCTTCTATTTATGAGTGAGATCATATGGTATTTGACTTTCTCCCTCTGACTTATTTCATTCAGCATAATACCCTCAAGGTCCATCCATGTTTTCACAAATGGCTGGATTTCATCATTTCTTATGGCTAAGTAGTATTCCATTATGTATACATACCACATCTTCTTTATCCATTCGTCCCTTCATGGTCACCTAGGTTGCTTCCAAGTCTTGGCTATTGTGTATAATGCTGAAATGAACATAGGGGTGCATGTATCTTTATGCATTTGTGTTTTCAAGTTCTTTGGATAAATACCCAGCAGTGGAATAGCTGGATCATATGATAGATGTATTTTTAATTTTCTGAGGATACTCCATACTGCTTTCCATAGGGGCTGCACCAGTTTGCACTCTCACCAGAAGTGTACGAGGGTTCCCTTCTCTCCACATCCTCTCCAACACTTGTTGTTTCCTGTCTTGTTAATTATAGCCATTCTGACCGGAGTGAGGTGATATCTCATTTTAGTTTTGATTTGCATTTCCCTGATAGCTAATAATGTTGAGCATCTTTTCATATGCCTGTTGGCCATCCATATATCTTCTTTGGAGAAATCTCTGTTCAGATCTTCTGCCCATTTTTTAATTGGCAGTTGGTTTTTTTGTTGTTGAGTTGTATGAGTTCTTTGTATATTTTGGATATTAACCCCTTATCTGATATATGGTTTGCAAATATCTTCTCCCAGTTGTTAGGTTGTCTTTTTGTTTTGTTGATGGTTTCCTTTGCTGTGCAGAAGCTTTTTAGTTTGATGTAGTCCCATTTGTTGATTTTTTCTTTTGTTTCCCTTGCCCGATCAGAAATGGTACTTGAAAATATGCTGCTAAGACAGATGTCAAAGAACGTACTGCCTATGTTTTCTTCCAGGAGTTTTATGGGTTCAGGTCTTACATTCAAGTCTTTAATCCATTTTGAGTTGATTTTTGTGCATGGTGTAAGATAATGGTCTACTTTCGTTTTATTTTTGCATGTGGCTGCCCTGTTTTCCCAACATCATTTATTGAAGAGACTCTCATTTCTCCATTGTATGCTCTTGGCTCCCTTATTGAATATTAGCTGTCCATAAATGTGTGGGTTTATTTCTGGACTCTTGATTCTGCTCCATTGATCTGTTGTCTGTTTTTGTGCCAGTACCATGCTGTTTTGGTTATTATGACTTTGTAGTATATTTTGAAATCAAGGAGTGTGATACCTCCAGCTTTGTTCTTTTTTCTCAGGAATTCTTTGGCTATTTGGGGTCTTTTGTTGTTCCACATAAATTTTAGGATTCTTTGTTCTATTTCTGTGAAAAATGTTGTTGGAACTTTGATAGGGATTGCATTGAATCTATAGATTGCTTTAGGAAGTATGGACATTTTCACTATGTTAATTCTTCTAATCCAAGTCTGCTCTAATCTTTATTATTTCCTTCCTTCTGCTAACTTTGAGCTTAATTTGTTCTTTTTTTCTAGTTCCTTGAAGTCTAAAGTTAGGTGGTTTATTTGAAGACTAATTTATTAATATATGAATTTTCCCCTCAGAACTGGTTTTGCAGCATCCCATCTGTTTTAATATGTTGTGTTTCCATTTCCATTTCTTTTGAGATTTTTTTTTTATTTCCCTTTGATTTCTTCTTTGACCCATTGGTTGTTCAGAAGTGTGTTATTTAGTTTCCACATATTTGTGGATTCCCAGCTTTCCTCTTGTTATTGATTTATAGATCATATAATTTTGCTCAGAAAAGATACTTGGTACAATTTCAATCTTAAATTTGATAAGATTTGTTTGTGTCTTTCATATGATCTATCCTGGAGAATGATCCGTGTGCACTTGAGAAGATTTTGTATTCTATGGCTGTTGGATAGAGTGTTCTGTAGATGTCTGTTAAGTCCATTTTGTCTAAAGTATGGTTCAATTCAATTGTTTCCTTGTTGATATTTCTTCTGGATCATCTATTCATTACTGAAAGTGGGACATTGAAGTCCCCTACTATTATTGTATTGCCATCTATTTCTCTTTTCAGATCTGTTATTATTAACTTAATATATGTATGTGCTCGGCTGTTAGGTGTGTATATATTTACAATTGTTATATCATCTGGATGAATTGACCCCTTTATCATTATATAATGACCTTCTTTGTCTCTTATTACCATTGTTGGCTTGAAGTCTATTTTGTCTGATATAAATATAGCTACCTCCACTTTCTTTTGGCTACCATTGGCATGGGATACCTTTTGCCATTCCTTCACTTTGAGTCTACGTGTGTCCTTAAAGCCAAAGTGAATCTCTTGTAGGCAGCATATGGCTACCTACAAGAGATTCTTGGGTCTTGTTTTTACTCCATCCATCCAGTCTGTGCCTTTTTATTTGTGAATTCAATTCATTTATTTTTAGAGTAACTATTGATATGTAAGGATTACTAATGCCATCTTATTGATTACTTTCTGCCTGTTTTGTATTTCCATTCTTTTCTTTTCCCTCTGTTTCTGCCTACTTTTGTAAATTGGTGATTTTCCATGGTGGTATGCTCTGTTTCTCCTTTTTTCATCATTTGTGAATCAACTCTGGATTTTTGTATTATGGCTACCATGAGGCTTACATAAAACATGTCATAGGTCCCAGCCCTGTGGCTGAGTGGTTAGTTTTGCATGCTCCGCTTTGGTGGCCTGAGTTCATGGGTTCAGGTCCCGGGTGTGGACCTACTCCACTCACCAGCCAGGCTGTGGTGGTGTCCCACATATTAAAAAAAAAGTAGAGGAAGATTGGCACAGATGTTACCTCAGGGAGAATCTTCCTCAGGAGAAAAAAAACATGTTACAGATAAAACAGTCCATTTTATGCTGATGGCCACTTATCTTCAATCAGCTACAAAGGCTCTGCCCTTTTACTTCTTGCTTTTATATTTTTGATGCCACAATTTACCACTTTTATGTTGTGCATTTATTAACAAATTATAGTAGCTATAGTTATTTTTAGTACTCTTTTTCTTTAACCTTCATATTATGGTTAAGTGGTTAACATACCGTCCTATTACAGAATTTGAGTTTTCTAAATCTGGCTACATATTTTTTGCCTTTACCAGTGTGTTGTATACTTTACATGTTTTCATGATGCTGATTAATGTCTTTTCATTTCAGCTTGAAGAATTCCTTCCAGAATTTCTTGCAAGGCACGTCTAGTGGTGATGAACTGCCTCACTTTTGTTTGTTTGGGAAAGCCTTTATTTTGCCTTCATATTTGAAGGATAACTTTGTCAGATAAAGTATTCTTGGCTGGCAAATTATTTCTTTCAACACTTTGAATATGTCATTGCAATCTCTCATGATCTGTAGAGTTTCTGCTGAAAAGTCCACTGATAGCCTAATGAGTGTTCCTTTGAAGGTTACACGCTTTTTTCCCTGGCTGCTTTATCTTTGATTTATGACAGTTTCATTATAATGTATCTTGGTGAAGGTCTTTTTGAATTGAGATAAAGGAGTGATCTATTAGCTCCATTAACTTGTATGTCCAAATCTCTCCCCAGATTTGGAAATTTCTCAGGTATTATTTCTTTAAGTAATGTTTCTACCCCCTTCTCTCTCTCTTTTCCTTCTTAATTCCTGATTATTCTAATATTTGTTGTATTGATGAAATTCCATAGATCAAGCAGGCTTTCTTCACTCTTTTTTACTTTTGTTTCTTTCTTCTCTTCTGTATTATTTCAAAATTCCTATCCTCTAACTCACTTATTCTGTCTTCCAACTGCTCTACTCCAGTACAGATGCTCTCTATTGCATTCTTCATCTCATTCATTGAATTCTTCAGCTCCAGAATTTCTGTCTGGTCCTTTTTCATGATTTCTATCTGTTTGGGAAAGAACTCATTTTGTTCCTGTGATTCTTTTCCTGATATCATTGAATTATCTTTTGAATAGTTTTGTAGCTCATTGAGTTTCTTTAAAATGGTTATTTTGAATTCTTTATCAGCTAGATTGCAGTATTTTGTGGCTTTGTGTTGTTGTTGAGAATTATTGATATCTTTTGGCTTTGCCATATTTCCTTGATTTTTCGTGTTCCTTGTCATTTTGCAGTCTGCTTTCACATTTTAAGTAGCAAATATCTGCTTAACTCCTTGCTGATTGCCTTCAGTTGGGGTACTGTTGGTTGGTGTTGCTATATCTCGGGTTTCCTAGGTTTTGTATGGGTAGACCCGCTCCACTCTTCTTGCTTCTTCCTGAGGCCGAATTCTTAATGTCTTCTGTTGTTCTTACAACTCACCAGGCTGGCTGCTGGAAAACTCTCTTGTTTTCCAGAAGGTGGTGCTATCACTTAAGTTTGTGGTTTTTCCCTTGCCCACAGACCCTGATACATTTTTTGAGAGCACTCTGATCACAAGACATGTTCTTGCCACTGCACTGAAGAATGCACACAAGAATGTGGTTGCAGAGTGAGAGGATCTTTGAATTTAGAACTTGGGGCATTGGGTGCACATAGACCAGGTGGGGAGATCCTCGGCGGGGGGTCGGGGGTACTCCCTGAGGCTTGTGGACAACTTTTTGCTGAAGTCTTGAAATTATGAGCAGGGACTGCATCACTTTGATGGTCTTTGAAATTCTTTTTTTTTTTTCCTGAGGAAGATTAGCCCTGAGCTAACATCTACCAATCCTCCTTTTTGCTGAGGAAGACTGGCCCTGAGCTAACATCTATGCCCATCTTCCTCTCCTTTATATGTGGGATGCCTACCACAGCATGGCTTGCCATGCGGTGCCATGTCCGTACCCAGGATCCAAACCAGTGAACCCCGTGCCGCCGAAGCAGAACGTGCACACTTAACCGCTGCACCACTGGGCTGGCCCCTGAAATTCTTATCTGCTTGTTTCCCTTTCTACTCCTTTCCTCCACTCAGGGAGGTCCCACTTCAGAACTTTGGGTACACGTACCTGGGGTAGCTGGGCACTCGCTCACTGCTTTCCACCTCCTCTACAATAGAGGTCCTGCCAATGGCAGCTTAGCCCCTTGCAGTGTCACCTTGGCTTGAGGGGCAGCTCTGGTGGAGTTTCTCCCTCTTCACTGCATCTAAACTCATAGCTTTCCTACTCCAGTGTCATGCTGGAATCTCTTCTGAGGCAAGCTGGACTTTCACAAATTCTCTCTCACCCATGTGTGTCTACCCCGGTCAGCACTCTCCAGGATTTTTCCCCTGTCTGTGGTGAGAGGGGTTGGGGCATGTTCACTGACTCTGCTGGATCCACAGCACTTACCAAGGTCTGTCTGTCTATTTTCAGGTGCACAGGTGGGTGAAAGTCCTCCTGGGTCCTTTGGCATATAGTGCTAGGTCCCAAAGCTCCCACTGAGTTTGTTCATGGATGGATGTCTAATTAGTTGTTTAAAAAGGAGGAGAGAGGCTGGTCTGGTGGCATAGTGGTTAAGTTCACATGCTCTGCTTCAGTGGCCTGGGGTTGGCCGGTTCAGATCCTGGGCATGGACCTATGCATCGCTTATCAAGCCACACTGTGACAGATGTCCCACATATAATATAAACGAAAATGGCACAGATGTTAGCTCAGGGCCAATCTTCCTCAAAAAAGGGGAGGGAGGGGAGAGAAAGGAGGTATATCTTACACCACCATGATGCTGAGAACACTCTCCCCTGGTAATTTTTTTTTCCTGAGGAAGATTAGCCCTGAGCTAACATCTGTGCCAATCTTCCTATATCCTTTTGTATGTGGGATACCCCCACAGCGTGGCTGGTGAGTGGAATAGGTCCACACCTGGGATCTAAACCCTCGAACCCAGGCTGCCAAAGCAGAGCATGTGGAACTTTAACCACTCAGCCACGGGGCTGGACCCAGTCCCTGGTAATTTTTTTATAGTAGTTTTAGAGTTAGTATAGATTTTATATCTCTGCAGGTTTTTCCAACTCTTTCTTAAGATGTTTCACTAGTTTCTTGATTCTGTCTTCCTATCAGTTTTTCCTAGTCAGCCTTTACTCACTACAGAGCCTTGGGTGTGGAGACTGGAGTGGGAGCCGTGGTACTAGGATCTGTTACTTTTCTTCTTATTACTCACTCTTATTCTGCCCTATTGGCATTCTCTGTCTACAGGTAATGCTCAGGGTGAGGGGTTTTTTTTAACAGTAATTTCACAGTTGTGAAGTTATTTTGAATTATTTGATGAGGAAATTTTGGGAAATTGCTTCTGACACACTTGCTATTATCTTCAGTGAGTAACACTCTTCTAAATCATTCAAGGGTCAAAGAAGAAGTCAAAATGTAAATTGGAATGTACTTAAAGCTGAATGGAAATATCAAAATTTGGGGAGGTGCAAGTAAGGTAATATAGAGGAAAATTTATCTCAGTAAATGCTTATATTAGTAAAAAGAAATTCTCAAATGAATGATGCCAGACACCACCTTAAGAAACTAGAAAAAGAAGAGAAATTTAAACAAAACGAAGAAAAACATCAAAGTGGAAGTCAGTGAAATAGAAAATTAAAAAATAGGGAAAATCAATTAAATCAGAGCAAATTCTTTGAAAAAATTGTGAAATCGGGGGTGCACTTCTAGTTAGGTTGATCATGTCAAAAAACAATAGGCAAGGGACCGGCCTGGTGGCATAGTGGTTAAGTTCGTGTCCTCTGCATCAGTGGCCCAGAGTTTGAGGGTTCAGATCCTGGGCGTGGACCTACACACTGCTCATTAAGCCATGCTGTAGCAGCATCCCACATACAAAAAATAGAGGAAGTTTGGCACAAGTGTTAGCTCAGGGCGAATGTTCCTCACCAAGAAAAACAAATAGGCAAAATTACCAATATCAGGAATACAATAAAGGATATTACTTAGAGATTCTAGAGGTATCGAAAGGATAAAATTTTATACCAATAAATTCAACAGCCTAGATAAGAAGGACAAATTCCTTGAGAGATAGAAACTGCCAGAACTCAACTAACAAAAAATGGATAACTTGAATAATCCCATATATATTAAATTGAATTTATACTTTCTCATAAAAATATCCAGGACAGCATCATTGATAAATTATACAAAACATCTAAGATAGAAATGACACAAATTCTACACAAACTCTTCCACAGAATTCATGGGGAGAGTAATTCTCAATTCACTTTAGAAGACCAGCACTGCTCTGACATTAACACCAAAGACATTAAAAAAAGAAAACTATAGAAACATATCCCTCATAAATAGTTTCAAAAATTCTATCCAAAATTATAGTAAAAAAGTATGATACCTTGTGATTAAATGGGATTTATCCCAGGAATGCAAGGTTTGTTTAACATTTGAAAATCAACTAATGTAATTTACTATACTAAGAGGGTAAAAACAAACAAACATTATCATCTCAATAGAAGCAGAAAAATCCAATGTCTATTTCTGACAAAATTCTCAGCAAACTAGGAAGGGACATTTAGAAAACTTACAACTAACACTGTATTTGATAGTGAGAGACTGATGCTTTACTGCTAAGATTAGGTATAAGGCACATGTGTGTATTCTCACCTTATCTGCTGAATATTGTCCTGAAGGTTCTAGCCAGTGCTATAGGGCAAGAAAAAGAAAAAAAATTGTTCATACTGGAGTGGAAGAAATAAAAGTGTCTTTATTGTCACATGACATGATTGTATATGTAGAAAATACTACAGTATCTACAAAACAGTTGCTACAGGGCCTGCCCCATGGCCAAGTGGTTAAGTTCGCACACTCCGCTGCGGTGGTCCAGGATTTCACTGGTTTGGATCCTGGGCACGGACATGGCACCACTCATTAGGCCATGCTGAGGCAGCATCCCACATGCCACAACTAGAAGGACCCACAACTAAGATATACAACTATGTACTGGGGGGACTTGGGGAGAAAAAGCAGAAAAAAAAAGGAAGATTGGCAACAGTTGTTAGCTCAGGTGCTAATCTTTAAAAACAAAAACAAAAACAAACGAACAAGAAAACCCCAGGGATTAAACAAACAAACAAAAAAAACAGTTGCCACACAAGCATATTTTGAAAGGTTGCATAATACAAGATCAACGCACAAAAGCTGATTGATTCACTAATGCTGACAACGAACAACGGAAAATTGAAATTTAAAAATTGCCATTTATAATAGCACGTAGGGATAAATCTGACAAACGTGTGGAACCTGTATACTGAAAGTATAAAGTATTCCTGACAAAAATTAAAGGAGATCTAATTAAATAGATCGATACACTACATTCATGCATCAGAATATTCAATTTTGTTAGGATGATAATTTTCCCAAATTGATACATAGATTTAATGCAATCTGAGTCAAAATACCAGCCAGCTATTTGTAGAAATTGACAAGTTGATTTCAAAATTTATATGGAAATAAGATGACAGATCAGTACATGAAGGGCTCAGTATCACTTGTCATTATGGAAATGCAAATCGAAACCATACTGAAGTACCGTGATGCACTAACTTGAAGATGTAAAGTTAAAAAGATTGATGATACCAAATTTTGACAAGGCTGCAGAGCAAACAGAACTCTCATTTTTACTGCTTGGAATGTAAATTGGTACAAACACTTTGGAAAACTGTTTGGCAGTTTCTTAAAAAGTTAAACATACACCTACCATGTGACACATCTATTCCCTTCGTAGGTATTTACCCAAGAGAAATAAAAGCATGTGCTCACGGAAAGACATATACACCAATGTTTGTAGCAGCTTTATTTTTAATAACCCCAAACTGGAAACAACTCAAATGTCCTTCAAGAAGTGAATGAATAAAGAAATTATGGTACCCATAAAATGAAATATTACTAAAAAGGAATGAACTATTTTTAAAAAAGGAACAAGCTATTGATACACATATCAACATGGATGAATCTCAAACTAATTATGGTGAGTGAAAGAAGCCAGTCAAAGAAAAAGTACATACTGTATGACTCCACTTAAATAAAATTCCAGAAATGCAAACTAATCTATACTTACACAAAGGAGATAAATGATTGCCAGTAGACATGTGGGGTTGCGGGGGAAAGGATTCAGGGCGTGGCAAGAGGGAGGTCTTCCAGATGGTCACAAGGAAAGTTTTGAAGGTGATGGCTATGTTCTTGACTGTGGTGAAAGTTTCATAGGCTGATACATAGATCAAAATTATTAAATTGTACATTTTTAATACGTGCAGTTTATTGTGAGTCAATTAGGCTTCAATAAAGCTGTTTTCAGTTGTGGTGACTATATTGGTCTGCTCAGGCTGCCATAACAAAATACTATTAACTGGGTGGATTAAACAACAGAAATTTATTTTCTCAGAGTTCTGGAGACTGGAAATCCAAAATCAAGGTGACTATTGGGTTGACGTCTGGTGAGAGCCCTTTTCTTGGGTTGTTGATGGCCTCTGTCCTCACATGGCCTTTCCTCTGAGTGTGTGCAGAGACAGAGAGAGATCTCTTCCTCTTCTTATAAGGCTGCCAGTACTATCAGATTAGGGACCCACTCTTATGACCTCATTTAACCTTTGTTGCCTCCTAAAGACGC
Organism: Equus caballus; assembly: GCF_041296265.1. NCBI lineage: Eukaryota > Metazoa > Chordata > Mammalia > Perissodactyla > Equidae > Equus > Equus caballus. The sequence goes on from NC_091684.1 coordinate 83,349,638, forward strand.
TGCCTCCAAATACAGTCACATTGTGGGTTAGGGCTTCAACATATGAATTTGGAGGGGACACAGTGCAGTCCATGACAGTGACCTAGAGGGAAAGAGGCTTCAATCATGATGTCTTTTCTACACGGCATAACTCGTTGTCACAAAATTAGTGCCTTAAAACAACACACAATTATTATCTCATGATTTCCATGGGCCAAGAGTTCATGTATGGCCTAGCTAGATCCTCTGCTCAGAGTATCACAAAGCTGCAATCAAGGTGTCATCCAGGGTTAGGATCTCACCTTAGTCTTGGAGCCCTCTTCTAAACTAACCTGGCGTTAGCAAGTTCATTTCTTCACAGCTGTAGAACTTGGGATGGCTTGCAGCTTCAGTGCCAGCGTGAGGCGCTCTTTATTCTTCTCTCTCTGACCTTTAGATTCCCTTTTAAAGGGCTTACCTGGTTGGGTCAGGACCACAAAAGATAATCTCCCTTTTAATTAACTTAAATTCAAATGCATAGAGACCTTAACTACCTGCAAAATCCCTTCACCTCTGCCCTAATCATGAGTGATTTCCTATCACCTTCGCCATATAGTTAAATGCAAACGACAGGTCTTTAAGAGTCTGGGTCTTTGAGGGTCATCTTACAATTCTGCCTTAACAAGTGATTTCAGATTTTGATCTGGGGAACCATGGATGTAGTTACCATTCACTGATGAAGGGTAATTCACATATACAGGTATGCAAGTATAAATAAATAGGTCACTTTTATTTTTTTATTTTTATTTTCTTTTAAAGATTTCATTTTTTCCTTTTTCTCCCCAAACCCCCCCGGTACATAGTTGTATATTCCTCGTTGTGGGTCCTTCTAGTTGTGGCATGTGGGATGCTGCCTCAGCGTGGTTTGATGAGTAGCACCATGTCCGCGCCCAGGATTCGAACCAATGAAACACTGGGCCGCCTGCAGCGGAGCACGCGAACTTAACAACTCAGCCACGGGGACAGGCCCGTGTCACTTTTATTTTATGTTTGTTTAGTACCTGACTTATTCTCAAGACAGCTTGGGTGTTCACTCCCACAAGTGATGGATGGACATACAAAATATACAAAACACATAAAGAAATAATCTCTTCCACGAAAATATGCATACACACAAGCTCCCTGTCACAATAAACACTTGCAACGTTCACATATCCTGACTGGAAACGATAGGTACAGTTTATTTGAGCACTTACCTTGTGACAGACACTGTTCTATCTCTATGAATGGAGATACTTTCCATAGACCGCTGGAGTGTGTCTTTTTTTTTTTAAATTTCAGGATATATTTTGAATATCCCTTGTACGACTTAGTATACTTCTACCTTATCTCATTTAAAGGCTGCTGCTTGTTATTGTACTTTGTGGATGATTGTAATTTATTTTACCCATAAAATCTGTTGAATATTTGTGTTGACTCAAGTAAACTGTGAAGGACCTTTTTTATGTATGTCTTTAAACAATTATTATATTGGCATATAACCCCAGAACTGGAATTACTTGAGTAAAGAACTTGCTCATTTAAAACCTGGCTACAGAGTAGCCTCTAGAATCTCTGATGAATTACACTGACAGTATAAATGAATGAGAATGGACAACTTTTCAAACTCATGTAAATCCTGACTAATACATTTTTAAACATTTTCCCTTTTTTTTATGCCAAATATTATTCTTTAAACACAGAAGTTAACTTTTTTCTCATGATGACTTTTCCCACTGTTCTTATTGTTCATTTGCATTTCTTTTCTTAAAACCTGTTTGTGTTTAGCGTATCTTTACTATAGTGTTGATCGTTTTGTTTATTTGTAAAACCTGCTTATTAATTAAAACAAATTACTTGTCTCTCATATATGTAAAAAACGTTTTCTTAGTCTATTAGGTTTTAAACCCTGTTCATTTCCCCCGAGATTGAAGTGTTTCATACTTTCCAATAAACCTTTTTGGTCATTAACTTTGTGGTTTGTCTTAATATCATGTTTTCCTAACCCAAGAATTTAACATGAAAAAAAAGAGTACATATTCTCTTTAAAGATTCTTGAATCTATGAGAAATGTATTTGTTGTAACATGTGAAGTATTCCAGGCATTCCATTTTTATTCCAGATGACTAACTAGTAGTCCTAACATGATTTATTGAATTTTCCATTCTTTTCTCACTGCTTTAAATATTACTTTATTATATAGTAATTCTCAGAAACCTATTCTTAAATACACTTATTCCTGGAATTAATCCTTTATGGTGTCTAACTTTTGAAAATACTAAGACAAATGCAATGGAAGGGGTACTTTATTCAAGCAGTTGCAATAGAGAGGACAATCAAAGAGAGTATCTCCCCAAACATGGGGATGGAGAAACGTTATAAAGGGGAGAGAAAAGCTTTAGAATACTCTGTATAAGTTTGGTAGACTTTGGTCAAGTAGGTGTTGTGATCTTGCAGAAAGGAGTTGTTTTTTTTTGTAATTTAGCCTGTCTTGGTCTATTATATCCTGTTCTCAGAAGTGTGGACTCCAAGAAGGAATTGAGAGAAAGTGGGTGAGTTTTGATACCCAGAGAAAAAGAGTTAGTGTAAGTACACAGCAGAAAATTTCACAGTTCTCCAACATGGAATCAAGACCAAATGACTTTAAATATTATAGTAATATCATATAGGTTACAATTTGATATTATGACATTTTTTCAACCATTTTCTGGCTATTATTCAATTTTTTTCTTCCAGATGAAATTATGTTGTTCTGGAATTGTTCTGTTAGGTAAATCAAGTATACAAAAGACAAAAAGGAAGAAACACATATTCAAAAATTTGTTTAGATTCTCAGAGTTCTGTCAAGGGTTATTTAAATTTTCCATGTACAAAACGTATGTTTATTTATTCAAGTCTTTTTCAATGTCAAAAGGCAAGTTTGAGAAGCTTCTTCATATAAGTTGTATCTTAAAATCTTAATTCTTTATTTGCTATTGTGAATGGAAGCTGTTTTCTATCTTACCATCATAAGAAGTAATTGATGTTATAAAATAATACTTTCCAAGAAAAACATTCAGGATATATTATGTACTGAAAGAATCATCATTAATTTTTACATCCACATGTTCTGATTCTGTGCACCTAGTAATTAAGCACAGTCATCTCTGGCAGCTTTGCGAATATTGACTTTTTTCTCTTTTTTTTGGTATGCACATCTTTTCTGGCTTATTTACAAATTTTTGTATTGCGTCCTTAATCCAAAATTAGTTTCCTTTTCTTCAATTTCGAGGCAAACTCTGCTTGGTAGAGATGTTATTTTCTTACTGTATTACTGGATCCCATTTTTAAACATTTTAATTAAATTCCCTATTCACAAGAACTGATAACTGACATATACCTTCCCTTAGTTTTGGGTCTAAAAGACAGTGTTTTAAATATATCTGTTTTTTTGTTACTTTTTCCTTCTTTTATCGAACCTTCTATTTTCAATCATACGGAATAATAGAGAAAAGGCGAAGACCCATATACCATTGTCTATATCGACCAAATTTCACATTTTGCCATATTTTTCTCATATTTTTCCTGAAACATTTAAAAATAAACTGGTATTTTTCACTCAATACTTCAGTATGTATCTCCAAATCTAAGTACATTCCTTCACAGCGGATCCATATTCAAACTTCCGTAACTGCCCTCAAATGTCTCTTAAAGAGATTTCTTTTTCCAACCCAGGATGCAGTAAAGGACCACAAATTACACTTATTTGTTATTATAAGTAGAACCTAAGCGGGGTGGCACTGAAAAAGCCAGAACCGCAGGCCTTCCAGAGCAACAATCCCCCAACCAACTAAACAAGATAGATTTATTCGCATAGTACTTTAAGAAGTGGACGCGAAGGATTATGGGAAGCGCAGTCTTGCATTTTATTTGCTTGCCCTGCAGAATTTTAGCCATGGCAGCTAAGTGTCCTGCGCATGCGCCGCGTCGCCATGTTGTTGGTCTCCCTTCTTGGGCCTACAAATTTCGTGAAGCCCGAAATCCCTAAGTTTCCAGATTGCCCAACGACTCTCAGGATCTTGGTTTCCCAGCTTCCTGGAAGCAGAGGTTAGAGCGTGGGCCGGGCGGGAGACGGCGGTGCCCCGCGGTGGCGAGGAGGCCAGCGGACCCGCAGAGGGAGCCAGGACGGCAGACGAGGCCGTCTGGGTTAGCAGAAGGGGCAAGCGGCGCGACTCGGGCCAGCTCAGATCCGGCGGCGCTGTGCGCGCACCCGCGGGAGGGGGCGCGTGCGCAGAGCGTCCGTGCGCTCGGCCCGTGTGGGGTGGGGTGGGGTGGGGTGGGGTGGGGCGGGGCGGGGCGGGGCGTGCGACGTGGAGCCGGCGGAGTGGGCTTTGGCTTCCGGCTCTGTCCTGTAGCGCGCTGGGCGCAGCGTGCTTGCTTTGTCATTGTCCTCAGTGGCTCTAGTTTGTAGGGACCGGTATTCTCGGGGACAATAAATTCCAAGAAATGCAGATTTGGGGTCCTGGGTGAGGGTTCCAAACATGAATTTGTTCTCCACTCTTAGATCCTAATTTCCAAGGAACACACCCTCTCGTATGAGGTTAAAGAGCTGGGACTGCGGAAGCAGAAATCTGTCCTGGAAGAGACCCAGTGGGACATTTGATCTCTCTCTAGAGTTTCACAATGGAGAGACAGTCCCAGAGAGGGATAGATCCTAGAACTTCAGGGCACAGTAATTCCTTCTCTTCCTGTTGATTGAGGTCCCACGACAACCACCACATAAAAGACAGAGACAGTGGACGCTAGGGTAAATTTCAGAAACCAGAGATGAGCGAGGTCGAGGAGGACAAAGGGCAGATTGCAAAGGAAATGTCATTTCCCTGGGGAGGTAAAGCAGCGTGGGCTGGGCAAAGAGGTCACTAGTCACAGCTGAGGAAGTCTCCCCAAGCCTTCCCTAAAAAGTCTCACCTTCCTGGGTCTACCCTCATTAGTTCTAGATTCTGAACTGAGTTAACAACATGTCCATCAGCACATATGGTAGCTAACAATCTGCTTCAAAGATTCTTTTGAGAAACTATACACAACTTTGGAAAGCAGTTTAAAAATAGACTTCCCCTCAAAGCACTTCATCCTTTTTATGAGAGCTTTCTGCGGATTATCTCCCTCGTGTATAAACAATGTTAGTGAGAACCTGGTAAAACAATATGGCTTAAGTACTTTTGTATGTTAGTGTTGCTGAAGGCCTAGTGTTTTTCATCTTTTTGGTGTAGTGAAATGTTTTTGAGTTTTATTTTCTTATTTTTAATGGCTTTATGAAATATAATTGACATAGCATAAAATTCACTTGTTTTACAGTTAAATTTACAAAATTGTGCAGGTACTGCCATAGTCTAATTTTAGAATATTTTCATCACCCCAAAAAGAAACCTCTTGCCATTGCCATTAGCAGCCACTCCCTATCCTTCCCCACTACCAAACACACATATACCTGCAGCCCTAATCTAATCATTATCTGCTTTTTGTTTCTGTAGATTTGCCTATTCTGGACATTTCCTATAAATGACATCATATGTGGTCTTTTGTAATTGGCTTCTTTCACTTAGCACAATATTTCTGAGGCTCATCCATGTCATAGTCCTTTAGTCCTGTTTATTGCTAAATAGTATTCCGTTGTATGTGTTTGTGGTTGTCCTGCGGAGGGTGGAATCAACCCCTCAGTGCAAATTTTGGTTCTGACGTAAAGACACGCCAAAGAAGTAGAAAATGATTTATTATTCACATCATGGGACTTTCTGGGCAGAGCAAGGGAGTACCCAAAGTAGTTTGAAAATGGCTTGAGCAGCTTGAGAGAGAGGAGTAGCAAGAGACCCTGGTTCCAATTGGTAGGGTAGGGCCCTGGAACAGTTCCTGAGTCAGCATCCTGGGCCTTGTGTGTGGTTTGACCCTCCAACCAGTGACAAGGGAGGGAACCCACGGGCTTTGTTATTAGCTTGTCTAAATATGGAACCAATGGGAAGGGAGAAGGTGGGGTTAGAAAGCTGTCAGTGTCAAACATCAAAAATGGAGTCAGACTATTACACTTCACCCCTGATGTTTGACTGAAATGTGCTATGTTTTATTTAGTTGATTTTGGAGTTAAGTAAGCTGTTACCACATTCTATGAGGCCTGCAGCTTGAAGCTGGTGAGAGAGATGCAGATTCTGTTGAAGGAATGCCTTATTCAGGAACTCAGTGTTGTGCATTTCAAGAAGAGAAATGAATGCTTTGGTTACTATCAGTAATGTCTAAAACTTCAAAGAAGATAAGAAGTATTGTGGAGAGGCCTTGTATTGTTGCTTTAGTATGTGGAGAGGCATGTGTGACAAAGAATGTTCTCTGACCACAAAAGAATTAGAAATCAGTAACAGAAGAAATTTGGGAAATTCATAAATATGTGCTTAGAGGGAAATTTATGGCTCTTTACTTGTTGTAAGTCTGCTCAGATTTTCTATTTCTTCTTGAGTCATTATCAGTAATATGTGCCTTTCGAGGATTTTGTGTATTTCATCTGACTTATGTAATTTGTTGGCATACTGTTGTTCATATATTCCCTCAAAATTTTAATTTCTGTAATGTCGGTAGTGATGTCTCATATTTGATTCCTGCTTTTGAAAATTTTTTTCTCTTTTTCTGTGCTCACTCTAGCTAAAAGTTTATTAGTTCTGTTGATGGTACCAAAGAACCAACTTTTGGTTTTGTTTTTGTCTCTTTCTATTTCAGTTGTTTCTGCTCTTTGTTTTTTTACTTCCTTCTTCTTGTTTTGGGTTTAATTTGTTCTTTTTCCAGTTTCCTAAGTGATTGGGTTGTTGATTTGAGATCATTCCTTTTAACATAGATGTTTAGAGACATAAATTTCCCTCTAAGCATGTATTTGTGAATTTCCCAAATTTCTTCTGTTACTGATTTCAAATTCTTTTGTGATCAGAGAACATTCTTTGTGTGATTTAAATCCTTTAAAATTTATTGAGACTTGTTTTATGGCCTAGCATATGCTCTATCCTGGAGAATGTTCCCTGTGCACTTGAGAAGTACGTGTATTCTGCTGTTGTTGGGAGCATTGTTGTAAACGTGTCTTAGGTCTAGCTAGTTTATAGTGATTAAGTTTTCTATACAACTATTAATTTTCTGCCTAGTTAATCTATCAAATATTGAGACTTGGGTATTGGAGTTTCCAACTCTTATTGTTGAGTTGTCTCTTTCTCCCTTCAATTGTATCAATTAGCTTCATGTATTTTGGGGCATTTTTGTCAAGTGTATATATTTAAAACATTCTATTTCTGTCTGATGGATTGGTCATTAAAATATTCTTTGTAAAAAAAAGTAACACTTTTTGTCTTAGAGTCTATTTTGTCTGATATTAGTATAACCATTCTAGCTCTCTTATGATTGCACTTGCCTGGTATATATTTTTCCATCCTTTTATTTTCAACCTGTTTGTACCTTTGAATCTAAATTGTGTCTCTTCTAGACAGCGTAAAGTTGAAGGTTGTTTTTTAATCTCATGTGACAATCTGCCCCTTGGTGGAAATGTTTAATCCATTCATATTTTAACGTTATTGTTTACTTGATTAGGTATATGTCTGCCATTTAGCTGTTTTTCCTTATATGTCTCATGCCTTTTTTGTTCTTTTGTTTCTCCTTTACTACCTTCTTTTTGTATTAGGTGAATGTTTTTTATTGTACCATTTTCCTTAAATGAATTTTTAAATAAATTATTTTTGAACAGTTTCTAGATTTACAGATTAATTGTGAATATAATGCAGAGATTCGTGTATACCCCACATTAATTTCCTCTGTTTTTAACATGTAACATTAGTATGGTACATTTGTCAAAATTTACAAACCAGTATCGATACGTTATTATTAACTAAAGTCCATATTTTTTCCTATTTCCTCAGTTTTTCCATAATGGTCTTTTTCTGTTCTAGGACCCTTTCTGGAATACTGCATTACGTTAGTAGTCGTGTCTCCTTAGGCTCCTCTTGGCCTGGTGATATTCAAACTCATCACTTCCTAATTTATTTCCTTCATTTTACTCCTATCTGTGCTCTTGAAGCTGTTTACCTGTTTTCTCAGTATGGTGGGATTATAATATAGTATATAGTGGTGTGCTGTTGCACACCTCTTCCCAAGTCTGTTCAGCAACATCTTATTGGTAGTTTGAAATTGGCCATGATAGGAATATTTATGCCTCAGAAATTGGCAACTACAAGTCAGGGCTTCTTTTTTTTTTTTTTGAGAACCTGTTATTAAATATTTCACTCTATTGGTGCTACCTCTATGTGGCCATTCCTTCTCCTTTCAGGAACCCGCAGGACATTGTCCCACAGGAAGGCATTTTACCCTCTGGTGTGCAGAGATTTTGTAGGCAGGTACATCCAGGAGCTGTAGGGGAGGCCAGTTCTCTTATGACTCATTTCTCTTTCCTTGTTTCTCAGTTGTATCTTTGCAGGTCTCTATAGTTTTTTAAGAACAGCAGAAAATGAACAAATCCCAGGTGAGTTTTTTTTTAAATTTCTTTGTTTTATGTTGGATTTTATGAGATGTACAAGGTATAACCATTAAAATGTAAGTGTAGGAATTAGTAAATGTCAACTTTGGGGGAAATATGGAGTAGCAGATTAGTAGCAGGGCAAAGGTAGTATGTCAGTGACTTTCAAGTCCTTATGTGAAAGTTAGTGTTGAGCTGTATGTTTGTCTCTGAGAGAAATAGCAGACGTTATCACAGGAACTGCATTGAAAATAAGAATAAGCCAGACTGATTCTTCTTGGAACATAAAAGGCTTTCCTGACATTGAAGTCTGAGAACAGCGTTTTTGTATCAAAATGGTCATGTAATACAAAATATTGTATTAGAACAACATTCTCATAACAACCTTGAAACAAATGAGGGCTGTTGCCTCTGATGGAAGAGAGCATGGTAGAAACAGAGGGTATATTGCCAAAGCTTAACTGGTATGGATTATCAAGGGACCGTAATACCAGGGTCTAGATAGAGCTGTTCTATGGTCCAGCTTAAAGCTGGGATAAAACCTGCTATCTGGAGGAGTGGTGCATGGGCAGTACAAAATAATTTACTGTAACCCTTCATAAGAAAGTTTTTGGTTTTTATTTAGGTTTTCGTATGCTGGTTTTTCAGCAGAAAGTTCAAATTATATTCTCTGGAAAATATTTCTGCACATCATCTTTCCATTTTAACTCATTGCATACAGTTTTGGTTCTTTCCCATTATCTGCCTGAATTTGTTCTGGTGAAGGTCACTAGTTATTGATTGGCAACATTTCTTCTTTTCCAATAAAGCATTTAATATTTTAAATTTCCATCTAAGCACTGCTTTAGCTGCATCCCACAAATTTTGGTAAGTTGTATTTTCATTGTATGTAAAGTATTTCCCGTTTTCCTGAAACTTATGTTCAACCCATGGGTTATGTAGAAGTGTGTTGTCTAATTTCCAAGTAATTGGAGATTTCCAGAGATCTTTCTGTTACTGATTTCATATTTGGTCGGAGAACATGATGTGTATGATTTCTTTTCTTGTAAATTTGTTGAGATTTATTTTGTGGCCCATAATACAATCTATTTTAGTGACTATCCCATGTGCATTTAAAAAGAAAGTATACTGTGTAGTTGTGGGGTGGCATGTTCTGTAAACGTCTCTTAGGTTTAGTTCAGTGATGGTGTTGTTTGAGTCTTCTATATTCTTTCCAATTTTCCAATATTGAAGTCTCCACCTATTATTTTTTGTCTATTTTTCCGTTCAATCCTATCAGTTCTTACCTCATATGTTTTGAAACTCTTTTGTTAGGTGCATACACATTTGGTTTTGTCTTGGAGAATTGACCCTTTCTCATTGTGTAATGGGCCTCTTTGTCTTTGATAATATCCCATGTTATGCAGTCTATTTTGTCTGATGTTAATATAGCTGCTCCAGCTTTCTTTGGGTTATTGTTTATATGGTATTTCTTTCTTTATCCTTTTACCTTAAATTTATCATATGTTTTTATAGTTAAAGTGAGTTTCTTATAGATAGTATATGGTTGGCCCTGCTTTTTTACTGGATCTGACTCTGTCTGTTTCTGGTTTGATTAGAACATTCAATTTAGTTTGATTATCACTATGGTGGATTAAAATGTTCCATTTTGCCAGCTATTTTCTATTTTATTCTTTGTTTCTTTTTGTATTTTTCTTCTCTTGGATTAGTTGAGTATTTTTTATTATTCTATTTTATCTTTGCTATTGACTTACTATTTTTACTTCTTCTTTTAACTTTTAAAATAGTTGCCCTGGGGTTTATAGTACACATTTTTAATTAATAACAGTCTCCCTTTGAATATTAAACCACTTGATATCTAGTATAATGACCCTACAACAGTATATTCCCACTTCTTCTCTCCTGTCCTTTGTGCTATTTTTGCCCCATGCGTTTTGCTTTAGCGTACGGTATTACTACTACTTTGGCTTTAGACAGTCAGTTTCCTTTAGAGCAAGGATCAGCAACCTGCAGCCCATGGGTGAAATTCAGCTCACTACCTGTTTTTGTAAGTAAAGTTTCTTGGGAACACAGCCACACGTATTCTATGTATTGTCTGTGGCTACTTTCATGCTACAACGGTAGTTGAGTAATTGCGGTATTTACTGTATGACCCACAAAGCCTAAAATATTTACTATCTAACTCTTTACAGAAAAACTTTTCCAACCTTTACTGTAGGGCAATTAAAAATTGGGGCAACAGGCCAGCCCTGATGGCCTAATGATTAAGTTTGGTGTGCTCCACTTTGGCGGCTTGGGTTTGGTTTCTGGATGTAGACCTACACCATTCTTATCCGTGGCTCTGCTGTGGTGGCAGCTCACATAGACAATAGAGGAAGATTGGTAACAGATGTCAGCTGAGGGCAAATCTTCCTCAGCAAAAAGAGGAAGATTGGCAACAGATGTTAGCTCAGGATAACTCTTCCTCAGCCAAAAAAAAAAAAGTGGGGCAGGAGGAATTAATTTAATTTTTCCCTTATTTAGCCATTCCTATCACTCTTCATTTTTTTGTGTAGACCCAAGTTTTACTCTGATGTCATATTCCTTTAACATTTCTTGTACAGCAGTTCTGCTGGTGAAGAATTCCTTAAATTTTTGTTTTTCTGGGAAAGTATTACTTCTTCCTTCAAGATTTTCTCTCTGTTTTTTTAGCAGTTTTAATATGTGCCTAGTTGTGCTTTGAGGGGAAATTGTATGCTACTTGGTGTTCTTGAGCTTCTTGGATCTTTGGTTTGTTTTCTGTCATTAACTGGGAGAAATTTTTTTTTTTTTAAAGATTTCATTTTTCCTTGTTCTCCCAAAACCCCCTGGTACATAGCTGTGTATTTTTGGTTGTGAGTCCGTCTAGTTGTGGCATGTGGGATGCTGCCTCAGCATGGCTTGGATGAGTGGTGACATGTCCGTGCCCAGGATTTGAACTGGCGAAACCCTGGGCTGCCAAAGCAGAGTGTGCAAACTTAGTCACTCGGCCACTGGGCTGGCCCAAACTGGGAGAAATTTTAAGCCACTATTTCTTAAAATATTTCTTCTGTCCTATTCTTTCTTTCTTTTCTTGGTCCCAATTATGCATATGTCAGAACATTTGATTGTATTTCACAGCTTTGCGATGTTCTGTTCTCTCTCCCTTTTTTTTATTTTTTCTTCTCTTTGTGTTTCAATTTGGGTTATTTCTGTTGACCCATCTTCAAGTTCATTGATTCTTTCTTTGACTGTGCTGACTGCTGTTAAGTTAGTTGAAGATATTCTTCATCTCTGTTACTATGTTTTCATTTCTGGTGTTTCTATTTGGTTCATTCTCCTGAAATCACTCATCTAATTTTGCATGTTGTCCACCTTTTCTGTTAGAGATTTAAACATATTAATTGTAATTATTTAAAATTCTGTTAGTTTCAACATCTATGTCATATCTGAATCTGGTTCTTATGATTACTTTTTGTCTTAGTAGTATCTTGTTAGTTTCCTTCCTTTTCATATGCTTCATGATTTTTGGTTGAAATCCCCATGTTTTGTGTTGACTCTAGACTCAGGTAAATAGATTTTATTCCTGGAAATGGGTGTGACTTTCCTGCTAGGCTTTTAGTCCAGGGGTTGGAGTTAATCTAGTTAGGAGTTGGGCAGGACTTGAGACTCATTGTTTCTGTTATTACCCTCAGTGCACTACAGTCTTCAGATTTCTCTAGAGATACCTTGCATTTTAGGATAGGGGTTAGTTTGCCAGAGTTGTGTCTGTTAATTTCTGAGTTTTTAGGTTTTCTCTTTGATCTATGCCTCAGTGAGGGTCTCTCTGCATGTTCTTATTTATCTCCTGTCCCTCTGTCAGCCATATTCTATTGGTACTTGTTATTCTAAGCTTATTAGAATGTGGGGTTGTGGGAAGTGGTGGACAGAGTGTATGTTCTATTGTTCTGAGGTAGCCTCAGTCTTGGGTATGCTCTGTGTCCCTGGGTATTGGGGATGTGGCCTTGTTGCTTCTCCCACCCCTTCCCCAGCTCTGATTGTAGGCTCATTGCATAAACCTGCCCTTCCCACAGGAATACAGTAAGTGCCCAGTGGGATTCATGGAGAAAAAGCCTGTGAGAAGGTGCAAGCCCTGTCATTGTCTGTGACCATGAGGGTTTCACACTGTGCCAGCCCACACTCAGTCTTCATCAATTAATATGCCACCTATTCTCGTTGAGTTCTCCTTGCCTAAGGTCCAACTTGGGTAGACAAGAAGGTACATTTCCTCTCTTCTTGCAGATACATTCTCTCCCTAAATTTGGGCCACTTGGGTGCTTTGCAACCTTGGCTCTCCAAAAAGTTAGAAAAAAAGTTGTGGATTTGAAGTTAGTCTGGGCTTGTTTTCATTGTAGGAAGGAGAATGATTCTCCTTCTTGCTTTCTACATCCTGGGGCATAAACTGAAGTCAACCCATATGTTTTTAATGCCTCTAATATTTTGTTTGTACTATGTTGCCTCATAATCATAAAGAACATACATCTGTCATATTTAAGGCCTTAAGGCTTTTCCTTTCCAATTAAGCACAATCTATTGACACAAAATAGAGTTAATTTTTCTTTTCTTTCCTGACCCTAGTATACTTTTTATATATTCTAATATATTATAGTAACTCCTTATGTTAGTGTTCTTGAGTGTATTGTGTTTGTATAGTATTTAACCTTCTGAAGATTAGCTCTGAGCGAACATCTGCTGGCAATCCTCCTCTTTTTGGTGAGGAAGACTGGCCCTGAGCTAACTCCATGCCCATCTTCCTCTGCTTTATATGTGGGATGCCTATCACAGCATGGCTTGCCAAGCGGTGCCATGTCTGCACCCGGGATCCGAACTGGCGAACCCTGGGCCGTTGAAATGGAATGTGTGCACTTAAACGCTGCGCCAACAGGCCGGTCCCCAGTGTTTTATTCTTCATATCCACAACAGCCAGGACATTTCAAGGCATAGAACATTAATAAATTAGAACAAAAGCAGGATATTCTATTATTTTTCTTTCCTCTACAAAGTCTAATACAAAATAGTGTACATAGTCAGCATATTATAACATAAACTCTCAACAGTGAACCTGGTAAGAATTCCTTTCCATACATCTTTTTTGTGCTACCCTGATTCCAACCACTTTAGACTGAGCAGAAATGTGCTGTTCTAGGGGTCGGTGTCATTTGGAGATGTGGCTGTGGGCTTCTCCCAGGAGGAGTGGTGGCACCTAAATCCTGCTCAGAGGACCCTGTACAGAGACGTGATGCTGGAGAACTACCACAACCTTGTCTCACTGGGTAAGCAAAGTTTCTATATCAAACTGTGTATAGCATGCGTTTTATTTCTTAGGTACCAAAATTTGTGGTCTCTTGTGGTTATTATTGTTGAGGCTTTTGATTCAAGGGTCTGAGATTGTTAATCTCTTTTGAGCACCAGGAAGAATAGTTGTATTCTCACATCCTATAACAGGTGTAAATGAGCCTCATCAAGGTCCAGCTCCAGAAAAACTGCCTTCTTCCTCCTTTTGAGTTGCTGTAGCCTGTGCAACCTGGCCCAAATTCTGTGTCATTTTTTCTTCTACAGGGTGTTTCATTAGCAAGCCAGAGGTGATCTTCAAGTTGGAACAAGGAGAGGAGCCGTGGGTATTAGAGGAAGCATTTCTATACTGGAACTACCCAGGTGAGTTAGTGAGTACCAGGCAAGAGGAAGCCAGAGGCAATTATGTTCTAGGTGGTCAGTTTAGGATTTGGACATTTAAACTGTTTTCTAAGGATCTCTTCTTAGTGGACCTGCTCTGGAAGTATAAAAGGATATGTATATGTTAAAATTGGAAGAGGAAAGGAAAATACCTGAGAAGAAATGTAAGCTGGTTTTCTAGTTGTTAAAAACTAGGATAGTCCAAGGATATCATATATGCAGGCAAGTCAAGTAATATAGGCATTTGCATGTTTAATGGTACAAAGATGGAAACTAAGGAAGGTAATAAAATCTACTAAAATTTAGTTCATGAGGAGAAGAATAGAAGAAACACTAATTTCACTGTTACATGTAGTATATTATTACTTGATGCTATCTAAACAAATAGGTAATTAATTAATGGAATTACAGCTTCATACTTAATAAGATTAATTACCATAACAAAATTATAGCTTCCTGGTTTTACAAGATTATATTTTGGTTTTTACCTAAAAACAATGAAAAAATACTTTAATATGCGTAACGAACATTTGCAAACAAGGGAAAGTATGTCATGCTGAAAGGAAACCGTCAATAAATCCTACAAAGTCAAAATATGGCATTCCCTAGTTACAGTCTGATAAAACCAGAAATTGGTAACAAAGTTGTCAAGTATACAATTCTTTTTTTCTTCTGTATTCTTGAGTGTTTTTTCTTTGTAAACTTCTAATATTTCTCACATTCTCACTTTCCACTGACATCAGTAAGAACCATATTCTTTGATACTTTTATTTTTTTCGCAATTCCTAATTGTAGTTAGCGAGGTTTTTTTGTTGTTAGTGGTGGTGGTGTTATTTTTGTATTTTTGTTTTGCCCGTTTTCCTCTACTTTATATGTGGGACGCCTACCACAGCATGGCTTTTGCCAAGCGATGCCATGTCCGCACCCAGGATCCAAACTGGCGAACCCTGGGCCGCCAAGAAGCAGAACGTGTGAACTTAACTGTTGTGCCACTGGGCCAGCCCTGTGTTACTCTTTCTTACTGTGGTGTATAACCTGAAATAGACATTTGATAAACACATGTTGATTAGAATCAGATAGAGGGAAAAGCTCATATTCTGAAAGCCCTATGAGGTAACTCTCTCTGAAAACATGCTCAGATATATTCTGATTCATCAGGTGTAAAATGACAGTGTCTAAATATTGTATTTGAAAAAGCTCTTTAGGTAATGCTGATACACACAGCTTGTTGAGGTCTGTTTATTTAAAATCACTCAAGTTCAAAGGAAATCAGAGAGTTAACAACATTTGCTATGAGCATTGGTTATAGTTGGATCAGAGATTGGTGACCTGTGGCCTACAGACCTACCACATGTTTTTGTGAATAAAATTTCTTTGCAATACAACCATACTCATTTGTTTACATATGAGTTTTGGCTGATTTCACGCTCTAATAGCAGAGTTCAATCTTGTGACAGAAGATATGGCCTGCTAAACCTAAAATATGTACTATTTTGCTCTTTAAGGAAAAGTTTTCCATCTGCTGAATTGAAGAATGAAAATAGAATTGCATGAAGCATTTTAGATTCAGCATTTAATTGAGAAAAATTTGTCATATTCTCTCAAGTCTAAGAAGCTATAGTTTGTAACTGGACCATTATTTGATGAACTACTGAGGAAAAAATATTCTGCCCGTTGTACTGTGATCTGCTGGTCACAGGTCTGTAATCAATTATAAGATACATTTGATTTTAGAATGTTAAATATATGTGTCTTACAGTAGCTGCAATACTGTATGTTACAAAGTAGTGATAGCTAAGATTGTGTTAAAACAAGTGGTCTAGACAGGAACTACTTTTAGATTTAGAGTAAATCTAAAATTTAGTGTAAATCTAAAAGATTTAAAGTAAATCTTTTAAAAGTAGGAGGATTTGAAAAGGCATTTTTGAAGATTTAGAATAATTATATCATTATGTCATTTTTCTAGATACTAAATAGAGCCAAGGCTGGAATGTAAGCTGAGAGAACACACTTTGAGCTTGTTGTTGTGAGTGAGCAATTTAATGTTACGAAGAGCTGACTAGGGCAGAGGACAGTGACTGTGGAGTCATAGAGTGGTAGCTTGAAGATCTGATGCGCATTAAGTTGGTGTAAATTTTGTTTGCTGGAATGATGACTTGTTACAGTTTTCCATGTGGTACTTGGCTCAGGTCAGTGGTTTTTTTAACTTGGGATAGACTTTGTTGCATTGAGTAACAAATGTGGACAAGACTTTTTAAATGGCAAATAAATATACATGTTATTTTCCGATATTGGGTTGAAAAATATGATCCTTAAATTCTAATATTAAATAGATAACTGAAATGTGTAATATGAGATGTAAAATGTAAAGCAAGATTAAGTATTAGTATTGTGGCAGGGGCATCTGATCTAGCTTGCCACGAGATCACTTATGCTGTCATTGTTTTGTACTTTCTTTTGGACATTGATATTCCTGTGAATCATAGTTAGAAGGGGAATTAGAGTGCAAGCCAACGACTCTTCCCTTAAACATAAGGCAATTGGTGCATTCAGATATTTACTTTGCCATTAATGTGCAGAATGGAAATAAGGGAAAATTCAACTGGAAACATGAAAACTTGTCAGGATGTTACTAAAACAGTATGGGTTTGAAGGTGTTAGACCTACTCTGTAATTGTCTCCTCAATTTCTCATACTTTCCCCATCAACAACTTTGTCCACTGGTTTTCCTTGTCATTCCAATTACTCTTCATTAGCTCAGTAGGACCCATCCCATTCTCTGTGATTTTCCTCCTGCCTGGATCTACCACTCCAGTAAAATCTTCCATTCTCTATTGACTGTTTCTTGAATTTATATCTTCATCTCTATCCATTTTGAAATTTTTATTTGTAAAATGCTGAATAATTACATGTCTGCTTATTAATAGTGTTTCCTCCCTTTTTTCCCCATTTGTTTTCCCAAACAAACTAGACAGGGAAAAGGCACTTTGATCCTGAGAGACTACTGAAACCAAAAGTCAAATATATAAAAGGACACCTGTATCTTAGTCCAATTCTATTAGGAATTTGTTAAAATTCTCATGGTATGTTCAATATTTTCATTTCTAGAAGACTGCAAAGCTCATGACCTAACAGAGAGAATCCAGGAAAACCAAGACAAATATTTGCCACACGTTGCATTCAATAACAAAACACTGACTTTAGGGAAAGGTAATGCTTTAAGAAAATCATCTAATATGATCACAAACTTTGTTCCTTCAAGAAAAATGCCCTATAAAAATGACTTACGTGGAATGAATTTGAAAAATATTTCAATATCAATTGGTAGTAGTAAAAACTCCCCAAGAGAGAAGCCTGACATGTTAAATGTGTATGAGAAGTTACTTGATATTAAGCAGGAAAAAGCTCATACTCAAGAGATTTCTTATGAAAATAATCAAAATGAGAAAGCCCTTGGTCATAATACTGGTATTGTTCAGCACCTAAATATTCAAACTTCAGAGAAGACTTTTAAAGATAATAATGGTGGAAAAGCCTTAGAAAAAAGACTGTAATAATTTCACACAGGCAAGTTCACACAGGAGAGAAACTCTGTGAATATAATGGACGTGGAGAAACCTTCTGTGAGAAGTCATCTCTCTTGAAATGTCATGGAATCTACATAGAAATGAAACAGTATGAAAGCAATAAAGTTGAAAATAGTTCCAGCAGGATGTCACACTTCACTCAACTTCAGGAAAATCAGAGAGGAAAGAGCATATTCAGATGTTACGAATGTGGGAAAACATTTATCCACAAGTCAAACCTCACAGTGCATCAGAGAACACACACAGGTGAGAAACCCTATGAATGTACTGAATGTGGAAAATCCTTCCAGCAGAAGTCAGCCCACATAGTCCATCAGAGAGTTCACACAGGAGAGAAACCCTATGAATGTAATTTATGTGGAAAGTCCTTCAGTCATAAATCAGCGCTCACAGACCATCAGAGAGCACATACAGGAGAGAAACCCTACAAATGTAGTGAATGTGGGAAGTCTTTTTACCGGAAGTCATCCCTCACTCAACATGAGAGAACTCACACAGGGGAAAAACCCTGTGAATGTAATGAATGTGGGAAAGCCTTCTGCCAGAAGTCAGCCCTCATTCAACATCAGAGAACTCACACAGGAGAGAAACCCTATGAATGTAATGAATGTGGGAAAGCCTTCTGCCAGAAGTCAGCCCTCAATCAACATCAGAGAACTCACACAGGAGAGAAACCCTTTCAGTGTGATGAATGTGGGAAAGTTTTTCATATGAAGTCAGCTCTTACTAAACATCAGAGAACTCACACAGGGGAAAAACCCTATGAGTGTAAGGAATGTAAGAAGAATTTCTGTCAGAAAGCTACCCTCACTAATCATCTGAGAACTCACACAGGAGAGAAACCTTATAAATGTAGTGAATGTGGGAAAGCTTTTTGCCAGAGATCAACCCTTACCAATCATCAAGGAATTCACATAAGGCAGAAACCCTATGTGGCAGAAACTGGCTGTGTTTTTCCCAATACCCATTTCCTTTTTTTGGTGGGTACACAACTAGTCAAGATTTTCTAGTCTTCCTTTCACCCACATGGGGTCATGTGACCAAGCTCTGGCTCAGAATATGGGCCCAAGTGATATACATTATTTCCAAGCCTGTAAAAGACTGCGTTTGGAATCTTTCCTACTTCCCACTTTTTTCCCCCCAGTCAGAGGGCAATGAAGATCATTCTCTGGTCAACTTGGGAACTTGGGAGCTAGTCATTAGAGTTTATAGATTCACAAGTTGGGAGAAACTGGGGTCTCTGAAAGGCTTCCTGAGCAGAGTCCTTCCTTCTCTGTCATCACCCTTAAATCTTTTCATGAACAAGAAATAAACTTGTGTTGAGACGTTCTGTGTTTAGGTCTATTTGTTGCCTTTGTGTATTGTAGCCATCCCTTATCTCATATTCTCTGTGCATCTAATGAAAGTGTGAGAAACATTGCATGTCAGAGAATTCAGTAGGGGAGAAACCCCTGTCAATCTCCTACATGTTAATAAACGATCAACAAGTCAAACATTTTGTAAATCAGAAATTTACAATGGAAAAACCCAAAAATGAAATTTTCACAAAGAAACAAATCTTATTGAACATTGGATAATTGAGAGTAGACTAAAGACTTACAATCTTGAAAAAAATTTTAAACTTTATATATCAGAGAACATGTAATAAAAGAAAATTGTCAGTTTAGGAAATGTGGAAAAAAACGTCATCTAGAAATAATCTTATTCTGGAAGCAATGTGTTGGATGCAATACTAAATATTTTATTAATAATATAACACTGTATGTTTACGTCTAGTCATACTCACCATGGAATATGTAGCTTTAAAAAAGGCACAAGTGAATTGGATTGTTAGAGCAGCCAGTGTTAAATGTATGTGAATAGCCTCTGAGCTCTGTCAGGCTTATACATGTGAATATGCTTTCTAACAACTTTTTTTTTTTTTTTTTTTGGTGAGGAAGATTGGCCCTGAGCTGATATCTGTTGCCAATCCTCCTCTTTCTGCTTGAGGTTGATTGTTGCTGAGCTACCATCTATGCCAGTCTTCCTCTATTTTGTATGTGGGATGCCCCCACAGCATGGCTTGATGAGCGGTGTGCAGGTCTGCGCCTGGGATCCAAACCCACAAACCCCAGGCCACCTAAGCAGAGCATGCAAACTTAACCACTGCACTACCAGGCCAGCCCCTTGAACAACTATTTTGTGTCTGCTTGATTTTTGTTTTAGACCCCAAAATAGGTATAGTGGAAATGATGTGCCTTTTCTCAAATAACTTTTGTAACACATATTAGGATTTCCTACACTAAAAACTATTGTTATCTCATCATATATTTACACCACAATATATATTTTAAAAGAAACATTGAATGTATAAAATAGCATATGTCATAAGTGTTCTCTGCTGTTTGGTGGCACATATAAATGGGTATAGATGTAGTTACCAAACTTTGCTTTCAGTAAATGATCCAAACAATGTTTCATAAAATCAAGATTTACTTAAAGTATGCAGTGATCTGGCATACAACTGTTTGTTTATAACACACATCTGAGTTAATTTTCAAAAGTAGCCTTAAACAATAGTACTTAGTACACTGTACGGATTAAAAGCAGTGCTTGTTGAAGAAATTATCTCCATTTTACATTTGTGATATATCTAAATGATGCACTTCTATAAACTTAAGTGTGAAGCCCAGATGTTGTGTGAGCCACGAACTATCTGCATTTGTATTTAGTGTTCTGCCACTTATTTATGGGACCTATGTAGTGATTTAAATCTCTCTCTGCCTCTATTTTCTCATCTGCAGAATGGAGATAATATCACCTACCTCACATACTGAACAGTTTAACTTGGAGTTTTCTGTTATTAGAGGTAAAGGCGTTTATTTCAGAACTTGAACAATAATTCCATCATATGAAAGGAATTTCTGCTTCTTGAGTTGATACCAGAAGATTCCTTTTAGAACTTTGCATTTCGTCAGTTTTATCTTCTCTTTAAAACATATGAAACAAATGTGTTTAAATTAAATTGAAGTATTGACCCCTCTCTGTTGTTGCTTGATTAAATATGGTGTGAAGTAAAGATCCAACTTTTTTTCCCAAATGAATAGCCAACTGATCTTTCACCGTTTAATTCATTCACCCCTATTTCACTGATTTGAAGTCAGTTTTTTATTGTATACAGAATTTTCCTTTGGAGTGGCTATTGCATTTGTAGGCTCTGCATTCTTGTCCACATCGTTCTACTGTTGGTGCATAACCAAAATGGGCCAGTCGTAGGTCACCACCCTCCTAGCCCTACATTGTATTTCGTCGATGAGTACTTGACCTAAGTTGAGCCAATGACAGCCTTTTCTAAGACTTTTATAATTGGAGGCATTTATATTCCAGTTATGTGATGACCCTGGAACAGCTATATAAAGAAAATGCATTTGCAGTAAGAGTAAATAAATATGTAGGGAAATGCAGAATAGTAAAGAGAATCTTGATGGTGAACAGGCTCAAGTAGTGTGCCAGCCGACAGTACTTTATCCAGCAAAGTTACCCGTCAGATATAAAGGCTAAATAAAGGCTTTCCCAGACAAAAACTGAGGGAGTTCACCACCCCTAGACCTGCCTTGCAAGAAATGCTTTAGGGAGTTCTTCAAGCTGAAATGAAAAGATGCTAATCAGCAGCATGAAAATATAGAAAGTATACAACACACTGGGAAAAGTGAAAAATAGACTTAGAAAACTGTAACTGTATCACGATGGTGTGTTAACTGCCCAACTATGCTGTTAAGCTAAAGGAAAAAAGTAGTAAAAATATAGCCATTATATATTTAAAAAGTCATAGCTACTGTAAAAGCAGTATTGTGTAAATTGTTTGTGAGTGTATGCATCCTATATTTGAAAAGAAGAACATATAGTGTGTTAATGTACAGCATTTTATGTGCACACATAGACATATATTATTTGACATCACATCTGAAGTCCTTAATCAGGTAAGACATTATAAATAAGGAGACAGTGACTTAATGAGAGAGTATTTATAAATATGACGATATAATTTTCCCTATCTCAATGAATACTTCTGGGTGCCCAAACCAGAACCCTGGAATTCATCCTCAACTGCTTTTCTCTGTAACCTTCAAAAATTAATCACCAATTATTTTCCATTTCAACTCCTAAAGTATCTAACACGTGTGTTCTCTTCTTCCCCATGATCAGTAACATTTTGCCCTTGGGCTGACTGCAGCAGTGTCAGTGGTATCCTTCCATCCAATCTTATTTCTTCCAGTCCATCCACCACAGTAGTCAGAATGAGTTTTTTTATGATGCCCTGTTTAGTAAAATCTGTGGTGTCCTCCTGCCCTGAGACCAAGGCTGAATCTCTTAACTTGCTTAATTACAAGTTCACCTTGACTCACTTCTGTTTACTCTCTGCTTTGCACCACCATGTATAAACTCCAGTCATGAATTTCAGTGGTTCTGGTAACATTTTGTCACCTCATACTTTGTGCCTTATCCTGAGCACTATTCCTTTATTAAAACCAGCATAATGGTTTTGAGTTATATTCATGTTGATATATTTAGCTCTAATTGATTACTACTAGCTAATATTACTATTGATTACTATTACTCCATTTTATTAAAATAACTTATTCTGTTGAAAGACACCATGTTTCTAATTTTTCATTATTATGAACAGTACTTTTGTGGACATTTTGTATTTATTTCCTGCAGACTCTAGAGCTGGATCCTCAGTCCACAGTAAGAAAAACATTTTTGTGAACCTCTATAAATATAGCACCATATATTTGTTGATTCAACCCATATTTATCAGTCACTATATAGAAGGCATTGTGCAACAGTGAATAAAACATACGTAAGTCGTACCCTTGCAGAGATTAAATTCTATTGAAGCACATCAGTCGAGGTCTGTTCAGAAGAGAGAAACCACAGCAGTGATCTGAACAGAAACAATGTGATATAAAGAACTGTTAACTTGGTATACAGTCATTAAGGAGGGAACTGAAAGGGTCAAAAGAGAACACTAAGATAGCTTGAAGGTGGTGAGGATCTGAAAGGGTAAAAATCTGTAATTCCAAATATTGAGCACTGTTGCTTCTAATCCTTTTAGTTAGTTCTTTCCCAGGCTTTGGGCAGTTCCCTCACACACGTGCTTTTATCGTCTCTGAAGCTTCCTCTCTGTGTAGCTCTACTCTCTAGTGCTTGGCCCTGCAAACTAACTGCTTTGGTGAATGCTATTTAGTGGTGTCCTTTTACCCGTAAGAAAGTAACTTCATCTGTGTCAAGAGCCTACAAATGAAACACAGGCTGGTTTATGTGCTGCGGGATCTTTTTTAGATGATCTTGTGAAGCATTAGGCCAGCTCTGGTGGTCTAATGGTTAAGATTCAGTGCTTTCACAACCGTGGCCCAAGTTCATTTCCTAGTCCAGAACCACGCTACCCATCTGTTATGCTGTGGTGGCTGGCTGTTGCTTTATGCTGAAAGCTATGACACGGTATTTCAAATACCAGCAGGGTCACCCATGGTGGACAGGTTTCAGCAGAGCTTCCAGACTAAGACTAAGAAGAGGACCTGGCCACCCACTTCTGAAAAAATTGGCCAAGAAAACCCTATGAATAGCAGTAGAGCACTATCTCATATAGCGCCAGAAGGGGAGAGGATGGCACAAACAGGCCTGGCAGGGCTCTGCTCTGCTGTACACGGGGTTGCTAGAAGTCAGAATCAACTGATGACACTAACAACAAAATGAAACATTGTAGTTTTAACATTTTTATGTAATTTTAATTTAAAAAAGACTTTGGAGTAGAATTTTGATGTTAACGTGATGTATAGAAGGTGAACCCCCCCACCATTCAGCAAATAATAATTAGAGGAAGATACTTTGTGCAAAATATATGAAATAAACAGTGTATTAAGGCAGAAATACCTTTTGATGCTCATAAATAAATGTTCTTGGAGAATGCATCCATTCTTCTTTACATATATTCCTGTTGTGGTAGGCAGAATAGTGGCCCCCTCAAAGATGTGCACATCCTAATTCCCAGAACCTGGGGATATGTTACCTTACCTGGGAAAACAGGCTTTGCAGATGTGGTTAAGTTAAGAATCTTGATATGGGGAGACTATCCTGGATTATCTATTCTGGGTGGGCCCAATATAATCATAAGGACCCTTAGAAAGAGGGAGGTAAGAGAGTCTGAGTCAGAGGAGATGTGACAACTTAGACAAGTCAGAGTGATGCAGGACCACAAGCCAAGGACGGCCTCTAGAAACTAGAAAAGGCAAGAAACAGATTCTTCCATAGAGCTTCCAGAAGGAACAAGGCCCTGCTGACACCTTGATCAGCAAAATGCATCTTGATTAGTCAAATGAGACTTATTTTGCACTTCTGACCTCCAGAGACGTAACATAATAAATTTGTGTTGTTTTAGCTACTATGTGGTAATTTGTTACGGCAGCAGTAGAAAATTAAAACACCTATAAAAAGTTAATTTTGAATTATGTGGAGTGTGAATTTGTTTTTCTTGATTTTTTATTATTTTTCCTTAGGATAAGTAGGTACTTTTATGTTGAGATATAATTGACGTATAACACTGTGTAAGTTCAAGGTGTGCACTGTGTTGATTTGATACATTTATATATTGCAGTATGATCACCACTGTAGCATTAGCTAACACCTCTCTCATATCATATAATTATCATTTCTTTTTTGTGGTGGGAACAAATAAGATTTAGTGTCTTAGCGACTTTGAAGTTCATGATACCATATTGTTGTCTATAATCACTGTGATGTGCATTAAATCTCCAGGACTTATGTATCTACTAGTTGCCAGTCTGTGCCCTTAAAGAACTCTACTATTCCCTCCATCCCTCAGCCCCTGGTAACCACCATTCCACAATCTGTTTTTACAAGGTTGGCTTTTTTAGATTCTACATATAAGTGAAATCACAGAGCATTTTTCTTTCTCTGACATTTAATTTAGCATAATGCCCTCAAGGTCCATCCGTGTTGTTGCAAATGGCAGGATTTCATTCTTTCTCGTGGCTGAGTAATATTCCATTGTGTATACATATATACCACTTTTTCTTTATCCATTCGTCTGTCAATGGACACTTACGTTTCCATGTCTTGGCTATTCTAAATAATGCCACAATGAACATGGGGGTGCAGGTATCATTTTCAGATATTGTTCTATTTTTCTTTGGATAATTGATGGATCATATGGTAGTTCTATTTCTAATTTTTGAAGAACTTCCATACTGTTCTCCATAGAGGTTGCACCAATTTATATTCCAAACAACATTGCACAAGGGTTCCTTTTCTACACATCCTCATAAACACTCATGTCTTATCTTTTTGGTAATAGCCATTTTAACAGGTCTGAGGTGGCATCTCACTGTGGTCTTGATTTGCATTTCCCTTATGACCTTTTTATGTACCTGCTGGCCATCTGTCTGGAGAAATGTCTATTGAGATCCTTGCCCATTAGTAATTGGATTGTTTGTAATTTTGTTGTTGAATTGTATGAGGTCTTCATATATTTGGGATATTAACTGCTTGTCTGATGTATGGTTTGCAAATATTTAGTCCCATTCTCTTAGGTTGCCTTTTCATTTTGTTGATAGTTTCCTTTGCTCTGCAGAAGCTTTTTAGTTTTATGTAGTCCTGCTTGTTTGTTTTTGCTTTTGTTGCCCTTGCTTTTGGCGTCAAATTCAAAAAGTCAGTGCCATGACTGAGGTCAAGGAGCAAATGATAATTATGTGACTTGAGAGAGGTGTTTTCTTCTAGGAGTTTTATGGTTTCAGGTCTTACATTCAAGTCTTTAATCCATTTTGAATTGACTTTTGTGTATAGTGTAAGATAGTGCTCCACTTTCATTCTTTTGCATGTGGCTGTTCAGTTTTACTAACACCATTTATTGAAAGATTTACAATCCTTTCCCCATTGTATATTCATGGCTCCTTTGTCGTAAACTAATTGACCATGTATGTGTCGGTTTATTTCTGGGCTCTGTATTCTGTTCCATTGATCTATGTATCTCTTTTTATGCCAATGCCATCCTATTTTGAATACTATAGCTTTGTAATATAGGAAATCAGGAAACATGATGCTTTCAGCTTTGTTCTTTCTCAAGGTTTTTCTGGCTGTTCAGAGTCTTTTGTGGTTCCATACAAATTTTAGGATTGTTTGTTCTTTATCTGTGAAAAATGCCACTGGAATTTTGATAAGGATTGCACTGAATCTGTAGATGAGCTTTGGGTAGCATGGACGTTTTGACAATATTAATTCTTCCAACTTTTGAACATGGAATATCTTCTCATTTACTTGTCTTCTTCAATTTCTTTCATCAATGTCTTATAGTTTTCATGGTACAAGTGTTTCACCTTCCTGGTTAAATTTATTCCTAGGTATTTTAATCTTTTTGATGCAGTTGTAAACAGGCTTATTTTCTTAATTTCTCTTTTTGATAGTTTGTTATTAGAGTATAGAAATGCAACTGATTTTTTCATGTTGATTTTTCACCCTGCAACTTTACTGAATCAGTTTATTTTTCTAACAGGTTTTTGGTGGAGTCTTTAGGATTTTCTTTATAATATAATGTCAACTAAAAATAGAGATAGTTTTACTTCTTCCTTTCCAATTTGGATGACTTTTGTTACTTTTTCTTGCCTAATTGCTCTGACTAGGACTTGATTTGTGTGTGTTGAGCTATCCTTCTATCCCAGGGATGAGTCCACTTGGTCATGTTATATAATCTTTTTAATATATTGTTGAATTTAGTATGCTTACATTTTGTTGGGAGTTTTTGCATCTATATTCATCAGGGATATTCTATTATTTTCTTTTTTTGTTGTGTCCTATCTGGCTTTGGTATCAGGGTAATGCTAGGCTCACAGAATGAGTTCGGAAGTTTTCCCTCCTCTTCAATTTTTTGGAAGAATTTGAGGATTGGCATTAATTATTTTATAAATGTTTGGTAGAATTTACCTGTGATGACATCTGGTCCTGGGGTTATCTGTGTTGGGAGAGTTTTGATTACTGATTCAGTACTCCTTATTGGTATTTCTTTATGATTCAGTCTTGGTAGGTTTTAATTGTCTAGGAATTTTTCCATTTCTTTTAGGTTATCCAATATATTGGCATAGTTGTTCATAGTAGTGTCTTATGATCATATGTATTTCTGTAGTATCAATCGTAATGTCTCTTCTTTCATTCTGATTTTATTTATTTGAGACTTGATTCTTCTCTCTTTTTTTCTTAGCTAGTCTAGCTAAAGGTTTGTCAATTTTGTTTATCTTTTTGAAAAACCACCTCTTGGATTGTTGCTTTTTTCTATTATTTTTGTAGCCTCTATTTCATTTATTTCTGATCTGATTTTATTTCCTTCTTTCTGCTAACTTTGGGCTTAGTTTCTTCTTTGTCTAGATGTAAAGTTGTGATATTTACTTGAGGTCTTTCTAAATTCTTAATATATGCATTTATTGCTATAAAATTCCCTCTCAGAACTAGTTTTGCAACATCCTGTAGGCTTTGGTATGTTGTCCTTCCATATCACTTGTTTCAAGATATTTTTTGATTTCCCTTTGATTTCTTCTTTGACCCATTGGTTGTTCAGATGTGTGTTGTTTAATTTCAACGTACTTTTAGATTTTGCAGCTTTCCTCTAGTTGATTTCTGCTTTCATACCATTGTGGTTAGAAAAGATACTTGGTGTGATTTCAGTCTTCTTAAATTTGCTTGTTTTTTGTCTTCTCTTATGATCTCTCCTGGAGAATGTTTATCGGATATATGGTTTGCAAATATCTTTTCCCAATTGTTGGGTTATCTTTTTGTTTTGTTGATGGTTTCCTTTGCTATGCAGAAGTTTTTTAGTTTGATGTAGTCCCATTTGTTTACTTTTTCTATTGTTTCTCTTGCCTGGTCAGACATGTTGCTGGAAAATATGCTGCTAAGACTGATGTTGAAGAGCATACTGACTATATTTTCTTCTAGAGGCTTTGTGGTTTGGGGTCTTACGTTCAAGTCTTTAATCCATTTTCAGTTAACTTTTGTGTGTGGTGCAAAATAATGGTCTACTTTCATTCTTTTGCATGAGGCTGTCCAGTTTTCCCAACACCATTTATTGAAGATTCTTTCTCCATTGTATGTTTTTGGCTCCCTTGTCAAAAATTAGCTGTCCATAGATGTGTAGGTTTGTTTCTGGGCTCTCAATTCTGTTCCATTGATCTGAGTGTCTGTTTTCGTGCCAGTACCATGCTGTTTTGATGACTCTAGCTTTGCAGTATATTTTCAAATCAGGGAGAGTGATACCTCCAGCTTTGTTCTTTTTTCTCAGGACTCCTTTGGCTATTCAGGGTCTTTTGTTGTTCTGTATAAATTTTAGGATTGTTTGTTCTATTTCTTTGAAAAATATCATTGGAACTTTGATAGGGACTGTGTTGAATCTGTAGATTGCTTTAGGAAGTATGGACATTTTAACTGTGTTAATTCTTCCAATCTGAGAGTGTGGAATAGCTTTCCATTTATTTGTGTCTTCTTCTGTTTCTTTCAACAATGTTTTATAGTTTTCAGTGTATAGGTCTTTCACCTCTTTGGTTAAGTTTATTCCCAGGTATTTCTTTCTTTTTGTTGCAATTGTAAAGGGGATTGTATTCTTAACTTCTCTTTCTGCTACTTCATCATTAGTGTATAGAAATGCAACTCATTTTTGTATGTTGATTTTGGATCCTGCAACTTGACCATACTCATTTATTATTTCTAAAAGGTTTTTGGTGGATTCCTTAGGGTTTTCTATGTATAAAATCATGTCATCTGCAAATAGTGACAGTTTCACTTCTTCCTTTCTGATTTGGATCCCTTTTATTTCTTTTTCTTGCCCAGTAGCTCTGGCTAGGAGTTCCAATACAGTGTTACATAAGAGTGGTGAACGTGGGCATCCTTGTCTGGTTCCTGTTCTTAGAGGGATAGCTTTTAGTTTTTCTGCATTGAGAATAATATTACCAGTGGGTTTGTCGTGTATGGCCTTTATTATGTTGAGGTGCTTTCCTTCTTTACCCATTTTATTCAGAGTTTTTGTCATAAATGGATGGTGTATCTTGTCAAATGCTTCCTCTGTGTCTATTGAGATGATCGTGTGATTTTTATTCTTCATTTTGTTAATGTGGCGTATCACACAGATTGATTTGCAGATGTTGAACCATTCCTGCATCCCTGGAATAAACCGCACTTGCTCATGGTGTATTATCTTTGTAATGTATTGTTGTGTTTGATTTGCTAGTATTTTATTGAGGATTTTTGCATCAATGTTTATCAGTGATGTTGGCCTGTAATTTTCTTTTTTGTGTTGTCCTTGTCTGATTTTGGTATCAGGGTAGTGTTGGCTTCATAGAATGAGTTAGGAAGCTTCCCCTCCGCTACAGTTTTTTGGAAGAGTTTGAGAAGGATAGGTATTAAGTCTTTGATTGTTTGGAAGAATTCACCAGGGAAGCCATCTGGTCTTGGACTTTTATTTTTTGGGAGGTTTTTGATTAGCATTTTGATCTCCTTACTAGTGATTGGTCTATTCAGGTTCACTATTTCTTATTGATTCAGTTTTGGAAGGTTGTATGATTCTAAGAATTTATCCATTTCTTCTAGATTATCCAATTTGTTGGCATATACCTTTTCATAGTATTCTCTTATTATCTTTTGTATTTCTGAGGTGTCTGTTGTAATTTCTTCTCTTTCGTTTCTCATTTTATTTATTTGAGCCTTTTCTTTTTTTCTTGATGAGTCTATCTAACGTATGTCAATTTTGTTTATATTTTCAAAGAAACAGCTCTTTGTTCCATTGATTTTTTTTGGTCTGTATTTCACTTATTTTTGCTCTGATTTTTCTTATTTCCTTCCTTCTCCTGATTTTGGCCTTTGTTTGTTCTTCTTTTCCCAGTTTCTCTAGGTACACTGTTAGATTTTTTTATTTGAGATTTTTCTTGTTTGTTGAAGTAGGCCTCTATTGCTATAAACTTCCCTCTTAGAACCACTTTTGCTGTATCCCATAAATTTTGGTATGTCATATTTTCATTTTCATTTGTTTCTAGGTATTTTTGATTTGTCCTTTAATTTCTTCCTTGACCCAATTGTTGTTCAGTAGTGTATTGTTTAATCTTCACATATTTGTGGTTTTTCCCATTTTCTTCCTGTAGTTGATTTCTAGTTTCATACGATTGTGGTCAGAAAAGATGCTTGGCATCACTTCAGTTTTCTTAAATTTATTGAGACTTGTTTTGTGGCCTACTGTGTGATCTATCCTGGATAATTTTCCATGTGCATTTGAAAAACATGTGTATTCTGCAGCTTTTGGATGGAATGTTGTGTATACATCTAATAAGTCCATCTAGTCTAATGTGTCATTTAAGGCCAATGTTTGCTTATTAATCTTCTGTTTGGATGATCTATCCATTGGTGTAAGTGGAGTGTTAAAGCCCCCTACTATTATGGTGTTACTGTCTATTTCTCCTTTTATGTCTGTTAATAATTGCTTTATGTATTCAGGTGCTCCTATGTTGGGTGCATAGATATTTACAAGTGTTATATCCTCTTGTTGGACTGTTCCCTTTATCATTATGTAGTGCGCTTCTTTGTCTCTTGTTACAGCTTTTGTTTTAAAGTCTATTTTGCCTGATGTAAGTGTTGATACCTCAGCTTTCTTTTCATCGCCATTTGCATGGAGTATATTTTTCCACCCCTTCACTTTCACTTTGTGAAGATCTTTAGGTCTGAAGTGTGTCTTTTGTATGTAGCATATATATGGGTCTTACTTTTTTATCCAATCAGCCACCCTATGCCTTCTGATTGGAGCATTTAGTCCATTGACATTTAAAGTAGCTATTGATAGGAATGTACTTATTGCTATTTTGTTACCTTTTTAAATGAGTCTTTTAGTAGTTCTTGTCTGTTCCTTTCTTTTCTTGATCTCTTCCCTTGTGGTTTGATGGCTTTCTTTAGTATTATGTTTGGGTTCCTTTCTCTTAAATTTTTGTTTATTTATTATAGGTTTCTGGTTTGTGATTACCATGAGGTTCATATATAATAACCTATGTAAGTTGCTGGTCTCTTTAATTTGACCACTTGCTAAAAGCTCTACTCTTTACTTCCCTCCTCCCATGTTTTATATTTTTGATATCATATCTAACATCTTTTTTTTTTGTGCATGTGTATCCGTTACCCTCTTATCATGGAAATAGATAATTTTAGTACTTTTGTTTTTTGATCTTCATAGGTGGTTCATCTGCTACCTTTACTGTATATTTGCCTTTACCAGTGATTTTATTGCTTTTTTTTGTTGTTGTTGTTGCATGTTTTGGTGAGGAAGATTGGCCCTGAGCTAACATCTGTTGCTAATCTTCCTCTTTTTGCTTGAGAATTTTGTTGCTGAGCTAACATCTGTGGCAGTCCTTCTCTATTTTTTATGTGGGATGCCACCACAGCATGGTGTGATGAGTGGTGCATAGGTCCACGCCTGGGATCCAAACCTGCAAACCCTGGGCTGCTGAAGCAGAGTGCATGAACTTTATGATGCCACTGAGCCAGCCCCATTTTTTGTTTTTGGTACTTTTCTTATTCCTATTTGTGGCCTTCTCTTTTACACTTAAATAAATCCCTTTAGCATTTCTCATAAGGCTCATTTCTTGGTGATAAACTCCTTTAATTTTTGCTTGTCTGGGAAACTCTTTATCTCTCCTTTCATTCTGAATGATAACCTTCCCAGGTAGAGTATTCTTGGCTGTAGGTTTTTTCCTTGTAGCACTTTAAATATATTGTGCCACTCCCTTCCAGCCTGTAAGGTGTCTGGTGAGAAGTCAGCTGATAGCCTTATGGGGTTTCCTTTGTAGGTAACTTGTTGCCTTTCTCTTGCAGCTGTTAGGATTCTCTATCTTTAATTTTTGATATTTTCATTACAATGTGTCTTGGTGTGGGTCTCTTTGGGTTTATCTTGTTTGGTTCTGTCTGTGCTTCCTGTACCTGGATGTCTGTTTCCTTCCTTAGGTTAAGAAAATTTTCAGCTATTATTTCTTCAAATAGATTCTCTGCCCATTTGTTTCTCTCTTCCCCTTCTGGGATACCTATAGCACTGATGTTAGTGCACTTGATCTTGTTCCAGAGATCCCTTTGACTGTCCTCATTCTTTTAAATTTTTTTTCCTTTATATTTTTAGCTTTGGTGATTTCCTCTAGGTTTTCATCCAGCTTGCTGATCCATTCTTCTGTATCATCTGCTCTACTATTGAGTCCCTCTAGTGAATTTTTCATTTTCAGTATTGTATTCTTCATTTCTGATGGGATCTTCTTTATATTTTCCAGTTCTTTGTAGAAGTTTTCACTGAGTTCATCAGTTCTTCTTCCAAGATCGGTGAGCATCCTCATGACCATTAGTTTTTAGTCTTTGTTAGGTATGTTGCTGATCTCTGTTTCTTTTAGTTCTTTTTCTGGGGTTTTGTCCTGTTCCCTTTCTTGGTATGTATTCCTTTGTGTCCTCATTTTGCCTCTTCCTCTGTGCTTGTATCTATGTATTGGGTCAGTCAACTATGTCTCCTAATCTTGGAGAGGTGGCCTTATGTAAAAGATGCCTTGTGAGGCCCAGCAGTGTGCTTCCCTCTCTTCATCAGTTTCAAATGTTCCAGGAGCATCTCCTGTGTGGGCTACTTGTGTCCTTCTGTTGTGGCAGGGTTGCTCCTCCTGCAGGTGCCCAGGAAGGCTAGGCTGTTCCCCAGCCAGCTCATTGTAAAGCTAAGCTACATGTGACTGCTATGGACCCTTCAGTCACTTTATCAGGTGTGGGGAGCCCCAGCACAGTTGGCCACAAGGTCTAATAACACATTCTTGTTGCAGTTTTTCTGTTAAGTGAGTAGGCCTCCAATGTGGCTAGTTACTAGGATCAGGGACTTACAATTGCTGTAGGCCTCCAGACTGCAAGGCTGTTGTTAGTTCTTTCAGGATTGCAGCTGAATGGGGCTGGCCACAAGCATGAGAGTGCCCAATTGTTTCAGGCTTTGGAAGACAGGGCCGATCCCCTATGTGGCTGTTTGAGAAGCACAAGTCTGCTGCACCTGACAAGCCCCACTGCCCACAGGGCCACACACTCCATCAACATAGTCCTGTCCCCTGTGTGTACCCCAACCCACTGAAGTGGACCCAGTCACCCCACTGCAGAGGCCCCACACAGTCCACCAATACAGGCCTGCCCCTTCTGCACACCCTGCCCTTCAGAGGCAGACCCACTCACCTGGCTGCAAAGGTTCCAGGCACCCCACCTATGTGGGCCCACAAGTTGCCTGAGGGCTTGCTATTGGGTGGGGCTAGTTCCTAGGGTGGGCTGGCTGCCCTGGCTGAGTTGGATTAAATTGGTGCTCTAGTGGGTGGGGCAGACCCCTGTGCTAACAGACCAGCTAAAGAACTCCAATGGCATCTGCTAGAGTCTGTGTCAGCACACCTGCACTAGGTCACAGTAATGGCTGCCACTAATGTCTCAGTTCTTGGGACAGTCTCTCCTCTCACTGATATGCACCCAGAGCACGTCAAATGTGTCACTTTTCACTAAAGTACTGTGCACATTTCTTTCTGGTGATTTAAGGTTGCTTTCCAAAATGGGTGAATTTGTGCATGGGCCCTTTAAGAGCAGGCTATTTTTCCCTTTATATCTGATAGCTTTTCTGGGGGTATTCCTCTTTGTTGTTAATAGCCAGCAAAACCAGCTATTATGACACTTATCTTGATTGTGCTGAGTCTAAAAGCTGCTTATAGTGGTAAAAACCCCCGTTCAGATCCCCCACTCCTCCAGGGAAGGCTTCATAACTTAGGCTTGCTCCCAGCCAGCCATAAAGTGCTGCAGCTTGAAGCTGGCTTTTTTCTCCCCAAAAGGTATTTCTTCCTCTTCCACCTCAGTCAGCACTGTCCCTTGTTGTGGGGGGTTCTTTTTTCCAGTTTTCAGTTCTCTCTCAGGGGTAATTGTTCCAAGGGCAGCTATAAAGTTTTTGTGTCCGGGGAGGAGGTGAGTTCAGAGTCCTCCTATGCTGCCATTTTGACACTGTCCCCCCTTTTATACTTTTGGCATCACTTTTTACCTTTTTTTTAATATTATATGTCTATTAACAAATTATACTAGCTATAATTATTTTTAATACTCTTTTCCTTTAACCTTTATACTATAGATAACACACCATTCTATTATAGAATTAGAGTTTTCTAAGTCTGATTGTATATTTATATTTACCAACATTTTGTATTCTTTCATATGTTTTCACGTTGCTGGTTAGTGTCTTTTCATTTCAGTTTAAAGTGCTCCTTTTAGCATTTATTGCAAGGCAGGTCTTGTCGTGATGAAATTCCTCAGCTTTGTTTGTTTTGGAAAGTATTTCTTCTTCATATCTGAAGAATAACTTTGCTGGATAGTGTATTCTTGTCTGGCAAAACTTTTTTTTTCAACCCTTTGTATGTATCATTCCACTCTCTCCTGGCCCGTAAGTTTCTGCTGAGAAATCACTGATAGCCTAATTGGGGTTCCTTTGTGGGTTACAATCTTTTTTCTCCTGGCTACTTTTTGCATTCTCTCTTTATCTTTGTTTTTTGGGCAGTTTCATGGTAATGTGTCTTGGAGAAGGTCTTTTTGCATTGAGAGAATAGTATGATGTATTAGCTTTGTGATCTGGTATGTCTAAATCTCTCTCCAGGGTTGGGAACTTCTGAGCTATTATTTCTTTAAACTTTCTTCCCCCCTTTCCCTCTCTTCTCTTTCTGGAACACAAATTATTCCAATATTTGTAAATTTGATAGTGCCCCATACATCACGTAGGCTTTTTTCATTCTTATTTCTTTGTTTTCGTATGATTGGATTATTTCAAAATTCCTATCCTGTAGCTCACTTATTCTATCTAACATTTGATCCACTTTCATGTGGATGCTCTCTATTGTATTTTTTTCATTTCATTCATTGAAGTATTCAGCTCCAGGATTTCTGTTTGTTCTTTTACATGATTTCTATCTCTTTGGTAAATATTTCATTTTGTTCATATATTTTTTTCCTGATTTTATTGACTTGTCTTTCTGAGTTTTCTTATGGCTCCTAGAGTTGCTTCAGAACAGCTATTTTGAATTTTTTTGTCAGCTCTATCACAAAATTCTGTGCCTTTGAGCTTTGTGTTTGGAGAATTAGTGCTGTATTTTGGTGATGACATGTTTTCTTTATTTTTCATGTTCCTTGTAGTTTTGTGTTGCTGTTTTCACATTTGAAGTAGCCGACACCTTCTAAAGTTTTTACTATTTGTCTTCAGATGCTGTTCATTTGTGTTGTCATATCTGGGGTTTTCTCTGCTTTTGTATGGTTACACCTTCTCCACTCTTTTTGCTCCCTCTTGTGGCAGAATTCTTAAGTTTTTATGTCTTCCCAGGTTTTTACCCCTCACCAGGCTGGCTACTGGAAACCTCCTTTTTGTTTTCCAGAAGATGGCACTATAGGTCAATTTGTGGTTTCTTACTAGCTCACAGGTCCTGGTGTGTTTTTCTGATAGCACTTTGTTTACTGGCCTTGCTCTTGCCACTGCACTTGAGAGCATGCACAAGGAGCTGGTTGCAGAGTGATGGGAGGTGTGTGTTTAGCACTTGGGGTACTGGTGGTGCCTGCAGACCCGGTGGGGAGATCCTTGTTGACATAAGTCCACAAGCTCATGGATGGACTTCCCATTGAAGTCCTGAGCACAGTCACCAGGAACCGTGTTCCTTTAATGCCTTTTGATATTCTTATTGCCTCTTTCCTGATCTCCTCCCTCCCGCCAGTCATGGAGTTCTTGCCTTAGTACTCTGAGTGGAGAGAAACAGTCTAGCTGCACAACTAGGGTAACCCCACATTCACTCACTGCTTCCCTTTTCGTTGTGGAAGAGGTCACCACTGCCTGACAGTCAGTCCCATGCAGAGTTGCCTTGAGGGAGGTTTGGTGTTGGCCAATTCCTCTTACCATGTCCACTGTGTCCAAACTTGTCCTTTTATTTTTTATTTTTTTGCTCCAATGACTTGCTGGAATCTCCCCTTGGGAAAGCTGGACTCCGGCAAATTCTTTCTCTTCCATGGGTATCTGCCCAGGTGAGCATTCTCCAGGTGTTTTCCCAACTACGGCAAGAGGGGGATTGGGGCAGGTTTGCTGGCTCTGCTGGTTCTGCAGCCCATACTAACGTCTCTCTGCCTATTATCAGATGCAGCGACGTGCAAGACTCATTCTGGGTCTCTTGGCATATGGTCCTGGATTCCAAAACTCCTGCTAAGGCATATTTGTTAGTGGATGGATGTCCATTTAGTTGTTCAAAAAGAGAAAAAGGAGGAGTGTCTTACTCCACCATGATGCTGACGTCACCCTCTGGTACATTTTTTTAAAATGTGATCTTATCTTAAATATTCTTGTGGAAACCAAATTTTTAATTTGAAAATATTTTGTGACCACAGCCTATGTAAGTTAGCATACTTCTATATTATCACTTTTAATGATTGCATAGCATTCCATTATATGGACTGCCCTAATTTATTTTACTTAGGCAAACTTCAAGGACATTTTGTTTCCAATAGTTGCTTTTATAAATTAAATTGGAAAGAACTCTGCTGGTCATTTAGCTATTGCCTGTTTGCACTAAATCTAGCATTCTCTGCTCTGCTTTGAGATATTGGTATTGGGATTACATAAACCACATTTCACACTTGTCCCCTGGCTGCCTGTTAGGTTCTGCTCTGAGAGGTCCTACAGGAAGTTTGGAGGGCAGGATTACAGGATAAGGAACTTCTTCCTGTTTGCTGGATGCTCTTGTCAACATCACTCCAGCAATAGGAGCCCGTCACTTCGGCCATTAGTTCCAAACTCCAGCTTCTTCTTTTTAAAAAGTATTTTTAAAATTGAGATATAATTTACATATCATTAAATTCACTTCTTTAAAAGTGGAAAAATCATTTGTTTTAAGTATATTCACCAAGTTGTGCAACCATCACTACTATCTAATTCCAGCACGTTTTCTCACTCTCCAGCTTCTTTTAGCTCTCCCAGATTTAGTCACATTGATCCTTCTCTAACTATCAGCACCTGCTGAGCAGAATGCCCCTCAGAGTCAGGAGCCTCAGAGGTTTTTACCCCACCATGCCCTTCTGAAAGGCTTGCAGTAACTGGAAGACACCCTTCTGAGGGTCTGACTCTCAGTTCTAAATGGCTCTTCTCTGCGTACCTGAGATGCCACCATGACTCAGGCACTTCCTCTTCTTCAGATGTCTAATCCTAGCTCTGTGGGGCCACTCTTCTGAGTGGCTAAGTTCTTAGAGCTTCGACCTCTTCCATTTGCCTGGGCTGGTAGCTGCTACCTGCAGCTGTCACCCCTGTGTAATCTCAGTGTTCACTTTTGCCTTTAAAACACCTCTGTCTGTTAAATTCTCTCTGTTGTAGCATTTGAGTGGTCTTTCTTCCCATCTGGACCCTGATTGATGTAAACAATCTTGTACATACATCAATGAAATTAATTTTATTATTATAAAGGCATGTATAGTCATGTAAGTGGAATTGCCAGATTAAAAATCCTTTAAAGTTTGATAAAAATGAGGTTCCAGAGAGTTTACATGATTTAAACTCACAATAAAAGTGAGTGGGAATAAACATTTGCTGAAGCTCATAGCATAACTACACATTACTTTTCTATTTAATCTTTTTGAATCTTATATTGCAAAATGGTATTTTATTTATTCATAATTTCACCAAACTGGAAATAACTCAAATGTTGCTCAACTGGGGAATAATAGATAAGCAAACTGTGGTAAATCCATACCATGGAATAGGACTCAGAAATAAAAACCAACAAATTTATCGATACATCAAACAGCATGTTTGAATCTCAAATGTATTATGCTAAGTAGAGATACCAGATTCATATTGTGCTACATACTGTATGATTCCATATATATGACTTTCTAGAAAAGGCAAACCTATAGGCATGAAGAATAGATAGTCGCTGCCAGAGGTTAAGAGTGGTGAGCGACTTTGACTTCAAAAGGGTAACATGAAGGAATTTTTTGGGCAGTGATGAAACAGTTCTGTATTTTGACTGTGGTGGTGGTTACACAGGTCTATGCGTTTGTCAAAACTCATAAAATTGCATCAAATAGGGTGAACTTTTGTGTATATAAATTCAAAAAATTTACATCTCAATAAATGATATCATACATGTTTTTACTTAAACATTTACATTTCTTCAATTTTCAAAATGGACTTTTTCACACATGTATTTATTTGCATTTTCTTTTTTATTATATTACTGCTCAGTTCTGTAGTCCATTTAATTTTTTCTTCTTATTGATTTAAAGATCTCCTTATTAATACATCTTTTCTTTCAAATAGTAAAAACAATTTCCCGGCTTATTTGTTTGTTACTTTTTTTAAACTACAACTGAGTTGTTTGTTATTTTCTATAATAAAATGTATCAGATATTAAATTTATGGTTTCTCTGTTTGGTGCCACAACTTTCCATCTAAGTTTATTTTTTTTACTAATGTAGTGGTTTACTTTAAACATTTCAAGTCTTGAATCCATGTGAAGTCTATCATTTGTGACCTATGGTCTAAGCTTTATTCCAAATTGTTGCGAATGACTTGCTCTTTGGAATACTCCATTCATGCCTTCATTCTTTTGAAATGCTACATTTATTATACTACATTTAAAAAATATTCTTAATTATGGCCGTTGTGTTTCCATAAAGCAGATGCCAAACTATTATAAATAATAGAGCAATATTATACATATTGATATTTTTTAGGCATTTTTTTCTCTTTTTTGAAATGCTTTCTAGCAGTTAATTTAGATTTTTATTTATTCCAGGATACTTGAGAATGCTTTCGTAAAGTGCACAATATGTATGTTGAAGAGAAAAAATATATATACAAAAATTAGTTGGGATTCTTATTGGAATCTTGTCAAAGAGTAGTGAATCTTTCTCTTTACGAAAGGGTATATCTCCATTTATTCACGTAATTTTAATGTCACAAAGGAAAGAATATGTAAACGAATAACGATATTTTCTTTTGGCTTGTGTCTCTTTTCTGATTTATCTATAATTTTCGTTTATTGCTTTCATGACTTTCATAAACTAGCTTTCTTATCTCCCCCCACCCCCGGGCTTCTTTTTCCTGAGAGAATTGCTGATGGTGTCAGATATTATTTTTTTATTGTATTGATGGGCTCTATTTCCTAGTATTTAAAAAAGTGAAAGTGATACGCAGGTTCCTTCACAGCTCTGCGTCTAAACGGCACACTGACTGCACAGACAACTCAGTTGGAATCCGTAACTTTCGGGGAACCCCAAACGGGCTCTGGGCTCCTTGGAGAACTATCTCAGACGCCCCAACTTCCCACGTGCTAGATAAGGCTGCGGTGTTATCCAATCCCGAGCCGCTGGTCGCGGAGACTCGAGGAAAAAGTAGCTCTAACGTTTAGCGCTGACTGTCCGGCGCTGCGCTCGGGTTTCTGCGCATGTCTAGTTCCGCCTTCGGCGTCCGTGCACTTCCGCCTTTTCCTTCTGTTTTCCTCAAGCCTCGCGTGGGAGGCGGTCCCGCGCCGCCGACTCCGGCCGCTCTTCTGGGGCGTGTGCTACGCGACGAGGTAGCCGCGCGTGAGCCTGGGAGGGTTGGACGAGGGCAGAGGGAGGCCCACGCGGCTTGGGGGCGGTCGGTGCCGGCCGGCGGGGAGGAGCCCCGCGGAACCCCGGGGCGGCGGGGAGGGGGCGTCTCCCTCAGGACCAGGGGTCGAAACCCCCTCGTGACCAACCCCTGCGCTGTGAGGCCCGGTTCTGGAGGCCGCAGGAGGGCATGTGCGCATGCGTGCCCGGTGCACCGAGCCCGTGGGAAGGGGAGGCGCTGCGGGGACGACGTGTGCGCACGCGTGACGGGTGGTTATGCGGCGTGGTCTTGGCAGAAGGGCTCGCTCGCTAGGCTGATTGAGCCATTACCAGTCTGTAGACGGACCGCATTCCCTTGGTTTTCCGTTTATCCTTTCTGGATTGTGGGGTGCTCTTCAATCATGTCCATTACTGCATCTTGATAGGTGCTCTTACTCTGTCCTGACTTGCACTAGCGCCTAAGGATCTTCAAGAATTATCTATTTTTGTTTCACTTGACAGAAGAAAATTATTTTTGCTCCTGAAGCTTAGTGACTTGTTCATGTTTACGGTTTGTTAGTGGCCAAGACCGAAAGTCGTGTCTCCCGGTTCCTAAGACTGTACTGTCTACTTTTTCATACAAGTAAAAGTTTCTTAGAGAAGATCTTTTT
Source organism: Equus caballus (assembly GCF_041296265.1). Classification (NCBI taxonomy): domain Eukaryota; kingdom Metazoa; phylum Chordata; class Mammalia; order Perissodactyla; family Equidae; genus Equus; species Equus caballus. The sequence goes on from NC_091684.1 coordinate 83,389,750, forward strand.
GAGAAACAGCAACAAAGGTAAAGAAATTAAAACATAGACCTTTTCTTGAAGCACTGCTTTTTTATACCTTTCTGTGGAGTCACTAACCAAAGGTTTGGTAACATTAGTAGGAAAATTGGTAAACAGCCTAGTCCTGAGTTTTTTTTTTAAATAGTTTGGTGAAGAGTTAATTTTTATTAGGTGTAGTGTTATTTTTTTTTAACCAATTTTGTCATGTAAAATATTTTGTGAACACCAAGAGAGGTTTAAAATGTTAAATCCTTAGGAAGTAAAAATTTACATTTGCCCAGTGAAAAATTTTACGCCCAAGAGCTGCATGATTGTATTGGAGTCATGCTAGATAGGTGGTCTTTGAGCATCCCTCTGTTCCTTCTGAAGGTCACGGGGCCGTTGCTGTTCTCCCTATCTAGTGCGTGTGTCTAGCTTTAGAGGGCAGGAGAATTCAGAATTGCCAGGCAGGCCAGATTTTTCATGACTCCATTCCTTTTCTTCTAACCCAGCACCTTCAGAGTTGTCTACATTTTTGCAAGAGCAGCCGAAAATGAACAAATCCCAGGTAAGTTGTTTGTTCATTCCCCACTTTGTTTTATAATGGACTTTGTGAGATTTGTAACAGTACGTATGTTAAGGTGGGAAATTAGTGATAGATGAAAATCAGACTTCGCAGAAAATAGAAATTAACAAGCAGATCAATAGGGCTAAGTTGGCTTGTAGATGTAGGTTGGTCATTACATATCTTAGTGTTTCTAAGTGACCTGCAAATAATCTCTGATGTTTCCGATAACCATGGCAGAAAGGGAGACACTGTATTTTGGATCCAGACAGACTGATTGCTTTCAAGACGTAGAGACTTCCTGGAAGATGTCTTTTTTGGTCTTAACATACGGTCACATAGTGAATAATTCCAGTGACAGCCCCGAAATGAGTGCCTAAAACTGCTCCTCACTGAGAGTAAAGGAGTCCAAGATATGGTTCAAGGACAGTTGTCCCTTGGTGTCCGCGGGGATTGGTTCCAGACCGCCCCCGGGGCAGATACCAAAATCCGAGGATGCTCAAGTCCCTTAGTCGGCCCTCCATGTCCGTGGTTCTACGTCCGCAGATATGGAGGGCTGACTAGTCAATTTTGTGATAGTCTTGTTTGATCCTGGTATAAAACCTGGTAGGTTTAGAGGAATGAATGGCCTGCGTGCCTGTTCCAGAAACTCTCCATAGCTATTTTATCTCAGCCAGGCTGTGCATACAAGTTGTGCAGCAGGTGGTTCAAAGTTAAATTCTCTGGTAAATGTTTCTGAGCTTCTCAGTCAGATTTTACCCCATAGCATTCTGTCTTGGTTTTTCCCCTCTGCTTTTCAGAATCTATCCAGGTAAAGGTCACCAGTGACTTGACTGTAGTTGCCTTCCTTGAACAACTGCTCCGTCACCCTACTGACTGCTCTTTCTGAGACAGCTTCCTTTGTTGGCTTCTGATACCACTCTTCTGACGGCTCCCTCTTGGGATCTTCCTTATTGTTCCCCCTAGTTTAGTTCCAAGTTTTCATCCTTTGTCTACTAGTCTTCTCACTTTATCTCTATATGTATATTGAAAAAAATGTAGATAATTGAACAATACTGTTTATTGTTTTAGGTGCTTTTAAAAAATATGTAAATTATCTTAATGTATATATATGATAACATTCTCCCCCAATCCCCCGATAATTTGAGATCTATCCATATGTAGTTTATTCCTTTTAATGTTATATTTTCCATTGTATGGCTAGACTGTATTCTAAATACTGTATTTTACTGGCAGACATTTAGGTAATTTCCATTTTTCAGTAATAATGGTGTGAATATCCTTGTCATTCTCTCTGCACAAATGCAAGTGTATCTGCCGACTCCAGCGCAGTGCTTCTTAAAGTGAGGTTCGTTGACCGGAAGTGGCAGCATCACCTGGAAACTAGTTTGAAATGCAGATTCTCATGCTCCATCCCAAACCTACTGGAAGAGAAATTCTGGGGGCGAGGCCCCGGCAATCTGTGTATTAAGAAGGTGTCCATGTGATGCTGATACCCACTGAGTTTAAGAATCCCTGCTCTGGGGTCCTATGATTAAGATTTTTGAGTTATGGGATATGAGGATTTCTAATTTTTGTGGGTATATTGTTATTCATTAGAAAACTGCTTTTCTTCCCTCCTCTCCAGATATGTAAATTATTTCTATGCTAATGGGTGAAAAACTTTTCTGTTCAATTTTCATGCATCTGGTTATTGAGATTGTTCAGGTTTCATAAATTTATGGCTTTTCAGATTTTCTTCTGCTGAGTTTTGTAAGAATTCCATCTGTATTTTAAATGGTAATCTTTTGTTATAGTTGTTACTAATTATCTTCTCTCAGTAGGTAGGCTTTTTGTCTTTTAACTTAATGGTGTCCTTTCTGAAACTTTTATATTGTGATAGAACTCTTTTGTGTCTTGTATTTTTTATTCTTATTTTCCTTACCCCAGGGGCCTAATGAAATTTTGTTACATTTTGTCTAAGAATATCAAATTTGAAATTTTTTTTTTAATATTTAGGACATTAATCAGTCCAGAGGTTTTTTTTTAGTATAATCTGATGAAAGGATCTAATTTTATATTTGTCCTTCTGTAAAAAATAAGCAGCACAATAAAAGGATATACTTCTTGACAAAGGACTAGCAGAGTAGGTCTGAGTGGGATGCCTGCCATGTTTTTTCATTATGCATGCTGCCGGCATTGGTGTAAGGTAGATTTTGTCATGTTCACAAAGTATCCTTTGAGTCTTACTTTATTAAAAATGAGAATTTAATTTTTCCAAATGTCTACTTAATATTTTATGGGTATGATGATAGCATTTTTCTTTTTGGATCTATTGAATTATATTTCCACATTTCTTAATAACTAATGTTTGTGTTCTGAAACAAGCCCCACTTGGTCAAAAAGTATTACTCTTTCTTTTTTTTGCTGAGGAAGATTAGCCCTGAGCTAACGTCTGTTGCCAGTCTTCCTCTTTTTGCTTGAGAAAGATTGTTGCTGAGCTAACATCGGTGCCAATCTTCCTCTGTTTTGTATGTGGGATGCCACCATAGCATGGCTTGATGAGCAGTGTGTAGGTCTGTGTCTAGGATCCGAACCTGCAAACCCCAGGCTGCTGGAGCATGTGAACCTAACCACTACACCAACGCACCAACGAGCTGGCCCCCAAAGCTTTTTGATAGATGCATTTAAGGATATAATTTCCCTGTGTGCCACTTTAGCTGAAAAATCCAAGTATCAATATGTAGTGTGTGTGTTTTTTTCCTACACAGGTTTCAGTTTGCTTTCTTTTCCTTCTTTGGTCAGTAAATTAAAATGTACATTAATTTTTAATAAATCTTTTTTCTATATATATAGCAGATATAAAAAAGTTCACAAATCTTAAGTATAGAGCTCAATGAATTATTCTAAATCCAGTGCCCATATAACTAATACAGAGGTCAAAACAAACACTACTAGCACTCCGGAAGCTTCCCTGGTACTCCTCTCATAATCCCTAATACCTTCTAGTGGATTCATTTGCATATAATCTGTGGCTTCTGTGGTAGAATTGAGTAGTAAAGTCACAGACCATCTGGCCCTCAAAGCCTAAAGTACAGTCTGGCTCTTCACAAGGAAAAGTTTGCAAATCTCTAGATTAGTTTATTAAATTTGTTAGTGTTGGTGTTATTTGTGTCCTGTTTAAAATTAATTTTCCTTACTGCAAGCTCATAAAGGTAATCTCCTGTGTTGTTTTTTAAATATTTATTGTTTTTGGCTTTCACATTTATTTTAATGGAACTGATGTTCACTTTTGTATGAATAGGCATCAGGTTACTGTTTTCCTATAAAATTTATCTAGAATCAGTTTTGAAGAATGACTTTCCTAACTGTTTTGCAGTGTCACATATGTTATAATAATGTGTACATCTATGTCTGGGTCTTTTTTGGACTCTATTCTGTTCCATTAGTTTGTTTTGTCTCTTATGCTAGTATCACATTTGATAAAAAGTGTTTATGTTTAATGGTGTATGTCCTTTCAGATTTTTTCCTCTTTAGCAGAATCCTGGCTTTTCTTGGCCCTTTGCATTCTCATATAAATGTTGTTAGTATTCACAAAATAACCTGCTGGGACTGGGACTTTCTTTGGGGTTGGATTGAATCTGTAAATAAGTTTGGGGAAAATTGCTAATTTTTTGATGTTGAATCTTCTAATCTGTGAACATGGTATATTTCCTACATTTGTGTAAGTCTTTTTTTTTTTTTTTTTTTTGAGGAACATCAGCCCAGAGCTAACATCTGCTGCCAATCCTCCTCTTTTTGCTGAGGAAGACTGGCCCTGAGCTAACATCCATGCCCATCTTCCTCTACTTTATATGTGGGATGCCTACCACAGCATGGCTTGCCGAACGGTGCCATATCAGCACCCGGGATCTGAACCAGCGGGCCCCGAGCTGCCGAAGCAAAACGTGCGCACTTAACCACTGCGCCACCAGGCCGGCCCCAGTGTGTAAGTCTTAAGTAGTTTTAAAAGTGTTTTGTGGGGGCCGGGCCCCATGCCCAAGTGGTTAAGTTCTCAGGCTCCACTTTGGCAGCCCAGGGTTTTGCTGATTTGGATCCTGGGCGCGGACATAGCACTGCTCATCAGGCCATGCTGAGGCAGCATCCCACATGCCACAACTAGAAGGACTGACAACTATAATATACAACTATGTACTGAGGGGATTGGGGAGAAAAAGAAAAATAAGTGTTTTATGTAGAGTTTTTGCATACCTATTGTTAGTTATTTCTATGTATTTAGTATTTTTATTAATATACATATATTTTTAGTTGCACTTTCTAATTATTTTTTCCAATTTTTAAATCTTTTTTTCTTTATTGTACTGCTAGGTCCTCTAATATACTGAGTAGAAACAAGAGTAGGCTTCCTTGTCTTAATTCTGTTCTCAAAGGGAAAGCTTTCCTTTCAATTCATGATTTTTGTTGTATTTTTTGTATTTCTTATCACATCAAAGATGTCCCATTCTATTTCTAGTTATCTAAAGCATTGGTTTTTTTTTTATGAGTCCCTTTTAGATTTTATCAGATGGTTTTTGATTTCTATAGAAATCATCATATGATTTGTCTCTTTTATTTTCTTAATTGGTGAGTTACGTTAATTTTCAAATGTAAAACTAATTAGATATTCCTGAAATAAACCTAAATGGGTAATGTTATACGTTCTGTATGTTATTGGCTTTAGTTTGTTAATATTTTGTTTGGGATTTTTGCATCTGTGTCCATGAAAGAGATTGACCTGTAAGTTTTTGTTAGATTTGTTGTCAAGATTATGTTGAATTCATAAAATAAATTCTTGTGTATTTCCCTTTGCTGTCTCCATAAGAGTTTGTTTTATTTTTGTTGCTATTTCTTCCTTAGGTATTCCTTACACTGTGAGGCCAGCTGTGCCTGGAGTTTCCTCCATGGGAATATTTTAAATTATAGAGTCAATTTCCTTAATAAATATGGGACATTATATTTAAAAAAAATAAATTTGGATAAGTGGTTTTTTCTACGAATTTGACCTTTTTTCCTAAATTTTCAAATTTATTGATTCAAATTACTTCATTATATTTTCATACACTATGCGACCTGTGTAGGGATGTTCTTTCTTCATATCAGATATTGGTGAGTAGGCTTTCTTTATATCGTCATCAGTCTTGCCATGGCATTGTGAGGTCTTTTTCAAAGAACAGATTTGTCTTTGTTTTTTCTCTCTTTATTGTATGTATATGTTTTTTAATTCATATATTTCTGACTGTAATATGTCCTTCCATGTCCTTACGTTGGGTGTATTTGCTCTTTTTCTAAAGAAGATGGATACTTAACTGATTTTCTTTTTACTTTTCTAGTATGTGCTATTAATACATTTTTTTCTAAACATGACTTTTGAGCCATCTTTCTCAGGTTTTGATACGTTGTATTTTTGATAAGTCATTTAAAAGTATTCTCAAATCTCCATTTAGAAATGTATCTCTTAATTTGTAAACACTGGGAAATTTTCTAGTTGATGTTTTCATTAATGATTGCTATCTTAAACACTGTGCAAAAAGAACTTTCTCTGTGTGATATCAAATCTTTGAAGTTTGTTGAAATCTGCTCTATGGTCCAGAATGTGGTCAACTTTGGTACAGAAGGTCCGTGTGAATCTGAGAAGTATATATATTCTGTAACTTGGCGGTGCATTTTCTCCTTTGAAGGTAATGTTTCCTTTATCTCTGGCTGTTTTCAAGGTTTTCCTTTTATCTTCAGTCTTTCTCATAGTATTCAGTTTTCTTGTTGAAATTCTCCATCTTGCCATCTTTTTTCCTTCATTATTTCAATGACAGTTGTTAAATCTGGGTGAGATAATTCCAGTATCTCGAGCTCCCATGTGTCTAAGCTTGAATTTCGGGAAAAAATGTACTAGGTCATTCATTCTGCAAATATTTTTTGAACACCCGTTATGTGTTTTAAGTGTTTGGAGTACATACTGTGAACAAAATAATCTGCTTTTCTGGAACCTGTTTGGAACCTGAAATATTCTAGTTGGACATGCTGAATTACTCTTTGAATAGACCATTGTGAGTTGTTTGCCAGTGTTTTATTTAGAATATTTGTATCAAAATTAAATATGAACTCTTCTTAAAAAATATTTTGTTTTGATATTAAGTTTATGATAGTTAACAGGTATTTTCCTATGGTCTGGGGTGTTTAATTACATGGATTATCATTTTATTATGGTGGCTAGACTTTTAATTCTAAAAACATCTGGTACTGGTGATTTTTCCGTGGTAGATCTTCAAGATCTTCAATTGATTATTAAATCATATTTCTGATTGTTAGTCTTTAGACCAGTTTTCTGTTTCTTTCTGAGTCAATTTTGGTAGTTTAAGTTTCTAAAGAAAACATCTATTTCCTCTGAAATTTAGTATAATATTCTCTTTTGTTTTCCTATCTCCTCTATTTTCATGGATATGTGAGTGTGTCTTCATTAAAGTGTCCTCGTACTTACAGTAGTTTTTTTTGTATGTGATGGGCTTTTATGGTATTTGGTACCAAAAAAGATAAGTGAATTATTTCTCTTCCTGGAGAATCCTCTTTGCTCATTTAATTATTTTGGCTCTCAGTGTTACCTTATCTGATGTAAATATAGCCAAACCTACTTTTATTTTGCTTATATTTTATGTGGCTTATTTGGTATTTGCTTGTCATTTTATTTTAAAATTTCTTGATCTTTTCTTGCAAATAACCTCTGACAGATTTTCTTTTCAAATCAGGTATGTCTGTCATTGGTAAAAAATTTAGCACGTTCACATGACATCTTATAGCTTAGTTGTTTTTTTTTTTCCAATTTAGTTTACTGTGTTATCTTAGCATAATAACATCATTGATATTTTGTATGTTCTACTTTATATTATAGTTTTTCTCATACCTTCTGTTTCTTTACTTTTTGCACTTCTGGTCAAATTTTTTTTTCTTCTAATTTGGTAGATTGCTGCTTTTCTGATTACCAGCACATTAACAACTTATAACTGAGTCTGTATTTCTTTATTAACGTATCTATGTTAGAATGTTTTCTTGTCAACATCTTTTGATTGTCCATTTCTTCTCTTTCGTCCAAGGTAGAAAAGAACTTCAGAAAGATTTTTGTATTTCCATGTCACTCCCTAACAAGCTCCTTGGTTTTGTTGTGGTGTTTCGGAATCTTTTTTTCAATCTGTAGTTTCACGAATAGTATGTCAATTCTATTTCAGGAACTTAGTCATTTTATACTATAAATTTCAAAAAATATTTGTATTTTTTCCTCAGTTTATTCAAGAAAAATACACATAAGTTAAATGTCAAGCTTGATGAATTTTTATGTATGTATATACCTAAGTAATTACCACCCAGTGTCCATAAGGTCCGCTGGTACTCCAAGATCATTATTCTAACTTCTGTTATTATTGATTAGTTTTGCTTGTATGTCCGGCTTTCACTCACTGTAGTAACTGAGAGATTCATCTGTTTTGCTGGGTGTATCAGTTTTTTTTAATGGCTGTATAGTGTTCCTCTATATGACTATACAACAGTTTATTTCTCTATCATATTGATGGACATTTGGACTGTCTCCAGATTTTGGCCATTGTAAACAAAACTGCTGTGAACATATATACAGGCTTTTTGGTTGACAAGAATAGTCATCGATGTTGAGTATATAACTAGGAGAGGTTACTCCATACAGTCAGGCATCACTTAACAGCGGGGATAGATTCTGAGAAGTATGTCGTTAGGCGATTTTGTCGTGCGAACATTGTAGAGTGTGCTTACGCAAACCTAGATGGTATAGCCTACTACACACCTAGGCTATATGGTACTAGTCTTATGGGACATGTGCAAAACGTTATGTGGCTTTAGTAGCAAGTCCCAAATATTTTTCCAGAGTGTATGTATTTACTTATAGTTCCACTGGCAAGGTGTGAAGGTTTCTGTTGCTTCATATACTTTCCAGTATCTCCAATTGGTATTTTCTGACTTTTTCACTTTAGATATTTCAGTGAGTATAGTGGTGTGTCATTGTGGTTATCCTGTGAGAATAGAATAGGAGCTAGGTACTAGATAGGGGCACAAGGGAGCTTTTGGTCTCAGGTAATGTTTTGTTTCTTGATCTGGATGCTGGTTATATGGGTGTGTTTACTGTGTGAAAATTGAGCCATTTGTGAACTTCAGTACAGTGTGCATTGTTTTTATATATATTCAATAAAAATTACAAAAATCACAAAGGAAGAGGTGGTGATAAATTGTTTATCTAAAGAAGTCTCAAGACTATCATTAAGCTAAAACCATGAGTCACAATCTGATTACTTATTTCACACATGGAGATGAGAATTCTTCTGCATGTTTCCTTCCTTAATTTTCTTATATCTGATGCTCTTTTGAAACTTAAAGAAATTGATTGATCTTAATTATTTTTTAATTTTATTGAAAATAATTAAGAAATATAATTGTATATATTTAAAGTGTACAATGTGATAATACAATACTACATTGTGGAATGATTACCAAGATCAAGATAATTGACAAATCCAACAGCTTACATAGTTAACTTTTTTTTTTCTGTAATGGTGAGAATGGTTAAGATATACTATCAGCATCTTTCGAGTATACAATATTGTATTATTAGCTGTAGTCACTATACTGTGCATTAGGTCCTCCAAAGTACTTACAACTAAAAATTTCTACCCTTTGACTTACATCACCGTATTGCCCCCTGCCAGCCCCTGGCAACCACCATTTTATTCTGTTTCTATGAAATTGGCTTTTTTTTTTTTTAGATTCCACATAGAAGTTATACTTTACAGTATTTGTCTTTCTTTATCTAACTTATTTCATTTAGCATAATGCCCTCAAGGTCCATCCATATTGTCTCAAATGGCAGGATTTCCTTCATTTTTGTGGCTGAATAACATTCGTGTGTGTGTGTGTGTGTCTGTATCCCCCGGATTTTCTTTATCCATTTATCTGTTGATGGCCACTTAGGCTGTTTCCAGGTTGTGGCTATCGTGAATATGCTACAGTGAACATGAGGGTGCAGATATCTTTTTGGGATAGTGATTTTGTTTGTTTTGCATTTATATGCACAAGTGGAATTGCTGGATCATATAGTAGTTCTGTTTTTAATTTTTTGAGGAACCTCTATAGTGTTTTCCATAGTGGCTGCACCAGTTTACATTCCCACTAAGCAGTGCACAAGGGTCCTTTTCTCCATATCTTTGCCAACACTTGTTAACTATTGTCTTTTTGATAATATCCATTCTAACAGCTGTGAGGTGATACCTCATTGTGGTTTTGATTTGCATTTCCCTGATGATTAGTGATGTTGAGCATCTTTTCATATACCTATTGGCTGTCTGTCTTTGGAAAAATGTCTATTCAGATCATTTGCCCACTTTTTAATTGGATTATTTACTTTTTGCTTTTGAGTTTTATGAGTTCTTTATATGTTTTGACTATTAACTCCTATCAGATATATGGTTTGTGAATATTTTCTCCCTTTCTGTAGGTTGCCTTTTCAATTTATTGATTGTTTCCTTTGCTGTGCAGAAGTTCTTAAGTGTGATGCAGTCCTACATGTTTATTTTAGCTTTTGTTGCCTGTGCTTTTGGTGTTTTAACCAAGAAATCATTGCTGAGAATGATGTCAAGGAGCTACTTGCCTACGTTTTCTTCTAGGAGTTTTATGGTATCAGGTCTTATGTTTAAGTCTTTGAGCCATTTTGAGTTAATTTTTGTGAGCAGTGTAAGATAGGAATACAGTTTCATTCTTTTGTGTGTGGGTATACAGTTTTCCCAGCACCATTTATTGAAAAGACTGTCCTTTCCCCATTGTGTGTTCCTGGTGTCTTGTCAAACATCAATTGAGCATATATGCATGCGTTTATGTCTGGCATCTCTGTTCTGTTTCACTTGACTGCAGCTCTTTCTATCACTGAAATCTCCCTTTCACTGCAGTTGGTATTCCCTCTAATGTAACTTAATTAGTCCTTCATTAATTCATTCAGCAACCATTTCTGAATATTTGTTATGTGTTGTCTTGTGTGCCAGATACTGAGGATTCTGAGAAGAATGAGACACAGCTCCTGATAAGGAGAAACTCTTAGAAGTGTGTAGGCATTCAAACAAACTCACATATTTTTGACATTATTATAAGTGAACAACACAGATAGAAACAAAATCCTGTTTTGTTTTCCTTATGATTTTTTCTGGTTTAAGAAAGGGCAGGATTTTCAAGCTTAAAATAATTGTTTTTTATGTTGAGTGATTTAACCTATTTTCATTTATTATTGTTTGGTTTTAGTCCCTGCATCCCACAGTGTATTTATTCACTATACTTTTTCTTGTTGGTTCTTCATTCATAGTTTATTGATTTATTTTGTTTTGTTTTTTTTGACACTGAATCAGTCAACTTAGAATGCAGTATTCTGTTGTAACATAAGATCCCTAAATTTCATTTTTGCTTGTGTCCATGATCTCACTGGGTAAGCTGTGGCTTTCTGTTCCATGTACTCTTCATTCTGGGGTCAAGGATGAAGGTTGATGGCTCTGAAAACTTCTACCTGAAGTGACACACTTTACCACTTTTCATCGGCCAAAGCAAGTTATGTGGCCCAGCTTGCTGTCAGTGGGTAGGAATTATAATTCTGTAGGGACTGGCTGGTGGGATGGGGCTTAATTGAGAGGTGAAGCAAATATTTTGTCACTGATACCATTACCAAGTGACTTTTCATGATTTACTTTTTATATTTACTCCCTCTAGTGGTTCAGTTTCCTATTTTTATTCTAATATCATTTAAGTTTTTTTTTTCTTTTGAGGAAGATTGGCCCTGAGCTAACATCCGTGCCCATCTTCCTCTATTTTATATGTGGGACCCTGGCCACAGCATGGCTTGATAAGTGGTGCGTAGGTCCGTACCTGGGATCTGAACTGGTGAACCCCAGGCCACTGAAGCAGAGTGTGCAAACTTAATCGCCACGCCACCTGGCTGGGCCCTATTATCATTTAAGTTTAAACTCAGGTTTAAGCTTATAATTTCCTATCAAAATATAAAAGGGTTTTTATTGTTAGTTTATATCTTCTTCACATTTACTTCGATTGTCTTCCACTATCCTGTTTTGTGGGAGTCATCTGAACTATTTTGTTTTCTTTAATGAGGACTATTTTTAATATTCTTTTTAAGACAGTTGATTAGAAATCAGAGCTACTATGGTTGAATATATCTTTTTGAGTGGTGAGTTCTAACTTTGAGCCTGGGTACTGTGTTCAATACATTTTCTGGATTAGCTAATGCAACCCTACAATAGCTTAATGTTGGAGGTACTGTTACTATACAACGTAGTGAGGGTTTATATTCAGGATCTATATGGAATAGTTCACTTGAAGAATATGCAGTTTGATGGTTGACAGATTTGAGATATCTTGAGTCTGAGCCTACTGGAAGTTGCTTATTCTTCTGAATGAGGTAGAATCTGCCAAGTTGGTACTTGAAATGTCAGAACTGCCTGCTAGAAATGATACTGCAAGTTTTCTCAGTTGGTCATTAGGCACCTGCTGATTTTGAAAATTGCTCAAAAAGAACTTTGTGTTCTATTGCCAATTTTATCATATTGCTTTACCTAATGTCTTCATAAACTCGTGTTACTTTACTTCTCAATCAGTGTACTCTCTCATTTGAGATATTTAAGGAACCTCAGCATCAACAGATAGATTTTATTTACATGTTCTTTATTATTAGCAACTTAAGAAAATGTCACAATTGCAACCTCTTTCCTTTCAGAAGTGATGAATTATTCTGTTGTGAACCATATAGCTGCTGGCTGTGGATTTACCAGCAGCTAGTTATTGCTGGTTTCATATGTTCATTCACTATTTCATGTATGCCATTTTCCTCCTTATCTGGATTCTGGTTGTTGGTCTTTTAAAAAATCTGCTATTGACCTTACATAGAGTAAAGTGTGTAAGTCGCATTCATCATAACTGTATCTTTTTTTTATTGAGTTAATGATAGGTTACTATCTTGTGAAATTTCAGTTGTACATTAATGTTTGTCATTCGTGTTGTAGGTGCACCACTTCACCCTTTGTGCCCACCCCCCACCCCACCTTTCCCCTGGTATCCACTAAACTGTTCTTAGTCCACATTTTTAAATTCCTCATATGAGTGGAGTCATACACAGATTATCCTTCTCTAGCTGGCTTATTTCACTTAACATAATTCCCTCAAGGTCCATCCATGTTATTGGAAATGGAATGATTTTGTTCTCTTCTGCAGCTGAGTAGTATTCCATTGTATATATGTACCACATCTTCTTTATCCATTCGTCTGTTGATGGGCACTTAGGTTGCTTCCATGTCTTGGCTATTGTAAATAATGCTGCAATGAACATTGGGGTGCATAGGACTTTTGGGATTGCTGACTTCAAGCTCTTTGGATAAATACCCAGTAGTGGGATGGCTGGATGGTATGGTAATTCTATTTTTAATTTTTTGAGGAATCTCCATACTGTTTTCCATAGTGGCTGCACCAGTTTGCATTCCCACCAGCAGTGTATGACGGTTGCTTTTTCTCCACAACCTCTCCAACATTTGCTACTGTTAGTTTTAGATATTTTTGTCATTCTAATGGGTGTAAGGTGGTATCTTAGTGTAGTTTTGATTTGCATTTCCCTGATGATCAGTAGTGATGAACATCTTTTTATGTGCCTATTGGCCATCCGTATATCTTCTTTGGAGAAATGTCTGTTCGTGTCTGCAGCCCATTTTTTGATTGGGTTGTTTGATTTTTTTGTTGTTGAGTTGTGAGAGTTCTTTATATATTATGGATATTAAGCCTTTGTCAGATATATGACTTGCAAATATTTTTTCCCAGTTAGTGGATTGTTTTTTTGTTTCAATCCTGTTTTCCTTTGCCTTGAAGAAGCTCTTTAGTCTGATGAAGTCCCATTTGTTTATTCTTTCTATTGTTTCCCTTCTCTGAGAAGACGTGGTGTCCAAAAAGATCTTTTTAATACTGATGTCAAAGAGTGTACTGCCTACGTTTTCTTCCAGAAGCCTTATGGTTTCAAGTCTCAGCTTTAGGTCTTTGATCCATTTTGAGTTTATTTTTGTGAATGGTGAAAAAGAATGGTCAATTTTCATTCTTTTACATGTGGCTTTCCAGTTTCCCCAGCACCATTTGTTGAAAAGACTTTCTTTTCTCCATTGTATGCCCTCAGCTCCTTTGTTGAAGATAAGCTGTCCATAGATGTGTGGTTTTATTTCTGGGCTTTCAATTCTGTTCCATTGATCTGTGCACCTGTTTTTGTACCAGTACCATGCTGTTTTGATTACTGTAGCTTTGTAGTATGTTTTGAAGTCAGGGATTGTGATGCCTCCCGTTTTGTTCTTTTTTCTCAGGATTGCTTTAGCAATTCTGGGTCTTTTGTTGCCCCATATGAATTTTAGGATTCTTTGTTCTAATTTTGTAAAGAATGTCATTGGGATTCTGATTGGGATGGCATTGAATCTGTAGATTGCTTTAGGTAGAATGGACATTTTAACTATGTTTATTCTTCCAATCCATGTGCATGGAATGTCTTTCCATCTCCTTATGTTGTCATCCAATTCTCTCAGAAAGGCCTTGTAATTTTCATTATATAGGTCCTTCACTTCCTTAGTTAAATTTACCCCAAGGTATTTTATTCTTTTTGTTGCGATTGTGAATGGTATTGAGTTCTTGAGTTCTTTTTTCTGTTAGTTCGTTATTGGAGTATAGAAATGCTACTGATTTATGCAATTTGATTTTGTACCCTGCAACTTTGCTGTAGTTGTTGATTACTTCTAAGAGTTTTCCAATGGATTCTTTGGGGTTTTCTATATATGAAATCATGTCGTTTACAAACAGCGAGAGTTTCACTTCTTCCCTCCCTATTTGGAGTTCCTTTTATTCCTTTTTCTTGCCTGATTGCTCTGGCCAGGACCTCCAGTACTATGTTAAATAAGAGTGGTGATAGAGGGCATCCTTGTCTCGTTCCTGTTTTCCGGGGGATGGCATTCAGTTTTTGCCCATTGAGTATGATGTTGGCTATGGGTTTGTCATATATGGCCTTTATTATGTTGAGGTAGTTTCCTTCTATGCCCATTTTGTTCAGAGTTTTTATCATAAATGTCTGTTGGATCTTGTCAAATGCCTTCTCTGCATCTATGGAGATGATCATGTGGTTTTTATTCCTCAGTTTGTTGATGTGGTGTATCACGTTGATTGATTTGCGATGTTGAACCATCCCTGTGTCCATGGTATGAATCCCACCTGATCATGATGTATGATCCTTTTGATGAATTGCTGAAATCTGGTTGCCAAAATTTTGTTTAGAATTTCTGCATCTATGTTCATCAGTGATATTGGCCTATAGTTCTCTTTTTTCGTGGTGTCCTTGTCAGGTTTTGGTATCAGCGTGATGTTGGCCTCATAGAATGTGTTAGGAAGTGTTCCATCTGCCCTAATTTTTTGGAATAGCTTGAAAAGGATAGGTATTAAATCCTCTCTGAAAGTTTGGTAGAATTCCCCAGGAAAGCCATCTTGTCCTGGGGTTTTATTCTTTGGGATGTTTTTGATTGCTGTTTCAATCTCTTTCCTTGTGATTGGTCTGTTCAAATTGTCTGCCTCTTCTTGAGTGAGCTTTGGGAGGTTGTAGGAGTCCAAGAATTTATACATTTCCTCTAGGTTATCCATTATGTTGGCATATAGTTTTTTGTAGTATTCTCTTATAATCCGTTGTATTTCCACAGAGTCTCTCATTATTTCTCCTCTCATTTCTGATTTTGTTTATTTGAGCTTTCTCCCTTTTTTCCTTTGTAAGTCTGGCTAGAGGATTGTCAATTTTATTTAAATTCTCAAAAATCCAGCTCTTTGTTTCATTGATCCTTTCTACTGCCTTTTTCGTTTCAATAGTATTTATTTCTGCTCTGATTTTTATTATTTCTCTCCTGCTGACTTTGGGCTTTATTTTTTCTTTTTTCTCTAGTTCAGTTAGGTGTAGTTTAAGATTGCTTATTTGGGATTTTTCTTGTTTGTTAAGATGTGTCTGTATTGCGATGAATTTTCCTCTTAATACAGCTTTTGCTGTATCCCATATGAGTTGGTATGGCATGTTATCATTTTCATTTGTTTCCAGGTATTTTTTGATTTCTTCTTTAATTTCTTCAGTGATCCATTGCTTGTTCAGTAGTGTGTTGTTTAGTCTCCACATCTTTGTGCCTTTCTCAGCTTTTTTCTTGTAATTAATTTCTAGCCTTATAGCATTATGATCGGAGAGGATGCTTGCTATTGTTTCAATTTTTTTTAATTTGTAGAGGCTTGCCTTGTTTCCCAGCATATGGTCTATCCTTGTGAATGTTCCATGTGCACTTGAGAAGAATGTGTATTCAGGTCTTTTAGGGTGAAGTGATCTATATATGTCTGTTAAGTTCAATTGTTTTAGTTTTTCATTTAGCTCCACTCTTTCCTTGTTGATTTTCTGTCTGGATGATCTGTCCATTGATGTGAGTGGGGTGTTGAGGTCCCCTACTGTTATTGTGTTGTTTTTAACATCTTCCCTTAGGTCTGTTAATAGTTGCTTTATGAATCTTGGTGCTCCTGTGTTGGGTGCATAGATATTTATAAGCATTATTTCTTCTTGATGAAGTGTCCCTTTGATCATTATATATTGTCCCTCTGTGTCTTTCTTTACCTGTCTTATTTTGAAATCCACTTTGTCTGATATAAGAATTGCAACGCCTGCCTTTTTTTTCTTGCTATTTGCTTGAATTAGTGTCCTCCACACCTTCACCCTGAGCCTGTGTTTGTCCTTGGGGCTGAGGTGTGTTTCTTGGAGGCAACGAATTGTTGGATCTTGTTGTTTAATCCATTTCGCCACTCTTCGTTGTTTTTTGGAGAGTTCAGTCCGTTTATATTGAAAGTGATTATTGATGCATGTGGACTTAATGCTGTCAATCTGTCGCTCATTATCTTGTTTTCCTGTGTTTCTTTTCCTGTGTGCTTTAGCCTGCCCATTTAATACTGCAACTTCTTATGCTACGTTTCTTAGATTTTTCCTTATTTATGATTTGTGACTCTGTTCTGTATTTTATTTTAGTGTCTCCCCTGAAGTTTGTATTTAGAATCTGGTGTATAATATAGTCTATTCTCTGGTGGTCTCTTACTTACTTGGCCAATACTGATTTAGACCCTTTGCTCTTCCCCTCCTAAATAATTATTTTCATTTCTTATTCCAACTCGTGTTATGAATTTGTAGTTAGAGTGATAAGATCGTCCTTGCTTTGGTAGTTTCCTTACCTTTACCCTAATGCTATAGTTGAATATTTGCTACCCTGTTCTGGTTCTATCCATCGGTCTCCCTAGTCTGTGGATTGTGACCCCTTTCTCCCTTTTTTCTTTTTTCAGGTATGAGAGCCTTCTGGAAGATTTCTTGTAGGGGAGGGCTTTTAGTTACAAATTCCCTTAACTTTTGTTTGTCTGGAAAAGATTTAATTTCTCTCTCATATCTGAAGGAAATTCTTGCTGGATAGAGTATTCTTGGCTGAAGATTTTTATCTTTTAAAGCTTTGAATATGTCACTCCATTCTCTCCTAGCTTGTAAGGTTTCTGTAGAGAAATCCACTGGAAGTCTGATATGGGCTCCTTTATAGGTTATTCTCTGCTTTTTTCTTACTTCCCTGAGTATTTTTTCTTTATCTTTCCATCTTGCCAATTGTACTATGTGCCTTGCAGTAGTTCTTTTTACATTGACAAATCTAGGAGATCTGAAAGCTTCCTCTACACACATTTCTCCGTCAATCCCTAGATTTGGGAAGTTCTCTTCAATAATTTCGTTAAGCACACTTTCTGCTCCATTTTCCTTTTCCACGTCCTCGGGAATTCCTATGATCCTTAAGTTCTTACTCCTCATTGAATCCACTATCTCTCAGAGATTTTCCTCGTTTTTTTTTAATTCTTAGTTCTCTTTCTTCCTCTGTCTGGAGCCATTCAGCCTGTCTATCTTCAATTATGTTAATTTGCTCTCCTATGGTGCCTACACGGGCATTCAGGGAATCTGTATTCTGTTTTATCTGGTCCATTGTGTTTTTCATCTCTAGTAATTCTGTCTGATTCTTCTTTATGATTTCAATCTCTTTTGTGAAGTAACTCCAGAACTCATTGGCTTGTTTCTTTTTCTCTCTACCTCATTTAGTTTTTTGATTATAGCTGCTCTGAACTCATTATCACTTAGTTTACCTAATTCGAAGTTCTCAGCACTTAATTCTATGTTTTTATTCTTTTCCTTCTGGTCTGGGGCTTTTATAAATTGCTGGATGGTAGAGGAGCGGTTTTTTTGCATGGTGGTGGAATTCGGTTGCAGTTACAGCCTGTCGCCACTAGATGGGGGTCGAGAGCTGCGTGTTCTGAGCTCTCCACCTTTGGGCAAGATGGCGGCGCCCAGTGCACTTTGCCGGGAGGGAGGGGCTGCTATTCTTGTACACTGATCTGGATTCGGATCAGTTCTGTTCTCTGATCTCCTGAGGCCCTGGGTTTATGGGGTCCCTGCGCACGGAAGCTTTCCCCCGTCAGTGGGTTTCCACTGAAGCAGCGGCAGGAGTCCTGGATTATCCCCCGGTCTCCCAGCCCCTGCCCCACTCCTTCCTGGACCCACACAGCAGGGATCGGAGACTCTAGGGGGGGAGCAACGTTCTCTCCTATCCGTTCCAGTGCCTCTGAGGCCTTCAGCAAGGTTTATGATCTCCGCCTTCTTGGTATTGTAGGTTTCTAACATGTTGGCATTAGATATATTCTCTGAAATTCAGTTTTTCCAATTCTTTGTTGTATTTTGGAGGGGAGAGAATCCTGGGTTAGCTCACCCCGCCATTTTGGTCCGCCCCTTCTGGTCATCATAACTGTGTCTTGCTCTTTCTTTTCTTTTTTTGCAAGAGAAAATTAAAGCTTTATGAGGAACCATGGCCCAGGACCTTTCTTCCCGAAGGAAGAAAGGGCACTGAAGAAGTGGGGTACACATAGTGGTTATATACCCCCCAAACGGTGTTTCACATGTGATTGAAATGTCCCTCCCACAGTAGTCACAAGATTTCCCTGTCAGCACAGTGCTTGATGGACACAGCAGGTAGTGGTCTGCTATCTCGGTGGGCGTAGTAGGAGGCAAGTTGATTGGAGCTGGGCGGTCACAGGTGAGCGCAGCAATCAGTTCCTAGCCTAAGGAAAGATGCTTAATCCTTAAGAAATGCCAATGTTGGGAGGGGGAGGGAAGTCAGTTACAGGAGGTTACCAGACTAGCACAATAAAATGCAGATTTAAGTTCTTGCCTTTGGTATTGATTAAGAGTTTCTAGAGGGAAGGTCATCTCCTTTCTTCTTCCTGGTACAGAGAGGGAGGCACCTTTTACAGATAAAGATTTACCTTACAAATGTCAGTGTGTCCTAACAAAGGGCAAGTTCCATTCCTCAGATCCTCCTTCCCTGTCCCAGTTTATCAAAAGCAATCAGCCTCAAATAATTCTGATGCCAAAGAGACATATCTTGGGGTGGCCAATTTCAGGTCCTTATAGTCCCACGTTTCAAACTAAAAGTTTCACAGTCCAGAAGCTGAGTGGTAGATTGTTTCATCTCACTGAACACATTTCTTAGTCCTGGTAATAGGTCAGTCCAGTTAAAGTCATTTTAGAAGGTGGCGATGCAGGTGGGCTCCCAAAGTTAGGCCCATATTTTGGAAGCAAGCAATCAGGTATTTAATAAGTACTTCTATGGAAATAAAAGAAAAGACAAGGTTAATGGTTGGAGCAAATTATAAGCTAGTTCCTGAGTCCAGGAGGCAGCCAGTCAAGAAGACTTCTAGATGTCAGAGTCAAAGCACCTTTAGCAGCTTGAAACGTCTCTGATGATGTCATCAGGCATTCAGATATCTTTCTGAGTGGCTTACAGCTTACAAAGCAACAGACAGGAATCTCTCAAGTTTCCATCAAGTCGTTCAGCTTTAGTTTGTAAGGCTTCAGGAAAAAGAGCATGTTCAATTCTCAATGATTCCAAATGCAAATGAGGTAAAACATTGAAAACATTAGTTTGGAGATGTGTAACCAGGTATTTCAGCAGAAGAATTCAGGATCCAGTCCAGTTCACAGGTAGAAAAAAAACCTCAAAGACAATTAACAGAACTAAGATCTAATATCCACAAATGTGTATTATAATTTTTCACTGAAACACAATCCTTCTCTCTAAAATCACGCTAATTTTTACCAAAGATAGCCAGATTAAGACTAATTGGTTTGCAAAATAAGTTTAGTTTCAAGAAACTTGGCCCAATTATTTACATAAGTGCAGCAAGAATAGCAGTTGATCAGATAGGCTCTTAAATCTGCTTTGCTGGAAGTTTTTTATGAGGAATCTCAGATTGAACCTTAAAGACTTCTCGAGGCCAGGAAAGCCAAGCCAAGGATTTGTCGTCAGATTTTGCCTGCAGTACCTACAGATTTGGGTGGATTCCTCTCTTCTCGAGGTCCCCCAAAATATTATGAGGTTCCTTGCACCTGCCAGATGAGCAAGCTTCCTTACTTACCAGGTAAGATTGCTGGAATCTCTCTCTGTAAAGCAAGGTACCAGGCCCATATTTCCACGTGGCTTATTTCAGGAAAGTCCAATCTTTGTTCCTGAAAAACTGTCTTGTCATATCCGAGCCTGTGTGTTTCAAATATGACATTCCAGTCAAAGCTTTGGCAAGATAACCAATGTGTCCTGTTATAAGGAGAACAGATTCTTATTGAACTTATGCAGATAGCTATATTGCCATGAAATAACCATACTCACTCACAAAGAGTTTCCAAACTCTGGAGGGATCAGGTAGGGAGAATAAGATAAATGCTTCAGTTTTGCTCATAAAGGTATAATTTCACTAATTGCTGTAAGTCATAGTTAGCATAAGAGAAAAGATTTCCTTAAATCTGAGAAAACAAAACAACACATCAAAAACAATATTTCAAACAAAAGTCGTAAAAAAAAATTATAATCATCCTCAGTTCATTCAGTCCTGTATAACCGGTTCTTGATCTTAATCTTCTGTTAGCAGTTTTATGAGGTCATCAGTTTCTCCATTAGATTTCTGTAATTTCTTACCCAGAGTTCAGTTCTATGATCTGAAAGTTTATCAGAAACCTGTATTCCAGAGTAAGTGTCAGAGTCCTTTTGATTAATCCCTCTGAAGATGAGACATATTTTGCAAAAGCAAAAATCAGAGTAAAACAACTGACTGTAAACAACAAAAGACTTAAAAATGACAATTGACAGAGAAACTTGGTTATTTCTGTGATATACAAGACCTTATAATATTTAGAATTATGGCTGATAGCCAGGACAGATCAGAATTTTAGGAATGTTATATAATTTCAGAACATTTATATTTGTAACATTTACCCACATAATACCAACTAAGAAAGATTATCATCACTTATCTGACAATGCTTCCAATGTAATTTAACAGACCAAATAAGACTAATTAGTTTAGAATCTTCCACCTTATAGGAAGAGAGCAAATTTCTCTGTGAAGTCCCTGTGGCCCTCTGAAAATCCCCAGAGAAATCCTCTTCCTTCATCCAGGTCAAAAGAAAGCCTTTATTCAGGACTTGAATATTTTTTTATTTTTAAAGATTTTTATTTTTTCCTTTTTCTCCCCAAAGCCCCCCCGGTACATAGTTGTGTATTCTTCGTTGTGGGTTCCTCTAGTTGTGGCATGTGGGACGCCGCCTCAGCGTGGTCTGACGAGCAGTGCCATGTCCGCGCCCAGGATTCGAACCGACGAAACACTGGGCCGCCTGCAGCGGAGCACGCGAACTTAACCACTCGGCCACGGGGCCAGCCCCAAGACTTGAATATTTTTGAGGAAGAAGCTTGTCAAAAATATCAAAAGGTTTTAAAACACTCATTTAAAGTAAACAAGATCAAGAGATTGCTGATCTTGTCATTGTAAAACAAGGGTCACTGAAACAGTGCTTCATAGTATTTAACCAAAGTGACAATAGCAAAAAAAAAAAAACCTTAATAGACGTCTGTCTTTTGCACCTAGGAAATTATCTTGGAACTAAAAGTAGATCTTCTGGAAACTTACTCAGAAGGAAAAACCTTTTATAATTTCTTTATCAAGAGCAGACTAAGAGTTTAAGAAAATTATCCTTTTAAGAGAGAAAGTCAAATTCTAATTTTTGTACCAGTTTACTTTTTCATATTGAAACCCATTTACTTAGATTCGTTTCAATCTTAACCAACTTGACCAGGTACAAAACTCTTTTCAGAATTTCTATAACTTTCTTTTGCATTCAGAATTTGTTCCATGCTTTCTTTTTTCCTTTCTAGTACATTAGGACAAATTTATCTTTCTTAACCAATCAAACAAATATTTCCGTTCTTTATACCCTCTTTGCTAAAAACACACATTTTACATTCCTTGAATTCAGAACTGTTTTTTTCTTATTAATTTCCAGTAGCTTTAATTACATGTTAATTAGAACTTTTAACCCTTACAGACCCTAATAAAAAACTAAAAACTAAGCAATTATGAACTATCTTTTATATGAACATTCTAAACACTTTTCATAATTTCTAGAAACATGCCACTTTACAATAAAACACGAGGCATACTTTCCAATAGACCCAAACGCTTTTAGCCTCTTTGCAATAAGAAGCCAAAAGTAGACAAACTTACATTTAATAATTAATGTCTAGTATCTTATTTGGAAATGGTCTAGTTACTCAATGAATTTTATCATTCATTTAAATTAATCTAGCAAAACTTCAAAATGTCAAGTTACCAAAAAGATTTTGGAAATTATTTTAAATACACATACCATAAACTATAATTATTGCTAAAAAAAGTTATCTATAAACTCATTTCATTTATATCTAAACCATTTGTTCCCAATAATGATGTTTAGATTACCCACAAAAACTTTGAGACATGAGACAAACAGCTATCATTTAAAGCTATTGTGCTGACAAATTTGTAACAGGGGTAGCATGAGCTTTTATTTTTCTTCTTTTTAAACTAGTAAACCCAGGCTGCATATTTGCATCATATGCAGTGCTAACTCTGGAGGATATATTCAAACATTTTAATCAAACCAACAAACTTAAACTTTCATTAACCAAAGATTAATCCATATCGTCTTAACTTAAAAGACATTGGGTTAATTTCTATTGCATTTATAATTTATGTAAGCGCTTACTTCAAGCCAATTAAACAGAGCTCTTAGTTTTGGCCTTAGCATCTGGAAGTAAAGTCACACATATATAGACACACAGATGCAGAGTTTCCACAGCTATTGTTAAAAAAAATCACTCCATGAATCTGGTACAATAATATAAAGCTCCCTAGTTATGAATCCGAATTTTGTTCTGAGCCTTTTACTAATATTTGTGGAGAAGACACTCAAGATGCTAGATTTTTTTTCTCGGCAAGGGCACGCTTATGACATTTCCCCTCTTTTTTTTTCCCCCTTCAGTCTTAGGAATTAGTGATGGGCTAGATAGTAGTTCCTGGAGAGGGGAGATGATAATCCTTCTTGAGATAAAGGAACTGGGTGGAATCTGAACTGCCTCTGGAGCTGTATTTCCAGTCTTGCAAGGATTTTCCAAGGACACTTGGAAGTTACTGGGTTTAACTTAATGACTTTCTAGATTGAACTACCTGTCCAACTACATCACAAAGGCACAGAGAAACTCCTCAAGTTTTCTCCAAGCTGGAGTTTCTGGGGCATAACCCGTCCAACTGAAAGCATTTCCAACTAGTTAAAATGCACCCAGGGGATGAGTCTCTGAGGATGCTTGAGACATTCCCCATGGCCGTAAAGCTGGTGTCCAACTGACAAGGCCAGAGAAAGGATGCAAAGGCGCCTGAGTGCAGGCATCAACGTAGTTATAAGATCTAGTCAAGTTCCACTTAGCCCAGGGCACTTAGTCCCTGAGCCAGCACAAGGCGAGCCAGACAGGGAAGCAGGAGGCAAAGGCCTGGAGCCAGCTGGAGGCTGGGCTCCCAGTGCCAGGGTTGAGAGTTAACTCCCTGGCAAAAAGTTTTCAAGTTTTCGATTTTACAGAAGGTCCAGGTTCTGGTTAGGTCCACCCTGAACTTAACCTCGACTTGGTGACAAGAGAGAAGGTGACAGACAAAGGAAAAGAGATCAGGCCTCACCCTCATGGCCTTTTCCCCAAGGATTATCGAGATAGAGGTCACACAACAGTTCCCATGCCAGGGCACAAAACACCATCAGGACAGTTCACAGAATAAATCACAGGTCTCCTATCCTCATAACTGACTCAGTAGGCCACCTAAAATGCTTAACGAGTCAATCGCCAAGAGAGGGCTCCCCACTTGGTTGCCGGGGTGATCAGGCCCGGAAACCAGAGAGGTGGGGCTCCCAGAGGTGGAGGCTTTGACACTTTAGATTTCTTTCTTTCTCAATTGCAAAGCTTAAAAGGAGCCAAAAAAAATGACCACTGTCACTTTAAGAGAGAGGAAAGAAAAGGTTCCATTACCTTGAAAATCTCCTGAACCTAGGGCAGCATTCTACCCGTTCTGCCTGTGGGGTTCCTATAGCAAGGGGTGATGGGGGCATACCCCTGCATTGCATCTCTTGTACACCTTCCCTATTATGCCTGGCAGTCATAAGTGCCAGGTGAATTGTCCCAAAGATAAAAGAACAGAGAAAAACAGTGAAGAATTTTCCACTGGTCTGGGGGACAGTCTACCCAATTGCATCCTGGAGCCGTTCTCCCAAGAAGGGGTTCCCATACTCAACCAAAGGTTAGAGTTTGGTACTTTCCTTGAACTGGAGTCCCGATTGGGAGTTTCCCGCAGTTCAAGTGAGCCATAAGGGAGGGATCCCAATCCAGCCTTAGGAAAAGAAACCTGTCATGGGAGTCTTGGAGATTGGCGGCTGTCCTGATGACTTAAGTGGCCGACCTGTGCCGATGTAAAATTTGTATATTAGAGATAGAGTCAGGAAGGAATGGATTAATTCATTCTCCATCACCCTCAGGCTTAAGGTACTGATTCTCTTCAGGCTGAATGGCACACTTTGCCCCATAGAGTAGCCATGGGCAGCAAACATGGGTTCATACAGCTGTCCGAGAAGGTTCCTGATGGAGCAGTGAATTTAGATCCATCCTTGAAAAAGAGAAAGGCACAAGGAAAACTAGAACTTCAGCTCACAAGCTGGTGAAGCAAGCGGGCTCACCAAGCCAAGGAGTCAAAAGAAAGACTTCCTGGACTCAAGGCCTGGAAATAGTGCTCCTCTATTCAGAGAATAGTGTGGGGAGAGGGCCCATGGGCAGTGAAGAGCTGCAGCATGGGGACAGGGCCCATGGCCAGGACTTGACACTTTAAAACATACTCAGGCAAAGTTGATATAACCTCTTTATAAAGAAAATCAGCTCAAGCATTCCAACCTTTATAATCTTATCAACACTTAGACCTTTATATTTCACCAATCCAATTATAACCTGAGTCAGGGTTTAAACCTAGTTATCATTTTCTGTGTTTCCTTTTTAATTTGGCTTTTTTCATAGATACCAATAAAAATTATGATGAGAGCGCTCACAACTTTTTCCCCCCAATTTAGAAGTTTTCCGAATTTAAATGATCCATCATCTTGCTGAATTGACGAGTAGGATCTTAACAGCGACTCAACCAAAGCTTAACCAAGGACACAAAGAGGCGTCCCCAAAAGAGATCCAGAAAGTTCACTCCCAAAAATAGCCTAAGAAAGTAAAGGCAAGCAACAAAAGTTGAGACGACAAAGGCCCCTTATGAAAGCAACTGGGACCTCTTATGACAAACTCCCCCAAGAGCTGAAACAGCCGGACAAAGAGTGTGTCCCGGAACCCCAGTCTACTTGACTGGCCGCCAAGATGTGTGCCGGTACATGCATCCTCCAATGGCAGAGACCAGAAAGTTCACAAAACCAAGCTCTCAAGACATAGAATAAGACAAAAAGCCCAGACAACAGGCTTATAGAGATGCCTGTGTCTTATGACAAACAAAAAGACAGAGACAAGGAAAAGTACTATCTCTGGGAGGAAAAGGATCTACAACCACTGAGTACTCAAATCCTAGAGTTGCTGAATCCAAGAAGCTAGCCTCACCAACATTTTCTCCTGCTAATCTAAATTTAGAAGAGCAAAAAAACTCACCACTCTTGCTTCCATTGGACTCTGCCAGCAGAGATCCGGGATTCTGACGTGGTAAAAACTCTTACCTTTTGTCAGCTCTCGTTGGGAGTCTGGGATCTCTGGGCTGCAGCAGTCCAGGAGCAAGCAGTGTCCAGCCAGTGAAATTTTATCCTGCCAGCTACACCAAAACTGTAGGGGAGGAAGACATTTTCTCTTCCCAAATGTGGGTTTGTCTGGCTGGAGAATGAATTAAATTCGCATGAGACAGAATAGCAAGAGAAAATTAAACAAAGCTTTATGAGGAACCATGGCCCAGGGCCTTTCTGCCCAAAGGAAGAAAGGGCACCCTATCTTGCTCTTTTTTTTAAACATGTGTACATCCTAGTAACTTTCACCAGATGAAATGTGAGACTTCTTCTTGGTGAGTTAAACAGGCTACACCAGAAGTAGTTGTCACACAAAGCAGAAATTTTATTTACAGCATGCAGCAAATAAAATGGAGACCATAGGAGATATTTCACAAAGCTATGGCTCCCTGAGCATGGGTAGTGGGTGCCTTTTATTTGGGGAAGGGAATGAATATGAATAGAGAAAGCTTTATCTTGGGGTATGTGCAGAACTTCCTTCTTGTGTGTAGCACCTTCTGTACATGTGCCTGTCTGTGCGTGGCACCCCATCGCCCTCTTGGATCTTTCTGGTTTGGGCTGGTTCTCTGGTTTGGCCATCTGACAACATTCTGTCTCAGTGTGCCGTCTTAGTTCCTGTAAGTAAGCATAACTTCAAGACAAAGTGCTAGGTATGTAAAGTTTTAAGGACTTCCCAGTTACTTTGAGGAGCTACTAACTGCTGATGAGACTTTTCTTTTTTAAGCAACTAAGCGACAAGCAACTCTTTAAGCCTAAGTCAGTCTTTAAGCAGCTCGGTGTAGGTAACTGGTGACATAACCACCAACTAGATCAAGATATTTAATGTTTTCACTGCCACTGAATGTTCCTTTATGACCTTCCCAATGTTTAACAACAACCTCCCTTTCCCTGAGGTGGGCACTATTCTATTATTATTGGTTAATATTGGCTGTTGGTGAAACTCAGATGTATAGAATTGGTGCGTACACTTTTATATCAGGCTTCTTTTGTTCAATATGTGTTAGATGCGTCCATGTTGCTGCGTGTTCCAGTAGTTCATTCCTTTTGTTACTACAAGGTAGTCCACTGCATGAAAATACTATAATTTATCCATTCTCCTCTTGACAGGCATTTTATTATTTCTTTTATATCTGGTAGCTTTTTAGTTGTACCATTTTGTATTTTTTTTTTAGTTTTTACTCTGGATGTTACAATATGCATTTGTGATATTGTGATATATAGTCAGGAATATGTATTTTGGTCTTTGTCCAGGGTTCCTGACACATAGCTCCTAAGACTCTTGTAATATCCTAAGTGATACGCACTGTAGGGACATCTTTTTTTATAGTATTTAGTTTTTGTTCCCAGTTCCTGAAATGATTCCATAGCAATTAAGGTGAAATTGGTGCCTTTTGTTACTCATAACAAACCCCTTTCAACCACACCTGAGTTTATGTTAATGAGGTGACTTTGGAATGCTCCTAAGGATGAGACACTGGTTGCCAGAATGACCATGGGATTAGAGGGTTGGAACTTTCAGTCCCACCTCCCAACCTCTGAGGATGGTAATGGGGTTGGAGGCTGAATTAATCACTAATGGCCAGTAATTTAATCAATCGTGCCATGTAAATGAAGCCTCCATAAAAATCCCTGAGCTGTGGGATTCAGAGAGCTTCCAGGGAGGTGCTTGGAGGGTGGTGCACCTTGAGAGGGCATGGAAGTTCTGTTCTCCTTTCCCTGTACACTGCCCTATGTGTCTCTTCCATCTGGCTGTTCCTGAGTTGTATCCCTTTATAATAAACCGTTAATTTAGTAACTAAATTGTTTTCCTGTGTTCTGTGAGTGAATCTAGCAAATTACTGAACCCAAGGAGGAGGCTGTGGGAACTCTGACTTATGTACAGTTGGTCAGATGCATAGGTGACAATTTGGACTTGCAGTTGGCATCTGAAGTGGGAGTAGTCTCGTGGGACTGAGTCCTTAATCTGTGGGATCTGCTGCTGTAGTGTCAGAATTGAGTTATTGCTTGGTGTGGGAAAAACTTCCACACGTTTGGTGACCAGAGTAGCATGTGAGTAGAGTAAAACAGAGGAATTAAGTTTTTCCTCTGCCGTATTCTGAATTTGTTTTTGTCTACCTTAAATTAGTGCTTTACTGCTTCATAGACAATGCAAGAATTTTAAAACTGTTTAACTTCATTTATCTTGTTGCTGGAGTTGTGATATATTTTACTTCTGTGCGTGTCATAGATTCCAAGACATTACTTGTTGCTCTAAATTCCATTTTCAGTTTTCTTCATTCCTTCTTGCAGTTTTGTGCTTATATGAGGTATTATTTTCCATAACTATAGTATTTCTTGTTGTGTATGTGTCCTGTTGACAATTTTTTGACCTCTATGTGAAAAATATATTCATTTTATAAATATTTTTGCTAGGTTTAGAATTTCCTAGTGGTGGTTTTCTTAGCTCTTTAAAATGTCCTTCTATTTTGATTTTCTCATTTGCAAATTGCCTATTCAAATCTTTGCCCAGTGTCTTCTGACTTCCATAGTTTTTATGAAAATAGTTGCTGTCAGTTTTGTTCTTGAGATGGCCTCTCTTTTTTCTCATTAATTTATAAAATTTCTTTCTATATTAGAAATAGGATTTCTTTGTTAGATCTGTGTATTCTGAATGTCTTTTCCCATTCTGTATATTCCATTTTTATTCTCTTTTGATAAGGTTAGATTCTTAATATAGTATGATTAATATAATTTGTGTTGTGTTGAAATCTTCACCTATCCCTAGGTCATGAAAGTATTTCATGGTATTTTCTAAACTTTTTACTGGTTTACTTTTCAAATTTAGATCTATGAACTGTCTAAAATGGATTTCTGCTTACACTTCAGATCACAGTAAATACTCATTATAATTAAACTATTTATTGAAATAATTGTCCTTATGTTACCCTAGTCATAAGTCAAGAGACCATATATATGTGGGTCAATTTTTGGGCTCTCTTCCATTTTGTTGATACATTTAAAAATCCTTATGCCTGTGTCACAGTGTTTTAATTATGGCACATGGATAATTATACTTGATATATAGTATTTCTTCTGGCTTTATTTTCCTTCAAGATTGTCTTATCTATTCTTAGCCCTTTGCATTTTTGCATATTTTGGAATTAGCTTATCTAATATACAAGGAAGTATATGCTGGGATTTTGTTTGAGATTGCTGTGAATTTGTACATCAGCATGGAGAGAATTGATATTTTCATAATATTGAGGCTTCCTATCCAGAAATTTATTATATGCCTTCATTTATGTGGGTCTTTTTTATTTTCCTTCATAATATTTTGTAATTTTCTTTGTAGAAATTTTCATATTATTCATGCTATTGTTGATTGTACCTTAAAAATTTTATTTTCTGAAATTTGTTAAATTGAACTTGTATCCAATTTCTAAGACTTTAATTTTGGATACTTTTATTTGTTTTTTTCTGTGTATAGGATTGTTTTGCCATGTTACCCTTAAGAACTTTCAAAAAATGTTGACTAAAATTGGAGCTAGCAGGGTCCTTATTTTGGTCCTAGTTTTAAGTGGAACACTTTCCATATTTCACCATTAAGTGTGATATTTGCTGTGGATTTTATAAAAATCCTTTATCACACTGAGGAAATTCCTTTCTATTTCTAGTTTGCCAAGAAGTTTTTTTTTAAATCATGCTTTTTTGTATCTACTGGGATGATCATATCATTGTCTTTAAAACTGTTTGTTCTTATTTTTATTTCCACCTTTCAGAAAATTCCTGCATGGTCTTCATGGCCTGTTCTTTCTCTGTAAGCCAGTTAAAAAGTGATTTTCCCTCAACTTCCATTCTTGGTTATTTTTAGTCTCTTAGTTCTCTCAGAGTTTTCTTATTCATTCTTGATGACTTCAAACACCACCAAATTATTAATGTCTACAAAATTCTTATTTTCATTCTAGACTTCCAGTATTATGCTTTACTTTTATTATATATTAACCATATCTTTCTGAAATAGAGTGCCCAATCTATTTTCTCTTTTCTGGCTAATTTTGTGACACTGTTATCTGTTCAGCTGTTCATGCATATACCCTGAGGGAACATTTCCTTTCTGCCAATGAATTGGTGACTACATACTGTTGCTGTCTGTCTCCTTTATCAGTGCTCTATTTGCATCCCAGTTTCTATTATAACAGTTTATGTAAGTCGTGTTGTTTTGTCTTTTGGCTTCCCCTCCCATTTTTAAGAGAATTGGTTTTATAAATAAAAACTTAGTCACATAACTTTAATATATGCTCAAGTCACTTGTTTGGCTCCCCTTTCTCCAGAACCGTGATCCCTAAAGTAGAGGCATGCGTTCTAGATGATATCGAAGAGAATCCAGTTGGATATCTTCTTGTAAAAATGTTCTACAGACATTTTGAGTACAACAGTTCCAAAATTGTTCCCTTTTCATTTGCTACACAACCTAATTATCTCTGAATTGAAAAGTTGGAACCTAGAATGTGTATTGTAGTGAAATAAAATATTAGGCTGTCTTTCTGTATTTTTAAGTCTAAATAAGAATGAAATTAAAATTGTAATATATCTATTTCTATAATTTATAAATAAAAACTTCTGTAGTGCTAAAAAATATTCTTTAAAGTGGAAAGTGATCACATACTATGGAGAGTATTGGTCTAAAATTGCTCTGTAATCCATTCCCTGAATACCTCCATGGCCGTTTGTCTTATCACAGCTGCAGGCTGTATTCTCAGCTCCTATGCTGGGTGCCCTTTTGCTCATTTCCTGAATGTGTTAGAGGCTGCCTGCGTTTGCATGTGCCATGGCTGTGTATTCATGAAGAACACAGTATTACTCTTCATCTAGCAGCTGTTCTTCCTCATTGAAGCTCAAAATAGAGCTAATTTTGCTCCTCAGTTACGTTAGTCTCTCTTCTGTGTACTTTGACCATAGCGTTTGTGGCATATTACTGCATATGTTTTCTTACCAGATGAAAAGCTCCTTGAATGCAAGAAGATTTTTATTAATCGTAGTATTTCCGAGAACTAGAATAGTTCCAGATACATTGCGAGGACTTGATAATTTTTTTACATGAATAATACCTTAATGCAATGGCAGAATATTTCTATTATGATTTCTCTTCTTCCCCCAAAGTATAAAGCAAAACAGACATTCTGCAAACCATTTTGGTAATCTGTAAACAGTAACCATGGTAAGGATTAGTTCTCATACAACTTTTTCCATGTCACCTAATTCTGAACATTTCAGATTGAACAGAAATTCCAGGGATCAGTGTCATTTAAGGATGTGACTGTGGGCTTCACCCAGGAAGAGTGGCAGCACCTGGACTCAACTCAGAGGTCCCTGTATAGAGATGTGATGCTGGAGAACTACAGCAACCTTGTCTCAGTGGGTAAGATTTGTTATGTAATTCTAAATAGCATCTTAAAATTCTTTTAATTATGAAGCAGATGGACACTCTCTAAGAGTTTAGACATGTTTAAGGTTGGAATTCAGGAATCAGTGTTGATTGATCATTTTTGGGCTCTGTGAAGATATTTGTTTACCTCTCCAGTGAAATGTTCAATGATACCTTCACTGAGCAGCTCCAGAAGCTTCTTCCTCTTTCAGAGGCCCTCAAGTCTAGGCCACTTGGTCCAAGTCCTAAATTATTTCACTTTGACAGGGTATTGTGTTACCAAACCAGAAGTGATCTTCAGGCTCGAGCAAGGGGAGGAGCCATGGATATCGGAGGAAGAATTCCCAAGCCAGGTATTCCCAGGTGAGTTAATGTGTACTGCACAGATGAACTTCAGAGGATTTATTGTTTCCCTGTGGTTAATCTAGAGGTTGACAACTTTGAAATGTGTTTTTCAGGAATATCTCTTTAGAAGTCCTGATCCTTGGAACTGACTAAGAATACTCATTTTTGAGCCCAACCTCCAGATGCCACTCTCATAAAAAATGTTCTTTTTCATTCGTTTTTGAAAATTTACCATTTTTACATATATCAACAGTCTAGTCTTTAGCAACCTCGTTTTACTATTTTCTTTCTTGGTTACTCTATGTTTCTCAAAGCAATTTCACTTGCCCACCTTAACTCCATTGCACTGCGTTTTTGCTGTGAGGCATTCTTTCATATATTCACTTTCTGATTCACATAATTTTTTAGTACCTGTATAATCTAAAAGTTGAGAATATAGTAGTGAAAAAAATATATGTCTTAATGAGTTTATATAAGTAGTGCTAATGGCCAACAGGTACATGAAAAGATACTCAGCATCACTAATCACCAGGGAAATGCAAATCAAAACCATAATGAGATATCATGTCACACCATTTACAACAGCTAGCATCAAGAAGATCAGAGATCAGGTATTGGTGAGGATGGGGAGAAAAGGGAACACTTGTGCACTGTTGGTGGTGATGTAAATTGTTTCAGCTACTATGGAAAACAATCTGGAGGTCCCTCAAAAATTTAAAAATAGAAGCACCATATGATCTGTCAATTCCACTTGTGGGTATATACCCAAAATGAAAACAGGATATTGAAGAGATAGATGCACTCCCATGTATATCACAGCATTATTCACACTAGCCAAATATGGAAACAGCCTAAGAGCCCATCATTGGATGACTGGATAAAGAAGATGTGGTGTGTATATATTGATATATATGAGTATGTATACACAGACACACATACACACACACAAGGAGTATTATTTAGCCATGAGAATGGAGGACACCCTGCCATTTTTGCAACAACAGGGATGGACCTTAAGCACATGTGGAATGCTAAGTGAGATAGGTCAAAGACAAGTACTGTATAGTATCACATATATGTGAATCTAAAAAAAAGCCAAACTCAGAACCAGAGAGTAACATGATAGGTACCAGGGGCTGGGGGGTGGGGGAATAGGACAGGTATTGTCTAAGGGTATAAACTTGTAACAAGTAGTAAATATGTCCTAGAGATCTAATGCACAGTATAGTGAATATAGACAACGATATTGTATTATAATTATCAAACTTACTAAGAGACTAGAACTTAATTATTCCCATAGGAAATGATAATAAGTAACATGAAAGAGGTGTTAATTACCGCTGTAGCGATGGGAATCTTAGTACAGTATGTAAATACATCAAATTAACATGTCATACCCCTTAAATTTGAGTTATATGTCAAATATATTTTAATTTTAAAAAGTAGCTAAACACATAAACACATACATATGTGTATTAAATGCTCTGTGGTGGTAAAAACTATTAAAGAAATTAGAGCAGGGTTAAATTGATTGAGTGTGCTGTTACCATTAGAGCAGAATTTGAATGAAATGATTGTGTGAGCTGTGAGGATTCTGCCTCTTCTCAGCAAGGGTAATAGCAACTGCTAAGCCCATGGGTAGGAATGTGCTTGGCATTTTTGAGAAATAGTGAAAAAAGTCACAGTGGCCATGGGGGAGTGGTTAATGGGAAGAGGGGCAGGAGATGATGTCAGACAGCTGTAGTCCAAAAGATGAGAATATCATGAGTCTTATTAAAGATTTTAATTTTATTCCTAATTTATTAGTATATTTTGGCAAATGAGCAACAAATTAAGTTTGTATAAGATCTTTCTTATCTCTATGGAGAAAGTATTGGGAAGAGCATAAGCACTTAGAGAACTCATTAGGGGACTGTAGTTTTCCTTATGAGTTTCTTTATGAGTTTACGTACTTTTCTTTATGAGTGGTTGCTGTCTTTGTTATGGTCACTTAGACAAAGTTGGAAGGCATGGACGTAATGTGAAGAGGTTGGATTCTCTCTGTATTTGGAAAGTGAGGCAATAGCAAAAGAACTAACATTTCTATCATCAGAGTAACAAAAGGAGAGGTGAGTGGTACTTCAAGTATTTCAAGAAATAATGGTTGAAAACTTCTCCAATTTGGCAAAAGACCTGCTGTTTCTCCCGTATATCTGAACTTTTCCTGTTTCTTTTATATGTCTTGTAATTTTCTTGAAAAATGGATATTTTAGATAATATTTTGTACGTACTCTGATAACTGATTCCTTTTCTCTCTCCAGGGCTGCTTGTTATTTTGCTTGCTAATTTATTTGTTTAGTGACTTGGCTGGACTATTTGAGTGAAGTGTTTTCCTCCCAAGTATTCTGTCTCTGATCTTGCTTGTCAGGGAGCTCTGCCTTGGGCATGCACACTCTCCTTAGAATGACAATGGTGTTAACAGAGTGCTCTTTGAGTGTCTCTGTGATGGTTAATTTTGTCTGTCAGTTAACTGGCAGAAGGGATGGCCAGATAACTGGTAAAACTTTATTTCTGGGTGTCTCTGGGGGGTGTTTGGAAGTGATTAGCATTTGATTCAGTAGAATGAGTAAAGAGATCCACCCTCACCTATATGGGTGGGCATCATCCAATTCCTTGGGAGCCCAGATGGAACAGAAAAGTGAAGGAAGAGCAAATTCTCTCTCTATTCTTGAGCTGGGACCTTCTCCTGCCCTCAGACATCAAAGCTCCTGATTCTTGGGCCTTCAGACTTCAAGACTTACACTAGCAGCCCCCTAGTTTTCAGGCCTTTGACCTTGACTGGGAGTTATATCATTGGCTCCTAGTTCTCAGGCCTTTGGAGTTGGACTGAATTATACTACTTGCTTTCCTGGTTCTCCAGCTTACAGATGGCAGATTGTGGGACTTCTTGGCCTCCGTAACTACATCAGCCAGTTTCCTTAATCAATCTCTGTCTCTCTCTCTGTCTCTTTCTTGGATATATATGTTTATCATATATATCCTATTGGTTCTGTTTCTCTGGAGTACCTTGATTAATAGTCTGTTTCTCTGATCTGTATGTTAACTTGTCTGCTCTCTGTGGGTGTCTTACCCTGCTTTTTGTCTCTACTAATTGATTGTTTGTTGTTTCCAACAATGTCCTGGTCATATATTGCTCTACAGATTGGTCCAATATTTTTTTGCAGAGAAAGATTGCCCTGAGCTAACATCTGTTGCCAATCTTCCTCTTTTTTTTTCTTCTCCCTAAAACCCCAGTGTGTAGATATAAGTCCTTCTAGTTCATTTATATGAGCTGCCACTAAAGCATGACAACTGACAGACAGGTGGTGTGGTTCCATGACCAGGAAATGAACTCTGGCTGCCAAGGTGGAGAGTGCAGAACTTTAACCACTAGACCATCAGGGCTGGCCCTTAGAAGGGACATTTCTTAACCTGAAAAAGGGCATCTGTAGGAAACCTCCAACTAGTATTGTGCTTAATGATAAAAAAAAAACCCAAAGATGAATAGTTTCTTTCCAATATCAGGAACAAGACAAGGATATCCACTTGTACTCAGTAATGTAATGTAATCTATCTAGTGTAATCACGGAAGAAGAAGAAACGGAGATCAGAGTGGAAAAGAAGAAGTAGAACTGTCTTTAGTCATAAAAAAATATGTTTATGTACAAAATTCAATGGAATCTACAGATAAATGACTAGAACTATTAAGTAAATATAGTTTGGAGGATACAAGTCGATATACAAAAATCAATTTTATTTCCATATGCTTCCAATGATAAATTGGAAATTGAAATTTTAAAAAGCAGTGTTTGCGGGGGCTCTCCTGGTGGCATAGTGGTTAAGTTCGCACACTCAGCTTTGGCCACCCGGGGTTCTTAGGTTTGGATCCCAGGCGCGCACCTAGCACAACTTGTCAAGCCACGCTGTGGCAGTGTCCCACATAGAAAATGGAGGAAGATTGGCACAGATGTTAACTTCATGACAATCATTCTCAAGCAAAAAGAGGAGGATTGGGAACTGATGTTAGCTCAGGGCCCGTCCTCCTCACAAAAAATAAATAAAAAGCAGTATTTGCAATAGTGTGAAAAATATCTTTTGTAGGTATGTCTGGCAAAAGATGTGAAAGACCTCAGTGAAAACTATAAACCATTGCAGAGAGAAACTGAAGACCTAAATAAATGGAGAGAGAGAACTGTGTTTATGTATCAGAATGCTCAATATTGTTAATATGTTTTTCCCCTTAAAAGTCTTTTCTCTACATTCAGAATAATCCTAATCTAATTCCCAGCAGCCTTTCTTATAGCAATTAACTAGATCATTGTAAGTTTTATATAGAAGTGCAAAAGGGCTAGAGTAATTACAACAACTTTGAAAACTGAAAGGTAAGTTGTAGGGCTAATGCTGTCTGATTTCAAGACTTATTATCAAGTTACTATAAATAAGACAGTGCAGTGTTGACATCAAGACAGACCTCATAGATGAAGTGGATCAGAATACAGAGCCCAGAAGTAAATCCATTCATATATATCATAATGTCAAAATTTATCAAATTATATGGTTTAAACATATTCAGTTGATTCATCAACAGCACCTCACTGAAGCTAGTTTGAAATTGCCAAGGAAGTTTCTAAATGGCTGCTCTCAATTTCTGTATTTATCTCATCACATTGTACTTGTTACATACATTATATTGACTTGCAGTGATACACAAACCCCACTTTTGAGTACCACTGCTTTAGGGACACTTTTCCAAATATTCACCAGGGATATATAGAGTTCACCTGTCTGTATTGTTCATAATGACAGAAAAACAAAATCAACCAGACTGTCAAATGGAGGAATCAGTATGTACATTACAGTATATTCTCAGTCGTATTTTATCTATATTTATGTGCAACAATGTGGATGAATTTTGGAAACTTAGAGTGAGAAAAGCAAGTACAGAAGTATACTTACAGTATAATATATTAATAATTATAGAACATGGAAAATTTTCAAAGAAATAAATTTTGATTAAATCCAGTTTCATGATTTTGGAAGATTTTTCAGTGAAGGGAAAGGATTTGTATGGCTAAAAGGCACGTAGATATTTTCAAAGATACTGCTTTTCTTGAATGGACTGTATGGTGGATGATATAGTATCAGTGTACAGTTTTGAGTGAGATCCTGCCTTTATTCTTAGGTTTCTGGTGAGACCTCTCTCCTCAGCTTGCAGACACCACCTGCTTGCTGTGTCCTCACATGGCCTTTTCTCTGCCCACAAGGAAAGCAAGAAAGCTCTGGTGTCTCTTCCTCTTCTAATAATGATACGATTCCTATCAGATTAGCCCTCTATCCTTATGACCTCATTTAAACTTAATTACCTCCTTAAAGGCCCTGTCTCTAAATATGGTCACACTGGGGATTAGAGCTTCAACATATGAATTTGAGAGGGGGACACAATTCACAATTCTGTCCATAACAGGCTGTTTGTAATTTAAGTCCTTTTCTAAGATCACTTTGTTGTTTTTACAATTTTATTCTTCACTTTGTTCAGCTCTTGCTTTGTTATTTCCTGTATGCTTCACAAATCCCTTCTTTTGGATTTCCCAGTAGTTTGAGCTCTCATCTATCAGAACTGAGGCATCATCTCAGTATTTTCCCACTCAGAGTGGGACTTCTCCTTTCTGGGAGTAATTTTATTCGTGTTTAATTATCTCTAAGTTCTTTGCCTCTTCTTTTACATGAGTTTGCCGCAGTCTCCAGCTCACTCTTTCCATAGATGTGGGTTCTATATCACTTTCTTCTATATTTGAATATTTATTTCCTTACTTAGTGGTGATTTGAAGTTAGTAGTATTCTGTGTTTCCTAATTATGCTGAAGTCATGAGTTGTTGTAGCTAATTTTATTTGCTTTCCTTATATTAATCCTTATAGTTTTTTGGAGGATGGATACATGGAGAGATTCAGATTTAAACAGTTGCTATGATTCTTCAGACATTGGAAACCAAATGTACGTGTCCTAATAGCCAGTTTCCTCTCCCTTTTCCACTGTGCCAGGGTTTTTGTTTCTTGTTTTTGTTTTTTCACTTCAAACCCAAGAAATAGAAAAAAGACATTTGCAGTTATTTTCATCCATGGAGACCAGACAAGAAATCAAAGTCAGCTACAACAAAGGACATTTGTGTATAGGTCACATTCCATAAGAAATGTGTTTCTTTATATGATAAGATTAATTTTTCTTATTTCTAGAAGTCTGGAAATCTGATCAACTGAAAGAAAGGAGCCAAGAAAACCAGTCTAAACGTGTGTGGGAAGTTGTATTCATCAATAACAAAAAGCTGACTAAAGAACAAGGTAATGTGATAGGAAAACCATTTAAGTTGGACACAAATTCTTTTCCTTCCAGAAAAATACTCTGTCAGTGTGACTCATGTGGAGTGAGTTTCAACTGTATTTCAGAATTGGTTATCAATAAGAAAAACTGTTTAGGAAAAAAGACTGATGAATTTACTGCCTGTGGAAAATTGCTACTCAATATTAAACATGAGAAAACTCATCCTAGAGAGAAAAGTGAATTTTTTAAAAATGGAAAGACTTTCAGTCACAATGAGGACCCTGTTCAGCATGAGAAGATACAAACTTTAGAGCAAAATTTTGAATATAACATATATCGAGAAACCTTCCTTGGAAAGGCAGTATACAATACACAGAAGAGGGAGATCACAGAAGGGAATGACTGTGAATATAATGAATACAAGCAAATTTTCTGTGATAACTCATCCTTCTTCTTACATCAGATAACCCCCTCAAAGGAGAATCACTATAGATTTAGTGATTGTGGGAAATCCTTGTGTGTGAAGTCTACCCTTTTGAAACATCATGGGGCCCATATAAAATACTATGAATGTAATGAAAGTGGGAATAATTTCAAGGGGAAGTTATACCTCTCACAACTTCAGAAAACTCATAAAGGAGAGAAACACTTTGAATGTAATGAATGTGGGAAAGCTTTTTGGGAAAAGTCCCACCTCACTCGACATCGGAGGATACACACAGGAGAGAAGCGCTTTCAATGTAATGAATGTGGAAAAACTTTCTGGGAGAAGTCAAACCTCACTAAACATCAGAGATCACACACAGGGGAGAAACCATTTGAATGCAATGAATGTGGGAAAGCCTTCAGCCACAAGTCAGCCCTCACATTACACCAGAGAACACATACAGGGGAGAAACCCTACCAATGTAATGCATGTGGGAAAACTTTTTACCAGAAGTCAGACCTCACTAAACATCAGAGAACACACACAGGGCTGAAACCCTATGAATGTTATGAATGTGGAAAATCCTTCTGTATGAATTCACACCTTACAGTACATCAGAGAACTCATACAGGTGAGAAACCCTTTGAATGTCCTGAATGTGGGAAATCTTTCTGTCAGAAGTCACATCTTACACAACATCAGAGAACTCATGTAGGGGATAAACCCTATGAATGTAATGCATGTGGGAAAACTTTCTACCATAAGTCAGTACTCACCAGGCATCAAATAATCCATACAGGGTTAAAACCTTATGAGTGTTATGAATGTGGGAAAACTTTCTGCTTGAAGTCTGATCTCACAGTACATCAGAGAACTCACACAGGGGAGAAACCCTTTGCATGTCCTGAGTGTGGGAAATTCTTCAGCCATAAGTCAACCCTCTCTCAACATTATAGAACACATACAGGGGAGAAACCCTATGAATGTCATGAATGTGGAAAAATCTTCTATAACAAATCATACCTAACTAAACATAATAGAACACATACAGGGGAGAAACCCTATGAATGCAATGAATGTGGGAAAACCTTCTGCCAGAAGTCACAGCTCACTCAGCACCAGAGAATTCACATAGGGGAGAAACCCTATGAATGTAATGAATGTGGAAAGGCTTTCTGCCATAAGTCAGCTCTAATTGTACACCAGAGAACTCATACAGAAGAAAAGCCCTATAAATGTAACGAATGTGGAAAATCTTTCTGTGTGAAGTCAGGACTTATTTTACATCAGAGAAAACACACAGGGGAGAAGCCCTATGAATGTAATGAATGTGGGAAATCCTTCAGTCACAAATCATCCCTCACAGTGCATCACAGGGCTCACACAGGAGAGAAGTCTTGTCAATGTAATGAATGTGGGAAAATTTTTTACCGTAAATCAGACCTTGCTAAACATCAGAGATCTCACACAGGGGAGAAGCCCTATGAATGTAAAATGTGTGGAAAAACCTTCTCTCAGAAGTCAAACCTCATTGTACATCAGAGAACGCACACAGGAGAAAAATCTTGTGATTGAAGTGAATGTTAGAAATGTTGAGCCACAATTCAGCATCCACTATACTTCAGAGAATTCACGCTGTGGAGAAAGCTCTGTTGACATCCTGAATGTTCAGTAACATTCATCCACAGACTGGCCTTATTTTACTCCAAAGTAATGATAGGGAAAAATCTGTGCAACAAATATAGAAAGTCTTGTTAAGAATTAAAATTTCATTTGATGTCACGTAGCTAATACTGGTATAAAATCTTACAGATTTTTTGATTTTGTAAAAGTTTCTAGCAAAAAATACCAACTAGTTTATGTCAGAATTTATGTTGAGGAGAAATCTGTGAATTTGAGACATATAGCTTGAAAATTTTGTTTAGAAGTAATGTAACATTAGAAGTTGTGCTTTGGTTTTGATGCCTTGGTTATCTTTAGGAAATATAACAAATTATAATTTATAGATGTATATTGTGTAATGTAAAGCTTTAAAAACTAAAAAAATAGTAAAATGAAAAAATAGACTCACAAGAAATTGCAACAGTAGTACATAGAATTCTCATGTGCCCTTCACCAAGCTTCCTCTAATAATAATATTGTACATAACCATTTCTCAAGTATAGGAAATTGATAGTACCCTACTACTAAGTCAGATACAGACCTTATTTAGATTTCGTCTGTTTTTACATACATTCTGTGTGTTTATGTGTGTATTTCTATGAAACTTTATTGTTTGTAGGTTTTAGTAATCATGAACACAGGTTACAAAGTCAAAAAGGAATCTGGAATCTGTACGCGTGAAAGTTACA
This sequence comes from Equus caballus, assembly GCF_041296265.1. Taxonomy (NCBI): domain Eukaryota; kingdom Metazoa; phylum Chordata; class Mammalia; order Perissodactyla; family Equidae; genus Equus; species Equus caballus. The sequence goes on from NC_091684.1 coordinate 83,430,497, forward strand.
AAGGAATCAGGGTTTCACCACAAGACGTTCTCTTGTGTTAGTAATCATACGCTTTCTGCCACCGTAATCCTGGCAACCATTTGAATATGAAGCTTTTTGAAAGAAGAGATAAATTTAATGATTAGGGCAACAACATTAAATGCATAAGTGAAATATCCCTTACGTTTGCTGGACTTATGTATGTACAAATGGTGTGGTATGTAAACTGTATGTGTTTCATATGCATAATGGAACTTGTTATAATTGTGAGTAGGAAATAGATGCTCCTAGTTGAGCAGTTGTTACAATGTCAGGCACATCTCCCATGTTTGTAGGGCCTGGAGCAACAGTTTAACAGGATGCCCATGAAGCTCGTGTCTAACCATTTAAAACTTATAAATCAAAATAACAAAATGTTAAATAAAATGTATTCTGTGCATGGGAATATCTAGGCCCTAGTCCCATTGCCCCCTTTCTCTTTTCACCCATGTTTCATCCCAAACCATGAGCTGCCTTGAGTGAACATATGTGAATACTGTAGCGCTCAGCCTAAATTTTGTCCAAACCCTCTGAAAGCAATTGCTCTCCAAGGCAGGGTCTGCAAAAGAAGTCTCAGTCACACTAGATGACACTCAGGGCTGTAAATTGGGCTGTAAACTCAGGGGTCCAATGTACCCAGAGAGGTCCTCAATGACTGCATCCTCAATGACTTTGACTACATGAGAAGGTGGGTTGAGGCTGGAACAGGGCCAGAGTAGAGCTAGAGTGGGGCTTTTATTGGCAGTGTAAAGGTAGTATACTAAATCACATGATCAGATTATATAAATAATTAGGTTGCACAAATAATCTAAGATTACACAATCTAATGATCTTAGATTAGACAAATAGTCTAAGCTTGCATCTTAGGAAACTAGAAAAAGAGCAAAGTAAATCCAAAGTAAGCAAAACAAAAATAATAGTAAGAATTGGAGTGACAAAAATAAGAAGAAGAATTGGAGTGGAAATCAATGAAGTTGAAAACAGGAAACCAATAGAGAAAGTCAGTAAAACCAAATGCTGGTTCTTTGAAAAGGTCAGTAAAATTAATGAACTTATGGACAGGTTAACTAAGAAAAAGAGAAGACTGCTAATTGCTAATATGAGAAATGGAAGAGAGCCATAACTACTGATCTCATGGACATCAGAAAAATTATAAAGGAATATTGTGGACAACTTTATACCCACAAATTTGATAACATGGATAAAATGAACCAGTTCCCTGAAACACACAATCTGCCAAAGCCCACGGAAGGATAAATCTGAATAGGCATATATCTATTAAAGAAATTGAATCAATACTTAATTTTCCAAATCAGAATATACCAGGCCAGATGTGTTCACTGGTGAATTCTACCAAACACTTAGGGGAAGAAATGATACCATTCTCTACAATCTCCAAGAAAGTACAAGCAGAGGGAATACTTCCTAACTCATTCTGTGAGGCCAACATTACCCTAGTAGCAAAAGGAGGCAAAGACATTACAACGAAGGAAAACTACAGACCCCTGTCTCTCATGAACATAGATGTAGAAATCCTCAACAAAATCTTAGCAAATTGAAGTCTACAGTATATCAAAAGAATTAGACACTGTGACCAGGTGGGATTTATTCTAGATATACAAGGCTGATTCAACATCTAATAACCAGTTAATGTAACCTATCACATCAACAGGCTAAAGAGGAAATATCATGATCATATCAATAAATGCAGAAAAACATTTCACAATATCTTAACGCCCATTTGTGATAAAAAAAAGTTTCAGCAAACTAGGAATACAGGGAACTTCATTAACTTGGTAAGGAATATCTACAAAAAAACATACAGCTAAGCATCATACTTAATGATGAGAAACTAAATGCTTTCCCAGTAAGATAAGAAGGTCCTCTTTCACCACTTCTTTTCAACATCCTTCTGGAAGTCCTAGCTAATGCAGTAAGCCAAGTAAAGGAAATAAAACGTACACAGATTTGGAAGGAAGAGAGAAAACTATGTTCACAGATAACATGATTGTCTATGTAGGAAATTCCAAAGAATCAACAAAAAAACCCTCCTGGCACTAATAAGCAATTATAGCAAGGTCACAGGATACGATGCTTTGCAGGTGATAAAAACAATTGAGCTGGGCCAGCCCGGTGGTGCAGCGGTTGGGTGTGCATGTTCCACTTCAGTGGCCTGGGGTTCACTGGTTCGGATCCTGGGGGCAGACATGGCACCGGGTGGCAAGCCATGCTGTGGTAGGCATCCCATGTATAAAGTGGAGGAAGATGGGCATGGATGTTGGCTCGGGGCCAGTCTTCCTCAGAGAAGAAAGGGGAGGATTGGCAGATGTTAGCTCAGGGCTAATCTTCGGGGGGGGGGGGGAAGAATTGAGCTATCAAGTAACAAAAACCATGGAGGAACCTTAGATGCATGTTGCTAAATGAAAGAAGCCAGTCTGAAAAGGCTTTATACTGTATGATTCCAAGTATAATGCATTCTGATAAGGGCAAAACTTGGGAGACAGTAAAAAGATCAGTGGTTGCCAGGGGTTCAGGGTGAGGGAGGGAGAGAGGGATGAATAGGTGGATTACAGGATTTTTAGGGCAGTGAAACTATTCTGTAGGATACTGTAATGGTGAATATATGTCATTATTCATTTGTCAAAAACCACAAAATGTAAAACACAAAGGGTAAACCCTAATGTATCAGTATTGGCTCCTCAGCTGTAACAAGTGAACCACATTAATGGAAGATGTTAATCATAGCGGGAGCTATGGCGGAAGGTAGAGGTGAAGGGGTGCGTAGGAACTCTGTACTTTCTGCTCAGTTTTTTTGTAATGCTAAGACTACTCTGAAAAATAAAGTGTATTAAATCAATAAACAAAACTGCTTGCATATAGCAATATAGACGAGTATATGAGGATACTTTTTTATATATTTATAAAATTAAAAACTCACATCATTCAGTACCAATTTTCCCACATTGGGGGTAAATGCAGTCTCAGAAATCATACTGACAATCGCTAAAGCATATTTTCAATTACAGCTTTCTACTTTTCTAAGCCTTATTTCTTTTGGAATTATCTTAAATTCTTTACCTCTCTTTATATCTTATTTCTGTACTGAAGTGTTAGTCATGTTTTTGCACTGCAACTACAGTCACCACTAATGAATATTTAAGTTGTTTTTCTAGTCTTAAAAATAAAGTATAGTAACTGTGGCCTGAAATTAAGCCCTGTGTAATAGACTCTCTTGACATCTGAAACCAGTGGGGCCTCTAATGGCCTAACTGCAAGTTTCCCTCCCCATTCTCCTCCCACAGATAAGATCCTGTAGTCAGACAATCTTCCTTCCTTATCAAGGGGATCAGGCATAGTTGTTGCTTATCTCTGAGTAGCAGGTTTCACCACCCTACCAGCCTGAAGAATTATTCAGACAAGCTATTCACATCCTTTCACAGGAAACCAGGGGATATTGCACCCTCTTGATACTACAGAGCCACTTCCCATAACCCCTAGTTGTTCCCTCTGTTCCCAAGTGCAGTACCTCTGTGGCCTTGCATGGCAAGTGGTGGCCTCCTCCCCTGGCCTCTCACTGCCTCTGACTAATAAACTTATGTAGATCGCATCAGTCCAGTGCCAGGTGTCATGTGTTCAACCATTCCATCACCTGAGGGCGGGAGTGAATGGTGGCAGTTAATACAATTGGCATGATGAACAAGATGGTCCATCCAAGACTGAGGGCACCTCATCAATGTTAATTAATTACTCTTAGCTAACTAACTGCTTCCATGATTTGGCAAAGGCTACATGGGACAGAACCACCAGTTGCTGGCAGGCTTGCACTTTGGCCTGTACTGCACTGCATTCTTTTTTGGGTGTCACTGTCTCTTCCCACCGTAAAAGGCTCTTGTCCCTAAAAGAATTGTTAATTGGCTTACTGTGTGATTTGCCATTGGGTTCAGTCTATTTGGCAGGTGGTCTCTGAGGCTCCTGCCTATAGACCAGTGACAACACAGCACCCCACTGGTCAGCATTGAGCCCCACCTGCCACGGGTCCAGCTAGAGCTCTCTGGTTACAGCATATAGCCTGGTGACCATCCCTGGCTGCTCAGGGTACCCATACATACCATTGTTATTGTGCATCACTGGGATGGGCATATGGATGGCCCTTTGTGCAAAGGTAGGAGACTTCCACTCGAGGGAGAATTGAGCACGGTATCCCAGTTGCCTAGTGAGCTGTTATTGTTCAGGCAAGGGTAGCAGCCTTTCCTCTCTCTGCTGCTCTTTCCCTTGCTGCCATCACACACGCTTGCCTGATGCCTAAGGATATCGAGATGCACATTCATGGTAGCCTGTGGCCCAGACACTGATGAGAAAAGAAAAGGAGACCAGTCCTTTTCAAATTACCAGAAGAGGAAACTCAGCTAGTCTTCAAATACAAAAGCCCTGGTCAATGTACCTGGGTTTTGCTTAGCCCTGCTGTTAAAAACACACCAAAGAACTAATCTTGCAGTCATGGGGCTGGATGGCTTTGACCCAGGCTGTAGACAAAATGACCTTATTGTTTGTGGACCCTGACTCCAGGGAGATCGACTGGCATTCTCTGGAAGAGGAGGCAGCTACCTATGAGCCTGGCTGGTGGGCTCTGCTCCTTTCCTTTGTAACCATCCAGAAGGTCCATATCATGAGTAACAGGATAGAGATAATAACTGAAAGCCAAGGCTTTACATGGCTAGAAATCCAAAATAACCTGAGAGAATTTATACAGAGAGAAATGAGAGAGAGAAGGAAACCTGCATGGCAGGGAAAAAAGAGGCAGTCATAGCAGAGGATAACCTCTGGGTTATGGGCCCAGCATGCTTCTGCTGCACCACTCTGCTGCCTATTACTGTGTTGCAAAAAAAATCCTTATGCTCATAGTTAGAGGGGAAAACACCACCCTTTGGCACAGCAAAGGGGTTAATTCAAATGCAACTTAAGCCATATGAAGGAACCATTACCATGGCACAGGCCTCTAACCCTGACGATCCAACTGGAGGCCTTCTGGAGAAAGGAATTTGTAAATTTGATCTGAGTAAAAGGAAACGCCTTGAAGTAGATCCAGTGACCACAAAAAGAAAAGAAATAGAAAGAATGAAGGGAGGGAGGGAGAGACTTAGATATAGGGAGAGGAGACAATGGAATAACTGAAACAAAGGTCCACAGTTTGACCTAACTAGAAATCCAAAATTTACTAAAATAATGTATACAACCAAAGATAAAAGGGCACTGATTGGCTTTTGTATCTCTACTATGTAGTTTCTGAATTAACTTTAATATCTGCTGAAATGTACCATTGACGAACTTGCATGGCCTTAATACAGGGCTCAAATTATACTTATACCTGGGCATCCCACTAAATTTAAACATGTTACCATCTAAAATCTTAGAGGAGTTATTGAATATAAAATAGGTGCTATAGACTGAGTGTGTGTGTTCTCCTAAAATGCATTATGTTGAATTCTAATCCCCAATGTGATAGTATTTGGAGTTGGGGCCTTTGGGAGGTGATTAGATTATGAGGACGGAGTCCTCATAAATGGTTGGTGCCATTAAAAAAGAGATTCCAGAGAACTCCCTTGACTCTTCTGCCATGTGGGGACGTAGGAAAAAGACAGCCATCTATGAACCAGGAAGCGGGTCCTCACTAGACGCTGAATCTGCTGGTGCCTTGATCTTGGACTTCCCAGCCTGCAGAACTGTGGGAAGTAAAATTATGTTGTTTATAAGCCACACAGTCTATGGTATTTTGTTCCAGCAGCCCAAACAGACTGAGACATTTAGGACAAATGGGTAAGTTTCACATTAACCAATAGAATTATTGCCTGAGTTCCCCATGGTCGTAGCATCCATTGACTTAATTTTAGCACAGTCCCATAGAAGGCATAGGTGCTCTGAGCCAATGAATAATACAATTAAATTTTTGGCACTTACAAATTGGGTTGACAAAATGGGACCCCACGTACTGTACACCCCAATTGAAAGCATCGTAAAGACCTATTTCGGGAAGAAGTGATTATCACCACTGCGTCTCTGTTTAATAGTCCAGTTTAGCCTATTCTTAAACCTGGAAGTAAAATTATGGTGCTTCACAGTGGATTACAACCTTAATGCTATGGTCCATCCTTTTAGGACCTAGTACCCAACGATGTTGAAATTAGTGCCTCCATCCAAATAGCACTAGTAAATATTTTTTATTACAGTTTCAGCTAATATGTTCTGTTCAGTACTCGTTTCAACAGCCTCTTGGCCACAGTTTGCCTTCACCTCCAATAGAGACCCAGTATACTTTTACCAGGCTACCCATGGGATACCTCACCAGCTCTGCCATTGCACACAGTCTTTGCAGGCAATGCCTTTAACTGCATCCAGATTTCTCCAGGAGCACAGGTGTGACGTTACATTGATGACATTCTCCTCTGAGGAAATTAATTTCTCAGATTCGTTAGGGACATAGAAAAACACAAAAGAACTCATAAAAAGGGAATAAGTCATTTCCCCACAAATAACACAAAAATCTGCCACCTCAGTTAAGTTCCTGAAAAATTACTTGTAAACAGAGGGCTGCTCCATTCATGACACTGTGAAGAAACAGCTATTGACTTTAAATTGTGCTTGTGGCACACACAGTGTTAATACAAATACATCTTTTAGTCCTTTTGGGGTTCTGCAGGCAGCATATTCCGCACTTAAAAATTTTACTTAATCTCACTGATGCTGTTACTTTCATATCGGCCCAACTTGTACAGGGCCCCCTCCAAAAACAGGCTCAAGAATAAATGCAAATTGGAATCAACTAGCACTCCCATTAGTGCCCTCAGAGACTCTCTCTGTAGAGGCTTTAGCAACTTCCTCTCACACCTTCTGGAGTCCAAGGCTATAAGTAGTACCATGGTAGTGGATGGGGCATTCTGCAAATTGGTTGTTAGTTTTGATAGATGCATTGCAGGCAGGAAAGGCAAATCCATGTACAGAAAAGATCTTTTCCAGTAGGTACAAAGTACTGTCCCATTCATGATGGAAATGGTCTAATGTAATCAACCTGATACCAGGTAGCCAGCTGATCCATCCAGGAAATTGTGCCAAGTTAGTTGTTAATTGTTGGTCTCTGCTGTTGGAAGATTAGGAACTTAACAATGACTTTTGCCAGATTGGCCTTGGTGAGTTGAAGTCCCTGTTGCTGAGCCCATGTCTGATTTTCACTGCTGCTGCAGCCACTTAGTTCACGAACCCACTTATGCAATGATAGAAGTGTCTGGGGAAAGGGGCTGGCTAGCGGAATGAGATTGACATCCACAGAACATGTCCTTTTATCCACCTGATTATTAAATAATCCTCTGGTGAGTCACCCTTTGGTGAGCGTTAACATGGGACACAAATACCTTCATACTCTGTGCCCATTTGGAAAGGTCTGTGCACATGCCTCTTTCCCAGAACTCCTTTTCAGAAATTTTCCAGTGTACTCCTTCCAAGTCTTTGATATTCAGCCAAACCATTAGCCACTGTGCATGAATCAGGGTAGACCCATAACTGGCTATCTCTCCTTCCAGGCAAAATAAATAACGGTGTACTGTTCAGATTTCTGCCCGCTTGGATGATTTCCTTTCACCACTGGCTTTCAGGACCATCTCAGGGTGGGGCCGTGGTGCTGAAAACCATGGAGAATTATCTAACTCAGGCCTGAGTTTTTTTGTTTCTCAGTTAACTGGTCACAAGGAACTCCTCATGAGGCCATAGCTGTGAATTGAGAGGGGAATGGAATATAGCATTAGTGGAGGTTGTAGGCATACTTGTCCCTTCAGGACCTGCTGGAGCCTAATGTTGTATATATCATTTCCATTTAATGATGAAGTGCTGCTGTGAACACCCAGTTGTATGGCTTGATGGATCAGACAGCACTCAGTTTTTGATGGGCAGCTCAGGTCGCATGGTAACGTGGCAGCCCATGATTCAGTGTTCCGTCTCCACTAAGGCCCATGAGCAAGCAAGCCAAAAGCTGTTCCTCAAAAGGAGAACAGTTGTTGAGAGAGGATGGTGTGGCTTTGCTTGAAGAATCCTAAGGATATGTACTGAGATTCACATATTGGGGCCTGCCAAAGGCTCTAAACAGGATCCTCATCCACTATTGATACTTCAAGCAATGTTGGATCTGCCGGATAATATACCTCAAATGGTACAGCAGTTTGCTTGACAGGTTGGATTTGTTATAGAACATTCTCTTGTTCTGGACCCCACTCAAAATTGGTAGCTTTTCTGGTCAGTCAGTAAATGACTTGGAGTAGCAGTCCCAAATGTGGCAATATGCTGTCTCCAAAATCCAAGGAGGCCCAATAGTTGTGCCTATTTCCTAGTGGTAGGAGGGGCCAGATATAGCACTTTCTTCACCTTGGAAGGAATGTCTTGACAGACCCCACATCATTCGACCCTTAGAAATCTTACCAAGGTGGCAGACCCCTGAATTTGTGGGATTTACATCCCACTCTCAGACACACAAGTGTCTTACCAGTGTGTTTTGAGTAGTTGCTAATTCCTGCACAGTAGGTTCAATCAGCCTTGTATCATCAATGTAGTGGACCAGCAAGGTGTATGGTGAAAGGAAAAGACAATCTAGGTCTCTGTAGACTAGACTATGATGTGGAGTTGAAGAGTTGATATACCCTTGAGGCAGAACAGTGAAGGTGTATTGCTGGCCTTGCCAACAGAAAGCAAACTGTTTATGATGGTATTTACTAACAGGTATAGAGAAAAAAAAGCATTTGCCACTGAATAGTTGAACACCAGGTGCCAAAGGAGGCGTTCGTTTTTTCCAGCAGCAAAACAACATCTGGAAATGCAGCTACAAATGGAGTCATTGCCTGATTAAATGTATGATAATCTACTGTCATTATCTAGGACCCATTTATCTTTTGCACAGGCCAAATAGGTAAGTTGAATGGAGATGTGGTAGGAATCACCACCTGGATCTTTTCAGACCTTGATGGTGGCACCAATATCTGTAACTGCTCCAGGAATGCAGTATAACCTTTGGTTTATTATCTTCATAGGTGGAGGGAGTTCTAGTGACCTCCACGTGGCCTTTTCTACCATAAGAGCTGTCACTTGACAGATCAAGGAACCAATGTGTGGACTTTGAACATTTCTGGTGTCTTTATTCCAATTATGACTTCCACAATTGGAGAAGAGAACTACACTATGGATTTGAGACCCCTGGGTCTACTGTGAGATAGACCTGAGCTGAAACTCCATTGACCACTTGACCTCCATGAGCCCTCACTCTGAATGGTGTACTATAGTGACTTTTGGGGTCAGTAGGAATTAGCATCAGTTCAGAGCCAGACTTCCCCCAAAAGTCTGATTATTTACCCCTAGCCCGATGCATAATCACACTGGTAAGTGGATGTGGGTTCCTTTGGGGAAGGCTGGGAGGAAGATTATCAGTACATATTTTTGACCATGTAATGGGTTCTTCCTCAAAAAGACCTGGATGCTACTCTGTTCAAGGGATGCTCTGGGTATGTAAACTGGCTCAAGGCTGGGAATTGATTGAGGGGGCATGACTCTCTGTTGGTGATTCAAGTCATACTTCTGTTCATTATACCTAGGCATTTTCCACTTAAATGAAGACTAACGGGCTTCCCATCTATTTTAGTTCTAGTTATAGCATGACCAACTAGTGAACACCAAATATCTCTGCAAGCCAAACTATTCTGATTTGCTGTGGCTCTACTGTCCATTACAGTAACCATATCCATGTTTTTAACAATTAAGTGCCACAATTTGCCCCTGCCACCTTGGGATCTCACCTTCCCCATTGGGTTTACATCCTCAATGGAAGGTAGCAGTTCTCCCTGTAATTTCTAATTTACACAGAAGAGCAACCAGAGAACTCTTCGAGGATTCTGGGGCTTGCCTGACAAAAGGCATGTCCTCTGGACCTTCTGAGGTTGGTGAGCAAGTTGTACATAAATACACTCTAACATTCCGATCTTCCTAAGCCTTTAGATACTTTCCTCTATAGTATACCAAGGAAGTTTGGGCATTTCAGCTTCTCTAGTGTAGGTCTGTATTTTGGTCAACCAAATCAAGCAAACAATTAGAGCCATTACTAGCCCCTCGAGCTAAAATATGCAATCCAAAATATCAGCTTAGTGGGCCCATGTCAATAAATTTAGCCTTAATCCAACTTTATATTCTTTCCACTCTGATCCCAAACTTATTTCCCAGGTTTATGTTAATATAAAGTTGTGAAATTAAACACTTCTTTTAGTGTGTATCACAACTCTTTGTGGGTCACAATTTGTACATTTTGCATCTATTGAGACTTATGTTTGGTTATAGGTATAGAAGCAAGGAGAGGTAATGGAGGGTAGGTCTTGAAGAGGATCAGAAGTTCTTTGCAAGACAACTATGACAGGGGAGGCCATAATAGGTTCTTAAGGGCAAGGGAGACTAAGGTATTTATAGGCATTGAAGATCCTCAGCTGTATTGAAATCTGCTCATATTTCCCCATCCCACTTTTCAGGATCCTATTCCTTCCCAATCAATGCCCTAACTTTAGTAAGAGACCCTGTAAGGTTGGGAATTCAATTTGCATTGTAATTAAACCTCCCAAAGGATTCATCGTTGGGTTTGGTTTTCATAAATCTCAGCCCTGCAGCTTTAGTGGTAAGATCTTCTTTCAGGGCAGACATGGAAGCTTTAAGGTCCCTTATGTGGATCTTGAGCTGAGAATTTCAATCCCTAAGCTTCTCACATTCTTTCCCCAAGTTTTCCAGCACATTTAGAAGTTAACAGCTAATCCCATTGTACTCCTTAAATTCACTAAAATATCTAGAGGAGCAACTACTTGATCCTGCCAGAGCCTTGCTTTCTATAGGCACTTGATTACAGATATCTAACGGTAATAATTTGAGTAACTGTATTGCCACTGCCTACTATGGACTATCAGTGCCCTTTACCGCGGTAACAGGGTCATTGATGGTTTTAAATCTAAGTCTAATCAGATTACAGAATCTAATCCGGAAAATCCAGACCCAATTCAGAAAAACCAGACCCAATTTGGTACAAGTTGATGATTCAGGTAGGATTCAATTAGAGACACAGAACCATTAGGAGAGTGTGTATGTTTACAGGGATTTGTTACAGGGCTTTGGCCTTAGGCAATTGTGGGAACTGGTTAAACAGTCTCTTTAAGGTCATTCTCTTCATGTCTGATGAAAGCACTTCAAGTCCACAAGACATACAATAAGGAAAGGAAGATGGATGTGACATGGAAGAGTGCAAAAACAAGCTAGAGCTCACAATCATGACTTGAGTCAGTTATTGCTTCTTATCTTCATGGTGTGGTGTCCTGCAGAACCTGGGGCCCTTAGTCACAGAGGTAATCACATATACACACAGTGGTTCAGGATTGGAAAAGGTGAAGGATCCAGCTGCAACAGGCACAGGCCTAGTGCTGTTTCATGCCAACAAGGTGGTCAGTAGATCAGCAACAGCATGTGTGAGATACAAAATGACTGCTACATCCCTTATGCCCACCAGATCTTGCATAAGAATCTCTTTTATGGTCCACCCCAATGGGATACATACAGGAAAAGGAACTCTGGGAAATGTATTCAGCGTAGCCAAAGTAACACATTACAAAGCAACCATATTGGCCTATTAAGGAACTGTGAAATCAATTCAATGAATCAGGGCTAATATTTTTAAAGAAATAGAATAAAATATATATCAGAATTTATTGCAGATCTAGGTAAATATTGTTTCATGAAAATTATTTATGATCAGTTGTATGTTGTCATGGACTGAATTGTTTTCCTCCCTAAATCCATATGTTGAAGCCCTAACCCCAATGGGATTGTATTTGGAGAAAGGATTTTTAAAGAGATAAAGTTAAATGAGGTCATAAGGATAGGGCTCTAATCCAGTATAACTGATGTCCTTATAAGAAAAGGAAAGGACACCAGAGATGTGCATGCACAGAGAAAAGGACATGTGAGGACACAGCAAGAAGGCAGCCATCTGCAAACAAAGGAGAGAGGTCTCAGGAGAAAACAAACCTACCAACACCTTGATCTTGGACTTCCAGCCTCCCGAAGTGTGAGCAAATGAATTTCTGTTGTTGAAGTCATCCAATCTGTGGTATTTTGTTATGGCAGTTGCTATGCTCTGAATGTTTGTGTGTCCCCCCCCCCCCCAAAATTCGTATGTTGAAATCTAATCCCCAGTGTGATGGTATTAGGTGAGACCTTTGGGAGGTGATGAGGTCATGAGAGTGGAGCCCTCATGAATGGGATCCCACAGAACTCCCCAGCCCTTCTGCCAGGTGAGGACACAGTGAGAAGGTGCTGGCTATTAACCAGGACGTGGGCTCTCACCAGAACTCAACCATGCTCGTGCATTGATCTTGGACTTCCTGACCTCCAGAACTGTGAAAGATAAATTTTTTTGTTTATAAGCTATCCAGTCTGTGGTATGTTGCTGTAGCAGCCTGAACAGAGTAAGACAGCAGCCTTAGCAGACTAATGCATATGTGTATTAAAGATTGAATCAGTATTCTGACTTTTTTAAAATTAAGATAATTTTTTTAGAGTAGTTTTAGGTTCATGGCAAAATTGAGAGGAAGGTACAGAGATTTCCCATATATCCCCTTCCCCAACACATACATAGCCACCCCCATTATTAACATTCCCCACCAGAGTGTTACATATGTTACAATTGATGAACCTACATTGACACATCATAGTCGCTTAAAGTCCATAGTTTACATTACAGTTCACTCTTGGGTTTGGACAAATGTATGATGACGTGTATCCACCAGTATGGTATCATCCAGAGTATTTTCACTGCCCTAAAATCCACTGTGCTCCACCTATTCATCCTTCCTTCTCCATCCCAACCCCTGATCTTTTTATTGTCTCCATAGTTTTGCCTTCTCTGGAAACTCTTTATCCCACTTTCCTACTTTAGTTTTTTGCCAAGGTATCATTTAGCATACAAAATATTTTACTTATTTTCTTTATTGTTTTATATTCCTTCACTAGAATATAAACTCCATCAGAACTGGGAGTTTTATCTTTTTTACTCACTACTATAAATTTAGTGCCTAGAAGTGGCATGTTGTAAACACCCAATGTAAATACTCAATGAGTGAATGTTTGTGTTTATATTGGATCATGAATTAAAATGTATTTCTTACTATAATTTGGGGTTAAAAATATTTGCAAACTTTGGCCGTTTCTTACAAAGCTAAGCAGTTTTATCATACAATTCAGCCATTGGACTCGTAGGTAATTACTCAACTTATTTGAAAATTTACATTTACATCAAAACCTTCATATGAATGTTTATAGCAGGTTTATTCCTAACCTCCAAATCTGAAAGCTGCCACCATATCCTTCCATAGGTGAAACGATAGACAAACTGTGGTGCGTCCATACAAGGACTATCATTCAGTGATAAGAAGAAACTAAGTGTTAAGTCACTAAAAGTCATGAGAGAATCTTAAATGCATATTGCTTAGTAAAAGAAGCCAATCTGAAAGGGCTACACAATGTATGATTCATATTATATGACATTGGAAGAGGAAAACTGTACAGACAGTAAAAGGATCAGTATTTGCAAAGACTTCAAGGGGAGATTGGGAGGGTTGAATAGGTGAAGCACAGATGATTTTTTTTCTGAGTGGTGAAGCTATTATTCTGTATGATACCATAATGATGGATCCATGACATTATGCATTTGTCCAAACTCATAGAATTTTAAAGCACAAATAAGGAACATTAATGTAGGTAAATTAAAACAATCATTGAGGAGTTCCAGGGACACCAGGAAGGAATGCAGACTATGACAAAAGAATCTATGAAACAACCTCACTGAAGGAGGTGGGAGGAAAAGGTGCTGACTTAAGTAACTTTGGAAATGAGTGGAAACTATAAGGGTCATGACAGAAGGAACTGCACGTGTGCACTCTACTCCAGTTGATGAAGTTGTTTCACGTGGGGAACAGGTTAACAATTTTGGTACAGCTATACATTTATACTGGAATAGGACAATTAAGTAAGTGGATGGCAGATGGATGAGCCAGGTTTATCACTATTGCATCGGATGCTAGAATGATCCATTTGGCATTGGATTAGAGTTGGAAACATCAGTTTGAACTCATTTATTTAACTTAATAGAGATACATATGGTTACATCTGGAAATTTTATAAATATGTTTATATACACATGTTAGTATACATGAAATATTTCCTGCTCTGTCAGTGGAGAGAATATAAAAGCACCAAAACCCTAGTAGCAATATGTACACACAGTGCCCAGATCTTGATTTCTAATACCATTTTCCAGTAGAAGGAACCAGGGCTTCTTGGAGAAATTGCTGATTCTAATACTGGGGCAGGTAATATATAGGAGGAGCCTGGAGCATCTTATAGTACAGAAAGTAAGGAAGTGTTAAAAAAAAAAACCGTTTATGAGGATATGACAAATGGCCACAGGAGCCAACTGAAAAAGCTCCCAGTTGCTTAACATAGAGCACTTTGAGCAACAAAATATAAATAGTATTGTATTATTACCCTATTATAAAATAAACATGAGTCCATACTGATATTAACAGATTATCAAATAAGTAAACAAATGGAGGAGAAGAGACAGATCTCCTATGTAGAATTCCAAATAATTTATGTAGCTTGCTACCCTCAAGGAGGGAGAGCATAACTCCCCATTCCTTAAGTGTAGCTGTGTGCATGGTTACTTCCTTCCAAAGAGTATAGTATGGAAATAAGGAAGTAAAAATCTAACTTGACCATGGAGACCTGACAAACACTACCTTAGCCTGGTGATCAAGGTCAATATCAACAGGGATAAGTCATGTTGGTAGTATGTACCTTTGGTATGATATGATGAAAATGGCACTTTACCTCATGCTCTTCCTCCCCAAATCCCCAAACACAGATTAATCTTGAGAAAAAGATCAAATTCCAGTTAAGAGGAATCCTGAAAAGTATCTGGCCAGTATTCTCAAAGCTGTCAAGGTCATACAAAACAAGGAAAGTCTGAAGAACTGTCATAGACAAGAAATGCTTAAGTCAACATGTCAACCAAATGTAATGTGATGTTCTGGATGGAGTCCTGGAACAGAAACAACATTAGGTAAAAACTAAGGACATCTGAATGAAGTGTAGATTTTAGTTAATAATAATGTTCAATACTGGTTCATTAATTGTAATAAGTGAACCCTACTGATATGAAATGTTAATAATATGGGGAACTGGATGATGTGGGTTAAATTGGAACTCCCTGTACTATCTAGTCAATTTTCTTATAAATCTAAAATTATTCTAAACTTAAAATCTGTTTCTAAAAATGTAATAGAATTAGAACATCACTATTTTGCAGA
The DNA here is from genome assembly GCF_041296265.1 of Equus caballus. NCBI lineage: Eukaryota > Metazoa > Chordata > Mammalia > Perissodactyla > Equidae > Equus > Equus caballus. The sequence goes on from NC_091684.1 coordinate 83,445,937, forward strand.
CTCCAATGAATTAATAGTATCATCAGTTGCTACATCACAAAAAGAGAGAGGCTACCAGATAATTATGTGCCTCCTAATGAAAGAACACACACTACTATCTTGCTAACGTGATCACTCCCAGTGTGATTTGTCCTCTCAATCTAGCAGTGAGTATCCTCCTGAAATACAGAGGACAGAGGAACATGGTGAACTGCACCATGAATATGTAATCAGCAAAATCCAGACTCCATCAAGTCAAATGCTCCAGGGTTTTCAAAGCCAAATTTAAAAGAACAGAAAGATATAGAATGAAATTTTTAGGAAAAGAACTTGAAACCCATCATGAATTTTCACTTTTTTAAATGGGAAAGACTTAAATGTAGTTCTAGAGATGCACACTTAGACATAACGCTAGTTATAAAGAAACGCAAAAAAAATGACTCTGAAATTCAAGACGGTATTACTATGGGGAGAGGCAAGAGGCTGATTTTGGGATTGGGCATGGGGAAAGGCTTTTAGAGTGGCTGGTAAAGTTATATTTCTTGACCTAGTGGTGATTACTAGCATCTTTTCCTCATAACATTTATTTATGCTATATATTTGTATGGTTTTCTGTATATGTGTTTTTTTTAATAATAAAAAAGATTTTAAAAAATTGAATGTGCAAGATGAATTGAATGGCTTTTGAGGAAAGAAAACCAGACAGGAATCCATTATAATAATTTAGGTGAGAAATGGTGAATGTCCAGTACGAGGAAATGGTTGTGATGAGGCTCTAAATAAGAGACAAAGGCAAGAGAGAGAATCAAGAGTAAATATACAACTGGGTGTTGGATGTGAGACAAGAGAGATCAGAGAGTGAATAAGCATCTTATAGCAAGAAAGCTTGAACTTATATCCTTTTGAAAGAGCAGGATATAGTAATAGTTTCCACAGGGCAGAGAGTGTATGTTGAGCTGTGTTTTATGCATCTTCCTTGAAGTTTCCTTCCAAATTTTCTTCTTATCAGTTAGACGCTTGGGAGCAAAAATCTTTTCTCATTTTCTTCCGTTTTGCCTCCCTCTACTGTCTAACTTCAATCCTTCAAGCTAAATTCAGAGTTTCTGCTGTCTATAGAATAGAAGCCAAGGAGACTGAGGTATCTTCGGTCCAGGAGGATTTTATAAGAAGACATATATGTAATTACATGTGTTCGTACATACATTTATTGAAAAGTTTCTTGCCTATAAATAAAACCACAAAACTAGGGACAGCTAATCTTCAGCAAAGGAACCAAGAACATACAATGGAAAAGGAAAGTCTCTTCAATAAATGGTGTTGGGAAAACTGGATAGCCATTTGCAAAAGAATGAAAGTAAGCTATTACTTACACCATACACAAAAATTAACTCAAAATGGATTAAAGACTTAAATGTAAGACCTGAAACCATAAAACTAGTTTAAAACTAAAACATAGAAGAAAATACAGGCAGTAGACTCTTTGACGTCAGTCTTAGCAGTATCTTTTTGAATACCATCTTTACTCAGGCAAGGGAAACAAAAGAAAAAATAAATGGGACTAATCAGACAAAAAAGCTTCTGCAAGGCAAAGGAAACTATGAATAAAACAAAGACAACACACCAACTAGGAAAACACATTTTCAGATCATATATCTGACAAGGAGTTAATTTCCAAAATACATAAAGAACTCATACAACAACAACAAGAAAACAAACAACCTGATAAAGAAAAATGGGCAGAGGATATGAACAGACATTTTTCCAAAGAAAATATACATGGCCAACAGGCATATGAAAAGATATTCAACATCACTAATCATTAGGGAAATGAAAATCAAAACTACAATGAGATATCACCTTAACACCTGTCAGAATGGCTATCATTAACAAGACAAAAAATAACAAATGTTGGAGAGGATGTGGAGAAAAGGGAACCCTTATACACTGCAGGTGTGAATGCAAACTGGTGCAGCCACTACAGAAAACAGTATGGAGATTTCTCAAAAATTAAAAATAGAAATACCGTATGACCCAGCTATGCCACTATTGGGTGTTTATCCAAAGAACTTGAAATCAACAATTCAAAGAGATTTATGCACCCCTATGTTCATTGCAGCGTTATTCACCATAGCCAAGATGTGGAAGCAACCCACATGCCTATCAATTGATGAATGGGTAAAGAAAATGTGATATATATATATACATATATATATGTATATACACACACACACACACACAATGGCATACTACTCAGCCATAAAAAAAGACAAAATCATTCCACTTGCAACAACATGGATGGACCTTTAGGGTATTATGCTAAGTGAAAGAGGCCAGATAGATAAAGACAAACGCCTTATGATTTCACTCATATGTGAAAATAAATACATAGACAAGGAGAACAGATTACTGGTTACCAGAGGGGAAGGGAGAAAGGGGGGCACGTATACATGGTGACGGATAAAAACTGGACTATTGGTGGTGAAGACAATGTAGTCTACACAGAAACTGATATATAATAATGTACACCTGAAATTACACAATGTTATAAGCCAATATGACCTTAATAAAACAATTTTTTAAAAAAGTTTCTTGGCTGTTATTGTTACTTTCTGCTAAAATCACCCTAACTGATATTGATACAGAATTTAAATAAATGACAGTATACATGCCTATACATGTAGACGAAAGTTGTTATCCCATTTTGAAAATATGCTTAAGTTAGTTATGCATAATTAAACCCCAGAGAAAGAAAGAGAGACATACTTTAAGGAACTGGCTCACAAGAAGTGAAGGCTTGGGGCCACCTGGTGGCTTGGTGGTCAAATTTCTGCCGTCTGCTTCAGTGGCCCGGGGTTGGTGGATTCAGGTCCCAGGTGCAGACCTGCACACCACTCGTCAAGCCACACTGTAGCTGCATCCCACATGCAAAATAGAGGAAGATTGGCAAGGATATTAGCTCAGTGACAATCTTCCTCAAGCAAAAAGAGGAAGATTGGCAACAGATGTTAACTCAGAACTAATCTTCCTCACACTCCCCCCCCAAAAAAAAGAGAAAAGAAGAAGAAGTGGAGGCATGGCGATTCCAAAATCTGCAGAGTAGGCAGGCAGGCTGAAGACCCAAAGAAGAGTTACAGTTCTTATCAGTTAAAAATGGCAGAATTTCTTCTTCTCGGGGAAGTCACCTTTTCTATTAAGGCCTTCAACTGGTTGGATGAAGCACACTCACATTATGAAAGATAATCTGCTTTCAAAGTCTACTGTTTTAAATGCAAATATCATTTAAAAAATACCTTTAAGAAACATCCATAATAATGTGTGAGCAAATATCTGGGTTCTGTGGCCTAACCAAGTCGACACATAAAATCAATGATCACAAGGGGCTGGCCCCGTGGCCGAGTGGTTAAGTTCGCGCGCTCCGCTGCAGGCCCAGTGTTTCGTTAGTTCGAATCCTGGGCGCGGACATGGCACTGCTCATCAGACCACGCTGAGGCAGCGTCCCACATGCCACAACTAGAAGAACCCACAACGAAGAATACACAACTATGTACCGGAAGGCTTTGGGGAGAAAAAGGAAAAAATAAAATCTTTAAAAAAAAAAATCAATGATCACAAATCCGCTACTTGTCGACTTGGCACCCATACACATCTCCTTAAACCATACTTAATCCCCAAATAAAGATTCTAGCAAAACCATATTTTCACCTATCTTGATACAACTATCCTGAGAACAACTGAAAACACAGTAACCCTATCCCTAAAATGGATGCAAATTCCTTGGGTGATGTTTACTCTTCTCCTTGATAACCCATAACTTAAATAGTATGACGCAAAGTTAACAATTCTTAAATACTATGATATAAAATCAGTACATCATTTGTTACAGACAAGGGAAGACAGAAGGAGGAAAACAAAGATATTTGCTTAATATATGTTAAATATATGTATACATATATAAGTATATATGTAAGTACATATATATAAGTATTTTTATATATAAGCATATATATAAGTACATATATAAGTATGTATATGAATTTATTAAATATATATACTTAGTTAAGGATATTAACATATTATTAACAAAATAAGGAAGAAATACTCCTGACAATTACAGTCCTTATTTCTATAGCTGGGTAACTGTTCACAGTTGACAGCTGGTATTTAAGATGACCTTCCTCCACTACCCATTCTGTATTCCCTTTCCCCTCAGCGAGCACCTCAGCTGATCGTGGTTCTTTACCTGGTGGGATGACCCAAACTTTCATTCCTGAAGAATCGGGGCCATTAGTAGTCCTGCCTGAATTGGGTTGCTGTAGCGTTCCTTTGACTTTAATCACAGGACATTGGGATGCCCTATGTGATCTCCTGTATTCCAGTCATACTCCTCCTTATCTTCATTGTGTAGTAGCAGCCCAAGCAGCCCAATTTCTCCTTGGTCGTCAGAATCAATCACCCCGCCAGCGCAATATCTCCCTTCTTTGCCTGTTGATTTGGAGGCAAGGGGAGCCCAAAGTGGCCAGGTGACGATCTTAACTTCCAGTTCAATGGAATCATGTCTCCTGATGGAAGTATCCCTCCTTTTGGAACTAATACCTCTAGGCCAGCAGAGCAAAAGTTTGTAGGGACAGGAAGCAAAAATTATGCTACTGGGTTACTAAAGGTAATAGTGTGTGGTGCCAATCCACTTTCACTCCTTGATTCCTGGACCTCTGAATCCTGGCTATAAGGGAAATAGCACCATATATTGGATGCTGATTCAGAGCATATACAGCTCCCTGGAGACCCTTCCCCTAGTTGCGCAAGGTATTGCCTTCTAGTTGGCACTGTAACTGAACCTTCAAAAATCCAATCCACCAGTTGATCAAGACAGTTGCTTCAGGATGGTAGAGAAAATGGAAAGACTAGTGAATTCCATGAAAATGGGCCCATTACCTCACTTCATTTGTTGCAAAGTGAATTCTTTGATCAGAAGCAATGCTGTGTGGAATATGATGACAGTGGATAAGGCATTCTGTAAGTCTGTGGATGGTAGTTTGGCAGAAGCATTGCATGCAGAAAGGCAAGTCTGTATCCAGAGTAAATATCTATTCCAGGAAGGACAAAATGCTGCCCCTTCCATGATGGAAGTTGTCTAATGTAATCAACCTGCTGCCAGGTAGCTGGCTGATCACCCCAGGAAATGGTGCCATATTGGGTACTTAGTGTTGGTCTCTGATACTGGCAGATTGGGCACTCAGCAGCTGCTATAGCCAGGTTGGCCTTGGTAAGTGGGAGTCTATGTTGTTGAGCCCGTGCATAACTTCCATCCCTGCCACCATGACCACTTAGTTCATGAACCCCTTGGGCAATGACAGGGGTGGCTGGGGAAAGAGTTGGACTTGTATCCAGAGAACAGGTCATCTTATCCACTTGATTATTAAAATCTTTCTTTACTGAGGTTGCCCTTTGTTGAACGTGCACATGGGACACAAAAATCTTCACTTTTTCCCCCATTCATAGAAGTCTATCCGAACACGTTTTCCCTAGTCTTCTTTGTCACCTATTTTCCAGTCATATTCCTGCCGCGTCCCCCACCATCCAGCCAAACCATTGGCCACAGTCCGTGAATTGGTATAATTGCATGTCTTGTCATTTCTCCTTCCAGTCTCTGAGATAATAAAAATATATGTTGACCTTTGCCCCTGGTTCCTAGCACAGAGCTCCTGAAACCTTTGTAATTTCCTAAGTGATAAGGACACTAGTAGCGTCTCTTGTTCTACTATTTGTCTTTGACCTCATCCTTGACACAGGACTCCTAAAACTGTTGTAAATTCCTAAGTGACAAGAGCACTAGGAGCATCTTTTTTTCTATTGAGGCAACTCCTGGATGGCTCTTGGATGGGAACTGGTTACCAGAAAGACCAAGCCATAATTAGGAGCTTGGAATTTTCAACCCCACCCCCCCTCCTCCAGAGAGGGGAGAGGGGATGGCGATGGAGTTAATGATTGATCATGCCTCTATAAAGAAGTCTCCATAAAATCCCCAAAATGTGGGGTTTGGGGAGCTTTCAGTTGGGTGAACACATCTACACCAGAAGGGTGATGCACCCCAACACCCTGGGGACAGAAACTCCTGTGCTCTGGATGCTCCCAGACCTCGCCCTATGTATCACTTCATCTAGCTGTTTATCTGTATCCTTTAATAAACTTGTAAACATGAGAAAGTGTTTCCTTGAGTTCTGTAAGCCACTCTAGCAAGTTACTTGAACCTGAGGAGGAGGTCGTGGGAACCTCCGGTTTGTGGCCAAATTGGACAGAAGTTGTGGGCAACCTGGGGAGGGGAGAGCAGTCTCGTGGGACTGAGCCCTTAACCTGTGGGATCTGATATTATCTCCTGGTAGAAAGTGTTAGAATTGAGTTAAATTGTAGAACACCCAACTGGTGTCGCAGAGAATTGCTTGGTGTTGGAAAAAACCGCTACACATTTGGTGACCAGAAGTGTCCTGTATGAGTGTTGTATGTAAAAGTAAAGGAGACTCACAGGTGGAAAACTGAGTTTTTCCTTTACACAAGCAAAATGAACAACCAGGTGCGCTGCTTGAAATCCATGACTGTTGTTCATAAATGCTCCAGAAAAGGACTGTAGTGCCGCAGCTGTTCACTTTTGGGTGATGACTTCATATTGTGCAGAACCATCTGTACACCAGGCTCCAGTTCTCTCTTCCTTTGTCAAGTGATCATATGGAACTTCCATGAGGACATAGGTGCAAGCTGGGAAGGAGAAGGTAGTGTAGCAGGAATGGGGACCATGGGCCTTTGGTCCACTTCTTCATGAAACTTACCTGTGCCTTCAGGCCTGCTTGAACCCAACCTCGCATATACCACTTCCATTTGATAATTGAGTGCTGCTGTGCATGCCCAAATTTATGGCTTGGTGGGTTTGGAAACACCCAGTTCATGCTGGGCAGCTCAGGTCACATATTAGGGTTCTCCAGAATAATAGAAACAACAGGATATGTGTACCAACAGGAGATATAGGGAATTGGCTATTGTGATTATGGAGGCTGAGAAGTCCCAAGAACTGTATTCAGAAAGCTGAAGACCAGAAGAGCCAATGGTGTAGTTCCAGTTGGATTCTGAAGGCCTGAGAACCAGAGAGTTGATGGAGTAAGTTCCAGTCCAAAAGTCAGCAGGCTCAAGATCTAAAAAGAGCCAATGTTTCAGTTTGAGTCCAAAGCCAGGAAAAAACTGATGTCCCAGCTCATTCAGTTAGGCAGGAAGAGTTCCCTCTTTCTGTCAAGAGGGTCAGTCTTTTTGCTTTATTCAGGCCTTAAACTGATTGGATGTGGGCCACCCACACTAGAGATAGCAATCTGCTTTACTCAGTTAACCAATTCAAGTGTTACTCTCATACCGAAACAGTCTCACAGACACACAGAATAATTTGACCAAATATCTGGCTACCCCATGGCTCAGTCAAGTTGATACATAAAATGAACCATCACAGGTTGTATGGTAACTTGGTGGCTCATGGTTAAATTTCAGTCTGCAGTCCAAAAGCTGTTTCTCAAAAGGAGAGTAGTTATCTGCTGATGATGGCAGGGCCTTGCTCCAAAATCCTAAAGGCCTGTGTTGTAATTCACCTATAGGGCCCTGCCAAAGGCTCCAAACAGCATCCCTATCTGCCATTGACACATTAAGCACATGTATAAGGGATATTTTGACTGGACCCCCAGAAATTTCACTAAGGTGGAATGCCCCTGAATTTCTGTTGGATTATTTCCCACCCTTTGTCATGCAATTGTATTTCAGCCCCCTTTCTCTTTCTCTTGGTCTTCTGGGACTCCCATAATGCATATATTGATTTATTTATGGTGTTCCGTAAGTCCCATAGGCTTTCTTCATTCTTTTTTTTCTTTATGTTCCACTGGATAATTTCAAATGAACTGTCTTCGAATTCACTTATTTTTTCTTCTACTTGGTTGAGTCTGTTGTTGAAGCTTTCTATTGTAAATTTTCAGTTCAATCTTCATATTCGTTAGTGCCAGAATTTCTGTTTGGTTCTTTTTTATGGGTTCCATCTATCTATCTGTTGAAATTCTCATTTTGTTCATGTAGTTTTCAAAATTTTGCTTATTCTGTCTATCTATGTTCTCTTTTAGCTAACTGAGCTTCTTTAGGATGATTATTTTGAATTCTTTGTCAGGCAGTTCATAGATCTCCATTTCTTTGAGGTTGGTTACTGGAGCTTTACTTTGTTCCTGTGATGATGTTATGTTTCCCTAGTTCTTTGTGATCCTTATAGCCTGTGTTGGTGTCTGTGTGTTTGAAGATGTAATCACCTCTTCCAGTCTTTACAGACTAGCATAATCAGGGAAAGTCCTTCACCAATCAGTTTCACCAGAGATTCTGAGTGTACTAGTTGGCAGGGTCTGTGGCTGGGCCAGTGCTGAGGTCCAGAATGAAGATGGATGCTCACTGTCTCTCTTTCCTCCACAGGAGAACTCATGTGCTGTGGGGATCTCTTGGTGCTACACTCTGTGGGCTTGTGGGAGGGGTGATGTGGGTATAATGAAACTGTTCTTCTTGCTCTTTTCAATACATCTTTTTTTGTTTGTGCTCCATCAGTGTGCTGTAACCTCTCACCCCAATTCTGGAGCTCTCTGCAAGGTATTTTCATTCATAGATGCTTGTTAAATTGGTGTTTCTGTGGAGAGACAAGGGCCGGAACCTCATTTTCACCATCCTGATGTTATCACTCCTGACTTTCCATTTATTTAGATCTTTTAAAATCTTTCAATGAAGTTTTCATTACACAAGTCTTGCATTTTTCATTGTAGAAGTCTTACATTCCCTTTGTTAAATTCATTCCCAAGAATTTTTTTCTTTTTAAAGCTATTGCAAATATTGTCTTTGGAGTGATATTTATATATCAGTTGATATTTATATATTGATCTTGTATCCTGTAACTTTACTGAACTCATTTATTAGTTACAATATTTTTCAGTAGTTTCCTAAAAATTCCCTATATAGAAAGACATGCCATCTTCACGTAGAGATAGTTTTACCTCTTTATTTCCAACCTGGATGCCTATTATTCCATTTTCTTACCTAATTGCCCTGCCCAGGGCCTTCAGTACAATATTAACTAGAAGTGGTGAGAGTGGTGTAAGGGAAAATATAAATCAAAAATAAGAGGACTAATATTCTCTCTTAAAAATAAGGGAAGAGAAAAATATAAATATTTTAAAAAGCCTCTTGGCAGTTTATAGCCATAGGCTGTCTTTTTCAAGGACCTCAGAGCCATCTCTTTGAAATATAAACTTCAAGAAAGATAGCACTCCTATCTCTTAGTTTCTGTGGGAAGGTAGGAGCCTAATTGCAGTGGGTGCCTTGCTCCGAGTTGCAAAACTTCCTCTTGTCATAAAGGTATGAGAAACTTGTTTTTCCTTTTTATAAGGACAATTAACTAACACAGATGGTCATCCCAATTACCAGGTGAATTTAGGGCAAACTATGTGCAATAAATGGTTCTGTCAGGTCCTCTTACTTGAGGACTAATTATTGTTTATCTTGAGAACATGTATCTAATGAGTTGTATCACCATGGATATATAAAATGGTAAAATTTCTTTCTGTATTTGCAATCTCTTAGTGGATTGTCTGTGATGCACATCACATTCTGGTTTATTGCTTATTCAATAATAAAATTGTTTTCTTCTACCTCTGTGGATAGGTTTTTTGGGTTGGGAGAAGATTTTATTTTTAATTATATTTCCCCAATGATTTTGGTGGTGAGGATGGGATGAATCTGGCAGTTCCTGACTTAAGCAGATCAGCTGAAGGTCTGTGGCCACACAATATTCAGGTAAAAGCCCCTAAATTTCAAAAAAGTCTTCCTTCTAGCTCTCTGGTCTTTTGGGATACTAGCCAAACAAACCACCCTGTCCAAATTCAAGATTTTACTATTGAATAAGCATGGATAATAGTGGGCTCTAAAATCCTGTCAGAATCACCATATGGTTGGAAAATATAAGATGCCAGAAATGCTGCCTGAAGGTCTCTCTTTTAAACAGTTAGTGTCTCTCTGTCACATTTAGAATGGGCATCACATGAGATTCCAGTCCTGCAGTGGCCAGAGGACAGTACTTTTGATTTGGATAAATTAACACATTTGCAGTGCTTCTTAGAAGGGCCTTATCCCAGTAAATGAGTTACTGGCAGCTATGGGACAAATCATTCTAAGAGGAAATTTTAAAACTATTTGTATAGCCAGAAGGAAATACTGAAAAAATAAACAGGAAAATGTGAGAATTAAAGGCATTTTCTCTTTCACAGAATCTTACTCCTTCTTACTATGCTGTTCCTACTCCTTCAACTTCCCCTGAGTGTCTTTACTCCTCCCTGCCTCAAACTGACTCACATGAATGGGGAGGGGATGATCTTTTTTATGGGTGGTTCCCATCAGGGCAAACCTCTTTAGCTGGTGGTAAATTACCTGCTCTGTTTGAGGACATGGGGTATGTACCTCATGGCCTAGGCTGAGTCCACTTCATGTCTTAGATTACACCTCCAGGAATACCTTATCATCTGCACACCACATAGCTAGAAAAGCAGAGCTGACAAAGAGACAAAATCATGGAATGATTAAGAGCTTGGATAAAAGAGTATGTCTTCATAACAAGGCAACAGGATGCAGAGTAGTCATACTAGCCACTTGGAAAAAGGCAAATAAGGTGTTAAACTAATTAATGTGAACACAAGAAGAGAACCGAAGTGCCACATGATTTACATTTTTCTTGTCTCGGTGTGAAGAAAACCAGCCCACCCTATTTGGATCACCAGCAAAGCTGATGCTATTGAGAAGCTACCTAGGACTCCTGGGTAACTCACACGCCTTTCTCACCAGTTTGTGTCACTCATTTAAGGCCTTCTTTTCCCCACTCTCCAGAAATTTGCGTAAGTACTCCTTAGTGTGTTTTCAGTTTACAGCCCCATATGTGGAGATGTACACTGATTATTGCATAGAATTCAGTAACCAGCAGTTGCATGGAATTGTGCAACTAGCAGATTTTCTCCTTTGATAGAGCAACCACGTTTGGGTCTGGAAGTTCACCACATCAAGGGGTATGGTGGCCAAGGAAAGCTGACTTTCTGATACTCCCCAATTATGGAAAAACTAAGAACATTAGGGATTCATTGAGAAGGGTTGCTAACAGCTGTGCTTGAAGTCTTCTCGCTAAAGATGAACTGGGAAACATTGTAACAGTGTAACCAGAAGGCAGATGAGTCCCCCACTGATTTCCATCAGCCTTTCTTTGTTGAGGCTTTCTCAAAAATCATTGGTGTGGACCTGGGGGCAGATCAAAAGATCCAAGTTGTGCTCTAGTTTTAGCAACCTTTGTCTTGGCTCTCTTGCTGACTATTCAAACACAAATTAAGCAAAAAATGGTAGGATGGCAAGGACAGAGTATTAGTCAAATCTGAGCAGCAGCTACTCGGTTTTGGTATAATCTGGAAGAGGACAAAGAAGAAAAGAAGAAATTAAAGGTTGCTGTGTTGGCTGCTCAGTTAGAACTCTTTACTAAAGTAAATAATCACTACTCTGGTCAATGTATGAAGGGATCAAAGGAAGAGGGACTGTAGAAAGAGACTCTGAAAGATGCAGGAATTGCAGGGACAAGAGAATCAAAACAACCCAGAAGGACAAAACCCTTAGCCAGGAAGTACTTCGCAAATGGCTCAAAATTGACAGATTTTGACAGACAGACAGAGAAAATCTTGGAGGTGGGAACTGCTGAACTATATGTGTCAGTAACTTTTCCTCAGGCTAACCTATCTTTGCCTTTTGTGATAAACACTGGTGCTACTCATTCTGCAATTTCATCAGAAATTTCTCGCTTTTCATCTGGTGACAGATCATTATAGGTTGTTGGTATTTTGCACCAGTCTCCTACTTGTTACTTTTCTTCCACTATTCCCATACAGATAGGTCCTCTTACTGAGGAATGTATGTTTTTACTTTCTCCTGATTCTTCTATAAACCTATCAGGAAGAGACCTGTTATGCGACGAAAAGTCTACTGTGTTCTGTACTCTGAATGGAGTATCTCTAGAGTTCCTTGTGGAAAAGGCACCTGATTTGGTCATTATTTGCCTTCTGAAAGAAAAGGGGTATGACAGAGTGTGGCAGTCTCACATCATGCTGGACAAGCATAGCAAGCTGAAATAAATCAATTCATCACTTTAGGCCTAATGGATGATGCTTTCTTTCCCTTCTGGCTTTGTGTAGAGGTTTTCTAAATTGGAAGATTTTGCTTTTAATTATATTTCCCCAAAGTAGACATCCTTGTCTTGTTCATGATCTTAGGGGGAAAGCATTCAATCTTCCACCATTAAGTAGGATGTTAGCTGTGAGTTTTTCATAAATGGCCTTTACTAGGTTGAGGTAGTTTCATTTTATTCCTAGCTTGCTATATGTTGTATCATGAAAGGGTGCTAGATTTTGTCAAATGCCTGTCTGTATCTACTGAGATAATCATATTATCTCAATATGTGATTATATGAGATAACAATATGAGTTTATTCTATTAGTATGATATATTCCTGTAATACTCATTCTGGATATTCTGTAATTGATGACTTACCATCTTGAAATCATGGGCTGAGCTAACGGCTAAAGTTGTTTACCTGTGTTTCCACAGGTGCATGGAAATCATATTACAAACCCTCCAACCACAAACCCCAACATCTATGCCCAATAGGGCACTTCCCCACCTAACAACTTCCTACCATTATGGTAATAAAGGATCTCATCCATGATTTTCCTTCATGTCTTCTGTCTCTTGACTGACCTGCATGGTATGGTAAGTCCCCTCCTCTTGAAAACTGTAAGTAATAAAGTTTTCTTTAAAAGGCACTTGTCTCCACATCTGTCACCTTATCACACCTGATTAAAACAAATCCTGGGTACATCTTAAAAAAATTGGCTTAGTGAGCAGAGTGGTTTAGTGACAGACAGGGATGACATGTCTCTAGACTGCTTTTGGCTTACTAACTGGACCCAAGAGACGGCAAATACTGCCTGGGAAGGCACTGCTGGCTGTTGACACCCTTGTGCTTTAGCAGCCACTGCATTGTGTTGTGTCTGTTGGGTTTCTCTGGTTATCCAACTCAATTGTGTCAGAGCTCAAAAAGCTGAGTCCTCCCAAAGCAACTGCCTAGCTTAAGGTACTGTCGTCTGGTCAAAGAGGTCCCTAGTTGGTCCCCATGTGTTTGTGATGCACCTAGTCTGGATGAGAGCTCCAGGGGTGCTTTAGAGTAATTGGCTATCATGCTGAGCAAAGGTTCCCTAAAGAGATGGGAACAATTTCCCTCCCACTCTCACCTGATGGGTGAATCTGATCTGTCGACCTTCCAAGTCAGTGTAGATAGGGGCAGCTCCAATATTCCCCCTTGTTTTCCTTGTAGGCAAAACATGCACTAGCCATCTCATCAGGTAGCAGGAGATGGCCTGACTAGGCATCCTTACACTGAAAGGATCTACTGACTATTGGTTTGGGGGCATCTGTCCTACAGAGACCATGGCTCTCCACAAATATTATGTTGTTTCAAACTCTTCTGCTTTTGTCTGCCTTGGTGCTGTCACAGTTCAATTCCAGACCCAGCAGGATATAAGAGGGCTCATCCCCAGAGACCAATAGCTCAATGTTTAATGAGAAAAAGGAAAGGAAAGGAATATCTGGTTCTGACTTCCCCTCAAATCCCAAAGGATGTAGTCGATTATTATGAAATTGTAAAATACCTAATCCTTGTGCATGGGCTCTCTTAAGTGCTGCTGCTTAACAGTACACAAAAGGTCTTATACTCCAACAAAAAATCTGAAAGCTAAAGCTGATGCCACTATTGCTTTCTTGGATGTAAACTCTGGACCCTCTGAGGTCAAATGGGACACTCTAGAGACGGGGGATGCTGCTCACAGCAGATGTCGCTAGGGACCACCAGGAGTTTATCTGGTAACACTAAATGCAAAAACAAAACAAAACAAGAAACAAATGATCAGGGACAGAGAGAAGACAAAAGAAAAAGAAAAAGATTACCCACTTGGAGATACAAGCCATTCTAAAAGATGTTTGAGTGAAAAAAAAAACGGAGAAAGGGGCTTATTATACTGTGGATAGGGGCTGTCCCAGATAGCAGGTGCTGCCTAGAGGCACCTGGCTGCTCTCTCCTCCTCCTTTCTTTCTTAGTAGAGATAGAAACTGAAAAACCACGGCTTCAGGTGGCTAAAACCTAAAACAGAAAGGGAAAAAACCCTAGATACAGGGGGAAAAAAATAAAAGATAACTAAATAAATGATATGTATGATACTTTAGTATAAATATATAGTAAATAAATTATATGTGTGTATATATTATAGTATACAATTATATTAAAAGTCCATAATTTGACCCAATTGGAAGTCTAAAATTTCTATACTAAAATAATTTATATGATAAAAAGGTAAAAAGAGTGCCAATTGCCTGTTGTGTCACTACAACATAGATTCTTGATTAACTTAATATTTGCTAAAATGCACTAATTGACAAAGCTTTGTGGACTTTACCAACACTGGGCCTCAAATTATAGTTATAACTGGGGATACCACTCACCTTAAACATTATACCTCTTATAATCTTAGGAGAGTAACTAAATATAAAATAGAGGGAAAACAGGTATGCCTCACTTTAACTGTAACCTTGCCTAAATTTTCCATAGTCATAGTACTCATTGTCCTAAAATATCCCGTATTGGGCATAGATGTTCTAACGATAAATAATACATTAAAATTAAAGTGAATCTTTGGCACTTATGAGTTGGCTTGATAAAATGGGAACCCATGGACCTCTAATTAAAATAGTTAATATGGCCCAATGTAAGTTAAAACAGGGCATTCAAGGATTAAAATTTATTATATAAAACCTAATTAATAAAGGAATGATTATCTCCTTTACTTTTCTGTTTGACATCCTAATTTTGCCTGTTTTAAACATGGGAAAAATAATGGATGCCTCATGATGAATTACTACAACCTTAATCCTGTGGTCCCACCATTAGGGCCCCTGTATTAGTTCAGTTTGGGCTGCCATAACAAAATACCACAGTTCCGGTGGCTAAACAACAGAAATTTATTTTCTCACAGTCTGGAGGCTGGAAAGTTCAAGATCAAGTTCTGGTAGGGTGCAGTTTCTGATGAGGACTCTCCTTTTGTCTTGCAGATGTCTCTACCTTCTCACTGTGTCCTCACATGGCCTTTCTGTGGTGTGTGCACATGGAGAGAGAGAGAGCTCTCTGCTCTCTCTTCTTATAAGGCCACTAATCCCATTAGATCAGGACTCCAAGCTTATGATCTCATTTAACCTTAATTCCTTCTCCAAATACAGCCACACTGGAGGTTAGGTCTTCAATATATGAATTTTGTGGGACATGAACATTCAGTCCATAACAGTCTTTATACTTAATATCCACTATTATTAAAATTACTGACTCTATCCAGTCAACAATGGTAAATACTTTGCTCTTATAGACTTGGCTAACAAGTTCTATTCAGTGCTTATTTCAATAGCCTCTTAGCTACAGTTTGCCTCCACCTCTGAATGGACACAATGCACCTTTTCCAGACTACTCACAGTGTGCTTCAAAGGCTTTGCCATTGCATACAATCTTTGCAGACAAGATATTAACTGCAACCATTTTTATCCAGGTGGATGACATTATAGCTCTGATATGACATTACATTGATGACATCTTCCTATAAGGAGATTCTTTTGACACACTCATTACAGACACACAAATCTAACATCTTTTAGTCTTTTTTAGGTTCTGGTGGCAACATATTCCTCATTTATAAATTTCGTGAAATCTCACTGCTACTGCTTCTTACAAATCAACTTACCTCAAATGGGGCTCCTTCCAATAAAAAACTCAAAAATCTGTCCAAATTAAAATCAACAGGCACTCCTACTAATGCCCTCAGAGACTCTTTCACTAAAGAGACCTCAGTAATCTCTTCTCATGTCTCCTGGAGTCTCTGGACCACTTACGGTGGCCATAAATTACCCAAGAACTTCTGATGCAAGAGACTGCCCCTCTTGGCCTCATGCTATGTACCATTAAAACAACAAATGACTGGCTACATCCTGGGGTCTCCTGGAAATAGAGGCTCTCACAGGCCCTCAGCCTGTGGCGCTCCACACCCAGCTGCCCATTATACTTTGGGTCATGGGAACATACCACACAGCTTGGCACAGCTCCCAAGGCCTTTTTAATACAGGATGGAGCCAAACCTGGGCCCTCTGGCATAATCCACCTGCAGGAAGGGGTGGCATCCCCTATCCTCAGTCCATTGCCAGATGCCATGGTGCTGGAGGAGGCTGCCTCTTTCCCAGAACCCTAAGCTACATGGGTAGCCCCTTGGGATTAACTGAGTAAACAGCAATAGGAATTTGTTGGCTATGTGAATGGCACTGCAAAACATCATAAAAATGATAATGCTCAGTGGAATGATGCTGCTTTCCATTCCCTAGCCAGGATATCTTTGATAAAGGACAGGATCCAAAGGTCAACAAAATTAACCAAACTTCAGGTAGTCATCTTAGCACTGGATGCCCTCGCCAAAAATGGTCCCATCTTCACATTTATTAGAACTATTGGGACACTGCCTAAGAGTTTACCCCTTCAGGACAAAGAACTCTGGGAATCTCTTGCCTCATAGATACCCAAATTACAAATTTAAATTAAATATATATATCAAAATCACACGTCTCTACATACACTAAGGCCACAATGCAAGGTCTTGCCAGGACATTCCTTTTCCCCTTTCAAGTTATAGACATTACTAATAGTAACCAAGGCACACATTTTACTTCTCAATATACATAATTACAGGCTCTTGGAAAAGGCATTCAATAGAATGTTCATGTCCCTGATAGGTTCCAGATATTTGGCATAACTGAGAGACAGATACTTGTCCCTTGGTATCCATGGGAGATTGGCTCCAGGACACCTGCGGATACCAAAATCCGAGGATGCTCAAGTCCCTTATATAAAATGGTGTACTGTGTGCACATAACCTCTGCACATCCTCCTGTATACTTTAAATCTCTAGATTACTTATAATATCTAATACAATGTCAATGTTCTGTCAATATTTGTTATGCTGTATTATTTAGGGAATAATGACAAGAAAAAAAGTCTGTACATGTTCAGTACAGTTGTATCATAGGTCTTTTGATCTGTGGTTAGTTGAATCTGTGGATGCAGAACCCACAAATATGGAGGGTTGACTGTAATTGTCTTCTCAAACAACTCCTTTTCAAATTCTGGTCCAGCAAATGGACACCTAACTGGATCTCTAACTTACTCTTTGAGGAGCAATTGAGGTGGAAAACCAGTGGGGCATATAATTGAAGGGAAGCCGGGGGCAATGACGTTGTTAGCTGAGATTGAATATATCAGCAGAGTAAACATTTAAGGTGGGGTACAGGTGATTGGAGACCAAATGACAAGTCCAGCAATTTCCAATTCCCAATGTGTGGAGAGCCTTCTCAGCTAGGTCAGTTTAACCAGAACCCTCCATTCTTGATATCTGATCAATCTGGATATCTGATCAGTTCCTCATCCTCCACCATCCTCCAGGTGATGTCTGATCACCCTGGCCTGTCTTTAGCAAGAATCCTATTAAGTTGGTTTAGCCAGAGTTCCCCTTAACTTGTTGTTTCCTCTTAGTAATTTCTATCCACTGACACCGCCCTCCTCCCCACCCCCCCACGCCGACCCCCTGCTCATTGACTATAAATTTCTACTTACCCTGCTGTATTTGGAATTGAACTAAGTTCTCTACTGAGATCTCTTTTCCACTTTTGCAATTGTTCTGAATAAAATCTGTTTTTACAGCTTTAACTACTGTCCAGCTTTGGTTTTTCTTTGACAAACCAATGATTTAGACATATTTCAGTGAGTCGGGCTTGTTCTGATGTCAGTTGTGTCAGGGGTCCCCAAGATCATCCTTGGGTTCAGTGATTTGCTGGGAGGTTTCACAGGATTCGGCATACAGTCATCCTCATGGCTAACATTTATTCCAGCAAAATCAGCAAGGGGAAAGACTCGTGAGGCATTGTCCAGAAGAAACCAGGCATAAGCTTCCAAGGGTCCTCCCCCAGTGGAGTCACACAGGATGTGCTTAATTCCTCCAGCAAGAAAGTGTGATAGCACACGTGGAGTGTTGTCTACCTTGGAAGCTTGAGACTCAGTGCCCAGGGTTTTTATGGGCACCCTCTGCCTGGCACATACTAAAATTCCAGATTCTCAGAAAGAAAACAGGTATTCAGCAGAAACATGTTGTTTGCATAAAGAAGTTTAGGCACAGTGAGCCACTGATTATCAGTTAGAACGGTAGGAATCCTTCAGAAATCCAAGTTCCCAAATCTTTTCAAAATCCAAGTTCCTGGATACCAACCTTACAAGCAGGCCTTCTAAGAAGAGCAGTCTCAGTCCACTTAAATCACAATAGTATTCAATTTATTTTTAGTTTCTTGTTTCAGTTTGCAAGTTGGCAATGCTTTCAATGGTTCAATCCCTGTTTGTGGCTAGTTATGATTCAGACTTGTGAGTGACAGACACACTAATGCAGTCATGAGATTATCAAATTCAATCATTTCAATTTTTGCATTGGTTGCCATTATCTATTTTTACTTGTGTATATTTTAACCCCACAATGCCAAAATGCAAGTGTAAACTTTGTGATGAATTTTCTGAAAAGTGGACATTTATTAAACAAAGAAAAATTTCCTTTGAAGCTTCTTGTGCAGTATGCAAAAATGGTAGTAAGTCAGATATAAACCAGCATATACTAACAGCTAAGCATATGAGATGTATTATTTCCTCAACTAGTACTATAGAAAGGGATAAAATAAATTTTTGATTAAGAGGAATTCAGATTGGGATATAGTAATTGCAGCAGAAGTTGTATATACCCTCCACAATGTATATCGCCATCACTTTTGCAGCTCAAATGACTGTTTGAATGTACTGCTACCAGAAGTATTTTCTGATTCCAAAGTTGCAATCAAAAGTTCAAGTGCCAGGATGAAATCTACTGCAACGATAACAAAAATAATAGCTCCACTTATGATCACAGAGATTTTCAATGATCTAAATGCTCCACCTTTTTTCAGCATAGCCATGGATGCCAGCAATCACAATGCAGAAATAAATATTTTCCCTGTGCTTCTACGCTGCTTTTGGTGGAGGTAATACAAATACAAATTTTGATGGATGTTTGCATAAAGTGCAGACATTTTTATTCCAAGTTGAAACAAAGCACGAATGATTCTGTGGAAGATGTTGGCTGTCCTGCCCTTATTCTTCTTAGTGCTTGCTGTTCAAATAGCTTCCGATGTTCTTTCTATTGACAATGAAGTAATTGTCATGAAATTGTTCTCTTACTTCAGCATTTATACTGTTTGAATTGAGTGTTTAAAGGATTTTTGTTGACATTCAGTATTGTTCGTTTCTCTTGCATTCAGAAAGCCTTGGCTCTCTTTAATAAACAGTTGAGAGAGTAGGTCTGGGAAATCTAATGAAAGAAGTATGTAATCTAGTTACTTATATTTACTTAAGATAAACAACGAATAAAACTGTTGTATAAATATGTCTCATGCTTGTACTTTATTTGCTAAATCTATCAATTCGACCCAATATGCCAAAAATCTCAGACCCTTTTCTAAGCCAGGTCTCGCAAGGGCTTAAGGGAAAAGTCCTGTGCGTTTTCTGGCGCAGGACGCGGGAGCCGCTCCGGACCTTCTGCGCATGTGCACTGCCGCCCCTCCCGGTTTGTTCTCGTTCGTCGGCCGCGGCCTCGCGAGGAGACGGCTCCGGAGCCTCCCGCGCACGAGGACCAAGGCTTAGGAGAGGAGGCTGCGGGCCCCAGAGGGTGGGCCGTGCGTGGACCTGGGGACTCCGCGCTGTAGTGGCGGGTGGAGGAGGAAGCGGCTTTGTCGCCTGACCTGGCGTGAATCCGGCTCTGATTTTATGCGCGTGATGAGAACCGGCACGTCCCAGCGCTTGTTACCCAGTGGAACTTAATTTTCTCATGTCGGTGGTGAAGGGTCCTCCGAGGCCTGGGTAAGACCGCGCGGAAACCGGCCTCCGGGCGCTCGGTAGGCGTGCGCTTCTCTCCTCGGGGGCTCACTTAATCCTCCCAACCACCTGTGGGCAGTGTCGCGTCCCTCTGTTAACAGTGAAACAGGCTAGGAGAGGGGATAGAAGTCCCAGTGGCGAACGGAGCAGGGGCAGGAGCAGGGGTAGATCCCATCCCTCGTTCTCCGCCCGGCGTAAGACCTGGGCATGAGTCAGGCACAGCCTCTAGCAGCTTCACGTGCAGTGTGCAAAAATGGTAGTAAGTCGGATATAAACCAGCATGTACTAACAGCTAAACGTAAGAGATGTATTATTTCCTCACTAGTACTATAGAAAGTGATAAAATAAATTTTTGATTAAGAGGCCCTAACCCCTCAAGGAATAATTTAGAAGGGAATGTGGCGTTGGATTTGGGGAATTTCTTCCTGTTTCCAAAGAACCTGTGAGTCTGGCACATAAATGGAGGCGTCCAGGTCCCTCTGACACCCTCCAGCCTTGCCGCTACCCTCAGTAGCAACAGTTTGCATTTGCAGAAAGTCCAGATCCAAGAGCTTTAGATCTTGGATGAATATTCTAACTGACTTAGGTCCAGCTTTCTTGGAACGAAGCAGACTCTTGTGAGGTAAGAAGGGGGATTCCAGGAGCAGGAATCCCTCGTAGGACAGTTAGTCAGTTGGCCTGAGAGCTCAGTAGAGATCCAGATCGAGGTGGAAGGAGCAAAGACTCCCGCTCAGTCAGAAGCAATTCAGGTCCTCCTGCCAGAACCGCTGTCATATCCAGATTCTCTTACAGAATGGGTGATGGTGGAAGCTTTGGGCTAGCTTTCAGGAGAGTTGTAAGCGGAGGCTGGGATAGGAGGGCAGGGCAAAAGGAACAGAAAATCCTGCTGCTTGGGGAATAATGAAGGCGTCATGTGGAGGGAAGAGCTTACCAGCCACAGGGGAGGAAAGTACCTCCTTCGTTCTTTACTCCACTCTTTCTCGATTTTGAGCTGCTCGCTGGCTACAGCTCAGCTAGCTGATGCTCCCTCTGTCCTGAACTTACAGAATCAGAGATGGTACTGCAAGAAAAGTCTTTAACTCTTACCTGTTTCTGCTTTACTTAAAAGATGGGGGTGGGATGAGGTGGGCAGGAAGTGGGTCTAAAATGTTAATAGCTGGTTACAGTCACACGTTTTGTTGTGGCAGAATCAAGAGCAGACGTTGAGTCTTTTGATGGCCTAGGCAGGTCTTGTCTTTGACAACAGTCAAGTCAAAACCAGTTTTTTTAAAAATCAAAAGATGCTTTTGAGAACTTGAAACCAAGTTAGAGCAAACTTTTTTTTTTCTCCAAGAAAGAACAGCCCATAAAACACCCATCGTTTTTTTCAGAACCTTGTTGGGATTCTCTGGTTTATAATGAACATTACAACCGGGGTATTTTTGCTCAGCATCAGTTTTAATGAAAGCAATATGTTTCATTCCTTGGCTTTTCCTAATATGCTTAGTTAGTTTAATGTGTTTACCTTTTTCTGTGTTAGAGCATACATTGTTAATAAATCAGTAGAAAACAAATGTTTTTATATTTGAAAACTGGCAAGCACTGTAATCCTACTAGAGCCATGCGTGGCCGTGGGGTGGTCCTCCCTCCTTCCCTGTTATCCTTTCTGCCCCCTCTCAAGGCGTCTCCCCTTCAGAGGTGCTTTGCCGGTGGCTCTGTGGAGCTTTTTGGGCAGGACGTCTCTCATGAGCTTTCCTTCTTTCTCAGCTGTACTCTCACAATTCTCTACACTGTTCCAGGACCAGTAGAAGATGATCACATCCCAGGTGAGTTGTTCATTTATTCACAGTTTTGTTTTTTAACAGTGATTTTGTGAGGTTTGTAAAATGTCTATACACTCATGGAACAGTAGAAATAAATATGTTAACATCATGGAAAATATAGAGCAGAAGTCAGCAAATTACAGTGCATGGTTCAAATGCAGCTTACTGCCTACTTTTTTATTGCCCACAATCTCAAGAATTTTTAGGTGGTTGAGAAACAAATCAAGAGTAATATTGTGTGATGTGAAAATTGTATGAAATTAAAATTTCAGTGTCTATAAAATTTTATTGGGACACAGCTGTGCTTATTCATTTATGGCTATGGCTGCTTCACATTACAAGGGCAGAGTTGAGTGGTTATGACAGAGATTATGGCTCACAAGGCTAAACTATTTACTATGTGACCATTTGCCAAAAATGTTTGCTGACCTCCAATACAGAGTAGCAGATCAATAGTAGGGCAAAGATGCCATGTAGGTAGATGCAGATCTTGTGATCTTACTGAGTTGTGAAACTGAAACATAAAAATGTTTTTTGAGGGGCGGGCCTGGTGGCGCAGCAGTTAAGTTCGCAATTCTGCTTCAGTGTCCCAGGGTTTGCAGGTTTGGATTGCGCATCACTTGGCAAGCCATGCCGTGGTTGGCATCCCACATATAAAGTAGAGGAAAATGGGCACGGATGTTAACTCAGGGCCAGTCTTCCTCAGCAAAAAGAGGAGGCCTGGCGGCAGATGTTACCTCAGGGCTAATCTTCCTCCAAAAGAAAAGTTTTTTGATAGTTCATTAGGTGACATTGTGAATCTCCCAATGACAATCCTACAATTACAATTACATAAAGAACTGGTAGGAATAAAGTGAATAATTCTTATCTAATCCAGGAGAAAAGTTAAGATGTCAAAAGAAAGTATGTGATTAATTCAAATGAATTGAGCCAGCGTTAGGACTCAAGGTTGTTCAAAGGGACAAGTCTGGGTAAACCACGGGGATGTAGAGTGGTTGGCAGGATGAGGCAGGCTTTCCCAGCCCTGGAGACTGGGCAGAATCTAAATCTTTGCAGAGTCTCTCGAGGGATTCCACTCTTCTTTAATTGTGGTAAAATACACATAACATGAAATTCACATTCTAACCATTTTAAAGTGTAGAATTCAGTGGCATTTAGTACAGTCACAGTGTTCTAAGTTCACAATACCACCATCTATTTCCACAATATTTTCATCACACTAAGAGGAAACCCCATACCCTTAATAAGCAGTAGCATAATTTTATAAGCAGTTACTCCCCATTGCCCTCAGCCCCTACCAATGACTAATCTGTTTTCCATTTATGGATTTTCCTTGTATAAGTGGAATCATACAATATGTAGCCTTTTGTGTGTGGCTTTTTTCTCTTAGCACGATGTTTTCAAGATCATCCATGTTGTCGCATGTATCACTACTTCATCCCTTTTTATGACTGAATAATATTGCGTTGTAGGTATATACCACCTTTTATTTATCCATCAATTGATGGGAATTAGGAGTGATTCTGTGTTTGGCTATTGAGAATAGTGCTGCTAAAGCATGAATGGGCCATGCTTTCCCTTTTGTATGCCTTGTGGTTTTTTGGTTGAACACTGGGCATTTGAATCTAATAATGTAGTAACTCTAGAAATCAGATTCTCCCCCTTCTGTAGGGTTTGCTCTATTTTCTTACTGTTTTTGTTGATTGTTTTTGTTTTTTGGTTGTTGTAGGCTGTCTCTGCCAAGGATTAACCTGATGCATAAACTAAATGTCTTCTTAGGTCTTTTCTGAGCCCTTCCTTGGATGTGCACTGTCACTTTCTAATATTCCCAGCATATGCAATTGTTTTTGCATGTCCTAATGTTCAACGTTTGGTTCCGGAAAGGGGAACAGCAAAAACTGAAGGGGGAAGAGCAAAAAATGAAGGGGCTTGCAACAAAGGGGAGCAGTGCAAAAACAATGGCTAGCTGCCTCTTTGCCCCTCTGTGGTCAGAAGCATCAATCAGCAGTCAGAGCACAGATTCCCAATATTTGGAGGACATAGTCCTTTCTCCCACCAGAGCTCCCACAAGTTGTGTGCAGTAGCTGCTAATATGGTATGAGCTGAAATTGACAAAAGTATACTATCTAAGCCTTCCCCTGGAAGTTGCAAGCCTTCAACAGACTCCAGAGTTCCAAAGTCTTACATCAGACAGATTCTGCCAGTGCAGTTGTTGTCTTTGTGGGGAGACATGTCTGTGGAGAGATGTTTGGGTTGTTTCCACCTTTTGGCTATTTTGAATAGTGCTGCTATGAACGTGTGTGCATGTACTTCTTGTTTTCAGTTCCTTTGGATATATATATAGGAGTGGAATTGCTGGCTCATATGGCAGTTCTACATTTAACTTTTTGAGGAGCAGCCAAACTGTTTTCCACAGCAGCTTGAACCATTTTTCATTTCCACCAGAAATGTATGATTGTTCTGGATTCTCTAATTCTGACCAAAACTTGTTTAGTATTTCTTGATTATTGCCGTGCTAGTGTTTGTGAAGTGGTACCTCGTTATGATTTTGATATGCATTTCCCTAATGACTAATAATGTTGAGCATCTTTTTGCATTGGCCATTTTTTTAATCTTTGGAGAAATGTCTATTCAAGTTCTTTGCCCATATTTTAATTGGGCTATTTGTCTTTTTTGTTGAGTTGTAAAAGTTCTGTATATATTCTGGATATCACACCTTTGTCAGATTTGTGATTTGCAAATATTTTCACCCATTATGGAGATAGTCTTTTTCTTGATAAGGTCCTTTGATGTACAGAAGTTTTAAATTTTGATGAAGTCCAATTTATCTATTTTTACTTTTATTGCTTATGCTTTTGGTATCATATCTAAGAATACATTACCAAATCCAAGATTACGAAGATTTACTTCTATGTTTTCTTCTAAGAGTTTTATGGTTTTAGCTCTTATATTTAGATCAATTTTGAGTTAATTTTTGAATATGGTGTTGAGCTAGTTAGTTGTCCAATATCATTCTTTCTCTGGGATATCCAGTTGTCCCAGGACTGGACTATTCTTTCCCCATTGAATGGTTTTGGCCCTCTTGTTGAAAACCAGTTGACCATAGATGTGTAGGTTTATTTCTGGACTCTGTACTATTCCATTGGTCTTCGTGTTTGTTCTTAAGGCAGTACCACACTGTTTTGATTACTGTAGCTTTGTGGTAAGTTTTGAAATCAGGGAAGTGTGACTCCTCCTAATTTGTACTTTTCGTTTGTTTAAGATTGTTTGGACTATTCAAGACTGCTTGTAATTGTGTAGTTTTGGGCATCAGCTTTCCCATTTCTGCAAAAAAGGCTGTTGGAATTTTAATAGGGATTGTAATCTACAGATCACTTTGGATAGTGCTGCTGTTTGAATAGTATCAGATCTTTCCATCCGTGGGCACAGAATGTCTTTCTATTTATTTAGGTCTTTAATTTCTTTTAGCAATGTTTTGTAGTTTTGTATATCCTTGATTAAATTTATTACTATCTATTTTATTCTACTGGATGGTGTTATAAATAGAATTGTTTTCTTAATTTCCTTTTCAGTTTGTTCATTGCTGGCATAGAAGAAACCTGATTATTGTGTTGATTTTGTATTCTGCAATTTTGGTGAATTCATTTATTAGCTCTTCTAGCTTTTTTGTGTATTCTTTGGGATTTTCTATATATAGGATAATGTTATATGCAAATAGAGATAGCTTTGCTCCTGTTTTCCAAATTTGGGTTTATTTTATTTCTTTTTCTTGCCTAACTGCTCTGGCTAGAACTTTTAGTACAGTGTTGAATAGCAGTGGTGAAAGTGGCCATCCTTGTCCTCTTCCTGATCTTAGTGAGGGAGCTTTCAGTCTTTCACTGTTGGGTATATTAGCTGTTGGTTTTTCATATATGCCTTTTATCATGTTGAGAAAGTTTGCCTCTGTTCTTTATTTTCATAGTGTTTTTATCATCAAGTGGTGTTGGATTTTGTTATTTTTTTCCTGCATCAATTGAGAAGATCATTTAGTGTTTTTTGTTTGTTTTACTAGAGTGGTGCATTACACAGATTGATTTTCTTATGTTGAACCACTGTTGTATTCCTGGGATACATCCTGCTTGGTCATGGTATATAATCCTTTTTTTTTTTCTTTCTGCTTTTTCTCGCCAAATCCCCCCCTGTATATAGTTGTATATTTTAGTTGTGGGTCCTTCTAGCTGTGGCATGTGGGATGCCACCTCAACATGGCTTGATGAGTGGTGCCATGTCCATGCCCAGGATCTGAACCAGAGAAGCCCTGGGCTGCCGTAGTGGAGCGCACGAACTTAACCACTCAGCCACATGGCCGGCCCCCTATAATCTTTTCAATATACAACTTAATTTGGTTTGCTACTATTTTATTGAGGATTTTTGCATCTATATTCCTAAGGGATATTGATTTATAATTTTCTTGTGAAGTCTTTAATTTTGGTGTCAAGATAATGCTGTCCTCATAGAATGAGTTAGGAAGCATTTCCTCCTCTTCTATTTTTTGGGAGAGTTTGAGAGGAGTTGGTGTTAATTCTTCCTTAATTGTTTGGTAGAATTCACCAGTGAAGGCATCTTTTCCTGGGCTTTTCTTCATTGGGCAGTTCTTCATTACTGATCTCTCTTTACTTGTTATATGTCTGTTGAGATTTTGTGTTTTTTCATAAGTCAGTTTTGGTAATTTGCCTTTTTCTAGGAACTTGTCCATTTCATCTAGTTATCTAAGTTATTGGTTTACAGTTGTTTATAGTATTTTATAATTTTCTCCCTCTAATGTTCCCACCTTCATTTCTGGTTTTAGTTCCTTGTGTCCTCTCTCTTTTTCTTAGTCTGTATGGCCAAAATCTTATTAATTTTGTGTTTCTATTCAACGAATCAACTTTGGGATTTACTTTGTCTATGGTTTTCTATTCTCTGTTCCTTTATCTTTGCTCTGATATTTATTTCCTTCTTTTTGCTAGTTTTGGGTTTCATTGCTCCTTTTTTCCTAGTTCCTGAGGCTGTAAAGTAATGCTGTTGTTTTGAGATCATCCTGCTTTGTTAATGTAGGCATTTACTGCTATAAATTTTCCTATGAGTATGCCTTTGGCTGTATCTGATAAGTTCTGATATGTTGTATTTTCTTTTGTGTCTAAGTATTTCCTAATTTTCCTTGTTATTTCTTCTTTGACCTATTGGTTGTTTAAGATTGTATTGTTTAACATTCACTTATTTTTTAATTTTCCAGTTTTCACTTTGTTACTGATTTCTAGCTTTATTTTTATTATGGTCAGACAAGGTACTTACGATGATTTCAGTCTTTTTAAGTGTATTGAGACTTGTTTTGTGGTTGAACCTATGGTCTATCCTGTACAGTGTTTCATGTGCACTTGGGAAGAATGTATATTCTGCTTTAGTAGGTGGAATGTCATACATACTTTTCTTATGTCTAGATGCTTTATGGTGTTGTTCAAGTACTCTATTTTATTGTTCATCTTTTATCTAGGTGTTTGATTCATTAATTGAAGTGGGGTAGTGAAATCTCCACCTATTATTGGTAGAACTCTGTATTTCTCCTTTCTAATCTGTCAACATTTGCCCCATATATTTTGATTCTCTCTTGTTTGGGACATATATGATTTTGATTGATCTATTTTCTTCATGAATTAACCATTTTCTAAATATGTAATGTCCTTTGTCTCTTTTAACAGTTTTTGACTTATAGTATATTTTTTCTGATATTAGTTTAGCTATCCAGCACTCTTTTGGTTGCTACTTGCATGGATATCTTTTTCCACCCTTTTACTTTCAACTCACTATGCCTTTGGATCGAAAATGATTTCTTTTGTAGACAGCATATTGCTGGATCATGGGTTTTTTTTTAATTTTTAATTTTTAAATTTTTTTTTTTAAAGATTGGCACCTGAGCTAACAACTGTTGCAAATCTTCATTTTTTTCCCCTGCTTTTTCTCCCCAAATCACCCTAGTACGTAGTTGTATATGTATATATTTTTAGTTGTGTCTCCTTCAAGTTGTAGCATGTGGGACGCTGCCTCAGCGTGGCCTGATAAGCGGTGCGATGTCCATGCCCAGGATCTGAACCAGTGAAAACCTGGGCCGCCGAAGCAGAGCACGTGAACTTAACCACTCAGCCACGGGGCCGGCCCATGTTTTTTTTAATCCTGTCTGCCAGTCTCTGCCTTTTCATTGGTGAGTTTAATCCATCTACCTTTAATGTAATTATTCATGAGGGAAGACTTCTGCAGCTGTGTTCTTTCTTTTCTGTGTGTCTTATACCATTTTTGTCCCTAATTTTCTCCGTTACTGCTTTCTTTTCTTTTTAGTTGATTTGATTGTAGTATACTGATTTGATTCCCTTCTCATTTCCTTTTGGGTATATAATTTAGATATTTTCTTAGTGGCTGCCATGGGGATTAATATTAACATTGAAATTTATAACAGTCTAGTTTGAATTGATACCAATGTAGCATCAATAGCCTGTAAAAACTGTTCTCCTATACTGCCGTGTTTCTCTACTCCATGGTGTTACTTTCTCAAATTGCACCTTTATAAATTTTGTGTCCAATAACATAGACTTATAATTATTTCTTATGCATTTGTCTTTTAAATTGTGTAGGAAAAACAAAAGTCAAGTTACATACCAAAAATACAATAATACTGGCTTTTTTTTTTTTAAGATTTTATTTTTCCCTTTTCTTCCCCAAAGCCCCCCCAGTACATAGTTGCATATTTTTAGTTGTGAGTCCTTCTAGTTATGGCATGTGGGATGCTGCCTCAGCGTGGCTTGATGAGTGGTGCCATGTCCACACCCAGGATCCGAACTGGCGAAACCCTGGGCTGCCGAAGCAGAGCATGTGAACTTAACCACTTGGCCACGGGGCTGGCCCTAAATACTGGCTTTTATATTTGACTATATAGTTACCTTTATTACCTTTACTGGAGATCTTTATTTCTTTTTTGGCTTTGACTGACTGCCTCATATCAACTCAAGGACATCTCTTTAGCATTTCTTATAGGACAGGTCTGCTGGTAACAAACTTCCTAGGATTTGTTTATCTGGGGATGTCTTAATTTCTCCATTTTTGAAGGATAGTTTGCTGGAAATAGAGTTTTTGGTTGATGGTTTTCTCTTTAACAGTTTAAAGATATCATACCACTGCTTTCTGGCCTCCATGGTTTCTAATGAAAAACAGGCTTTTAATCTTATGGAGAATTCCTTGTATGTGATGAGTCACATTTCGACCTGAAGGACTCCCTTTAGCATTTCTTACAGGGTAATCTAGTGGTGACGAACTCCCTTGATTTATGTTTATCTGAAAATGCCTTCATTTTAGAAAGCCGTTTTTCATGAGTATAGAATTCTCAGTTGACAGGTTTTTTTCCCCAGCACTTTGAATATATCAACCCAGTGCCTTTGGTCTTCAAGGTTTCTGCGGAGAAGCTGCTGCTAATCTTACTGAGGATCTTTGTGTTTGATGAGTTGCTTTTCTCTTGCTACTTTCAAGATTCTCTTTGTCTTTTTCTTTCTACAATTTGATTATAATATGTCTCAGTGGATGTATTTGAGATTATCCTACTTGGTGTTCATTGAGTTTCTTAGATGTGTAGATTCATGTCTTTCATCAAATTTGGGAAGTTTTGGGCCATTATTTCTGTAAAGATTCTTTCTATCCACCTCTCTCTCTCATTCTCTACAACTCCCATAATATTTATGTTGGTCTGTTTGATGGTGTCCTGTAGGTCCCTTTGGTTCTGTTTACTTTTCTTCATTTTTTTGTTTGCTTCTCAGACTTTATGATTTCAATTGCCCTTTTTTTAAAGTTAGCTGATTCTTTTCTGTGTGCTCAAATCTGCTGCTAAACACTTCTAGTGAATTTTTCGTTTCAGTTATGATACTTTTCAGTTCCAGAATTTCTATTTGTTTCTTTTTTATAGTTTTCTCTGTTTATTTATGTTCTTTGGTTCATAAATTATTTTCCTGTTTTCATTTACTTTTTTGCCTTATGGTTTAGCTTTTTAAGCATATTTGATACAGTTGATTTAAAGTCTTTGTTTAGAAAGTTCAATGTTTGGTCTTCCCCAGGGACATTTCTGTCAATTTATAGTTTTCCTTAGATTGGGCCGTACTTTCCTGTTTCTTTGTATGTTTTGTGATTTTTGTTGTTCTTGTTGTTGAAACTAAACCTTTGTATATTATAATGTTGTAACTTTACAGATCACTTTCTTGCCCTTCTCCAGGCATTGCTGTTCTTGATTTTTTTTTTAAAGCTTCAGTGCATGGTTGTGTATCCTAGTTGTTAGTTTTTAGTGAGCCACCCCCACAGTATGACAACTGACAGACAGGTGGTGTGGTTCCATGACTGGGAAATGAACTTGGGCTGTGGTGGTGAGAGCACCGAATCTTAACCACCAGGGCTGGCTTGAGTTCTTGATTGTTGAAGGCTGTAGTTATCCATTTTTTTTTTTTATGACTTTTCCAAACTGTTTGTTTGGAAAGCTGTGTTTCTTGTCATGTGTGCTCACTGGATTCTCTGTGACCTTATAGCTTGTGTTCAGTTAGGGTTTTGACAGTCTTTTTATTGAAGGTTAGAATAAAACAAACAAGCAAAAAACTCCAAACTCCCACTTTCCCAGTCTTTGTAAATTGGCTTTGTGCTGGAGTGCTTCTTTAGGACTTAGTGTGTGCATGTGCAGCTCGGTCTAAGCTTTCACATCCTGCTTGCACGGAGTGTTAAGGTCAGCCAAAGGTGAAAGCTTAGGATCTTGTGAGGTCTTTTCCAGGCATGCTCTTGTCCTGGGTATGTGTCTTGTATGGCTTTCTAAATTCCCCAAGGTACACAGGTACTTTTGATTACTCTAATTTCCCAAAGAAACTCACAAGTTTTTTCCCCAGGCTTTAGGCAGTCTGTTGTATGTCTCTACTGTAATCTTTTGCCCCAGGTAGCTATGGGTTTTTCTTGTCTTACAGTGTTTTTTAGCAATGTCCACTCCTTTTCTGCCTTGAGTGAGTTCTGATTTATATGAAGCAGAGATATGTGCTTTGCATTAGTCCTCAACTCCAGACAGATTAGAACAAACACAATAATTTGTGAATAAGATCTGCTCTGCAGCCTTGGAACTAGGGGCTAGGGTCCCACATGGGAATATGGGCTGCCATCTTCAAGACTGCCACCAGGCCAGGGAGGGAGTGGCATAAGGGCAAATAGACCTACCACAAAACTGTCCTACTGTTTTTAAGTTGCGTTTTTGTTGATTTGGTGTTTGCTTGGTTGCTATAAACCTTTGACTGTTTTCCAGAGTGTGACAGAGTTGGTTCTGACTGTTTCTGCTCTTTTTTTGATATTTCTATGGAAGGATGAGCATTTGGTGCTTCCTACTGTACCATTTTGCTGGTGTCACTTCAGTACTTATTTGGTTTCATTGTTGTTGCTTAATTTTTTCTTTTATGACTTTTCCTGGATTGATGACTTTTCTTTTGTTTTTCTGGTAGTTTGAGAGTTTGTTATTCTCTAGTTGATTATCTTGACACAATTTTAAATGTATATATTTCTGTATTAACATCAAATTTTTATTGTCTCTAGTAGCATTTAAACAAGATGTGATTGTTTTTTTATTGAGCTATAATTGACATAAAACATTACATTAGTTTCAGGTGTACAACATAATGATTTCATATTTGTATATATTGCAAAATGATAAACAAGATCTGATTTTTTTGGTAAGTTTTTATTTCTCTCTCCCATATCCTATGTTTTATAGAGATCATCTTAGTAGTTTTTTTACATGTTGAATGTTAATATTTTTTTATTCTTAATAATTGAAGTGCTAATGAGTTAGACTTGATTTTGTTGTCCCAGTATGAAAGGTAGTTTGTGGAAACAGTTGTTCTTGAGCTCTAGAAGAGCTGTAATTTAAGAATGGCTGTGTGTGAGGCCCTTTAAGTGTCATCCCTTTATCAGCTCATGTAATTCCAACAGTTTTCAGAGTTAGCTTACACTTTTATGTAATTTCAGAGCTGATGAATGCCAGTGAATAAGGGTTTATATGTGGAAGGTAGATAGGATAATTTATCCATGAGAAAATTGTAAATAGTTAAGACATTTTATCTGATTGTGAGGCCAGTGCACGCTGCCTGTGCCTCCTTTAAGTCATCTGCTCTTGTTTCAAGAAGATTATGAAATACCAGAGCTATTTGCAGAAAGTGAGTTTGAAGTTCCCTTTGCTGTGTGTTGCAGACTGCTGAAAAAGATGATCTGGATATTCTTTGTCTTTTATTGCAGATTTTATCATCTCGTTTTCGGTTGCATACTTGAGAAGTTGACTTTACAGCTACAGATGCTTAATTGATTAGTGGAGCCATGGCACTTCCCTTATTTCAGGACATCTCAGTTTCTGAGTCCTCAGCATGTGGCAGTATCCATGGTCACAGTGGAGGGAGGCTTAAGATACATGTACTCTCTCAGGAAGTTAACAGTCTTATGCCACCTGTTCACTAAATCACCGAACTACTTCCCTTCCATTTATAACCCTAGTAGCTGTCTTCTCTGGCTTTACCAGAAACTGGTTAATGTTGGTCTCTTACATTCCCAGTTATTTCTTATATGTCACGTACAGTAGTCTTCCCTTATCTGTGGTTTTGCTTTCCACAGTTTCAGTTATCTGTGGTCAACTGTGGTCCAAAAATATTAAATGGAAAATTCCAGAAATAAACAATTCATAGGTTTTAAATTGTGTACCATTCTAAGTAGCATGATGAAATCTCACACCATCCTGCTTTGTCCCACCAGGGATGTGAATCATCTCATTGTCCAGCATATCCATGCTGTATATGCTACCTGCCTGTTAGTCATTTAGTAGCTGTCGCAGTTATCAGATCAACTGTCACAGTATTGCAGTGCTTGTATTCAACCAACCTTTATTTTATCTCATAATGGCCCCAAAACACAAGAGTAGGGATGCTGGCAGTTTGGATATGCCAAGGAGAAGCTATAAAATGCTTCTTTTAAGTGAGAGGGTGAAAGTTCTCAACATAATAAGGAAAGAAAAAAAAATCATATGCTGAGGTTGTTAAGATCTGTGGTAACTTTTTTTGTAGTATATTGTTGTAATTGTTCTATTTTATTATTAGTTATTGTTAATCTCTTACTGTGCCTAGTTTATAAGTTAAACTTTATCATGGGTATGTATATATAGGAAAAAACATAGTATATGTAGGGTTTAGTATTATCTCTGGTTTCAGGCGTCCACTGGGGGTCTTGAAACATATTCCCTGTGTCTAAGGGGGGAGCTGCTGTACTCCTTGTCCTTGGCTTCTGCTCTTTTGACAGAGTGCATTCTGGAATATTTTGCAAAATGTGTTCAGGGATTTATAGTTTTTTAATTTTTATAGATTTATTTTTCTTTGTTGTATAAATGTATTTACCTGGTTATGTAATTCTGGGGGAAAAAGAGCTACTGCCCTCAGAAAATTGTGGGCATCTCTCTCTCTCTCCATTTTCTTCTGTTATTTATTTTTGCTGTGGATAAATCAAGCGTCAGTTTGATTCTTATTTCTTTGTCGCTGTGATATTGTGATTTATAAGGGAAATATATATTTGGTCATTTAGATAACCAAAATATATTTCTCATATGTATTTGGTCTTTGTCTATGGTTCTTGGCTCACAGTTCCCAAAATCCCTGGAATTTCCTAAGTGTTGAGGGTGATAAATGTGTCTCTTGTTGTAAAGGTGTCTCTGTTTTAAAGTATATAAATTAAATATAAGTTAATAAGGTGACTTTTAGAAAGCACCTAAGGATGGAAAGGGGAGAGGGGCTAGAGATTGAATCAATCACCAGTGGCCAGTGATTTAATCAGTCATGCCTATGTAATGAAGCTCCATAAAACCCCCAAAGGACAGGGTTCCTAGAGCTTCCAGGTTAGTGAACATGTGGAGCTTCTGGGAGAGCTCTGCGTCTGTAAGAGGCATGGAAGCTCCACACCCTTTCCCCATATATTGTCCTACACATTTCTTTCCTCTGGATGTTCATCTGTCTCCTTTATCATATCCTTTTATAATAAATTGGTAATCCAGTAAGTAAACTGTTTCTTTCAGTTCTGTGAGCCAGTCTAGCAAATTGATTGAACCCAAAGAAGGAGGGGGTCATGGGAACCTCTGCTTTATAGCCACTTGGTCAGAAGCACAGGTAACAGCCTGGACTTGTGACTGGTGTCTAAAGTGGTGGTGAGGGACAGGCTTGTAGGACTGAACACTTAAACTGTGGATTCTGATGCTGTCTCCAGGGACTCAGAATTGAGTTGAATTCTTGGACACCCTGCTGGTGAATTATTTGTTCGTGTCGGAGAAAACCTCCTCCATACTGGAAACTGAGTCTCAGAATACCCAATTTAGTAGCCAATCATTGCTTGTTTGCTTTCACAGAAGTTTGAGGATTCTAATTGGATTTCAGAAATTTCATTAGGTTGAGCTACACGTTTTTACTTTTTTTCGAGAAATCCTCCTTGGCATTAATTGTGTCCTTAAGATTTGAAGATTTCATGTATCTCTTCAGGGACATCTTCTGTTATTTCTTTTTTTTCTTCTCTTCTATCCTATGTGATGTATCCTGGAATTTCTTCTAGAGTGGCTTTTATCTCCTGATTTATCCATATTTTATAAACTCTTCTTCATTATTTCTCTGATTTTTATTTTGTTATGAGAGATTTGTACAATTTTGTATTCTATATCCAATTTGTTTTCTAGTAGCATTTTAAGGGCATTTCTTTTGTGTTCTCACAATTAAGCAAATGTGAAAATTTATTTTGAGTACTCTCTCTTTTCTCTCTGATGGATTCTTTTAGCCAACTATTCTCACTTTATGTGGAAGCAGTATTCTCTTGAACATCTTTGAGGATTCTATTTAGAATATTTTGAAACTTTCCCCTATTTCTTGTACTCTTTTCCCCTTACTGTTCAATCATTCTGTTTATTCTGATTGCTTACTTTTCATATTTTGGTTTTCCCCACCTGTTTGGTAAAGTCTTCATTTTCCTTTCATGTTTCCCCATGAAGGTCTAGTTTGAGAAGCACAGGTAACTGTGGCAAATTGACTTCGTAGATATGGATATAGATATGAATGTATCTGACATCTCACCAGAGCGTTCTGTAGGTGAATGGGTGGGGCATGGACATGGGAGGACCCCGCTTCAGGCCAGGCAGAAAGGAAACAGGCAAGCAAGCAGAAGGTCCCCCTTCAGCTGCTGAAATGGAGAATGCTGTATCCTGAGGTTAGAGTACTAAGGTCCGTTTCATTAAGTGGTTTTTCTTTTAAAGAAAATACGTGCTGTTATGGACAATTGAAGTTTTGGGAATTGCATTTCTTAGTTGGCTTTACTTTGGATAGAACTCTCCATTTATATATAGAACTGGTTTTTAAAAAAGCCCCTGGCTTTATATAGAATGGCTACTCATCAGCTTCAGTCTTCATTGACTGCTGGATGTCTGCAGATAGGGGGCAAGGGTGCCCTGAAAGTCAGTTAGTTTGCCAGTAAGCTACTTTGTCACCTATGCTGACCCCTTGCCCTGGTTGGAAGGCTCGGAGCTTGGAGGTCTCTGGCTGTAGCTGGAAGCCTCCTCTTCTGCCCACTTCTGTACTTGTATAAGTTGCAGGTACCATGATTCTAGTTTCTCTTCTCTGATATCGTCTACTGATACCTTCTGGAAGTTACATAAAATTGTCTTTTTTGGTGTATTCTACTGTTATTTGCACACTTCTTTTTTGTTTTTTGTTTCTTCTACTCATATTGTTGGAGGCATCAGAGGTAGATGTTTAAGTCCACGATCTTTAGTTGGAAGGGACAGTTATTTGTGAAACTATCTCCTTTACTGTTTCCACTATTCTCTTGTCATCTGGTTCTTTTCTCACATTTCAAAAAAGTCTCTTCTCAGGGCTGGCCCCATGGCCTAGTGGTTAAGTTCAGTGCACTCTGCTTTGGTGGCCCAGGTTCAGTTCCTGGGTGTGGACCTATGCCACTTGTCAGTGGCCGTGTTGTGGCAGCGACCCACATACCAAAAAAAAAAAAAAAAATAGAGGACGATTGGCAACAGACGTTAGCTCAGGGTGAATCTTCCTCAGGGGGGATAAATCCCTTCTCAGCCTTCATAGCCTAGTCTGTTTTCTTTTTCTGCCAGCCACTTGAATATTGGTGTTCCCTCAAATTCTGTGCTGGTGTTTTTCTTTCCTCAATCTTTGTCTCCTCTGAGCATCTGATTCACTCTGGTGACCCCAGTGACACAGAGTTGTCATTTTCACCCAAATCCTTATTTTCATACTAGACCTCTCTCCTGAACTCCAGAATCATTTATCCAACTTTCAAGTGGGTATTTCCATTTCCGTGTTCTGAAGACATTTAGAGTGCTATGTGTCTAGCATCCATTTCATTGCTACTCTGCATCTACCCTGCTCTTCCTTCTTTTCCCTGAACTTGACAGGTTCCCAGAACCTCCAAGTCTGCTCATGCAGACCCTCTGGGAATAACTCTTCCTCTCTTCCTTTGCTTAATGAGTTCCCTGTTTTGTATATCCACCATTGCCCCTTTAATATACATGATGTAGCTCCAACACTGCTCTCCAGCACAGTCTCCACCCTGCTTTGGGAGCATTGCTTCCTTAGTGACAGATTGTGTAACTGGGACTGGAGGGTCTATTTCCATTTTACCATTGGCTTCCTGTTACAGCCACGCATTACTTGATGACAGGATACATTCTGAGAAATGTGTCCTTAGGAGGTGTCATCGTTGTGCGAACATTGTAGAATGTACTTTCACCAACCTAGGTAGTATAGCCTGCTACACAGCTAGGCCATATGGTACTAATCTTATGGGCCCGCTGTCGTGTATGCAGTCTGTTGTTCACCGAAAGATTGTTGTGTGGTGGATGACCGTATTCACAGCAAGGACTTGGGGCAGGTGGAGGCTGGTGGGAGGGAGGCTATGTCCCAAGGGAGTGTGCAAGATAGTTTTGTATATATCAAATTTTGTCAATGTTTTAGGGCATGAGAAGAAAATACTAGCTTGTCTATTTACATTTTTATCTGAAGAATAACAAAATTAAGCTCTCCTCATATGTGAATTGATGGTATTTTATTTAATTTATAGATAAATATAAATAAAACTGGTGGTGACTCAAGAATTTTACTCATTAGTTGAGTGATTAAATATTTGAAGATCACTAATAGGATTAAAGCCAAGTATATTTCCTAGTTTCCTCCCCTAACCCCTCCCTCCACCTCTGCAGCCTTTATCGCATCACAGGTTCAGATCTGCTCTCTTGCCCTATCGTGCAGTTCCATTGACTTGCCGCATGTTTTTTCAGATCTTTCTTAACTTTTCTTGCAGTTTTGCCATATATTTGCAAAGAAACTGCTATTCATATTTAAGCACTGAAAGTATTATCTGCTCAGTGAAATCCAAGGTGCTAACACTCTCACATGAACTTGCACAGAATCTGTTTATGATCCCTGTCTGTGTTGCACATGTTTATAGTATGGGTCCTTTAAGTCCTATGGTAGGCATGTCTTTGTGTGTTTCCTTATGAGGGTCAGTTCTTTGAGACCAAGAAGAGTATTTTGTTCAAGCTGAGATTCTCATAAACTTGGACAGTGTCAGGCACATGTAGGCACTCAGATATTTTTGCATTAAGTAATAGATTAATTCACCAATGTTATTTCTACTACGATTTCTTTTTTCTTACAAAATGTAACACAACAAGCTATATAGTAGAGGTCCTTTGTAACATTTTCCGGTCAATTTTCAACAATAAAAATGATGAGGATTCGTCTTTAAACACCTTTTTTTTCACATCACCTGATTCTGACCACTTCAGATTGAGCAGAAATGTGCTTTTCCAGGGATCGTTGTCATTCAGGGATGTGACTGTGGGCTTCACCCAGGAGGAGTGGCAGCACCTGGACCCTGCTCAGAGGACCTTGTACAGGGACGTGATGCTGGAGAACTACAGCCACCTCATCTCGGTGGGTAGGTAGCAGTTGTTTCCTATGTAGAGCCCCAGTATGCGTGTCCTTTTTTATTTACAGAAACTTGTGGAAATTTTGTAGAATATAGTAATATTTAAATTTGGGATTTAGAAGTCAAGGACAGTTTATCCCTTTTGGGTACCAGAAAGGATGTGTTTTCCTCTGCCCCATAACAGGATTAAATGAGCTTTTTTTATTGTACACTCTTTGAGCTATACTGTCCTCCTCCTTCAGAGGCCCTGAAACTCACCGTTTGTCCCAAGTCATACAGTTCTCATCCACAGGATATTGCACTCCTAAACCAGAAGTCATCCTCAAATTGGAGCAAGGAGAGGAGCCATGGATATTAGAGGAGGAGTTCCCAAGCCAGAGTGACCCAGGTGAGTTAGTGAGTATGAGCCGGATGGAGGAAATCAGATCACAAAGGGTTAGTTCAGCGATTGAGACCATAGAAGTGGCCTTCAGGAATCACTTTTTAGAGGCTCCAAACCTTTGGAAGTAGTGTGTTGACATGACTCAAATATCCAGTGTCACTGAATCACCCAGTATCTCCCAGTGTCACTCTCATACACAAGTGGTATCCCTGTTTTTTTAGGTATACATTATATAGAGTTAAGCATGCAGATCTTAAGTGTATAACTAAATGAAATTTTCTATGTGTATACACCCATGTACCGATCATCAGGATGAACATATAGAGCATTTTTCAGCAGCCCAGAAGGCTTCCTGGTGTCCTCTTCCCAGTAAATGATATCCCACACTTCTATTACCATAGATCAGGTATGCCTGTTTTTAACTTCAGATAAATGTGGTGATATGGTATGTACTATATATATATATATATATACACACACACACACACTATATGTATGTAAGGGTATACTATATAGATGATATACAGAGATTGTATCTGGCTTCTTTGGTTCAGCATTATGCATGTGAGATACATCTATGTTGTGTATATCAGTAGTTTATTGCTTTATATTGCTGTGTAGCGTTCCGTTGTGACTATCCCAGAGTTTTCTGTTCATTCTATTATTGAAACATATTTGGGCTACATATTTGAAACATATGTGTTTTGAAATATCTTTGAGTTTGGAGTATTTGAAAAACGTTATAAATATTCTTGTGTGTGTCTTTTGGAGGACGTAAACTCCATATTTTGTTAGATGTATAACCAGGAACGGACTTTCTGGGTGTAGAGTAGTCACATATTTAGCTTTAGCAGTATTTGGTTTAAACAGTTTTCCTGAGTGATTGTACTAAATTGTATTGCCACCGGCAATGTATGAGTTCCAATTGCAGTACATCCTTGTGAGCACTTGGTATTGTCAGTCTAGTTAATTTTAGCTATTCTAGTCATTGTGTTGTGGTATCTCAGTAGGTTTTAATTTCCATTTCTCTTATGACTGATGATGTTGAGCATCTTTCATATGTTTGTTGGCTATTTGGATATCTCCTTTAGTGTAGTGACTACTCAGGTCTTTTACCTATATTATTATATCGAATTATTGGTCTTTTCTTATTGAGCTATAGAAATTTTAAAATATATTCTGGATATGAATCTTTGTCAGATATATGTCTCTTTCCAGTTATATCTTATCACTCTCTTAATGATATCTTCTGATGAACAAAGCTTATTAAAAAGACCATCCTTTCTCCTGCTGAATTGTGGTTTTATCTTTGCCATTTATCAGGTGAGCCTATATGTGTGGTTATGTTTCTGAGCTTTCTGTTCTGTTCCACTGGCTAATCTATCCATCTTTATGACAATATCACTGTCTTTTATTATTATAACTTAATTATAAGTCTTGACGTCTGGCAGTGTTAGCTTTCTAGCTTTGCCGTTTTCTTCAAGACTGCTTGGTTGTTCTATGGCATGGATACAGAATGTTGCCAAGAGCATCTTTAATCTACAAAATATATTAAAATAATATCTGTGTTTCCATACATTATGGATAATGCTATAGTGCTGTAAGTCTTTTGCATTTTCATATAAATTTTGAAATCAGCTAATCAGTTTCCACAAAGACACAGACATACCTACTAGGACTTTTATTGGGATTGCACTGATCATTTTGGGGAAAATTGACATCTTAATGATACTGAGTTTTCCAGTCTATGGCCATAGTATAATTCTACTTAGCTCTTCTTTAATTTCTCCCTGGTTCTCTAGTTTTCTGTTTAGCCCATTTTTTCATTAAATATATTCCTAAGTATTTTATGTTTCTTTTATACTATTTTCATTTTTACTTTATACTATTTATAGTATTTTATTCTCCAATTGTTTAATGCTATTATATAGAAAAACAGTTGATTTTTGCACATTGGCCTTGTATCCTGCAACATTGTAAATTCACTTATTCTGGTAGTTGTTTTATAGATTTCCTAAAATTTTTCTATGTAAACAATTGTGTCATCTATGAATAAAGTCAAGTTTACTTCTCCTTCCTGATCTTTATACCTTTTTCTTTTTCTTGCCTATTGTACTTGGCTAAGAATGCCAGTGAAATGTTGTATAGAAGTGGTGAGAGTGGATGTCCTTGTCTTGTTCCTGACCTCAGGGAGAAACTGTTCAGTATGTTGCCATTAATTTTGATCTTAATCAAAGAATTTCTGTAAATGCTGTTTATCGTTTTGAGCAAGTTCTTTTCTATTCCTAGTTTGCTAGGAGGTTATTTTTTGTGTGTGTCATGAATGAGTATTGAGGTTTTTCAAATGCCTTTTTTGCATGTCTTGAGATAATCATATGATTTTTCTTAGTCTGTTAATATGGTGAGTAATCTTGTTTGATTTTGAAATGTTAACCCAACTTGACATTTCTGAAATACATCCTCCTTGATCATAATGTATTTTGCTGTTTTTATAATCACTGAATTTGGTTTTTTACTCTTTGTAGAATTTTTGTGTGTGTGTTCTTGAAAGAAATTCTCCTTTCATTGTCTTTTCTTGTAATCTTTTCAGACTTGGGGTTGAAGGCTGTACTACTTTCGTAAGATGAGTTGGGCAGTGTTTCATGTTTTCTATTCTATGGATGATTTTATGTAAGACTGTTATTTCTTCTTTAATGTTTGGAAGATTTCACCAGTGAAGTGATTTGGGTCTGAAGTTAGCGCTTTGTGGAGATTTTAAATTTCAAACTGTTAAATTTTTAATATTTATCTTTGTTAATATTACCATAAATACCACCCATGAGGTTTCTGGAACAGAACAGATGGATTATTATTTATTTTAACTCAAGTAACGACTGTGTGATCCCGAGGTACTCAGTTTCCTACTCTGGGGCATTGAGACAGAAGCCAGGTGTCCCATACAAGCATTTGGAGTTGGTATTGTGGCGGAAGAACACTGATAACTTTAATGTGGGTGTGTTTCTGTAGAAGAGAGAGGTAGCTGTCCCCTCTCCTTTTAAAGGAGAGAGAAAACCTTTGCTCCCTTGGGAAGGGTCCTGAGTTCTCACTCTAACCCTTTGGACTGTAAATAAATTTCTTCAAGAGAAAAAGAAGCCCATTGTCTCCAGCTTTACACCCAAGGATTTATACCACCAGGGGTCCCAGGTTTCAGTGCCCCCACTCAAGTGTAAACCTCCCTGGCCTCCCTGGCGTTCCGTTGCTATCTAATCGGTCAGAAATTACTTTCCAAGTCTCATTCTTTTCCCTTAGCTGCCAAGTTTCATTAAGATTCACTCAAAAAGTCCTAACTGTGCAGAAATATAAAATTTTTTTCTCTACAGTCCTACAATGTCACTCATCTTTTTTCTGCATCGGTGCTTCTGGCCAGTTTTTCTATATATGTGCCGTTCTTCATTCATTTCGTTTTAGTCTTTAACCATAAAGGTCTATCTTAGGGAGGCAGATCGTTTCCTCTTCAAGTTTTTTCATTAACCTTTTACCTGGTCCAAGACATTAATCCAGATCTGACAGGACATAGTAATATTTTACCCAGACTTTGCCTTGGCCTGCAAGGAAGAAGTCTGTGGCACGTTGTCTCATCCACACAACTCTGGCCAGTCAGTTGAAGCTGACTTGAATGCCTTCCAGCTGAGGCAGGGTCATGGATCACTTCAGCTAAAGGCAAGAACAAGTTCCACACCTCCTTCCAACAGAGTAACTGCACTGTAGGTAGAACTGCTCACAGAGCACATGTCTGAGGTCTGTCACACTGCCAGATGTTTCCTCAGATGCTTGAATATTTCTGATAACTACCATAGGTGCAAATCTTACTTAAATTGTAAGTTAATGCCTGACTTTCACACACACAAGAAGCACAATCCCAGAGGGTACACCTGGAAATAGAGATTTTGCAGTTCTTAGGAGCTCCCCGAGAAGGCCTCTCACTGGCTGATAGACTTTAGACCCCCCATTTCAGGCCAGATACTCAGTTTTGTCCTCGTTTCAGAGGGCCTCCTGAAGGCAGTCAGTTCCAAACAGTCCTGCTTGTCCATGACACCATTTCCTCTGCCTCTCCCTTTCCCTCCCCCCAGTCTGGAAGTGTTCCACAGGAAAATGTGGGTTCTGTGGTTTGCTGGTCAGAGCATCAGGCAGGGCTGGTGGAAGCAGCTGCCAGTTTGAATGGCAGGGATTCACTGCAGTTTGCACTTGGGATGAGCAGCATGGATGGCAGTTAGGGAGAGAAGCAAAGGCATTTCTCTTCTGGAAGGAGTTCTCTGGGAGCAGTTCTGCAGGACAAAGATGAGCAACGACCTACCCTGTCCCCGGTGCCCTTATAAAGGTTCATGTTCCCAGGTGCCAGAGGTTTTGCTTTCCCTCCATTGTTATAAAATCCCTGTGTCTCATTGGTAACTGAAACTTCACATTTTCTCCAGTGGTCCTCTACTCTCACCTGGATCTTTCATCTGGAAGGTCTGGGTGCAAGAGAGACCAAGCCTTTAACAGAAAAACATGTTCATACAATTTAAACAGAATTAATTCTGAATCCTCTTTTGGCCAGTCTCTGACCTGGAGTTGCTACTGTTAAGAGAAAGAGACATGTCATGCTCAGGGGAATGATCAGGGTGAGATCTTGAATTTTTAAAATTTTCAAAGTTGGTCTATATACTATGCCTCCACACGCCTCTTTTGTCCTTATCATACCTGGTAAGCAGCCTAGGGACTGTCCCTTTCTGAGGACAGCTGC
Source organism: Equus caballus (assembly GCF_041296265.1). Taxonomy (NCBI): domain Eukaryota; kingdom Metazoa; phylum Chordata; class Mammalia; order Perissodactyla; family Equidae; genus Equus; species Equus caballus. The sequence continues at coordinate 83,489,049 of NC_091684.1, forward strand.
ATTTAATAATCAGAGTCTCTTGCTGAGGTGTGTGTACCAAGAAAGAGGTCAGAGAAATAGAATCAGACTCATTCCTGCTCATTGTTGAAAAGGTAGCAGTGGTGAAGTATCCTCTAGAGGGGGTTAAAATTCAGATTTGATTCATTCTCTAGGAATGGGTGGCCCTCCCCACCATCTTGTGCCTTCCATAGGAATCACAAGCTAAGGATGCAGTTAGCTTCTGTGATCTGGGTTGTGCAGTCTCTTCCATCAGAACAAGCCCTTCCTATGTTAATAAGTGACCCAGACAGTTCTGCCAGGATCCGTGATGTTTCCACAGCTCCCTGTGCCACAGGGGTGTCAGAGTTCTGCCACTGAGCAGGATGGCCATACCTGCTTATAGCTTGGCAGAGCTGAAGGCCACAGCAGAGCAGGCCATTAGGGAAAACCTCTGTGACTCCAGGTGTTGGATGGATAGCTAGCAAGGCCTTTCCTGTAGGGTTTTCTTTTTAAAAGTGTTTTTCACCTTGTCGATTGTAGATTCCAAGTTGTTCCACCCAAAAGTGGGTGCAACAGGCTGTTGACTTATTATCAGCCTCTGATGAGTCAGGCATCGGATTTTAACAAGAGCGCATTAGCAAGCTCAACATTGCTTTTCCAAAAGGCAGCTCCCAAAGTGTATCTCCATCTGGAGGCTGCCTCCCTGGTCATGCTGTCTCCTTTGCCTGCTCTTAGGCAAAAATACTTTGTAAGCCTCTTTTAGGCCACTATAGGCAAAAAGCATCAATCATGGAGGCTTGTTCTGTCTCCAGTACTATAAAATTCTTGGCATGGGTACTGAATCCTCATCCATCAATACTTATTTTCCAGATTGGGATGGCCATCTCTAGGACTTATGTCAAATTAATTTATGCCACATATTCAGATGTAGTAACCACAAAACAATACAAAGATGTTTTAAAAAATTCCCCCTTTTTTTTCTTAGTGCAAATTTTGCACAAACTCCAGCAGCTAAAATCAGCATTGACAGGGTTACAATCTCAGCTGTCCAGATCCTGGGTGGGGCAGAGCTGGGGCTGCAAGGCTGCCATGGAGGGTATTTTGAAAAAAGTCCCCCCTTTTACAATTCCTTCTTTGACCCATGGGTTGTTTAGAAGTGAGTTGCTCCTTAAATTGTTCTTTTCTACTTATCCTTTAGTTCTCAAGTTTTAGTTTAATACAGAGAGGATTCTTTGTATGATTTCAGTTGTTTGAACTTTGTTGACATTGTCTATTTTCTGAAATGTTCCATGTGCGCTTGAGGAGAATGTATATTCTGTCATTGTTTTGTATAGTGTTCTATAATAATATTGTTCAGGTCTTCTGTATCCTGAATTTTCGTCTTTTGTCTGCTGTTCTATCCATTACTGAGAAAGGTGTTGTGGAGTCTCCAACTATGATAATTCTTGAGGCTATATTAATTAGGCAAAGAGAAATTTCGGATTGTCACATCTCACTTTTGAATGGCCTCTAGTCATTATGAAATGCCTGTCTTGATATGTGTAGTGGCACTTTTGCCTTTAGATCTACTTCTGATATTAACATAGCGACACCAGTTTTCTTTTATCTAGAGTTTACCTGATATATCCTTTTACATCCTTTACTTTACCATGTCCATATATTTAAAGTGTCTCTTATAAGCTGATTATAGTTGTTTTTTAAATCTCTTCTGTGACTTTTTAAATCTTTTATTTAGATTCATTAGTCCATTTATGTTTGCTGGTATAATTAGGTTTAAGCCTACATCTTGCTGTTTCTTGTCTTTTTGTACCACTTCTTCTTTATTCTCCTATTCCTTCGTTCACGTCTCTTTTTAGATTTTTATTATTATATTTTTTTGCCTCTATTAGCTTTTAATGAGTTATGTATTTGTAAAAATTACTTTATTTAGAGGTTACACTACTTATGACAATATGCATTCCATTAGGGCAGAACTAAAGAGATAAGTGTGGATGCCAGCAGTGTGAAGATGTTCAAAGTTGTGAGAACTACATGAGATCTTCTTGTACATGAGTATAAATAAATGAGAGATGTGATCTTGTGGCTGAATCCTGTGGCACTACAAGGTTTAAAAGTGATGAGGAGGAGAAGGATTGAACAGTGGGGACTGTAGGAAGAGTCTGAGGATGCAGTAAAACTGAGAGTATGTGATGTTCTGGAGGCCAAAAGAAGAGTGTATTTCAAGGAGAAGTCAATGGACCTCAGATTTGAAGATGGAAACGTAAAGTTGGTATTTTAACCTTGACTTTTTTGAAACAAGAATACAACAAGTGGTAAGAGATACAAACAAATCAAACCCCACTTTTGAAAGAACTATCAGAGAGTTTAGCTCCGAATCTCAAAATAAGTGAAAGGGTTGCCAGTAGCAGTGGAAAGTGAAGTAGAGGTGTTTGCAGCACTGCAGAGTGCGGAGGTGTCATGTTCAGATAGAACTCGAATTGTTCAACCCAGTCTTTTAGAACATCAGGAAGGACTTTTAGGATAGTGGTAGCTCTCTGTACTGGGTTTCTTCCTGAGAAGCAGAGGGCTGGGGTTACATGAGGACTCAGACACACAAAGTATATTAGAAAGATGCAGTCTATCTCTGAGGTAGTAGAAAATGAAAAAGACTTGATACTTGAAAAAAACAAAGACTTTTCTTATTTTGTTGGAGAGTAGTAAAGACTGTGCCCTTGTCATAAGAAATATTCCTGCCAGGTTGGAATATAGCCCTCAGTTCAACTCATGGGAAAGTCTTGCAAATAGCTGGATCAGGAAAAACTCACCTCGTTCAATACTGAGTAGTTAAAAAGAAACTAACACAAGATGCATTCAAAGTTATTACAAGAAACAGGAGGAGACAGGAAAAGCAAGTGGCAGGTGAAAAATAATTCACCTGAGAAGTGTTGCCATGGAATACCTGAATATTGTTACTAATTTTTAATATAAATTAACTCAATGAAATAATGGCTTCTAGTGTACAAGAACATAAAATAGGAACATAAGAGATTCTGAAAGAGATAATAAGACCACAAGAAGATGCATTATGAGCTGTGTTATATCACAGGAAATAATTGGAAAAAAAGAATAAAATCACTGCAGTAATCAAAGTACAATCTGAAGACACAGAAGTAGAAAAGACTTTACTGGAAACTCACTAGGGAATGTGGAGGTTAGAAATGAGAAACCTAAGCAGAAAGCAAAGAATTTGGAAATGGTGCCTTACAGAGTAATGGCTTCTTGTTTTTATTACGTACGTTTTATAATTTTTAGCCCAAATTTTCTTTGTCAAGAAAAACTCATTAAATGCTTCAGCTCATTTCTCCTTCCATATTTGTTCATCAAGAAATTCATTCCTGGTCATATAATTAGAGTACATGATAGTTTACTGAGACTTCTCAAAGAGAAAGATCTTGGTTTCACTCTCTCATCTCATAGTATTACATATTATTTATGATTTTGCTTAACCATGGAGCCAGATGTAGAGAGTTCTTTCATAATAATTCAGAAAGCATTACCACAAATTATTTCTTAGTATACATGCTGGATTATCAAGCAGTAGATTCTGATTTGTCAAGTATGCATTGACATAGACACTGAAAAATCTTGTCTGTGTCTTAACAGAAGTCACACATGCCCGTTTTAAAAGTTAATCATGGGATGTGAAAGCCAATCTCATGTCATCCCCATCAGACACACACATCAAGCCCTAAGATAAACGGGACATTTATGATGGGGTGTACATAGATTTGTTAGTAACATTTATCTCATAATAAACTAATACTATTAATATCACTGTAAGTTTTAAATATGTTATTCTATATATGCTTTTTTTGAATTGTTCATTCATTAGCATTTTACCACATTTGCTGTTTTATACAGAAGTATTTAAAAAAACAATACATTTAGTGGTTCACTAAATCTTTTAAGTATGAAACCTAAAAATTTGTGTTGCGTAAAGCTCTCCAGGTAATTCAGATAAACACTGTTTGTTAAATACCATTGATTTAATATCCATTCTGAGTGCTGAAAGAAAATCATAGAGTTATAGCTGCCAGGAACATAGTTGATGAGTGAAAATCACAGCTGCTTGAAATATTTTAATATCTGGTGTTTCTCAAAGACTATTAATGTTACAGCAATGCAGCTCACCTCATATTTGTGTTAAAATAAATTATATGAAACAGTCCTTTCAATTTTTTTAGTAAATGAAGCTGAAAGTGGTGAGGAGATTTGGGAAGGCAGCTTTTAAAAAACGTTGTTGGACTCTAAGCCAACAGAATGAAAAACCGTGAGTTTAAGATTGTAGGTGAGAATGAGCAGTTTATGAGGGACAAACAACTGGGCTTACCCAGAGCAAAACACATTAATTTTAGATTTTTTAAATGATGGCTTGATTCTAATCTGAATCCAGATGTAATGATATGTTTGCTTCAATGATAGCTTTCTAAAAAATATTGTCAGTTCTTAGGACATTAGACTCAGGGAAATACAGTATTGTAGATAGCAGAGGAATAAAAAACAGGCATGTGTAACCAAAAAACCTTAAAGGTAAATGAAAGTTCTAGGACCAGGTTTAGAATTGTATTCCTTAAGGTTTTCATGGTGTACAGAGATGTAGAAACATATATATAAAAGCAGGATTGAAGACTAATATTAGGATGAGATTTGTCTGTGGGAAAGCCAGAAAGCATTGGAACAGGGTTTGATGGTCAGGAGAGGTCCACAATTGAACAACTCTGATGGCATAAAGGGAAAATACCATAACCAGAATAAAGCTGTAAATCTGATCCTGTGGCAAGGATGGTTTGACTCTTCATTGATTTTGCTCTTTTGTTGCATATTTTTGTTCCTAGTGAATCAAAGCTAGATAGGGAATTAGAGTTTGGGTTATAGTACTGTTCTTTATGAATTAGAGCTCTCAGAAGTTTGATCTGTTGTTGCTCTGTAGAATGGAAAAGAGAGATGAGATTGGAAGTGTGTACATTGTTGTCATAATCTAGGCATGAAGAGATAATGCTCTGAATTGATCCACTCCCATAAATCTAATGCTAACTCTTGTTTCTCCTAAATATTCTTGTCAACTAATCTTTGTTGTCACTATTTATATTTCAGAATTAACTAATAGCAGTAGAAACTATTCAAGAAAGAAGTTCAGTGTGTTTAACAAAGGTAGAAAATGGCCCCATGATGATAAGCATGAAAAAATTCATTCTGAAGAGAAACCTTATGAATATAATAAAAATGGGAATGGCCTCTGTCTCAATGAAGACTTTGTGCAGCATCAGAATATTCAAGTTTTGGAGCAACCTTTTGAATACAGTGAATGTGAGGAAGTTTTCCATGAGAATTCACTCTTTGTTGTACATAAGAAAGCTTACACAGGACAGAACACTTGTGAATACACTGAATATGGGAAAACTTTCTGTGATTTGTCATCTCTCATTGCCCATCAGAGAACATATCCAAGAGAGAATCACTGTGAATTTAATGAATGTGAAGAAAATTTCTTTGAGGAATCCATTCTCTTTGAACATCGGAGTGTTCACCCTTTCAGCGAGAAGTCAAACCTCATTCCAGTTCAGAGAACCCACTCAATTGACAATATAATTGACTATAATGAATGTGGAACCTTTTTTGGTGAAAAGTTAGTCTTTGGTGTACAGCAGAGAACACCCACAGGAGAAAAGCCCTATGAATGTCATGAATGTGGAAAAACCTTCAACCAGAAGTCAGCCCACACAAGACATCAGAAAACACACACAGGGGAAAAGTCCTGTGAATGTCGTGAATGTGGAAAAACTTTCTACAAGAATTCGGACCTCATTAAACATCAGAGAATTCATACAGGGGAGAAACCTTATGAATGTCAGGAATGTGGGAAATCCTTCAGTGAAAAGTCAACCCTCACTCAACATCGGAGAACACACACAGGGGAGAAACCATATGAATGTCATGAATGTGGAAAAGCTTTCTCATTTAAGTCAGTCCTTACTGTACATCAGAAAACACACACAGGGGAGAAGCCCTATGAATGCTATGAATGTGGGAAAGCCTTTCTCAGAAAATCAGACCTTATTAAACATCAAAGAACTCACACAGGGGAAAAACCTTATGAATGTACTGAATGTGGAAAATCCTTCTCTGAGAAGTCAACCCTCACTAAACATCTGAGAACTCATACAGGTGAGAAACCCTATGAATGTATTGAATGTGGAAAATTTTTCTGCTATTACTCGGGTTTCATAGAACATCAGAGAAGGCACACAGGGGAGAAACCTTTTGGATGTAAAGAATGTGGGAAAAACTTCCGTCAGAAGTCAGCCCTAATTGTTCATCAGAGAACTCACATAAGACATAAACCCTATGAATGTAATGAATGTGGAAAATCATTCTGTGTGAAGTCAAAACTCATTGCACATCATAGAACACACACGGGGGAGAAACCTTATGAATGTAATGTTTGTGGAAAATCATTCTATGTGAAGTCAAAACTCACTGTTCATCAGAGAACACATTTGGAGAGAAACTCTGTAAATGTAATAAATGAAGGAAATCATTCTGGGTGAAGTCAAGAGTTTATAGAACGAAAAACACAAAAGGGGAGAAACATCTGTTCATATAATAATTTTGAGAGTACTTTTGGTCTAAAGTCAGTTCTCACAGTATAGCAGATATCTTTCAGAGGGGAGAAAATAATATGGAGATATTGAATATAGGAAAATTTTCTACTGGAATTTAAACCATATAGTATATCAGAAAACTCAGAGTGGAGAAAACTTGTTAGCAATTGAATATAGGGAACTTTTTGCTCAAAGCGATGCATCACTAAACATCAGCGAAATCACACAGGGTAGAAACCTCTGTCAGGAACGTGACAGGGTAGGGTAGAGAAGACTTCATCCAAAGGCCAGAGAAAATGCACAGACTATAGGAAACTATAGGAAAGCATTTACTATTGAGGTGATATTTTACTGGACTTATGTGAAATGCTTGAAGTAGCATCTCAGTAGACATCAGATAGTAGTTATTGGAGAAAATACTTTTAACTTTTTAAAAAGTGTGGAAGCTTTAAGTTAAAATGTCAGATTTTGAATTGAAGGGTATCTAGCAATTTAGGAAATGTGGAGAATGTTTTTCATTTATAAATAGCATTTTACTTTGTTAAAACACAATATGGCTCCCTGCTGGGTCTGCTGTTCCTGTCTGTTTAAGATATTAGGTGTGAAAACACACCACACTGGAACCAGTGGTTGCAAGCAGTTCAAAGATTTATTATCAGGCATATGCAAAAGCAGAGAAGACATTTAGCAAGAGAACCTGCCAACAGGAAAACTTTATGATATCCAGATGGAAAGAGAGATATCCTGGTCTGGTGACATACATAGGACAGGAGCCTGCCAGCAGGACTTTTGAATAATTCTGGAGCAGACTAATTTTGAGGGGCCTGTCATGGAATGGTATATCAAAGGGGCAAGGTGGGTTGCCTTGCGTGCAACTTATTGGGTGTAGTAGAAGTGAGTGAGTATGTAACATAGGTGGTTTCCACCCTGGCAGATGTTTAACAGTTTGGCCTAGTGTTATCCTGTTCTCAGTGACTTATTGCACCCAACTCTGTTTCTCTGCATACTTAACACAGGTTTCATATGTGGTATAATTTTAGAAAAACAAGACATTCATATACAGACAAATACAGTGTTAAATATGGAGCTCTGAAAGAGCATGAATAGATTCTCCTACTGGGTACGATACAGTAGCTTGCAGCAGATCAGTGCACTCACTGAGAATAGCTAGAAAAGCAAATCACAAAAAGCATCTATTTAAATGCAACCTATTGCCGCAGAAGCAAAGACGAGAGTGGTAAAATTCAGGAGAGGAGTGAAACACAGAGAGTACGTGGGCAATATGCAGCTGTTTTACCTGGGAGCACTTGCCAGTTCTGGCTACAGGGAGGAACCTGAGTATTGAGCTTGGCTCAGGCAGAGAGCTATAGCTTGTTGAGGGGCATGGTAGGGGGAAGAACAAAAGCCAGAAAAAAACAGAACTATGGCAGTCAAGCTGGAGTGAAAACTTTTGGAACATTAGAGGCTTCAAACACATAGCCAGTTTCCCAAGAAATTTTCAGGAGACTAACTCAGCATGGGACAGGAGCCCAGAAAAATAAACTGAAGAACATAAGTAGATTTTTTTCAGTACTGAGAAATAAATAATTAGTATTCAAGAACTGCCAGTAGGATGGGTACTTGGTGAACACACCATGTTATCAATAAAAGCACAAGGTCATACCAGAGGTAGATTGTACCTTATCAAAACTGCAAACAGTACCTGAGTGGTATTTTAAAAACCTGTCCAGAAAGAAAATTCTAAGAACAGATGGCTTTGCTGCAGTTATTCCAAATATTTTTGAAAGAAATAATACTAACCTTTTATAAACTTTTCCAGAGGAAGGAAGATGGAACTTTTCCAATTTATTTTTTGAGTAAAGTGTAACCTTGATACAAAAACCTGTAAAAGACATTTCAGGAAAGTAAAGTTACAGACCAATATCCTATGAATTTAGATGCAAAATTCTAAAATTAAAAAACCCAGCTATATCCATGGGCAATATATCATTACCAAGTAATGTTTATTAGAAGAATCAAAGGATGATTTGTTATTTAAAATTCAATCAATTTGGCGTCCTATTCCTCTTCCTTTCACATTCCCCTTTCCCTGTTGCTCTGTCTGTGTTTCACTCCTGCCTTCTCTTCCCAGAGTGGATAAGTCAGAACAGGCCTGCCATGGAGGATGAGAGACATGTGATGATGTGCCCACTTGCATCCAGAGTGCTGAGGGCAGATGGGAGAGCTGGTCAGTATGGCTGAGATATTGGTAACATTGAGCAAATAAGAAAATGTGTTGAGGATGGTGAGAGCCAGGTTTCTCACTTTTGGAGAAGGAATTTATAAATATGGAAAGGGAGAAAGTTAGAAAACCCTGGAGTGTTGCATTGGAATGTAACTCGTGTCTTTTAAATACACAGAAATGGTTAGTTATAATAATGACACTGTGTGTGTGTGTGTGTGTATTTTATGGATCTGTCTACTGAGAGGGCTTAATACAATGACACCCCAGTAGTGGTCTATACACCAAGTGCCATGTTATTAATTTCTAAATACTATCCTCCACCAAAAAAAGGGACCAGGTCTCTGGAGTGATGGCTGATTCCAGGTCAGAGATGGGGAGAAATAGAAGATGAACCTGAATCATCTTATCTACCAGACAGTAAGAAAATGTTCAAAGAAACATGGAGACATTCAAAAGGACAAAAGAACCATCTTGGTTCCACTAGCCAAATTTGAGACAGTTTGAGCATCAAACTAAATAATGATAACATCAGAATACAAAAGACTTAATAAAATGGGAATCTAATAATTTATACTGAAATAAATAAATGCACAAATCCATGGAGGAGAAGGAAAAGCTTTTCTTTACAGTAGAATGCCAACTAATAAATGTAGGAAGAATAAGGGGAAAAGGAAAATGTTCTTTGGCCCCATCAGAGTGGTAGTTGATTTGAGAGGTAGTTGCCAGCATAGGCTAAAGTTTGTGGGTAGAGGTTTGATGAAGAACAGGTTATTGACATAATCTCCAACTATCTCCCCACAAAATACTAATCAAATACAAAGGCAAAAGTGGTGATTTTATGATAAACCTGGCAAACATCAACATGATCAGGTGATCAAAGTTCACCTCACCAATGGTAGGGAACATACACCTGATGAGATGCACCGAGAAGAGCCAGCATCATTTATGTGGTGGTCTTGCCAAGAAAGTGTGACCAGAGCTTGCTTATGAGGAAACATCAGATGAACCCATTGGAAAGCTTATTTTACAGAATGTAAAGCCTCTATTCTTTAGAACTGTCAAGAACATAAAAGGAAGAGACTCAGAGACTGCTCCTGTTTGGAGGAGACTGAAGATATTTAAAAAGGAAAAACAGACATTTTTAGAACAGTTTGCAAAATTCAGAGTGTATCGATTTTATGGTAGTGTTTATCAATGTTTATTTCCTGACTTGGATGATGGTTGGTTCTGTAGGTTAGTGCCCTTGTTTGGGGAAAATATACACTGGAGTATGTGGGCATAAGGGAGTCTCATGTCTGCAGCTTATTTTCAAATGCTTTAGAAAAAGGCTAATAATAAGTGTGTGTGTGTATAGAGATTGCAAGCAAGTGTGCAAGGGACAGATGGAGGAAATGCAGTGCCCCGTTGGGAAAATCTGAGTGGGAGAGCTATGTGAGTTCTTTGGCACTATAGTTGTAACATTTTTAGAAGTTTGAAATCATTTCAGAACAAATATTTAAAAGTTTAAGTAAATTGACATAATGTACCGTGTTAGAAAAAATAAGTGAAGCTATATGATTATCACAATAGATGCAGAAAGCATATTTGATAAAACTCTGGGTCCATTCATGACTGAAAAACAGAACAAAGCTAAATGAGAGTAGAATGAAACATCAAAAATAAAACCAACATACAACAAACATAATACTAAGTAGGTAAATGTCAAAATATCTTTTCCTGATATTAATAATGAAATGAATGCTTGTTACTACCACTTGTACTTAACATTGAACTGAAGGCTCTGGCTAGGTCAGTAAGGCAAAAAAAAAAAAAAAAAAAAGGCATAAAAACTGGGAATATTGAAGTGCAACTTCTTATTTGCAGGTGATATCATTGTATACATAGAAAAGTCAAAGAAAACCTATGGAGCAGTTATTAGAAATAAGTGAGTTTAACAAACTGACTGTAGAAAAATTGTATTTTTATGTATAAACAGCAAATATGAAAATTAAGTGATACGAGGACAGTTGTATCCACCTAGGATAGGGTAGCAGAGACCAGATTTACCCTCCTGCCTGAAAAAACCAGGAAAAAAGAAAACTGACAAAATAGAGGAAATAATTGTTTTCAAGTCAGTAGACATCAGGCAATAAAGGGCAGTGATCCCTGCAAGTGATGGCTAGGTTCACCATCTTTATTGCAGTGATGGTTATGCACATTTATCAATTTTACCAAGATGTTCACTTTAAATACTGTGTTAAATTCCTGTTAAATTTACAGTAGCACTAAAACAGTAAGTTCTAGAAGTCCAAAAACTACATCACAAAATTCAGAGACATTAAAAACCAAAATAAAGGAAAAGTATCCTTACTGTTTTGATGACTTTGAAGCCTCATTTCTCCCCAAATTGAATGGTAGATTCAGTGCAACCCTAATTGCTATCCACCAGCAAGTTTTGTTCTTGGAAATTAACAAGTCTGACTTTAAAATGTATATGCAGATGCAATGACCATAGCTAAGGTAATCTGAAAATAGAAAAATAAAGCTGCAAGATTTAGATAGCCGGATATGAGGACTGTGGTATAAGTACAAGGATGCACAATGTCTAGAAACAGGCCCAAACATATTGATATGTGGCAAAGGTGACACTATAATATTGTGGTGAGAAGATGGTGTTCTTGGTAAATGATGTTGGGTTAATTGGCCCTCAATATTCACAAGAGCAATGTATTTTGACTATAACCATCACCATACACAAAAATCAATTTCATGTGGATTATGCATCTAAATGTGAAAGGTAATACAATAATGATTTTGGAAGAAAATATAGGTGAACATCATGACCTTAGCTAAGTCACCTTAAACAAGAAACAAAAACAGAGAATTTGACCACATTAGAATTAAGAACTGCTATTTGTTCAAAAAACAAAAAAACACAAGAGTTAAAAGTCAGCCATAGACTGGGGGAAGGCAATTGCAATGTATGTATTTAACCAAGGACTCTTATACTGCATTTATAAAGAACTACAATAAAAAGTCAGAGGGGCCAGCCCCGTGGCCGAGTGGTTAAGTTTGCACGCTCCACTTCGGTGGTCCAGGGTTTCGCCAGTTTGGATCCTGGGCACGGATGTCTCACTGCTCATCGAGCCGTGCTGAGGTGGTGTCCCACATGGCACATCCAGTGGCACTCACAACTAGAATATATAACTATGTACTGGGGTGCTTTGGGGAGAAGAGGAAGAAGGAAAAAAAAAGCAGAAAATTTGAACATAATTCACAAAGGTATATTTAAATGGTGAGTAAATGTATGAAAAGTTGTTCAGCTTCATTTGTCATCAAGAAAAGGCAAATTAGAACAAAAATTTAATACCACTACACACCAGAATGGTTAAAATGATTAAAATACCAACTGATGGTGAAGATATGAACCAACTGGGACTCAATACAAGTTTGGTGGGAGTGTAAATTGTGTGCTTTGGAAAATAAACTCTGCTAAAGCTGAACATACTGTAAATTTTGACTGCGTAATTCTAGGTATCTGTCCAACAAATATAAATATATGTTGACTGAAAGAATATTCATAATAGTACTAATCTCAATAGCCCAGAAGTAGAAACAGCGCAAATATCCACCGACACTAGAATGAATACATAAATTATACTCTGTTCATTCAGTGGTATACTTTACAGCATCGGGAATGAATGAACTACAATTGCATGCATGCAAAAGAAACACAAAAGAGTACATGCTATATGCTTTTATTTAAAAAGCAGATAAATATAAGGGATTAGAAGTTGGGATGGCGGTTGCCTGGATGGTGGCAGATTGCAGGGATTGACTTGAGGTGGCTCCTCTGGTGCTAATAGTGTTCTGTTTCTTGATCTGGATATTGATTGTAGGTGTCTTCGCTTTGCAAAAGTTATTACTTGTGAATTTTTATTTATACATATTCATGTTTTAGTATAAAAGTTCCTTAATAAAAATCAGAAAGTCGGAATGTGCTGGCTCTCTGCTTAGATCCCTCCAATAACTTCTCATCTTAAAAACTTAACACAAATAAGATGAGTAATTAGGACAACAGCAGTAAACGTGTGTGAAGAACCCCTTGTGATAAGTGCTTATATATGTGAGTATTCTACATAATGTATTTTGTTCTCTTAGCTATGTGGCAAATAACAAAGATTTTCCATGTTAAATGCTAACCAGTTTTGCTAAATTGTTCAATATGCATTTTAAGTGAAATAATGTTTCACAATTTTACCATACCTCATACATATTCTCTCACAGTTTCCTAGCATATATAAGTGGATATAACCAGCGTTTTGTATGAAATTTTAAATAAAGAATTCAAACGTTGTGTTTATAAAGTTCTCACCTGCCTCAGGATCTACCAGTGAGTATAATGAAACTACTAGTTACACAAAATAAGCAATATCACATTAATTAAAGAAAGCAGATGTGAACAGTAGTACTTGAATTCAACACAGTATTGCTTTCCATCATGTGAAAAAATATCCTGCTGAAATGTTCAGATGAGAAACCTACTCAGGTATGCGTTGCATAACCCAAGCATAACAAATGATCTACATTTGTATTGTGGTGATGTTTATATTTTGTCCTATCCCTTTCTTCTTAGTAATAGGGGAGGCTGTTGAATCAGATATCATATTGCCTGGGTTCATATGCTGTCTGGCTCTGTCACTTAATAGGTTTGTGACAGATTACTGTTTGTACTCAGACCCTCATCTGTAAAATAGGGACATGAATAGTGCCTACTGCATAGGGGAATTCATAATAATTTGTGAACTACATAATATGGGCTATGTGTCTGTTAGCTATTATTTCTTGAACTACCTTTCAAACGATAGGTTCTTACAGACTATACCTAATGCTCATTTTTCCTCCATGGCAGAGCTTTAATTATTTAATTATATTTGTATTTTTTACCTTAGCGTTGGAAAGTTCAAAGGTAAAGCTTGATTAGGTTAAGCCAGTCATGGAAGACATTCACCTCAGGGATTTGTTTGAGATTGGCACATGTCCTAGTTCTGGCCAGAGTTATTTGCAGAAGTGTTCTGACAACTTCTGGGAAAAGTTTCTTTCTTATGCAGCTGCAATGTTTCATGCCTGGACTTGACACTTAGTTGTATCTTACAACTCTGAGGGATAGGTGGTGCTGAAGATGGTAGAACAGAGAGTGAAACAGATTTGGGTTTATGAGGAGGTCATTGAGCTGCGCACTCTTTAACTGGTCTGAAGTGAGGATAGTTGGAGGTTGTATTCTGCAGTGGCAGAGCTATGGAGTAGCTTACGTGCTCAGGCAGGGCCATAGAACAGGACCCAAGGCTGGCAAAACTCTTGTTTGGGGAGCTAATCAGGCAGAACTGTGCCCCAAGTTCCCTTGCCACAAGGGGCCAGTGTCCTGGCTCTGCAGATCTGCTCCACTCAAGTGCTATTGGGTTAAGTAGCTTCTCAGATGCTCAGGTCAGGCTTCCTGGTTGGGTGGGGCCAGCAGCTACACTCACCAGTGGATTGGGCTATGTGTTAGCTCGCTTACCTGGATGGAGCAGGTGAACTAGCTCCAAGCCCTGCAAGGGTCTTTTTTGCGATTTTAACTCAAGGCTGTTCTGTGGTCCCACCTGGGCAGAGAAGCTACTCTGTAGCTCTGCCCACTGCTGAATACAACTGCCAATCCTGCCAACCAGGGAACCTAACTAGAACTCCTGGGAATCTTGGTAACCACCCCTGCAGCCCTGATTACAGCAGCACTTGAGTGGAGAGCCCAGCCAGCAGCTCTGCATCTGCAGAACCAACACCATGTGTCCAGGGAGTTTAGTGCACAGTTCTGTCTGACTCAGTCCCCAAACAAAGAGCCTTGCCAGCCCCAGGGCCTGTTCTGCAGCCCCAACTGGGCAGGAAAGCTAATTTATAGTCCAGCCAAGACTGAATACAGCCTTCAGTCTGGCCTGACCAGAAAACTGAGTCAAAGCTCCTAGGAATCTGTGTAGCCCATCCTGCAACTCTGATTACAGCAGCACTTTAGCAGAGAGCCTCGCTGGTGGCCCTGCCCATCTGCAGAGCCAGAATAGTTGCCCATCAGACCAGAGAACTTGGTTCATAGTTCTACCTAATTTGATCCCCAAGCAAGAGCTTCCTCAGCCTTGGGACATGCACAGTGACCCTTCTTGGGCAGGGAAGCTATTTGTAGTCCCTCCCATTGCTGAATTCAGCATTCAGCCTACCTGACTAGGGAATCTAACCAGAGCACAAGAGGAGCTGCATAGCCCGTCCAGCAGCCATGCTTACAGTGGCACTTGAACAGAGAGCACAGTGCATGGCTTTCCACATCTTCAGAGCAAAACTGATGGCCCTGTCTAGCCAGGGAATTCAGTGTACAGTCTTGCCTTATTTGGGTCCCCAGACTATGAGCCGTGCAGGCCTTGGGACCTGTTCTGCCCCACCAGAGAAGAGAAGCTAACTCATCCCCACCTATGCTGAGTATAGTATTCAGTCCTGACCATCTAGCAAGCCTGACCAGACAACCTAGGCAACAGCAGAGCCCATCCTACAGCCTCGCTTTGGCAGGGAACTGAGTCAGCAATTCCTATCCAAATATTCTCAGCTAGAGGCACCCCGTCCCTGACCTCAGAGCTTGGGCGGTGGCCTTGCCTCAAAATAGACCCTGGTAGCAAGCCCAAGCTGCCAGAGGATGCTACCAGCTGAAATATCCAGAAACCCAAACTGAGCTGACTGGTGAGAACTGTCTCTGTCAAAGCAAATCTGTAAAGTCTGGAAGAGGAGACTGCTTACTCAGATGTGCAGATATCAACGTAAGGAATTAAGGATCATGAAAAATCAAGTAAGCATGACACCACCAAAGGAAATTGATAAAGCTCCAATACCTCACCCTAAAGAAATGGAGATCTGTGAACTGTCAGGCAAGGAATTCAGAAATCCTCTTAAGTTTAATGAATTACAAGAACACATCTAAATGAAATTAGGGAAAAATGCATGAACAAAATGAGAATTTCAACAAAGAAATAGAAATCATCAAAGAAACCCCCAGAAATCTGAGAGCTGAAAAATATGACTGCACTGAAGAATTCAGTGGAGAGCTTCAAAAGCAGACTCAACCATGTAGAAGAAAGAATCAGAGACCTAGAAGACAGGACTATTGAAATTATCCAGGCAGAGGAACAAAAAGAATAAAGAATGAAAAAGAATAAGAAAGCCTATGAGACTTGGACAACATCAACAGAAACAATATCCACGTTATGGGAATTCCAAAAGGAGAAGAGACAGGGACAGAAAGTATATTTAAAACAATAATGGCTGAAAACTTCCTAAACCTTGGGAGAGAAATGGACATCCAGCTCTGTGAGGCCTAAAGGACCCCGAGTAGGTTAAACATTATAATTAAATTGTCAACAAAGTCAAAGAGAGGATGTTCAAAGCAGCAAGTGGATGGAGAAAAGTTATATAGAGGGGAACCCCCATAATACTATGGGTGGATTTCTCAACAGAAACTTTTCAGGCCAGGAGAGAAAGGGATGATACATTCAAAATATTGAAAGAAAAAATACTGTCAACCAAGAGTTCTACACCCAGCAAAGCTGTCTTTTAGAAATGAGGGAGAGATGAAGGCTTTTCCAAACAAACAAAAGGTGAGGGAATTCATCACCACTAGACCTGCCTTGCAAGACATGCTAAAGGGAGTTCCTTGAGTGGACTAAAAGTGGAAGTAAAAGGATGCTAATTAACATCATGAAAACATCAGGAGGTAGGATAAAACTCACTGATAATGGTAAATATATAGTCAAAATTAGATTCTGTAATATGGTAATGGTGGCGCATAATTCCCTAACAACTCTAGTTTGTTAAAAAACAAACTTAGTAAAAATAACCATAACTACAATAATCTGTTGTTGGATACACAATATAAAAAAATATGTAAACTGTAACATCAAAACCAAAAATGTGGAGAGAAGTAAAAGTGTAAGCTTAGGAATGCTCTTGAATTTAAATTATCAGTTTAAAATAAAGTGTTATAATTTTAAGATATTTTATGTAAGCCTCATGGTAACCACAGAGAAGAACCTGTAGTATTTATGCAAAAGAACATGATAAAGAAGTCATAGAAAACTCATTACAAAAGACATCAAAACACACACAGGGGCCATCCCTATGGCCTAGTGGTTAAGTTTTGTGTGCTCTGCTTCAGTGGCCTGGGTTCACAGGTTTGGATCCCAGATGCGGACCTACACAACTCATCAGCCATGCTGTAGTGGTGACCCACATACAAAATAGAGGAAGACTGGCACAGATATTAGCTCAGGTCAAATCTTCCTCAAGCAAAAAGAGGAAGATTGGCAACAGATGTCAGCTCAGGGTGAATCTTCCTCAATGACAACAACAACAACAGCAACAAAACAAACCCACAAACACAGAAGGCTAAGAAGCAAGGAATAATGGATCTACAAAACAGCCAGAAAACAGTTAACAAATTGACTTAATAAGTCCTTATCTATCAATAATTACTTTAAGCATAAATGGATTAAATTCTATAATCAACAGGAATTGCTGAATGGATAAAACAAGATCCAATGAAATGCTGCCTACAGGAGACTCACGTTAGCCTTAACACACATAGACTGAGAGTGAGAGAGTGAAAAAAGATATTTCATGTGAATGGTAACCAAAAATAGCAGAAGTAGTTATATCAGACAAAATAGACTTTAAAACTGGTAAAAGAGAAAAGTTCGTTATATAATGGTAAAGGGGTCAATCCATCAAGAAGATGCAACACTTTTAAATATTTATATACTCAAGTTTGAAGTAACTATAAATATAAAGTAAAATTTAACAGAACTCAAAGGAGAAATAAACAGCAATACAATAGTAGTTGGAGACTTTAATACCCCCTCTCAAAAAGGAAAGATCATCCAGAGAGAGAATTAATAAGGAAACAGCAGGTTTGAACAACACTATAGGCCAAATGGACCTAATGGATATATACAGAACATTCTATTCAAGTACAGCAGAATACATGTTCTTTTCAAGTACACATGGAACATTTTCTAGGATGTGCTCTATGTTAGGGCACAGAACAAGTCTTAACAAACTTAAGAAGATTGAAATCATACCAAATATCCTCTCTGACTACAATAATATGAAACTAAAAATAACAGGAGGATAACCAGAAAACTCATGAATACATAGAAATTAAATAACACTCTCTGTACAACCAATGTAACAAAGAAGAAATTAAAGAGAGAGTAAAATACTATCTGGAGACTCACAAAAATGGACATCAAAGTACCAAAACTTAGGGGATACAGCAAAAACAGTTCTAAGAGGAAAGTTCATGGTAATAAATGCCTATATTAAGAGACAAGAAAGATCTCAAATAAACAACCTGACTATGCCTCAAGGAAGTAGAAAAAGAACAAACTGAGTCCAAAGTTAGCAGAAAGAAGGAAATAAAGATTACAGCAGAATTAAATTGAATAGAGAACAGGAAAACAATAGAAAAGACTAACAAAACTAAGAGTTGGTTCTTTGAAAAGATAAACAAAATTGATAAAACTTAAGGAAGAGTAACCAAAGAAAAAAGAGAGAGGACCCAAATTGACAACATTATAAATGAAATGGGAGACATTACAGTTGATACCACAGAAATAAAAAGGATTGTAAGAAGCTATATGAAAATGTATATGCCAACAAACTGGACAACTAGAAGAAATGGAAAAAGTCTTACAAATGTGCAGTTTACCAAGACTGAATCAGGAAGAAATAGAAATTCTGAACAGACCAATTACTAGTAAGGAGATTGAGTCAGTAATCAAAAGTCTCCCAATGAAGGAAAGTCCAGGGCCAGATGGTTTCACTGGTGAATTTTATCAAACACTTGAAGAAGAATTAATGCCAATCCTTCTCAAACTATTCTGAAGATTGAAGAGGAGGGAACACTCCAAAACTCATGTTATGAGGCCAACATTATCCTGATGCCAAAGCCAGAAAAGAACACTAAGAAAAGAAAACTATAGACCAATATCCTTGATGACTATAGATGCAAAATTCTCAATAAAACACTAGCAAACTGAATTCAGCAGCACATGAAAAGGATCATTCACTGTGATCAAGTGGGATTTATCCCTGGAATGCAAGGATGGTTCAAGATATGCAAATCAATAAATGTGATACATTAATGAAATAAAAGGAAACAATCATTTATCATCTCAATAGATGCAGAAAAAGCATTTGACAGAATTCAACATCCAGTCATGATAAAAACTCATAAATTAGGTACAGAAGGAATGTACCTCAACATAATAAAGGCTGTATATGACAAGCCTGCAGCTGACATCATGCTCAATGAAAGGTTGGAAGCTTTCCCACTAAGATCAGAAACAAGATAATGGTGCCCACTCCCATCACTACTATTCAACATAGTACTGGAAGTCCTAGCCAGGGCATTCAGGCGAGAAAAAAGAAAAGTATCAGAATTGGAAAGGAAGAAGTAAAATTGTCTTTATTTAAAGATGACATGATTTTATATATAGAAAATCCTAAAGATTTCACCAAAAAACTGTTAGGTCTAAGCAATGATTTCAGGAAGGTTGCAAAATATAAAATTAACATGGAAAAATCAGTAGCATTTCTATAACAATGAATTTTTGAAAAAGAAAACTGTCCCATACACAGTAGCATCAAAAACAGTAAAATACCTAGGTTAAATTTAGCCAAGGAGGTGAAAGATCTCTATATTGAAAACTAGAACATATTATGAAAGAAATCTAAGAAAACAGAAATAAATGGGAAGGTATTTCATGTTCATAGATTGGAAAAATTAATATTGTTAAAATGTGTCCATAAAAACCAAAGCCATCAATAGATTCAGTGCAATCTCTATCAAGATTCCAATGGCATTTTTTACAGAAGTAGAAGAAAATCATCCTAAAATTTATGTGGAACAACCAAAGACCCTGAATAGCCAAAGCAATCCTGAGGGAGAACAACAAAGTCATACTTCCTGATTTCAAGCTATGTTATAAAGCTAAAGTAATCAAAACAGTATGATGTTGGCATAAAACAGATGCACAGACTAATATAAAAGAATTGAGAGCCTAGAATTAAGCCTGTGTATATGTGGTCAACTATTATTTGATAAGGGAACCAAGAATACTCAATGGAGAAAAGACAGTCTCTTCAATAACTAGTGCTAGGAAAGTTGGCTATTCACATGTGAAGGAATGAAACTAGACCCCTGTATTTCACCACTCACAAATATTAACTTGAAATGGATTAAAGACTTAAATGTAAGACTGGAAACCAGAAAACTCCTAGAAGAAAAAATAGGGAAAAAGCTCCTTGACATGGGTCTTGTAGTGATTTTTTGAATGTAACACATAAAGCACAAGCAACAAAACAAAAAATAAACAAGTGGGACCATCTCAAACTAAAAACTCTGCAGAAAAGAAGAGACAGTCAACAAAATGAACAGACAACCTACAGAATGGGAAAAATATTTGTAAACCATGTATTTGATAAAGAGTTAATATCCAAAAGATATAAAGGACTGATAAAACTCAGTGGCAAAAAAAAAAAAAAAAAGATCCAATTAAAAAATGGGCAAAGGATAGGATAAACATTTGTCCAAATATGATATTAAAGTGGCCATCAGGTATGTGAAAAGGTGTTCAACATCACCAATCATTAGAAAAGTGCAAATCAAAATCACAAGATGTTTCTCACCTGTTAGAATGGCTGTCATGAGAAACATAAACGATAAATGCTGGTAAGGGTGTGAAGAAGAGAGACCGTTGTGCACTGTTGGTGGGATTGTAACTTGGTACTATGGAAAATAGTATGGAGTTTCCTCAAAAATGAAAATAGAACTGCCACCTGATCTGGTAATTCCACTTCTGGGACTATATCTGAAGGAAATGAAAATACTATGTTGAAGAGATATATGCACCCCCATGTTCATAGTAGCGTTATCTACAACAGGTAAGACATGGAAATGACTGAAGTGTCCATCCAGATGAATGGAAAAAGAAGTTGTGGTGTTTATACGTACAATGGAATATTCAGCCATAATTAGAAGGAAATCTTGCCATTTGCAACAGCATGGATGGAACTTGAGGGCTTTTTGCTAAGTGAAATAATTCAGACAGAGAAAGACAAATACTGCATGATCTTACTTATATGTGGAATCTAAAACAAAACAAACTCAAACAAACAAAAACAAAAATCAAAAAACCCCCAAACTCATAGAATAAAGAGTTCGGATTTGTGGTTACCAGAGGTGATAGGTGGGGGGTGGTGGGGGAACTGGATGAAGGTGGTCAAAATATAAAACTTGCAGTTATAAAAGAAATAAGTACTGAGTATGTAATATACATCATGGTGACTGTAATTAGCTCTGCTGTGTGATCTATTCAAAAGTTGTTAAGAGAGTAGATCCTAGGAGTTCTCGTCACAAGGAAAATGTTTTTCTTTTTTCGTATGTATGAGATGATGTACTGCAATCATTTGTTTTGATCATGTTACTTTGAGAAGACATTTCATGGAATGGATGTGATAGCCTTTCAGTAATGCATTTAGACAAATAATTAAAAACACATGGAATACCGATGGTTATAAGAGTGAAATCCACTTGCTACAAAAAGAACAGTGTTATGTAAGGGAGTGGTTGTGATATCCGTTCTGTAATAGATTTAGAGCAGAGTTTAAAAACACGTGATAAAGATGGTTATTAGACTGCTACATACCAGCTTTTTTTTTTTTTTACAAGAGTGTTATTTCAGAGAATGCATATGCTAGACATCCTATAATGCATGTAAAGAAATGTTTAAAAACACATGTAGTAATGATGCTTATAACAGGGCTATATCAATGCTACCTAGAGAAGAGTGTAATTTTGGGGAATGGATGTAATAGACATTTTGTAATGCATTTAGAGACTTGTTATGTGCAAGCTACTTTGACAACTTTATTATTTCAGGGAATGGATGTGATAGCTCTTCTGTGATGCATTTAGAGAAGTATTTAAAAACACATATAATAAAAATGTTTAAAAGAGTTGCACATAACTTTAACAAGAGTGTTATTTAAGGGAATGGATGTGATATTCATTCTGCAGTGCATTAGAGAAGTTTTTAAAAGCACATGTAATAATGATGGTTATAACAGTAATGCTTGCTTGCTATGTAGCAAAGAGAGTTGTTCAAGGGAATGAATATGATAGACATTCTATAATGAATTTAGAGGAGTATCTCAAAATACAAGTAATAAGATGGTTATGAGTGCTACTTCAAGGTACTTTAACAAGAGTGTTAATTAAGGGAATGGATGTGATAGACATTCTACAGGGCATTTAGAGAAGTGTTTGGAAACATGGAATAAAGATGGTTACAATCATGCAACTTGTTTTGTACATAGGATAGAATGTTATTTAAGGGAATGGTTGTGATAGCCATTCTGTAATACATTTAGAGAAGTGCTTAAACCACATGTAATAAAATGATTATAGAAGTCCTATGGGCAAGTTACTTTGCCAACAGTGTTATTTCAGGGAATGAACGTGGTAGCTATTCTGTAAGACATTTATAGAAGTATTTAAAAACATGTAATAAAAATGGTTATGAGTATGCTACTTAATGTGACTTTGATTACAATGTTATATTAGGAAATTGACATTTTAGCCATTCTGTAAATTATGTAGAGACGTGTTTAAAAAGACATGTAGTAAAGATGATTATTAGGGTGGTATGGGAATCCTGCCTTGAGAAGATTGTTATTTCAGTGGTTGGATGTAATATCCATTCTGTAAGGCATTTAGAGGAGTTTAAAACCAAATGTAATAAAGGTGGCTCTAAGAGTGCTACTTGCTTTCTACCTGGAGAAGAGTTATTTTAGAAAATGGATGTGATGTCCATTCTGTAATGAATTTAGAGAAGTGTTTAAAATCATATGTAATAAAGATGGGCATAAGAGTTCTTGTAGTGTAAGGCCTGACAGTTGGGTTTTCTCTTTTTTGTAATGCAAGTGCCTGACTTAAGCTTTGATTGCCAAGTCATCCACTTCAAAGAGGGCTATCTCAGATAAACACATTGCCAGTCACACAACTATACAGAGAGCCACTCCACACCCTGCAAGTTTCCTCTGTTTTAGAAATCTTGGTTCATTTCCATAACTGACCATTTGGGTCACTTGTTTTTTCTCTTCCTACACTTGAAATTTCCACCCTTATGTCTTAAATTCACTAATAAAAAACAAGCCCATGAAACCTTAGGCTCCCATCCTCAACCCCAATAAAAGTGGAACCCCAGGCCCAAGCTCTCTTTCTACCTATGACCTTGCTTTGTGGCCTTAGGTGTGCCCTATAATTTCCAGGGCCTGTAAGTAATAAACCCTTTTCCCCCCACAGTTTCCTGATAATTATTGCTGTGGGTGTCTTGCAGTGTTATTAAGAACCACAAGAGCTGGTCCAGCCACAACATTGGTTATTGATAGGCTGAGACCGGCACACAAAACAGTGCTGCTTGCAAGCTACCTCGACGAGAGTGTTATTACAGGGAATGTCTATCATAAACATTCTGTAAGACATTTAGAAAAGAGTTTTAAAACATGCAATAAAGATGGTTATATGAATATTATGTGGAATCTACTTTGACAAGAGGGTTATTTCAGGGAATTGATGTGATTGCTCTTCTGTAATGCATTTAAAGAGGTGTTTAAAAACATTAGATGATGATTATATGAGTGCTATGAACAAGCTACCTTGACAATAATATTATTTAAGAGAATGGCTTGGTAGACATTCTGTAATGCATTTAGACAAGTATTTAAGAACACGTGGAAGAAAGATGTTTATAAGAGTGCAACCCACTTTTAACATAGAGGCAAACGTTATTTGCTGAATGATAAGATCAACACCGTGTAATGCATTTAGAGAAGTGTTTAAAAACATGTGTAAGGATGGTGTTTATAAGCAGGCTACCTGCTTGCTATGGAGAGAACAGTGTTGTCTAAGTTAATGGATGTGATACCATTATGTAATGTGTTTAGAGAAGCATTTAAAAACATTTATGTTGACATTTGTCATATGAGTGTTCTGTACAGGCTACTTTGACAAGGGTGTTATTTCAGGGAGTGGATGTGATAGCGTCTGTAATGCTTCAGAGAAGTGTATAAAATGTGTAATAGAGATGATTATAAGTGTGCTACATGCATGCTATCTTGTCGAGTTATTTCAGGAATGGATGTGATAGCAATTCTGTAATGCATTTAGAAAGGTTTTTTAAAACTTTGTAATAATGATGATTTATAGTAGTGCTACCTGGCTGCTATGAAGAGAACTTTATTATTAAGTGAATGGACCTTATTGTCCTTCTGAACTGCATTTAGAGAAGTATTTAAAAACATGTAAGAAAATGGTTATATGAGTGCAATGTAGAAGCTTCTTTAACAGTAGTGTCATTTTAGGGAATATATGTGATAGTTCTTTTTTCCCCAGTTTTATTGAGATATAATTGACCTATAACGTTGTATAAGTTTTAGGTGCACAATGTAATGATTTTATATACGTATATATTGAAAAATGACTGCCACATAAGATTAGTTAACCTCCATCAATGCACATTGTTAAAATTATTTTCCTTGTGATGAAATAGAAATCTACTCTCAGCAACTTTCAAATATACCAGTATTGTTAATTACAGTTATAATTTTTTACATGACATCTCTAGAACTCATTTATCTTATAACTGGATGTTTGTAGCTTTTGACCACCTTCAGCTAATTTCCTCACCTTCCTCTTGCCTCTGGTAACCACAAATATGATCTCTTTTTCTATGAGTTAGGTTATTTTAGATTCCACATATACGTGAGATCATACAGTATTTGTCTTCCTCTGCCTGACTTACTTCACTTAGCATAGTGCCCTCCATGTTGTCACAAATGGCAGGATTTCCTTTTTTTAAATGACTGAATGGTATTCCATTGTATCTATGTACCCCAATTTCTTTAATCATTCATCTCTTGATTGACATTATGAAGTTTCCGTATCTTGGCTGTTGTAAATAATGCTATAGTGAACTTGGGGGTGCAGATATTTTTTCAGAACAATGATTTCATTTCTTTCAGACATATATCGAGATTTTAAATTGCAGGATCATATGGTAGTTCTATTTTTGATTTTTGGAGGAATCTCCATTCTTTTTTCCTTAGCGGCTGTATCCCCACCAACAGTGCACATGGGTTCCCTTTTCTCCACATCCTTGCCAGCATGTGTTATCCCTTGTCTTTTTGATGATAGCCATTCTGACAGGTTTGAAGTAATAACTTATTGTGGTTTTGATTTGCATTTCCCTAATAATTAGTGAGATTGAGCAGCTTTTTTATACCTATTGGCCATTTGAACGTCTTTTTTTTCTTTTTGTAAAAATGTCTGCTCAGGTTCTTTGTCAATTTTTAAATTGGATTATTTAGTTTTTTTGCTATCGAGTTGTATGTGTTCCTTACATATTTTAGATATTAATCCCTCATCAGATATGTGGTTTGCAAATATTTTCTCCCATTCTGTAGGTTTCCGTTGCATTTTGTTGATCATTTCTTTGGCTGTGTAGAAGCTTTTTAGTTTGTTGTGGTTCTGCTTGTTTATTTTTGATTTTGTTGCTTGTGATATAGGTATTGTATAAAAAATATCATTGCCAAGATGCATGGCAAGAAGTTTTTCCCTATATTTCTCCTAGGAGTTCATGGTTTCAAGCTTACATTTAATT
This sequence comes from Equus caballus, assembly GCF_041296265.1. Lineage (NCBI taxonomy): Eukaryota > Metazoa > Chordata > Mammalia > Perissodactyla > Equidae > Equus > Equus caballus. Next base: position 83,514,659 of record NC_091684.1, read on the forward strand.
TTTCTTTAATTCATTTCAAGTTAGTCTTTGTGAGTAGTTTAAGATAGGGATCTAGTTTTAATCTTTTGCATGTGAATGTCCAATTTTCCCAGCACCATTAAATGAAGAGACTGTCTTTTCTCCATTGAGTATTCTTGGTTCCCTTGTCAAATATTAGTTGACCACCTATATGAGGGTTTATTTCTAGGCGCTCTATTCTGTTCCATTGGTCTATATGTCTGTTTTTATGCCAGTGCCATAGTTTTTTGATTATTATAGCTTTGTAATATAGATTGATATGTTACACAGGAAGCATAATGCTTCCAGCTTTGTTTTTCTTTCTTAAGATTGTTTTGGCTATTGGGGTCTTTTGTGGTTCCATATGAATTCTGGGATTGCTTTTTCTGTATCTGTAAAAAATGCCATTGGACTCTTGATAGGGATTACATTGAATCTGTAGATGGCTTTAGGTAGTATGGACATTTTAAACAGTATTAATTATTCCAATTCATAAACATGGAATATCTTTCCATTTATTTATGTCTTCTTAAACTTCTTTTATCAATGTCTTGAATTTTCTATGTAGAGATCTTTCATCTCCTTGGTTAAATTTATTCCTAAGTATTTTATTGTTTTTGATGCTGTTGTAAATAGTTATCTTTATTTCTCTCTCAGACAATTCATTGTTAGTGGATAGACATGCTACTGATTTTTGTATGTTGGTTTCGTATCCTGCAACTTTCCTGAGTTTATTTGTTAGATTTAACCGTTTCTTGGTGGGCTCTTTGGGATTTTACATTCAAAATCATGTCATTTGAGAAGAGTGAGTCTCTTGTAGACAACATATCATTGGATCTTGTTTTTTTTTTATTTTTTTAAATTATTTTACTTTATTTTAAAAAGATTAGCCCTGTGCTAACATCTGCTGCCAGTCCTCTTTTTTGCTGAGGAAGACTGGCCTTGAGCTAACATCCATGGCCATCTTCCTCTACTTTATATGTGGGAGGCCTACCACAGCATGGCTTGCCAAGCAGGTAGTGCCATGTCCGCACCTGGGGTCTGAACTGGCAAACCCTGGACTGCCTAAGTGAAACATGTGTACTTAACCACTGCACCACTGGCTGGCCCCTGGATGTTGTTTTTTTATCCATTCATTCTCTGTATTTTTATTGGGGAACTTAATCCATTTATGTTTAGATTACTTACTGATAGGTAAGGACTTACTTTTGTCATTTTGTTAATTGTTTCTTGACTGTACTGTAGATCCATTGTTTCTTGCTTCTTATTTTGCAGGCTTCTCTTTGATTTGATGATTTTTTTTGTAGTGGTATGCTTTGACTTTTCATCATAACCTTTTGTCTAGCTACTGCAGGTTTTTCTTTGTTGTTCCTATGAGGCATACATAAAATAGCTCATGTATAAAGTGCTCTATTTTTTACTGATAACAATTTAATGTTGATGGCATTCCTAAACTTTCCACTTTTACTCCCCCTGCCTCCATTTTAGGTTTATTGATGTTACAGGTGACATACATTTTATATTGTGTATCAATAACAAATTATTGCAGCTATGTTTATTTTTAATACATTTATTTTCAACTTTTAAACTAGAGTCATAAGTGAATTATGCATCATGATTACAACATTGGAGAATATGAATTTAATTACATATTTACTCTTTAACAGTGAATTTTTTCATTTTTGTGAGGAGTTTGGCCCTGCGTTAACATCTGTTGCCAATATTCCTCTTTTTGCTTGAGGGGAGTTGTTGCTGAGCTAAAATCTGTGCCAATTTTCCTCTATTTTATATGGGACACTGCCTCAGCATGGCTTGAGGAGCAGTGCTAGGTCTGCGCCCAGGATTGAAACCTGTGAACCCCAGACTGCCAAAGCAGAGCATGTGAACTTAACAACTACACCACCAGGCTGGCCCCTTAACAGTTAATTTTACACCTACATTCATTTGTTTTTACAATGTTAATTTGCATCCTTTTATTTCCACTTGAAGAACTCCTTTCATCTTTGACTGTAAGGCAGGTGTAATGGCAAATGAACTCCTTCAGCTTTTGTTTGTTTGGGAAAGCCTTTATCTCTTTTATTTTTGATGGACAGCTTTGCCAGGTATAGAATTCTTGGTTGACAGTTTTTTTTCTTAAATATTTTGAATGTATCATCCCATTCTCTCCTGTCCTGAAAAAAAGTCTTTAGAGATATCCACCAATTATCTTATGAGAGTATCCCTTGTAGGTGATGTGTTGCTTTTTCCTTGCTGCTTTCAAAATTCTCTTTGTCTATAACGTTTTGTTTTTGAGGAAGATTAGCCCTGAGCTAACATCTGCTGCCAATCCTCCTCTTTTTGCTGAAGAAGACTGGCCATGAGCTAAGATCTGTGCCCATATTCCTCTACTTTATACTTGGGACTCCTGCCATAGCATGGCTTGCCAAGTGGTGCCATGTCTGTATCTGGGATCCAAACTGGCGCCGAAGCAGAATGTATGAACTTAACCGCTGCGCCACTGGGTTGCCCTGTCTTTAAATTTTGACAATTTAATTATATGTGTTGGTGTAGCCTTTTTCAGATTCAATCTGTTTGAGATTCTTTGGGCTCATGAATCTGGATGTTCATTTGTCTCCAAAGGCTTGGGAAGTTTTTGCTCATTATTGCTTCAAATATACTTTATTACTTTCTTTTTCTCTTCTTCTGGGATCTTATAGTGTGTGTATTATTTTCTTTTATAGAATCCCTTATGTCCTGTTGGTTTTCTTCATTACTTTTCCTTCCCTTTTTTTTTGCTCCTCTGATTGGATAACTTCAAAAGACCTATCTTCTAGTTCACTGTTTCTTTCTATTGCTTGATCAAGACTACTGTTGAAGCTCTCTATTGAATTCTTTAGTCCACTCATTGTATTCTTCAGCTCTAGGACTTTTTGATGGTTTCTATTTTTTTGTTGAACTTATCATTTTGTTTATGCATTGTTTTCTTAATTTCATTTAGTTGTCTGTCTGAGTGTTCTTGTACTTCACTAGACTTCCTTTAAAAGATTATTCTGAATTCTTTGTCAGATAGTTCATGAATCTTCATTTCTTTAGGGTCAGTTACTGGAGCTTTATTAGGTTCCCTTGGTGGTATCATGTTTCCCTGATTTTTTTGTGTTCCTTGATTCCTTATGTTGCTGTCTACATGTTTGGGTAAGTAGTCTCCTCCTCCAGACTTCACATTTTCTTTGACAGAGATAGTTATTCACCAATCGACTTAGCTGGCGGTTTGCTGCAGGCTAGGAACAGTGGGATAGGAAAGCTGGCTTGGTTCCTTGCCCAAGCACATGTGTATAATGGGCTCAGTAGTTGCCTGGATTCTCTGGTCAGGCTTCTTTTTCAGGTGGGACTGAGTACTATACTCAACAGTAGGCAGGGCTATGAATTAACTTCACTGCCTGGGCAGGGCAGCAGAACGGGTCCCAAGGCAGGCACAGCTTGTTGTTTGGGGATCTGAATCTGGAAAACTGCCCACTGAGTTCCCTCACCAGTCATGGTCACTGGCTTTGCTCTGCAGACAGGCGGAGATGGTGCCTGCCCTCTGCTCACATACCACTGTAAGCAGGGCTATGCATGGGCTACACAACTTCCTGAGTGCTCTTGTTAGGTTTTCTGATCTGGCATGGCTGAAGGCTGTATTCAGCAGTGGGTAGAGCTATGAGTTAGCTTCCTCTCCTGGAAGAGGTGGCAGAACCAGCTCCAAGGCAACAAGGCTTGTTATTTGGGCTCCTGAGTCAGGCAGAATTGTGCACCATGCCCCCTGGCTAGATAGTGCCACCAGCTTGGCTTGGAAGAATGGCAATGTGGTCAGCCAGGTTCTCTGCTCAAGTCTTGCAGGTTTGTGCAGCTTCCTGGGTGTTCTGGCTAGAGTTCCTGAGTTCCAGTTGGGAAGATCTAGGGGCAATGCTCACCAGTAGGCAGGGCTATGAATTAGCTTCCCTATCTGGCTGAGCTGGCATTACAGTCTCTATGGCTGGCAAAGCTTATTTTTGGAGGGTCCCAAATTAGACAGAACTGTGCAACAAGCTCCCTGTCCAGATGGGGCCACTGGCTTGGATCTGCAGAGGAGCAGAGCCAGGGGCCAGGCTCTCTGCTCCAGTACTGCTGGGCCACACAGATTCCCAAATGCTCTGGTCATATTTGCTTCTTGGGCAGGGCTGAGGGCTGCACTAAAGAGTTGGTGGTGCTATGAGTTAACTTTCTGCCTGGGTGAGGCAGCAGAACTCAGTCTCCAAGCTTAGCAAAGCTTGTTTTTTGGGGTCTTGAATCAGGTAGTACTACACACTGAGTTACCTGCCCATGTGGGGCCACATCCCTTGTTCTTCCTCTGTGCAGAGCTGCTGGCCAGGTTCCTTGCTTAAGTGTAGCTGGACTATGCAGGTCTCCAGGTGTTTCAGCCAGGCTTACTGGTTGGGTGGTGCCGTGGGATACATTCAGTGGTAGGTGGGCTATGATAGCTTCCTTGCCCTGGAGAGGCAGCAGAACACTCTTCAAGGCCACCAGAGTATGTAGTTTGGGATCTCGAATCAGGCACCATTGCACACCACATTCCCTGGTCAGATGGGGCCGCCATCATGGCTCTTCCTATGGGCAGAACCACTGGCTGAGCTATTTGCTCAAGTGCTGTTGGGCTATGTGGTTTTCTACATACTCTGGCCAGGATTCCTGCTTGGTTCAACAAGATATCAAACAGCTTACTGCCTATGTTTTTGTCTAGGAGGTTTATGGTTTCAGGTTTTACGTTCAAGTCTTTAATCCCTTTTGAGTTAATTTTTGTGTATGGTGTAAGATAGTGGTCCAGATTCATTCTTTTGCACGTGGTTGTCCAGTTTTCTCAACACTATTTATCGAGGGGACTGTCCCTTCCCCATTGTTTATTATGAGTCTGGCTGCTTTATAGCAGTATTTGAGAAATAGTGTTGAGAAAGTATTTTCCACATCAAACTTCTATAAGACATTTAAATTGCTTGATCCTGCATTGAAAATGTAGCATAATAAACTATTTATTATTTATCCATGTTTATTTTTAATTTAATGAAATGGGATCAATTTTTAAAAAAATAAATGACAGGATTTCTTGTCCACATGATAATTTCATGACTATAGATTCTGTCTTTGTAAGATTTTTTTTGTAATAACTGTTTGTACCCACTCAACTTCCCTGACTAAAATAATACGTATCAAAATTTTTCAAAATTACCTTGTCCTTCCATCAGTTTTCAGTCAATAACATTTTACCACAGGCAGTTTTATTTGGTGTGGATTATTTTTATTAGGAATATTCACAGTGATGGTCGCAGTGTCCTTAAGGTCAAAATGCTGCTGTCCACCCAGCCCACTTCTTTGATTGACAAGAGTCAGTTTTTATCCCTCTCTGCGAACACGCTGCTTGCCCACAAGGCTCCACCACCCTCCACTTCTTCCCACCTCATTAGGGAACAGAAGAGGATTTCTTAGAGCTACTTGCAAGGTTCAGGCAGATGAAGCTACACAGTGGTTCCAGTCACCTCTTCAGGAATTGAAAGAACATTTCCTGCTCAAACATTCTGGTTAGGAACCCAGGTTCTAACTTCTCTGGGAATGAAGAAACACCAAGGAAAGAGAGTGTGTGGTCGGTAGAGGAACGTCCAGTTCACCTGAAAATTACTCCATCTCCTCCTCTTCATTCTGGTGTCTAGTGCAGGGAAAGAGCACTGGTCCCCACCATGGTTTTCATTCTTTATTCCTTAAGAAGAGAAACTCAGTTTTATTGAGGACAGCAATGCACCACATAAATGCTCTAATTCCTAACCTCTCCTGTAGCCGAGAGTGGTCGGATAAACTTTGGGCTAATGATTGTGAGCAGAAGGATTGTGTGGAGCTTTGGAGAGGCTGCTTGGAGGAGCAGACACAGTTGTGTGGGCCCTTTGGCCCTTCAGCTTTCCTCCTTCCTGCCTCAGAATGAAGACATGGTGGCTGGTCCAGGCTTGTGCTCCAGCAGCCATCTTGGGTCAAGAGACAACCTTAAGGATGAACACCAGCTACTAAGATGCTGGGGCAGAATGAGAGATGATGGCTGACTACTGTGGGGTGCAGTAGAGGCTCAGCATGGACTGTCCATGTCCATAGTTCTTTTACATGAAAAAGGAAAAAAGCTCTCTCTTGTCTGTGCCTATATTGTTCCAGGTTTTCTGCTTTATTAGGGAAATCTAATCTTAAAGGAAATACTAGCTTTGCATTGAATCACTATGTGAACTGTGACAAGACACTTCCAATGTCAGGGAGACATCCTGTATGTACCATGGCAGACGCAGGGGTGAAGTTCATCCATATATTCTGAAGAGCCCAATCAATGGCTGCTCTGCATCCGTGTCATCTTCTAGGAGATACAGTGCTTCAGTTTTTCTTTGGGGAACTACCACTTCTCCCTCAGTCCACAGGTTAAGTGAGGCTGAAAAGGCCTCCTGGCTGCAGGTCAGAGGGGTCCGCAGAGCCATTGGGGTGCCTCCAACCTGTGAGGGAGTCTACACCCAACCCAGGGAGGTGGGAGGTGGGACCCTGCAACTCTGCCAGGCTGGGTGTAGGCTTATGCACTTCCTTGTTCAACCCATCATTGTCCAGTTGGGAAACTGAGGCTCACAAGGGGCAGGGACAGGCCCAGGGCACTGGGGGGAACCATCCAGAGGTGAAGGGAGAGTTTGGGCCTCTCATGGGGTTTTATCCCTCCCATGGGGTTTGCTTTGGGAGTAAGAGCTCCCAGGACCCTGGCCCACCCCACCCATGTAGAATTGCTTTCTCTGGGTATCCACACAGGTACATACAGACAGAAACCCTGGCATCAGAGGAGGGGACCATAGGGCATGGACTCAGAGGAGGAGTGGACCTTGGGGAGGTGACAAAGGGAAAAGAAGAAGGAGATAGGACACTGGATCACTCAACCTTGGACCTGGGCAGAGACCTCCTTGTCAGAGCCTCAGGGTCTTCATTTGGAATTGGGGCCAGAATCCTTGCACTGGCTGTTATCAGGAGTTCTTGTGAGGGAACTAGACACCCCAGGGCCAATGCAGACAGGAGGTGCACAGGGGAAGCTTCTTTCAAGGACCCAGGATCCTACAGATCCTGTTCCATTGCCCCGCCCGCGGCCGCCCCCCCAGCCCTGGAGCCCAGGAGAGTTAATGCCTTGAAGTCTCTCTAACAAAGGTGTAAGGGTTTTCCTGATTGGGGTGCTGTACTAGAGATTACCACCAGGGGGCGTCATGTGTCCAATGTGTTCTCCTGGAACAATTGGAGCCTGGAGGGTGTCACCTGGACTCATTCTGCACATTCCCTGCCCGCGAACCGACCTGCACCTCCCGTTGTGAGCATCCATCTCTAATATCCGAGCTTGTCAGTGGCGGGAGGAATCCTCCTATCCATTCATTCAGCATCTGTGCCCTAAGCACACAAATTGTTGCAGCTCCTAAAATAGCCCACAGGGGTCCTGCCCTCTAGCAGCTCACAGTCTGGACGGAAAATGGACAAAATCGTGAACATAAAAACAAATGAAAGAAAAGAGCAAGTGCTGTATCAGAAAACAGCAAGATGCCACAAGGGAGTGCTAGGCTCCACTAGGTGAGGGGTCAGAGAAGGCTGTGCCGAGGTGGCATTTATATTTCCAGCAGGATGATGAGAAGGAGCCAGCCCTGCACAGGTCTTGGGATGTTTAGCCAAGAAGAAGACACAACTGTGCAGAGAGAGAGAACAAGGGTGAGGGCAAGCAGGAGATCAGGCACTGACTGTTTAAAACCAAATTGGAGGTGACATTGCATCACTTTGCCACCTTCTATGGGATAGAGGGAGTCACCAAGTCCAGTCCACAGTCAAGGGGAGAGGATGACACAAGGACATGTCCCCCAGGAGGTGGGGTTCATGGGGAGCCACTGAGGGGAGATGGGAAGGCCGGAGAAGTTGAGTGCCTGGCTCAGAAGCACAGACACATAATAGGCAGAGGCAGGTATGAACTCAGCTCTGTGTCCTCAGAGTTGGGGTTCTGGCTGCACAAGCCTTTCTCAGGGGCTCTGGAACAGTCTGTGCTGGTGTAACTGGTACAGACTTGGGGGTGGCATGTGGGTGACAGTGAGGACTAGGCAGCCTTGATGGGCGAATGGCAAGATCTTGTCTGAGGCGGAACCCAGGTCAGGGGAACCCCTTGGGTTCACCCCTGTCCACACCCCACCCAGGGTGGAGGGACCCAGTGCCACATCCATGCTGAACTCACCCTTATGCAGCTCTGGCTCCATCTCTCATTGGACAATTGGGAAACTGAGGCCCATAAACAGGTGGGGACTACCACATAGCACACAGCAGGCAGAGTCCAGAGTGAGGATCTGTTTTGACCTTCCATGCCAAGGCTTGAAGCCCTCTCTTAGGGTTTCTTTGGAAATTAGAAACCCTAAGATCTTAGGAAGTTCTTGCCCCTCCCTGCCTGTGGGGGGGCTGTTTTATTCTGGGCATCCAGAACATGAGCACTGACACATGCGTGAGCCCACTCACATACACGTGTGCGTATGTGCGCGCACACAAACACACACTGAAATTAGATAAGGAGTATGGGGTGATGTCAGAAGAGGATCAGACACAGGATAGGGACCAGAGGGAGAAAAGAGTTGGAGGCACTACCCACATGTGACACCACCTGTCCAATTTTATAGGTATTATCCCACATATGCCTGAGGACATACGTAGAAGTCCATGCTAGAATAATCCCCATTGTCAACGTGGGGAGACAGCCCCTGAGAGACACAATGACTTATCCAGGATCAAGAACAGGTAAGAATGAGGAGTTGAGTCTGAACTCAGGTCTGTCTCCTTAAAGCTGGGACCCTGGCTGCACCCAGACCTTCCCAGGGCCCCGTGGAGAGGGTGTATTGGTGTAACTGTGCACGGATAGGGTGTTGCATGGAGATGGGGGGTGAGCAGTAGCAGCTCAGAGGGCTGTTTGGATAGGTGTTGTCTGAGAAGGGGACTCAGGAAGAGAACCCCAAAGTGAAGTCACTTCCTTGGCAATAGACCCCCACAGAACTTGGAAGCCCTGTAACCAGGCGCCCACATTCCAGTGACAGCCCCATACTCAGCCCGCTTGGCCAGAGACACTTCAGTTAGAAATGTGTTCTCCTGCTGTGTCCCCTCTTAACGGGGCTCTTGTTTCCGGAAAGCCTGGAGTGAGAGCCTTTTCGGAAGCTGCAGACATTTGTTCAACCCTCACTCGACCCAGACACCTCTGGCCATTTGCCAGGAGGTCCCGGAAGGTAACACAAGGCAGCCTAGGGCAGGCCAATCCAGGCCAGGCCACCTCTGTGAGACCTCCCTGGGAGGCCCCACATCCCCTCCTCTTCAGTGTCGGGGGAAGAGGGACATGAGGGGAGGGTAAGCCCTGAGCAGTGATACCTGGTGGCCCTGAGTGGACACACTGCTGAACTGGACTGGCAGGGTGGCAAGGGGATTGCTGAGGTGTCTCTTATTTGTGCCTGTGTGAATCCAAGGCCCTCAGGCTGTCATCTTTTCTGTCTCCTTGGGGGAGGTCTGTGCAGACAGTGGTGTGCATGTGTCTGGAGTGGAGAAGTCTTTTGGGTCTGAGAACCAGCATAGAGCCAGCCGGTCTGAGGCTTCTGCCTGGCTGCTGGGCACTGTCTTTCCAGAGCTCCACCCAGGAGACGGGACAGGAGCTGATCAGTGGGGTCCTCTACTGCATCTGCCTGCAGGGGGGCAGGTGCCCCACGCCAGCCACAGAGTCCGGCGCTGGCTCATGGTGAGTGTAGGCAATGAGGAGACTCCACACCCAGGACCCTGATACAGCCAAAGGCAGCCCGGGGCCCCAGAAGCCACCCTGATACTCCCTTGGGCTCCCTTCTAGAGTCCTGCTCCCAAAGGAATCTGGGTCCCCAAGTCCTCCTCCAACACACCCTCACTGCCTAGCCCTGCTGTGGCCACATGCAAAGTCACTGTCCACCTATTTGTAGGAATATCACAAAGATAATGTTATACAACTTCACTTCACATGAAGTCAAGAGTGTTGCTATTTTTCTACAGATTTTCCTGTTTTAACTCCTGTCCGCAGGTGCACTTGTTGTCTTGCCAAGCCTTCCGCACCTTCTCCAGGTCTTACACATCATCGTGATCAGTAGGGATGTCTTTACCCAAAACCACAGGGGGCTCATGGTACTATGTCTGTTTCTCTACAACTTACTGTCTCAGGGAACTCATCCCCGTGGCCCCTCCAGGTCGGGGGCTGGGCTCACTGGGCTGCACAACATTCCAGAAGGGAGACCAGGTACCACAGCGATTCAGCCCTTCACTGATGTGGGAGCTTGACCTGATTCCCATCTCACCCTTTCAACGTGCCGCATGACCATCCCACATGTCTTAACATCCTGATCCCTCCCACCCCAGGATAAGCCTCTGTGTTCTCATCTCTAGAATGGGATGCTGTGTCAGGAATCACAGGGGGGATGCAGGTGGTACAGGGCGGTGCTGTCAATACTCTGCTAACAAACTGACCTCAGATGCTAATATATTTAATCCTTCCCCACCTCACATTCTACTTTAATACCAAGAACCATTTTTCTGAAGAAGGTGCTCATGTCCCACCTCCTGCCACAGGTCACCTAGTGCTTGGGGATTTGTTTTAAGCTTCTGCCCCACCCCTCCTGGTGTCCATGGTGCTGCTCTCATTGCATGTCCTTCCTCTGTCCCACCCCAGGGTGATACTGTGTCCACAGTGAACAGGAAAGAGACCCACGTCAGGGAGACAGGCCAGAAAAGCAGGTGGAGCGCCTGGTTACCGCCTTGCTGGGCACTGACCCCTCCTATGTGCCCACCTTCCTGGGCACCTGCAGAGCTTTGCCACCACCCAACATTGCTGGACCTGCTGTTCAAAGGTGAGCGCTATGTCCCTCAACGAGACAGTGGTGTTTTGGTGACTTACTAACTGTGAGACTTCAGAATGTCACTGCTCCTCTCTGAGCCTCAGTTTGCTCCTCTGAACAGTAGGGTGAATAGAGGAACAATATCATTAGGTTATTGTAGGGAGTAAGTGGGTCCTCCCTGGAAAGTGCTGTCTGGGTGCCTGGCCTCATGGACAGGTCTGCTGCAGGGCCTGTAGTTGTGCTAATTTATCATTTTCGTTGTGCCCATGAGGAAGCCTCTGCCTCATCCCTCGCTGTCCCCATGGTCTTCGGCTGAGCTGTTTTCTCCTTTGAAAAAGTTATTGAGATTCCCTTAGGGGGTCCCTGTCGAATTCTCTAAGAGTCTACATTTTGAGGATGCCTCCTCATGGAAATCATTGTCTTGTCATTTCACTCTGTGAAGACACAGGCCTCTTGCCAAGGGCGGTGTTTCAGGGAGTGTTCATGGAGCACCTGGTCAGGCCCTGGTTCCACAGCAGGAAACAGAGAGGATGTCGCTGCCTCCCAGGACCCGCAGAGGGTTGGTGGGAATAACTGGTCTACCTCACTGCTCTGTGTATCTGGTCTTAAGAAAATAATACATCACAGCAGAGCATATTTATGTATCCTCCTGATTCTCTAAACAACGAAACATTTTAGAAAATTGGAAAACTATTGCTCAACGTATTTGTATACTTTAAGCTAATTTAGATAGTTTTTCCCAAAATGGGATTACCCTATATTCCCAGTCACTCATTCATTTAATATGAGTAAGTATCTCTGCCCTTTAATATTTTTGAAAATATGGTGTTAATGGTTGCATAGCATTTCTTATGATATCTTGTATGTAATTGTATAAATGAGTGGCTTAAAAATTTTTTTTTTATTGTGGTCACATTGGTTTATAACACTATATAAATTTCAGGTGTACATCATTATATTTCAACCTCTGTATAGACTGCATTGTATTCACCACCAAAAGTCTGTTTACCATCCATCGCTGTACACATGTCCCCTTTTACCCCTTTCGCCCTCCCCCCACCCCCTTCCCCTCTGGTAACCACCAATCTGTTCTCTGTATCCATGTATTTATCTTCCACGTATGAGTGAAATCATACAGTATTTGTCTTTCTCTGTCTATGTTGCTTAGCATAATACCCTCAAGGTCCATCCATGTTGTCAGAAATGACAAGCGTTTCATCTCTTTTTTGGTTGAGTAGTATTCCATTGTTTATATATACCCCATCTTCTTTATCCATTAACCCATTGTTAGGCACATAGGTTGCTTCCCAGTCTTAGCTATTGTGAATAATTTTGCAATGAACATAGGGGTGCATATAGTTTCGATTTAGTATTTTTGTGTTTTTTGCATAAATACCCAGAAGTGGTATATATGGTAGTTCTGGATCATATGGTAGTTCTATTTTTAAATTTTTGAAGAATCTGCATACTATTTTCTCTAGTGACTGCACCCATTTATGTTCCCACAAGTAGTGTACAGGGGTTCCTATTAATCCACATTTTCTCCAAGACTTTATATATCTTTTCTTTTTAATAATAGCCATTTTGTTGGGTGTGAGGTTATCATTGTATCTCACTGTAATTGTGATTTGCATTTCCCTAATAGTTAATGATGTTGAATATTTTTTCATATGCCAGTTGGCCTTTTGTATACTTTGGAAGAAAATGTGTTCAGATCGTCTGTCCATTTTTTGATGTGGTTGGTTGTTTTTGGTGTTGTTGTTGAGTTGTATGTGTTTTTCATATATTTTGGATATTAACCACTTATCAGATATATGATTTATAAATATCTTCTCCCAACTGGTATGTTGTTTTTTCGTTTCGTTTTCCTTTGCTGTGCAGAAGCTTTTTAGTTTGGTGTAGTCTCATTTGTTTATTGTTTCTTTTGTTTTCCTTGCCTAAAGTGACATGATATTCAAAAAGATATTGCTAAGATCAATGAAAAAGAGTGTACTGTGGATGTTTTCTTCTAGAAATTATATGCTTTCAGGTCTTATATTCAAGTCTTCAAGCCATTTTGAGTTGATTTTTGTGCATGGTGTAAGGTAATGGTCTACTTTCATTCTTTTGCATGTGGCTGTCCAGTCTTCCCAACACCATTATTGAAGAGATTTTCCTTTGTACATTGTGTGTTCTTGGCCCCTTTCTTGAATATTAGCTGTCTATACATGTCTGGGTTTATTTCTTTGGTCTCAATTCTGTTCCACTGATCTGTATGTCTGTTTTTGTGCTAGTACCATGCTGTTTTGATGACTATAATTTTGCAGTATATTTTGACATCAGGGATTGTGATACCTCCAGCTTTGTTCTTTTTTCTCAGGATTACTGTGGCTATTTGGGGTCTTTTTTGGTTCCATATAAATTTTAGGATTCTTTGTTCTATTTCTGTGAAAAATGTTATTGGGATTCTGATTGGGATTGCATTGAATCTGTTGATTGCTTTAGGTAATATGGACATTTTAAGTATGTTAATTCTTCCAATCCATGAGCACAGAATATCTTTCCATTTCTTTATATTATCTTCTATTTCTTTCAACAATGTCTTATTTTCTTCAGTGTACAGGTTTTTCACCTCCTTGGTTCAATTTATTCCTTGGTATTTTATTCTCTTTGTTGCAATTGAAAATGGAATTGTATTCTTGATTTCTCTGCTAGTTCATTGTTAGTGTGTAGAAACAACTGAATTTTGTACTTTGATATTTTGCCCTGCCTCTTTACTATATTCATGAATTATTTCTAATAGTTTTTTTGGTGAATTCTTTATGATTTTTGATATATAAAATCATGTCATCTGCAAATAGTGATAGTTTTACCTCTAGCTTTCCAATTTGGATCCCTTTTATTTCTTTTCCTGCCTAATTGCTCTGGCTAGGACTTTCAATACTGTGTTGAATAAGTGTGGTGAGAGTGGGCATCCTTGTCTTGTTCCTGTTCTTAGAGGGATGACTTTCAGTTTTTCACTGTTGAGTATGATGTTGGCTTTGGGTTTGTCATATATGGCCTTTGTTATGTTGAGGTACTTTCCTTCTGAACCAATTTTATTGAGAGTTTTTATCATAAATGGATGATGAATCTTGTTGAATACTTTCTCTGCATCTATTGACATGATTGTGTTGTTTTTATTCTTCATTTTCTTAGTGTGGTGTATCACATTAATTGATTTGCAGATGTTGAACCATCCTTGCATCTCTGGAATAAGTCTCACTTGATCATGGTGTATCTTCCTTTTAATGTATTGTTGTATTTGATTTGCTAATATAATTTGTTGAAGATTTTTGCATCTATGTTCAAAAATGATATTGGCCTGTAATTTTCCTTTTTTGTGTTGTTCTTGTCTGGTTTTGGTATCAGGGTAATGTTGGCCTTGTAAAATGAGTTAGGAAACATCTTGTCCTCTTCAATTTTTTTGAAGCATTTGAGAAGAATAAGTATTAAATCTTCATTGAATATTTGGCAGACTTCACCAGAGAAGCTGTGTGGTCCTGAACTTTTGTTTTTTTGGGAGGTTTTTGATTACTGTTTCAATATCTTTACTTCTGATTGATCTATTCAGAGTCTCTATTTCTTGATTCAGTTTTAGGAGGTTGTATGATTCTAAGAATTTTTCAATTTCTTCTAGGTTATCTGATTTGTTAACGTATAGTTTTTCACAGTATTCTCTTATCATCCTTTGTATTTCTGTGTAATTTCTGTGTAATTCTGTGTAATTTCTCCTCTTTAATTTCTGATATTATTTGAAATTCCTCTCTTTTTTTCTTAGTGAGTCTAGCTAAGGGTTTGTCAATTTGTTTATCTTTTTACAGAACCAGCTCCTAGTTTCATTGATCTTTTCTATTGTCCTTTTGTCTCTAGTTCATTTATTTCCACTCTGATTTTTATTATTTCCTTCCTTCTACTGATTGGGCTTCATTTGTTCTTCTTTTGTCTAGTTCTTTTAGGTGTAGTGTTAGATTGTTTACTTGAGGTTTTTCTTGTTTCATGAGGTGAGCCTGTATTGCTATAAACTTCCCTCTTAGTACCACTTTTGCTGCATCCCATGGATTTGATATGTTGTGTTTTCATTTTCATTTGTCTCCAGGTATATATTTTTATTTCTCCTTTGATTTCTTCATTGATCCAGTAGTTGTTCAGCAGCATGTTGGTTAGTCTCCACATATTTGTGA
Source organism: Equus caballus (assembly GCF_041296265.1). Lineage (NCBI taxonomy): Eukaryota > Metazoa > Chordata > Mammalia > Perissodactyla > Equidae > Equus > Equus caballus. The sequence continues at coordinate 83,529,759 of NC_091684.1, forward strand.
CTTTTCCAGATTTCTTCTTGTAGTTGGTTTCCATTTTTATACCATTGTGGTTGGAAAAGATGCTTAACATGATTTCAATCTTCTTAAATTTATTGAGGCTTGTTTTGTTTCTCAACATATGGTCTATCTTTGTTCCATGTGCACTTGAGAAGAATGTGTATTCTGCTGCTTTTAAATGGAGTGTTCTATAAATATCTATTAAGTTCATATGGTCTAGTGTTTCATTTACAGTCAATGTTTCCTTGTCAATTTTCTGTTTGGATGATCTATCCATTGATGTAAGTGGAGTGCTGAGGTCTCCTACTATTATTGTGTTGCTGTCAATTTCTCCCTTTAGATCTGCTAATAGTTTACACACTTTGGTGCTTCTATGTTAGGTGCATGTATGTTGATCAGTATTATGTCTTCTTGGTAGAATGTCCCTTCTATCATTATATAATGTCCATCTTTGTCTCTTGTTATCTTTTTTGGCTTGAAGTCTTTGTCTGATGTAAGTATGGCTACAGCACTTTCTTTTTCCCTTTTGTTTGGAGTATCTCTTCACTCTGAGTCTGTGTTTGTCTTTAGAGCTGAGTGGGTGTCCTGGAGGCAGCATATTTTGGGGTCTTGTTTTTTAATCCATATAGTCACTCTGTGTCTTTGGATTGGTGAATTAAATTCATTTACATTTAGGGTGATTATTGATATATGAGGGCTTAATACTGCCATTTTATTTTTTATTTTCTCATTGTTCTATATTTCCTTTGTTTCCTTTTCTATGTGTTTCTGTCTGCCATTTCTGTTTGCTGATTTTCTGTGACGTATTTCTAAGATTCCTCTTTTTTTATGTTTTGTGACTCTGCTCTGAATTTTTGTTTCGTGGTTACCATGAGGTTTGTATAAAAGATCTCATAGATGAGACAGTCCTTTTTCTGCTGATAGTATCTTATCTCCATTTGCCTATGATGATTCTGTCCTTTTCCTCTTACCCTTCTATGTTTTTGTTGTCCCAAATGATCTCTTTTTGTATTGTGAGTTTGATACCAAGTTGAAGTGGTTATAGTTATTTTTAATGCTTTCTTTCCTTTTAGACTTTATGTTATAATTAAGTATTTACTGACCTATTCTGATATAGAGTTGCAATTTTCTGATTCTGTTTATCACCTTCCTCAAAGCTTTGTATACCTTTGCCTTTTTGTTTCAGGTAGGAAGGCTCCTTTCAATATTTCTTGTAAGGCAAGTCTAGTGGTGATGAACTCCCTCAGCTTTTGTATGTCTGGGAAAACCTTTATTTTTCCTTCATACTTGACGAATAACTTTTCTGAATAGAGTGTTCTTGGCTGATAGCTTTTATCTTTCAATATTTTGAATATATCATTCCACTCTCTCCTAGCCTGTAGAGTTTATGTTGAGAAATCCACTGATGCCCTAGTGTGGGTTTCTTTGTAAGGTATTTTCTTCTGTGTGGCCACCCTTAATATTCTTTCTTTGTCATTGATTTTACAGTTTTAATATAATGTGCCTTGGAGAAAAGTCATTTTGCCTTGAGGTAATTAGATGTTCTATTAACTTAATGTACTTGTATATCCAGTTCCTTCCTCTGGTTTGGGAAGTTCTCAGCTATTATTTCTTTAAATAAGCTCTCTACTCCTTTCTCCCTCTCTTCTCCTTCTGGGATATCCATTTGCCTTATGTTGCTTTTCCTAATTGAGTTGGTTATTTCTCATAGAATTTCTCCGTTTAAAAAAAGTCTTAGTTCTCTCTCCTCTTCTACCTGCATCACTTCTAGATTTCTATCTTTGAACTTGCTAATTCTCTCTTCCGTATGGTCTTCACTATTTCCAATGCTTTCCCACTTATTCTTTATCTCATTTACTGTGTTCTTCAGCTCCAGAATTTCTGTTTCCTTTTTTTAGAGTTTCAATCTCTTTGGTGAAGTACTCCTTCTCTTCATTAATTTTACTCCTGAGTTCACTGAACTGTCTTTCTGAGTTTTTTTTGTAACCTGTTGATTCTTCTTGACAGCTGTTTTGAATTTTCTGTAAGTTAGATTGCCATCTTTCAAGCATTCAAGTCTGGTTTCTGGAGAGTTGTCATTTTCTTTATGTGCTACCGTGTTACTATAGGTCTTCATGGTGCTTGATGAGTTGTTCCTCTGCCAGCACATTTGTGGTAGCAAACACCTTTCTTATTTAGGTAAAGCTTTGCTTACTTTGATTCTGAGCTGCTTCCTTTTGTATTTGAGAGCCTGCACTTTCCATCCTCTGGTGCCTCTGCCAGAGGCATCATCAGTGTCCTCCTTGTGCTACTTGTACCTCCAAGGTTGCTTTTGCCTTGCTACTTATGATGTCACTGCAGTTATGGGTGTTGCCACCAGGATCACTGGGCTGCTAGCACCTCTGCTGCTTCCGGGGTCACCTGGGTCATATGTTCCCCCACTGTGGCAGTGGGGAGGGGAATAATGGGATGAGAGCTGGCATCCTGGGCACATCTACCACATTTGGGTTTGTTGGGTCTGCAGGTGCCACTGCTACAAGTGGGGGGGGGGGGTTGGAGTTTCTGGGCACCTCTGCACCTTGGAGGCACTGGGATTGTGGGCTCTGCTGTTGCTCTTACCTGTCTATGCACAGGCTCTTCATTGACTTGGTTGCTGCTGCTGTGTGCACTGCTGTTGTGTGCACTGCTGCTGTGTGCACTGCCTGCACTGTTGCTCCTAGGTTATTTGGGTGTGCTGGCAACATCACTGCTGGGGCACTGGGTTCACAGGTGTTGCTGCCACTACCAGGTGGGCCAGGGTTGTGGGCCTCACCACCACTACCACAGGGGGAGGAGTACCTGTGTCTCGAACACCGCCAGGGCTCCTGAAGCCTCTGGTCTCTGACACCTGTGTGGTTCTTGGAATCTCAAGTCAAGGGCACTGCCACTGCTGCTGTGGGACCTGGAGTCTTGTATGCAGACCCTGCTGCTGGCAGGGCACATTGTTGGGGAGTGCCACTGCCAGGGGCTGGCTTCCAGGCACCGTTGCTGCTCCTGAAGCCTCAGGTCATGGGTACCACCCACCACTGATGGGAGAGAGATAGGAGCTGAGCCATAAGTGCCACTGTGGCCCCTGCAGCCTCTGGTCTTTGGTGCTGGCACACTTTTTGGAACCTCAGGTCACAAGCACTGCTGCTGCTGTCAGGGGTATCTGGGTCTTGGATGTAGCCCTTGCTGGAAGGGCCAGTGTTGGTGGTGCTGCTACCGGGGAAGGGAGAGGGTGCTGGGTCATAGTTACCACTGGGGTTCTTGGAGTCTCTGGCTGTGGGCCTGCAGTGATTCCTGGCGCCTCCCAGAGTGTGGGCTAACTGGATTCCTGGGGCCTCCATTTGTGGGTGTTGCCTCAGGTCCTGGGGCCTCTGGTCCCAGGCATGGCTGCAGTTCCTGGAACCTCCAGTCTTGGGAGCTGTTGCCGCTCCTGGTCCTCTGGCTCCACTGCCTCCAGGAGGTCCAATCCTCCCACCTTTGGATGTATAGATGTTTGGATCTCAGAGGCATTCTGGTGTTCTATGCAGAGAGTCCTTTGTTGGTCAGTGGATGTCTGATTGGTTGTGACTTAGAGGAGAGGGGCAAAGGGAGCAACGCATTCTGCCATGATGCTGATGTCACTCACACTGCGCTATATTTTTTTAAAAAAGAATAAGGAATTAAAATGTCTTATTGAAGTTAGCTCTGGAAAATACATTCTCAAGAAGATTTAAAATATTGGTGTAACTCTGATTTCAATGTTAATCAAGCACAGAATAAAAATATTTTGAGGGATGAAGTTCTCTGAGGCTAAATGGCTGAGACAGACTATCAAGTTCAAACTGGAGGGGTAAAGCTGGCAGGCCAAATTGACTTTTGTCATTTTAAATGTACCAGACAGATACCCATTTAATTTAATCCTATGTTTAAGTTTCTAAACAGATGCATTACTTAGGTTATGCTGAAATACCAGTTAACCCCTATAATTCAGTGACATATCACTATATATTTGCCCACATATCAGTCCTGGATGGGTGTTCAGGTTGGGGAGGCAACAGTTCTGCCTGTGGTTGTTTAGGATCCCAGAATTCTTTCATCATGTGCCTTCACCATCCATAGGTCCGTATCCCCATCTACATCCGTCAGCAAAAGGGGAAAGAGCAGGAAGAAATGCCTGTGGGAAGATTTCATGGCCATGTCTGGAAAGGCACACAGCACTTTCACTTCTTCTATTGGCAAGAACTGGTCACATGGCCATACCTAATGCAAAGGAAGCTGGGAAATGTAGTTCACTGTTGTCCAAAGAAGAGGAGAATGGATTTTGATGAACTGAAGCTCTCTGCAACAGAGAGTAATTCATTTGGATTTATTGTGTTTCTCAAATCTTTATTGAGTATCTGCCGTAGGCCAAGCACAGTACTAAGGGCTTGAAGAGGGACACAGAATTGATTCAGCAGAGTCCTGGCCTGGGGGAAGTTACAAGTCTAAAGAAGGAGAAAAGACATGGTATTAAGTGCCTGCCATTCTAAGAGAGAAAAGGATAAAGTAGAAAGTGCTCTGAAAGTTCAGTGAATTATCTTAGAATGGGAAGATGCTTGGAGATGACACCAACTGATCTTCATTTTCAGAGATAAGATATTGTTGGTGGAAGAAAATGGCAACAAGAACTATATAAGCAGGTAATTTATGTATGAGATATTTTTAGAAATACTGTGCAGCCATTAAAATGATATTTTCAAAAATATTTAATGACATGAGCAAGTAATTATATTAAGAAGAAATAACTGGGAATATATAAAAATTCTGTTTTTGGAAAACATAAATTTAAATGACAGTATATAGATATGTTGAGTGATAATTTTCAAATTTTCTAAAATGTTTTATTGTTTAATCAGAAGGATTCCAAAACTGTGCTTTGATTTGATGTGCTATTTTCTTTAAACCTGATATACAGAGCAGTGTTGTAGACTGGTTTTTTCCATCACTTTTCTATGCCACCACCTATGGGTTCTGTGAGGCAGTGATCTTGACTGTTTTCTGCCATTCAACCCAGGGCCTGACTCGGGTACTCAATAAATGCTCCCTAAAATATTGCACTGGGGGAGGGGCCTATTTTTTCACAATGTGAAATGACAAGTCAAGGACTTCCACTGGAGGGCACCTCCAAAACATTGAATCTTACAGAATTTGGTTTTTTACTAACAGCGAAGGAGTGTGAAGGAGTCTAAGTTTGAATGTCGGCTTTTATTGCAGCGAAAACCGAGGAGCCCTGGAGCACTCATGCAATTTCCTGTAAGTCCACCAGTGAACAGTGTGTGATTGCTTACGACACCGACGCTGATCCACTGCAAAAATTTACTTTACAGGCTAGCCTTCTTCAGAACATGTCTTTTAACTTAAGAAAAATTCTTTAAGGAGTGTTTATTTGCTTTTATTCTTCCACTTCTTCGGAATATAATGAAAATTCTCTACAAGTGACAAGTATAAGGTAATCCACTAACTGGAAGATGTCCCTCTTTATGTATTCAGATATGTAATATTATGAGTTCCTGACTGAATTTGGATCTTTGCCTAATACCGTATAAAAAATTAACCCAAAATGGATTAAAGACCTCAACTTAAGAGCTAAAACTACAAAAATGTTGAGGAAAACTTAGGGGCAGATCTCCACGACCTTGGATTTGGCATTGGTTTCTTAAAAATGACACCAAGAAGAATAAAAGAAAGACAGATGCATTGGACATCCTCAAGATAAAAACATTTTGTTGTTTGCTATCACAGGGTACTCTCAAGAAAGTGAAAAAACAACCCACAGGATGGTGGAAATTATTTACAGATGATAAATCTGACAGAGGTCTTGTACTCAGAATATCTAACACAAATAAACCAACTAAAATGGGCAAAGAACTTGAAGAGACACTTCTCCAAAGAAGATATACAAATAACCAACAAATACATGAAAATATGATCAATATCCTTGGATATCAGGGAGATGCCGATCAAAACCACAATGAGATACCACTCCACACCCACTGCAATGGCTATAATTAACACACACACACAGAAATTAGAAACTGTTGGCAAAGATGTGTATCTCAAGAACAATCATTACTACCAACTCCAGAGATAAAAGTATCTCTATGAGTAAGTAACTCCAGTGCCAGCTCCATACTTGGCTCGGATCTTAGTGTCTGTAGACAGTGACATGCTACATTTTGAGATCTGCATTCTGGGATTCCGTGCATGCATTTTCTGCTCCAATGACAGGGCACCCTCTTTGCCGAGGCAGGAAATGTTTCTGCCCTGGGTCATGCATTTTTCATCCCTCCTCTCTGCTCACAAGGTAGGCAGCATGTTGGGCTTCCATGGCTGCCAGGTAGCCCACAGTCATTTTGGTGGTCAGAATTGAAGATGTTTTCTGGAGGAGAATGTGGTTTTGGATGAAACTTTGGCAGGATGATTCCTGGCCCCTTCCTGCAATCCGACACAGAGCCCGTGCCCCTATTCATAAGGGCAGCGACACAGCCCATGGCAACCCTTCCCCTTAGTCCTCGCTGATCTCTGCTCTCCCCTGCCCCCATTCAATCAGGGATGTCACTTTCTCTACCTCTAGGGAGAGCTCCAGTTTCTTCCCAATGAAGACCAATGTTCTCTGCATGGGGGATCCATCTCTGGATTCCCAGAGAAGAGAGAGATCGCTGACCATGGCCTCACTCAACAGCCTCTGACCAGAGGACTCAACTTGATCTTATTTTGAGGGAGAATAGGGCTCCCTTTTTCATCCTCACTTGGAGTCTTGGGCAGGAGGCAGAGCTCACTCCAACACAGAAGCCTAATGTGAGGGATAGCAGGGCCGGGGGCTGGCACAGGGCTGGGCACAGGGGGTCACTGCTGGAGGAGCCTGAGGGGTGATTTGGGGCTGTGCCCAGCTCCAATACCCTGGCCTGAGCCTCTGACCTTCACGCAGCTTCCAAGAGCCCTTGATGTGCTTTATAAAGGCCTCTTCTGCTCACACAAGCTCAAGTGGGTCCTGCTGTTGCAACTGAGAACTTCACCTGGATTGAACACATTCAAGGTCATGCCTACAACACGCTGACGTGCCCTTAGAGGAGCTTTCCTGTGGAGAGAAAGGGACTCTGGCATGGGGGAAGATGGCAGACAGGAGTGGCCTGGCCTGTACCTTCCTCTGTCCTAGATGGCAGGGTCTGGCTTTGCCCAGAGGCTGAGTTGTGGAGCAGGAGGGGCTGGGGTGGCCGCTGGGTGGGGCCTGGGGTGTGTCATAGAAGGGGCTGGGAGACACATGGTCCAGGGCATGGAGCAGTGGGTGTTGTGGAAGAGGTATCTGGTGGGGTCTTCAGGGGCCCTCCCTGCTCCATGGATCACTCCCAGGTATCCTGATGGCCTCCACTGCTGGCTTTTTCAACTTCCTCAAAATGCTTATGTTCAACCAAGTGTCTCTGGAGTCCCTGCTTTCCCAAACAAAGCTTAAACTTCATAAAGAGACCGCAGGTAATGGAAGCCACAGCAATACCTTAAAACGTGGACATATTGTGTTCCAGAAATTCCATTTATAGGGATCAGTCCTAAAAGAATAGAGATTTATGGACACAGTTGTACCTTTCAGCACAATTTTGGGAGTGAAAAATTGGAAATGGCCCCATTGTTCAACAGCCGGGGATGCTGAGTAAGTCGTGATGTGTGGCCACTGAGAATGCACAAGGGGACAGGACTGACTGTGCATGTCCACCTGTGGGGACATCAGGTTACAGAAGAGCACAGCCCTGGAATCCCCACACCACACCCTCAAACACACACACCCGCCACCTGCACTTAAAGGGAAAGGATGGAAGGATGGACGCCACGTGCTGTGGGCAACTATTTCTTGGTAGGAGGAGTATATCTTCCTTTATTAGTCCATATTTAAATCCTTATTTTAATAAATAAACATTATCTTTATCTTAAACTTTAAAAAACCATATAAAGTACATTATTAATTAAGAGATTTGTGATAAATGGATAACATTTAATATGTGATATCAATTTTAAAAAAATACATGTTAGAAAAAATTCACACATTGCCAATCCAAAAAAGAAAAGATTTTAAGTGTCTCACTGTTCAGATATTTCCCTTATGTTGCTGGCTCTTGTGTCATACATGTGAAAGTGTTCCCTATCCCAAGGTAATGAAAACATTTAATATTTAGGCATCATTTCCTACACATAATCTTTCATGGATCAAGGATTGTCCTTGTTAATAAAAAAAATTACTTCTGTTGAAATAAAAATGATCATTAATCAGTCTCCTCATGCATTATTTAGCCAGACACAGAAGGCCACATATTATATGATTCCTCTGATATGGACAGCCCCGTTTTGATAAATCCATAGAGACATAAAGAAGATAGTCGGTGCCAGGGGCTGGGTGACAGGAAGGAGGAGTGACTGACTAGTAGATACGGGGCTTCTCTTTGATGAAAATGTTCTGGAATAGACAGCAGTGGGGATTATGCAAGATTGTGAATGTACTTAATGTCCCATTTAAAGTGATCAAAGAGTTAAATTTTATTTTGTGAATTTTATATGATAGAATATAGTAAAATATTGAGTAAATATAAGGAAAAACAAAAATTTAAAAAGTGGAATTATAGGGGAGGGGAAGGAAGTCTCTGGGGCTGCAGCTGGTGTGAGTTGCAGCTTGTGATCGGGCCCTGGAGGCGTTGCAGGAGCTGGCGCTGGTTGCTGAGCTGGTACCAGCTCTAGTATACTGGGGGAGGAACTGGCTCTGGCACCAGTGTTGCTTTGAGAATGGGGTCTGTTATTGTCTTTAGTTCTAGAACTGGAGCTGGTGCCAAAGCACTATGGGGCTCAAGAGCTGGCGGTAGTGCTCTTGCTGTGGTTGGCTTGTGCTCTGGAGCTGGAGCTGTTGATGGAACTTGCTGGAGTTCTGGAGCTCATACTAGAATAGGTTTTCGTGATGCTTCTAGCTCTGGACATTAGGTGGGAGGTGTTGCTTGAACCTTTCCTGGCTCTGGAATTGGAGCTTATGTAGGTGCTTGTTCTAGCTCTTGAGCTTGAATGACAGCTGTGGCTTGAGCACTCCCTGGCTCAGGAATTATAGCTGACATATATGCTTGTTTGAGCTCTTGAATTGAATGAGAGCTGTGGCTTGAGCTGGCTCTGGCTCTGGAACTGTAGTGGGCAGTAGAATGGGAGCTGGCACTAACTCTTGAAGTGGTTCTAGAGCTTGCTCTGGAGCTGGTACTGTAGCTCCAAGAGGAGAAAATATCATGAACATGACTGCCTTTCCATGTGCCCTCCAAATACACAGGAAACCTCTCTCTGTCAATCGATGAAGTCTTCTTCCAGGAACCCACCCCCAGGAAGTGGTCCAGACTGTAGTGGGTGGGAATAGTGATCTGAGGCTACTCATTGCTCCTGACCCAACTCTAGCCTCCGGAGGCTCAGCTCTGTGTGACCCAGCCCCACCGCTCCCCACAGCCCACATCGCCCACCCTGAGTCTTCACCCTCAGTCCTCCTCACCCTCAATGGGCTTAAGGTGCTCTAGTTGTGCCAGAAGCGGGTGGGCATGGCGCTCCAGGTCCGAGCCGGCATGTTGAGCCCAGTGTAGGCCAGTAGCATCTTCAGGCAGGGAAATTCTGGTGGCTGGTGGAAATCCTGGTCCAGTCAGGTGCCCAGGATTGAGGAGATGATCCTGGGGGTAGTTGAGTCAGAGGCCTGGTTTCCTTCCACACTCCCTTCCCAGGGCATCCCTTTGGGGACTTGGGCCTCTGTGCCTTCTGCTCCTGCCCACCCAGAGGCCAGCCTTATTCCATGTCCACCTCCATTCTGGCAGTTGTGGCAGAGGCAGGCCTGGTCACCAAGGAGGGGCTGGTAAAAAGCCTTCTTAAGTGAGAGCCCTTGATCCATCGATGTGACCACTTCTCCACTTCTTTGGGAAAGCCTGGCACACACCTCTGTCTATCTCCCTGACTCTTCCCCACTGGGATGTCAACTCCATGAGGACAAGGAGGAGTGTCTGCTCTGTTCATTGCACTCACTGGCACACAGTAGGTGCTCCATGAAAATCTGACCGATGAAGAACATATGAACTCTGTCTCCTGCTCAGGATTCCCAGGGCTCTCCCAGTTCCTCAAACTTACCTCCTTCACCTATATCTGCCTAATTCTCTAAATGCTCCATGTGGGTCTCCTCCTGCCACTGCCACTCATCTCCCACAGTGTGGGTTCAGCCAGCCCCAGAGCCCTCAGTGAGTCCCCTGAGCACCAGCCGAGCCCCCGCTGTTGAGGTTCCACCAGATTCATGAGCAGGATGCTCTCCACACCTCCTGTTCTGGGTCCCAGGATGGGGATGGAGGCAGGGCTGGAATGGGGAAGGGCTATTTCCAGGGCTGACTCTGTCCTCTGACCTCCCCTCTATTCCTCACAGCATCCACAGCCCCATCTGTAGCTCTCTCTGACTCCTTTCCTTTTTGCCAGGAGAAGCGCTCAGACTTCTGCCCTCAAGCAAGAATCATAAGATGTTGGATCCAGGGCTCTGCCATCCCCTCCTCATCCACAGAACCCCACATCTCTACACAGTTCTTTGGAAAAGGGAGTTGCTCCTTCTTAAATCAAAGCCCATTCACATTTTTAATTGATACTAGTGACTGCCATCCTCATCAGAATGAGGGAGGATGCATCCATCTAGAGGAGGCCAGGAGGACATTAGATCGGCTGTAGTGTGGACACTACCTTCTTGTGATGTCTAGTGTGACATTCTGACTCCCGACTAGAATGGAAGCCCTGAGAGGCAGGACTTGTCTGCTCTGTGCGCTGGATTATGGTCATACCGAGATAAGTGCCTGCACCTAGTGGGGCTTCCTATATGTTTGATAAATGAATGAGCCCCAACCAGCCCCATCATGGATATATGAGTGGGCCTGTGGCCTCCCTGCTCACCCCCAAGGATCCCTCCTCAGACTTTACCCATGAAAAGGAACCACTAATGGAATCTCAAATCTCATTTTCCAATGGGAAAACACTTTAGCCCAAGGCTACAAGAACAGTGATGAATGAGGCAGAGGCTTCGTCATGGCATGAGGGAAATGATAAATTAGCACAAACATGGCCCTGCAGCAGTTCTTGCCCCAGGGCCAGGCACCCGGACAGCACTTTCCATGGTGGACCCACTTAGTCTTGAAAATAACCCTATGAGGTTGGTGCTCTATTCACTCCAAGGTTCACAGGAGCAAACTGAGGCTCAGAGAGGGGCAGTGACATTCTGAAGTCTCACAGCTAGTAAGTCACCAAAACACCACTGTCTCGTGGACGGACATAGTGCTCACCTTTGAACAGCAGGTCGAGTGCTGTTGGGTGTTGGCAGAAGCTCTGCAGGTGCCCAGGAGGGTGGGCACGTATGAGGGGTCACTGCCCAGGAAGGCGAACACCAGGTGCTCCACTTGCTTTTCTGGCCTGCCTCCCTGGACGGTCCACACCATGCGGGTCTCTTCCATTTCACTGTGGACACATTTTCACCCTGGGGTGGGACAGAAGAGGAAATGCTGTCAGAGCAGCACCGTGGACACCAGGAGGGTGGAGCAGAAGCTCAGGACAAATCCCCAAGCACTAAGTGACCTGTGGCAGGAGGTGGGACATGAACGCCCTCAGCAGAAAAATGGTTCTTGGTATTAAAGTAGAATGTGAGGTGGGGAAGGATTACATATATTAGCATCTGAGGTTGTTTTGTTAGCAGAGTATTGACAGCACCGCCCTGTACCACCTGCATCCCCCCTGTGATTCCTGACACAGCATCCCATTCTAGAGATGAGAACACAGAGGCTTATCCTGGGGTGGGAGGGATCAGGATGTTAAGACATGTGGGATGGTCATGCGGCACGTTGAAAGGGTGAGATGGGAATCAGGTCAAGCTCCCACATCAGTGAAGGGCTGACTCGCTGTGGTACCTGGTCTCCCTTCTGGAATGTTGTGCAGCCCAGTGAGCCCAGCCCCCGACCTGGAGGGGCCACGGGGATGAGTTCCCTGAGACAGTAAGTTGCAGAGAAACAGACATAGTACCATGAGCCCCCTGTGGTTTTGGGTAAAGACATCCCTACTGATCACGATGATGTGTAAGACCTGGAGAAGGTGCGGAAGGCTTGGCAAGACAACAAGTGCACCTGCGGACAGGAGTTAAAACAGGAAAATCTGTAGAAAAATAGCAACACTCTTGACTTCATGTGAAGTGAAGTTGTATAACATTATCTTTGTGATATTCCTACAAGTATGTGGACAATGACTTTGCATGTGGCCACAGCAGGGCTAGGCAGTGAGGGTGTGTTGGGGGAGAACTTGGGGACCCAGATTTCTTTGGGAGCAGGATTCTATAAAAGAGCCCAGGGGAGTATCAGGGTGGCTTCTGGGGCCCAGGGCTGCCTTTGGCTGTATCAGGGTCCTGGGTGTGGAGTCTCCTCATTGCCTACACTCACCATGAGCCAGCGCCGGACTCTGTGGCTGGTGTGGGGCACCTGCTCCCCTGCAGGCAGATGCAGTAGAGGACCCCACTGATCAGCTCCTGTCCCGTCTCCTGGGTGGAGCTCTGGAAAGACAGTGCCCGGCAGCCAGGCAGAAGCCTCAGACCGGCTGGCTCTATGCTGGTTCTCAGACCCAAAAGACTTCTCCACTCCAGACACATGCACACCACTGTCTGCACAGACCTCCCCCAAGGAGACAGAAAAGATGACAGCCTGAGGGCCTTGGATTCACACAGGCACAAATAAGAGGCACCTCAGCAATCCCCTTACCACCCTGCCAGTCCAGTCCAGCGGTGTGACGACTTAGGACTACCAGGGTATCACTGCCCTGGGCGTGCCCTCCCCTCATGTCCCTCTTCCCCCGACACTGAAGAGGAGGGGATGTGGGGCCTCCCAGGGAGGTCTCACAGAGGTGGCCTGGCCTGGATTGGCCTGCCCTAGGCTGCCTTGTGTTACCTTAGGGGACCTCCTGTCAAATGGCCAGAGGTGTCTGGGTCGAGTGAGGGTTGAACAAATGTCTGCAGCTTCCGAAAAGGCTCTCACTCCAGGCTGTCCCAAAACAAGAGCCCCGTTAAGTGAGGACACAGCGGGAGAACATATTTGTAAGTGAAGTGTCTGGCCAAGTGGGCTGGGTATGGGGCTGTCACTGGAATGTGGGCGCCTGGTTACAGGGGTTCCAAGTTCTGTGGGGGTCTATTGTCAAGGAAGTGACTTCACTTTGGGCTCTCTTCCTGAGTCCCCTTCTCAGACAACATCTATCCAAACAGCCCTCTGGGCTGCTACTGCTCACCCCCCATCTCCATGCAACACCCTATCTGTGCAGTTACACCAATACACCCTCTCCACGGGGCCCTGGGAAGTCTGGGTGCAGCCAGGGTCCCAGGTTTAAGGAGACAGACCTAAGTTCAGACTCAACTCCTCATTCTTACCTGTTCTTGATCCTGGATAAGTCATTCTGTCTCTCAGGGGCTGTCAGTCTCCCCACATGCACAATGGGGATTATTCTAGCATGGACTTCTAGGTATGTCCTCAGGCATATGTGAGATAATACCTATGAAATTGGACAGGTGGTGGCACATGTTTGTAGTGCCTCCAACTTCTTTTTTCTCCCTCTTGTCACCTCCCCTGTGTCTGCTCCTCTTTTGGCTCCACTCATAGTTTTTACCTAATGTCAGTGTATGTGTTTGTGTGTGTGCATACACGTGTGTGTGTGTGTGCATGCGTGTGTCAGTTCTCATGTTCTGGATGTCCAGAAGAGAATAACCCTCACATAGGGAGGGAAGGGCAAGAGCTTCCTAACATCTTAGGGTTTCTAATTTCCAAAGAAGCCCTAGGAGAGGGCTTTGAACCTTGGCATGGAATGTCAGAAGCTGATGAGTAGCCATTCTATATAAAGCCAGGGGCTTTTTAAAAAACCAGTTCTATATATAAATGGAGAGTTCTGTCCAAAGTAAAGCCGACTAAGAAATACAATTCCCAAAACTTCAATCGTCCATAACAGCATGTATTTTCTTTAAAAGAAAAACCACTTAATGAAACGGACCTTAGTATTCTAACCTCAGGATACAGCATTCTCCATTTCAGCAGCTGAAGGGGGACCTTCTGCTTGCTTGCCTGTTTCCTTTCTGCCTGGCCTGAAGCAGGGTCCTCCCATGTCCACATCTGAATTGACTTCAATTTAAATGTACTGGATTGATGCATATTTAAGTTGCTCCTTGGATTAAAATTTTTGTGCATGTATTAGTTTATGCTGAATTACAAATAACTCCCCCAATTTTAGTAGCATATATATTTTCCCACATCACAGTGCTGGGTGAGTCTTCATGTTGGGGAGATTGCGCTCCCTCATGTGGTCATTCAGGAGCCCAGAGTTCTTCCATCACATGCCTTCTCCATCCTGATGACCTCATGCCCATCTGCATCCATCAGCAAAGGAGAAAGAACAAGGAGGAAGGCATGTGGGAGGTTATAACAAGCCAGGTCTGGTATGGCACACATCCCTTTCATTCCTCTTCCGTTGGCAAAGACATGGTCATATGGCCTCAAGGGAGGCTGGGAAATATTCCAGCTGTGTGCCCCAAGAAGGGGAGAAGGGATTTTCATAGACAATTAAAGTTTTCCGCAGCAGTGAGTAACTTGTTCAGATTTATGGTGTTTTTCAAATCTTTATTGAGTATTTGCCATATGCCTGGCTCTGTGCTGAGAGGAGACTGAAACTGACTGAGCACCATCTTGGCCTGGGAGGAGTTCCCAATCTAAAGGAGGGTAGGAGACGTGGTGTGAACTGCCTGCTGTCCTAAGAGAGAAGGGTTAAAATGAAAGTCTCTGGAAGTTCAGGAAATGATGCCAGATTAGGACGCAGTCTGGAGCTGTTATCAAGTGACTCACTTTCGGGAGTAACAGATATGATTGGTGGAAGAGGATGGCAGCAGGAACTGTAGAAGCAGGTCATTCATACGAGATATGTACCATTTATCGTAAGGGATGCTGTGTAACCATAAAACCATTAAAATTATATTTTCAAAAATATTAAAAGGCAGGGATATTTACTCATATTAAGTGAAAAAGTCACTAACAATATAGGGTCATCCCATGTTTGGAAAAACTCTAATTGAAGTATACAGATATGTTGAGCAATAGTTTTCCAATTTTCTAAAATATTTCCTTGTTTAGATAATCAGGAGGATACATAAATATGCCTTGTTGTGATGTATTATTTTCTTTTTTTTTCTGCTTTTTTTCCTCCCCAAATCCCCCCAGTGCATAGTTGTGTATTTCTTTAGTTGTAGGTCATTCTAATTGTGGCACATGGGACGCCGCCTCAACATGGCCTGACAAGTGGCGCCATGTCCGTGCCCAGGATCTGAACCACTGAAACCCCGGACTGCGGGAAGCAGAGCGCACGAATTTGACCACTCGGCCACGGGGCCAGCCCCCTGATGTATTATTTTCTTAAGACCAGATACACAGAGCAGTGAGGTAGGCCAGTTATTCCCACCAACCCCCTGTGGGTCCTGTGAGGCGGTGACCTCTCTGTTTCCTGCTGTGGAACCAGGGCCTGACCAGGTGCTCCATGAACACTCCCTGAAACACCGCCCTTGGCAAGAGGCCTGTGTCTTCACAGTGTGAAATGACAAGACATTGACTTCCATGAGGAGGTATCCCCAAACATTGACTCTTACAGAATTTGCTTTGGTCTAACAGCAAGACTGTGAAGAAGTCTAAATTTGATGGTGGCTTCTATGGCTGAGAGAATGACAGAGCCCTGCAGCATTCGTACCCTTTCCTTTGTGGTCGCCAGAGGGGAATGTATGACTGCTCGTGACAATGACATGGCCCTACTTCAAAAGATTGACTTTACAAGTTAGCCTTCTTCAGCACAGTTTTTTATACCTTTACAGACTTTCTTTAGGAAATATTTAAATGCATTTGTTCTTCAATTTATTTTAGAATATGCTGAAAATTCCCTACAGTAATAAATATAAGATTATCCACTAATTGGAAAATGTCCCTCATTACATGTACTGTGTAAAATTACTAATGACTGAGTGAAGTTGGACCCTTAACCTAATATCATGTAAAAAATTAACCCAAAATGGATCAAAGACGTACATTTAAGAGCTATAACTATAAAACTCATAGAAGGAAACAGGGGCAAATCTTCATGATCTTGTATTTGGCATTGATTTCTTAAAGATGACACTAAAAG
Organism: Equus caballus; assembly: GCF_041296265.1. NCBI lineage: Eukaryota > Metazoa > Chordata > Mammalia > Perissodactyla > Equidae > Equus > Equus caballus. The sequence continues at coordinate 83,545,980 of NC_091684.1, forward strand.
CAGTAAAAGATAAAAGAGACTCATTAGATATCTTCAAAATGAAAACTTTGTGCATCAAAGGACACTGTCAAGAGAGTGAAAAGACAACACACAGAATGATAGAAGATATTTACTACCGATAAATCTGACAAGTCTTGTACCCAAAATATCTAAAGAATTCTTACAACCCAACAACAGACACAAAGAACTGAAGTATAAAAGGGCAAAGGACTTGAATAAACATTATTCCACAGTAGATACACAAATGGCCAGCAAGCATATGAAAAGATGATCAACATCCCTAGATGTCAGGGAGATGCAAATCAAAACCACTTCATGCCCACTAGGATGGCCATAAATAAAACACACACATACAGAAAATAGCAACTATTGGTTGAGAAGTGGAGAAATTTAAGCCTTATTGCTGGGGAAATGTCCACTTGTACATAAACTGTGGAAAACAGTCTGGTAATTACTCATAATGTAAAGCATGGAGATTCCAGTAAACCCAGCATTTCCAATCCTAAGTAAATACCCAAAAGAAGAGAACACAAGCATTCAAATACCTGTACACAAATATTCACAGCACCACTATTCACAACAGCCATATGTGAGAACAATGAAAATGTCCACCAACAGATGAAGGGTTAAACGAAATGTATGTTTATACAGTGAAATATTATGCAGCCATAAAAAGGTATGAGGTATTCATACATCTACAACGTGGATGAACCATGAGGACATTATGCTAAGTGATAGAAGACAGACATAAAAGGCCACATATTGTATGACTCCAGGTGTGTGAAAAATCCAGATAGGTGAATGAATAGAAAGAACGGATTGGTGGTTGCCAGGAGCAAGGAGGAGTGGGGATAGGGAGTAACTCTTCAGTAGGTATGAGGTTTCTATCTGGGGTGATGAAAATATTCTGGAACTAGATAGTGGAGATGGTGCCAGCCTAGTGAATGTAGTTAGTGCCCTAAATTGTACTAATTAAAATATTTTAGAAGTAAAGGATAGAAGAAATCTGCTGCTGGTGCTGGCTCTTCCTCTGAACCTAGTACTGTCTTTAATCTAGAATTGGTTTGGAAATGGTTCTAGTTCTAGAACTGGCAATAGAGCTATCGCTGAATGTGGGATAGGAATTGGTGATAGAGCTGCCTCTGTCCGGAGATGGCACTAGGGATGGTGAAGGAGGGGATGGCACTGGCTCAGACCCAGATGTGGCACTGGAGCTATTGCTGGGCTTGTATAGGAGTTACCAGCTGACTCTATCTCAGGTGTTGATGCAAGAGCTGGTGCTGTAGTTGGTTCTAGTTCTACACATAGTACTACCTTTAGTCTGGATTACATGCCAGAGCTGAATGCATCTCAGGAGATAGTGTCAGATCTGGTTCTAGAAACAGCTATAGCTTAGACCTGGCTCTCAATCAGTTGTTGCCAGAGCTGGTGTTGGAGGTTGCATTAGCTAAGGAGGTGATGCTAGACCTAACTCTGGTGCTGGCACTACCTCTGGAGATGGCTCCAATTCTGGAGCTGCTTGTCGCTCTGGTGGTGTTGCCAGGGTGGTGCTGGAGCTGTCTGTAGCTTTGGGCATGACATTACCTGTAATCCCAAACTGGTGTGGGACTAATTCTAGTACTAGAGCTGGTGCTGGAGCTGGCACATGAGTTGATGATAGAACTGCCTTTTTCTCTGGAGTTGCTATAGAGCTTCTGCCAGAGCTAGAGGTAGCAGGAAGCTTTTGCTTGATTTGGTGTTGGTACTGGTTGTAGCTCTGGAATTGATGTGAAAACTAGCTCTAGCTCTGAATGTGGCACTGGCTCTAACTCTGCAAGTGGGACTGGAGCCAGATCTGGATCAGCTCTGGACTCTGGCAAGGGCTGATGCTGGAGTGGCTCTAGCTATGTAGCTCACATTAGATCTGCCTGTGATGCTGATGTAAAAATGGCTCTTAACTCTGGAGCTGGTGCAAGAGCTGAATCTAGGCCTGGAGCTGGAGTTCCTACCCTCTTTGGGGCTGGTGTTGGAGCTGGACTAGGACTGGCAGAGTTGTGGAGCTGGTTTTAGAGCTGGCACTGAAGGTGACGAGGATGCAACAAGAAGATAAATGGTCACCACCATAAGTGCCATTGCATTTGCCTGTCAAAACTGCTTTTAAGAGATTCCCTATTCCATGAACCCACTGTAAGGAACTCTTCCCAGACTGCAATTCTCCTGATGAGTGTGTGCTCAGACACAGCAAGGACCAAAAGGATGGAACAAAAGGATATTTGCTGAAGGAATGAATGAGTGAAGGAATGCAGAGTGAATGAAAACCCAGGAGTCCCTCCAGATGAGCCTTTATATGAGATGGGGTCAGAGGGCATCACAGAACAGGCCCTGGGGTTTAGGCACTGAGGGCTTCCATCTGTACTTGCAGCACTGAGCCTCCTTCTCCTGAACCGTGCTGTCATTGTGGAATGTCTTCATCTCCTCCTCAAAAGTACTCAGTGTTTCTGGGAGCAGGGCAAAGGAAAGGACCACCTGGTCAGTCTGGATAGGGTATCCCTAGGCTGAGCTCCCACATCACTGGGGTCTATGCCGTCAGGCCCAGGCTATCCCTTTCACTGGACATGACCTGTGGCTCCAGTCCTTGTGCCTGTGGACATTGACTGTCCTAAGTGTTGAGACCTGCACCCTTGGGCTTCTTAATGTGTGTCATCTGCTCCAGGGGACAAATATGGGCACCCAATGATAGTGCTCCCCCCTTGCCAAGGCAGACAAACCGAGCTGCCCTGAGCTCCGTGGGACACCCTATGCCCACCCCTTCTCCCTGCTCACCAGGTAGACAGCATCTCCTGCTTCCCTGGCTCTCAGGTGACGGTGGCCATTTTGGTGGTCTGTATTGAAAGTGCTCTCTGGAGGCGAGTTTGGTTTTTCATAGAGACTTTGATGTGATGATTCCTGGCCATTTCCTACAAACAAACACAGAGGCTGTGCTCCTAATCATCATGGCACTGCCGCAGCCCATGGCAGCCCTTCCCCGCAGTCCTCCCTGATCTCTGCTCTCACCTGCTCCCCATTCATTCAGGGGCTTCTCTTCCTTGCTGTGGGGAGAGGTCTGAGTTTCCTCCATATGAGGACCTATGTTCTCTGCATGGGGGGCTCCATCTTTGGCAGAAAAGGGAGAGGTCGCTGACCGTGGCCTCACTCAGGCCTCAGACCATGGGACTCCCCGTGACCTTACTTTTAGGGAGATGATGGCACCTCCCTCCTCCACAGTTGGGGTCTTGGGCAGGAGGCCAAGCTTCTCCCCACACAGAAGCTGAATGCGAGGGATACTAGCACTGTGGGCTGGCATAGATGCGGGCACTGGGTCACTGCTGGAGGACCCTGAGTGCTGCTAAGGGGCTGTGCTCAGCTCCAAAGCCCCTTGCCTGAGGTGCTGACCGTCCCTCAGCTTCTTTGAGCACCTGATACGTCTTGTAAAGATCCCTTCTGCTCAAACTAGCTCAAGTGGGTCCTGCTGTTGCAACTCAGAACTTCCTCTCAATTGAACACATCCAACGCCATGCCTTTAACTTAATGACTTGCCTTTATTTTTATTTTTTAAAAAGCTTTTGTTAAAACAAAAAACAAACATTAGTTAGTCTCCTCATGCATGACTTGGCCAGACATAACAAGCCACATATTATATGATTCCACTGACGTGATAAACCCATAGAGAAGAACTGATAAATCCATAGAGACATAAAGAAGATTAGAGGGTGCCAGGGGTTGGGGTGACGGGAATGAGTGACTGACTAGTAGATACAGGGTTTCTCTTTGATGAAAATGTTCTGGAATTGATAGCAGAGGGGGTTGTGAAACACTGTGAATGGACTTAATGTCACTTAACTGTCCGATTTAAAATGATCAAAGAGTTAAATAAGTGAATTTTGTATGATAGAATAGAGTAAATCATGGAGTATATGTATAAAAAAACCAAAAATTTAAAAAATGGAATTATAGGGAAAAGAAGGAAGTCTCTGGGGCTGCAGCTGGCATTAGTTTCAGCTCATAATCAGGCCCTGGAGGCATCGCAGGAGCTGGCACTGGTTGCTGAGCTGGTACCAGCTCTAGTATACTGGGGGAGGAACTGGCTCTGGCACTGGACTAACTATATGAACTGGGTCTGTTGTTGTCTCTAGATTGATCTAGAACTGGAACCAGATCACTCTTGGGAGCTAGAGCTGGTGCCAAAGCACTATGGAGCTGAAGAGCTGGTGGTAGGGCTCCTGCTGGGGTTGGCTTAAGCTCTGGTATTGAGGCTGTTGATGGAACTGGCTGGAGTTGTGGAGAAAGTGCTAGAACAGGTTTTTGTGATGATTCCAGCTTTGTAGACTTGATGAGAGCCGTTGCTTGAACCTTTTCTGGATCTGGAATTGGAGCCTGTGTAGGTGCTTTTCCTAGCTCTTGAATTTGAACAAGAGCTGTGGCTTGAGATGCTCTGGCTGTTTGGGTGGAGTTGGCGTCTCTGCTTGTTCTAGCTCTTGAGCTTGAATGAGAGCTATGGCTTGGGCGTGCTGTGGCTTGGGGGGCAGCTCTCTCATCCTGATCTTCCACCTGGCATAGAACCTACTTGTCTCTCCTATTATTACAATCCACGTCCAGGATCTGAGCTCACCAGAGGCATGCAGGGAGGCTCCCCAAACCTTCTATTTGTTAATTCAACAACTGTTTATTATTTCAGCAACTATAATCTGAGCACTCACTCTATGGCTCGTGATGGGATAGGTCCCACTCTACAAGTTGACAAACAGATTCAATGCAATCCCCATCATAACTCCACTTGACTTTTTGCACATTTTGACAAGCCAGTACTAAAATTTACATGGAAACGCAAGAGACCCAGAATAGCCAAGGTAACCTGGAAAGAGAAATACAAAATTGAAGGACTCATACTTCCTGATTTCAAATGTTAGTACAAAGCAGCATTCATGAAGACAGTGTAGTAGTGGCATAAAAAAATCGATGTATAGATCAATGGAACAGAATTGAGAATCCAGAAATAAACCCTCGTATCTACAGATAATTGAAATTTGACAAAGATGAGGAGACAATTCGTGAGGGAAAGAACAGTCTTTCCAAGAGTTTGTGGTGGGACAACTGGATCCTTGCATTCACAGATCGAAGTCCGATGCCTTCCTCACACCACTAACAAAAATTAACTCTAAGTGGATCAAAGACCTAAAAATAAAAGAGAAAACTATAAAATTTTTAGAAAAAAATATGGGAATAAAGTTTTGTAGCTGTGGGTTAGGCAGTGTGGTTTCTTAGGAATGTCACCGAAGACAAGGATAAAAGAAAATATAGATAAATTAAGCTCAATAAAAATTAAACACTTTTGGGGGCGGCCCAGTGGTGCAGTGGCTAAGTGCACGTGTTCTGCTTTGGGGGCCCGGGTCCACCAGTTGGGATCCTGGGTGTGGACGTGGCACTGCTTGGCAAGCCATGCTGTGGTAGGCGTCCCACATATAAAGTAGAGGAAGATGGGCACAGATGTTAGCTCAGGGCCAGTCTTCCTCAGCAAAAAGAGGAGGATTGGCGGCAGATGTTAGCTCAGGGCTAATCTTCCTCAAAAAAAACAAAAACGAACAAAATTAAAAACTTTATGCATCAAGGGATACTGTCAAGGAAGTGAAAAGACAGCCCCAGTATGAGATAAAATATTGGCAAATCATGTATCTTAGAAGTGACTTGTATATATAGCATATAATGAACACTCACAACTTAAACATGAGACAGATTACCAATTAATAGATGGGGGAAAGGATCTGAATTGATATTTCTACAGAGAAGATACACAAGTGGCAAATAAGCACATGAAAAATTCTCAATTCCATTATTCCTTAAGAAGCACAAATCAAAAGAGGAATGAGGAACCACTTCATATTGACTAGCATGGCAATAATTAAAAAGATGGATATTAATAAGTGGTGTTCAGGGTGTGGAGAAATTGGAACCCTCATACATTCCTGGTGGGGATATGAAATGGCACAGCCCTTTGGAAAACAGTCTGGCAGTTCTTCAAAAAGTTGAACACAGGGTTACCACGTGATAGAGCACTTCCAGACCTGGGTAGCATGGAAGAGAAGTGAAGACATGTGAAAAGCTTGTACGCAAATGTTCATCGCAGCATTGTTCATAATAGCCAAAAGGTAGAAACAATCTAAATTCTATCAACTGGTAAATGGATAAATAAAATATAGTACATATGTACAGTGCACAAATATTTGACTGTAAAAGAATGAAAAACTCATACTTGCTACAGTCATGGATAAGCGTTAAAAACTTAGTGCTGCATCAAAGAAGCCACACGTAAAAGACCACATAGTGGATGATTCCGTTTATATGAATAGTCCTGAATAGGCAAATCCATCGAGACTTAAAGTCCATTAGTGTTTGTGTAGAGCTGATGGGGAGGGAAAAAGGGGAGTGACTTCCCTTGGGGTGCAGGGTCTCTTTTGGGGTAATGAAAAGCTCTATCATTGTGGTGTTGGATTGTACATTTTAAATGTCTCAATTGTATGGTATGTGAATTCTATCTCAATAAAGCTGTTTATAAAAATGAAAACAAAGCTCATTTTCTTTCCTTTCAAGTTTCATGTGTCTTTGTCTAAAGATAGCCAGGAATAAGCAATTGCTATGGCTTCAAATCACAAAGAACCCAAAGGATATGGGTCAAAACCCAATAAATCCCAATCCAGGGGAAATATAGGCAGACATCCTTGGAAAGAAAAGCTGAAGATGCTGGCCACAGGAGAGCGGGTGCAGCTTGGCTCCAGGCAGCAGCACAGACACAAGCGCAAACCTTTTCCTTAATGCCTTTATCTCCCCTGACGAAGAGGAAGCACGTGCAGCTGAGAGCCTCTTTTGGCAAGATGGTAGCTGTTTTACAGCCAGAAGAGGACTGTGACAGAGGGAGTATTTTACGTTTTGCTTTGCAAAGTGGCTGTACCTGTAAGAAATACATCACAGAGGGGAAAAAAACATGAATGGAAATGGTGATATATTCATTGCAATTCACTCAGACCAAGAAAGTGAAATTTGCTTTAGAAACTTGCCAAGAACATGGATGGAAATGGGATTTAAAAATAAGACTTAGAATTATTGTGTATTACTGAGATTGAATTAGAGTTTACTTAATGGGTGCTATATCCGGAAACTCATCATGGAAACATATATGTACACTAAAAATCAAGAAAGTGCTTCAAGGTCAATGATAAATCCTGGTGACATGAAGGAGCCCTGCATACACCAGTGTTCACATCAAGGGTCACTTTCCATGACACAATAAATGTGACAGGGTTTCACTCTAATAACTCATCTTAGAGTTGGGGGCTCTGGTTATGAAATTCTGCTAGCCTGTGTGTATTGAGGAAAAATCTCTTTGCATCACATGTTTCATTTGACAATCATAGCCATTGACTGCTGGAGCTGCAAGAGCTCTGGGAAGTCATTCAGACCCCCTATCTTATTGCCATTGCCCAGATGTGGAAACTAAGGCCCAGAGAGTGATCCTGAATTGTCCAAGGACACACAAGGAGTTTCTCTTGTCATCTGATGCAGAATTCTTTCTCACCTAGGATTAATGAAGATCTCTCTTACCTCCACATGTAGTAGTCTTATCATCAGAATATGTCATTTTCAAAGCAAGTTTCCGTTTTAAAATGAATTGCATTTGGCGAAATTTGAATAATGCAAATAAGCTTTCATATCATCTTAAAGTAAGTAAACCCAGGGTTTGATGTTTTATGTTTTTCAAAGTAGAAAATACAGGATTATTTTAGTTCTTCCCAGCGGCATTGAAACCAATTAACTCTATGAAAAGAGAAAATTTTCAGGGTATGTTGCAATTTTATTTTGGTCCTAAATAGGTTTTAATGAAATAGCCTGAGTCTCACCCCCTTTGTCATTCTAGTCAACCTAAGGAGGTATAAATGAGCTATAACACGTGTTTTTATCCAGACCAGTGACCTCAGCATGAGAGCATCAACACTAGTAGCAATAATGACTCCAGATGTGTACCTACCACCAGGTATAGGTCCCTCTCTCAGGTTCCTGCACAGGGGGTGGGAAGAGTGTTGGTTGGGAGATATTAACCTGGGTGACTTTTATCAGTTCTCTCAGGATGATGGTGGTCAGGGACCCTGTCTCATTCATGAAGTTATGTAGCTCTCCAGCTTGCCTTAAAACGTGTCCATCTTGTCCCTCACATTCGCAAACATGCAGAACTAATGACAGTGGCTCAGGAATGCAGAAAAGAGACTTCACTGTCTAACCTGAGTGCAGCCCAGATTTGAACAAACGATGGGCTCTGTTTCAGAGGCTAGTCTCTCCCAGGCATTCAGACCTCTTCTGAAATTGACCTTGGGCACCAGCTATACCGAAATGACTGGAACTGTGAGTTTCTGGAAACAGGAGTCAGCCCACATGCTGTTCTCCACCTCACAGCATAGAAACTGAGGCCCCACAAAGGCTAGAGAAACTCCTTAAACACCAGTGTATAAAACCCCGAACAACAGCATGTGGAGCACTCTTGGGTTGATGAACACATTGAACAGCTGTGAGGTGGTGCACCTGGAGAGGGCTTGGAAGCTCTGTGCCCTTTTCCTCATCCCATAACCCATGCATCCCTTGCCTTTGGCTGTTCCTGCGTTGCAACCTTTCTAAGAAATCTGTGCAGGTAAAAAAAATCCAACCAGAGTGAAATGAATGACTAAGTTCGGGTACGGGGTGACTTTGCAGATGATTCCAGCCCTGTGTCACATGGCCAAATTGAAGAAGATACTGCTTTTTGTCCACATCTCATGCTGCCCACCTTCCTATCAATCTGTCATCATGTCATTCCTTTCATAGTTCCTGATGTCATCTTCTTCCACCAAACAAGTCTTATCTCTGAAATTGGAGCTCAATTGCTCTCATCTGTGGGCAGCTTCCAAACCTGGAATTATTCATGGAACTTCAAGGGCACTTTCACTTTAATATTCACTGTTAGGATGGCAGCTCCTCTATGCCATGTCTTATCTCCTTCTTTTAGATGTTGAACTTCTCCCAGGACAGAACTCTGATGAATCAGTTCTCTGTCGCCTTCCAGCACTTCTTAGCACATTTCTTGGCATATGGTAGATATTAAATAAAGATTTTTGAAACACTGTAGTCCAGATGAGTTACTCACTATTGCAGTTATCACTCTAGTTGTCCATCAGAATCCAGTCTCCCTTCCTTTGGATGCACAGCTGCACTGCGTTGCCTAACCTCCCTTCATTATTTGTGGTCATTTGACCAGTCCTTGCCAACGGATGGCGAGTGGAACTGGTGTGTGCCACCTCCAGAGCTGGCCTATGGAATCCTCCCATGTGTATTTTTCCCTTTCTGCTGACGGGATGCAGACTGAGATGAGGTCCTCAGGATGGTGAAAGCACATGATGAAACTCTGGGCTCCTGAATGAACACATGGAGGCCCACTGTGTGCCCAGTCTGAACAACTAGACAGCTGCTCTGTGATAAAATTTGCAGGGTTAAGCCACTGAAATTTGAGAATGATTGGTATTCAACATAACCTAACTAGTGCATCTCCTTAACACCTTATTCGAAGGAGGAACTTAAATATGCACCTTTTAAGTGCAGTTAAAAGGACAAAACTCAATTTGGCCTTGCCATTGTTATCCCTCCATTTTGAACCTGCTAGTCTGACCCAGTTGTTTTACCTCCTTACCTCTTGGATCTCTCAAAATGTTATTGTTCTGTGCTTAGTAGAATCTTGAAAACTATATTTAATAATTTTTAAAAATTTTTGTTGAGAAAATATTTTCCAGAGCAAACTTCACTAAGACATTTTAATTCCTTGAGCCACGTTTTAAAATATATCATTTTAAACCAATTCTGGTTTATCCATGTTTATTTCTAACTCACTGAAACTGTTTTTATCAGGATCAATTTTTTCTTTTTCTTTGTTTTTCTTTTTGGAGGAAGATTGGCCCTGAGCTCACATCCACTGCCAATCCTCCTCTTTTTGCTGAGGAAGACTGGCCCTGAGCTAACATCTGTGCCCATCTTCCTCTATTTGATATGTGGGACACCTGCCACAGCATGGCTTATAAGCAGTGCTAGGTCCACGCCTGGGATCTGAACCTGCAAACCCCGGGCCACTGAAGCAGAGCCTGTGAACTTAACTGCTATGCTGCCGGGCCGGCCTCAGGATCAATTTTTTTAATGTAAATGACTTGATTTTGTGCCTGCAACATAATTTACTGACTGTAGATCTCAGTTTTGTACGTTTTCTTTAGGGATCATGATTTCTACCTAGTCAACTTTCCTGAGTGAAATAACTCATATCAAAATGTTTTCAAAGATATTTTTTCCATCAATTTTTAGTCCATAATAAATTTTACCATGTGCAGTTTTAACCATTATCAGTTTTATTTTGTGTGGATCATTTTTACCAGTAATGTTCACCACGTGGGTGAAAGGGTCATTAGGTCTGAGTGACAAGGTCGGAGCCTTCTGCGATGATTTGCAGAGACACAATTTCAATCCTGCTTTACACACGTGCTGCAGCCTGAGAGCTCCCGCCAACCTCCACTCCAACCCACCTGTTTTATGAATAGAAGAGGAGCTTCTCTGGGCTTCTTACGCGGCACAGGCAGAGGAAAGGCAACATGCTGGTTCCAAAAATTCTGCTCAGGAACTGAAAGCAGGTTTCCCACTCAAATATCCTGTTTTGGAACCAAGACTTTTTCTCTCTCTCTGAGAACAACTAAAACCAAGAAATGAGATGCTGTGGTAGTGAAACTGGCAAACAGCCATTGATGATTAAGTATCGAGGTACTAAAGTGTTTTCCTTTTTGCAATTACTGATTATAGCTTTTAGCTGTTTAACCCACCCATCGATAACTGTGCTGTTTAGGCAATATGCTATCTGACTCCCACTGGCTCCTATAGATAACATCTCCCTGGAGCCTGGGTCACCATGGTACTGGGTGTGGGAGCTGTTTTTCAGGAATTAGAACCCCTTGTCCACTTCAGGCCAGTTGAGACCACCAACTCATCAAGTGGGCACATGCAGATGTCTGATAGGTGACTTTTTGATGTCAAGAGGCTAAAAACTCCACCCTCAGATCATGCTCACGATGCCATTTTGTGAACATGGGTCCTGTGAAGAGGCATGGAGTCTGACTACGCTTGCGCAGATCATCAATTCCCTCATCTCTCTCACCTCCAATCACCTCTCTCCACATTTCAGACCACCTTGCCCCCATCCCATAAATATCCCTGAGTGCCTATTTTCGGGGAAGCGAATTTGAGGCTCATGCTCTCTCTTCCTCACATGGCTGCCTTGTGAGTAAACTCTCTCTCTGCTGCAATCTTGCCATCTTGGTGTTTGGTTTTCTGGACGGTGGGTAAAAACGAACCTGGTTCGGTAAGAGTAGGTATATGAGTGCCCGAGGCATCTGAAAAGAGCTCCATTCCCTCCCTCCATTCTGGTATTTGGTGTAGGGAAAGGGCCCCGGCCTTATCCACAGGGTTTACATTCTTCTTTTCTTAAGTTCAGAGATAGTTTTATTCAGGGCAGCCATTCACCAGGCCAAAAACGCTCTAGTTTCTCACCTCTTGCAGCTAAGAGTGACCACGTGAAGTTCAGGCCAACTAGAGTGAGCAGAAGGATTGTGTGGGACTTTGGGGAGCCTACTTAGATGGAGCTGACACACTATGCACCCCACTGGTCCTTCCTTTTCCCTCCTTCCTGTGCTCTGAAATGCACTACCTTAAGAACACCAAAACAAAGTTTTGTGTACTGTCCTCTGGTTTTCCAGTCTGAGTTGACAATGCCAGTGCTGGCCACCAGAGGCATCTTGTGCCCAGTGCACTCTGCTGGAACAACTGGAGCCAGAAAGACTCACCCAGAGGTCATTCTGGCCATTTCTCTGCCCCAACCCAACAGGCACCTTCAATTATGGGCGTTCATCTACACAATCTGAGCTGGGCAGAGGTGGGATGAGGGCTCCAACATCCTCTCATTTGTTCATTTCAGCAACTGTGCCCAGAGCATTCATCTTGGTTCCGGGGCTGATTTAGACCTGATTCAAATGCTGAAAAGGACAGACAAGGTCCTGCCCCCCAGGGACTCACAGTCTGGATGGGAAGATGGACAACTCCACAAAAACAAATATATGTGAAAGAAAAACAAGTGCTATATTTAAATAAAGCAAAGTACTGCGAGGGAAGGCTGGGGGCCACTAGGTGAGGAGGTCTGAGCAGGTGGCCTCACTGAGGTGACATTTATGCTGTGACCAGAATGACAAGATGAAGCCAGCCTGGCACAGGTCTCAGAACAGTGAGCCAGGGGAAGGCTCATTTGTGCAGTGGTTTGGAGGCAGAAGTGAGTTTCACTAGAAAAGAGGTTTGAAATGCACCCATGTGGCTGGAGCCACATTGGGACACGAGGAGGGAGGCAGGCAGAGGGCAGGGCCCGGTCCTGGGACGTTAAACACTGCATCAGTGATCTATTTCTGTGTGACAAAATTACCACAAACATAGTGGCTTATAACAACAAACATTTATTATCTCACAGTTTCTGTGGACCAGGAATCCACCTTATCTCAGCTGGGAGCATCTCACCTAGGAAATCTCAAGAAGTTGGGGCTCTGGTCTCAACTGAGGCTCAAATGGGGCTGGAGTAACAGCCACGTACACTTGTGGGTACTGGCAAGATGTGGTTTGGACGGAGGGCCTGAGTTCCTCTCTGTCTGTTGGTCTCTCTCAGTTCTAGGCTGAATGAATCTTTCCTTAGCACAGCTAACAAAATTGCTGTTCTGCCCCAGAATGAGGGATACGACAAGAAAAGAGAGACAGAAAGAAGAAAAGAGGAAAGAACAAAAGAAAGAGTGAACAAAACCATACTCAAAGTCATTTCTAATGCTTGGAAGCGACATTGCATCACCTTGTCACCTTCTATGGGAAAGAGTGAGCCACGAAGTCCAGTCCAAGTCAAGGGGGGGACATGACACAAGGATGTGTCCCCAAGGAGGTGGGAATCGTGAGAAGCTACTGAGGGGAGATGGGAAGGCCCGAGAGGTTCAGTGCCTGCCTCAAGAACACAGACAGGTAATAGGCAGAGGCAGGTGTGAACCCAGCTCTGTGTCCTCAGAGTTGGGGCCCTGGCTGCACAAGGCTTTCTCAGGGGCTCTGGAACAGTCTGTGCTGGTGTAACTGGTACAGACATAGGGTTGGCATGTGGGTGACAGTGAGGACTAGGCAGCCTTGATGGGCGAATGGCAAGATGTTTTCTGAGGAGGAGCCCAAGTCAGGGGAACCCCCTGAGTTCACCCCTGTCCACACCCTACCCAGGGTGGAGGGACCCAGTGCCACATCCATGCTGAACTCACCCTTATGCAGCTCTGGCTCCATCTCCCATTGGACAATTGGGAAATTGAGGCCCATAAACAGGCAGGGACGCCACAGAGGACACGGCAGGCGGAGTCCAGAGTGAGGGTATATTCTGACCTTCTAGGCAGATAGGCACACAGGATTTGTTTGGAAATTAGAAACCCTGAGATTTTAGGAAGCTCTTGTCCAACCCTATGAGTACTGTTTTCTTCTGAGCATCAAGACTGTGAGCACAGACACACACACACACACACACACACACACACACACACACACGACATTAGATAAAAACTATGAGTGGAGTCAGAAGAGGAGCAGACACAAGAGAGGTGACCAGAGGGAGAAAAAAGAGATTGGAGACACTACCCACATGGGATACCACCCCTCCAATTTTATAGGTATTATCCTACATACACCTGAGGACATACCTAGAAGTCCATGCTAGAATAATCCCCATTGTGCATGTTGGGAGACAGACAGCCCCTGAAAGGCACAATGACTTATCCAGGATCAAGAACAGGTATGAATGAGGAGTTGAGTCTGAACTCAGGTCTGTCTCCTCAAAGCTGGGACCCTGGCAGCACCCAGGGCCTCGTGGAGAGGAGTGTGTTGGTGTAACATGGAGAAGGGGGGTGAGCAGTCAGCAGCCCAGAGGGCTGTTTGGATAGGTGTCTGAGAAGGGGACTCAGGTAAGGGGATCCCAAAGTGAAGTCATTTCCTTGGCAATAGACTCCCACAGAACTTGGAAGCTCTGTAACCAGGCACCCACATTCCAGTGACAGTCCCATTCCTAGCCCACTTGGCCAGAGACACTTCAGTTAGAAATGTGTTCTCTGCTGGGCCCCTACTTAACGGGGCTCTTGCTTCGGGAAAGCCTGGAGTGAGAGTCTTTTCAGAAGCTGCAGACATTGGTTCAACCCTCGACCCAGACACCTCTGGCCATTTGCCAGGAGGTCCCCTAGGGTAACACAAGGCAGCCTAGGGCAGGCCAGTCCAGGCCAGGCCACCTCTGAGCACTCCCTGGGCGGCCCCACATCCCCTCCTCTTCAGCGTCGGGGGAAGAGGGACATGAAGGGAGGGCACACCCTGGGAAGTGATACCTGGTGGCCCTGAGTGGTCACACTGCTGGACTGGCACGGTGGCAAGGGGATTGCGGAGGTGTCTCTTATCTGTGCCTGTGTGAATCCAAGGCCCTCAGGCTGTCATCTTTTCTGTCTCCTTGGGGGAGGTCTGTGCAGAGTGTGGTGTGTGTGTGTGTCTGAAGTGGAGACATCTCGTGGTCTGAGAAGCAGCAAAGAGCCAGCCGGTCTGAGGCTTCTGCCTGGCTGCCGGGCACTGCCTTTCCAGAGCTCCACCCAGGAGGTGGGGCAGGCTCCTGATCAGTGGGGTCCTCTACTCCATCTCCCTGCAGGGGTGCAGGTGCCCCACACCTGCCACAAAGTCTGGCGCTGGCTCATGGTGAGTGCAGGCGAGGAGGAGACTCCACACCCAGGACCCTGATACAGCCAAAGGGGGCCCTGGGCCCCAGAAGCTGCCCTGCTACTCCCCTGGGCTCCCTTCTAGAGTCCTGCTCCCAAAGGAATCTGGGTCCCCAAGTCCTCCCCCAACACACCCTCACTGCCTAGCCCTGCTTGTGGCCACATGCAAAATCACCGTCCACATATTTGTAGGAATATCAGCAAACAGACTTTTATAGGATTTCGCTTCACATGATATCAAATTTGTTTGCATTTTTCTACAGATTTTCCTGTTTTAACTCCTGTCCGCAGGTGTCCATGTTGGCCTGTCAAGCCTTCCACACCTTCTCCAGGTCTTACACATCATCAAAACCACATGGGCTCATGGTACTATGTCTGTTTCTCTGCAACTTATCGTCTCAAGGAGCTCATCCCCGTGGCCCCTCCAGGTCGGGGGCTGGGCTCACTTGGCTGCACAACATTCCAGAAGGGAGACCAGGTACCACAGCGAGTCAGCCCTTCACTGATGTGGGAGCTTGACCTGGTTCCCATCTCTCGCCATTTCAACATGCCGCATGACCATCCTACATGTCTTAACATCCTGATCCCTCCCACCCCAGGATAAGCCTCTGTGTTCTCATCTCTAGAATGGGATGTTATATCAGGGATCACAGGGGTGGTGCAGGTGGTACAGAGAGGTGCTGTCAATACTCTGCTAACAAAACAACCTTAGATACTAATGTATTTAACCCTTCCCCACCTCAAATTCTACTTTAATACCAAGAACCCTTTTTCTGCTGAGGGCACTCATTTCCCACCTCCTGCCACAGGTCACCTGGTTTGGAGATTTGTTCTGAGCTCCTACCTGACTCCTGGTGTCCACAGTGCTGCTCTGGCTGCATATCCTTCCTCTGTCCCACCCCATGGTGAAAATGTGTCCACAGTGAACAGGAATGAGACCTGCATGGTGTGGACCGTCCAGGGAGGCAGGCCGGAAAAGCAGGTGGAGACCTGGTGCCTGTCTTCCTGGGCAGTGATCCCTCATACGTGCCCACCTTCCTGGGTACCTGCAGAGCTTTTGCCACCAACCAATAGCACTTGACCTGCTGTTCAAAAGTGAGCACTTTGCCCCTTCATGGGACACTGGTGATTCAACCATCTACGAGCTGTGAGCCTTCAGAATGCCACTGCACCTCTCTGAGCCTCAGTTTGCTGCTCTGAACAGTAGGGCGAATAGAGGATCAATATCATTGGGTTATTGTAGGGACTAAGTGGGTCCTCCCTGGAAAGTGCTGTCTGAGTGCCTGGCCCTGTGGACCAGGACCTGTTGCAGGGCCTGTGGTTGTGCTAATTTATCATTTTCCTCATTCCCATGAGGAAGCCTCTGCCTCATTCATCACTCTCCCCGTGGCCTTGGGCTGAGCTGTTTTCCCACTTGAAAAGGTGATTGAGATTCCCTCAGTGGGTCCTTGTTTGGACGAAGCCAGACAAAGGGTTCTTGCAGGTGAGCAGTGGGTCCCCAGGCCCACTCAGTTATCTCTGATGAGGCCCGTTGGAGTTCATTCATTTATCAAAAATATAACAAGCCCCACTAGGTGCAGGACATTTCTAGAACTGACTATAAGCCAGTGCAGAGAGCAGACCATAATTCTGCCCTCCAGAGTTTCCATTCTAGTTGGGAGTCAGAATGTTACACTAGACGTCAAAAGCAGGTAGTGTCCACAGCACAGTCAATGTGATGCCCTCCTGGCCTCCTCTAGATGTGGATGCATCCTCCCTTACTCTGATGAGGATGGCAGACCCCTAGACCAACTGAAAAAGTAAGTGGGCTTTGGTTCAAGAAGCAGCAACTCCCTTCTCCAACAAACTGCGTGGAGTTGTAGGGTTCTGTGGATGGGGAAGGGCTGGCAGAGTACTGAATTCCACACATCTTATGATTCCTGCTTGAGGGCCAAGGTCTGAGGACTCCTCCTGGCAAAGAAGATAGAAGTCAAAGAGAGCTGTGGGTGGGGCTGTGGGTACTGTGGGGAGCACCAGAAAGATCAGAGGACAGAGTCAGCCCCTGAAAGAATCCATACCTGTCCCCTCCCCATCCCAGCCCTGCATTAACCCCCACCCGAGGACTCAGAACAGGAGGTGTGGAGAGCATCCTGCTCGTGAATCTGGTGGAACCTCAACAGTGGGTGCTCAGCTGTTGCTCAGGGTACTCAGTGAGAGCTCAGGGGCTGGCTGAACCCACACTGTGGAAGATGAGTGGCAGTGGCAGGAGGAGACCCACATGGAGCATCTAGAGAATTAGGCAGCAGGTAGATACAGGAGGTAAAGTTTGAGATATTAGGAAAGCCCTGGGAATCCTGGGCAGGAGACAGAGTCTGTTTGTTCCCTTATTGGTCAGATACTCATGGAGAACTGACTGTGTCAGCAAGTGCAGTGAATGAGCAGACATCTCTCCCTGTCCTCATGGAGTTGACGTACCAGTGGGGAGTGTCGGGGAGACAGATAGACCAGTGTGTCAGGCTTCCCTGAAGAAGAAGAGAGGTAATCACACCATTGATCAAGGGCTCTCAATATGAAGACTTTTTGCCAGCCCCTCCTTGGTGACCAGGCCTGCCTCTGCCAGGGCTGCCAGAAGTGAGTTGGACATGGACTAGGCCTCTGGGTGGACAGGAACAGAAGGACAGAGGCCCAGATCCCCACAGGGATGCCCTGGGAGGGCTGTGTGGAAGGAAAGGCCAGGCTTCTGACTCTGCTGCCCACCCAACTAGCCCCCGGGCCATAATCTCCATCCTGGGCACCTGATTGGACCAGGACTCTAAGGATTTTCACCAGCCCCCAGAATTTCCCTACCTGAAGATGCTATTGTCCTATGTAGAGCTCAACATGCCCTGCTTGGACCTAGAGTGCCATGCCTACCTCCTCCTGGCAAAAACCTAGAGCTTCATGAGTCCATTGATGCCAAGGGTAAGGAGGACTGAGGGTGAGGAGACTTGAGTGATGTGGGCTGTGGGGAGGGGAGAGTGTTGGGTCACACAAAGCTGAGCCTCCAGAGGCTGAGGTTGGGCGAGGAGCAATGAGTAGCCTCAGATCACTATTCACCTGGACTGCAGTCTGGGAAGACCTCCTGGGGGTGCGTTCTTGGACAGAGACTTCAGTAACTGGCAGTGAGAGATTTCCTGTCTTTGGAGGGCACATGGAAAGGTAATCATGTGGATGGTATTTTCTTTTCTTGGAGCTACAGCACCAGCTCCACAACAAGCCCTAGAACCACTTCAAGAGCTAGCACCAGCTCCAACTCAACTGCCCACTACAGCTCCAGAGCCAGATCAGACTCAGGCCCAGTTTTCGTTTAAGCTCTAGAGCTAGAAGAAGCATGTACGCAGGCTCCAATTCCAGAGCCAGAGGAATTCAAGCAACAGCTCTCACCCAAGCTCCATAGCTAGAACCATCACAAAAACCTGTTCTAGTATTTGCTCCAGAACTCTAGCCACTTCCGTCCATAGCCTCGATTCCAGAGCTTAAGCCTACACCAGCAAGAGCCCTACCATTAGTTCTTGAGCTCCATAGTGCTTTGGCACAGCTCCAGCTCCAGAGCGTAATCTGGTTCCAGCTCTAGATCTAGAGACAACAATAGACCCAGTTCTTATAGTTACTCCAGTGCCAGATCCAGTTCCTCCCCCAGTATACTAGAGCTGGTACCAGCTCAACAACTAGCACCAGCCCCTGCAGCATCTCCAGGTCCCGGTCCTTAGCTGCAACTAGTGCCAGCTGCAGCCCCAGAGACTTCCTTCCCCTCCCCTATAATTCCACTTTTTAAAATTTTGTTTTTTTCTTATATATACTCAATATTTTACTCTATTCTAGTGTATAAAATTCCCTTAAAATAAAATTTACCTCTTTGATCGTTTTAAGTTGTACACTTACGTGGCATTAAGTACATTCACAGTGTTGCACAAGCCCCTTTGCTATCTGTTCCAGGACATTTTCATCAAAGAGAAGCCCTGTCTATACTAGTCGGTCACTCCTCACTCTCCTCATCCCAGCCCCTGGCACCAACTGATCTTCTTTATCGCTGGATAGATTTATCAAATCTGGATTGTCCATATCAGTAGAATCGGATAAGGTGTGGCCTTTTGTGTCTAGCAAAGTAATGCATGAGGAGACTGATTAATGATTGCTTTCTGGTTTTAATAAAATTAACATTTTGGGGGGCCGGCCCCATGGCATAGTAGTTAAGTTCAGTGCGCTCCACTTCAGCAGCCTGGTTCACAGGTTCGGATCCCGGGCACAGAACAAACCACTTGTCAGTCATGATGTGGTGGCGACCCACATACAAAATAGAGGAAGATTGGCACAGATGTTAGCTCAGGGCTAATCTTCCTCAAGCAAAAAGAGAGGAATAGTGGCAACAGATGTTAGCTCAGGGTGAATCTTCCTCAGAAAAGGAAAAAAGAAATAAAAATAAAGTTAACATTTTTTATAAAGAAGGAAAATCCCTGATAGGTCAACAATTATGTGTGAAAAATGCAGCCCCAATATTAAATATTTTAATGATCTAGGATAGGGACCACTTTTCGAAGTATGACACAAGAGCTAGAAAATATCTGGGACAGTGAGAAGCTTTTAAAGTCTTTTATTTTCTCAAATAGGCAATGTTTGGATTTTTTTATAATGTGTATATCATAAAAAGGTTAAAATCAGATATTAAATGTTATCCATTTATTACTGGTATATTAAGTAATAATATACACTATGTAGTTTCTTAAAAAAGTTTTAGACGAAGACAATGTTTATTGTTAAAATAAGAAAATTCACTCCTCCCACCAAGAAATAGTTGCCCCTAGCACGTGGCGTCCATCCTTCCATCCTTTCCCTTTAAGTGCAGGTGGTGGGTGTGTGTGAGCGAGGGTGTGGGGTGGGGATTCCAAGGCTGTGCTCTTCTGTAACCTAATGTCCCCACAGGAGGACATGCACAGTCAGTCCTGTCCCCTTTTGCATTATCAGTGACCACACATCACAACTTAGTAGCCACGGCTGTTGAACAATGGGGCAAATTTTTCAGTCCCTAAAATGTGTTGAAGGGTACATCTGTGTCCATAAATCTCTATTTTTTTTAGGACTGATCCCTATAAATGGAATTTCTAGTACACAATATGTCTTCATTTTTAAGGTGTTGGCTGCAGTTTCCAATACCTGTGTGGCCTCTTGGTCAAGTTTAAGTTTTGTTTGGGAAAGCAGGGACTCCAGAGACACTGGAGTGACACGTGAAGGCTTTCAGGAGGGTGGAAATGTCAGCAGTGGAGGCCACGGTGTAGTGACTCATGCAGCAAGGAAGGCCCCTGCAGACCCCACTAGATACCCCTTCCACAACACCCGCTGCTCCATGCTCTGGACCATATTTCACCCAGCCCCTTCTATGACACACCTGAGGCCCCACTCAGGGGCCACCCCAGCCCCTCCTGCTCCATAACTCAGCTTCTGGGCAAAGCTAGACCCTGCCATCCAGGACAGAGGAAGGTACAGGCCAGGCCACTCCTGTCTGCCATCTTCCCCCATGCCAGAGTCCCTTTCTCTCCACAGGAAAGCTCCTCTAAGGGCACGTCAGCATGTTGTAGGCATGACCTTGAATGTGTTCAATCCAGGTGAAGTTCTCAGTTGCAACAGCAGGACCCACTTGAGCTTGTGTGAGCAGAAGAGGCCTTTATAAAGCACGTCAAGGGCTCTTGGAAGCTGCGTGAAGGTCAGAGGCTCAGGCCAGGGTTTTGGAGCTGGGCACAGCCCCAAATCACCCCTCAGGCTCCTCCAGCAGTGACCCCCTGTGCCCAGCCCTGTGCCAGCCCCCGGCCCTGCTGTCCCTCACATTAGGCTTCTGTGTTGGAGTGAGCTGTGCCTCCTGCCCAAGACTCCAAGTGGCGAGGAAAGGGGAGACCTAATCTCCTTCCAAAGAAGGTTAAGGGTGGGGTGTAATGTACAGCATGCTGACTATAGTTAACAATACTGTATTGCGTATTTGAAAGTTACTAGGAGAGTAGATCTTAAAAGTTCTCATCACAAGAAAAAATGATTTTTACAGTTAGACTTTTTGTGATCATTTCACAATATATACAAATATCGAATTGTTATGTTGTACTCCTGAAACTAACATAATGTTATATGTCAATTACACCTCAAACAAAAAGAAAAGGTCAGGGGCAGTCCACTTGATCTGAGGCTGTTGAGTGAGGCCATGGTCAGTGGCCTCTCTCTCCTCTGTCCGGAGATGGATGCCCCCAAGCAGAGAACGTACATCCTCATAGGGAGGAAATTTGGGGCTCTCCTTAGAGAAAGAGAGAGAAGTCCCTGATTGAAGGGGGTGCAGGTGAGAGGAGAAATCAGTGAGGACTAGGGGAAAGGTGTGGGGGCAGTTCCATAGTGGTTAAGGCCATGGGCTCTGTGTTGATTTGTAGGAAGTGGGTTGGAACCCTCCCACCAAAGTTTTCATCCAAAACCAAATTTTCCTCCAGAGAATGCCTTCAATAATAACCACCACCAAGACCATGGCCACCTGGTAGCTGTGGAGGCCCATGAGGCTGTATACTTGGTGAGAGGAGAGAGGAGTGCCTATGTCTTATGTCAGGGAGCTCAGGGCACCTGAGCTTGGCGGTCTGGGGAGGAGGAAGTCCCATCACCTGGGGCCCTGACACTTGTCCTGTGGGGCAGCAGATGCAATTCAGGAAGCCCCAGAGTGCAGGTCTCAACCCTCAGGAGAGATGATGTCCAGAGACACAAATATGCGGGCTGAGGGTCACGTCCAGTCCCAGTGCTAACCTGGGTCTGATGGTGTGAGCATCAGTGCTGTGGGGGCCCAGCTGAGGGGCACCCCACCCAGTGTGACAGGTGAAGATAGGCTTTCTGGAGAACCAGTTGAGTCAGAACGAGTGACCTGCCAGGCAGAGGGAACAGAGTGGGAAGAAGCAGGCAGCCAAGAGCAGCAGTGGGCCCACAGGGGGTGGGTAACAGCACCAGCTACAGCTAAGGGTTGTGGAGTACTTACCAGGGCCTGTTTTCTGGACATGAATCATCTCACTGAATCCTCATAACAGCTAAGAGGGCAGTAGATTTATTGTCCCCATTTGAGTGATGAGGAAACTGAGGCTTGAAGACACTACCTCCTTCTATGCCCCACAGTGAGGCAGAGGCAGGATTTGAACCCAGTGCCTGTTAGATCCCAGCGGGGCCCGCCTGACAAGGAGATTGCACTCATATGCCATAAGATGGCCCCCTCACCTCAGAAATTTCATAAACCTTTGTTCCTGGTCCCCAGAGAAAAACCTTGACCTGCCCAAAGATAGGCTGGTCCTGGTACTGGGAGAGAAAACAGTGCCCAGGGCTGGTCCTTCCTTGGCTGCCAGGCCAAGCCGCAGTCCCAGAGGGTGACTCTGCCCCCTGAGTTCAGTGAGATCTTAAGGCCTGGAAGGCCTGACCTATGGAGGAATCCTGGACTCCTGAGCTCCGGGGAGGAACAGTACTGAGGGACAACAGAGAAGAAAGTCAGAGAAATGGAAGTTTTAGTCTCTGCTGAACCTCCTTCTAGCTGGGTGAGCCCAGACAAGTCTCTGAGCCTCAGTGACCCCATGTCTAAAATGGAGAACTCTGTTTATTAGGTTGTTAGGAGAATTACCTGAGAAATGACGTGTGGAATGCTTGCCTGGTGCCTGGAGCACATTACAAGTCACCTGCCTGCTGGTCACATATTACTATAGGATACAGTGTCCAAAATCCTTTCTCAGATGGCCCCTCTTCCTGCTTCACTCCCAGAAATACTTAGCATTACTTGAGGACGAGTTGAAGAAGATTCAGGTGAGAACACGTTGCTGGTGAAGCAGACTCAGTGCTGCAAGGAGAGCTGAAAACACTCCGCGTCCATCATCCAGGGCCTGTTCTGTGACACCCTCCGACCGCACCTCAAATAAAGACTCGTCTTGTGTGGGCTCTAGCTCCAAGGCTTTCATTCACTCTGCATTCATTAGCTGATTCATTCATTCAGCAAACATTCATTGGTCCTTGCTGTGTCCCCCACACTATCTGGTGGACTATCTGGGAAGACTTCCTTGGGGTGGGTTCTTAGACTAGGGATTCTCTTAAAGACAGTGAGATGTTCTCTGTCTTTGAAAGAAACATTGAAAAGCAGTCACGTTGATCATTTATCTTCTTGAAGCTCCTTCATCAGCTTTAGTGTCAGATCTTAAACTAGCTACTTAGCTGCTGCTAGTCCCTAGTACCAGCTGTAATGCCAGCTCCAAAGGCAGCATAGCCCCACCCCAAGCTCTAGCATCAGCTCTTGCACTTGCTGCAGAGGTAGAGCCATTTCTGGCATCAGCACCAGAGGTAGATCTATCCCAGCTCCAGAGCTAGAGCCAACATCAGCACCAGCTCTTGCAACAACAGTTCAGAGCTGGATTCAGTTCTGGCTCCAGCGCCACTTCCAGGTTTAGGGCCAGTGCCATTTCCAGAGCTACAACTAGCAATTGCAAAGGCTCTACCATGAACTCCAGAGGTAGAGGCAGCTCTTTCATCAACTAATCTGCCAAACCTAGCACGAACTCCAGCACCAGGTCTAGCACCAGCTCTGAAGTTAGAATTAGCTCCCACACGAATTCCAGAGTTGGGGGTAATGATAGGTCCAGAGCTAGAGCTGGTTCCAGCACCAATTCTGGCAATACATCTGAGCTACAGGCAGCTCCAGGGTTAAGGCCATCTCCAGAGCTAGTGCCAGCACCAGAATTAGCTCTAGCACCACCACTTGAGCTAGAGAAAACTACTTTGCCAGTTCCATCGACAACATTAGCAACAGCTCCTGTACCAGATTTCAAGCCAACTCTAGAGCTATAGCCAACTTCAGAAGCAGCTATGGCACTATCTGCTGAGATAGATCCAGCTCTGGCACATCTCCAGAACTAGAGCTAGAACCAGCTAGAGACCTAGAGTCAACTCCAGTGCCAGTTCTTGCATCAGCTCTTGAGATAGAGCCAGCTGGTAACTCCTGTACCAGCCCAGCAATAGCTCCTATATGCCACTTGCAGAGTCTGAGCTAAAACCATTCCTTGAGCTATAGCCAGCTTCATCCTCATCTCTAGAGCCAACTCCAGAGATAGAGGCAGCTGTGTCACCAACTCCTACCCCAACTCTTATCCCTGTATCCTTACTCCTATACCTAGCTCCAAAACCAATTCCAGACTTAAGGATAGCACCAGGTTTAGAGGCAATGCCAGCTCCAGCAGCAGCTATAGCACCAGCTCCAGAGTTAGATCCCATCTCAGTGTTTTCTCCAGAGCTACAGCGAGAGGCAAATTTAAAGCTAGAGTCAGCCCCAGTACCAACTTTGTCGTTGGCTTCAGAGTTTTATCCTCTTCTGGTGCTAGCTACAGTGGTAAAAATAGCAGAAGCTCCAGAACCAGAATCAGCTGCAGCACCATTTATTGTACTATAGCACCAAAACCAGAGCTAGAACCAACTCCAAACTCAGCTCTACCACTAACTCCTGTGCCAGATTCACACCAGCTCTAGAGCAAGAATCTGCTCTGACACCAACTGTAGATGCAGTGCCACATTCAGAATTAGAACTAGCTTCACAATCAGATATTGCACCAGCTACAGAGCTAGTGCTAATGCAAGCTATACAGATAGCATAGGCTCCAGAATCAAATTTAGCACCAATGCCAGGGTAAGAGCCAGGTACAGACCTAGAGCTATCTACTGCACCAGCTCTAACACCATCTCCAGAGCTGGAGCCACGTTGGGGGCCAGTTTCTACACCAGTTACACAGATGGAGACAGAATTAGCTGTAGCATCAACTCTAACACAAGCTCCAGGGTGACAGCCAGTTTCAATGCCAAATCAATAGTTGTTGTGAGCATTAGCACTTGCTTCAGAGCTGGAGCCAGCTCCAGTGCCAGCTAAAGGACTAGAGCCAACCTCAGCTCCAGAGCCAGAGCCATCTACACCAGCACCATTAGTACCAGCTCTAGCTCCCGAGATAGAGCCAACTCTAAAGCTAAATCCGGTGCCATAATCAGCTATAGCTCTTTCTAGATCTACCTTTGAATCTACAGCCGGCTCTAGCACCTTCCGATTTAGAGCTACTGCCAGATATAGAGCTAGAGTCAACTTCAACACCAGGTCTAGCATTGGCCCCCGAGATAGAGCCACTACCTAGTCTTGCTCCTGTGCCAGTTCTAGTAAGAGAGCCAGCATCAACTCTTGCATAAGAGCCAGCTCTCATGTGAGCTGTAGAAATAGAGCCCACACAATTGCCAGCTTCTGCAGCAGCTCCAGAGACAGAGCCAGCGTTACGTGCAGGGCTAGAACCAGCTTCAGCACCAGCTCTAAAAACACCACCAGAGACAGTCTTCTCTCTATCACTAAATCCTGTACCAGCTCCAGTAGTAGGTTTTGTCCCACCTCTAGAGCTAGAATTAGCTCCAAAATCCATTCCAGAGATACAGCCATTGTCAAGTCCAGAGTCAGTGCTGGGTTCAGAGGATATGCCAGCTCCAGCACCAGCTCTAGCACCATCTTTAGAGCTAGAGCTGATGCCAGTGCCCACTTCAGCACCAGCTCCAGAGCCACAATTAGCTTTGGCAGCAGTTCCATGCTAGAGAGCCCATGCCAGCTTCAGAAGTAGAACCAGCTTCAGAAACAGCACTGCTCCAACACTAGAGCTAGAAATACCTCAAGAACCATTATTACCACCAAATCCAGAAAGAGAGAGACAGTTCTATCACCAGCTCCAGTGCCAGCTCTAGCACCAGTTTTAGATCTAGAACCTCCTTCAACACCAATTCCTGAGTTAGAGCCAGTGTAAGAGACAGAGCTACAACCAACTCCACCACCAGATCTAGTACCATATACAGAGCTAGAACAACCTCCATTGTCACCTTGAGCACTAGCTCCAGCCCCAGACTTAGGGCCAACCCTAACTGGCTAGAGCTGGTTTCAGAGACAGAGGCGCCGCTAGACCCAGCCCTTTTACGACTTACAGAGCTAAAGCAAGCTCCAGAACCACCTGCAGGGCCAGCTGCTGATGTGGCCAGTACCATCTCCAGCACCAGAGCCTTTGAGTCCCTTGCCTATGAAGGCATCCTTTTCTTTTTTCGTAGCTAATTTTTGTTTTCATCTGCTTTACCATTATCTATATTTTATGTTATAAGATATATACAAACTAAAATTTACGTTTTAAAATATTTCAAATTGTACAATTCAGTGAAATTAACTACATTCACTATGGTATGCACAATCGTCACTGTCTAGTTTCAGAGCATTTTCATCACCCCAGTAAGAAATTCCATATCCATTAAGCAATCACTCCCCAATCCCCACTCCCCCTAGCTCCTGGCAACCACTAATTTGTTTTCTGTCTCTACTCATTTACTTACTACGGATTTTTCACACAAGTGGAAATATATAATATGTGTCCTTTTGTGTCTGCCTTCTTTTAGCCTAATGTTTTTGAGAGTCATCTACATCGTATATATCAATACCTCGCTCTGTCTTGTGGCTGAAAAATATCCCATTCTATGAGCATATCACAGTTCGTTTAGCCATTCGTCTGTTGATGGAGATTTGGGTTGTTTTCACCTTTTTGGCTATAGTGAACAGTGTTGCTATGGATATTTCTGTCCAAGTATATGTTTGAATACTTCTATTCAATTCTTTGGGTATATACCTAGGAGTGGAATTGCTGAGTTAAGTGGGAGCTCTATGCTTAACTATTTGAGAAGCTGCCAAACTGCTTTCCACCGTGGTTGCACCATTATACATAACCCCCAGCAATGAGGCTCACAATTTCTCCACTTCTTCATGAACAGTTGCTATTTCCTCTGCGTGTGTGTGTTTATATTTTAATAAGGGCCATCCTAGTGAAAGTGGAGTGATATCTCATTATGGTTTTGATTTGCATCTGCCTAACATCTAAGGATGTTGATTATGTTTTCATGTGCTTGTTGGCCATTTGTGTATCTTCTCTGGAGAAGTGTCTTTCAAGTCCTTTGCCCATTTTTAGTCAGGTTATTTGTGTTTTTGCTGTTGAGTTGTAAGAGTTCTTTATACATTCTGGGTACAAGACCCTTATCATATGTATCATTTGTAAATATTTTCTTCCATTCTGTGGATTGTCTTTTCACTCTTTTGAGAATGTTCTTTGATGCACAGACGTTCCAATTTTGATGATGTCCAATGTATCTGTTTTTCCTTTCGTTGATTTTGATGTCATCTTTAAGAAACTGATGCCAAATCCAAGAGCATGAAGATTTGCCCTTATGTTTTTTTCTATGAGTTTTATTGTTTTCGCCCTTAAACTTAGGTCTTTGATCCATTTTGGGTTAATTTTTTTATCTAGTATTAAGTAAGGGTCCACCTTCACTCACTCATTCATAATTTTACGTCTGCATGTATAACAAGAGACTTCATCCACTGAATGGATTACCTTATCTGTTACATGTAGAGAAGTGGATTCTAAAGAAATTGAAGAATTAAAGCAAATAAAGAGTTCTTAAATAAATTCTTTAAGGTTATAAAACGTTCTGATGAAGGCTAACTTGAAAAGCAATGCTTTTGAAGTGTGGCAGTCTCATTGCCACAAGTGGCCATGGTGCCCTCTGGTGGTCGAGTGAGAAATGGCATGAAATCAGTCGTGCTCCATGGTTTTGTCGACAGTCATTCAAACTTATCTTCACAGAATTGCAGGTAGATCAAAACCAAATTCTATGTCTCAGTGTTTTGCGGGTGTCTTCTAACGGAAGCCATTTCACACTGTGAAGACACAGGCCTCTTCCCACGGGCAATGTTTCAGGGAATGTTTGTGGAGCACCTGGTCAGGCCCTGGCTCCACAGCAGGAAACAGAAGGGAGGTCGCTGCCTCCCAGGACCCAGTGAGACTGGGGCAGGGAAGTGCTGGGAATAACGGGTCTGCATCACAGCTCTATATGTCTGGTTTAAAGAAAATAGTACACAAAACCAAAGCGTTTTAATGGAATCCGTCTGATTGTTTAACAATAAAATATTTTAGAAAATTGGAAAATCATCATTCAACAAAATGTATACTTTCATCTAGATTAGATGATATCATCCTATATTCCCGACTACTTTTTTGATCAATGTAAGCACTTATCCATGTCATTAAATGGTTTTATAAACATGATTTTAATAGCTGCATAGTATTCCTTAACATATTCTATACGTCAATTGCACGAATTTCAGTTTTACCATGGAAATATACTGCCAAGAAAAGTTTTTAATTTTAACCTAAACTTGTTTTTAAAATTTATTTCAATGAGAATGTCTCTGAAGAGCTAAAATTTTTATGAAAAGTGAGTTCTTTAGAGTCTTTTTTCCTTTCACCTATCATGCCCTATTGTCATTTACTTCTAAGGACTTTCTGACTTTATTGGTATTTTTCCATTTCATTTTAATTTTTCATTGAGATTACATTTTAATTTGAAGTTTAAGAATGTCAGGAAGAAAACTGGAGAATAAACATGACTTCAATATTTTAAGTTCTAGCTTCCTGTATTTCAAGAACCTTGGTTAATGTATTCTGTTACGTGCAATAGTTCTGGCCTATTAGAATTCCTCCTTATGACTTGGTGGTATTTTTTGAAATGAGTTGTCTATTTAGTAAGCATTTCATATTGATAAATACAAAGTGCTCAGATTCCTAGTTCTGTTAGACTTTAAATTTTTATAGCTTTTTGAAGTATAATTTATGTAACAAAAAACTCCATAGATTTAAAGTGTACAATTTCATGAGATATGATATTTATACACATACCCCTAAAACTGTTACCATAATTAAGGTAATGTACATATGTCCATCACCTTCTTGCTTTTTGTAATCTATTGTTAGCTTGCTGGATGACTTCTGCTCATCCCTCCAGATTCACTGTTCACTCAAGGAGAAGGTTGTCTATGCAATGAAAGAATTGCTTGACTTTGCTAATCTGAATTGGTAGGAGCCCATAATAGAGGTACATGTAAAGACAGATTTTAAAATAGCCAGGATAGAAAGTTCCTAGGACTTCCCTGGAGGAGATAGGCTCTATGCTTAAAGTTTACAGGACCCTGTAACCTGTGTTGGCAAAGGCCTGAGCAGTCTGGGTGGGGATCATTTCTGGGGTGGCAGACCAAAGGGGCCAAATAAAGGTCTTGATTGGATTGGATTCATTAACGTGAATGTACACATTAAGGATTTGGGATTTAAAGTATTGGCCTGACCACCTGATGTAGATGTTTTGGAACCTATATTGGGTCAATGAGGTCAATATGCTGGAATTTACTTGGTATACTGTTGAGGAAGGCAACAGTCAGGAGGCATAAGGAAACAGGAAAGTTGACATGGATCTATGATATCCAACCTGCTCATCTATTTCTAATCGTGCTTGCTGGGAGAGACAGGAGTTCACTCCCTTCACTAAAGCTTTCAGAAATGCATTGGCAAGGGAGGCACCAGCATCCTTGAAGAGCAATTTGGGGACTGTCCTTCATTGCAGGAGATGATGGTAGGGCAAGGTAGAGTGGCAGGAGCAGACGGCTTAACCAGCAGAGACAAGGTATGTGCAGTTCACAGAGTAAGTCACAGGGACACGTGATCAGGTGTGCCTAGAAGTGAAGTTGGTGGGCAGCCTACCAAGCAAAAACATGTAGCTATAGTAGTTGTTCTAGTGAGGAGTCATGGTCTCTTACCTACTTATGAGACCTCAGCCAGTGCTCGGTTCTGAGCCCCTAGACTGAGGGAGAGAGTGGAGCCCTTTAGGGAATGACCCTGCAGTAGTCTCAGATGTGCACCAAGCTCCTTCTTCCCCAGCTTTGCCAAAATGTCCCCAAAGCTGCAGACATTCACCAGTGTGACCATACTCTGGAAATAGGAAAATAAACACATTTTGGGGGGAATTTTGTAGTGGTTCTGAACATATGCTGATTCCCAAAGGTCACCAATGCTATGTAGCCCATCAGTCAGAGGAGGGGGCTTTTGGAGGTCTGGGGATAGAAGAAAGCTTGGCCCACGTTTTAACAGTTTGTTCAGTGGGACCACTGGGATTTCCCCAGTTCCAGAATGTACAATGGGAATAGATATATTTAGCATCTAGTGGGATTTCCTCTTTGGTTTCCTGAACATTGAGTAAAGTTTTATATGGAAGAAAAGGCCATGTAGACGTTCTTGGAACTACCCCCCCTTCAGAGTAAACAGCAGGCAATACCACATCCACGGGGAGATTGGAGAGAGGAGCAATTTCATGAAGCTCTGGAGAGATGCAGGGTGGCAGTTCCTACCGTTGCTCATTTTACTTGCCTTTTAGGCTACTGTAAAAGCTGGATGGGTCATGGAGTCTGACAGGAGGTTTTCACAAACTTCATCAGATGAAGAAGCAACTGCAGCTATGATTCTGTTTGTGGTTTCTCTACTGGACAAATCTGTCAGTTACCTGACCCCACAGAAAGTCAAGCCCGGGCAGTCCATTGCTGGGGGAGAGGCAGAAGCATGATGGGAGACCATCTCCCCCCATGATACTGTCCGCTGAAAATGGAGATATGATACAGGAAAACCCCCGTCACCCCAAGCTCCACACTAAGCCCGAGGTAACAGCAGCCAGCCCACCCTGGAGGAATTTGAAACCAACACTACTACTGGCCTGGTGGGAGAGGTGTGCCCACTTCTGGACATAAATCCTCATTACTTCAGTCACCATTATTCTCTGCATACATCAGTACATTTTGAAATCTAAATGAAAAGGACAAATACCTTGAAAGGAAGAAAAACGAATCGACTACATAGATGGTTACTCAATTTTTCATACTTATAGAAGTGTTCAAAAAAATCTTCTTCTCTTCTCCCTCTTCTGTCTAAGCAAGATAAGTTACTTTATGCAAGTGCCTCATTTTTAAGGTAACATTAACATTCTCCTTCAACCATCCAAGTATTCACCACTCTCCCTTGTTCCTGCATATTTCCAATTTTCACACAGAAGTGAGGATACTGCTTTCTGAGTTAAGACTCAAGCGACATTGCCAGGAAGGAAATGACTCATGTATGCTAATGTTTTCTCCAGGAGAGACACATGTTGTGGCAGACACAGCAATGTTTCAGAAAAATTAATTTTCTCCTCTTTCTGAGCACTTGCACTGGGTGGCCAAATGACTGAGATTTACCCTGTGGAATATGAGTAGAAGTGATGTGCGTCACATCTGGGCTATGACTTTAAGATGTAGCTATGCCTGCTCCACGCTCTCTTCTTCCTTCTGCTGGATGAATTCTGACCAACTGGAAGAAGCCTTCATCTCTGAATTGCGTTGTGGAGGAAAACTATTTGTCAACCAGAAATATCTGTTGTGTGCCAAGCATCAATTTCTACTATGTTAGGCCACTGCAATGTGGGGGCCTATGGGTTTTAGCATCTAGCATTAATGTAACTAATACAGATGCTGGAGTAGATGATATAAAATATCACTAATGTCAAATGTTATATAAGATAAATGATTTCTTTAGATAACTCTTCTTAACTAAATATGGCTAAGGTCACTAGTTTCCCCTACTATCCATTGTCTTCTTCTCTGGTAACAATACAATGTCTGATTTTAGCTGGGAACATAATGGCTGAAAATGAAGATGACAGGACATTTTCCAGCCTTCACTGTGTGTCACGGGTGTGGCCATGTGACTCAATCTGACTATGTGGCTAATTCTAGATAATAGGATGTAAGCTGAAACATCATGTGGTAGCTGGTGGAATCTTGCCTTAAAAAAAAGATGCTTTTTGCAATGTGCCCTTTTCTTCTTGATTGTTTTCTTCATTCTGCTCTCTGGAATGCAGATATGATGGCTGGAGCACTGGCTGCCATCCCGAGTGATAATGATGAGTACCCTAAGGGTGGTAGAGTGGTGGGGTAGAAGGAACCTGAGCTGCAAGGATCCCATGGATTAGCTACATTCAGACTTACATATGAGAGAAAAAACTTATTTTTGTAGAAATCACTCTTATTTGAGGATCTCTTATGTATAGCTACAATAAATTTTAATTCAAATACTTGATCTTGAAGGATAAGTAGAAGTTTAACAGGTTCAAAAACTTTGAAAAGACACTATATGGGAAGAACAAACTATGTTTGCTTAACTGTTGTTGCTGAAGAAAAAAAGAATTGTTATCACTTTACTGATCTTCCTAGTAAGTGTAGCCTAGGGAACAAGTGAATCATTCTTAGAGATTTGAGAATTGTAGTACAGAAGATCTACAGCTGTAAATGTGAAGGTGCAAGAGTCGGTGTTGATTGAGTGCCATATTAGTATCCTGGGGCTGCTGTAGCAGAATTCCACAAACTGGGGCCTCAAACAACAGAGATGTATTGTCTCACAGCTCTGGAGGCTGGAAAGCCCAAGTCAAGGTGTCAGTAGGGTTGGTTCCTTCTGAAGGCTCAGAAGGAGTGTAATCGAAAGTTCAGCCTCTGAACTTTATTTGCCAATCCAAATAATGAGAACAGAGTCTTGAGTAGAAGAGGAAAGGTTTTTACTATGCCAGGCACAGGGAGCAAAGCAAGGGCTCATGCCTCAAAAATTGCTAGCTCCCCGATGAGGAATGGGTAGGGATTTTTATTTGGGGTTTTGGGTAGAGGAGGGGGAAACATGTAGCTTGTACAGCTTGGTGCTTTCCCACCAGCCTGCATTTGGCCTTGAGAGGCTGTTTGTAGGAAGGAGGGTGGTAAGATAAGGGAATCTGTAGGTGGGTATCCTTGATTGTCTGCCTCTGTGATGGGTGGTGGATTCTGGCACCAGAAAGCAGAGGAGTCGGAGTCTGGGAAATTTCAGCTTCTTGATATTCTCTGGACATCAGTTTCTCTGCAATAAACTTCAACAACCCATAATTAGCCACAACTTGACTGTGAGCCCAGTGTGAGGCCACCTGGGCTTTTAACAATTTATAACTTCTACTTGCCTTGTGAAGCTCAGGGAAATAAAGGTTAAAGAACTGATATTTATGTTTGAATGTAACTAGAGAAACAGAGAGGGGATGGATGCTTTTGATTTTAGCACCATATATGCTGGATTTAATGTAGGGGAACAGATATCAGAGCCCATATCATAGTCGTTTGTTAGTCTCTCTTAGCTTCTGACAGTTTGCTGGCAATCTTTGGCTGATGGATACCTCACCCTGATCTCTGCCTTCATCTTTACTTGATGTTTCACCTGTGCGCATCTGTGTCCAAATTTCCTCTCTTATAAGGACATCAGCCATTTTGGATTAGGGGCTGTGATACCGTGATTTATAAGAAAAATATATATTTGGTTGTTCATATGACCAAAATATATTTCTCATATGTATTTGGTCTTCATTCAAGGTTCCTGGCTCACAGCTCCAAAGCCCTCAGAATTTCTTAGGTGGGGGGAGGGTCTTTTGTTATGTTAATGAAGTGACTTTTGGAAAGCACCTAAGGGTGGAAGCTGGTTGCCAGGAGAACCAACCATGTGATTACAAGGTTGGAACTTTCAGTCCCACCCCTTGACCTCCAGGGAGGGGAGAGGGACTGGAGGTTGAATCAATGGTCAATGGCCAATGATTTAATCAACCATGCTTATATAATGAAGCCTCCTTAAAAACCCAAAAGAACAGGGTTGGAGAGCTTCCAGGTTGGTGAATACATGGAGATTTGGGGAGAATAGCCTACTTGGAGCATGGAATCTCTATCCCCTTTCCCCATACCATGCCCTATGCATCTCTTCTATCTTGCTCTTCCTGAGTTATGTCCTTTAAAAAAATTATTATTATTTTATTTGAATTCTTTTCCAAGTAATTTTATTGGGATTATAATGTTTATCACATTGTGTAATTTTAGGTGTGCATTATTCTTTATCACTTCCTGAATACACTTCCTTTTGCTCACCCCCAGTAGTCTAATTTTTATCCATCGCCATACATATGTGCCCCTTTATCCTTTTCACCCACCCCCCAACCCCCTTCCCCTCTGGTAACCACTAATCTGTTCTCTTTATCCATGTATTTGTTATCTTCCACATATGAGTGAAATCATGCAGTATTTGTCTTTCTTTGTCTGGCTTATTTTGCTTAATATCATGCCCTCAAGATCCATCCATGTTGTTCCGAATGGGACAATTTTGTCTTTTTTATGGCTGAGTAGTTTTCCACTGTATATATATATGCCACATCTTCCTTATCCATTCATCTACAGAAGGGCACTTGGGTTGCTTCCACATGTTGGCTATTGTGAATAATGCTGCAATGAGTATAGGAGTTATGTCCTTTTATAATAAACCAGTAATCTAGTAAGTAAAGTGTTTCTATGAGTTCTGTGAGCCTCTTTAGTAAATTAATTGAACCCAAGGAGGAGGTCTTGGGAACCTCTGATCTATAGCTGGTCTGTCAGAAGCATGGTAACAATCTGGACTAGCAATTGGCATCTGAAGAGTGGAGAAGGCGTGTCGGGGAGGACTGTGGGACTCAGCCCTCAACCTGTGGAATCTGATGCTCTCTCTGGGTAGATAGTGTCAGAGTTGAGTTGAATCGAGTGAACTGTAGGACACCCAGCTAGTGTCAGAGCATTGCATGTTGGAGGTGTGGGGAACCACCCCCTACATTGAAAGTGTGTGCTCCACCCTATTCCAGTATGACCTCATCTTAGCCTAACTAATTACATCTGCATCAATCCTATTTCC
Organism: Equus caballus; assembly: GCF_041296265.1. NCBI lineage: Eukaryota > Metazoa > Chordata > Mammalia > Perissodactyla > Equidae > Equus > Equus caballus. The sequence continues at coordinate 83,580,523 of NC_091684.1, forward strand.
AAACAAGGTCATATTCTGAGGTCCTGGGAGTTAGGATTTCAACATGTAAATTTTGGAGGGGACATAATCCAACCCATAACATGTACTGACATTAAAATGTTGATAGACTAAAATCATTCCTACTTTACTGTTCTCACGTTGCTAAATGTAAAGTGAAACAATGAAGGCATTATTTATTTGAGAGGTCGAGCTTAACTGTGGATTTATTTTAGACTCATCTTCTCTGGGGTGAGTAGGGAGGATACAAAGGTGAGGGAACATCAATCCCTGTCCTCGGGATAGCTTCAGAGCCAGAGGGCCACTCAGGATGACGAGACAGAACCCAAGAATTATTGCCACCAGAACTCCAGTTAAAACACTGCAAGTGCATTGAGGAGGGAACAGCTAACTCCAAGGGAAGACGCTGAGTGTGGCCAACAGTTTTAAATGAAAAGTCAGTGCTCATGGGCTCTACTCAAAACCTGACAATGGGAACAAACACCCCTTGAAAGTTCAGGGTCTATATGATCACAATTGTTTACAGAGGAAGCACCAATTAAATCAGGTATTATAGGAAATAAGTTGATGGACAGTGATGGAGTGGGGAGGTGGAATAACAGAAGCAAATTCAAAGTGGATTGAAGGACAGAAGGCCAGGTTGTGCTGATGGCCGCTGCAGCCTCAGCAGATGGAAACTGACGGAGGAGCCTCACTGGGAGCCAGAACAGCATAGGGGTGTGAAAGCAGCCCTTTGTCTGTCTGATATTCACCCCAGCTTCAAAAAGGTCACTTTGGTATTGACAAATAAAAATGGCAAGCAATAGGATATATTGGAGTATATGATGAAGCCATTTGGTGTAAACCTAATTCGGCCTGACTTTGTTTTTTCCAAAAGGGCCTGACTGTGGCTATTGAGCATGCATTGTATATCTGCTTTAAAACATTTACTATGGCAAGAACAAATGGCCTTAAGATAAAGGTGCAATTCCCCCTCCCAACGTTGGCATCTCCTTAAAGATTAAGCATATTTCCTTAGGGGGGGAACTGATTGCAGTGCTCACCTGTGACCACTCAGCTCGAGGCAACCTGCCACCCTGCTGTGTTCACTGAGACGGCAGACCTATCTGCTGTTTCCATCGATCGCTGTGCTAGAGCAGCCTCGTGACTATTGTAAAAGGGACATTTCAATCATATGTGAAACATCCTCTTTGAGGGTATATAACCACCCCGTATACCCCTAGTTCTTTGGAGTGCTCTGTTCCTTTGTGGAAAGACTCTCCCAGGTTATAATCCTCAGATTTCAGCTCAGAATAAACTCACCCAAATTTTCATTTATAGATTGGTTATGGATTATTTTCGTCGACAATATGAAGCAGATTTGGTATATTGTACAACTGTTTTCAAAGCTGATTTAAGGCTAGGTGGAACACCACCATCAAATTAACAGTTTGTTAAAAACCTATTTTTCCATTATGGTACTTGTTGGTCTGCTCTGCTGGACTCCACCAGTTTCTCCTCAACGTTACGTGACTGAGTCACTAACATCAGGCAATTCCAGGCTCAGGTTCCTCAAACTCTGGCTGCACACAGATTCCTTTGGGTGCTTGAAAATACTGATATACAGGTTGGAAGTGAGTCTGAAGTCTGAAGCCCAAACATAGCCGTGAAACAACCTCTAGGTGGGTTTTATGATTTGGCAGTTTTGGGAACCCTGGTTCCCTTGTGGCTATGGTGTCAGCTAATAACATTTTCGAGAAGGCAATGGGATGTGACCACCCATTTTAAACTTGGCCACAAAGATGGTAAAACAAGAAGTTGATGTTCTGAATCACAGAATCCTGCAATAATAAAGGTCTTCTAAAGAACTAGTGGAAAACAGTAAAAATTTATAGTAGAATTTCACTCTTCTGCTTATTTTAGTTCTCTTATCTCTTTTCTTCAGTTTAAATATAACTCAATGAAACCCACAAAGGGAAAGGCTGTTTTTCTCCTATACAAGTCTGTTAGGTTTCTGGAGAGGGAAGGAAAGAGGAGGAGAAAGGGGACGGCAATCAACATTTAACTGGTACTTCTTACTGTGCTAGGTAACTTAAAATTCACCATATTATTTATTTATTACAAAATAGTGATTATCATTTCAGTTTTAAGTAAAAGGTACCCAAATCTTAGAGTAGTTAAAAATGCTTTGCTGAAACACCTAGAAAAGCCAAAATACTCTTGAAAAGAACAAATTTGGAGGATCACATTACTTGGTTCCATGACTTACTAGAAATCTATAGTAATCAAGACAGTGTGGTAATAGCGTCTTAAGAAGAGACACACAGATCAAAGGAACAGAGCAGAGTCTAGGAATAGATCCATCTTGTACACTAAATCTTTCTTGACATAAACAAAGATAATTCAATGGTGAGAGGGGAAGTTATACTTTGGTACTCTTTCACGTCTAACTCTTTCTGCATAACATAATGTTTTAAAGATTCATCAATTTTATCCCATTTATCAGTAGTTGGTTCCTTTATTGCAGAGCAGTGTTTTACTATACAAGTATACTACGTTTATATAATTACCCATTCTCCTGTTGATGGATATTTGAGTTGTTTCCAATTTGGAGATGTTATGAATAAAATAGCTTAGAACATTCTGGTAAAAGTCTTTTTGTGGATGTATGTTTTATTTATCTCGATAAATACTAAGGAGTGGAGTCATTGGAATATAGAATGGGTATTACTTTTATATTACGTATTATTACATATTATATCATTACGTATTACTTTTATAAAAAACTATGGTAGCATTTGTACCATTTTTCACTCTAACAAGGAATGTGTGAGAGCTCTGGTTGCTTTATATCCTCTCTGACTTTTTGGTATTTTCACTCTTTTTAGTTTTTACCCTTCAAGTGTGGTGAACTGGCCCTTCATTGTGGTTTCAATTTGTGTTTCCCTGATAACTGATTATGCTGAGCACTGCATCCCTGTTTATTATCCACTTGTATATTTTCCTTTGTGAAGTCTGTTCACATGCCAGCTTGTTTTATTATTGAGGTGTAGGAGTATATATCTCTAGCTATCTGCTACCTTCTGGGTTCAAGGCCATTATCAGGAAGGGTTTTGAACAGAAAAGGAAAGGTTATTTTTCTCACACACAGGTTTAGTAGTTTTTTGGAGACAGAAGGAAATATATATACTTATATTTTCCTCTTAAAACCTTTATAACTTTAGCTTTCATGATTGGGTCTATGGTCCATACCAAATTAACTTTGGGGAATGGTGAGTGGTAGGGACATTAATTTCTTCTCATACAGATGATAAAACCAATTCTGAAAAGTTTTTATAATCTCTACTTTTATCATTGTAACCACTGCTGAAATGAAGATATAGAACATTTTATCACTCTAGAAATTATGTATACATTTGTTTATTTATGTTTACATTTACATTTATACATATAGTCTTAGCTTGGGCCTCTATAACAAAAATACCATAGAGTAGGTGACTTGCAAAACAAACACTTACTTCTCACGGTTCTGAAGGCTGGGGAGGATCCTGTGTCTGGTGACAGCAGCTTCCTAACTCACTGGATCGTTGCTCCCTGCTGTGCACTCACCGGGCTGCAGTGGGAGAGAGCAAGCTCTCTGGTGATCTTCCACGGGCTCTAATCCCATTGGTGAGGGTGCAGACCTCGTGACCTCATCTAATCTTAAACCTTACCTGCCAAAGGCCCATGTCTTGACACATCACATTGGGGGTAGAGTTTCAGCGTATGAATTTTGAGGGGACACAAACATTCAGTTCATAACAGACTGATAGATATAGATATAGACAAATATCTATTTATCTATATCTAATTCTAGATATAGATACAAATAGATATATCTATATCTATCTATCTATTTATCTATGTACAGATATCTGTCTGTCTATATATAGAATCATAGACAGATATCTGTCTCTCTATATATAGAAAGGAATTGTGGGAACAGAGTGAGCAAGTCCAAAATCCACAGAGCACCCTGTCAGGAAGGGCAGGCTGGAACTCTCCTGTAGGAGCTGATGCTCCATCCAGTCCACAGATGAAACTTTTTCTTCATCAGAAAAACCTCAATTCTATCTTAAGTCCTTTCAACTGACTATACCAGGCCCACCCAGATTATGGAGAATAATCTCCTTTATAAGTCAACTGATTATAGGTGTTAATCAGATCTACAAAATACCTGCACAGCAATACCCAGATTAGTGTTTGACTAAGTAAATGAGGACTGTCGTCTAGCCAAGTTGACATATAAACCAACCATCAGCACCCCTCCCACCTTCTGATGAGTTTTGCCTGTTCTTGGACTTCAAATATGTGGAATCTCTTTTGTGCCTGGTTTTGTCCTGGAACGTGCTATTATTTGACAAAGTTCAAACTGCTACAGAGACAGGATTTAACTGAGGCAATGTGCGTTGAAATCCTGAAATTTTAACCAATTTGCTTGTGAGGAAAAAGAGACTAGAGTGCAATAAAAGAGCCCAGTGTGTCAATTTGTAAAATTTGGAAACATAGATAAAGAACAGGCTTATGAGATATGTTAAAAAATACGTTGAATACATTTGATAAAAGTATGTAGCTCAAATTATAAAAATTATAATATGCAAAATATGACATATTTTACATTCAGTTGTATAACTTTTATGCATGTGAATCACACTGTAACCTATACTAATCTCATGTAAACAAAAAAAATAACATTTATAGTTCTGTGATAGTTTACACCAGGCAGCTCAAATACCAGACTATTCAGAATCAGACATGTGCTATCCTGATTAAAAAAAAAAATTGTATTGGTCAGGATGGACTCAGGACACAGAAAGCACACCAATAACTTGAACAGGGATAATTTAATATGACAAATTACTAACTAGTAAAAGATGTTTAACTACTAACCGGGATTAAAAAAACTCTCTAAAGAATTCAAGAATTGTAGCAGGGGTGCAAGCTCCGCCAATCAGATCCGTGTTCCGGGACTGTCAATTCAGGAGTAAGCTACTTAAGGAAGCAAGCTCTGCATTTTGATTGCCAAAGTGGATGCACAAGTATCTGGCTTTTGGAAGCATCAAGGGTGGAAAAAACAGGTTTTTGACACAAGTCGCGCTGGTCATGATGCCAGTAGCGGCTGAAGGAAAGTCTGGAGGTGGGGCGCCATCTTGTGGCCATGAGGGAAAGGCTAAGAGAATCGCTAAAAAGCTGGACAAGGCTTTACCACGCACAGCTGTCTGTTGATGCTGACGCTGGACAGTTTCCTGTTCCAGCACTTCCTTGGTCTCTATAATAATCCCTGCCAATGCTTACCTTTTCTGTGTACAAGTCTTTTTTAAAAAAATCATTTTTACTAGTTTTTCAGAATACCATCTTTTAGGTTTGTTGATTTTCCCCAGTGTACATTTTTTTCTCTTAATTAATTTCTGCTCTTATATTTATAATTTTAGAAGCTTAGTTAACTGATCTTCAACATTTATTCTTTTCTAATATAAGCATTTGAAGCTATAATTTCCTTCTAAGCAACGTCCCACAAGTATTAGGATAGTGGATTTTTATTACCATTCAGTCCAAAATATTTTCTAGATTTTACTGTGATGTCTTCCTTGACGTGTGGGTCATAGGAAAATGTCTTGTTTGTATGGGATCTTTTTAGTTCTCTTTCTGTTGTTGACTTCCAGTTTAGTTCCACCGTTTTCAGAGAACACACTGAGTAGAATTTCAGTCTTTCGCTATTTGTTGGGATTTGGTTTATCCTCCAGCATAGAGTCTATTTTGGTAAATATGTCATTTGTAACTAAAAAGAATGTACGTTCTTCACTTGTTACATGTAGCGTTTTATATATCAGGTCAAGTTGGTTAATCATCTTGTTTTTTTAATTTTTTTATCCTTTTATTTTTAACTTTTCTGTGCCGGTCCGCATGTGCTGCCTGTAAAGAGCATGTAGTTGAGTCTTCTTTTTGATTTCAGCCTGACAATATTTACTTTGAATTTGCTTTAGATTGGTCCACTTATGTTAATGTAATTGTTGATGGAGTCGTATTTATGTTTGCCATCTTGCTATTTTATTTCACCATTGTGCTCTTTCTTCCATTATTTCTCCTTTCTTGCTTTCTTTTGGATTAATTATTTTAATTTTTCCATTTTCTCCTCTATTAGCTTTTTAATTATATCTATATCACATCTCACTATTCATAATTGTAATAATTATTTTTTTGGTGGCTACCCTTGAGATTTGGTTCCTTTCTTATTTTCTTTTGGATTATTATTTTTAATTATTAATTATTTATTAATTAATTCCGCTTTTCTCCTCTACTAGCTTTTTAGTTATGTATGTATCTATATATTTATATCTCTTTATGTATATCTATGTGTACATAGATATACATAATTATTTTAATTTTATTGGTGGTAACCACCCTACAGATTCAATATTTACTCTATATTTATTGTTGTGTGGCTTATATTACTTTCAGTGCTTCTAAACAATCAAAAATTTTAAGATTCATTAAATTAATTTGTCACCTTCCTGCCTTTTTTACTATTACTGTCATATTTTTTACTTTCACATATTTTCAACCGCACTAGATATTATGATGATTGCTATTTTTAGTAATTCTTCTTTTCATATTTCCATGCGTGTATATTTGCTCCTCTTTATATATATTGCATGGAGACATATATATACACACACACAAAATTTGCTCTTGTTTATTCCTTCCTGCTTCAAGTAGAAAAATTTTCTTCAGCCTAAAGAATTCCTTTTAGTATTTCTTGTGGTGCAGATCTAGTGATGAATTCTTTAGGTTTTGTGGGACATAATATTCCATGAACCACTACTTCAAAACCTTTGCCTTAAAAACAAAAGCTGAGTATAAAGGTGACATTTTAGACAAACTAGGAAAATATTGGATAAGTGTTTTGAATTAGGTAGGAATTTGATCGCTTATCAGATCACCCTGTTGCAGGCAACAAGCCACTTTATATGTACAGATGTCAAGTATATTGGTCATAGCTTGTCGTATAAAAACTAAGTTAGCAGTTATGTTTAAGGTTTGATACCTTTAACCCTAATATAAATATTGATTTATTTAGCTGCCTTTCTTAGCTGATCTTAACATAAGAGTGCATAGATTACAGTGATACTCAATAAATATTTGCTGAATGGATGAACATGAAAAGAGATTTTTAAAATAACACTCATTAGACCCACAACTAAAACATACAACTATGTACTGGGGGGATTTGGGGAGAAAAAGCAGAAAAAATTAAAAAAATAACACATTAAATTGTAGACATAAAGATAAATATGAGCATATTTCATCACTTGTCAGTTTCTCAAACTCTGTTTGATCACTGAGTATCCCTAGTAAGCAGAGCAACATCAGTTACATAAGCTAAGTGTCGAATAACAATGAAACATATGGCATTAAACCACAGGTTTTTCTGGTTACCACTGCAAAGGAGATATTTGACAAAAACTTCGAACATGTAGAATTCTTTTCTTTCTATATCATGACAAAAGTCATACTCTTTCAATTTGATTTTGATGTATAATTATATCAATATTATCTAATTAGAAACCTAATTAGAAATCACAAATCAACTCCTATCCATCCAGAAAGAGTGTATTTATAGAAAATGGTCACATAAATGACATCATCAATTGAAATCTAGAAGGAACAAATTTTATATTTAGAAAATTGGTAATTATCAAAGATACTCTTCATTTACACCTGAATTACATTAAAAAGCAAATAAATCATATCAAGATATAGCTCCTTGCATTAATCTAGATAAATTCTCAACATTCAATTCAGGGTACTATCAAATTTGCCTTCTTTATGGTAAACATAAATATGAGACTTCTTAGTATGGAGATGCATAAGACATAAAAACTCATTCATTACTGTACCAGAGAACAGTTGATTCACTTCAAATATCTTTTCTTTTAGTAAGATACTTTGGTTTTTATTTTGGTAAAAGTAAGTAGAGTCAGAATTTTTTTCCCCCTGAAGACATTAACATAAAATGAAATTTAAAAGGTCACTATCCTTGTTTTAGGAATTTATTGTCTGTCAACTTTAGTAGCAACGTAACACAAAATCAAACACATAATTCCATATTTCGTTGTATCTAAGTCATCAATTGTGAGAACATTTTATGTGCCACTGAAAAAGAAAAGTTCCTCCTTAATAAAAGAAACTTTAACTAAGTTGGAGTCGGGAAGTCCTGTAGGGGCAGCTCTCACACCATATCACAAATGGTCAATTACACCAAACAGAAAGAGACATAGCCTTGGAGCTTTGACAGGAAGTAAAACTACTTTACTACTGAAGGAAGTTCCTCTCCCCACCCAGCAACAGCCCAGCCAATGAGAAACACTGTAGCTCAGCCAACGAGAAGCCACTGCCACCCTGAACTGTTACTTTCCTCTAATGGACTTTCATTTTGAACAGCCCCTCCCCACTCCTCCTTTTCCTCTGTAAAAGCCCCTCCCCTCCTTTGTTTTCTGGATTGGCCGCAGCACGCACATCCTGAATTGCAATTCTTTTGGCTATTCCCAAATAAATTCTTTTTGAGGATAAAAGAACAGGTGAATTTGTTTTTTAAGTTGACACTGCTATTATCCAGTGCTTCTTTTTTTAAAAAAGAAACTTTTTGTTTTAGAAGTTTTAGGTTCACAGAACCCGGTGCTTTTCAGTCATTAATATTGTTATAGTACGTTTAATGACAGAGCTCTTGGAGACTTTAGATGTGGATTTAAAAATATGTATCTTTTTCATGTGTATGTAAAAGAGGGGATACAAGCAAAATAGTTTAAGGCATTTCCAAAGCTTCTTGGTGTTCAGTGTTCAGCTTTCTGAATCACAGCCCCTAATGTCCGTTATGTTTTCTCTACACTCTTTGTTATCAAGAACCTTGGTGATGCCATAGCTCTTCAAAGCATGTCACAATCTGGTTGTTGGGAGTTTCTCCCTGGTTTGTACTCATTCTGCAAATTTGACTGCTGGCCCTTTCTCAATTTGTCAAGTGTCAAAATAATTTCAGACAACTAGAACACTTACTCCTTTCTCTAATGGTCCTTTGATGGTTTTGTTGACTCAGACATCAAGTGGTGGCCATTGTCCAGACAGGTCCTCAGTAATAACAACCAATATTGGTTGTGTCACATATTCACAGGCAACGATAACCATGTCACAATCCCAGCTGGATACAGTCAATTGCAGGTAAGTATGAAACTAAAAAGCATGTGAGCCATACAATGAATTTGCTCCATTAGTCCTTCTCTTATCGCAAACAGTCTTCCCTCACCCCTTGCCCCAACCGAGCTGAGCAATAAAGCAAAACAATGCAATGTGTTTATAATTTTATTATGCCTATTTTAATGTCAGAGAAGGAAGTGGTTTAAATAAAAGTTTTTCATACATTTTGAAACCATGGAATTTTTATATAATAAAGAAAAAACACATTGTTCTGGACTTTGCATTTTACCATTCTTTCTGTTTAATATGTCTTGGTAGCTCAAAGCCAGCACCAGGGGCAGCCAGGACCTGCAAAGCAAGTAACTGAAACCAAAAGATTCAGGCAAGCCCCAAGTGAGTGATGCTGAAGGCAGCAGTCAGCGGGGAAGCCTGCATATTAGCCTTCAGTTGAGGCCAGGATCAGCAGTGGGGATTACACGGGGATACTGCAGAGGGTTGGGGCCCAGGCGGAAGTCAGCCAGCCCAGCATCAGAGGCTAGAAGCAACGCCAGCGACAGGCCAGGGCACTCACTAGGGACTCACTGGCAGGCACTGATTCAAGCTCTTGGAAGCCTGGGCTCCTAGAATTTATGCCCAGGGTCAAGCCAGCTTCAATTCCCTGACTTCAGCCACACCCATGTCTCACGCGCGTTTGCACTCAGCATTTGTGCTCTCCAGACTTCACATCTATCTCAAAAATAGATCCTACTGCTTATGAACATGACCTAAAGAGCACAACATGTGGTTAGTAGAGGAAGTGAGAGGAATAATGACAGAAGTGCATTTAGGAAAGGTAAAAAGACCCCTAACAAAGAATACAAGGCGTCTTTATGGAAGAGGTTCTAAAATCCGTTAGAGTCAGACAGACCAATATCTGAATTCCAGATCAGTCAGTTTATAAATATGTGGTTTTAGGCAAATAACTTCTCTGAGGCTCAATTTCCCTTTTGTAGACTTAACTATCTCATCGGATCGTAGAAGGAATAAATAGGATGCAAATTTGTTAGCACAGCACTTTGCCCACAATAAGCATTCAACAAACTGGAGGCTATCTTGTATCATTAATTCAAGTAATCTATGAAATTTGAGAATTCTTTTGTGAAAACTGGCCCTTAGTGCTAAAAACTAACATAGTGATTTGAGAGGCTCACATGGCCTTCCAGAGTACACTGGCTCTTCAAACTGAATGCATGTTATTTGAATTAACAGGGAAATCTATATACATCTCAGGATGTAAATCAATTAGAGAACAGTGCTGGAACCTAGAATTTGTAATCCCATATCTGTATATAGTATCATTTAGATAAACATTTATATATCACTTTTAAACATGCTGGGACGATCTCATCCTCTCCTAAATTCCTCTCTCACACTCCAAGGATGGCATGCCTTTAGTCCATCTTTAGAAATCAATTTTATAGGCTTTTCTTTTGAAGTGCAAATATTTGTCCCTCCTGGGGAAGGTGGGAGAATGAAGAACACGTTACCACTTCTGTTAGGCAGAATAATAGCCCCAAAAGATGTCCATATACTAATTCCCAAATCAGTGAATATGTTATTTTACATGGCAAAAGGGACTTTACAGACGTGATTAAATTAAGGCTCTTAAAATGGGGAGATTACTATGGATTATCTGGGTGGCCCAATTTAATCATAAGAGTCCTTATAAGTGAAAGAGGAAGGTGGAAGCAGAAAATCAGACTCAGAGAAGCAGAAGTAGTAGGGGAAGCTGAGGTCAAGCAATAATATTGTTGGCTTTGAAGAGGGAAGGGGCCACAAACCAAGGAATGCAGGTGGCCTCTAGAAGCTGGAAGAGGCAAAGAAACGAACTCTCTCTTAGACCTTCCAGAAGGAATGCAGCTGTGCCAACACTTTGATTTTAGTCCAGTGAGACTCATTTTGGACTTATGACCTGTAGAACCATAGAAATAAATTTGTGTTGTTGTAAGCCATTAAGTTTGTGGTAATTTGGTACAACAGGAATAGGAACTAATACACCACTCGTATTTTGTGAGTTAATTTAGTAGATGTTTTCTTCCAGGTCAGTACACACCTGGAAGAGAAGGATCTTGGGGGAAAAAAGACCAAAAGGGGGAAGAAAAACAAAGAAAGAAACCAATAAGGGCAGTAAAAAAATGCCTGAATATGAATTTGCCTATTTTACATTTATTTTTCCTTATCTGGAAATGACCACATAGAACTACCAGATTAAATGAAACAAAAGAAACCAAAGCAAGCCTGAAAAGAAAGAAACGAACAATCAAGGGAAAAAACCAGGACTTGTTTCAGACGAGAAGGCTGGAGCTGCCTCCCATCTGGCCTGAGAGCATTCAGTGTGGAGCCACATGTGAATGGATTCATCTTGACATAGGCACCCTTTTCATTCCATTATTGTTTTCAAGGTATCCAAAGCCTCATCTTTCTCTTGTAATGGCAAAACACATTTTAAATGACTGGACTTTACTTTTTCAGAAAGCAGAGAAAAATATGCAATTCCCACATATTTTTCAACAGTACAAAGAAGTTTTGGAATGATGAGTCAATGACCATCCATGAAATACTTGCAAGAAAAAGTTTCTCAGTCAGGGTGAGTAGTGTGGTAGACATCACAGGTGATCAAATCCTGGGAATTTTATTTGCATGTTTCTGGATTCTGCTGTCTGAGGTTTGGGGACTGCTAGTGGAAGGGAGGGAGTTATTTTTTTGGAGTGATACTTTATAAAGCTTAAAAAGAAACTGTGGGACATGAAGTATGATACAGAGATCATTATTGGTTATGATGTTGAACTAGCTTCAAGCTAGAATAACTCTAAGGCAGGAGAAAGAAATAACCATTTGGTGGCTTATTGAATAGTATGAGGTCTGAAGGATTAAAGAAAAAAGACAGTAGTGTCAAAATTGAAGATTTCAAAATAACTAAAAACAGCAGTTAACAATTTCATAGTTTTATGGCTGAAAGAAACAATGATCAACAATAAAATATACATATATTTATACACACATTCACATCTGTCTATGAATAGTCATTAATATATGACAACAAAGTATTTTATATATATGAACATTTTGCACAGACGTGGAGAAATTTCCAAAATATGAGTACATTTCAATGTAAACTCTGGATCAAATGTAAAACATTTTACTGAAGACCTGACAATGTAATATAGACCATTCAAAAACTCACATCATTATTGAATATGTGATATTAAATATCTGCTAAGCTTTCATTGCAATAAGCTCATGGTTATTCCCAGAGCTCTAGAAATAAAAAGAAAAATATTAGAAATCATAGCACATGCTATATAGAAAGACCTTGATTTGGATAATGGAGAGAATTCTTCATTTCATTGTCTTGCACTCAAGGCTGGAGATCATATTACATTTCTGCTTGAAGAATTATTGATCACACTCTAGGTAGGAAGCTACATGTATCAAAAGAATAATTCAGATCAATTGAAATGAGAAAGTATGACGACAGACTGTGGAATTTTATTCATTCACTTAACAAATACATCTTCAGTCCCTGACAAGTATCAAAGTGCTTTTGTAGGTACTAGGAGTACATAGGATGAGGAGGCAGGAAAAACAAACAAAAACTCATTGTCCCCGGAGCTGACATTCCAGTAAGGGGAGATAAGCCATAAGTACATTTAAAAATGTGTAAATGTGAAGAAAAATAAAGTAGGGTAAATAGGTGAGAATGCAGTGGGTAGGTGCTACTTCAGGGAGGAGGGCAAGGAAGCCTGCTCTGAGAAGTTCACACCTGAGCAGGGGACAAATGGCGTACATCATATCTCAGCTGCATGGATGGCTGGGAGAGGCGTGATCTAGGTAGAAATCACAGTAAGTCAGAGGAATGGGGTTGAAGCCAGCTTCACCTGTACCTAAGGAAATGCCTCTGTGCCTTCCTCTTCTATTGGTTGTAACTAGAGAATTCTGGGTGACTCTGTCCCTAACTTCAGTTGCTGCCCCAAATCATTCTAAAGTCAGTTTTCTCTTTCTCCTGTTGCTCAACATGGAACTATGGACTCCAGAACATTCCCATTTTGCTTTCTATCCCTTAAACTCCCTCTTGATAAATATGAAGACAGGGCATATATAACCAGCCCCTGGTGTATGGCTTCAACTGTGAACAGGAGCATTGGGAGAGCGAGAATTCTGGAGACCTTCCTTTTATTTTGAGGGGACTTAACTCTATATCTTGCTTCACTGTTTAAAATAGTATATAGAATAAGAAATATAATTAGTGTGGTTTCATGAAATTCTGCATTTCCCAGGGGAATATCTGAACAGTCTGTTATCATAGTGAACCCAGAGAAGTACCGGGAGTTGATGGTACCTGAGCCCAGAAAGATGACTATTTTGGGTGTTTCCTCTCTGTAGTTACCTCTCTACTCTGTAAAGCAGCTAGAAGCCTCCATCAGACTGGAAACAGAAAGTTTAGTGGTTGAGCTGAAAAGGAACCAGAGTTTTGAATCAGGAACGAGCAAACAATAACAGCAACAACAGCAACGATTGGCTGTGAGCTGAAGAAGATGGTGCTGGATACAGATTTCAGGAAAATGTGGCTCTCATGGGTACTGTGAAGACTCAGCCCTGATTATGGTTGAGAACTTCCTACTCAGCTGAGGCCTAGAGGGTCAGTGATGGCCTGGAAAATACACTTCAGGGAAACTTAATGGGCAGAGAGAAATGAGGGCACTATTTCCGGGGGCTCAGAGACAGACGTCCTTTGGTAGAAGCCGTAGGAAGGTTTTAGAATTTCCAAAAGCATTTCTCTCTTTCAGGTGCCTGTCTATGACGTTTGAAAGTTATGGCTTTAAAGACTTCTTTTTCTAATAGGTTGATTAAAAAATCTACTTAGAAGCTCAGAAGTTAAAATTTTTGACTCTTTTTCTCTTTGCATCAGCCCTTTCCTTAAGGCGGTACTTATAGAAACCTGTAATTTTATATGTGCAAGATTTGGCCAGGAGTGGGGTGAGGAGTGACAGTGGTGGTGATAGAGAAAGTAATGGACAACCTCTTGCCCTCTCAGAATCATGGCCTACTACATGTGCGTGATGTCACTGTGTATTTAAAACACTATTGGCTCTAACCATGTAATCAGTGGCCTTGCTTATGGATGTGTTCCCATCCTCAATAAGGTTGGATACACACTTATTTTCCTTCAGCCTCCCTTATTCTTCATGGGCTCCTACGTTTTGGCTGTCTTATACTTTTGGATTGTGTCTTGAGACAGACACAACACCTCTTATCACATGATTAGCTGGAGGTAAGGTAAGAAATTATGGTCAAGTCACTTGCTGACTCTTTGAGGATAAAGTGGTTGTTGCTATAGTCTTTTGTTGGCTGCTTGTATGTAGTCAGTGAGGTTGGACAAGCCAACTGCAGAGCCTGTGTATATCATGAGTGCTGGGTGGGGGTGTGAGCTGTTAGGAAAGACAGGGCTGAGATTTCTGGGATTACTCACTCTTTCCCACCTCAGTGATGCCCTTGAATATCAATTATGAAGAATAGCTCAGGTTATCAGGGAGGTTTAAAGTGGAGAATAAGTGGTGTACTGGAGAAATGAGAGCTGTGTTCATATATTCAGAGATCTGCCATATGGATGAGGGAATTTATTATTCTGTCTTCTTCTATTGCACTGTTTTTTTTTTTGCTCTTGTACACAAAAGAATTTTTAAAAGCATATGCCTCTTGCATATTTTTAATTTGTCTGTAAACAATTTTATCATACGTCTGATAGTTCAAAGGATGCAATTTCCTGCATATGCCATATTATCTTTGTTCATCAAATATATTTTTTGTCAAAACCTTGTAATGTAGATTTTATCATTCACTTTATGGAAAATGTACACCTTATAATCCAATTGGCAAAGCCAGTCCTGATTGTCAAATTAGTCAACCAAATTACATTTACTTTATGTTAGAAAAAACCTGATCTAATTTTCCAACTCAAATAAATGTGGTAACACATGTTGTTTTGTCAGCTACCTCACCTTTGAATTCTAATTCATAAATAGATTAATGGAGGGGCTGGCCCCGTGGCTGAGTGGTTAAGTTTGCGTGCTTGGCTTTGGCGGTCCAGGGTTTCACTGGTTTGGATCCTGGGTGCAGACATGGCACTGCTGACCAAGCCATGCTGAGGCGGTGTCCCACATAGGACAACCAGAAGGACCTACAACCAGCATATACAACTACGTACTGGGGGACTTTGGAGAGAAGAAGAAGAAGAAGAAGAAGAAAAAAAGAAGATTGGCAGCAGATGTTAGTTCAGGTGCCAATCTTTAAAAAATAAAAAAATTAAAAGAAAAAAAGAAATAGATTAATGGTTGGATTGATATATGGATAGGTAGATAGAGGCAGAGAGCTTTAGTGGAAGTTTCCTCTCTGGATGAAATAAGGCACTGCTCTCCTCAATATTTCTTTGAAGCTCTATTTGCTTTTCTGCCACAGGGCAGTCTCTCAGGAACTAGGCATTTTGAAACTGTCTTTTTGTTTATTGTCCAGATTTTTTGTGCACAAGAGTGAGATTTGGGCTGGGTGAGATGTATGTCACGTAAAATAGAAGAAAGGCAGATGTACAGGAGGAGGTGATCTTTCCAAGCAGGGCAACTTTGAGAAAGAGTATCTATGGCAACTGAGGATCTAGAAAATCACTTCCTTATGCTGACCTTACTCTAGTACTCCCTGGAAAGTCGTCATGTATCGCCACTGATAGGCATACTCCATTTGGAAGACGATGCCCTAGAGGGGAACCAATGGGTAAAGTGTAACAAAACAAGTAAAACTCTATAAACACAAAGTGGTCTGCTTTGTTAAATGAGTTTCTTGTCATTGGAATTATTTACACAGAATCTGGGTAGTTAGTAGTCAAGGATGCTATAAAAAGAAGGGTCTTTGCATTGAGTATAAATCTGACCAGAGAACATTTAAAGAGTCCCTTCCAAGAAAAGGATCTGTAATATTTTAGCCAGGGTTGCTCAAACTTTGGAGTGCATTAAAACCTTAATCTTATTTTAGAATCCTGAAAGAAAAAAAAGGAATTAATTATCTCTTAATAAACAGTAAGTATTTATTTTCTTTTTATGTGTCTCTGTATCTCTGTTTTTACACGTTGGTTCTATTTTCTGAAGTCACGTCTGTTTGCCAACTGTTAGCTAACAAGATGAGATTTAATTTTCTTAATAGTACAAGAATTTATTTTTTTAACTTCAGAAGTGGGAAGGTCTTCAGTTAGAAAGCGTCTATGAAGTTTATATATTTTGTCTCAACGAGGTGAGACTTACTTCCAGGTAAAGGGATGCATAAGTCATGAAGAAGGGGATTAGGGCATGGAGGGCAGAGAGAACAGAGCAGAGAGAAAGGTTGGTGTATTAACTCAGTTTCCCCACATTGATAAGGACAGTTTATATTAGGTGTGTACTGTTTGTTTCTCATACAATCAAAAAAGAGAATAGAGACTAGAATTTTGGTCAGTATTCTATCTGGGTTTTGGGGGAGTCCCTAGTAAGTCTGATCTTGAAGCTGGCAGGAGTGTGGGTTGGTGGTGAGAGGTGGGAGGTGTGTGGAGAGCCATCTGATACCTTATCATTGCCCCACATGTACTCCCACTGCTGCTTTGACCAACTAAAGATATGTCACTGATTCCATGGCAAGGGCAAGATGACTTTACACAATGGTATCTTGGAAATTATGTATTTCCAGCTTGACAAAGGATTGGTCTTTTTATATTGTTTTGAACTTCAGAGGAGGCCTGTCCCTGTGGAGTCACAGTTAAGGAACTCACTGCTGATGGTAGGGAGTACTGGTTCTCCTTAGGCATCTCTGTCAGTTAGGAACTTCCTCTATATTTACTCTGAGCCTCTGCTAATTCTCTCCATTTCAAGCTAACTTAGATAGCACAAGAGTATAGTCAATGATTTCTAGAGATATCTGTCCTCTGCTGGTGGAATCAGTCAAAGCAGTTAGATTTCTAAACGCACTTTGTGTTCTAGAAGCCAGGGTGGGAGGGTTGTGTCACTTAGAGATCTGTTTGGATCCATGGATCAAAAATTTAATGAAATAGAATATTATCAAAATTTCAAACTAAATGTCCTCTGGTGAACCTATATAGTCCCATTTGTTTATTTTTTCTTTTGTTTTCTTTGCCTGAGGAGTTATGATGTTCAAAAAGATATTGCTAAGACTGATGTCAAAGAGTGTACTGCTTATGTTTTCTTCTAGGAGTTTTATGGTTTCAGGTCTCACATTCAAGTCTTTAATCCTTTTTGAGTTAATTTTTGTTTATGGTGTAAGATAAGGATCTACTTTCATTCTTTTGCACATGGCTGTCCAGTTTTCCCAACACCATTTATTGAAGAGACTTCCTTTCTCCATTGTGCGTTCTTGGCTCTTTTGTTGAAAATTAGCTGTCCATAGATGTGTCAGGTTTTTTTTTTGGTGAGCTTATGAATATATCACAACTACCACTTGCTATCTGTTTTCATAGCTTCTAAGTGGATGTCTGTAGCAGAAAGACAAATCCCATATTTGTCGTCTTTATGAATTGATTGTTTGGAGGAGAATGGTTTGTCTCAGAAAGGTAAGTTAGTTAAGAGAAGGGGAATTTAGGAGTAGTCACGAGAAAAACACTACCTAGAATTAAGTCAAATCCGTACATAGCCTACATTGTTATTGTAAATAACTTCCTCCAAATCCAATAAGTAAAATCATTTTAAAATCAAAATCTGTATTTTTTGTGCAAAAGAACAATAGGTAATATGAATTAAGGAATAAGTACAACAGATACATGATTTACAAACAAGATATTAATACGAGGGTCTTGTCATTTTGTGAATCTAGCGCATTAATACTGAATGTTTAAGAAACCCACTGCATCTCACTGTCTAGAATGAAGAGAAATTCAATGAAGAGACACCTGATGCAATCATTTTTAAAAATTACAGAGTAAGACTAGGATACTATCAAAAAGATGACAGAGATTGATTTAAGCATCATTTTTTGTCAATCTTAGTTTAAGTGCTGGCCAGCTATCATATTCTCGGGAGTGCCTGCATGCTCAGAGCACATCTGTGATGATCAGGTGCTTCCACTCATCTTTAGTCTTCTCATGTTCACACATTCAGCATAGAGGAACCTCAAGGCAAACTTTGGATCCTATAAAATATCTGTCTTGTGGAAGTATGTATTTTTCTCTCCTTCAGAGACTTCTGATATTTCAAATATTCCAATAGCTAACCGGCTAACAATTGGTGTCAGAATAGGAAAATAACGGTGTGAAGGATGGGGGTGAATTGAAATCTCAGTAGCATCTCTCACTAGCTGCATGATCTTAAAACATCTTTCTTTCCACTTTGTTGCAAGATTAAGTTAGTAAGTCTCCTCTGATGAACCGTGGATAAAATACTCTGTATAAAACACAACACTGAAGAGAGTGAGAGAGAATTTCCACAATCTGAAGCTCTCATTCCAACATGATTCTCATCTATGTCCTCCACATAATTTAAATAACTGACCTTTGACAATTACTATGAAGGATCCTTTTACCTTTTCATACTGGGAATGCTATTGGTTAGTTCTTTGGAGAATAAGTTCCACTGAAATATTTACATGGAACTCCAAGAAACTGGAGCAAGAATTAGGGTGAAGGGTGGTAGGCAAAAATGCCTAAGAAGGACCAAAATTAGACCAAGAACTTCCAATTCAAAAGAGTAGCTGGTTGCAGTCTCTCCACAACTCTGTAAATGCTCTGGACAGCGGGATGTCTTTTAAAAAAAAGTGCTATGTGCATACTTTTCCAAACACTTATCTTTGTGAAACATAATTTTAATAAAAAATCGTGCAAGCTCATTGCATAAGTAATGTTAAATTCTTACTGCTTTTTAAAAATATGCTGGATAGTTAAAAAATACTATAGTCATTATTTTCATTAGAAATACATGGCTGCCATTAAAGAACAGAAAGCACTGATTTCAAAGGTGGAATGTCGCAGTTCAGTCAAATAAAAATTAATTAATTGTGGGAATATTTAAATCAATTGATTGGTCAATCAACCCAAATGATGAATCCTATTTTCATATTGAAACATAATTTAAGACTCCACAATTATATTAAATACTTCACTCAGCTTGTATTAGGTACTCCTGTTGAATTACAAGTAACAGATACTCAACCCAATGCATTTAAGCAAAAAAATTAAATTTATTTAATGAATACTGGGGATAGGCAAAAAATACCTGAACAGCGACACTTGGGAGAAGTCTGAGAGGTAGCTGAGCGCTGGGAAAATCAGGGGTAGATGGCATCTCTCTCTTATGTCTGTCTCTCTCCAGAATCTGATTCATCTCACTTTTTACTCCAAATCAGCTTCTGATCTGCTCATATAATACATATGACCTGTACACATGGTGACACACGGCTGCTGATAGTTTCCATGTTTCACAATCTCGGCCTCCTGGGATGAGACTGGCCCCAGAAGTTTCTCTCTCTCAAATTAAAAATTCTATGGGAAATTTTTTGACTGGTCCAACTAGGTACTAATCCTTGGATTAATTAACTGATGTCAAGACAGCAGAGTCATATTTTACAAAATTTCTTCTCATGTAACATTTGGATCGAGAAGTGGCAATTCCTCCCAAAAGCTATGTATCAATTCCTGCCAAAGCACCTTTCAGTTAAAAATCAACTCATACCTAATTGATCTTTGCAACATTAACATATTCTTTGCCTTATTAATTTTCCATACTCTTAGCCATTGTTTTTTCTATAGTTATAGGTTATATCAAATAAATTTATGTAGCAAATTATGGGAGACTTTAGTACAAAGGAAAATTTTCTTGTTCAGTCTATTAATTTCATGTAAAAATGGCTGTTATCATAGAGTATAAGAAAAACAGTCCATTTTCTGGCAACCTGCATTGATCTGATACTCATAATAAGATAGAATGTCAACTCAGACTAGGGTTACCCTAGGTTCCAGAGGGTGCATGTCCAAACTGTAAACTGAGAAGGAGGATTTAATGACAGACAGTTGGACAAGGAAAAAATTGTGAGGGAGAGAAAAACAAGAGAGATAGAGTGAGAAATGGAGACAGAAACAGAGAGAGGGAAAGAGATTGAGAAAGTTCTTTCTTGCTCTTACTTGCAAGGTGGAAGTCTGGAAGTTCCACACTAGAGAAGCAATGTTTGGTTTCTGTGGAGCAGGCTGTGAAATAGTACAATAGCCATAAGGAAACCAAGGAAGCCATTAAGAAAAAATTCTTGTCTCTTGCTGAGAGTAACTTTAGTTTGTAGCTACACTTGTAGTACTTTTAAAGTCAATGCAATAAAATATGATGCTTGGTTTTTATTTTCAGTAAGAAAAAAATTTTCTGATGGGTCCAAAACAAACAAATAACTCTAAAAGAGTGGGGGAAAAGATAAGCATTTCTTTTAAAAAGAGGAAAATAAAACTCCCTTTCATTATGTATCTAGAGATAAACATTTTTCTTCACATACACTCTTGGAATAAGAACTATGTGTGTAGATATACTTTATACATGCCTATTATGTACTCCTAAACACACGATTATAAGTGTTTCAAGTCATGACAGTAGCAATGTCAGTTGTTGAGGAAAGTTCCAGTGTGTGTAGAAAAGAAAGAGAAGTCAATGCCAAGAGTAGTCTGTTTTGGAATTAAGCCTTCAATGTACTCTATCCTTTTGCACAATCAAAAGCAGCTACTATGTTATAGACCTTGGATTAAAAAGAGAGCAAACCACATTCTTTGTTTATTAATAGTTTTATTTCCTTTTTTCACTGTTAAACTTGGGGGATAATATCACCACAGAGTTGCAGGCATTATTTTACAGTACAGACAATTGACTTATTTTCAGGAGAAAGAATAAAAATGGCATGTGAAATACCTAAAATGACTACTGAGGATGTGCTGGCCACAAGATAACAGAAACAGAGAAAATTCAGTGCCTTTGATAAAGATGGGGACACTATTTTAGATGCAACTGTGATACATGCCTTTGGCTTACAAAGCAAATATATAGCCTTCTCTTTTTGGACAGTGGTTTCTCTCTACATCTTCATGAATTAGAAGGATGTGAGGGTCACTGAATGTTTTCCTGCCAAGAGAAATCAATGTGCTGATTCACCGACTTGGAAGCCCATTTTAACTTACTTCTCTCCCAAACCTGCACCAAACTTAGAGACGGTTCCCATGTGTAAAAAAAAGAAGGGTGTTGCTCAAAATGTTGCCTTCACATAGCTCTGAGCACAAGCCCTAAAGAAGTTTCTCTGGAATCTTGTATGTAGGAAGCTGAAAATGCCTGTGTACTGGATGAGGAATGACTGTAAGAAAGGGCTTTTGTTTAACTGCATGCAGGACAGAATGGATTCTCTCCTAACTTCCATGCCAAGCAAAACTACAAGCAAGGACGTTTTAAGCCAGACTACAGATCTTCACTTGTACAAAGGGAAAGCTTACAGGTATAGACTCTCCAGGTTCTCCCCACGCTTTCGTACTAGAACAATCAGGGAGGACCATATAGAGTTGACCAATCTGGTAAAGAGTTTCTGAGTTCTAGGGATAAAAGGGAGAGTTGATTTTTTTCCCCCTTTCTGTCCTCTTAATTATATTGGAGACTTCAATCTATTTAAAATATTTCTCCTTGTTGCTTAGTCATACTTTATTAGATTATTATCATATTAATGAACCATTTTTCCTTTAAGTCACTTTCCCAGCTCAATGACCCCTGCCTACAGTAGCAGCATAGGGCATTTATGTGCACCAATTCTAATAAATATTTGTTATATTAATTAATAAGGAGTTTATTAAACATTCAACATTTATTGAATGCCTACTCTTTGACAGACAATATGCCAGCCACAGGATACAGAGAGACGAATAAGACCCACTTTCTATCATCAAGTAACTCACAGAATACAGGACAAAAATAGTTTGGGGTTGGTTTTTAAATTGCAGAATTGTTAAGTATTTTGGATTTCAAGAAAGAACTGTAATAAACTTTTTTATTCTGGGGATAATCTTTTTAGTTTAAGACAGGGTTACTGGATTCTAACTTGGGCGAGGAAAATGTTACTAATACTTCTCTGTAATGGAGGGTGTGGCCCCCTTTCCCTTTCATCCAGAATGTCTTGTGCAACTCAGATGAGGACCGGCTTGGACCTCGGTGATTATTTGGGGTGGTCCCAGCCCAGGCCAGAGGGCTCGGATCAGAACTCCGCTGAGTCCCTGTGGTTCTACTAGAGTAACCACAAGCCCAATGTCATACTAAAGCTTTTGGGTGTCCATTTCCATGTGTCCAAGTGCACTGTCTATCTGTGTGTGTGAAGCTGTGAATGCAATGTTTGTTCAATTAACACCAATACTAACACATGGCCATTTTGGAGCCTGGCAGTCAAATGTTGTGCAGTTCCAAACTTATGTGTTGAGTATAGTCACTTTATGAACTTGACCTTTGTTATTCATTTTTATTATCTCAACATAAGCCTACTTTCTCAGGCAGTAACACTAAACCTAGAAAAAGAAAATGAAATTCTCCAATTCTAAAGAGCCCCCGCTTACTGTCTCCATAATCTATCTCTGAGGTCTGGAATATTTACTTACACAGCATTGATCCCGGTAGAGGCTGAATTCCTACAAGAAAAAGTCATGAAAACACAAGGAGAGGGAGCATGACTTAAGTCTATAAAGGAAAGTAGTGAAATTGTCCTTGAACCTATTATGGGCTGGATTTTACACTGCTGAACCAGGTTTGTTGCGCATTACATCTGAGAAAAATACTCTTCTAGAGGAGTGGTAGAAGTAGGGTTGTTGGGTTGAAGAAAGGGGAACTGTTTTGGGTGTTGTAATCTATACAGTTTCAGTCCCATTATGAGAAATACTGTTGCAAAGCCAAACAAAACCCCAAACCCAGCAACTCTATTTGTAAGGTTGTCAAGGCTCAGGTGACGGTCCTGGACTAGAGTGGTATTTGCAACACTACAATTCCAGGTTTACCAGCAAACCCCAAGAGCTCCTTAGATTTTGTTGTATTGAAATATAAGTAAATAACTCTGATGGATATATAAAATCAGAAATTTTTAAGTGTTCATCAGATACACCATTTTACATTCATCATTGTGGTTATTTACCTAACACTGTGACTTAATTTTGACTTGTTTTCTGTCAGAAGACAAA
The DNA here is from genome assembly GCF_041296265.1 of Equus caballus. NCBI lineage: Eukaryota > Metazoa > Chordata > Mammalia > Perissodactyla > Equidae > Equus > Equus caballus. The sequence continues at coordinate 83,603,960 of NC_091684.1, forward strand.
TTAACATGCTTTTGTGTTGACGAGTTTGAGTATAAGGAGAGAACCCAGAGAGTTAAGGGTAAGTGACGTGCATGGCAGAGTAATGCATGTAACCACATGGTAACACAACTGGGTCAAGAACTCAGAGCTCAGGGCTAAGTTCAGGCTTCTTTGTGAAACCTTTGCTTGTCCTCTGGAGCTGCTAGGGATAAACTGTCCAATTTCTCAGTAATATGTCCTCATCTGGGAATCATCTCTACTCAGGTTAGTTCAGGAGAGCCAGATGGTCCCTGGGCTCCTCCTCTGTCTCATGTAATCTACACCAGGTTCCCCCGCTCTGCGTGAACCCTGACATCCTTCTTCCCTCCTAGGACAGACCTGAGGCAGCCAGCTTTGCATCAGACTGCACCCTTCTGTTTCTCACCATTGATGCACAAAGGGTTCTCATCTCTCCCCAGAGCAATGAACTTGCCCAAGTGCAACTCAGGGGAGCTGACAGAGCTGTGATGCCTTTCAGATCTTTAGCCACTGCAGCTTCTAATGCTTATGCTTTCTTGTTTGTTTTCTTTCTGTTAGGGTCTAGAACTATTATATGTGAGTGAAGAGGATGGAACATATTTAGAGATCCAAGGCTGGATTTAAGGCAAGGATGGTTCAGGACAAGATGGAGAACTAGTAGAGAGACCACAGGCAGGTGAAGAGCAGGAGAGAGCAGAGTCAAGGGAAACAGGGGACCAGATAGTTCACTTCTACGCATCTGGTGAAGCCTGGAGAACAGAGAATACGAGAGTGGATTTGCTTGTGTGTTTACGTGTGTACTGGGGGGAGTTCTTGATTTGCGGTCTATTTTAGGTTTGACTATTTTGTTCTTTTAATTAAAGTGGATAATCGTGAAAGTTCTGCAAACCTGATTTATGTGGAATGAAATAGTTTGATTCCCAGTTTGGGGATGAAGACATTTTGATCTTATATAAATATTGAATACCTTCTCTAATGACAAGCCCTTTGAGAAATGCATGTGTAGCTATGTCCAGCTATAAACACTCACTACATCTTTGATTAAACTTCTCAATTCTCCATATTCAAAAGAATCGATTTTTCTTATTTTTCTTCTCTGAAAACGACCTAACAGTTGGACATACCTTTCTATAAACACAGCCAGTAAACAGTATTTAAAAGCAGCTTTCAGCCATAAGAGATTTAAAAACAATTCTATAATTAAACCAGTAACAGAAAAGGAAAGCTAGAGTCTAGGATTTGTTTCTTTTCTGCTATTATCAGCATCATAAAAGGACAAAGATCAGGAGATAATCACATTTAAGATGAATTGTTATTAACCTTTGCAGTTCTGCCAAAGCTCAGGGTTTCTCCATTTCTTAAATTTAGTTTTGTTTTTTTAATACAGGAAACAGCCCTTTGAGAGGGAGGCAAGATATGAGTTTCAGAAAGAATGGGAATTACTGAAGTACTGGGAGACTTGAATCAGCATTCACACATTTATTAGTGCCAGGCCAACTTGAGTAATAAAATATAGATGCAATTGCTCACTAGACGTTTCACAGGTGGATAACACAACATTCTGTAGTTTGCTATACATATTAGAAAATAGTCTCTGGTTTTTCTTATTCTTTGGTTGAATGTGGGACAAAAAATAATCATTCTTTCAATTATGCTGATTTGCTTTTTTCCCCTTCTCATGTGATTTCAAACACAATGGTGGAGGGTTGCTTTGTTCGGTTTCCATCAGATTGAACTAAAGAATGGTTTTAAACATTATGTTGAAGTTACAGTTGACTTTTTATTACCCAGAAAGAATTAGGTACTTGCTGAAGCCAACAGGGTGACCTTTTTCCTCTTCTTAGCCACAGGAAAGCTCAATATACTCTACTCATTTCTCAAGTGGACCTTAAAGAATCACTTTCAAAGGACACCATGGCTGAAGACTGAAGAGTAATATTTATCGACATTAAATAGACACTTGGTGAAGTATGCATAAATATTTCTTCATATAAACATAACACAAAATTAAATAGTTCAGAAACACAGATGCCACTGAGTACGCTTCCACTGTTGTCACAGTCACCTGTAAACACCACCTCACACTGAATACAAAAGCAGCTTCTACCCCGGCCTTGGGTTCACAACACAGAGGTCCTGTACAAAGGTGAGATTTCTCCTCCGCCCCCCGCCTCCCTCCCCCCTCCCCACACAGCCCCAGCAAAAGGAAAAGAAGGAACCCCAACGATTACAGCAGAAACAGAGATGACAGCAACAGCAGTACCCCCTCCCCCGCAATAGAACTGTTAGCATTTTGGTCAATTCAGAGGAGAATACAAAATCATTTTTTTGAAATGTAAGGAAATTGATTTGAAGTAATACTTTTCAAAGTGCCGTTCTCTCTTCAGAGGACTTGTGACTTCCTAAACCCCACCTAGTACTGGGTGAAGGTTGCACAGTGAACACCAGCAAGCACTGGCCACAGCTAGGGAACAAAGGTGTTGGCCTTTTTCATTCAGAAGGTGCCAAGTAGCAAGAAATCGAATACCATGTTCTCCTTCATCCCGCCTCACAATGTCTCTTTTGCTTTGCTATATATATTGCTGTGTATGACATTCAAATGTGACACTATTGTTTTGTTTCAAGCAGCTTAGCAGAAATTTTGTTTGGAAACATTCAGATTGGGACGATTAAATTCAAACAGGTGGAGGTGATTCATTCTTTGAGCTCAGAGGGGCCCCGATTTGACTTAGCTCTGTTGAGGATATCAACAAAGGAGCTAGCTCGCTCACAGTTTGGTCAAGCCATGGTGCTCAACCCGACTCCAGAGGATGTCAGCTCTGCAGAGACCTGCTGGGAGGGCCTGGCTGCTCTCTGCTGCATATTCCCCAGGGCGGTTTGTGGAAAACAGCCCTGGTTTCCAAAACACTGCACTGGGTTTATTTCACTTTTATGTTGTGTTAGGATCCTAGAGAACTTCAGTCACCAAAGTACTGAAAGCATATATTGCAGGAATAATTTGCCAGTTCAGTGATTCCCGTTATATTATATACACTACGTGTATGTGTGCAAAACTCACACATATATATATATATTTATATATTTTTATTTGTACGAAACTTGAACTGCACAAAACAGTACTTTGCAAGAATCAAGAATCAAGTCCACAAATAGAGTTTAACAACACACCGAAGAAAAGACGGGAAGCTCTATTGGGACAAGAAGGTTCAGCTTTGCAACGTGTGAAATAATTTCAAAACCACAGATGCACTAGCCTGATGTGTTCCACGTGGGGTCTGGATCTACATTTTTGGGATCCTTGGAAAGAACGTGGCAACGGGGCCAGCTAGTTATGCTCATCTGCGATTCCAGAGGCAACGGGAATTAAAAGAACCAAGCAGATCAGTTTGGGTATATAATTGCTATGAAACAATTTTTTTCCTCTTTAAGAAAAAACACTTAAGGTCTATTTCAGAATAAATTCCTTTATATTCAGTAATATGCTTTTTTTTTTTTTTTGCTGAATTGGTATTTGACTTTTTTAATTAAAATGAGTTTATTCAATGGATCAGTAAACAGGCAGCTTCTTTCATATCTGGGTGATAAAAACATTTTCATCATCACCAGAAATCACCCCCACCCTCACCTTACTCCCTTCTAAGGTTTGTGGGTTGATGTGTGCGTTTGGTCACTTTTGATAAAACCTCCTTCTACAAGGCCTGCTCAGGCACACGCTTGTGAAAGATGACTGACTGTCTTTGCTGGTACTGCTGCTTGCGCCTCTTCCTTTTGTCACACTGGCACAGCAGCAGCATCTTGAATGTGGTTCTGAATGTTTTGTTGCACAGGGCATAGCACACAGGGTTCACGGTGCTGTTGATGTAGCACAGCCAGTAGCCCAGATTCCAATAGGTTTTGGGTATGCAGCTGTCACAAAAGGTGTTCACCAGAACCATAATATTGTAGGGTGTCCAGGTAATGATGAAGGCAAGCAAGATGGCGCTGAGAGTCTGCGCTGCTTTCTTCTCCTTGACGAGGGACATCCGTTTCCGCTTAGTGATCTGACTTCTGGTCTTCAGAGCAAATCTCTTGGCCAGAGTGGCCTCCTTGAAGGACAGAGGTAGAGTGGCCGTGGTCTTACCCACTGAGGAGTTGACCTCAGAGGTCTTGGCTGTGTCTACGGCTGACTCTAACTGGATGGGAAGCTTGGAGAAGCTTTTTTGAAAACTGCCTCCATCGTCCATGCTCTTCTGAGCCTGCAGCTTGCTGGCTTTCCTCTCCAAGTCCACTGTCCCCAGCTCCTCGTCAGTCACCTGCAGGTTGTCTGATGAGGGTAATTTGGTGGAATTGAGGATGGTACTGTGACCTGGAAGCTTGAGCACAATAGAGTAGATGGCTCTTGTCTCTGAGCCAATGTCCTCCTCATCAGAGGAGGCGGAGTTTTCCAGGGAGGCAGCAGCGTCATTGTTATTCCAGCTGTCACTGCTGCTGTGGTCTTGGTCCATCTGCTCAGCACTGGGCTTCCAACTCTTGGTTGTGAACCAGAAGTGGCAGCGGCCATACTTCCTCCTGGATGAGCGCTTCATGCTTTGCTGTTGAAGCTCATAGCTGCTGCAGCTTCGAGAACTGCCTGTGGGGTGGACAAAGTTTTCTGCCTCTGCTTCTGTCCCAGAGGCTTGTAGCCCAGCAAGCTCTTTGGTACGTTTTTCAGTTTCCTTATAGATCCTCCAGTATAAAATAGTCATAATGGTGACAGGCATATAAAAGGCAGCGATGGCCGTGCCAAAGGTGATGGTGGGCTCACTGAGGAACTGAATGAAACACTCCCCTGGGGGCACAGTTCTCTTCCCAACAAAGTACTGCCAGAACAAGATGGCAGGAGCCCAAAGGATGAAGGAGATGACCCAAGCCAGACCTATCATCACACCAGCTCTTTTTGTTGTTCGTTTGGCTCGGTATGTGAGCGGCCTCGTGATGGAAAAGTACCTGTCGAAGCTAATGACTAGAAGATTCATGACTGAAGCATTGCTAGCCACATAGTCAATGGAAAGCCAGAGGTCACAGGCCAAGTTTCCCAGAGCCCATCGATTCATGATGATGTAGGTAGTAAACAGATTCATCGAAATGACCCCAATAATCAGATCTGCACAGGCAAGGCTTAAGAGGAAGTAGTTGTTGACTGTCTTCAGCTGCTTGTTGACCTTAAATGCCACTATCACTAAGATGTTACCGATGATAGTCACCAGGGCCAGCACGCCCGTTAAGAATGCAATAAAGACCACTTGCCAGATGGTATGACCTCCCAGGGGGTCACTGGTGGTGCCATTTGGAGAGGAGAAATTCCCAGCTGCTCGAGAAATGTTGTAGCTGCCAAAATGAGTGACCGTTCCTGGGGGCAGCCCTGCATCTGAGGGGCCGTGTATCCAGGAAGCGCTGATGTTTGGAAACAGAGGCGAGGTTGTATTGTTATTGTGCAAGGTCATTGTGACTCTTTGACATAGTCTGGGGAGAAAAGAGAGAAAAGAGGGAGTTAGGAAAATTTCTGCCTTCACTTGATTTGTTCTTTGCATTGCACACTTTAAAAGACCCAGAGGACCTATTATAGGATGCTGAATCTCAGAGAGGCCACAAACATCAAGTTCGTTCTCTAATTTTAAAGGCGAGGAGTCTAGCGCAGGCAGAAATTGATTTGTTTGAGGCAGCGCAATTAGCTAGTGGCCTCCATTGAACATTGTGCTTTTCCTCCCACATTTCTGAATATATACCACACATACTTCCACATGATGCTGTTATCAAACAAAATCTCCCTTACTTCTTTTATTCCAAAGAGAAGGGGAAAACTATTAGGTGCTTGTATAATACTTACCCAGCAGAGTTTTATCATCACGCTACTTAATGCGCTAATCTTATTGGTATCATTTGCATTTTATCCACCTGGGCATTTACTTATCCCTGGCTTTGGACATAAGAAACTTTAAGGGGCTATCAGCCATTTAAGCCTCACTGGACTGAGCAACATCAACCTGGAGCAAGGGGGAAATGAATGAAAATCACTCCACATTATGTTGCCTCTTTAAAACACAGATAGAAAACGTAATGTATTGGTTCCTTGTAATGGTTGGCAGCAGTACACAAAGCAGCTATGTTATGCTTGAGAATATAGACAGTCTTTACCAGAATGTTCTGAACTGAACAAATCAGTTTTGAATACTTCTAGTATTTAGATATCTTAAGTTCAACGGTCAAAAAGTACCTGAGCACCACACACACACATTTGCATATAAATAGTTGCAAAACTGCAAATAGTTCTTTTTTTGCAAGTAGTTATTTCAAACACTTGCTACCGAAATATATAAATAACTAAGAATCATTACAATGAATGTATCACCAAGAAGACCCCCATGCTGTCATGGGAAGCCTTGGTTGAGAACTGCTCCGTCCTCTTGGAATCTCCAGGATTGTACTTCTAGGACACAACTGGCCTAGGAATTCTCACATCACCAACTGCTGTGGACTTTATTCAGTAATTCATTCCTCAAAGTGTGTCATTCTATGAATTCAACATTTATCTACCGAGAAAACTTCTGTTGTGCTTAGGCTCTTGGTTAAAAAAGTGTTCAACTGTAAACACTTACATACAAATGTGTATACACACGCACACGGCAAGAGTCTTAAATCAAGGCTTTAGACACTGCATGTCAGAGCATCTCAAAGGAGTGCAGTCAGATCACACAGAGCCTTTTGGAAAGGCCTTACAGTGGAGTGGGAAGACTTTGCTCTTCCAGTGGCGTAGGTTCAAATCACTCCCTGGGACTGCGATCTTGGGCATATTTAACTTCTTCGAGTCCCAGTCTCCTCATTGAAAAATGGGAATGAAACGTTGTGTATAACAGAATAAATTGTTGACAAATTCAACCTAGAATTCAACAGTAAGTGGCCAAAGTAACTTTATTTCTCATCAAAATGTTTTAATATATGTAAAGTACTTAGACCAGAGCCTCACACATAGTATGTGCTACATAAGTATAGTGTCTGCTGTTATTATTTTTATTGAACAATGAACTCACTTTGCTTTGGCTCCCATGAGGCTCAGAGCTCAATCTAGCGCAATAATAAATGACAGAAGAGAATATTTGTTGGACACTTCTTATGTGGTACACATTGTGCAAATCAACATATGCATTATCTCATTTAATCCTTACAATAACCACATTTTACAGGAAATAGCCACAGAGAGCTAAGTAATTTGTCCAAGGACTCAAGCTAATGCTTGCGGGTGGAGGGAGGCAGAGATTCACCCCCAGATCATCTGAGCCTACCACCTCCATTTTTAACTGTGATGTTACATTGCCTTTCCACTAGCTCATCCAGGTGTTGTATACAACTAGCCCCTCCTAACTGGTTAAAACTCATTGTACGCTGCTTTAAAGTGGAATTGATGTGCATTTAAAAATTAATGAGATACCATTTGTCACCCAAAAGATGGGCAAAACATAAATGATGATACATGTAGCACTGACAACAGTGTGAGGGAAATAATCAGTTTCATGGTTTTAGTTGCAGTGTAAATTGACCAACAATTTGAAAGGTAATTTGGCAGTATCTGTCAAAATAAAAATGCACAAAACCCAAGATCTCAGAACTGTCTGACAGTGTGCATGTGTAGTATGTATATTTTTTGTGTATGAGAAAAAACACAAAACATACATAAAAACACACATGGTTGGACATACACAAGCACACACGTGAACTTTTACATACACTTACATACATATATACACTTACATATATTCACTTAAGCACTATTTGAAATAGTAAAAAAATTGGACATAGTCTAAATATTCTAACATATATTCTATTACGGAGAAAAAAATAGTTTTAAGAACTCCTGTACAATCCATCACTGTCTGCCCATAGATGAAATCTCCTACATTGCACTAATTTCCAATTACAGGTAAATGATGTTTTTTTCCTTCTTTACTTATTTTTACTTCTCTGGGTTTTATTAGTTGATGTCAACTCATCCTTATCTCCCGCTCCCTCTCACTGAGGGGATGTCCATATTTGGGAAGTGTTACATGCTGTTTGTTTGGGGTATGCAATAGCATTTATGGTTTCTTCCAAGATACATATAAAGAAGATCTGTCTGCCCTCTGCTCCTCCACCTCGTTCCCAGTTTCCAATAGTTCTAAGGGTGTTTGCCCATCTTCCCCATTGCACCTGCAACTATGTAGAAGGATGAGGACAGACTTGCCTTTGGTCAGACACCTCAGCTCAGTGTCCTGTCTCTGAGGTTAACAACCACTGTTCTCCTGGGGAGTCTAGGACGCCTCTCCAATGTCCTCCACTGCATAGGCTCAGATGAGGATTACCTTTCTCTTCTTTACATTGTCACCCTAATTCATGAATTTCTCTTTTCCCTGCACCAGATCCTGGCTAATTTTTTATATACTTTCTGAATAGCCTTTATCTTCCCAACATCCTCCACTCCAAAGCTTCCCAGACACAGGAGCTGAGTTTCCTTGTCCACTGTTTGGTTTGTATTGCATCCCATTTTACCTTCCTCCTACTCCCCCGCCCCACCCCAGCCCCTGGGGGCGTTCTGAATCTCACATAATATTCTACAGCACCTTTAAAAAGTTTTGAAACACTTTCTAAGTCTCTGCTCTCATATCCGATGGAATTGTTCCTGTTCGGTAGACTTATTTTCATCACTGATGTTGTGCTGATTTTATTATAAATAAATATAATGGCCAATAATCCCAGTGCTTTATATTTGTGCTGATGAAACATCTGTCTTCTTTCATCTTTTTTTCTTCTTGTCAACACTATGCAGTGATGTCTGTTATTTGTCTTTCCTTCATCCATTCTTTTGGAAATGGCCTGTCATCCACAGTATGTACTTCTGGATGGGTATCAATGACATGGTCCTGATTCCTCTATCTTAGCAATGGGTCTGAAGAACACGCAGACAGGAGCAGTAAGAGTAAATTTTGGGAATTGATATGGATGCTGGAAAGAGAGGGGGGTAATTCTTTGTTCTTTGGGATTCCTAGGTACTGGTGACCCTATTTATATCTACATGGAAAATCTGAGAAGCAAGCAAACATAGAGGAAAAACATGGGAAGGAGAGAGATGGGAGTGAATGTGGGGAATAGAGATGGCATGATCATGATGTCTTCTCAAGCCTGGATCTAGCCCCTCCTGAAGTCAACTCTGCCTCCTTGACCTTGCCAGTTATGTGAGCCAACCATTTCCTTTGTTGCCTGGGCTACCTACTGTCACCTGCAACCAAAGGGTCCGGGTTAACATAACTGTCATCATTAACATCAACACTTCTCATTGAACCACTACTAGCTTTAAGTCATTATGACTGGTGCCACTGAATTCAGTAAGACAGGATTCTGCCCTCCATGAATTTACTCCTTAAAATATATAGGTAATTTTTTAAATTTACAAAAGTGTGTAAATATCCAATATGGAAACACATGTGAAAGTGCTTAGAGAAACCTAAACGGCCAATAGAAATGTGAGGCATTGTTTTTATGACCAAGTCCAGGGAGACAAACTCATTTTATTCCCTTTAAGCTGTCCTGGCAGTACCTATTCTGAAAAAACCATTGGGGCTCTCAATTTTTAAACCTCCTGAACTGAAAATGTGATAATTATTTTTTTATAGAAGTATAAATTAATTCTACCTTATTATTATTAACATTTTAATGATGAAAGACCGGGGAAAAATGTAAAAATATTCTTTCAATTCGCAACTACGCTTTCTTCTAAGACTAATTATCTAGTGCCTCCTCAATATTCGGAATCCAGTATGCACCATTTTTCAAGGCTTGTTTGGGGTCTCTCTTTGACTGCCTTCTCTGCCAAGAGTGTCTCTCTTTTCTGTTGTAATTCATTACAGTGTTCAACAGCTAAAATGACTTCCCAAAGCGATCTTGGTCAGGTGAAAGGAATGCCACAGCCGGCCACTAGGTGGCAAAGCAGACTCGAGAACAAACTGCCGGCGCGCGCCAAAGCGCAGCCTGCTTCCCCAGGCTGGTGACGGGGAGCTTGTGCTGAGCTCAGTCATGCAGTCCGTGGAGGATATCAAAGAGGGTCAACAAACGCTCTGCAGTCAAATGTGTCTTTAAAGGGAATCCAACCTTTTCTGACGTGCAGAGTCAGAATCAAACTTTATGAACTTAGCTCTAGTTATTCATTTCGAGCGGCCAGGAGGAAAGATGTGCCCTAATATGGTGCAATTGCTCATGCTGTGAACAAAACAGCCCAGAAGGCCAAAACTGGAATAAAATTCCATTTTAAAAGGAGAAAGCTTGTTTTTAAAAAGTTGATGTATCATGCTGCCCCCCTTGGTTGCTGCCTTTCATAGGTTTTATTCAATTTGACAACAAAAAGGAAGGCTGCTTGGGAGCGTACTTGTAACAGCGCCGATTATGAAGAGCAGTTGCTCCTGAAATAACACAGTTATACCTCAAAAACAAAAGTCTAAATTGGAATGATGATCTGCCTTAGCACTTTCAAGCCTAAAACCTTTTGTTCTTAGAATTTCCAAAGAAAGGGCAAGAAGTGAAGAACAGACGTGAAGCAATTCTTTTTAAACATGTGTGAGACCGCTCTGCCTAGACAGGCCAGCTCTCCATCCCTGGGGTCATTCTGTGGGACAAGGAGGGACACAGAGCCGCTGGAGTCTTTCCTACTGCACACAAACCTTTATGATTTAAGGTTGATTTATTATTTTTCCAATATTCTGAAAATTTATTGTTATTTTTGAAGACTTTGCTTGTGTAGTGGAGGGTAAGGAACGATGCATTTGAAATGCTATTTGAGCTAACATAATTGTAGAAATAATTCTGATGAAAAATCTTCAGTGAAAGTCATTTGGACTAAATATTTCTAACGTCAGTTTATGGACTGAAAGGACATGGTGAAGAAAGTTCTTTGGGCTTGATATTTATGTTTTATGATTAAGTTAGACTAGTTATGATTTTTTTCAAGGTCCATATTTATCAGAGTATTTATTTTTGTATCTGGATATATGCCATACTTCTGATTTCCTTTTAAACTTCAGCCTCTTTGCACCTCCCAATTCAAACACATACAGAAGACCTTATGTCCACGAAGAAAGTAGAAGTAATGTAGGAGGCGTGCAGAAAGCAGCGTGACAAGCCCTGCCATGGCACATTAGGGTCAGGAAACATACCCATTCTGCCACGTGGGCCGACTGCCTGAGCGCTCTGATCTGAATTCCCCATCTATAAAATGGAGGTGATCAAACTTGAGGACTAGATAGTGAGTGTAGAAAGTACTCAGTGTAGCCTGACTGGTCCACAGCAGTTTCTCAAAAATGCTAAGACCAATTTAACAATTTTCTATGAGTGACTTTATAGACTAGCCTTTCTCAAGGCTAACAAGAGCTAACATTTGTTGAGTGTAAAGCATTGGTTCCCAACCCAGGGTGACTCTGCCCCTGGGGGACATTTGGCAATGTCTAGGGACATTTTTCTTGTCACAACTTGGGGAGGATGTGCTATAGGCATCTAGTGGGTAGAGGCCAGGGACACTGAAAATGTCCTGCGATGCACAGGACAGCCCCCTAAAACAAAGAATTATCTGGCCCAAGAGGTCAACAGTGCTCCGGTTGAGAAGCTCTAGAGGAAAGAGAAGATAATGGAGATCGAGAAAAATGAAGCATCCAATTTTCCAGGAAAATCTGGAAGATGTCCTGGCATTTATTAACCTGGCAAACTCTAAGTCTCTTCAAGAATCAGCTCTCACTTGATATCTCTGAAAATCACAGTCTCCACCCTCCCTGCAAGGATGAATCTTGTGTTCAGTTATTCTGCTCTTCCATGGTTATTTCAGAGAGTCCATACACGTGAGCACTTGGCTTACTGCAGCCCTAGACCAGGGACAGAGTTTTTGCTCTCCAGAAACCTCGAGTTGGAGACACCATCAACTAAATAAAATCACTGTCATAGAAGGAGTAGTGAGAATATTCAGCTTTGCTTGAGTCAGCGAGGAAGTAGCAAAGCAGGGGATATTTTGTGAGTGTTGAGGAATAAATCTCCAGGCTGCCAAGCAGTAAAGAGAGAGCACAGCATTCCAAATAGAGGGAACGGCCTATGCAAAGTCCACTCCTCAAGGCTGCCGGCACACCCTAACATACTCCTCTTAGAGCACACAGCACTTCAATTTGTCTCTCAGGACACCAATGGCCACTTGAGGAAGGTTCCATCTTCTCCTGCTCAACTTTTTACTCTGTGATCTAGCACAATTTCTCTCCCATGGGAGATCCAGAACTACTGCCTTCACTCTGGTGTTGTCTAGATTAACATAGTTACACTTTGGACAGGAGCACAGAAAACAGAAGGGCTCCAGGAGATAAAACTGGAGAAAAGGTGAAGGAGGCAGGAAGGCAGAAAAGGAGGCTGCGTTTGATGAGCAGGGACTTGAAGGGAATAAGTGCTCAGGCTGGGGGCTCCAGAGGCAGCCGTAGGGAAGGCTGAGAAACTACTCTGGGGTTCTCAAAACGTCCTCAGATATAGTGGCATTCAGCTGGGACTGACCTGAGAAAAGAAAGAATCCAGAATCCATGTGGCTGGGAAAGAGGAGCATTCCCTTGATAACCAGCTGTTGCCCAGAGACTGCTTCAGCCTCTTCCACGTCAGAGAAGAGAGATGAGTTCTCAGATAACCACATTGTCTCTTCAAATGTCCGTCTGGTAAAGGGCATGATACAAATACAGAGTTTTCTGGGGAAACAAGCATCACATACTACAAGGATTATGTTGTAATCACTCTTTGCCACCTTGAATATACTCTTGACCTACCATTAACACTTGTTACATACTCTGAAGGCACTAGGCCTCCTGGGGTGACAGACAGCCTGGGTTTGAGTCCCAGCTCGCCGTTTTAAGAGCTGTGGGACCTCAGGTTCTTTATTAAAGCTCTGAGATCCTCAGCATCCACACCAGAAAATTAAGAGTAGTGACATACCACATGGCTGTTAAGCAAATTCATCTGACACAACTGCCCTCGCTCAGTAGGGCTCTGCAAAAGGGAGTCCCCTCTCTCCTGCTTCACGATCACACCCAAGCTGAGGTCCCTGAGGCAGGCCAGCACGGCGGCCGGCCGTGGCGAGGTATCTGCACTGGCAGCCACCTGTGCCCTTCCCTGGTTAAATATGTGAAATCTCACTTCTTGTGTATATGTGTATTTTCATTTTCCTATTAGGTTGTAAATCTCTTGGAGACATTATCAAAGGCTTTTTTCTTCTTTTTTTTTTTGAGTTTCCAAGTCTGTCTTAGAGTCCCTAACTGTGGTTAAAATAAAGTGGCTTGTCAGTAGATACCATATTTAGTGGATTAATATTTGATGCAATATGGTTTTATTAATAATATTCTAATTTTCTTGTATAAGCAAATCAGGTAAGGAAAAGGCATAGTAATTGTGATTCCTTTCAACAACTCGAAAGCAGAAAACCATTCCAATCAAAATGAACTCTACTGAAGAAGTGGAAGAAACAGGCTGGGGAGAAGGAGAGAGGACACCAAGTGGAAAAACCCCAGACTAGCAAGACGGCTTCAGCCAAGAATCTTATACATGGCTAAGGGATTAAAAAGTGCTGCGGGAAGGATAGGAAACTATGGAAATGAAAACAGGACACCACAATTTTATTTTTATTTCCATTGTCCTTTCAGGGACATGCTTTCTAAGTTCTTTTTTTATGACTTTAAAGACAAACATCGTGATGACCTCAGGGCGCTGCAGGCTTTGACCTCACTCTTTCCTCTCTGCTCCTGCTACCGATAAAGTGATACGCATGTACTAACTCATTTCAGCCTCACAATAATCATATGAGGTGGGACTATGAGGTTTTCACTTCAAATGTGAAGAAACGGGTGCACTGAGTGGTGAAAACACTTGCCCCAAGTCACACAGCTAATTGTAAGATGCAGGTGTGGCTGGCTGCCCCCAGTCTGTTCCTAACCTCTACCCTAGCGGCAGATCTGCCGCGACCAAGCAAAATTTGCAAACCTGACACTTTCATACGTAAGGTATAAAGCAGAAGTGCAGTCCTCCTGTCCTGCCTCTCTCATTCCCATGCCCTAGAGCTAACAGTTTACTTAGAAAGTAAATATTTGTGAGATGAATGGATATGTCCTTCCAAAATGTGTGCTTTTGCAAAATTATGTGTGTTTTTAAGCACTTACTATGTGCCAGGCAGTGTTCTCTGTGTTTACACACAGATGACTTATATTAATATTAAATGGCTTGTAGTAATATTATTAATTTATAATATTAATGTAATATTAATAATTAATATTAAATGACTTATATTAAGTCATTTAATCCTCACAACTATCCTGTGAGTTAAGAGTCTTTTATTTAATGGCCAGATGAGAAAACGGAGGCACAGAGAGGATAAGTGACTGGGCCAGGGTCACATAGCTTCTAGGTTGCAGAGTTAAGATTTGAAGCAAGGCAGACTCACCCAAGATTTTGCTCCCAACTACCTAATGTGTATTATGTTCTCTAGCTTACTTTTTTTCATTTAACAATATATCATGGACCTCTTTCTCAATCAGTGCAAATAAATCCACGTCACACATGCTCTGAAAGGAACCCAAAAACATAAAGAAGGACTGTCCAGGATTCATTAGTTGTCACATTGTGTCCTTGACTCAGATAGAATTTTCAGGGCAGGAAAGTGCAGGAGACACTGTGTTTGCTGCAGATTGTTTCTTTTAAGTAAAATGTTGCAGAGCTCAGCATTGGTGCAGCCGATACAAATCTCCCAGATAGTCCGAAACGTAAAATGGCCGGTTTCCAGACTTGCTTCCCTCTGCGGGCTCTACTGTCATGTTAGCAATGAGTTAAAGGTGCACGCCTCCGTCTGCCAGTGTTTAAAGGAGCTAGCCATCGACTGTCTAGCCCACATCACAAAATTGTGTAGAAAATCAAATAAATGAATAAATACGAAAGGACTTTGATGAAGTATAAGATGGATCGGGAGCTTAAACAACTCTTAAAACACTAAACTCCAAGGGTATTTGCAGATTTTGATTCCAAGATAAAATGGAAATCAAATTCTTTAAATATGACAGACAACTATAAAAAAGACTACTCTATTGAAAGTGCTACCTATCTGTGAAAATGAAACAATGAGAACAGAAACTGTGAGATTCAAAATAAAATAATAGTAAAATGTATGTTTTGGCACAGTCTGTATAATTAAATATTAGAAAACAATGATCTCTTGTTTTGAATTTCCTGAAACTAAATGGAAACAAAAGCTCATATCACTATTAATTCTGGCTCTTTGGGATTAAAAACAAAGAGGCAAAGGAGGAAAGTTGAACTAGTCCAGCAAAACAGTGCAAATCCTTATTTTAAAAGGCAAGAGGAATAGGAATGAAAAAATTAAATACTGAAAGTGTGAAATCAATACAATGAAAAGATTTATTCAGGCAGAAAAGAAGTCGTCGTACTGAGGTTTATGAATAAAAACAAGGACAAATAACTGCAGGTCGAATGTTGAGGTGTGGTGTCTGGGATCATTTGGTGAAGTCCCCAGCAGATTGCTCTTCCTCTGAAGGATACAGCACTTGCTGCCTGGGCTTTGCGCAGCGCTTTTTCTCTGATGAGTTCAGAGGTCTCAGGTCTCCCACCTGCCTCTAGGCTCCCCAAGGGCAAGGAATGGGGCTCATACACTTATATAACCCAGCAAGTGGATAACCTGGAGCCACACGCACCTGATGGCAAACTGTCCGTGCGCTCCTAAGTTACCTGGGCAGATGACCACACACTCTGAGGTTTCTGTTCTCTTTCCTGGGATAATATGTGTAAAGCATATAAACTCAGTGGCTGAAATATGAAGTCTGTATCTGTGGTAAATATCATTATTAACTGTATCTTACTGTTGATAACATGCATTAAACGCTTTATAGAATTAATATACCACAATGAAGTGGTCCTGCATCTCTGAAGGAATTCTTTTAGCAACTGCCAACTCCCAGATTCAAATGATTTTTAAGCCTTCATGATGCCAGTGATTCAATATGGCACATCACATTAATAATCATGGATTGCACTGCATGTTGCACGGTGCTATGCATACTGCTGAACTGATACATTTTAGCATGTACAACATGACCCATGATATAACCAAGTCTATAATAATTGGTAATACTCCTCATCTATTGAGTGCCTACCATGTGCCACTCCACAGATGGCATATATATTATCTTCATTATATATATATTCATTATATATGGCATATCCATATTAATATTTCATTATATATTCAAAAAATACATATATTCATTAAAGTAAATCCTTATAATAACTCTGTAAGGTAGATACTCTCAGTATTTTATGTTTGAGAAAACAGGCTTGGGGGGGTTAAGAGCCTACCCAAGGGACTCTGGACTAGTTAAGCAGTAGTGCTGGAATTATGGACTGTGTGTGTCTGACACTAAAACACACTATTCGTTTAACCTACGCTACAGTGTGGTCCTCTTGTAATTGGCATTAACCACGTGATTACTGTTGTCTTCATACATTGCTAGTTCCAGAATCAACACATCTGATTCCTCTTTACTCGTCATTAGATGAACCAGGAAATGGATCATAAGAGAATTAAGGACTAAATAGGGTTAGGCCCTTCCTGAATTTAAATTTGTACTCCTTGATGCGAGCACTGTCTCTTTTACTCTTACCTCCCTCCTTATGTTTGATGTCCTCTGGTGGGACTGTCATTTAGAATTGGATAAAGTTCTGACCCAGCCCAGGACTGATGGCTGAAACCCAGCTCCACGAGCCACTGATAAAGTGAATAGACTGGCTCCTAGTTAGCAGCTGCTGTGGAGATACATACTTCGTTGTTCTCCATCACTGGTGTAGCCTGGTGGACCCAGTCTGCACAAGCCAGAATTGGTAGGGCTGTACGCTGAGGCGAACCGAATCCTCTGGGCAGGTGCGACATGCTCGAGGAAGCAGCACTAAGGGCAGTGCCTTTCCTCCCTGACCCTAGCAAATGAGGAAAGCTGGCTGTGGGAAGCTGGGGAGGAAAATTAATGGTTCAGGGGAGCTGATTTACATGCTGTGGGCTTCTCCGTGAAGGCACTGACACCTGCATCAGAAGAGAGAGCTTTTCCAGACTATTTTTTGTTGCCATTCTAATTGTCATATGAGTGTCGGTGTCAGAATGCATTTGTCTTCAGAGAAAACCACCACAATGATCATCAACACCACCACCTCAACAATAAGAAACGCTTTCAACTATAAAAACAGGCTATAAAAGAAAGGCTTTTTATAAAAGTTATATTTCAATATATTCCAGTCAGGGGCAGATACAGACTTTGTGGAGACAGAAGCATCTATAACTTTATTGTCCTCCTTTAGAAAATGAATACAAAATTATGACTATAAAATGCCATCACTCCCCACTCCCCCAAGGGGCCCTTGGAAGTGAGAGAACTTGAAGTTTTAGCTTTAATAGCTTCACAGTAAATCTTTTTCTGATTCCAATGAAAATAGAGATGATCTAGTTATTACTGAAATACTGCAAGTTTTAAAAACTCTTATGTAAGTAAATAACTTAATACGTGTATTCATATATTTAGAATTAATGACACTCTCTTCAAAAGCATCTCAACAAACATATGCAAATGGAAAATAGAAATTCTGATGCTGTGAGGGAGGAAATTCACCTTGCCCAGGTATAATGCATCTCAACGAATTAGGTTTCTGCAGGTTTAAATAGCTTTTAAAATAGTTGGAGAACACATGAGTTCCCACCTTATGCTATCAAAAGATCGCATTCAAAAAAGGGGAAAATAGGAAAAAACGGAAGAGTGACTTCCCTCTGCTGGCAAGCTAGTGTCAGTGCAGAGACAGAAGTAAAGGGAACCATCTGGAAACAGAATTGTGAGTCACATAAGCAGTCCTTCAACAAGGACAAGGGGACATGTCGGGATATGCAAACATCACGTTTGGGAGATTTAGTTTTTCTGAGAATGATAAAGAATGACAAATAAGAGGTCTCTGATAAAATCATATGTCAAAGGAACATTTATGGGAAAATTTTCTCCAGGTGTTTGGAACAATGCCGCTACATAGAGGCCCAGTAATGCTCACTGGAAGCCGGCTGGAATACACTTAGCATACATGTGACAAATGATACTATATCCAGCTGCAGGCAGGTGTCTACTTCAGTTCCTGAAGGAATGTGAGGTTCAACCAACTTAAAATTCTTAATTAGAGATCAGGAAATGACTGCTAATGAAATTTTCACATGATATTATATTTGCAACTATTGTAAGTACAAGCAGACACATGGAAATCGAAGGAGCTGCCACAATTATACAATTTATTTAAAGAAAACCTCTGACCAGATGTTATGCTATCCATGGCCACTGAAGATAGAAGACATACAAAAGGATTAAGTTTAAACTGATTTCAGGAAATATTTAAATAAGATATGATAATGAGACAGAAGACCTGGCCCTGAGAAACTGTTTCCATGGGAACGTCTATTTTTTTCTTCCCCGTGGTATTTTAAATTAGAATACATATCCATCAGGGTTGGAAACCCTCAGCACACATCCCCGAAAGTAATATCATTGGTCTTTAGTACCTCTCCCTTCCCATGGGGTCTCCTCCTCTGCAGGCCATCCATAGCTCAAGATCTGCTTTGCGCTGCCTACAGTTGCAACCCAAGACATCCTCTCTCCATTCACCAAGGTGTGGGTACCAGAGAAGACTAAATTCAAGGCTTAGACTCTGCCTCAACGAGCATCATTCTCAACAAGCATTCTTATCTTCCTTGCTTTCTCAAAAATGTCACCATCACCTGACTTACCCTGGCTTGAAATACCAAAGCACACTTAACAAGAAATTAGGGGAGCAGCGTATGTGGTACTAAATACCTTAACAGAACTCCTTGATCACTTAGAAAGAGCTACAACATCATTTAGAAATAGCTCTGAGAGCATTTTAACTAGCATTCCCCTCAATAAACTAGAGAGGAATCAGAGAGAGGTTTGTTTCTGTTTGACCGATCAGAGAAGGAGAGAGATGTAGGAACAGTTTTAACCCAGTGCATTTGGATCAATTAGCATCTACCTTAGAGTGGCCTTCTATGCTATTAGAATGGGCCTATTAGGGAGCTGAAGATTCCCTATGGGACGTTTAAGGGAACAATGACTGCAGGTGTCGTGTTTACAGAGGACTAATGGCTTAGTAAGTGTATGTACTCAGGAAGCGCTGAGAAGGTGTGCCCTTTACTTGATTAAAGCACAGTGTGCTTGCCGGAGTACCCATCGCAGAAAGGCATTGTTTTGTACCAAGGTTGTCCCCAAATAAACTTACCTGTTGCTAAAAATATACTGAGGGCGTTAGCACAAAAACATTCAGTGATATTTCTCTCAGGGTGTAAGAAATGATCCCAAAAAACTGTCAACAAGCCAATCAATTTAATTAGATGAGTATATACTTCACTCATATGAGTTTCCTCAACCAGCGGTTCTCAAACTGTGGTCCCTGAACCAGCATCAACTGGTTACTTGTTAGACACGCAACGTTTCAGGCCCCACTCCAGACCTCCTGTATCAGAAATTCAGCAGGCAGGGCCCAGCAATTGTGTTTTAACAAGCCTTCCAGGTATTTCTAAAGCACGTTAAAGTGTGAGAACCATTGTCCTAGATGACTGGCATGTATCTTCTACCTCACCTGTTTGCAGAATCAAGACACCCACAAATACTGGGTAGCGTGGGGTTATTTCAGGGATATCAATTATTTTCCATTTCCTCTAAGACACCTGCTCTTACAAATTTCTGCAACCATCTCTAAAAATTCTCTTCAGGCATTCCTCCTGGTTACCTTCCCAGCCCCAGTCCTCGTCCATCAGATTCTAAACAGGCAGTTAGACTGTAAGCTCTTGGACAGTAAGAGGAAATCAAGACCAGTGCATGATTCATGCCTTATGTAAGACATCTGCTGGTGGGGGCTGAGCATAGTCCACTTGTTTTCTACCAGCCACTCAACAAGAATTCACTGTGCGCCCTTCCTACGAATTGAGCATGCTAAGGCTCTTGAGGGATATTTAACGAACTTCAAATCATGTTTTTTTAACTCAAGGAATTGTAGTCCAGCTGAAGAGAATGAAACAATCAGAAGCTTCAAGTTATAAACAGGCTTCTGTTTTGCTTTCCCTCCATAAGACCTAATAAAGTGATGGGCCCGGGCAAACCTTCAGTAAGGATCTATGAATGACCGCCTCGGAAGAGTAACATTTAAAACTTACTAGTAAGCACCATGGAACTGCTGGGTTTAATCTACACGCAGAGGCATACACAGTAAAGCCAGAGTAACTAAAAGAAAAAAGAAATTTCAGGATACCTGTGGTGGGCTATTTTTCTTACCCTCTACCATCCATTTACACAAGAGAGATGAACCGAATCAATCTCAAAGAGCTTCATTAATGAAATGAAGAAGCACTTACTGCAAACTTCACGTCAGCGTATTAGTTTCCTGTGGCTGCCATAACAAATCACCACAATTTGGGTGGCCTAAAGAAACCAAAATTTATTCTCTCACAGTTCTAGTGGTCAGAAGTCTGAAATCAAAGTGTCGCGGGGCTGCACTCCCTCCAGACGCTCTGGGAGGAGATCCCTTCCATGCTTCCTCCAGCCTCTCGGCTTGTGGCCGCATTCCTCTGATCTCTGCCTCCTTGGTCACATCGCCTCCTCCTCTTCTGTCTTCTCCTCTGTGTGTCTCTTATAAGGACGCTTGTCATTGGATTTGAGGCACACATAGATAATCCAGGATGATCTCATCTCAAACCCTTAACTTAATTACACCTGCAAAGACCCTTTTCCAAATAGGGTGACATTCACAGGTTCCAGAGGTTAGGATGGGGATACACCCTTTCGGAGCTATAGTTAGCATAACAAAACAGGCAAGTTTAGCTCTCCTCCAAAGGACAGAACTTTTAACAAACTAGGGCTGATGTTTGTTGATGGGGTTCTCTTTTCATATGGTAAATATATTCCCTTTGGAACTCTGGCTTTGTCAGTGTGTTTTTTTATTTGCATTAGAAAAATTTTAAGAGGAGAGAAGCACTTTCAATAATCCTTCAAAAAAAGACCAACAGATTAGAGGTGGGGATAAATCTACAGGTGTAGGAAGTGAAGTGTGGGAGGGCAGATGTGGTAGGTAGGAAACATTTCATTCTTGGCTCCTTTACTTAATTTCCATTTCTTTAATTTATTCATCTGTTCAACCAGTAAGAATTGAGTGTGTACACATTTGGTAAAAGTAATGGTTGAACACAGACCCAGAGCTAGACTGTGTGGGTTCAAATCCACTTACGAGTTTTGTGCCTTTGGGCAAATTACTTAATCTCTCTATGCCTCAGTTTCATCATCTGTAAAACGTGGAGTAATGAGTACCTGCATGTGGGATTGGAAGGAGAATTTAGTTAATCAATAAAGCACCGAGAATGCTGGACACCTAGAGAACAGGTCATGTTTGCTGAATGAATAAAATAAGTTTGCCAGGCTCTGTGCTAGCTTTTGGGATGAACAAGACAAATGAAAGGTTACATTCCAGGAGAAAAGAGTACCTTTTAAAAAGTAAATGGACACAATTGTGGTGCTATGAAGGAAATAAGCTGTGAGTTGGAGTTAAAGGGTGTGTAAACTGGGGGGCTCTAATTTAGGCAATGTGGGGAGGGGTCGGCTCTACAGTGAAGTGACACATAACCTGAGGACTAAATTATAAAAAGTGGGGCCATGCAAAAAGTGGGTGGAGGAACATTAGGGACATTGAGATATTGCTTCTTGATAAAACAAATTGTTTTATACTTTAGAATGATGAGTCAAAAAGGAGAGGGCACTTATTCTACAGAGTAAATGGTTAAATGTTGTCATTTGTATGTTTCAACAGAAGCTAGACTGCAGGGGGTGGAAATGGAGAGGAAATTCTCCTGAGCCACAAAGAAAACATTGCATGCGGAGGGAAATACTTGTATATGTATTTTCTAACCCACAATGGCAAGATGATCCTCAAGTAATCTTGAAGAGAATACTTTCTATGCAGAAAGCAGCCTCTGGAGCTGCAGTCTCCTGAAATGGAAGTCACACTCGTCCGTCAATTTCAATTCACCAGAGGTTTATGGACCACTTCCTGTGCAGGTGCAGCCAGTGTGCCCTACACGAGGGGCTGCGGGGGTCCTAGCAGATCATGACTTGTGACAAAACACTAGGCTACATGAGTAGTAACAGACACATGCGATATTATAGAGATTTGTAAATTTCAGGTTAAAATTTAGTATAGATTAGATTTTCCTTCAAATTTGCCTTTTTATTCCTCCCATGCCAGTTAGCAATTGAGCTACTCTCTATTTTTCCTAAATATGCATGAATAATGATGTGCAAGACCTTAGGCAAGTTACTGCATTACTCTGTGCCTCAGTTTCCTAAACAGGAACATGGAGATGATAATGGCAAGTGTTAAACGACTATAGTCATTATAGTTACTAGCATCTCCAGGAAACCTCTTAATTCAAAATAAAGTAAAATCAAACAAAACAACTAACAATCACTTGCACACTGGCGCAGTTCCGCACTAATTAGCATACGATTTGGGGCAAGTAGTTTTTCCCTGTAGGCTTCAGTTTTCTCAAGGGTAAAACGAGGACAATGAAGGGATGAGCTGTCGTAACTCTGTGGAACTCGGCGTTTCTAAATTCCTCAGGGCTTCACTAACGGTCCAGCTCTTCTTCTGCCTCTCAGGGAAAGAACCATAAAAAGGTTTTCTTCCACTGGTGAATCGGGAGCTCGAACAACTTACTTTAAATAGTTATTCAAAGGGCATCGGAAGCAGATGGTTGAGTGTGAATTCCAAGTCAGTGGCTTGGGAAAGAACCCTGGGAAAATTAAGGTAAAATCTGGAGATGTAGATCTTTCTGTTTGATTTAGGATTTAGGAAGCTTTGGGAAAAACGCCATTGAGGGCAGGGTGACACAAAGGACCGTTACTGGAATGATAACCCAGGTGTGGTTGTGGGTGGGGTCCCAAGCAATTTGCACTTTTGTTTTATTTCTCCATTTGTTTCATTTTTTCCCCTTCGCTTTCTTCTCCCCTCGCCCACTCCCCTCGTTAGGCCGGTTGGCAGCAGCTTTAGTAACCGGCACTACTTTCTGGTGCAGGGTTCTTTCATTTAGCACCCGCCTGCTGCCTTCGTTCCTAAGTCTCTTACCCCCTGCTTCCTCAGCCGAGAACTAGGACCGCTGCTGTTTCCTCTTCTGAACTCACGCGAATATCAGACAAAGGCAACGAGCAGATGTTTGAAACTACCCACTGTATTTTCATGGCCCTCAGAAACAGATAGAAGTCAAGTGTGTCTAGTGCTGCTGTCATGACTGGGGAGGGGGACATTTTTCTTGAAGCAGCGTGACAGACTCGAAGCTGTGTGAGAGCCTGGAGGGATGTGTGGTTGACTGGCTTTGTTTTGGACCAGCAGGTACTTCTCTAAGGGGGCTGGAGGGCGGAGAAGGAGGCGCAGTGCTCTCTTCTCTCCTGCTGTCAGCGCTCGCAGCTTCTGCATGCCGGGCACTGCCAGCCTGTGGCCCTGTGCCTGGACCAGCCAGTTCATCTGGGAGCCCAATTTTCAATTCAATAATTCATGGCTTCCTTGCCAGAGGAATTTTCACATTGAAGAAAGGAAACCTGACAGATTTATGGATGTGTAAGTATATATAACCCTTGCAAAGCTGGTTTCCGAGGTAATGTGGATATAAAACCAAACTGATAAAACCTAGAAAGCAGAGCCCAGTTGAATGACTTACAGAGGCTATCTGGTGGTAATGTTTAGAGCAGTGCTGCTCAAAGGTGGTCCAGTAACATCAGCATGACCTGGGAGATTGTTACAAATGCACGTTCGTGGGCCCCACCCCACGTCTGCTGAATCAGAAACTCTGGGGGTAACACCCAGCAATCAGTGGTGTTGTAATCAGCCCTTCAGGTGATTCTGATGCACACTCAAAGGTGGTGGACTCCTGTTTTAGAGGCGTCTGGATTCATTCTCTCTACTGTATCTGCACTTGCCACTCTCTTCACCTGGAAGGTCTGCCTCACCTTCCATGGTCACCTGGTCAAGCCCAGGAAGATGCTGCTGGAGTCCCTCCTCAGGCTGGGTTAGGTGTCCCTGTGGGGCAGTCACAGAGCTCCCTGCACATGTCACATGGCAAGGATGAAACCGACTGCATTTTTAACTGTCGGATTCCTGCCTCCCTGAGCACCTGTGGTCATCTGAGGGCAGAAGCCTGGGCTTAGTCATCCCCTTTCCCTAATGTCTGACAAGCTGTCCAGCACAGAGGCAGCGGAGGGATGGACATGGGGTGTGGAGGAGACAGAAATAGAGATTTTATTTTTAAAATCTAAAAATTTAAAAATACTGAGAAGATAGTCACCACATAAAATTTTCTGTTAAAAAAATTCTGGACTTTCCCCTCATGGGAAGAAACATGCAGCAGTCAACTGACCCCTGGGTTTGAATCTCTCACAGCGCTGTGTGGCTTTAGGCAATTCAGTTCATCTCTAGTAGCCTCAGTCTCTTGGTCTGGAAAATGGAGAGATTCCTTTCCACAGCAGTTTTGAAAGTTAGAAATAATGTATAAAAGTATCCAGCGTGTAATAGGCACTAAGTAAATGGCAACTGGTGTTATCAGTCACCAGTTGGAATTTATTTACTGTGTAGTAGAAAGGAATTTGATTCTTTTTTAAAAGTAGGACTATGGTTCTCACGAAGTCCTCAATAGGATTTTAAAGAAAAATGCCTTTGTGCTTCAAAATAAAAGTCTTTCCATTAGGTTCGGAAGGAATGATTAGGGTAGACTCTGTAACTGGAATCTAAATTACCCGAGTGCCTTTTACAGACTAAAACTGCAAGCAAACATGATGACTCTGCGTGTGTGTGTTTCTGAGAGAGAGGAAGGGAGAGAGATGGCAATTCTAACACAAATTTGCTCCATTTTCTGTAAGCCGCTTCGAATGCAGCAATTTTCCAGACATTTTGCAGTTGCTCTCTCCGTTTAAGGCATCAACTGTGACGCGTGGAAGGTGAAAACAAAATGATATTTGTCTTTTCCTGAGAGTTGTTCAATAAGCAAATGACTTTTTGCACATGTGCCTCGTCTGTGACATCCTTTGGTGACCCTGCAAGCTAAGCTATAAAAAGTAAAGTTCATGAAAGGATTGAAAATAAACACTCTGGGGAACTGATTGCTGGCATAACCAAAATTAAAAAAAATATATATATAGTGAACCCCAAATGTAGAGTTACCTCAGTAAAACCCCTCTGGCTTCCTAGTTTTGGCTGTTTAACCCCATGGTGCTGGCACACAGGATTGGCCAGGGTGAACTGACCCAAGCAGGTTGGATGG
The DNA here is from genome assembly GCF_041296265.1 of Equus caballus. Taxonomy (NCBI): domain Eukaryota; kingdom Metazoa; phylum Chordata; class Mammalia; order Perissodactyla; family Equidae; genus Equus; species Equus caballus. The sequence continues at coordinate 83,629,398 of NC_091684.1, forward strand.
CATTCTCCCTCCCAGGAATGTGTATTTGGGACTGAAGGGCAGTGAACAGGTCAGTGGAGGTGAGTCTCAGGCATGGTGGAGATGAACACTCAGGACACTTATACAGAGACGTGGAGAGAGTTGGTCTGCAGAGGACTGGGGCACAGCTGCAGGCATAGTCCTGCCTGGGGCCCAAATGGCTTTCCAGCTCCCAATTAGGGTTCCACATAAGCCTGGCCCTTTTCCCAGCCTTGGGTTTCCTGCTTTACCTCGCTATCATATCACCAACTCTCCTTTCTGCTTACACTACCTCCAGCTGCTTTCTGAAGCTGATAACCACAGGAGCTGTAAGTAGTGTTGTGTCAACAATAAATGCACACCAATATTTTAACATTTAGAAATCAGATCACTAATAAGGATGTGGGGGCTCTTTATCTCTGTATATAACTAATAGTTAAGTTATGCAAGAAGACCTCTTATACCGAAGCCGGTTATTCAATTAATTCCTATCTAATGGGCTAATACCACTAACATCTAGAGGAGAGCTGAGACTGAACCAGTGCTGGTTCCACCACTCTTCAGTCTTGACTGTTAAACAAAAGTGGAGTCACTCAGCAAGTTACCAGTGGGAAAGGTATGGAATCAACCTTTTGATGCCCCCATCTCCACAATTTAAAGATAAAGATGTAGTCAAGTATTGAGGATTCTCTTTACTTCTCCTCCAATATTGTGTAAGACCACCTCCAAGGGGGAGCATTGGGGGAGGAGGTGGGAGTGGCAATAAGTGCTCTGATTTGGGGATGGAGGGAGCAATTAAATAGAAGTTTCTGTCCTTTAATTCATTTGATATTGTCTTGGAAGAAACAACAAGGGAAATCATAAGAAATGTTATATAGAAAAGTATTAACTTTCAGTTAATTTTGACCAGTTGCAATTCATTTTCCCCAACATGCTAAATCCAACACCAAGAGAAGAAGACCAACAATTTGAGGTCGAATGAACATAAAACAACAATGGCTACACAACATTGTCTTAAGATATAGCCCCTGATGTCATTATTGTCAATAAAACACACAATTCAGTTAGGTCCCAGCTGTTACACGGTTCCATATAGATCAGGGGTTGACTGTGGGCCCAATCTGGCAAGCCCCTTATTTTGTAAGGCTTGCGAGCTAAGAATGGGTTTTATATTTTTAAGTGGTTCAGAATAAAATCACAAGTATAACATTTTGTGACGCATGGGAAGTGTACGGAGTTCAGCGTTTGGCGTCCATAAGTAAAGTTGCTGGAAGGCAGCAAGGCCCATTTGCTCATGTGTTGTCTCCGGTTGCTTTCACGCTACAACAGAGTTGAATGGTTGCAACCAAGAGCAGATGACAGCAAAACCTAACATATTTACTCTCTGGCCCTTTACGGAAAAAGTTTGTGGACCTCTGCCATAGAAACATGTTTAGCGTTCTTTGTAACACTCACCTACTCTCAAGTCTTATGGGTCCTGAAGGGCAGAAATGGTGTCTGTCTAATTACTGCCGTAATATTACGCAGGACGTGACGCAGGCTTTGCACATAGTTGCATTCAACTGTATTTGTGAAATGATTGAATTGTGAACAACTACTTTTTGAGCATTTTGCTAGTCAGACAGATACAAAGATATATAATATACTGACCCTGCCTTTAGGGTTAAATTTGACTTGGACATTGAACACATACATGAAGATACATATACGTTCTAAAACTAAACTAAAGTTGCAAGGACACTGTGTGAAGGAAACCTACAGTGAAGTTCAAACTGAGTTCAAACTGACTAAGTTCAAAAGCGGTTCCATAGATTCGTGCTGGTACCTTTGGCAAGTCACTTGTTCTCCTGAGCCTCAGCTTCCTCATCTATAAAATGGACATAACGCCTAACTCTTTGTGTTCTTGTGAGGATAAAATAAGAGGATACATGTAAATTTCCTAGTTGGTGCTGGGCACATGGTTGGCGTTAGCTAAGTGACAGTCCTCATGTATTCAGAATTCAGTGAGCACCGTGCTGAGAGCCTGATCGTTATGAGCAGAACCCGGAGGAGAGGGGGACGTTAGCTGGCTTGTAAAGAGCCAGTTCCTGGATTCGGAAGGAAAGTCCAGGATCAGGAATTGCTTGGCATAGGCAGAGGAAAACGAAACGAGGGTGCCAGTCCCAGACAGTTCACATACAGAGAAATGTGAGAAAGACAGAGAGGCAGAGAAACAGCAAACTGTGCGGGGCCTGGTTTTGGAGTTTAGACTCATCTAAAACTAATAGAGATCTGCCCCCAATTTTTCAACAGGAAGCGATAGGGACAAAGCAGTGTTTAGAAAAGTTTCCTCCCATTATCATGTTCCCAGGGTGGGCTTTTAGCTTCTTTACAGTTCTAGCCGTGAAGACCCCGGCTGTGTCCGGATGCATCCATCCTGACTGTCCTCGCGGGCCCAGCCATGATTTTAAAGCTGTTTGGAGATCCCATGGAGAGCTGTGCTTCCCTCGCAATTCCTATATTGGGTCATTTCAAAAGTACTTTCTAGAGACAACAATCTTCTGGTCCTAGATTCTTCATGCAGTTTAGGAAGGAAAAATAGGCACCAGAGGGTGGTTCTATAAAACTTTCAAGCTGAACGAGAGAAACCTGGACTAAAACACCATTTCGTGCAGGTGGCTTTATGCTCTGAGGGACTCAGAGCCTGCTGATTTTTGAGGTCTATTCATGACATCTATCACAGCGTGTATATGACTTGAAAAAACATACCCACGATGCTAAAAATATGCCACAGTCCAGCCTGACTGCAGGCTGTCAGAACGTTATATTCTGATTTTTATACTTCTGCTGATATTGGACATTTTCACAAGTACAATGTTTACCATTTTTTCGTTTTTCTGTATAAAAGTAGATTGCCGAGGACCCAGGCTTAAAGGGGGCTGCCTCAGGAAACGATGTATGTCGCCACCTGCCTCTTCTCAGTTTTCTGGATAAATCATTTAGCCCCATACTGCTCAGTTGTGGAGGTGATTTTGGGTTTGGGCCCCTCTCACGCGTAGCGGGTGAGTAAGTTCTGTTCATGAGGATTCTCGTCACAGCTGCTCCTCTTTCTGGCTCAGCCATGTCAAACATCTGTTGGGCGTAATTGGTGCTGTGATCTGTCACAGGGTGTCAGAGCTGGAAGGTAGTCACCAGCCTGCCAACTTCAACCAACACATGAGGTCAGCACCTCGTTTTACAACATGAAAACTGAGGCCTTTAGAGTTTCAGTCTAAAACTGAAAAGTGGCAACGTGACAAAGGTTCAGATCTTCTGACTCATGGAAAATCTGTATTTGACCACACTATGCTGCCACCCTTCTAAACACATAAGTCCCCCTTGACCTAGTGTTCTAGCCTCTAGCTCCAGGTTAGAGCGAGCCCGGAACACAGGCCTCGCCGACAGAAGAAACACCAGCAGTTCCCAAAGTGACCAGAGGCTACGGCGGAGGTGAGCAGTGCTGGCCACTTTACCAAGTTTATCCAAACAGCCACGGATTAATTGTTTTTTGCTTCTATTTTTAGAATTGCATCAACACAACTGTTGAAATTAATCAGAAGTAGGGAGGCTGTATATAAACATGGACATATTTATGGCCCCAGAACTCTTTTCATTCTTGGTCCCAGTTAAAATTTTCAATGCCAAAAATTTTCATATTTGGCAATATTTGGGAATGCTGCCTTTTACTGATGAGAAAAGGAGAAACTATTCTAGGTGAAGGCCACAGTAAGCACTGGAGCTCCAGAATCCCTATTAGGTTGGGTGGCTCATGGAACCGTAAGTATCTGCACAAAATATGACAACAGAGACATATTACAAATGAATAAAACAAGACAAAGCAGAGCGAAGTAGAAACGAACCACTAATCCTGCATTCTGAGTCAGGCTTCCTGCAGCACTGATTTCCATCCATACTGAATCTGAAACAGAAAATAACATAATAACCCCCTAGGCTAGTCTGTGGTGCACCCCAGCCATCCTTCACTCTTTCAACCCAAGACATCCTCTTTATATGTAGTATGGTGTATTTAAAGAAATACTATTATAATACTAACTTTCGGCTTTTCTTGATCATCTTCTCTCACTCTTAAGTGTGGAGTGATTCCCCAGTCCAAACTTTGCAGAACCATTGGGAACACATCTCAAAGCGGAGACACTGCTGGGGGCAGGCGGGGGCGGGTGGTCAGTCACGGTACCTTAGATCAGAATCGCAGCGCATACACTGTGAGTCTGGATAATACAAGGAGGAGGAAAACACAATCACCTCTGTAGTTTGTTATCATTATTCCGCCTGCTCACTGGAAGGGAAGCTGGCTTTCAGGGATGCCTCAGGCAAAGATTAATGAATGTCCTGTCTGAGTCAAAAAGAGGATAAACACACCAGCACCTGTGATCACTCACCTATTCAATGCACCAGTGACAACGTATGGAAAGCAGGGTCTCTTTAGAGCAGTTCTGCGTTAGACAGATTTTAATATTAAGGAAGGTGGCTGACGAGGCTGACCGCTAGTCCAGCAGCACAGCCTCAGAGTGAGCGCCCAGCACAGAACACATAGGAGGTGCTTTCTTCCTTCCCAGAACACCAGGTGAAATTTGGGGGAAAAAGTATCCAAAGGACAAATGAACAGTAAAAGCAGCCCGCAAAACTCTGAAACTGCTCACCTCTGAGACTGAGCCACCTTGTCAGCTGATCCATTTTGTGCTCCCAGGAAGGGATGGTGTCATATGTCTGGCACATTGCTGACACTCAACAAACAATATTAATCCTCATCATATGACTCAACTGAAGGCCAGCACAGGAAACTAACAGACCAGGTTTCATCTGTGCCCCTGCCCGGAAGGGGTAATTCTGCTTATTTGGACAACTGCAACGTCCCTGGGAAATGGACGGCCGCTCAGCTCTTCACTCCTTGCCTCTCTTCATGTCCCTAGCTATAAACAGGTGACTGTATAGAGATGTGACTTCTAGATCTATTTCCTTCTGTCAGCACCGCATACAAATGCCTATTCTTTCCCTCCTTAGATAATCACCTCCTTGTGTGCAGGGACTGTGCTGTTGACACATTTAGAATCTTCCCGGGAACACCTTGTAGAACGTGCCTTAATCCCACTCGGCTTCCAGCACCAAGGAATCGCTCACCAACAAGAACACCGGAACGGCCCCCAAACTGAACAGACAACAACATATCCGAAACCAAAAATCAATAAGCTGCAAGTGACTCCAAGCGCTCCTTCCCGTCACAGGCTCCCCGCTTCTTTCCAACTGCCTGAAACCTCTGTCGCTTGCTCTAATCATCAAATAATGAATGTCCCAGCGACGAACAGTCACCAAACACCCACGCAGAACAAGGCACAAAAAGAAATTTAGACACAGCTCTTCCCTGCAGAAATTCACAATTTGGGCAAATGAAGATACATGCGCATGAAGAGATAACACCTAATAAGAGGCAGTAAATACAGTACTAGGTTCCAATTGACAGCTCTGGGGGTCAGAGGGAGGAAAGGACATTTGGGGGTGGACGCAGGTCTGGGATGTGCTCGCTCCGGAGAGTGTGGTCAGTTGACTCAGGCTGTGCCAGGCGACCGGGCCTTTGCCTGTGGTGGATCTTGCAGCCCAGGGAGAGGCCACTTAAGGCGCCTCTCCTCGACGAAAGCTGCAGGCCTCTGGGTCAAGTGAATTCAGTGTCTCATCTAATTGCTTAATTATCATGCTCCAGGCTTACAAGACTGTTTTGACTGCATATTCTTTTCAGATGGAGAGGTTAGAGCCCGAAGTGGGGAAGAATGAATAAACACCACTCTGACCTGCCTCCCATCAGTTTTAGGACTGCGTCTCAACTCCGTGGTCTTTCTTGGAGCCTGAGCTCTCAGTTTGTATCACACTGCCTCACACCTGGTGGACAGACTGTATCTATGATGTTCTATGGCTCTTTTTGGTGCTCCTGGTGTCCTGGTGTCCCACTTGCACACACTCCCTCCATTTACCAGGAGCACAGACCTCCCCTTCCCATTGCCCTGCTATGTTGGGGCTGATAACTCACAGCAGCTCACCTTGGGACCCTGCCTCAGGGTGGGACCAACTCTGAGGTACAGGTGGGCCCCAGAGCTCTCCTGGGATCAGGCTGAAGCAGGCTCCAGCCAGGACCTATCCTTGCTCGGCTCTTGAGAACACTCCCCCATCAGCACTGGCCCAGGAATTCCTCCCCTACCTCCCCACGCCCATGCACCCAGCTCTGCTTCTAGGGAACTCGACCTAAGATTTAGAACGTGATTTTGCGGGTATACTCATTTCCCGTGAGGCAGGCTGTTATCCACATTTTCTCACTCTTGAAACTGAAGCTCAAAGACATGAAGTCACAGCATTAGTAATAACAACTGTGCTTACTAGGAGCCAAGGCTCCATTCTCAGCATTATACTTTCATGAATTCATTTACTCCTGCAAGGCTAAGATGGGACTCTAGGCTCAGAGGTCTTTTCCCCGATTCATGGCTGATCTGTAGTGGAAAAGAAGTGGCTCTTCTTTTATTCAGCTGGCCAGGGAGACGGGGGGAGGGAGGTAAAGGAGGATGCTGTGCATCTGATGGTGCTTGAGAATGAACTTGAGGACTTCCTGGGATGGGGACATGGACTTGGCTTGAAGCTGAGGGTGAGGGAAACAGCAGCTTAACATTCACAGTGAAATGGGCTTTGTTTGGGGTGTTTCTTTTGAAATACCTCTATCTATTTCAATTAGCATTTAAGGTCAGGAGCAGCCATTTACAGAGACAGACAGACAGACAGACAGAGAGACTATAAGGAGAACAGCACCTCCACGTGGTCCCTGGGTGGCAGTCCAGCTACACCATGTGAATAAGTACATGCGGTATTTAGTGAGAGCTGTAAGATAAACATGCCCAGTGGAAATTTGTACTAGGGTACCCTCATGTAGCATTATCCTTCAAGGTTACGGGAGGCCACAACATGCTACAGTACTTCCCGTATGTTCTCTGAAAGCGCCCAAGGCTGTTGCTGAGCAGTTTAATTTCTCATCCACACAGTAGTACTTTCTTGCTAACTCCTTCAGGGGTCTGTGTTTCATATTTCTTTACAGTGTGTGGAAGGCAGGAGAAGGAAGGATAAGGAAGCGTCTGGAACAGGAGTGCTGTGGGTATGCCATCAGTGGGCTTCTGCTCTGCCTCAGTTTCCGCCTTGCTCACCCATGTCTGGCTCAATACAAGACAGGTGACAGCAGGCTCCTCCAAAGTCCATGTGAAAGGACACTGATTACCAAAAGAAATCTGGCACCCTGTCACTTCTGGGGACTGGAGACTTCGCCAGTTCTGCAGTCAGTCTACGGCTGCCTTTGGGGGAGAGATGGAAGGTAACATAGGAGGCAGTGTGTTGTGCCTGGGCCCCAGCAGCCATGGCTATAGACATAGCTTAAGAATACACTATATTTCTGTGGGTATGCTCCTAGGTTCTCTCATCATGAAAGCTGCATACTGTATGTGACTTTCAGCATCACTTAGAAAATGCCCTTGTCCTAGTGGATATATTCCTATTATGATCTGATTCAGTTTTCAAATATGCAGAACACTATCATATACCCATTGATTTTGGATGTACAAGCTTTGCTGTCCTCAGCACAATCTTCATTTAAAAACAACCCTCTCCAGGGTTGGTGTCAGGGAGGAGGCACTGCATTATATTTATTTGTTTTATAACTTTATTTCAATTTGAGCAATGTCTCTCCATACTGTGAGTACCTGATTGAGGCTTTGGGTTTGAGCTCTAGGCTAGAAAAAACCTCTGTGCAAGCTTTCCTGCTCTGAGGTTAGCAGGGAGGGGGGAGCTGAGAGATGCAGCTCGGAGCCTCGGCAAGGGCTCCAGAGTGAGACGGTGCAGGTCTAGGTCTGAGTGGGGATCTACCACAGACCAGCTGGCGACCTTTGGCAAAGCAGTTTCCATGGATAATTATCCATTTTTCCCATGTAACATGGGGGTAGTGATATCTATTTTATTGCATGATTGTTGGAATCCAATAGCATGATGTATGCAAAATCCCAAGGAAAGATTTATTAATCCCAGGTGCTTAATAGTAAAGGATATTTACTATTTTTAATAGGCAAATTTTAAGTGGGGATATATATCCAGTCAAGTGAATTTCTTTGCACACAATAATTAATAATATTTGTTGAACGAATGATGGGATATGCTGCATTATCATTTCTTTCTCCTTAAACTACTTTCACATTCTAATTTAATGGTAAATGTGAAGATGTCACCTTAATATTTCCCAGATTATGTGCTGTTGTCTTTGTTTTTTTCCTGAGTCCTTGCCTTCCTGTTCATGTCCACTGCCATAATCATAGTTTACAGAGGCATTTAAAACAGAATTTAATGATCTTTAGGAGCACAGACTCTAAAGTGCTTGGTGAATCCAGGCTCCACTCCTTCCTGGCTGTGACCTTGGGTAAGCTTTCTAAGTTTACTACTCCCAGCTCCAATTCCTCTCATCTGTAAAATGGGGACAAGAGTAGAATGGTTGTTGCCAGGATTAAATCAGCCCTTCATGGAACATGCTAGAACAGTGTCTGGCACGTGGTAAGTGCTCATGGCCATGACTGCATGGCTGCCTGCTCTGCAGCAGGCACTGCTCCAGGCACAGGGGCTGCAGGGCTGAACAGGCATGAGTTTCTGAGCTCAAGTGGCTGCCGTGCCGTGCCGTGCCTTTTCCTTTAAATTCATTCTCCCTTTTGGTAACAGGGGAAGCTTTTAATAGAACAGTTTTGGTCATGGAACTTCCCTAAAGAAAAGCGTCTGATGGTTTCCCATCGTCCGCAAAGTGAAATGGACCCCCTTCAAGCCTGGTGCCCAATGTAGGCAATGCTGCCCCACTGTTCTACCTTTGATTCTCGCTCTGCTCTTTCTGGTCAAACTTGAGTTCCCGTTTGTTGCCCTTTGAAGATCCTCCCTCCCGCGCTTTCCCAGCCCTGCCCCTCTGCTCCAGCATTCCTCTGACATGGAGTGCCCACACGGCTCCTCCTGCCCTTCACCCTACTCCAGTGATGTGTCCTTCTAGCCACTTGGACCAGAGCAACCACTCAACTCTAAGTTCCTGCCATACTCCACTGCTCTTTCTCTGCCTTTTCTTTCCTTTCTTAATTTGCATTTTATTCATTTATTTTTTTGAGGAGGTAATATATGCAGATGGTTCAAAATTCAAAAGCTCCAATTGAACATGTTTCCTTGACATCCTTATCCCCCAGACACCCAGTGTTCTGCCCCATAGGCAACCAATGTTTTCCGTATCGTGTGATTCCTTTTAGAGGTAGTTTACTCATATACAAGTTTATATATTCAATTTTTCTCTTTTTATACAAATAGGAGCATGCCGTACACAAATAGTTTACTATAGATATTGCTCTCCATTTGCCTTTTCTCATTTAATATGCCCTCAAGGAGAATGATTCCACATGCTTTCACAAGGAGATTCTTCATTCTCTTTATGGCTGCATTAGACACCACTGTATGGAAGGATCACAATTGAGTTGACTGGTGGCCGTTTAGGTTTTTCCGTGTTTTTACTGTCACACATGATGCTGCAATGAACCTTCTTCATTTTGTGCCTATGTAACACATAACTAATAGGTGTAAGTGTTCACAGAAGTGGACTTGATGGTTGAAGGACACACGCAATTGTAATTGTGATAGATGTTGTCACATTCTCCATCTTAGAAGATGTGCCAATTTACACTCCCATCAGCAACACATCAGAGTGTTAGATTCTTCTCACTCTTGACAACATAATACGTCACCATGCTTGTCAGTCTTCTCCAATCTGATAGGTAAAAAATGAGGTCTTGGATAGTTTAATTTGCATACGATTCCATACTTACAGAATCCAAGAGAATCATCTAAAAAAACTTTCATACTTCTAGTTTCTTGTTTGATTGCAGCAACTTCAAAACAATTTTAGTAATAACGGGGGTAGTGACCATCCATGTCTTATTCCTGATTTGATGGAAATGCTCCTAGTCTTTCCCCTTTAGACTTGATGCTACTTTGAGAGTGAAGATGTTACATTTCTATATATATCTTTTATTTTTGGTCAAGAATGGATTGAATTCTATCAAATATCTTTTCAGCATCTATGTGGAAGAGCATATTATTTTTCTCCTTAGATCTCTTAGTGCACTGAATTGTATTAATAGGTTTCAAAATGGTGAAGGATTCTTACTTTCTGGGAATATCCAAGACTTGGTCATGGGGTGTTTGTTTCTAGTGTGCTGCTGTATCCTGTCTGCTACCATTATATTTACGGTCAGTCCATCAGTTTTCAAAAATAAAATTGTTTGGTAGTTTTTTCCCTTTGCGAGTTTTATAGCATTGTATGCTTGTTTTGTTAAAGAAATTGTTAGGTCCTCTCCCCTACTCCAGTCTGTTCTGGAACACTTTTAACAGCACTGGGTAATCTGTTCTTAAAAGGTTTGGTAGAATTCCCCTTGGAAACTGTCTAGACTCAGTGCTTGTCACGTTCCCATTTTAAGGAAGCAGCCACTGGTGGTTCTCTCAGCTACCCTCCCTGGCTGCTACTGATTAGATAAGATTGCTTCCACTGGGTGGACTAAGGAGCTTTGGAACAAGGTTCTGGCCAGTGAGGTCACTCATACTGTAAAGCGACTCAGGCCTTGATGTGTCCTGCTCCGGGGGATTCTGAGTCTGAGGTGCCCACACAGAAGGCGGCCCTGCCTACGCAGGGCCTGGTAAGATGCTGGCTGGGTCACTGAAGGTGCTGCTATTACAACCAGAATAAAGACCAGTCGTTGTCCCATCCTCTCAGAGGACTGCTGAACATATCATTCTGCCTTCAGAGCAACAAGGTCTGAGCTTATATCCAAAGCGTGTCCTCCTTGCGTCTTAAGAACCCAAATAATATGAGATGATGAGGTTTAGCCATTAGGAGGACAGGGTTTGGAGTTAAACAGGCCCCGGTTTGAGTTCTGGTTCCATCCTCTATCAGCCTCCCACCTCCCACTCCAAGTCTCAAAACTAGACTGGAGGCTCCCTCAAGGCAAAAATGCCTCCTGATATCTTGAGGCTCAAAATCATTTATTTAAATAAATGGATTCTGTAACCTAACATCTACCTTAATGATCCAAAGGTGGGGGACATTTTTCTTTAAATCTTTTTTTGACGAGCATTTCATTTAGAATTACAAGGTTGAAAATAAATTGGAAAACAGTTGTGATTGTTACCCTAAAGCATCCCTTAATTTGTAGGAATATATGCTTTGACCCACATAGCCAAATAGAAAGGTTCATGAACGTGGGCTGCACGTTGGTGATTCAGAGCCTAGAAGCTCCTTACTTTGCTTTCTGCTTTATGAGGCAGTGCAACTGTCTTAGTCATATTTATTTTCACATGTTACTAAGTAATAGGCCACTTATAGAAATCAAATTAATAACTATCAAAACATTAAGTTTAATTATTTGCCTACGTGTTCAAACACACTCTACCTGCAAATCTCTACCTCTAAGAGCTATTTTAAAATTTCAATCCTTATTTTTTTGTATGTGTTCTGCTATCCTCTTGGGACTCTGCAAAGACAAAAAGTAAAAATAACAATTGAAATTGTCATTTAATGACTCCCAAAGTCTAGTCATCACTGCACCGATTATTTTGATAAACCTGTACTTATGAATGTTTTTCCCCAATTTCGTCTATAAATGAAGTCAACGGGCTGACGACTGTCCAAGAAGTTACGCTGCAGGGATGTTTCAATTTTCTGACACAGTTTCCCTTTTCACAGCCCAGATTTCTCACATAAGAGGGAAATAAACTAGCCTGAAAGTTGTGTTTTCTATAAGTCTCCATAATTATGGAGAAATTTGGCAAACTTCCCCCTGTGTTTACATAGTAGATAACACTCAGAAAATCATGATGAAATTCTGTAGGTTTCAGAAGGCTTGGCAGTCTCTTCCTTGATTTTGCAGCCTTCGTTAAAACAAGCAACCCTATCTAAACTGAGAAGCTGGGGTCTGGAGAGTGTCATGCTCGTCCCACACTGCAAACCAGAGGGGAAGGCTGATTTACTGCCAGCTGTTCTGCTGGGTTTTTTTCTGATGGCTCTAGTCTGGGCTCCACAGATAGTCTCAAGAGAGGCCTGTTTCAGAGAATTTAATTTCCCATCTGTAAAATTGTTTATGTCTCCAAAAACTATTCTTTTCTTTCTACTAAAACATTCTTTCACTTTTCTAATGATTTAATCAGCTTAATCACTTACTAAAATTCCTAGAACTAGGAAGGCCTAGAACAAGAGAACAAAATGAAACATTGGATTGGAAGATCTCCATCTGAATTTCTCAGGGACATTTACAAACGCCTTAGAGCTGTCTTTCACCTCTCAGGAGCTTAGCTAGGTGCTCTGTGAAAAGGGGACTAATGAGTCCATGTGGCCTTAAACATGTTACTCCACATCCTGTACCCCTGCCTTGCCCCACTTGGTCACATGCACAATTACAAGGCCCTATGTGGCCCTCCATGAGCTGACCCTTGCCTACCTCTCCAGCCTCATCTTGGACCTTTCTCTGCACCATCCTTGCACACCAACGCCTTGGTGGTCTTTAACGTTGGCCCTGTTTCTCTTCACTACAATCTGCTCAGGCTGTTTCCTCCGTCTGGAATGTTCTTTATGTTCATTCTTGCTACGTCAATACACAGTTATCCTTCAGATCTCAACTCCATCATTGCTTCCTCAGGAAATCTTTCCTGATCCTCCATTTACATCAATCTTCCATTGTAGGCTCCTATAGTACAAAAACGCTTGCCTTCAAAAATGCTTCTCTGAGATTTTATGTTTATTTATGTGGTTATTGGACTAACAGTTCTCTTCTCTTTGATAAGCTCCATAGCTTCTTTTTCTCACATCGAATCCCTAGGGTCTGGCAGAGGGCCTGACTCATAGAATGCACTCAATAGAATATAAACTGAATGTTATTAATAATAGTCATTAATGATAAGAAGAAAAACAACCTCCTAAATTTTAGTCATAATCCCCCCCCACTAAGTGACTTATGAGGTATTGGGGGCCATATTTCTGTGGTCTTTAATTTACTTACCCTCCGAATATGAATAATAATAACAGTGCTCACAGGATATTATAAGAACAAAATAATAGATATGACCGTAACTGCTAGGGATTAGTTTAAAAGATATTTGAAATGCTTCAAATTTTTTCAATAAGCTATACCACTGGTGCATTTGATGTTAAGAATTTGAGCTGCCTAGACTAATTTCTCAATTCCACCCTATCAGTTGCTACATGTATATTTAGGAATAATTAATGGTCAAGCATATTTTTAATAATTTACAGGCTTATATACTTTTGATACTATGCTTGTTAAATGTGAAAATGTAGGTATTCATCCACTTTAATAATAATAATGTTTTTGTATAGTACTTTGTAGTTTACAGTGAACTTTCATAGACATTACTATGGTCCCATTTTATAAAAGAGATAACAGCCTCTCTTTTATGTGAAGTGATTAAGTAAATTGCCCAAGGTCACAGACCTAGTAAACGGCGAGCTGATATTTGAACAGAAACCCTCTGATTTGAGTTTCATTCTCAGCTCCAACTGTCTGAGCAACTTCCCCCATCTGCCAATTCCTTAGGCAGCTTTCTTCTCATTGTAACTGCATACAATTTAGAGAAGACAGACTTCCTTTCCCACCGCTGAGTGTCAGGTTCTTTGGGCTGCACATTTCAGCCTTTGCGTTATTTGAGGCTTGGAGCATCTCTGAAGCTCCTTCAATGCCCACCTGTGGTCAGGGTGCTTTTGGCCAGATGCTATCAACAACAGTAACCACAAGCACAACGGTTGCTACCGTTGTAATGTATTGAGTGACTACTCTGTTTCAGATGCTGTCCTGGATCCTTTTTATCCACTATATGTAGTTTTTACAAAAATCCTGTAAAATAAGTATTATATTCATTTTATAGATAAAGAAATGGACTTGCCCAAGACCACACTGCTTTATGCTAGAAGTAAGAATCAAACCCAAGTCTGTCTTTGTCTAATTTCTCCCAAATATATCCCTGCCTCTTTAATTCATGCAAGAGGATCTAAGTACGGAAGGGAAAGAATGATCTTAGACAAGGGGTGTATCTGGTTGACACATACTGTCATGGCCACACCACTGTTTAAGGCCAGAATCTTTCCTGACTGTGTAGTAACTGAGCCATGTCTGTTGGTAAATAGTTTTATGCTAACCTCTGATGTTAGCTACACACTTGGCACCTTATTTCTTGCTTGTAGCTGAGTTGGGCATTTCTGAAAAATTAGGTTTGTTAGTTGGTTGAAATGTCCCTGCTAATGGCTAAGCTTATATTTCTAGCTACTATAAATAGGCCGTGATAAATGGAAAACCAAATCTTTGAGTCATGTGCAAATAGTAAAGAAAGAATAAAATAGTCATGTTGTCACTCTTTCTTAAAATTATGATTGGGTATGAAAAAAAAAGTGCAGATTTTCCCCTAGCAGTTTAAAGGAGTGGCTGAATTTGAGGTTCCTCTCTGGATTCTGATTGGCTAAAAAGAAAATCAAAGCCACTCGAATACCGCTGTACTTCCAGTGGCTGCTCTTCCTGCCATCCCCTCTTCCTTTGCTCTCACTCCTAGACTGGGGGACTCTAAAGGGAGAGGAGGGGAAGGAGGAGGATTGGCTAAAGGGAAAGACGGGGAAGGAGGAGGAATTTGGCTGAGGAGCTGTGGGACAAGACTTGATACCACTTTCTCAATCTGGTTTCACAGATCCTCTCTTTAAAATCCTATCTCCATACTCTGACCCTTAGTTGCATTTCTCGGTGCTCATGTCCCTTCCTCCCTTTCTTCTCCTCCATAGTACTCACCACCACATGATGTACTATGTATTTATTTCACTATTTGTTTACTCTCTGTGTTCTGCCCTGGGAATGTAAGCTCCAAAAGGAAGGTCCCTCGTTATTTTTGCAAATTGCTATCACAGAGCTCCTAGAACAGAAGCTGGATATAATAGGCACAAAACATGTTTGCTGAATGAGTGAACGAACAAACAAACATATAACTAGACTAGGACTTCTTTCGAGTTGATGCACAAACAAAGCCTTACAAGCACTTCTGGGCTACCTTAAGAACAAATCCTCAATGCTGATGAACCAAAAGCAAGGAAGTGGTTGTCCATCTGGCGTGCTGTGGTATGCCAGAGAAGGCAGGAGAAACAACTCTGATATCTTTTCAATATTCAGTCATAAATGTTAACCAATGGTATAGTAAGTAAAGGAAGCTATGATGTTCTTTTCTATGCTCATTTTCTCTGTTGTTCCCTTTTAATTCACATTTATTTTTGCAAAGCGCTTTTCTAAATACTTTACATATAATTATACTATGCCTATCTCGAGATTAAATGATTACGTATATATGTATATACAGGTAAAGTACTTAGCACACTGACACATGGCATATTCTACATAAGTATTATCTAATGTTTACTCAATCAATCCTTCTTAAAAAATGGTATCACGCCAACAAGCACATGAAAAGATGCTCAACCTCATTCATTATTAGGTAAATGCAAATCAAAACCACTATGAGATACCATTTAACATCCATTAGGTTGGCCACAATGAAAAAAATAAAAAGAAAAAAGAAAATAGCAAGTACTGGGAAGAATGCGAAGAAATTGGACCCTTCATATACTGCTAGTGGGAATGTAAAATGGTGCAACCACTTTGGAAAATAGTCAGGCAGTTCTTCAGATGGTTAAACACAGAGTTACCATCGGCCCCAGTAATTCTACTCCTAGGTATATACCCAAGAGAAATGAAGACACTTGTCCACACAAAAACCTATACACAAATGTTCTTTACAGCATTATTTATAATAGCCAAAAGGTGGAAGCAACCCAAATGTCCATAAACTGATGAATGGGTAAAAAAAAGTGTGGTATTTCCATACAATAGATTATTATTCAGCCATAAAAAGTAATGAAGCACTGATACATGGAACAATGTGGATAAACTTTGAAAATATTATGTTAAGTGAAAGAAGTAAGACGCAAAAGGTCACTTATTATATAATTCCATTTATATGAAATATCCAAATAAACAAATCCATAGAGACAGTAGATTGGTGGTTGCCAAGGGGATAGAAGGGATGGGGAGTGACTGCTTACAGTCTATGGGACTTCCTTTGGGGTGATGAAAATATCTTAAACTAGAGATAGGTGATCGTTACCAACACTGTGAAAGTACCAAATGTCGCCGAGTTGTACACTTTAAAATGGCTAGTGGTTAATTTTATGTTATATAAATTTTACCTCAATTGAAAAAAAACCCTACACTGTATGAAGCAAGTATGATTATCATCTCTCTTTTTCAAATGAGAATACTCTGCCACGGAAAGTTTAAGTAACTTGGGGCCCATTTCATAGGTAGGTAGGGGAAGAACCAAAATAGGAATCTAGGCAATCTGATTTCAGAACACATACTCAAACCACCAAGTACTAATGTTCCTCTTCTTATTCCTTTCTGCTCTTCTTTGATTTGATTCAAGTGACAATAAAAGGTAAGAGCCAGCTCTAAAGGGGGAAGTGTGGAGGAGGAAAGGGATGAGCCAATATACACTCAGACCGAATGCATTCATGTGTGTGATTAAAGAACACCACCACCTGGTTGTGCAATATTGTGAAATCTCAACAAGGATGCCAGTTTAAAGGGATCCTCAAAACTGATCGATGAATTTAACTGTTGATGCTTTCTTGCTGTCCAGTAAAATGACCAAGTGCATCATTAAGTGAATAGCTTGAGGTCACCTTGCTCTTTGGTAATCCATAAGAGTTATGATGGACACAGTGTGACCTATGTAATCTTTGCCTTCTATACATATTTATCGCCATATTTCTAAAAGATAAACAATCTTAATTAACATCTATATCACTGAACTGCCTATTTTTCTGAGGGACCACACTAGGTAATGCCCAAAGCAAGTTCAGATTGTGTTATAACATCTAAGATTTCAGACAGATAGCAAGAGTGGTAAAACAGAATTAAAGACTTATGGGTAATTGAACAAACCCTTTGTCAGTTGATAAATTATTTTAACCTTTGTGTCCAAGTGAACTAGAAAGTCTGACTGTGCTTTCATTCATTATGCTTATCCAGCTGCCTTCCAGGTCCTCTTCATGGACCCAGACAAGGTAAAATAAAGGCACTTTGAGTGACAGTCCAAATTACTCAAAGAGAGCCTCTGACATCACTAAATGATACGAAGAATTTTAAAATGATATAGATAAAAACAAATGGCACATCCTAGTTCAGTTTCCAGAGACCTAGTTTGTAAGTTCAAAACCTTTTGAAATGATAAGATATATATATATGTATATATATATATATATATATAATATGTATATATATATATATATACACACATGCACACACAATTTTTTGATTATTTTATATTTTTCATCCTTGAAAGCAATAAACCTCATCTCCTCATCTTTAGGGAACAGACTAATATTTTGCCTATTTGTTGCAGAATCATTATAAATCAACTTGGGAAAGGTGCCTTAGTTTTCATCTACCAAATATGAGACCTTCTGGTTTCAAATGGAAATGTCAAAATTTTTTTTTGGTTCTTTCCTGATGGGATGTGTGTTGAGACATTACCATTTTTCTTATAAATACTGGGATCAGTTACTGAAAGTTATTCATCTGATTTTTGCTTTAGCAACTTTCTGTGTGCCCCGAACTTGCCACTCACTCATTTGTACCCTTGTGGCTTCTATATGAATTTCAAGTCCTTTAAACAGCCTCCTACAAAATCATGTAAGTTTTAAAGACACTCTTGATGCTACCTGTCTTCAGAAAGTTTTCTTCAGCCAAGTTACTGCCACGAAAAATACAAGTACTCATTGGTTATCTCTACTTTTAATTTAGCAAGTGATTCATTCCTATTAATGTGCTATAAAGATTATGTTCAGCTGATGGTTTGATTAAAATTTTGTACCAAGATGAGTGTCTTAACTACTCTCAATAAACTCTCATCCAAATAAATGTCAGCTCTTCTAAGAAGTCTTCACTTATCATCCTAGCTAGTGGTGTTCTTCCCTCCCTCTTTCTCCCTTTCCCTCTGTCCCTTCCTCTCTCTTTCTATCCTTCCTTCCATAAAAGCTTATCAAGTACCGTCTATGTGTCAGGCACTGTGTTAGGCACTTTGTCAACTATCCCTGCCTTTCATGGTTTGTCATATTCTATGGCTGTCAATTGTCTTGCTGGTAGTGATCTCATATCACCTACACAACTATGAACTCCTTTGTTTAAGAAGTCTAACTGCTTCATCATTACACAAACAAGTCAGTGTGGTGTAGAGGAAGGGATAGAGATAAGGACGTAGAGTTAGGACCATTAGCACCAGGCTCAAGGGAGCAGTGAATGAAGCCAAAAAGAGAAGGGGAATATTGGATTTTGCAGCTAGACTAAAATTTTGAGTAGCTTATAATATTTAAGATCATCTGAAATGATCCCTTCTTCGAAACTATTTAAAAAAACACAAAAACATAAAAATTAGTTACACTGATCTGCCTGCTGAAATATTTAGGGGAATATGTACTGATGTCTGCAACTAACTTTGAAATCCATCAAATAAATAGGATGGATTGTTGGATGGATAGATGGGCGGATATAGCAAGTATAGCACAACACTAATTATTGACTCTAAGAGGTCGGTTTAGGGATGTTCACTGTAAAATTCGTTCAATTTTTCAGTATGCTTGAAAATGTTTGTAATCAATGTTGGGAGAAAAAGCTATTTATGATGTAAAAAGGCAATAAGAGATATTCTCTTATTTTATCCACTGGTCAATCAGACAGATTTATCTGTTAATAAAGCCCAAGCATGTGTGTGTGTGTGTGTGTGTGTGTGTGTGCCTGCATGTGTTTGCAAGTTGTGAATCTAAGAAAAGGTCCATTTGTTAGTAAAACCCACAAATGTTGACTAGGTTCACAGGACATACTGATATAATAGACTAATATGCATTCATCTCACCTTGTAGTCTGCCTTGTCTACATCCGGTGAAGGAGATGCTTGTCTAATGTGGGGGGATGGGTTGAAAATAGTAATTCATCTGAAGCTTAAATAAAAATATTGGATGTAAAATTAAGTTATATATTTTCTGAATGGATTGCATAATGAAGCTGTTAATCAAAATGGTCAACTTCACACCTTAAAACCCCTCTGTAACTTTTTTACTCAAGTACTAAGAAATGTTTTGGGAATGTATGATGACGCATGATCATTTTGACCATTACAAAGCCATTATTGGAAAGCAAAGATTTATTCAAGGGACACTCATCATTTATGTCCAGGTAGGCAATACTAAAGTAATTGCTCACAAGGTGGAATATGCTGAAGAGTGCCTGAAACACTTAATGCATCTGGATCAATAAAACATTTCAATTTGCAAAGTCAAGAGTGAAGGGCATTACCAGGAGCAACTGCATAATACGGCTGTTAAATCTTTGCAGACTTTATGAATGAAGTGACATCTGATACACAGTGAAAGAAGTACCTGACAAAAACTAGGAAATGGCTTTTACTCTTGAATCTGAGCAATGCAATTTGTAAAATGGAGCAATTAGCTTTAAAATGCCTTCCACTTATCTGAATTCTTTTGAGTCATTCAGTATTAAGCTTTAAAAGGGTGAAGGAAACATGCTAGAGTTTAAAGTAAATTTTCCATATTCTCTGCATAGAAAAATATTTCTGAAATCCCTAATAGCCATAGAGATTTAGAATGAACAGATTGGTAAAAACTTTGGAATTATATTTCTTCCTGGAAATAACAATGGCAGAGAGCCCATGTTTCATGCACGGTAGGCATGAAAGACAAGGCAACAGGCAGTGTGGAAAGGTGCGTGACTTAGCCTTTTCCATTATGAAACCATGTGGCATGTGAGCCAGTTTTCTGTAAATCACCTACAGGCTAAATAGAGCCCATAACAGTTGAGCACGCTGGCATTTGCCCTTTTTAAAAATATGTGTCCAGGAGAAGCTTTTGCACACTGGGCAAAGAACAAATGTAAGCTTAAATGCCTATAGACTCAATATATCTTGCTATATTCCCTCATTATAGGCACATGGCCACCATGGCAGATGGTGGTGTTTAATGCTCTCAAACCACAGAGATGTCAGAGATTGTTTAATAAGACATCAGATGATTTTAACAGACAAAAGTCTTCAAATGAAATTACTATTCCTTTAGCTTCTTTACGTTTGGACCCATTGGTTATAACCAAGAATTTTCCAGGTGTTATGAACAAAGAGATTCATACATAGAATAAAATGTACTGTTGAGAGTAACCAGGAAACAATTCCCTTAAGTCTTCACAAATCATTGACTGCTTAGTTCACACACTGCATGCATTTCAAATGATCAACCAAATGTATTAGAGGCCAACTCTGCCCAGCACTACGGCGAAATGAAAGGGAAGTCAAAAAGCACACAGCACGGTCTTTCAAGAGCTTGAAATCTGGTTGGAAACAATTAGTGAAGACAAATGATCCAGTATAAAGGAGTATGAATGAGGGTAGCACAGATTATAGAAGTTTATTATTGGTAAGACACAGAAAGTACATAGAATTGATATATTTGCTTTAAACTCTCCTCACAGTTAGCAAGGCATTGCTGAACTTTGTAAAGTTAGCTCTCTACAACACTGGAAGAATTTGAAAGCTCATGGAAGAAAGTGATTCAACTGGGCCAATTAAGTTCAATATATTTATTAAATATCCTACACAGGAATTGAATTCTTATGTTTATCTTTTGAGGATACCTCTAGTCTTACATAAATGAGAGATAAAGCAGGAATCAGGGAATTTAATTTTGAAATCATCTTTGTAGGTCTATCATTATTTTGTTTCTAACTTTGATGTTAATTGGAAAGGAATGGCACATGAATGATGTTATAATTGCTAATTTACTCATATTTAACTTCATTTCAGAATATTCGCAATACACAGTTGGCTCTCAATGCATATCTGTCCTATATTCCTCCTAATGATCACTTGCAAATCTGATAACCTTGTAAAATGACTTTTAAAGTTGCATGTCATGACTTGAAGTAAGTTCCATTATAATATCTTTGAACTATAATTTAAAATAGAAAGTTTCATTGATCTTTATTAAAAAATAAAATAGCAAAAAAGCAAACAATTTGATTAAAAAATGGGCAGAGGATCTGAAGAGACATTTTTCCAAAGAAGACATACAGATAGCCAACAGGTACGTGAAAAGGTGGTCAAAGTCACTCATCATCAGGGAAATGCAAATCAAAACCACAATGAGATAGCACCTCACACCTGTCAGAATGGCTAGTATCAAAAAGACAAGAAATAACAAGTGTTGGCGAGGATGTGGAGAAAAGAGAACACTTGTGCACTACCAGTGGGAATGTAAATTTGTGCAGCCATTTTGGAAAATGGCATGGAGGTTCCTCAAGAAATTAAAGACAGAACTACCATATGATCCAACAGTTCCACTTCTGGGTATTTATCCAAAGGAAACGAAAACACTAACTCGCCGAGATACATTCACCCCCTCCAAGTTCACTGCAGCATTATTTACAATAACCAAGACATGGAAGCAACCTAAGTGTCCACTGATGGATGAATGGATACAGAAAATGTAGTATATATATATATATATGATAGAAGATTATTCAGCCATAAGAAAGAAGGAAATCTTGTCATTTGTGACAACATAAATAGACCTTTAAGGCATTACGCTAAGTGAAATGTCAGACAGAGAAAGACAAATACTGAATGATTTCCCTTATATGTGGACTCTAAAAAAACTGCAACAACAAAAAAACAAGCTGATAGATAGAGAGAACAGATTGGTGGTTGCCAGAGGCAGGGGTAAGATGTGAGCAAAATGAGTGAAGGTGATCAAAAGGTATCAACTTCCAGTTTTAAAATAAATAAGTCCTGGGGATGGAGTTTATAGCATAGTGACTATAGTTAATAATACTCTATTGTATGCTCGAAAGTTACTAAGAGAATGGATCTTAAAAATTCTCTTCACAAGAGGAAAATATTTGTAACTATGTATGGTGATAGATGTCAATTAGACTTATTGTGGTGATCATTTCATAGTATATGCTAATATTGAATCATTATATTATATGTCTGAAACTAATATAATGTTACATCAATTATATCTTGCATTGTAAAAAAATTTTTTTTTAAATAACTAAATAATTCAACTCCTTTCCCGCATTCTTTCCTTATCCATCCGATATGTATATTAGTTCACACAACATGGTGTGAATTTACAGCCTAAAAACACAAAGGTATATATTAACTGCATTTATTTATATCTTGACTCAATGTTTATTCATTAAAAAATCATCTTGAAAGTGTTCTACTTCAATAAATCTATTTGTGACTCAAATGTTTTAAACTGCCCTTTATTATAGACCGTGTTGATATTTTAAGTGATTTGCTGTCTCCAGATATGTATGTCTACATATGTATCCATAGATCTTTATATATCTCTGTATTGGTCACTTTATTATAAGCCTTTCTACTGAAACATCATTCTCTTCAAAATTATATGAATAGCATTCCTAGTTCATCTTCTGTACCATATTTTACTAACTCACATTTTGTTCTCCAACATTCAGTTAGCTGCTTTCCACTTTATCCATTTTAGGATTTAGGGAACAAAAACAATTTAGATTGGTCTTAAGAACTTCCAAAACCAACGCTCTGAATGAAAGCCTATGAAAATAAGAAGCAATTTGTTTTCATTTTCTTCTATTTCCAATTGTTTCCTCCATTGCTCTACTTTGATCCTATTGATTTTCTCTGTTCTCTTTTCTGGGTAGCACTTATTACTCATTTATCATACTGTTGCTAGTGATTAGTATCCCTTCTTCTTTTTATACCCTTTTTCCTCACTTGCACTTTCATGGGTAAAACACACGGTGCTGTGTTTTCTTGCTCCTGGCCATTTTTTCTGTCCACAAGGCCACCTGGAAGCCTAGGAGGGAAGGGATGCTTCTTCTTCTCAGGGCTGCATCCCCAGCGCTGAGCACAGTGCCTGGCACTTAGGAGCGCAACAAGTATTTGATGAATGAATGACCAAAGGAATGAATGGATATCATAAGTTAATTTTGAATTATTCCATTTCAGAGGGACTGAAGAGTAAAATCATATTCCAAAAGCATGGACGTTGTTTCTGATGGAATCCTTAGTAGTCTCTTCATTTATGTTGCCTATTGTAGCGGATGTTTTTCTGTAAATTTCAAAATTCTAAAGAGGAATGAATTTACCTTAATCAGGTATTTATATTAGATGTTACATCATGACTCATACTTTAAATAAAATATCATATATACCCTCTCCCCCAAAAAGCTACATAGGTAGAATCTTTAAAATTCTTGAAAACAGAAGGCAGCATATTATTTCCTAACTTCTCCAACCAAGGTGGGCCTTTACCAAAACTTTAAGAAAGTTAGATCAGATCCTCTCCTTTTTTTCCAAACCTTTCTTTCAAGATTTAGCTCTAGTCCTTTATAATATGAAAAGGATAGAAACAAAGATCACTAAGATCACTTCTAAAACTGAAGTTTTTTATAGGCTTGGAGGAGATGTAATTTCTTCCATTATCCCTTCTCCTTTCAACTTAATCTAATTTGATAAATACCGATTTTCTATTGAGGTTTGCATAAAGGAAAGGAAGAAGAACATACAGGTGAATCAGACATGTTGCCCAAAGATAAAGTAATTTGCTATCTAGACAGGGACACATGCACACTAACTTTTTACATAAATAAACAGAGGAGGTTTACAAAGAGTATTCACTTTTTTCTTCCTTTAAAATTAAAAAAACATTACATTCTACAGAAAAGGCAATGTTTTATAATGTTTATTTAAGTTTAAATAAAAAAAAAGAGACCTTGATTCTAGTCTTGGCCGCTAACTATGCCTTTATGGTCTTTGTTACAAATGAAAAACTCCCTCTCTGGAAGGACATCATATTGCCTATATCTGAAATTCTGTTCAAAGAATTGAAGACTTGAAAAATATGCTTGTTATACTTGCATAAGTGCGTAATCATGACCATTATATTGGAAGGGACTTGAGAAGCTTCCAGAGGTGGAAACAGGTTCAGAGTTATAACGACTAGACCAAGCTCCCGTTACCACTAAGGGCAGTGCCTAATTTATCGCTTTTCAAATTTGTCAGATTGCTCCCTTTTCCTCCACTTCTCTTCCATGAAACAAACATATTTTAAAAAATAAGCCTTTTCCAAAATACCCTAGCGTGATCCTTGAATTGATGAGGGAGAAATTTCCTTTACACCCCTTCACCAAACTCAGTGTGAAGAAGAGTAGGAGCGAGTCAACTGGAGTTGAATGGAGCCGTTGTCTAAGGTTTCTGCTGCTAAGTTAAGGGTGGTGGTGAAGGAGAAGACCTAAGTCAGCACTCGGCAGACTTCAGGGTGCCTGCAAGCCACCCAGGGACTCTGTTAGAATACAGATCCTGCTTCCGTGGGCCTGGACTGGGACTGGAGATGCCTCACACCTAACACGTCCCCAAGTGACGCTGATGTTGCTGGTTACTTTGAGAAGCGAATGTCTGCTAGATGGTAGGAAAGCCATTTGGGAGAAAGCCTGTCAATTAGTAACTAATTTTATATAGACTCAGCCCTAGAGCTCAGGAAATTGCACTTTTTCTCTGCTAGCTTTATGGAAAAGAGCAAACAGCCAATAGGCTAGCAGATGGCAGCAACACTTTCTTAAATTAAGTTCTAGGCCACTGCTGAGAGCAGTACATGCTTCTTCCATATCTATATTATGATGATCCTGGGTTCCTAAGAAGGTGTCAAATTTTGCTATTTATTTCCTATTTGAAATTGGCTGTGGGTATTTGATATGTTTCAGGAATTTTTTTCTCAAACATGGTTTAAAATGAAATTTGGAGTCTTTTTTTTTTTTTTGAGGAAGATTAGCCCTGAGCTAACTGCAGCCAATCCTCCTCTTTTTTGCTGAGGAAGACTGGCCCTGATCTAGCATCTGTGCCCATCTTCCTCTACTTTATATGTGGGACGCCTACCACAGCATGGCTTGCTAAGCGGTGCCATGTCCGCACCCGGGATCTGAACTGGCGAACCCCAGGCTGCTGAAGTGGAACGTGCGAACTTAACCGCTGTGGCACCGGGCTGGCCCCAAAATTTGGAGTCTTCAAGACCAAATTTCATTTGTTGGACAATTGCACTATATGGAATATTTTCTTCTCTGTGAGTGAGGGGTAAGTAAGAGGCTTAAGCTTGTCTTTCTACGATTTTGCCTGCTCCTGTCACATATTATCGAAAGATAAGGTTAGAACACTTGGCTTATATTTGTAATAATTTAGCAAAGATATATGGCTATTCTTGAATACAAAAGATGGAAATTATTTTTTCTTCAAATTTCCATGATGTTTCAGAGTGATACAAATTCTAGCTAAAATAGGTAGTCATTTCTTAGCGAAGGATTAAAAAACACTAGATTCCTTTCTTCAAATTTTTGTTAATTTCTGAGATCAGTGATTAAATTTGCTAGGTAACAATTACTCTTCAAAATGAATTATAAATTTTCATCCATTCAGCTCATTTTATGTATTGCACTAGAAAGTAATAACAGGGGATTTTCCTCATCAATATTATTTTTCCTAAGCCAAGCCAGCCCTGGTTTTATTCACTTTTTCCAGAACTTCACCGTCCTTTGGGATATAGGATCTGAATCTTAGTGTTCATAACAGATATAAGAATGTCACATGTGTCATGGATGCCTGTAGTCTGGGAAACAGAGAAATTATTGTTTTTCCCGCTCGATGTCAATATGTGAGATCGTAGAGACTCTTTATTCTTCCATATTGGGTAGATACCATTCTATCTCTTACCAACAAGAACATGCAGCAAATACTGTTAGAAGCTGGCATATCCCATAATTGGAAACCTGCTCTCCATAGATGGCTGGTTATAACAGATTTCCCAGTAAATGATGTGAAAGTTTTGAAAAGATTATATATTTCTTAGGTATTTTTTCAGGAATTTAAACATACCTTAGAAAGGTATTCCAAGTTAAAAAATAAGTCAAATACATTTCAATAAGAAAACTAGGGTTCATGAACTGAAGAGATCAATTACGCTTATTACTACTATTAACAAGAATAGCTAACATGAACTGGGCACTTACTAAGAGCTTTCCCTATATCAATTCTCTTATTTCTTGGAAAAACCCTGTGAGGCAAGTACCATTATTTTATAGTTAAGGAAACTGAGGAAACAAGAGGCTAATCAATGAAGTCACACAGCTAGCAAAAGAGGAGCTTCTCTGATCACATCAAGATTAACCTACTTCAAGAGTCTGTGCTTTAACTGCTATCTTAGAATACGGGGAAAATGTCAAAATATTTTCATAGGGTCTCTTTGTATTTTGCTGCACAATAAACATCTATCTTTTATTCTTATAAATTTATCATTTCACATGACAATTTTTCTAGTATTCAAAGAGAGGAAGTCAACAACTGCCCATATGCAGTCAGGATTTTAGGTCTGTTTTAAGATTCAATCCCCAGGCATGTACCTATAAAAGGAAATGTCTATAGATGGAAGAATGTAGCTCTTGGTTGTATCTTTGTGCTACAATGATATTTGAATCATCACCAGTAATAAAGACTCCTGGGACAGTGAAGTAAATATGCCAAATCAGAATGGTATTCAGCGTCTTCCTCCATTGATGTGTTGGCTTTGCTAAAAACAGCCCAGATTTTGCCTGAATTGTAAACTAAGCAAATATGACTAGAGGATACATAAGGAACAGATGTTGATTTTTAAAAGACCGTTTATCCATCATCACTTTTTCATATAATCAGCTGAAACTAGCATTCAATCCCTTTTCTTAAAATTGTTTTTAAAGTTTATCCATAAGGACTAAGCCTCAAAGATTCCATGGTAAAATGGGATTCACATATTTTGAAAACTCCATACTGTAATGATGGTTAGGTGAAATTATTTGTAGATGATCAAATAGTTTTCAATCTTACAGGACCAAGAATGTTCAGAATTGTATTCTTGTCTGTGCCGTGTAAATACTATGATACATTTAGTGTACCAAATAGTTAGTTTAACTAGTATACCAAATAGTTAAACGAGTCAAGGTGCACCCTATCTATTCGTGATAAGAAACAATAGGCATGTGCAGTTCTGTTATACATAAACATGGAATGTTGAGATTCCCTTGCAGGAATGCATTCAAATAAGTATAAATATTTCTGAATGGATACATAGCTTCTTTCCAAGCAGGAGAAACAGAACATCAGGGATCAGAAAGTAAGACCAAAACCTGCACCTGCTGCTTCCCGATGTGGACGTTAGTCAGCTTGTTTAACCTCTCTGTGCCTCAGTTTCCATTTGAAAGAGGGAGATACAATATTCTGAGGATAAAGTGATGTAGTGTATATAGACCACTTCACATAATACCTTATAGTCAGTGAATTGTAGAGATTTTCAATAATTTTTTTGAGAATCATTAAAGTCATATAAACTGCGGGAACAGGATGTTTGAAAGATTGATAAGTAAAGCATATCGTAATTTGCTATGGGTTTAAACCTAGCAGAACAAATGACTGAGCCAACTAGGATAATTTTGAGGTTAACATATTTCGAGAATAATTTTGAATGGCAGAAAAGATTGACTACAATTCCTCCTTCTTTTCAAAGCATTTGAGTGGTGCCTTATTCCCTAGCTGGGTCAGAGCTAATTCTACTATTGGACGGTATGAAAATTTTCTGTATTTGGACAATGTCTCCCTAGTCACAGATGGATGGATATCTCTCTTACAATTAGGCAAATTTATGCTAAAAGTCTTAACAAAGAGATATTTTTAATATAAAGGTGAAGACTGTGTTAAATGGTGGTTGTCTCCTATTATTTCAAACAATGAGACCAGCTTCTTGCTACCATGAATCCATGTAGTTATTTTTCATTTTCTTATTTTTCCCATGTAGTTCAACCCTACATCTTTTCTTTTCTTTCTTTTTCACTTTTTGTTTTTGGTTATGGGTTCAAGAAATTCTTACTAGTGAAAAAAATTAAAGCCATTGTAAGTAATACTTACAAGTATCTAAATCAAATATAAATATTAACATTATATATTATCTGTTTTTGTGATTTCTCAGCATGGCATAGATTCTAATAGCCTACAAAAATACCCATTCTCCCTTTCTCTCAAATAAACAGATCCTCTACTTTTAGCTGTGCATATGACCACCCAGCTAAAAGACTACATTTCCTATTTCCCTGGCAGTCAGGAGTAAGTATTGGCCAATGAGAAGTAAAAGGAAGTGTTGGCTGTACTTTCAAAAATTCTACTTAAAAGAGAGGCGGCATACCACCCCTACTTTCAACTTATTTTTGAAATACAGATGTGATGGGTGGAGTTATAGCAGCCATCTTGGATTCTAATAATGTGGATCAAATTCTATGGTGGACAGAGCAGAACACCAGAAGGAGCTTGAGTGCCCTGTAAACACGAAGCCATATCACCCCTGGCCTGCTTCTAAATGTCTTTCACATGTAAGAGTATTACAATGTATTCTGTTTCCTGCAGCTGAACTTAATCCTAATCAACATACAAGGTATTTTATACAGAATACTCATCCAAAGAGATGTTCTATTCAAACTAGATTTCTTTTGAGAATTACTGTATGCCGTATATCTTTCCTGGGAACTTGCCATTCATATTAACATAATAACATAATAAAAACTCAGAGAATCTTATAATAAAAGGAATTGTTTGACTTCATTAACTCATTGTTAACCAAACTTATATGACCACAGTTTTGTTTTTTATTTTTGGAATAACACCTATTAATATCCTGGGTTATCAGTATTCCTTCCACACAAGGCACACTGGGAAATGCTTGTCTACATTGCTGCTCCTCTGAATTAGCATTTGTCACACATTGTCCATACTGCTCAGCCTTTCGCTCACTTGCTGCTTGGGGAGACCTGTCCCTCAGTTTTTTCTCAGATCTTGGCAAAGTGGGCACTTGTGGAGTATCTGTCATCATCTTGTCCATTGGTGTATTAGACTGAGAAGCCTTTCCTTCTGTGATATGGAGGCGATTAGTTTGAATTTAGATAAAGTCTGTTGGATTTTTTTTGAGTTTATAACAAACATTACTAGATATCTACTAGGAGTAATAATTTCTCCTTTCTGTTTAGATATATGTTCAAGTCTCAAATAGCCAATAACTATAGTATTCCCAAGAATATAATTTTTGTTATAGGCCTTTCGAGAGAAAGCATTTTCTGGAATTTATTTTAAAAATGACATTGACACTGCTATCTATATCAGAAAGAAAATTTACCAGGAAACAAAGCACAGATTTGCCATATCAACAGGAGCCCTGGTCCAGAAAATGTCTATTAAATCATAGCTTTTAAAAAAAGGTATAAGATTAACTTTAAAATCGCTGAAAGTGAGTTAAGTGTATCAAGATACATCTTCTTCTTCAACAGTTAAGATTTTATTAGTGTGCTTTTAAAAAATGTTTGCACCTATCCCTCTATTGACAAACTACTTTCTACCAAACTTCTGTTCTGTAAAATCAATACAGATTTAAGATCCCATTCCATAAAGGCCATACGTAAGAGTGATTCTTCTCTGGAAAAGCAAAAGTAAAGTCACGTAAAAAGAGTAAGCAAGGGCCCATCCAGCAGCATGTGGCTTATAATGATGTAGAAAAGTGATACATATTGAAGTGTGTTTTAGCATGAATCTGTGAAACAGGTCAGAAGCTATAATTTGGTATGCAAGACCTAAGCTTTTAAATATTTTGTTCTCGTTCTTGAGATTTACTGAAAGCTTTTTTCTTTAATGCCTCTTTACGTAAAACTGTTTCAGAAATAAAATTATGCCTTGTTCATTTAGTGAACTCCAGCAACTTAAAAAGTATTCTTAAAGCTGGCGTAAATGGTGGGCCCATGCTCAAATGACTCCTAGATTTGGGCAGATGATACGGAGTGAAGTAGATAAGGTATAAGACAACCAGGCCTGGTAAGAACTTTCTGGAAACATGGGACTGTTGACCTGTGGATACAGGTCCAGCAGTGCCAGAATTGACTTTTCAAGAAAAGCATGTAAACATCCTGACTTAAAAATATTGGCAACTAATTATTTAAAAAACAAAGCAAACAACCCAAAAAATTGCAGGGTGAAACAAAAAAAACCCTGTGGGTCTAATTTCTAATTTATCCTAGAGGCTGTAAGTTTGCTCCATCTTGTTTATACCATCCCATTTCCTCACCCAACACTTCACTGAAGAAGCATTTCTTACGGTTTTCTAGTATCTCCTTGTTACTCTTTCCGAGGCATTGTGTAGCTTCTTTATACTACTGTTACTAAGTGGAGCGTAAGGGAAAACTCACCCTGAACTGATTACAATCTCTTATATGCTGATTATCATGCCTTTCAGCCCATTTGTGACCTCTGCTGTCTTTAAAATAAGCATATCCTTCAAAGGCAGACAAATCTCCCCTGAATCTGGAGGTTGGAAGCAAATTTTAAGACATCTTCTCTAGACCCCTTCCCCTTATTTGCGTTGCATTCCATCTACCACTTTCTCAGGCCATCTTCTCCCCAAGCCAGCCCCTCCTCGCCCTCAATTACCAAAGTGAGTACCAGTGTCTTGGTTAAGAACCTGCGCTTTAAAGTCAACTTCATGCAGGTGGTCACCTGCTCTGCCGCTTACTCACCAAGTAACTCAGAATAAATTAGTCTCTTTACATCTCAGTATCGTTATTGGTACAATGGGCTTGATAATAATAGAATCCACTTCTGAGTAGGATTGAACAGAACAACAAATAACAGTTTGCTCTATCCTTAAAGGTAAATATCAGCAAGGGCCACCCATTTCATCATTATATGGCTCTAACTCTCAGGGAATTCTCCCTAAATTTGAGTTAAAATGTCATCCATTGACCCCAGTGCTACTTCTTAAGGCCTAAGCAATCAAACTTCATCTTAAATGTAATCTCGGAGTGAACAGTGTGGTCTGATCCAGGTGGGGGAGAGGGAATTTACTATCACTTTTATTCTAGATACTGCGTTTCTTGTCCTGTAGACTGGGATGACATCTGCCGTTACAAATAACAGGTATGTCAGCCTAATGACCCAAATTGAGCTCATGGATACGTCAAATCTCTAAGCCTTGACTTCTGTATCCAAGCAGAGAACCTCACATTTTATCCCTTCCAAGCCTCTTTGAAAAAATACATAATTTCAGAAAACGTTTGGCAAATAATCTCTCCTAGACGTAAATTACCTACCCATGATCTGTTGAAAGGGAAACTAAAACTAGCATCTTTAGGTCTTGATTCTTAAAAATTTACCTGTTTCTTCCCTTTTTCGTAGGAGGAGGAAGGGCATGTTACGTCTATGTGGACATTAAAGTTTTTTAACTGGCAACGTGGAAAGGGTCCTGGGTTAATCTAAATTTTAGTGTTGGATACACTTTCTCTTTTGTTGATAACTAAATCTTCTGCTGGATTTCTTCCTCTGCCTATATAAGACCATTGCTGAGTCATTCATGCCTTTAGCTTATCTGCTATATCAAGGCAAATGATAAGGCCTCAAAGGCATGTCAAGGAAAATGAGAACCCAACAGAATTTATAATCTAATGGAGTAGGAAAGAAATATCTATAAATAACCATAATGTAAGTTGGCATGGGTCCCTGGGTGCTTCAAAGGCACTGTTAGAGAATGATTAAAGGAGGGGAATATCACATCTTCATTTGCGCTAAGTTTTGAAGGATGGGCAGAAGTTTGGCAAATGGAAGTAAGGAGTATGATGATGAGTTTACAGGCAGGAAGATTAATAACAGCAAAGCCACAAGTCTTAAAAGCATGCTCCTTGTTTTGGGGCAGCAAATTTATACTACCTGGAAAGTAAGGAGTAAAAAAGCCTAAAAAAATAAAAAGCAATTTGGGACAAGAAAGCCACATGAAGGGTTTTGTCCTTATTCAGTAGGTAGTGGGATCAGATCCCCTGAAGTTTACAGAGGAGAGGAATAAGATCATCGTCACAAAACTTCAGGCTGTGATTAGAAGGATGGTCAAAACAATGGAGAGTCTGCAGGCAGGAAGACCATTTGGCAGTCTGCTGGTACAGTCTCGGTGAGGGTGATGAAGATCTGAATCCTGCGAGGCAGGCATGAAAACGGAAACCTAAGAGTTCTTGAGATACGGTGATATCATTCTAACATTAAAAAAAAATCTGCTTCTAAGCTTTGTGTTTAAAATGCGTACGTGCGTGTGTGTTTGTGTTGGCATGGCCTCGGTGATGCATCTAACCTTGGGATTTTAGGAAGACACCTGAATTCTTAATATCTCAAAGTGATCAAAACCTGGAGCAAAAAAGATGTCCCAACAGTTCTCTGCTCTTCTAATGTGTATCAATCCTTCCGTTTCTTTTCTTTTCTCCTTCAGCTCTCCCTACCCATTATCAATAAGGAAGAGGAAGAAAATGGGATTTAAAAGTAAAATATTATAATTCTATGATATGCAATAACCATAAGACTTGGAGATGGATGGTATGGAGTCCAATTCTAGCTTTGGTTTAAATTGCATAACTTTAAATACATCTTTCAATATCTCTGAACCTCAGTAAAACAAGGGGCAGCCCATTTCAGCATCATTTGGAGGAGATTTTCAAATTATACAGGCTCAAGAGTTTGATATAAGTGTCTCCCACCTCCCCGCCCCCACCCCTGACCAGCTAAGAATCCCCTGGAATAAACGAACTCCAATTTTTCTTCCAGATGTAAACTTTTATTATTCTATAATTCTATTTTGCACAACTTCTGCCCAGATCACTTCCTCATTCTACCCTGTTTGCTTCTACTTTTTAGCTACTAGAGATGGAGACAATTTTCTGGGGCTTTTGATGCTATCCTTTGGGGCTGTCTTCCCATTAGAGGTGAAAATCAGAAGCCAGTTATGTTAATGCCTTGAAAGGTGTTATTGAAGACTCACTCACTACTCATGACTCCAAGTGGAAAATGAGATAAGTCCAGCCAGCTTCCAGGGCCTTGGCCATCTGACTCTTAGAATTCAACTTCTACTTAATTGTCAATGGATTTAGGATACCAAGTCCCACTGCCTTTCAGGTTTCTAACCACATAGAACCTCTCTTTATGGTGGAAAGAATTTGGTCCCTGTGGGCCTAATGAAAAATAGCAAGTCAACAAATAATAGAGTTTTACTCTTTGTTTCCCCCACTTAGAGAGAGCTAGCAGTTTGTGAATCTGCACACGATAACATTCTACAGTGAATCCCAAAAAATCATTAGAAATGCATATAATTCTCTTTTACCAAATGCAACATCAGGTTCAGACATGCCTCACCAAATCCTACATTTCTTCTAAATTCATCTCCAGAGCATACCAGCTCAAGGCTCATACTGAGAGTTCTGGCAAATTATCCCCCAAGTGCCAATATCTAACACACACTACATTGGTATTATTCAATGAGAGGCTGATTCCACGAGAAAATGCAGAGTTAAGTGTACAGAGTTTATCTTATCTGAAGTCATTTCTCAGCCTTTAAAGATCAGTGAAAGGCAGTATTACACGTTCTCACTTAATCTTTGCTCATTACGGAAGGAGATGCCTCAGGTCAGTTTTACAGCAGACAGAGAGGTGGGGTGTCTAGAAGTACAATGTAGGTGGACGGCCTCTGAGCAATCTGTTCTGGTGGCTGGGCCATTGTAAATGGCCTAAAATTACCATGCTTTCTCAGTATCTGCTGCTGCCCACACGTGCACCATGAATCAAGGGACAATTGCTTCATGTGCTGGGGTGATAGCAATGAATATTAATCACCAAGAAATGGAACAAACAGTGACTGCGCTTAATTTCTGAATAACATACTACAAATTGAAATAACTCTGGAAGTTTTGAAGAGAAAATGCCACGGTAAGTCTTTTCCTTATTCTAATTGATGATATTCGAGTTACTGGAGGAATGTACAAATGCAAAAATGAGATTTCTTTTGTCCTAAAGATTTTGTCTGGTTTGGCTTTTAAAATCAGATCTTTAAAAACTTTTTCTCTTTATCCCAGGATAATAGTCCATACCTCGGTCAGTAACAATTCTAAGTCTAACATCCTGCCATAGATTAATGGTGTCCACTTCCACTGCCCAAGTCTTTTCCTCCAGGCCAGTAGACCGCATTTTGACACTAACTGCCATTGGTTATTTACCGAATATTCTTTTGTATATTATCTCTCACTTCCTCCAAATAACAGCTTATTAGGAGTTAAATTGGAATTGCTAAACTAGGTTGCTTTCCTGGGCATGATTAAGAATAGGAAATCAATGCTGTGTGAAGTGTCCAAGTGCTTCAGGCCAGTGATGGAATCTTGAATGAGTTATGAGGCATAGGGATCAAGTTAATATTAGGGGTGAATTCTTTAATTTACACAGTGTACTAAGGTAATTGACTTCTTAATATCTTTGATGGGATGCCAAAAAAAGACCACAACCAAAACAAACCTATATATTTCTAAATGCACATATAATATAAAAGTAAATTTACAGATAATTGTCTCAATGGATATACCCAAAATTGCACAATGTGGTTACATCCGGGGAGGAGAGTGAGACTGAGTGCTGGTCAAAGGGAGTGTTAGTTCCATCTCTCCTGTTTGAAGGTTTTAGAGTAAGAATGTATCCATGCATTACTGTCAAAATTAAAAATAAATAAAATTTGTAACAATTTTGTTAATGAATTAATAACTGAGTCCTAGGTTGGACTGTGCTCTGCACCAGGGAATGACATGCTTCCTTGTGTGCTGGGAGAAGAGCCTGTGTCTATCTCCTTTCCTCTCTCCTTACTTCTACTCTAGCTCTGAGAGTGCTATGCAAAAGGATGGCTCACACCCGTACTGAATTTAATGTCAAACTTCCCACAGCATTTGTGGCACTAGCCGGTTCCTTTGTAAGCCACTTCACCCTTGCCTCTCTGTTTAAAGATGGATATGAATAAGTGGACTCTCAGGAGGTTCTCATCACTGACCTGAATGTGTTAAAGCATTTAAACAGTTAGGAATAAAAATGGTACTGGTTCTCCTAAGCATATTATTCTGACTTGGGTAGTGCTTCCCAAAGTCCAAATAAAAAACTGTCTCAGTAAAACCTAGATGTGGTTGATCAACATGCAAAACTGCTGGAATGAATTATATATCCCAAACCGAATAGACAGTCTGTGACTTCCTATTATTTAATCATCTCAAAACACCTTTAGTTGTGAAGTAGATGCAAGGACAGTGAAAGTTGGCTTTGAATTAAGAGCTACAAGATCCACCTGAGCACCGGTCCCAGCACCATTATTTATTAGCATGATTTGGGGCAAGTTAATTAGCCTCGATATTCTTATTTACCTAAGGGGGCATGATAATACCTACCATGCCTATCTTATAGCATTATTTGGAGGATCAAATGTTTGAAAATGCCCTGAAGGGTGAATCGAAAGGAAGGGGGGAATTTATTTGCATTCTGTATTTTCAAGGATGAATATAATGCTCCTTTCTTTTTACTCATCTTCTTAGAAAATCCATCCCCATTCAAGCCTTAATTTTCTAGATGACATGATGCTTTCCTGGACATCTTCCTTAATCTAATTTGAATTTTATTGATTCTTCTTTGAATACATAAAGAAAATCTTGCTGAATTTTTCAGAAGTGTCAGTTACCCCAGAAAATAATTTTAAATTTCTGCAATAAGAGCTCTCTTTACCTATTATAATGTTTTATACATGAAAGAATCCACAGTATTTTATAGGGCTGTGGTTAACAGTACAATAAGAACCATGTTCTGGGGACCCTGTCATATAATAGGAAATTCCCTGGATCTGGAGGGAGATTCTAGTGTCTACTTTGTTATTAACTAGCTATGTGACCAGATGACAAATCACCTAATATCCTTGAGCATGGTTCTCTTCACCTATACAATGGGATAAAACTTCATAGGCTTGTGATAAGGAACAAATGAGATCAATTGCATACAAAATGGGCAAGGCAATTTTAAAGAGTTTATATATGTTAAGAGGAGCAATGAAAGAGGAAATGTGTTTACTCTGTGTTCTGTTTGCCAGTTTCAAGCCAACATGTTACCTATATACTGTAGTGTTATCCAAAACTGCATGAAAACAGATGGCGTGTATGGTGTAGCTTGGAATCTTTAACCACAAACATCTGTCTCTGATCAAATCACTCCTTTCTGCCCAAACACCTTCCACCAGTCCACACAATCTAGAATCAAGTTGAAGCTCTGTTGCCTACTATTGCCTGACTCTAAGCTACCCTTCCAACCTTACGTCGCATACTTCCATTTGTAGACTCCATTCTTTAATCAAATAAACTGCTTCTCATTCACCAAATACTACTTGAAACTTCCTACCTCACTGTTTATTGACTGCTTTGAAAGCTCTCTTCCATTTTTACATGTCCTAGTCTTTAAGGACTCCGTCCAAATGTCTTCCATCACGATTTTTCTTTGAGTCCTATGTTCTGAAGTACTCCACAGAGCTTTGCCATTTTACTATTTTGACCTTTTAGTATTGTTATCTATGCACACAATTTATCTTCCTAATTACACTATAAACTCTTGAGTGTAGAACCCAGCTGGTTTCAGCCTCAAAGGACTTACACAGCTTGGTCCAAAGTGTCACACTTAACAGAAACTCTGCAAATGATGAATGAATGAATGAATGAATGAACAAGAGAGACTGCATTTAATGGATACAAATAAGAGAAGGTCAAAAGGAGACCCCAACTCTAACCTTCATGAGGATATTATGGATTTGACATAAATAAGTAAAATCAGCAATCTGTGAAATTCTGAAGGAGAAATGTCTAGTAATCATTATGTAATTGTGTAGTTAAGTGATGATGTGCAAAGATATTTTGCTGGAACTCAATTCTCTAGTATCATACAGTTCTTACTGCTGTGTTTTATCTTAAGTTCTGTGAAGTCTAACCTAAAACTTATATAACATAATGTAGCCATTAAGTCTCTGGAATTAATAGGTTGCAAAAAAATGTCTGCAGGGTTGCAGCTTTCTAAAGAGAGCAGGGCTAAAAGAGGGAAACAGTGAGGACTTGTGCCTGATCCCCTCTCCAGGGTCCTGCCCAGCTCAAAACTAATTGGTAATGTCAGGGACAGGAAGACAGGGAGACAAGAGGCTGGACTGGATGACCTCTACAGCTTCATCCTAATTTTGCACTTCTAGACTCCTGGATATTTTTCTGGTTTTCTTGAGCTACCATTAAGGATGTGTCAAATGTATCATTTTATTGGCTCTAAACAGACTTCAGAGGGCAGGCATGGAAATGAAAGAGAAGTAAGATGTGTTCTCTCTGCTTCGTACATCGAGGCTTGACAAATTCTCAATTCATGGTTTAGCTAGCATTTCAGTGGGTGATCTATGAAGCACAGGAAAAGTGCTCAATTTCATCTTCTTGCGACCCTATTTACTACCCATGTCTGACAGCAGGTAATGATGTTGTCTATGTGCTCAAAAGATTCCCTGCCCCGCCATCCATCTTACACTTTAACAAACTTGCCTTTTGTTACTGATTCCTGCACATGTCAATAGTGTTCCAGAATTCCTCAAAGCAGCTTTGAGGTTTGTGTTTGGGGATGGTGGGAATGAATTTGGATCCTACACTTCTAGCAGAGCAGGATGTTAAGGACAGACTCGGCTCTTACTGCAGCTCCCCAGCCAAGAAAATACTGGAATAGGAATAACATAATCACAGGGTTTCTTATATTTTTATCAATTGAAATATATTTATATTCTGCCTGTTTAAAAAAAAGAGAAAGATTTGATATGGCTTCATTTAGCAAACACTGTGCCAGGCTCAGATGCTCGGTTAGGCAACAGAATGGAGAAAAGCACACTTCCTCTAAAGCTACACCCTTTCTCGGTCTGAAGATAAGACTTTTCTGAAATAGCTGAGAGAGATAGGACTAAAGCAACTTGCATTTCCTGATGTTTTGTTAAGTGTTCCTATTTTTCACTTGTGGATTTGCTAAATGAGGAAGTGGTCACCTGAGTTTCATGAATATGAAGCCAATATACCCCTTGGTTGAAACAAGAGGTCACGCCAGGTGATTGGCTGGAATCTGCAGCCAGCTCCATCCATGAAATACCATCCATGCTTGTGCACTCCTGGCACTGACCTCCTCCTTCTCTACTCATGTATCTCCATCAACTCCAAAGAAGCCTTCCTCTGAATAACTCTGCCTAATTACATTCTTTCTGCACACTATTGTGTCTGTGTGCATGTGTCCTTTTGCATTGACTTTACAGGCTATATATGGTATTATTTACTGGGCATTTAGACAGGCTTTTCACAGGCAAAATGAACGAGTTTCTGGCGACACGGCAGGGTTCTATGAATCCAAATGTGAGATAAAGGAATCTAATTTAGTCCCTCTTCCTAGGGTGGTCTTCTTGCTTAGTTTTAAACTCTGTCCCTAGGATTGGAAATTCTTCCTGAACTGGCAGGTTCCCCCCTGCCTGGCAACTCCAATCACCCTTCTTTACCTAGGCCACCTCCTCTGGAAAGTTCCCTGTGACACTCTGCAGGTAAGTTGGATCATTTTCTCCTCTGCGTCTCCTATTTACTTTTTTTAATTGTACTTATTGCATTATTTTGCTTTGTTTTTTCTGTTGATGCAACTTTTTCTCTCCCCCTACTAGATCATAAACCCTTTAAGGGCAAGACACATGTTTTATAAACCTCTGTGTTCCTAGTGATTAGCACATAGATGGTTATTCATATTTGTTACATTTAATTTGAAAATTAAACTCTAAAGATTATTATCTCGAAAGTCTTTAAGGTTTTCTTTCAGCTGCTGCAAAAGATATGTCACTGATGTGATTGGTTATTTCTTTAAGAAGACTGAATACATGAGCTTTACTCAGACACATTTAGATATCCAAGAAAGTGATCTGTATATAAAGGTATAGCATATGATATGTACAGAAAATGACCTCAAGGAAAATACCAAAAGTGATTATCACTGGGAAATGAGGCTATAGGTCATTTTCCTACATATAGCAATGTAATATGGTGAATATGCATTATTAAAATAAAGACAATAAATATTAACCATATGTCAGAAGACATATGTGAGATCTCGTCATCAATGTCTTCCTACTTGTTAAAAATTTAACAACTGAAACACGACATTCAAAGAATTAGTTCGTCTAAGTCGAATGCTGCATGATGGGACGCTTAGTGATAACACTTGGACGGGGAATTCACTGCCCTGGGAAGGGAGTTGGAAAGGGGCAGAAACATGACGTTATTTTGGCAATTTGGATCCTTGATGCTTATGAGTGACATTGAGTTCTCTCACTCCCACTTCCCTTCTCAACTTCAATTTCTTAAAACCTGAATTTCAGTGACTTATGTACATGTTCATTGATCCTTCTCAACCAGTGGGCTTCTAACTTTTCTGACTGTGTCTTACAGAAAGAAATACATTCTACATTGTGATCCAGTGCACACACAGAGCCACTCCACCAAGAATAGCTGTCATGTGACGATACCCTGACTTCATGGGAGGTACTCAGATGTTTTCTATTCCATACTATTCTAAATAAATAAAAATGCTCTTCCTAATCTACTAAGTTGATTTCATGACTTGAAACTTGAAAACCATCGTTTGAGACTCTAAGGACTCTGAGGTTGAGAACCTTGCTTTATTCATCTCTGTCTCTTATAATGCCTTCACACACAAAAGAAAGTCAAGAAATGTTGTTACATAAATATTTTTTTCCAAGTAAAAGGAATAATCTCTTGGACGGCACTGCCCGAACGATATTTTGATTTCCCCCACTGTGTTTTGTGTGGTGCAGAGAACACAGTGGGCACTGGCCAGTTTCTTTGCTGAAGAACTACAGAAATCTACAAAAGATTCAAGCTTTAATGTCTTCATTGAAGGAAGGAATAAGTAAACGGGGAAAAAAAAGGAAGAAAGGCAGCGTCAGGTTTGTTCATCCTCAACCAAAAGGTATAGGAACGCACCGGCCTGGAGAATGCTGAGACTGGCGATCTG
Organism: Equus caballus; assembly: GCF_041296265.1. Taxonomy (NCBI): domain Eukaryota; kingdom Metazoa; phylum Chordata; class Mammalia; order Perissodactyla; family Equidae; genus Equus; species Equus caballus. The sequence continues at coordinate 83,669,616 of NC_091684.1, forward strand.
CCGAGTCTCATGTTGGCCAGCAGGAGCTCATGCGATTTATATTTTATCACTGCTAGACAAAACATTGCTGAAGGGGAAACACTTTTAAATCAAAATGGCAACTTAACGTAAAACAGTACTCCTCCCTTGATCCCCAGCCCATCACCTGAATCTTCAGCAGATTTGTCCTCTAACATCTCCAAGTAATGAAAATGAACTCATTAGCCAGGAGCTAAAGGTTGTCCATATCTTCTTTTGCTTCTCCTATTGCATTGACATTAAATGTACAACCATGTGTATATATCAAACTTTAGCCTAAATAGATTTATGTAAAGAGGCTTTCCCTAGCGGAATTTATTCAAGCTGTACTCAGCAAGAGTCATTGGGAACTTGCTCTATACCAGGCCTGGTGTTAGATCATGGGGGCAGAAAAGTGAGTGAAACCTGAACAGCTTTAAGTCTGTTTGGCGGAGTCAGCCATGTACACAGTAAGCTTTGCCACCATATTTCCAGTGTCACACTATAGGTCTGATCAAAGAGCCATGGATACATAGAAAGAGAGCCACTCTTTTTGTCAAGAGTGAGCGATGAAGTCCAGGAGGAAGACACACAGCAGAGGTGACATGAAGACTGAGCGAGAGTCACCAAAAGGAGAAGGGTAAAGGGCATTCAGGTTAGTGGGGACTATATGAACTTGGCTGCCAGGAACAGGTTAAGTGCAGGATGCTTTGGGAATTGACGAGTGGCTGGGTGTTTTTGTTGCTTAAAGGTTTATGGTGCAAGTGGAGCAGGAATAAATTGATATTATGTTGAGAAGAAACTTGAGTTTCATGGCAGGGAGTTGGGTATTTACTGGGCATTTAAACGTGTACCACTTTCTTTATTCTCTAATTGTCGAATGTGTGCAAAGCTGGTCCTCCCCAGTGTTTGTGATGTGGAATTAGACAGCTGGAAGGGAACTCAGGTTGTTTATCCCTGATAAATAATTTTATACATGAAGAAACAGAAGTAGAAGTCATTTGGTTAAAAGGGTCTTTTCCCGGGGTTTGGAGAGAATTCAGTCTATTTGCATATAGATCGAAAGCAACCTTCCTGCTGCTGTTGTATGGACTGGCTCTTAGTCAAAAGAAAAACAGCTCACTGTTTATTGAAAACGAGCAGGAAGGAAGTGCAGGAGCAGGTGGGTGTACCCGATAGTCTCACTGTTCAGGACACAGAGGAATTTGGTGTAAAGGTAGCTTTGATCTGGACACCTTCCAAGGTAACTGAGTTACAGAAGTACCAGAAGGACTTGGTAATGAGGCAGTTTTATGCTGAAGGTAATCACCAGCAACAGCATCTGGACTCCACCACAGCATCTTTTGCATTCAGTCATGAACAGCATATGCAGAAGGTCATCTCTTCCTCAGGGATTTAAAACAAAATTCTCCTTAGTTAGTGTACAGGAATTCCTCTCTTGGTAACAATGAGTTTTGGGGTAGAGGCTGAAGCCCATGAATACTCTGAGGCTGGGAGTATCCGCCTCCTTCAATGAGTCCTGTTTTGACCTCCACTGGGATGTAGTATTTTAGTATGAAGATCATAGGATGATGTGACCCAGGAAGAGGCCCTGACAAGTCACCACCTGGAGGAATTTGAGAAATTTCTCCTCTCATCTGGCTCTTTCCTTCAGGTGGGCTATCACTTGATTTCCATGGGCATCAAGCTCTGGGTTATAGGGTGCCATCGTGAGCCCAGGCCATATTCACCCTAGTAACAGGGCGAGGCCTGGTGTCTTTGCATGAGCCGTCAAGAAGCCTGCAGAGAAAGAGCTCATCCTGAGGGAGGACAGAGCAGAGGTAATAAGCTGGATCCAAGGAAGAAGGCTTGCTTCCAAGGGGAGTGACCAAGTCATTTAACTCTGGTCCAGCCCCACCCAGTCCTACAACAAGGGAGGTGGACCCCAAATCAAGTCAATACCAAAGCAGAGTTTCACTAACTCTCTGGGAGGATTGAGCTACAAGGCTTTGTGGCTTATGCAGTTGTGCCCTGCACAATGGGCCCAGCGGCAGTGTCCTTATTGCTAAGGAAGGCTAGGGTGTTTTTTGCATGTTCAAATAAGGAATGAACACAGTGGAGGGCGCCTACATCTCTAAGAATGAAGACAAACTCTATGGATTTTGCAAATGAAAAAAGTAATTCAAAGTTGAACAAGTAGCCATGGAAATTTAGATGTCCTCACAGGCAGCATAGACTCCAGTAATCATTTGCCTTTCACACAATGTGGCAGTTTTTGTCTCAGTTTGACAAAATTATAAGTGAAGAGCAAGAGTATGACAAAAGGTAATTGGCTGGCAACTAACCCGTGGAGAACCATTGCTTTCTCCAGAAATCAGGAGGTTGGAGGCACAATGGGAGGACCACGCAGGCTCACACACCACGGTACTCTCTCAAGTGATTGTACCATCAAACGTTATGTGACAGATTCTGTCCTAGACCACATGCAGGTCGGGTTAATTCTTCTCCTCATTTCCATAAAGATCATGAGCAAAAAATAAGCATGACAGCTGAGGCAAAAATGTAATGGTCTTTCTGTAAATGTGTAGAGAAAGCACATCATGTAAAGAATGCTAATGCCTATTCGCCTTTTGGGCAGGATGCTTCTAAGAGGAAAAAGAATATTTCTAACTGCTTTAAAAGTCTTGCTACTTAATTCCTGATAAAATATAAAAACATTGCCTTCAATCTATCTAACACTTGATTTTATCACGTGGCGCTTAGTCAATTGTGTCCCCAGAAGGCTGCTGGCAAAGACACGTCCCCAACAGGCCAGCTCTCTCTCCAGGTCAGAGCACCTCCACACCTCATGCTGGCTGCTGGACGTCTGATCTACTTCTCAGAGATGGGATATTTGCCAAGTTAACTTTGAAATTATAAATCATCCCTTTCCTTAGAACTCAACCGTTCCAATGGTCTCTTTGATATTCCTGTAACTGTAGACAAAATTGTGGAGGATGCATTCTCATTTTTCTGCTCACGTCTGTTAAAATTGCCAGAACACTTAGCATCATGGGATCAGGAATAGAAATACATTTTTAAAGTTCATACACGAAGAAAAATGCTTCCTTCCAGTAGTCCAATAGTGTGTTTGTACCCTCAAGTCGGTCAAGAGTATTTATAAAGCATTTGATGCCAAAAGACTTTACTGAAGGAACGAATCTCAGAGACCACCTGCCTGCAGCTCCCTTTTCTAGTCCATCTGGGCCCTGGGCTGTGTCCACCTCAGAATTTTACCTCTCAAATAAGCTCATCACAGGGATAAAGGATTATAGATGGAAAGACCTAGAAAGCATCTCATTGGATGTCTTCCATTTAGGCTTGAGAAAATGCAGAGATTAAATGACTTGTCCAAGAACCTTCTGGGTCGTAAGTGGTGCTCCGGGGTCAGGCCCCGCATCCCGAAGCAGCCTGGCATCCCGACCCCTGGCCCCTGTTCTTTCCCTTGAGCAATGCTGCTTTTACCTCTCTGGGTGACTTGTGATGGAGGAGTAAATAATGCAACATTGTATAGCATTACCATTTATTAAATGTGCTTTTGAAATACAAAGCCCACACTAAAAAAAAAAAAAAATCGCAAACACAAAGAAAGACAATTTTGAAAATCTCCTCATGAAATGAATAGGGAAATTTTCCGCCTCCTCAGCCAACTGGTACTAAATGTTCTGTAATTGGAACTGAGGAAACACCGAACAAAAATACAGTAGTTTCAGGGTGGTGAGAGGCTGCAGAGTGGTCCTGTGGAGATCCTGTGCCTGCAGTGCCCACCACACAGGGGTGTCATCTGTCCCCCACTGCCCACATGAGCAGTGTCACCGTCTATGGCCTCATTTTATTGTGAGCAACATTCATCCAAGCATGTTCCACAGGAACATCTCATTTCTGAATCTTGGGGACATCAAGTTAAATTTCACATACGCTGCTTTACGTTATACACATTTTGACCGAGGGTGAGGGGTAAAGAATGTGATGTATTTTCCAGCACTTTACATACATTATCTCTTCTAATCCTTACAACAACCTTGAGAAGTGCATATTTTAATCTTTATCTGATAGATGTAGGAATAGAAACTCAGAAAGAATCTCCCCCATAGAGCCAATAAATAAGTGGATGGGATTATCTGAGTTCTTTGTGATCTAGAAATCCATGGTGTTTCAAAAAGCACATCTCACAGTCTGTCTTAAATTACAGTTCCAGGGTATGGGTGTCATTTTACCATTAAACGAATTCCTTAAAAGAGACAGGACGATTTTAAATATAAAGAGTTTTTCAAATTCTTTAAAAGTCAAGATCGGCACAGTATTTGAATAGGGAGAAGCAGTAATAATGACAAAGAACTCCTACTTAGCCTACTTAGCCATGAGTCAGGCAATGCTCCAAGCGCTTATCATTCCTTTGATCCTCATGGCAATCTTGTGAGGGAGGTACTGTTACTGTATTCATTTTAGAGATGAGCAAAGTGAGCACGGAGAGGTTGAATAATTTGCCCAAGATCACACAGCTAGTAAATGGCAGAGCTGGATTTGAAATCCAGGGGGTCAGGCTCCAGAGACCCTTTCACCACTCTGTTGTGCTGCCTTTCTAGCCCTCCCCAACTGCAGATGGACAAGGCGGGTCAGAGGTTTGGAGTAAAGCTGGTAAGAGAAGAAACTGCAAAGACTTCTACACTAAAATTTATCTGGAAATAAATACTTTTTAAATATGGAAAGTAAAACATGGGAATGGAAGCAGCTGTTTCAGAACCCCAAAGTTGCTGGAATAATTCTTGACTTCAGTGGAAGCTAAGCTAATCAACTTTAAAAGTTCTGAAGTTCCCTGGTGACAAAAAAGAAAAACAAAAAGTAAAAAAATCACTGAGTCCCCAAATCCAACTAAATTAGGCCTGCTTTACCAAGTGGGATGGTCTTTGAGCAAGCTGTAGCTATCGCCTCTGGTAGGAGATCCACGGACTGTCAGAGGCAGCAATTTTTCTTCCTTTATAATTGAGGCAATTGAGGCTCAGAGAGGTTAAGATTCTCATTCCTGGAATGGGCTTATACCTGTTGGTTCTACACATGTCTACAGTTAAACAGTCCAGTTCACCACACAGATTCATTTAGTACACAAAGAGATGGAAATAAGTGAAAACCAAACCAAACCAGACAACAACAAAACAAAAGCAAGCTGACGTTAAAGAACATTTCATTGTATATATATACACCACATTTTCTTTATCCATTCATCGATTGGTGGGCACTCGGGCTACTTCCATGTCTTGGCTATTGTGAGTAATGCTGTAGTGAACACAGGAGTGTATCCAGCTCTTTGAATTGTTGTATATATACACAATGGAACACTACTCAGCCATACAAAAGATAAAATTGTGCCATTTCCAACAACATGGATAGACCTTGAGGGTATTATGTTAACTGAAATGAGCCAGACAGAGAAAGACAAACACTCTATGATTCCACTCACATGTGGAAGATAAACACATGGATGAGGAGAACAGATTGGCGGTTACCAGAGGGGAAGGGAGTGAAGGGAAGGACAAGGGGTTGAGGGGAACATATGTATGGCGACGGATGAAAACTGGACTATTGGTGGGGCTGGTCCAGTGGTGTAGTGGTTAAATTCGCAAGCTCTGCTTCAGTGGCCCAGGGTTCGCAGGTTTGGATCCCAGGCACAGACCCAGCGCTGCTCATCAAGTCATGCTGTGGCAGTGTCCCATATATAAAAAATAGAGGAAGATGGGCACGGATGTTAGCTCAGGGCCAATCTTCCTCAGCAAAAAGAGGAGGATTGGCAATGGATGTTAGCTCAGCATGCTCAGGGTTAATCTCCCTCACCAAAAAAACAACAACAACAAAACCCCAAAGAAAAACTAGACTATTAGTGAACACAATATAGTCTACACAGAAACAGAAATATAATAACGTACACCTGAAATTTACACAATGTTATAAGCCAATATGACCTCAATAAAAAAATTTTAAAAAGCTTAGCCATTTGAATTGGTAATATTAACTTGCAACTATAATCTAAATAAATTTTTTAAACTTCAAAAAAAAGAGAACATTTCCAGAAAGCAAGTTTCTGCACACGTGTTGCAGCAAATCCCACTGGCTATGTCCACAGGACATACACTGGCATCTACTAGCCTTAGGACATCCAACCCGTCAGCAGGTCCCTTTGGCTCTACTTCAAACAGATCCAAAATCCTAGTCCAGCCCGTGAGCATCCCATCCCACAGTCTCCCAAGTTGGCTCTTTCTTCCATCTTGTGCCTCCTACCACCCACTATATATACAGCAGCCAGAGTGGCACTTCTAAAACATAAATCATGGCACTCCTCAGCATGAAATCCCTCCAATCTCTTCCCATTTGCTTAGAGCAAAATCCAAATCCAGCTAACTTCACGAATTTCTCTCATATTGTTCTTCCCCCTACTCATTGCTCTCTGCCCTGGGAACACTCCAAACATGCTCCCACCGCAGGGCATTTGCACCTCCTGTCCTCTCTTCCCAGAGAGCACCACCATGTCACTCAGTTCTTTGCTTAAATGTCATTGTATTAAGGTCTATCTCTGACTCCCCTAGATAAGCCATCTTCGTCATGCTATGCCCTCTGTAATCATTTTCCTTCATGGCAATTGTTGCACCATAACACTATGTGTGTGTGGGTGGTCATCGTGCATATGTGTGTATGTACATATGTATGTGTGTGTATATATTTATTTATGTGTGCGTGCATCATTGTATATATGTGTGTGTATATATATATTTACGTGTGTGTGTGTGTGTGTATATGTGTGTGTATGTGTGTGTTTGTTTTTCTTAACAGGAAGATAAGCTCCGTCGGAGCAGGGCTTTGTTTAATTCACTATTGCATCCCTTGTCTCTGGAACAGTGCCTGGGACATAACAGGTGCTTAATAAAACTGTGTTTAATGAGGAGTGAATAATTTATGATCATAATAGTGAATGTGAAACACAAAGAGAAAATTAAATTATCTCCTATATATTCTGAAAAAAATGTAGAATTATAAAGTGCACTTTATAATGATTTTTTGTGTGTGTGTGAGGAAGATTGGCCCTGAGCTAACACCTGTACCAGTCTTCCTCTACTTTGCATGTGGGACGCCAGCACAACATGGCTTGATGAGCAGTGTGTACGTCTACACCCGCGTCTGAACCCACAAACCTTGGGCCACTGAAGCGGAGCGTGCGACCTTAACCACTACACCACTGGGCTGGCCCCTATAATGATATTTTATTTAAAGCACATTAAAATTATCCTAGCATTTAATTCTGAGTTACTATAAAAATCTTTGCAGTTCAATGTGATATACTGCTTAAAAATTATAAACAGTTGAGGTTTCACTGCTGGGTGGAAACTATGTTGAATTTTTTTAGTAAGTTAAATTTGCACTTAAAAAAATTTCTTATTCTCTATGTATAGTGAAATGTATGACGCTATTATGTTTATCTGATGATTTAGCACAAATAATATAAGGAATAGATAATATTTATTGAGATATGCTATTTCCAGGCAGTGGTCTAAACCTTTTACCAGTTCTAATTCATTTAATCCTTAAAACACGTCTGAGGTAGGAACTATTCTGACCCCCCAGTTTACCTGAGAAAACTGAAATACAGTTAAAATATCTCAATCAAGGTCACACAGCCAATGAGCAGTGGAATCAGGATACAAATGGCAATTTGTCCACTCTTCCCTTTAGTTATCCATTGTTAATTAAAAAACACCTTTTATGTAGCTACACTGTGCCAGGCACTGAGTTAAGTCACAGGATGCAACATAGTGACATAACCCCTACCCTCACGTGGGACAGAGAAGGGGACGTGGGCCAGGCTGCCCCAGATGGCAACTCCCGCCTTGGGAGGGAAAAGCAAGAAGTCAGTCCCTTCTCTCACTTTTATTCCCATTTTAATGGTGGTGTCATTAAGCATCACAGAAGGATCCAGCTTCTCTCTTTTAGTTCCCTAGAATCTTCTACTGAGCTCAGAAAAGAAAGGGACCATTTCGGTAATAAGTTGCCTAAGCCTTAATGTTTGGTTCTATGGGTGGCCTTGAATTTGTGATTTACAGCATGCCACTCTCGCTGCACTGCAGCCAGGTTTTTCTTGACATCTGAAGAGGCAGTGTCTCTAGGGAGTATATTTTTGTATTTCTCCATATGCTGCTTTTTGTCTCCTCACATATATTGCCAATAAAACTTGTGACTTCCACCGCAGGCCAGCTCTGCAACTTGTGTTTAGTGTCGGCCTGGAAAGAAATATATTATTATTATTTCCATTGATTCATGTCTTTCCCTCTAGTGTAGAAATGATATTTTCTGCATTTCCCCTCAACATATTGATGCACTTTCTCTCATTTTATTCCATCCATATTTCTTATATATTTTTTTACTGATTTCTTTTATTCATGATTGTGCTTGCTTCCATCCTTTATCAAAAATCTACTTAATACAGTGCTCTCCTTCTGTATTTATCTCAAAGCTTTCCTATCGACCACTTTACCTGATTCTTTTCATTTTTCCCATCCTGTGGATTAAGGGAAGTTGTTGCTTATCCGGTTCTTTGCCACAGTCGTCTCCTTAAAATATCAGCTATGCTGACCTTGGTTTAATTAGACTACAACTGTCACGTGACACTGAAACCAGAGGAAGGTCAGAGACGCTTTGACGTTGAAAAACTACTCTCCCTCATTTCTCTCTCAGGTAGCGTCATTGTGCAGACATATTCAAGTATGTCTATTGAGCATCTTTGTTTATCTTATGTTTTCAGTGTTTAGAGAACATAAGAAATGACAACCAGCATTATAAGATGACAAAAGCATGGTCCTCAAATTCCTCACAACTGAATGGGGTCGGGGGAGGAGCATGAGTAATTTTAAAAACATATTTAAATTGTGGTAAAATACACATAATATAAAATTTACCATCCTAACCATTTTTAAGTGTACAGTTCAGTGGCATTAAGTACATTCACTCTGTTGTGCAACGATCACCACCATCCATCTCAAGAACTCTTTTCCTCTTGCAAAACTAAACTCTGTACCCATTAAACACTAACTCCCCTTTCCTCCTCCCGCCAGCCCCTGACAACCACCATTCCGCTTTCCGTCTCTGTGACTTTGACTCCTCTAGGGAGCTCGTATAACTGGAATCATACAGTATTTGGCCTTTTGTATCTGGCTTATTTCACACAGCATAACGTTTAATATTCCACTGTATGTATATACTACATTTTGTTTCTCCACTCATTCGTTCATGGATACTTGGTTGCTTCTACTTTTCGGCTATTGCGAATAATGTTGCTATGAACATGGATGTACAAGCACCTCTTCAGAGCATGTGTCATTTTTAAAAGGCTCAGTCACAGAGTGACATAGATACATGATGAAAACTTATAGCTGTACACAAGTGCCAAGCGTATCATGGGAAGTATCGAAGTCAGATGGAAACTCTGTAAAAGACGGGATTGTTGAGTGGCACTTTCAAGGTGGCAGGAAATAAGATTTGAAAGTAAAGAGAGAAGGCATTTGGTATATTAGTACTGTGCGTGGAATAATCATAAAAGTTGCGAAATGAGTGATGCCGAGCTTGGAGTGAGAGAAGGGAGTTCTCTAGGCTAAAACATATAGTATTGGCTGGAATAAATGAGGAGAAAGCTAAGCAATTGACATAAAACATTAAAGACCATGATTTTAATATTTTTAAAAAGAAATCATGACAATGAAAAAATTATGAGTTGCTCTGAACTAAAGGGGCATCCTTTGGACTGAACGTCCTGTGAAGGCAAGCCTAACCCATTGCTGTAACCCAGGGCTGCCCAGCACAGTACTTGTACCAGGAGATGCTCAGTAAGTGTCATCAAACACATGAATGAATGAACAAATTGTAGAGATGATTGTCCCTGATCAAGACGGGCTAAAAGAGAAAGCTGGAGTTGTGGGTTTTGTTGTGTAAAGGAATCAAGGCTGGCCGGTACAGTGGTAAGAAATAACAAAGGTATTGGATCTGAAATGCTTTAAGAAGGAAGAATCTGTGTGACAAAATGCTAGAACTCTTTGGTTAGGATTTTGTTTATATTTCTTGTATTGACAGGTGTTAGGTTTTTCTAAGTTACTTTAACTTTTTATGACTGATGGGTATTTTAACAGGTGTTAATTTCTTTCCCTCTGCCCTAGATATGTTCTTAATCACCACTTTTCTTTTGTAAGGCTCACTTGTAGTCAATATGTGCACACTCAGACCCTCATAATCATAAGGGATACAGAAACACAAACATGACCCTGATGAATGGTTATGCTAATTTTGTTTTCTTAGACTAGAGTATCTCTTCCAGGGAAAAATAAATGATACATTCATTAATTATCTTCTGTTTATCCACAAACAACAGAGGTTTTTATTTTTCACCTAACTTTGTGATTACATGCCAACAATAAATGGGATGTTACTATCATTATACAAGACTTGAACATTGGATTTGATAGTTTTGTGTATTAAGCCAGGGAAGGAAGTTTAGTCTATGCTCCTTGTTGGAAATGCCTCAGTGGAGGGCATGGAGTCCACCTTATGTATTCTTGGATCTTAAATAGAAGATGACAAATGTGTTTGCTGACTATTGCTCTCTGTGGTGTCTAATCTCCAGCATGGTGTCTTTGGTGATAAAACTATAAAGTTTTTCAATCCTAGATGCAAGATACAAAACAAATGGATATTCGATAAATATGGCATGAGAAATGGGAGTGAGGTGAGGCACTGCTGGCGTGGTCTGGGGGCATCACCCGCAGCCTGGCCTCCTGTGTCTGGGTAGCAGGCAGCCATGGCAAGAGCTCGAGACACAGCCCAGGTACACGGTGGCTCTTGCAGGCTACTCTCACCAGTTACCATTCTGGAGCTGTTTTCTTTAGGTGCTCGTGAAAGGTCAGCGTCTTATCTAATTCCACCCACAGTTGCACAGCCACGCTCTCCTTTGCTGCTTTTCCTCTCTGTTATATCATTTGACATTCTATCTGGTTGCTAGTTTTCTCTCCAATTCCTTTTGGAAAACTATTTTTTTCTCCTGGTTTGTCATTTTACTTAAAAAACAATCACGAAATGGTCTTCTGTATTCTGCCTTTCTTATTTGAAACATCTCACGTAAACCATTTATGTATGAGAAAAATAATTTCATCAGTATCATAAATTTATAACTACTTTTTTGAATTGTTTCTTAAAGATGACTCAGACTCATTAGTAAGTTATTTAACTGGGAACATTTTGAGTAATCAATTCTAATATTCTTTCCCGATACTGACTAGAGGCTGAGAGGGGAGGGAGCAGGAGCAAAGATGTAATGGGCCCTGTGCTGGATGCACACGCTGCACAGGAAGTGAGCCGAAGCTGGGCCCTGCCTCGGGCACCACGTAAGTGGCCTTCCTGGAGCAAGGCAAGGGGAATTTGTCATCATCAGTTTGTCAACTTTCTTGGGAACATTAGAAACCATCCTGCTTAAAGGCACAGGGCATGACCATATGGTGCCTAGAGGCCTTTTCTAACTCTCTTATTCCATAAGGCTGTTGGTTTTACATTCCTCGTTGACAGTGATTATGTTACTGATTCCAAGTTTCAGTTTCTTGAGGGAAATCACCTTATCTGCCTCCCTCATCAAGTTTTCTTGACAATCAGATAAGACGATGTAGGACACAGAGCTTTGAAATTTATAAATGCGGAACAAATGTGAGAGATTATTAGGTTATGTATGATGACAGTGATCTCACTTTGACATAAATCTGTGATAAACATTGGTTTGTAATATTTCAGCCTCAAACTCCTGAGTACCTGACTGAACAATTCTTTCTGATATTAACTTATTAGTATTAGTATTTTTTGGATACCACAGTTCTAGTCTATTTCTTTGCCACTTTATAACTGTGGAGGAAACTGCAACTGTTGGGTTTGTTTCTCCATGCACAGGCTTTTTTTCACTTTTTTCCCCTGTTTCATTGTTACGCTGAGTACCTATATTACTTAAGTAATGATGAAAACATTGCAAATTTCCTAAGCTCCTCAAAGGCACAACTTAATGAAAAACCCTTTTCCACGTCTCATTTATCAGCAATGGTGTTAGTGGTCATAACACGAGTTTAACTCCTATGATTCACTACATTCTTTTGCCCTGTGTGGTAGGGTAAGTGTGGGGTTAGATAACAGGAATCTCTGCTTACTAGGATTATGGTAATTGATTCAAATATAATCAGAAAAGTACCTTTCTGGATTGATACTGAAACGCAGGATCCGGGCCTCTGTCTAAACTTTTTAATCTATGTGAGTAATTTCTGTAGTTGCTAAAGTCATTTGAAGAAGTGCTGATTGGGTTTTGGGAGAACAGTAATTCTTCAACAGGCTCACATTTCATGCTGGAAAAATCATTATCATCACTGCACACCCACCCGCGCACGTGCTGAAGCAGATTCTCGTCAAACAAATAAAGACAAATAAAAGCAAAGCTTCTCTCCTGAAACTCATTGTCCTCAGTTTAGTTGTCTCTGCACTAGTCCTCTGTCCTGGTTTTAGAAACACAAATACAAGTTACAAGACACTCTTTAGGAATCCCAGCATCAGAACTAAATGATTTGTACCGTTTGTTGGTTATAAAAGAGCAATATTATTCAATTGTGTTGGCTGTGGTGCCATAATTATTGAACAATATTATAATTTAGTGGTTTAGATTTTTATCCAGAAATATTTCCATTAATGCTTCTCCTCTATCTGTTACCTTCTGAAGTACAGTTTTAGAAAGCTATATTCTGATTTTGGAATTTAAAACGTCTGTTCCAACTAAATTTAACCTACAATAAAGTAGTTTCAAACTTGACCCTTTTGTACTCCATGAGGAATTGAGCATTAGTGTGCCTGTCAAGGGGAGTTTCTTATTCCAGTGTCTGGGAATGAGCCTGTGTCCCCATCCCCCACCCCTTTGTCCCTTCATCACTGACATTCTCTTGGCATCTGTCACTTGGTTCCTATTTCGCACCCAAAACCGAGTAGTGCACACCCTCTGTTAAGATTGGAAAGTGGGTGCAATCAGGGTGTGCATCAGAGAATTTCTGGATGACTGACGTGACTGGAGAGTCACTTGGAGACCAGCGATGACTCAAAGTAAAGGAAGCAGAGTGGCCCTATTTGTGGTGTTTTCTTGGCGACATCTCGGACCTGATCCACATGCTAAATAATGTTTATCAGCTGATTACAGACCCTGATCATAGTATCATTGAAAGAGTCGGCCAACTTCATCCTGCATGATGAAAACACCACAAGTGAATCAGGAGCCTCAAATTTTAAAAACAACTGTTCCACAGGTGTTTTCTTCTAGATGTGGGATGACCACTTAATCCATTAGGTCAGGACATGTAGCTCTTTCTGCTGTTCTCCTCCTTGGATGGTTGGGAGAACAACATAAGACGGTAATAAGCCCACATAAATCATGACAGGTTATGACGTTTCTGGTTTGCCCTCTGTTTGGCAATGTAAGAGAATGTAAGAAAGGAGAGAAAAGAAGAAATCTCAATCAATACCCCATTGACTGAGTCGTTAATGAACAACATATACATCCAGATATGATCATTTTTAATGGCTATTTTCTGAGTAGCATTAATGAAATTGTTTAAAGAAGTAAATAGTTTCTCCTGGAATGCAGAATAGCAAGATCACAATCTTTGTCCACTTGTTTTGCTATCTGTCTTGAAGACCAATTTACTGCGCTTTCGAACTAGTGGTTCTTTTGGGCTTGGGGATTCAAAAATGGATTATCTGAATACTCTGGAAGTCTTACCCACATGCTAAACACAGAGTGCGGCCTCGCCCATGTCCTCACTGCCAGGTGGGCACCGGGGCAACCAGCTGTCTCCGGGGCTGCCCCCTAGGCTGTGTCTAGACATCGGGGACAGTGAATGAAGCCGTGAGCGAGGATGTGACCAGGGTGGGAATCCCAGATCAGGCAGAGAGCCTCTTCATTTATGAGAACCAGAAGATAGCTGGCGGGGAAAAACAGCTCTTAGATGCCTCTAACCTGCTCCATTCTTCAAGCCTCACTGTAAACAACACATTCACAAGATGATGGCATTTTGATGCAGCAGCCTAGACATGTCTAAGCTCACAGTAACAGGGCTTCCCTGAGATTTCTACCACATGAGTTTCTTCAATGAACATATCAGCACAGCAGATACTTCCCACAGCCATCCTATGTCAATATCTAACCTTTACATTTACCTTTCCTACGGGCTTTTATACATTTATTTAACTTTCCCTGATTGTATAAATGTGTATGCAGCTCCACACCTTTAACTACTTTTTTCAGCACTGCCAGGAAATAACAGAATATTAAGGTCAAATGCAAGCTGAGCTGGGAAGGGACTGTGGACTCACACGTCTGCTGCTCTTCTCCCTCCAAAGATCCACAAAGGGATGACAGGCCCCAAGATGATACTTGATCTCTAGAAATATTAGAAACTTCAGACTGTGGAAGGTGTTGACTCAACCCCTGTGTGATGAAGTACCTGACCAGGGCCTCTTAGAGGGGAGCAGAGGTACCCATGTGCCACTGTGGGGTGTGTGCTCCCCAGCCTCGTTGATTTGGGGTGCTTCTGGTTGGAGGGAGGGCAGGGCTGCAGTGCAAGGAATGTGAGGCAGAACTCCCACAGGGGTGTAGTTGCTCAGCTTGGCCACGGGCTCCAGTCAGGCAGGTGCGCTGAGTGGCAGGGAGCTGAGGGGATGACGACGCAGGGAGCAGGCATCACCAGGACATGACATGGTCTCAGGAGCACAGAAGACTGTAGCCGTAGGGAGGCTGGCCAGGTGTGTGGGGCAGGGCTGCGGCCCTCAGACTCCGGGCTGCATTTGAGGCAGGTCTCCAGGTCAAGGGGGACACGGGCATTTGATTTAAAGACTGAAAACCAAGGCACTGCCAGGGGCCGAGAAAGGCACAGGAAGAGTGAGAGTGGATGCTACTTCTTGTGCACCTATGATGTGTGCCGTTGGCTGAAATGTGCCCTCCAAAAGTCCTGGGTGACTATTTGGAAATGAGGCCTTTAAAAAGGTAATTAAGGTTAACTGAGGTCATAAGCGTGGGACCATAACGGGGGTGTGGGATTGATGTTCTTAGAAGAGGAGAAAGAGACGTCAGAGATCTCTCTCCAGCCATGCACAGGGGAAAGGCCGTGTGAGGACACGGCGAGAAGCCACCATCTGCAAACTAGGAAGAGAGCCCTCACCAGAAATGAACCCTGCTGGCACCTTGATCTTGAACTTCTGTCCTCCAGAACTGTAAGAAAAGAAATGTCTGTTGTTTAAGGCACTCGGTCTGTGGTACTTTATGGCTACCAGAGCAGGCTGAGACAGTGTGCTAACATCATGCCGACTATTGGCTCATCGAACTCGCAAAACCTCCGTGTGAGGCCAGCTTTATTATCTCCATTTTATACATGTACAAACAGGCTCAGAAAAAGAGAGTCATTTTTCTAAAGTTTCATGGCTAGTAAGTGGCCCCTGACATTTGAACAGGGCTGGGGGCACAGTAACACAGGAGCTTACGAATTGACTGGGTTACAGTTTCCTGAGTCTGGGGAGGGGAATCTCTGTTTGATTTAAAGATCTGAGCTTAGAGATCTGTGTGAAAGTGTGTGACGGTGGGTGGGGTAGTGGGTTTGATGGGGATTTTGCACAAATGTACTTGTGTGTTGGGGAGGCATCAACTGAGAAGACCTAGGAGAAAGTTAAGGCAGAGGAAGCCAAAGGCTGGGCCCCCGGTAGCCCGTGGGAGGCATCCATATGCCTCTAGGAGATTGGAATAGGTCCCAGAGACCCAGGGGGAGCTCCGGGCCAAGACCATCTCGGTGGGGTTTGTCCTGCCTTGCAGATTTTGGCAGTTCTGGGGGTGGGACAACTAGAGAATGTGGCTCACAACAAACTGACTGAGAAACCCTTGTTAGAAAGGGAACAGAAAGGAGAGAAAGTTCTGCAAACGTCTCAGCGAAGGAGCCCTCGGAGGAAGAGCTGGCCTGGATTTAAGCAGGTCTTCAGTGTAGGCCAGGAAGCTTCATAACCTCTGTGGGTGTCCAGAGTTCCAGGACAGCCTCAGGACCTTCCGAGTCTGGTCTCAACGCCCTCAAAGGGCGGGGATATTCAGTGACAGGCATTCCTGCATCTGCAAACCCTTGGATGGCACCATCTATGTCCAAGTATTACGCAAAGCTTTTGGCATCCAGCAGCTCATCTATCCTCACGTGTGCTTTGTGAGGCTGGTACTGATATCCCTAGATAAATAACTGAGGCACAGAGGGGCTGGATGTAGTTTCTTAGGTCACACAGCCAATAATGGGAGCAACCTTTGAGTCTAGGTGGTCTCACATCTCTGCTCTTGACCACTGGATTCTGACTGCCCAGGGACTTCCTGAAGAAACCCACCTTACTCTGTACGTCCTGAAGCAGGAGCAGGGCAGGCAGGCATGGGGCAAAGTTCTGAGCCTGGTGTTCAAAGGGCTGAGGTCGAGTCCTTTCTTACTCCACCTGGGTCTCAGTTTGCCTGGCTTAAAACAGTGTCATTCAATAGAGATCTTACTTATAGACTCTCTGTGGGGATTAGGGAGAGAATGCTTAGAAGTTATTAATAAAGCTCCCCAGGAAAACAGGATTACGTGGATTTAAAAATAAAAAAAAAAAACAGAGCAGCCTGGCTGGCGTAGTAAAGCAAGACTGTATTAGGAAAGACCATCTCTTTGAAGCAAGACAAACACATTCTCTCAGCCTGAGTCACCCTCATGGAAATGGGCAGCCACAGACATCAGTCATGAGGAGGCGCCGCCTTTGCTGCATTCTAGATGCTTCTCTGCAGGCCTGAGGCTCTACCAGCTACAAGAGCATCTAGATGGTAGCAACTGGTGGGTGAATCCTCTGGATATGCGACCCTGGGAGGAGAGTCTGAGGGGAGTAAGCTGACATGGAGGCCTTTTTTTTTTTTTTCCTGAATGACAGTCTTAGCCAAAAAAAAAAAAGAGCAACCACAATGAAATGTATTGATGTCCGGTGAACTGCTGTGACCTACCATCCAATTTGTCATTGAGATGAAAGTGCTGCATCGATTTTGCCGAAGTGCTGTCACCACACATCATTCCTCTGGAGGAGTCAATTAAGAGTGCAACTTAAAGATACATAAAACCGGGACTACAGGTGTCCCCTTAGACCCAGGCAGTGCGTGCGCCAAGATCAAATATAGGCCCCAAGAAGACAACGTCTTCCTCCTTCTCCCAAAGTCAATTTACCTCTGTCCAACGTTCAAAAACCGCTTTGTTTTACATTTGATTTGATCACTGTAGGTTGAGCTAGACCTACCCTGTGGTAAATATTCCGGCATTTTCTTTAGACTTGGGTCTATGAGCTCACCCCCTTTCACTGTTCAAACCAGTTTTTGCAAGATATAAGCTTTCGAAAGGCTTGTACCATATTCTTGGTTTTAATTACGATAACTTCCGAAATGAGCACTATCCAAATGGAGACACAGATTTATGCACAGTTTATGGAATCAGAGGAAAAGGTAGAAAGGCTGTTAGAATGTTTTAGACAAACGTCTTCATTTTACAAATAAAGAAAATGGATTAAAAATGGAAGAAAAAAATCCACAAAACCAAGTGAAGAGAGTTTAAATGCCTAGTTCAAAGTCACATATTAGCTTTACTGGGGGAGTCAAGAGGATGGGCACACTCTGACCTGCCACAGAGGACAGCGCAGACAAGCAGAACAGCTACTTGAAACTGCATTCATGAATCTTTTTCAACCGTCTCTGATTGGCAAAACCTACTTTCTCTCTCTCTTTTGATAACATGATAAAGTGCTAACACGTATAAAAGGGATCAATGGATAGTTTGCCAGAGGAAAGAAAAGAAAAGCAAACGGCACAGTCACTTGAAAAATGAGGAGGAGCTGAAATCCAGACTGTGAGTCACCCTCAGAAAACACTTGCGGGGCTGAAACACAATGTATCATTTATAGGATTTTTGTGTGGTGCCTTCTGTGGACCATTTTTCTCACTAGCTCAGTAGCTAATCAAGGTACCTCATCCCCAGGATGACTGAATCAGCGTTAAAGCCACTTTCATTGGCATCTATAATGCTGAGGATGCCAGCAGGTACACGTGGCAGTTACTGCAGGTAATAGGAAAGCAGGTGCAGTCCCTCCTGGGGTGGGGGCGGGGGAGGGAAAGGAAGCTTTGGGTGCCTCTGAAATGCACATTGTATTCATCTCCAGGCCCCGGCAGCTTTGACGTGACTCAGGACTCTTTCTCTCGTGTGTGACTAAGAGGAAAAGCAGCCAACGCTGTAAAGCAGAGAAGGCTGGGTTTGCCCAGAAATATATCAAACTCTACAGTGCCCTTCTTAAAAATCAGACTTCATCTCCCATGAGAAAGGTCTCAATAACTCATGAGAATTTTACCATATTGAGCAAGAGAAAAGGAGACAGAGAAGGAATGAGAGAGACACACAGAGAGAGAAAGAGAATGAGAGAGAATGAAGGGGAGAGAGAATATCTACACACTAAACTTCATTCTCTCTTTGAAATTAACCATTTGACTTCTAGGCCAGGGAGACCTAAAATGATTATAATCCTTCATTTAAATTTGGATTTAAATAGCCCCACAAAAATCTCAAAGATTTTTGGTCCAATAATTCTTTGAAATGCACGATAGTCCAAATAGATTTTTTTCCTTCCTTCCTTTTTTTTTTTTTTTTAAGTTTAGGGTTTACTTCTTAAAACAATTAATATACAGATATGCATTGTGAATCTCAGGACTGGAGAATATAGTGGGCATCCTTTCCTAAATTCATTT
The DNA here is from genome assembly GCF_041296265.1 of Equus caballus. NCBI lineage: Eukaryota > Metazoa > Chordata > Mammalia > Perissodactyla > Equidae > Equus > Equus caballus. The sequence goes on from NC_091684.1 coordinate 83,688,496, forward strand.
TCTTAAAGGAAATTTCATGAGACTAGCTTTCTGGAGAAGACTCTTCCGGAAGGGTTGCAGTAATGAACAGAGTGCAGGTTTGGAAAGGGGACACAGTGGAGAGCAGACTCTGACTTTGCCATTTCCCACCTATGTGACCTTGGGCACTTAACTCCTATAAGCCTTTTGCCTCCTTTGTAAAAACACCTTGTAAGTCCAGGTTGTTGGAGCGGAAATTGTGTAGTGTGCTTGGCACAGTGCCAGCACAGGTAGATTACCCAACTGATGGTGGCTATATTGTTTTCATTTACATGCTGGGTTTACAGTTTGCTCATTATGATTATATTGGTTGAAAATAGACATTTTTTGTAACTGTAGAAAAATGTAATTTGTTGCCAGCTAAGTGAGCTTCTCATAAACATTCATACAAATTCATGGTAAGTGGAATCTTTAAAAGTAAGCCACCCTAGATAGCACTCCTACTTTGTACTTAATTATGCAGAAACCATAGAATCTTCTTGTCCTTATCTCTCATTTTAAGCAGCCCTCTGGATTATGCTATGCAGTAGGTAGGGGTGTCTTTCTCATCATTACCTAATGCCACCACTGCTCAAATGGTGTTGGGTACATCACCCAGCATACACTGAACTTTCTATAAAAATTATCAAATTAATATCTTTTATTCCCCTTTGTGAATTGAATGTTTAACAGTACACTCTATAGTTTCTGAGAAGCCTTTCCACATACAGCTTACAAGTAAACACATACATGCTTACAGGAATATTCTTCATTTGTAGGCGAGATTCGAACAAAAAAGTGGTTAAGGAAATTCCCCAAAGTTTCACCATCAGTTCTGGGAGTGCCTCAGTGAAACCCAGGCCCCATTGCTCAGCAATCACCAACACCACTGAACAGGACTGCCCATCGCATTGCTGGAGGTTCGTTATAATAGCAGGACCAGATCATTTTTCTTCCACAAGAAATAATGGTTTCCACTAGATACTAGATTATAGCAAGAGACTCCAGGGGATAGAAATCCTTCCCCAGGACAGTGGCAATCAACCAGTTCATGCATGGTTGAAATGAAATCAAGCTTTGCTCCTGGTGATGAGCCAAGGATCTGTGCTCCTGAGTTGGTAGCCATGGTTTCAGGATCAAACATGAAGCCTAGGTGTACTCTATCCACAGCAGATACCCAAAGCTCTAAGAAGTGGACTGAAAAATAGTGCATATATACAACTGCAAAGAGACTAGTATTATTAGAAAATCTGTCCACAAGTTTTCTTAGTATAAACCGTGAATCTTAAATAGTATTTAGAAGAAGTAGACACCCTAATCTAAAAAGGCTTAAATGGGGACCCTACTATGATTTGCGTCCCCAGTGTATCTTACATGTCCTCCTTTCCTGGAACCAGTAACTTGTTTTGTTAGTTTTGGAGGGTAGAGACCATGCCTTTTTATTTTTTGAATTCCACATGACGCATATCAGGCTCTTGATATATTTGGTCAAAGAGATGATTGAATGCACAAACGGATGTGGCTTAAAAACTGACCTGTGCCTTGTACTTGGTGCCACGTTGCTTACTTGCAAAATCTATCCACTGGTCACTTAAGTTTTTCCTTCTATTCATTTTGCTTGTCACCTCATTGGTGACACTTTTTGCTGCTATAAATTCTGTTGTCTTTAAATGGCTCTAAAACATCCTTAAACTGCTCAAAATAATACGGAATACTTCTTTCTCCCCTTAGAACCTTTCCCTGGAGAAACGTTGACATTAGGTGGCCCAAAAGTCAAATAACATAAGTAAAGTCTAAAGCAACATGTAGGTCTCATTCCGGTGTGTCCTTTCCCAACTTCTAAAGGTTAGGAAGCCGATGGAACTAGCATGCTGGACAGAGACATTGGTTTATGTGTCCTCATTCTATTTTGATGAACTATACTAATGAAACCAAGGTATCAAAAATGTCACACGGTGTCAAAGGAGCCTGAGAATACTTTGTTTGGCTTGAGCAAAGGAGGTGAGAGGAGATCAGGGGAAGGCAGGAGAAAGTCTGTGTTTAGGGAAGGACCAAGCTGTCGTCGCCAGAGCGAGGAGGCTGAGGCTAATGTGAAGGGCTTTAGGAAACAGCGAGAAGCTTCCAGTGCAGGAGTGACAAGATCAAAGTGGCTGGCAAGGAAGATAATTTTCACAGTGGTCTTGGATGGCCTGAATGGGAGACAACAGGTCTTGCCATCAGGATGCTATCTGGTGCCAATTGAGCTGCCACATCATAAGCACTAAAATAAATCTAATCACAGACTACCTGGAAAACACAAAAGGCAAAGCCTCACCGTGGTGTTGGTCTGCTCACAGTTCACAGACAGTGTTCTCGGTGATGCCCTGAAATGTTATCCAGACTTTGAACCAGGATGCCTTTTACCAACAAAGTATAATCATGGACAAGTGTAAATGCATAAACTGTGTCTTGCTTTAAAAGGAAGGAGACTTTTAGTTCACACATAGATATTGAGTATGCGTACACCCTGCATATGCTCTTAGAAGCAAAACTGATGGTGAGTCTAAGGATTTCTTCGGAAACTGTGGCTCAGTTAGAACCACACACAGGTACAGGTTCTTGGCAGTGAACCTGACACTTACAGATGGCTATTTTCAGGAATGCTACCAGGGCATATTACAAGGTGTGAATGGTCAAATGAGGACAACTACTTTCCTTCGCCTCAGAGCGTTGATAAACAGGTGGCAGTGTTTAACCACGACTCAATAGTCCGGCCCCACTTGTTAGCTCTCACTAACAAATCATCAAGGTGCCTTTGAACTTGGCCAAGGACGCACTAATGATTATGGTAATTACTCCGAAATTTAACATTTATCACTTGGCCCCCCATGACAGCTATTGGGAAACAAAATTTTCAGTGACTTCCAGAGAAATAACATTTGAAATAAATGGTGCAGGTTTAAATTTTGGGATTCTAAACACATGATCTGGAAATGCTCCCCCTTCTCGTCCTTGTTCCCTTTGGAGATCTTGGGATGTGTCCCCTGGCAGAGCCTTCTCTTTGATCTCACAGCAGAAAGTCAACATTCCCCTGGCTGGCCTTGCTTTCCTCAGGAAGAGAAGCAGCACGGTCCCCTGGGCCACGGGGAAGCTGAGGCTGTGACTTGGCCCCCATGTATCTGCAGGCTCTTTCTTCAACAGAGCTTCAGCAGGAGAGCAAAGCACACCCTCAAGTTCTCGGGCATCCCTTTAATAGCCTGGGAATCTGAAGCAGCACAGATCCCTTTTTGGTGAGGATTACCTCACAGCTGGCATTTCATCCCCGCCTCAGGGACTGCAAAAGGATATTTGGAAGAATAGTCATTACATTCTGGCAGCTGCAGCACACAGATCAGCTCGGGTCCCCCAAGCTTGTGGCTTGGCTTGGGCTAATGAACACAATAATAACGGTAGCCACATTCCACACGTGGGCCTCCTGTGAGTGAACTGAATCCTAAGGCAGAGGAGGAAGCTTTGTTAGTCTCAAGATTAAAAACTGCAATGGCCACAAACCCCTGCTCCTCCCCCCTTTGCTGAGCCTCTCTACCACCCAGGTGCAGCAGTGTGTGGCTTCCTTATCTTCTCATGTGCCAAACCAACTCAGTTGAAAAGGCAAAAGGAACCTTTGGTGAAGCGAAAAGGAAAAACAACAACAATAATAAGTGGGCAGAAGATTTACTCCTGGAAGGGAAAGTGTGGGGGGATGGGAGGAGAGAAAGGGGAGGGGAGAAGACACACTGGCTTCCGAGCTGAAATCCATGGATTCAAAGCTGATCTTTCTAAGACATTCAGAGAAAAAAAGGACTTTTTAGTCACAGACCCCTAGTACAGACCTTGATGGGGTGAGCTGATGTTTCAGCTCAGGAACTTCCTTATTTCCCCTTTTGGTAAGGATTAACATGCAATGCTTAACTGGGGAACTGTCAAGATGTTACTAACAGGAAAAGAGAGTATTAGAAACAAGCCTTTTCAGTAACTGCTGGTCCACTGCACCAACAGGAGCAGTCACCTGTGATGGTTTTATAGAAGAGTGCTGATTAATTCTTTCAGTGTATTTCTAGGAAATGAAAATACTTTGGGCAGTTGTCTGGAAGGCTTCTATGGAGCCTATGTAAAGTCTGATGTTATGAGTAAAATCAGTGGCTCACCCTGATTTTTTCTTAGTGATCCATTTTGAGTTGTAGGAAACAGGAGGGATGGCAGTCTTGTCACACCTGCTTAAACATCCCTTTAGACATGGCAAAGAGTATCACCAGGCACTTTCAAGGTGACAAATAAGAGACTTTCTCCTTTATTCCTTTTGACTTGATCTATCACCACACCTAGAAAAGATCCCCTGTGTAGGGGTGGAAGTAGTTCACACAGTACCTAATTAAGGCAGCGGGAGGTTGTCTCCTTACCGAAGCCACGATTCTAGGGCAAATTCTATTGGTCTCCTTTTGTTCAAATGCCCGACATGAACTCCCACCTTCTTGGGTGCAGATTAATCCTGCCCATAAAATAACCTAGCATTCTATTGCGTGATCTCAGGGCTGTGCTGATTTACCATGCCTGAAGGTCACACAGAGGGAGAAACAAAAAAGAGAAGTGCAGTTCCTTTCTGCTCATCTGACTTCAGCTATGACGTGTTGTGGCCGTGTGCATGCATGAGAGCGTTCTGTAAGGCTGTCTTTATCCACCTGCCATGGTGTAGACACTTCAGAGGAGCCTGGCTGCAACTGGACTTTGAGGCTATTCAGATTGGGGTCAGAACAACCAACATCCCAAAATGGCAAAAGGTGGATAACTATTGACGAAGAATTCAAATGAATTTTGGAATAAGTTTCTTTAAAAACATCTTTATTTTTTAATAAATGTAATGCCTAGTCACTGCAGAACAGCTTGGAAATAGAGGGAAAAAAGAATAAATGAGATCATCATATTCACTCACGATGCAGCCATCAAGTAGCAATGACTTTTAATATTCTGGTGTATTTCAGCATTTGGGGATATGTACGTGTATGAAGCAAAAAACTTGATTACATGCATTTTCAATGCCTTACAGCAAATCTGCCTCTCTTACATGTACCAAAAGGTATAAATTAGATTTTTTATTTGGTGAAGCTGATGAGTTAAAATACAACAGAGCACGTAAAGATCAAAGATGAAGTGAGGAAAGCCAGAAAACATTTCACTTAAAAATTTGAATGCAACACATGATTACTGAGCCAAAGAAAAACTATTTATCTGGCCTGAAGAATGTTATTTAGATCCCAGGCTCATTCATGCTAAACAGAGGCAACATTTTCCATTCAGTTCTCCAAGGCTCCTCTTCTCCTGGAAGTAAGAACCCCTCCTGTCCCCCCCCACCCCAGCATTCCTATTTATGGGCTTAATGCCCACAATTGAGAAGGATAAGTTTAGAAAGCATTCATTGCCAAAATGATGATATTTAAATGGTAGGTCAACTTTAAACAAGGTGATTTTTTTAGGTTGTGCCAACCTATGAACATTATTCTTGCCATAAAACTATAAACTAAAATCCACTAATAAAAAGGCCAGAAGAATAGTTATTTACAATGATGTATTAAGGAGTTTGAGCTACTTTTCTTTCTCTCAAGAAGTAAAAAGTAACTGAATTTTTAAAGATTAAAGATTTTCTACCCAAACAAGACTTTTGTTTCTTTTCTTATATTTTCATTATGTTAACAACTGAAACCTGCAGAAGAATTTATTTGTCAAATCCTCATATTTGACTAGATGCAATCACTCAATGCTAACCTCAAATAAAGAAATTGTATTTGTGGGAATTTTCATTATCATCACCATCAAACTCATGTAGAGACACAGCCATTTGGAACATTCTCTGGCCAGGGAGCAGCCTATGAAGTGACGACATGTGCTACTTTCAGAATACATGCTTCTTTTAGGTTCTTCTGTGAACTATTTATCGCTTTTTGTCTTGAGAGATTATGGACGTACGTGTACATCTAATACTGCTAGTTGCTTTGTATTTCTAGTTCTTCTTTCAGTGTTTCTCTTTTCTTGCCAAAACTGCCTATTCTGAACAATGGAAGGACAAAGAAGTTAAAATTTATCTATTTTTTAGAAGGGGAAATTGTATGTAGGTATGTATTTGTTTTTTGCAACACACGCATTTCTCAAAGTGAAGACAGTAATGGTCCATTTCCCAGAGGAAGTCCTGCCCTTACGGCTTGTCCACACACTCGAGGTCATACGCCCTGCAACGCTGCACACTGTTACTCTGCAGGCCTAAGGCATCTGGCCTAGTAATTCACTTACTTCTCTCAGCTTAATTCCTGCAGTCAATGCTATTCTCTTGCTAAGCAGGCCCATTTGCTCTTGATGGACAATTACAATCTCTGGATGTTCACAGATGTGTGTGCAGTGTGTAAGTGTGTAACTCCATCCTATTCTGCAGGGTCTGGCTTTACACTTGTGTACAAGTGGTTTTTTAAGCGAATGAGGCCAAATCAATTTTAGGCAAGAAGTCAGGACACCGGAAGAGCAGAAATTCTGAGATTTTCAGTTCTCTTATTCATTAGATGGTTGCTCAAAGCTGGACAAAAGCTGCCACTGCACTGGAGGCTGGCAGCTGAGGGCTCATTACATCTTGGAACCTCTCTCAGGGATTTGCAGACAGGAGTAGGGTAGGGGCTTTATGTGGAACTCTGCCAAAGTGTCTGAGCAGGCTGGGTTCCCTGACAGCCTAGGGAATCAAAAGCTTTCAAAATACAGAATCAAGCTCATGAGAGATCTTTTTTTTTAAATGTGGTACTGAAATACCAATTATTAAGATGCTAGGAAGCAACGGAGTGGATGCAAACCTCTTTAGATTTAAACCAATAAGGGAAATCAAGTGCTTTGAAGTTAGTACAATTAATAACAATAATAAATGATGATGCAAATTATAATCTTCCTTGGAGAGTGTTTTACACTTCATGAAGCATTTTAAAGCACTCTAGTTCATTTATTTCTTACAATAATAAGATGGGATATACGGCACTAGAATTCTCATTATTCAAAAAAATGTAACTAAGAGACAAACGTATGTATGAAGTGATAGAAGTGATGGAGCTGGGACTCAAACCCAGGTGTTTTTTCCATTAATGTTTATTCTGCTTGTTAACCTTTTCCTTCTTTCTCTTTTTTACCTATTTAATGGTTTCATGGTGGATTTGGTTTTTCACTGGGTGATATTACAGCTGAGGGGAACTGAGCCACAGGAAGGTATCCACTCTACACTGGTTGAGTCAGTGCAGTATGATTTTGGACTACACATGCATGTGGTATATTTTGATTGAAAACCAACCTTTTGAATTTTTATACTTAGGTAAGCCAGTTTAAACAGTTAAAAAATATATTTGTAGTTTTTCTGCACAGCAGGAAGAACTATCCTTCAGGGGCCTGCCCTGAGGCCGTGTGGTTAGGTTCACAAGCTCTGCTTCAGCGGCCCAGGGTTTCACTGGTTCGGATCCTGGGTGCGGACATGGCACCACTCACCAGGCCACGGTGAGGCGGCGTCCCACATGCCACAACTAGAAGGACCCACAGCTAAAATATACAACTATATACTGGGGGGATCTGCGGAGTAAAAAAGCAGAAAAAAAAAAGATTGGCAACAGTTGTTAGCTCAGTTGCCAATCTTTAAAAAAAAGAAAAAGAAAAAAGAAATATCCTTCAGTCCCCGGAAAGGGGGTGAGCAAGACCAAGATGAACCTGCCCATTTCTTGTCTGACCACTTTAAGGCTCTGACTCCTCATCTCACCTCCCATCTGGGCCCCAAATTCCTGGGGAGCTCAGCTGAAACAGAGGCTTTAAAAATGCAGAGAAGCCAGTTCTTATTTTTTTTCTCTCCCAGCTGCTTCTGTTGTTCCTCTCTTCTTCCTCCTCCTAATCCTCCACTATGTCTACCTATAATACCCAAATTTATGAGCTTCTTAAGATAAATATTCAATATGCAATTACTGATAGACGTGTAGTAACTGAAATTTATCTGCATCAATGGATATGAGTCAATGAATGGCCCTGAGTGAAATGGTGTAAATATTTGTCAAACTTCACCCGAGCCTATAAATTATAGCTCATAATTAAGCAGGCCATGTCCTTCTTCGCACAGCAAGAATCAGATTAACTGCGCTGGACCAGCAGCTCTGCAAGCCAATCACTATATGAACCTCATCACATCTCATCAATTAAAAGGGCATGACACCATTCTCTCATTTGCAGGGATTAAATGAGTTGCCAAATGTGAAGCGTAGCCTAGTGTGTCCTGTAACATAGCAGCTTCAACATAGAATCGTTATTACTTTCATTATAATGATTTATTTTAGGTCTGGAAGGTAAATAATGTAAGAGTTAAAGAAATGAGCAGATGATGATTTCAGACTAGTGGAGGAATAGGAGGTGGAAATGATCTTTTGGAAGAATGACAAGAAATTAAACAGTAGAAATAGTAATACAAGGATGTGATAAACGAGGACATTTTAGAGAGAAGAAAAGAGCTTTCACAAGTCACAGCCAGGCAGAGAGAAATTAAGGGGAAAATATATGAGCACCAAGTGACGGAGAGAAAAGGATCAATGCGAGAGGCATGCGAAGAAGATTTTGAAGAATGATAGCTCTATCTTCTGCTGCCTTCTCAACCCCAGTTACGAGGAAGGGAGTGCATTTAGCTCAAGCTGAGTCATAGGATTTGGGGACGAACTTACACATGCCCTGTGGATCATATGGCTGTACAGGAAAGATGCTGTGGATTCAGTCACCAACAGCTTGTCTCCCTTAGAAACATGACTATAAAGTAAACTCCCTTAAAAACAAAATGCAGTTCTGATCCAAAGGAAGACAAGGCTTGCAGCAGTAAGAAGTGGTAGGTGGACCCTCCACCTACGCAAAATGGGAACAATGCAGCTCAAAGGCCTCTAACTTTGAGAATTTCCCAAGAGAGAATGTCAAATAGCCAATGCACAGGTCTTTACCACAGGAAGAACGACTTCCACATTGTGGTCCACTATGAATAAAGAAATACAATGGATGATATGTGAGAATGTAACGGGATGGGTAGAGGGAAAAACGTCAATTTCCCCTCGTGGTAGTGACATCTTCTTTTTCATTCCTGAGTTTTATTCAGCTTCTACTTCATAATATGGTTCCTCTTTCCTCTGCCATTGCCCTTGGAAATATCTCAAAAGACCGCTGATTTTGTAAGAGCACCTTCCATGGATTTTCTCAGTAAAATCATAAAGCTGTCATCACTGAGGAGAGATAAATGTTCCCTGAGAGGGGAGACGCAGCCTTTCTCCCATGACCACAATGCCTGCTGCTTCTGGAGGCTATAAATCCTCTGACCACCTTAATTTAAAAGGTAAACTGGTTTGGTTGGCAAGTCTGGCAAGTCTTAGAATGGAAAGACACCAGTCTGTCTGCTGCAGTCCGTGGAGGTGCCTCTGCAGAGTTACATTCAGACAAATGTCCTGTGACTTAGGGCAGTTACTGGGCTCTCCTATAGGCCATTCTGAAAGGGACGGTTGGTGACCTGCTTTTGGGCTTCAGATGATAAGCCCACTCTTCTTGGCAATGTGTTACATACTTTTAACCTGCCAGCATCCTTTAACTTGTTAGCCCTGATCACCCACTTTATGCCTTTCAGACTTGATTTTAGTGGCTAGGACTATAAAATTCATACTAAGAAAAAAGTTGATCTTCAAGAATTTAATCTATGATTAAATTTGACACTGAAATGATCACAAGTTTGATGATCAGTGAGAAAGGGTAGAGAAAAGGCACCTCTTGAAATTCAAAGCTCTTTGTATCAGCGCCTGCTGATTCAATGCTCCAGCTGATACACAATGCAAACATTTCCCAGGATTCTTGCCTCATTTAGTGATATAATACACTATCTGGGAAATGTATGTCTTTTAAAAAGGATTTGGTAAATCAATTCATGGTTTTGAAAGGATGGAGATGCTTGCCTTGTGTTTTTTAAGTACTTGTTCTTTCCACTTTCCCCACTGTAGCCAAACGAGGAAGTGATAAGCAAATATGTACCTTTTCCCCTGCATTTCACCTGCAGGATGTGCTCTGGAAAAGCGTTCTCTGAATTTGTTGCCGTGTGCTAGGCTTTGTGTTGTAATAACTGACTATCAGAATGGACTAGCACAATGGAGACTTGTCCTACCCAAAACTGGCAAGAAGGTAAGACATGTGGATGTCTCCTTATCACCTTGTTCATTAGAAAAATACAGCTTTCCACCCTGTTACCCTATGAAGGAAGTATCAGTGTCTTCATACTGTGAAGAGAGAAACTTAATATGTCACCCTTTTGGGGGATGTGTGTAAAACAGTGGGAAGAATACGGCAAGATTTAGCATGAATCATAGATTGCAGTTGGTGCATCTTGGCTTCACTAAGGGAGAGATCTTCCTGTGGGGCAGCTTCCCTGAGCCTCTCAAATTGAGATTTAGAGACGATTACACATGCCATTTCCATACAGAGTAAGTCCTATGGCCCTCAGCTTCTTTTCCTCACAATTGCTAGGTACCGCTTTGCTGCTGGTGCTGGACAACGGAGGCTACTGCTAGACTGTTGGATGGGATCTTGAGCATGTAACTCACAGGGGTAGTAGGGATTTGAACTGCCTCACCCTGTGGTGTTTTCAGCTCCTGTTGCATTTCGTGCCTAATGAAGTGTGTTAAATTTTTACATGTTCTCAGCCATCAGTATGAAATAATTTGCAAAATGATGATATTGTGAGGTTTGGAATAATAGTTTTTTCTTCAGCATATGCTTAATGGTTATTAGCTTAAGGACAGAGACGCAAAACTTCAGGGTTTCTGCTTGACCTGGGATTTACTGATGGTCTCAGCAATGTCAGATTGTATAATTTCAAAGCTGCTTGGCTTTACCCAAACCCAAACCTCTATAAGTCTTACTTAATAGAAACGATCCAGAGTTTCTCACTTTTGGAAATGTCAGGGGCTCATTATAGGGAAGAGGAGAAAACTAAATCTGCTTTTATAGAACAGAGAGCCATAATGCCTAAGAGAAATTGTCTTGCCACTGGAGCTGAAGCTCCCGCTGTACACGCCCTCGGTCACTAGGTAGATTTGTGGGTAGCAGGCACATTTGTCCTTGTCCCAGGATAAACGCAGTGCCTATCTGGTATCACAAACATGAAGGAGTAGTATTACAAGCCCGGAAAAATACTATGAAAGACTTGCCAGGGTAGCTTCTAGAATGTTGAGTTGAAATGCACTGAAGTAGATAATGCATTCTTTATAACACTCCAGGTCTACCCTTTTAATTCCATTTGTGTAAGGAATGAAACCCATTAACCATCACCTAGTAATGCAATTTATAAAAGCTCATTATAGACACCCTGTTCCTTTAACTCTGATGGCTGCTTGGCAGGAAAAGTACACATTAGTGAGAAAGTATTGATTTTCTATGAGCCTAGAACCATGGCTCAGTTATTGAACAGAAAACCTAGTTAATCTGCTTATTGTTATCATGAAAGAAACACAAGGAAGGAGTACATATCCAGATTCGTATGAGGCACATTGCTATGATTTTCAAAGGCACTCTCTGGAAACACGAAGCGCTGCCAAATGCATCAACCTGCTTTATCTCAGCTCCTCCCGTCCATGGAGTCCTGGACAGAAGTCAGATGACCTGGCTCTCGCCCTGGCTGTACCTACTTCTGGAGGCCCTGAAACACCATAGTTGACAGCAGGCACCTTGATGTAAGATAGATGTGTGTTCCGGGGCAAAGTATTCACCTTCTTTAAGCCTCAGTTTCCTCAGATCCAGGTGGAAACAACAGTAATATGTACTTCATAAAACTGCCTTGATATTAAATGTGATAATTTATGTATTGTGCACCATGCCTGGCTTGTACACAGTAAGAGCCCAATAAAATTTTAGCTGTTGTCATCAATTTTATATTAGGTTAACTCACAATTTGAACCTCCCAGGTTCCCCATTTGCTCATCGGGTCTACATTAGTGCTTCTGAAACTTTTCCTCTCAAGTACCCCTGACAGCAACTGATCTGAATGCATCTCTCGGAGGCCAAACTTGAGTGTAACCTGAAGGGGGAGATCTCAACTGCAAAAAATCCTTTACATTTTTCTTACAAATTTTCTTAATCAAAGTTTGCATTTTGCTTCATAATAATAATAATAATAAATAATAAATCTTTGTTTAAATGTTTTTAAAAGTATCAGAGTTCAAACTACCTTCACATTTGACGCTGCAGGAAGAGGAACTGTGATCATCCTGTGGCCCCGGGGCCCCTCAGCCCACCTGCAGTGCATTCCAACACATGCCTGCTACTCCAAGTGTGCTCTGCGGACCAGCGGGTTGCACCCCTTTAGAGCTTGTGAGAAAGGCAGAATTGGGCCTCAGGGAAGACCCTCAGGATCAGAGCTGCATTTTATAAAGATCCCTGGATTAAAGGTGAGAAGCATTGAACTTGATGATCTCCAAGGAACTACCAGTGCTAACCAACTATGATCAAGTAAGATGAGGAAATCAGCAGTCATTGAGCATCTAATGGGAGTCTGACATTGCACTAATTAATGTGAGGAACACAGAGATGACAAGGATGTGTCCCTTCTCTTGCGAGTTTTCTAGCGAGAACAAGGGAGCAGCAACGACCCGGCCCCATGGGAACCTGCCATCTGCTCCATTAGAAATTTACTCAGCTATTTAGAGGTCATCCGCCTTTAAAGAGAAGCGAAAACAAAGGAGATTGGTGATCTTAACCTACAAATCTTAGAATAAATGACCATAATTCTATTTCCCTCTATTCTCTTCTCCACCTCCTCACCTATCTCCAGCCCTATTAAAAAATTCCTCAGTATTCTAATATACTATTCTTACATTCCTACACCTATCATTAGTGTTGAAAAAAATTAACTACCTGGTGTGAAGAAGACGTAAAAATCTATTTTAACAAGACTGGCAATAAGCAGTTTTCTTAAGGCAACTCTTAGGGTGCATAATGAGTCGTCTGTGTATTGCAGACACCTGTTTACAGTGTAAGCTTCCAACATGCTCTCATTTGACTCTGTCGCTAATAATTCATGGGATCATTGAAAGTTGCAAGGTGGTGAATGGTTTTCCATATTTTACAGAGCCCTTACCTTCTCCCTGAGACAGGGCTGTATCAAGTGGTTAAAGTTTGATGTTGTGCAGAGTGACATTTTCGCCTGAAAACAACAGATTCCACATTGCAATGACAGCATGTCAAGGCAGAAAACGCAAAGTCAATGGAAGCCCAATTTGACTGCTTCTCCTAATGTCTACATGTGGAACTGTGTCACAAAAAGTGACAATGGTGGCAAAGTGTCATCTGTGGGCCCAGGCACTTTGGAGAAGAGGAAGATAACAATAGAACCAGAGGGTTATCTGAAAGGGTGGGTTGAGGGAGTCTGTGAAGAGCCCACCTGGTTCCTCTGAGTCTGGACACAGGGAGGGAAAGGAGGACACTCTACTCTGCTTGTGAGAAGTGCTGATCTCTCAACTGTGGGCCCATCGCTTGATGGCATTTATGATGTTTTGGTCCTTTTCCTGACTAACTTCATGAACATATTATCAGTACCAGCTGCCCCTTTCCCACTTGCTCACTTTTAAGCTCATTCCATTCAGCTTCCACCCTTCCCCATCACTTAAATGGCATGAAGTCTACCAATGACCTCTCAAGTTTCAAGTCCAATGGCCTCCTGAAAGATCTTCTACTAGACTTTACTCCAGTCTTTGAAACAGTTTTGTCTTTTAACATCCCGTCTTCCTTTGGCATCTCATTATCCCGCTTCTTTTCAACACATCTGGTCTTCTCTTCTGTGTTTCCTTTAATGGTTTGACCCCTCCCCCTGTCTGTTAAACACAGCCACTTCCTTGAAGGCTAGTCTCTGCTTTCCTCCAGCTATGGTCTCATTTTTAGATACTCATCCACTCCAACAACTTCAAAAAACATTTCACTGAAAATATCTCCAGAATACACATATCAAAATCTGAGGTTTTTATTGCCAAGGATCAAATAATAAATCTCCCACTATCTGCCCGGCATTTGCATATGATTGACAATCTCTCCATTCTTGCATCTAACTCTGAACACTAGCCATCATCCCAGGCTGAGTGCCGGGCTTATTTGTACCATGAAGACTTCAACGACTTCTAAGCCTAGAACCGCCTCTCTCCCTCCACTGAAGTTGAGATTCACACAATAATACTTGCTTTTTGGTATTTCACAGAGCTATTTCTCTCCCCAAGACAGTGTACCATTGAGCAATTTGATGCTGTGCAGAGTGAGATTTCTGCCTTGCATCACTCACTCATTTAACAAATATTTATGGAGTGTCCCCTGTGTGCCAGGTACTGTTCTATGTGCTAGGAATAGAGGAGTCAACAGAAAAGGGTTTGCCATCAAGAAGCTTATATTCTGGAATGGAAGGGGGATCCAGTCAATAAAAAAAAAAAATATATATATATATATATATATGGTGCCTATTACCACCTGAGATAGATAGATCAATCTGTCAAAGTAATAAACATCATGATAGATGATAGATATCTATCTATCTCAGGTGGTAATAAGCAACATGAAGAAAAATAAATAAAAATAAAGGGGAAGGAAATGATGTGTTTGTAGAGGAGGGCTATTTACTTAGGGTTGTCAAAGGAGCCTTCCTGATAGACTGATAATGAGCAGAAATCTAAAGGAAGAGAGAACAAGTCATGAGGACAACTGCAGGAATCCCAGGTGCCCAGAAAAGAGCATACTTGTTGTGTATGGGATACAGTGATGAAGCCAGTATGGGCCAGGCAGAGAGAGAAGGGGATGGTGGTAGGAGATGATATTGGAGAAGCAGCAGGAACAGATTACAGAGGGTCTCAGGTCCCAGCAAAGACTTTAGACTTTACTCTGGATGAGAGGAGAAGATATTATAAAGTTTTGAGTAAGAGAGTTTGAGTATCATGACCGGGCTTACATTCTGTAAGAGTCTTTCTGGCTGCCATGTTGTAAATAGGCTGCAAGGACTTGTGTGTTCAAAGATGGAAGCAGGGATTGCAGTGAGGAGATGATTAAAATAATTCAGATGAGAGCTGATGGTGAATTGGACTGGGAAGTAGGTGTGGGGCTCGTGGAAGTGGTCAGATATTATATGATTTTTAAAAAGATAGAGCTAACAGCAGCAGGAGAGAAAGAAAGAAACAAAGATGATCCCAAAGTTTTAGAGCAACTGGAAAAAGAGGTGTCAAAATACAGAAGGAGTAGGCCTGGGGCTATGGGAATGCGGAATTCGGTTTTGGACTTTTTAAGTTTGAGGTGTGCATTAGGCATAGAGGTAAAGAATCAAGGAGGGAATTTGTTACATCTGCCCCAGTTGCCTCACTGTGAGATGACCCCTGCACTGAAAATAAAGCTTTTAAAATGCTGTATCGCAAATGGAAAGAGACCCCACAGGGGAAGGAATGAGGCATACCACACAAACTGCTACTGCTTTTTTGCACGCTACACACTGAAAACAGTCATCCATTACATAAAGTGGTTTCCATTATATAATTGAATTAATACTTCAAATAGGCCTAGCCATTTTCATATTGTTAAACCAATATTTTGGAAGAACTCAGACCTTTCGTCTTACTCATTGAAAAAACTATGAATGTAGTGTAAGGTGAAATATTCATACAGTTGACGAATTCACTTATTTTGTTTATAAACAATAGTGGATGAAATATACTGTTGCATGACTTGTGGATACCAAGACGGGACAATGGGAGCACGCCTTTCAACAATCGGGAGAAAGTCCCTGAAAGGTGGATCAGCTACATGGTCTAACCATGGACATCTGCCAGTCCCACCCACGAATCAGTTGTGTGGGCGCTAATTTCACCAAAATGTACATGGAGCCTACACAACTGATTTCCAATTTCCCTTCATTATTTATGAAATAATTGGAAAGTTACACTGAAAGTCTGCCTATCTGAAAGGGCCTCTTGTGATGTACGTTCGTTTTGAGACCTCTCTCCCTTAAAAAGTGTGTGACTTTTCTCTCCCCTGTGACATACAGGCAAGTCACTGATTTCCACTTTTCTTTTTTCTCTGTGACTGCCTTCCTTCTCACTTTATCTAATTCTGTCCATTTTCTTTTTTCAACTCTACAGGAAAAGACAGAGTACAGAGGAAGGAGGAAAACATCAAAACTCCAGTACTCATATGTAAGCTCAATCTTGGATGCTCTTTTCGGAAGATGAGGTTCTATCCAAGTGCAAATTTAATACATATTTGTTCAAAGTGGTAATGTTAACAAATGTCTTAAACTATGAGAGCAATAGAACTTTCAAAATTTTGCATTTCTTCGATGAACTTAAAAATATGCTCAGCCAGAAGACTCCAAGAAATGTCTCTTTTGTGTTCCCCCTGCCAGAATGTAAATGTCACTGAGCACAATCAACGTAAAAATATCAGCATATACTCCCCTTACACCTTATCATGTGGAGATGATAGTTTATTTATACTCAGCTCAGACTAATATGAACTGGTCAGATCTAATGTGCTGCCAGATAAGTAAATAAAAATTTTCAGTTCTTTCAAAATGTGATCCTTCTAAATCTAAAAAAAAAACCCCGTTCATGAAAATGCAAGGATGGTCAACTTTCTATAAAAACCATGAATCTTTTCAGCATTTTCCCAGTTTCTGAAGGTACAGGAAATCCACTCAGGAAATACATTATCACAGGTTAATAAAGCACTTTATAGGAAGGGGGAAACAAATGAAGACATTAAGAGGAAGGCCTTCATCTTATTCTCCTGCCTGACTCCAACCAGCATGTATTTGGACAATCAACAAGGACTGAAAGACAGCCAACTCAGACAGCATGGAGGCGATCTGTTTCACACAAGATTAATCAGAAAAAGCCCCTGACACACGGATGTGCTAACTCACAGCATAAGGGTTGACAGGACCAGTAGTTGTCCAAGTCACTCCTGATGCAATTAAACTCCAATGGTGAAAAACATTTAAAGTCACTTTAGTCAAAGGTATATATCCTTTTGGAGGATCTTGAGAAAAATTACTTTTAAGGATCATCAATAAAAAATTTCCATTAAATCCATCTACTTCAGTAAAATTACTCTTAAAGATCATCAATAAAAATATCCATTATCTGCCACCTACATTTTATGCCAGCTCATTTTCAAAATGCTACTCAGCAAATCAGTCAAAGGACTTTGGATAAGTTAATACCAGAGAAGCTAATATTTTCAAAATTTTGGTTTTAAAAAATGTGGTTGCCGCAGCAAATACACTTTGTTTTTCACATAAACAGTGCAAAGTAATTATTAAAGACAATTTTACCCTCTTAAAAATAATCAGTACAATATTGCAAAGACTTTGAACATCAACAGTTAGTCCACACTGTGAGTTAATTAATGGATTAATAATCTGGTCTTGTGTGTGGACAATAAAAGCAACTTTGGAAATTATCCAATATCAGGTAGTTACAGAGATGTGATAAATTAAATGCTGTTATCTGGCCAACATAATGGCTATTCTTCTGTTTAAAAGACCTACTAAGTTTATTGATATGATCAGAAGCATCTTGAAATTATAGAATGAAAGAGGAAAATGATGGAATAAAGAGACAGCAATGTAATATTAACTACTTGCTTAATATTAGAAATGGCTTAATAGCTTATAAAACTTGCAAATTAATCAACAGAAACACTACTGCTTGTTCAGAGGGTGATAATTAAAACCACAGAAGTAGAGCTGAAACAAACCTCTGAAATCGAATTCATATAGCCCAACTCCCACATTTACTGTGGAAAATAAAAACAGAGAGATTATGTACCAAGTGCCCCATTGACACTAATTAAAACAGAACACAGACTGTATATGGCAGATGCTTGATAACCATTCCTCTTGCTCTGATATCTGAAATCTTGTATGTTCTTGAGGCATCCTTTTGAGTTATATGATCGCTGCACAATAAATCAAATGCAAATTACAGGTCAGCCCAAGGGAAAAGATAAAAAAGGAACAAGCTAATAAGTGGGAAGAGACCAAACTCAAGTTTGTTCTAAGGTGTCTGCTATACTTCTGAGGTTTTCCTCTACTTGAGTACACGCCATCATTACAGCCAATAGTTACCATGTCATTTATTTCACTGTGTGCTCTGTATTGTCTCCAGTCAGAAATGTTAGAGCTAATAGCTGGTATGTCATTTATTTTACTGTAATCTCTATATTTTCCATTCAGATATATTTGCTGTACAGAAAATAAAAATTTTCTGGCCTAAACAGCTGAGCAGCAGGTAATCTGAAGAAAAAGTACATGTTTCATTTCCTCCAAGTTGCACATTTGCTCACTTCTAACACAGAAGGGTGTGATAAAGTGAGAATCCCCTGAAAAAAAAAAAAAAGCTGAGGAGATATGCTAATTTCCCTCCAGTTAGGGTACTCTGCCTAATCCTGGCAGATGAAATGTCTTCATGCTTAACAGCTCAAAGATAAGAGCATCTACAGCAGCTTTCACGCCATGACTCCTAATCGAGTATGTTTAATTCTTCTGCCTGAGCAGTTAAGTAAAATTTTCGGTGTTTTTAGGAGTCACATGGCTTCAGATTTATGGTCTTATTGTTTACCATCAGTTTTCAAGAAGTCCCTAACGTGGGCACGCTTCCCCTCATTCTTCTCTGGAATTATGATAATTTGGTGGAGAACCTGTGAGGTGATTCTCATCAAAGGGAAGCCCACTGGTCTTGCTAGTGCCCCCTTGATGACTCTGTCTCAGTGAAAAACGATGGGGTCATAGTGATTTCATCACACTTCCAGGGGAAGACCAAATCTTAATCTCTTGAGACAAAAGATAAAACCATATTAAAACAAACAACTCTGAAGCAATCCCTAGAGAATTAAGATACCAGTGTTATAATATCTTTTAGGACGGCTACTCATTTTAAAAGGCCAAACAAAAAGATAGCAGTGTTTTACGAAAGCTCAATAATTCATATTCTAATATTGGGAAGATATCCAAGTGTGTGACAAACAATGAAAAGCGAGTAAAGCACATTTGTAGAGTTTCTTGAAAAATAACTGTGAGGCAAGTCAGCGTCTTTCTCTAGCCAGCTAGAGCGGCCAGCAAGTTCAGGATTTGGCTTCCTATTGACACCTATACCAGAAAAGATAATCATTTTCTATTTTATGGTATCTGCAACTAAGCCATTCACAAGCTACAGGCTGAGTCTTGCTGTAAAATGCACATCATAGCTGTGTCATTCAAGCATGTCATAATTTACTGAAGACACTAGCAACACTGTACTTTGGTGAACAAACCTCAAGTCCAGGGTCCAAGGCTTAGGTTTGAAACTTGATTCTGTGGTCCACTATTTGAATGCCCTTGGAAAGAACCAGTTATCTTCTCTGAACCCTGACCTTTACCATCTTTAAAATCCATTCAAGTTCTAACATCCTGTAGCTGTATACAAACACATTATTTTAACAAATCGCTATTATGTGAGAAGGCAATAAGGAATTTAGAAGCCATTGTATATACAGTTTGTTGAACATAAGGAGAATTTTATAAAATGATCTCATTCATTTGTGAACATTAAAATACATGTTAATATTGCAAGTTTCTCAGTGTTTGTTTTCACTAGGTCCTCCATGAGAGCAACAAAGTGGCTTTTGTCTCTGTTTATTCCAAGGCCTTACCTGGAGTCCTGTGTATAGGTATTTCTTTAGCCGATGTCTGAACATTAATTCTGCATCTCAGAAGCTTTTTGATGAACAGACTGAAAGCTCTCAGTGGGCAGGGACTTCCGTCTTGTTCATCGTTGTTTCCCTGGAGTCTGCTACAATGCCAGGCATAGGTACTCAGTAATATATAAACAACCACACACATAGCTAGCAGAGCTTTTTCTCCTCCACGATCGTGACAGTGAAAATCAGGGTGGAAAAAAGGGTACAGGAAAAAATAGGATTTTTTTCTTATTAGCCTTGCTTTGCCAGTGGCCAGGTTGCTCAGAGGAAGAGAGATGCTGGAAGACAGCCAGAGCTGTGGACAGTGGTGACAGTGAGATGCAGGGAAGGGAAGTGAGAAAGCCTCGGCTGTGTCTTGACCTGCCCAAGTGCCTCTCCTTCTCACTGGACACTTCCTCTTCTTCTTCTTGTTTTAACCAGTATTCTGAGTAGGATTTATAAGAGTAAATACATATATTTATCGACATATACACACATTATTGCAGGCCTTCTTGTACCTGCCCACGCTCCCAGTGTGTATCTGGTATTCCCATGTCACCATCACTCTCTGATCTTTGCAGGGGAATCCACAGGCTTTTAATCCTGTCTCTTTACCCAACTCTGTGAGAACCTGTTTCCTCTTTCCCGCACCATCTTAGTGTCTGTGCCTAATGAAATACCTTTTCTTCCCTCAAGCTCTCAGAACTGTCAGAGATTATACTGGGCCTTCTGTTTGGTTTGCAATCTCTCAGGGCAAAGCACGTCTTAGGATGGCCAGCAAAACGTATCATGACCTCAACACCAAAAACAAAAATTGATTAGAAAAACTGAAATGCCAAAAGTTGCATTTCTCTGGCTGCTTGAGAACAGAGACACGCAGATGGGTTCACTTTTCTCAATTCTCCTTGATCAGCAGTTCTTGAAAGATATTGCTGAAATTGTTCAATGCACCCCTTTTAAAGAAATTTTATTGATCTTGACAAGTGGTAAGATGTGCTATTTTTTCCTTTGGAAGAGGTACCTACAGATATTTTCTTATTTTTTTTTGTGGAATTTTACTAGTAAAAAACAAAACAAAATAGCTTATGGGTGAATAATTTCATTGTACACTTTCTTGTTAACAGTTCTTTTCACAAAGTACACCTTTAGCATAGTACACAGTAAATGAGGCTTTACCTTCCAACTGACTGTGATGTCAATAAAGCTGTATTTCAAGGCATGAGCCCAGTCTTGGCTCTGTTGTGTTTGTGCTCTAGGAGGCTAATGTAACTTAGGAACTAATATTCTGTGCAAGAGGTCAGAGAACTTATTTTATACTTTTAGCTCTGCTCCTAACAGTTTTGTGTTTGCCTCTGTTTAGGTTTGCACAATTGCCAGGCTAGAGAAAAGAGATTTATCTTAAGTAATCCTCGAAAGGATAAAATGGAACCAACTAGATATTCATTCAGTGTGGTTGGGAAGGTGGTATTCTGGTTAATGACTGTAAAAATATACACCCTATTTCTTGTCAATTACATACTGTGCATAGACTGGCTAATTTTCACCAAATCAGTTTTATCTTCCTCCTGAGCATACAGGTAGAAGACCTCGTCCAGACTCCTTTGTATTTTGTCTGAGTGCTACCAGTGGACATGAGCAGAAGTAATGCGCACCACTTCCGGCCTGGCCCATAGCACCCTCCAATGACCAACTGTATGTGCCCTTTTCCTCTCCCAAATGACTGCAATGGAGAGACCCTTAGGGTGATCATGGGAGCTGTATTTGAATGTGACAGAGCTGGAGGATGGAATGATCCTCAAATTATTGCTCAGAGAAGAGATGCCTGACCAGGAAAACCCAAAGTAAGCTCTTGCATAAGTGAAATGAAATATAAGCCAACAGTGTTTTAATCCACTGAGTTTTTGGAGTTTACCAACTACATCAGCTAGAATTTCCATAATTAATACATATTCAATATACTTTCAAAGAATTAAAATAGGATAAAATATACTTTATAATCGAACGAAATTTCATCTTTCTTTGGTGATTTAACACGTACTGCAGTCTTTCACGTGGGGTCATCCAAATAAAAAATGTAAGAAAAGTCTAGTTGCTGGAGCTTAGTGGTTGTCTGATTTCCCAATATTAAAATATTTGCCCTATTTGGGATTCGGGGTAGGAAAAACCACTTAGCAATTTAATCTCAGACTTATAGTCAAAATAACAACTATTCATATTAATGATGTACTTTAAATATATATACATATGTAACACATATTTATTTATGTTATACTTACATGTTTGAATATTTAAAATATTTTATGTGTAAAAATCTTTTTACATATATTGGCATGTTTAATCCTCCAATTACTCTTTGAGATACACAACACTAACTTTACATGTTAGAAAATTATGGGTAAGGTATGTTGCCATTTACTTAAGATCAGACAACTTGCAAATAAGAGAGCTGTAGGGGAACTCCGCTGTGCTGATTATCACGTTCATTTCTCATTAAAAGAGCAGCTGAAGCGAGTTGTTGCCACACCCTCTCAGCCCAGGCAGCTGGCTCACACTGCAGTCTGGGTCTGTCTATTTCATTCCACCAAATTCTCCTAAGGTCACAGAGACCTCTGAATTGCCAAGTCTAATGACTCTTTTTCTCTTTTTATTTCATTTCTGTCAGGAATCTGGGTTATTGATCATTCTTTCCCCTGGAGACTCTTGTTTCGGCTTCTCAGACTTGATTCTCTCTTGGCTTGCTTTCTTCCTTTCTTTCAGGCTTCTGCACAGCTTCTGCTGCACCCATGCCCCGTGGACCTCTCACTCCGCATGTGGGTGGCTTTCCTCAATGGCCAGAATTCTCTGCTTTTACCAGCCATCTTGAGGCGGGACTCTGTTTCCTCAAATTACAGGTCCTCTGAGTTCCAGACATGGCTCTTCAGCTGCTTGGTGGATACTATGACTTGATGACCCTGGCACTTTGGACTCTAGACATCCAAAACCGAACTCACCATCTCCCACTCTCGCCCCGCCCCGGTCTTCCTGCATTCTCTATGTGAGTTGGTATCATTCATAGTTACAAACATATTCCTATTTACAAATGCTAATCCCTTAGATTTGAATCTTCTCCTCATGTTCCCTCCTGGTTTGTTGCAATCACCCCCTAATTAGTCTTTCCTCCTTCTGTCTGGCCCCACTGTCAACCACCTCTACATTCAAGCCAGAGTGGTCTTTCTGAAAAATAAATCTGACTGAATCTGCTTGCATAATGTCCTTTAATGGTTCCCTATAACTTCTAACTCCCTGGTTTAGCTACAAGATTTTCCACAGCCTGGCGCATTGCTCTCCAAACTCCTCTCCTGCACTCTCTTCCCTCAGTTCTTACCCTGCCTTCCATTGTGCTAAATGATTCTCAAAAGCTGCTCGACACTGGTGTTGTCTCTTTTGCCTAAGAATAGGATTTATCTCATAGGAATGTTATGAGGACGAAATGAGCTTATATATGTAAAGTTCTCAGAATGGTACTTGACACACAGTACTTTAGAAGACTTGGTAATAATTATGATTTGCTTTTGCCTTACATAGCCTAGCACAGTGGACAGAAAATATTAATATAATGAATTATGCACGACAACGGGGGGCAGGGAATGCTCTTAGGGTGTGTTTTAGAAATGAAATTAAATCAGACTCCATCATGACTAAAGCAATATCCAGTCCTCCTGAAATTAAATGGACATCAGAGGAACCACAGGCTAATGCTATTGTTGAGGAAACAGAAGAAGATGGATTAAAAGTGCCCTGATGAACCCTTCAATGTACAGCACACTCGAGCAAGCAACCCGAGATAATATGTTTAAAATATTAGATTGGTTGATATCACGAAAGCCCTCGGACCTACTTCCTAAGATCACTTATGCCCACGTGTACACACACACACACACACACACACACAGAGACAACAGGATTTTTTTAAACATAATTTTACCCAAAGAAAATATTTCCACTCCCTTGTATAGAAAAGGCTCCTAAATGCCAAAGCAGGAAGGATCCACAAGCTGAACCTTCTCACAAAGATTAAATAAAAGCCACAGCCCATTGGTGACAGCTCCTTCCACAGTCAGTTTTGAATTTATTTTTTCATGGAGAAACTAACCCTTGTCAATCCCAGATGATACATGTGGGATCAGGAGAAATCATGATTCGAGGCAAAAATGAGCGGAGAAATCCACAAAATATCAATAGAGATAAATTAGGTAGACATAAAAATAAAAGAGAAAGAGAAAGAAATGTCACACTGAAAGAAGAGAAAAGAGTAGGACAAACATGGAGAGGAAGCTGAAAGAGCACAGGGAAGTCAACGAGGTGGGAAGAGAAGAAAACAAGCTATCTCTGTGGTCTCCATGCAGGCGGACAGAAATCCAGGGGCTTACGTGATTTATTTTTCTATTTTTAAACCCTCAAATGCTCATCTCAACTAAATTCCCAAATGCACTTAAAATAATACAGCCTTCATAACTCAGAATTTAACTTCCAGAAGTCCATAACTAGGTTTTATAATGTTTCCCATCTCATAATTTCACCTGATCTATATAAATGAAATACTCCTAGATTAAGTCCCAAGGGGGTTCATTTATAATCGTGGGCCAAGAGGAGGCTCGCCTAGCACTGCGCGGCTTTATAGGGGAGTAATCACACTGCAGAGATTGGCAGGCTTCCCTCTGCCTCCCTCGTTCTATTTATACTGAGACCCTCGAATCCTGCGGAAGGAGCTGCAAGCCTCGCCGGGAGGTTGCAAAGCTGGCACATGGGGAGGAGAGATATTGCCAAGTCAGCAAACTGACAGATGGCAAATTGGAAAGAGAGCAAGAGAACCGAGGAGACAATGGAAATGCTACACAACTGTAAGATACAATGCTGTTTGGTTTTAATTAACAATTTGGTATGAAACTCTAGCAAGCAGTAAAAGAGGAAAAAGATTAAACTAAAATCACTGGAAAATAGAGCTGGAAGAGACATTAGAAATAACTTAGTTCCCCCCCAACCCCAAATATTTATCAAGGGAGGAGAAAGATTTAGAGAGGCACAAATGACTTGTGCAAGGCGAGGCTGCTAATAAATTAATTCAGTCCCTAAAAATATAAACAAAAAAGAACAAACAAATCCATAAATCAAGACTGATTAGTAAGTGATCACTGTAAATATAAAGAAAGGCAAAACTGTCCACTTATCCTTCTGATAAGTGACAGGAAGTGACGGTTAAATTACCCTTTTTGAAGGAATAAGGACAGAAATGGAGCCACAATCAGAGACATCACCTTTCTGAAACTATAAGTGAGTCTCCTTTAAGGACGGGACTTTATATGGTCATTGCAAGTGTTTATAATCAGAGAAGGAAAAGTTGGACAAAAAAGGCCAAAATGAATAGGACCTGGCATCCCCTGTAATTGTGGCTCTAAGGAGAGGAATTACAGGATTGCGTGTGGGTAATGTCCAAGTCATTTCTGAATCAAATCCAAATCCCCTAGCTGCTATCAGGAAAACACTGTATGCAAACCAGTGGGTCCACAACCGTCCACCACACAGCATGGGAAGCACGCTCCTGGGTGCTGTCCTGCGAGAATCCTCTAATGTGGCTGGAGAAGGGCCAGCAAAAGGCAGTGGAAAGGCTCCAGGTCTGGAAGGGGCTGTTAAATTTGTATAAATTCTTGTTTGCCAAGATGAATGTGGAAGAGGGAGCTGATGGAAGTCTACACAATCAAAAGGGCAAGAGTAGAGTAAACGTGGAACTTTTACAGCCAGATGCTGTGACAACCCGGAGTAGGGGAGAGGGTGGTGGAGGCGAGGCCTTGGAGATTTCAGAAATAAATTTAGGATAAAGAAAAGCATCATTTAGTCAGTATTTAGTAAACTTTTGTCACTCATTACTTCGAGAATTGTTAAAGGCTGAGAATATATAGAACTCCAAAAGATGGTTTGCATGATATCAAGTCTAATAGTTCAATTTTATGTTTTGAGACCATAATCCTATACTTTTGAGTTTAAGGATATGGCCTTGCTTAATGTGCCCTTGATTTCTGCTGCCAAAGGTCAAACTCAACTCTGTGTTTCTTAAATGCCCATTAAGAAAAGACTCTGGCCAAAGGCACATTATATAGGTGTCCAGAAATGCGACACTCCAATTATTTGAAGGATTCCGGTGTGTTACTAACGTCTTACCTAAAAGGTAGAAGACGGTCAGCTCTCTATGACTGTTTCTTTAGCTTTTTCTGCACTTCATTTATGTCTGAATAGCATAAATCGTCAGCCTTATAACCTGTCTGCTGGAAGAACAGAAGAAAGCTGTATTTTTTCGCCTTTGTGTACCACCCATCCATCCTTCTAAGTCCCTTAAACAAAAACTTTTTGTGCCTTACTCAAATTTGGGGCTTAATGCTAACTGACTTAAATGTGATGTATTTAAAGTTTTATCTACGTAAAGTCTTCATTGCATTTCGGTTGATTATAACTATTCCACCCTAAACAGCACACTTTTCAGAACAAAGTTTTATGGAATGACTTTAGTTTTCTTTGTTATTTGTAATGTTAGTTGTTGATCTAAATAAACATCCATCTCATTGCACTATTAAGCAACCTACAGTTTTTTTCAATCACAGTATCTTGAGAAACTTTGTCAAATGTCTTTCTGAAATCAAGATGCCCTCATCTGAAAACAAGATGCACAATGTTTTACTCTACTAATTTCCTCTATCAAACATGATCATGTTGGTTTGGCTTGGCTTCTTTTGGTGAGCTCTTGTTTATCCCTAGGGATGTCTTGTATTTTTCCATTGTTCACAACCATCTGTTGAATAACCTTTTCTAGAATACAAAGATAGTACAGTGCATTACATAGGCAGTCAGAAAACTTTGGCTGAGAGAACTATTGCTCAAGCTCATGGACGAAGGATGCACTACTTAATATTCCACTCTGCAGTCAGTCCCCTGGCATGGTCCTCGTCTAGCAGATCCTTTCCCAGGGGCAGAGTCTTTCTTTCCTCTCCTCCCCTTTCTTCTTCTTCCTCCCTTCCTTTCATAAAATTTTGTGAAGGGCTTACTATCTGCCAGGGGATAAGGGATATACAGAGTGTGGCATCTAGTTCTGAGTAGCAATGTTGAGAGAGATGAGAATATATTCAACAGTCTTTTATATTATTATCTTATTTAATAACTGGCACTATGTTTTAAAAGTTTACTTAAGATACACTTATCTAACGCTTACTATGTTTTAGACATTGTTTAAGGACATTAGAGTCATTGACTCATGTAATCTTTCTAACAATTTTATAAGGTTGGAACTATTATTATTCTTACTTCACAGATTAAAAAACTGAGGCACAAAGTTGGTAACAGGTGGAGCCTGGATTCAAAGCCAGGGAATCCGGCTCCATGGTCTGTGCTTTTAGCCACTGTACTATGCTGCTATGGAAGGAAGAGGAGAAATTTCCACAGAGGCCAAACCGCCATTTGATGCACCTTTCAACAGAGAAGACCATACAAAGAAAATGAAGGGAGAAACAAACAATAAAGACAAATGACAGTAGGGATGTGCAAAACCCAATCAGAAGTCTCTTATCACAACATGTAGAGAACATGATAGGACTTCAGGTCTACAAATACCTGTCATGTTAAAAGCTTCTTAGGGCTGGGGCAGCCTGATGGTGTAGTGGGTAAGTTTACGCACTCTGCTTTGGTGGCCCAGGGTTCGAGAGTTTGGATCCCAGGTGCAGACCTATGCACAGCTCATCAAGCCATGCTGTGGCGGTATCCCACATACAAAACAGAGGCAGACTGGCACAGATGTTAGCTCAGGGACAATCTTCCTTAAGCAAAAAGGGGAAGATTGGCAACAGATGTTAGCTCAAGACCGATCATCTTCACCAAAAAAAAAAAAAAAAAAAAAAGCCTCTTAGGGTTGAGAAGCTTCAACAGGGCACTACAGCCAGATCAATCTTTCCTAGAAATCTCCTTTCTTATAAACTCACCTGTACTGAACTAACAACAACTTTTCTGCTCTTTCTGTTATCAAGAGCAGCAGCCTAACCCTCAAGCTTCTTCTCCTCAAACTCTGCCCTATGATGGGCTATTTCTCCTCACCATTTCCCACTGATTATATAACCACCAGAACGATATGCCACACTTCGTTTGTCCCATAACATGATACTATTCTACAATTTACTTTTTACAATTCCTTGTCCTTTCTTTTACCAGGCAGCCTAAAATGGAATCCTGATCAAACAGACTCCAGGCATTGCCACAGTTATACAGCTGGCCAGGGAACACACCAAATGCTACTTTGTGCTGAGATTTTGTAAGTTCTAAAAGTACAAGTTGAAGCTGAATTGAATTTTCTGTTTAAGGAGACCCAGGATACTTCTCTATTCATATTGCAAAAGATAATATGTGTTTTTAAACCTTTTTCACAGCAGAATTCTTTTAGGTAAGGTTTTGAAAACTGAAAAATCCCTCCCATCTGGGTAGAATCTTGAACATTTTCGCAGACAGCCCTGCCCTTCTTAAAAAGCTGACTGTATTGCATGTAAAAGGAGTACCTGGAGTTTCCCAAATAAGCACTTTTCAGAGAGTAATACA
Organism: Equus caballus; assembly: GCF_041296265.1. NCBI lineage: Eukaryota > Metazoa > Chordata > Mammalia > Perissodactyla > Equidae > Equus > Equus caballus. The sequence goes on from NC_091684.1 coordinate 83,716,864, forward strand.
TAACTGTGCAAGGCTGCAGGTCAAATATCCTTGAAGACGTAAGTAGGAAAACTTTTAAGCTTCAAACTACTTCTTTAATAATAAACAAAAAAGTGTCACTGGACTATTAATGTGGACGTCAAAATTATTGTTTGATCTTTTAGTAATTCTCAAAACAAATCTGAATTCTTATTTTTTAAATTTATCTAGAGAAATAAACTCTTTTTGGGCCATGATCCCGAATTAGATCAGATAAGGAAGGCTGGCAGATAAGGGCAGGATATCAAATAGCACCTATGGCAGAGTGTGAATTCAGTAGGGCTCCCAAAAGAATTCATATAGAGAATACATGGGAAGTTGTTGGCTTTTTGTTTTTTTCCCATCCTTTTTCTCCATAGACCTTGCTTCTCCTTCCTATGACAGGAAGAGTTCCAGACCTAGTGTACAGGAAGGTTTAAGGATGCTGTTCCCTTTCCCCAAATCCTTCCTTCTCTGCATCCCAGAGTAGCTGTTAGGAAATGCCTTTGTGGTACATGATGTCATCTTCTTCTGTGAAGAGAAAACCTTCTGGATTCTTTTTATTAGTAGGAATATCTGGCAAGGCGGGGATCAGATAATTCTATTTTTCTAAATTGAGGGACTCCACGCACATCCTTCTCAGACCCAATGCAATCCCAGATTTTGCAGAAAGCTGCTGGAACGAAAAGATGGGTGAAGAGCCCTCGATGGTCAACACAATTCTTAAATCTGATGCAATCCCTCGGACTCATTATTTTACTTAATGGAACGTCTGTCATTGTTGATGAACAAAACATTTTATTTTATCAAATCGATGTCATCCAGGGACTTCAGACTCGAAAGAAATTTCATTTTGCATTGGTTCCTAAATTAAATTTTCTTTTTCTACATCCTGATTGCACAAATCTTTCTTTTCTCCTCAATGAAACAATATTTGGCTTTCACAGGAACTGCTGTGTGTTGTGAGCACCTCACCCCTCTCTTTAAATCAACACGTTGCCTAGGTTTTCCTACTTTGATTATTTAACTACATACTTAGCATTTTAAAAGCAGCAAATTTAGGGGCTGGCCCAGCGGTGTAGTGGTTAAGTTCATGCACTCTGCTTCAGCAGCCCAGGGTTTCTGGGCCTGGATCCCGGGCATGGACCTATGCACCGCTCATCAAGCCATGCCGTGTCAGTGTCCCACATACAAAATAGAGGAAGATTGGCACAGATGTTAGCTCAGAGACAATCTTCCTCACACACACAAAAAGCAACTAATTTATATCTAACCTGACACAGCCATGACTGTACACAGAATGGTGACACCAATGGACTTGAATAGAGACTGAAACTCAAGGACACAGAAAAATCTATCCATTCAATCCCTGCCCATGGACCAATAAAGAAGAACTCTGGTATCGTGGACCCTGTCGCACATAGCGTTGTCTTTGTGGTCAGCTATCTTGATTTAGTCCTCACAATAGTCCTGTCAGATATATGGTATTTTCTCTTATTTTAGTGACAGGACAAAAAGTCCAGAGAAGTTAAGTAATTATCTCAGTTTCCCATAGCTGCTAGACAGAAATGACAATATCCTTCAAGGAAGAAGCTCAGACTAACAGTGGATATGGAAAATCGAAACAAGTGTACAAGAATCCTCCTGTCTAACCTCAGATTTCATGATTGTTTTTCCTATTATATCTAGGTCCAGTCACCTACCAATCTCACAATGGTTAAGCAATACTGGCACAGATAGTCTTTGCCACCAAGGGCTTATTCTCCCCCTTGTTCCAGTCTAACAGAATCCTTATGTGTTGAAGTAACACATAGAGATTCCTTCACTTAAGGAGGCTATGCTCATCCTCCCATGTCTAAGGATTGAATCATGCTTGACCTAAACTAGTCATCTGCATCTCATTTCCCTTGACTAGTGATTCATATAAGAGTGGCCAAGGGTAAGGGGTCAAAGAAATGTAAGGCAAAGACTTCTCATTCAGAATTAGAAGACGAAGAGAAGATCCTTTGCTCCTATACTTTAATTCCTGCTTCGAATGTGGACATGATTCTTGGTGGTGCAGTAGCCATCCTGCAACCATGAGGCAACATGGATGGGGATAAAAGCGAATGCGCTAACAGTTGTAAAAGTAAACATGGAAAGGGCATTTGCCCTTGATGCCAGCATTGAACAGTGAATTCAAGATCAACACCTACCTTCCTCTAGACTTCTTCGTATTTGAGACAAGTAAGCACTTAATAACCTAGGCCATTAATACAGGATTCTATTACCTGTAGCTGAATATATTTACCATGAATATAGCTGTAAAGTCAACATCTTAGAATAGAATGTGCTGTTTGACTTACAATGCAAAAAGCTTTTGTTTGTGTTGGCTTCTTCGGTGATGCTGAAAACACCTGAGTCCATGAAACAGTAAAACAGACCCAAATGTGTACTCTTCTCTTACAGATCATTAATGAATAACCCTTTTCTAGATGAGGATGTTTAAAAAATGTTGCCATTTGTCTACATTGTAGACTTTACTGAATGTTTCAAATTTCAGTGTAAAAATCTCCCTATTATATCACTAAGATACTCAAAATATTTCCTAACCAGAAGTCCTCATCTGCATAGATTTAAGAAGTGTTTACTGTATGCTAAACTCTGTGCTGAGTGTGGGGATTCAGAAATGACAATATCCGTGAAGGAAGAAGCTCAGTCTAACAGTGGATATGGAAAATCGAAACAAGTGTACATTAAAATAAAGCGTAGGGAGCAACTTCTGCCTGTAGGAGATGGGAAGGATGTGAAAGAGGAGAGAAAAGGAAACATCTAGTGGGGCTTGTGAGATATGAGTAAGAGTGTGGACGAGAAGCAGGGCAAAAGCCACTTAGGGAAAAGGAAGCAGTATTTGTAAATACAGGGAGTCAGAGAATGGCACGGGTGTTGTGGGAGTAGGGGGAATATGCAGCAGATGGGAGATGAGACCAGAGTAGATGGCTGGGCAGATCCTGAACTGCCTAAGATGCTCTGATCAACTGCTTAGAGTTTATCCTATAGACAGTGTAGAACAATAGAAGGTCTTTAAACAGTAGAGAGATAGAATCAGATCTGGGGAGATTATTCATTATTTCAATGTTTTTCTACAATATAAATATAATACATAATCGTGTAAAAGTTTAAACAATACAGAAGTACATAAAAATGTAAAGTATATAAAAATGGAAAATTTCTTTACTGTCACACCTCTCCTCTCTCGAGAAGCTCCTAGTAACATTTTATGTGTATTCTTCTGGATATTTTTTATGCATACTCTGTCATCTATTTTATGTTTATTTCTCTATTCGTATCTGTCTCTATGTCCCTCTGTCTGTGTATGTATCTATCTTTTTAATAAAGATAGAACCACAAAGAAAGATAGGATAACAAATATAAGATACATTTGTAGTATACTGTTTCACCTACAAGTATATTGTGGATATTCTTCCCGGCCAGCCTATGCAGATTTATCTCATCTTTCTTAATGTCTACATAGTAATCTACAACAGGGCAGCCTATGGGCCAAATCAGCACATCCTTGATTTTGTAAATAAAGTTTTATTGGAAGACAGCCACACTCATTTGTTTATGTATTGTCTATGGCTACCTGCTTGATAGAAGAGCAGAGTCGAGTAATTATGATAGAGACCCTGGCCTGCAAAGCCTAAAATATTCCTATCTCGCCCTTTACAGAAAAAGTTTGCTGGCTCCTGGTCTATGTATGTATGCACTAGAATAAATTTGATCATTTCTGTACTGACAGACATTTAGGTCACCCAACTGTTTTCTTACAAAAATGTAATGAACATTTTGATATATATATTTTTTATCCTTTTAAGTGAGCATTTCTGTAGGAGAGTTTTCTAGAAGTGGATCTGTTGTATTGACAGATTTTCTTTCTTTTTCGGCGAGAATCCTTGTGGCAGTGTGGAGAAGCGTCTGGAGTAAGGAGTCTTAGGCAAATGGGTCAATTAAGAGGCTATTCCTATCATCTAGGCTGGAGATTAGGAAAGTTCAAAGGTGGGAAATGGTAGAGGTGTCAGAATTAAAGAGAGATTCAGAATACTGTACTGGGTAACGTCAAAGTGGAAGGAGGGTGTTAAGATGCTTCTGGGGTTAAAACACTTCTGAAATCAAAAGGCTGGGTAACTCATCCACCGAGAGGAAAGGGTAAGCGCCACCAGAAATGTGAACTTAAGGAAGTACATTTTACTTGAATATACTTTTATGACAAATTAATGTAAAACTCATCTGTTTACTGTCATTTTGTGATAAGCGTGATTGTGAACAAAGGTTTGTATTTTTTATATATATATATATATTTTTTAAAGATTTTATTTTTTCCTTTTTCTCCCCAAAGCCCCCCGGTACATAGTTGTATATTCTTCGTTGTGGGTCCTTCTAGTTGTGGCATGTGGGACGCCGCCTCAGTGTGGTTTGATGAGCAGTGCCATGTCCGTGCCCAGGATTCTAACCAACGAAACACTGGGCCGCCTGCAGCGGAGTGCGCGAACTTAACCACTCGGCCACGGGGCCAGCCCCCAAAGGTTTGTATTTTTTGTACTGTCAGTGTTAGTTATTTTAAATCCAATAGCTCCCTGTGTGGCCCTCATCGCTCTGCTGTCTTTCCCCTTTCCTGTCCATCCTGAGCCTTCCCTTGGTCCCATCTTCACTGCAGCTCTTTCCCTCACCCGCCATAACAGTGGATGACACTCCTAAGGCAAGCATCTTTGAATCCTTAAAATCATGATTACTGAAACGTTTATCCAGGTGCTAGCTTTCTTCTGAATAGCGTTTTCATGGGAAGTCACATATTTCCTGTGTATATCCTCACGCCACAAGTTAAACATATTTTCACATTTCACTAAAATTATCTCTTTCACTTGATGACCATTTTTCACAAAGAAACAAATTTTCCATGTCTCAAGAACTACTGATTAAGCTAAGATTACCAGAGGCCCACAAAGTCACATGAGTATATAAACACGGATGCTGTCTAGGCTCATCCACTAGTCTCAGAGCCCATTCAGATCTAGGCCTCCACAAACTTAACATCCATCGAATTTGAGAGCAACAATTCATGGGCGAAATAAAAACTAATAAATCTGAAAGTGCCACAGGTCACTGTACTTTCCAAGAATGGTGGGATTTTCCACAGTGGCGTGTTCAACATGTTTTAATAGAGAGCTTTTGGGAGTATTAAACCAGAGCGCTCTAAAATCTAAAAAGTACTTTACAAATATTATTACATTTGTGCTTTGTTTGTTTGTTTTTAGTTGTTGCAATTTTGACAAGGAAAAAAGCCTCCCATAATAGACAGAATTTGACCAATAGAAAACGTTGCTCTGAAAGGAATAGGTGGATCCTGAACAAATAATTCTGAACCCTGAACATCAAAAGTGATGGAATTACTGAGTGATCTAGAAAGAGAGGAGCTACAGCAACAAAGCTGATGGCAGAATGGCACGGTCCCTTTCGGAACATGGTGCTTATACAACGGTTCTCCACGCTGAATAGGTCAGTTCAAATCACCACAATTCACATTTTAAAGCAAAGATCTTGTGGCTGTCTCAGTCTATGAGAACCAGCAACTCCGACACTAAAGTTCTCAGCTCTGAGTGACATAACAGCAGTGTAGATGCCTTTGCCTGAGACCTTTGAGATCAGATCCAGGGAACCTCAGACAGGCCTGATCAGCCCTGTTAGGCCAGCCCAGGGTGCCACAGGCACAGCTGATGACACACAGCTGTCCTTTGCTGTGGACAGCCCAGCCTCTCCTCCTGCTGGGAGTGAAAAACAAATGCATCACAGTCCCTACCACTTCCCCCATAAAGTTACTGCATTAAATAAGAAATTCAAAACATAGATGTGCAAAATCATGCAGGACATATTCTGAAGAAAATAATCACTGAAGTTCTAGCCTGGCCTCCGTGGAAAAGTAAGGCAAAGAAGAGACTCGCAATACGGGAAACAGTTAAACCTGAAAATGTTCTCAGCCCTCTGCGTCTCTCCACAAGCACTCCCCACAGCAGCTAAGGATTTCAGTGAAGGAAGCCTCAGATAAAGAAAAAGAGGAGAATTCCAAACTGCTAACAAAGTGTAGAATTAACAATTCTTCCCTCCGTCTTTTTTTTTTTTTAACCTGCGTTTAGAATTTACTTAATCCTGCTCTGAAGTTAATTTTTTGCATGTTAATTTTCACGAAGTTGAGCTCTCCTTAAAGACACAAGTCCTGCTTTACTCATTTTTGTGTCCCCTATTCACTCTATCCTTTCTCAGCTCCGGGAACTATCTGGCATATATTAGGCACAATAGCAGTTAGATAATTTTACTCCATCTTGATACTGTCAAGTTGTTATTTCAGTGTTTTCCAGAGAAAGTATTAGATTTAAACAGTCAGCTTGATGGAGTACAATGCTTCCAAAGTGAACACTAATCCACGAGGACGCTTTATAAGAAAAAATGTCTACTGCAGAATAGATGTGAAAAATGGGGTATTCTCTATTCTCGCGGAAAGTCACGATGCACATTAGCAAATTAAAGGCTCTGAGAAGACCAGCAATGAAGAGATCAGTTCAGCCCTGTTTAGCTCTGTCTCTTCTATTTTGTTGAACAGGAATACTTTTTTGTTTTAATCATTTCTATTGACATGCTCTGGAATTATTGTACTTTAGAATCTTGCTACTCAAAGTGTGGCCCACGGCCCAGAGGCATCACCATCTCTGGAGAGCTTGTTAGAAATGCAGACTCTCAGGCCCCGCTCAGCCCTGCTGAGCCAGAGCCTGCACTTTAACAAGATCCCCAAGGTGACTCGCACACGCATCAACACTCACAGAACACTCTGGAGGAAACTCAGGCAGACTGAAAGGGCTCTAGCTTTGGGACCAGAGAGATCCATCTGATTCCATCAATTACAAATTGTGTGACCTCCTGCAAGAAAACAGGTAACTCGCTTGGTCATCGTGAAAATAAGGAGATACATATATATACATATATCACCTGGCTCATGATAAATACCAAATAACTTATAGAAATTAGTATTATGATTATTATTCATGCTCTACGTATACTATATAAATAAAGGAGTTATCTTTATTTAGAGGGACCTATACTTTTAGAGGAACAGGAAGTTGTTCTACAGAAGTCTGAGATGTTTCTCTTCTGATTGCTTCCCCACCTTTCTCCTGCAGGAAAGATGGAGGACACAGAATTGAAGGTTAAGCTTCATGCCTGAAATGTTTAGATTCCTGAGGACCACATATTTTATGCCATTAAATTCATACCCTAATATTTTATTAGTAATTCAAGTTCAATTTATCTTAGGCGTGTATAAACAATATCTATTTTTTTAAAAAAATCACACCAGTCAGATTTTCATGTCTCATGTAGCAGACATTTACTGAGCTATAATCAGAAAGAAAAACACACAAAAGTCAGTTGAGAAAGAGCTAAAACTAAATGAAAAAATCCTGATTTACAAGGAAAAATCTTTTTTGTCCACATTCTCTATTTTTGCGACATTATGTAATATATATCCTGTGAACTCCATTTGTATTTTGTACCCACACATGCTTTAAATGGCCAGAACTTTTAATTTTTTCTTAAGATTATAAAGTTCTAAAAATTATGTGTTTCAATTTCCCTCTTCTCTCTGTGTTATCTATTTATGTATTATGTATCATATATAACACACACAATGCATATTTTTAAATGCTCAGAAGGTCCTTTTGCAATTACCTCTCTTTAAATCTCACAATATTTTCCTAGAGGTGGAAGAGACACATAGCATTGTTTTTTAATAGGACATTTCAGAGGCCTGGGGGGTTTAAGGGACTTGCTAAGGGATATGCAATGTTTTACAGGCAAAGCCAGACTAAGAAGAACTCAGGGTTCTGGTGTGTGTGTTTTCGGCTGTTGCTGTATTCCATCCCTTTGCTAAACCTACTATTGCATCAACATTAAGTCTTCTGGAAGTTGGATTCTGAAGCGTGGGAGTCTGCATGTTCTTAAAGTAGTTTAGCTAGTTGGAAGCTTGACTGCTTTTCTTATGTAGAAACCATTTCCCCATCCACCTGGCCAGGAGCATGAGTATGACTTGTGATTGCAGGAGCATGGATGTTCTTCCATCTGGATTTTCTATACCTGATGCCACGAAGAGAAAGCACTGCGTGAGAGGAAGTGCTGGATATTTTATGAACTCTCTACAGCTCCCTATATATGCTTAACAAATGTCAAGTAAAAACAAAAATGACATTAAGAGTTTACCATATCCTAAAGCTGAAGAAGGTAATATTTTAAACTTCTTTATTCATGGTATTGGTAGTCCTCACTTCTTTATTATGCTTAAAGGACCCTGGTTATTCATCTTGTATTTCAACCAGCCTTAGCAAGACAGTACACTGTGATACGTGTACTGTTTTTTTAATCTTGTTTCCCCTCCATTTTATTTTTCCTATACAGCATCACATCCACTTATGGTAACCCCACATTTGATGATAAGCTCTCAGAATTTCAGTTATTTATACATATCATTTCTTCTTACTTATCTCTCCCATTTCTAGCATTTATTTTTGTTAATACCCATTCATTTTGTTAAATTTATTTTATGGCCAGTTTGAATTTTTTCCCAGTTTCCCATATAAATGCATGCTGAATTTACTGGCTGCTCAAGGGCCTTTCTGACACATTTCATACATTCTTACATCAAATAAAATAGATGAAATTCAGAAGTTGGGCTCTTCCCCTACAAAGCACTTTTTGTGTAAGGAAAGAAGTAGACTTTAATTTTTATGACTAATCTGACATCAGCAACATCAGGAGATTCAACTACTGGTCTTTCATCCTAAAAATGTGTTTTCAGCATATTTCTGTCAAATGACACAGACCGTCAAAATAAAGTCTGCATAGGTTCCTACTGTCTGTTGCTATAAACAATTAGCATTACGAACGTCATAACTAGAAAATAATAAAGCATTAACCGGACCTGACCTCGAACAGGACTTATTACCACAGTGATGAAGACTTAAACAGCCAGCTGAGCCCAGGGGCCAAAGGCAAAGAGACCTGCATCCTTCCTAGGAGGCAATGGAGAGCAACTGGGGGACAGAGATGGAGTCTCAGGCTCCATGGATAGAGAGAGATCTGTAGAGAGGTTTGCTGGCTTCTGCAGTGAAAGATCAACATTGACCTGGAGAAGCCTGGGCAGCAGAGCTACAGCACCACTCGTATCATCTGGAACACTCTGATGAAGGCACCGCATGACTGGCATAGTCTCCTCCTCTCTAAAATGAGGGAACGAAGTGATGATCTCTAGGTCCCTTTTATTTCCAGACTGTTGTAAAGCCATGATTCCAGACGGGTCTAGGAATTATTTTTTTTTCTGGAAGGTTCTCAGTTGTAGAGTATGGAAAAAGGCAGAGAAGACTTTCTAGAGTCATGCAATTTCACCTCAGTGGTAGCCAGTCAGCTGTATGACTAAATTTCTTCACGTGGCCCCACTTGTTATCCAACAAAAGGCAATTTCAGGCTCATGGAACAAGACTCTTGAACGGTAACTATGTGGAATATGTCTTTACCTGTTCAGAATTTGTCAAGCCAAGAGATAAATCTGACGAGAAGTGGCTAGAGAATAGCCTCTTTTTGCCAAAATTATTCTACTGAGTTACTGTAGTCTAATTTATCAACCCATTATGCTATTGTTGGACATTCAGAAGCTAACAAAATTGTTTTTTGTTATGAAATGCTGCATGCACACACAGAAAGGACATGAGGGATTCAGAGAGGTTTTCCACAGCAGCTGTTAAACTCCTTTGGTTCAAACCCCTATTCCATTTCATCACCTTTCCCATACCCAAGTCTCATGACCAATACACACGTCTGAGCAGCTGACCTCCCCCACAGAATTCACTGAGAAAGTAGATCACTTCAGATGGAAACTCAGTCAACGTCCACCCATCACACAGCTTCTGTGCTAATTCATTCCTCCTTGTCCTTTGTTCTTACGGAAGAGGAGTGTACATATCCTTTGTACATGCAAAAGATAATTCTTCCAACTCAGCATCAATTTAACCATTTTTTTCCCAAATTTTCAACATCCACTTCAAGGGGCCCTATTATTAACTTATCGTTTTTAAGGAGGAATACAAAACAACATAAAAACAGATAAATGAATGGAGATGGCATGGTGACATGAATCACTACCTCCTGCACCATGGGGAAGAAGTTGGCAGCAGCATTGTTTTATAATATGACTGGACACCTTACCCTGCAAAGAGTTAGTAAAATAAAAGCTCAGTGAGGACAAAGGCTTTTCATCCCTGGGGCCAGAACATGGAAAATAATTAATAAGTATTTTTTTTTCTGAACGTTGAAGGAATTTACAGCAGCACTTTTTCAGAAGGGCCCAATCTCCAGACCACAGAGAAGATTATTTACTGCCTTTCATTTTATAGTACTTTGGTGCTTTCAAAGCATTCCTACATATATGTATGCATTTGAGATGACTATTTGTTCAACATAGTATTATGGGAGACCTCTATATTTGTCTAGACTATGCTGCTAATTAGCTACCTGGCTTGGTATGGGATTCATTTCTCTGGAACTACTTGATTTTGTCATCTGTAAAATGGAAATCTATTTCACAGAACAGCTATGAGGTTTAAATGATATTATATATTCACGATACACTGAGAAGTCGAAGGAGCTATTTGAATGCTGGGCATTCTTTTATATGCCTTCAAAGCAATTAGCACAGGGCCCGCTGAAAACCCAGCACACGTTAATAACAGTTTGCCACATTTTTCATTTATGGTTCCCAGTACTAAGGCTGTTGCTTTGTTTCAGTTAAAGGCCGTGGTTTTTCTTTCTTGTTTGCATGTTTTCTTTGTTACAACATGCTAATTTTCTGTATATGCACCTTGTTCTTATGGAAAAGTAAAAAAGCAAAAGGGAAAAGGGGAATAAAGTTTGTTCATGGGCTCCATTTGCAGCATTTTAACAGCTCTCTCCTTAAAACCTTATATTTGCTAAAGCTCTTAAAATAAAAATAGATCTCAAAAATGCCACAGAATTCTATAAGGGTTTTATAATTATGACTATAAAAGGATAATTATCGTTTCCATTCTCACATAGCATCAGATAACAACAGGAAATTTCATGTTTGACACATTTGCAACTTGTGATTCACTGTGGCTCTTACAATAATACTTGGTTCCAACCATTTCTATCATGACATGTGGTTTCTTTCTAAAATTTAATACCTTGTAGTTTCATTTACTTTTACTAGCTTTATTTGTGATCACTCATCTTACTTGCCAAGGATATAATTAGCTCTAATCTTATATTTTGAGATTATGATTCCCTTTGGATTTTGGTATCATCTACAGATTTAATGAATATGCTTATTATTCCCTCATTCCTGTCACTGGTAAAACTGTGCAGAAAGATTAAGGGGGAAAGCAGAGAAAATGCCAATATCGGAAGATGTATTTCATTTATCTGCCATGTTAAACACAGGCACAAATTTTCACATATTAATTAGTATGAACGTATTGTAAATGCCCTTCGGACACTTTATTCATTCATTCAATAGATTTTTCTTAAGCACCATCTATGTACTACATTGGTGGTCTAGTGGTTAAGATTCCGTGCTCTCACTGCTGCAGCCCCCGGTTAGTTTCCCGGTCAGGGAACCACACGACCAATCTCTTGGTGGTCATACTGTGGCAGCTGTGGCAGCTGCATGTAGCTGCGATGTTGAAAGCTATGCCACTGCTATTTCAAATACCAACAGGGTCACTCATGGTGGACAGGTTTCATCAGAGTTTTCTAATTAGACAGATGAAGAAGAAGGACCTGGCCACCCACTTCTGAAAAACTGGCCATGAAAACAATACGAATAGCAGTGGAGCATTGTCTGATACAGCATCAGAAGGTGAGAGAATGGTACAAACAGACGGAGCTGAATATGAAAGTTGAACTAGGCTTTAAGGAGATGAAAGAGTAAGTTAGATTCCCGTTTCTGGTCATGATGGAGTAACAGGAACTGGATTTACTCTCCTGCCTTAAGTACAAAACTGGACAAAATCTATGAAACAATGGTGACATTGGACAATAGGCAGTGCAGGGCAGGGAGTCCCAAGAGAAGAGAAATAAATGAAATGAGTCCTATTACTGGCCCCATTTTCTGCCTGGAGAAAGATTCTAGGCTGCAGTGTAGGGAAGGGGAATCCAAACAGAGTCCAGGGTCCTCCCTGAGCTGAGGAGACTGAATTGAGAATTGCTGGAGATGAAAGCGAACAGAGTTGGTTGTACAGTGAGGAGAGAACTGCAAAGAGAAAGAGTTCCAGAAATCTGCCAGGTGTGACTAGTCAGTGCACGTATTGAGGAAAATACCTGAGGCCCAGGAAAGGCCCATGGGATTGCAGCAAGAGCAATTTCCAGAGCACACAGGCCCGAAAGAGTTCATATTTCACCCAGCCTGGATGGAAAGGCCTCCTGACATATGGGACTTCTGGTATAGTATTCTAAAGGGCACTGCCTCAGTAGCAGGGCCAAAGTAGCCTTAGACTAACAGCTTTTTGGGTCCCTCCTAAGAAAGTTTAAAAGCAAGCCTCAAAAAGACTGATGTGTTTCCAGCTTAAATGCATCCCAGAGCAAAGATAAAATGTTTTAGAGGAATACAAAAATACCAGTACCCAATGGTGTAAAACTTGCAATGTCTGGCATCACATTAAAAAATACTCAGACATGCAAACAAGCAGGAACATACAATCCATAAAGAGGAGAGAATCAATAGAATGGACCCATCACGGCATAGATATCATTAGTAGACAAGGACAGTAAAAGAGCTTATACAGGGGCTGGTCCCATGGATGAGTGGTCGAAGTTCCATGTGCTCCCCTTTGATGGCCAGGATTCATAGGTAGGTTTGGATCCTGGGCATGGACCTACTGCACTCATTGGCCATGCTGTGGAGGCATCCCACATACAAATCAGAAGGAAATTGGCAGAGATGTTAGCTCAAGGCAAATCTTCCCCATCAAAAAAAACAAAAGTTTATACACACACTTTATGTTCAAGAAGGTTAATGAAAGCATGAACACAATAAAAGAATCATCCAAGATATAAAAAGACTCAAATCAAACTTCTAGAGATAAAACATACAATGTCTGGGACAAAAAAATAAAAGAACGGAGCATCAGTGAGCAGTGGGACAGCATCAGACAGCCAAATAAATGGGTAATTGGAGTTTCAGGAAAGGGGGGAGAGAGGGAAACAGATAAAATATTCAAAGCAATATTAACTGAAAAATTTCCAAATCTGATGAAAACTCTAAACCCATAGATTCAAGAAGTTCAACGAATGACAAACAAAATGTTATGAAGAAAACTACACCAAGGAACGGCATAACCAAACCGCTTAAAACCAGCAATAAAGAGCAAATCTTTAAAGCACCTGGAGAAAAAACCAAATTATATACAGTCATCTGCTACATAAGAACATTTTGATCAACAACAGACTGTATATATGACAGTGGTCCCACAAGATCAATACCATATGGCCTAGCTGTGTCGTAAGCTATACCATCTAGGTTCGTGTAAGTACACTCTAGGATGTATGCATGATGATGAAATCACCTGACGACACATTTCTCAGAACATATGCCTGTCATTAAGCGGCACATGACCGTAGAGGAATAAGGGTAAGAATGACATGAGACTTCTGGTGAGAGACAATGCAAACCACAAGTAAATAGGGCAACCCCTTTAGACAACTCAAAGAAAAACATAACCTATTAAGAAAAAGTGTGTAGGTAGGAAGAGGGAGTGTGAATTCAGGGAACAGAGATGAAAGGAGTGGCACGTAGGGGAGTAAATGGAGGGGCAGGTTTGGATATAAGGCAAAAATATAGGTTAGCAGCAGATTAAGGAGTCCCTTGACTTTCAAGCTACAACAAGGAAAGTGGGGACTTTAGTGAAAATTTTAAAATGGGACAATGTGATGCACAGTATTTTAGAAAACTTGTTCTGAATAAAGACTGGATAACCAACTGGTAAGGTAAATTTTGGAGAAATGATATATTTATGTAAATGTATAAAATCATATATTATGTAACAATATTATACATTACAGAAAACATATATAATTACCTTAAATATAAGTTTGAAATATGTTAGACATTAAAGGAGACATCCTAAAAGTTGATTATAAGTTATTCAATTGCACCTTGACCCTGTGTACGGCAGAGCTGAACTCTGCCTAGTCTTTTTGCGCCATCCTTTCATCTTCTTTGCTATATTAGATAATGCTCTGCTACTATTCATGGGGTTTTCATGGCCAATTTTTTCAGAAAGTGGGTGACCAGGTCTTCCTGGTCTATCTTAGTCTGGAAGCACCACTGAAACCTGTCCATCATGGGTGACCCTGCCGGTATCTGAAATACCAGTGACATAGCTTTCAGCAGCACAGCAATGCACAGCCACCACAGTGTGACAACTGGCAGATGGGTGATGTAGTTCCCTGACCCGGAAATGAACCTGGGACAAGGGGGCAACAGCACGGAATCTTAACCATTAGACCACCAGGGCTGGCCTTCTGGTTATAGATGCAAGATTTACTTGGCATACCAAAAAAGTCTGTTATTTCTTTCCTTGCAGCTCCTTTTTTAAAGTATGGATGTTATCCATATTCATCTTCACTTCCTCTTTGATAAATTAATACAAAATGAAATCCTAGTTAAATTTAAACAGATAATATATTAAAGGGCTTGTTCCAAAATAACATATTTTTTTACTGAGTTACAATTCAGCCCAAAGTGTGTATGTATATATTTTAAAATACGAGTTTCCTCTCTGCTAAAGCCCACAGACATTCTGGATAAGCCTCAAACTAAATACCAAATTATGGGGAAAATGCCCAAGTTGGGATTCGGGCTCCACCCCTGCTTGATGATTTAGGTATGGGGCCATTTAATAAATCTGAATGCTCAACTGTAAATGCTGTGGAAAAACCTACAAAGTTAAGCGTCAAGTACCTGCTTCTGAGATGGTCTGCACTGCTGATTCCCTGACTTCCTAGAAAAGAGGCCTGAGGCTTCAAGTTTCCCGGCAGGAGGTCTTAAAAAGCCAGATGTACAGAATCAGGAATGACCTTCCTCAAGTCCAAGCTCTACTACATGAATATTTACAAAAAAAGTTGTCCACTTCTGAAATTCATCAATAACCACAATAATTTACCAAAAACCACAATCAGGTTCTGTAAGATGAGTTTTCCTAAGAAAAACATCATAAAACTATAAAAAAAACCTTTCCCTTTGAACCAGTTATATCCAGAACTAGACAAGCAAATTAAAAAAAAAAAAAGAAAGTTCAGGCATTTAATAATTTCAGCTACCTCAAAATTATGAAGCATGACAAATCCTAAAATGCTGGATAAATTTGAATCATTTACGTATATGTTTTTACATATACCTATTCCCATATGCAATTGCCAGCCATTTTCACATAAACATGCTGCTTCTCCTACAGTATCATTACACACCACCTTGTTTGTTGGGGGGGAGGGGAGGCCCCATGTAAGGTACCATTCACTGACTCCTTCAGCATTCATTTACAAAGAGCTCCCACGTGCAGGCACAAGTTAGCCGCTGTGGAGAAATACTAAGAAGAACGAAATATATCTCCTGTCTACATCTTAGCACACAGTTATTAAAAAATAATGGTTATAAAAGGTTTTTTACTAATTGCTATTTTGAGACATTTATTTAAAGTTTCAAGAGCTAGAATCCTTGCAAAATATTGTATTAGGGTAAGGTAAGCTTTGCCGTACTCCTTACCCTCAACTGGGGTCTTAAATCTGGATATTTCTCTCTCCATAAAAAAACTAGGTAATTTGCTAAATTTTTATATTCATATTTGAATATTTTGAGGATGTAATCAGAGTCTAATGTTACAGTGGTGACAAGAAAGAGAAAGGATCCCTCTGAAACGTGTTACTCTTGAGTATAATGGCCAATGAGACTGGGCAGTTACAGGCGTCCATGCTAATGCCGGGAGAGTCGTGTAAGATCAGTGTTATAAACCAATGCCGATAGTTGTTATTTCTGCCACAAACTGTTAAGATCTAGCACTATTTTGTTGGGCAGTGCTGGGAATTGTTTAATTCTACAAATTAACTTGAATTTCTTAAGCACACATAAGATGTTTGCAGTTGACTGACTGCTTCTGACCTAGAGTTCCTCAGGAAGAGTGAGGTGCATTTAAGCATCTTCGTATCACCAGGATTAAGTGCTTAAGTCACTGTGGCCTTTATTAAGGTAGCTGCTTCCTTTTGTCTATTTCATGAGATAGGCAAACAGAATGCATTAACATTCAACATTCATTTACCAAATGTTTATTGAGCTTTAAAGTGAGAAAAGCAAAGGATTCAAATGGATTACTTATATTGAACTTCTACTTTCTATAGCCGGTGGCAAGTATGTAAAACATACTTTCACATCTACCATACAGACATTCTTAGTAAGGATCTCTTCCCTATAGTTGTTTTAAAATAGATTGTATGCACTGTGTGGAGACATAATATACCTCCATTAATTAGAGAGGATAAGACAAGAAATGTGACCAGTTCATCTTTCAGTGTCTCACTCCTTGAATTAACAACTAGGATAAACATAAATAGGAAACTATTTCATGGATGAGGGAGATAAATTCAAAACTGCAACAATATTCATGTTTGTACTTTTTAGTACCTTTGCCGTGAAATTCTCAAAGTCCTTTACAAATAATATTCACAATATCATCATGCGAGAGATAACCAGTATTTTATTCTCAAACAAGAAATACGAGGCTACAGCAAGGCATGTGATCTGTTTTAGATTCCATCAAATAGATGCTATGTGTGGTTACAAAACTCTGCAAAGATTACAAGTCACTTTAATGCTTAAAAATGCAGATGATAACCTACATCTCAGAATTTCCTCATAAACCAAATATAAAGAGTCTAAAAAATTACCCCTGTGTAGTAAGAGACAGATATATTATGTAAAAAACTTGGGAAAAGAATAAGATGAGAAGAGGCAACATTGGGTAAAGACAGCCGTTTATCTCTGCTGCCCACTCTGGGCATCAAAATTAAGCTGCAACTGGATGGTTCTGTAACTCAAAACTTCTTATAGAAAACAAATCAGTCCTTCCACACCAATTTTTTGTACTCCTAGTATCCAGTCCACTCTCTCAGAGCACCCCCATTTTTTATCCCCATTTCACTAATGATTATATTTTTCTTCCTTATTTAGACATGGATCAGTAGAACAAGAGTGATCCAGTATATACAAGCATTTTAGGGCTACGCATTTTACGGTATCAGCATATTATGCTAGTCCTTCCCTGAAATAAATTGATAGACAGAAGCCTACTCCATAAGTACAAACACACTTATGTAAGCTAAGGGTTATTAACAAAGATAAAAATAATCTACTATATAAGCTTTAATTATTATGTAACAGATATTTTCCATTTTGATAGCATTTGATTTCAGTCCAATTCCTCAGTCCTCTTTATCCACACTCGAGCAAAATGAATAGGAGAAGCTCTCTCCCTCACTTTAAGGAGTGTTGGGAAATTAATTTGTGCATGAACCAGCCCGAAGATGTACGTTAACATGAGATGGAGTCATTGTGGATCCAAATGCGCCTGTGAGGGAATTAAGAAGTCTGTAGGTCAGAAAGACGCGTATCCTTTGAGGGGCATAAGAAAACACAGAATCTGCTGTGTTCACCTTTGAATAATTCTGACTTTCAAAGGTGGATTTCTGAACTGAATTTTGCATACAGCTGCTTCATTGATCCAGTTTTATCAGGAAATAAGATGTTCTAAATAAGCGTTTTTTCCCAGACAACTATAGCTTAGTCTTACAATTAAAACAACTTTAAAAAATTACAAATTTGAGGGGAACCTTGTACAATGTGCTGCAAACTTCTCTCCCCTTTTTACAATATGGCTCCTACGATCATCAATGACGATACCTAGCCGGGAGCCAGCAGTGCTCCAGGAACTGCCTCGCTGGATGGCTCCTCTGAACAGAACAGCCTGGTCCCAGACTCTCAGGCTTTTGGAATTCTTCCATTGTTTTCAAATGTTTGGGACTCCTTTTCCGTACTTTTTCCTTGCTAGGCTATAGGCGTCTCCCACTCCAGTCCTCAACCTGAACGGAACAAGTCTCTGGCTGTTCATTTTTCAATCCGTTTGTTGTAAGCTAGAGAACCAGATAACCAAGCTTCTTGGAACTGTATGTAAATTGAGAATAAACTGACTCCCAGGAGAGCCTGAAAGTTTTCCAGGTTTGGCCAAAAAATCAGGAACTATGTTCTTGGGTTTACTGTCACCTAGGCATTAGAGGTTCATAGATAAGGCGCTTCCTGATAAGTGAGGTTTTATTGTGTCACTGAAATAAAACACAATGGTTTACAAAATTCAGCCTGGGGGCTGCCTGACAAACTTAAGGTAAATGAAACCTTTCAGAATGTTGATCATAACCTCCCCAGTGGTTTTGAACACATTTCCTTTAAAAAATAGGAGGGTAGAATCCTCTGGAATATTTAACCTGGGTAATAGAAGCATTGATAAGGACATGCTTTGGATTCACTTTTAAGAGAACAAAGAAAGGATAAATCTCATTAAAATTAAAGAGAATTCTACCTCAATAAAGTAGGAGATTTCTTGTAAGCTTTGATGGAACAGAAAAGTCCCTTAATCCAATCCATAATCCTTTTAAGACAGGGCAGCACAGCTTTGGGTCTGCACATTGAAAATTCATTAGTGATCTTAACCTGAGAATTAGATTGGACATTTTTTCCCCAAATCAGACAGTTATGAAAGAAAATCTTCCTTCCTCCTTCTGCCTCTTTCAGCCTCTGGAGGACTGGCCCGTAACTCACGGATTTGAAGTTCTTCTTCCTCACTGCCCTTTGGGTGGAGTTAACCCCAGGATTGCAGTTCCCCTTAGGAACACAGTCATCACAGATTCTGGGATGGGTCTTTGTCTCCTGTGCAGGGACTGCCTTTTTATATGCTTAGCCCAGGATAGAAGTCTAAAAAGCAGGATCTTCAGAACCCAGAAATCCAGAAAGGGGAAAGAATGACTTGACCTCTCCTACTCCTCTCAATGGGGAACCAGTGACACTTTGGG
Organism: Equus caballus; assembly: GCF_041296265.1. Lineage (NCBI taxonomy): Eukaryota > Metazoa > Chordata > Mammalia > Perissodactyla > Equidae > Equus > Equus caballus. Next base: position 83,736,064 of record NC_091684.1, read on the forward strand.
TGGAACAATCCTCCGCAGTACTGAGCTGTCCCGTGTGCTGTAAGGCATCTAGAAATCTCAGCCTCTGCCCAGTGTCCCCAGTCATTGTGAGAACTGAAACTGCTCAATACATTTCCAAATGCCTCCTGGAGGGGTGGTACTGGTCCCAGTTGAGAACCACTTTAGATACTGTGCTGTGCTGAAATGTCAACAGAAACAATCACTTCTACCACCATCTCAACAAAAGGATGTATGTAGGTTAAAATTAGGCCAGCACTGGCAGTCCCATTAAATAGTTGCTGAGTAAATATGCAGAAGATATTTAGGTTCTAATTTATTTGCACACGTGGGTCACAAACATTTATAATCTATAACTGTGGCTATCAGACACATTTACTTTGTACCAACCACTGCAATAGAAAGACATTTGCTTGGAGGGTCTCTATTACACAGTCTGCACCTACCTCATAGCCTGGTGACTTGTCTGTATTTGCTTCTAAACTGTAGGCTCATTTAGGGCAGAGTGTCTTGTCCTTCTTATTCATTATTGTAATCACAGTGCTAAGCACAGTGTCCAGCATAAATAAAAATGTTTAAAAAACCAAATAAATGAGTAAAGGAATGAACACACCAAGGCCTTTAGCAACCACTCAAGACACCTATAATCAAACAAGAAAGGGCTCTGTCACACATGATTTACGATGTTCAAAAGTCAACAGAGAAAATTATCTACTTCTTTTGAGTTACTTTCCTTACTTTGTTGAAAAATATCTTTAAAAAAAATCTCTTGGGGGCTGGTCCCATGGCCTAGTGGTTAAGTTCAGCCTGCTCCACTTTGGTGGGCCGGGTTCGGTTCCTGGGTGATGACTTATACCATTAGTCAGTGGCCATGCTGCGGTGGCAACCCATATACAAAACAGAGGAAGATTGGCACAGATGTTAGCTCTGGGTGAATCTTCCTCAAGCGAAAAGTTGGCGGCAGATGTTAGCTCAGGGTGAATCGTCCTCAGGCCAAAAAAAAAAAAATCTTTTGGGAAATACCCACTGTTGTCTTTGTAGCAACTATGGTCATTTGCCAAATGACATCTTCCCAATCTGCAGGTTGCTTATATAACCCAGCAGTCAGCTGAGGCCTTCCCTATGCTCAGATTTCTACAATCATTCATTCATTCAACAAAATATAAGGACTTACTATCTACATCATCTATATCTCCCTACATCTATTGGGCATCTGTCTAGACCCTGGGGCTGCACCCTGGCGAGCAAGACAGATACACCGCCTGCATTAAGGAAACTATAATGAAATTTCTATATTTTGACTCAAAGTCATTCTAAGTGCTAATCTCCTTGGGAGAGGTTCTTATGCTCACTCTAGTAGATTTCAGAAAGAATATAAATTATTCTAATCCTGCAGGTAGGGGTTTATTTCTTTGCAGTCTTGACCTCTACCGTAGGCAGCTCACCAAAGTAGTTCTTCCATGGAACACTACAGTGCCTGGAAGAGGAATTTTAAAAATATCACCTATCTCTTTATATGTAAATATCAATAAAAAGTGATGTTTATCTTGAAGTTTCACGTTCTCTTTACCAAGATATGAAGAGGCTAACCCCAACTCTGACTCTAATCCTTTTTTTCCTTTGATTTCTGATGTGAATTCCATAACAAGTGAAGCCTAGTGAAAAAAAGTTTAAAACATATAATTATCACACCTAATAGACAATTGTAGGAATTTCAGGATTTTCCAATTAGGAAAACAGCTTAGGAAAATTGGCATAATCAAATTATTCTATTTGTTTTTAAAAATGTTTGAAAGGATAAGTTTGGCAGCTGTTTGTCATAACTTAATATTATTCACATTTGAAAATGGACAAAAAATCCATATAGTACTTATCCTACATTTTTGTTGGCGATTTTTCAATTAGGAAGGATATTTAACCCAGGTGGTATTTTGCTTAAATCAGCATTCTCTACTTCTATAACACCGAGAACGGGAAGTGATTTTATAAGTGATTTATTCCTACTCTCTCACTTAATAAAAGGAAAACCACAAAACCATAAACTGTAGAGTTTGACTGACAAACTCTAAAGTAGCCAATTTGTTTAAGATCTGGGTGTGCTCTGCCTACCTCCCATAGAAGACTAACAGCTCAAGAAAAATTCATTCTCCTTTTCTTCCATAGGAACAGAAATGTGACTGGGCATATGGCTGCCCAGTTCCATTTCTTTTCCCATCTTCCCTTGCACTTGTGAATAGCTTTGTAACTATTTTTTCCCCCAAGTGCTATCTGAGTGGACTTGACAGATGCTGCTTCCACCCTGGACCCCAAATCTCCCACAGTTTTTTCCTCCATGTTCTTTTGTCTTTTCCATGTGCTGAAATGATGCTAACCAGAGAGACTTTGAAAATGACCATATAAAGTAGAACTCAGTCCTGTCGAGGAGCTTTAAGTAATAATACATCAACTTCTGCCTTCCTTGAGCCACTGAACTACAAGGGATCTTTGGTTAAAGCAACGAAGCATTCCTATCTAATACATAGCCCTGATGGACTCTTCAGCAAATTAATTTTCTTTTGTGTCTTTAAAATAATAATGTGTTAATATTATCATAGCTCCTGGTTTTGAAATGCTTAGTCTGTGCTTCACCCAATGTTAAACAGTTTACCGGGATCATATTATTTATTCACCACAAACTCTCTCAGGTAGTTTCTACTGTTGTCCCTGTTTTGTAGATGAGAATGTTGAGGATCCTCGAATAACTTGGTGGAGCTGAGAGATGAGAATCCCAGTCTGTCTGACTGAGTGCCTATGCTCTTTCTTTTGACCCGATAATTCTTTGTTTCTCTGGAGTTACACTGCTTATGTAAATAAGTGGTAGCCCACAAGTCCAGCATCTAAAAGAAATGATGTTATGAGCAAAAACATTTCAATAATAACGTTCATAAGAATCTCAACAACATGAACTTGATTTAGACAATGTCCACTTGTTCTTATCTCAGCAGCACGTCACTTTAAGATGACTGATGTAAATTTCATATTTACACGGAAGACATTAAATTGTAGGAATTGACTGGGTTGTTGGCACCTTTAGCCCAGAAACCTCGCTCTTGTTTTCCCTTAGAACAATACAAAAGATGCAAATAGGAAATGGCAATGACTATTCAACGACTATCCCTTCAAGTGATAATTATTTTATACACCTTGATGTTAGCAAGAAATTCCAAAGGGGTACCTTCATCCTTTGTTAAGGATAAGATGAAAGAATCTATTAGGAGGTATTTGTAAGAAGAACATTTCTGGGTGATGGCAATATAAATTCCTTGAATAGGAAGTCCTCATGTGGAAGTGGAATTTGAAGAGCTGATTGAATGGTGGCAGCAACACAAGTTATCAAAGAAAGAAACTTTTAAATAAATTGCAAAAATGTATTTGACTACAATAAACACATGTCATGGTAGACTTCCTAGAGCGTTCATTCATCATAGGTTCTGCATACAATTTTTTTCCATTTCATTTTTATAGCCTTTCATGTATATTTCTTCTATGCGCATTTATATGTATTTGTCTATCATTTTTTCATTCATATCCTACACACATTATTAAACCCGGTACCAGCCAGCCCATCAAGCAGGTTGCAAACTCTACTGCTGAGTTACAGGTGCAAAGATAGGGGTAAATACAAGTCAGAATGGTTAGGAAGGGAATGCTCCAGAAGAGAGTGGTTAGAGGAGATGCTGCAGAATGGGTGATATTTAAGATAAAACTTGATGTAATAGGACAAGTATCCCCATTAATAAAAATTCCATCTATGAACATCTATTTCTTCAACAGCGGTCATGGTATATTTTAACTGTTAACTGAGACTCAAAGCCATAGTGTTATGTTACTCTGCACTGTTCATGCAGCTCCTTGTAACTCAGCCATCCTCTTACTATTTAGGCAGGTAAATTCTTCAGTACCCCAACTGAACTATTTTATAATCTGAGGTCAGGATGTCCTGTTTAAGTTTTAATTTGTTTACAAAAAAACCCCTCTTATTTAACCAAATACAATCATTCTGGTTAGTGATTAAACTGCCCTTGTTAAAACAGGTTCCAGCACCCTAAAGCTCAGATGATGCTCACACACTATACAAAGCTATCCTCAAAACTTCATGTAGAGTTTAGGATGGTAATGAGGACACTTCCACTTTCCTACTTTAGGGTTTATCTGACATACTACAGCCATGCACTGTGCTCTGATCAAAACCAGTCTCCCAAAAGGAAGAAAAGGATTCTGCTTCAGTTCACAATTGCAAAGTTGTCAAGGGTCAAAAGGTACCACTGGTAATGATTCCTCTTTCTTCCTTTACCAAATAGTGTCTCATCCAAATTTCACTAAAAGAGAAAGTAAACATCGAGAGGAGAAAAATAAATAAGTACCTGGCTCTCTGAACTAGTGAGAAGCAGTCGGTGGTCTTGGGAACCACATTGCTCACTGCCCAGGTCTTCCTTACCTGCACCTTAATGAGGAGCCATCTTTACTGTGCATGTCAGTATCGATGCTTATTTCAGCATCTGTTTTCACAGAGTGAAACATCTTTCACAGAGCCATCAGTCCCACCTTGGTATTCCACAGAAATGATTTTCCCTCAATAAAGCCACCTGCTCAATAGGAAGCTCAAGTTATCTCAGCCCTGCGTAAAACTAGAGAAAAGCTAACTTGTAAAATAGAAGGCACACCGGAATTTGCATAAGCCTCCTTTGTCTTCTGCAAATTGTTCCTTGTTGAATGAAGGTGGTGTTTAAAGGCTAACTGTATTTATCAAAAAAATTCAATCCACCCATTTTGGACGAATCACATACTCTCTGGTTGTTCCTTCTTTGGTTTCTAACACTGAAGTAACAATGAAGCAAGATCTATGCAAATCAATTCTAGTTAATAACGCCATAGTTTAAAATTTTCTGACCTAGAAATCGACTTTTGCACAGAATTTACTACTTAGCTGTTCAGCCATTTCATTAACTGAAAAACACTGTATATTTAAAAATTCTATGGAATTAAAAAGAGTCAAGGACAGATGGATGTTATGATTTATGCTTTATCAGAATAATGGCTGAGCAAAAGCCTACCATATGATGGGAGATTGATCAGGTGGAGAATTAGGAGGAAGTGCCCTAGAACTCTGTCCTCGTGACAAGAGAGAATTGATGTTTGCAAAATCAAAATTAGAGAAATGAGGAATGCAACTCTCGAAATGAGAATTAATGGTAAAAAGTAGTTAATCACCAATACATCTTAAATTAGTGCAGATAACAAGTGAGTGTGTATACATTTTCTTCTTGAGTGGTGGTTTAAGATACTCCAACAGTTTATAATCCAGTGCAATTTTACCAAACAGTGAAATCTATAGGTGTCTATTCACATTAAAATAAGATCTTTTCCTTATTCCTATTCTTATAGTGTTCCTTTATACATCAATATTTCTAATAGATTAAAAGCATTATTCTACTTGTAAAATTGATTTAAAACATTTTATCAATATATTTAAAATACTGAACAAACTGCACATTCTCAAAGCAAGAATTCTGTGTTCTGTGTTTTCTCAAATTGCTCTCTGTGTTTGACCAAAGGGTGGGGAGTTGATAAGAAAACAGGACCAAGAATGGTTTTAATGGAATAATGTTAGCATCACCTCTGTGGAGCTTTTAAAACCTGTAAATAGCCTAGAATTCTGATGGGAAGTTCCCACCATCAACCAGCGTCTTGGTTGAACATATTGCAAACTTAAACTGAATATCTGCTCCCAAAAGGCAGAGATTTTTGTTTATTTTGTTTACTGTTTCCTATTTAGCCTCCGGAACAATGCCTAGGAGATAGTTAATGCTCAATACATATTTACTGAGTTCCTTGATAAGGAAATAAGCGTAGAAATCAGTCCATTTAAATGTGGAAAAAAATCAAATAATATTTTTTTGCATGATACGAGAGTAAATGTTGATTTTTCTCTTAGTTTCTTCAATTATTCACCAAAATTAGCATATCTTGTTAAAAGATTGACATATTTAGAGTAATAAATGTAATCTTTAGCAAGACTTGTAGGTCTGAGAAAGCAAACAGACAAAAGAAATCTCTTTATTTAAATTTACTTTTTCGACCCTTCATACTTATACCTGCATCCTGACCAGGGATAGAAAGAAATGAAAGAAAGAGAGTTGATATTTATTTAACAAGATGGATAGATCTTCACAACAGCATTCAAACCCTTTCATGAGAAACAATTTTCATAGGACCTTTCTACCTGTCCATGTACATTTTGCTTTACAAATCAAGTACATTTTCTCATAACAAGTTATACAGAAGTAAAGTGGAAGTAATGATCAGTTTGGATAAGAGGTGTCTGTCCTTAGGCAAGTTATTTAAATCTCTGAGTCTCAATTTTGCCACTTGTAAAATTACACCTATATTGCACCGTTTTAAAAATTAAATGAAAATTCATGTGAAAATGCCTGGCAGACTAGACATCCAAGAATTGTGGCTTTGTACTCCGTCTCTATCAGCACCAAGAAGCAGCTCCTGTTTGATTATGTCAAATTCTCTTCAGCAAGCTTTAAGGTATGCATTTCCTAGCTCCTACAGCTTGTGTTTGGGCAAAACGCTACATTGTTTTTCCAAAATGAAATACCGCAATTTGATCAGTATTACACAGGTAATGGTACTCTGAAATAGAAAACATGAGGACATTTCTAAATTGCTGTCTTTCTCTTTTGATATATTAAATCAAAGTGGGATTTAATCACAAGTAAGTTGGATCGGTTTCTTTAGGAACCAAGTGAAAGGATTAGCTAGCTGTGACACCTGAGGGTCCAGCCTTGTGGACAGAGACGTGAATGTTTACAAAGCACTCACATTTCAAAACAGATTATAATTTTAGAAGGAAAGGTGTCTACATAAGAAAGGCCTTCAAGAAAAAGAAATCAGTCATATTATATTATGCTCTAACAAAAATTATAATAAAAAGTAACATTAAACACAGGCCATTATTTGTCCTCTTAGGAACGTTTTTTTCAAGATGAAGAGGTACATATAATCTTCCCAGAGCACTTGACCAGTACGTTGTGTGACCATCACTTTCAACCTTGTTGACAGTTATTACATACAGGACTTAAGTCATTCTCCTCTCCAATTTAACCTTCGCTGGATTGCCAGTTATTTTTCTGAATAATGCATCTGATCATGTCACATTCCTGCTTAAAAGCCTTCAATGGCTCCCATCTGGCTGCAGAACAAATACTAAATTCCTTAGCATGTCATAGAAAGATGTTAGCAATCTGGCGCTCCAATCTGTTTCTCTAACCTCATCACCAGCCCCTCTCCCACACCCTTGCTTCCCCGGCAATGTTGTGTCCTGCAATACTGCCACAACTGACACTGCTCTCAACACTCCAAATCTCCCCTCGTTCACTGTCCTTGCACAAAGCCAATCCCTTTGCCGGCAATGTTCTCTTTCCCAATTTCTGCTCCATGATCTCATGAAAGTTCTTCAGGATCCAGCTCAGATACCATCTCTTCATGGACAATTCACTAAAAGTTCATTATTTTCTTCCATCTCGGAGTTGCCACAGATTTAAACACTTTATACACTGATAACTTCCACATGTATGTCCCAGCCCAGAAGTCCTCCTGGCACTCCTGATTCTTATATCTATGTGCCTGCTCAACATCTCCAAATGGACGTGGAATAAGCACCTCAAAATTAAAATAGCTAAAACCAACTCTTTCCTCCCAACCTGTCTTTCTTCCCAGTCTCAGTAAATCTCCCCCTGCTGGCTGCCCTCAACCATGCTGGCCTCCTTGCTCTTTCCTGGACAAGTCATTCATGCTCCTGCCTCAGGACATTTGCACCCTTCATTCCCTCTGCCCAGAACATCCTCCTCCATCCATAGCAACTCAGCTCCTCCCTCAGCTCCTCTGGGCTGTTGGTCAACTCTCATCTTCTCAGGGAGCTTTCCTCGACCTCCTCTGTCACCACCCCCACCCCATACATCTCTTTTCCTATTTTTCCCTGTAGTATTTATCACCTACTTATATGCTATATATTATATTACTTATTTGCTTTTTTTTTCTGTACCCCTGATCAAAATGTGAGCTTAATGGCAGAGACTAGGGATTCACTGCTGAATCCCCAGGACCTAAGGCTCTAAAATAGTGCCTTGGATACGAAGTGGCTCAATGAATACATGTTGAATGAAGTAGGTATTAATTTTACCACTGAAATGGAAAGCTTCGAGCCAGGGAGACATTGAAGGATCAGATTTGAGCAGCCTGAAAATGGAACAAAACCTGGTGGTTAAAAGCTGAGCTCTAATCCTGGCTCTACCACATACTAGATCTGTAGCCCCAAACATGTGACCAAGCCTCTCTGCCTTGCTGTGCTCATCTGTGAAGTGGGAGAATAAGATACCTCATTTGAAAGTCATGTGGGATATGCGGGTAAAGTGCTCAATCAAGGTCAGCTGTTACTGTGAGCAGAACCCGCTCCCAGGACTCTTGGGATCAGGTCACCCCCAGTAAGATCGCCCCATCTGTTTCTACAGTTCCATTAAGGAATGTAAGTTGGGTGCTCTGTTAGATACTGGAAATTCAAATTCAAATTCAAATGAGAAATGGCACCTGCCCTCGGAGAGTCAACATCAGACATCAGATGGCAGAGGAGACCCACAAGTAAAGTAACAAACGGCCTGAGGGGAGCTCTGCCCTGAATTTCAACTCAGTGAGGCCTACAGAGAAAGTGTGTTGGAAGGTGTACTGCCCGCCCTTATTTCTAAAACGTAAGTCAGAGTTAGATGTACCAGCTTCCAATCTATGCTCTGTGGAACCCTGAAAAGATTCCATAATCTTTACGATCCTCAAGATGTATCTTCTATAAGCTTGGGATAAAGGAGATAACCGATTTAAAGTGCAACAGCCACTCAGTGAGTGTGAGCGCACTAACAGCAGTGGTTCCTGTCTTCATCATTAGCTAACCCTATAACAGCATGTGGTTAGGTGCTCACTCCTTACATAACTCACACCCACAATCCGCTAAGAGAGAAACAAGGAGAGTTCCTGAAAGAAATCATTGCAGTCTGAAAGGACCGCCTTCTAACCCCTAAGAAAAGGAGAGCAGAGAAAATTTCAGGGGATAAACCCAGGACCACTGGTTCAGCTGTCCCCACCCTAACTTAGTTTTTTTCTTAAGGGTCTGTCATTTCTGGAGGCTTGTATTGGGTGTTAATTAACGATGCCTCTTCCTTCCCAAACATTCAAGGAATAAAGGACTTGGTTGGAAGCACACTTGAACTGTTTTTATACCATCTGCAAATAAAGCAAATGCATTTAAGAAGAGAGGGAACAGGTGTAGAAAGCCTTGAAGGGTAGAAGATGAAAACTGTGAATTACAATAAGGCACAGAGATGTGATAGGAAAAAGATATATTTGAGTTAAAATTCTGGCTGATCACTTACTAGCTCTGGAGCCAGAGCTCAGTTCTCTTACCCAAAGAAGGATAGTGACATGTCTTCCCGGGCTGATGGCATAAGCTAAATTAAGTCGGGTGGTTCAGGGGAAGCCCGGCATCAGTGTTGGCTCACACACGCTCTCTGCAGATGTGGCTGAGGCAATCAACGAGTGCTTGGTGAGAGAGCCCTCGACTGTACTCGGTTACTACACAGATATAATAAAATGCCCTTTCTCTAACAATATTCTTCCGAATTATCCAGATTTAAGATAAAATATTAAGATTTTTCACTGATTCAAACTGACCTTTTAACTTAGTACTAAATTTATAATTAAGACATCTTTAATTTGGTGGTAGGAGTGGGGAAAACTTCTCTCAGCAACTAAATGCATGCTGTGTTCCTTTTTTTTAACGGAGAAAATTGTAAAACCTTATGACACTCTCCTATACAAATGGAGAAAGAGGCCATGTTCGTGAATGAGAAGATCTTCTTTTGTAAACATTTCCATTATCCCCCAATGGATCTTTTTTCCCCCCAGCTTCATTGAAGTATAACTGACAAGTAACTGTCTGCTGTGTTTCTATTGGTTATAGCTGCAGTTTAAAATAACGGGGCTCATTTGCATGCATCTCTGACATGCGGTAATCTCATTGCCATGTTTCATGAAAGCACAAGGTGGATAGGTTTGCATGAATTTCATTAGGAATTAGTTTTCCCCAGCAAGAAAACACAAATGCAATAATGATTAAAGGATATTTATACTTAATTGGAGTTTACTGAAAAGTATATACTGAAAAAATATCTAAAATACAATAAAACATGATGATGAATGGCTCCAATGATCACTTGCTGTTAATGTAGAAAAAGAATTCTCTTTCCTTTGAAAATCCATTTCAATTTGAGTTTCAATTATAAACAAAATGAGTAGTAAAATGAAGCCATCTTCATTACCTAAGCAATTATTGGAGTTTCCATTTAAACAGAAGTCATCTTCTTTTTTCTGATTTTTCACTTTAGGCTTCAAGCCATGGATTCATTAAATATTGCTAGACAATGAACATATCCTGAAACTGTTTCCTCTTTCAATGAATTACGTAAACTGGTAACTTTCCACAAAGATCTATATTTACTAGGTGAGGTTTGGGTGGAGCTAGATGATGGTAAGTATGAGTAAAAGGAAAACAGCAATATAGCTTTTTGGTTTTCTTTCAACTATCACAAGGCCACAGTTTTTGAACAAATCTTGTTGGAGGTTTAACAAGGACACCAGACCCTTGTTTCCTTAATATTCAGTCCTGCAACATGAATATGTTATTTCTCTTATTTGCATATCTGCTATGAATTAAATGAAATTAACAAAAATTAAGACGGTGATAGAATAAACAGGGTCACAAATCATTTCCTGCTCTTCCCATCATGGGTGTGTATTTCTCAACCCTGGAATCTGGGCTGGACTTGTGACTTGCCTTATGACTTGCCTTGGCCAAGATGTGAAGGTCTTGACATATGTGACTTCCAAGACTGGCCCCAAAGGGGCTTGTTGCTTCTGCTCCTCCCCGCTTGGACTGGCAAGACTGTCAATGAGGAACCTGATTATTCTCCTGGATCGGCCATGTGGAGACAGGAAACTGAAACACTGCAGACAGCTCGCTAGAGGAGTGAGACAATGTTGGGCCATCTGGCCCCAGTTGAACATGCAGATGACTGCAGCCGCATAAGTGTCCCCAGGTGGGACAGAACACATGCCCAGCTGTGATCAGCCCAAATTGCAGAAATGTGAGAAATAGATGGTTATTACCTTAAGTCACTGAATTTTGGGGTGGTTATGCAGCAATTGATAACTGAGACAGCAGTTCTTAAAATAATTTAAATGACAAAAATATTCTCTAACGTATGTCATTTTAATATAAAATTTCCCTTGTATCAAGTTCAGCCAAAGCTATATAAACAGAGAAGAGGAAAAAATATATGCATACTGCAGTGATAAGGCAAGAATTGTAACATTCTGTTCAGGCAAACACATATGGCAATTGTTTTGCCATCTTTTTCTTTCCGGAAAAATTTGGATTCATCATTACACTGAAGAAATTTAAAAGTTTAGAGAAATTTCTCCAAAAATGTATTATAAAACCAACTCTTACATTAGGTCTTGACTAATTGAAATTATTAAGTTTCTTTTAGGTGCCTCGAGTGTCCTTTGATCTCTGACGCACGAGACAGAATTCATGCATACTTTCACACACAACATAATTAGAAAGCAGAAATATCAAATGATTCAAGGAATAAATAATGCTAACTGCTGGGGTGTACAGGTCAGAATCAAATGCAAGAGACCTTTAGAAGAGTGAGAGAAGCCTGGGTTTTGGAGCAGCATGAGAAATCTTTGGGCACTGGAGAAGATGGTGATAGGGTCAGGCGAGCAAGAGACGTGTGGAAGCTAGAACTACCACAAGGTATGGGGCTGACTTTGCCTCATAAAGAGGATGTTTGATGGATAGGCAGAGATGGGGTTGATGGGCAAAAGGAAATTAGATTTAGTTTTTAGAAAGAAGCCTTACTTTCTTCTAATCTACCAAGACTCTATCTTTGTGACGCTAAATATAGCTTTTGACTGTGTTTACATATAAATATAAGGGGTGTGTGTGTGTGTGTGTGCGTGTGCATGTGTGAACATAAGTACATGTCAGTAGGATGTGGATGCTTAATTGCAAAAAATATAAAAAGGCTTTACCTGATTGAATTCAGCCAATATTCAATTGGCTTCAGTGATGGAATTCCTTTCATTTATTTTTTCAAACCCAGATGTCTTACTAAAAGGATATGAGATGGCTTATAGAACACATAGAAAGAGCTAAGAAGAAAATATGTGAATACATCAGGAAAAAAGAAAAACGGGGAATGATAAGATTAAGCCGGGGGAATCATTTTTAAAAACAATGATGGTTTATTTAACTAAATTTAGCCTCCACCCTCACCTCAGTGCTTGTTTGTAAAAACATCCTCAGTGTCAACTTCCTTGGTAGCCAGCGGTACCTTAGAGCAAATAGCATTCATGTTTCCTGCTTAAGCAGCTCAAATTGAGCCTAGAACATCTTGTCAAAATTCCAAGCTTCCGGCTTTGAAAATCAGTAAACAATGGTAAGGCAAAAAGACATAATTTTTCCTCACATCCTAGGCAAAGCACTATACAGTATTATTTTGAAAAAATTCCCAGTTGTTGTATTGAAAGACAATAGTTTTCTTAGCTTCAGTTTTAACCTCTAAAATTCCTGGACTAGAGAACATCCTATTCCCTGACAGGAAGAAGTATGACAGAAAGTGACACCTAAATGCCTCTTAGCAGGCTAACTTTTCTCCACGACAACTCTATTATTGTGCTTCATCCCTTTTTGAATATTTCCTTTCCCCACCCCTCTTCTGAGTCAGCAGCTAACACACTGACTCCATTAATGCCCATAGTGAAGTGAAGCCCCACGCACAGGCACATCCCCCGGGACAGCTCTCCCACCTAACGCAGCTCACATTCTTCCGTTAAGCACCAGGACAGGGAGCAAAGTCAACTGGCCTCCAGATGCAAAACACCCACCTGCTAGCGGAGTACAAGAGAAATCTTTAAAAAATATTATATTGCTAAAGAAAACAGACACGAAGTATTTTGATATCATATTCACTATTTTCCCTGAGATGATTGGGACATGCCCCATTTTTTTCCAGCATAGTATTTAAAACAAGCCAATATATACATATACATCCTCCAGCACGTGACTGAGGCTATCCGGGTGTATAACGTGATGCCCAGCTCTTCAGAATAAACAGTGCCCTAGTGCTGGAGCTGAATTGGCTGTTTCCCAGGCTGGGTTGGGAACCTTGGCATTCACCGTCTTTATTCAATATAAATTCTATAATATCTTGCATACAAAGGAAGTACCTTGCCTAAAAGTGAATGTGATTTAGCTCGCCTGACTAAAGTTTTAACAGCTATGTGATGTTATGTTGAAAGATTGCTACAGCTGGCTTGATTGGTACTGCTCTGGAAGAGAAAAGCTTTTGGATTTTTTTCTCAGATAAAAAGGGCAATACAAGTACAAGTCTTGAACTCCTATTAATAGGCCCTGCAAACGCAGCAGCAAAGCCCAGTGCCCGCCCATTTTCAAGTGCTTCTGAAATGACAGGGAGCTTTCAAACAGAACTGGGCAATGCATTTTTCCAATGCCGATGCGTGCTGGTGCTACTGTGCCCTGTCAAATACAGAATATTGAAAAGCCCCACCGGACACCTATTTGCTACAATGTTCTTGGCTGTTCTCCACCCATCATGTCCCAAGATAGAATCTGCTCGGAGCAGCAAGTCTATTCTTAGGTGCTTCCTGTAGTGAACATTAACAAAATGACTGAAATCTGTGGAAACAGGTAGGGATGGTGAGAAAGGAAAGGGGAAAAGTTCGAAAGTCCCCCAGGAGCAGCCTCAGAAAAGACATGACATGTCCCCTGCTTAGCAGTGGCCGAAACTTCTCCCTCAGAGACAAGTCTTACATGAAGCCTCTCCTTTCCAGGGCCATACACGGACGCACTTTTTCAGTCCTTTTCTAATAGGTACACAACTCCTAGAATAATACCTATTGTTTACATAGTACTTTTCCAAGTGCATTGAGGACACACTTCAAACCCTGCGAGAGAGCAGAGAGAGTGCCAAGTGGTCGATTTTCAGTTTCTGTTCCCATCGCACAGGAACTAGGAAAAGAAAGTCACAGATCTGCCTCGACTGGCCTTTTGCTCCCTCTCTCATTTCGTTCCTCATGTCCAAACACCTAACTAATAGGTTTCTAATAACAAACTGATCACATCCACCCACCCAAGATCAGTCACACCTTCCCAGGAGAGGAACATTTTCTTTTTTCAGACGCCTTGGGATTAGTGTATCCCCAATCTTCCATTTACACACAATCCCTGGCTCCCAAAAGCCCTCTGAGCCTGACCCTGGGATAATCCCCATCTGGCTGGCTGGGATCACCCGCTGCACCTACTGTTAAGCCCAGAACTGACTACAAGCCAAGGCTCTCCATATGGGGCGTGGATGCTTGCACGCTGAGGAATCCAGCTTTTCCCTAATTCCGTACAAACAGAGGTGGATCCTACAGCTACAGATGGCATCAGAGTGAGAAAGGCAGAGGGAGAGAGCAGCATCGCGTGGTGAACAGAGCCAGCTGTGCTCTGGAAAACACTGCTCTGCCCCAGGTCAACCCACAGGGCCAGGTCTAAGACGCAAAAAGCACTGAGAGAAATATGCAAGAAAAAAGCAGTTGTATCTCAAGGGTGAGGAGCAGAGGATACCTGGAAAAAACAAGCAAGGTCAAAGCTACTTGGCAGAGCTCTAGCTTTAACCGTGTGTTTGGGACTTTGATAAGTGGCATTTGAAACACTGAACACCTGTACCTATGGGTAGTTGTGTTTTGTTTTGTTTTTAAATGATTTCTAGCAATCCTCCCAACAGTAACATTATCACTCTTTCCATGACTCATCTTGGATTCAGTGGTTAGATTTAAGTTCCGTTAATTGCTCAGATTTTCTGCGGAAAATTCATTTTACCCAAAGAGATCATTACAAAGTGGCTATACCCACTAGTCATGGTGATAGAAGACAAACATTAAATTATAAAAGTTATTTTATTAAAATGTGGCAAAAAATTCTGGTAAATAATATACTTAAGAAAATATACCCTGAATGACTAATGGTTGTAAGTAGACTCAGGCACATCATTCTCAATATGTATAGTTTAGAGTGACATATTGGAGAAGTGATATGCATGTGGAAATTGTGGAATATATGCTTAATTGCCCAAAATTTAGTTTTTTGGGGAAAAAAATCCCTGAAATGAACCCCAAACAATGAACTATTTAAAAATACTTCTGCAGTAGCAATAATTCTGTACAAATATAAATGTGTTATATAAGTGTATTCGCACATTTTCAGCAAGACTGAACTTTCATGCAAAACTAAATTAAAAGCAGAGAATCGATTTCTGTGATTACCCACTGGAATGTTTTGAGTGCATTCCAAGTTGCAGCCATTTTTACAACAATTTCTTTACGAGTTACTTTATTATGTTTAAGGAAACAAAACATTAACAACCCAGTGCCGCCAATTCAATGCTGGAAATGGGAATTTTATTGGCATCATTTGTTACGGAACTAACATCAGCAAGATCAGCAATTAATCTTGGAAAAATTTCAAAAAGAAAATACTGAGATGGAGTTTCAAATCTATGATATAAAAGAAAATCTGTAGCATTTTGTATTAATCTGACAGTCACTAGGTTCAACATCTGATAGTATATTGTAAAATAAATCCTTTATTTCCACAGCAATGTGCCTATGTGTAATGCAATTCAGAGTGGTGTCATTTGTGTTTGGGACAGTATTAAAGTGGAGATGGAGTTAAATAATGATACATCAACAAGTTTTAAATTATTATTCTTGTTATTTTTTATTATTTGGTGATTGGCTATGTTTTTAACTATACCTTGTTTTTTAGTGGATAGTAATAACCTATTCATCCTCAAAGAGGCTGTACTGAGTAGAGATTAAAAGTGCAGGGTTCAGCTCAGACTGCAGAGTTCAAATCCTGGTTCTAACACATTCTAGCTTGTAGGCTTTGGGGTAACTTATTTCCTATACCAGCAGTTCCTCATATGACATATATATTTACAAAAATAAATAATACCCTCCTCATGGGACTTCTGTGAAGATTAAAGGTGTGGATACATAAAAAGCACTAGAGCTATACATGGCGCACAGGAAGAGAATGGTCTCTACTAGCTTCTATCATTTAGTCCAGAATATCATCACACTGGTGTTGGTTTAGTTCCCCTTGCCTTCAAGGCTCAAATATCCCTGAAGGGAGGGAGTAAAGATGGGGATCAGGTTGTCACCACCTTACTTGTCCATAGTGTTTACAGAAGTAAGTACTCCTCATTGGTGAAGGATGTGACCAGCAAACATGATGACACATCTATGCATCTCGAAGGAAATCCTCCTGTGTGGTCTCAGCTGCTGAATTATTTTAGCAGCACTGCTTTTCTGCTGTATTCTGTTTGTGTAAATTATATAATAATGTTAATTTGTCCGCGTTCATCTTAGGGGAGGCAGTTGTCTCTGGGTGGCACGTTCTCAAGGACAAAAGAAGAAAAGAAGTCATTGAAGCAAATTCAGTCCTCAAGAGGTAATGATCAAATGATGTACTATGTAGGTTGTCAGAAAAAGAAATGTGACAGCAACTTATACCTCTAGCCAAAATACTGCTTCACTTATTTTTTATTGTTTTTATTCACCACTTTTATTTGATTCAAAAAGTAATGAATCTCTGTCTGGGAAAGAAAAGTTTGACAGTGACTTGTTTTGACAAAAGCATTCAAAATTATTCCATGATTTTTAAATTGGCTTATCATTTTTAAAAGCATAATGAAAGCAGGGAAAAACTGTCCTTCATATAAAACTTGTCAGCTACATGAAACGTATAGTCATAGCAGATAGACAGTGCTGACCACAATTATTTGGCAGTACAGGAAACAGGCACGGGCAATGTGCTCTGAACACCCTATTTACGCATGAAGCAACCCAGCATCATCTATAATGTGGTGATAGAAACTATTTGATGTTTGCTTTGAAAGAAGACCCAAGCAGGGCCACTGTAGTTTGCCATCAGCCACAGGGATCTCATCCAGGGGGACATTAGAGATGATAAACTCATGTTACATTGATTTTATAATAAAGGTTTATATTTTTGTGTCTGAGCACATATATTCAGTCTGTCTTTTCTCCTACAAAAATAAGTTAGTTAAAAGTATGATAATTCTTTTTTCTGTTCTACTATAAGCACCCTTTTGGAGCAAATATGAATGCCCTGTATTTCAAATGAGTAAACTCTATGGAATAGAAAACATTTATTTTTATTTTAAATAATGGAAAATTTCCAACATACGCAAACATAGAGATATTGTAAAGAACTCCACTACCCAGCTTCAACAACATAGAGCAATCTTATTTCATCTAAATTCCCACCTGCTTCTCTCCATCTTGGGTTGTTCTGAAGCAAATCCCAGATATGGAACCACTATACCAATATCTCACTGAAAAACTGAACAAAGCTTCCCTAATGCTCACTGATAGCATTTCTCTGATTATATCAAAATGTTATTTTATAGTTGGTTTGTTCAAATCAGGGTCAAAATAAGTTCCACACATTGTATTTATTTGGCTTTAGTTCTTTTTCAACCTATGACCCCCCCCTTTCCCCTCTTTGCTGAAGATCCTGGTTTATTTATCATGTGTAAGTTTCCATCAGCTTTTCTGCTAATGGTTTGGCACTGATTGATGATCACTGTCCAGATTCATTATTTCACTTATAGGTTAAAAAGTGGTGATATTCTAACTTTATATTGTCTTCCAAGTTATTAACTGGAATTCTTCTAAAAAATAAAATTTCCCTCATCAATGACTTGGTACAACCTGTGGTACAGTTTGCAAGGGAAAGGCAGAAAAAATCCTTGATATTTTCCTTTATTTACCAGTATTAAGAATATTGAGTTGAGTCCCTAGCATTCTCTAAAAGTACCAATTTTATTATATTATTATCACAAATGCATGAAATTGTAATACATATAACGTGTTTCAATTATTTGGGAATAGAGTTTTTGATTTCAAATGGTACCATTTCCCACGAGTGGAAGTCCATTCAAGTTGGCTCCAAGTCTTGACACGACCCCAGCAGTCTTTGGCTTCCTCATAGTTGGTGCAACAAGATACTTGGCTCATCCTGAACATTTCCTGTCCTAGAATGGAGCCAGCTATTTTTCCAAGAGGAATTATTTCCTTTAGATGGCAAATGGTTTTTCTAGACCAAAATCTGAATGCTTGGGCTGCTCATTGCTATTAGGTTGGCTGCCTTTCATGAATAAAAGTTTGCTTTGCAGAGCCAGAGATGGAGGTAACAGTAATGTCATGGATGAAAATAACTAACAACTGACTAGAACCTATTGCCTGTGTAAGGGCATGAAAAGTCTGCAGGGTACAATAATTTCTGTCATTTGAAAAACTGCTTAAATAAAAATAAAATTAGGATTCACAACATCTAGAATCAAGTTCAGTACAGTTTAATATCTTACACGAAGAAGCATAAGAGAGGAAATGCTTTGTATTAAATTGAATTAAATGAAATAAGATTTGTAAAGGCCCTGGCAATGTCTGACAGATCATAGATGCTTAATAAGAGTTTACCTCCTTTAACCTTTCCCTACATAAGGAAAATGTAGTGAAGCCATACTTAAACTAATATTTAAGTTTACTTCTTGACCCAACCCAATTTCCTACTTAGTTCTCATCCTTCAATTTTGTTTCAAGATTTTTCCTCTAAAATGAAAATAAATGTGCTTTGTGATAAAAACACTGTACCTTTATGTGCATCTACTAAGGCTGGTAGCAAAACAAGAATTTATTGCTAGTCTCTAACTTAAGACTCCCTACGTTGAAAATGACTAAATAATAATAATAATAGAAGTAAAATATTTCTTGGATGTATACTATATGTTGGGTACATATCTACAAATAGCCACTTGCCCACTGTTAATAGTACTTTTTGCCTCAATTCTCTCCAATTGTTCACAATTCTTTGCGACAGTGGAGAAACCCTTGGAGTCTTCATTTCAGTTCTCTGCGTCCTTCTTGCCCTTGGAGTCTCTTCCTACCAAGCATACTTTGGGGAGCTGTCCAGATGCTGGAGCTGGATCCAGTCTCCACTTTGGCTACAAGCTGACTGAGGTAGTTGGTGGTACGGTGTGGGATTAGAGGCCATAGAGAGGTAAATTTAAACAGGTGGAGAGCTTGGGGAACAGAAGAATTTGGTCAACTTGATTAAATGACCAGGAAAACAGAGGAGGAAAGGATAAGCTGCCATAAAATCTTTATTGAATAAAATGGTATTTAGACAATGGAGACATCTGGAGGGAAAATACCACTTCTAAGAATGTAAGCAATGTTAAAATAACATTTGTTCCTCTTTTTGAATAAAGTTAACCTAGTTAATCAAACAAAATGAGCTATTAATTATGATTATCTAAATGTGATGTGTCGTAAATGGTTTCATGTGAATCACTGAATTTCATCTGTTTGTGGGTTGGGGGCCGACCAAGGACATCAACAGAAGAAAGCCCTCTGCTCAAGCAAGCTATGTCCCATGGCTATGTCACTGAGCATTTTCTAGACTCAGAGATTCTTCTGAGCTAGAAGTAAAATTTAAAGGTTGCTAAATAATTGAGTTTGGACCTAATTGTTTACATTTACTTTTCATGTTCTAGAACCAAAATCTTCATAAAGCAGTCTAATATATATTTAAAAATGTAAAACACAAGCACATATGGCTAATTACTGGTTAATTTTTCAGTTTTGGGCCATCATTTCTGCCAAACCATTGAGGCTAACAGTAAAGATTTTTCAGTGTTTTTGAGGGAACAATCTTAATGGCTATTTATAGATCATAAATGGTTGGCAAAAGATGCATTTGAGTCTAAACCAAAATGAAAATGTTTTAAATTATCTAAATGCTGCCAGGTATTTAAAAAGGGAAGATTTGTACTAGAAAATGTTCAGTTTTCTTATGCATTCACTTTCGCTACAGGCTATGCTCCCCCTATTCTGCCTCCCCTCCCCCTTATTCTCACTCACGTGCAAAAGCGTACATAGATATCAATATACTAAAAGCAAATAAAAACTACGTGTGACAGAGAATCAATCACTGAATTCTTCAGTTATGAACAGATCACCAACTGGGATCTTCCTTAATCTCAACCTTAGGTTAACTGAAAGTTGAAAACAAAACTATTTTAAATACAACTACATGTACTACAATAGCCAATATCATTTATAATATAAATCCTTTTGCCCTGTTCATCTCTTCGACATTGATATCCACAGTCCTGCTATGTTCTCATCCTATATACACTGTCTGAGTGATCTCAGGCAGACCCGTGGACTCAGCTGACATCTATATACTGATGGCCCCTCCAAATTCTTTTTTTAAACTCTGTGTTTCTCTTAACAGATGTGTACATTCAACTGCTCACTGACTCTCTCCACTTGATGATCCACAGTCGTATATAGCTCAAAATGTTAAAGTATATTTATCAACACTACCCTTCCCCCAATTTTTCCCTCCTTTTTTCTCATTCAAAGAATGGCACCATTGTTATCCAACCACCTAAGCCAAAAACTTAAAGTTATATTTTTTCTCCTTTTTCATCATTCTCTGCATTCATTTGGGCTACCAAATCCTATAAATTAGTTAACATTGCTCAAACCCACTCCTTCATTCTCTCCCATCTCCACCCTGCTGCTGCCTTAGGACGGGCTTTCATCAGTCCTCTCTCAGGTCATGGCAATTGAGTCCTATGCTATTTCTCCTTCTGCCAGTCTTTCCCAATGCCTGCATGAGCCTCCACACTACCTCTACAGTTATCTTTCTACAATGGGAATCTTTCAGTTGCTCCCCCATGGTCAGAACCATGTGCAAGTTCTACTGCTCCAGCTTCGGCACCCATGGCTCACTCATGCAACCTCAATTTGCAGTTCCCAGAACATAGCATATTCTCTTATAATCAGTTTCTCTGAACGGACTGTTCTGTCTACAAGAATGCCCACTCTCTCCTTATCGGCCTAACATGTACTTGAACTTCATGATCCAGATAAACTTCAAGATTCAGATAAACTTTAAGACTCAGATAGAGTGATATCTCCTTTAAGAAGCCTTCCCTGTCCTACCTGTGTGCGTTGGAAGTCCTGCCTTTCTCTGCCCATTGCCTCCTTCCTTCTATTTCAGTATCACATGAAATGAAATGGCTGCACACCTTGTTCTACTTCCAGTATTAAACTGTGAGGTGGAAGCTGTGTCTCTGATTCTGCATTCCCCGTACCTAAAACACTCATTCTCAAATTGTTTTTTTAAATCTCTTAAATCTTTTGCTTTTTGTTTTTTTGCAGGGAAAGATTCGCCTTGAGCTAACGTGTGTTGCCAAACTTCGTCTTTTTTTCCCTCCCCAAAGCCACAGTGCATGGTTACATGTCCTAGTTATAAGTCCTTCCAGCTCTTCTATGTGAGCTGCCACCACAGCATGGCAACTGACAGACTGGTGGTGTGGTTCCATGACTGGGAAGTGAACCTGGGCCGCCAAAGCGATGAGTGCCAAACTTTAACCACTAGGCAACCAGGGCTGGCTTGTTCTCAAAATTTTTCGTTTCAAGTCCTCCTTGCACTATTAAAATTATTGAGTATACCAAAGAGCTTTTACTTATGAAATTATAATTATATATATATATATAAATATATCAATATTTACCATATTAAAAATTAAAACTAGGGGCCAGTCTTATGGCATAGTGGTTAAGCCTGGCATGTTCTGCTTTGGCAGCCCAGGTTTGAAGCTTCAGATCCTGGGCATGGACCTACACCACCTGTCAAGTTATGCTGTGGTGGGGACCCATGTACAAAATAGAGGAAGATTGGCACAGATGTTAGCTCAGGGCTAATCTTCCTCAGGTAAAAAAAGAAAAAAAAGGAAGATTGGCAACAGATGTTAGCTCAGAGTGAATCTTCCTCACCAAAATCAGAAATAAAATAATTAAAACTAAAAATTTTAAAAATAATTACAAGCCAATTACATGTTAATAGAATTAACATATTTTTATTGAAAAGTGGCTGTATTTTCTAAAACGAAAATTTATTGGTAAGATGGGCCAGCCCAGTGGCGCAGCGGTTAACTGTGCATGCTCCGCTTCAGTGGCTGGCATTCGCTGGTTCAGATCCAAGGTGTGAACATGGCACTGCTTGGCACGCCATGCTGTGGTAGGCGTCCCACACATAAAGTAGAGGAAGATGGGCATGGATGTTAGCTCAGGGCCAGTCTTCCCCAGTGAAAAGAGGAGGATTGGCAGCAGTTAGCTCAAGGCTAATCTTCCTCAGAAAAAAAAATTATTGGTGAGAGTAGTATTGTTTTATATTTTCGCAAATCACATTACTATCTGGCTTAATGGAAGACAGATTCTTGTTTCTGCATCTAAATTCAATCCATTATGAAATAATGATTTTTGGTTGATATACATGAAGAAAATCCAGCTTCACACACACATATAGTTAGAAGGAGAGTAGTATTTTAATAAATTTTTCAGATAATTGTGTGTATTTTACTCTGAAAATACACTCAAACTCAACAGTAGGAGTTTTTTAAGTATGGAATGCAATGTGGAATAAAAAAACATATGTATAAAACTTTCACACTATGTTATATTAAAATCCATTGTATTTTGAATGAATCTTTTACTATGCATAGTTTTGTGGCATCTTGCATTTTTTTTAAAAGATCAGTTCACTGAGTTATGCAGATCTTCCAGATTTCAATGTTTCCTTATATAATACTGAAAAGTCACAGTAATTAGTACCACCACCAGCCTCATCAGAAAACTCTTTAAATATTATGAAGCTGTCAAACTCATAGTGGTAGATATAGTTTTTCTAAAATTTTAATTTTTACTTGAAAGCTCAAATTTTCCCATTGGCAGCAAGTACTGTCAACTATTTTCTTTGAAGTGACAGCTCATTTCATTCATTTTTGAGAAAATATCTGCAAAATACCCAAGTCTGAATAACCAGAGTTTGTCTGTTAGTGGTTCTTTCAAGTACAAATGGTGTTCCATGAAAAAAGGGGTTAGGTTAGCTTGTATCTGAAACAAGCACACAGGGTTTTCTTTTCAAGACAAACATTATGCTTGAGTAGGAAAGAGAAATTTAGGCAAACCTCACACTGTGCACACAGAATATTACAAGGATGTGAACTCAAGGATGAAGATTTAACAAAATTGCTTTTTTTCCCGACTGCTTCATCACAAACATTCTTAAGTGAAATATGTGTGGGGGAGGGATAGGAAGAATACGATGACCAGCACAGTTTTGTGTCCCTGCCTTGATTTTTGCTAAGGAAGCAGCACAGTTTTACTTACATTGCTTTTGTACCATTAGTGCAAATGTCAACACAGTGTACATCATCTTACTACAACATCAAGAGTTCTGACCTGATGTGCTCCATAGAAGGGTCTGAAAACACACAGAGCTCAACAGGCCACACTTTGAGAGCTGCTGATCAGATAACGCCTAAAACACAATGAGCACTCAAATCATTCTGAATGAAGGACTGAATGAATGAATGAATCCATGTTGGTTCACCTATAACAAAAATGATGGTCTTTTTTATGGCTTAAAGGATATATATGAGTGTGTATGCGTGTGTGTGTGTGTGTAGATACAGTGGAGACCCTGCCTGCTTGATAAGGGTTAGTAGACCCTTGAGTCAAAGTTGGAAGGGAAGACAGAGACTTTGTGCCCAAAATTTCCATTCTGATTTGGAAATATACCAAAGGGAAAGGACAAAGTTATTCTGTTAATTGCACCACCTTCAACCACAAAGAAATATAATATTTTTGCTTCATTTTATATAGAGACTTGTCAATTAATGCTATTTTAATTATTTTGGAAAGCAATTTATCTACATAATACTTAGTGAACTACTGTTGTGAACTTATAAAAAATGGGACAAAGATTAAAAGATTTAAAAGACTTAGTCAACTAAAATGAGTCACGAAAATTGACAGATGGACATGATGTGTTCTAGTTTTTCTCTCCCCTAATCACTGATTCTACCATACCTCCTTTACCAGAGAGTTGACCACAAAATAGGTCTATCTTAATGTTACATAAATCAGAAATCCAGGATTTTTGCCAGAAGCCCTACAGTCTCATTCTCATACATCCTGATCCCATTTAAACAGCCTGTAACCCTGACCACTAATGTTAAATGTAGCTTCTGTCAACGCGGGTGACATGAAGCGTGTGTGTATTCAGAGAGAAGCACGGCCTTTGCTCCACTGTGGGAAACCCTTACCAACAACAGGTAAAGAGGTGGTTAGCTCTAGAAACCTGCTGATATTGTGTGACAAAGAAGTAGGTTATGTAAATTAACTTGGTGGGGGTATTCCCTCTTTAAAAAGGGTACTTTTTTCCTGTACTCTGACAGAGTGACAAGTGTAATCTTGGAAAAGTTCAACAAGGAAACTTCAAAGGTGGCAAGGATTCCTGACAAAGTAGTGAGTAAGCATATTGGTAGTGTATTTCAGGTGCCCTTGTCCCAGGATTGTCAAATTGTGCAGGTACAGACAAAACAGATGTGGGGAGATGAGCTGTCCGCTCTAGGAGGACACATGGAGAACTTGTCTGTCAGCGGAGCAGGTTTGCAAATACGCAGCCTAGGAAACTCGCCACTGACCCACCGAAGCACACATAACTCAGTGCTGAAAGCAAACGGTGAGGTTGTTTTTGTTCTCCCCCTTAGGTAATACTTCTCTCATGTACTCTTAAGTCATTTTGACCCTTGCTGATCTGTGGAGGCAGAGTGCCCAATTAAATTACTTTCATTATAAAAGCCCATACAGCCAAATACTTTTTATAGCACACGATTCCAAACCTATAATAAGCATCAAGGAAAAGTAGCCCAAAAGCTTTTTAAAATTAAATAGAGACTTTTAAACAATTGGTGATACCAAAAAAGGTCAGAGAGAGTGCCCCAGTGTCGAGGGTTCAATTGGCAAAGAAATTATGAAAGTGACATTTTGAAATGAGAGAACATTTTAATATTCATTCTTCTGGGGTCAGGGGCAGGCTACTCAGAGTTACAATTATATCCAAACAGAGGATGAAGACCTTCCAGGAAGAATTCCTTTCAAAACAGTCTCCACCTCTTCACTTAAAATCCATATTAATACATGTTAATAACTTACATTTACTGAGAGCCTCCTATGTGCCAAGTACGTCGTTAGTGTTGTATTTGTATTTTACCATTCGATCTTCACAATAACTCTATGAAATAGGCACTGTTATTATCCCTATCAAACAGATGACAAAACTGTGGCTTAGAGTTTAACTCCTGTGTGTGAAGTGATTGAAGTAGTAAGTGGTGGAGCCAGGATCCAAACCCAGGGTTGCTCCCTCTGGAGGCTATACTCTTAACTTGTGTTCTGGTGGGCTTCCAGAACGTCTAAAATTCTCTACTGAATCATTCTTAACTTAGACAATAAACACCCAATAAGCACTGCAACCTGTCAGGCACTGTGAGATGCTGACCTTATAATAATAAATAAGAAAGCATTCTTATTTCCCCACAAACACACAGTTTCCTCAGCACATCATCTCTTGGGAGCTGGTTTGGTAAGTCATTTGCCGTCACGTCTGTTTTCACAGAAGGAAAACGAAAACAGAGATTGTCCAGGATTTTAAACACCATCAAAAACAGAATTACTGCCCACTGATTTCAGCCAAGTGTTTTGTCCACGAGATATTACCGTTCATCTTGTGGAGAATCAGGAAAGTAAGTGCTGAGGCCATAAAGGTGAGTTGCATCCCTTAAAACCTGCCACAACCACTTGACAGACTTCTCCAGATATAGAAGCTACTTTGAACTTTAAAGTACGTAGTAGTCATATTTTTAAAAAGGTAAGTCAGAATCAATCAAAATATAAGAAAGTAGAAAAAAACTAAATGGACCACAAGTGGGGCCTAGTTTAGTAATATATGGCACATTAACTCCATGGATATTATGAATTTGCCATCATTTTTAATTCAAAAGTTCAGTGCCAATATGAACGTTATTTGTAATATGTAGGTAAACATATACCACTCACAGAGCACCCAAATTACATATTAATATAACTACATCTAGACAAAAAAAAATAGAAGAGCTAATATGCTAGATCACGGTTTAGCAAACTTTTCATTAAAGAGCCTGCGAGTTTCTATTTTACAGCTTCTGTTGCAAATATTCAAGTCTGACATTTTAGTGCAAAGGTAGTCATAAACAACATGCAAATGAATGAGCATGGCTTTGTTCTAATAAAACTTTATTTATAAATACAGGCAGTGGGGCAGGTTTTACCTGAGGGATGCGGTTTGCTGACATCTGTGCTAGACTATAGGAGTATGGAAGAGTTTAAAGACATTTGTGTTGGTGTTTTCAGTAATATTTTATAATATTGCTTAATAAATTTTAAAAAGGGGAACTAATCAAGCTACATATTTACTTACTGGAGTTCAAATCACCAGCCATTTTTTTTACCCAATCCACCTTTATCCTCTTAAAATAGTTTGAAAATTCTAGCCTGGATTTTAGGGCAAGGAGTCTTTCTAAAGTATTCAGCCAGACAGGAAAAATTCTCATTCCTATTGGTTGAATAATTCAAGATTCATGATCCGACCTTTAATCAATCAATTAACAAACATTTATAGATTGGTTACAAAGTGTTTAGCTTTTTCTAAGTACTGTGGGACTTCACACTTCTAAGAGTTTCCCTTTTGTCAAGAAGCTTAAAGTCTAATAGATGAGGCAACTATATTAACTTTATTTATGTAGTTGAGATATTCGGCATAAAAAGGATGAAGATCCATAGAAACAACCCGCATGTCCAGTAACAAGAAACAAAAAAGTACATCAGGCTGCATAGGGTGGAATTACTGTAGTATATAAAAAATATATACTCTAGTATATTTTAGAAATTACTCTAATATTTACTCTGGTATATCAGCATCTATCTTAAGTAAAAATATATTTAATTTTAGTTTATGCATGCATATTTCTTCCTAACACCTTCATTCATTGAACTTATAATATTTTGGAAACAAATGATCAGTAATTTATTGACTTTACGTTATTACTTAATATTAATTTTCCAAGCTTCAATTTAACTATGACGGTAGAAAAACGGCATAATCATTTGGTAAAGTAGACTAGTATTATATCACAAAAGCAAAGAAAATATGTTGTTCCATTATTTTGCAGATAATGATAAAGCTAGAATTTTTCTAATAGCAAAATAATTTTTAAAAAATCATTTTCTAAGTTACTTCCAAAGTGCAAAGCGAGTTGTGGAAGGAAATTACATTAGAGAGGGAGGCAGCAGCTAGAGCAAAGACGACGCCATCGTAAAATGCTTCGCTGCACAGGCACAGGCAATAGGAAGAGTGCACAGTGAACTGTGTTGTTGGAGAATGGTGCTGGGGATGGAGAGATGAGGGAAGGTAAGGCCAGAGTAATTGTGAGAATATAAGTAATTGGCTGCTTTAGTAATCAGGTCCAGAGATAATAAGGACCTGAAATAAGGCACTGGTATAAGAATGCAGAAAATGGAATAGAGCGATGACCATGCAGATGGTGAAATCATCAGGCCGTGGTAACGAGTATATGTGGGGGATAGGGAAGGAAGAGCAAGCTACTAGAATTTCTGGCTTAGATGATTTGGTGAAAAGTTGAAATATGACACACAGAAACACAAATGGATCAGGGGGAGGAAGATTAAGGAGCTATATTTGAGAAATGTTTGGCGCATCCACGTGGAGAAAATGCCAGATTGGTGAATCATTATTATAAACTACTCTAACACTAGCACTTATTAAATCTGTTCTTGGTACCAGGAACTGTGCTAAGCACTTTACATGGAAAATCTCACAAATCCTCCCAACAGCCCCACTGGTACACACATTTTACAGGTAAGGGAACTAAAATCTAGTGAGGTTAAGTAACTTTCCAAAGCATATGCAATTAAATAAATGGCAAAGCCCGGACTTTAGCCCATTAATTCATAATTCTAAAATTGACTCTTAACCACTAACATATCTTGTGCTGATAAAACAGCTCAATCTGAAGAATACTACAGAAAATGATTGCTTTTGCCAATGCCAGCCCCACAGGCATCCTGTTTGGGCTTTGCCATGTGTCTTATCAACAAATGACTTGAAAAAGAGAATTGCACTTACTGTACTCCACTAAGAGCACAACACATACTTCTGTAAATTAGGGAGGTTTTTATGGACTGGAATGTATTCATGCTCTCCTAAGTCAACATCCTTGCCATGAAGTCATTGTTCTAGCATCTACAACATGGCCAACAAAGGCAAGACTTCTGACTTTGGCCAATATTGATTTGGATAGATTCTATCCAAGAAGATATATGGGTTTTCAGCCATATTTGAGAGTAACAGATTGTACAGCTTGGCTTCAGTGAATATCAACTAAGGGCCAAAATATACCCATTCATAAATTGACATTTGTTTCATGACTTTTTGTGGTGAAAGCCCCTGGATTTTTGGCAAGCTCCACAGCTTGGCACTCAGCTGAGCTGGTCCTGCAAGTATGCAAAATGCTACTGGTCTATACCCTGGGGCCTCATATTTAAATTCTAGAATCAGCAGAGTCTAAGTGGTAAGAAGAGGAGGGCCTCAAGAAAGGCCGTGTAAGCCCTGGGTCAGTCACATTGACCATAGCAATTCCCGGTCGAGTTCTAGAAACATCTCATACAATTTACCCCAAAGGACAGGGATCATCACCTTACATCCTATGCATGATTGGCGTAGTGAGATACAGCATGGGAAGTACCAAACACTGTGGCTGGCACACACAAGTTGTTCTGTATATGGTAGTTATTATTAGTATACGTTGTAGTAGGATAGTTTAGTAATAGTAGTAAGGAAGCTTAATAAACATTTACCTAAGTGTTGAATTTGCCAGTCCTTACGGACCCCTTATGCATTTGTTTTGTTTGAGGGAGATTAGTCCTGACCTAACATCTGCCGCCAATCCTCCTCTTCTTGCTGAGGCAGACCGGCCCTGAGCTGACACCCGTGTCCATCCTCCTCTACTTTATATGTGGGACACCTGCCGCAGCATGGCTTGCCAAGTGGTGCGGAGGTCCACACCTGGGATCTGAGCCGGGGAACCCAGGGTCACTGAAGAAGAATATGCGAACTTAACCTCTGCACCACTGGGCCAGCCCCCAATCCCTCATGCATTTTGAAGATAAAGTTGAAAACAGCAAGTCCAAAAAAGTAAAAAAATCTAATTCTGTTCATATCATCTCTATTAAAAATAAGATATACTATCGACCTTTCAAGAAAATATTGACCCTAAAATTTTTAAAAATAGGAGCTATAATTCAATTATATTTTAGAAAACACTTTATTTTATCCTCATAATGAAGTATCTGTAGAAATTACCTTCAGACTGTTTTATGTTTACTGAAGGGAACTGTTTCATGTATTTAGTATTTCCAGCAAATAACTGAGTGATGATGCCCTGTATATAAAGCTAAATTAATTGAAGTAATGACCTCTTCCTCATGAAAGAAGCAGATTTAGATATCATTGACATTGCAACTCAGCAATATTTCTCACATTACACGGAAGAAACAACAGAAAAAGCAGAAGATATTGAGTAAATTCATAAGTCTCTATTGACTCCAAATGCTAATCTAGGCACAAAATATGCATCAATAAGGAATTGTTAAGCTTTAATCAAAACAAAATTAATATAGCGATGACACAATTAACCAAGCCTAGTTTGATTTTGATTTCTCTTTTGATTTTTTTTTTTTGAGGAAGATTAGCCCTGAGCTAACTATTGCCAACCCTCCTCTTTTTGCTGAGAAAGACTGGCCCTGAGCTAACATCTGTGCCCATCTTCTTCTCTCTCTTTTGATTTTTGATAGTCTCTTAAGTGATATTTGCTGTCCATCTACCCCGGAACGTACTCATACTTAAGAAACCAAGGTAAAAGAAATATGAGATTCAACAAAGCACTATCATGTTTATGAACGTTCTTACAATAAATGCATAGCTTTCTAGGCTAGAAAATTCATTTGAATGATCATCACAAATGTCATTGTTTCATTTGTTAATTTAGCTCTAAATGAAATGTATTATTTTTACAAAGTTATATTTAAATATTGAAGATTCTTAACTCCAACACACTTGCACTGCAGACAATGCATTTGTATTGCTTAGTGTGCTTGATGAATAACAGCTCAATGAAGGAAAACCAAGTTGAAGATATGTTAAATGGCTTGACCAAGCCACAAATCCAGTAGGTGATAGCGTCAAGACTAGAATCTGTCTCCAGATTTTGTTATTTTCTGTCTTTTGTACTATTAAACTGCAAGAAGAAAGTTTTTGTAAGTTAGTAAAAATAATACTTAAATCGGGGGGTGGGTAGCAATAATATCTGTTCATGCAGCTAGCCAGGTATTTGTGAGTGGTTAGAAGCATATGGCCAATGGGCGTTAAGAAATGTGTCCGTCTGGTTCTTTTTGTTTTGTTAGCTATCAAGTCAACCTGACTGAAACAAAGGCACATTTCACAAGAGTGGAAGAAAATCGGCTTCACTCAATCCTTTTAGCATTTTCCAGGTGATTACATCTTTATAAATCGCCTGGCAAAATCAAGTGGTTACAGAGCTTCACAGACTTTGGCTGGAACATTAAAGAAATTGAATGATTTATGCAAGAGAAGATCAAATAAGTTGCATTGTATCTAAATGCTTGTCCCTTGACCCAAAAGCTGAATGTGAAAATTAATTATTTTTCATTTTCTTCTAGGATTTCATGGTCTGGAATGCCTTTCCCTATCATTTGTTGAGGTGACAAATCTTACCCATTTGCAAGGTTCATCTTAAAAATACCTTGTCCTGGAAATCTCCCAGTTTCCCTACCTCAGCTTCTGCAACATTTATTTTTTCATAAGTTTTTGTCTTGTTTATATTTTTCTCCAATTGTTTCATGAGTGCATTTAATACATGAGTGCACATAATCCCCAACCAGATTATAGGTTTAATACTTCTGATTTTCCCATACCATAGGAAGATAATACATTTTGATTATCCCATGATGAATTTTCAACATAGAAATCATTTCAATGAAATGTTCTTCATTTGGACTGACAATATGTAAGAGATTTTTTTCATTTTTTAAAATCAGTTAGGAAGGTAGTTTTTCTGTATCTCATTAAAATATAAACTTCTATTTTGACTTACTTTCAGTTTGAAACTTTGGACTACTGTTAATGAAATGCGTTTATATCATCCATGGGTTACACATTCTTGATTACGTTTTAGAAGCCCTGAAAACATTAGTGATTACTCCATAAAAATGGCATTCATAAGGTTTAAAGCCATGCTTATCATTTAGATGTGTTTCTTGCACTTGATCCTGAAATACCTGGGATTCTGATGTGAGTAGAGCTATCTGCACTGGGGGAAGGGGACTCACGCTGTCAGGTGAACTGGGGAAGGACGCTTCTTTCTCATCTGTCACTAAGCTCATCTTCTCTATTCAGCATTCCCCCTAAAGAGAATTTCACTCACAGAATTAGACAGGTGCTCTTTTACTGTGTCTGTTCTAAGAACTAACACATGCTGGGTTCTCCGAGAACTAGGCATCATTACACTGCACAGAGTTTGGGCTTTTAACACATTTCCAGTCCTCCAACTTAGGACTCCTTTAATCAGATCACTTAAATAAAATTATGATTATTTAAAATCTCACAGTAGATAATCCCCATATTATAATAATTTACGGAGATTAAATAAACATATATTCTTCTCAAATCTATTTCAGTTGAGTGTAAATAAAACAACAAATAAAATTTAAAAGTGCATATTGCCTCTCAACAAAATCTCTCCCTGCCATTGATGTTTAAAGAATGAACTTTTATTCATATAGAAAAAAAGTGCAATCACATAGACCGAAGAGGCTCTCGCCTGTCTGTATTTTCATTATATTCAAGAAGATGACCTCCTTGGTCATATGTAAGGGGACCTAACGATACTCATGCTTTCCAAATTGAATACCATAAGACTTTTTTTCCCTTCAAATCATGTCTGCTTATGCACTTTATAGTAAAAACTTTGGAGAATCACGTAATAGAAAATCTAAAAAAGAAAAAAAGAACACACTCAAACTTCCCATCTCTCTATAGACAAAACCCTCCAAGGCTTGGGATTAAGCTTTTGGAAATATTAGGAGTATTTAAAATACGCTCACACTTAGCTCTTTGCTCACTTGGTAACTATTTGCAACACGGAAAGGTCGTGATTTGTGCACTGAGAAGGCTGGAGCCAAACGGAGTAAGAGTATTACTGTTTCATTTTAATAACCCAAACTTATTTCTTAATACAACTTTTAATTCTACTGTAAACTTTTTTTATTGGGTGCTACTTTGTCTCTGAATAAATGACAAAATCATTAATTGCCAGTTGCTTTATGAACATGATTGGACATCAGAAGCAAAGAAAATAGGGCAAAGTTTTCAGTTTTACCAAAACACACACTCATATTCTGTATATTCTGGATCATTCTCATTGAAACAACAAGCAGTAATTCATAATGTTACTACAACATGACTCATTAGTCTGCAAGTTACATATACGGTATGTCAAATCCCTTCCCTCGGACAATAATAATTAGAGTAATGACACAGCTAGAACACAGTTTGCAAGTCTTCACCCCGCTCTTCAAAACTTAATGCTATCACAGGTCTCCTGTGAATGTATTTTTAGTGCCCAGTTCCTAGTTCAGTGTTTAAAAATCCTGCTGATCCTGGAGTTGGAACAAAGCTTTCGGAAGCAATCAACGGCGCTTGCCATCACAGGTGCCAAACACACACAATGTCCT
This sequence comes from Equus caballus, assembly GCF_041296265.1. Classification (NCBI taxonomy): domain Eukaryota; kingdom Metazoa; phylum Chordata; class Mammalia; order Perissodactyla; family Equidae; genus Equus; species Equus caballus. Next base: position 83,769,100 of record NC_091684.1, read on the forward strand.
TTTATTTATGGAAATACACACAGATCTATTCTGCATGTGCTCAGAGCACAGCACAAATACCACCTCTTTCCCACAGGCAGCAGGAAGGATGTGGTTTGAAGGACACGATTGCTTCATCTGAACCTTCAGTTGTTCCTCAAAGACCTCTTGTTTCTACACTGAATCGCTGCACTACAACTTACATTTAAGAAGATGCAACTGGGGGCCTATGCCTGAAATCCTACTTTTATTTAACTAAAATTGGTGTTAGAGCAGATCATGCAATACTTTTTTCCCCCTTACCTTCAACTGACACATGTGAAAGTGTGATCATAATCAAAACGCGTTTCCGTGAGCTGGTGACCCAGTAATTCCTTACGCATACAGGTCAGCTGCAACAATACAGTACTAAAATCGCCAGATGAAATGGTCAGAATTACCCAGTAGCTTGATAAAATCTGCTTACATTGAGTCTAATCCAGGGATAAATATACAGAAAGCTCCGGGCAGTGGAAACTGTAAACATTGCAGAACTGCCCCTGAAACGGTAATACTGGCAGGTCTGTCACTGCCAGGAAAACAAATATTTGCTGAATTATAGGGCATTATCTTGGTTTTACCTGAACACAAACGAGGGCCAAATAATCACAAGCTACTGTTTAAAGTGGAAAAGTGTAACATGCAGTACAAGGGACTAATTCCACTCCTCCAAACAACTATAAACTCCGAACAAGCAATCCACTAAACCTGATTACTAATTCAACACAGCCTGCATTCCCGGAGCTCACCCACGTCATGTCAATCCTGAAAAGCTCAAGCTCTAACTATGAACGCCTAATCCACAGCCCTGTACCCTTTATATTTTCTCCACTATGCTTGATTCATACCCCTTCTCCAGTGTGTTAATCTACAGGTGATTTCTTTTTGGAGTCTAGCATTTTGCACCTCGCTGCAGCCACAAATACCACAGTATTTCTAAGCTAAGAAATACATAAGTTTTTCAACTATGCAGATTAAGTCTTCTTGGGACTTAAACTTACCTTGAAAAAACGGATGTATTGTTAGTTACCAATTGCTTCTTCAGCTTTGCATGCAAAGTCTAGTCTTCTTCATGATTCCCTTGCAAAGTTACTAGCTTATGAGAACCTATAAATTGAGAAAATAGCTTTGGTAACAAGGTAGGTAAACTGCTCCTAGTGATGACTTTTGAACTTCGGGAGGTGGACTCCTGTGTTTTCTCCAACTACTTTTCCTTTTTCCTAATCAGTTTTGCTGTTTAACTGTGTGTGATATATGAAGTTACTTAGAACGATTGAAGCAGACATCAGGAAAAAGAAACATGGAAATTTGATGAAAATATTTTATTACTAACACCAAACCCAAAATATCACCTTTTGAGAAAGGGTACACAACTCCATGTACCAGGAGAAATATTACTCCTGGCCCAGGGTATTAAATAAGTGCCTAGGTTTCCTTCCCCAAGTAGAAAACAAATAGCTCTTGGCCAAATGTCTGTGCCCTGGTCCTTCAGAAATCCATATCTGGCTCTAAGATGCCAGGAAAATTTCACCTTGTGTCATGTTTCATGCTGAGAGGTTTGTATAGCTCTTGTGTAAACCTTGGTCTCTAAGACACATTCCAAGCTGAATTTATTTCAAATTCCAAACTGAGTTTATTCCATTCCACTCACTTAAAATTCCAATTGTGATTGGAAAATATACACTTCATTTACCTTCTGTGCAGTGTTCAATGAACCGCTTGTCATGTTCACCCTTGTAAGCTGCATTTCAATCCTGAGTAGGTCTGTGTATCAGTTGATTAAAGCTTTGCTATTATTTGAAAGGAACATTATAATACACACTGTTATCTTTCTCAGCATTTTTTCATACTGTAACATGAGGATTCTGGCAAAATAATATTGTGGTTGCCACTCTTTCCCTTACCCCTATATCATTTACTTGTCTGTACAGAAAACCATGTTTCAAATGAAGTAGAAATAAGTGTAGAAAAACCAACTTCCCTATCCTGTTGTATCTATGTCACTCTATATACTGACATGGCATACAATGAGATTGCTTGATAAACTGCTGGAGTCCAAACAGATTACTACCACTTAGCTAGAACCAAACAAGTCATTTCAGGACATTGCCCCAAGGGATGTCAATTTTAGGAGGAAGCATAAAACTCAAATAAGGGAGCTGGTTCTTTGTTTACCGCGGGTGAATTTCCTGGACAATGTTTAAGCCAGAAATGACAGGGAGCACAGAAGAGTAAACCGCGTCTGGAGAAAGTAAATGATAGGAGCACCCCCAACCCAAATTTTTGCCACAAAAGGACTTTACCACATAGGTCACTGCTTGGATCTGAAGAAACGTAACTCAAATCCCTAACCAATTAACTAAACCCCTAACTATTATTAATTACTGCTCACTAACACAACAATGATAAATGTGTATGTCCCTTCTTAAATTCTGTATTGGGATTTCCCAATGGTGATGGAATTGTCTGTTAAGAAAAATATTTCAATTTCTGCCAAACAAATGGTCCCAACTCCTCTCTGTGATACTGAAATGTCCAGTAAGTCTCTTGTTATTCAACAGGATCTGTTCTATGCTCTCCTGGTGCCAGCATAACAAAGTCAATACAATTGGTTGTATTCAAGGCCAGTGGCTATTCCTCAAGCATACAGGTCCAGCACATGTGTAAGCCTTATTCAGGGTCCTATTCATTTGCAGTTGAGGAATGAATTAAAGACTGCTTTTTGAGAACCTCACAATTCATCCAGATCTTACACTTGACTTTTTCTTTTTTTGGAAGAGGTACACATGGCAACTTTTTCATGCAAAAAAACAAATGTGATTAAGAACACTAATGTCTTTCTGGAGCCGAAGATATTTCAACTATTGTTCCTTAAAGTATCACTCCATAACTATCTTCTGGAACATATTCTTCAAATATGCTTGTGTGGATGGTTAAAATCAAAGCAAACTAACAAACCTAAACCAACCCAAACAAACACTCCAACAAACCAAAAGCTTGCGCCTTCTCATCTTCAGAGACAGCTGGCTTCCCTCACTTTTTTTTCTTTCTTTTTGAGGAAGATTAGCCCTGAGCTAACTACGGCCAATCCTCCTCTTTTCGCGGAGGAAGACTGGCCCTGAGCTAACATCCATGCCCATCTTCCTCTACTTTATATGTGGGATGTTACCACAGCATTGCTTTTGCCAAGTGGTGCCATGTCCACACCCTGGATCCGAACAGGTGAACCCCGGGCCGGGGAGAAGTGGAACGTGCGAACTTAACCGCTATGCCACCAGGCCGGCCCCTCTCACTTTCCAAACTGAGCTGCATTAGGGCTCTTCCCTGTGTCTCTTAATGTTTTCTAAAGTGCAGGCGCTTCATTTCAAAAAAAAAAAAAACAATCCCTACTATCTCAGGACCCACTGGCTAACTTTCTTCATTATCACCTTAAAAAACATTATTTCTCCACTCTCCTCAAAACACGCTCCCTTTTGAGGCTCACAGCGTTCAGCTATATCCCATTTCTCCCTGCAAATGGCTTAAATCCAGGGAGCCCCGCCCCCACATCTAACAAAGACTTCGGCAGATGGTTCAAAGTCTTATTATCCAATCCAAGATCCTGGGTGATTTCATTGTCCTTTTGAATGACCATCCAACGCCCTGCCTTACTCATTGTAATGACCTTCACCTCCACGCTGTTTCAGCCAGTCACCTTCATAGCCACCCAAAACTCTGTTACCTCTGTACTTGTTCACTCTGTGATATTCTTGACCCAGCACCCTCCCCCATCTTTCAGCTCTCTCAACTTCATATTTATACAATATCTGTTCTACAACGTTATTAAGACTTTCACTCTCTTAAAAGTAACATTTTCTTTTGTCTTTAGCGCTACTTTCTTCTCTCTGGGATGTCTCTATGACATCCTAGATGTCATAGCCTATCACTTTAAACATTCTCATGTCAGTACCCATCACTCCCTGAATTCTTGCCCTCCCTCCACAGTCTCCTGCAAGATTTCAATCCAAGAACAATGCAATCATTTTATTTCTGTGCTCCTAAACCTGTGCTACCAAGTTCTGGAAAAATCCTGTGACCCACAGAATGGTGCTGGTACAAAGCCCTGGTCTGCAACATCACTGGGACCTCAACACTGTCCAATTATCCTACCACATCTACTTTTCTTTCATGCTTTGCCTATTCCTTTCAATGCAATATCATATACCAATCACTACTTCCTCATTCTCGGCAACATCCCCATTTCCTAATTTACTAAACAGCCCTTGAAGTGAGAACTTAGTCAACTTTCTCTCCTCTCTAAGAATTTGTCCAACCCAACTCTTTGCCTCCCAATTAATTAGAAGAGATTAATTTTCTCTTGTCCAATGCTGGTCTTCCACCTTTATTCTTGATTCTACCTCCCCCTCTTTATCTGTTCTATTAGATATTTCATTTCTCACACAAACCTTCAAGCTCTCTCATTCCATTGGTTTCTATGCAGTGGTGCGCTGGAGCTGGTAGCTGATTCTAGGTATCTCTTCTCATATTTGCATGCAGAAATATTACACTGGTAGCTTGGCTTCAGCCATGGTGGGAGTATTTACACCATGGCAATGGGCAAAAGTTACAAATCAGGGCTTTTTGTCCGTCCCTCATCCCCCAGAGCTGGTTTATCAGGACACCATTTTACATGGTTGTTGTTAGTGCTGCTGAGTTGATTCTGACTCCTAGACACCCTGTGTACAGCAGAAGAGAACCCTGCCTGGTCTTTTTGTGCCATCCTATCACCTTTTGGCACTATATCAGGCAATAATCCACTGTTATTCATAGGGTATTCATGGCCAATTTTGTTGGAAGTGGGTGGCCAGGTACTTCTTCCTAGTCTGTCTTGTCCGGAAGCTCCACTGAAACCTGTCCCCTATGGCTGACCCTGCTGCTATTTAAAAAACTGATGGCATAGCTTTTCAGCATCACAGCAACACACACCTTGCACAGTATGACAACCAACAGACAGATGGTGTGGCTCCCTGACACGGAAACAAACCTGGGCTGTGGCGGTGAGAGCACCAAATCTTAAGCACTAGACCACCAGGTCTGGCCACCACTGCACATAGCTTGCTCAAAACAAAACAAACAAGAACACTGACAAAATTCTTTGCATCTAGCCTCTCTCTTCTTCTAGTTATATTGCTCTTTTTCTTTCCTTTTATGGTCTAACTACTTAAAAATGTAGTGTGTATTCAGTCAGTCATTCACTCTTAACAAATCTAAATATGCCCTCAATTCTTAACAGTTTTTCACTGAAATTGGTATTTCCAAGGTAATCAGTAACCTCCTAGTTGATAAATCTAATGAATACCTTTCAGTTTTTACTAATGTTATCTGCGGTATTTGATACCATTGGCCACTTCCTCCTTATAATTCTCCCTTGCCTTAGCTTCTATGATATCACCATTTCCTGAATTTTCCCTTACCTCTCTGGCTGCTTCTTCTCAGGATCCTTTTCAGGGACCATTTGTTTGCTTATTTTTAACAAGTTCCTCTTCAGTGTTCTTCTCTCAACCTTTCCCCCACATTTATTCAATACCTTACTGATTTGAGTCTTACTCGGTAGTCAATGGCTTTAACTTTTGGCAAAATCCTGGTCATTCACAAAGCCATCTCTCTCCCAGCTCTCCTTCATTTGTTGTATTTACCATTGTAGAGTTGTTCTTTTAGAAGGTCCAAGACACCAGGCACTTCAAACCTAAAACTTAACAAATTTAACCCATCAAATTTTTACCTCAACCTAACATTTTGTGACAGGCATCAGCCGAAGTGCTCTGTAGCATTATCTCATTTGATCATTACAACAATTTAGCGAAGTAGGTGTTCTCCTCCTCTCTTTACAGATGAGGCGATTGAGATGTACAGAAATTAAGCAATTTTCTCGGGTCACTTTGCTAGTATACAGAAAACAAAGTCTAGAAACTAGAGTGTTGTCTCCACAGCCTTGACTCCTCACCATTATGATGTACTATCTTCATTAAGCCTTAATGATTTCGGCTTTTGCTGTGCCTGTTTGCTTCTGCTGTCACTACCTTGGTTCAAGTCCTCATCTTCCCTGTTAGGATTGCTGAAGAAGTCTTTTCTTATCTCCATATCCCTAGGCTTGTCTCTCTAGTCCATCTTCCACACTGCAGCCAAAGAAAGCTTATGAAATCTGCTCATGACACACACAACTCCAATGCTTAACCACAGGGTGTAGATGAAGTCTGAATATCGCAGAATCTTCTGATATTGTGCTCTCATCTCATTGATGTATTGAAATCATAAGACAAGATGACACCCCTTTTTCTGGGAGATCAGATTCTTCCAGATAGAGGGTCATTCGCATAGTCAATTATGGGAAGAAAGTAATCCTGGGAAAGGAAAAGAGGGCTGAGAACTTCATAATGGAGGAAGAAAGACATGGTCTTCTTGCAGAATTTTGGATAATACAGCCTTAACTCCAAGAAGCATCTACATGTGAGGCACTCACATGTAGTTAGTCACTCTATTGGTGAATGTAAATTGACCCTCACAATCTGGTGGTACTGTCTAGGGAAGCAGGGATGCACCTTGTTATGGACCACATGAAGATAAGTCTGGGCTGTGGGCTCCAAAAGTAGTTACATCTGGGTAGTTTCAAGTTACTCTCTGTGTTATAGTTCTCTTCTCTTTTCCCTGAACTTCAGTACAGTCTTCTAAAGGAAAGAAAAACGTCTCAATTGTCCTCCTGGGGAATTAAGATAAGGGTCTTTGCCCACTCTTGGGGACAGCATCTCATGCCCTGCAGCACATGGACACAGAGCTTGTGTCAGACAGACAGCCAAGGTAGAAGGTGAAACAGCCAGGATACATTTGTGAACCATGAAACTACCCAAGCTAGAAACTGGAAGTCATCCTTGCTCCCTTCTTCATCTTCACCTCCTATGTATTACTCATCACTCAACCTATAGTTTTTACCTCCTGCAAATCAAACCAGCATCCTGCCCTCCTTTTGGAATCTGTCCTTCCTCTCCAGCCAGCACCTCCATGAAAGCCTCCTGCCTTGCTTCTTGCCTTGCTCTGGCTCTCCTGCCTCTCAATCTAGTCTTCACAACTTAGTTGAGCTGATATATTCAAGCCCAAATCTGAGCACATACCCCTGGCTTAAAGCACTTCAGTTCTTCCTACCTCTTGTGATACCTCCACAGCTTCATTTCCCACATGGCTTTCCCTACTTGCTGTGCTGTGTTTGTGGAAATTCTGACCTCCCAGTCTTGTGCCCATATTTCCTCCTACCACAGGGTCTTGGCACAAGCTATCTTCTGCAACTACTCTTCCCTCCTCACTCAGGTAACTGACTTATCTCTCTGTTATCCACTCAACTGGAGCTTCCACAAAGAAATTTTCCCTGAACCTTCTTGACCAGCTCAAATGCCCCTATTCTCAGCTTTCAGAACATCTCCTGCCTCCACCTCTCTTCTGAAGTATTACCAGAGGTGGTTTCACTTTTGTGTGATTAGTAATATCTGTTTCTCTCTTTAGATGGTGAACTCCATGAAGGCCAAGACTGTCCATTCTTGCTCACAGTTGCACAGCCAGCAATTTTTGTCATGCTAGCTGTGCTAGTCCCGTGAAGATTTACTGAATGAATGAAAGCCGATCCTGAGAATTTTCACAAGTTCTTTAGGTGGTGAGACTGGCAGAAGACTAGATTTCCTGCAGGCAAGCAGAAAGCAGTTCTAAGCCAGGAAATTAGGCCTTGACAGACATAACCTGATTTAGTAAGAATTGCTGGTGAGGCGTAGACGGATGAGTTACACAAATGATATAAGAGGAATCTGTTGTCTTAAAAGTATGTCTAATCTAAAGATCAAATTTTAAAATCATAAAGAGCTAAATATATTTCTCCAGTTTTATGCTCAGTCTCTCCTCAAAATAGAATATAATAGAACACCATTATTTACGCTTAGATAGGGTGATCATATAATTTATCATCCACACTGGGGCATGTTTGCCAGTGAAAGGGGTGACATTAATACTTATGCCAGGACAACACAGGTTGTCCAGAACGAAGTAAGTAAGTGAAAAATTCTCTGTCTATGGGGAACTGTGATTGGAGTAACTGGATGACCAAATCAATTATAGAAGAAGGCTTCTTATAATGTGATGTTGGTGTTTGCACAAATTGTGGAATAAGCAATGTATCTTCAATAATGCACCATGGATAATATAATTATAATTTATTAAATATTTTGTTTGGAGCTTGTTCTGCTTATAATTTTATTTGATCCTGACAACAAACCCAATTCAATTCCTTAAAAAGCACTTATTGAGCACTGGGCCAGGCACAATGGCAGTTGTCAAGGAAAAACAAGATAGTGACCATCCCTAGAGAATTTATAGTTTAATTATCAGGCAAGTAGTATTGCCCACATTTACAGATGAAGAAACTGGCATCCAGAACTCAGAAATGACTTGGTTAGAGTTATGCAGACAATAAACTGCATAGCTGGAACTGTAATTCAGATCTCCAACTTCTAGTTCAAAGTTGAGTTCACTTTACTAAGCTGCCTCCCAAAATGGAGATGGCACACTTAAATGTGTTTTATGTTCTTGTCTGCTACCAGGCAGAAATGCCCATGGAGAACATTTACACCATCTCTGCAGAAGCGGACTGTGCCCAGCCTCAGCGGGCAGTGTTTGTGTTGCCTCTATGGACTTCCTTTTTAGGCACTGAGAACTGGCCCTGTGACAAGGATTTAAAGGGGCTTTGGAATACCAAACACATCTCTGTTTGGCTAGTCATTGTATCATACCTATGTCTAAATCCCGGGTAAATTAAAAAGCCCAAAATATGTCCTTTTGCTTTATGGTCAAATTCCACTTCAGGGGAGTAGTGCAATAGTCCAGATAAGGTCACTCTACCCTTGCGGATAACAGACCATCTCTGCCACACAAAATGTGGATATTTATCCATGATGAAACATTTTGCCTTATCCTTAACAGATGGATTTCAATTTATTGGTGCTTTGGCATTCTTTTTCAGTTTTTACAAAATAGATCTATCACTATTTTCAGGTTCTTAAGGGAAATCATTCTTGAGATTGCACTCAGGGCGTCAGAGGCAATGTGCCAGCCATCGTGCTCATATTCTCCTAAATGCTGGCTAGAAGAGTACATTAAAAAGTTGAGCATTTTCAGTAGTCAAACTAACCCCCTCCCCACCAGTGACAAAGACCTTTGGGTTTTCATTCATTCTAACTACACAGTTCTATTAGTATGAGTCTATTGATAAGCTCAAAGGTGAATTTTGATATTTTCTGTGTTTTAAAAATAATAGATTTCACTTATTATAAGGAAAGATTTCTGAAGCAAGAGAGAACTTTCACAAAATATTTTTTTCTCTTCTGATATGAAGAGAATTCTGTAAAGGACAAAAGGAAAATTAAAATAGCTCACAAATCAATTCAGTTGTTCAAATCACGACCAAGGATAACTAAAATAGAAGACTTCTAAAGTTACCAGCAACTGATCAGGGACCAAATTAAATGAGATAATAACAGTCAATGAAAGTTTTGGCTTTTTTTAAACATCTACAAAAATCTCGATCCTAGGTTCATGACAAAAATGAATAAGATGAATTGAGATAAAAGGAAGTATTCTCTTTTTGGATAGACTGAGAGTTTCTCGTAAAGGGAGAGCTTTCTTTGTTGGGAACATTTCTGAACAACCTTGCTAGGGATAAAAGCTGAGATCATGAGAGCCTAACCCTGGGAGAAGCTGCCCTGAGTGAGGCTGGGTGGGCTCTTTTAAAGGGGGAGAAGGAGAAGGAGAGAGACAGGGACAGTGGCAGGGGACTGCGGATTTGGTGGAAGGAAGTTTGTTGCGTTTTGTGATCCTCTCTTCAAAACCCCTCAAGTCTTTTATAAATCATTAATTAAGCTCATCAAATTCCAGAGAAAGTCATTATTTTTCTGCACAATTGTAAAGGGGCTGAGTGGTGGGTCAGGGTACCAGATCACATGGAGGTGGGAGTGAAGACACTGCAGACCGAACAGAAATAAACGCTTGACTAATTTCCAGGATTTGTAGGGAGAACTCTGGACTCTAAGAGGATGCAAAATTGGATGAGGGTGAATAAAGATTATCAAATCTCAGAGGAGCAGAAAAACTCTCACTTTTCATCAGAATTTCAGACCCAGTCCATGCACGGTCCCAATCCTCATGCTGTGGAGGGAGAGACAAATGGGCAAGTAATGAACTAAACCTGAATAATCTCACTTGCGTCACAGTGGTTGCATCTGCACAATGCCATGGGCCTGGAAGAGGGGCTCACTTATCCTACCTGGGCATTCAGGGGGGTATCACAGAAGAGGTAACATTTTTGGTAGGTCTTGCAGGGTGAGCATGAATGGTCAAATAACATTGAAAACTCAGGATGGTATCTCTTCAATTCCCTAAAATGAAGCTGAATAAAATTGGAAAAGAAGAGGATGGGTTTTCCAAACAGAGACTAGCATGAATGAAGCTGGACAGGAACACACACTGGTTGTTTGGCAAGCAGTCAAAGGTGTGGGGTCCGTGGTTGAGGAATGCTCAGAGCCAGCACTTAAAAGTTGTATATATTTTCCTTGTGCTTTGAAAGAAGTGATTTCTCAAGAATGAGACATAAGAAAAATTTATCATATTACTGAATCCAAATTTGATCTTCAACTATAGTTATCAAATTCTCTGCACTATACCTGGTTAAATTACTAAATAATACTCAGTAAATTATTTGAATTTACTTGCTTAGTTGAAGCTTGTGCCTAAAGTGAACCTCAGGCCCCCTCTTCATCTCTCTCTCCCATATGCCACACACAGAGACCCTTAGCTCATCTCTCTCTACAATGTTAACAACCTTAATAATTTACAGCGCTATGTCATTACTTAGACTGTCATGATGCAGTTTCTTGCATTATCTGCCTACCTACTCATATAAAATTAAGACTTTGTGAAATGTCTGCCCAACTTAGATGAGGGAATTTTGCAATGCTAGAACTTCAATGACATAAATATAGTTATAGATATAGATGATGTATAGATATAGATAGAAAGCTTGTTTATTTATCTTTTAGTTTTAATTGGGCTATTAAATTCACAGTGTTTTGTTCCTGGGATCCCAGGACAAGTTTAACTACATTAACTACCCTTCAAGCTGCATATTGACAAAAAGAAGTTGCCACTATAAGCGCCATGATCAGTTCCTTTCTTATCTGGTCAGAAAACAGGAGGACTGCAGAGTTTCTCTAGTAGTATCTCATGATGCAGTGACATTTCATGCCAAATGACAATTAATACCATTTTTGACTTTTACAATATGGACATTGTTTTGATTTATGATATTGACTTTTTTTAACCAATAGGCTTTAAAGTTAAAATACAACCAGGTAGCTTTCCTATCAAGCAATATTTGTCAGAAACGAATTTAGATATACCAGTGGTTATCTCTTTAAACTGATTTGGAATTTAGCTGCTTAACTAGAACTTCACAACAAATAAGAAATTGCCTCATAGGTTATAGAACTTGACAGCCTGTCCTTGACAACAGTATTTCTAAAAGCAGCCATTGACAACAGGCTAAAAGGATCTGTAACCCCTCTCAGCAGCTCTATGTCTATAAGGATTTCATTCATTCACTCATTCATTATTTCAACAAATACAAAGTCTCCACCACATAGTGAGGGCTATTCTAGCTTGGGACAGACAGATAAAATAGACAAAGCTACTGACTAAAAAGAACTTTAATTTTCCAGGGAATGCAAAATTACACTAAATTTATAAGATAACATTAGCTGCTTTACTGAAAAAATAAGTATGATATGTAAGTATAAGGAGCAACTGTCAGGAGTATGACTATTTTAGTGAAAGCCATCCGAAAGTGGAGACATCTGAGCAGAGCCCTGCTCACCAGGGGGCAGTCTGAGAAAACATTCCAGACCCACCGTGGGGACAGAGGACAAAGGCCTGGGGGTGGGAGGGGGGCAGGCAACAAGCTTCACATGGTCAAGAAGCTGCAAGAAGTTCAATGTGACTGCACTAGATGTTAGTGTTAAAATCATTGATAAATTCTGAATTAGTTGCAGAAAAATGGGAAGCAAGAGGACACATTACATTTTTAAAGATATGCAAAGAACTAGGCAGAACTAGAGAGAAAAGAGTATGTTTGGGGTAATCTTTTTTTTAATGACAATTTCTTTTTTGCCAACATGGATTTGAAGGCTGGTTAATGTTGCTGAGCTTGTTGTGGGAGCCTAGGAGCAGACTGCTGTGAATGAAACAATTTAATAGCCAATTAAAAGATAAAGACAAATAACCTCAAGTCCACCTTTACAGCTCAAGCTCAGAAACCACTTCTCCATCGAAGGTGGAGGACAAGCTGGGAGACTCAAAAGTTCCTTCATTAACGAACCTCTCAAGCCCTTTTGCCTCCGAGGAATAGCTATCTTCTTAAGTTACTCTGCACATTTCATAAAAGGAATTCAAATATATATTTTACACTCTCATAAACACCCATTTCCAGGAAGGAAGAAAAGCTTTCTTTGCCTATTTTTGGTTAAGCTCACAAAGTAATATCTATTTGGATATCCTAATTTCTCAGAAAATTAATTTTGGCATTTCTTCATGGAATTTTTAATGCTTACATTGTGCGGTTTTTTCCCTTCAAAAATCCACACACATACACAGTAACTCTGCCAAGACATTTGTATAATTTGGAATATATTTTCTTTTTTGGTTCTGAGAAGCGGAAACCTGAATAATCCAACCTCAGGAATTGTATTCGAAGGCAATACATAGAACATGAATTCTTAGCTATGTAAAGAGGGAACTCACTACATCATTATTTATCATTTTGAAAATATTGAAACACTGAGATTATTATAAAAGCCCAACAATAGAGAAATATTTAATTAGATGAGACATTACTTTCTGAAATATATATCTAATAAAAGGGTAATTATGAATGTAATGAAGCAATGTAAAAATTCACATCATGATGAGAAATTCAATTAAGGTATGCAAAATATGATGTAGGTAAACTTTTATACACATTCTGATTATAAACAGGAGAAAGGATAAAAAGTTAATAGCTGAGTGAAATGATGAATTTTTTTTCCTATTTTCTAAAATATTGAGTGTGTTACATTGTTAGCATCAGTTTTTGTTTCATTTTGTTTTCTGGTTATTTTTAAAATCCATAACATAATGTGTTACCACATAGACCCAAACGGCCTGTAGACCACATCCTCTCCATGTTCCAGAATTACTACATTCAGATACTCCCACAATTCACCTTTATGGAGATGAGCGGGTATTTCACTTAATGAAATACTCTAGAACATTTATTTACCACGTTAGAGACAGCTCAAAGGGAATAGCTGAAATAGTATACATATAAGCATTCAATATCTATAACCGTATAAAAGATTGCTTCAAGGCCAAGGAGACCCAATGCTTTCCCCTATTAAGTTATCCTCAGGTATGTTTATTTTCAATCTACACTTAAGTTTAGCTACAGAGTCAGGGATAAAGTAGGATAAGTGAAGGTATTTAATTATTGTTTTCTCTTCCACATTATCAACAGAATAATTGCTGACAAACTCTGTTGCCCAGAAAATGCCTACTGGAATTATTGAGAACAAAAAAATACAAAAGCAATGAGAAAAGGAGGATGTTTTATTCATATCCTATTTCTTTTCTTTTTTTTTTTTGTGAGGAAGATTGGCCCTGAGGTAACATTTGTGTCAATCTTCCTCTATTTTATGTGGGAGGCCACAAGAGCATGGCTGAATGAATGGTGCTAGGTCCATGCCCAGGATCCGAACCTGCAAACCCTCGGCCGCCGAGGAGGCGTGCATGAACTTAACCACTACACCACAGGGCTGGCCCCATATATCCTATTTCAAAACCAATTCTTCGATGCTAGTATATGTCTTTGCAGGCCCACTAACATGTGTCTGCACGAAAACGCTAGAATTGTTCCTTAAGTTTTCTTTCAACAAGCATTGAGAATGTAGACTTTATTTACTTCCAAAACAAGTATCTCATTATTCAGAACATCTAGGTTTGGAAAACTAAACAAACAGAAGCAAACCTTACACAAAGAATAGTTACCAGTTTGGCTGAGAATCATCACAGTTCCACAACAGCCCTAGGTTTTCCATCCAGAGATTCAGATTTACTTTTCATTTTCCAGCTAATTTCTTTTCAACTTATGAATAAGACAGCAAGTCATTCTGTGCATAAGCACGTTTAAATCTAAGGGGAGGAACGTCTAGAATCCTTTGGATCATGAAAATTAGAATTCATAATAACAAAAGAGATAAGTAATACTTATTGTATCCTTACATAGCTTATTGCATCTAATCCTCCAAATAACTATATGACATATTTATCCCCACCTTACACAGCACATTATAACTAAAGTTTGTAAGGCTAGGTCATTTGTCCACAGTCACCCAGAAAATAGTGTGCAGCTCGTGCAGAAGGCTGCCTGCCAGACTCCAAAGTCTTTGCTCCTTCCACTATCATACACTGACTTCACTTTTCTCACATAAGTTGAAAAATATCATCCTGTTTTGCACATTTTCGAGGAATTACTTATGAAAATAAATCTAGTTTTTGTACATACCTCCTTAGCATTTCCCTACATCAGGTATATATGTGTGCATACATGTGTGTGCACGCACATGTGTGGGGAGATGTGAGGGGCAGAGAGGGAGTAAAACATTCTTTTAGATGTTAATTTTCTAGAAATTAGTTGAAACCTCTCCAAATTCTGCTTCACAGCTAGCAAATGCTACCCTTTCTAAACTCTCAAGGAGGCTGTAAATCCAACCCAGGAGGCAGTGCTTGACAACAGGGTTTCTGACACCTGCATAACGTGGAGTGGGAAAACGGTCTGCACACTGGGTCATGGGATGTCCTTCCTGTGTTAGCATCTTTTCTATCTCTTGAAGTTGAACCTTAATAAATTTCCCTTCCATATCTTAATAAGTTAACCAGCCTCCTTGACATCCAAACTCCTCATCTCAGACTTAAAATATTTAATTCTAATTTCTCTTTTATCTTCAATATTATCTACTTCTATCATTTATTTCACAACTTTGCACCCTAACTGTGTATGAAAGCTTACTTAGTATCCCAAGGCAAGTCAATCACCTTGCGCATATTGGCCATAGAGCTCCACTGACTAGAATAACGTCTATGTTCCTTACTTTGAATATCAAGGCCACTTGACATACATAGTGAATCTCTTTCCTAGCACAATTGTCGTTTTCCCTCCTTTACATACTGTTGTCCCTCTCAAAAGATGTCGAAGTCCTAACCCCTAGCACCTAAAAATCTAACTTTGTTTGGAGACACGGTCTTAACAGAGGTCATCAAGTAAAACTGAGGTCATTAGTGAGGGCTCTAATCCAATATGACCAGTATCCTTATAAAAAGGGGAAATTTGGACACAGAGACACATAGGAAGAATGCCACGTATGGATGAACGCAGAGATTTTAGCGATGCTTTTACAAACCAAGGAACACCAAAGATTGTTGGCAGCCTTTAGAAGCTAGGAGAAAGGCATGGAGCAGATTCTTTCTGCCAGCCTTCAGAGGAATCGACCCTGCTAACACTCTGATTTTGGACTTCTGGCCTCCAGAACTCAGAAACCATACATTTCTGCTGTTTAAGCCCCTCAGTCTGTGGTACTTTGTTGCAGGAGTCTTAGAATACCTTGAACTGTACTCAAAGGGGGCTATTTGCTTTTCCCCAACCATGTTCTAGACTTTCTTCTTTTCCAAATTTACTTGGAGTGCCTTTTGTTTTCTTATATATCAAGAGAATTTCTCATTATCATTTACGATTAGCACGAAGATGACTTCCACGTAAATTCCTCTGCAAAATCCCTAGTTGGAATAAATTTATTTCCTCTAGGCTCTCTCCAACTCCTTATTTGTCTCTTTACTATAAATATTAATAAATTCTCCCTTGCATTGTTGCCACTTGTATGCATATCTTATCTTCCTCTAATAAATGAACCAAGTCCTTGGGGGCAAGGACCGTCTCTTCCTCCTTCTGGTACTGCTCAAGATGTCAATCAGTCCTCTTCACAGAGAAGGCACCTCGTATTTATTTTCTTACTTGAATTGCACAAGACAGACCCAGCTACTTGGGAAAAGGCTGTAGTGAATTGTGTTCCTGCTTCTGTGATAAGAAGCTAAAATACACTTTTAATTGTTTATTCTCTTTTCAACGTTCTTTCAAGTTATATCGTCTTTCTGGATCTGGTTCACCCAATTTTCCCTTTTTGTAATTAATACAAAAACTCAACTCACAATTCTGCCAAAAGTTCTTCTTTGACTAATTCATCAGTTACATGGAAAAAAGAGTCCCCCATTCATCTATAATTTCCATGGCCAGCTCTTCATTATTTGTCTCAGCCCACACCTCTCAGCTGGCACATGATGCAGAACCACTTTAACATTTGTGCATGCTTTTGATTCATATGTGCAGCTATTTCTGCTCTTCTTGCATGAATTATCTTCAAAGTTATTTGTGCAGAAATCACAGCTGATATAGAATATTTCCAAAAAAGCTGTGAAAGGGCATTTGAAAAACTTTCCCCAACAATTTTTCTTCTTTAAAAGGAACAAAGCTGGATTAAACCTCTGTGATCTTCATAAAAAGCCTTAAGGATAAATGCTTATTACTGCCCTGAAGAACTACTCCTCCAAAGATATTCTAGCTGAAATGTCAATTTGGGTACAAAAACGCGTTGTTCCTGAATTAGTTAATAAACAAATTCTGAATAGGACTGAAACAGACACAAATTTCAAGTGGATTCACCAACTAATTCTTACAAGATGACATTATCACTTATTAAAGTCATATCTGTTTCTATCAATTTGTCTTATAATTTCCAGTCTAATGCTTTGGGATGGTGTATCAAAATTGGATAGTTTGAATTTAATGCTTATTACTTTATCATCTTACAAAAGCAAGAAGGTTTTGCTTGCTTTAACTGGAATAAGAGGACATATATTTTGGGGTAAAAAAAAAGAAAAAGAAATATTACCAGGTAACAGTCATGATCTGGTTCCTTTTATGAACTTCTTGATTTTTACCATAGTCATTTCTCACACTTCTACCCAAAATAACAAAAATAAAATCATATTAATAAATATTAATCTTTTTTATGTTTTCCAAACATAATCCCTCCCAAATGTGACCGGAAACTGGAATTGACTCACATTTTGCTTTTTGTCTACAGGCATGGCAGTAGTGATAGCTAAATCATCGGGCTGAGAGGACTTCAGTGTGTGAGGATATGCAATCTCCAGACAATTTAGAAATGTTCTCTATCACCCTAGGAACCAGTCACTGATGTAAACTTGCAAGAGAATCAAGCAAAAAAGGGCTTCCCAGGAGAGCAAAAATATGGCTTATCCATGTTGCTGTCTCTATATAACATTGAGCCCAATGCCATGCCTAATTAGAAGCCTAATCACTATATTTTGGGGGTGGTGACACAACTTTGAATTAATTATAACAATATGTGACATATGAGGATGGGATAACAGTCTGTGAAAATTGGGAAGCACTTTAAAATCTTATTAATTCACGTATGATACCTCTTGAAGACTATAAGTGTTGCTGAAATAAAAACACCATAAATCAGGACAAAAGAAGTTACCCACTGCATGCCACTTTCTTTGAATGGAGATTCAAAGTCTCCATAGAAATATATAACTCAATGGATTGAAGTCAAGTCTTAAGAAGTTATTATGTAGCAAATGAAGTGAATTTTATTTTTATAAATGTTAGACATTGATTTAATATACAAGAGACGACATTCCTACAAAGTCTTATAATACTGAAGAGGTTTTTTTTGCATTCTTCTTATGGAATTAAAGTGAAAAAAAAGGAACAGAGAGAAAAAGACAAGGCTTACTTTTCTAGACTTAAAGTGAAAACACGCAGTATGTTGCGAACGATCTTTTGTGAAAGTTAGCTCAAAGTAGCTCCCACTATTCAGCAAAGGGAAGAATTTATGCAGAGTTTTTAAAACAAGAACTACCTACAGAGGCCTCCTCTGCTGGGAACGCCAGGATTGAACCCAAGCCAGACATTTTTGTGGGGCCAGTAGGCGGCTCTACAGAAATGTTGTTAGAAGCGTTGGATATAAATTGATTGTCCTCAAATACTACCCTTAGCCTGAAATTCCACAATCAGAGATTAATTTAAGCATCACATTCCTTAAAAGGTAAATATATCAACCCAAGGGCAATATTTTCTAAGCATCAACCATATGTTTAATGCTATTTCAGGAAAAGCGGTATAGACCAAGGCATTAGTTGACTTGGAGACTTCTCAAGGCACTTACCCTCCAGCCCAGAAGGAGGAATGTAACAACTGGAACTGTTCAGGAAGTGATAATAGATTCATCATTATCTAGACACTGAGAGGTGATTTAAAGTTGACTTGTGTGGATCTGAATAAATACATTACATAGAGGAAAGGGGATAAAATCTGGCTTTTAAGAACAGATAAGATTTGGATAGTTGATAAGGAAAATGAAGAATATTCCAGGTGAAAAAAGTAGTATGAGAAAGGAATGGAGTGAGAATCAGCAACATATTTAAGGCTATAGGGATATAGCCTACCTAGAACACTGGGTAGGTAAGAAAGAAACAGGATCACTGAGGCCATGCACCCCACAGAGCAGAATCTGCATTTTTAACTGGAGTCTATTAAGAGATCAGGAGCAGAACAGACATGATGAAGTGGTATTTTGGCAAAATGGCCAGGCGATGTTATGCAAGATGGATTAAAAGTCAGAGTGAGAGACAGCTAGCCAAACTAGGCAATTTGGCAAAACTCTGGGCCTAATTTGATGAGGGACAGCTCTCAAACAGGAGAATGAAGAGGAGAACCCGAGAGCTATTTTTGAGTCAGACTTCCCACACCTTGGTAACAAGTCTTGGTGACGGAGGAAAGACTTGAAGAAGAGAAAGGAGCGTGTTGAACCCAGGGGAGAAGACAAAGGCTTGTAGCACCTGCTTTTGGGCACCTCCTCACTCTGGTCCCACTCACCAGTTAATCAGGATGTGATACAGATAGGAAGCTTGCTGCAGACAACACAGTCCTGTGAAGGACTGACAGAACTGGTATACAAAAAGTTCTCAAAATTTTGCCTTGGTGGCCTGGCTTTAGGAAGAGATAGCGGTAATAAGTATAGAGTCCTATGCTTAGATTCAAAAAACTAAGTGCACCAAGTAAGATAGCAGAGAAATGACTCAACAGGATGTCAAACAGTGAAAACAATGTTTTAGGAACTTTAATTATTATTAAGAAGACAAATGAACAGTCAACCAAACCCAAGCGTTTAGGTGTCTGATAAAAGTATTAAATTGATTTTAACTCCTTAGTGGAATATAATTAAAATGAGGGAGATGACAGATCTCTTTTCCTCCAAGCTGTTCAGATTACACTACAGTGCTGTGTTTAGTTGAGAAACCTGCCCTTTAAAACAGAAGTCACAAACAGAATGCTTCCAAAAGCTGGTAGTTAACTCAGATGAGTAATAATTTCTAGGAGTTGGAAAATAGGGAGTAACATGACAAACTGAAGACATAAAGCCCCTCAGGTCTTTCTTTTTTTCTTCCCAAATACTCCAGGACCAAAAACTAGGCTGTAGGCTATGGGTTTACGACATTTGCTTTGATAGGAACAGGCCTACAATGGAGAGCATTCTGAGGGTGACAGGATGCTAATGGGACTCAAAGCCAAATCACACAAGGGACAGGGGATGAAATGATAAGATTCACCCAGAGCTTATTTGAAGCTCTTTTCAAATTTCTGAAGGTTTTCAAGTCAAAGTGGAATTAGATTTGTTCTCTGTGATTCCTCCAGAAACTAGTGCCAGTGTTGACAGGAAGAGGTTTCAGAGTTTTGGGCTTGCTATTTGGGGCAATTTTCCAACAGTCAGAGATGGATATCAGTAAATTAGACGGACCTGTGAGATAGGCAGTTTCCCATCACTGAAGGTGCTCACAGTGAGATTAAATGAACACTTGCTGAAGATGTTATAGAGAGAATAACATATATTGGATGGGATGTTGGGTTGACAGCCTCTAAGATCCTTTGCAAATCTAAGACTCTTATATTACATAACATCAAGGACTCACATAGGGCAGAATGGGAGAGAACACTGGTACTCTGACAGAAAGGTACACAAATTGATGAGGAAAGAGGCCTGTAAGCTATTATCTAGCATTTCTTCCATAAGCATCTATTTATCAGATATCAACTTTCTTACATGAATAAATGAATTAAAAATATGAAGGCATAGGGATTCAAGACTCTTTTTCATTCAGAGTGAAGGGAAATACAATCCTGTTGAATGGGAAGAAAACTAAGAGTAAGAAAAAGAAAAGACAAAAGAAAATAAACCTAAATTTCTTTCCTATTTTCCTAAGGCGAGTTCCAAACACAGTTCTGATATCTAACTAATATTTAGAGAGTTGGTCATGTATTTCTGTTCAGTGCTGTTAGGTTGAAGACATACTTTCTCTATATTCCCTTTGGCGATGTAATTTGGTACAGCCAATTCATAAACACTTAGCAAGTATTCTTCTCTTTGATGAAATAATTCCACTTCTGAGAAATTGAACAAAGGGAATAATGTGAAATCTAGAAAAATACTTTATGCACAAAGATGTACATCACAATAATATTCATTGATATGAACAATTCGAAATTAGAAATGATCAAACGATATATGATGTAGCCACTTGTTTTAGTCTGATCAGGCTGCTACAACAAATGCCATAGACTGGATGGCTTAAACAACTGATATTTATTTCTCATGGTTCTGAAGGCGGGGAAGTACAAGATCAAGGTGCTAGCCAATTCAGTCTAGTGAAGGCTCTCCTCTCTTGGCTTGTAGACAACCACCTTCTCACTGTCTTCACATGATCTCTTCTTTGTGCTTGCGTGGAGACAGAATGAGCTCTCTGGTGTCTCTTCTTAGAAGAGCATTAATCTTATCAGACTAGAGCCCTGCTCTCATGACCTCATCTAACCCTAATACCTCCCAAAGAACCCATCTCCAAATACCATCACATTGGGGGTTTGGGCTTCAACATATGAATTCCGGGGGGAACCAAACATTCATCCATAACACACTCAACAATGAGCTTTACAAAACTATGTAATAAATCAGAACAGACTTAATACATTAAATAAAAAGGAGGATTCAGATATTACACATATAACATTATTAAAATCATAGTGACTAAAAGGAAAGTCTTCAGAGAAAAAACCAATGTTAGCTGTGGTTGTGTTAGTGTGGTAAGACTATGGTTTTAATTTTTTTCTTTTTCTTTTCTTTTTTAAACTTTTTATTTTCCAGGTTTTAATAAATAAGTGTATATAGCTTTAAAATTGTGCTAAAAGAATTAAGTTTGTGGGAACATGCCTGCCAATCAACTCATCAACAACCGACTGAGTCTACTACCTGTGTTATACAAGTGGCTCTGAGGGGCGTGAGAGACACAGACAACCAGGACCTGGCCATCTGGAGAGACAGGGCCTGTGGACTGCCGTCACAACCCATACACCATATGGTCAACCCTCAGTAAACTGTTTATTAAAATTGTTTCTGCAATAAGATAGTGGCTGAATAGTACAGGGACAGTGGGGAAGCCAGTGTGACTCTTCCCTAAGTGAGCATACGTGTTCTAGTTAATTAACCTTTTGATTTGAAAGAATCAACTTTTGCCAAATGTGTGTATACTTGACTGGAAGTATGTTATATTTATTGTTTTAAATCTCATGTATTGCTGAACAATTTAATAGCCTCATAGCAATATGTATTTTATTTCCAAAAAATAGAAATGGAATTGAATCACTTTCTCTTTGTCAATGAAGAATTGAGTAGAATGGCAGAATGTCGGGCGGACCAGGTAGCATGATTCTGCCCTTTGAGGGGTCCACAACCGTATATTAAATTACTGAAGCTTGTAAAGAATAAATCTGCTTTAAACTTTTAAGCTATTTTCATATATGCTATTAAAATACTGTAATATTCCATTTTAGATTAATGACATAGGAATAATGACCTTTGAGGAGGAAATGGAAGAATGATTTCTCAAGATCTGAAATAATCTATTCTTAATTATGCAGTAATGTCAAGTACAGACCTCGTAGCGTTCATAATATCTGTCGTGGTGCACGGTTTTACAAAATAGTAATTACCTCTCAATGCCTGTTTTTAGAAAATGAATTTGACAAACTTGGTTTGTTGTTTCTTTTTTAGAATATTTTTTTAACTGCCCCTGTGTATAGATAATTCTCCAGTTTTGTCTACATGAAGCCAGGGATGTCAAATTTAGTCATCTTCTCTTCCTAGTTTTCTGTGCTGCCGGTTCTCGCCCATCATCCACCAGGATGACTATTTTGATGTCCTAAGTGCGAAGGGAATCGTTCAGGGAATTAGTTATCTTTTCTTTTCTTGAGAGTTTACATTTTTAAAAATTTTAATAATATATTTTGTTTAACCCTATATACCCCAAATATTATAATTTTAACATGTAATCAAATAAAAATTACTGAGATAGTTTGCAGTATTTCGTAGTAAGTCTTCATAGCATGGTTTACTTTACACTTGCAGCACATTTCAAGTGCTGATCAGTCACACGTGGCTAGCGGCCACCTCATTGGATATTACAGTTCTAGGGGCAGATAATTTTCAATTCATTTTTTTATATTTCTTGTAATGTCTTTTTTTATTTGTTCTTTATTTTTCTATCTTTTCCAGCTTTATTAAGATATTATTGGCTATAACACATGCAAGTTTAAAGTGTACAATGTAATGATTTGATACACATATATATTGCAAAATGATTACCACAATAAGGTTAGTTAACACCTCCATCCCCACACACAATTATCTTTTTTTTGTGGTGATAACATTTAAGACCTACTCTCCTGACAAGTTTCAACTTCCACGTAGAAGTGAGAACGTACAAGAGCTTACATTTTTACAGCACTTTACAGTTTACAAAAGATAGCACTGATATTTTTGATATAACATTTTCATACAAGCCACAGGGCAGACACCATTATCTCTGTTTTACTGATATATAACCTGTAGCTGAGGGAGGGTCATTGTCTTACCCAGGGCCAGACATTTAGCAAATAGCAAAGTCAGAACCAGAAATCATGGCTTCTGGCTTCAAATCCAAATATGTGCTTTTTACTATTTTACTTGATAAAGATGCTTTACACATGCTCTGAGTTGTAAATAACATTCTTAAGAGAGACTATGCTAGTGCATACATGGAACGGGTGGAGAAGACGTTGAATTTAGAGGGAACGCTTATCGAATATTATGATGCATATAGAAGTAATCCATTCATTAAAAAAGAAAAAAGAAATCAAAAGAAATGATTTTGAGGCAATTAGGGCACTTGAATTGTGCATATTTTCTAGCATATTCCCCAAACAGGTGAAGTTAAATAACTGTGGATGTCTAGTTCAAAATCCAATTTTAGAAGAGTGTTTCTGAAATATTTCATGGGTAATGAAATTTTTTTGTCTGGTTCTTAAAAATATTTTTTAAATGAATAACCTTTCCTTTTCATTTCCTCTAAGTATGACTACTCTAAGGGAAGATGTTACTTCACATAACTACAATAATAGTTTAAAAAACTCAGCGTAAGTTTGAATTTTTATCACTAAAGCTTATAACGTGAACGTCAGCCTTTATTATTTTACATGTAATGGCTGCAGCTGACCACATAGAGCTTAGGGTGATAGTTTTAGTCACTGGGCCCTCAAGATCTCCTAGATTTCTTGCGGAAGGAAGAAAAAATAAATACGAGTAATATCAATGCGCCAACATATCAAAGCAGTCAACTAAATTTTCCTAAATAACAACAATCTACAAAATAGTTTATTTTGTTAGCGCTATGTGTAGTAAGATACTAAAAAAAAATTTATACAGAAAACATTTCCAAAAGTAAAATAGAAATATTCTTTAATAATCAACTCTAATTTTAACTACATTATCGCTTCTATGGTTCTTTTTTTTGTTTTTTGTCTGGTCTGCAGCATGGATGTCGACGAAAAATAAATACATAACTCTACAAGGTAAAAAAATGATTGATGAAAGTGAAAATAGTCTTTATTAAAATTAACTGTGCATATGATTAATAAAATTAAGGATACTGTTGGGTTTTTTTTCTTACATTGAAGATACAGATCAAGATTAGTGTGATAATTTGGGGATGTTAAGTTTATGTTAAAAGACAAATGATGACTCAGAATTTTTTCTTCCATTCCCTTTTTATATGCTCACCAATATGCAAAAGAATGAAACTGTTTAATTCCCTTGATTTTTGAGCCCAGAGTCTCAGGGTAAAAATGAAATAAAATAAAATATTTTTAAAACAGAGGGAGGAAAATCTCTACTGTTCTAACACCAACCAGAAAAGAAATATTTTAACTTACTATCAGGCAAGAGCAAATTTACATTCCACAAACACTTCACCCAATAATGCCAAAGACCTTTATTTATTTCTTGGAACATCTTACCTAATTTTAGGGATTCAGAATTTGGATGGCTTATTTACACGAGGCCACCATGTGGAAGCACAGACATAATCATATGCCTGATTTGGCTGAGCTCCCTAAAACCTGTGACAAATGATTTGTGCCTTGTTCTTTCCAACCCAGGGGAGCTCCCACGTGCCTCGGTGGAAAATGAAGCAGAAGATTTTGCATTCATTAGGTGACTTCACATCTTAAGATAATGTGAAGTTATCTTCATTGCAACCATAAGCTTTTGGTTCCATACTGATGTAATTCTTTATGAATAAAACAAGTTTGAGAGGTAGAGAACCTGATGGGTGAGGCAGTATGGACCACACATAGACTAGAACTGGTGAGAGGCAGTATAGACTAGAAGAGGTATGGACTCAGATTGCTGAGGTTCAACTCCTACCCGTGAGATCCGCACAAACAACATCTTCAGCCTTAACTTCCTCATCTGGAAAATGGGCATGATGACCATAGTGCCTACTTCAAAGGACTGATATAAGGAAAAGAGAAATTAATAATTGCAAAACTCTTAGAAATTTCTATGGATCAATACATTCTAGGTCTGAAGATTCTCTAAAGTTGCCAGGTCATATCGAATCCTACCACTATCATTAAGAGTTTTCTACATTCAAGTACAAGCTTTTGCAGCAAATCCCTGGTCTTTGAGTTAGTTCTTAGATTGATATCTATCACTCATTTCAGTCTTTCATTCTGGGCATTCATTCCTTCAAGCAAGATATTGCTGAGCAACTGTTATCATCTGTATGAATGCACAAACGTAAGAACAAAACGTTTTAAACAGTGATGCCATCCTAAGAGAAAACATGGCTAACTTAAGTTCCATAACTTCAAGTAATCTTCAAAATAGCTCTATTCCTCACTGATGCCCTCCTTAGCTGAATTCCCACTGTCCTGGGGGTGGGTAGCAGGTCACTTAGTCTTCAACTGCCAACCACGAGTCTTCAATTGTTTTTGATATGTAAATCTTTAATTGTATTTTAAATTTCTGAGTGTTGACTTCTGTTATTGTCTTAAACTTCACAGATACATATAGGACCAAAACTTGCATATCATACAAATAACCTAAAGCTCACTGCATCCCAATACACAGAATCTAATATATAAATTATTGCCATGTGGAAAGGAATTGAAAATCATCTTTCTGAAATGTGGCTTTCTGTCATTGATATATTGGCTAGAGGCTAAACCATCTTACATTCACATTGGAAAAATAAGCCCAACCAGGTATGAAACCAAAGGAAATTCTAGAAGTCTATCTCCTAACCTAAGATAACCAAATCATTAAAAGGGTCCAATTTAAAGATGCGTTCTGGTACTTCCCATGTCTGGCATAACCCAAATCTCTGTTTTCACTCCAATGAGAAATGGTGGAAAGTGGACCTGCCTCAAGTTTTTCTCATAACCCCAACCCTGCCTCCACTACCATGAGTCCTCCCACTCCTCACCTCTACGGAGATAATTATGAGAAAAGATTTCTCTAATTTCTAAGGTTTCTACTAATTAAAACCAATTTGCGACAAATGAGATAATGACAGTCAAGCAGAAAATTTTCTTCTGTATATTAGTCTGCTCAGGCTGCCAGAACCAAATGCTATAATCTGGGTTGCTCAAAAACACAGACATTTGGGGCTGGCCCTGTGGCACAGTGGTTAAGTCTGCATGCTCCAGCAGCTGCGTGGGGCTCACGGGTTCAGATACCTGGAGCAGACCTATGCACTGCTCATTAAGCCATGCTGTGGCAGCATCCCACATACAAAATAGAGGAAGATTGACACAGATGTCAGCTCAGTGATAATCTTCCTCAAGCAAAACGAGGAAGATTGACAATGGAAGTTAGCTCAGGGCCAGTCTTCCTCACCAACCCCCACCCCCCACAAAACCCCACAGACATTTATTTCTCACAGCTCTGGAGGCTAGGAAGTCCAAGATGAAGTTTCCATCTTATGATCTCATTTACCCTTAATTACCTCCTAAAAGCCCTATCTCCAAATAAAATCACATTGTGGGGTTGGGGCTTCAACATACAAATTTAAGGGCATACAACGCAATCCAATGCACTCTGAGAAGTCAAAGAGCTACTGTAACTTTGTGAACAAAAAGGAGGTGGAGGAAGAGTCTATTTTGAACTATGCGCTCAGGATTTTGTAGAGCGTGGAGGGCAGCAATCACAATACTTTTCTTATAAAGCTGTGTGAGGAAAATACAGAGGAAGCAGAGGTGTGCATGACTGTAGAGTGAAAGTATAAACACTGCACAATCTGAGGGTCTAATTTCCTACTCCCAAATGCACTTCAGATCTATGTCTCTGGACTATATGAATAAATTCACGGAAATGGTTGGAAAAGACTAAAGAGTCAATCTGAGGTCAGAATTTACTGAAGCCAGAACAAATAGATGAAAATATATCTTCTCCTCACTCTAATTCTTTGAAGAAATTCAAATTTACAATCTCTTTTAGTTCCCACTCCTCCTATTTCCCAAGTTTCAAACCATTTTCTTCCTCCAGAGTGAAGCCCTCAAGCCTGTGGTTGCTGTCTGTTTTGTCCCATGGGAATAGAGCAAACAGAACTTCCATCTTCTCTCAAGTTGCTATTCATGAGTTTAAAGATTGTTAAAGTTCTTCTTGAGGAGAGCTCTTCTGTTTTCCTAACTCTTCCAGCCTTTTGTTCTGTTACTCATCTTGGTGATTATCCTTCAAATCCTCTTCAAATTCTCCACGTTCCTCTTGAGTTGTGGAACCAATATACTCATTAGGGTCTCATCAGTATTGAGCATAACAACAGGATTACCTTGCTATTTTTGAAAAATAGCTGGCAAAATTTCAAAACAGAGAGGCACAACAGTTCCTCACTTCACTTCAGCTGTTATTTCTTATTTCAGGAGAGTTTGTCTTTCAAACTTGTAACCACAAGCCTTGAATTATTTTTAACATGAAAACCATCTCTAACTAGAGTTTAAATTCCAGAGTTGATTCTTGAACCTTAATTATCTTCAACTCCATATACGCTGCACTCCCCCACCCCCAGAATTGTTTGGCCTACGCATATGCAAAATTCTCTGAAAGATGAATGGCACCGTCATTAACAAGGACAATTTCTTCAAAAGACAGATGCTCCAATTATTTTGCCTGCTTGACTGATTCCAGACTCTGAATGTTTATCTGGAAGATATTACTGTTTTGCTCAAGGTGCCTAAAAGGTGGTCACCTTTCAGATTCAAGAGGAAGAACCTGGAACAGATTCCAGGAAACGAGCCTAGAGGGAACTGACATAAGATACTGTGACATTTGAAATGCTAACTCATTTTGAGATAGGTGCCTCCCCTGGGCTCTTTTGCCTCAGGAGCCTTGTCAAAACATTGGAATAAGTACTCTTTGATTTCATTACTTCACATTTGTTCTTTCCAGACACTTGGTCTTGGGGGAAAATCCTCAAATGGTGTGCCTTACGGGGTTGTAAGCCCCGAGTCTAACAGTGGACGTTCTATTTCTCATCAAAATATGGGGAGAGCCAATTCATCCACTATTTATATACACATTCAGATTAGGAGACATCAGCATGACTGAACAGAAAAGGTTAATACAACATAAAACATTTAGAGTTCATTTAAAATCATGATTGACTATTTTTTCCACAGCAACAATATTTAAAACTTAAAACGGATGAATTACTATATGATGAGATCCCCAGGTGGACATGAGAGACACAGCTTCATGTCACTCTAATCTATCTTCAGATAATTGCTTAGTAGTCACTCCCTCAAGTTGACATTTTATTTAAATTAAACTGAATACATGAACTATATTGTCTATGTCTCTCGACTAAATGATGAAAAGCTTGTAGCCTCTGACCTTTAAAATATTTTATTCTGTTTTTTTTGGTAAGAATCAGGAAAATGTTCTAACAACAAGTTGAGTTCTCTGAGCAAACACAAGGCATATCTATAATATTTTTAAAAATTATTTTCAGAAACAAAACCTTTGAAAATTTTAAAGCACACTTACCATTGCCTCTCCTTACGTGTCTGATGGGTTCCTACAAATTTTAAATGAAATCCAACTGCTTCCTGGAGATCTTGAGTCAGCCCTTCAAGTCCCTCACTGCCAGCTCCTGAACAGGACTATCTCTTGGCTTCTCCAATCCCAGAGTGGCCTCCTCTAGCTGAGCATCAAGGGCTCAGCCCTTGACAACTCCAATTCCAGCCTGGCAAGTTTTCCTGAGTGATGCTGGTTCTTTAGCTCTTTGGTCCCACCTGCCTAGGGACCATTCACTAATCACAGGTTTCTGCTTTATGCCGCTTTCAGCTGGGGTCCAAACATTGTAATTACTTCAACTTCAGATACTTTGCAGTCTCTTCTCCACTCTTTGGATTCCTTTCCTTTGGATTACTAAAGATGTATGCTTACATATTTTGTTAGGAGCAAATGAATTAGAAATAAATGCATATTAAAAATTTTCAGCCACTACATGTCACATGAACATTTTGAACTTTTAGGAGCACTAATGAAAACAACTACATGCAGCAACTCTTTCAAGCGATGGTCCTTTTCCATTGCAGACAGAAAATCATTTGTGTAATTTCCACATAAGGGCTACTTTTTGAGAAAGAGAGTCCTATTTTTAAGTGATTTTTTTCCCCTTAAGATGAAAAGTACTTTTGCATGAAAGATGCTCAGTGTATGTTAATATAGTCCTTTCTTTTGGTGATTATTTTGCCTAGCTGGGATCAATTTAGGAATTTCAAGTATTATATCTTCAAAAACTTGCTTTCACATTAAGTTGGAGAAACAAATTGGAATGTGAATCCATGGGATTCTGAGTATTATGGCAAAAAGGAAATGTACTGACTTTGAAGAAAAAGAGAACTCTACCCAAAAACATCTTCTCTCCCTTTGAGGGTTAGGTGGCACGCTGAGTATGTTCTAGGACCATAAGAGCTTAGAAGCATCGGCAGTCCCCAGGGCTCTTGTATCCTCTCGGTTTACATGCTCTCATTTCCAGGCCTTGAAGAGACATACAATAATATGAAATGTCCCCAAATCTTCTCCAACCAGACAATTTCTCAAATCCAGACCTCCTCAGGAACCCTCCCAAACATTTCACCCGGAGTTCATCTAAGCACCTCATGTTCTTCATGTTCAAATCCTAACTCGTGACTTCCCTTCCACAAACTCTGCCCTCCTATCCTGCGTTCTACCTCTGTGAATGACAGTGAAGCTGCTCTTTGCACTTATATCCATTCTCCATTTTCTTGGAATAACAAATCCCTCAGACACTTTGCTGGTCACCAGGCTACCTCCCTTTCAGCTAGGTTTGGCTATGCAAGAAAGAGAAATGTTCGCTTCTACGCCTCATTAGATTAGGGTAGTCCTTTGTTCTCCAAGTCTTCCAGTGACATCAAAGGTCACTTAGAAGAGAATTCAAGGTCCTTACAATGGTCTACTTGGCCTTTCATGATGTGCTCCTTCTGTGCTCATCTCTGACTTGATTCCATTTTCTCAGCAGTCTCCTGCTCTCTGTTCCAGACTCATTTGGCTCCTCTCTGCCTCTCCTCCAATACCCCAAGCCTGCTCCTGCCTCAGGGCTTTGGCTGATGCTGGTTTCGTTGCCTGGGCTTCTTCTGGTCTCTCTTCCAATGCGATCTTACGAAAAAGGAATTTCGTGAAGAGTCTCTGTAAATGAACACTGCACTTCCCCCTCCCCACTTATAGAATGGTTCTCTGTCGCCCTAATATACTTGATAAGACTGATCTCCCTGGACACTGGATGTTTACATGTGCATCTCTGTGCTTTCTATCAGCCCCTATTAATATATAACTTTTATAAAGGCACAGCCTTTTTGGTTTTATTTATTGTCATAGCCTCAGTGTCTAAAAGGGTGTCTAGCACAGAGTATGTAGTCAATAAATATCCCAGTTTTAGGGTCTTTCAGAAAGAGGAAGCATACTCTCTTTGAAGACATAGTGCAAGGTTGATGACCTACAGGAAATTCCAAATACAAAATAATTTTACTCTATCTGGGAATGGATTTTATGTTTTTTAATGTGCAGCATTATCAAAAATCTAATTAATGAGTCCTACTATTTTACAATTCTTTTCATTCTTATTTAAAAAACACTCTAATCAGAGAAATTTACATTTTTATTCATGCTCTTATCACTTTTTTACGAGAATGTTTACTTAGCCTAAGCCCAAACGTAAATCTTTCTATGCACAAAGGAAGTGCTCAAAGCTAAGGCAACAAGTGGCTCCATTAATATTTTGTTACTCATCACTCTTCTTGCGTCTTAAACTTGTGACGCTTCAACATAGAAGCTTCCCCCGAAAAAAAAAAAACTGAGAAAAATCTCATTCTGTATTTTTCAACAAAACAAATTGGTAACATTCAAACAAATCACATTTTCATTCTAATTGTTATTGAAAACTCCCAAGGAGAGAAGTGGAGAGGTTTATATTATTTTAAAACAAGTATAGCAGTAACAATATCTTTTAAAAAATACTATCTTTTAATTACTGTCTTCAACCTTTAGTCTTTAAACTAAATCTTTAATTATGACTTAATCAATTTATAATTTGGGGGCCAAAGAGATATATTCTTTTATTCTAATATTGAAAACAAGAGAATAAACAAGATTAGAATGCAAAATGATTTAAAAGACTTCATAAATAAATGAAAAGCAATAGGATATACTGGAGTATACGAGGAAGTCATTTGGTGTAAAACTAATTTGACCTGACTTTTTTTTTTTCCAAAAGGGCCTGACGTGGCCTGTTGAGCATGCATTGTACATCTGCTTTAAACATTTACAATGTCTCAAAGACAAGAATGATGCCCTTAAAGATAGGGATGTAACTTCCCCCCATATCAGCATTTCTTTAAGGATAAGCATCTCCTCCTGGAAACTAAGGATTAATTACCAACCTGCTGTGCTCTCCTTGTTACCACTGACCTGCTGACCACTGACCTGCTGTGCCAGCTAAGCATCTCACGACAGTAGTAAAAGAGACATTCCTGTCATATGTGATGTATGCTCTTTGCTCCAAGACAGTATATAACCACTCTGTACACCATACTTCTTTGGTGCTCTTCCTTCCTTGGGGAGGGGATGCCCCAAGCTATAACTCTCAAACTTGGCTCATAATAAATTCACCCCAATTTTGATTTATAGATTGATTATGGATTATTTGCATTTACAGACCTTAGAAGTATCTTTATTATTGAAAGTTGTTATGCTCTTTGAGTATCAGTCTTTTTTCACCTTGTAACATCAATTGCTCAAAGCACCACTATCAATACTTTCCCTGAATTTGTTATATATTGTGTATAAAACAAAACAAACAAAAAACTACAAATCTTGACTTTCTATTAATTTAGTACATACAACAAAGTTTTATATTATTTCAATAAGAGAGTCTTAATAAAAGGATTAATATTTTAAAAATATTGAGAAAACAAAGTCTAGTTGTTTGTAAACAAGAAAAATAAAAGAAAAAACTGAGGGAAGAATTAAGGTAACTGTAGAATTTTAGACTAAATGTAGAAAAGAAGAATACATTTAGACTTTAGGATAAAAACCTGTTCAGAGGCATATATTCTTTCTAAAATGTTAGTGGAAAAATTATAATCATAAAATATTTTTAAAAACTTAAAAATGTTTTTATTAAAACTTGAATCTCAGTTATTCAAGTTCATCCATTTACTTATTCAGTTATTAAACAAACATGTATTGAATGTCTACACCAGGCATTCTCTTAAGTCATGGGAAGGTGAAAAGAAGTAATACAGGATTCTTGCCCTTGGGATGTGAGAGCAACACAGGCTCAGCAAAAAGACGATCTTCTGCTATACTAGTGCGACTCAAGGATCTCAATGTGCACATGTACAACTTTAATTCTCCACAGGAATTCTTAAGATGGCTAAATTGTCAAAATTTTCTTTAAATGCATTAATGCCCAGTGTTTCTGGAGAGCTTACTGTGTTTCAGAAGATAGAGGACGCAAAGATCAATCAGGCCCCTCAGGAGTTCAGGGGCTGGAGGCAGTGTTGCCCTGAGGAGAGGGAAGCCCTCATTCTGGCTCTCCAAACTGTGTGACTTGGAGGTAGACACTTCACAATCTCCATGCACATCACTTTTTCCCTCTCTCCCTTCATTTAATATAAAATTGAACTATTAAGAGCCTCTGTGAGGTCTAAATTAAAATCACCATTCTCTGAACTCTTACCATGCTCAGGCAGGCAGTCTGTCCTTAAAGTGGGCCTGATTACCCATATTGGCAGAATAGGAAAGCAGAAGCTAAAGTAAACCAAGAAACAGGGGGACACAATTTGTAGGTGTTAATTCAGGACTTCTTGAACCCAGACATGCTGCGTACAAAGCTTATGCCCATAACCACGACACCAGACTACTTCCTATGTGGAAGTACTTTTTTAAACTATAGATACATCAACATACAATACTGTTAGTCTTAAAGGAAGATGAGCATGCGTACAAATAAATATACACAAGGTGCTTAGTGGACTTGAATAATCTTAGCACGAAAATACACAGCATCTATAGAAACATTAAATATTGTACTGATGATGCAGTTTGGATAAAGTTAAAAAATAGCCATGAAATCTTTGTTGAAAATCAGTACGGTAAAATATTTTGGGGAAAAACCAGAATAATGCTTCTAAATTAATGGGAAATATACATATATGTGTATATACAAAATTATACACTAATTATATGCACTATTAGCTACACACGAATATATTTATATTAATCCCTTCTGAAAATAGATCGATAAAAGTCACTGTAATATTTATATTAAAAGAAAAAGTAAAAGAAGGTATCAAAACTGCTTAATTTTTTTCAGACTGGCAACTACCTTAAGAGCAGACAGTTTTGTGTGTTAATGTGAAACACCTAGTATGGCATGGTGCATTCATAACAGTAATATTTGAGGTGGTAAGAATATAGTTATAAACTCTAATGCATATATTTCTTGAGTGTACCTCATTAAAATGTCACATTTATATTAGTAAAGGCAGATTTCAATAATTTTGTGATAGGAAAATCAGAAATTTGTTAAATTTGCTCAATATTAAAGAGTCTGAAACTTAAAAAGAATGGGTTTTACTATGCAGTGAACTGATCTTTTAAAAGTATATCTAAATATGAATATGATCTAATTTACTCAGAAAGACCATGTTGTAACAGTACTACATGATGTTGTTGTTCAGGAATATTCCCACTCATAAAATGCAGTGATAAATAATCTCTAAAGCCAGCACCAGGTTACACAGGTGATATCAGCTTCCATTAAAAGGAGTTCATTAACAAATAAACTCAAAGCCATAGATCAAATATAAAACTTATAGATATTTTCTTAGCAAAAATGAATCAATTAATTATTCTTGGACATTAGAGGACACATCTCACATCTCATTAATTTTCAAAAAAATTATTATTAAAATACAGTATTAGTAAAATAATAAGTTCCAGTACATAAACTGGCATGTATTAGGCAATCAGTACGAATCTGTTGAATGAATAGATGACATCTGACCTTAAGTGGTAGTTATTTTTCTTGAGCGATCACTATAATATCTTAAATTTTTTCCAAAGTACTCATGTTAATAATTATAAAAGAAATAGAATGACACTACAGCTTATGAAAGGTGTTAAAGTTTTAGGGGGTGGGTATGTTACATTCTTCTCTATTTGAACTTTTTTCCAACTAGAAAAGGGTGGAAGGGTGAAAGCTCAAGTTAATGACACTCACTGCTAATCTTTTTGGATGCTCCAGAATGTCAGACAAATTAATTTATTGCATCATTTCCCTAGCTGCGAGGGAATGATAAATCAAGAGGGATTCATGGATGGCTTAGCATTTATTTAATGATCAAGTATTTGTTTAGTGACAGCTTTGAACTGCCATTAGGAATACTACAATGAACGTGATGGGGTTCCCAGTTCTCAAGGAACTCACAATCTGAAGGCCAAATGATCAAGGAAATCAGTGAGTTACAGAACAGAGTGGTAAGTACTGGGTAACTATGAAGGTAGGTCTCTGGGGAAAGAACATGGAGAGGTTAACTCTGCCTGGGGAGAAGATGTACAGGGCACCG
This sequence comes from Equus caballus, assembly GCF_041296265.1. NCBI lineage: Eukaryota > Metazoa > Chordata > Mammalia > Perissodactyla > Equidae > Equus > Equus caballus. The sequence goes on from NC_091684.1 coordinate 83,803,877, forward strand.
GGAAATGCCTCAATGAACAGGTGAGATTTAATCTGAGTCTTAAATATGAACACAGATTCGGTAGGCAAGGGGGTTCAGCCTACTCTGGGCAGGAGCAGCACGTGCAAGCACAGTGTTTGGATAATTCCCAGGAAATAGTAAGACACTGGAGTGGTGGAACTCATGAGGATTCGTGGAAGGGAGTGGCTCCTATGAGCTTGCCTAAAAACTCTGCAATTTAGGGTGAGTTTGTAGGACAGGTGCCTACAGGCACTACAGAGCCAACAGCTTTTAAGGTAGAGGAATAACATTATGTGGTCCAGTTTTTAAGATATAGATTATTCTGGAATTAGTGCTGCGGAAGGGGTGGAGTGAGGTAAAACTGGTGGCAGAGAGATAATTGAGGAGTCTGTTAAACAGGGTGGTAGAGTCATTCCATTGAGATGACGAGGCAACAGCAGTAGAAGGATAATAGCGAGGGTGAGTCAGAGACAGAACAGAATTGTGAGAGACCCAGACTATTGGAGAAGAAGAGTAGGAGGATCCTATTATCGTTTTTATTTGTATTGTTTGGAGATGAGCATGCCAGAATACAGAGAAATACTGGTTACCGCCCTTTCTTTCTTTTGAGAAAGCTAATAAAATGCCACTTAAAGGGAAGTGAGGAGATAACATGATATTTAGGAACTTGCTTTGCAGTAGATACTCATTTATTTCTCACAACAATCCTGGGAAGAAAATATTACTATTTTCATTTCTACAGATGAAATAATTGAAGCTCAGAGAAGTTGAATACCTTTCTTCGAATTATAAGCCATCCGAGTTCTGGCTGGGGTTGCATGATTGGTACAACTGAAACATGGTTGTGGAGTAAGACAGAGGCCACCCCTGCCCCAAATAAGTAGTGGATCATGAGATTTCTTAGAGCTTAAATGCTTTGTGAAATTAGAGAAGGTAGGCAGAGGGAAAAGAACAAGAAATTCCAGTGAGATGGCGAGTGAGGCTGGGGCAGGAGAAGGGTATGTCCATAGGTGTGAATGAAAGCAGGAACAGCCCAGTTTTAGGCAGTTGAGTATAACTCAGATTAGGAGTAGAAACTGAAGTGGAGACGGACTACCCCTACATTTGTCTCCCACAAAAAGAGTGTGCCAGGTTTGAGGGCAGACACCATATTTTGTATTTAAAAGGAAAAACTGTCCCTTTCATACATGTTTCCACACCTGTGTCTACTTGGCTCCATCTGCAAAGCCATCCTCTCTCTTGACTCTTCCCCCTCCGGCTGGGGGAGCTGTCCTGAGCACTGCAGGAAGGACGCATCACCCCTGGCCTCTGCCCATTAGATGCCAATAGCACTTCCCCCTCAGTGTGACAACCAAACATGGCTCCAGACATCGCTCAATGTCCCCTGGGGGGGCAAAATCACCCTGGTTGAGAAGCACTGATTTAGAGGATAAGGGTTTTGCACTGAGAAAAGAAAAGTTCTGGTTATCATGATTTATCCCTCTTAGTAAGCAGATGGGAATTAATCAGGACATAATTTTTCTGTAATATTTTTTTGTCTCCTGTGTAAAGCCAGGATGATATTACCTATCTCACAGGGCTGCTTTGGCGATTAAATTAGATAATCTGAGTAATAATATGTGTTAGAGGACTCACACAGGGACTGGACCATAGCAGCGCCTTGTAAGTGTGAAATGGTCTAGCAGACTAAAGGCGAGACTCAACTGTGTTAATTGCTTTGCAGTGTACAAATAGTTTAGCTTAAAATGGTCTTTATTAGCGAAAAAATGTCCCAGAAGGACAGCTTCAGTACCACCATGATGACGTTTTGTTTATAACTCTGAAACAGGCTCTCGAATTTTTTCATCTTTTTTTCTGAACAGGAAAATAAATATATTTCAACCAGAAGTTAAGAATATGCTCAAAGTCATAGGTAACTAGTGGAAGAAGAACGTAAATGTGAGATTTTGGGCACTCATCACTTGGTTCTATTTGCCACAAGTATTTTAATACTTTGTGTAGGTTATAATGCAGCATTTGGAAATAAGCTATATTTTAATATAGGTATATAGGTCATTTACCACGAGGAGAGGGTTGTTTTATTAATGATTCATCTTTTCTTATAGATCTAACTCTATTAGTTTTTCCACATTGAAAACCAGTCTTTACAGTCTTTTAAGGCCAGAATTCATACATAGGGATTCCTAATTCCTTTTATCTTATAGAATGCTGCTTGTGAAATATGTGATTTCTCTTTTTTTCCCTTTTTAAAATGATCAAACTATGTGCCATTTGTTTCTGTGCTTTTATGAGGAATAATCACAGAAATTTTCATATTGCAATGAATTTGATGGAGGGTTTAAAATGGAGTAGATTTCAAGATTAGGACAAGGATATAAAGTTTGTGCCATGATTCCGAGATGTTGCTATTTAGAAAAATAAGTAGCAGTTTACTTCTTTTTGTTCAATAGTCTCAATCAAAGAAAATCAGAGACTTGTTCATTTTTCCAAAAGCTTAAAGAGTAACAAAATTAAAAACTTTGCAGGACATTTGGCCCTGTCCAAAACATCCATCAGACGTTTGGTCCACGCCAAAAGGTCTTTGATATCTGGTCATATTTGGTTCTGTCCAAAATATCCATAGAGACATTGGGTCCACACCAAAAGGTCTTTGATATTGGGTCCTGTCTAAAACCATTTGTTATGGGCCAAATATGCTCACGGACGTTTTAGACAGGGCCAAATGTCAAGGACCTTTTGGCGTGGATCAAACATCTTATGAACCAAATGTCTTATGGATGTTTTGGACAGGACTAAATGTCCACCATTCAACTGAAAACACATATATCCAGCAGTAGCAAATATAATAAATAAAAACAGGGTTAGGCAAATATATAATTTTATGCCAAATGAAATAAACTACAGAATTTGAAATAACAAAACTATCTCCACTTTTATGAGAACCTAGACAACAATTTTGAAACTATAGCTTCAACTTAACTTCATAAAACATCATTTAAAATTTAATCTTGACAGAAGTAGAGAACAGAAGACAAAATGAAGACCTCTAGTCCCATTGAGGTTAAAAGGATAATGGAATTCAATACATCAATTCTTGACTTCAGTGGATTTCTTTCAACCATTAGCTGAAACATGAATATAAATATAAACAAAAAGGGGCTGATGACACACATGGTTCAGGATGGCTGTATCTCATTCCTATGTCTGTGATCCTTGAATATGAGCCCAATGGTCCTATAGCACCATCAGTACCCTTTATCCTTCCATTCCTATCCAGTGTGTAATTTCTCTTTTTACAGATGGAATATTTTAATCTTAGACGAAACATTGCTTTTCTTGAGGATTCTTTTTTTTCAGATAACAAAATTGCCTAACTAAATTTTGCTTTAGCTGCCAGGAATTTTAGAGTCAAGTTCAAGGATTAATAGCAGCAACTATTAGTCCCTAGAGTCTCCCTATTTGTGACTGATATTTATTTATCTCTTGATTCTCCAGTTTTATTTACATTTGTCTGTCCTACATTTCTATTTAATTTATAATTATTGTGCTTTATTCTTGTTATAACTCACCTAAAACTTTTTGTTTATAAAAAAAGCAGAGTACAGGTACATAAACAAAAACAAGTCAATAGTAAAGGATGAAAATGTTTAAATAAAAAAATTAATAATGCCAAGAAAAATATGTCCAAACATTGACGTGGCCAAGTTAAACATGGGGAAGTTCCTGATTTCAGAATACTTGTAATCAAAGTTATCAGTGATCATATTATTAATATTTGGATAAACAAAAATGGTTTGTTTTAAAAATTTCTCCAATATGGAAATATAACTTAGGGATCCTAAACATATGAAATTACTTATTCCCTGAGGCACAGTATGCTCTTACTATGAATGCAATTTAATTTCAAAGTGAAATTTCACAACCGCTGAGAAAAAGAATTTTATGTATAAGGGACTTATATTACTACTGATAAGACCATTACATCCATTTGGACCATATACCCTTTTTCTAAAATGAAAAAGTAAAGCAATGTAAAGCATATCATCTTTAATTGTCTTTAATTGGGTTTGAGCTATGCCAAGAAAAGTCAGAGATTTAACAGATAAGCAGATGGAGGCATGGGAACGATTCATGCACTTCCTAGAGAGTTTACTTGGGAAACATATTACCGGATTGGACAACATTAGATGCTATTCAATTATTCTCAAGTGCAGCTGTTTCTTTATCAGACTAATACTTACAGCAACACTGCAGTATTTTACCTGTTAATGTTTCTCTACATGACTCGAGCAAAGTTTTTAAAGATAAGGCACTTCAATCAGGATCTTTAGACTAGAACATCTCCTTAAAATGAAGAAAAAAAAATTTTAAGGATGAAAATGTTGGTGAAGGAGAAGAGAGAAGTAAACAGCCATGCTTTAATAAAATCAGGATGAGCTGCTAACCAAAATATTAGCTTTGCTGGCTCTTTGACTTTGTCCAAATCCTTTAAAAATGATGCTCATCCCTCTGCTTCAGCAGAGCATACCAGATATAGTCTCTGATCTGATGAATTATCATTTTTATTGCTCATTATCTTATGTATCTAGCTCATTGGCTTAGTCAGTTCCTAGCTTTGGTATAATTTCATCAGGTTGTGTCTAAAATTAAAATGCAGTTGAATTATTCATTCACTCATTCCACAAATATTTACTAAAGCCAAATATAGTCCAAGCAAGGAGGATCCTGGAAGAATATATCTTTTGTTCCAAAATATCCACTCTGAAAAGTCAACACAAGGTGCCAGCAGAATGACAGAAATAAAAAGTTTGAAAAAATAGTAAATATCTATAACAAGCATGTATATTTTTGGAGCCATTTGACATATTAATATAAATAATACATGTCTTCACAACAACTCAGTATTACCAAGAATCCATATGTGTCTGCCCTATAATAAATGTGGGATACATTTATCTTTTACATTAGATTTTTAAAATGAATCTTAACCAATGATATGTCAGTTTTAGGGAACCTCTCTGATTAAAAGGAGTTAATAGCAAATGAAAAAAGTAGTAGAAAATGCAAAGAGAAGTACACTTAACCCACGATTCACTTCAGATACTATTAATCTCATGTGGCGGCAATATGGTGGATTTTATTGAGATTTTAATCTTCCTCTGTCCAGATCCCAGACAGTCAGGGATATAAAGAGTTTAGAAAGCAGGCTTTATATTATTTGAAAAGCTTTGCCTGTACTAATGTAGAACTCTAAAACATAAGCGCCTCACTGCCTGAATCCTTCAAAGAAATTCCTAAAATGGCATGAAAAGAATCTGTGGCCTTATTACAGCTCTATTCGCCACAGAGAAGAATTGTACATAAGGCCAGTCCATCTTGATCCCCAAAGGAAATACGCAGGCATCTTATTAATAGGCATATCTTGTACTGTGTCTCCAGGGATGCTCAGTGTGTGTGTGTCTGTACTTCTCTCTGTGTATTTTGTTCTCCTTTTTTCCCCAAAATAAATATTTAGGAGAAGGCTTAAAATATCAACTGCTTTTCTTAATGTAGGATAGCTCTGTGCAGGCATATTATTTGGGCAAATTAGGTCCCACAACACACTTTAGCTTCATTGATGAAAGTAATTTAGGGTAAAGAAGACAGCTATGCCTCAGACGTTAATGTAATGCTTATCTGAGTTTATAACATCTTTATTGGTCTCCATTACCTGAATGTCATATGCACATTGCTGTGATGTTCTTAAGATAGCTCCTTGAAATTTTTATAACGTAAACGGTGAAGGTGGTTTTATACTGAAGACAAAAACTGTCACCAGTATGAAATAAAAGCTGATTACGCCGTACACAAGTGGTGCTGACGTGAACCCAAGTTTCCACTCAGCTTCAATGCAGTTTGCATTTATTTCTTTTAAACTCCGATTGAAATAATATCACTATATCTCAAGGATATCTCTATTGATGAAAACTTTTTGATGACATCTTATCCTCTTTCCTTCCAATGGGAAGTGCCACATCTGGTTATGGGGTGGTTAGGGTGTAAAGGAAAGATTTTAGCAGCTAAAACAACAGTTTATATAGTCAATATACAGTCATTATGAGAAAAAAATATCCCCACTGCAGCTCAAATAAATAACTGGATTTACATTATTCACTGGTGGAAAGGAAGGTCTATATGTCTGAGCAGCAGGAGAAGAGATCCCAGCTATACCCTCACCCCAAAAACACACATCTCTGATTCTGTTATTCTGCTTGAATACTTACCAATATCAACTTATTTTGTGGATGAACCATGCAACTATGAATAAATGACATTTAATAAACTTTGCTAGCTGTGCCATAAAATTAATCTCATAATAATGTCACTGCCAAATTATAAAATCCCTTTGCTCCTGACAGTAATGTGAGATCAGGACACTGACTGGGTGACAATTTGGAGGAGAGGTCAGTAGTACTTTTGGCCTATGGTTCATGGCCTGGAGGAGCAGACAAGCAGAAGGTATTGACAGGTTAGGCAATAGGCCCGATGTGGAAATAGGATAAAATTGCCTTGATATCTTCAGTTACACCTTTTATGCTCTTTCTCCCATTTTCTCCTGAAACTTCTTGCCTCAATGTCTTGGTCCTTCAACAAAGCCTGAACTCAGATTCTTTATTCAAACAACGTACAAATGATCATTATCAGTTATTATCATTATTGTTATTATTATTGAGGAGGTTTAAGCAGACATTGACCAGATGTTTTTCTATTTATAAACAATTACTCTGGCTGTTGGGTGGAGATTGGTTTGCATGGGAACAAGAATCGCAATAAGATGATAGAGGGACTACAGTGGAAGACTGCTGAGCCAAGGAAGTGATGAATGTGATTTGGACAAGGGGGATGACATGTGACACAGAGACTGATGAAGTTATTACTGCACTGGTTCTAAACCCTGGTTGCCATTAGAACCATCGGAAGAGCTTTAAGGTCCACGCTCAGAGGTTTTGATTTAATTTTCTGGGTGCAGCCTGAGCACCAGTATCTTTTCACAGTGAGAGTTCAGAACCACTGGGTCTGAGCTAGGCTTTGGAGAACTTGATGGGTTAGTTGTGGAGTGGTTAAGAAGAGGGACATATCTTGTATGACAACTAGATTTCTGGCATGAGCAACTAGTTTTATTGTAGTGCCATTTATAGAGAAAGAGAAGACTGGGAACCCAGATTTTTATGTGAACTCACCTGATTTTTTGATTTGGAAATTTTTCTAACACATGCATTTCAATTTTGTCTTGACAAAAAACCCATGCAAAATAGACAAAGTAAGATAGATCTAACACGTAGGTGACTAGTGCAACTTCTGCCTAGTGTATCTGGCTCATTGCAATCGTGAAATGATCATTTTTCTCCCTCCTTTCCTCCCACTCTCCCTCCTTCCCTCCATCCCCCCTTTCCTTCTAAATTAAGTAATAACACTTTCCCTAAGGAAGCATAAAAATTTTTCCCAAGGTCACAGGTTAAGTAGTAATGCTAGGTCTCATGTCTGATTAAGTCCCAAGTCTGTGCTACTTCTCAAATGTGCTTTTCAGCAGACTTTTTTTTTTTTTGTGGGAGGTGGGGTAGAGGAGTTGTTATAGAGTCTTACTTTTGAAAATAGTTTATATAGATGGGACATTTTTCTAAATATGTAAGTAGCATTTCAGCAAGCCTATTATATTCCTAATAATATTTTAAAAGCTGAATACAAGAAAGTAACGAATCTTGTAATAAAGTATTCCTTAGTGATAACATACCACACACACACACAGACACAGACACACACACACACACACACATACACACTACTCATCCAAGTAGTCTGAACTGGATCTAATCAAGAGCTACAAAGCTTATATCTTATAAAAATCTAATTTCAGCATATCCCCTTCTAGAGAATTCATTAATCAGCAAAACTGTTAAATACTGTTATTTTCTGTTTATGTCACATTTATGTCATGATACACCGATGGAGTAAACGTCACAAAACCTTAGAGAGCAAGGGATCATTAATTAATTCACATGTAGGGTCTGTTAGCTCATAATTTAGCACTCAATTTTGTCTAAGCCTAGACTAATTTTAGGGGGAAAAAAGGGAGTTTATATCTTTGTGTTAGAATTTTGAACTACAGATATTATACTTAGAAACATACAAGGGGATTAATCATATTTCATACACTTGATTTCCACAAAGTTGTAGACAGTTCTTATTTTAAGAACCATAGAATTTCCCCTCTCTCCTGGAATGAATGTATTTTTAATTTATATTTATCACGTAACAAAGAAAATGAAGAGGTCTTTGAGTCTCATATGTCATACTATAAATACATACTTCTAGGTAGAAAAGACAAAGGTCATTTCTGACATGTGAATTTTACTCCTCAGAATAAATTCCATCTTCAGTAAAGAACAAGAACAACAGGAACGGATACACATCCATACATATGATTCAAAAGAATGGGTAAGCAGACAAGGGAAATTTTACCTACCTATTCCAGGTAGGATTATCAAACCAACCCAACGTATCAAGGACTGTGCTGTGTGCTGAACTTCTCTTGTAGGGAGAAACCAGGTGCCATGTTACCATGAAAGCTAAAAATCAAACAAATAAAGAAGAGATAAATATATCTAAAACAAGATAAAAGATGAAGTAGGATACTGGGATCACTAAATTGTGAGAGGGCATTTTAATTAACTGATAGATTTCATAAATGGAGATTTATCACAGCATTCTCCAAATGTTGCTTATCAAGAAATCTTTTTATTCTATAACACCTATTAGCATCCTGCTGAATGAGGTATCCACAGCATTTACTGGGGAAACAAGTAGTCTGTGTAACCTACCTCTCCACACACGTCGCATCTTCAGTCCATATATATTTATATTACATATAGAAAGCTAAGTGATGAGTTTCCCTCGCAAGTTTTATAGCAAGTAAGCAAAGAATCACTCATCTTACTAACACATTTCTTGTTTCATGGCAACAAGTATTTGACATTCACTCATAATTTTGATCACTAATTAATGAGAAAATAACGTGAACCAAGTATTGGGTTGAAAAAAATGAATAGGACTTGGTAGTCCCCTCAAAAAACCCAAGGCCAGTCAACTGGGAAAGGCCACACTGGATGCAGAACATCCCAGTGCAGGAAGCTGAGAAGTAAGTAACTGCCCATCCACAATGCAGAGAGGGTACAGAGGTGGTGTCACCAAGCAGAAGGTCGTTAAGATGAGTCTTGAATGCTGAGTAGGAGAGTGAAAGGCAGAAAAAGGAGATGAGGGTGGGGAGAGAGGGGAGGGATAGTCAAGCAGCATGTTCAAATGCAGGAAGCTGTGAGGGAGATTGATATGTTCTGAAAGCCATCTTAACGGGCCTACAATAGTTTGAGGAAATAGAGCATACACAGCCAAAATGGCAAAACATCCTTTTACAGATTTAAATGACTGTAAATCAGCCTAACAGTACAAGCAAAAGCTCTTACCCCAATAACTGTAAAGAATTTGAAACTGTTTCCAAAATCATGTACACACATTATCTCATTCTGGCTTTACCATCTCTCTGCAAGGTGGGACAGGGTAACCTTAGCGCTACCGTGTGTCTGGGGAAACTGCGGTTGAGGGTCTTGCCCAAAACCATAAAGTGATTCATGTAGACTAGAGGTTAAAGTGGGGGGCCAGTCTTCCCTCTGCTGCAGACGAAGGTGCGATGGTGGGATTCAGGAAGAAATGCATGTGGCACATTGATGAATGTGTTGTGGCCATTACAGTCACCATCCTACTTCACGAGAAGTGCTTTCTTGCTGTGTGCTGCATAGTGGGCTCTGGGCACAGCTGGACTGTTGCCGCTATCACCTTCCTGTTTCCAACTTCAGGAATGCAAGCACGGGGTAGAAACACACGGTTGCTTAAGTCCACATTGTTTCACCTTGTGAGTTTTGGTACTTCCCATAATAGACGTTTCTGTACAGCCACATTGCAGACGTGGCTGGCTACTGTGCACTGTCCAGCAACAAGGGAAAAAGTGTTCATTCTGTTTAAATCCAGTTGTGAGCCTCAAATTCCCTCTGTAGACTTAACTGTTACATAAGAGCCTCTCTCAGGCCTGGTGGTTTTCACCTATGAAATCATCAGTACTTTAATAACTTTGCTGGGGTACTGTGTGGATGAAGGGCTTTGCTGTAGGTAAGAAGTTAGAATTGCTGTGTTTATTCAGATAGAAAAGCAGGCCAGCACTCAACTGTAACATGTAAAAATGGGGAGAGTGGGCACGGAGATGGGGGAAAAGCAGGTTTAGCAAAATGAAGAAACCTTGTCTATGACACATAAAGAGAAGGCTTATGTAAGAAATAAAAAATCTAAAGGAGGCTGTGGCATTCTCCAGAAGATGAGAAGCATAGTTGCTGAGGCTGGAAAGACTGCAGAGGATTCTTTCCTTTTCTCTTCTCCCTCCGCCCTCTTTTTCTCTTTTAAACTCCTGAAGTGAAACTGCTTAGACTATGTTAATTTCTCATCAGGAAGGCGAGAGACTGGAAAATCTTTCCATAGCCCCCAAACCGCCTTGCCCTCATGAAGGAGGATATAAATTTATGTTTTCAATGCTTTTTCAGTTGAGAAAGTTTATGCTTGTTACAGGCTTTCCGATAGCTTATAACACACTAGGAATTATTTTGGCTTTAAAGAAAAGTGATTGCTTAAAAAGGCAGCTCTTGCTACAAAGGCTCTCAAGATAGAAACCAATTCCAGGGAACAGAGGAGCAATAATGCCTAGAAAACAGACACCAGATGAAAGACAGACAAAATTCAAATGACAGTATCACCCAGATGTGCAGCTTCTAGCAGTTGTCTTACAATTGCTTGACAAACTACACTTGTCACCACAGAAGTAAGCTTGTTCTTGGGTAGGATGCGACAGAAGATTAAGCTAAACTGTTACCTGAAACCAAAACAGAGAAGCAAATAAACAAATCAAAATATCTCTGACAAACCTAATGGAAGAAAACTTGGATAAGACATTTAAAGGGGAAATTGGACTACACACAGAATTCTAAAATGAGCAATTTATGGAGATATTTATTTTGAGTATATTTCCCATTTGTTTGTGCAAACACTTAGGTTATTAATGAGGTCCAGCAGATCCGACCTCAGCCATCTGCAATATAATTCAGCACTTACGGCAAGATAGAGATTGGTTCTCTAGAGAACTCTGACAACTAGCTCCTATGGATGTAAACCCCGGAATGAGAAAGCAGGTTGTACGAAACTTTGTACCAAAAGAACTTGAATGAACAATCTGTGCAAGAAGAAGTCAGGGGTGGGAGGAGGGTTGGTAAATGAGATGAGAGGCGCAGAGGCAGAGAGGAAAAGAAGTGACAATTTCTGTGTGCCACTGACACCCAAGGCGTTGATTAACTTGCCTAATCATTTCAACAACATTGTGGAGCAGATATCATTGTCACTAGTTTACAAATGAGGAAATTGTTTTTTTTTCCCCCCAGAGGCTAATTCATTTAATACACAACAAGAAGTGACCTGAGTTGGGATTTGAACCCACGCTTGTCTGACACTTAAGTGATGTCCCTAATTACGCCACACTAATTCTCAAACAGTAAGCAATATGTAAATTTTAAAAATCTCAATGGCGATCAAATAAATCCAAATTAAACCCCCCAAAATGGCATAGATTGCATTAACTACAATTATAAATAATAAAAATATAAATTCAGATGAGACTACTGGAAAAACAATTGATACAATATTTTTGGTGGTACTGTAGATATGTACAGCCCATTGAATCACCAATCTGACCAATACCTAGATTAAAAGTCCTTTAATACAGTTATCTCTTTGGACGTAGTAATCCCATTCACAACTTATCCCAAGGAAATAGTTCCAAATTAGAAAATGGTATTTTTAGGAAAATGTTCATTGTAGCTTTAATCACAAATAGTGAATAATAGAAATTATTTGTGTATGCAACAGGGGATAGCTAAGAAAATGCTGGTATACTATCAGCATAGTAGCTAGTTAGGTAGTAAATAAGTTGCAATACAAAGAATGATAAAGAAAGCCGTGTATAAAATTGTACATGCTGATTATAAGTAGGTACAAAACTTATATGTGAATAAATACTAGCCAGATGATCATAAAGAAGAAAATAGTTGTGCCAGGGTAGAGTAATTATGAATACATTTTAAAAAAATGTTAATCCCTTTCTCACAATATAATTTAAAATTGTATTCATTTAAAATATCCATTGCATAAAAATATAGACTCACAAACATGATATATTTGGAGTGTGTGTTTATATGGTTAGATGGTTTCCAGTATATACAATGCTATTTTGTTACATCGTTAACTATTTGATAGTGGAAGAAGGAGAAAGGAGATATACTTAGTATGATGCCCGGATAAAATACATATATTTTAACAGGATGAGGAAGAACAATTTCTTATAATAATATTCCAAGAAAAAGTAAGATAAGATTACAATGACAGGAAGATTTGTTGACATAATTGCTATTGCATATGATTATAAATGAATCTGCGATCAACAGTCTTTTCTATTCTGTACCATAGCTTTCACCTTCTCACAGTCCTTCGATCCTATTTTCTAGGGGAAAAAAAACTAAAGAAAATGGCTGAGCTGCAGAATTCTCCCACTCTTTCATTTTCTGCTTTAAGATAACACCCATATCCCCAGCGGGGTCTCCTCCATCTCTGGGAAGACATTTGTCTTTGGCTGAGCAAGAAGAAGGTGCATTTGAAGACACAAAAGCTAATTTTCGGCGGCTTGCTTCTATCTCACGTAAGAATAAGAGTGAGGGAGTAAGTGTTCCCCATCTGTCTCATGTAGCATCCTATTCATCTCTCTCTAGTCTGGTCTCATTCCTGGTCTTAGGAAATTCCTAGCATTGACTGCTCCAAAGTATCTCCTGTCTTCTGGAAGTGAGATGAAGGTGGAGAAACTACATTGCCATCTCGTGGGTCAACAGTTACTGGAAAGCAAAGGAATTTATGAAGTTCACAAATCTCATAAATTATTAGAAATTCACAAACCATATCCCCTGCCCCTCCCTCTGCATTGTGCTTATGCATTTGTGGTTAAAAAGAAACCCCCAAATTAAAGGCAATTCAGGTACTGTTCAATCTCTTTTGGATAAGTTAACCTCTCCGTTTGGCCTTCCTTTCCTACTGTTTCTTTCCAAAAATATATATATATGTGTGTGTGCATAGTAGAAAGAAGTGTGGTTTCAATAAACTCAGGAATAGAAGAAAGAGTCTGTGTCTCCAGACATGACTCGTCTATGTCCTCTGACCTGTGGGACAGGGCTCCTTAACCATCTGGGTGCTCCTAGCCCTGCTGACACTTAGAGTTAAGTTGGCCACCGGCAAGCATGCTGTCTGCTTTTTCTTGACCTATTAAAGTTGGGTAGACATCTCTATTTAACTCAACCTCATCTGGCCTCCTGCTCACAATGTAGCTTTTCTGAGGTCTGGCTGTGATGCACATTCAGCCCTGGAGTGCTGTAGGCCTCAGGTCAGATGCACCTTCACCCGTAAGATGGCACCCCAGCCCCAGTGACAAGTTCTCCAGCTATCTCAGGTCCTATCTATGTTATACCAGATCCCAAGTCCCAGGCTTCCCTCTGATTGACAAGGCTGAACTGCTGAGTTCACTACAATGTTGGTAGAGGCCTGCATGTGAGATAGCTCCCTGTTTTGGTACACACATAATTTTCACTAACACATCTCTCATTCTCGGAGCTAAAACTCCAAGAGAGAACGTCGGGAGGCACACATCAGACTGCTTCACTTTCCTCCCTTCCACTGTCATTCTTGTTTTGCAGAATTCCTCAGACTCAGCAAGGGGGCATGTTTTTCTTTTTCTTCTTGGTGTCATATTCTCTTACTATCAGAGAGTGAACCTAGATGTAATAAATCAAAAGGCTTTTTTTCCATACAATATGATCTTGAGTTTTCTGGGCTCTATCCTTGATAAATTTAAAAAATCTAGAAAATTCTTTCTCAAAAACTAACCTGGATTTCCACTTATAGCCATGACAGAGTGACAAGGATGGAATGTAACCTACATCCTGACATAGCCCCTCCAAAAAGAAAACAACCTAGAAAACTATACAAAATAAATGAAATAACTGTTTTCAGGAATTGGACAACAGGTAGTGCACTACTGCAAAATCAATAAGAGAAGAGTAACCTACATCTGGGGTCTTTGGAAGAGATTTCTGGAAAGAGGCAAAGGTAGGGGAGCCCAAGCAGAGCTTGTTTGCCTCACTAAATTGAAGAAGCAGTGATCAGAGTTTGAGGAGTCCAGTAACACTATGAAAAAGATGCTCAACAACATTAATTATTAGGAAAATGCAAATTAAAACCATCATGTACCCGTAAGAATATCTAACATTAAAATGATTGACTATATTAATTTTGTCAAGGATGTGAAGAAACTCTAACTTTCATATACTACTGGTGGGAATGTAAAATGGTACAACCACTTTGGAAAACAGTTTTGCAGTTTATTATATAGTTAAACAAATGCTTAATAGATAACTGAGTGATTATAGTCCTAGTTATTTACCAAGAGAGATAAAAATATATGTCTATACAGAAACTTGCACATAAATATTCATAGCAATTTCATTCATAATTGCCCCAAACTGGAAAAAAAGTCCATCAGATGGAATAGAGAAGCAAATCTTGATACTGTTACACAATGGAATAAAAAAAAAGGCAATAAAAAGGGATGAAATACTGATATTCACAATACCATGTATAAATCTCAAAAATATTATGTTGAGGGGCCGGCCCGGTGATGCAGCAGTTAAGCTGGCACCTTCCCCTTCGATGGCCTGGGGTTCGCCGGTTCAGATCCCGGGTGCGGACATGGACCACTTATCAAGTCATGCTGTGGCAGGGGTCCCATACACAAAGTAGAGGAAGATGGGCACAGATGTTAGCTCAGGGCCAGTCTTCTTTAGCAAAAAGAGGAGGATTGGCGGCAGATGTTAGCTCAGGGCTAATCTTCCTCAAAAAAAAAAAAAATCATGTTGAGCAAAAGAAGACAGACAAAAAATACACATTGTAGGATTCCATTATTATAAAACTCTAGAAAACAGAAATCGAATCTATGGGCCAGAAAGTAGAACAGTGATTGCCTGGGGCTTGAGGTGGGGGTAGAGTTTGTGTCAAGTGACAAAAACTGGGTATAAAGGAACTATGTGTGGTGACAGAAGTGTACCATGACTTGATTCAGTGGTAATAACACAGTAGACGCATTTGTTTAAGCTCATCCAAATACACACTTAAAATGGATGCTTATTATTGTACATACATTACACCTCAATACAGTTGATTAAAATAAAACCTTACCTGGCTTCTTATTCTTTTACAGTATCAGAGCTGATCTCATTAAAAATCTAATATTTTATTTTAAAAAGACTTTTTTAATTTTACAATATTAGTTTTGGCACATTAGGAAATGTTCACGCCTTGCATTTGTTTAAAAATAATCCAGTGTTAGTGGGAAAAGGGTGCCATAGAGAAGAAACAAGTTGGTCATGTGTTGCTAATTATTGAGGCTAGGTGGTGAGTGCAGGGGACAGATTATGCTATTCTGCCTACTTCTGAATATGCCTACACATTTCTATTTAAAGCGTTTTAAACATCTAGTGGACTGCATTTCTTTAAGATATTATCATTAGTATATTAGTTAGCATTAGACATCTGTTTTAACCCCCTCTTCTCCACATTCTTGTCCCCTGATTTGTGTAAAGTCTTGCAGGGTCTTTCTTACATTTTGCATGCCATCCTTTACTTTCCTTCTTGTATCTCTCAGTCAACGGCAGTTTTCATATCAGAAGCAACTTGAGCGGCACGTGTAAGTCAAGACCTGAACAATTTGACGGAAAGTTAGTTAAATCTCTGAGTCTGCTTCCTTATGTTAAACAATGACGAATTTTAGTAAGCCTGGCCTGCACTAGAGAGGTCCTTTTAGAAAAAATAAAACAAGGTGTAGAGAAAGCCCACTCTGTTAGTGAAGTTGAAGAACAAGTCTGCTTAACAAGTTGATTGAAACAAACAGAACAAAGAAACCAATTCAACACAATGAACACAAAGAAAGAGACAGTATGAAAAATTTAAAAGGGAAAGGAAATTGGGCTTAATTATTTTCATCCTACCTTTCCCTTTTAAGGCATTTGAATTCTAGCTAACTTCAGGGAAAGTTGGCTCCAGGCCTGCAGTCACATGAGGGGGTTTGGGTCCGGAAGTGCTGAGCCCGTTCATTCCTGGCCAACACCGAGTGTGCACAGGCTCCATCCTGACAGGGCCTCCTAGATTTTCCCGTGAGATTGAAGCTCAGGATGAAGGCAGTCAGAATAGAAATTGATTAAGGGTGTAGAAGGAAGTGTTCAACTATGTAGGCAGGGACGCCCTTTAGAGAAATTAATGTCCCTTTCAGTTTCTTAGCTTTGTATAAAATGAGATACGGCATTTCCCCCTGATCCTATTTATCTCTAGAACTATCCGTTCTTTCTATGAATAACCCCAAACTGTTTTTCTAATGAGCAAGAGTGGACAAAAAACATGTATTAGTAACCAACGAAGAACATAAGCTTCTGCAATCCAATTCTGATGTGATGAATTAGAGTTCTGTTCTCCAGAAACCAACACGTTATGGATGAACTGTTAAGTGTTCTTAGTGTTAAACCAGAACAACAAAGCTGCAGAGTGTTTAAGAGTTCAAGCTGTACCGAGGCAACATGTGTGCCTATTATTGGAGAGCTCTAATTTTCCTTTAGACACAATTCCTTTAAATTTTAACCGTATCTTCTTATAAAACGTTTCACCTTAGGAATAAGAGCTTAAAGAATTATAAGGAAAAAGAGTCTCACTATAGAATGAGGGTCAAAAAATTGCTAGAAAGAGACATATAAAGTCTGTTTCTATTCCAAGATGTTGTATATTTAATCATTCCAGAGAAACTCAGGTAGAAAGCATGATACACTAGTGTCTTTGTGGGATATAGAGAAACGTAAGTCATCATCTTCGCTTTCGGGCAGTTTAGGTTATCTTTTGGGAAAAAAGATAATCACATCATAAGTAAAATGACATAAAGTTATATATATGTTATGTATATAATATATATATATATGATGTGGATATTTACATCTATCTATCTATCTAACTATCTATCATCTATCTGATCTATCAAATGTGGTGCTCAGTGTTAGTGGCAGTTAGTATTATAGGACTGTGGGAAAGGCATAGATTCATAAAGGATTCATAAAGGATAAATGGATACTTCTGTGGGAGATAAGCTAGATCATAAAATAAAAGAGGAGGGAAGTGCCTTAGGGATAGGGACAATAAAACTAAAGGTTAAGACTCAAGAATAAAGATGATAAACTATTGCACCAAGGGAGAAGAACACTGGGCTGAGTTATAGGAAATTAGGTTGCAGACAGACTAGGGAAAGTCTGGAATGCTGGACTTTAGGAATTTGTACATATCCTGAGAGCAATGCAGAGTTACTGAATGTTTTGAGTAGAAGATTGAGGTGACAAGGACCGTCTTTACATAAATGATATCGTTGAGAAGGAATGCTGACTAGACACAAAGGGCAAGGGACTAAAGCAGCAGGGACCAAATCAAATTCTAAAAATGTATTGACCTTAAGTGATGAATAAAGCAGTTTCAAGTATCAGTAAACTCCTAATAAAATGAGATGCTTAGAGTCTGCACACATTGCTGGATTTCAAAGCAATTCAACACAAAATACTTATTGTTTATTGCTTTAAGTTGTATGAGAAAGAAAACAGGTCTGTAATAGAGTTATAAAGTTATAAGAGAATAGAGAAGGCTGAGTTCAATTCTTATCAGGCATGGGAGGACAGTGAAAGACCACACAGAGATAGTTGGTTTGTGTTGGATCCTATAAAGTGGGGAAGGGTTTTGATAGAAAGACACTGGAGACAAGAAGACTCATGCACAGAGAAAGATAGGAAAACGTCCGGAGGCAGGTGGCAGCAGAGGGTATCAGGCAGCTTGACTGGTGCATAGATACTTAAGGGGGTGGTGTGTGCAGAAGGAGAAAATGAAGCAACACTTCTTTGAGAAAACTACTTCCCCTTCTGTCTTTCAGTTTCTTCATGGAGCTCTAAGTTTTGCACTTTAAATTCACACTGAAGACCTGTCAAAGAGCTGAATGATAATCAACCTGTAACTGACAGTGCTGAAATAGAGTGATCATGGGGAGCAGCTATGGTGGGAATCATGAGAAGTCGGGAGGTGACTGCAGGAATCTAGGCACCGAGCAACAGACTGGATGTTGAGGGAGGGGTGGAATATAAGCGACAGGTGCCAAAGAACATCATGAAGAAAACATTTAACTAGACTTCTGAGTGTAAGTGCCTGACATTAAGCTTTTGGATTGTAATGTAAGGGCCTGACATCAAGCTTTTGATTGCCAAGGCATCTATTTCAAAAACATCCATCTTGAATAAACATCCCCAGCTGTGTGACACAGCTGCTAATAAAACAACTATATAAGAAACCAGGCTGCCTCACCCACGAAGTTCCCCTTAGGAAGCCCTGGGTAAACCAGATAACTGCCCACTTGAGCGACCCTGCTTTTCCCTTTCCGCATCTAATTCCTGCTCTCATGTCTTAAATTTGCCAATAAAAAGTGAACCCGCAAAACCCCAGGCACTCCATCCTTACACTCCATTGAAGGCAGAGCCTCCGGCCTCCGCTCTCTCCCTCTCTCTACCCTCGGCCATGTTGTGTGGCCCTCAGGAGTGCCAAGCACCCTCTAGCACCCATGAGTAATAAATCTTGTTCTTCAAAGTTCCCTGATGGTTGTGCATACCACAAGGGTGGGTCCAGCCACAACACTGGCCTCAGTTGTCTATGGGGGCTCGCCACAAGTAATATGGGCCAGGCGAATGCCTCAAGCCTTCCTAGTCTACAGCATCGCTACCAACAGGCTGGGACCAACAAAACTTCTCGACTGACTGGATATAAAAGAAAAAGGAGATTATTCACATATTTTTAAAAGGTCAAGGAACCAGGAGAATGGTTATTCCTTTGAGATAAAAAGGGAAAGAAAATGTATGCGTGTCTGTGTGTGAATTTTGGAAGGATGGTAAATAGATCCGTGTTTTAGAGATTCTGAGTTTAGTGTAAGGGTGCTAATTCAGCAATATAAACAATTAGTAACGTAGAAAGTAAACCTTGGAGAGAGTTTAAAGATTAAAATATAAAGATGACCGACCTGCACAACAGCTACAAGAGTGATTCGAGAAGAGAGACGTCGAATAGGAAGGAGAGAGAGTGTGAAACAGAAGAAGCAGACTTAGTCTTAGTGAATAACTATTTTAGGAGGCGGGAGGTAGAAAAGAAGAATCTAGCGCAGACCCATAAATCAATAAGAGAACGTGGGAGAACACAAGGATTCTCAGATATTATTGATGGCAATGTCAAGAAATGCATACCAATTGCCTCAACTTCTAAGAAGTTTTCAGGTAGAAAAACTAGAAAAAATAGCTTAGGTTAAGAAAGAGCAGGGTTCACTGATAACCTTTAAGACCAATGTTTCACGGTAATTAAGGAGAAGCCAAATGACAGTAAATTAAAAAGGAGATAGGACAGCGAAGAAGGGCAAATAATGCTGAAGAATCTGGCAGCAAAGGGGAAGCAGGAAAACAGGCTAACTGGAGGAGACAGCGCCAGGCACATGGTGACATTCAAGTCCTCTGAACGAGTAAAAGGAGACAAGGAGGTGAGGTCAAGAAGCATTTTTAACTTTTTAAGAAAAAGATTTTAATTAAAAAATGTTTTTTATCAGGGTATAGTTGACATATAACATTATATAAGTTTCAGGTGTACAACACAAGGATTCAATATTTGTAAATACTGCAAAATAATCACCACAGTTAACATCTGTTATCACACATAGTTACAATTTTTTTTCTTATGATGAGAAAAAAATTAAAGTTTTTACTGTTTAAAATACCAGAATAGGAAGTCAACAAATAGGCTAACAGGGCAGATGTAGGAGACCGGAGAGATTGGATGAGCATCCTGGTAGAAAAGTGAATGTCTTAGTTGAAGGGACTTTTCTTCTCTAGAGACAGAGGGAGTGATGCAAGGATACAGACAGACATGTTGAAGGGGACCGGCTTGCAGATGTGCCAGTTCTAGGTGTCTCAGAAGAGCAGGTGATGGAGTATCCTAAGAGACCTTTGGTTGCAAGGGCAATGTGTAGAATTAGGGGCAAAAAGTGAAGGGGAACTTTCGGGAAGCCACTGTGAAGAGTAGACTAAGCCTTTATGAAAGGCAGACAGGAAGTGCGCTGAGAAGCCAGGAAGACCCACATTTAGACATTGTCTCATCCACAAGGCACGTGGGAAGACCCACACGTAGACATTGTCTTGTCTACAAGGCTTGTGGGTTTCTCCAGTAATGTCTCGTGACACTGAAGCATGAGAAGCTAAAAGCTTCAACGAGAGTCAAAGGGAAGCCCAGAGGAAGATGGAAGGGATGAGAGAGGCTGGAGTTTCAGAGAAGGTGGTAGTGAGGGGGGCTGGGCAAGGTGTCTGCTGTGTCCTGAGGGGACTCACGGAGCAGTTTCCATGGGAGGCTGAGGAAGAAAAGGAGCGGGGAATCATGAGGAGAGATTCTAAAGATAAGGGTGTGGGAGAACAAAAGGAACTTTCTAAACCATACAGGTCCCTCTGCCAAAGGGACTGGGTAATTGTCTTCTCCATCTCACAGAATAAAAAATGAAAAAGTTTAGAAAGTATTTCAGATATATATAGAAGGCCCCATTAGTTCTAAGGAAGCAAGACCAGTGGGCCTGTAACTTTCATTGTCGAGCACAAAGAACAGGGCCACGCACAAGCAGGAATTTAAAAACTGCTTTTGATACTGTTGAATCAGTGATAAATCAAACATGGAATAAAATCTACTTTCCTTCCCAGTCTTATTCACATGAGCTAACAGAGCTGGATGGAACAGGATGACTTACGTGAGGACAGTGCTTTATGCTCAGATAGAAAGGACTCTAAATATTTATAGACACAGAAGTTTCTTAGATAAGTGAGATTATTTATCTATTGCTTTCCTCTCCAATGACATAAAAATATTTTTAAAATGAAGACTACATTAGTATTTTAGTAGCTTTCAATTCTTCTTAGGGGCCAGAAGGGAGACCTAGAGGATAAATTTGAGTCAAACATTTGTGAAACTTAGTTTCATGACTAAGAAAAAAATAAGTTAATTTTTAAATGTTTTACATATTTTAGAAAATAATTTCGATATTTAAATGGCTTTCACTTATTGCTCAAGATGGTATCCCATTGGTTCCCTAACTGGGTGAAATCATCAAAATTCCCTGGAAACTTCTTTAAAGGGGAATATTTCTGGGTACCATCTCCAGAGAGTCTAATTCAAGAAGGCCCAAGAATCTGTATTTTTACAGAAAGCCTCTAAAGGAATATTGTAAGAGTCTTCTACTGGGAAGGGTTGACTATAGTTAACAAGCTGAAAAATAAACATATGCTACTTGGCATTGCACAAAATTTAAGAGTAAATTAGCATTGCTCAACTCCTGTCTCAGATATAAGACTAGCTTCTTGTTTCATTTGGAAATACAACACGTATGATTTTAGTTTTATTTATTCTTCCTTAAAAATGCAAACAGGCCTAAAGACAATTAGGCAGCAAATGAGAAATCAATTTACTACTGTATATTCTTCCTTTCTTTTATGATTCCATTCCATTGACTACTGCGGCATTGCTATGTGATGAGATCACCTTCAGTATATTTGTCATAGGGAAGCATTCATGTTTCCCTCTCCTGGAGATGCACGGCGAGGGAGAGAAAAGTAAGTGTGTTGAATGTGGATTATATGGGATCCAGGAGTTTAGCAAACTGTTGATACAATTTAGTGTGTTAACTCTTGATAGCCTCATAAGTTTTCTGAGATAAAAGTCAGAGCTCTCATGGTGATCTATATTGAAACAGGGAAGAAGAAAAAGGAAGAGAAAAGAGATAAGACTGAAAGCCTTGAGGAAGCAGAGCAGACAGAAGAGCAGCACCTCATCAGTTCCAATTCAAGAGCTGCCCCAGCACCAGGACAGCACTGGCTAAGATCTTCTGCTTCCCAAACACACAAATCCACATGTCATATTAAAAAACAAAGCAAAAAAAAAAAAGAAAGAAACACCAAACATTACAGAAACAAAATCACTGAACAAACACTCTTATCCTTTATTAATGACAATTGCAGAAAATTACTAACTTGAATCAGTCAAAAACTAGACTTGCATGTATTGAGCATCTATCCTGAGCAAGGTTGGGGACGATAATGCGAACCAAATAAACACAGTCTCTATGTTTACAGGTTACCTCAAATATTACCTAAAAACTAGGTCTGATATTGTTTTGAAGCCATAATTTAGTTCTGCTGTACTAAAAGAAAAATCAAGATACTCCCATTATTTTACCAAAACTTGAATAGATATCTACCACATTCAATGAGGAACACTGAAAAACATCCTGACAAAAACCATTTTGTCATTTGCACCTTTTGAGTTAATTTTGTTATATCTCATGATTAAAGGCTTTCATAAAGTATCCTATAACTATCATGCACAACCATTTTAGAAAACAGACACATTGCACCAGTCACATTTCATACCTCCTAAAGTCTGTAGATAGAATATTCCTCTTTACATGAGGCAGGCTATTACTAGAATTCTAAGATGGGTTTTCAATCAGCTGGCAAATAGGTATTGCATATTCGCCATAATCTGTAAAACAGTGGCTTTCAAACTTTTTTGACTTCTTATCCACAATAAGATACATATTTTTCATATTGCAACCCATGCACCCACACACATATCTAAAACTGCAACAAAATGTTTCCTGAAACAGTATTCTCACAATGCATGGTGTGCTTAGATATTTTCTGTTCTATTTTTTTAATTTAAATTTTAATTAGTTAATCTTTTTGAGAAAGATTGGCCCTGAGCTAACATCTGTGCCCATCTTCCTCTACTTTATATGTGGGATGCCTTCCACAGCATGGCTTGACAAGCGGTGCACAGGTCCATGCCCAGGATCTGAGCCAGTGAACCCAAAGCGGAGTGTGCGAACTTAACTGCTACACCACCGAACCAGCCCCTGTTCTGTTTTTTTAAATTAATAGGCCTCATTCTTTAGTTTTAGGTTTGCAGGAAAATTGAACAGAAACTACGGAGAATTCCCATATATTCCTCTCCTCATACCCTCTCCCAACCCCAGTTTCCCTTATTATTAACATCTTGCATCAGTGTGATACACTTCTTACAACCAATGAACAAATATCGATACATCTGTATTAACTGAAGTCCATAGTGTAGATTAGGGCTCACTCTTTGGGTTGCACATTCTATGGATTTTGACAAATGTATAATGACACATATCCACCATGACAGTATCATACAGAAGGGTTTCACTGCCCTAAAAACCCCTGCGATTTACCTGTTCATCATTCACTCTTTCCCTCCCCCGAACCCTGGCAACCATTGACCACTGCGCTGTCTCCATAGTTTTACTGTTTCCAGAATTTCATATAGTTAGAATCCCTCAACATGCAGCTTTTTCATATGCTCCTTTCACATAGCATGATGCATTTAAGATTCCTCCATGTCTTCAAGAGTTCATTCTTTTTATTGTTGAATAATATTCCATTGTATGGATGCACCACAGCTTGATATTATTGCATTCTACTTCATTAAAATAATGAGTTTTGAATTAGGTAAACAGTCAATTGATTTCAGAACCTATGAAAGGTTCATATCCATAGTCTGAAAATGCCCCAAATATGATGTTAGTGCTTACTGAACACAAAGGGACAGACAGCTTGGTCCCTAAATTAGAAGTTTACAATGTTATTGGGAAGGAAAGGTCTACTGTGTGACATGTTTAGCAACAAAAGCCTAATAACAAAACAAAGGCTAACAACCAAACAAAACACAGGTAAAAGAGATATAACAAGCTGCGAATTCCTAAGTGCTGTTGAGGAATACGAAGAACCAGCAAGTGCATGATATAAACTCTGTAAGAGCAGGACATTGGGTCACTTACTGAACATGGGACGTGGGCATGTTACTTCTATATGCCTCAGTGTCCTCATCTGTAAAGTGTGTATAATAGTAATATCTATCTCATTGGGTACTTAGGAGAAGTACATGAATCATGTACATATAGAGCTAAGAAGAGAAAATGGCACATAATAAGATTTCAATAAATATTAATCTATTATTATTATTATGAACCACTCTATCTTTAGTGCTTGCTTGGAATATACTAAGACTTCAATATAAATATTTTTTAAAGACTGAAGGATTTCAATTTTCATAGGCTTATCTGGTCTGTGGAAGCTTTTATAAAAAGCCAGGACATGAGCCATGAATAATGTATATAGTTTGGTAAGTGCAGAGAGAGAGAAGGAGGTAAGAGGCTGAGGATACAGCAAAATACTAGGCTGAAAGGTAGAAAACTAAAAGTCGCATTTGGAGGATAGTGATCAATTTGACTAAAGCAGAGAGTAAGGAGCCAGGAAAGAAAAGCTTTCACTGGACTCCCTTTTAAGAGATGCTGATGACCTTTGCAAATGACAGATATTTGAACTTCCTCTTTCAACAGGCAGGAGAGAAAGACTTCAATTACCTGAACAGAGAGAATAAAGTCCCAATACCCTAGGCATCCACTGTATATAACAAGTTAACTTCTCTTCTATGCATCTTAGAACAGTACTAGTTATGTACCATTCTTGGGAGAATTGAGAAGATATACTCAATAATTTTCTGTGTTCTGTGGCTCACATGAGGAACTCTGGTTCAGAAAGTCTACCTATTGTCCACTATTGGTGCCATTTGCCACTTGTGACTGTTTTTTATTGTTTTGAGGAAGATCAGCCCTGAGCTAACTACTGCTAGTCCTCCTCTTTTTGCTGAGGAAGCCTGGTCCCGAGCTAACATCCATGCCCATCTTCCTCTCCTTTATACGTGGGACGCCTACCACAGCATGGCTTGCCATGTGGTGCCATGTCCGCACCTGGGATCCGAACTGGTGAACCCCGGGCCGCTGAGATGCAGAACGTGTGAACTTAACTGCTGCGCCACCAGGCCGGCCCGTGACTGTTTTAAATTTAAATTAAATGCAAAGAATTAAGAATTCATTTCTTCAAGTCACACTAGTTTCATTTCAAGTGTGTTCAATAGCCACAAGTGCCTAGTGGCTACTGCACTGGACAGCACAAATGTAGACAGAACATTTCCATCATTGTAGAAAATCTCTTGGGAGAAAGAGGGTCTAGAGGCTAGAGAGGCACCTGTAAATGGGGAGAAAAATGGAGATGAGAGACAGAGAGAGGGAGGTGAATTTATGGGAAGGACCGGTAAATCTATATGAAGAGAGGAAGAGTCCAGAAAGGAGAATGATAGTGGAGTTATTAGAAATCTTGGAAATAACTGAGGTAGTAAGATCCCAGGAGAGGAGAAGAAGATGCCCACAGAGCAGGGACTTGCTTAGAGGTGAAGGAGAAAGTCCCTTCTCCCAGAGATCTAAGGAGAAGAAGACACGTACAAAAACTGAGAATTTGGAAATAGAAGAAAGAATCCTAAAATTTATATGGAACAACAAAAGACCCTGAATAGCTAAAGCAATCCTGAGGAAAAAGAGCAAAGCTGGAGGCATCACAATCTCTTACTTCAAAATATACTACAAAGCTATAGTAACCAAAACAGCATGGTGCAGGTACAAAAACAGACACACAGATCAATGAAACGGAACCGAAAGCCCAGAAATGAAACCACACATCTATGGACAGCTAATCTTCAACAAAGAAGCCAAGAACATACTGTGGAGAAAGGAAAATATCTTCAATAAATGGTGGGAAAACTGGACAGCCACATGCAAAAGAATGAAAGTAGACCATTATCTTACACCATACACAAAATTTAACTCACAATGGATTAAAGACTTTAATGTAAGACCTGAAACCATAAAATTCCTAGAAGAAAATATAGGCTGTACACTCTTTGACGTTGGTCTCAGCACCATCTTTTCGAATACCATGTCTACTCAGGTAAGAGAAATAAAAGAAAAAATAAACAAATGGGACTACATCAGACTAAAGAGCTTCCTGCAAGGCAAAGGAAACTATGAACAAAACGAAAAGACAACCCATCAACTGGGAGAAAATATTTGCAAATCACATATCCAACAAGGGGTTAATTTCCAAAATATATAAAGAACTCCTATAACTCAACAACAACAACAAAACAACCTGATCAAAAAATAGGCAGAGGATACGAGCAGACACTTTTCCAAAGAAGATATACAGATGGCCAAGAGGCACATGAAAAGATGTTCAACATCACTATCATTAGGGAAATGCAAATCAAAACTATAATTAGATATCAACTTATACCTGTCAGAAAGGCTATTATTAACAAGACAAAAAATAACAAATGTTAGAGAGGATGTGGAGAAAAGGGAACCCTCATACACTGCTGGTGGGAATGGAAACTGGTGCAGCCACTATGGAAAACAGTATGGAGATATCTCAAAAAATTAAAAATAGAAATAACATACAATCCAGCTATCCCACTACTGGGTATTTATCCAAAGAACTTGAAATCAACATTTCAAAGAGACTTATGCACCCTGTGTTCAATAACCAAGATATGGAAACAACCCAAGTGCCCATCAACTGATGATTGGATAAAGAAGATGTGGTATATATATACAATGGAATAATATTCAGCCATAAAAAAAGACAAAATTGTCCCATTTGCAACAATATGGATGGACCTTGAAGGTATTATGTTAAGTGAATTAAGCCAGACGGAGAAAGACAAACACTGCATGATTTCACTCATATGTGGAAGATAAACATATGGATAAAGAGAAGAGATTAGTGATTACCAGAGGGGAAGGGGGTTGCGAGGTGGGTGAAGGGGGTAAAGGGGCACATATATATGGTGAAATAAAAATTAGACTATTGGTGGTGAGCACAATGCAGTCTACATAGAAACTGATAAATAATAATGTACACCTGATATTACACAACCTTATAAACCATTATGATCTCAATAAAACAACTGAAAAATAAATAAATAAAAGAGAATTTGAAATAGAAGATATGGGAACTCACACCTTGAAAAGGAGGGAAAACAACCATGGGAATGAAGGAGTCAGACTGGACAAGTGTTTTCACAAAGTGAATATGGAATAAACGTATTTACTGAAAATCATAATTGGTAAAATTATTTTGAAGAAGCTATGAGGAGGTACAGATACTTTTTACAACTTGGCAACTTTTAGGTGCCAAAATATTTGTTAATTTACAAATCCATTAATCAACCAGTCAATTATAATTAGCCAGCCCTGGTGGTTTAGTGCTTAAGATCCAGCACTCTCACCACCATAGCCCATGTTCCTTTCCCAGTCAGGGAACCCACCACTGTCTGTAGGTTGTCATACTGTGGCTGCTGTGTGTTGCTGTGATGCTGAAAGCTATGCCACCGGTATTTCAAATACCAGCAGGGTCACTCATGGTGCACAGGTTTCAGTGCAGCTTCCAGACTAAGACAGACTAGAGAAGAAGGATCTGGCCACTCACTTCTGAAAAATTGGACATGAAAACTCTATGAATAGCAGTGAAACATTGTTTGATATAGGGCCAAACAGTGCAAAAAGACCAGGCAGTGTTCCGCTCTGCCGTACACAGAGCTGCTAGGAGCCGGAATCAATTCCATGGCACTAACAACAACAATTATTATTATTTATTGGGTCCTAATATACTAGGCATTCTGAGCAAACCTGTAATAAAATTAGAAAGTCTGGACTTACAGAAAGAACTTAGAGAACAGCATAAACAAAAGCTAAATTATAGAGTACAGCTTAAAAATGTTATCTCAAATTAGGTATGGCAGCCCCTGGCACTCAGGCTGCAGCTCTTGGCTTTTGTCCTTTTGCAGCCATCACGAATCAATTGTGACATTCCTTCTGGTTGAGCCCAAAGAAGCCTTGGGATGCCTTTCAACACAAGACCCCTTATTCATACTAGTTAGTATGAGAAATCAAAACTATTTGTAAATCTAGTACAAATAATATTAGAATTGTACAGGGAGTCACACAGAGGAAGCCCAAGGTAAAGCTATAGATTTATTTTTTAATAATAAGTTCATCTCATCGTTTGAAATCCAAAGAGTTAATCACTCACTCAGAATAAAAGAACAGACCTCAATGATGGCTCTCAACTCTATCAGATATTCAACCCCTAATTTAGGAACTTCTCCTTATTCGAGAGAACACTAAATAGAGATACTAAGAAATGCAAATTAAAATTAACAAAGGGGAACAGACTAGACCACAATAATAACCCCAGTAAAGTATAGTCCATTGTTCCCAGTTTTTCAGGAATTATGCACTAACATAGTTTTCAGAGTAGAAAAGATAAATTTTGTAATTTCTTTCCAAGAAATGTAGAAGGAAGTATATAAATATATTAGTTATATAAAGGACAAATGAAACCCACAAAGGAACCGAGGACAGTGGAGACAGATGATATTTTTAACATGATTTTGCTATATTTTAAAAGGCACCTTACCGATGTGAATTTCTCCCATCCAATGGCTTACCTGTTCATACTTCAAATCACAGAATCAAACTGGAGTTAAAATGGTTTTATTGTGAGATTTGGTAACCAAAATATATTTCTGACTGATGGAAAAAAATATCAGAGTACAAAAAGACAATTAAGAAAGAAAAGAGATTCTCAAATTCCAGTTCTTGTATCAATCTTGATGAATAGTTCACATAAGTCGCTGACCTTTCTGTGTTGAAAATCCGGGTACATAACTGCTGAGCCCACTTTGTTAGACAGTCACCTGACTCCTTAATTCCAGGCTCTGCAGGTGAGAAAATTTAGCAGGATGGTACCTCTCAATTTACCTGGAATAGTCAAAATTGAGTGCAATAGTACAGTCACGTGCCACATAATGATGTTTCGGTCAGTGACCGATCACATATACCACGGTGGTCCCATAAGAACGGTACCATATAGCCTAAGTGTGTAATGGATTATATCCTCTAGGTTTAGATAGAGTGTGCAAGTACACTCTATGATGGTTGCACAAGAATGAAATTGCCTAACAACACATTTCTCAGAACATATTCCTGCTGTTAAGGGATGCGTGACTGTATTAAAGAATATTGCTACTGTTTTCCTCAATATCCTTGCGTAAAGCTGGATAATGTTACAATGGCAAGAAGAGAGAGAGAACCTTGGGACATTTTAGGTATTCCAGCTCCTCTTCATGTTTCACTGTACGATGGTTGTCTACAAACTTTATTCAATGTAATATCATTAAATAGAATTTTAATGGATTTGAAATGGTACATACATACATGAATATACTATGCATAAATGTTCCTACAAATACACCTGTTGGGCTTTCTTGTGAGAAGCCCTTTTTTATACTTAGACTAAGTCCTTTGTACTAGTATAGTGGTAGAATATCCTTTCGTTTTCCTAAAAATGTTGACAGTGTTGCTGGCCCAGTGGTGTAGTGATAAAGTTCACGCACTCTACTTCAGCGGCCTGGGGTTCAGGGGTTCGGATCCCGGCTGCGGATCTACACAGCACTCATTGGACCATGCTGTGGCAGTGTCCCACATACAAAATAGAGGAAGACTGGCAGAGATGTTAGTTCAGCGACAATCTTCCTCAAGCAAAAAAGGGGAAAGATTGGGAACAGATGTTAGCTCAGGGCCAATCTTCCTCACCAAAAAAATGTTGACAGCAAAGATTAGTTGCTTTTTTAAAATGACTCCCATTTTCAAAACCAAAACTTCATACTTCTCTATCAGCCTCCTAAACTATTTTGAAATCCTAAAATTTGAGAACCACTGCTATAGAAGGAAATAACTCTTTGATATGCACAGCCATCAAAACATTTCAAGGGATATGTCTTTTAGAAACAAAACATAGAAGTCATGAAAACGAAATATGATTACTGTGGTTAGAAAAAAATTTATTCAATAATAGTTTATTTTTAACTCATGTAAGTGATATTTGTTCTTTACGGAGAGTTTGAAAAGAAGAAAAAATAAAAGCATTTTTAAAATCACTTATAACCCAACACCAATATTTTTACATGTCAGTTCTTTTTCATTGTCCTAATATTTATTTTTACAAAAATGAATGGCATTAAGTCAATTGTTTAATTTCATAAGACTTAGGAAGCCCTTAGAAAGACTGCCCATAACAAGAAGACGTTTCAAGATTACACTAATATCATGCATGATTGTGCAGGTTAATAAACTAGTTTTAGAGATAAGAAGTCAGGTGGGCACCAAGCTCTGAGAGTGAGATGAAGGTGGCTAAGCCTCAGTTTAAAGAATTACACCAAGAGAGAAAGCTGGCCGAGAGCCATGTGTATGAGGACATCTGAAGTATGTTTAATTTTGGACTCTATGAAAATATCTTGAAACCAAGGAGCTCAAAAAGCCTTTGTTAGAAAGGCAGGAACAAATGAAAGTTTGATTATCCCCCATTCAACAGATGGAAAAAACCAGGCTCAGCCAACAGTCCAGGAGGTCAAAAAAGGGACTAAAGTTTCTGATGCAGGCCTGAGCTCTATTGTTAAAGCTTGCAAGTTTTTGTAAGAAACAAGAAACAGTTTGACTTGACTTCGCTTGGCCTTTTGGCCTGCAAAAATACTAAGGCAGGCTGACATTTCGGCGACAAATTTTACAGCTGTGTAATCACTGGGGTCTGGGAGACCTTCCTATACTTGGTTCAGCTCTTGAATGCCTTTTGAGACCAAGACAATGGAACTTATAATTAGCAAACTACCATAAGTCTCAGAGTATGACACATGAATAGAATTCTTCCTTTTTTTCTTTCCCTGCACAGGGACATAAAAATAGAACAAGTAACTGTATATTTGCACTTCTATTCACACTTACTTTAAAAAATATATTGAAAGATGGAACTTAGTAAGAGCAACGCCCAGTATGAGGTGAAGGATTTTTATTTTCCTCTAATATTGAGTCTTCTTGTTGACGTGAAAGCGTCAACCCGAACTTGTTAGAAAGGCATTTGTTCCAAATTGTCCTTTCCTTTCTATCCCCAGTGTTACAAATCCAGTCCCGGGCCTTATCACTTTTCCTGGGCCACTAAAATATCTCCTCTGATACAGTGTCCCTACTTATTCACGATTTAAACCAACTCACATATGGATGCCAGATAAGTGTTGTGAAACACATCCCTGATCGCGTCAGTTCTCAACTCAAAAACAACATACGACTAGCCATCACAGAGAAATCAGGAATTGAACAGTTAAGGTCCTTCAAAATCTGATCCACACCTACCTTTACAACCCATTCCTCCTCTCCAGCCCTGTGCAATCTAGAGCTTCCAAAGCAGACTTTTTACCCTTCCTTCATGTGCTTCAAGCTTTTCTGGCTCTGTTATTTCCTGTGCTGTTCCCTCCAAGAATACTGGAACTCACTCTCAAGATTCTATCCACCCTCCCAAGGCCAACCGTAACAATCTTCTCTCTTAGAAGCCCTGCTGACACCCAGCCAGATCACTCCTTCCTCTGATCCTCCTCAGAAAATTTCCTCTATGCCTACTCATTTAATTTTGTCTTGCATTTTAAGCATATGTGTCTCATTTTCCACTGCTGCATAAGGTAAAGAGCAAAATGCTTAAGGATCCCTTATAAGTCTAGATCATTTCTCAAAATCAGACTTTCTGGGATCTACCTACAGAGGTCTCTGTCTCTGAAGAGGGAACAGACTTCCCCTCATCCCCACCTGCACCTAGAGTCTACCTTCTCTCTTTCTATCAAAGGCAGAATGGCCATATCATATCACGCATTTACATCATGCATTACTGTAAATGATGTAATCCAGCATCTTAGGTTATTTAGCCTCTCATCTTAAGATGATTCTTTCTAATTATGAAGTCTGTTATGCTAACTTTTGCAAAATAGCTCTTTACAATGAACAAAATGCTGTCTTATGGACCACTTCCCTGGACTTTCACAACTCTGTGAGATAGGCTGATGTGACCAGCCCACACTACTAAAGAGGAAAAGGAGATTCCAAGAGGTTAAGTGATGTAAGTAGTAATGTAAGAAGAAAAAACTTTTAGTGGCAGAAGGAAACTCAGAAAGATTATCAGATCTGTTTGCAAGTTCATGCTGAGGAGAGGATTGGGAAAGTAGAAAGGCCACAGTGAGAACTCTTATTCCTCACTATTTCCTTTTTCCTCTGCTCAGCAGAAGGGAAATAATAAAAATAGCTAAGATTGACTGAACGCTTACAAAATGGCAGGCACTACCTTTAGCACTTTACATGTAACTCTCTCGCTTACCTCACATAATAGTAGTTATGAGGTGCCTGTCACTACAGAGTACACATGATGAAACAAGATCAGAAAATTGGCTTGCCCAAGGCGGAATGGGGATTTGAATTCAGATCAATTTGTGTTAAAGCCCACATTTCTAATCTCTAGGCCAACTCTTCTCACATTTTATGATTTAGTGTGAATCACCTGGAGAACTTGTTACCTGTAGATTCTGATTCAATAGGGTTGATATGGGGTCTGAGATTCTGCATTTGCAGCAAGTTCCCAGGGGATGCGGATGCTGATGGTCCATGGACCACACTTTAAGTACCACTTTCTTTATACTCCACTCAGAAAGTGCTAGAGTTAGTCACTTGGGCCACTGATTTTCCAATTCTGAGGACTAGCCTGGGTCCTGGAAAGAAGGAAGGAGAGAGGATGTCATTCTGTCTTAGCCAAGCCTATTTGGGCTTCTCTGACTACCCTTCCACTGTTCCCTGTGCCACACTCCATCACCTCCAGCTTAAATCTTACCTTCCTGGTTCTCTCATAAAAATATTTTCATTTTGAACACATGTAACATTATTTCAGGTAATACTTAATAGTATCATTTTGTACCATAACCTCCTTTTTCTGTCTAGAACACAATCCTATCTACACTTACATTATATGCATTTCACATGCCCTGCTTTGGTTCTTTGACTTGACACATTGACTCATGTAAAACTCCCTAATTTATTTAGCTTTCCACATTTTGTATATTTGTTTGTAAATAAACTTGTAGAAAGTGTTGGCTATTTTTTTCTAAGATGCAGATCTCCAATTTGTTATACACATTGTAAACATGGGCTTTAGTCATTCATTTCTCGGTCCATCATTTCCAGTAGCTACGATGTACCAGGCACTGTGCTAGGTTTGCCCTGATGATCATTATATTCCTTTTAGAAATCAAAACACTTAAAATATGTATTTCTAACTCACTATTTTTATATTATATGTACGATTCTACAAAACAGTATTTTAATTATATAAATTTAGCTTACTTAGTTTTAACTGTTTTGTGTACTAGTTCAGGTGTGGTAATTAATGTCACTTTCCAATATAAAATCTCATTACCTGAAGTTAGCCTCTGCAGATATTTGTTCTAAAATGTGCCCAGGCACACGTAAAATCTCCTTTCACCTTTAGTGAAGTGAAAATGAATCAATTTTTATTAAACTTATCAGCTTCAAAGGAAAGGCTGGTCCTTGGCCACATCATCAGGCTTAGATGGCTTCCATTCTGTTAAAAATTAAGTTTTGAAAACTTTGCTTTCAAATCACAAATCACTGTCTCTCTCCCAATCTTCTTTAGAAAGATACCAATCTCTGGATGCCCGGTTAAGCCATCCCTGACACTCACTCATATGTCTTTTTCCCTTTTACACTCACTTGCTGAATGCTGGGAACTTTACATGCAATTTCTTTTTTATTCTCACAACAATCATATATGGCAGATAGATTATCGTCCCCATTTTACAGATGGAAACAAAGTCTTAGAGAGGTGAATAACAACCACTAATACTCACTGGGCATGAAATATACATAGTAGGCTCAACTCTACAAACTTTACAGTCTTCTCATTTATTGCTTATCCCACCCACGAGTAGGGTCATCCTTAACCTCCATGTTACACAAGAAGAGCCGAAGTGGGAAGGGCTGAGTGCTTGAACCAAGTTGACATAATCAGTTGGTGGTGGGGCCGGGGTCACAGCATAGGAGTCCAGTCCGGAGCCTGGGCTCTCACCCACCATCAGCTAACCTGACGGGGGTCACACAACTGAAGGAAGATGGCAGAACCAGGACCCAGAAGTCT
Source organism: Equus caballus (assembly GCF_041296265.1). Taxonomy (NCBI): domain Eukaryota; kingdom Metazoa; phylum Chordata; class Mammalia; order Perissodactyla; family Equidae; genus Equus; species Equus caballus. The sequence goes on from NC_091684.1 coordinate 83,838,178, forward strand.
GTCTGAAAACAAAGCCCCTGAGGTCAGTCACTGTGCACATGGCTTGCTTTCTTCAGAGCCATCCTTCTAAATCCAAAGGACAAGTTTAAATTTGTATGTTATTTGAACTCAAGGGAGCATAGGGCCCTGCTACCAAGTCCCTCAGAGTTGGGGAAAAAAAGAAGAAAAGTAATAATAATTTGAGAACTTCCTTTTCTGACCATCATCAAATATCATATATCCACCCACTGGCATCTGTGCCCACGAACTCTACCTTCCCTTCCTGCACCTACCCAAGGCCAACCCAGCCCATTGTTCCTTCTCACCCATTCAAGGCTTGCACTCCTGAAATGTCCCTCCCTCTCGTCCAGTTTATCCTTCCTTCCTTGATTATTTCCCATTATTTCACAAACAGGCTTTAATATTTCCTGGCTTAAAAAGCCCTCCCTTGATCCAAGGTCCTGCTTCTTCTAACTGGACCACAACCACTACCATAAATGTTTCTGCTTCCTTTTAAGATCAAACTTGCCTATGAGGTTGTCTATAGCACTTACCTCCACTTCCTCACCCCCAATTCTGTTTTTAACCCCATTTCATATCTCTTACATTTTTCTGACTACCAATATTTCTATAATAAACATTATACTACTCTTGCAATTAAAATATATAAAAATGTGTATATAATACACTATTATACACAGCACCACACACACACACATGCCCCATCACAAAAAATACTGTGACTCATGAAAACTGTGTGTGTACATCAATGTTATATTTCAAATTCTTAAATATCATTTATGTATCAATTTATGTATCAATCTTTTCCTTTCCTTAGTCTTGAGACTGAAAACCTCTTTTCTTGTCAATCTTCTTCCAGAAGATTTTATACAGATACAAATTTATCACCAGGTCATCGTGGGCTCTCCTCTCTCGCAGCCATCCCTGTGTTAGTCCCTTACACTGTGCCCCATGGAATGTCTAATCCATTGTGAACAGTCTACCAACTGGCTTCCATTTTTTCCCTCACATCTTTGTTTTGGCTTTTCCTTGATATTGTCATGTTCCCTTTTGCTTTCCACTCTTCAAATTTCCCCTTTTTTAAGCTATCTCAGACTTAAATGGAGGAGGAAAGAGGGCTGGCTCACCTCTAATCAGGGCCATTTCTAGACGTACAGTTGTGCACCCTATTGCTTAGTCTCCTTTGCTGTCCACACCCTATGGTTATACTTCATCTCAAAATCACTTCCAGCTAAAGATAAATAGTGCATCCTCTACCATCAAGCAGCTGATAGTAAAGAGACATAGATAAAGATGCATAGACAGGGGCATTGTAGAATGAACAGCCTCTAAGATAAGGGCTCTCAAGGAGCACATGGAGGAAAACAGGTTTAGAAAACTTGGCAGAAAAGGGCAAGAAGAGATTCCCGCATACACTTCGATGATCAGTGGAAGTTATCACGGCTAAGTCATGCTCTTGTAACAGGAAGAGGCACCGCTGAGCTTGGGGGAGGGTGGGGAGAAGCATGGTGTCTTAGAGGATCTTTTTTTAAGGGTAGAGAGACAGATGGAAATTAGGAAATGATAAAGACTGAAGTTTGAGAATTAAGCAAAAATCAAACCACATGCTCAGAAGACTAGTTCTGTTTTTTTCTTTTTAAGTCAATGGAGAGTCTATTTCAAAGAATGAAATAGTTAATATTTATTGAGGGCTTACAATGTGCCGCTTATCATCTTTACAACACTCCCGTGAGGCAAGCCTATTATTTTTTCCATTTTATAGATAAGAAAACTGAGAAATACAATTTAAGTAATGCTAAGGTCACACAACTAGGAAGTGGCCCAATTTGAATTACGATTAGATTTGCAATTCGGAAAGATAAAGGGATGCGTCTGGTTTCTGGGTTGCACCTGTATGATACACATGAGGCTGGGACAGAGATATAGAGAAGTGAGAGGGGCAAGAGGAGCAGGGGAGTTCAGTTTTGCCATTCTGATTTGCGGGTGTTTGGTGAACATCCGTCTAGAGTCGTCCAGTTGGATATATAAACGTGGACTAGGAAAGATGTCTAGGCTGGAGGCAGAGATTTGTGTCATTGGGCTAAACATCATAGTTAAGCCTGGAAATTAAGTGGATTAAGAAGAAAAAAATTCTGAAGAGAACTTTGGGGGGCAGAGAAGGGGATTTGCCCTTTAACAGTAGACAGAAGAAGAAAAGAGAAAGGAAGGAAGGGAGGGAGGGAGGGACAAGGAGGGAAGGAAAAAAGGAGGGGGAAAGAAAAACTGACAATGAGGGGGAAGCGGTATGAAGAGATTCAAGGAGAGGGAGCTTCCTTGGAGTTAAGGAGAGAGTTTCAAAAAGATCAGTGGTAACAAAATTTGCAGAGAAGTCAAGAAAGTTAAGGATCAAAAATTCTTGGGGTTTATCAACTAGGAGGTCTTTGCTCATTGTGGCAACTGCAGTTCTGGTGAAGTGGTGGAATCAGACGCCGAACTGTAGTGGGCTGAGGGGTGCTGGGAAGATGAGGAAATTGAAGTAAGGAATAGGGTCATGGAGGGGCAGGAAGAGATGGAGGGAGAGACAGAAATCAAAAGAGAACCTAGGCAGGGGTGTTTGTTTTTTCTTTATGATTTGAAGCCGTTTTACACTTATACATGAAAGGCAAATCCTTAAAAGAACTAGAAAGTGTGAAGACACAGGAGAGAGCAAATATACAAGACTGATGGAGAAAGGAATAAGACCCAGATTCCTCCATGCTGTCTTTGAATTTATTCTTTCTCTCACTCCTGCTGGCAGTGTCCTCTTTAGGCTTGAATCTCCTCTTTCCCACTAAAAGTTAGCTGTATATTTTCCCATCTTTAATCTATTTTCACATAGTGTTGCCCAGTTAATTTTCCTCATGTTTTCCCCCTGTTTATACTCTTTCAGTGGTATTCTGTTATTTTAAAGGTAAAATCCAAGCTCCTTTAGAAGTCAAAGTCCTTCTCATTCTGTTCTTACCCACCTTTCCCATCCTTAGGGCCCATGCCCAACATCCACAACCCAGAATCCTGATGCTGTCACTTGCATTCTCCCGGACAACTATGATCCCTTGAAATGCTCTCTGTTTTCTTTCTGCCGACATAAATTCTGCCCTTTCTCAAGTCTCACAATATGTCACCCCCTTCTTACAGAGGAGTATCTCTATGCCCCTGAAGCCATATAAAAATGTTACCTTTTATTCTACCTTGGCATGTTGTTAACACATCATAAACATTTTTCCAAAGGTTACATCTGTTTATCACTGTGGAAAGCATCAAGGATATAAACATGTTAAAGATACAGCCCATGATAACAACGGGGTCGCGATCTGTGTGGTATTTAAACCACTTGGTTCCATTACTTATATCTGGTTTTATATTTAACTTATAACTTTAAAAAAATACGTGTTTAGTTTATCATCAAAACTGAACTGCAAGCTCTTCAAGGATAGAAACTGTGTATTAAAGCATTAGTACAGATCATCTAAACTTTCTATCTCAGGAACATACAGCAGGAATTGAATAACTATTTTGCTGAAAGGGAAATTGGATAGAGTTTGCGGTCCCGGAATAATAAGAAACTGTGTAAACTGAATTTTCTTTTTGTCCTATGATATGCTGAAATGTAAATATACCACTTCCACAGCTTTTGCCTTTTATCGTATTATGTGAGTATTTTTACAAGGCATTCTTATATGTGCTTTGAATTTATTTTTTCTTATACTTGCACTCATGCTGCTGTTATTTGGTGTGAAGACTGTGTCCCTCATTTTCACATTCATTTCTACGACATTTTCATTGTAAACCTAACAGCTCTTCCATTTCTCTTGGAATGTAATTTTATTTCTACATTCTGGAACTGTGTCTAACACCTTCTTTTAGTTAAAAAGTATCATCTACTAACTCTAAACTTAAAATTTTATGAAATTAATCACCTCAGTTATTTCACCTGATTAATTTTCTATAGCTGCTCTTTTGTTATAATTTTTCATAGTCATTTCATAAGATTTCTTTCATTTTTAATTTCCATATTCTGATACTATTTGTGGTTTGTTTTATCTGCAATATGATAATTTATTCAACTTATTTTGATTTTGTTTTTTGCATTTTATTTCCTTTGTGTAGATATAGTGTAACACAGATATCTGTCTCCCAAATGTGCCTTTTACTTAAAAATACTGTGTATGATTTTCTATTTTACTTTGTTCCTGATTTGGATTTTCTTTTCCTTTTACTTCAAATGTTCCTCTGAGAATTTAAGCATTATTTTTATTTTTTATTTGTGTTAAAGATTGGCACCTGGGCTAACAACTGTTGCCAATCTTTTTCTTCTGCTTTATCTCCCGAACCCCCCCCCCCCCCCCCAGACAGTTGTATATCTTAGTTGCAGGTCCTTCTAGTTGTGGGATGTGGGACACCGCCTCAACGTGGCCTGACGAGCGGTGCCATGTCCGCGCCCAGGATCCGAACCCTGGGCCGCCACAGTGGAGCGTGCGAACTTAACCACTTGGCCACGGAGCTGGCCCCCCTAAGCATTATTTTTAATGCATTGTTTTAATTTGGGGTCATTCCTGAAAACTTTAATTTTGCTTTTTAATCTATTCTCATATAACGTATTACAATCTTGCTGGAGAACTATTTGATTTACTACTTCTATCTAACGTGCCCTTTTGAACCTAACCTTAGGCATTCCCACATGCTGGGCTGCAGCGCCCTGGTGCATAAGATACATGCCATGCCTTCAGACACCTGTGTAACTAGCAGGGCTGGGCAGGGGCGCCAGTCCTCAGAGGCTGGTGTGGCTGAGCCCAGTCTGGTGCTAAGCCCCAGGTCTCACAGGCTGCAAGCAATGATGGGGACGCCTGGCACCTGCTGCTCCTCTACAATGCTCTGCGCACAGCCAAGGTGGGGTCTGCCACCTGGACGTCAAGTTCAGTGCCCAGCCAGAGTGAGCTGCTGCCCCTCGTGGACAAGGGGCTGTGAACTGTTGGAGGAACTGGAGGTATAGGTTGCCAAGGGGTGCAGTGTACAACTGGAGGAGTAAGGGGTGCAAAGGATTCAGGCTGTTGGTTCCTGGGAGTGAGGACAGCTCTCCTTGGCAGGCCCACATCTCTGCCTTCACCTAAGGCAGATACTTTTGTCTAGTACCGCCCTGAGACCCAGGCAGTGAGCTCCCTGCCTTGGCCCTGTGCATCACAGTCTTGATCCTCAGAGTGCAGTCAGAGTTAGCATCAGCCTCACCAGGGAGTGTGCGAGATGTAAAAGCTCAGGCCTGCCTTAGCCCTTCTGAATTCTGAATCTGTATTTTAACAGGTGATTGTATACACATTTGTGTTTGAGAAGTGCTACATCAGAGGGCCCACTCCGGCTTTCCTCTGGCCGTGATACTCTCCAAGATAATGCCCATGGGCAGTAGGGTTCCTTCTAGACCAGGCTTCATATACACAGGCTCCCAGAATCCCTTGCCCAAAGGCCCATATCCACTCATTTCTAGAGTATACAGTGGTCTCTTCACCAGACACATCATCCAGTGCACCTGGAACCCAAAGGGTCGCCATGGGACAGCCGTGACACAGAGAGAAGGGCGTGTGTGACTTTCAGGCTGAGTGGCCACAAGTGTGCTCCAAGCGTGAGGCCCCTGGAGGATCAGGAAAGAGCCAAGGGTGGGAAGGCAGGGTGGGCCCAGGGACTCCAACTGTACTTTTGCTCCTGGTTCCACAGACAGGGTCAAGCCCAGTTTTGTGCATTTATACCTGATCTGCCCTTTTAGTGAGGTCCAAGCTATGTGCAGGGTGATGGCTAAAAGAGAATATATGCTTTCCACGATTTTTAGAAATACTTGGTACTAAAAAGTTAGGTTGGAATCCAAAATCATTTGCCTTCTCCTAAGAAATTTCAACATTATATCTGTCAGTGAAAGAAAATAATAGCTGTAAGATTCTTTAAATATGATTTCAATTGCAGAAACTTCTGAATGGCTATAAAATAGGATTTAAATTTTCTATCATCTACTTGTTCTCACAAAGCATCACACAGTTAGCAACTGTCAAGACTTTGGAGAGACCATTGACCAAGAATTACAGGTCCCTATTTCTAACATAAAACCTGATAAAAAGAAGTTATGTGTGAATTTACACTACTTATTAAAATACTTGAAAATATTTTATTTAGAAATTCTATATAAATTCAATGCTTAGTATTCTTCCCAATACTTTTTATTTTCTCTTCTTTTAATACTAAGGATATATATTGAATTTTTTCACAAAATTCTATATAGATGCCCCCCAAATCCTATCTAATTTGCCCATGTACCATATAAAGTGGGAAAAGATGAGAAGCACGTATCCAGCTCAACAGAGCTGATTAAGAAAAGCTAAGGTACCCTGACGGGCAGCTGGGGAAGGATATTCCCACATTCCATGCAGTATGTCTTTGTATCACAAACGTCTATTATGTTTGACTTTTATTAGAAGTACATCCTTTAATAAAGTGGATTTCCTTCCTTAGTACAATTTTAAAAACAGATTTTTCCCCTCAACAGATCAGCTTCAAATTTTTTTTAACATTTTCCTAACATGTAATTATCATCTTCCAAAGACCCAGAAGTGCTGTCAATGTGACTGAAATCAGAATGTAAATATTTTATACACAGCTGTCAAATCTCAATTGGCAGAAAACAAAAAGCCCCCAAATTGCTGTAATCTAACCACAGGGCTACATCATTTAATTGACAGATAAGACATTTTTCTAGATTCCATTTTCCCATCAGCATTATAATACACTAGCACGGTGTGCCATTCTGGAGAGTCACTGTGACAATTTACTTGAAGATGGAATAAACTCTGAAACGCTCTAAGGGAGATGCCGAGCACAGTAACTGAATTCTGTTTCATGGAACGTTTTTTACACTCACTGTATTTGGAATATCTGTTACAAACACGGACTAAATATTGGCATCATGGGAATATTATCATGCCCTTTCTTTTTTTTTTAAAAAAAGGCCAAATTTTGTTCTTAGCAGTTCAATAATTTATTATTTCATCCTTTTGGGCCTTGATTCAACAAACATTTCTGATTGTCTCTGTGCCAGACTTAGCTAATAAATCTAGGTAAGATTCCATCATCATAGATCAGAAATGCTGCTAGTAAAAACACCTGACATGGTCCCTCCCAAGGCCTTCCTGCTATTTTCACTGTTGTTTGTCTCTCTTCTCAGATTTGTTTTTCATCTTTCCCTCCAAGAAATAGACACATCTAAGCAATAGACATGTCAGGGACATCTATAAACATTGCTTAATTTCTGTTGGATATTTGACCTATGGCATGTTCTGCCTCTACATTCATTCAGCAAATATTTACTAAGCTTCTTGCATGGAACAGCATCATGGTTTTGGCAGTGAAGAAGACAGACAAGGCCTTGCCCTCATGGAGTTTAGATCATTCCACAGTGAGAGATAAAGAAGAAACTGTAAACAAATATGGGAACTCTTCATGTCTTGCTAAATTCCTTAAGCTATATAAGTATTTTCTCCAGATGGGGACATTTTAATATACCTTAAAAAAATAAAACTTGTAGTTTTTCAAAGGAATTAAATTTGGGTGCCTGATATAGGGCTCACTTTGAGAGAATGGTTAGGGAAGGCCAACGCAGCCGAAACTTGATTTGGAAGGGCCAGGCACAGAGCACCGCAAGCCAGGGCTCTGGGGGGAAAAGAAGACAAAGAAACATTCAAGGAACAGAAAAAAAGACAGGGACACTGGAGTGGAGGAAGCGAGGGAGAAGGGGTATAAGTAGAAACCAGATTGTGTTGGATGTGTAAATCATGGTAGTGCATTTGGGTTTTACTCTAAATGTGGAGGAGGGAGTTGAAAGGTTTTGAGGTCTCAAACAGGAGAGTAACAAGCTCTGGTCCAGGTTCCCCTGTCACTGGTGTACACAGAATGAATTCTGGAATGGCAAGAATGGAAGCCAGGAGACCAGCAGGAAGCTTATGCAGTTGTCCAGGCAGGACAGAATGATGATTTGGAGTAGGGTTGTAAAGGAAGAGACAGAAAGAGATTAAGAGATTCAGGATGTGTCTGAAAAAAAGGAAAGGAAGAGAAAAATAACTGATAAATCTTAGGTTCAGCGGCCAAAAAGAAAGTTTGGCTTTAGTAGACACAGCATTTCTCTGCTTAGCAAAAGAGATCCAAGAAGGTAAGCTATTATTTTCTACTAAGAAACTACCAGAATTTCTTACACCCTCAATTTACAAATAAAGATCAAAGGTCTAGGGAGGTGAAATGGCTTTCTTAAACCTCAAAAGAGCTGGCTGTCACCTGCATTTCCGTCTTATATTTTCCAGCCCAGAGACTTTCCCATTATCCCACACCTCTTCCCCTGTCACAGCTTAGTACCACATTCAATACCTTGCACGACTTTCTTTGCAAAGGAATTTCTATATATAATTCATCTTTTACCTGAATTTTTTTTTCTGAACCTAGAAAGTATGAGTGAAGGAATGAAGATTGTTAGCAGGAGAATATTTAATATCAGGACTGTAGATTAGAAGCTGAGTTTTGGTGGCCATACTTAGACCATTATCTCTAAACTTTTATTTCAAAAGAACAAAAAACAATAAAAGAAATGTGGAATTAATATTTCCTTCACTTGCTTTCATAAGCAATTCCAATTTATCCTGATTCCCCAAACCAGAGTTTTCCCTTTCCTTTTTTTATTTTTAAATATGGAATAGCTTCAGTTTACTTAGTTTTATAAACAGATAATCTAATGGAAATTCTGTGTTACTGCAGAACATTCAAGGGGTTGGTGAACTGTTGATGTCACTGACTAGTTATCAATATAATCAGCAACCACACAGGCTCCCAGCATGATATTCTCAGGACAGCACTGAGCCAGCAGAGTACAGAGAAGGGCAACTGACGGGTCCAAGATCAAACCTCAACTCTGGCGCTTATTATCATAGGACAAAGTTCTTAACATCGCAAAGCATCAGTTTCCTTATCTGTAAAATGGGGATAATAATACTTACTTGAAGGCACTTCATGAAGAGTAAATTAGGTATAGGTGCGTATCTAGTACAATGCCCAGCTATGAATGCTAGTGAACTGGCTGTATCTGCAAGTTTGTTTTACCTTTCTGCTCCAATATCCCTGGCTGTAGCTTTTGTCCTTGTGGTTACAAGATGAGGGCTGTGCTTTACATTAACCATGTTTTTTATTTTCTGTTTTTTGTGATGCTTTGATATCTTAAAAGCTTACTGGCCAGGGAGAGACTGCCCCTCCCAGGGCTAGCCAATTCTTAGAGACAACAAAGGGTCTGGCCTAGAGCACATCTTTCATGTGTAACCCAAACAATCCTGAGTCTGTAGTCCCAACCACCCTCTTTCCCAACTCTCACACACCAAGCCAATTTTTGCCCTGCCCCAAATCAACCCAGTGCCAGGCACCAGGCAACCAGAGACCACTCCTATAGCCCAGAGCCCACTGACATTATTCTAACTGGCCAGTCCTAAGCTGTTTACCCTGCCTTGCCTTGCTTCTCCTGTGGAAACTCCCAATAAAGACTCTGACCTAGGCTTTTTCCTCATTCCTGTCTTCTGCCTCCTGACCAAACCTGGTGCTTCCCCACGTGGTCCTGGGTGGCTTGGAGTGCCCCCTTCTCTCAGGAAACATAAGTAATAAATTCTTCTTTCAATGGCATGGACCTCTCTGAGTGGTCATTCAGTTACTTCCATAAACTAAAATCCTGCAGCTTTCCAGGTAGGAAGATGGGGTAATAACAAAGGAAAACATTCCACAAATATTCTCTTGAAGTCTACTCTTTTGGTTCAGGAAGGAAAGCCCTCCCAGGCCCAACACCTAGAGCTCATTAGCCGGAATCGAGTCACGTGGCCTCAGTAAAGGAGTCTGGGAAGGCAGAGATTTTTAAACTGGATACTTTACTGTCCTTCAAAACATGAGAAATTTTCTTTTTTAGGAAGAAAGGAGGGGAGAATAGGTATTGGGTTTTTGCACTGTTTGCTGAATAGAAAAAGTATTACTAATGATAACATTTAAAAAGGATTGAGCTTTTCCACGTGTTGCTCTTTCTTTGTATTCACAATCAGATTTTGTACAGCATTCTGAATAAGGCAATATAAATCAAAGGATGATATTTAAGCTTCTATGAATTAGACAAAGTATAAGGTCTTATATACACTAAAAATTCAAACATTTTGCACTTTTTAAAAAAACCATATTGCTACAATTAAGATACAAATTACAAATGAATATTTGAAACAAAAATCAACTTATTTCATATTTCAACAAATATTCCTTCATTGTAATTCTGAATCTGATGAGCAAATAAGCAAAAAAGTATCTTTATTAAGACAAAAAAATAGAGCATGACTATATTTATATTAAGATGCACACAGTAGCAATTATAAACTGTATTGAAAAACACAAACTTAGAAATTCCTATTCCTCATTAATCTGTTCTTACAGATCAAGGTATAAACTCTTTTTTTTAAAGCAAAGACTTTAACTCAAAAAAAGATCTTACCTTAGCGTACCTTAGCAGAAGTTCCAAATGTCATTTATTTGGCCTCTAATCAGAACACAGGTGCTAGAAGAGAATAAAAAAATGGTGTTAACATATAGCCAAGAAAGTCAATAAGTTACACAAAATGACTTGAGGAAATGTAAGAACATCACAGAATTTTCTGCATAGATCATGGTGCCTAACCACCTCACGTAACCGATGAGGACACAGATGGTCCGAGAGTTAAGGTACCTGTCATTGGCAAAAGAAACACATCTATCGACTTCTGATGAAAGGAATTTTGGAAAGTTCCACTCCACATACCTGCCAAAGCTCCAGTCACAATGAAGCGATATAAAGTAAGAAGAAAGGAAACCAAAACAAAAGGATTTGCTCATTCCTTAATGTTACATGTTAGCGATGGTGCCTTCCTTTTTTAGCGAGTGAGTTAGTATTGTGTACTTTCAAAGAGAAGTCAAGGGAATGATCCCTTAGAAGTTCCAGTGTGCTATCTTCTCCCAGACACTATTGGACGAATACACATAGCGTTATCTTATGATTAGTCCAGTTCCCATACAAGGATAGAACCCAATCTTAAAGAAAATGTCCTAACACCATTTTAGAAACTGACATTCACATTTTTAAAGCATACAGAGCCTGACAGTTAGGCCAGAGCCTTAGGAAAGCACCTCCTTTAGAAGGCTGATCTGGAGAAAGAAAAAGAGGCACCAGGTTCCATGAAAGGAGAACGAGGGAAGTGTGTTCTTGTGAAGGATGTCGCTGAGGACAGAGGGTCAGGAAGAAACAGTAAGTGCTACGGAAGAACTTGAGGATGAGACCTGATAAGATATTATTTGATTTTTAAAAGGAGGACCTTGCAGTTTCTAGAATGATGAAGGTGAAGTCAGATGACAAGAGGACAAAAAGAGGCTGTGAGGCGAGAAGTGGAGGGACTCCAGGGGCACGTGTGGAGGGATTTCCTCAGCAAGGATGAGAGGACCTTAGTGCAGCCTCCAAGAGTATGATCTGCAACAAGATAAGTGCAGAGATGGAGAGAAACATTTAATTACAATTAAAAAATAGATTTGTATTTTGCTTTTTTTTTAAAAGCATTAATCTGCAAAGGATTGAGAAAAAAGGAAAGAAAGAAAAGTCACTGGTCCTTCATCAGTTTGAGAAGCACTATCCTAGAGAACATCAGCCACTCTTCATCTCAATATCCCTTACTCCTTTCTTTAGGGGCTCTCCCGCTATTCCTTACAGTGCTAGAACTATCAATCAAGGGACCTTCTCCTACTTATAGCAAAAGGAGGACATCTGACCCATGCGAGGCCTCTTAGACTGCTCCTCTTCCAGGAGCCCAGGTCAGAAGAGTGTGTCCTAAAGAAGGAAATGGCTGGAGCTGATCATTTCATGAGATCCATTCACGTTATGCATGGGGAAACTGACGCTGGGGGTGTAAGTGAGCAGATGTCACTTGAATCCAGACTGTCTGACTCTTTCCACTAGTTGTCTTGCCTCTTTTAGACACCGGCATCTCCTCAGGAAATAATACCTACACAATTGGAACTTGAAGAGAAAATTCAACAGTGTTAACACTCACATTCCTTCTAGAGGAAGTGATGGGTAAGTCATCAAACAGTATATCAGTGGGAGGATACGGGCATTTCTGTCCCTCGTCTCTAACAAATAGATGTTTTCTGCCATATGAGGCTTGCCAGCCAGTGAGCCTAGAATTCATCTTTCACCATAGATTCCTATAGAACCCAAGAGCCACAGGGGGAGTACTTAGTGAATTCCACCGAGGCAGCTGTCACTTCTCTTATCATAACCTACTAAGTGTCTTGCACATAGTGGTTGCTCAGTAAGTATTTGTTACATGAATTTTATCATTAAAATGAACAAGTATCCAGATCATATTTGCCTAACTTACAATTAGGAGGTCCAACACACCTACATATTGAGATTCAGGTCATTTTAAGTAAGTAAATACATATCACTCAATAATATAAAATTGTTGTACCATTAATGAATAAAGTAGAAATACACACTGTTCAGACATTAAAGTGTCTGCTAAGAAAAATACCTTGTTCACTAAATGAATTGGAGAATAATAACTGAGATATAACACTCTGAAGTTTCTCGAAGTTTCTCTAATTTTCTCTAGTATTAGATGCAGCAAAGCATTCATTTTGAAAACCAGCAAGGGAACTGGCTTTCATCCTAGCTTCAAATTCATTCCATTGCAAATTAATTGCACACGACATTCATTTAGGGCTGAGCTTCAAATCTCTAAGTATAGATGACAGGTTCCTCCAGATCCCAGTAAACATGGTTTGAAAGGTTACATACTCAAAATACGATTGGCGATTCCAGAGACTGTTGTCATGATTATGCAGTTAGCCAGATAAAGAGGAAAACAATGCCAGAGACAGAATAATAATTATGGAAGGCCAGATGACAGGTTTCTTTCAATAGGCTAGCAAAATATTACTTTGATTTAGGATGTATATAGCTAAGTGTAGACTCTTTCATTAATGTCTTTAAAGCAGTAATTTCTCTCTGTCAGATAGTTGGGTGTTTATGGAATACTGATTCTGAGAAGAGTATTCCATGAGGGAGCAGTTTTGGACTCTTAGTATGATAATCTGAACAGTCCTATTTCCTTAAAACTTTACCTAAAAATTATATTTTCCTTCTTTCTAATTATTTGAACATGCATATTGCTCTTTTCTTAGGAAAAAGCAAAGCATTGGAGCAGATGTTTTGCAATCTAAGTGGGTGATAAACGAGTCTGTAGCCATCTGATTTGGACAGCGTTATACCTGCTCTCAGTCTTGAAATAAATAAGCTTAATTAACTAATTTAACTTTTTGTCTTCAGCTGAAATTAGATCCCAGACTCTTAGTGAGGACCTAGAATATTCCCCTTTTTAAATTTCACAATATATCTTTAGTTTTTTAACCTGCCTTATTGAAGGCTAAAATAACAAGTGCTTTGACAAACTTGAGCCTGACAGTCTGTTTTAGGGGAATAGGATAAATATAGTTCCAAAAATGTATATATTATGCCGTCTGGTTTGCATTAATTTCTTATTCAAAAACAGCATTCACTAAATATCTGTGCTCATTCAGATTCGTGTTGTACTCTGATCTGTTCCCATCAGAGCCCGTCTTCTCACTTTTAGCCATTCCATCTAGACAGGGAGAGACAGAACCAATTAAAACACAAAACAGCTCTTAGGAATGAAATCATTCATTCCTTTGTTATTATTCCCAATTTGGAGATAAGGCTCAGAGATGAAATAACTGTCTCAAAGTTCCCTGGTAAGTAATTGATAAAGTTGATATACAAACTTGGATCCTTTTCATTTCAAATCCCACATAATAGTAGTAGTAACCACAACAGCAACAACAAATATTAACCTAATGCTCACCTCATCCTAGGCACTATTCCAAGCCCTTTACATACACCTGATCATTTAATCATCACAGCCTATCTATTGCTACCCACATTTTATAGATGAGGAAACAAATGTCTGCTGTCTCTGTAGGGGAACCACAGCTCTACAGGGATTATTGAGACAAAACTTGGTGCTGCTTCATCTTTTTCCATTTATGATTCTCCTTCTCTGTCCATTCCTTCTTAGTTTACTTCATCCAAGTGACAGAACTGACACAACTCCCAGTTTGACCCACTTTGGGGGTTTGCTGTCAAGGAGTGTTGCCACCACCCCTGAGTGCAGTGTCTGAGGAGACATTGCAAACCCAGAATAATGTCCAGTGAGACAGGGTGGTTGATGGAGAACACAACCTCTGAAGTCTTCCAGGGTTCTGTACTTGTCATCAGGATGGTAACAGACTCAGTGGTTCATCTAAGCTGACAAGACCTCAGCCAGTGGCTGGGAACATGGGCAAGGTTCAGTATTCTGATGTGAGTGGACTAGAAACGATGAAGCAGAACACTCGGTCCTTCACCTTCAGAGGAGGTGTGCTGGGGTGGAGGCTGGGTCTACTTTAATCAAGAATTAGGAGAGCAAACCAGGATTCGGGGAAGATGAACTACAAACACTGACTCGCCAAGGCCCATCCCAGATCTCTTGGAAGTTACACAATTCCCAGAAGCCACCAAGTGGAGGAGATGAACCTCCGTATTAGCTGCACAGAGACGGGCAGGGCTGAGGCTTGCGGGCTGACAGTTTTCCATTCTTACAGCTCCTCAAACCTGAGGCCTGCAAAAGTGGATGCTGAGATTTTTATGAAATCTCATTACACCAAGAGTTCTAGAAATTCGAGACGATTATGCGAAAAGAAAGGCATTTCTTTCTATTTCAATTTTGGCAGAGAGCAGTAATGGGAGAAGACCCCTGTCCATGGGAAAGGACAACTTGTCTATTCAGTTTCAGCAGACGTAATCTCATACTGTTGAGATAAAAGTTGGAGGCTAAATTCAACTAAATGTACAAAACAGCATGAAGAGTATTATCCAAACTTTGTAATTTCACATTTCGCTCTATGTACACAGAAAAGTGACTGAAAGGAACTTCACCAATACTGTCAATACTCCTCGGTTGGCTCTTTCTGTAATTAGATGTGATTTTAGTGTTCTTACATATTTTAATTTTTTTATGTTAGGAAAAAAAATATTTAACAGCAACTAACTAGTATTTCTACAGTGCCAGTTAAATAACAGAAACTGATGATTGCTAGCATCCAACTGAGGTTTAACCAGTTCTTTCAACATTAAGCTATTTTAAAAACAAAAGAAAAGTTTTAAAGACAGTTTTAAATATCACTTTTTAAAAATATATATGTATATATTTCACACAATATGTTAACCATAAAGACATTTTAACAGTTTAATGAAATAATGCATGACCTTATAAAATCAGACTCTATAGATTATGCCTGCTGGCTGGAGTAGGCAGCTAAATGTCATTTCAATTTATTGCTCTTACTAAAAGACATAATGAAAACTTAGAAAGGAGAATCTTAGCATAAAAGAAAATATACACAACCTTAGTATCCTGTAGTAGCCTGTGTTTATTTTTCTCCCTGTCATGGACTGAATTGTGTCCCCTTTAGATTCAGATGTTGAAGCCATAACCCGCAATGTGACAATATTTGGAGATGGGGCCTTTAAGGAAGTAATTAGGGTTAAGTGAGGTCATAAGGTTGGGGTCCTGATCCAATAGCACTGGTGTCCTTAACAGAAGAAGAGGAGACACTCAAGCTCTCTCTCTTTCTCTCTGTCTCTCTTTGCTCACACACAGGGAAACGGCCATGTGAAGACACAGTGAGAAGGCCCTGTCTGCAGGCTGAGGAGAGAGGCCTCCCCAGAAACCAGCCCTGCTGGCCCCTGGATCTTGGACCACCAGCCTCCAGAACTGTGAGAGAAGAAATTTCTGTTGGTTAAGCCTCCCAGTCTTTTGGATTTTGCTGTAGAAGCTGAAGCAGACCAATACATTCCTATTTTGATATTCAGTTCTGCAGTGAACAAAAACCTGTGCAGATGATCTCTAGCTTTACCTGAAGTTTTGCCTTTTATTTTTCTTTAAAATCATAAAGTCATAGAATGTTGAAGCTGAAGGGAATTAAAGAATCACTCAGCCCAAGTCCTATCACTTCTAAATTTTCTCCTTTGATTATAAGTGGTGGATTTAAAATGAAACTTGAATTTTAAGTAGAATACGTATGATGATAAAATATTCCAATTTGCTAACATCTTTCAGTACAAGGATAAGAAAAACAAATCTCGAAACTTTACCTCACTTCATAACATAGTTAATTTGAAGGAAATTCATAGGAATGGCTATTATGTGGGGCCTATATCTGAATTAAAGTTGAAAAAGTTGTTTATTGCATGTGATTCATCATGATATTTCTACACCTGGTGAGGTAGGGTGGTCGAAAAGTACTTAATCTGTATTACTGGTAGAAATGAGGTGGGAAGGAAGAGGAGCTATGGGTTTACACACTTTCACTTTTCCTTTTGTACAGAAAAACAATTATTTTCTACCTTTTTATTCCCACTGGATATAGAGCTATTTGTGAGTTGATATATGCATTTGTGGGTAAACCTAGGAGACTAACTTATTTATGATTCTAAGGAGCCCATGGAAACAGAGTGGAAAGAATACTCAGGTGGGCAGAAGGCTGTTTTGTTCACCCTGGTTCTGCCATTGACTTTTTGCTCTTGGGCTTTAATCTCTGTCAGCCTGAATTCTAGACAACCTAACAATCTGAAGCAGAATTTGAAAAATGACCGCTTATATTTAATAATACATAGTAAAATGCCTGTCTTTTTATCTATTTTAGTTACAAAGTAATACAGCTCATTTAATATTCAAACAATACCTAGTTACATAAAGGAAAAAAAATTAATGATTTTTCCTTCCTCCATTCTTACTCCTAAATTCAATCTTCTTGAATGTTGTTTGATGTTTATTGTTCCACATATTTTCTCTTATCGTTCAACATGCCCATTTCCTTTGCTATCACACTACCTTTCAGATTACTATGTATATGCTCTTCTCACTAAACAATATGGTACATTTTTCTCATCAATCCATAGGGATCTAACTCATGCTTTGCAAGAGTTTGTAAAACCACCTCAGTATGGATGTGCCCTAACATATTCAACCCTTTTACTGTCTACGGGATCAGGATTGTTTCCTTTTTTCTACTGTAAACAATTTAGCAAAAATAATACTTGTGCAAATGTATATTCATTTTTGTAGTTATATATTCCTAAAACTATCACTTAGAGGACATAGGGTCTTCACATTTTATATTTTAGTAGATAATGCCAGTCACTTATCAAAAAGGTTGTAGCAATTTTGTTTCTTACTTTCCTCACCATAATTGGGTATTATCTCTGTCTGTCTATCTATCTCTTGATGGATTGAGAAATCTATCTGATTTTTGGCCAGAAAATCTGTATTCTCAGCAGTATCTTTTCATTATCTGTTGGGCCTCAGAGATAGTCTTGAACCAAGGACAGACTGGAAACAACCTTTGGCCAATGTTCCAAGGTGGCATAAGAGGGAGATAATCCTTGGAAAAAGATATTTTAGAAAAAACAACAGTAACTACTATTCAGAGAAAGGATTTTTAAAGGCTTGTGCTGTATTGAGAGAAAATGAGCCAGTGTTCCATTCAGTAAATTGCTCTACATGGAAAAACACATTCTGATTTAAAAGTCACTGTTAATATGTTCCCCACAAAACCATAATTTAAAAAATGTCTAACTCTCCAAATGGTTTCCTGTATTCTTTAAAAGTTCAAAAACAACCTGTAACAGAGGAAAAGGTCCAGCCTCAAAGTTCCTTAATTTCATAAACAATGTTATATCTTTAAAATGCTACTCTTCAGCCAGAGATAGCCCAGTTCAGATGCTTGGAAGTGTTAATCACCGTTTTCTTCAGGTAACCTTTCAGCAGCCTCAACTCAGGTGGCTTATAATTACAGTCCTTAAATCTCAGTCTCTCTCTCTCTCTCTCTCTCTGAAATTGTCGTAATATGAATGTGAAAACCAGGAAGCAGTATTTCTTACGTGCAGTCAACTCAGTGTTATAGGGTCTAATCAAATAATACTGCTTTTACAGGGGTTCAAGGATCCAATTATAACGGAAAAAATACATACCTGGAGTTTAGACTCTTATAAAGGATATTCTTTTGGGTGCTTCCATCAGGAATCAGAGAAATGCCTTAAAGGACCACTAGTGAATTTGCAGTGCAAGATCTCTCGGGATTGGAAGAGCCAATCTCATCCACTACACTTTGGAATTGATTAGAAGGTGAAGAATTAGTAATGATCTTGGCTCAGTTTAAAACGCCTTAGGTAGATATATTCTTAAAAATAGATAATAATAGTGAAGGTAGAGTTTGTTCTATTCCTAGGATTTGCTTGTTTGGAGAATAATTGTTTTCTTTCTTTTTACCTTTTTCACTCTTCATATCAGTACTCACAGGAAATTTCCATGTTGGGTCTTCAGCAACAGCTGAGTCTGGACTTTGGGCAGTAATCTGATTCGGTGCCTTGGTTTTTCATCCACAGCCTGAAGTTAAAACCACCAACTTACCTCAGAGGAATGATACAATAACTACACATCATGAGACAGGGAAAGGAAATACAACATCTAAATGATAATGTGACTGTTTTTGAATGATTAGAATGTGTGTGACTTTTTTTTTCTATCTAACATTCTTGTTTTCCAAGGCATTTTTCCTGTTCTTTTTAATGGGCATATATTACATTCTGATGAAAAAGTAACTTGAAAACAAATTCCCTGTAATATGAAGCCTGAGCTCCTCTCCAAGGCAGAAGGGATCCTCCCCGCCTGACAGACACCCTGCTGGCTCTCCATGCTTCTCTCCTCACACTCCCCCTACAGGCTACTAGCTTCTTCTGTGGCTACCATGCTCTCTGTAATTAAGTCACCTTGGCTTATCTATTCATGTGTCTATCTCTTTCACAGGCTTGTTGGTAAGGACCATGTGCCCCAAACATGCCCATAAGTCCATGTTGTTGCCCAGGTAGACACACAGCTAAGACCTGAGCAAATAATGAAGTCATGCCTGGTAAATTCCAAACAGCAGGCACTTCTGAGAGTGTGCTGCAGTAAGCCAGACTCCTTAGGAATATAGTTGATGAAACAAACAAATAAACAACAAAAAAACAAAGAAAATTAACAACTGCAGGCAGAGACTGAGAAGATTAATAAATGCTTCTATAAGATACAAGATAAGCAGGATACTTAGGGACATTGTCATGAAACAATAATAGTGTGGGGACATAAAAGGGACTGTCACAAGCTATTCAATCCAGACACAAAAGGAACCTGCAGTGGACCATTATAGTGGTCATCTTATCTACACATTGTCGTCCATTTTGTGTGTGTGTGAGGAAAGCAATGGAAATTAATATTGGAATTCTACACCACTTACAGTGTGCTGGATATAATTATGATTATAAAAATAAAGATATTTTAACACCACATTGTAGGTTCAAATTTTTTGGCATAACTCTTTATCATTCTTATAAAAATTAACTCTTCTTGGCATTGTTGTAGAAAACCACCTTAACTGTGTAGATTATGATAGTGGCCAAGAAGATAGTGTTCAGAGTAGGGAAAATGAAGCAATCAAAAGAGCTTCATATGTGTTTACATCATTTTCTAGACTGTACTTGATATCCCAGGAGCTTCATAATATTAAAAATAACATTTGGTACCCAAATAAATTTGAGAAATTCTGGGTTAAAAACTATGTTACCATTATTTTTACAACAGGATCACTCAGAAGTTAAAACAGATACGCATTGTGAGTTTCCTAAATGTGGATATATTTTGCTTTTCCCAATCTTGTTTGGCCAGGTAAGGTTTTCTTAGGGGAACTAGGGTAAATGCTGCATTGCACAAACAACTCAGGATCCTTTTCTACTTCAGTATAGAAAAAAAGATCTATTCTTCAAAGTCTAGCCTAGCTTGAAAATGAATTTGCTCTTGAGTCTCAATAAGTTTTTCCCCTAAATTTATAAACTCCATAACATTATGAAAAATAAATTTATCTTTCTGAAAAGAGAATACTGTATGCTATGTTGCACAGCAAAAACTAATTTATTTGGGACAGAAAAGAAAACGTTCAATAACATTTATAAATACCACATTTTGAAATGCAACCATGACATTCTTAGATATACTCTTGAAACCGTAATGAGCTCCTGAAACTGTATTTAGCTAAAATTTCAACCTCTTAAATATTTGGAAAGGTCACTTTTGATGTGATGAATTATAATTTTGGCAGTTCCTATTGTACAGCTGTTCTCAGGAAACATAATACTGTTGGTGGTATAAACAGCATATTTAATCGGTTTCCCTGGAGATCTTTTTGTTAAATATCTTTTGGAAAATGCTCAAATGTCCTGAGTTTGTATAGTTTTTTCCTGATGGCTTAAGCAATACCTTTGGTTGGCAAATGGTTAACAAATACTACTGAATAACACTGGAGCCCAGAACCCCAAATCATCTATGGAGCAAAAACACACAGAAAGAAGCTCCTTAAAAGAAACTCTCAATTAAAAATTATATTTTTAAAGAATAATTACACAGCAAAACGTCCTCTATATTGTGTTAAGTGAAAAAAAGAAAATCTGAGATATGAAGTTGTGTGGATAACATGTTCACCATCTTACATATACACAAATCTATACACAAAATACTCTTTAAAAAGACAGAAAATTTAGGTTTAATGAAGTGAATTTGCTGATTGAACAGGTCAAAAACAGTCAATTATCAGCAGTTTCATCCAGTTCAATTTGCAGATCAAAATGATAATAGTGGTTATAACTTGGGAGTTGAATAATGATTTGTTTTTATTTCTTTTTTGTGCTTATTTTCAACACTATTCATAAGGAGCATTCATTGATTTTAAATAATATGCTTTTAACTATTTAAAAGAAGATGCACAGAGGCAAAAACATGTTAATTAAGAGATTGGGTTGTTCTTTGGAGGGAAAGGTGAGGAGACAGAAGGAAGAGTCTGGGTTGTGATTTAGGAATCATTTTCAAAAGCTGCATATGGAGTCCAACATCTCACCATAAAACTAACTGTAAGAAAGGATCTCGGCTCACCAGAGTTTAAATGAGAAACACTTGCTGCATCCGGTGTTCAAAGACTGCCCCTGCTTTGGGCCCAAGTCATGGAACAAAAGGACACCAGTATTTGTATCAGGGATGGGGCAATATGTAATGGAAATATTTGTATTGTTCACATAGTATCATTCTTCTTCCCCACTTAAGATATTTGACTCTCTTTAGTTCTTTTTTTTTTTTGAGGAAGATTAACCTTGAGCTAACTGATGCTAATCCTCTTCTTTTTGCTGAGGAAGACTGACCCTGAGCTAACATCCGTGCCCATCTTCCTCTACTTTATATGTGGAACGCCTACCACAGCATGGCTTGCTGAACGGTGCCACGTCGGCACCCGGGATCTGAACCGGTGAACCAGGGGCTGCCAAAGCAAAACATGCACATTTAACCGCTGCGCCACCAGGCCAGCCCTTTAGTTCATTTTTGTGTACCCAGATTAAAATCCTGAATATATCTACCGAAGTTATACATTGTCTTGGCCTTTGTTTATGGTCCAACAATCAATGCCTTCTGGGTTTCATGAAGTTTCACACCACCTCTTCACTCCATGCTGAGGTCCTCCTAGCAGTGTTGGGGAGCCATATGGGAGATGACGAGAAGACATCCCAAATCACATCTGCCTCTTCCGTCCTATAGTTTTAGGTAGCATTCTCCTAATCTTGTGTTTATGTCCAAAAAAGAAAAATAGCATACATATTCACACTTAACATATTCCGAACGGTTTTATGAATTGCTTCATGTAATTCTCAGTATAACTCTATGGCAAGGGTACTATTATTTTCATCCCTGTAATTAAGACGGGAAAACCAAGGTTGGAAGGTCAGGTAGCTTCCTCAAGATGACACAGGTAGTAAGTGGCAGTGGTAGAGTTTTAACCTGGGCTGTTTGGCTTCATAACTGGGGCTCTTCACCACCATTCTATTCCACACTGCTGCATGAGTTAATCCCATCCTATTTCACAGGAAAACATACAGTGAGGAAAAAGTTCTGTAGTGGGTCCAGAGGTGCATGTGTGAGACAATGGTCAGTGTCCTTTCAGGTGCACCCGGTTGAAAATGCTAAAAGAAATGACGGAGAAGGAAAAAAAAAAACCTGGAAATGAAACTGCTTCTGGGAATGCTGTCCAGGCTGACATTTCTCAGTGCATAATGAAGAGTGAGGTTGGCAGGCAGTGAGGAATAGGCTGGTTTCTGTTTATCTGTGGATTTGATTGCTTTTTGCTTATCTATCTGAAGAAGAGGGCATGCAATTTACAGAATGAGGAAAAAGATATTTTCTGATTTAAGGAAAAGTTTTAAATCATAAGAGGATTTTGCAAAACTCAGAAAGTGTTGGTATCCTTGATTTATAGCAGTGGCAATTCAATACACAAAAATGCACACTACTGCTGTATTATATCAATTAATAAAATAAAGCCTAACAAAAATTAAGCAAAAGCTGCTAAACGATATGTGGCACTATGTCTTGTGACATACTAATTAAAAATCTGGCATATGTCTTCCAAGAGTCTCCCTTCTAAGAAGGTCAGAGCAGCAGAAATTGTGATTGTCACTTTGATATCATTAAATACTGAGATTGATGATCAAAAAAGGCATGGTGTTTCCACCTCTGAATATCTTTAAGCAGAGAGAGAAATTTACTGCCAGGTTCATGAGGAGATGACAAAGGCAGACAGCCAAGTTAGAAAGCCACAAGAGCAGTCCTAGCTCTATGATCCAGTGTTTAAGCCATTTTATGAATGAGTCTATGCATAGAAATTCATTTACATAAATTAGAATTTTATAAATTGTACTTAGAATTCTTAAAATCCATGAAAATTTTCTCTTCATTATTCATCAATATCACAAACCTCTTAATTATAATCCATTGACAATAAGTTTTAGGTAGATTTGTCTGAATTTGTCATCTTTACAGACTTTTGTCTACAGAGAGAAATGACCAATCTTGAATTTTCTCTTAGATGCAAAAAATGTTACTTATAAACTTTGGATTTCACCAACGTTTAATGAATTGCCCATTCATACTACATTATACTCTTTAAAGTCATGTTATAAAAATTAGCATAAGAGTGTATCACATTCCGTGAATATAATGGATGAGAACTCAGTTTACAATTTATAGATTTTTCTGGTACGCTTAACTTTGTTTTCTTTCCTCCCATTACATATATTTTGGCAATTTCATTGCTTAGTAAGAGAAATAAAGTTAGCACTCAAATTTGTTTATTTTATTTATACAAAGGTTAACTGGAGGGGGAAGAATAAGCATGGTTTATAATTTGGAGGCAAAAAGATCATTAATGTCTAGAGCATTTTTTTTAAGAAAATGTTCAAGCCTTTAACTGAGGCACAGAGTGTACACACTGGAGCCAGCAGCCTTGATGTGAATCCTAGCTCTACCATTTACTCACTCCTGACTTTGGGCAATCGTCTTTCCTTTCTGCGATTCTGTTTTCTTTTTCTAAATGGGATCACGATAGTACACTCACGCTGTTACAAACTGTTTAATGTAAGGAAAAAGCTTAGAATGGCTTAGAACAGCGCCTAGAAAGTAAAAGTGCTGTTCACTTTTAGCTATTACTGTATCCATATAAAGCTACAAGGTTTTATAAAGATATGACAGATTAGGAACAGCATTAGAGAGAACCTGAGAACCATGACACGAGAAAGGGGACAGCAACGTACCAGTTAGGAAAAAATTATAATCTAATATATACAAGACATATACACTAAAAAATAAGGGGCATAAATAATTATATCATAGTTCTTAAAGCATGAACAGTATTATAAGAAATGATTCACAGTTTGGACCATTCTTTTAAGGTCAATTTTAAAGGATATGTACATTTAGTTTTATGACTTTATGGATAAAAGATGATTTAAACAGCATTAAATTAGTTTTAAGCTTTAGTTTACAGAATCATACATGAAATAGATGAGGAACTGATACACTTGTTAATAGGACAAATGGCCCAATGGAAAATACAAACAAAAGATTTCAATAGACACTTCACTAAAGAATATATACAGATGGTAAATAAGCAACGTGAAAAGATGCTCAAAATCATTAGCCACTAGGGAAATGCAAATAAAAACAATAAGTACCACTACACATCTGCTAGAATGACTAAAATTACAAATACTGACCATAGCAAGCGTTTGCAAGAATGTAGAACAATGGGGACTCTCATCTGTTGCTGGGAGTGTAAAATCTATAACCACCGCGATCCACACTGGCAGTTTCCTAAGACGTTAGACAAACACCTAACAGATGACCCAGATGTTCTACTTCTGGGTATTTATCTAACAAAAAAGAAAGCATTTTTCAAGCAATGACATGTATATAAAGGCACAGCAGATTTACTTTAACAGCCCAACGCTGACAACAATCCAAATGTCTAGCAAGACGTGAATGGATGAACAAATTGTAGTATGTGAGCATAACAACACTAATAAGCAGCAAAAATGGATAAACTATTGATATACACAAAAGTATGAATAAATCTCAAATAATTATACTGAGTGAAAGAAGCCAGATCAAAAAGGAGTACCTATTATATGATTTCATTTACATGAAATTCTAGAAAACGCAAAGTAATCTCTACTGACAGAAAGCACATCAATGGTTGCCTGGTGATGGGGAATGATGAGTAGGAAGGAGGTGGAAGGGAGGAATTATAAAGAGTTACAACATTACCACAGGCTACAAAAATGATGAACAAACTCATTTTCTTACTTTTGTTGATGGTTTCACACATGTATAACATTATGTCAAAACTTCAAACTGTATGCTTTAAATTTCTGCAATTTATAGATATCAAATAAGCCTCAATAAAGCTGGAAAAAATAATAAATCAACTATACTTTTTAATTTATAGTATTTTTCAGAGTCCTGCAATTGATGTGAATGGAAAATAAAGAAAAAATGGGGCTCTGCAAGAAAAATGACGTCAGATTGAATAGCTATTTTGTGTATAGTGTCTCAAATCTACTTGTGAAGTTAAAAATCTTCTTTGAGCAAACATTATGTCTAACAGTTTCATATTTAAAACCTTTATCCCATGGAAAATCACCACATTTCCCCCAGCATTGAGTAATGGAACTCATAAATGTGGACTTTCACTAACATTCCTGCATGTGTGCTGCTGGCTTATCGGTGCCATTGTTCCTCGCTGCATGTGCAAGGTGGTACTAACTCAAAAGTACTGAAGGAATTTGTCCATGTTCTAAACCACGAACTTCAAGCCTTATCGTTTTATGATCTGGCAAGAGAGCTACCACATGCCCTCGCAGGTAGAAGTATTCATGTTGTTTATTCTATGGCATACAGAGCAATTAAAACAGATGGAAGTATCTAGGAGGAAATAGCCTTGCCAACAAGAATTTTGTTAGAGTAGCTCTTTTCAGAAACTATAATTTAGTAAAACTCACAAAAGTTCCTTTAAACAATAAGGATGTGGGGAACATTTTCAAAAACAACCTCTAACCAACAAGGGAGGTCTGTGTGATAAACACATAAGGACTTAGATGGCAGAATATTTGGGTTATATCCTGCATCTACTATGATTATCAAGAAATCTCAACCAATGACAAATAAGATTGATTCATTTGTAACTAAATGATTTCAAAATAAAATTAAAATTTTACTACAACAAAAATTATATGTAACCTAAGATGTGGGTGCAATCTATTGTATTTATTATGATACTGAGTGGGGCCTATGAAGTAAAGGTACCTGGGACCTCAGAAAGCATGAAAACTGCCCTGCTCATTAATAACATATACTTGGGCATTTCTTTCAGTGAAAAGACACCTTCCTTTCAAAATATCCAAACTCCTAGGAAGCAATGAGAAGTTGCCTAATGAAAGTTTCCCTACTTTACAACACAAACAAAATAACGCATAATTACGTCACAATCTTAAAACAGAACCTGGATATAATGGGAAGCATTCTTCTTTTTTTTTTTTTTATCAAGTTAGTAGAATACATAGTTTTCTTTTCCTGTCTAGAAGCTTTTTAGTTTGATGTAATCCTACTTGTTTGTTTTTGCTTTTGTTGCCTTTGCTTTTGGTGTCAAATCCAAAAACCATCACCAAGACCCCTGTCAAAGAACTCACCCCCTGTTTTCTTCTAGGAGTCTTATGGCTTCAGGTCTTATATTCAAGCCTTTAATCCATTTTGAGTTGATTTTTATGTATGCTTTAAGATATGGATCCAGTTTCATTCTTTTGCATGTGACTGTCTGGTTTTCCCAAAACAATTTATTGAAGAGACTATCCTCTCCCCATATTCTTGGCTCTTGCATATTCTTGGCTCCTTTATCATAAATTAATTGATCATAGATGCATGGGTTTATTTCTGGGCTCTCCATTCTTTCTATTGGTCTATGTGTCTGTTTTTATGCCAGTACTATACTATTTCGATTACTGTAGCTTTATAGTATAGTTTGATGCCTCCAACTTCATTCTTTTTTCTCAAGATTGCTCTGGCTATTCAGGGTCTTTTGTGGTTCCATACAAATTTTAGGATTGTTTTTTCTATTTCTGTGAAAAATTCTGTTGGAATTTTGATAGGGATTCCACTGAATTTGTAGATTGCTTTGGGTAGTATGGACATTTTAACAGTATAATTCTTCTAATCCATGAGCATGGAATACATTTTATTTGTACATTCTTCAATTTCTTTCATCAATGTCTTACAGTTTTCAGTGTATAGATCTTTTATCTCCTTAAATTTATTCCTGGATATTTTATTCTTTTTGATGCAGTTGTAAATGGGATTGTTTTCTTCATTTCTCTTTCTGATAATTTGCTGTTAGTGTATAGTAAAGTAAATAATTTTTGCATATTGATTTTGTATCCTGCAACTTTACTGAATTCGTTGGTTAGTTCTAACAGTTTATTCGTGGAATTTTTAGGGTTTCTCTATATAATATCATGTCATTTACAAATAGAAACAATTTTACATCTTCCTTTCTGATTTGGATTCCTTTTATTTGCTTAATTGTTCTGGCTAAGACTTCCAGTACTATGTTGAATGAAAGTGGTGAGAGTGGGCATTCTTGTTTTATTTCTGATCTTAGAGAGAAGTTTTGGCTTTTCACTGTTGAGTGTGATATTAGCTGTGGGCTTGTCATAATCAGCTTCATGATGTGGAGGTACATTCCTTCCATACTCAGTTTGTTGAGAGCTTTTATCATGAATGGATGCTGAAATTTGTCAAATGTTTTTTTATGCATCTATTGAGATGATCAGACTATTTCTATATTTCATTTTGTTAATGTGATGTATCTTATTGATTGATTTGTGGCTGTTGAACCATCCTTGAATCCCTAGAATAAATCCCACTTGATCTTATAGTTTTAAACTTTACAACCAGGACTTGCATTGCAAAAACATTTCAAATAAATCTAAGGAAAGCATGTTAGGTTTTATGTATTTTTCAGACAAGTAAAAAATTTCAAAATTAATTTGGGATACACACACACATATAATGAAATGGTTGATTTAAATTGTCTTTAAGTTTTTCATATTAGTAATATTGCAGTGAGATAAATAATTTAAGTAGAAAAATAAAATCGATTTCTTATGACAAAGAAAAAGTTGAGTCAGGAATTTTTTTTATTTGCCAGCGCTCCAAATGACTGAAGAAACTGACCTCACCATTAATATCAGTCCTATATGTACCTTTATTTTCCCTAGGGACATAAAAGCAAGAAATACAGGCAGCTTCCAAACCAAGAAGCAGTTGTTCCAATAAGACGTCTATGCATTTATTAACGTGAATTTGACAACTCTTCTTTTTAACACACACACACACACACCAAATATCCAGCACTTTTTGTATAGTTGCCGTGCACCAGGCATTATTCTAAGCACCTTAAATGCACTGATTCACCTCTTACAACAATCCTTGCAGTATTATTGCAGTATTATTCTACAGGTGAGAGGACTGAGGCCCAGCGTGATTAAGTAATTTGCCCTAGCGGAAGACATGGGGTTAGTCTGTTGGGCTTCCCATAACACATGCACTTTTATTAACACTCTTCTTATGTGGAAACCTTTTTTGCTATTTCAGTTTAGAAAATAATACATTTCCACCTCAATGTAATCTCAGCAGCAAGAGGGGAGAGAGGCCATGTGGATGAGAATGAGAATGCAGTAGCCCTCTTCAGAGGGAGTGTGTGACAGGATTGTAGTGTGGGGAGAGGGGGGCTAAAATCTTGGTGCTGTCTGGTTGATGTAGCGATACATTTTTTTGATGAACTTTAAAGCATTTTTGGTGCACAGAGGAGACTATTTAGAGGTTTACTTTGGATTTAAAATTTAATTTTCAATTCACTAAAGTTACAAATCAAAATCATGACTTCCTTAGGCATTTTACTTAGCCTTTGTTGTGAGTGCCGTTGAATCCATTCTAACTCCTAGTTACTCTGTGGCAGCAGAGCAGAACTCAGCCTGGTTTTTTTGCACTACCCTCTCACCTTCCGGTGCTGTATCAGATAATTCTCTGATGCTATTCATAGGGTTTTCACAGCCAATGTTTTTGGAAGTGAATGGCCAGGTCCTTCTTAATCTGTCTAGTCTGGAAGCTCTGCTGAGACCTTCCACCACGGGTGACCCTGCCGGTATTTGAAACATTGGTGGCATAGCTTTCAGCATCACAGCAACATGCAGTCACCACAGTATGACAACTGACAGACAGGTGGTCTCATTCAGTGATGAGAAATGAACCAGCCCAGTGGTAAGAGTGCTGAATTTCAACCACTAGACCACAAGTCTGGCTTTACTTTGCTTACCCCATGTTATAAATCTGGTAATTTTAGCAATCAATTTAGAGTAGCGGGTCTCAAGGTTTTAGATCTCAGGATCCATTTTCACTGCTAAATATCATTGAAAATCCTGAAGAGCTGTTCTTTAAGTAAATTACACCTATCAATATTTACTGCATTAGAAACTAGAAATTAAAAAATTATGTTTATTTAATTTGCATAAAGATAAAAAACTCATACCAAAATAACATAAATAAACATAAATAATATCTTTCCGTGAAAAATAACTATGCCTTCCAAAACAAAGTATGTAGTAAAAAAGTAGCATTGTTTTTCACATTCTTACAAATCTCTTTAATGTCTGACTTAACAGAAGACAGCTGGGTTCTCCTATCTGTTCCTGCATTCTGTCTGTTGCAATACCATACTTCATGAAGCCTCTGGGCAGGTCAGCTGGTCGTGCTGAGACAGCGAGAGGGTGGAGGGAAATAGTCTCTTAGCAGTATTATGAAAATAGTTTTGACCACGTGAAACCCCTTAATGGACCTGGGGGACCCCAAGGGACACTTTGGAAACTGATCCCAGGTGACCTTGAATGATGTTTGTTACCAATTGATATGGCTGATATTCTTTCAGTGTTATAAATGCCTAACTGGAAAACTTTCCGAAGCATTTAAGTAGTTTTCGAGCACCTAATAAACTAACCTTATAAATGTCGGAAACTTTAAGTTATCCTAAATATTCTAATGGAGAACCCAAACTTAGTGAGATTTCTGCTCAACATCCCAAGTTTAAATAATTCTACATTGTAAATTGGAATGATCAGACTGTAATTCTACGAGGACAATCTTAAAATTCTATGTCTGTAAATTACCAAATATGCACAGATT
The DNA here is from genome assembly GCF_041296265.1 of Equus caballus. Classification (NCBI taxonomy): domain Eukaryota; kingdom Metazoa; phylum Chordata; class Mammalia; order Perissodactyla; family Equidae; genus Equus; species Equus caballus. The sequence goes on from NC_091684.1 coordinate 83,868,015, forward strand.
CTTCTTAAAACAAAAATATTAATGTTCTTGTCTTGATTCTTTGAAACATCAATTCCACATCTTCTCATAGTTGAAAGATGCTTGCTTTCTAGGGAAGACAATTACCGCCTCAGCCTAACTGGGATTCCTCTTCGACCTGCTCCTTTGGCCATTGATTTTCATGGGATTTTGTTAGGTGGTCTTATGAAAGGTACTAAACTCCGCATAGTCCTTATATCAATGGCTCCATACCATCAAGGTGAGAGAAAGCACATAGCCCATAACCTTAAATTCAGTTATGAGCATGACTTATTTTTTCCTTCTACTAAAAAGTCTAAAACTCTCACATAGGCTGACGGCTCGATTGGATTTTGAATATAACCAGATCTGAGGATAATGTAAATGTCTTCTTGCCTAAAGACTTTTGAACTTGACAATAATTCTTCATTCATTCATATTATCTGGACCATACAAATATATAAAATGTTAGCTGATTAAATTTTGGATAGCTCACGTGACTCTTCCTGGCATAAAAACCAGGGTAATTCAACCCATAAATGATCTCATGAGATATATAATTCATCCTAACTATATAAAAATATTATTAAATCAAATTCTCCTGTTAAAAATCTTAGTCATTAATAAGGCATTTTGATCAAAAATAAAGAGACCCTAATGAAATTAACCTATGTAATCATAAATTAAGAAAGTAAAATGGAAGAAACTTACTCTGTCATTAAACAGCCAAGAAATAGTCTAACAAGCTTTAAAAGGTACAGAAATTTTAAAATATCAGTTGGCATTCCGCTTTCCCCAACTGCACCATATCAGAGGAAAAATATCTGCCAATCCTTAGCTTAAAGGAACAATGAAACTTTCTAAAAATTATCAGGTTGGACTGTTTTAGATGACATCTATATTGGGACCTATTTCTCTTGGATTATTTGTAAGCCACAGAAAATGATCTCAGTCTCTGGAGTTCCACAGTCTGTCACTTCATTAGAGGGCAGCTGCCATCTGATGTGCTCTGAGTGTACAGGGCAGAGAGCCAGCCAAGATTCCTTGGCTCTAGACATAAATCTCAGAAAAGCAAGTATATTGCTGGACATACTGTCAGAGATTGGAGAGAATCTTTCCATTTCTTAATAATTTCAGTCCTATTTGAAGAGAGGTGAAAACATGTTCAAGAATTCGTCTAGCCCAGGAAATGTAGGAGTAGGGTGGATGAAATGAATAGAATAAACAAATATCATGGCAATATTCCACAGTTGTATTTAACAAACAATTTTTTTCGGATCGCTTTTGTCAATTAAAAAAAAAAAATCCAGCCTCAGTTTTCCCAGATGGTCTGAGCTTTCTAATCCATTTAAAGTTTTATTAAATTTCCAACTTGTTAAATGCTACCTCTTAAAATGTAAATAATTACCATCTTTCACCCAGGGAACACAAAAATACAGGCATGAAATGTTTAATCCATCATCTAAATCTCCAACTCAACAACAAAGAAGAAAATGTTTAATTCAAAGGAAAAAGATTTACCTAAGGAAAGAAATTTTTAAAAATATATTTCAAGTTTTAAATTTATATTTTACGAATGCTTTTCAGTTTTGCTAACAATAACCAGGTGTCTAATGGCTCGTATCAAAGTTCATCTTATATTGCATGGTGGAAACTTCATAATACCACCAAGAATATCAAGTAGAATTTGAGATAAACTACTATCTCCAGTGGCAAATGACTAAGCTACAGAAAATTATTTATAGTTATAATCTTCACTCCAAATAGAACATAAAGTAAAGCTATTCTTTTTTTATTGTGAAATTTATCTTATCTACAAGCAGTCCGTACTGTGTCTGTATCTGTATATGTGTGTGTGCATATAAAATTAAAAGAAACACCCATGCACCCACAACTCAGCTTATCTTTGACGTTCCCTTATTCATAAAAAGTTATTTTTCGTGGGGCATTAATACATTTCTTTTGGTAAAGCAGAGGGTCAGTTTCTAGGTACAGATTCACAAAGACCAAAAGAAAAACCCTTGGTTATAACAAGGTCAAACTCATATATGGTGTGACTATGATACACATCTAAAACTAACAGGATATTGTATGCCAATTATCCATCAATTAAGCAAAAAAAAGGTCAAACCCAGAATTCATCAGCTTGCCTATACATGCTTACTTTAGAGCCACTTCCTTCCAAAGGCTAAGAAAGACTGAACACCCAACCTCAGATCAGAACATAGCAATGACCAATCTGTAATTATCAAGCGCCTACTTTGTCCAAGGCTACAGGACGCCCAGCAAGATCCAGGATACGTGGCCTCGCCTATCACTGAAGGGCAGTAGTGATAGCATCTGTTTAGAGAAACTCAGATATTCCTGAAATATGTTTTATTATTTATTCTTGCTTTACCTGTCCATTCCAAAAAGTGAATTTGTCTAAGCTCTTGCCTTTAATTGTAGGAATTCCTTACAATAAACTTGAGATAAAAAAATAAGAAGCATTCTATTTTTAAAAAATGTTATCCTATTATGATAAGGGACTATTAAATATTGTTATGCTACTTCTTTACTATAACAACAAAAAACAATAACAAACTAAAAGTAGTTTAATATGACTATATTTATTCACTATATATGAAAACGAAAATAGAAAAATAATCCTCAAAAGTAGACAAATTGGACTATACCAAAATTTAAAACTCTGTGCATCAAAGAGCACAATCAACAGTGTGAAAAGGCAATCCACAGAATGGGAGAAAACAATTTGTAAATCATATATTTGATAAGGGATTAATATCCAGAACATATAAGGAACTACTACAACTGAAGAACAACAAGAAAACAAATAATTTGATTAAAAAATGAGCAAAAGGACTTGAGCAGGCATTTCTCCAAAGAAGTTTTATAAATTTCCAATAAGCATATGAAGAGATGCTCAATGCCAGCTATCATTAAGGAAATGCAAATCAAAACCACAGTGAGATACTACTTCACACTCATCAGGATGGCCACTATCAAAAAGCAGAAACTAACAAATGTTGAGGATGTGAAGAAATATGAGGGCACTGTTGGTGGGAATATAAAATGAGGCAGGCAACATGGAAAAAGATTATGAAGGCTCCTAAAAAAAATTAAAAATGGAATTACCATATGATCCAGCAATTCCACTCCTAAGTATATATCCAAAAGAATTGAAAGTAGGATCTCAAAAAGATATTTGTCCACTCATGTTCTCAGTAGCACTATGTGGAATAGCAACAAGTTCTGGAAGCAACCCAAGTGTCCATCAACAGATGAATGGATAAACGAATGTGGTACATACTTATAATGGAGTATTATTCAGCCTTCTGACATATGCTACAACATAAATGAACCTCAGGACATTATGGTAAGTGAAATAGACCAGTGACAAGAAGACAAATACTGTGTGATTCTGCTTATATGAGGTATCTAGAGTAGTCAACATCATAGAAACAGGAAGGAGAATGGTGGTTGCCAGGATCGGGGAGGAATGGGGAGTTGTTCAATGAGGATAGGGTCTCAGTTTTGCAAGATGAAAAATTCTTGAGATTGGTTGCACAACAATATGAATGTACTTCACACCTGAACTGCATACTTAGAAATGGTGAAAGTTCCTTACATTATTATTGCAAATAGCTCTAAAAAATGAGTTTTTCTACAGATGTTTAGAAAAGTACTTGTAGTCCTATAAGGACACACTTCCAGCAGACTTCATAATAATTGTTTGCACACTGAGCATTAATTTAAGACACATACATTAAGCACCTACTGTTTGCCTGTGGTTTAAAATGCTATTTTTTTTATTACATAAAGATCTATCAATGGACAGTTTTATTTATTTTTTTAGAGTTTAGGAGGAGGTTTTCAGGGCAGAAAGATAATCTATTTTCTCTTATCTAAATGCATCACTAATGAAAATCCCTTGTTAGTTCAGCGTTTCACACTCCCAGACAGTTATTTACTTTCTTTTCACACAAAAATTCATGAGCTTGAATGGACACTTCATCTCTAACAACACCTGGAATTACTCAAAATATGATTGAAAAAAACAAGACCAGGGCCACCCTGGTGGTGTAGCAGTGAAGTACGCATGTTCCGCTTCGGCGGCCTGGGGTTCGCTGATTCAGATCCCGGGTGTGGAAATGGCACCTCTTGGCAAGCCATGCTGTGGCAGGCGTCCCACATATAAAGTGGAGGAAGATGTGCACAGATGTGAGCTCAGGGCTAGTCTTCCTTAGCAAAAAAAGGGGAGGATTGGCAGCAGATGTTGGCTCAGGGCTAATCTTCCTCAAAAAAAAAAAAGGACCAATTTATTGGCACTATGGGCATTTATATATTAAAAGTTTTGTGAGAAGAAAGAAGGAGGCAACCACGGAAGCTTTAAACTGAAGACTAACATAATGCAAAACAATTATCACATAACAAGGAACAAAAGGATAGTGACGAGACTTATATAAAAAGCAGAAAACACTGAAAAGCACAAAAATGTCTAAATAGCAACCATGAGAGCAGTGAGAGGAACAGAGCAGGAGACACCATTTATCCATTTATTAAGCACTGATGCTTTGCATTCTATTAGATATTTTATAGGTTATCTGTTTTATTTAATCATCACAATAAGTATATGGTAAGCTATTTCCCCTCATTTTAGAAATAAGACTGAGGTTCAGAGAATTTAAGTAATTTGTTCAATGTCACACAGTTCGTATCCATGAGCCTACCATTTTTTTTCTAATTGGTTTTAGGACTATAAAACTGTGATGGGCTCAGACGTTCCTCTAAAATGCATGCCCTTTATCTGACTCTGACCTCATTCCCATTCCTTTCCACTTTATTATTCAATAAGCTCTGCTAGATTTTCATGCATATTGACATTTCCTTTAGGAAAACATGGTTTAAAAACCACTTCCATCCCAAGGGATCAATCAGGTCACAAAAATTAGTTGTTAGTTTTATGGATCAGGAAACAACCCCACACTGCCATTAGTCAGATCACCATCACTCATAGTCCACGCCTTTCTAAAATCTCCCATCAATCACCAAACAGCCCCGACATCAGCAAATTAATGGGAAAACACAAGATTTGAGAGTGGAGGATGAGGGCAAGTGACTGAAAGGAATATTCCAGCATGAGATTCACTCCCTTAGGACAATTAACAATTACCTTCTCTGAAATGTGAAGAGCCACTTAAGAAATTACATAATCCTCTCCACTAGATTCTTAAAGGTAACATTTCAGATGAGAAAGATGATTCCAACCTCCTATCATTGGGTTTTAAAATTATTCTCCTTCCCTTAACCTACCCCACATAATTTAAATCAATGGGTTTAAAAACCTCAAATATACTTCACGTAATGTGGTAAAACACATTATGTCCAGAGACTGATGCTAAATGAAACACAGAGAATAAAAAGAGTAAGAAGGAAAGAATGAAAGAAGGGTAGACAGAAAGACGAGAGGGAGAGAGGGAGGCGAGAAATTCTCCTTTGATATATTCAGAGGCTGTTGCAACTGTGAGAAAATATCTCTTTCTTGAGCTTCCACGAGTAACCCATCATTTCATCCTTCTTGTTTTTTTGAAAAATAAAACATGCCTTATTTCCAATTTAACATCTTCTCAGGAAAAAATCCATTCTTTGGCAAAAATACCTAATCTTTTTCATTTCCTAAGTGACACAATCTGAAAGAATACCTACCAGTTCACATGGTGGTAGCACTGGGAGAGGCATACCAGCACGTCAGAGGGTGGCCACAGCCTTAGTCTCCCCAGAGCCAGAGCACAGAGTTGGGTTTATAAGCACTTACGCAGTTCCACTCTGCAAAGGGGAAAGTAGTGTGGGAGAAGCTTGGAGAAGCAGCAGATCATGGAGGACATCATTTGCCATAGAAACCATCATTCTCATCCTTGGAGTGAAAGAGGTCATCATGGGGTAGGTGAGTGACATCAGATTTACATTTAAAGTTCATTCTGCATAAGATCATGGAAGAGGGATTGGAGGAGGGCAGGGTAAAGAATGGAGGCCAGTTAAAAGGTGTATGGGTCTGAGTCCTGGCGGGAAACAGACCAGCACACTCAAAGGTTTAACCAATGACACTTGACAGAAGGGGCTATTTGTAGAGGTGCGTGCAGAGGTAAGGAGCCTCAAGGTAAAGGGGATGTATCCAGGGAGCAGCAACAAGGAAAACCTGTCACCAGCCCAGAGCAGAAAGGGAAAGGAGGGCACGATGTTATTTGAGCCTGGAGAGACTGGAGATGGAAGAAGGGGCTCCCTGGAGGAGCTGTGTCCCTAAAGGAAGGCAACCAAACCCAGAACCACGGGGGACCCAACCTCTCTCCTCGCACCCACCATCACCCTCCAGTGCCTCCCATTGATCTAGCTCAAGCAGAAGAGCCCACATGGAGGTCAGGCTCCCAGGCATGGTCTAGGATGACGGGCAGAGAATATACTGGGATGGGATTGGCCAACAGACACTCACCATCAAAATGGTTCTTGATATAGTCATGGTGAGAAGATGTGGACCTGAACAAAGGGAGTGGCAGTGAGGATCAAGAGGAAATGGAAGATACCAGAGATTATTTGAGAGTAACACCTGATATGACCTAGTTCTGAATTGGTTGTAAAGAGGGAGAAAAGGGAGAATTCACAGATGACTTGGAGCTTTCTGGTTTTGTTGGTGGCATTGCTTTTAATCAGAAGAAGGAATACACATTAAAATGAAGGTTTAGGGAGAAAATCAGTGCTTACATGTTCATGCTCTGACTGAGGAGCAGTCAAGTGGGCATAAATGGTGAATGCCTGGGCCTGGTCTTGTACCCCTGAGTGGTAGGAATGAGTAGGAGATAACCTTCGGGCACAATCAGCAAATAGGGAGGAGTTAAAGCTAAGGGAAAGGATGTAAATCCCTTGGATATGGGATCAGAAAAGAAAAGCACAGGGTCGGGGAGTAACCCTGTGGAACATTATTAATGTTTCAGGATCCAAAAAATGAAGAAAAGCCACCAGGAGCCTTCAGAAGAAACTGCCAAAGGATGAGAAGTAGTAGAAATTATCAAAGAAGAGAGTCATGCAGAGTGTCATGTGAAAGACAACTGAAATGAGAGAAGGGTGGAGGAGTGACCAGTGAGTTTGGTGCTGAGAGGTCACTGTCTACCCTGGAAAGAGTAGCTTTATTGGGTGATGAAAGGAGAACCTTCACTGTCGTCGGTAGAGGTGAAAATGGGAGATAAAGAAGTGGAGAAAGCAAAGGCCCTACAACCTTTTAAGAAGTTTGTCAGTGATGGGAAAGTGTGGAATGGAGCAATGTCTGCAAGGGAAGACAGGATTAAGGAAAGATCTCTTTTTGAAATAAAAGAAAGTTGAGGACAGGCCATGGAAAGGAGCTAAAAGAGAGGGGTGGAAAACACAGGGAAGAAATAAGATCCTCAAAGAGATGTCGTAAGAGGAGGGAGCCGTTGAGAACAGATGAGGGAAGAGCCAAAACATGAGTGAGGGGCACACAAACGCTTAGGTGGCAGCGTGGGAAGTTGAGGCTGTTCATACTTGGCGGCCTCGGTGCACACCTTGACGGCAGCATGGAGACGGGTTAGGGGGAGGCGAACAGGATTAGTCCAGTCTCACCTATCCTGAACTCATAGTGCACATTCTCAAATTTGGAAAAAGCACTCTCAATTTTGGGAAAAAGAGAAAAAGGAGAGGAGGAAAGGCAAGGAGCACTTTGGTGTATAAAGGAGAAAAGTTAGCTACGAGCAGTTTGTGTACATTCAGAATCTGGGAGCCAAATTAAAAAAGGTCAAAATGGAAAATTTTGTTGCTGCTTCCACAAACAAGGTAGAGGGTACCAACCCTGATCTGAGTCACCCATGATGCTGTTCCTGATCCACATTTGTGTCTTATCTCACCTTTAAATTTGCGGGTGCAGATAAAGCAAACTCAGTTTAACATCATTTCAATCAAAATACAGTCACGAAGGCACTTGTGTCCCAAGTTCCACTGAGACCAAGCAGCAGTGCCAGGCTCAGCAGCCCTTCTGTGACACCAGTCTCGAAAGAATATAAACACAATGGGCATGAAGGTATCTCAGGGCACATGCAAGACTCATGGGAGCCAAGGAACAGCAAGCTTCTTATTCTCTCCAAATCAACAAAGGTCCAAATTGAATCCTCTGGTCTGCTGGGCTGGCAGGGAAATCCAAACAATAACAATAGCATAATAACAACAATCTCAATAACGACTGAGGCCTGTCCAAGGACCTGGTGTCATACCCAGCACCAAAGCACAAGGGAGCCCCTCACTCACCCCAGCAGTCATCTGTCAGCTGTCCACACTAGAATTTGCCTTCAGAGCCCCAGGCTCTGTGCTATGTTGAGGCACAGGAATTAATTTTACAATTAAGAACTGAATGTCTAAGCCCAGCCTGTTGCTAGAACTTCTTCCGAAGTCTTGTTGTCCCCCCAGGGACTGTTGCTGAATGACACAAGGAATGCTACTCTCAGAGACCCCAACTGTCAGAGCTGTATTTTTAGGGGAAGGGACGGCTCTGGGAAATCATTTTTTTCTCTTCTTGTTGCCTTCACAGACTCACAGCAGCAAAAATCCCATAAACAAGTTCAGGCTTTCACAGAAAACAGGAAATGCTACTGATTGAAAGAAAAAAAAAAACAAGCAGAGGTAAGAAAACACTAAAGCATGAGTATAAGCTTAAGTGGGGTCAAGAGAAAGCTGGGAGAGTAAGCACAAGCCAATACAGCAAGCATTTGGCCTGATTTTAAAATGAGATGGAAAAAAACAAATCAAAAGGTATCACTAGAAATTCACGATGAGAAAATTAACTGCAGTCATTTCATTAAAAAACAACAAAAAACACTAGATCAGAGACTTCAGAGACCACCGTATCTACTGTGGTTTCACTTTGTACCTTGGACAAGATTTCTCAGCGTCTGCTACAGGTTAGCTACCCACAGCTGTGCTAGTGCATATTAGCTTTCAAAATTAAATTTCCCTCTTGATAAAGGCATTGAAACAAAAGTAAAGGTGCAACTATTTTTCTATGACACAAAAAACCAAAACAGACTGGAATCACTAAAGAGTAGAGAACACACCCTGTACCTTCTCTTCTGTCCTGTGCCTCGCTCATAGGAAACGTCCAAAAATGCATTTTGATGATGATAATAAAATGGGAGGATAATGTAAAAAGAAGAATATTCCCTCTGAAAAAAGTTCAAGTGAATTATAATTGAATTTTCATCCATAAAGTCTTTGGGTTTAATTTAATTTAATTTAGTTAGTTGTGTTTATTTAATTTTACTTTTTGTTTTGACTCTTCTGTTCAAACTGTGAGCTACTTGGAAAATAAAAAATAGAGGGTTTTTTTTTGTGGAAAGGTTCTTGTTCTTGGATTCTCCCTGTCTTCTTCTCATAGACACACACAGGAAAATGAAGCTTATTTCACTTTCTGTTCCTTGAATCTTATTAAAAAGATTTTGGTCACCGGTGCAGCACTGTCAAGTGTATCAAGTGTCTGTATGTATGTGCAGGTGCTCAAAGTAAAAAACGCTTTTTGTGCTCCCTTATCCATTAAATATCAACCTGCTTTAAAATCAGCAACAGAGATTACACCTGAGATAATGTACCTCAACAGCGATTTCACATTCAGGAACACCGCAATACACTTTGCTGCAAGAAAGCATTCTTCTCAAAGTGTGAAGATGAGAGCTGAAGTCCATGCTCTGATTTAAAATTAATCAATTAATTTAGTATTTAAAATTGAAATTTATTAGGTGATATACTTATCTTTGATAATAAAATTTTTATCCATCGAAAAGAAACAGCATAGTTATGTAGCTATTTTTAAAATCTGTTATATTCTCCAAATAGTAAAATAATGGTTTGTTATTTTTGCTAAGAATTTTTTAAACAATAGAGGCTCTACTTTGGTTCTCCCCTCAGCGACTTTCCTCACGTACGAGCTGCTTACTGTCTCTCCCTTGGTACTTACAGCAATTCCTTCGCTTAAAAAAATAAAATAGAACTTTTAGGGACATATGGCTTTTCTTCCACCTCCATGTTTCAAATTTACTTCGAAACACCTACACGGAGTTGGAGGCTTCTAAAGTGTCAACAGCTGAAATGTCCCAGGAGCTGCAAATACTTTTCATGTACAGAGTCAGAGATGGAAAATTACTAGATGTAAAGAATGAAAAACAAGGCTGTCTTAGAGGAGTTATTTCAACACTGATTTACTTCTATGAGACTTCAAACGATCTAGTGAAAACAGAGAGATGGAAGAAATCCTTGATATCAAATTATTTAAAGTGAATTTTATAAATCCATCCAGGTGAAATATACTTTAAAGTGGATTTTCTTTTTGCTCTAATTAAAACGAAGAAGTATTTACTAACACTGATTCTTAGGATAAAGACGTATATTTTAGGTAAAGTTCTGCCTCTTAAATACAAGACATAGTAAGAAACACTGGGATAACATAGTATTTCAAACCATGGGACTATCTGTACCTCTTGCAGTATTCTAAAAATAACTCCAAAATTAAGCAAGTATAAAGTAGAAAAATAGGACTAAATTTTGGCATTGATGTTTATATCAGAACATATTTCCCCTGGTACATAATCCAATTCTCAACAACAGTGGAGCTAATTTTACCATTTTACAGTGAAATGGTTAAAGCAGGTTTAGATTGGTTTGTCCAAAGAAAATTCTAATCTCTTCCACTCAAATGATTAAATATCCAACATTGTTTCAAAGATTACTTACGGTGCTCACAGCCTTGGAGAATTGGGTATTTGAAGAAATGTTTAGAAAAACCTCTGACATAACAAACATCTTGGAAATACATGGTTTTCAAACACTTAAATCTAATGATTTTGTGCTTTATAAAAATAAATCATAGATAAGCGATTAAGATAGTAGAAGTTCAGTTGCATGTCAGTATTTTAAGTTATGAGAAATACTTCTGAAAACATACCCTTCTTTCAGTTATCAAAATAACACTATTTCCTTTCCTAAAAGACTTACTTTTAACCATATATTCCAGCAATTTTCTGCATGCCACTGGAATTCTAGCTATCAGAAATGAGATAATAAGACTGTAAGCAAACTGAGAAATGGCCGCAAGTGTATCTGAAATTACACTTTCTCAAAACACCTTAAAAGTCTGAAACACTGAAGACAGTCTTAAGCCAACTAGGAAGTAAATGAACCTTTCACTCAGGACAAGTAGATTCCATAACAAAACATTCATGGGTTTTAGACTGGAATCTATATACAGGTACTACACTACCACTGCTATATTCACAATAAAGATATTGTTGTATAGATACAAACAGCGCTTCTCATAAACACAAACATCTTGCAAAATGTGTTCTTTCCCAATGCATTTCATGACATACACCACATATAGAAAACAAACCATTTGGAGAAAAGCTTTGTTGCTCCCACTTTCAGTCTCCTAAAACAAAAGTCAATAAACTGCCATGTAGTACAACTGCGCTTATCAGATTGGTCTGGTTTTAAAAACGCAGTTTTATTCCCTTGCTTGTAAATCAAATGAGTCATCTGAAAAGTACTTCACTTCTGATTTCCAAATGTTAAAACTAATAACATTAAATTGTGTCATCATTTATGCCTAGCAAGATAATTTAGACACTAAAAGGGAGAAAAAGGTTATCTACTGACATGTTTTACAATACTGTCTGGTATATCCTATGCCCAATGATAATCATTAATATAGCTTAAAAGGGGAAAAATGATGGCAATAACATGGAAAATATCTAAGAGCACAATTAAAATGGATATACAGAACAGCAAATGATGAACCTGCTTATCAGTGGATTTGAACTTCCAGCTTTAATTACAATGCTGAAGCTTTGTTTACAACTTAATGGCAATGCTTTTGGGTAAGGCGAAGAATTGCTTTGGAACAAACTTGCAATCAACTGCGGTAATACGTAAGATACATTAATGACGTCTGCTCTCCTTCAGCCTGAATGAAGGATCTATTAGTGGATGTTTTGCTGAAGCTGGTGGTTCACTGAGGGCTTGACACTGTATCCTCTAGTTGAGAAATGCTACCTTACTGGACTAGTCATAGTTCAGAACTACTCAGGGTATATAACTCAAATTAGTCCAAGTTGTGCTTCTGATGAAATTCTGAGCCTGATAAAGTAATGTCTATATTCTCTAGGATGAGGTTACAAATAGGCAACAAGTTTCAAATTGCTATCTTTGGTATATGAGTTGGTCCATAAATACAGTCATGCACCACAAAACATTTTGGTCAATGATGGACTACATATACAATGGTGGTTCCAGAAGATTGGTACCATATAGCCTAGGTGTACAGTAGGCTATACCATGTAGGTTTGTGTAAGTACTGTAGGGGAGCAAGAAATTTTCCTGTATCCCTCTAGATTCTTCTGGCTGGTTTAAGAATTAAATTGACTTGAAACAGATTAACAGGAGAAAAACAAACAAAAGTTTAATGATGCATTTCCTGGGAGAAACCCAGGAAAACCAAGTAACTAACTAAAATGGCCAAAGCCCTCACCTTAAATACCATCTTCAGTTAAAGACAAAAGAAGATGTTGGGGTGGGGGGAGTCAGGGACTTCAAAGGGAAGGAAGGCAATTCACAGATAAGTGAAAAGGAGCAAACGTTTGGAAAACAAGTGTTTGTTTGGCCACACAGAAACAGAAGAACACAGAAGGGAGCTGAAAGAACAGGCTTTCCTTGATATTTTCCTGACTACTACAAAGTTCATGTTATGCTAAGACAGTTTTTTTAGCAGTTCTTGAGACAGTTTCTTTTTAATCTGAATTCTTTTAGGCAGTTAAGGAGGAGGTAACAAGAAAAACTTTCTGAGTCTTTTGTTTCTTAAAAATAATCAGCCTAAAATAATCCCCATGTTAAAGAGATACATTTTGGAGTGGCAAATTTTGTTCCCTTTCAGTACATTCTATGATGTTCACACGATGAAATCGCCTAACGATGCATTTCTCAAAATGTATCCTTGTTGTTAAGCAACACACGACTGTACATACTTTTAGAGAAATCAGTAAAAATAAGAAAAAAATAAAACAAAAACCAGGCCAATTGTTTTTGGAAATGGAAAGGGGAAAAGTATGGGGCAGTTGCTTAAGTTAATATAGTTATTATTGTTTTTAATATAAGCTAATGTAGTTTTTCCAGATGGTATGAACTCAATATTGAGTAATAATGACGTAGTAAACAGATCATGGAATTGATCTCAGCCAAATTAAATAAAATATTTGAGCTTTATTATTTTTTTAAAAGAATGGTCTAAAGTAAGAAACAAATCAAGTGAATCCAATTATTACTTTGGGCTGACACCCAAACAGGTTTGGAAACTAAAGGAGAAATTAGGGCCTTTAGACATTAGAAAGAAGATAAAAAAAAAAAAAAAGCCTGACAATTTCTGATGAGAAGAAAAATGGCAGGGCTACAATGAATGAAGAATAAAATTTCAGTTTTAAGGTCAATCATGGTAGATCACTTCATGCTCAAATAATTATAAGGGCACATGTTTCTAGACTAGCTATATTTTTTGGGGAAAAATGCCAAAATCTCATCACTGCAATGAAGCTTTCTAAGAGCAAAATTCACTTTTAAACACAGCTATGCCACCATAATGTCTACGACACTAAAGAATGTATTGATGTCATGTATCAGGGACTCCATCCAATTTTAATGAAGACATGGAGAGAAGGTCTAATTCAAATGAATAAGCTCCACTTACAGAGAGCAAGCTACCTTGCAAGAGAGAAAATAAAAGACTGGGACTCTGCAAGCATGGGACCATTTGTTCTGCCAGCTCAGAGCTCTCCGGCAGGGGTCTGGGACTTCAGAGTGACCGACCATGAAAGGCTTTGCCAATCAAGGCCTTTGAACTTTGACTTCCTGCGTCTAAGCCAAGGCAGCTGTCTGCCGTCTCACTTAGTGCCTTCTCTCTTGAGGAAGTGGAAATGGCACCCTTCTTCCTTACAAAAATAAACAAAATACTGTCATTTTTTAAGGATATAAACTTTGTAGCGGTACTACTTAGATAAATTTTAAACTGTGTTACTTTACTACCTTCTCAGACATAGGGCCCAATAACATGCTTTGTAGGCACTCAGTTATTCTGAACTTTCAGCAGACAGCCCATACATTCACTTTAGTTAATGAAAACTTCCGTTCAGAATATTAGTTCACAGTAATCTTCTTTCTTCTTTTTTTTTAAAAATAAAGACTGCATGCATGGTGAATTTTGCTACAGTCTTTACTTTAAAATGAAAAGAAAGAACACTTTCTAAGCAGTAAATTTAAGACCTGGTTTTAGAATGTTAAGATGGAGTGACCATATTCTTTCATCTTTGCTGTGAACTGAATACTAGAGATAAAAGAACAAGATGATTAAACCTATAGGCAAGAGAATGAAGTATGTAAGCCCTGTCTCTGGTACCAGGGAATGTCAGAAAAGCAGAGAAGCTGACTGTAGAGTTTTCCTTCTGAGTGAATGTTAGAGCAGTGGTGCCAGGAATGCAAGGATGCATTACATGGAGAGGAGCTTGTCGCAGGGAAGGAAGAACAATTCCATTTTAGAGAATTGATTGAGAATTGTTTGAATTGAAGAACAGATTGAACAATTGAGAATTGTTAACAAACTAGAACGAGGGAGATGCTCAGCACTTGGTTGAAACTGAAGATCAAGATGGAGGCCGGAGCTAGTCTAGAGAAACATATGTGAATGTCTTCTTCATAAGAAGCTTTCAGGTTTCCCATGATTTTAAATGTGACACACAGAACCAAATGGATCACTTTCCAGATGTGTTCTGACCAGCGCCCAGCATAATGAGCATAATACTTCCCGCGATGTGAAGGCTGCTTCCATTAATGCCAACTGTAAGGACGAGGTTGAGTTAGGTTCTTAGCACTACATCCTACAATGGTTTTATATTTAAGTTTGCAGGCAACTAAAATCATCAGACTTTTTTTTTCATGTAAGTCAGTGCGTCAGTTCTTCTCTTGTGTTTTATCTGTATGATAACATTTTTAACTTAAATATAGGATTTTATGTTTATTCCTGTTATATTTAATCTTTTTGGTTTTGATCCAGCAATCCAGCCTGCCAAAAATTCACATTGCTAAATAAGGGTTACCAATCAGTTGTTTTCTATCCTCCCTGGAGAAA
This sequence comes from Equus caballus, assembly GCF_041296265.1. NCBI lineage: Eukaryota > Metazoa > Chordata > Mammalia > Perissodactyla > Equidae > Equus > Equus caballus. The sequence goes on from NC_091684.1 coordinate 83,883,226, forward strand.
CTAAGGAACTTAAAGTTAAAAAGGCATCCTGAAGAATTTGGGTAAGATATAAAGAATTTCCTAAAGAAAGGGTCAGAGAAGCTAAAATAGATAAAAGGAAGATTTTAGTCTCTGTTTTAATTTTCCAGACCTTTTTTTAAACAATTATAAAGTTTCCTCTTACTAAAAATTGTTAAAACATAGACCTTTAAGTAAATTTTATCTCTGCCTCATGGAGGATTGGCCACCTTTTCTTTGTGTCCCAAATATATCTTGTTTTATATGTAGGTCATAATACTGGTAAGATTATTGCCCTTCTTTGCTTATTTTATTTGTCCTCTTTTTATGCTAGACAGTAAAGTTCTTGGGGATAGGAATCATATCTTGTTGGTCTTTATATCCCCAGGGCATTTAACAGAATTTTAATGGTTGACTTAATATACCACTGAATGAATTGAAGTTAAAGTACAAGGGAAAGACATTCAGTCACTTCATTAACAAACATTCAGCATTTAGTATATTCCAGGCAGAGCTAGAGATTCACAGGGGCAAGACCACTCGTGGCCTCTTGGGGAATGATGAGAAGAAGGGAGTCAGACAGACCAGATAATCGATGAAGGTGACCTTGAATCATGTGGATCCATTAAATCCACAATTTTCTGTCTAAAACCACTTACATACAAGCATTATAATATGTCTCAGGGAGAAATCTAAAATAATAGAAGATTTTTAAAATTACTGATTCTTAAAATATGGGTTTATATATAAAAATAAAAGATTCTATTATTTTATATTTATCATTAAGGCACTTTACGGCATTTCTAAACAAATAGTCCTATTTCTAAAGTCATGCATTTAATGGGGACATACATAGTACTTCAGATGCAAAGTCAGAAATATGTAGTTGGATGTAATTTTCATGCACTAATGTATGATTTTTTTTCATGAACAGTGCTTGCATTTAGCACCTTGAATCATCTTTTGCAAAGAGACATCTACACATGTAGGAGGTTATTTTCCCTCAACTGAGTGATTTAGTAGATATTAAATTCGGTTCTTCATTGCAATCATTACATTGACTATTCATAAGTTAATACGTTTTTCAGGTCTCATTTATGATGATGCTTTAATAACTCACTAAGGTAATAGTTTTGCTTCCTTGTAATACCCGCAGGTCTAAGATGGCTTGATAAACTGACCTTGTTTTCTACAAAGTGGTCTGGGCATTTGTGAACTGTCATATACATGAGCATATATTCATTCCGCTTCTCTACATATCTAAAGTCTGTGCTGTTTCTGCAAAATGCTGTTATGAGCAGCATTTTCCCCAGCTTGTGCACCCAGGCCTGCTGGCACTCTGGTTCCTTTGTCACAAAGCAGGACACTAGGGCACAAGACGGCTAAAAATATACATTTTTTTCAAAGTGTCTTAATGCCTTTTTTTAAATTTTCCTTCTCATTTTAAAAATCGTCCTTTTTTTCACAGGAGTAAGATGACTGTGTCGTCACAAACACTGCAATCGAACATCTCAAAATGTAAAATGAAAAGGACAACTGAGCATTACTAGTAGGGAATTGAATATGGCCACACATTGAACAAACGAGCATTTATTCAGTCAACAATTATTTGTTGAGCTTCTCCCACATGCTCTGTGCTACGTACAGGAGGTCCATGAATTTTAGAGACAGGTACTTTGTTAACAATAATAAAAAATACCTCCATATAGTAGAGAAGCACTTCTGGATACCTGACTTCATCTCCAACAGACCAGTGTCAATCGGCCAGTGTGAAGGTTGATCAATATTCTAAACGATAGTTTCATAAACATTGCCCCCAGGCTCATCTACTCCCTGGGAGCTGCAGGGATGGGAATCTAACCAGCAAATGAACCAATCTGCGTACATGCTTAAATCAAGTTTGTTTAAAATTAGAAAATGGCATAATGTATTCAAAAGTTTTTATGCAGTATTCACATAGAATTAAAAATACGCTACATGATTTGAATTAAGAGAGCAGAGCTGTGCAGCTCATCTATGGGTCTAATAGATGTTCAAAAACCAAATTTCAGAAACCTTTGTACTTAAATAAAAAAAAGAAAAGAAAATCAGAATGCAGAAGCTCTTTACTGCTCTAATAAAAGTCTAATTAGCATGTGTGAGAAAATTATGTTGGTCAAATCAGATTTGTAAAATTTAAGTAAATACGAAGCTTCTTTTGTTGCTTAGCACATGAGAAAATTCCTTTATATACGATTCTGAGAAAATGTTTCTCTTTGCCAGAACACGCTTTTGTAACTGCGGCTATAGTTCCTGAATTAAGTCCTGGAAAAATGATTTTGTTGCTGTTTAGAGCTTAGGAAAATGGAGAAAGGAGGGAAGGCAGGACAGGGAGACAGGCAGATAAACAGAAAAAGAAAATAAAGTCTAGTAAGTGACTGTAGGAAATTGAAACAGTTTTGCCAACCTCACTGTCCTTAGTTGCATAGCTGCACTGCACATTGGCCCCGCAGCGCCGGAGCAACCCACTGCTTTCTCATCTCCCTACTTGGCCTGTAAATGAAGGAATTTCTTGATGAGAAGAAAAGTTCTTTCTGGTGTGTGTGTTTGGAGATGGGGGTGGGCGTGGGAGTAGGCTGGGGAGACCTTCCTTCTACCTTATCTCCCTCTTTCCACCATATTTTCCATCGAAGGAAAAGGAGCTGCAGTGGACTGACCAGTAAGGGACGGGCGTTGTTATTTGCACGACGGAGGATTGAAAGGTACAGCCCTGAGGAGTTAGTAGGAGCCCAGATTTCTCCATCAGCCATGATTTCAAACACAGCTTTACCAAAAAGATCTGTATATTGGAAGATGCCAATATCCATCCTAACTAAAGCTAAAACTTCAACCTTCCCTTTTCTCTTTATCTCTCCCAGAGGTAGGAATCTAGAAAGAAGAAGAGGCAACAAACTGGCCCCCCAAACTCCTGGTACCAATCCTAGAACAGGCTGGAGCTAATGGAGTGTCACATAAAGTGCAAGAAAATAATCCTAACTTACTCAAAAAACTTAAGGAGCCTCACAGCACATTTTTTTTCATGAGTGTTAAAGTTACAATTTTCACACAGGAATAGGAAGGAAGCACACAACATTACTGCTTTATAACATCTCAAAATATATAATGAAAAGAACTGAAATGTTTCTCAAGGAATACCTGAAGACTTTACAAATAAATTAATGGTGTATTTAAGAAGAATCTCCTTGAGACATTAAAGAATAGGAAGGCAATTATTTTCTGGCCTTTAGTTTTGGTTCTAAGAGGTATCCAAAATTTTATTTCAGTCTGTGTTTTGATTCATGAGTATGCAAAACCCTGACATTTGCTTTGAGAAACTCTCATGCTTCAAAAACCAGGCTGCAGTCCAAGCTCACCTGTGCAGTTTTCACATAAATTCCTTTACAGCTGCATGGACCCCACTTATATGTTAATTGGCTTTGGTGTAATTCCAGAGCCAAAATCCACTAAAAGACAGTAACAAAAAACATCTATACACCTTTCTGTCAATTCTGACTAAGCTTGGCCTCAGATATTGTTTTATAAATAATCTAAACATCTTTAACATATTAATTCACAGACATCAGAGGTCCCTGGGGCTGTCTGCTTCCTGAGCCAGGCAGGGTAGATAGAAATTATTTTCTCAGACAAGCAGCACGGGGTAGAAAGTAGATGGTCTGCTGACTTATCAGGACCAGGATTTGCATCAGAATTGATACTCGATTTCCTCTAACAAGATTACTTGACTGGGCAGAAGTATTCTCATCTCTAAAATGGGAATGATAAATAAAACCGACATTGCAGAGGAACAACATTTTTTTTTAAATGGAAGCAAAGTGCCTGAGAAAATAACAAAGTGCACATTAACATCTAGTTCATTCCCTTTCCCCTAGCATACTATTATGCAAAATTTGATATAAGATGGTTACCATAGTTTGCAAACCAAGCCAATCCTGACACGGCCACTTAGAATTCAAATTTTATCTCTTCTTTTAAAGTATGAGGAATTATTGAAATACAACTCTCCATTGGCTTTCATAACATTCAACCCGAAAAGGAAAGTAGTACTATGTCTGCCAAGCATTTACAGCCACCTTAAGCTGTGACTGTTAGAACCACTCTGGATCCATTCAGCTCAGTGCTTACTCTTGAATTCTGCTATTTAGGGAAAGGCTGATGGGTGCTTTTTATGACAAAAGGATAAAGCTGAGGTGTTTCTCCTACACATCTCTGAACTACCAAGGCTTACAAAGGGTTCTGTTCCATGAATGCATCACATCTTCTTTTCCTTTAAGAATCTTTGTCACTTCCTTAATAACGTTAGACATAGCTGCTCAAAATCTTTGCCTATTGACCTCAGCTTCAAATATGTCTCCAGTCTCACTAGTCTGAAACACTCCTCCCTCCTGACCAGCTAGTTGACTCTCATCATGGTCCTGAACATCTTTTTTTTTTGGTGAGAAAGATTGGCTCTGAGCTAACATCTGTTGCCAATCTTCTACTATTTTATGTGAGATGCCTCCACAGCATGGCTTGACAAGTGGTGTTAGGTCCACACCTGGGATCTAGGCCTGTGAACCCTGGGCCTCTAAAGTGGAGTGTGTGAACTTAACCACTACGCCACCGGGTTGGCCCCTGAACATCTATTTTTTTCTCCAGATAACTCATTTGAATAATCACAACAGAGGAAGGACAACCCCCCCTTATTCAAATGGAATTTCCTGATTATTATCCTTTTAGCATCAAAGCCCTTACACTATATTTGCATGTGAATATGTATCTGAAAGTAGGCATAGATCTATATATATTAATTCTATCTCCAAATGATTATTTGTGCAATTTTTCAAGTTTTCTTTTGTTGCTTTCATGAAGAACTATTGCCTCTTACAGCTATAAGTCATGGGCTTATTTGAATCACTCCAACCAGCATCAGTGTAAAAGCTCAGAAAATTAATTTGATTTTAGAACTATAATATTGTATCTCAGTAAAGAAGAATTTGAAGTCTGAATGAGCTTCAAGAATGTCAGGGACTACAATTTAATGTATTCCTGGTCAATATGATGACCACACATATTGGTCCACACAACTGAGAGATGCTTTTCAAACTGGCAATTTGAAGGAGATTATGAGGAGCACATCCCGAGCTGAGGAGAGAAGACGTCACTCTTCTTGGCAATTTGTGGAAAGCTAAATCTGGACACTATGAGAATTCCTCTAACCCCAAGCCTCCCTGACTCTATTCTCAGCGCAAGATTTCAGCCACTCTCATCAGCTCCCAAAGAATTCATCGTTTATGTCATGACTTTTTTTTAGTCTATTTCATGCTTACTCTTAACCTCTCTCTCTTCTTGTCTTATATATGCTCTTAAACATACTACTAAAATATTTGAGTTCAGTTTAACGAAACTATAAAATAATTCTTATTTAAAAAAAAAAAACCTTAAGAGCCCAAAAGTTTGAAATAGACACTAACATTTGTATCTTTGTTTTCTGACTCAGTCTCCCAGAATGGTTATTCCAGTCAAACTGGAGAAAAATACAGCCTTGCTCTGACATTCTGGTGCTGAGCCTGGTCTGGGAGGAGGTAAGGGGGCTCTGGGGCCAAGTGGCCCCAACTGGCAAGGCAGAAGCTGAGCTTGTCTATTACTCAAGGCTTAATCTAATGGAGTCATAAAGTTTGAATCTGTGGTGTGTTCACTGGTCAGCAGGCCAGGAGAGAACCCATAATTTAAAGCATTTTTTTCCTAAATAGTCACAAGATTTTTGCAAAACTTCCCCAGTTAGAGTAAATAAAAATGAATGATGAGTAACCATTTTGACAATAAAAATGTGCTGGGTGATAAAAAATAAAACAAAGTCCTCTTATGGTGATTACACTGATGACTTTATGCTGTCATGATGCCAAATGAAGGAAATTAAATAAATCTTACATTTCTGCTCAGAAACGTGGGTGTGGGAGGGGAGAAAAGGGAGAGAAAACCAAGTCAAAATTAGTAAAATTACTTTCAAAGTAATTTTTAGTTAAGTAATTAATGAGTAAAAATAGATTGTGAGGCCTAGTATCCCCAGACTAAATTGACCTACATTACCATAATTCTTTGTGTCTGCATTCTATCTTCCCAACTAAATTGTCCAAAACTTTGAAGACACAGACTGTGCCTTATATCTCTTATATGTAGCACAGTTCCAGGCATAGCAGAGGCATATTACTAAATATTTGTTGAATGAATGCACTTTCTTGTGCCTACCATTTAGTAAGTACTTATTAAATATAAATATTTTGAGACTGATGATATATTTGCCTATTTCCATGTTTTACACACTCAGTGAATTATTTATAATTAAGCTATAAACAAACACATATGCATATTTAATACAAAATACACAAATAATATTAACATATTCGATTCCCATATGTTCATTCACACATGTGACCTGCCCTCATAGAATTTCACTCTCCCAAAGAAACAGATATTTAACCACCAACTATACTAAAATGTGATGAGTAGTGGTGTGGGAATTGCACATGGTCTAGAGCGAGCAGGACCACACTGAATGAATGACAGGGAAGAATTTAGCCAGAGCAGTCAGCCATCTCATGTGAAGGCATGAGTGTGAGTGAGCTCTCACATCAGAGACACCGAGGGACATGCAGATGGGCTGGAGGGCAGCAAGGAACAGGGAGAGTGACTTACATGACCCTGGAGAGCTCACTAGGGACCATATCAGAAATTGTTTTGCAAATCAAATTAAAGACATTGGACTTGATCATAATGGAAAACATTGAAGAGTTCTGAGTGAACTCAGAGCTTAATGCCATCATGGGATTTTGGAAAGTTCACATTGGTCGTTGTGCAAAGAATGGATTCTAGAGAGGAGTGACCTAGTTAAGGGATAAGGTACGGTGCTATTTCAGTAACTCAGGGGAAAGAGAATGGTGCCATGGCTTAGGATGGGGTGGGAGAGAGGGATTGGAAAGGATGGGAGAAAACAACATGTTTGGTGTGAGAGGTATTGTGTTTGAGATGTCTGTAGCACACAGGAGATGATGCACAATAAAATCTAGGATGTAACATTCTGGAGCTCAGGAGATCTTCACTACCAGGGAAAGCGTTTGAGAGCCATAAGCACATAGCTAGTAACTGAAGCCATGCTGTGCCTGGACTCAAGGGCAGACTGTGTCCTGGGACATTTACCACTGGAGTGAATGATTTTTCTACAGGTAGTAAACTGAGTTAGTGATAAAATAATACTCAAGAGGTAAGTACCATAAGCACACTTATTTACACAAAAATGGTTCCTTTTTTCCAATGAGATGATAACATAGATTAGAAATAAATATTTTTAGCAGACAAAGTAAGCCTGCTAATTCTCTAAGCCTACAGGGTCATCTAAGTTCTCTTTAGTTTGACGGTCTCAAGTTAACACAAGCACAAGGGGACAATTTACAAAGGTTACAGCACGCTGGCATAGTTTGTATTACCCAACAGTATCCTAAGTTCATAGTACATAAACTACAGTTTTCCTCAGCACACAATTTAGCTTCACTGTGCCCTCTTACGAGAAATTCAAAGTTTTAGTTATTTAAATGATATGTATTTGCAAAGTGGTTAGGGTAAAAAATCCTACACATATTGGATATTTATATGCATTTTTTATATTATTGTCACATTACAGTAGAGATGAAAACAGATGAAGAGAAAGGTATCACAAATCACTTGTACAAATTATTTTCCTCTTCTCTGTATATAGCTGAAGGCATAAAAATTTTTCTCTGAATTTCTTTGCAGGATAGCAAAGTTGGCTAGACACACAGGCTTTGGAGCCAGGCAACCTAGGTTCAGGCTCTGGCTTTTCTACTAACTTCCTAAATGACATCATGACTTAATCTTCTAAGCCTCAGTTTCATCATCTATAAAATGGGTACATTACCTATCTTTTAGGATTACTATGAGCCTTAAATGAGGCAATGTAATTAAGACATCAGCATAGTGCTGGTCACCTAAAAATCACTCAACACACAGTTAACCTGGTAAAATGTGTTCTGTTAAGGATTGGGTCTTAATCATGACAGTACCTCAGAGACGACTGGCATCGGGAGTTTGGCTTTGCATGTCCTCAATAAATGTTTGCCCAATGGAAATTTTGTGAGCATTTTACACACACGCACACGCACATATGCACAGAGACAAGTCTCAGTGGTGACCTCTCTAAGAAGAAAGAGTGCTGACATCACACAGGCCTGGATTTCAATTCTAGCTTTGCCACTTAACAGCTGTGTGACCTTGAACAAGTTCTTACCCCCTAAGCTTTGATTTCTCCATCTGAAAGAGAAGGATAACAATATCTCTTCATACGGACGTTTAAAATTTAAGTAAGATAACTTTTTTATAATAAGTCCTCAACATAGTCTCCTTCCTCCTTCACAGTACTAATGTTCTCATTTGAGGAACAAAGCAATATAGACCCGAGTCTGTAGTGGTACTATATGGCTCATCTAGTAACTTCCTACCAATAAATCCTAAATTAAAATGAACCTCAAGCGACATCTTGAGAAGGTTATAGAAAAGTTGACAAAATGCACCTTTGGAGTATCTTGAGGTCTGTGTGAAGGGTCATGTCCCTGGGTCACTGCTATGTGCTGAGTGTGACCCAAAGAGCTTATGTTTGGGTGGCCAAATGCCCTAGAGGTAAAGAATCCTGTTCCAACAGTGGAGAGACATGCCCATCTGGAAAACCAATCTGAAGAAGCACTTTCACTGAAAACGTCTGCATGTTAAAATCTCATAAGATTTCTTACAGACTCATGTATAACGAATATGAAAATACATATATCACTAAATTTGGCAAAGTGCTATATCTAAAATCACAAACAAATAACAAGTGGGAGTGAGCAGTAGTGGATATTCTGACACTAGGTCTGGAGGTCAGAGCAGAAATAGTCAACCATCAGTTCTGATAAATTCTCAACAACCACAAATCAATCATTTAACAGCTTTTTCTTTTGTTGAGTGAGAATAACAGTGACTTTCCAACAAGACATAAACAGTTGCTAAACTCTTTGCCAAAATAGAAGATTTTATAAATAGCTGAAAAGTGTGAACAGCATGGAGGAATTTTACTTTCCTTCCTTGTTAGATAATAGCATACTAACAATTTGATTAAAAAAGAAGAAAATATGGAAACTGATAATAATACTCAGTCAAATATGGTTAGTCAATTTCTTTTCAGTTTATGATGTGTAAGTTCGTGTGTGTGTGTTTTGCATAGTACAGTCTGGTTCTAAGAGACTTGAGAAAATATGGGGGGAAGTAATGTCATCTGTGTATTCCTAAATTCTCTAAGTGACAGAGGAAGGGGTAGGTAACCAACAGAGTTAGTGTGGAAGCATAAGGTACCCTTCACTGAATTCATTCAGTACTAAGTTATGGACAAAAGATAGGGACAAATGGTGCACAACTGAGGACAGCTAAGTATTAAAGAGACAGTCTGGCACAGTGGATAAGAATATTGGAGCCAGATCACTTGAGTCCAAATCTCAGCTCAGACATCTTTGAGCTGTAGGACCTTGGCAAATTACATAACTTCTCTGTGCCTTGGCTTCCTCCTCTGTAAAATGGTGATAGGGATAGTGCCTAACTCACAATGTTTTTGTGAAGATTAATTAATAAGTTAATACATGTGTATAAAAATACTTATGGCAATGCCTGCCACACCGTGAGTACTAAGCAAGAGTTAACTATCATTAAGGAATGATAACATTTTTAAAAATCTAAAATTCAAAATAAGTTGAAGTGCACAACAATTATTAAAGGTAAGAAAAATTATTTTAAGAGCAAGAAAGTTCACATTTACTGCTTTTGGGCAATGGAGTTATATTATTGGATGAAAAAGTAAAAGTGAAAACTCTCCAACTTTTAGTATGTTTTTGTCTCCTTGGTCAAAAAGCTCATTAGAAGAATGAGCTTCTCAGTGAATGAGAAAGTTGCTAAGGTGAAATCTACACTCCAGTTACCTGAATGCAGGGATACAAGGGCTGTTCCCCATGAATTCCAGTATCCTGGCCTCAGGTGAAACACCTGTATAGGTACTCAAAGAATCCACAGGGAATAATATGTAGCTATGACTGGTGACCTTCAAAACAATATACAGAATAACAAGGGTTCCTGTATTTCCAGAAAATGATACATGCTGTTCCAATTTCCTAAGAGCAATGTCATTGCCAGTTATTCAGACTCATATGTTTGATATTCCAGAACTGATTCTATAATGGATTAGCATAGCAGTGGACAACATGAAGAGAGACAGAAGAATCTCTAAGAACCAGTACAGGTTTAATAAAACCAGCATATGTCAAATTAACTTCTTTATTTTCTGTGGTAGCATTGGTACATTGGTAACCTGGGGAAATGTGGAATACAATAAAACCTGGAGTTAGAAAGGCATTTGACAAGGTCTGTCATAATATCTTTCATTCATTCGCGTCATCTTTCATTCAACAGATATTTAATAAATGTTAAAATTATGCTAGAATAGAATCTAATCCCTTTATTTAAGTGGTGAGACAATCATAATAATAAATATAATAATGGAACAGTGAGACATTTAAAATGCAAAGTCAGCAAGATCTAGTTATTTAATAGAAGGAGGATGAGAAACTCTGGGGTTGCTCCAAGTTTTCTGAACCGGGGCAACTGTATCAATAGTTCTCAATGGTCCACCAATAGGTGTTGACCTGGCTGTACAGGAATGGCTCGGGGAGCCAATTACAGCCATGCATTCTGGGTGGGAGACCTGGAGAGTTTGGCTCAGGAGCCCGGGTGGAGTCCTGGTGATCTCTTAGTGTAAAACGCTCTCTAGGGGGGTTTGATATTAATCTAGACTTGGAATCGGCTGAAAAGGTAGTAAGTAATGAAGAGCTTAACCTGTGATAATGAGATTCATTTTATACAATTCAACACACTCCGATCTATACATTCTAGTAAGTCAGGACATCTCCAAAATAGTCACATAAGAGGTTATATACTGATGACAAACACAAAATCATTTGATTAAAACATGATAGAATGTCTCTTTTGGAATGTCCTTCAGATTCTGCAGTGTGATCTTCTGAATGTTGACCATGGCAGTAAATTTTGACCTTTATTGATGGACTTTATTTGTGGAAAAAGTCCAGTTATTCAGAACCAAACAATATCAATCAGGTGCATAATCAACTCATTAATAATTTTTCTGAACAAAGTAGTATCCCTGAAATATGTGGTATATATCTTTGTAAAACTCAGTAAATATTTCTGCTAAATATAAAAATATGAAAAAACATAAAATATAAAAATGTACACAAATATTTCTTGTATAAGAAACTGCAAAGTCACAAGACATAGCTTCATGAATGTATTTATATAATTGCACTCATGCATGGGGCTGTAAACTGCTGAAACGTGCCAAACGGTCTAGCTGTCCTTCCATAAAGACAATCATCTGTGATAGGACTTCAGGGGGACCCAGAAGCCTACATCTTACAAAAAAATTCTAATTTCCTTGGCTCACCGTAGACATTTAAAATCTAACTATTAGTGTTCCAATCCTCAGGGTTAAAGCATTTACTGTTACAAAAATGCGCACACCCTTGGGAAGAATGACATAATGAGCCCTCTTAGATATTAATGTCTTCACATTAATAAGTCTGTCATTTCCTTCACGAACAGGGTTTTCCTAGAAGAGCAATGATTATCACAAGGGATCAGAATGCCTGTGATGGGCGCTTTAGGAGAACGCCAATGACAGGGGAAGTGAGGATGCTGCAAAGAGGACTCACCTCTTTCAAGATAACCCATGGCTCGGGCATATTTGAAAAGGCAACCAATACATAAATCTGACAGAGAGCAAGATTTAGAAAACCATTTAGGATGTTACATTCAAATAAGACTAATTGTATGCAGGATTTACAAAGGAATAGGTACCACCACGAAGTTAATAAGCAGTTGGTACCCAGAAGCTATCATCTTTCCAAAATCCAAGTGCATGTTGTTAACAGTCGTATAACAAATCCTTCTGCAAGTGCGAGGCAGAGGAGGGCATGAGCACGGTAGTGGTGAGAACACATGCCATTTGGCCCCCGTTTATGAGAGGATCATGAGTCAGTTCCAGGCCTTACAGACTTACCCCAAACTCATCTCAGATGTGAGAACTGCATTTATTATGAATTTTCTCTGAACAGCTTGCTTTCCCATTATGTTTTTCAAAGTGTATTTTAAACAAAGAGTATTTCTCATTTTAAAATAAAATTAAAAAGACATGGGTCATAGCATAACCTTATCAGTGAACAAATATCAAGAAAGAAAGAGAAAGGGAGGGAAGGAAGGAAGGAAACAGGGAGGGAAAAAGCAAGACAAGACCAGACCAGAATAATACCTAGCTGGGGAGCCTTTAGAAGCCTCTGGATTCTAGTCCTTTACAAATTTTAGAAGTGAATTCACCAATCACTGAAGTTTTTAATATTTCACTTTCCACTTAAAGACCTCAAATAGTCTTGAAAATGCTAAACTGTTGGTGATAACTTATTTTTCCTTTGGAAATATTTTTATATGGAGAAGTAAGTAGCTCAGCTTTAAAGCTAAAATCTCCATGTGTTTATTCTTTACCAAGAAGGATTGTGCTTGTGTGTGTTTGCAAGCATGGTGTGTTTTTTCAGAGTGTCACAAAGAGAAGCTGTTGGTCTCTTTGGTGCAATGAAACACTTGTAGTCCACAATAACTGTGCAGAAATGGCGACCTTTCATATTTCCCCATCATGAACCAAACTGCTCATCGGTTACTTCTCTCATCCTCACTTTAAAATAGCAGTCATTCAAATGTTCTCCCTGATGTCACTTTCTGAATAATCTCAAGTACATCCTGTAACCACTATAATTTCAGTTACAAATGCCATTAACTACCATCCCTGGTCAGGGGGGAATAGAGTGAGGGGGGATATCTAGCCTCATAGGATGATTGGATAAACAAAAAGTGGTATATACATACAATGGAACATTATCCAGCCTTAAGAAAGGAAGGAAATTTTGATACATACTACAACATGGATGAACCTTAAGGACATTAAGCTAAGAAAAATAAACCAGTTACAAAAAGGGCAAATATCATATGATCCCCCTTATGTGCAGTACCTAGAGGAGCCAAATTCATAGGGACAGAAAGTGGAACAGTGGTTGCCAGGGGCAGGGGTGAGGAGGGGACGGGGAGTTAGTGTTTAATGGGTACAGGGTTTTGGTTTTGCAAGATGAAAAAGTTCCGGAGATTGGTTGCACAAAAATGTGAATGTACTTAACACAGCTGAACTGTACACTTTGAAGTGGTTAAGCTGGTAAATTTAATGCTATGTGTGTTTTTGCCACAACAAAAAATAATAAAAAAAATACATATGCAGGTTTCCCCTCAGTATCTGAAACATTTCGTAAGCCAAAACAGTGTAAAGCAAAGAAGTCATCATTAATTTATAGGGGAAAAATTTTTGAGCGTTCCCACTCCCCACAAATAACCTACTCAAATCAATGGAGAGAAAGCCCAGAGGCTCACAGACACAGTTCAAAGCTATGGCAGCTCCATGCTGAGCGCTGTTCCGGGAAAGGAGCTTGGCCGCGCCACTCTCACTACTTGGCGCCGCGCTGCCTCTACGACAGCTCACCACAAAACGAATGCTGAAAGTTATTTTCACTTTTTTTTCACAAAAGCAAAAATCCTCCTCGGATTTCTTTCAGTTACAGAAAAGAGGTCCTAATGTAGGTCCTTTGGAAAAACAAGTGGCATAAAGTGAACATTTGGATAGCGAGGGAAACGTGTGTGCTCTCAAAAAATTAAAAATGTACACAGCCCATGGGAGTGCACACACGTGTTTCAGATCCAGGATGTCACCGCACAGCTCTCCGGTTCAAGGCCTGACTAATTGCTGCATGTGGCTGTCACTGACCAGAGCCTGAGCAGGACTAGACACCCTCCTGAGTCTCACATTCCGTAGCTTCCCCAACCTCTAGAAGGAAATCTTATTTTAGCATAGAGCTCAAACAACTGGCTCACCCTAGGAGAAAACACGAATCTCTTTACAAGACACCATAAAGCATCCAGGACTTTCAACCTACACCTACATCTGGTGACAATGACCTAAATCAGGAGTCAGAATTAACCCTGTGTCCTAGGTGTGATGCAAAGCTGAACATTACTCTCAAAGGTGTTCTACTTTCTCTAGAAAGTGAGATGTGGTGAGATGCAATGAGTTCAGAAATGTGATAAGCCAAAAAATTCTCTGGTTTCTCCTCTGAGATTCTTAGATATCAGGAATAATATCTATATGAATTATGTTAGTTGTCCCTTACTAGGACTTGTAATTTCCCTCTCTTCATTTACAGTAGACTGATGACTTTGGTTAACTAGAGATGTGAGACATACCCCCAAACCACTCTTTGGACTACCCGACAGAGAGAGGAACCATCCCTGCTTTCTGTTCTACTTTACTCAAAGAAGTCCACCTTTCAAAGGGGTGAGTGCTAATAAATACAGGGATTCTTTGTTTAAAATCTATTTTCATAAAGGAGAAACTTAACCACAAAGGTAATATTCCAGTTGGAAAAACAAAAACAAAAACAAAAACTCAGGTCTCCTTTATTTAAATCCTTTAATCCTTAATTTAGGACGCATGATGTTTAGAGTTTCACTATACTGACATATTTTACATCAGAATCAAGGTATAGTTTCCGCCACCATAAAATCAGCATTAATAAATTCTGGGATAGTGTCTTCTCTCCTAAGGATAACATTAGGGCCTAATTGTCAATTGGGTAAGATTAACACTTCCATTCAACAACTATTTTTTGAATATCTAATATATGCCAGGCATTGTTCTTCTAGGTGATGATGATGATAATAATAATAATAATAATAAAAAGATGAAAATCATTGTCCTTATTGAACATAAACTATGTATATAAATTATGAAATAAGAATGAGATGAACAATAAATGCAACAAAAAAGCAGATTATATAGAATGCTAGAAAGTGATAACAATATGGCAGAAAAAGAAAAGTAAGCTGAGAGTGATGGGAAGTGCCTAGGGAATGGTGGGGAGGGCGGAGGGGCAGCTTGCTCTAATATATAGGACAGTCTAGGTAGGCCTGGTAAAGGAAGTGAGATTTAATCAGACTTGAAGGAAGTGAAGGAGGTGTCCCAGTGCATATCTAGGAGGAGAGTGCCCCAGGTCCAGAGCTGGAGCAAGGGCCCAGGTGGAAACATGTCTGGCCTTTGTGGCATGACCAGCAAGGACAATGAGCTGGAGAGAAATGAAAGGCAGAAGTAGGAGAAACGGACACCCCAACCATGCTGGCTTTGACTCTGAGTGAAATGGGGGGCCATGGCAGGGATGCGGGCAGCAAAGTAGTGTGCCCTGGCTTATGTTTTACAAAGATCACTTTGGCTGATCTGCTGAGAGTGAACTAAAATGCAGCAAGGAATAGGAAGATCAAATATCTCTTCCCCTTACCAAAAAATAGTCTTGTACAAATAAAATACTACCTCTTGATGGACTGTCAGGGTGAGTTAGTGTGGACTGTTTCTAAATGTGATGATTTCAGGGTCATCCTTGCACGCTGCGAAGAGCGCTAGATAAGGAGACGAGAGACCAGCTCCAACCTCCACCACTAACTGAATAACTAGGAGCCTTTCTAGGGTGTGATGGGGACCTGGTGTGGAAGACAAAGTCCAGAAAGATAAAGCTATGGGGAAAGAGTTACATGAAAACTTTGCATTCAGAAATGAGAAATTTAAAAAGAAGGACAAGATTAATTTATCTACAAAATGGGGTTTTCAGCGCAGAGAGATGCTCTGAGCAAAATTCAGTGAAATTCTTTAGAAGAGAACAGGACAACAATAGAGCGAAGAAATTTGACTGGGGCCCTGGGGGCCAGCTAAGGAGATTTTGGCCAGAATAGCTACCAGCAGGAGAACAAAAGGAGATACAAAGCATGGTTTGTGGAGATCTATATTGCATCGTTGTATGAGATTATGTACACTTAGTATCATTTGTTTTTAATATAGGTTATATGCATTTAATGTAATTTTGCTGTTTCCCCAAAACCTTTTTCCTATCCAGTAAGATCATTAAAGGACTTTAGCAACCACCTTGGGAAGGATATGGCTTAGGGAAGAAAATTTCCCAGGACATGCCAGAGAACCAAGACCAACTTTTGGCCATGGGATGTATCAGTGTTAAATTAATCAAAGTAACTTTCTACAGAGAATATCTTTTCTTGACTATATTTCAATATAACATTACTCAGCATCCTCATCTCTTTGATTTTCCTCACTTGGAAGGCAGTCAGTAACTAACTGCCTGGTTAGCTAATCAACACAGCACTGGAAGGGTAGGAGCAGGGATTAGGGGTGAAAAAGGGAAGATGGCAGGCAAGGTTGGGGAAAAAATTGGTACTGAATGGCAGATGGAGACAAGATGGCAGAGCAGAAGACAGGCCTTATAATGGGAAGGAGTACAGACGGGAAGAAAAGATATGAGGCCTTTGTGCTTTGTAGGCCCACAGAAGCACTAGGGGGAAGTTAAAGTCATCAGAATGCCAAAGAACCCCTGGCAGCTTGGGGGAAAACAGGAGAGGATACAACACCTATTAAGTGAAGCGGGAGGTAAGAATATTTGAGCGCAGAAAGAGTATCGGCCATGAAAGCTAAATCCAAAACAGGGATATAAATAATCACAGACAAGAGCTATATGTAAAGCATACAAGCTCATTTTTCTCTCTTTTTGCTTTGAAATGTTTTGTGGAATTATTCATAATATGATTTTATTTATTCTCTGAAATAAAAATAATCACTTTAAAGGAAATTTGAAACAACGTATGTATATGTGTATGTAATTCACATCCCAGATCACATCCATTCAGAACTGGCATTCGCTGTCACTATTTACTTAACTATTTGACCAGGGAAACATCATGTCAAAATGATGGATAAAAATCGAGAAATCCTTGAGAACAAAGATTTGTTCTCACATTAAGTAGCTAATGGAAATAGAAGGCATCATTTAAATAAACTGGTTGAAAGGAGCAATGGAGACAAATATAAATTTATGAATTTGGTCATTGCTGATGATTATTAATTATGATTCATACTGGCTGGAAAACACGTACATGATCCTGATGCAGGTTTATATGGAATTAGGAAATATCATTCAACATGACCTTCATTAATATCACATTTCTAACAATAATTTACTGACATACAGTCTAGAAATGATAACTTAAGATTCTCAGTTTCAGACAGAAAACCAGCAGTATCCGTTACCCCACCTAAGTGCCTGAAAAAGAGGAATGAATTTGTGAAAATCTTATACATTGGAATCTCTTCTCCATCTCATCGAGGTGGTCCAGGGATTCCTCAGCAGTCACCGAAAATCCCCCAGGGCTCAAAATCATTCTGGGTGAAGGAGTATTTCCCCCATATCTGCATCTGTACTCCCCTGCACGTGTGTAAGCCTTAGGTAGAAATTTGAGGAGATTTTGGTGGCAAAATGGCTAAAAATACAGCCATCGGTCAAATCCAAGTTTAAGTGGGGAGCAATGTAGCTTTGCTATAGGAAACAAATTTTACTTGTAAAGGTAATTTAGACATTACATGCAAATTTACTTAGCATGCCATCTGGCACACGGTAATTTTATAATTAAATGGTAGCTGCTAGGACATACTGACTGAGTCAGGGCTTGAGAAAAGAAGTCAAAGAAGTCAGCCCTACTCCAATGCACTGAAAGTATCCAGAGACTGAATTCTAATGGAAGAAAGATGGAAGTGCCCAATGACCACATATCTATCTGCATACATGAATTAGTACAATGGTTATTTTTAAAAGAAAGGGAACTGGAGCTTTGACCACTTCCATTCCAAGTTGGGCTTGAGACCTCACTGATGGGCTGGGATTGCCCTGACAGGGCAGAGAGAGTTATGAAGCACGGGAGGCGGAATCACTGAGAGTCAAGTCCAAACAGTGTTCGACACTGCAAGAAGCTGCAGGGGCCTCAGGGAATGCTACTGTGGCAACAAGGGACAGCTAGCGGTGACTTTCTCCTGACCTTGCCATCCCAAAACAGGCTCCTGTCTAAGGTGGTTCCTAGAGGCGGAAGGGAGGGCATGTCTCCAAGACTGCTCCACACCAAATGACCAGGGCTCCGAGGTGCTCCGAAATTTGACAGTCACTCGCTTCAGTGTGGATTTTAATTCATTAAAGGCTGGGACAGTTGGCTTGCTTCTTCAATCTGGAGACTCCTGTCTGTTAGTTCTGAGAAGTGCTTTTGTATTGTTTCCTTGTTAAAATTTTCCCTGCACTAAATTTCTGGAGTGCTTATGTTAGAGACTTCCCCCACATACCTGGTCCTCCTTGGCTGTCTGTTCTTATTCACGTGCAACGTCCTGACAAGCTGATTGGAGGCTCTGCTGCACAGTAGGGGCTTGCCCACTTCATGGGAGGGAGACTGCAGGCCTCATCAGTGATTTTTAACTGATGGCTCTTCACTGTCATTATCTTTAGGTCATTTCTCTGGGAAGATTCAGTTGATCCAGGGAAAGCTCCCCAGCCTCACTACTCAGGCAGCTGTTGTCGTCTAGTACCAGTAACGGGCAGGGAAGGAGGTTTGGCACCAGGGTCTCAAACTTCACTCTGCAGATTTTCATGTAAACCCCTGTATTTCATCCAACACTTGCTCCTCTTCCCATTTTCCCAGAATCGTTGGTAGCTCCTACTATCAGAGAAGATGGAGTTTGAGTTGACTTCTTGTTCTCCTTTTTGTTTGCAAGCGATTGTTCAGATGAGAAGGGAGTGGAAACATCTTTACTACATCTCAAAACTAGCAGTTCAGATAATCTAAACAAATGTGCCCCATTCACTAAGGGGACCACTATCTAAGTCACTTACTTCTCTCCAGAGTTTAGTTATATTGAACTACCTTATATTTTTTAGCAAACTATATGATTTAAGGGAACACCCTGTACCACTTCACAGTTTTTATTTGAAAAGCACCCTCAACTATCAATTATTTGAAACAATGGACATATCAATGCTCAGCCTGAAACAAATAAAACTGATGTGTAAGCATTAGGATAGATTTGAGCACATCAGCAAATTGGCCGTTCACAAATCACTATGCTGTTCGATGTTAGTAACAAATATGAAGGAAATAGAAGGAAGAGATTGTCCAAATCTACCGCAGCTCTACTCCCCTCCCCAAGGGGAGCGAGTGCTGCTGACCTTTTCATTTGAAAAGCACCACCCCGACTTTTCTTTGTTTTGTTCTGTTGGGTTTTTTTGAAATGTAAAACATAACTGGCCCTTTTGATTTCCTAGGAAGGGGATAGGTAAACTTTAGAAGAATCTTCAGAATTCAGTTAAACTAGCAAAATAACACATGTCAGAGGAAGTCATAAACCCACAGAAGCCATTTAAAATACAGATCTCTCAGGCCTCAAGCGAGGCGCATGGCTGCTCTTCTGCTCTGGACCTCCTTCTTGATGTCTACATGGATGGACTCCACCCCTGCGGGAGACACCTGACTCAGTCCGGCTTTGCCATCCATTTCTGAGTTCAGTTTTGGGAGACACTCTTCTGTGGGTCAGACAGAAACCAACATTGTCCTGCTTCAACTTTACTGTTGAATGTAATGTTGAATTATAATGTCTTATTCTGCCCTCTCTCAATTATTTTTTCCTATTTTTTATTAGATTTAGAACTCAAACTGGGAAAAAGAGTGGACATCTTAAATCCCAACAGATATAATCACTTTCCAAAGGCACAGGTTTGACAAACTGATTGAAACTACTAACCCACTACCAACACAGAAATGTATTTCCTAATAATTTGCATGTCATGGTATTTAAATTTTTCTTGGTTTAAAATAATTACAAAGGTCTTTTTGACAGTTTTCCTTAGCAGTCATCTGAGCTATTGTATGACTGGTTGACTGGGTTGATTTGTGAAATGAGTCAGTCAGGGACAAAAAGACCCTTGAAGTCTTTATCTGTCATTTCACCTACTAAACCTTGCTTACCACTTTAAAAATCAATCCTATGAAGTGTGGACTTTTATATTCAAAACTTAGAGCAAACTGAAGCTTACAGAATGAAGCAACTTTCTTATTGTCATGTGGCTAAGAGGTGTCAAGACTATTAAATTCACATGTGTATGTATATACATATATCACATAAATATTTAAATATCAGAGGTAATGTGATTGCAAATATTGAAACAACGTATTCTACTTTTTCTCCTTTAATTATGTTCCAATGCAGCCTTTCCCTTTCTGGGCACAAAATGGAAAGAACTTGATTAACTTTAGCAGGAGACACTGGGAGCCAGGCATGATACATAGAGAAAAGACTTGCTGAGTTCTGGTTGCTCTCATTTACTCTCTCAAGAGCTAAGCAGGGGGACTCTGATCCCAGGTATCCCCTAGTGAGTACAGACCATGCCCCGACTCTTTCTCAGGGATTAGGCTGTATCCAGAATTGTTAGGCTTGTATACAGAAGAAGAAGCATATGATCTAGAAAACACTGCCCTTTTGTGGGTCTTGGGGAATAGTGGAAGAAGAGAGGAGGCCAGGGAAAGAAGACAGAAAGGAGCAGGCTAAGGGAGAGAATAGCGTGTTCCTATGCTGTCTCTCTGGGCTGTCCATGGGATGGGAGGGTAGGTCAAAGAAGAGAGAATATCACCAATGCAAAGTGGGGCTTTTGTCTCACTTCCCCACCTTGGACTCTGGAAAGAGGCTACCCATACCAGTTTGGGTAGGATAACATAAAAGTGAACTTGGCTGCTCAGCACTACTGGGCAGGGGAGACCCAGCAAGTTCTATTTCCTGGCCTGCCTCAGTTCCTGTGAGGTGGAGAGAGGCTTGGAAGTGGCTGAGGGGCTGCCTGCAGACTAGCCGACTGAGGCCATCATAGCGGGGGGAAGGGGCTGCAGAGTGCAAGCCCAGTTGGAGCTGAATGGGATAAAGTGAAGATCTCATGGGTGCCTAGAAAGAACCCACCAGCAGCTGCCAAGGAGGGGTAGTCAGTCAGGCAAAGCCAGTAGGCTCTGACTGTGCCAAAACAGACCAGGCTGTGCCTTGTCAAGTACCGAGGTTTCATCCTTAAATGCCAACAGGACAAGAGAGGTGGAGGAGATGAGCCCAAGGGGACAGACAGAGGGCCCTTGTGCCCAGCGATGCGCACTACACCCTCCACGATATAACGGAAGCCACACACTCACCTCCACTCACAGAAGCTATCTTCATCCATGAGGTTGGTGTGTGGCCTGAAGCAGAGCATCTTCCCTAGAGAACGGGCAGTACCTAAAGCACTGTTTAAATGATTGCTTCAAAATAAATTCTCACAGTGTTTCAAACCAGCAGTTTAGAGTTAAAAGAAATGTACTTTATCTTTGTATCTACGTTGTACTGAGAATGAAAATTTTAACTACATTGCAACGAGGATTTTATCAAGTTTTTTTTAAATTAGAGAGCAAGTACCTAAGAGAGCTTATCAGTTCTAATTAAGTTATAAATAGGTTAAATAGTCTTAAAAGTAATTCTTAAATATTTCTTTGATAAGGTAATTATGACTTTGCTTACTGTTGAGAAAGGGCAATCATAAAATTTTGGCAAAGAATTAATTTTAAGTTCCTGAGATACTTATGAAACACGACTACTCCATTCAGTCATTCTAATACAATGATGTTTTTCATAGATAAACTCTACTAGTCATTCCGGAATAAAGATCTTGGTCTAGTTAATTTAGCTCTAGACATATTTGGTAAATTTCCGCAAAGAGTTTTTAATCTATTATTGCAAACGCACCTGCACTCAGACACATTATTTAGTGAACAGAACCGCATTTGTTACCAGGGGAAAACTGCACTCTGTGGGCAAGGTTTCCTCTTGGGGCCACTTCTCTGCCGCTGGATCTACCGTTCCAGCAGGCCGTGGGAGCCCGGCAGTGCTGAAGAGCCTAAAACTCAATACTTAATTATGAACATTTCTCTATGACTGTCGGGTCAGAGGGAACAAGGAAGCTTCTTCAAAGTTCTCTTCAAACCCACATTCCTAGGAGAAATCTTCAAGTCCTAAAGGGAATTATGTCTCATCGTATTTGACAGCAGTTTAGGACGAAAAGTAAATACTTAACCTGGGTCCAAAGATTTCTTCAAAGCTAATAAACATACACAGAAGAACTTGAATCAAAAGAAACTGAAATTAGGCATCTAAGTACAGATGAACAACTCTGATACAAAAGATATAATATGTTTTAATAACTACAGCTTCCCTTTCCATTAGCAGGTATAATTGCTGCCACTTAAGGAACTAATATGTCTTTTCTACCTCTTATTACTATGATAAATCGCTAGTGGAATGCATTCCAAGTGAGTAATGTCTTGCTGGACATTGGTAATTCACTTAAACTGATTACCATAATAACAGATACAATGACATAATCTCCGGATTCACATTAGTGTCTCTAGCTTGGCCTGCTCTTGCAGATGAGCTGCTGGATCAAAATTAAAGAGGCTTAGAATGAAAACAGTGTTTTGCCCACGTGGTTTTCTTTAACATACATCATCTTCTTGGCTGGACAGGCTATAAAACAAGACCAGTTCAGAACCGTTATTTTATGCTAATTTCTTTACCGTGATAACAAATTGCCTGAATGTGATGAACATTATCACCAGAAAACAAAACAAAAACAAAAGACAGTTATTCACCTAACTGTGGAATTTTAAAAACGCCTAATGGCAATTATTCGAATCTACTTCCAATCTACATCTCAAGGACCCTTTAGGCAAAATGTGTCAAGAAACCCTGTAAATAAACTTCTAATAAATTAAATCAATTTTTACTGAAACATTTAAAACTTGATTTCTACAGCATTTAATTAGTACAAAACAGTAAGAGTTTCATAGTATGGCTTCAGTAATTGAGAACAGATGAAGTATTTGGAGTAAAAATTAATTTGGGTACAAAGCTATTTTTTTTTTCACCTCAAATACCTCCTATCCTGCGCGATTACTGCTACAGTAGATTTGATTAGTTTTATTCAACTATAAGCTCTAGCTAACACTTACATTCCAATATGTTCCACAGACTGCATTAGATTTAAAGCTACTTGAGAACAGGAAACTACATGTTGTAGCACATAGTAGGATGAATAATGCCCCCCAGAGATATCAGGCCCTAAGTCCTGGAACCTGTAAATATTACCTTATTGGGAAAAACAGTCTTTGCAGATGTGATTAAATTAAGGATCTTGAGATGGGGAGATTATCCTGGATCATCTAGGCGGGCCCTAAAGGTATTACATGTGGAAGAGGAAGGCAAAGGGAGGTTTGACCAATACAGAAGAGGAGGTGATGTGAAGATCAAGACAGAGACAGGAGAGACGGCCAAAGCCAGGCAATGAAGGACACCCCCAGAAGCTGGAAGAGTCAAGGAACACATCCTCGCTAGAGCCCCCAGGGGGTGTGTGGCCCTTCATCACCTTGGTTTTGGATTTCTGTCCTCCAGAACTCTGGGAGAATAAATGTCTGTTGTATAAACCGCAAAGTTTGCGGTAATCTTTTACAGCAACCCTAGAAAACTGATACACAGCATTAGATTTTTGTTCCCCCTCAACCCAAATAAAATTTAGAATCAAAGAGAATCTGACATGAACAAAGGTATATCCTTTAAAAAGTGTTTTCAAATACTTATTTTTTGCCTAGCTGAGTCTCCTTAATGACTCTGGAGCAAGATAAAGTCAAAAATTCCAATGAAAAATCCATTTTGTTACTTAAAAATATAATTAGTAGGGGCCTGCTCCGTGGCCGAGTGGTTAAGTTCGCGCACGCGGCTGCGGGGGCCCAGGGTTCGGATCCTGGGCGCGGACATGGCACCGCTCATCAGGCCACGTTGAGGTGGCGTCCCACATGCCACAACTGGAAGGACCTGCAACTAAGATATACAACTGTGTACGGGGGGAGTTTGGGGAGAAAAAGCAGAAAAAAAAATATAGTTAGTTGCAGCGGTTAACCACTGAGAATAGAATATGGCAACCATGAGAATAAAAAATGGTTTTAAATACTTAGGTAATAGCTTGAAAGGAATAAAGAATCAACTTCTCTGTTTGTATCACTAAGCAAAATGGAAATCTTTTTCTTTTTTTTGGTGCAATGAGACATTAAGACTACTGTCTTAGCAACTTTCAAGTATATAATACAGTCTCATTAACTACAGCCACCACGCTGTACACCAGATCCCCAGAACACATTCATCTTGTAACTGAAAGTTTGCATCTTCTGACCAACATCTCCCTATTCTCCCCACCCCCTAGCCCTTGGTAAGGAAATCTTTTCCCTTTTGTGGGAATTTTTAAAGAGATTACATTTAAATCTCTTGGGATGATTAAAAATAAAAACAAGATAATCCTTCCTATAGGCAATTAGTTACATTAAAATATTTTTCTGAGTTTCCTCTAGATATATTTTTACATTGTGTGATTTACATATGTTTCCTCTGTCTATTCCAGTTCTTGAATCTTTTGGGATTCCAACTACTATTTGTACGAGTCCTACTATTTCCTTATTTGGAACAATTAAGTGCAGTTTTAGAAAATGTTATAAATATTCTACTTTACAATGCATCTCTGGATTGTTTTCTCAATGTTTAGCTAAAATATTCATTATTCTGTAGAACGAATTCTAAGCGTTGAGTTCAATATACTATACATTTTATTAGTGACATTAATGACATAAAAATTTGTTCCTTCTCTTTATTCTATTTGAAATTCTTCATTCTAGGATAATTTCTAAGTAATTGAAGTTTGAAATACTTTACACTGTCTCATTAAAGAGTCCCCAAAATGGCTAAGAATTGAGATTCTAAAATTGTTTTTTGCTATTAAATTTTTACAGAAATCTGTTGCAGGAAAGTCAGCGTGCTTGTTGAGCCATTTCCTGTCCTTGTTCCAATGCTCATGAAAAAGAGGAACGCTTTAGATAAACCAGCTGCTGGATTTCCGAGAATAGCAAATTACTCTAAAACTCTTATTTGATGTGCTCCTGCCACACTTTTGTTTCCAGCAGGATTTCCTCATTTTTCACAACTATTTGTTTCCATTCTAAATTAGCTTCCTACAAATAGCCCCTTGTCAAATGCGTACTTAGCGATCTGCACAGAGTTACCATAAATAATAATAAGAGACGCCCCAGTTCATAAATAATAATAAGAGATGCCCCTGTTCATTATACCCACTTCTCTTTAATTAAAAAAGTCACAAAACGCAACTTTTTCATTGAAATTTTGTCTCTATGCCTTGAAATAGTTCACTGCAAAATGCTATGAGCCGATCTGGAATTCTTCATGATTACTGAATTATACTGTTAAACGTTTTAGATTAAAAAATAGCAATAATGAAAAGGTCATTTATATATCTGGAGAACTAGTATAAAAGTAATTCAATTCAAATCTCTTTTTATTTTTTTTTTGTAGCTTCAGTCATTCTTGTCTCTTCTACCTGTTCCTGTTTTTCCCTGTATTGGTTATTTTACTGACATTCTGATGACTCTTATTAAGTTAGCTACCTGAGAAACTTCCACACTTGCCGCATGCTCTAATCTGACCTCATCTTCCTGATTTGAGGTAAGCTATGTCTGTGATGATCTACTTATTCTTAGAAACAAATAAATATTCATGATTCTGATTACATAAACTATGGGAGAGAATTTGCACCTGGATGGATCTCTCCGTGGTCTCTGTCCTTGTCGCTCCTCACCAACCTTGGAATAAAGAAAACATCACCCTCCTCGCGAAGGTAGGCAAGTCCCTGTGTCTAGAGGATAATATAAATTCCATCTGTGTGGATTATAATGATGTGATTATATTAATGGCATAAATAAAAGGTTTGTTGAAACTTCCAACAGCAATTTATTTTTTCTTTGCCTATATAAATGATGAATTCCAGTCTCTTCCATTTCACTACCTGTGAAACTTTCCTTTACATAGTAAAACAAATATTTGAATCTGGGGAAGTCTTCTAAAGGAATGACACTTGTTTCTTTTAAAAATGCTCTGAACAGAACACTAATGTCCAGAATCTACAGTAAAAGGTACTCATTAAGTCTCAGGAAGTTTAGACAATAGACACAAACCTTTTATTTAGTGATGGCACATTAACAGTTTGGTTTTAGCACCAGCCAGCTGTGGGTACAGATTTCAGTTCTATATCTTATTAGTTTCATGAACCATAATCTTTCAGAGGCTGTTTCAT
Organism: Equus caballus; assembly: GCF_041296265.1. NCBI lineage: Eukaryota > Metazoa > Chordata > Mammalia > Perissodactyla > Equidae > Equus > Equus caballus. The sequence goes on from NC_091684.1 coordinate 83,909,556, forward strand.
CATTTGAAAAAAGGGGATAATATCTATTTTGTTATGAGGATCAAATGAATTGAATGTAATGAATTAAATATAAAGAAAAACAAATAACGACTTTGGTCCCTAATGGAATCTCAATAAATGTGTCCCCACTTCCTTTAGCCTTCACTTCCAGAGGTCATCAGATACCTGGGGTCTGCGTGCACTGGGTCGGAAGTGACTATGGCTTCTAGTGAGAAAGATTTTCAAGCTTCAAAATGTTTTGGCCCCATTAGCTGACACGAATATGAAAATTGAAACAATTGGTTAAATATTGCACACTGAACTGGAAAAGAAATTGATGTACGCAATATTGGGCAGGGGGTGCAGTAAATTTAGCCCCACCATATAATGGCTGATAAGAAGAAAAATTAGTATTTTGGGATATGGGGACTACAGATTAAAAGGTGAAAAAAAAAAAAATTCGACTGAGAAATTCTACTTCTACAATTTATAGTAGTAAATCTTCACGGATTTATTTGTTCCTTTAGTAAATATTTAGTGACCACCACACAGTAAGCACTATTCTTGGTTCTGGGGATAGAGCCGTGAGTAAACAAGACTGAGTTTGTTCTCTGCTTCCATAGAGTTTACACTCTAATGAGTGGATGTATAATAAACAAACACAAGAGTATTCAAGAAATAATACACATATGAAGGAAACAAAATGCGGAGGCCTGTCGAGAGTGACTGGAGTCTCCTTTTACACTCAGAAGGCAGGAAGCCGCTGAGAGAGATGGCATTTCCACTGAATCCTGACCAAAAAGGAGGAGGCAGCTGGAGTGTGAGGGGAGAGCATTTCAGCCCAGGAGGGCAGAAAGAAGCCAGCGTGGGAGATGAAGCGTGAAGAGAGGAGAGGGGTGGGAGGACATGAAGGGGAACAGGGGCAGGTCATATGGGCCCTGACAGCCAGAGGAAAGAGTGTGGATTTTATTGCGGTATTCTGAAAGCCCCCTGAAGGATTATAAGCAAAGGAGAGATACGACAGACAGGAGAGTGACTGTGGGGACAGCAGGTGAGAGGTGACATCCTAGAGCAGTCCAGGCAAGACCAGATGGACTAGATGGTCCTGGAAGAGTCAGAAGGAAAAGGGCAGATTTGGGATGTGTTTTGAAGATTAAGTCAATAAACCTTAGTGATGAACTGAATGTGGGGAGTGAGGAAAGGAGAAAAATAACACCTAGGCTTTTGCCTGGATCTCCTGGGAAAGGAGTGAAGCCTGGAAAAGGGAGCTAAGACAGATGGGGGAAAAGCAAGTTTGAGGTAGGGTGGGAAAAATCTACAGTTCCCTTTTGTTAATTTAGAGCTATCTATTAGGCATTCAAGTAAAAAAGCCATCTTTGTTGTATGGAATCTGATCTTCAGAGAAGGAATCAGGACTGGAGCTGTTGTACAGACCCAGACATAGTCAAAGACTTATATGCAAGGACGTTAAAAAAAAAGTTGTAATACAGAATGAATGAAAACAGACTAAATGATTGCTGATATGCAATAAATATAAATTGAGGTACATCCATACAGTATAATGTTATGTATCCCTTAAATGATCTTTCAGAATAACATCTAGAAGAATGGAAAAATGGGAATGGGAATGTATTTTTATACTATTAAGAGGAAAAAGGCGTGAGTAACGTGATCCCATATTTGTATAAAAATATGTAAGTTTTAGAAGTCAGGAATATAAGAATATTTGTAGAGTTACTTTGGAGTTTTTCAGTGTTACTATTAGAAGTGTTCTGTATTTTCTATCCTTTTTTGTATTTTAAAGTTTTTAAAAATATGGAAAAATTAATGACCATAAAAACCAATATCATTTAAAACATGAGTTAGCATACGAGTAACAACAGCTGAAGGTACCAAAGTAAGATTTACCAAAAATAGTTCAGCAATATTCTTTTCTTAACATTACCATAAATGTACAAACTGAGAAGTGGAAGCGTTGATATACTTTCTAGTTAATTTGCTTATATAATGGTATTGTTTAATATTTTTTGCAAAACAAAAAATTTCTCAGTATTTCTTTCCTGTTCTTTGCATACATAAACTTTTAATCCCAGAGAATTTTGCATACAAAGTGCTATATTTCACCATTCTTACGTTTTATTAAGAATAGTGGATATAGTTAGTCCATCCATCACTCTTAAAATTACTTGGAAAAATGCAATGTGACATCCACTGCTGTTAATTCCAAAACAAATGGATTACAGCCAAGAAATGTTTTGTTTCCCCTTAATAGTTGATTTGGGTGACACGCTGAAAATAATCAATTGTGTGAGAATTGGACTCTGCAATGACAAAAAGGGGGAAAGTATGGAAAGGGATATTATACTTAACGGAATGCTGTCATATACAACTACAGTTACGGAGTTAATGCAATATCTTCCATTATCAAATACACATTCTCATGACCATCCAATGAAATGTAACAGTGTAATCATTCAGGCACAAGAAACGTTGATTAGCTTCCTGCAGCTAAGAGCAATGTCTTATTTACCAAGTTAAACCAATCACCATGCTCTCTCTTGAAATTCTTCCTAACATTCTCTGAAATCCTATAAAGGAAATCTTATATTTAAAAAAATCAGCCTGTGGGAATTTAGTGCAAAATTCGACGCTGTGGTTAAACTGTCAGTTGCTGTCATTCAATTAGAAATTCCTGACTAGAAGGAAGCAATTAGGAAAAATGTGTTGAATAATGGTATTCAAGGTCAAGGTTAGGCTGAAACCCAAGATGTGATTTTAGATGCATATGTTTAAATAAGTATTTAAGCCCATGTTAGAACATTTCCTTAAGAAATACACTGTAGAAAGACTCTTACCAGACATACGAACTGGTGAATTCATGTAAAACAATCATAACCCAGGTCCAGAACGTCAGCTGGCTACCAATGGCTTTCTACAGACTGAATAATGCAGACAAACTGCCCTGTTTACATAACCTTTCCACAGGTTAGAAAACTCACGGACTTAGGGAAAGAAAGTCAAAGGAAAAGTGATGGAAAAGGGCTTTTGTGCACATCATTTGTGTCATACTTATGGGTCTAGAAAAATGCATACCTGTGGTGTAGTGGGGATAAGGAGGGCCATTTCAGTGGGGGAGGACTGGTACATCTTAGACTTCTCTGGGACAAGAATTCACTCAGCCCATATTTACCGAGCATCCTCCAAATGCCCAGCACTGTGACAGGTTCTAGCTAAGGTCACTAAAGAGAATTGGCAACAACTATGCAAGAGAAGCTGAGAGTCCACTTAGAGACAGGAGGATGAATATACGGAGAGTGAAGGATTTCAGTCCCATAAATACTTAGTAAGTAACGGCAGAGGAGCTGACTCAGGTGACTCAGAATTCTTACAAAAACTCAAAAAGCCCCTCAGAATTCTAAGCAAAAACTTAGACCAATAAGTTAAATGATGTTAGGCATTTTCCAGGCATGACAGAAGGTAAAGACATTCTAGGCAAAGAGGCGAATAGGGGCTAGTCCATTGGCCCAGTAACACAAAAGATTGCAACATGTTTAATAGTTGAAAATTTGGACCTCAGTTCAAACACTAGGTGTGTGAGAGGGCTTGGCTAGATATGTTTGGAGAATATCTAAAAATCCATCTTGTTGGGCCTTTTCTTCTCATTCAAATGGGTCTCGACTGTAATCTCAAGGCAAAGAGTGTGTGCTGCCGGAGATACTTACACAAAGAGTAAAATATTCAGATTTTTCTGTTAGAAAGAACTCGATTGGCCAGGGCAGTGATGTACCAGAAGGTAGGAATGCTGGAGTTAGACTGTCAGAGTGTTTATTGCAATAGTCTAGGTATAAAATTGCAGGGCCAAATAGTAGTCACAGCAAGGTAAGAAGAGGAGTATTTCAAAGGGTATCAAGCAATAGAATCCCCTGGATGGATCACTTGTCTTGATAAAGAGGCCGGGGAACACAATAAATGACTCAGAAATTCTATTGGCAACTTCATAGTGGCAATTGCCAGTAGTCACAATAAGGTTTTAGGGAAGAGAAAGAGGGTGGGATTAATAAATAAGGCAACATTTGGATTTACAGCACTGTAATTGCTTTTAGAATATTATTAATTCAATACTTCCAACATTTAATGAGCACTTCCTCCAGTGGTCACTACACTAAGTGTTGGCTATCAAGATGCAGATACAGAGAAACTAAGGAGCTGTCTGAACTAACGGAAAAGAGTAAACGAAGATTTTGAAAATGTACAAGTTACAAATTAACTCAAGAAGACAAGCCCTCAGAAGAATGAGAGGAGATTAGGTTAATAATAATTTGTCTCTGACCCTCCAATAAAAACATATTTTACCATGTGACCCAAAAAGCACACGTATACATACAAATATAAATGAAACAAAGGCTTTATGAACAATAATTATGAGATATACTCTGACATTTTTTTATTTTATTGTCTAGCATTTTAAAATGCTGCGCCAACCTACTAAACTGATTTTGTGACTGATTTATAGGTCACCCTTGAAGTCTGAACAACAGTGACAGAGAACTTACATGGAAGGACTAGTTTTGCTCAGCAGTCAGCTAAATAAAGAAGTTGGGTGTCAGGAACAATGTGATCAAGTTGTTTTTCTCGCCTTTCTCATTAGTAGGCAAAGAGAATCTGAACAAAGGATTCTCTCTCCTGATTAAGTGGCCTTTTGTTACGCTGAATAGCCCCTAAGGGTCTCCTAGCCTAAAGCATGAATGAAAGAATGAGATTAAAGTCCTACATCCAAGTTACTTTTTAAAATTAAAAAAAAGAAACTTTATCAGTATATTCTAAGCTTGTAATTGATCTCTCAAAGAAATTAGTAAGCAGGAGTATCATTCAATTCAACTAACATTTATTTGCTTCCTCCTATGTGCCCTGCTTTGTTTTAATTTCCCAGGGAGAGCTATAACAGGATGAAATAAACAAACAACCCAGAACTCTTTTTTTTTTTTTTGAGGAAGATTTGCCCTGAGCTAACATCTGCCAATCCTCCTCTTTTTGATGAGGAAAACTAGGCCTGAGCTAACATCCGTGCCCATCTTCCTATACTTTATATGTGGGACACCTGCCACAGCATGGCTTGATGAGCAGTGCTATGTCCACACCCGGGATCCGAACCGGTGGACCCTGGGCCGCCAAAACGGAACGCATGCACTTAACCGCTGCGCCACCAGGCTGGCCCCCCAGAACTCTTTATATGCAGTGGCTTTTCACTGCTTTAGACTTACTATTCTATCCTGCAACTTATCTTATGTACCTCTCCTTTGAGGAAGCTGCAGATGGATCTCCAGCTTCAGGATGCCTCTGACATTACTATAATCTATTTAATGTGTTTTAATAGGCTTAATATAAGACTAATAGACACTGAAATGCAGCTTTAATTACTCCCTTATTAGACTGCTGCCCATTTCAGGTTAGTACTTAGGATGGGGACCCAACGGTAATTACTTCATCAACAATTTTCACTTTGGCAGAAATCTCTTTATTTTTGCTCCCTACATGGAGAGGAGGGAAAAAAGGCAAAATTAGCATTAAGGTACCATTAGTGCTCCTCCACCTCAGCACTCTTTTGCCCATTGTCAAAAAGCCATTAGACACTATCATTTGACTACATTATTTTTTTAAAATCTAGAGTTTTTTAAAAGCTAAACTAAAAAATGAATTATCAAGAACAACGACAAAGTCTTTTGCGCCACATTTGTGTATGACGCACTGATTTTTGCATCAGCAGCATGAAAGCTGAATGGTCTTGATTCGGGAAAGCCAACAAAGCCAAGTATTCAGAGAACCTAAAAAATAGGTCAGCTTTCAAACGTGAACCTGTGCTTCATGAAAAGAATTTTTTTTTTAATTGAATGCACTGTTATGATGTTTTTTGTCCCTCTTGAGAAGAATGGACTACTTTATCTATCATTGCAATCGAAGTAAACAGAGTTTAATATCTACTTGCTGAGTTTAATAAAGAGGTCATCACTAAATTGTATCGAAAAATCACTAAAAATGATTGACTCACTTTCCAATTGGAAAACCGGCTAAGCACAGTACCTGGCTGACACTTTGTTTTTCCAATTTCTGGATTGTCCCTTTTGTCGCAAGCTCTAAGTGCACATTCAATACCAGGTTCTCAGAAAGTAATGCACATGACTCAATGGCTCCAGTTCTATTACCAACTTTCATGTCATTAGGTAACACAAGTGCAAAGCATCCACTTTGCTCCACGCTTCAGCACAGAGAGGTCTTGAACCTTGATTAAAGAACAAGAAACTAGGAATTGCTTCTCTTCCTCTGGTGTAATTTTTCCTCTTTGGGTCTCATAGTGCTCATGGTTTCTGTCCCCATCACCCCTTTAACCACTCTCAGCGCAGTCTGATGGTGTCTAAGAGTCTTGGGGATTTCTCTGTTAGATTCTGGAACATCTACAAATATTCTTAAAATAAATAAAGAAAATAAGGTAGAAAATACATAAAAAGGAGCTGCTTTTATTTAAAACTGAACTTATTACCATTTGTATACAAATATATTTAGCGTTATATATCATTCTCTATCCAGTCACGTGACAGGGATATGTTCTGAGAAATGTGTCATTAGGTGAGGTGATTTTGTCGTTGTGGGAAAATCATAGTGTGTACTTCCACAAACCTAGATGGTGTAGCCTACTACACACCTAGGCTACGTGGAAGTAATCCTAGGGGGCCACTGTCGTCTATGCAGTCCGTGGTTGACTGCAACTTCACTATGTGGTGCATGACTATATAAATATAGATATACACACACACACTTAGACATAGACAGAAACACACACATTCTACTCCCTTCCTTCTCACACATCCCTGCCCCTCATGCCCCAGTGGCTACCTAGAAGTATGAAATCCACAGAGGGACTTTATTTTCACATATTCTGGGCCTACTGCATAGAAGGAGGTCCATAAGTATTTGTTGAATGAATAAATGGAATACCTGAGTTCTCCAGCTTCAAATATTTAATTAATATAATTTAAAACATGATTTTATTTTCAAATAATTTAATTCTCTTGAATTTCAAATTGCTTCAAAATATTATAATTATCTTCTTTACTAAAAATCAGGTGTTAAAACCACTGCTTTTTCGAAACTCTCTCTGCTTCCTAGGCATGTTTGTTATTAAATTTATGTTTTCCTTGTTTGGGTAAATAGATTAGTTGAGTGCACATCTAAGGGACAGTAAAACACTGGCCTATCATAGAGACACGCAAAATATGAGATGACTCAACAAAATTCTTTTCAACTACTTGAGCTGAAAAGAGAGTTAATGTGAAAGCATAAATTGGGGTGCCTGGTGTGGAGACCCAAGAATCCCAGTCTTCATCTTGTGGAATCAAGTATACTACCACTCGTGCTCATTCCACAGTACGTACACTAACCATTAATGAGAATAAATAAGACAGAAGAAAACATGCTAAATGAAGATAATATTTGACTTTAAGGATAAACTGTCCAATCTTAAAAGGGGCTAATGCATTCCCCTGAAAGACACCTGCTCGTATTTGCCACTGAGGATGCATCTCAAACAGATACAGATTCTCATGTTTATTCATATTGCTTACTGCAGAAGGATAGAAGGGGGAATCTTTAATTATAATTTTATAAGCTATTTATTCTCCAGGATGTTAAATAACATGGCCTAAAACCTGAAACACACTATATTTTCAAAATTAATTTTATTTCAAAAATAAAATTAGTTTTCTAATTCCACATATAAAATATTACATGCCTCTATATTTATGCGGTCCTACAGAGGTGAGGCTGTCACCAATTTAGATTATGTAAATATGCAATTAAAGTTGTGTACACTGCACATTATACATCTCTTCCATTGTAAAAAGAAGATAATAACGCTGTCCTTGCAGAGCTGTTGTGAAGATTAAATGATGATGTGACAGTGAAACCCCACTGCACAGTTACTAGTTCAGTAGATGGTAGCCGTTATTATTATTAAATTTCAACAAACAGCTGTAAGCCCTTTAGCTAAAAGGAATGTCAGAAAATAGTCACCAAGATAGTATAATCTTCAAATACATAAAATGGAGACTTATACAGTTATCAGTAAACAACCCTGAATTTTCTCAAGTGTTACCTTTGGGAATAATAAAAAAAAAAATACCCGCTTCTTTCAAGAATATATATTCTTAATGTGTTGCTCTACCTATTTGAGCGTATCAAAGCTTTATAATGTGATAATACCTATGTTACTACATTACATTTCTGCTTACACAACTGAGTGAATATTCTTGATATATGATTCATTCAAACATTGTCCCTTTTTGCTTGAAATGTGTCAATCTTAAACAGCCCAGGCATTGAAAACCGGAGTACCCTCTCAGCCCATTTTCCTCCCTTAAAGATGTCTTTATTAGCTTAATACTTTCCACTTAGCTCTCTATAGCCATCTGTGAAAGCTGAAAAGCTTGAGAGAGCCTGCGCTGCTCACAACTCTACCTAGGTAGCCACGTAGACTCCTCTGTAAACGACTGATGTACACTGAGCCTATCACTTAGAGGGCTGTGTTACAGAAGGTTGAGAGTTAAAATACTGGTTTAGTGGACTTACTGGCTTTTCCTGTTAAAATGGTACTTTTCAAGAATAAACATTTAAACTAAACTATTTTAAGTCTGCCTCTAAGCTATATACAGCTACTAAAATAAATTTCAGATAAAATTTCATGTGACCATCTAACTAGGGTTTTGTTTATTGACTTAGAGAGGTTTTTTTTTTTTTGGTTCAGTTGTTTTTCTCTCTATTCTTCTAAGAACAGTTAAAAACTACAGGAATATTTAATTACTCTTAATATACACATTGCACCTTCCCCACATCAGATTAATATGTCCTTCATATGGACATATGAAATACATATATGTATATATGTGTGTGTGCATATATATATGTACTTTTTTAATAGTTTATGATAACTCAGGTCTCAAATGAGCAAAGTTACTTCAAAATACATATATAATGATTACTATAAAAAAGAACTTAAGAACTATTTTATTACTAATTTACACGGAGGAAATCATTCAAACCTCAGTCAAGATGAGGTCAAGTAATTCTCATCATTATTGAAATATCATTCTAAAAATAATATGCTTAATGATAAACTAATAAGGACATTAGTAGTGTCAGTTACATGTTTTCAAAACTCTTGTTACCTTTTGCTAAAACTGTTAAAATCATATAAATATCATGGCATGCTAAATGTGGCCACTTTTCATTTTTCTGGTTATACTTTTTACTGGTTTATATGAATAACAATTTAAAGTTAATATCCATATTGAAAGACATTCCATAGAAATCCGTTTGACATGGTCAATGCAATTATTTTCTGTTCTGTCTGAGGACAGAGGATGATACTGTTTCAATCATTAATTTAATCAGCAACTACTTATTAAGTGCTGGACACTGGAAATACAAGACTGAATAAGACAAGGACTGCCGTCAACAAGTCAAGAGACTAATGCGATAAATGGATACTGCTACAGACTGAATGTTTGTGTCCCCCAAATTCATATGTTAAATCCTAATGCCCAGTGTGATGGAATTTGGAGGTGGGGCCTCTGGGAGGTGATTAGGTCAGGAGGGTGCAGTGCTCATGAATGGGATTAGTGCCCTTATAAAAGAGGGCCAACAAAGTTCCTTTGCCTCTTCCACCACATAAGACAGCACAAAGACAGCCTTCCAGGAGGCGGGCCCTTACCACACACCAAATCTGCCAATGCCCTGATCTTGGACTTCCCAGCCTCCAGAACTGTGAGCAATAAATTTCTGTTGTTTATAAGCTACTCAGTTGATGGTGTTCTGTTATAGCAGCCCGAATGGACTAAGACAGAAATGTAAACAAATTGTGCAGAAGCGTGTGTGATCTATCACAGAAGCACGCACACAGTCCAGACGTGAAAGAAAAGGCGGGAACAGTCCATTTGAAGAGGAGGATTAAGAAAGTTTTCATAGATGGCAGAGCATGTAAAATGAGTTTGGAAGGGAGAGTCAGAGGCCGATGGACACAAGCACTGGGAGGCTCGTGGTGTCATGCCACGCAGGTAAGGACAGGGCGCTTCTAGGTGGGGCTTGGTCAGCAAAGAGGTGGAAGAGATCTACGCAGACAAATGAGAGAGGGCCACATGCACTGTTCTGAGGCATTCGCAGCTCATCTGATTCTACTTTTAGTCACTCTTCAGCAGACACTCACCTTTAATGAACTCATCTCCTGCTTGTCCTGCGATACATCCTGCTCATTCACAACTCTGAACAACTGTTCTGAGGCTTAACTGTTCCCCTCACCATGATTACGTTAAGCTTACAGTTATGGTCTGACTAAGCCTATCTGTTCTGAAAGTCCCACTGATAGAGATTTCACCTGTCTCCAAATTACAGTTGGCTTCAGTTCTGAATACCCCATGTCTCCTCCCAATGCTGGCACTGTGATAGTGAAAGAAACACTGTTCTTCTCTTTAGTTTTTAGAGTTACTGTTTTAGGAAGTATTAGATTGATACCTGACTAAATCAGGCTCCTTTAGAAGGGGACTTCTAAAGCCTCAAATAATTTTTAAGATAAACATCACAAATGTATAATGGCCATGAAAAGAAGCAGGGAGACATGAGAACCCATTTGTTTAGTAGGGCTGGCAGTCCAACACCATGACTCTGCTCTTTCTTTTTCTTTTTATGACATTGCGAGTCCCAACATGAGACTTCAAAATGCGAATGTTGACCACGCTGAAGGACGGAACATATGGAATGATGCAAAGCCCTGTGGAAGGAGGCGTGGGGGCCTGGAATTGGCCACCCCAAGATATGTCTCTTTGGCATGATGATTATTTGTGGCTCGTTACTTTGCAGACAGGAAAGCAACTGAAAAGTAGAATTTACTTACCCTTTGTAAGAGACATTTACATTGTAAAAGAACTCTCCATCTGTAAAGATATCTCCCTCTCTACCAGGAAGAAGGGGAGAAGACCTTATCTCTAGGAACTCTTAATCAACAGGGAAGGCAAGGACTTAAATCTGCATTTGTTTATTGTGCTTGTCTGGTAACCTTCTGTAACTGACTCCCCCCCCACCTCCAACATCCTCCTTTGTCTTTTGCTGGATATGATATTTCAGCTGTGGTGGTTTCGGCCATTTTGGCGGGTTGCTCAGCTTGCCCGGGCCTCTCCCATTTGTGCATTGACAGGTAAAGATGGCAAGCAGCGGGATGTGTTGGAGTACATGAGGAAGCCATTTGGTGTAAACCTAATTCGGCCTGACCTTGTCTTTCCAAAAGGGCCTGACTGAGGCCGTTGAGCATGCATTGTACGTATACCTGCTTTAGATATTCCCTATGGCAAGAACAAAGGCCCTTGAGATAAAGGCACAGCTTCCCTCCCCCTCCCAAGGTTGGTATTTCCTTAAGGATTAAGCATCTTTCCTTAGGCTAGGAACTGATTGCTGTGCTCACCTGTGACCGCCCAGCTTGAGACAATAGACTTGCCTCCTGCTACATGCTCTCGAGATAGCAGACCCATTACCTGCTGTGTCCATCAAGCGCTGTGCCGACAGAGCAATCTTGTGACTATTGTGGGAGGGACATTTCAATCATATGTAAAACATCCTGTTGGGAGTACATAACCACTCTGTGCACCCTACTTCTTTGGTGCCCTTTCTTCCTTCAGGAAGAAAGGCCCCAGGCCATGGGCCTCATAAAGCTTTGTTTAATTTTCTCCTGCTATTCTGTCTCATGTGAATTTAATTCGTTCTCCAGCCAGACGAACCCACAGAAGGTAGAGGAAATGTCTTCCTCCCCTACAGAGGTCAGAATAAGCCTCATCAGAGGTCCTCTCTCACCCAGGTCTCCCAGCAGGGACAGCCAAGCAGCAGTCAGGTTTATCCCTACATCCATGATACGTGGGCTCTTAACTACAAAACCACCTCCAAAACCTTTACACTCAGAAGCCACCTCCACAAGCACAGCTGTCCCTGCTGTGGGCAAACTTTATAAAGGCTAAAGCTATTGGAAAAAGAAACAGCAAGAAGAACACAAGGGAGTGTGCAAGGCAATGTTCAATCATAATGCAATCTAAATTATAAACAAGGCAGATTAAATTAACATGTGACAGACTCTGGCTGCTGATATGGACAGATACAGAGATGGGCTGACCAAACACCAGCATTGTTTCAGAGGGTTTCTAATTACCCGGTGAGGGAAGGAGACTTCACTTTCTGTTCTGAGTGATACACAGCAGCCAGGCAATCCATTCTTGGCTTAGAATATTGCCCTGAGTTATCAGTATTTCCCACCTTGGGAACAAATTATGACTCATTTGAAAAATGCCACCCATTACAACCACTGAATTTTGTCCAATACAAGCCCGAAGGACAATACCTTAAGTTTCTTCATAACAAGAACAAGTATACAGCCTGACTTAGGTCACATGGTTATGAAAGTTCAAGCACTTCCTCTCCATCCCTTTGTGACACCCAGTCTGCATTTTCACCTCCTTTCTTCTTTTCCTTTTCTCTCCAGAGAAAAAAGTCATTTTAAATGTGGTAACAGCCCAATCTTCCTAACAAATTAAACAACGAGCTGATACTCCCTATTAGGCCTAAAAAAGTCAATGGATTTTTGTCATTTTTATTTTTTAAATCAGGATGCCAGATTTAACTTATGTTTGCCTTTGTCATTTGATTTAAATTATTTTCTTGTTTGAAATTCTGGATCTAACAAAGCAAATCTCATTATTGGGTACATCTAAAAGTCCCCTAAATATAAGCTATGGCAAGGAGGTTTTTCAGAATCAGAGAATCTCTGATTTATATTACTTTATAATTGCATTATGTAATCATTTGTGATCATATCTTCACAACTCCAGTGAAGGTGAGAGCTACCATTCCTTGCCAGATGCCGTTAAACCATCCTAACAAAAGCAGCATGGAGTATATTTTATTTATTTCCATTTTAGTTTTCAGAAACTGAGACTTCTAAAAGTTCAGTAACTACTCTAGGTTTCACCATTAATTAACAAATGGTTTTGAACACAGGCCTTTCTGATTCCAAAATCTGTGGTCGTCACCATAATCCCATACTCCTCCAGTGAATAACAATCGCTAATATTGATTGGTTACTTCCTAAGAGTCCCACAGTGCTCCTAAGCACTGGACCATATTAGCTCACGTTATCTATACAACAACTCTGTGTGATAAATACTTTTATCATCAGACCCATTTTACAGATGAGAAAACTAAGACACAGAGAGATTAAACGACTCACCCAGCATTGCAAAGCTGGAAAATGATGGAATTGGGTTGCAACGCTAGGCAATCTGACTCTAGATATGCCCTATACTTAAGGACTATGCTACTATATCAGCAAGTTGATGGATTTTGCTTGTTATTCGATTTTTGTTTCACTTATATGCAAGCATTTTATTTGTGTAATAAGCCATTGCCTTCTCAATGATAAAATTATCTAATTTCTGGAAAAGAATTTGCAAACAGTTACATTGCATTGGCCTGGTTATATAATAACTTCATTAATTTTAGTAGAAAAGTCTTTCTCAGTATTACTAGATGCATTTGTTAAGATCTTCATTTTTAACCTTTTATTTTAAATAGCTAGCTGTACTCTGTAAGCTAAAGAGTATGGTCATATAAGGTGTTAAAGAGATTTCAGTAAACAGAAGCATTAAATACAGTAAGCTAAATGAGGAATATCTGATCGAATTTCTACACTGTTCCCTTAGTATCCTGAAATTCAACTATACATAAAAAGCATACAATGTATCTTTCTTTCTCCAAGTGTAAACACTGAAAAATAAAAGCTAATAAGAGAGTACATATGCCAGAGATCAGAAGCAGAAATCTAATACTTATGGTTAGTGGAGACTCGTGTATGCAGTGTGTGTGGTGAAACATATATGTTTTTCCACATTTCATTTAAACACAATTTTCTCCAATACAACAAATAAATTTGGGTCCTAAATTAAAACTGTCTGATTTTATCATTTATCTCTTTGCTGAATAACATACAAAATATTAGGCTGTATTAACCAATTTAAAAAGAAAATCATAGTTATAACTTTTTTTTCCAGCTCCCTACTTGTAATACTAGTCAGCCACTGACAAAACTATCTATTTTTATGGGGTTCACAGCTAACTAATAATTTCATAATATCACCTCATCTGACTTGTAATCTACGAATTAGGTAAAGCAGAAATTCTTCCTCTCGTTTTGCATATGAGGAAGCTAAGGGCTAGAGATTCAAGGGAGTAGTCAGTGATGAATGTTGGAGCTGGAACTAAAATTAAGGTCTTCTGACACTGAGTATAATTCCCCTTCCATAACATCATAAACATCGTATGTCAATTACCATATGATACTTGTGTAAGTGGACACATATCAGACACCCTGTTGGGTAAAACTACAATAAAATTGAACTGTTTCAAAATATTAAACTAGGTAAAATCTTTAGGCTTACATTGCAGATTTATATGATATTAAAGAACTGAAAGATGTTGAAACTTTCCAGTGACTTTTTTTATTCAGTTAAAAGAGAGGTAAAATTCTATAATTCTAAATTCTGCCTTTATAGATACACATTTACTACCATACTAATGTATATACATATACATAATAGATACATCTTAACCTGGACTTTCATTTTGCAATTGGTTGGTACATAAAAAGACTAAATCTAGCCACATTTCATAACAGCACCACGAACACATGTATTTTGCACATTTTTTCATTAAAAGTGTACACTATTGAAAATCTCAGTACATAACCATGTGAATAATATTGAATAGAAAATACCTACTAGTAAAGAGCCTTAGTGGTGTACATCATGATGGAAATGGATACAGTTCAGTCAATCCATGGTCCACTGAGCAACTCTTAACCACAATATGTGCCATCACTGTTCAGATCTACAGAGACACACAAAGAGATGACAAAGTCAGTCAATAAATATTTCACATCATTCACACAAGGGTATCTTCCCAAACTATAGCATTAGAAAACAAAGACACTTGACAGGTAATCCAACAGAAGGCCCTTAATTTACACCCCTCTATTTTCCACATAATGCATAGTACAGTGGTGAAAACACACTATGTAGTGTATTACTGATTAAGAAGTAATAAATTTAGTGGAGAATTGGTATAACATTATTGGAAGGCTATAAATTCATCAACAAGAAACAAAACAAACAAAAAAGCTCTGATGTTGAATTCCTCTTAGGGCTTATGTGCTGAGCATTCCATCATGCGTATGTAAGAAACTTCATTATCTTCACAACAAAGCTGCAAAGGAGGTAGTCTCCTCACTTGACAGATTTTAAGGCTCAGGGTAGTGGAACAATGGCCCAGGATCTGAGCTCTATGGTCCATGCTCTTTTACCATCACATATGGAGTGGGCAGAGCACACCATTCTTCCTATGCTTACCTGTGCTCTGTATGCCCTACAATATAAGTAACAGATATCAGAGAATTACATAAGATGTATCTCATCAGTCTCTGTTTCCCTTTTATTTCTTTGGAAGACAAGCATGGTACCCTACTCATCTTTGTATGTCAAATAAAGAGTGACATCTTATTTTGGGACACAACGTCTGGCACATATAAGTATTTTCTGAGTAAATGAATGAATAAACAGCAACAACAAAAGTAGGAATTGGCATATATTTTTTGTCTCAATTCACACTTTTACTCCGTCAATCCTTTCACTTACTTGCCAAGCTATCTTCCTGTGTGCAACACAATCTCAAGAGAAAAAAGTCAAAAGAATACTCTGAAAAATCATGTGAATGAAGTTCAAATATATTCATTCAAAGAATTACGAACTAGTTAGTAGTCAGTTTAATTTAGTTTCATTGGAGAGGTTCCTGAAGAACAGCAGAAGGTTAAATAATAAAGAAAATTTCCAGAGCGAGAAAAAAACATCCACCTTTCACTTCTAGATCAGACATCAGCTTGCTAACAGAAACTAACCACCTTCCCTATGGCAGATCCCAAGGGGGAAACACTGTGCAAATAAAGGAGAAAATGGAAATGGTTAAAGACTCGAGGAAGAAACTTCACGATCACAGGAACTAGGAAAAGCTGCTCTGGATTGGAGATGCTGTAGAGAAGAGCCAGACTGGAGACCTTGAGAGTCAGACCCCAATTTACCCTGCAGAAGAAGTGGTGCCGCGGCACACTGCCTGTCCAGAGCAGGGTTTGGCACACTACAGCCCGCTGCCTGTTTTTGGGTAGCCTGTGAGCTAAGAATGGTTTTTACATTTTTAAATCGTTGGAAGAAATCAAAAGAATCACATAAATTATTTGAAATTCAAATTTCAGAGTCTATAAATAAAGTTTTATTGGAATACATCCACAGCCACTCATTTACATATTTCTCTGGCTGCTTTCATGCTACAATGGCAGAGTTGGGAGGTTGTGACAGAAATAGTATGACTCACAAATTCTAAAATATATACTATCTGACCTTTTATAGAAACTGTTGGCTGATTTCTGGTCTAGAGAATTGTTAGTTCTCAATTTGGAAGGGATGATATTAGAAAAAGGGGGCAGATTGGAAGCAGAGGATGGGAATTCACTTCTCTACAGAGGATCAAGAGATCAGGGACATTGTAAGAGCTGCACTGAGTATGGCAGGGCTTTTTCTGGAGGCAGTGGGGCTTTTCCCTGGAGGAGGCACTAGAAAGAAGGTTAGAGTCAGCCCCACGCAATCTGTCACACAGGCTGGGCCAATGAGGATGGATAGAGAAAGCTGCCCATCAGCATAAGTGCCATTTTCCAAAATGGCAGGATGAAGTTCTCATGAAGGAAATCTCCAGGGCTCTGACTCCCTCCCTCTATGTGCCAGGCTCCAGAGTGGCAGATAGATAACCAGCCCTCCTGCCAAAGGTCTGAGAAATAAGATTACAAGAGCAAACAGAACAACCCTGAGTAGGTTAAAAGACACTCCATCCACCCCACTTAAGGGCAAATCATGGGCCATATCTAAGGATAGATAAATGGGTGATGAAGCAAAACAAAGCACAAAGGTTATGAAAAAGAATCTGCTACATAACACAAGGAAACTATAGCCATCTTTATAGAGAGGAATCATTTACATTCGACAGACATCAAAGAAAGATAAAGTAAGTTTTGTAGAACATCTGCTTTGTGCTGTCAATGAAGTTTGAAATTACACAGAACAAAATTCCAAGGATTTATCTTTAGAGAAGTTAATGAAACCCAAATAAATGAGAAAACACTGAAGTGGTTTCCCATTCAACTATTAATTGCATCTCAGTGAAGAGAAGTGGGAATCTGACCTCAAAGACTTGGGTATGAACACCAATTCCACCATATTCTTGCTGTATGACCTTGGACAACTTACTTCATATTCAAAGCCTCATTTACGTCACCTCCAAAATAGGGTTATTCTGAGAGCTGTGTGACAAAATATGCATGAAGTCTCCAACATACTGCCTGTCATATGGGAAGTACACAGTATTTGCCAACTTTTCCTCTTCTTTCTGGTCTGGTTATGCTCACTTTCTCACCCTCCTGTTCTAATAGTAATTCATCTACCATTATTATTACGGCTGTGGAAAAACATCAGTTGCCAGACATGAAGGTCTCTCCTATGTTGTCACACTTGACTTTGTATCTTCTGCTTTTTTTTTCTGAGGAAGATTAGCCCTCAGCTAACTACTGCCAGTCCTCCTCTTTTTGCTGAGGAAGCCTGGCCCTGAGCTAACATCCGTGCCCATCTTCCTCTACTTTATATGTGGGACGCCTACCACAGCATGGTGTGCCAAGCAGTGCCATGTCCACACCCGGGATCCGAACCGGCGAACCCTGGGCCGCCGAGAAGCGGAACATGCGAACTTAACCTTTGCACCACTGGGCCAGCCCCTGTATCTTCTGTTTTTTCTGGGTAGCCTACATCTTTTAACTTTGGGCCCTTCTCTAGATAACTGATAAGCTGGTATTCACTTGAAAAAAAAATTTAATTCAGTAGTGAATTCTGTAACCATCTTTAACCCCTTAGGCAGAAATATACAGCCACAACATTTTGTGCATAAATCTGTTATTAGAATTCATATTGTATTATCTGTTTACCTGTGTCCTTCCTAGGAGGCTATAGCTTGATCATCTTGACTGATATGATATCAAGAGGACCAACTATGACCTCATGGGGAAGACAGACATGTAAACACACACCCACGCGCACACACATGCACCACATTTCTATTTATGTACTGACCTGGCAATGGAGATTGCTCCTGAGTCTTTTGACTCTTTTTAAGTAGATAGCACTTTCTTCATGCCAGTTGCAACCTGGAGTCTAACACTGACTTCAGAAATACTAGGTACACACCAAGCCATATTATTTGTTGAAAGAATGAAGAATGAAAAAAAGACAAAGAAGAAGAATGATGGAAAGGTAAACTTAGTAAGGATTTGATATATAAAAAAATGAATGCAGCATATTGCTGGTAGCACTGGCCATTTAATTATCCTGGAAATCCATCTGGAAACATGCACAAAAATAGTATAAATTTTTTCATTTATAGAATTGGATAAATTTTAGAAGTAGTTTCCAATAACAATCTTCCCCCATATTTTGAACATCTACTATGTGCCAGACTCTGGTAGGTACAACATCTAAGTCAGCTCTTATTCTTATTTTTTCACAGAAGGAAATTGAAGGTGAGGAAAAAATAGGGAATTTTTTTTTTTCTTGACTAACATCACACAGACAGTAAAAATCTGAATATATCAAATTCTGAAGTCTAGGCCTTTACACATAACAAACTAAGCTTGGTCTCTACTTTGTTAAAAGGTATTCTTAACAGAAGATTTACTGTGTAAACAGTCAATAAATGGACTATCGTTGTTGTTGCTGCTGTTGTTAATACCATAACCCAACAAAAGGGAAAGAGTTTAACACTATGGAATCTTACATTGTTAAGTTTATATTAGTCTTTATTACTACAATAAGTATAAAAGTTATGCTAACATAAAGAAATATGTATATAAATGCAGAACACAAAATGTTATGCATAGGCTCATTAAAATTACAGGCAATTTCATGTATGGTAGATTAATAAAAATTAGAGGACAATGTAATGAAAATAATAACATTGGGTGATTATAGGCAACTTATTTGAAGTTCATCAATTTATTTGAGAAAGTGCAAATTAGCTCGAGTTCAAATTTACATTTAAAAACAATGGATAACATGGGCTGGCCCAGTGGTGTAGGAGTTAAGTTCGCGTGCTCTGCTTCAGCAGCCCAGGTTCGCAGGTTTGGATCCCAGGCGCAGAGTTATGCCCTGCTTATGAAGCCATGCTGTGGCGGTGTACCACATATTAAAAAGTAGAGGAAGATGGGCACAGATGTTAGCTCAGGCCCACTCTTCCTCAGCAAAAAGAGGAGGATTGGCATCAGATGTTAGCTCAGGGCTAATCTTCCTCAGACAACGACAATAACAATGTGTATAAATTTCTAAAAGTGGTAGTAACACCCTAGACCTTCTTCATGTTGAAATCTCACTTTTTCTCTGAGCAAGATAACAAATTACTGTTGTTTCAACAAGAGCTGTTTGTTTGTCTATTTATTTACTCTGCTGTTGGAAAGGGAAACATTTAGAGGCAGGTTTACAAAACAAAATTTATTGAAGCAAAGTTTCTGAAATGGAGTCATTTAAACAATCTACTCTATTTAAAATAGACATAGTGTAGCTTAATACTTCCTAATTTGCATAAGCAATCAGTACTTGATGATGCTAACTCCTGTACTCAAAGGTTTTGTATATATATCACATATATATATATGATATAAAGTATGTGCTATTTTAGCAAAACTGCAAAAAGAATAGTGACAAAAGTTATTACCCAAAAAAGAGTAAGAATATTTGACTAGAGCAACAGTTGAGACTCAAAAACATGCTGATGTGAGCTCAGACAGCCACCTGGAAGCTAACCCTGCAGAGGACATCCAGCTCACAGGTCATCTTAGTTTCAGACTTTCCTCTGAAGGCAGTTCTAACCCAGCGTCACTGACTCATGAAGCGACTGACATTCTCTTATTCTCATTGCATTATAACAGAACAAAGGCACAAAAAATTGAAAAGAATTCTGTTTAATCAAAAGCATCTTCTATCAAAGGAAGTACAGAAACATGACCTTGATGGAATAGCTGTGAAGCCTAATCTCCGGGGAGACAGCAGTAGCTCCTTCTGCTGAGTGGGTGGCTTTTCTTCCCTACAATGGTTACGCCCAGAGTTTCACACCTGATATATCCATGGTTTGAGCAATCTAATGGTTAGGCTCAGAGCAAATGGTGATACTTTGGATAAAAATACATATTTTAGCTAGGTTTTCCATAACTTGAAGGGCTAGCTGAAGAGTATTTTTTCTTTCTTTGTTAAGACTCTAAAGTTATTTTTCATTAGAACTCACTATTTTAGTAACTGTATTTGATGGCCACAGTGGTAAGGTAGGAAAAAAATAAATCCAAAAGAATGAGAGCCTTGGTAAAAAAGGCTCAGGCAGAACCTAAGTAGGAGATGTACTCCTTAGTTTGTTTAAATAGCTACTGGGTAGGTTTATGTGCGTGTTTACGTATGTAATGAGGCAACTGTCACTTCATGTTTATATTTATTGGCTATTAAACTTTAAAGACTAGCTGTACTGAAAATTAACTTCAATGTTTATTCTACATTTGCTCTCTTGCTGTTCCAATTCCTCTTTTCCATTAATTGTAAGTAAGAATAGTTAAATTAACTAGACAAAAATCAGTGGATTTTTTTCATATGTAATTTACAAAACAGAGACAGCAGCTTCTAACTCTATTTAAATTTTAAATCTAACTCCAACATTATCTAATTGGGTTGAAACATCCATTTGGCAGGCTGTGGACAAAGGACTCTCTCATGAATCAGAGCTGTCACGATGGTACAAGCTGTTTGATGGAGGGGCACCATGGCGGTTAGAAAATGCAGAAAGGCGGTCACAGGTTAGGGCAAAGGACCAACACAGAGAAAGTGGGAAGCAGTTTCTATTGGCATCTTTCTGGGAAAAAACCCAAAACCTTTCAGAGACTCTCACTGCTCTTTGTAATTGCATTGAAGATGAGAAGTATGCAAATTAAAGAGATACTTGGAAAACCCTCCCCAAAGGCTATGGTGCAATCTCATTATTTCAACCATGACATGCCCCTGCTCTTCTCTTCCTTCTGCGTCTCCTCCTCCTCCTCTTCTTTTTTCTCTCCTTTCTCCTTGTCCTTTTTAGTAGGAGCATCCTCATAACCATCATTATTCATGTGCTTACCCATGTTCTAAGCACTTTGATGAATGCTTTCCAAGCATATTTATTTTCTTTTCACGATCTCCAAAGATTGTTATTATTGTCCATATTTTTACAGAAGCTGCGGTTCTTATAGACTGAATTTCAAAGCCAAATAGCCACTTGAGTGGGCAAAAGTTAGAGAATCAAACCCTAATGTGTCTGATTCTTTTACTAATAAAAGAAATATTCCTGGGAGTGTAATGCTGTGTAAATGCAGAACTCGCTGTAACACTGCAGACCCTGAGCATATAAGGAATTATATGTGGGTTTCAGAAGAGGAGATCGGGAGCTGAATGAAGTTACCCTTCAGAACATAATTTCATCTCAGAGAGCTACTCAACTAAACATTCTTAAATATTAAAAGCAATAGAATAAGTACTTAGAAAACAAATAGAACTAATTTCTGAATCTTAACGTTAGGAGGGACCATTATTAATGCCAATGTACCAGTTAACTTATGGACGATAAAAAAAGAAAAACAATTGTGATGAGACCAACAGGTGTCTAGACTAGGGGAGTGGCTAAAGGTGTATTTCTTTACCAAACTGCAACAAAATTAGCAATGTATGAATACCTGAGCCATCTGAAACATGCTAGGATACCAGATATAGAGCCCAAGGGAGCAAACTTAAAAGTCATTTTTAAAGATTAAGAAAGGAAAAAAAGAAACCAAAGAAAGAAAAACAAGCTTAATTATCATCTAATTATTATCTTAAGACCTAACAGAACCCACTACTGGAATGCTGAACCTTTGCACCAGAACACATCAACAGAGGCAAAATATGCATTTAAATTGAAATGGAAATGGCTCTCTTACATGTTTTTCTAAACTGTCTGTTGGGATGCATAATCATTTTCAAGTATTTGAGAAGTCAGGGCACTAGTGATTCTGAAACCTGAAAAGGTCTTGGTTTCCTGGAAGCACAGTAAGAAGGAAGGCAGCCAAAAGATCATAGAAATTATTAAGGCTGGGGTTTTCTCTTTTCACTTTACCGGCCTGGATATTTAGATGGCTATCTTCGCGAATGTCTTTGGATACTTTCCTAGTTTTGTCTTGAAAGGAAGTGATTTATGACTCTGAAATCATATAGTTACCTCAAGTGGATATTACAATTGTCAGAAAGATGAGGGTTTACCAGTATCGTGGGTATAGAGATATCTCAGGCATGTTTTGGAGTTAGGATATTTACAAATTTAACAAAAAGCTCCTTAGTCTTTGGAAGTGATAACCCTTTAATGTCAAGGCAGAGTTAAAGACAAAGCAGTAAGCTTTCCGTAGCGCTGGTATGTCAGCACTCTCTAGACTAAGTAAGGAGGATTGCAGTAAACACTTAGGGCAACAGGACACTCTGCTCTTAGGGTAGAAGGAGGTCAACCTCATAGCTTAAAATGGCAGCAAGTTTTGCTTATGGCAAAACACATTTAGGATTTCAGCACATCTCTTCAAGCAGCTGTCTTGGCCCAAGACCCCCTCTAACCTACACATTTAAGCAAGGGAAGTATCATTCTAAATGTGCCAAAAGGAGGGCCTTTCCACTTACACATTAAAGGAAGTAGGTTTCTGAGTAATTACAGATTGATATGAACAGAATTAAGAAACAAAGGACAACCAATATTCCTAAGGTATGGGGCACAAAGGCTTGGGACAGGAGCTCCCCTTCCCTATGTGCATACATACAGGTCGTTCTTAAGCTATGCATTTACACAGTGAAGACAACCAGTAAGCTGATCAACCTTCTTCAGAATCCCATGTCTGATGGACACAGGAAGACCCTGGTTGGCAGCCCCACCACTAACTGCCAGGGCCAGTGGGTCAAACACACTCTTCCTCAGTCACAGCTCATGAGTATTAATCTTGAAGTTATGCTCTCCGTCTCAATACAGATTGTTTGCTTCAGGCAGAGGATGGCTTTAGCCAAGAGAATACTAGTAACCATGTCTTCCAGCTAGCACTTCTAAATAAATGATTGAGATAGAATGGAGGGGAATCAAGCCACAAGCTCCCCAAACGTTGCACATTTTGGGAATTGGAAAACCAAAGCTAAGGTTAGAATTTAGGTAATTAATCCAACCAAAGCAAACTTGAAACCATGAGAATAAACCATATAAATCTAGTGCTATTGCTGCCTCCTGGACTCTAAATGCAGGATGGAATTGGGAGTGAAAGACTTAAGATGCCTACCCAGACCTGTGACTAGCAACGCAATGATGGAACCTAAATAGGGCTTCTTCACACAGGCAGCAGGCTTGCAGCTTGAAAGCAGGGCACAGTGTTCACCTACTCATGCTTAAGATACCTGACTTGCCTCAGCCTCATCGGCAATTCCAGATCAGGCTGTCTCTCTGGTTCAAGGTCAAGCTGCAACAGCCTGTACCCAAAGGCCCAGCTGATCACCTCCTTTGCAGTCCTTGCCTTTACTTAGGCCTAATCTATGGCCCTGCCTCTCAACAGCCACTGACCTCCATGAGGTTGACTTCTTGATCCTAGGGAACAAGCTTCAGAAGTGTCAACAGCAGCTCCAGGCCAGGATTCTGTTGAGAGAGATTCGCAACCAGAAAGACAATTGTAGGGACAGGGAAAAAAAAATCTTTCCAATAGGACAGGTTTCTTAGGCCTACGCAACAGCCCAGGGCAACCCAGGAGGCTGAAGAACTGCTGAGGAGTGTGTGTCGATGTAAAATGACCAATAACCATTCTACAGATAAGAGAAACCCCAATTTTGATTTATAGGTTGGTTACAGATTATTTACCTTCACAGCAGATCCACAGTTATTTGGGTCTGGAATGCTAGAAGTACAGGGCCCAAACGGATAAAAATCGAACGGACTTAAAACATACTAGATAAGAAATAAAGTTCTCTTAATAAGACCTGGTAACAACTGGGGCTCCACTCAAAGTTCTAACTTGGCAACATGGCAGCAATACGATGAACTCTTTGGAGAGAGGAGACAGAATGCATTGAGAGCTTTCTGCCCCAGATATGATGGGTGCATAATACCAATATTAACTATTAGTAGATTTCTCCCAATTAAGTTTCAGTCAACAGCACATGGACTCTGGGCCATTGACATTGATTGACTGGCATTCTAGTAAATGTCAAGTTTCAATCTGTCCACCCTCCTTCCCTCAACAAATATTTGGTGCTGAATTAAATCCATTACTGAGATTCTATTAAAGTACCATTATTTGATGGAAGAAAGTTATAGAAGAAGCCCAGGCTGCAAATGCTGAAAGATACACCTGAAACATAAGCTTCATGAGAGCAGATTCTTTCTCACTGCTGCATCTCCAGCACCTGGCACATAATGGATTATTTTTGAATGTATGAGTATTCCTATAGAAAGATAGTATCTTCAAAACAAGTCTTTACTTAAGCTTAGCAGCTACCAGCAGTTGTACTACATGCTTCAATTAATGATAGTCTTACGAGAATCACACATTATTTTTATCATTCACTACCATTAATTGAGATTCTCTCCTGAACTAAACAAAATGCTAATTGTTCCAAATATGGATTGTGTCATTTAATCCCTATTACAACCTTGAAAATACATAAAGCCTCATTTTACGGATTAGGAAACTGATGATTCAAACTTAGATTGGATTTTGCCAGATTTCATTCACTTTCCACCATACAATAACTTAACTTTTTGTTTATTTCCTGTTTCAGAGAAGGTCCCTGAAATCAGAAATAATAGGTAGACTTTTAGAGGTGAGAGGTGACTGCTAATTCTGGCATCATCATTCTTACATCATGATAGTAATCTAGCCAGCGATCCATTCCCAATCTACAAAGTGGGATAAAATAAGGTAATATATATGTGAAAATGCTTTGAAAATTAAAGACATATGGATGCAAATCAGTGTGTGTTATCCCAAAATGAACTCATGAAATGGTAAGGAAAGGGAGCAGGGGACATCTAGCTAACTGGCCAGAACTGCTGAGGCAGCTGAGCCTCAGTGGGGCAATGGACCGGCAGCCAGATTAGCCTCATGGCTGACGTAGTACCATCATGGAAAGTTTCGCTCAGCCATGGGGAGCCCTATTTAGTATGTTTTATTACCATGCTCACATTAACATTGAGGAATAGAAGGAATAGGATGGTTTTCTTTCCTAAAAACTAGGAGTAACTTGGCCTTCTTTTTCCCCCAGAGGAGAGTGAAAACGTTTCAAAATACATTATTTCTATCAGAGAGCTAGGAATCGTTAAAGGATGCTTCAGAATTATTTAAGTTAAGGTTTTAATTAAGGGAGCATTTTGAAAAAACAAAAATAATCTTTTTTTCATGCACTAATAAATCGGAGTGAAAATCAATCAAACAACATAAGTAATATTTTAGCTGACTCCGCTTCAATCTTTTTCTTATTTGCTTGGGATTATGCATAGACTTATAGCAAAGATTATGTTAAACTTCACCTGACAGTCTTTTCTCTTAATTACCTTTTTTTTTCTTTTAGCATATTCTTGATTACTTTCATACTTAACCTCCCAGTTTTCATTACACTTTGCTTTTTTTTTTTTTTCAGGATTTTAATGTTAAACTTTATCAATCAGGGTAGAACTCTTACACATCTGTAAGAAAAATTCATCTTAGAAACCCATTCTAGAGACACTCTTTTCTACAAAGCAAAGCAAAGAGTATACACAATTTTCCTTTAGAATAACCAAGTTCATGATATCCTGAAACTCTTAATTCATTATAATTCTATTTTAAGTAGAATTACAGAGAATACTACTTCGTAACATTTTATAAGTCCTGACATGACCAACCTCTATGATTTCTGTTTAATCCCTCAATAGAATCATTGACTCTCATTAAACTGTTTTTAAGTTTCTGATCAGATATTCTCATGATTCTCACATTTTTAAAAGTAATTTTCCTCATTTAAGTTCATCATCTCTATCAAATATGTAATTTCTTTCCTCATTTTTGTCCCCAAAGCTTTTAAAAAATAGTGGCCAACTACAACGATGTGAAACAAATTCTGAAATGAGTCCTACTTATTCTTTTATTATCACTATCAAACACACTAACACAGGGAGCTTGGCACAAAACATGATCCTGGGCGCCATGAGGCTCTCATACTTTGGTTACAGGAAATCTCATTCCATCAAGAGTATAAGCAATGGAATGCAATAAATCTTGATGTAACCTTATGAAGTGAACAAATGAGACAAATAATTCAATTTGTAAAAGAAATCACATGCATACAACTTTCTATACACTTTAATGGGAGGGGTTATTGAAGATAATGAGCTGATATATATGTCAAACTGGGTTTATTGGGAAAAACTTCCCACAATACATCCGTTTGAGCTTGGACTAGATAATAGTAAAAAAATACAAGAAAGCGATGGCCTGTTCTGAACTTGGGAGATAGGTTTTTGCTAGTGACGGCAATTCGTTAGTCTAGCGTGGGGCCCTAGACCGCCTGCTTCGGGAATGAGGCCTGTCTGACAGGATGGGCAAAGGAAGGAGAAATACACTTCTTTAACGTTTTAATCTTTGAAATGGAAAAAATAGAAAAGACAAATTGAAAATAAATCCCTCAGCTTTCAGATGATACTTTCAATATTTTAAGATATGAAGCAAATTAATACAAAATTATGTGGCAGTCACAAACCTGCTCTAAATATATCATTCCCAATAGCTGAGAAAAATAATAATATCTATTACACGGTAGATATTGCGATTGCATTTTATTGAAGAGAAAATGAAGTTTTTCAGTTAGCAAGTGGCAAAGCCTAAGTTCACATGCATCACTGTGTTTTGAGTCAAGGGCTCATTCTCTTTTAATCACATTGGTAATTTTGCTAAGATGTTATTATAAATAAAGCTAATTTTAAAGTTGGGTTTATTTAGAAATAATTTACATATAGCAAAATTCACCCTATTTTAGTGTATGGCTCGTTGAGTTGTCATAAATGTTCACAGTAGTGTAACCATGCCCACAATCGAGACATGCATTTCCATCACCCTAGAAAGTTACCTGTATCCCTCTGTAGTCAATACCACTCTACAACCCAGCCCTGGCCACCTGCGCTCTGATTTCTATTCTTGCAGTTTTCCCAGAATGTGGTACAAATGAAATCATACAGCTTAAAGCCCTTTGTGTCTGGCCTCTTTTACTTAGCATGCTAAGTGAAATCGTTGGCCATAATTGTAAGAGTTTGTGTCATGATTCTGAATTCTGCCCCATTGATCTATATATCTGTTTTTATGCTAGTATCACGCTGTTTGATTACTGTAGCTTTATATTAAGTTCTAAACAGGAAGCGTTAAGTCGTCAAACTTTGTTGTTGTTTTTCAAAATTGGTATTTTGGGTTCTATGAATTCCCACAAAAGTTTTTTGAACAGCTTATTAATTTCTGCAAAAATCCTAGTGGAATATTGGTGGGATTTTATTGAACCTAAGATAAAGTTGGAGAGAACTGCCATCTTAATAATATTGAGTCTTTCAATCCATGATCATGGGATGTCTCCTCATTTATTTAAATCTTTATTAATTTCCCTCAGTTAACATATTCTTTCTCTCAGAAAGTTCCCTTTTCTCTCAGCGGTGTTTTGTAATTTTTGATATACAAGTATTGTACTTCTTTTGTTAAATATATTCCTATGTATTTGATTTTTATGAATAAAATTATTTTAATTTCATTTTCAGAAAGTTTATTCGTAGTATGTAGATATGCAATTGACTGTGCATATCTCTGTTTTTGCTGAATACTTTTTATTAGTTCTAATAGTATTTTTGTGGATTACTTAGGATTTTCTACATAGAGAATCACGTCATCCGTCAATAAAGGCAGTTTACTTCTCTTTTAATCTGGACTCCTTTAGTTTATTTCTTTATTTATATTTAATTTTGGCCTAACTGCAGTGATGAAAATGTCCTATACGATGCTCAGTAGAGTATTAAGATTGGACGTCTTGTCTTGTTCCCTATCATAAGGAGAAAAGATTCAGTCTCTCATTCTCTAAAATAATGTTAGCTATAGATTTTTTGGTAGATGTCCTTTAACAGACTGAGAAAGTTCCCTTCTATTCCTAGTTTGCTGAGAAGTCTTTGTTTTTGTTTTTAAATCAGGAATGAATACCGGATTTTGCCAAATGTTTTTTTGCATCTATTAAGATGATCATGGGTTTTTTCCCTTGATTCTATTAATTTGGTATATTACATTAATGGACTTTTGGATATTAAACTAAGTTTGCGTTCAAACAGCAAATCACACAGTTAATTTATACACATTAGTCAATTTATACATTGATTTTGTTTGCTATTTCGTTGATGGTGTTTGCATCTACATTTATGAGAGATATTGGTCTGTACTTTTCCTTTCTTCTCATGTCTTACCTGGCTTTGGCATCAGAGTGATATTGGCCTCATAGAAGCAGACGGAAACTGTTCTCTCCTCTTCTAAATCTTGAAGAGTTTGTGAAGGATTGGTATTATTTCTTCTTTAAATATCTGACAGAATTCACCAACGAAGCCATGTGGGCCTGGGCTTTTCTTTGTGGGAAGATTTTAAATTGCTATATCAATTTCTTTGCTTATTGGCCATCCAGATTTTCTATTTCTTTTCGCATCAGTTATCGATTTGTATCTTTCTAGGTATTTGTCCATTTCATCTAAATTGCCCATTGTTGGCAGAAAGCATTTCCTTACAATCCCTTTAATTTCTGTAGGATTGGAAGTGATATTCCCTCTTTTGTTCCTGATTTTGCCAACTTGCCTTTTCTTTGTTCTTGGTCAGTCTCACTAAAGGTTTGTCCATTGTGCCAATCGTTTCAAAGAACCAACTTTTGGTTTTATTTATTTTCTCTATTGTTTTTATTGGTTTTCTCTACTGTTTTTCTGTTTCCAATTTCATTTATTTCCACTGCGATCTTTCTTATTTTCTCCCTTATTTTCATTTTAGTTTGCTTCTCTTTCCGTAGTATCTTAGGAGGAAGCTTAGATTATTGATCTGTGGTCTCCTTTTATTATATTGTGGTCATTGGAAGTTATAAAATTTCCTGTAGCACTGTGTTAGTTGCATCCCACAAGTTTGCATGTGTTGTGTTTTCTTTTACATTCAGTTCACAATATTTTTTAAATTTCCTTTGTGATTTTTTTCTTTGACCCATGGGTTACTTAGGAGTATTTTGTTCAGTTTTTAATATTTGAGGATTTCTCAAATTTTGTTCTATTGTTGATGTCTAATTTAATTTTGTTATGGTAAGAGAACATAATTTGTGTGACTTAAACCCTTTTAAGTTTATTGAGTATTGTTTTACAGGCCTAGCATATGATCCCTCCTGAAGAATGTCTCATCTACTCTTAAAAATAATATGTATTTCGGGGCTGGCCCCGTGGCTGAGTGGTTAAGTTCGCACGCTCCGCTGCAGGCGGCCCAGTGTTTCGTTAGTTCGAATCCTGGGCGCGGACATGGCACTGCTCATCAGACCACGCTGAGGCAGCGTCCCACATGCCACAACTAGAAGAACCCACAACGAAGAATACACAACTATGCACCGGGGGGCTTTGGGGAGAAAAAGGAAAAAATAAAATCTTTAAAAAAAAATAATAATATGTATTTCACTGTTTAGGGGCAGAACATTCTACAGATTCCTTTTATTTCAAGTTGCTTGATAGTATTGTTCAAACCTATATCCTTGCCAATTTTCTGTTTCATTGTTCTATCAATTATTAAGAGTAGAGTATTGAAATCTCCAACTATTCTTGATGAATTATCTATTTCTCATTTCAATTTTGCCCGGTTTTGCTTCCTACAGTTTAGGGTTTTGTTGTTGGCTGACTATATGGTTTTAATTGTTTTATCTTCCTGATGAGTTAACACTTTCAGCGTTATAAATGTCCTTCTTTGTCTCTAATGTTTGGTCTGTCTTTCTGTTGGTCTGTTTTCAGGATTTTCTCTTTGTTTTTGTCTTGCAACAATTTGACCATGACGTGTCTAGGCATGGATTTCTTTGTGTTTATCTGACTTGATGTTCATTGAACTTCTTGGATATGTAGACTGATATTTTGTATAAAACTTGGAAAATTTTGGCCTCATTCTGCAAACATTTTTTCTGCCTTTCCTGCTTTCTTCTTTTAGAACTGCCATGTGTTGATGTGCCTGATGCTGTACCACAGTCCCTGAGGCTCTTTTCATTGTTCCTCATGCTTTTTGTTTTCATGGATTATTCCTATTCATAAATCTTTAAGTTCATTGATTCTTCCTTCTGCCATCTCAAGTCTGCTTTTGAGTCCTTCTAGTAAATTTTTATTTGATTCTTTTATATAATTTTTATCTCTTTGTCGATATTCTTTATTTAGTGAGAGACCATTCACATATTTTCCTTTAATTCTTTAAGCAGAGTCCTTTAGTTCTTTGAACATATTTATCACAGCTCCCTTGAAGTCTTCACATGCTAAGTTCCACACCTGGGCCCTCACATTGACAGTTTCTATTAAATGCTTCTTTTTCTTTAGTATGGGTCACACTCTGAAAGTCTCATATTTCTTAATTAAAATGTTTAGTTATTAATTTAATTTTTATAGGCACACTGCTAAGAACTGCTCGCTGTTTTAATGTGAACAAAAATTTTAGTGGATCAAGTACTATAGATAAAAATATATTGTATTAATTTAAGTTCATTTGTTGGGATAGAAAGTTGAGTTTTAGGAGTTGATAAATTAGCAGTTAATTCAATAGTGCAATTTATTAATTTGATTTATGCTTGGAGAAGTTTATTATCAAAAGTAACGAGACATATATATGACAGTTTGTGAGGGTATTGGGCAGTAGGATGAAGGAAAGAGTTTGTTGTCAACTAAAAGTCTTTAATAGAAGAAAAGGGCTGAGACCAGTACCTGAAGCTAGCACTGAACCTGCACAGGATAATCTCTGAAGACTGATGACTGTCGGCTTGATGTGAAAATGAATGATGAATGGACAGAGATAATAAATAATCAAGCAAAATAACAAAATTAACAAGACATCTCACAATATATCAGCTATCTAAGTTTCAAACTAAAAGACATTTGACATCGGAACTTCGTATATATTCACTCTCAGATTAGCACATCAAAGCAGGTGGTGCTCACTAAGCTGAAGATACGCTATATTTTATGATGTACTACCTCTGCAAATAAAGCAAGACTTGCAAGTATTTCTTCAACAACAGTTATTTTACCTTATTTTCTTTCCTGAATGGCAACCATTGTTCAAACACTTCTTCAAATACTAGAAGAAGACATGAGTGGGTTGAGAAGTGAATGAGAGGTGAAGAGGAGGATCCGATAAGTGTAGACTGCTCTTTTAAGCCTGAATAAGGAGAGGAATATCTATATTGGGTTTTTGGTTATTCCAGAAAAAAAGATTTTATTATGCTTGTCTCCATTCCAAACTAAATGAATACCCTTTTATGTCCATCTCTGACCTCTACTGCTCCAGGACTCACAGGTGCTATTTGTAACAAAGACTGCCAGGTACACCGTTCAAGTCAAAAGTTTTGGCATTTACTATAGCTGGATTGCTAGAATTTTCAAGAGGGCATCATATTTACTCTGTCACCATTATGCCCTGCTCCTTCAAACAGATGGTGAGCCAAAAGTCCAGTGAGAACAGAAAGGATCCATAGAAAGCATTTACCCTATTGTCAGAAGAGACATTCAACAAGACTTGGCAGGTCTGTCACTGATCAACATGTTACTTACTCCCTATGTGACAGCAGGAATCAGTCCTGCTGAGTATTAATAAGACAAAAATCTCAAGACTTTTCATATTCCATCACAAAACCAGGTCTATCTAAGAGATAGCTGACACAGACAGCTGTGACTTGCCATCATCTCAGTACAAGAAAAAGAAACTGGTAACATGAAAGAGTTTTACTCCCTCTTGAATTCATCCATCCATTTACTCAAAAGTATTAAATAAAGATAGTTGCTGACATTTATTAAAGTCTTTCTACACTAACCCGTTATACAGTTTTCTCTTATCCTCACATTACCCCATGAAGGTCTTCATTTTGGAGATGGAGGAGTTAAGTAAGAGCTCACAAGCTTCCATTCAGTGCTGTGCACTTTGCAAAATATGGAAATACAAAATATATGTCATCACGCTCATCTTTGTAGAAAGTAACTGTGTAGTACAAGAAAACAGATTTTTGAAATTGTACTATGAGATGGTAATAACAAAAAATAGTTAATATTTAAAAAAATGCTTACTATAGAACATGCAGTTTAGCATCTTACATTCATGATCTCCTTTAATCCTCATAAGCCTTTGAAGTAGGGTCTTTGATTATCTTATTTTTGTAGATAAGGAAACTGAGGCTTACAGAAGATAATTAAATCCTCAAAAGTTGTTAGCTAGTAAGTGATGAATGTTGTGATTGAGATATTTAATATGCTGTAAGAACACAGAGAAAAGAGCAGTTAACCAACTTGGGAGTTCCCTTAAGGCTTCACAGAGAGCTGTTCGATGTTTGAACCAAGGCTTGAAAACTGAGTAGGAGTTCACCTTGAAGGAGAGAGCAAAAATTGCAGACCTAAGGAACAGCATGTGGAAAGACATGTAGTTGTCACAGTTCCAGCAACAACGAATAGGTCAGTAGTGGTTGAGGAAAGAGCCAATGAAGATGGTAATGAGTGAGAATACAGAAGGATACAAATGGAATTGGGGAGGAGATTTTTTTGAGCACCTTGCATATTTTTTAAGAACTCCAGTTTTCACAACACAATGGTTAACAGCTCAGGCTCTGGGAATTCAACAATTCTAGGTTGCGATACTTGTAGGCTTATCTTTTATTCAACATGTTACCTTGGCCAAGAAACTTTAACCCATTGTTTTTCATCTGAAAAATAGGAATAAGTATAGCAACTATTTCGTAAGTTGTTATAACAGTAAATGAGATACAGCACTTGTAGAAGACTTATGGTATATAGACGTAAAAAAACATCCAATGAGAGTTAGTTATTCTCATCATTGTTAATATGGTTGTTATCATTATGGATGAGACAGACTTAGTTTGGAGCTGGTGGAAAATAAAAGTAAAACAGGAAAAGTTTTGAAAATAGGCTCGTCTTCCCTGGTCCTATCAAATAGAGCATCAATGTGGGGTACATTCACTTGCACTTTATTGCAACAAAGGAATCAAAGCAGGAGTGCATTTGCTGAGGCCAGAAGATGTCTTACTCACCAAAGCTATGGGGAGACCAACCTAGCCAGGGGCCTCTAGTAAGTACTGGTATCCAAGCCAGCATTGGTATTCATCACAGAGGTCAAATCAAGTGGGCAAGGTGTGACCTAATAGCTGATAAAAACACTAGGATGAAATAGAATTGTTGGGACTCTTCATTAACATACAAATGTTAGTTATCCATTGAGAGTACAATGTCAGCCAGGGTCCAGAAGTTCAGAAAGCAAGATTTAGCATTTTAGAGAAAAGCAGGCAAGTAGAAGACAAGGTACTAATCAAAATCACTCTAAGGTAAGGAGGGACTATTGGTAAGGAGACCTGTCTTATGAGCTATTCCAATATGGAGAGACTAGACAGGCTAGGATATAAGCAATAAGAAGAGACTCAGGGTCAAGGCAAAGTTTGCTTCAGCACAATCAATACGAGGAAGGCAGCCAACACAGCTTAATTCCAATTGCCCCATGTGATGGAGCTAAGACTACTTCTCTCCTTCTAATCCCTCATCAAACCCAGCTGACATCCTGCAATCAGTTTAGCCCAGTACTTCCCAAACCCAGCTGTCCAATGGAATCATTTGAGAAGCTTTAAATGTACTGATGCCTGAGGTCCACTCCCAGGGACTCTGATTTAATTGGAATTGAGGTGTCCTGGGCATCGGGGTTTCTAAAAGCTCCTCAAGTTGATGGCAACATGCAGCCATGGCAGACAACCACCGGGGCAAGCAATACATTAGGGGCAGTATCTCATCTCCCACCTGTTTGCCGTTATTCAAAATAATGATAAAACAGACAGAAAGTTGTCCTGTGGAAAAATGCACCAGCCTGACAGTGACTAAAGAGTTACAAATTTAATCTATTTTCAGGCACTAAAATAAAAAATTAAGCTATCATGAGGTAGTGGGTGGGGGAAGGTGAAGTGGTACATACACATACATTGCTGGTTAATTCATTCTGGTTAATATGGGAATGTGTTGTAGCATTATTCAACTTCGGCTGAACTTTTGGATTAAACCCCAAATAAACCTGTACAGCCTATCATTTATAAGTGTTCAAGGTACAGCCTGCATACAGCATATGTAAATATGTACATCCTAATTTGTACATGTGTTCATATTGTATATGATTAAAAGTTAAAAAAGAGAGACAGAAAACCAAAATGCTTAACAATACAGTAACTGAGAATCAAATTAGGATACAGCAACATGACATCAGGTGGCTAGCAAAGTAAAAATTAGGAGGACTATCTAAATACACAGAAATTTGCATAAGAAAAATGAAGCAAAACTCACAGTAATGTATTCTGGTTAGTACTTTGTAAAGGATGCATGAGACAGCAGATTGGAATGCCTGAACTTGCTTGGCTTTTCACTTTATAAAACCCAATATATATTTAAAAATATTAATTTATCTAAGTATTAAAATAGAGGATAATTAAATATTTTTCCAAAAAATGATAGACTTGAGAAAAATCAAAGAGTAGTGACTGGAAGCAATCTTTCTTGATCAGGTCTTCAGACCTAAGCCAGGCCACTGGGAGGAACGGTTAACGAGCCGCAGCTCCAAGGACCCACTGAGATTTTATCATTTTCTTTTCTCAAACTTTTCAAGTTTGTTTAACCATTTAATTTTTATTACTGAGGTAAGACGTGGTTCACCCTGGTTAAAATTCAAACATGGAAAGGAAATCTGATTTTCATGCTAAGGTTATAAATTCACTTTGTGGAATTCTTTGATTCTATTTAACAGAAAGACCCCTACAATAACAATTTTCTTAGTTACACTGATAAAATTTTAGCTGGGTATGTACTTCTCCAACCCTGAGGACAGACTTGGCAGCGAGTAACTGAATACTCTGTCCATGTTTTCAAAAAACACCGCCATTCTACAGAGATACAGAACAATGTTGCTGGGATGACAGCTCAAGAATTACCAACCGGAGAAATCAAATGCCAGATTGCCGGAAAGAACAATGACAAGGAACTGTCTTCTTGAGAAGATAAAAATATATGCTGTCAGTAAAATTTGCACTTATTTTGAAAATCACAGAAGGCCTGTTTTGGAAAAAAAAAAAAAAAGGCAAATAATATGAGAAATTGGTGTATATATAGTCCTAAGTCAGTAGGAATCTAGAATTATAACCCAGGTGGGGTTACTGGGTTTTCAAAACTGTTAAAAAGGTGGGATGCAGGTTTAATGTTTTGGATGTGTTTAATACTTAAAAGCTGAGAAATGTGGCTTCAAATTTTACTAGAGGACCAGAACTCAGGCATTCCTGGTTGTCAGTTCCACCCTATAGATCCTATTTTCTAATGAACTTAATTAATTTGACATACTCTGTGTTGTTTCACTTTATAAGTATTTCATATATTAGTTTATTCTTTTATTTATTCAATTGCCAGATCTGACCACCCTTTCTCTGTTCGTAAACTCTGTACTTAATCACAAAAATCTAAACAAAAGTGTGTTATTTGACACCATCACATTGTTTTCTCCCATTAATTTCATTTTATCTTCCGTCACTTCAGCTCTGCTTTCGTCCCTTCTGAAACATACTGTTCTACCAAACATACAAGAGTGTCTTGCTAATTGTCGCTGGATGCCTCTGTAGTACCTCTTATGTTCCTGGTTCTGTTTTTTTGGTAGTTTTTTTTTAAGATTTTATTTTTCCTTTTCCTCCCCAAAGCCCCCCAGTACATAGTTGTATATTTTTAGTTGCAGGTTCCTGGTTCTGTTTTGATCAAGAAGATAGACTGAAATCAGAATTTCAGAATTATAATATGACGAGAACAAAGAGACATCAAATGGGAATTTAAAAAAATAACATAAAACATTTTCATATGGGGGACAATGGATTCAGATTTTATTTTTATCTTAAACCACATCTGTCACTGATTATTTGCATTCATCTGCTTATCTGTAATTTCTAACTGATATTTTCATTTGCAAAACATCACTCCTGAGAAATTAATTTCCTACTGCAGTGCTAGCATGTTGAGTAGTGGCCTGTGCATCAGATGCCTGTATGGACACATGTTACTAATGCTGTGTTACCCTGGTCATTTCCCTTATCTTTAAAACCTCTAATTCAACTATTAAGTGATAGAACAGGACTAAAGAGATCATAAGGCTACTTCACACTTCAAGATTCTAAGATACAAGTATTCTTACTATGCTGCACCTTCCTTAGTGAGAAGGAGCAGGCCAATATACAGTAAAAGTGCTTGGTTTATTACAGAATACTGTAAGATAACCAGTCGATGAAATAATAGGCTCAAATAAAAGCCCAACATTTATTAATTCACCACATATTGAATAAGCACCTACTGTGTGCCAAGCCCCCTGTGAGGAGCTAGGGATATATCAGTGAATAAAATGCACATGTTCCTGCTACTGTGGAGGAGACATACTAGTGGGGAAGAGAGACAATAGCCAAGTAAATAAACGCATCAACGTAATTAGACTGCTACAACTGTTCGGATGAAAATAAACAGGAAGATGCAAGAAAGCAACGTGGCATGGGGTGACTTCCAGGTGATAATTCAGAAAGGCCTTCCTAGAAGAGTGACATCTGGGCAGGATCCTGAAGGATGACAGTGAGCTCGCAGTGTGCGGACGTGGAGGAAAAGCTTTCTAGGAAATAGGAACATGGACAAGTACACACGCTTGTGTGTGTATCTGTCTCTATGGTTTTACATTCATGCTACTGTCATTTAACTGCTAGATCTCATGAGAGGCCGCCAAACGCAAGGTTCATAATTGTAGGCAATAAAGAAAAATAACCGGATCAGAGGAGCTGTTCACAATTTCTTAGTAGGATTAGCTGCTCTCACTTTGATGAGCTGAATGTTCAAAGTGAGACACTCCAAATATAAGTGTAAATGCAGCTCAACTTCTCTAAAAGTTATCTGCTAACACGTCTGTGGAGGGCAAGTTATGAGAGCAGCTAAAGCAGTTCTGAAACTGCTGGAAGGCGGCAACAAGGATTTGCAAATGGAAATAGACGACATTTTCGTTCAGCAATATCCCATTTCTTCCACCACAGAATGCGTGAAAGATTGCTGTGGCCAATTTCTGGGCACTGTTTGAATTGCACTGTATAGATACTATTCATATTTTTGATATTTAACAACTTTTGACAATACTTATTCTTTTTTGGAATCACTAGAGAATGAAATGTTTTTGATCAAATAATTCATTAACAGGAAGCCCACATATATCGTTCGAGATCCTATTTTCCAATAATTTATAAACCTTGAGTATATGAAACAGTAAAACTAAATAGTATAAATCCTTTGATGATTCTGAAAGAACTTCAGGTCACCAGTAAGAATGTCATTCTCAATGTCTGCTCAGTTAACAGGCATGGCTGTGGAATAAGATGCTGTCTGTGATTTACTCTTTAAAAGTTAAGACTAGGTTTTGGAATGATTTTGCTACAAAACTTTCCATTATGTGTGCTTTGAAATTTAGTCAATGCCTCCACAGGTGTTCTTTGGATGTCTGTTACGTGCTAGGCACAATTATACTATAGAGTTCCTTATTTTATTAGAAGAGAATAACGGACACAATTATTTCTCAGTGTTGCATGAAATACATTTCTGAGGCATACTGGGAAGTTTTTTTTTTTTTAAAGATTGGCACCTGAGGTAACAACTGTTGCCAATCTTCTTTTCTTTCTTTTTTTTTTTCTGCTTTTTCTCCCCAAGTGCCCCCAGTACACAGTTGTATATTTTTTTAGCTCTGGGTCATTCTAGGTGTGGCAGGTGGGACTCCACCTCAACATGGCCTTGTGAGCGGTGCCATGTCCACACCCAGGATCGAACCATCGAAACCCTGGGCTGCCAAAGCGGAGCGCGGGAACTTAACCACTTGGCCACGGGGCCAGCCCTGTAGTGGCAAGATTTTAAAATCAGATTTGTTTCAAACTAATAGCTCTGAAATTAGTTGTAGGATGGGCCTAGTGTACATAACTTCTTTAGTTTGTTTCTTCATCTATAAAATATATGAACAATAGTTGTCAAGACTTTTGAGAGAATTTAATGAGGTAGCATGGCAATCTCTAACTTGACACACTGGAAATGGTTATTTATAACATATCTTAAGTGGTCAAGAAATGGTTTAGATATATATGTATGTGTATGTGCATATATATGTACATCTATATAGTCATAAATATGTTTCTATATGCATGTACATATAACATAAATATTATCTACTGTGATAGTTAATTTTGTGTCAACTTGACTGGGTCATAGGGTGCCCCGATATTTGGTTGAACGTTAGTCTGGCTGTGTCTGTGAGGATGTTTCTGGATGAGATTAACATTGGCATTGGCAGACTGAGTAAAGCAAAGCGCCCTCCCCAGTGTGGGGGAGCCTCATCCAATCTGCTGGAGACCTGACTAGAACAAAAAGGAAGAGTGAGGATTTACTCTCTTTGCCTGAAAGTCTTGAGCTGGCACATGTGCCTTTGCAGGGACTGGAACTAACGCCATGGGCCTTCCTGGGTCTCAGCCTGCCAACTGCAGATCTTGGGACTCCTCAGCCTCCACAACCACCTGAGCCAATTTCTTGTAATAAATCATATATATCTTATTGCCTCTGTTTTTTGGGAGAACGCTGACTAATACACCCACGTATGTAATCAACTTGATTTTTGTCATTTTCTTCTTTTTCACTGCTGCTCTACACATGAGTTAGATAGGTAGGAAGAGTCCACACAGCACGGCCCACTGTGGGCTAGATTAATTTGCTGCTCCACTTAATTACAATGTCTGATCTTATGAGGTAAGGCTAGAGCTGACTCAGTCTCTTACAGCAGAGCTCTCCTGAACCTGGGAGTCCATATGGACACCCACAGGGGTGGTAACACTGTACACTCAAGAAAAGATTTTGCCAGGTCCGAAAAGCTCAAACTTTTGCTAGACCACCACTTCTTCTATTATAGGGTTACATAACCTTTCCAGAAAGACTTAAATTAACAACGTATAAACTTTTTTAGGAGAATGTTTAAAAACATTGAGAGTTTCTTGTTCTTAAATCAAGCTCAGCATCTGCAAGGCCACATATTTCTTGGAAGGAGAAAGTGGATTCAAAGCCTAAAGTCTTTCATCTGGACAACGTCTCTACTTCTTGACTTTCAGCAGCCAGAAAGCACATTTCCCTACATGCACAAAAGCAGAACATACTATGAACATATACTCCCAACCAAAATCAGGGCCTGCTATCTGTTGCTGCATATAGTAATCACCCTAAAACATGGTGGCTTAAAACAATAATAATGGTTTGTTATTCTTCACGGTTTCTGTTGGATGGAAACTTGGGAAGGGTTTGGCTGGGGAGGGGTAACTTAGGGTCTTTCATTCAGTTATAGTCACGTGTTGGCTGAGCCTGGAGGATCGATTAAGGGTTTGATTGGGGCTGGGGCATCAGCTTCCCAGGAGGCTCATTCACATGGCTGGCAAATTGGTGCTGGCTATGGCCAAGGGCATCAGCCCCTCTCCACATGGCCCTCTTGCTCCACAGTGTTGTTTCAAGGTCCTCATGACATGGCGCCTGCCTCTCTAATTGCAACAATCCAAGTGAGCAAGATGGATGCTATAGGAAGGGCTTTAATGACATGGCTTGGAAGTCAAACTCCTTTATTCTAAAAGTTGAGGCAGTAAGAACAGTCTGCCCACGTACAAGGAAGGGGAATACATTCCCATCTTCTGGTAGAGGTTTTTCAGTATCACACAGTACGAAAAGTATTATGGCCAAAACAATATATATCCCTCCCACATATAAAACATAGTAAACATAAATGTCCAGCTGTGCAATGAAATCTCACTAACTTTCTATAAAATTAATGCATTGAAGAAATCCTTTGATAATTTAGCAGAAATTCATATGGCACTTTAATATCAGAAATTACTTCAAACATTTAGTGAATAACCAAAAAATGCATAGTGTATACTCATTCTATTTATGGGAAATCATGCTTATTCTGTCAACACTGGAGAATTTCAGAGAATTCTGTGGAGCACAAATTTTCACTGAATAATTCTGGAAGGACGTTACCTTCCAGGAGGATGAAGAAGACCTGTTGTCTTCTTGCATCACTCAGATATCCACTGTCTTCACAAGCCCCCTGTGGCCCTCTGGCTTCACTCGAGCCATAACTCTAGAAGTCTAACAGCCAGGGAAATAGTTTGTTTGCATCTCATAAGAGAAGTGGGAACAGGGCAACACTGAGCTAGCGATGACCGCCTGTCGACCACTGGAGAGCTTCAAACTCATCTATCTATTGACAACTACAAAGGAGGATCTTCAGTCTTTGGCCGATAGACAAAGTCTAGGTCTGTTGCTGAGATTGGAAGTAAAGATAATAGACCTCTGGTACAGCAATGTGGAAGGACCATCTAATCCAATTATTTTTAATACAAAACTGAATAATAAAATACCTTCTAAAGGATTTCCTGCATATGTCTATTTTTGCACTCTCACTGCCAATCCTGATTTCTTCAAGTTCATATCAGGTCAAATCTGTCTTTCTTGTGCTTTAGAATTATGTAACTCCAAAGAGATAGAATTTTTATCAGGATACATTTAAAACCTTTCATAAGTTTGTACTAACAGTATGTCATGTATGTACAAAATGCTTTGGATTGAAGTTGTCCTTTGAAAGTCAACAAATGCCTCAGCAAATACATCAAAGCTTCTCCGAAACAGGGTCAATATTAGATCTGCTCAAGAGCTCTCACTGCTGCAAGGCCTAGAAGAACCTGGTTGGGAAGTTATTTTAGTTATTGATTTGACTTAAATTACGACACACTTGCTTTACTGTTAAGCACTGGGGTATTTGATGGCCGTAAAGTATTTCCATCTCTAAATATTCCTGATGTCAACTTTTTGCACGCATTTCTTAGAGGCAAGAATATTAATACATTATGGGAATAAAACAAAACAGTTCTTTTTCTCAGCAATAATTGAGCACATTTAGAGTTAAACACTTTGCATCTGACGTGTGGGACAATACATTTTGAACCGTAGGAGACAGAGAAAGTAAAAGAATAAGAACCAAGGAGCTAGTTTTAACCATGTGAAAATGACCAAGTAAGTTCAAATGATAAGGAACCTGGGAGAAAATTCTCTTATGGAGAAATATTTGAGAAGTCAAAATAGATTTGATGAACATTGGATAGTCTCTCTGTTAAAAATCTCTCTGCTAACAGCTGTTTAGAGTTATTTCAAAATAGGTCTTGTTTTGATAAAGAAAGAATAGTTATGCCTACTTAACCTAATTAATGAAGTGTTTAACTTATGAATCACTAACAATTCAAGCATCAAGCAGAGAAAGTCATATTTCTAATGTCAGTGAGAGAATTACAAAAAACTTTATAAGTTAATTTTGATGTGTCTTAAAACATATAGAAGATACTATATTTGTTAAGACTGCCTCATAATGCATGTTTTACTTGAACTATAATACGTAATCTCAGAATCAGAATTTAAATTACTACAGAGAAAAATCTGTATAATTTTTATTTATTTAGATAAGTCTGTACCACATGGTAAATTTTTATATTACTTATATTGAAGAAATTAGTTTCAAATTATCTCTAAATTATAATCAAACAAAAATACATGTTTACGACTTTTCAAAGACAAATCATTATGTTGCAAATA
This sequence comes from Equus caballus, assembly GCF_041296265.1. Taxonomy (NCBI): domain Eukaryota; kingdom Metazoa; phylum Chordata; class Mammalia; order Perissodactyla; family Equidae; genus Equus; species Equus caballus. Next base: position 83,951,772 of record NC_091684.1, read on the forward strand.
CCATTAGCTCACTATTCTGTGGTCATAGAAACATCCGTATCAAATATGGACTGGGCTAAATTCAGAGAGAGAAGGAATGGGATAAGGCAGATCGCCCTAGACAGGAAGGCACGCTGTGCCTTAGCAGCACAACCACTATCCCTCTGTCTTTCAGACAAGGAGATTCATCTGGAACAGCTGCACATAAACTTTCTCCTCATAAGTACCGGTGTATAGATTTTCCCATGATAACCCTAAATCATGCTATTGTCTTCAATGTATTTAAAGGTTAATTCCTAACTTGGAATCAGTTAACTTCCTGGAAATAGCCTCTGCTTTTTTTCCCCAAAACTTCTGATTTTGAAAAATTTCCAACCTACAGAAAATGGAAAGGGCCTTAACCCAAGATTGACAATTGTCTACATTTGGCCGCATTTGCTTTCTCCATCCCCTACCTAGAGCACCTCAAGGGATGTGTCTTTTGTGGACCTCAGTCTGGGAGACTGCACAGGATAATGGCACGGAAACCCATCAACCACCCTTTCACTTATATTATGCATCCAGTCCAGTTGGAAAGTTGAGAATGATTTGGGGTGACAGAGGGGGCAATGGGGTTAAATGATGATTGAGATAGATTCAAACCCACAATCACTTCTCTTTTATAAATGTGTGAAAGGCTTCATCTGTATTTACTATTCCCCCGCATATATTTAAAGAGCTGATTATTTCTGCTTATTACAGACAGCCTGGAAAATTTGACTATTTAGTGTTCCCTTCTAATCTTTAAAAAGCAATTAAATTAAAATATGTAGAAATCATCTTTATCTCATCAGATATACTGATTATTTATCCTCAGTTTGCCATAGTTAATCTTAAAGTAAAATATATAAGATGAAGACAAGCAAAGTAGTGCTTCCTAAAATGTGTCCTTCAAAAATGCTCATTCCTGACGATAAAGGCTGTTCCTGAAGAAAAATCAAAAGTAATTCAGATGATAACATTTTCTTAACTCCGTGACCCTCCTAGAAGGTCTCTGCCTTGTTTTCATTAATATGAGCTGATAATCGAACAGCTCATGTATTACACTCACTGAATTCTGGGGCAACTTTATAAGGTATGTTATGTTGATGGTAAACTCACGTTATTAATTTGTTTATAGTCTAAATAAAAAGCACAGCAATGACAACAGATATAAATAAATGGGAAAGTGAAGATTTTGGAACTAGGGAGTATTTAACTCTTTGCTTAGCCACTTATCAGCTGAGTGAACTTGGGCAAGTTATTTAGCATCTTTTTGCTTCAGCTCCCTCATCTATGAATTGAGAGAAATAACCAATCCTAACCTAAGCGTCAAGGTTTTATTGAGATACTGCAGTCAGTGACAACAACAGCTAGCATTTTTCAGGCACTTACTACGTGCCAAGCTTTATATACATTTTCTTCTTTAATTCTCTCAGAAGTCCTGCGAGGTTGATGCACTGGTTTTTCCCATTTCGGAGGTAAGGAACTGAAGCTTTAAGAGGTTACGAAAGTTTTATTATCTCACACACTACTAGAGAACAATCTAGGTTTAATCACAGTCTATGATATAGGAATATCAAAGTCTCTGACATGAGAATAAGAGCTCAAAAAAATACTCAACTTTAGATGTCATTAATATTTATAAGACTATCTAATGTTGAAGGCATCTTTACAAGCGATATCTGCCCTAATTCTCACAGTAGCCTTGCAAGGTAAGTATCATGATGCCCATTTTACAGACAAGGAATTTGAAGGTCACAGCTTTTAAGTGATATTTTCAAGGTTGCAGAAACTACGTGCAAATAAATCTCTTAGCATATTTATCTGTATTTAATATGTTTGCACAACTGCTTATGATGCTGCCCCCTGCTAGGAATGCCCCTCTTTCACGGGGGTAATTCCCTAAAAAAAGAAAAGGAAATATTACACTAGAAGGACTAGTCTATAAATGGTTGTTGCAAATAAGCAAAAAATTAGCCTTGAGCTTTCTGGAAATCTAGACAAAAAAAGAGAGGGGAAAGCAGTGAGTTATCTAGCTCTCATATAGTTGTTAAAAGGAATATTACAAGGAGTAAGATGTCTTATGGTCCCATTCAACAACCAGCCCAAAGGGCAGCAGTTTTAATTTCATAATTCATGTTTTTAAATTCAGAGGCTTTTAGGGAGCTTTTGTCTCAATAAACAGACAGGTCATAAAAATATAAAATACAATGTATTTTAGATATCTAACTGGTTATTAATGGAATTATACTTTTATTTATTGTGAAGTGAATAAGTCACAATCATTTTGTACTATCTTGGCAAAATGATGACAGAATTCAGATATTCTAATACATTTTATTCATTCGAGATGCAGATTTCTGCCTGCCTAAAAATATGATGCAAGGAGTTAAATGCATTGTCACTTCTCATTTCTCTTAACATTTGTTTGTCTGCAATGCTTTTGAAGCCAAGCAGCATGCTTTAGAAAAATAAATAAGTTAAAGTCCACAGAAATAATTCTCCCTTTGTTTATGGCAGAAAAATAGATTTGCAACAGACATTGCTCTTCTTGAAGTGTAAATATTGTGAAATTCTTTAAGCTAAAATAAAGTATTCCCCCCACCTCATCCTTATTCCAGAATTTTAACAATTACAAATTATTCTAGAAGTCTCATTAAAAGTTACAATGATATGACATGTTTTCTGCCTTTGATTCATGTTTTTTTTTTTAACTTACTCAATCTTATTTGTAAAGTCAACATAAGATTTAAAAGCCACATGGAGTCTTTCTGGATTTTTAGACAAAATATTTATTATCTTAATAAGCATTAAAAAAAACTTTGGGTTTGAATATTTGGCTTATTTATAGGGAAATATATATAATTATCAAACACCACCACCATTTTAAGCATTAAAAATATGACCAGTGAATAAAGATATTGATAGAAAAAATCAGTATATTTCCATATTCAGTTCAGCATTATATTTACTCACATTTCTGTTATTTCTACAAATATAGATAATGTTGACAAAGGAAAATATTTGTAAGTTCTCAAATATTCAATGGGATAATTTTAATCTTCACTTTTTGGATGATATTTCGATTTAGAGAAGACTTTATGATGGATTGAGTCCTGCAAATTTCAAAATTTTATTTCTGCCATGGTCCAACACCAAAAAACGTAATACTTTCACCTGAAAATTTTCTTCTTGATCAAGTTCAGCAGACAGTAGTCAGGATGGGAGGATTGAAATAAGTGATGCATGTAAAGCGCTTAAATTCTGCACATAGAAATGCTCAAAACCAGTAAGCTTAAAAATGGCACCTCATGAGAAACTAGGAACTTTCCCAGTGAGATCAGGGCAAGCCAAGGATGTCCCCTCTGACCACTCCTTTTCAAATTTCTACTGGGAGTCATAGCTAATGCAATAACAAAAGAAAAGGAAATAAAAGGTATACAGATGGGGAAAGAAGAAATAAAACTGTGTTTGTTTGCAGATGACATAACTGTCTATGTAGAAAATTTGAAAAAATAATTTAACTCCTGAAATAATAAGTGATTATGGCAAGGTTGCAGGATTCAAAGTGAATATACAAAAGTTAGTCACTTTCCTATATACCAGCAATGAACAAAGTGGAATGTGAAAGCAAAAACATAATTCCATTAGCACCCAAAAATAAAACATTTAGGTACAAATTTACCAAAAAAAAGCACAAGATCTACATGAGAAAAGCTACAAAACTCTGGGTGAATAACTAGATATTTCATGCCCATGGATAGGAAGAGCCAATACTGTCACAATGTCAGTTCTTTCCAACATGATTTATAGATTCGACTCAATCCCAATCAAAATCCCGGTAAGTTAATTTATAGGTATTGACAAGTTGATTCTAAAGTTTACACACGGAGAGGCAAAAGACCCAGACTAGCGAGCTGAATATTGAAAGAGAAGAACAAATTTGGAGAACTGATTCTACTTGACTTCAAGATTTACCATACAGCCAGAGTAATCAAGATAGTGTGGTACTGGAGAAAGAAAGGACAAACAGATCAATGGAACAGAATAAAGAGCCAAGAAATCGACCCACATGTAGTCAACTGATCTTTGACAAAGGAGTAAAGGCAACAAAAAGAAGCAAATACAGTCTTTTAAATAAATAGTGCTGGAACTATTGGACATCCACACACAAAAAAGAAAAAGAACAATCTAGACATAGACCTTACAGTCTTCACAAACTCAAAATGGATCACAGACCTAAATGTAAAATGCAAAACTATAAAACTCCTAGAAGATAGAGGAGAAAGCCTGGGTGAATTTGGGTATGGTGATGACTTTTTAGATATACCACCAATGGTGTGATCCATAAAAAAAATAATTGATATGATGGACTTTATTAAAATAAAGACTTATGCTCATCAAAAGTATGAGAAGATGAGCTACAGACTGGGAGAAAATATTTGCAAAACACATATCTGATCAAAGATTCCTATCCAAAATATACAAAGAACTCTTAAAAGTCAACAACAAGAAAATGAACAACAGAATTAAAAAGCAGGCAAAAGACTTGATCAGACTCCTCACCAAAGGTGATATACAGATGGCAAATAAGCATATAAAAAGATGCACCACATCTTATAAGATTAGGGAATTGCAAATTAAAACAAGATACCTATGTGTTAGAATAGCCAAAATCCAAAAGCAATGACAACACTAAATGCTGGCAGGGATGTGGAGCAATTAGAACTCTCATTCATTGTTGATGAGAATGCACAATGGTACAGCCACTTTGGAAGCCCGTTTAGTAGTTTCTTACAAAACTAAACACGCTCTTACCATATGATTCATCAGTCATGCTCCTTGGTATTTAACCAAATCAGTTGAAAACTTATGTCCACACAAAAATCTACACATGGATGTTTATAGTGGCTTTATTCATAATTGCCAAAACTTGAAAGCAACCAAGATGTCCTTCAGTAGGTGAATGGCTCAATAAACTGTAGTACATCTAGACATTGGAATATTATTCAAGGTTAAAAAAAAATGAGCTGGGGCTGGCCCCATGGCCAAGTGGTTAAAGTTCTGCGTGCTCCGCTTTGGAAGCCCAGGTTCATGGGTTTGGATACTGGGCGTGGACCTACTCCGCTCATCAGCCATGCTGTGGAGGCATCACACATACACAGTAGAGGTGGACTGGCATGGATGTTAGCTCACGGGGAATCTTCCACACACACACACAAAAGAGCTATTAAGCTATGAAAAGACATGGAGGAACTTAAAATGTATATTACTAACTGAAGGAAGCAATATGAAAAGGCTACACATTGTATGATTCCAACTATATGACATTCTTGAAACAGTAAATCTATGGATACAGAATAAAGATTAGTGGAGGCCAGAGGTTAGGGGGAAGTGAAGGATGAATAGGCAGAACACAGAGAATTTTCATGGCAGTGAAACTACTCCCTGACACTATAATAGTGGGTAAATTATACATTTGTCAAAATCCATGAAATGTATAATCCCAAGAGTAAACCTTAATGTAAACTAAAGACTTTGGGTGATAATGAAGCGTCAGTGTAGTTTCATCAATTGTAACAATATCCGACTCTGGTGGGGGACGTTGATAGTGTGTGTGGAGGGGGTGGGGCATATAGGGACTCTGCACTTTCCCCTCAATTTTGCTGTGAATCTAAAACTTCTCTAAAAAATAAAGTCCAATTAAAAAAACCCCAGAAGTTAGCTGTACTTTATGGCACAATTTCCAACAGTAACATCATTTTCATTCACAAAACAATCTCCAGTTGAAACAAGCAAATAATGTGTTTCCTACAGAAGAATGTAAGCACTCTCATTACAGGAAGTTTATTAACAATGGAGTCTCCAGCGCCTGCAAGAGTGTCTGTCCACTGCTGCTAACTGTCTGACTAAATTAGTTAATTAATATCTTAAATAACAGGTGAAAAACTTAGGAAAATAAAACAAATTAGAATTATGCATATCTAATTTATAGAAAATGTTCTATTTCCAATTTTTAGAATGTTTATAAAGCTTCTAGAAAAAAGGAAAAAAATAGTATCAATGTATATAAAACAAATCAAAGATGTTATGTTGAAAAACGAAGACAAAATTAAAATAGATTTAGGCTAATTTAATCAAGATCCAAAGAAAAGATCAGGTTAGGATGCTAAAAGACTAATAGTATGCCCTTTCTGCTATCTTCTATTATGTTTTTATAATGCCCACAAAAATATTTAAAAAATTATCATTGGAAAAATCAGTTGATATTGGACTAACTCTAAAATCTAGATTTCTGATATCACAAATATGACCCAAAATGTAAAATCTCTATCAATATAAAATCCATCAATGCTGGAGGTGAGAGGGCATAAGAACATGCCTGGCTCAAATGCATGGCTTACTTCAAAACAACGTGAGAGAAATCACCAGAGCTCAGAGTGAAGGAGAAGCCGACAGCTGGGTGGTTGGGCTGGCCCAGAACTCACAGATACTCTGGGCTATCTGTCTCTCTCCTTAACCAAGGGTCTTGACCCCAAAAGTTTTTCTCAGGGAAAGAGATTAAGCCTTGGACCCAGACAAGGAATGGAATTTCAACCTCTACATACATGAGGGACTTCCCTTTGAAGGTTGGTTACGCCTTCAAGAAACCAGAGCACCAGAAAAAGAATGTCCGTCGGCAAAAGATTACGACAAAAAATAAATACAAAGAAAGAAAGAAAAAGAAAAGAAAGCAAGCAAGCGTAAACTTCCAAAGAGAATAAACAGGCCAAGTGCTCCTAAAAACAATGCTCTGAGTGAACTGGGGTTTCCACCAAAACCACACCCCTCTGGACTTGCCCTTTTTCTGGATTCATATTTCTTTCTCAACTCGTCCTCTTGCTCCTGTGAAGTCAAGCCTTCACCTCTCGCACTGGTTCCTTTCATCCAGTTGCCATGCCAGCGTCCTAGTCTAAACCCTCATCTAGAACAAATACCTCTTTCCATCTTCTTTCTTTCAGTCTTAACCCTCCAATCCACACTCATACATAGCCAATTAATATTCCTATAATATTCCTCTCTTTAAATAAGTGAATTTAAAAAGCACTTGCAATAAAAATTCAAAATGCTTATGCATTGAAATTTCAGTTGCCTTACAACAAGCTTGTTTTGCTTCCTTGATCTATTGGTTTGGCAATGGCAGGATTTTAACTTTTCTCCTCTTCCTCTTAATTTCCCATGAAGCATGTTTCATTCCAATCAAAAAGTAAATCTGAAAGCAAATATCAATCTGTACTGCATGGAATTAAACTTAATCAAAATAAAGATTTAATTTGTTATATGCCAGGCGAAAATTCTCAAACTCTTCTCCCAATATAATCTGGTCCAACTCCCAAACAAATTGAGCCTAATTTATTTTTTAAGTCACCCACAGTTGAAATCATTTAACAAAGTAAAGACAAAAGTGGAATAGACATATCTAATCTTTTTGAAAATTTATTTTTTAAGGAGAAAAATAACCATAGAAATCAGACTTGACACTTTCATTTTTGAATCCTTTAAAACACTTAATCTCAACAGAAGAAAATGAACATTTACTTTCAGTTACAGAGTAACAAAATTACAACAGCAAATCATAAATCTCACCTTTATAACGCCTTGTTCTTAAATACAAGATAACTATGAGAAAACTGGAAACAGTAGCCAATAACTGCAGAGCTACAGATGATGTATTTACTCTAGGTGTACTCAATTTTTAAAAGATATCTTGTATTGGAAAGTAATCCATGGTTCTAGCTGGTCTTCAGAGTTGTTAATAAAATAAAACTGCATGCCATCAATTTGATTAATATCTCTCTCCAATTTCTTGCATTAGAGTGTATAACCTATAACCGCATATATGTGACCTCCTCACTGACAAATGATGTTCCACTCTTTGCATCTGGTACTTTTCTTTGATTAGCCTTCGGGCATTACACACTACTTACATAAAGGTGTTTCTCTCTTTCTTTAATATTCTATCTTTGTTGCTGCAGTTTCATTTTGTTCTTCTGGACTATTCTAGCTCATCCTGAGGTTTTCATTATCTAGCCTGTATCTGTTAGGAGGTTTTCAACGGCAGGTAAGAAAAAAACACACTCAGACTAGCTGAAACTTATTATCTCACATTACAAGGGGGTTAGCCCAGGCTCCAGGCACATTCCGATCCAATGATGCCACTAAGGATCCTGGTTCTCCCCATCTCTTAAGCTGTGCCATTAGCTTCTCAGTAATGGTCACAAGATGGCTGCAGCATTTTTATGCCTCAACACCCAGAGGAAGAAGAGGGAACAGTTTCTTCTTATTTCTCTTTCTGATGAATAAGTCCTCACCTGCAGAAGTCCTCCACTGATTCCACTCATGTCTCATAGGCCTTGATTACTGCACATGAGCTTTTCTAAGCCAATATTTGGTAGGAAAAATAGAATGACTTTGTTTGGCTTAAATCAATAACCCAGGAGTAGGATGTATTTTGAAGAGTCAACCTCAGTGAAAACTACAGCTTATTCTATCCTATCTCAGAATTCTTACCCAGGGTAAACTGCTTTTACTTCCTAAAACCTTTCAACTGTTGACTAAGCAAATAAAACTCATCAACACACACAATTAATGTTCATAAAGGCATACATATTCTTAAGCACTGAATTTAGTCCAAAACCTGTTAAAAATACTGAATGTTATTCTTATAGACACCACAATAGCATAAATAAATACAGCTCAAAACAGCATGCCATTCTTAAACAACTGTTTCTATCTGCTACCTATAGTGTCAACATTTCTATGTTAACAGGCATAGTTCCACATGATCCCAGAAGCTTGTGAGTTTCTGGCTGGAGTGATCACATGGAAACCTACTCCAGCTGCACCTTGAGAGAAACATTTGCAAACAGTATTTTATATACAGATTCTCCCATAATCAAAAGTACAGATACTGTTGAATGGAAATTCTGAGTTAATTTACTCTTTATATAAATTAAAATAGTATATAACTGGGTATTCCCAATGATGGAATTTATTAAAATAATTTCAAGACCACAATCGGACGTATAATTACTCTAGTAAAAAAAAATATTCTTGCTATAATGCATTCAGGAAGAGAAGGTACCAGGAAAAAATATTAATCAAATATAATTACTCTTCCCCTGCACATTTTCACTGGATGGTTTAGTTAAATCAACAAAGTAAAATAGTAGCTCGGTTCTGAAGAACCTGTGTTGGAACTAAAGTGACAAATTCTTATCACTATAACACCTGGTTCAGATAGTGTAACAAGTGTTGGTTGCGCTGGAGACATTTTACACACTGTGAGCTGGTAGAGACCTAGTCCTTTAACTGTTTATCCAGTATATTTATTTGAAATCTTTTCTTTTGAAATAAAGTCCTGCTTCGTCTAGTCTTCTCCACTGTTTATAATTCATGCAAAGTTGACTTTTTTCCCCATATTTCCAAAGCCATCATCTCACAATATACAACTGAGGGGGCCCTTAAGAGTTCAGAATTCGGTAGATGAAAAAGCCCAAGTTGAAGGAGATTGAGCGACTTATCCCATGTCACAACATGACTCGTCACAGATAGGGCTGGAATTGGAACAGAGCTTATTTCACACTTGATTCATGGTTCAATTAATCAATAACCACATGTTGAACACCCACTATGTCAAAAGCACTTTGCTAATACGCTTTAGGGCTGATTATAGAAGCATCATACATCTACCTGTGTATTTAAGGAGTATACAGTGCAGATACAGAAAGAATACAAACAGAAGAAAAAATGTTATAAGATAGATAAAAGAGCTTGCTCAGCTCAATACAGGATTTATTTGCCAGATGGGTTTGGAAGCCTTTAGGTAATAACAATGTAGAACAGGAAAAGGGTGAGCTATGGAGTGGAGAATTAACTTCACAGGAAGAAAAACTTCAGTGAGGCATATTAGGAAGGGTAATACACACATAGATGATGGGAGCTCTGAGCTGGTTATGCTAGGAAAAGGGAAAGGCACACTCAAGGCTCAGGGTGCACTAAGTTTCCTCCTATGTCCAAGTTGCCTGTTATGCTTATTGGCCTCAACACGAGGTTGTGATTCAGAGATCTGTGGTGAGGTCTAGAAATGTGAATTTTAAACAAGCAGCTCAGATGACTTCAATAAACATCAAATTTAAGGGCACCAAAATCTTAACTCCAAGACAATAAGGACCTTGTCAGCCTCATCAAGTGTTCATCCTGCTGTATGACAACTGTGCTGGCACATACTCAAGTGTTCAATAAATATCTTTTGGACAATGGTGGACACAGGAGACAGATGACCGTGGAAGATGATTAATACAACTCTTGTTACCTTATTCCTAAGAGGGCACACAACACTTTAACTTCCATACTCCAGAAATGAGGACCAATATGGGAAACACTCTGATCCTTTTTGCAGGCTTCTAGTCCTTTTCATAAGAATGTGCCCACTGGAATTATAGAAGGAGGTTATTGGTGATTATACTTGAAGCAGTAAGGGCAGAAGCCACACTTTGATGAGTTGAGGGAGAGAATAGACCAAAGATGTACAGTTACTTTTACCATAAACCTTAAAAGATGAAAGAACATTACATGTGTTAAATTGCAAACAACAAAAGTAAAAATAATTAAAGCAAGGCCAAGATAGAGTTAATGCTACAGTAAGAAAAAAAAATGCAGGGAATTCATTTATGCTCATGTTTGATGCTTAAACATCTTATGTACGTCTTAACGAGGACTTCTGACATTCATGATAATTCAATCAGATTCCAGAAAATACTGAGGTATGTGGTTTGAGATCCCATTTCATTGTACAGAGCTGCCCACCTTCATAACTTCCCTTCCGTATCCAACTACCAACTACTCTTAAACTGAAAACGTGCACCTTCACCTCTGATTTTTCTCTGAATGCTAACTTCGGGAGAAGCTGATTTAATTCTTTCTTTGGAAGATAAACTTGAATCTAACTAAAAGTCATTTCCAATGACTATTCACAATTTAAAGGAGAAGCCTGTCTAGTTATCGCCTTCTCTGTGAACTCTTCCTCTGTCTTCCCAGTCAGAATTAATATTTTCAGCCTCAGGCTCTGTAGCATTGTGCTTGAAATAATTGCTGCATTCTGCCTTGTATTCTCATCACTCATATATCGTGGAGATTTTCTCCAATGGTGTCTTCAATTCTTCAATTCTCACTCAAATCTCTGCTTTTCTCATAAGCACAAAGCTCATATTTTTAGGAATTCTATATAAATTATAGGGATATCCCCCTCACATCCTAAACCCCAGAAGTTCAAAATAGAATTTATCATCTTCACTCTAATGCTTGCTCTTTAACAGTCCAACAAGCACAGCTGTGCTTGACATACAAAAATAAATGGAACCAGTTCCCTGTATTCAGTGAGTTTTAGTCTACTCAGATAAACAGGCCCCAAAATACATGATTGAAAACATAATACAGTGAGCACTTAGTCCATGTAAAGGTGATCTCCTCATGTTTTTATTCCTCTCGTTAGCATTATCAAGATCATCATCATCACCACCACTATCATCATCATCACAACAGTTATCGAGAACTTACTATGTCTCAGGCACTTTTCTATACGTTAATTCCACTTATTTCTCACAACACTAAGAGGTAAGTATGCTCTCCAATTTTAAAGCCAAAGAATCCAAGGCCAAGGATTTTCAAGAGATCAAGAATTTTCCCAAAATATAGAGCTGGTAAACAGTGAGGTCTTCAGTCATTATTAAACTATAACTTATTAATATTATCAATTATAAAACAGTATAAGTATTAACTATGTATTAATAATCTGTTAAACAATATATAACAATTACATAAATTATATATAGAATTAGACTATAAATGGTTAATATATATTGAAAATTTACTATAATTAATTAATAAAGCTAAAAATAATTTAGTTATTATTACACTCCATTTTAATGTAGCACTATTAAACGCTAATAATCTACAGTTTGCCCACAGATCTGCAGCTGGGCCGGGGCTCAGTGGGATGGCTCCTCTCTGCCCCAGGTGACATCAGCCAGAACAGGTCCACCGAGGACCGGAGGAGCTGCTTTCAAAGTGGCTTACTCATGTGGCTGGGAAGTTGGCTGCTCCCTGCCAGCTGTGAGCTGAGCTGGGGCTGAGGGCAGGGGTTCTTGCTTCTGCTCCCCATGGGCTTCTCTTTGGCTGCTGTGGGCTTTCTTCACAACATGGTGTCTGGGTTCCTAGCATGAGCATTTTAAGAAAACCAGGTGGCAGTGCCTTTACGTTTTATAACTTGGCCTTGGAAGAAACTTCTACTTTATCCACTGGTGCAAGCAGTAACAAAGGCCGCCCCAGGTTCAAGGGAGGGGGGCATACACTCTGCTTCTTGATGGTGCTGGTGGGGGTGGTGATGGCAGAGTTCACGAAGAGCATGTGGAACAGACGGATTGTTTCATCTCTCTTTTGAAAACAGTCATTCACCGAGCCCTGTACATGAGGTCCCAGTCTTCCCTTCCAAGTGTAACTCCTAACCTCCAAGCCATTCAAAGTTCCTTGTTTTAGCCTTACATGTCTCAACATTATTTCCTTTGCCTAACATATAGTAGTATGCAATATGTGTTAACTGAGTGAATATGTTATAGAGCGCATGAGTTCATGAGTAACTCTTCCCTCTGCCTAAAATGTCTATCTTTTAATACTACCCACTCTGATAGGACTTTTAGTACTATCTACTGTCTACTCTGAAAGGCCAATCCTGATCTTCCTGGTGGAAACAGTCTCAGTCTGCACAACAAAACTCCTTTATCCGTACCTCCCTAAAAGCATGAGATACCAGCACGTGATCTCCTAAATCCACAAGCCAAATCCTTTCTAAATCATGAGATTCTCAGAGGTAACATACCAAGTTGGAGACGTCCCCACTCTGTTTCTAGCCATTCCCCAATGTGGCTTTCCACCTTACAAAGCTAGAAGACCCCAGCCATGAATGAAATTCAATTCAAACAGTTCCTACAAGTTTTCCACATTGCTGGGCGCTGAAGAGGTCATAAGGACAAAGGTTCCTGAATGCAAGCATCTTTACATTTACTAGGGAAGGAGGATCTACATAAAAGAGAGTGTGCTAAATAAATTAAAATAGGTATAGCATATTATGGAGGAGGCAGAGGTCAAAGCATGCCAAAGATGTAACTGTGTAGCTTGTAAATACCTACAAGCTGGAACTGATCTGTTAAAGTTTTATTAGCTATCTGTTCTCTATCAGGACACAAGGGGAAAGATGTATTTGACACGCAACTCTTAGAAATTAGTTTACACACAGAGATACATCAGGCTTTGCCAGATACCTGTATTTCAGCTCAAGATAATAAGGTGATGTCCATTCAGCATCAATTAGTAATTTATTAATCGAAGAGATCCAGTTTTCTTATAAACTCTCAGAAAGTTATACTTATCATTTATGTTCACCTGCTTTAACTAATAAAGCAAAGCTTTAGTCTTCTGTGGGTCCAATTGCCCTTTAGAAAATTTAGATTACACAAAAAAAGAGAGGTAGTGTTCATTAGTTGGAAATTTAATTTTATTTAAATCAAATTTATTTTTCAGAGAATAAACTATTTCTTGCAATCTATTTTTGTAATTACTAGGTTGTCTTAAGTAATACATACAGTGACTACAAAAGCGAAGAATGTATGTGACTAATAATCATATTTAATATGCTGGGTATTTCAAAATCTCTAAATCACTGACATCTTCACAAATCGAATTTATACTGTTTATGGTAAAAACTCGACACTTGCAAGATTTCTAGTTCTACCTGGCAAATGTCTTGATACGGACTTACATATGATGAAGAAAAGGTTGAACAAAGCGGATATTTAACTCTCCAAATCAACAACGCTCAGGGTCCATATCTGACTAGCAGGTCCCACCACTGGGACCTCAATCTTACTCCATTTGCAGCCCTAAAGCCAATATTCATGGCAGTCAGTAAACTGCTAAGACATGTTTGTATCAATTAGTAAGTAGCTGCTGCCTGATTGAAGTACCCTAGTTGTTCACTTGCTGCCCAGACAGGCTTGGTTCATGTCCTAAGATACCCTAGGACTTTCCACTGGAGATCTAATTAATGGCATGGTGGGCTTCCTGCTCCAGCACCATGGCCACATCCATTCTGACCGCTTGCTGCTTCTACTACTCCAGTTGTTTTAAATAATTTACATACCACCCACACCTACTTTCTCCTCCTGATCTTCTCAAAGCATTGGCAAATGGCCTCATTCCTTGCTAGGTCCATCACCATTACTCTCTCCTGGCCTCATACTGCCATTTTACCTCTCGTCACCATAGGAAAAAGAAAGAAAGCACAGAGAGTGAGTATCTATAAATCCCTCAACCTTGCATTATTCTTTAAAGACAGTAACTTCCAGATAGGGAAAGGAAGACCTTGGAACAACAATGTGGTCTATTTCTACCTCATTCAAGTAAAGTGTCAGAGAAATAGTTTGTGAACAAGCAAAGGAGTAAGACAATAAAAGAAGCACAGACAGACTTTCAAACATCGTCCTCAGGGTGTTGGGGGGCTCAGTGACAATCTCTGGCACTGCGTTGCCCAGTCACTACCTGCCATTATTATTAACTACCTCATGGGAAATTGCTTAATAATGTATTTATTGATTTATTTTTTCCAAAGTCAGTTAAACTTGAATGTGTAGTAATGAATCTTTTCACAATCCCTGGAGAACACTGGATAAAATGAAAAGTAGTTGCAAAAGTGAGGCATTGAGCCCCTCTCCCAAAGTACAAAAAAAAGGACCATACTGATTGTTATCCTCATAACCACCAATCTTCCAAAAATGTTAGCACCGCTCACATTCCTTGGGATAACATTTCTCTCTAAATTTTCTCTCCAAAAACGTGATTCTGGTTACCGTTTTGAATAGACCATATTCGAGATGCAACTGCATTTCTGGGTCTGTCTAGTTATTTTAGCATCCACCCAACCCCAAATATTCCTCATTGAAAGCACTAGAGGTCTAGTTCAGTGTCTGGTATACACACACAGACTAGAGGACTGACCAGGGAAAACGAGATTTTCAAAAGCAACAGTGAGGTAGACAGAATGGGTTCAGTAGCAGCTTTTCTTCAGCAGAGAACATCACTGATTCATCAAAACGGGGCCCTGTCAGCAGAAGGTTAGAAAAACAAAATAAAATCTAACAAAATCTTCAGACTGTGTAATTACGGTACATACAAAAAAGTTGCATGGAGTTATGTTCAAAACACATCACCCATGTTGGAGAATTCTAAATATCACTACAAGATGCGGCTCAAAATGAATTTGGGGTATAATCTGGAGATAAAAGGGACAAGAGTTGTCATTGCAGAGAAATATTTATTATACCATATTTATTTTATATATAATCCATTATGATCTCCTTCAATCTCTAAAACAATCTGCAAGATAGGTATTATACATATTTTACAAATTAAGAAACTGAGGTTAAAAAATTTAAACTCATAACTAGCAGGTATAGGTTTGGAATTTGAATGTAGGTAACTGGTTCAGTCTCTCCAAGCCCTGGAAGTCTAACATGGAAAATGAGGAATCTGAAGCTGAGTGTGACGAGGCTGAGGGCTTACAACTGGTGAAAAGCAGAGCCCTGTTCAAACGGAAGTAGCCTGACTCTTAAGTGTGACCTTCCTGCTGCTTAAGCATCATACTATTCCTCATTCCACTGCGACCACAGACAGCATCAATGCCACCTCAGAACAGGTGAGGAGCGGTAAACAGAAGAATTTTAGAGGTTG
Organism: Equus caballus; assembly: GCF_041296265.1. Classification (NCBI taxonomy): domain Eukaryota; kingdom Metazoa; phylum Chordata; class Mammalia; order Perissodactyla; family Equidae; genus Equus; species Equus caballus. The sequence continues at coordinate 83,967,594 of NC_091684.1, forward strand.
GATTGAGAAAGTGGCTCACAGAAAAGAGACTGAATTTGCACAGAAAAGAGAGTGGAAGGGTGGGCTGCAGGTGAAAAGGAAGGTTGATTAGAGGGAGGAGAGACAGAACCAGGAGTCCACTGCCTGCCTGTTTCTTGGGCCGTTTTCTTGGTGTTGGCTTTTGCCTGACACTTGATGGTTGAAACACAAATATCTGCTTGGATTCCTATGAGTTTAATTCTAAGAACATTGATGTAACCCTCCTTCTTGTGAGTATCACGCTTGGTAGATAAACTCAATAACAACATACAAAGCAACAGAAATACTACAAGAGTCCTGCCCATAATATGCGCATTTAGGAAAATTGCTAGCAGAGACACTGAAAATTTTGTTTTCCGTTAGAATAGAAACTCTAATATGAAGACTTGACTGTCCAAGTCCAGACAGACATGGAAAATGGAACATTGAAAAATGTCAAAGAATGCTTTAATACAAAGATGATTAAAAAAGAAGACCCGGGGGAACCAGGACAAAGATATGTTTATACACTTGGAAGAAAAATTTTCCCTAGGCAGAAGGAGACACAGCAAAAATCTGAACTATACAAATCATTTTGGTAACTCTTTAGGGGTCATATGTGTAAATATCCACACACACATTCCATATCAAGTGAACTGTCTATTGAAGTGAACATAGTGTGGATTCAGCCAGGTTGAACTACTGCTTTTACCACCAATATACGGTTTGTATTTAGGAACCCTACTGGACAGCAGTAAACAGCAGTACCTGGACTAATGGACTTCAACTGAGCATAAACAATGTCCAGAGTTTAAAGTCTTATTCCTCCTCATTCATAGCTACAGAGTTAAACCACATTGCAAGTGGGGGATTTTAATTTTTTTGCTCAGGAGGAACATCTTGACTAAATACAAAACTCTTCTTCTTGTTAGCCTTACTGGTTTTGAAATCCCTACTGTGTGTTTGGCAGTCTATCCAAGTAATTTTAAAGATTTTTTGGAACAAAGTTTTCATGAAACTTTAACTATAAATAAACTTCCATCTTATAAATGTGATAAGAGCAACTTCCCACAGAGATTAATTTAGCTGAGATATTTTTAGTACAGGACGGATAGGATTTTTTTTAAGACTCATCTGATAGGGTACAACCTGCCAAGTAAACCCTGGCCTATTGTGCCTAGTTTAGCAACAAAAACACAGTTCTCCGGGTAGTAACTGAGGGTCTCCCAGGTGGATCCTATGGATCTTACTGAGAAACTTTATTAGTCAACTTGCACGAATCTACTTGGAAAGTACCAATACATCAGCAATGTATAACTTCATCAATTGTATATTTATAATATTTCATTACATTAAAATAAACACAATTCTGAAGAGTCTTGTTTTTTTTTGTTTTTGTTTTTTTTTTTTTTGCTGAGGAAGATTTGCCCTGAGCTAACATCTGCTGCCAATTTTACTCTTTTTGTATGTGGGCCACTGCCACAGCATGGTCACTGACAGACCAGTGGTGTAGGTCTGCACCTGGGAACTGCACCCAGGCTGCCAAAGTGGAATGTGCAAAACTTAACCACTAGCTCAAGGGCTGGCCCCTGAAGAGTCTTGTTTTTCATATGTTTTTCCTTGCAAAATCTTTTAATTACTGGGAAAATACCAATTCGGTGTTCTAGTTTCAGTTCAGCTACTGTCTCAAACTGTACAAGTTTCTTCACCTATAAACTGATAGGCTTGCAATGGTGAGTTCTGACTACTGCAATTCCTGAATAGTATAATACTGGAGTTCTGAGGAGACTCACTAAATACCATCTGTCTTCTCAGATGAGTTTTAGACAAATGAGCGGTAAGACCAGAGTCAGCATATGGAGGCCTTTTCCCCCTGAGTCTGATGAAATTTGGCCTGGAGAATGGGCGGATTGAGGTCAACTTCACTCACTTCATTGCTCGCAGCCCTTGTCAGGCAAGCCCTCTCTGCCCAGGCAGGGGCTTTACCCCCAAATTCACAGCCTGGCTCAGAGCATCAAAGGCTCTGCTCTCCACAGGCAGGCAGAGAAAAGAGAGAGCTGGTAAGCAGAGTGTGCTGGGTTACTCTGCTCACAATCCTGTTAAATCACTTTTCCCATGAGGGTTGGGTGGTGGCGGCGGGGTGGGGGGGTGGGGGGAGGTTGGGGAGGAAAGAGTGAGGGACTCTAGTGAGGCCAGGTGTGTGTGGGCAAAAATCCCTTCCAGGAAATCAGGAAGAGAGAAGAAACATTTCCCTCCAAGAAATTAAAATGATTCCTGCCACATCCAGCTATGAGGCAGGAGGTCCTGAAAATGCATAAATGTTTAGATACATTCATTAGAGTGACATGAGTTGACACGCAATATGAGAAGCTGGGTTGTTACTAACCTACCAGAGTATTTTTCTTACTCAAAAAGGACTCAAAAATTCTATCCTGCTTTTCTCTAACTGCAAAATATCTAAGCGAAGCTTGAAAATCTTTACTTGCACCCAGATTTTTAATACAAAAATGCAATATGAATAAGTTGAAAACAGGTATAAATTTAGATATTTCTAACATTAATTCCCATATGATCTCTTAGCTTATTATCTACAAGAAGACACAAATTTCTCATCAATTCTTCTGAAAGTTTTACACATATCAAGTGCAAAACAATTTATAAGGGAGAAATTGTAACATATACAGTCTATATCTTGCTTTCTTCCATCTATGTTTTGAGGATTGTCCTATATCAATATCTACAAAACTGTCTAATTCTAAGAACTACTTAGTAGTCCGAAATAGACATTTACCATAATTCAATTGGTCTCGCATCAATGAACGTTTAGATGTGACCACTGTAATTGCAGTAATACCTTTTATACCTTTACAAGTACAGAAGTAGGAAATGTTCCTAAGAAGGGAATCTGGCTCTTAAGAGGTATCAGAGGGTATGTGCATTTCACATTTTGAAAGTTAGCCAAATTTCCCACCAACAGGTCTACACCAATTTACACTTTCACCAAGAAGACATGAAGACTTCTCATTTACCAAAACTCTTACTATACTGAGAATTATCGAATGTCTTAATCTTTCCCAATCTGGTAGGTTAAAAAGTACCTCATTTGGGGGCTTCCCTGGTGACCCAGTGGTTAAGTTTGGTACACTCTGCTTCAGCAGCTCAGATTCGGTTCCCGGGCATAGACCTACCCCACTCATTGGTGGCCATGCTGTGGCAGCGTCCCACATGCAAAATAGAGGAAGATTGGCCCAGATGTTAGCTCAGGGTGAATCTTCCTCAGCAAAGAAAGGAAAAAAGTACCTTGTTTTAATACACATTTCTTTACTTAGTAATGAGAATGTGTTTCTTTCTTTACCAATGGTTGCTGTCTGTTTATTCATATTTCTTGAACTGCAAATTGCTCTTTGCTTAATTTTCTATTGTGTGGTTTATATTTATTGCTTTGTATTTTAAAGATATTTCTCCTTTATGTGCTTTTTTCTTTGCAAATATTATAGAGGCATGTTTCTGTCATTTGATTCTTATATACAGTAGTACAAATTTCTTTAAAAGGGATAATATTTTTCCTTTCTAGATGAAGACATAAATTTGATATAGTTGATACATTTGATTTTAACTTAGCTTTATTTTTCCAGTACCTTTGTAAGCATTCTTAAATTAGCCTTTTGTTATTTTGATTGGGAATTCAATGTAGTTTCAGATTAATTTATGGAAAATTGATGCTTTCACAATACCAAATCTTCCTACCTCAAAACATGCCATGTGTTTCCATGTATTCAGTCATTCTTTGATGCAAATACGGAGTTTGAAGTTTTTCACGTTGGTCTTACACATTTTTGACTGGATTTCTTCCTGGATACGTTATCTTCTTTGGTGATATTATATGTGAGCTCCCTTCTTCCAAAATCTAAGTGCTTATTTGTTGTGTGTATTAAAATTTATATTAAGGTTTGCACAATATTTTTTAAAGTGGGGCTTTCACTAGATTCTCTTCTTTTTTCCATTTGTTTGCACTGAGATTTTCAGGCTCACCATACATAATATTACCTAAAAATAATGATAATATTATAGTTAATTTGAAACACTAACAACTTTTTGATTGGAATTTTGAATATTCTTCACCCGAACTATCAATCACAAAAATCATAGAAAGTAGCTTTGTCTTTCTTTCATACTTTCACGTCTTGAAAAGGGTCTTCTTCTTACATTTGCTTTGAGTTTATTGACTCTACAAAATTCGGTGCATGGATGGCTTCAGTTTTCCTTATTAACTTTCATATTTGAAAGGAAGAAAGAGCAGAATACATATGACAAGAATTTGGTCTTGCCTGCATTGACTTTTACTGGTTTTATCAATAAGTTCTATCTGGAAGTTGGGCATTGTCATATATATCGCAATGCAGAAATTTCAGTGGCATACAGCAAACGGTTCTTTATATTTTCATTCAGTCAGTATTGAATATAGGAGTTACAAAGAGAAATGACCTTTGACCTTGTCACCCAGGAATGTGCCATCTTGTTAAGACAATAATCGCTTTATTATAGTAGACAGCAGTCGGGGTGAGTGCCACAGACCAGAAACAAGAGTTCTTTTCTGGGGGTGATGATGAGAAAGCATCAGAGAGCAGAAAGTTCAGGAACACAGAGGCAGGGGAGGATATTCGTGGTCAGGAGTCAGGAAACCACAGCCTGTCAGCTGTGTTTTGTTTTGTGTATCTGTTTTGTAAATAAAGTTTTATTGGAGCACACTCTTCCTTTACATATTATCTGGCTGGTTTCATTCTGTAACTACAGAGGTTAGTAGTTTCAAAGAGACCATATGGCCTGCAAAGCCTAAAATATTTACTCTTTCCTCTTTTATGGAAAAAGTTTGCCAACACTTGTTCTAAATCATATCAAGATCAAGTTCCCATAGGTAGAAAAGAACAAGATATTTTCCATTATTTGTGTGTATATGGGAGTGTGAAGCACGGCTGGAGGTAAAGGGGATTGAGAGCGGATGCAGCTTGTGGAGAAGCAAGTTAGGAGCTAAGATCCATGACTGTCATGTCTGCAGTAGGCACCATGATAAGTGAAGGCTGAAGTGCAGGACAGGCCACAGCGAAGCTGAGTAAAGCCTTGAACACCAGGCTAAGCAGTTTAGAATGCATTTAGTAGCAGGAGAGATTTATAGATGTTGCTAGAAGCTGGGACGTGATCAATATAGAAACTAAGAAAGATAAACCTGATGACTGCACAGGAATATTTGCAAAAAGAGACAGCTGAATGAGAACTAGTGTCATGGGCCGTGAATATGGCTTTTTCAGCTTCGTGTCTCAAGCACTTTACACAGTATCCAACACACAGAGAGTAAACTAAATTTCTCTCCTTGAAGGAAGAAAATAGCCAAGCTATCACATTAGTTCAGGAATAAGTTAATGAGGGTAACCCTAGGCAGATGCTTAGTGGAGATGCAAAGGGAAAGATAATTTTGAGAGGATTATAAAGAAAGCATATAGATTGTACCCAACAATACTGAGGAACTTGCAAATAACATTACAAGGAGTACTGGGGGATCTTCAACTGAAATAAAATATTAGGCGGAGGAGCAAATTTCATGGCTTTGACCCGAGATAGTCAGTTTAGCATTAGCGAAATCAAATTCTAGGTGAGACCAAAGTATGTTCAGTGAAAATGTCCCCCACAAGCTGCAAATGCAGGGCTAGAGAGAATCTGAGGCTGAGAAGCTGAGTAGGGAAACCTCGCAGGTGACACACATGCTTTTGGGGGAAATCTTTTAAAATCAGGAAGTTTTAAATGGAATCCTGATACCCACTTTCTCTTGGAATAACTGGGAAATTGGCCCTCAGTGTGCCCTGGTCATGCATGGCAGTGACAAGTAGGAGTTATGGAGGGGGTCCCTGTCAGGATAGGCATGGGCCCCCAGAATGCCACAGCCCCACCATTCCCTGATGCTTCCCAACACTGAGGCCAAGTGTCATTTGCAATTTTTCACTGAGGTGGAATTTATATTTTTCCTTATTGGAGACATATTTTTCTATTCCCACATCTCCTATCAATAGAGAGAAGGAAAAAGACAGACCAAGATTACTGCATGTTTCAGGAAAAGGAATGGGAGGCAGCATATTGTCTGAGACTGAAAAGACTAGCCTTACCCATTTAATAGCCACTCCTGGCCCACTCTGTAACTTCTGAAGACAGCTGAGCTTCTACCTCAAATCCTATTAATGGCAGACTCGGCAAAGAAATGGGTAATAGTCGGGTTCCCAGATAGTCTACAAATTAGTGCATAAAGTCTCCATAGCATGATAAAATAAATAAATGCAACAGATAAGATTAATAACACTCCATCTCAGAATATTGAGAAAATACTAAGGATCTGCTGATGAACCTGAAGGTCATAATGAATGAGGAAACATTTAGCAAAAATCAACTTGATTTCAAGATTGCTCTGATAGAGATTTGCTCTGCCCAGCAAAACCGGACAGGTGGATGTGCAGGTTTATAAAAATGCATGAGTTGGAGTTTACTTACAATATTGTCCGTTATATGGGAAGAGATATGGGAAGTCTCTTATATGTCTCATAATGTTAACAATATTATGTTATTCAACAAAGTCCCCTGTCATTAAATTATCATTTTCCTTCCTGTACAAAATAAGCATCCAAAAGAAAGTTAGCTACATTAATAACTGTGTGAGAAGCAGACAATATCCTGGTTGTGTAAAATCCACATTTGCTGTGATATCAAATTATTATTTTAGCCACTTTAATGGTAGACAAAAGGTAAGGAGAGTGGTTTACCCACAGCCTCATTAAATAGCCTTCACCTTATTCATACCACCTTCTGTTTAGGTAGACTCCGTCTCTGAGTCCTCAAATAATTTTACAGACAGTATCCAATTAATCTCTAGCTACGTAGGTGGCAGCACTTCAGATTAAATTATCTTCCATTCACTCCATTAAAAAAAGAAAAAGGATGTCAAGCATGTGACAAAGCATCTTGTCAAAAATGATTTCACAGCTGGAGACACTTTGCAAAAGGGAAAACCACTCCCATGTGCTCCTGCGAAACCAAGTTTGACCCGCTCCATTCACTCTTTTGAGGGGTGACCATATTCTCTTACTTGGGCTCAATCTTACTGGCAAGTCCAACAGTGAACGGCCTCTTTCAAAGGGGTGTGCAGGAAACGGAGGACTGAAACTGGAACCCAGGCCGGGTATGATTTTACAAAAGCCACAGAAGAGCTGTTTAGGATTACAATGAGAGCTTATGACAATGACAACTTCTTAACAGCTTCTGCAGAGGAGCATTTTTCTAGTGGGGCAACATTCCTAAGCCTCACCTTAGTCAGTAAATCCTTAACACCTTTCCTGTGTAATGAAGGTTGGAATAATTAGAATGCAGCAAATGTAGAAGAGACACGCAATAGTCGTAAGGTGCGTAATATCAACTTACTGTGAAGTAGTCTTTCAAACACAAGTGTGTCAATTATTGCTTTGTTAACACCAGTGCCTCAAAGTATTCCCCTTACTCCCTTCCAATTTACTTTCAGGGGGCAACACACCAAAACAAAAGAGTAACGCTAAAAGATCCATCTGGTTCAAACAGTGCCTTTCACAAGCATGATTATGACATCAGCACAGACATAATGTAGTGTGTTTGGGGGGGGGGGCGACGCTTTAGAATCATGTGAATACAAAAAAATATTAAAGACATGAAAAAAGTTCTGAAGAACTTAGTTTCATGAGAACAATAAAGAAACAGCACTCTACATTTTTGTATCATGTTATTCATTCACTCACTTGACAAACATTTACTGAGAGTCTACTAAATTCCAGCTACTAAGCTGGGCATTGGCCATAAAAGATGAATATGACAGATATGATACAAAACTGAACAAAATTTATAGCTTAGTGGAGAAAACAGACAAACAGGGGATGGCACCTCAGTGTAATAACAGAATTGTACAGTTCAGGGTTACGCACGGGCACCCTGGGCGTGGGATGTCAGAAAAGGCTCCCTGGAGGAAGTGAAACCTAATCACAGATATGAAAGGTGAGCATGGGTTAGTCAGGTGAATTGAAGGTGGGGGACAGAGTGGGGAGGAGATAGGTGTTCTAGGAAAAAGGTTATCTTGGTTTTGCCAGTAAAAGAAACTGTAGTTAAAGTAGGGTATGTGCTTTTCCAAGCTCAGACCCATTACTTTGTGGAGTAGAAACATGACAACTGTCTTTTTTAGCTTCAAGTCCTTTGGGTGTTTTTCTCACTGAAAAGGTTATAGTGTTCCCCATCACAGTTGCATGTTCATGTGGACAGAGGTTAAAAAAAAAAGACGCAAAAAAGAGAAATGATATATTTAACAGGAGTGTGAGAGGATTCTTGTTCTAGAAGTAAGCAGAGCAGCTCAGAAAAGCATGAGGGTGTCACTGGGCTGTTACTGCCATGCCCAGGCAGGGGCAGAAGCAGGAAAAAGAGGAGATGAAAAGGAAGTGGAGTAATAATATGGCAGGGATGAGTGGGAGAGGAGGAAAGAAGAGAAAATGAAAAACCGAGAGTCCTTATAACAGCCAGGAGAACTGCCTTCAAAATTTGCTTCAAAGAAAGAACTTGCCAGATTAACCTTTCTAAAGACTGTTATGTCTGAAGTACACCCTGTTTTAAACCTATCAATGGCACCCCCTTCACTCCCCAATATGGCACCAACTTACCTTCCCCAGCTCATTATATCCCAAAGAAGAGTCCGTTTCACCAACACGTCCACACTTTTCTGCCTCCTCATCTATGTATCATTCCTGCCTATAGTGATATATCTATCTCAGCCCCCAAAACACTACCTATCCAGTAAGTATTTGTTCAAATATTACCCTCTACATTGTGCATTATTCTGAGCAGTCATATTAATTTCTGTTTGCCTCCTATACCAATATTTTGATGAAATTTTACTCTAACATTACCAACATCCTTCTAATTGAAAGTTCAGCAAATATTAATGCCTGTATACCAGGATATTATGCTGAATATAAAGGAAAGAAATAAAAAATGACCTCTGTACCTAATAAGCGTATATTGTTATTCTTCCATCAATCTAGTCCAGTGAAATGAGCAAAGGTCTTATTTATTTAACAACTAGGCTTTTTAAAGTTGGGGGGAAAAATCCTAGTATGTAGCAAAAATTTCAACACCAAAAGTGAAGGCTGTAAAAAAATACGTCTCTCTTTCAATCCTGACCCTCAAGTTCTAAAGTACTTCTCCTTAGATTCAAAAGCTCTTAGCAGTTCTCATGTATTATTAAGAGCTAGTCTCTCTCTCCATATATATATGTATGAGTGTGTGTGCATAAAAGCATGAAAATATGCACTGATATATACATATGGAAATGCACTATTTTCACCATACTCAGCTTGCCTTTTCCCACTTAAAATTATGTCACGGATATTGTTTCAGGTCAGCACACTTACATCTACTGCACTCTATTGAACAGAAACGCCATAGTTTATTAAACAGTTTCCTATAGATAGAATTGAGTTATTCTCTGTGTTCTGTTCACACAAATAATGTTAAAACCTTGTTCACACATTTCAGAGTGTATGGGAGCAAGGGCTGAAATTCTGCCTTTGCAACTTGGTGGCTGTAGGTTTTAAGGAAGTTAAGTCACTCATCTGAGTATCAGTTTCTTAGTCCACAAAATAAGGGCTACAAATCTAAGTTTAAGTCTGTAAGTAAAGTACCTGGCACATAGGAGGGACTCAAATTATATCTCCTATTTTCATACGATTGTATTAAGTATTGTGAAACGCTGTTCATGTGCTATAAATTTCACAGTGCATTGTTAAATATAAGCTTTGAATTAAGTTTTAAAGACAAATATATATGAACATAAGTATATATAAACCAAAAACTCTTTGTTTTCATTAAATCTACATACTTAAGCTTTTTGTTGTTCTTCATTCTTTTCTATAGATCTGAACTTTCATCTGGTACCATCGCCTGTAAGCCTAAATCACTTCCTTTAGTATTTCATTCGGCACAAGCTGGTTGTCAAATTATCTTAGCTTTCGTCTGCCTGAGATGTTTTATTTAATCCTCATGCCTGAAGAATGTTTTTTTCATGATATAGAATTCTAGGTTGGCAGATATTTTTCAGCACTTTGAAAATGTTCTATCTTCCTTTAGCCTCCACTGTGTCTGATGAGAGATTAGCTGTTCTTTGATCTGTTCACCTGCAGGTCATGTGTCTTCTATTCTGGCTGCTTTTAAAATTTCCTTCTTGTCTTTTGTTTCAGTATTTGACTATAATGCATATACTATGGTTTTCCTTGTGTTCAGCCTGCTTGGGTTTACTGAGCTTATTGGATTTGTAGATTACTCTTTGTTTAATTTTGAAAAAAAAAGTCTATTATTTATTCAAATATTTCTTCTGCCTCATTCTGTTCCTCCTTCCCTAAAAGGATTCCAATTACACTGACATAAGATTGTTCAATATAGCTTCACAGTTCCCAGGTATTCTGTTACCTTATTTTCACTCTTTATTTCCTTTTTATAAAGGTTTCAGTTTAGATAATTGCTATTTATCTATCTTAAAATTTACAGATTCTTTCTTATTCTGTACCCACTTTGCTGTTCAATCCATGGAATGAATTCTTCATATCTTATACTTTTCAAGTTCACCATTTCCATTGGGTTGTTTTTTATAGACTTTATTGCTCTGCTGAAATTCTGTTGGTCATTTCACATTGTCTGCCTTTTCTACTAAATCTTTTGGAATATTTATTATAGGTATTTTTAATTCTTTAATAATACTAACATCTACACCATTTCTAGGTTTGCATCTATTGACTGTTCTTTCGACTGTCAGTTACCTTTTCTTGCTTTCTCAACATTTTGTTATTGTTCATTTTGTGTTGAATATTGTGTGCAAAGCACAATCAGGATTGAAGGGAACAACAAATTCTTCCAGAAATGGGTACACCCCTTCTTCTGTCAGGCTGCAATTGTGGGAATGAGTCATTCTTATCTGAATTTGAGCTTTGTTTGGGTTTTCCACATCTCTGATTTAGTTAACCACTCAGGGAAGAATCAGAACGTCCCTTTCAACAGAACTCCAAAACTTAACACCAGCAAGAGTCTAGATATTAAGTTTTGCTTATGGACTGGCCTCCTACTTTCCATACTGTGGAAGATCTTTCTCTCCCTTATTAATCTTTCCGCCAGCTCTTTGTTTCACTAGGGAACTCACTTTCTCTCCTACTCTTTGTTGACTGCACATTGGGAGCTCTCCTTCCGTCCTGCCCCCAGCTTCATAGCACCTGCAGTGCATGCAATAAAGGCTGCAGAGCCTCAAGGGAATGTCTCTCAGCATTCTTGCTCCTTTCAAAGCCTTAAGCAGTCACTACTTGTACTTGGTAAAGTCTGGAGTGCTTCCAAGAGGATTCTCTCAGCTCTCCTGCTCCTCCACTGCCCTACACTCAATGAAGACCTACAGTTCTACAAAGGGTTTTTTTCTCAGACTTCCCTAAGCTTTCTAGCCATGCTCTCAGCTCTGTAACTGCAAAGGCACTTATAATCAGTGAAGGCCCACAGGAGAGTTGACGGATGGATATAGACTCACTCTGTAGAGGAGTTCCTCAGGCTCAGGATTTTAAACCATCACATGAACCCTTGTGCAGATGTTAAAAGTTTATTAAAACTTTTGCTGCTTTCTACTTGCCCCTTCAGTGGCATATTCCTGTTTCTCTTGCTGCTTCTATACGATTGAGGGCAGCTGGGGGGTGGGGAGGGGGTCACTTTTCATTATTCCCCGGATTTTCAGTTCATTTAAGTTTCTTTGCTTCCTCAGGTTTAAAAAACATTAACCCTCTAAAAAAACTATGATTTTGTGGTCTATCTAGATTGTTTTTATTGTTAGGATGGTAACAACAGTCTCTTACGATTTTCCAAATCTAAACTTTAAGCGGCAATTCCTCAGGCTCATATCCAACTGCTCTCTATGTATTAACTCTTCCAATTCTCATGACTTTACGGGATCACAACTAGCCTTGCCTCAATTTTAGAGTTGGAAACTGAGTCACAGAGAGGTTAAATAACTTGCTCAATTTATATCGGTAGTAAGTGGTTGAGTCAAGATTTTAACCCAATGAGCACAAGCCTAATCTATCATTCTCCTTGTTTTAACTGGAGCTTAAGTCATACAGAATTAGGTGGGCTTCCATGAGTTTGCCATGGTACTGTACCCCCAGCACCTCTGCATATTGTGTTTCTGAAGCCCAGGCTGCCTTCCCCTGGATGGTCTGTGGGTCTAATTCCTTCTCGTCTTCCATTCTTCTTCCAATACCTAAATCACTCATCCTGTTCTCTGAGTAGTCTTTTATATCCTCCACTCCCTTGAAAATGATCCTATTTTCTGTGTTCCCAGACTTTTTGATTGCTTGGTAGTGTATTTATTACATTCTTTTCAGCTTAACAATGGGACCAATTACCTTAAATTCATAGGTACTTCTCTTGAAAAGATATCTGGAGGTTGAAGAAAAACATATTAAGCATATTATTTGAAAAAACAATCAAACATACTTTTTAAAAGTAAGTTTATCCTGCACAACTTTGTATACTTTGATCAACATCTCCCATTTCTCCCTCCCCCCAGCTCCTGGTAACCACCACTCTCTGATTCTATGGAGTTCGACTATTTTAGATTCCACATCTAAACTTGAAATTTGCTAAGAGAATTAAGAGCTATGACCACAAAATAAAAGAAAAAAGAGAGAGAGAAAAAGGAAGAAAGGAAGAAAGAAAGAAAATGATAACTACGTGAAGTGATGGATATGTTCATTAGCTTGGCTGTGGTGATCATTTCACAATGAATACATGGTTTATCACTGCTGATATTAATATAACTATTAATGTTTAAAATCCAGTGTTTTTACTAATATAACTCTTATTTTCTTAATGTCACATTCGTACTTGTATATATCCTTCACAGACACAACATTGATGGCTTGTTCTAACTTAATTACTTCTTATCCAGACTGCACACAATTTTGTCAACTTAATTTTACTTAGCACTTAAATCATCCCATTTTCCTAACTGTTTTGTTGTTCTTCACAGAACTTCCTCTTAATTGTATATATCTGTCTGGTACTTTGGTGGTCCAAAACAAATGCAAAAGCAAAAATATAGTTTAACTTTATTCTTGTGAACAGGCAGCATCGCCGGTTTTGCTTGTAGCCCCAAAAAGCATATAGTGTAAGTGCCGCCAACTTATTTAGATGCCTAGTTTATTGTGTTTGATTGTAAATGTGGCCTAATATTATATCAGTTTACGATCTTCAAAAATGTTAATACTTACTACCTTTCTAGGGTATTCACTTAAAAGTGATTTTAGACCATTCTGAGAAGGGGAACTCTTTTATTTGTAATAATTAGGTTCTCTGTGTGCAGGAGCGCACCCTCTGCAACCAAACTGCTATTCATTACATTAATTCTCAAAGATATCTTTATTTTTAATGATGATTTTGTCTCTATATTTCCATAACGTATCATTCTACAAATATTTATTGAGCACAACTAGACATCAGTTTTTATTGCAGGTGCTGGTGACATGGTGACACAAGAGTGGACAAGACAAATTAGTAAAAAGGTACACATGTACAAATATATAAACCAACAAAATTATATATGTATGTATATCTCATTTTTATTTGTTTTTTGTGTTATGAAATGTCATTATGTATAATAACATTATTACATAATATTTAAAAATCTTTACCCAGTACACCTTGTCTTCAAATCTTAATATTTGTCTGTTTCAGTTCTTTTTTTTTTTTTTTTTTTCCAGCTTTGTTCTTCTTGAGAAAGATTTCTTTGGCTATTCAGGATCTTTTATGGTTCCATAAACATTTTAGGATTGTTTGCTCTATTTCTGTGAAAAATACCATTGCAGTTTTGATAGGAATTACATTGAATCTGTATATTCCAATACCATTTCTTTTTCTGTCACTCTCCTCAGAGTAACTACTACCCTGAATTTGGTGTTTAACATTCCCAGGCATTTTTTAAAAGTTTCTACAAACATATGTATACATAAATAATACATATTACTTACGTGTGTTTTAACAATACAGAAATGGTATAATACTGTATGTATGCCTCTGAAAATGCCTCTTTATTTCCTTAATTGCTTTATTTATTAATTGCCTATTCTTTTCTCAATTTTCCTGTTGGGTTATCTTTTTCTTGCTGCATAAGAATTTTCTATACATTCTGAATAGCAACCCATGGTTGGTTATGTGTGCTGCACATAAATTTTCCCAATCTGACACCTGTTTTTCACTATTTTGTGTATCTTTCTTTTTTTCGCTAGAATATGCTTAAATTTAATTTAGTTAAAATTTTCAATCCTTTTCTTTATGTTACAGTTTTTGCATTTGATTTAAGAATTTATTCATTTTCCTTCATTCATGAAAATATTCTCTCATATTATCTTCGTATTTTAAAACAAGTATATAATGGACCTGGGATTTACTTTTAAGTTGGTGTGAGGTGATAAACTAACTTTATTTTTTGTCTTTATATCTAGCCAGTTGTTCCAGCACTGTTTTTTGAGCAATCTGTTCTTTTTAAATGCCAATTTGTCATACATCAAGCTTTCTTTTGTATGTGAGACTATTTCTGATCTTTGTTATTTCATTGGTTTATTGTTTGTAACTCTGTACGAACACCATAATACTTTAATCACTTTAGTTTTCTAAGTTGATCGTGTAAAAGCAAACTGTTACCTGTCATTATTTTTTAAATAAATGTGTCTAGTCCTGGCACTTCAGTCTTCCACATTTGAAGAGAATTGCCCTTTTTTTGATACTACATCTTGCCATCAATGAATATGGCACATCAGTCTATTAACTGTTTCCAGGAGTTTCTAGCAATGAGGGTTTCTATAGAGATAGGCTACAGGAAGAGGAAGGAAATCACAGAATGTACAATATTAGGTCCACACAAATGCCAAATCCCAAAGAAAAATAATACTGTATGATTTCACTTATATGTGGTTTCCAAAAAATAAAACAAATGAACAAACAAAACAAAACAGAGACAGATTCATAGATACACAAAACAAACTGGTAGTTACCAATGGGGAAAGAGTGAGGGCATGGGTAAAACAGGTGAAGGAGTTTACGAGGTATAAACTTCCACTAATAAAATAAATAAGTCACAGGGATGTATTGTACATAGCCAACAATATTGTAATAACTTTGCATGGTGACAGAGTTACTAGACTTATCGTGGTGCGCATTTTGTAATGGATATAAATACAGAGTCACTATCTTGTACACCTGAAGCTAATACAATATTGTACGTCAATTGTACTTCGATACTTCAGTTAAAAAAATAAGGTATTACATAAAAAGTGTTTCTTTCACTCAGTATCTGGCACTAATAAGAGCTCGAAAAACATATTATCAGTTTCAAAAAAATCATTATAGAACTCAATTAAGTGAATGATGAGAAAATTTCTCAGTACTCATACTGGAGGACAAGAAAGGGACAATCAGGGCTGTCTGCAAGAGAGGATGGGCCAGGAGTGGAGTAATTAGAAGGATACAGTAGCAATATGTAATAAGCTAGCTTCCTCCATGTTTGAGGCTTGTAAGCTTACAATCACTTTTGTTCCATCTGTCTATGAAGTGGTGTTCACACAGCATAGTAAATGCATGGAATTCCAAGAAGTCATTTGCTGAATATTTGGTTACTCTCCCCTTATTGGGGTGTCCATCCTACTTGGAAAAAATAAAATAAAACAAAAAATCACTTGTGGAGTTGGGCTCTTGGTTGAAAACCTATGTGTGATTTTTCATAACTGACCACGGGCAATTATAAAGGCTTTACCTCGTGGGCATCATGGGGAAAGCCGCCCTCCCCACACCAGACTTGGTGCCCAGAGAGTGCACGGCAGTGTGGGAGAAGAGGGTGTTGCCATCAAGACTCAGCCCCTCCATCTGCCCCGTTGGTCATGCTCTTACACATGTTTTCATAGCTAGCCATGGTGCCCTCGTTCCTAGGTCTCCTTATCTGCGGCCTTGGGCAGGGGTTTCCCTCAGGTTCTTCTGCCAAGACCTCCTTACGGGAGAAGAAGGGGAAAACCTTGAAGACACCTTTCCCGACCCTGACTCAGTACTCAGTACTTTTCCACTCCTAGGTTTTACATGCCTTGTCCTCTCCCCCAACCTGACCCCCACCTCACTCCAGGGTCCATTTTGTCCAGAGCTCCTTCCACAGTGAGACACCTGTGCTGTCCACTTGACGCTCCGCTGCATACCCTTCTGTGGGGGAAATGGAGTAGGGGGAGGTAGCACTTTCTCCAGTTTTAGACTATTGTTTACGCCATCTCAGTAAGCGATCAAAGGTTTAACTCTTTCATTTTTGGCTTGTTGCTTTAATGGATTATTCCAGCTACTCAGACACTTGGCTGCTCAGCTCTCTCCCCCAGTTCAACTGAGTTACTGACATCATTCTTTGATAGAAAAAAAAAGGTCCAGCAATGATGAAATATTTAACTAAAATTTAGTGTCATAAATGCATGTTATTTTTAATTCTTCAAAGCGCAATTAATGATTCCTTGGATTATCTCATATAATCAGTGAATTTATGCCCATTCCTTAGGACTATTTAAAACGTTAGAAAAACATATAGCCTTTATATCTAATTATAGGAAATCTTATTGTTTATATATATAAATGATATATTTGATCCTAGGCTGGAAATTCAGCCCCTTAAGATTATTTCTGGAAAAAAAACTGTCTTATTTCACCAGGAATTTTTCAGGAAGTGAATTCAATAAAAAGTAAAGCCTTCTTGGAATTCTACAACTTGATACATGTGCTCTCTTACCTAAGTCTTTTACAAAGCAAAGCCTGAAGCAACTATTAAAATACTGATGCTTCTTTTGTGAGGTGCAGTTCCATGGCAGTGATGGCGAGGAAAGAAGGAAGTGACGTAAAGTGAAAACACTAAACAACGCCTGGTGATGTTATTACAGTGTTGGCCTCCACAATCAACTGAGAAGAAAAAATTAGGTAGCTTGGCAAGCCTGATAGGTAGGCATGGAGGTTTCCCCCGAAAGAGTGCAAGAAGAAACCACATTGTGGCATATTCCAAGGAAGGAAGAAAGGAGGGGAGCATTTTCTGGCTGGCTGCTCCTGATTTCAGTTGGTCAAGATTCATGCTATAGGGTGGTAATGCATTCACGCTCCTGAGTTGCTCCCCTGGTCCCTTTAATGGCCACTCTGGAGCCCAGATCCAAGCACTACAGTGTAGCCGTTCCTCTAACAGAACGGAGAGGTGCTTATTTGCTAGGGCCTCCATAACGAATTACCACCAACTGTGTGGCCTCTCACAGCTCTGGAGGCCAAAAGTTGGAAATCAAGGTGTTGACAAGGTTGGTTCCTTCTGGAGGCTCTGAGGGAGAATCTGTTCCAAGCATCTCTCCTAGCTTTTGGTGGTTGCCAGCAACCCTTGACATTCCCGGACTTGCAGCTGTATGCCTCCATTCTCTGCCTCCACCTTCACATCACCTTCTCTGTGTTTCTTCTCTGTGTCCATGTATCGCAAGTCTCCCTCTTCTTTCCTTCAGAAGGACAACAGTCATTGGATTTAGGGAGATGATCTCATCTCAAGATCCTTAACTTAATTACATCTGCAAAGATCCTATCTCCAAATAAAGTCACGATCACAGGTATCTGGGTTAGGACACGAACATACATTTTTGGGAACCATTATTCAACCCACTGCATGGTGAATGGCATAGATAGTGCTCAGTGGGTGAGGTGTAAGGGCCACATAGCCTTGGGGTTTCACCTCAGACTCCAGCCTGTTCAGGAAGCTTGGCAAGGGCAGGGGTGGGCACAGTCTCCAAAATGGGCGGTGCTTTTGGAAAGAAGGTGGCCACTGAAGGAATTGAGAAAGTTCTCAAGGTTTATGTCCAGAACATATACCAAATTTAGTTAATGTCCAGGTTGAAGATTTTCACATGGCAGTAATGATTATGAAAACAGTACTCATTCCTTCAATCGTACATTAAGGAGTGGGGATACCAAGATGTTTCAGACATAGACCTTAAAGAACTTACAGTCTAACAGACAGAGAGAGACATGTGAAATAAATGGGTATCATAAACTGCATGTATAAGGTATGGGAGGAAAAGGGACAGAGACACAGGTATGATCTATTCTAGGTGAAAACAGTCAAAGTGAAAAGCACTTTAACATACAGTGTATTGTCTGATCACCCACAACATCCTGCAAAATTGGTTAGTTTTAGGGGACTCGGGTTGAATAAATTACCCAGATTTCCCTGCTAGATAGAAGTGAATTACAGACTAGAACTCAAGACTTTTGACTCCTAATCTAATTTGTATTTCTCTTTACCCTTGCCTTTTATATGAATTAACAACATCTGGTCTTGTCTTATTAATTTTGGCTTTTATAAGCCCTGTACAATTTTTCCTTTGGTAGAAAACATTAGTAAGTTGATATTATTTACTAATAATGAACTACTAATGAATTCATTGGGCTTGAGAACAGTTGTCTCTTGCTTTATTTGGTCTTCTGATCATATTTTTCCTAATCTGGCTGAGAGAGTGGATTTAAGGAGCTTCTCCGAGGTTTTTAGTTTGCAGTCTGTGTTTGAAGACCCTAGGAATAGAGTTCTCAAAGTGACAGGGTCATGCTGAATCCTTTCAATGTCTTTTGTACTTGAGAATATATAGTCATTTTACCTTAACCATTTAAAGCATAACACTAAATTTGAAGATAAAGTCATAGGAATGACGTCTAATTTCCACTGTTTTTAACTTTAACATGTCAAATGCTAAATAGTAAAACAGTATTGTTCCAAATACTTGAGTATACCACATAAAGCAAAGAACTTAAAGATCTTACTGCTATTTCTAGGACCTAAAAAAATTCCTCCTAAAACAGCAAATTTCTTTCATACAGGATTGGCAACTATTGTTCTCATTTTGCCAAAAACATAATGCAAGACATTAACTTCAGCAAAAGTCAGAAGCTTCAGAGAAAACTTAGTAACAATCTTATAACTTGACATACTTTATTTCCCTTATCAATAAAGTTAGGAATCATAGTCACTTTGCTCAGAAGTGGCAATGGGAGTCTATTCAATCAGCATTTCTCAATTACTGATCCAAAATGGATGTTTCACACTCTGGGACAACAGTAGTGAGTCAGAAGAGGGAGAAGCAAAACTTCTTTATTCCTTACACAAGAGTAGCAAAGCACATTCCATTGCTAAGCCTAAGTTTTGAAGCTTTTTAAAGAAAAATTATAAGCGACCATGTGCTTTTAGCAAAATTCCATCTGTTTTACCACTCAGAGCTCTTTAACACCCTCAGACTCTGAGGAGACAAATGATCACATTTTGTCATCTTTTCTTTTTGGAATCAAGTTGGGAGGGGCTAAGGAAAACTGGTGGAGAAACTGATGAGCTCTATTTTGAGAAAGACACTCTGAGGAATACAGAAAATAAAAGTGATCCAACCCTCTAAGCAAGAGAAGAGCATGACATTAATCAAAACTTGCTTTAACCCCAAATTCAATCTACCTCCTCAAAAGTGTTTTGTGCTATTCAGGGCTAGCACTATAGCTGCATAATTTAAAATAAAGCCAATAAGTAAAGCTTATAGAATACATCCATTGCCACAGCAATAATCTACTCCAAATATTTTTTTTTCTTAATGTCTGTGTTCTCTTACTCAAGATCTAAGGGCGTTTAAACTTAACAACTTGTACTCATTCACTCATCATTGGAACCTGTTCATCAGAGAATTATTATTATTTTTTTTGGTGAGGAAGATTGGCCCTGAGCTAACATCTGTGCCAACCTTCCTGTATTTTGCATATGGTTTTATGAGCCATGTGTAGGTGATAAGGCATGCGAAGGTCCACACCTGGGATCCAAACCTGCGAACCCCGGGCTGCCGAAGCAGAGCATGTGAACTTAACCACTATGCCATCAGGTTGGCCCCTGTTCATCAGAGAATTTTAAAAAGATAAATGAAAGCAAAGCAGTCATTTTCAAGGCACGCAATCTATGTTTGAAGTCCCTAGAATGGAGTTTTTAAAGCGACAGGGGCACTTTCTTAATTGTTAAGTGTACCACGCTGAAAAAAAATGCTACACAACCTAGGAAAAACTTCAGTATATTTAATAACCTATTTAAAGGTAGCAACACTAAAACACATATTTATTATTTTTAAAACTGTATTACTCTTTCTCCAGGGTTGTACCTTTTAGAATGACTAGAAAAGGCAGAGTTAGAAGTTCAAATGTCTGAACTTTATTCCTAGTTCTGTATTTACTCACATAAGTGACCAGGAGAAGTTGACTGAAGCCTCTTGAGCCCATTTTCTTCATGTGTTTAGCACAGAAAATATCCTCCTGTCCATATTATGGGATTTTTATGAACCCAAATAATTGGAATAGAAGTTTAATTTATAATTTAAAATAATAAATGCTGGGGCGGGCACCATGACCTGGTGGATAAGTTTGGCACACTCCACTTCGGCAGTCCAGGTTCAGTTCCCAGGCGTGGACCTACACAACTCATCAGCAGCCCTGCTCTGGCGGCAACTCATACACAAAATAGAGGAAGATTGGCACAAATGTTAGCTCAGGGCAAATTCTCCTCAGCAAAGAAAAAAATAAATAAAAACTAAATGCTACCTAATAATGAACTGAAAGTTAAGAATTCTTCGTCTCAGAAATATATTTCAGTGCTCAGATTTGAACGTTTGGAATTACCCAATATGACTGAGCATGACCTGAATCTAAGTTACCTACCTGTCGACGTGGCCCTGGAGATACAGAATTGTAAGAAGTGATGCTTACCTTACACATCTCTGAACTGGCTGTGGAAGGGAAGACAAGCTCAGTGGGGGAAATTGAAGGGCAAACATTGTCAGTACCACATCCGCATCCTGCTCAACTGTCTGCAAAGCCGTTTCAGAAACCACTTTGTTTATAGAGGGATATTTAAACTCCTCACCCTGCCATTCAAGACTCTTTACTGCTAGCTCATCTTTCCCACTTTAGTCAGAGTTTTTCTCGACACGTTCCTACTCTGTAGCCAGAATGAACAACTCACAGGCCTATAAACATCTTAGGTCACTTCCAGACTTTTGCTTTTCCTTATTCCATGCCATAAGTCTGGAAAGTTCTCTTTGTGACCTCACTGACTTCCAGAGAGCTCAGAGCATAGCTTTCACTAACAGACTGCGAACTGAGTGATAGGACCACACCTTCTACATCTTTGTGATGCCCCACCCAGCACAGTGTCGCCCTGGCCTATCATGGGTCACCCAGTTCAATAGTGATGTGTTCACTGTATGAAAACAAAAAATCCAGAAAACATCAAATCTCCATTTTACATCTTAATAGTATTATGAAACAGTTGTCCATTCTCCACATTTCAAGGACTTGCAATGCTGCATCTGAAGGTAATTATTACCCTTCTTTTAGGAAGCGCAGGTATGCATGTATACAACATAGGTCCAGGACAATTTTTATTTTTATAGACTCCTGAATTTGCGCATTTTTAACAATGCAACCTTTTCATTAAAAATATTTATGCATATACCTTAAATAGATGTATATTTATACATAAATCACAATTATGTATTACAAATCACATAATACTAAAATATAAATGATGCATTAAATGGAAATTTAAAAATATGCAACAAAAATACATGGCAATGTAAATTACAATATTTATTTCCTACACCCAAATAGATTGTCTTTTACACTGTACTTTGGAAACAACTGTTTCAGGGAAAGTCTCAAAAAAAAAAAATAAGTTGGAGTCAGGAAAGCATTACAGACCTTTCTTTAATTAAAGAAAAAGATCACCTCAGGGCGATCGGACTTTTTACATAGAGCCCTGGGCCTTCAAGAGTGAGTGCTTCAGAAGAACGAAGCAGAAGCTGCCCATTGCTGAAGGCCCAGGACCAGAAACTGTCAGAGTGCCTCCTGCCATCCTGTGTTGGTCAGAGCATTGCAAAGCCTGCTCACATTCCGGGGAAGGCGACACAGACATCACGTCTCAGTGGGAAGAATGTCAAATAGTTTATGGCCATCTTTAACTCATCACAACCAGAAAGAAACACAAATCTGCCAATATGCTTATATTACGGCAACTTATATGGCTTTGGGGATGAAAATAGAGGGCTTCTCAGACAAGGGGAGAAGCGCCCCCATGGAAATGAAGGCTAGAATGAGTTCACAGGAATGGGGAGTAGAGTACACCACAGGAAGAAGATAAGCCAGACAGAAATAGAGACGGCATGCATTGAGAAGTAGGAAAATAAAATACATTGGTTTTTAGATTCTAATTGTGAGAAGAGATGGAGGATAACCGGACTTTTATTTGCTGAGAAGAGGCATTTTGTGAAAATAATATTAAGAAAGATGAACTTGACAGGGATGGATCAGAACTGGGAAAGCCTGGATTCCAAAAGGTCAGTGAGGTGCCAACACTGAACAGGACAGCAGAGAAGCACAGTTCCAGGAAAAGAGAGAAGGAAGGGGCAAGGAGGGATCAGGAGTATCAGAATGCAATACTGTCATGAAAGCCCTTCAGGGCACACACTTGCAGACCTCAGGAAGAAACTTATGAAAATTAGATGATATGTGGAAAAAAATTCTGACTTGGGTTTGAAAATAATGTCTCATACAATTGTAATACTAATATAATCAGCTGTTTATTATTTATTTATTCCTTTACTTACTAGCTACTACCATTATCTCTTATCCACAATACTCTGTGCCAGGTGCCTAGTACTACTTTATCTCCTCGTCACAGCCACTGCAAAGAAGGTGCTAATATTCTCCATTTTGTAATCTATGCTGTTCAATTAATGAATTAATTAGACATAGTGAGAATAATATAAAAATGTAGTCATGTATTTTAGCTGCATAAAGTAAACTGCTTTTTCTAGGAATCACGGCACATAAATTTTCTCTGTTCCTCTTGTCATATTTTGCTGCTTGGTGATCAGAAAATTAATTTTGTCGAACTGAAGTAGAAGAAATATAACACTAAATATCCAAAACTGATTCCGTAAAATGTTTGAATAAACAGGGTAAGTTTATTTCACACTATGGAATTTTAAAACCCTATGCTAATATAATGCAAGTATCAAGAAAGAAGCTGCAGAAATAGTTGTCAACTAAACCCGAGATATAAATTCAAAACTTCACAAAAATATTTTTAGCTTCAAATACACTGTACGTACATAAAGAAAATCTAAGACTTTATTTTCCGTATTTTCTAGTTGTCTCTGTTAGAGCTTTTCCGAGTAGTTTAATGTCAGTCCTCTATTTCGTTGTCCTCCTCCGCCAGAAAAGTGAACTTGTATCAAGTTATTTTTACCCACACCCTGCAAGCAGCTGTGAAAGTGTGAATATGTAAAATGAAATACTGACTCCTTTTTATATCCCTGGGATGCATTATATTATAAAAACAAAACAAAAAAATGTATTCATGATCTAGCACAAGAACACAAATACAAAAAAGTTTTCTTTTTTCTTTTGATGACTATGGGCTTTCAGAACCACAAATTTTGAACAAACCAACTTTGGGTAACAAAAACTGGTTCTTGTCAATATGACTCATCCAGTATAATCCAGTGTATAGTTTTTATTTACCCAGTGACATAACAAAACAGGAACCCCTTTGCTCAGATAAAGCTGCTCGTGGGAAAATAAACTGAATGTCTCCTCAGTTCTCAAATTTAGTAAATGCCCCTAAATCCCCACGTTTTCCACTTTAAGCAAATTCAGCACTTACGCGTTTTATGTTTCAGAGAAAAAGACAAAAACATTTCATAATTATTTACTAGTTAAATGCAAGCAGGAAACAGAAATTCAACTCATAATCAAATTAAACATAATTTAAAAAATTAGTGTCAGATGCGCCAAAGGACAGGTTCAACGGAAGCCTGGTTTTTCCTGTCACTTCACTTATTTCCTTTTGAAAATGGGAGAGAATTGTGAGTGTGGAGGAGAAAGAACTGGTAGGATGTGAGATGGTAAAGCAAATGAAGGCAGGGTCTAACCAAGGAAGATGTCCCCAGAGGAGATAAGAGGAGGTGGGACACACCAGGGTCTTGGCAGTGGTGGGGAGCAGGGGAGAGGAGGGGGCAGAAAATGGTATTAGAAAAAGGCGAGGTTCATGTGATCTGAAGAGAACCCAGAGCATTACAATGCCGTACACCTGAGATCCAAATAATGCTATAAACCAAGGTTACCTCAATAAAAATTAAAAATTAAAAAATGGTATTAGTGACCTTCTAGAGGAAAGGATATATGGTTGCATGTGTTGGATGAAACCACACTGTAAATCAACAAGACATACCACCTGGAGAGCTTATCCTATAAAAGGAATTATATCTATTTTTTGTATATAGAAGAGATAAACACATTCTCTAAGGTTTGCTTATGTAGAATCTGCATTAAACATACGCAGAACAGAAGGAAAACAGATGCAAAGGAATCAGGACTGTTTAAAGAAAGCCAATCCTTCCACAACGTAATTTGTTAAAAAATAAGTCAAATAAATCAATAAATAATATCAGCTTTTGCAAATTCTGTCATCTTTCAATTATTTCTCCCTGAGATTACTTCAGATTCAAATATCGTATCATTTATGTATACTTAACAAAAAATGCAGCATTTATATCTCCTCTCAGGGGAAATCATATGCAATTTCTAAAGTATAATGCTTCCATTACACAATAAAGGAAAAATAACCATTTAACTTTAAAAATAAACTTGATGAGAACCTATAACCCACATAAATCTGTCCTTCGTCACTGGCACATCATATCTAGATGGAAAGCATTTGTCAGAGAATATAATCCTCAACTTTCTTCTCTAAATATGCTAAATTTTATCCTGAATCAAGCTAAAATAATCAGGAGCTACACGCACAGACCACAAAATTGCTTTACCTGAATTTTTCTTGGATATTATGCTATAGACCTTAACAAAGGATGTTTTAAGAAACAGCCCATTGAATTTCATTTTTATGTTTACTATCAGTATCACAGATGACGCTCATTACTTCACACAACATCTCTGTATGAGGAATTATGGAAGTTTCTCTCTGTGGCAATAAATAAGTACACTTCTCCTAAGAGTCTTTCTTAATCCAAAGAACACTGCCTTTATATTTTCCTTTTTGTGATGATTGCTGGGAGACTATAATCTTATTTGTTTCCCATCAATTTGAAGTACACATGAATTGATGTTAACTGACTGCCAGTTCTGCTTTTTGATTTTTAATTGCTTCCTTTATCTTCTTCATTTAATTTTATTGTGCTGTATTTCATGTCCTTTTGAAAATCAGCTTAAATCTTTTTGGGGAGAATGTATGTAGAAGGCTTTTTGTTTTTTGGTTTTTTTTGATGTAAAGGAAATTAGGTTGAGAAAGGATGTTTCCCTTAGATGAAAGATCAATAATATATAAAGACAGGCTTGCCCAAAGCAATAATGAAAAGAAAAAAAACAACGTAAGATATAACCTTGGGTTGAAATCAACCACCAGCTTCACTGGTTACAAATGGTTCAAATGGACTGTGGTATGCAAATCCATCCCCTAATGGGAAGAGGTTTCTTTGGCTTTGACTACGGATGGCAAGTTCGGGCTGATAAAGGGCAGAGCTCTTCTTCACACCCTGGACTTCTCCTGAGTAAGCATCAAGCCTTCAATTATGACTGAAAACACAGGAGTGGGAAGCCCATGCACAAGACAGAACAGAGGAGAAAAAGCATATTTGGATCCACTTCTTCCCTAACTGACCCTTCTCTGTTGTTTTACTTTTTCATTCTTCCCAAATACTTGCTCCTTACACTGCCTTACAAGTTGATAGAGAAACATCCAACCCTTCTCCTTTTCCAGACACATCTTCCTGTTCAGAATCCACTCTGGAACCAGACTGTGTGCATTCCAATCCCCGCTCCAGCACTGACTAACCACGTACTTCAGACAAGTTATGTAACCATTCTGGGTCTCAATTTCTCCATTTGTATAATGGAGATAATAGTACCTTCCTCATAGGGCTATTTGGCAAATTAATTTAAATTAATTAATAGGTGTGAAAGCCCCTGAATAGTGCCTGACACAAGGTAAAAGCTAAATAATTATTAAATAAAAACGAGCACTCTGAACACTGACATCTTTCAGGTGACAGCTGGCTGATTTTGAAATTCTGTCTATGTTAACACATTTACACTACTTCTTTAGGATATTTAGAAGTTATTTTTAACAAGAATCTTCTGGAGAAAATGTCAAAGATTCATTCACCACCATGATTTGCTTCAAGCAATTTTTAGACAAAACTATCAACTGTCTTGAAATATTACTGAATTAGGGAAGAAGGGTCTCAGAGCAATCCCTCCAAAAAAAATGCTCTCTAACCATTAAAATAAAATATATTTATTAATATACTTTGTTACCATTTGGGTATAATTGACAATCTTAATCGAAGATGTGTAGTATTCAGTGGAATTGACTGTTATCCCTCTAATATTCCTCTAAAAACCCAGTGCTTAAACAGATCATAAAGATGAGATGAACCTGGAAAGCAAATGACATGTAAAAAAGCAAATAATCTACAAGCCTGGGAAGATTCCCTTATACAGGGCATAAAGAAGTTTAAGAAGATTGAATAGATTCTTACAGACACCTTTAAAGACAATATATTTTCAGCCATATTTTATTGAAATCTAAGTAGGAAATGAAGTCAAAATAATATAAGATTTTCTTGATATGTTTGTGATTCCTTTCTTGATTTTAATTATGACTATTTCTTTGGAATTATTGGGAAGTAGAAAAGATTCAATTCCTGTAATAAAATATTTTTTAAACAGTACTTGAGAGGCAGCCTGGTGGTGTAGTGGTTAAGTTCACATGCTCCACTTCAGCGGTCCGGGGTTCGCAGGGTCAGGTCCCAGGTGCAGACCCAGCACCGCTTGTCAAGCCACACTGTGGCGGCATCCCACATAAAATAGAGGAAGACTGGCACGGATGTCAGCTCAGTGACAATCTTCCTCAAGCAAAAAGAGGAAGATTGGCAACAGATGTTAGCTCAAGGCCAATCTTCCTCACAAAAAAAAAGTACTTGATTTTTCCTTTTAGATTTGGGGTGGGGGAAGACTCCAGACTCCAGATGATAAACTTCATCCTGCTTCTTTGGAAATACCCTCACCACACCTCCAGCCACTGGCTCGAATTACAAAATTCCCTGTCCAAAGCTCCCCTGTGTCACAAGAAACACTGAAACCCTGACCCCCAGGAGGAAAAAGCAACTCACGGTGGGGGAGACACCTAACTACAGCGAAAGCAGTTCTTGAAAGAAACTCCTGACAGCTTTGTTCAACACCCTGTGCCATTTCTGCACACTGGGTGTAAATAAGGACTGAGTAGCGGGAAGCATTGCGCCTTGATAGCATTTGACATTTCTTCCTCCTCTATGCAGTTTAAACTGCAGTCCTATTCTAAACTTTTCATCTGTGATCATTATTTCCAGAATAGTACAAGTGATTTCTTACTCTGTATGATGTGGATTTTGCCAAAAAAAGAGAGAAAAATTAATGCAGGCTAAAAACAGTCATTATTTAAATCAAGCATTTATAAAGTTTGGAAATTCCTTCAAAATACATTCAAGAATGAAACCTTTTGGGTTATAAGCCTTGTATATTTATAATATCTTATGGAATTTAGACATGATGCGCCTTATTTTTTGAATTATTCTGCTTCACTTTGCCTGCCTTCATTTCTGCATTAATCTTAAATACTATGCATTTAGAGTTATTGTTTTAGTACTAAGATAGCAGGGACTTCCCCTTTTGGAAGGGCAGCATGTTTCTTTTTAACTGCAGCTTGCTCTATTAGTGAGAACCACCCAATATAACCTGGATCATGCATTTAGTTCTGCTTCCCACCCACACATCACATCCATACACTCAGCCAGTCATCTTAAACATATGGGCTTTCCTCTGGTCACAGTTTATGGTAGGTAACCTTTGTCAAATTAAAACCAAACACTTTTTCTCAGTTTTATTTTTCTCTGTAGATTTATCACCACCCAACATGCTATATGTTCTATTCTTTTCTCTATCATTTCTTATACCATATATCCTAGTCCCTTCTTTCCGCTCCCAAATGTAATGTAAGCTTCTTGAGAACAAGGTTTATTTTTGAGCCGCTAATATTAACTATCCCTGTAGTATGTAATTTCCTGGACAAAACACAAGGGCAGCATAACTGAAATTTAATTGATATCCACAGTTATACTTTCAGATGAACAACAGTTTCTATTGCTGGGAGGGGCAAGTGACAAAATGGTTTCACAAATCACTTGGTTTGGGTCCATATGATAAGCTGTATTCAATACCACTCTTTAGCTTATAATTTCTTTCTCAAAATACTCTACTTTTATCCTATAAGTCAAGAGCATTCTCAAATAGTTAATAATTTTATGGTGAGCATTTTTCACCAAGCAACAAAAGTAACAAAAGTTGTATCATTTCTTGGTTAGTAAACCAAGCACCTCTGAGCTGCAGGTGTCCTGGCCTCTGTCTAGACAGGTAAGGTGCTTGCTTTTCATCCATAAGCCTCACAGCCCTTGACATTTATTTTTGTTCCTCAGAAACATGAAAGCTTAGCACACATCATGGAGCTTTGATTTTGCTTGCAAATAGGCAAAACATCACATTAAAATCTACAGTACTAGACAAGGTCCTGATTAGGTACGTTATAGATCTCTAGCATCATTTATTCTATGCTTTACATTAAGTTGAAAGACACAATTGGATCTTTCAAAACAAAGCGCATCAGCTCAAATGGAAGCAATATACATAGTATCCCAGATGTTTCTGGATAAGAGTATAAAATGTTATAAATAGACAAGGATACTCAAAAATTGTAGTCACAATAGAAATTGATAATGTTTTAAGGTGCTTAACATATACCAAGCATCATAGAGAGGTTTACATGTGCTCTGTCCTTAAATCCTCACTTTCAACTCTTTATCTTATTCTTCCCAGTTTACAGTTGAGAAAAGTGAGGTTTAAAAAGTTATGTAACTTTCCTATGATCATACAAAGAAAGCCAAGTGGAGAGCTGAATTTGGAATGCAGTGACTTCTCTGGTTTGAACTGGGAAAGGATGATACAAACATCAATGACGCATCAAGCTGAGGATTTCTGTGGAATAATAGTAGCAAGCCATTTCATCTTATGCTAACCCTCAGAAATGGGAGGGCTGAAACTCAGAAATCAAACCACAAAGTGAAGATGCACATTTATAAATAGATTTAAGCAAGTGAGAGGTAGAAAACCTTTCAAGTGCTGTTCACACATAAAGGATGAATTTCTAATTTTTACATACTGGTCAGTAAGGAGGCCACGGTGTGCTCTACTCAGATCTTTTTTCAATAAAACTTGCTTTGGGAAGGTCATTGCCTGACAACCTCTACTTGCTGTACTTTTTCATCCACTGTGATGTTTACAGCCGGCCACATGCCCTTCCACCAGGCCCAGCCCCCTCCTGTCCCATGCTAGGTACTCCTAGCCAGTGATCCAGCAGTGGTAGGGTACTCGAATCCATCTATTCCTGCCCAATATTTGGCTCTGAGACTGCCCAGCAGCCCGGCTGAGACTTTCTCTGAATTGCAGTGCAGAATGAGGCTCTCCCATCCTGATCACTCCTTCCCAGCTCCCTTTAGAGGAGCAGGGCTGCACTGTGAAGGCTCTCCCTGCCTAGTTCCACTCCCTTCCCCTCTCCCCCTCACAGGCATCTTCCCCAATAAACCTCTGGTACATCTAAATCTATTTTGGTGCCTGCTTCCGAACTGATGTCGTCAGATTTGCTCATGAGAATAATAACACTTTTAACTGTTTCAGAATCTTTGCAGTATCTAAGATTATCTGATAGAATGCATAATTAATATCTTGTCTAGAAGAAGGCATAATTTATATCTATGCACATGCTTCCGTGTTTAATGGTTAAAGTTCATTAATTTTGGAATATATTTGTGTTCACTGTGCAAAAATATAAGTAGGAAATGTCTTGTTTGAAACACGACATAAAATGTGTTTGCACATCAATTTTGTGCAAAAGTGTACAAAGATATAGCTTTGCCTTTTAAAACGAGAACATGGATGTTATCGTAGACATTGGCATACATTTAGATGAAACCATATTAAAGAAATTAAGCTATTTCTAAAAGTAGGCATTTTAACTTAGCTTCTGCTACAACAACACATGGGATAGCAACAAATCCATTTCCACTTACTATTCTGAGTAAGCATAATTTCATATTGATAAACCTGTGAGGTAGGAATAAAAGATTACTAGATAAAGGATTTTCTCGTGCTCATTTCTCATACGTAAAGCTGACATAAAATGAAGAAGTTAAATGAGCTTCATGGCAGACTCCTGAGCTTGAAGTTTTAAGGGTTTTTGAGCTGATTGCCTGTCCTCCTAGTCTCTATCACCAGGCTCCCCCCATCATTTAATTAAAAGCAAGCCTATAAAAAGAAAGAGTCTGCTTCATCTTTTTAACTTTCACTGCTTTCTGGAATAGGAACAATTTTCTTTTTAAATATAACTGTCAGATATTAATCTAGAGTTTTGCTACAATTTATACTCCCTTTGGGTAATGAATTTGACACATGCATTAATTCTTTGTTTGCTGACATCAGGCAATAGACTCTGATTGATCCTACATTATTACTATGAACTTACATCTCGGTGAAATATCTTGGCGACAGTGAAAATTGATATTGGAAATATTGGAACATATTTAGTAGCTCAGTGCTTCTTCAGGCAGAGATTTTTAAAATAGGAAACTGCCTTTAAATCTGGGATTAATGAAGCAATTAATTTCTAGAATTCCTGAGGCCTTTTTCTCACTACAGTTGCAACCCCCTGGAACTGCAGATAATCATGGTTGGGTAATGAGAGTACTGTTAATTGCTTAGTAATAAACTCTGCCCATTTTCTGATCGAGTTGTTTGGTTTTTTTTTGTTGAGTTGTATGAGTTCTCTATATAGTTTGGAGATTAACCCCTTGTTGGATACATAATTTGCAAAAATTTTCTCTCAGTTGGTGGGCCGTCTTTTCATTTCATTCGTGCTTTCCTCTGTCTTGCAGAAGCTTTTTAGTCTGATGTAGTCTCATTTTTAATTTTTTTCTCTTCTTTCCCTTGCCTGAGTAGACATGGCATTTGAAAAGATGCTGCTAAGACCCATGCCAAAGAGTGTAGTACCCAAATTTTCTTCTAGGAGTTTTATGGTTTCAGGTCTTACATTCAAGTCTTTAATCCACTTTGAATTAATTTTTGTGTATGATGTAAGATAATGGTCTACTTTCATTCTTTTGCATGTGCCTGTCCAGTTTTCCCAACACCATTTATTGAAGAGACTTTCCTTTCTCTTCTTGTTCTTGGCTCCTTTGTTGAAGATTAGCTGTCCACAGATGTGTGGTTTTATTTCTGGGCTTTCTGTTCCATTGATCTGTGTGTCTGTTTTTGTGCCAGGGCCATGCTGTTTTGATTACTATAGCTTTGTGGTATATTTTGAGTCAGGGATTGTGATACCTCCAGCTTTGTTCTTTTCTCAGGATGGCTTTGGCTATTCAGGGTCTTTTGTTGTTCCGTATAAATTTTAGGATTATATGTTCTATTTCCATGAAGAATGTCATTGGGATTCTGACTGGGATTGTACTGAATCTGTAGATTGCTTTAGGCAATAAGGACATTTTAACTATGTTTATTCTTCCATTTCTTTATGTCTTCTTCAATTTCTCTCAATAATGTCTTATGGTTTTCAGTGTATAGGTCTTTTACCTCCTTGGTTAAATTTATGCCTAGATATTTTATTCTTTTTATTGTGATTATAAGTGGGATTGTATTCTTGACCCTCTTTCTGCTAGTTCATTATTAGTGTATAGAAATGCAATAGATTTATGTGAGTTGCTTTTGTAGCCTGCAATTTTGCTGTGGTTGTTGATTATTTCTAATAGTTTTTGGTGGATTCTTTAGGACTTTCTTTATATAGAATCATGTTGTCCACAAGCAGCAAGAGTTTTACCTCTTCCTTTCCAATTTGGAACTTTTATTTCTTTTTCTTGCCTGATTGCTCTGGCCAAAACCTCTCACCATAGGAGTGGTGAGAGTGGGAACCCTTGTCTTCTTCTTGCTGTCAGAGGGATGGCTTTCAGATTTTCACTGTTAAGTATGCTGTTGGCTGTGGGCTTGTCATATGTGGCCTTCATTATGTTGAGATACTTTCCTTCTATACCCATTTTATTGAGAGCTTTTATCATAAATGGATGTTGGACCTTGTCAAATGCTGTCTCTGCATCCATCGAGATGATCATGTGGATTTCTATACATCATTTTGTTAATGTGGTGTATCACATCAATTGATGTGCTGATGTTAAATCATCCTTGCATCCCTGGTATAAATCCCACTTGATCATGCTGTATGATCCTTTTAATACGTTGCTATATTCCATCTGCCAATATTTTGTTGAGGATTTTTGCATCTATGCTCATCAGTGATAGTGGCCTGTAATTTTTCTTCTTTGTGTTGTCCTTATTTGACTTTGGTATCAGGATAATGTTGGCTTCATAGAATGAGTTAGGAAGCATTGTGTCTTCTTCAATTTTTTCGAATAGTTTGAGAAGGGTAGGTATTAAATCTTTGAATCTTTGGTAGAACTCTCCAGAGAAGCCATCTGGTCTTGGGCTTTGTTTTTTGGGAGGTTTTTGTTTACTGTTTCAATTTCCTTTCTTGTGATTGGTCTATTCAGATTCTCTATTTCTTCTTGATTCAGTTTTGGGAGATTGTATGAGTCTAATAATTTATTCATTTCTTCTAGGTTATCCAATTTGTTGCCATATAGTTTTTCATAGTATTCTCTAGTAATCCTTTGTATTTCTGTGGTATCCACTATAATGTCTCCTCTTTCATTTCTAATTTAATTTATTTGAGCCGTCTCTCTTTTTTTCTTAGTGAGTCTGGCTAAAGTTTGGTCAATTTTGTTTATCTTCTCAAAGAACCAGCTCATAGTTTCATTGATCCTTTCTACTGTATTTTTAGTCTCTATTTCATTTATTTCTGCTCTAATTTTTTTTTTAAAGATTTAAAATTATTTTTTCCTTTTTCTCCCCAAAGCCCCCCTGGTACATAGTTGTATATTCTTTGTTGTGGGTCCTTCTAGTTATGGCATGTGGGACGCTGCCTCAGTGTGGTTTGATGAGCAGTGCCATGTCCGTGCCCAGGATTCGAACCAATGAAACACTGGGCCACCTGCAGCAGTATGCGTGAACTTAACCACTCGGCCATGGGGCCAGCCCCATTTCTGCTCTAATTTTTATTATTTTCCTCCTTCTGCTGACTTTGGGCTTTGTTTGCTCTTCTTTTTCTAGTTCTGTTATGTGTAGTGTAAGATTACTTATTTGAGATTTTTCTTGTTTGTTAACGTGGGCCTGTATTGTTATAAATTTCTCTCTTAGAACCACTTTTGCTGCATCCCATAAGAGTTGGTATGATATATCTTCATTTTCTTTTCTTTTCTTTCTTTTTTGAGGAAGATTACAGAGAGCTAACATCTTCCAATCCTCCTCGTTTTTGCCAAGGAAGATTGGCCCTGAGCTAACATCTGTGCCCATCTTGCTCTATTTTATATGTGGGATGCCTACCAAAGCATGGCTTGATAAACGGTGCATAGGTCTGCACCCGGCATCCAAACTGGCAAACCCTGGGCTGCCGAAGTGGAACATGCAAGCTTAACTGCTGTGCCATTGGGCTGGCCCCTAGATTTCCATTTTCATTTGTCTCTAGGTATTTTTTTGATTTCTCTTTTGATTTCTTCATTGACCTAATGGTTGTTCAGTAGCATCTTGTTTAGTCTCCACATATTTGTGACTTTTCCAGCTTTTTTCTCTTTTAATTGATTTCTAGTTTCATAGCATTGTGATCAGAAAAGATGCTTGATATGATTTCAATCTTCTTAAATTTATTGAGGCTTTCCTTGTTTTCCAACATTTGGTCTATCTATGCACTTAAGAAGAATGTGTATTTTGCTGCTTTTAATTGGAGTGTTCTATACATATCTATTAAGCACACCTGGTCTAGTGTTTCACTTAAGGCCACTGTTTCCTTGTTGACTTTCTGTCTGGATGATCTATCCAATGATGTAAGTGGGGTGTTGAGGTCCTCTACTATTATTGTGTTGCTGTCGATTTCTCCTTTTAGGTCTGTTAGTAGTTGTTTTACATACTTTGGTGCTCCTGTGTTAGGTGCATATATATTTATAAGTGTCGTGTCCTCTTGGTGGAATGTCCCTTTTATGATTATATACTGCCCTTATTGTCTCTCATCTTGAAGTCTGCTTTGTCTGATATAAGTATGGCAACACTTGCTTTTTTTTGTTTGCCACCTGCTTGGAGTATTGTCTTCCTTCCCTTCACTTGGAACCTATGTTAGTCTTTAGACCTGAGATGTGTTTCCTGTAGTTAGCATATTGTTGGGCCTTGTTTTTTAATCCATCCAGCCACTCTGTGACTTTTGAACGGAGAATTCAATCCATTTACATTTAGAGTGAACATGGATGTATGAGCACTTAATACTCACATTTTATGTCTTGTTTTCTGGTTAGTCTATATTTCCATTGTTTAATTGTTTGGCAATAAACTTTTTAAATTGCAATCAGCTTCTATAAATAGCCAGTGATCTAGGATACATTTATGGAATCCAAACCCAAGTTAAAAATAATTCAAACACATGCATTCACAATTATTTTAACATGTGAATTTTCATTTCATTCCTGTCTCCAAAAGCAGAGTAGAATGTAGGGTTTTTGAATTATAGCAGGCAGGCATCAGATGGTATTACATAGTTATGAAAAATGGATAAACACTACGTTTTAAAGGACAAACAGAATATTTTATGGAACACATATTTACACAAGAATATTGTGTAAAGTAATAATAAAAAAAGATAGCTTATTTCAATTTCACATTTTTTATTTTAAAATATAGTGCATTTTAATCAATAATTTTATTTCTAAAATCTAATACAATAGATACTGTAAAAGACAATAATCAATTCAAGAAGGCAATAGAATTTAGGAAAAGAGGATCAAATAGTTTATGAATTATGCTCATTTTGAACTACTTGGTTGTATATTTTGCATTCAATAATACTGAATTGTAAAATACATTTTCTGCTATTTTTTTTCCCATCCCTTGGCTGGACATTTTCCTATTGGTTATGAGATTAAGTTATTAAAAAGATCCTACTGAAGTATGTAATCCTGCTTCAGTAGAAAATCTGATTTTACAAAATGTATATATATATATATATATATATGTCCCAGGCACTCTTTAAAGTGCTCTATGTGAAAATCTGTTTAATCTATATGACATGAATGAAGCAGAACTATTCTCATCCCTGGTACACCAGTGAGAAAATGAAGTTGCAAGAGCTGGAGTGAGCTGCCTGTGGCTATGCCAAGCCAGGATCTAAATCCAAGCAATGGGTTCCCAAGTCTGTGCTCTCAACACCATGAGAGGTCAGCTCTCCACATTCCTGACTTAACAGATCTATTCTTGCCTAAATTCTCATTCTTGGTAATAAGAATCTTGATATTATCTGATATAACTTACAAATTTAATTCTGAAGAAGTATTAAATAAAGGCTGCTTTATTTTACTTCAAGTTCAGACTACTATAGTGTGCTGCTTTGACTCACTGAGCACTTACTAGGCCTATAATGTACAATGTCCAAATTTAA
The DNA here is from genome assembly GCF_041296265.1 of Equus caballus. Classification (NCBI taxonomy): domain Eukaryota; kingdom Metazoa; phylum Chordata; class Mammalia; order Perissodactyla; family Equidae; genus Equus; species Equus caballus. The sequence continues at coordinate 84,003,469 of NC_091684.1, forward strand.
AATTGATACTACTTGAACACTAATTTTATCTATCAGTTCATCACTATAACGTGATTTTTGGGATCAGATCCACAAACATTCTATTTTATAAGTAATACCTGGATACTAGCTTGAGAAGAATGATTAAAAGATTTAAGGAGCGACATCTAACCAAAGATAAATTATCACGTCTTATAATTCCACATGATACAAACTGAATATACAACCAATGTGGGCACTTATAAGCCAGAGTTACCTGTGACAATTACAGTAGCTGGCACAGAACTCCCATGCATTGTAAAGAAAGTCTAGAATACAACAAAACATTAAAAATATGATCAAGTGTGATTTATTCTAGGGATGCAAGGATGGTTCAACATCTGTGAATCAATCAACATGATATACCACATTAACAAAATGAAGAATAAAAATCACATGATCATTTCAATCAATGCAGAGAGAGCATTTGACAAGATACAGCATCCATTTATTACAAAAACTCTGAATAAAGTGGGCATAGTAATGAGCCAGCCCTGATGGCCTAGTGGTTAAAGTTTGATGCTTTTCCACCTCAGTGGCCTGAATTCATTTCCTGGTATGGAGCCATGCCACTCATCTGTTTGTTGCCACACTATAGCTGTTCACATAGAAGAACTAGAAGGACTTACAACTAGGACATACAACCATGCACTTGGGCTTTGGGGAGGAAAATAAAAGAGAGAGAAAGATTGACAATGGACGTTAGCTCAAGGGGAATCTTTCCCTTAAAAAAAAAAAAAGGTATAGAAGGAAAGTACCTCAATATAAAGGCCATATATGACGAACCTACAGCTAGCATCATACTCAATGGTGAAAAATTGAAAGGTATCCCTTTAAGAACAGGAAAAAGACAAGGATACCCAATTTCACTACTCTTATTTAAGATGGTATTGGAAGACCTAGCTAGAGGAATCAGGCAAAAAAAAAAGCAATAAAAGAAATCCAAATTGGAAAGGAAGAAGTAAAAATATCACTATTAACAGATGACATGGTTTTATATATAGAAAACCCTAAAGAATCCACCAAAAATCTATTAGAAGTAATAAACAACTACAGTAAAATTTCAGGGTACAAAATCAACATCACAAATCAGTTGTGTTTCCATACACTAAGAATGAAATAACAGAAAGAGAAATTAAAAAGGCAAACCCACTTACAATCACAACAAAAATAATAAAATATCTAGGAATAAATTTAACCAAAGAGGTGAAAGGCCTGTGTACTGAAAACCATAAAACACTGAAAGAAATCAGAGAAGACACAAAGCAATGGAAAGATATTCTGTGCTCATGGATTGGAAGAATTAGCATAGCTAAAATGTGCATATTACCTAAAGCAATCTACAAATTCAATACAATCTCTATCAAAGTCCCAATGGCATTTTACATAGAAATAGAACAAAGTATCCTAAAATTTATATGGAACAATAAAAGACCCTGAATAGCAAAAGCAATCCTGAGAAAAAAGAACAAAGCCGGAGGTATCACAATCCCTGACTTCAAAATACACTACAGAGCTATAGTAACCAAAACAGCATGGCCCTGGCACAAAAACGGACACACAGATCAATGGAACAGAAAGCCCAGAAATAAAACCACACATCTATGGACAGCTAATTTTCAACAAGTGAGCTAAGAACGCACAATGGAGAAGGGAAAGTCTCTTCATAAACGGCGTTGCGAAAACTGGACAGGCATATGCAAACGGATGAAAGTAGACCATTATCTTACACCATACAAAAAATTAACTCAAAAGTGATTAAAGACTTGACCATAAAACCTGAAACTATAAAACTTATGGAAGAAAATATAGGCAGTACACTCTGTGACATTGATCTTAGCAGCCTCTTTTTGAATACCATGTCTCACCAGGCAAGGGAAATAAAATAAATAATAAACAAATGGGACTACATCAGATTAAAAAGCTTCTGCACAGCAAAGGAAACCATCGACAAAATGAAAAGACAACTTAAAAACTGGAAGAAGATATTTGCAAATCATATATCTGATAAGGGATTAGTATCCAAAATATATAAAGAACTCAACAACAGAAAAACAACGCAATTAAAAAAATGGGCAAAGGATACGAACAGATATTTTTCCAAAGAAGATATACAGATGGCCAACAGGAACATGGAAAGATGTTCAACGTCATTAATTATTAGGGAAATGCAAATGAAAACTACAATGAAGTATCACCTCGCTCCTGTCAGAATGGCTATAATTAACAGGACAAGAAATAACAAGTGTTGGAGAGGATGTGGAGAAAAAGGAACACTCATACACTGCTGGTGGGAATGTAAAAGGTTGCAACCACCATGGAAGACACTATGGAGATTCCTCAAAAAATTAAGACTAGAAATACCATACAATCCACCTATTCCACTTCTGAGTGTTTATCCAAAAGCATGAGAACACGAATGTTTAAAGATATTTGCACCCTATGTTCCTTGCAGCATTATTTACAATAGCCAAGTCTTGGAAAGAACCTAAGTACCCATCAAAGGATGAATGGATAAAGAAGATGTTTATATATATACACAACAGAATACTACTCAGCCATAAAAAAGATGAAATCTTGCCATTTGCAACAACATGGATGAACCTTGAGCATATTATGCTAAGTGAAATAAGTTAGATGGAGAATGACAAACACTATATGATTTCACTCATATATGGCAGATAAAAGAACAACAAGCAAACACACAGATACAGAGATTAGACTGGTGGTTAGCAGAGGGGTGGGAGGGAGTGGGGATGTGGGTAAAAGGAGTGACAAGGAACATGTGGACAGTGATGGAGAGTAATTAGCTTTTGGGTGGTGAACAAGATGTAGTCTAAAAGAAACTGAAATAAAATGATGTACACTTGAAATTTATATAATGTTATAAACCAATGTTACCTCAATTAAAAAATTATAAATGTAAAAATAAATTAAAAATGCAAGATTTCAAGAAATCAAAATTAATGCAAAAACTATGATAAACAAAATTTCAAAATTTTAAATAAAGATGAACTGTTGTCTGCTTTGCAAAACAAGTCTATACCTTTTTTTAAAAGATATTTTTACAGCTAGCTTCATGGAGTGTATTTTCTAAATACTCATAATCAAAAGTGGAATAAATGCAAACTCACTTTTCATGACCATATTTATTCTCTACACAGCTAACACTGTAGCAGAGGAAATCTGCTGTCACGTGCCAGAACAAAGCCAGTCCTAAACTAAGATATTGAAATCCCAGTCTTGTTCACTGAAGTAGCAGAAATGGAAATATTTCATATTTTTTAATATCACTGAAAATTAAGAAACAATTTACAGAAAAATATAACAAATACATTAGGAAAAAAATGGAAAAGTATAATTCATTCTACAAAATTTAACTCAGCACTCACTTTTCATGGTGAGCTCTGCGCTAGATCTTAAGATTCATTTAAGTAAGATAGAGCTCCTGCCACCTAGAAGTTTGTAGTCTAGTGGGCGAGAGAAACAAGTAAAGAAATCATTACCACACAGTGTAATGAGCACTGCCCTTGCAGGAAGAGCACAGTGAAAATAGCCAGTGCTGCTGCATATGGCTGGCAGAAGTGCACAATGATGCAATCTCCCCAGGGGCCGAGTTGGCAGTATATTTCGAAAGTATTAAAATGTACATACCCAGGAATTCTTTTTCTAGGAATCTGTCCTCCAGAAATAGTATTGGATGTGCACAAGAAAGCTTTGCTTATAGAGGCAAAATATTCTAAACAGCTTTGATGGCCAAGAAGAGAGGAACTATTAGATTAATTATGTTCTATGTGTGTGATGGACTGTTATGAAAATATTAAAATTATGTTTCCTAAGAATAAAGATACAAAAAAATGCACATGATCTAATGTTAAGTGGAAAAGAGAATATAAAAGTATATACACATCAGTTCCCAAATTAGTTTTGTCATTGTTATTACTTGTTTTTTTTTGGGGGGGGGAAATGGGTTTGCATAAAGTTAAATTGCAAGAAAATATACAAAAACATTAATGATATTTACCTTTACCTATGGAATTATGGTTGATATTTATTTTCACCTTTTTATTTCTATATTTTTATGCAATGTACTTAGATTAATTTTAGAAGCAGTAAGTATTTTTAAAACAAAAGAAGAGATAACTAAAAGTATCTTGGAGAAAAAGCTTTAGTGTAGAGGGGGCATTTGAAATGGGCACAGAAGGATGATAAGACTCACGTGAAAAAGGAGGGGGAAAAGCGTTCTTGAAAAAGGGAACAGCATGTGCAAATGCAGAGACACTTAAGACAACTAGGATCTATTTAGCTGGAGGGAAATGCAGATAACAGCGTCTTGAAAAGGCACAAAATGTATCACTTGCAAGTGTTTCTATATTATTCACCAGCCTAGGACACCCACATTTCCCATATAATTCTGAGTTAGAATTTGAGAGCCTTAACTAGGCCCCAATAATTTACTTTGCTTTAATCATCATCTACTGAATACAAGGCCGAGCAGGGACTTGAATTTAGGTCTTCTTGTTCCAAATCCATGTCTCTTTCCCCTGCACCTTGCTGCTCTGATTGTTTGTGTTACAGTTATACACACACACACACACCCCAGAAAGTGACAATTCAGCCTAAGTAACAGAAAGCCGAGAAAATTAAGTCTGGTTATGTAAATACTGTAATTAACTAAATTTCTTGTCTTGGTGGCATCTAGTCCATTTAATACAAAAGAGAATTTGGAACTATCTGCAAATTCCCCCCACCCCCTCCAACTCCTCCACTTTTACCTTGTGTCCAAAACAAAGTTAAAACCTACATCAGCTTGTGAGAAGGAGTATGAAAATCTATTTTTATATACATTACACACCCTTCCATTTTTAAAGTCTCCTCAATCTCATACAATGATCTTTATATTCATCACCCTTCAGAGTCTGATGTATGCTGGATTGTATTGTTCAGATTTTTGTCCAACAATTCTCTTTTGCTCTTTTTTCTAAATGATTGACTAAAACATCCTTTCCTTTAAGAAAAGACTTCGTTGATATTGCATTACTAAATACTTAAATAGAGTTAAATTTGCTAAATTATACTAATAATGTCTTTGGGGTCTGACCAAATAAAGTAAATTGAGCTGTCATAAGCCCTCTTAATTTATTTGCTCAGCAGAATTGTAAATGCAGCAGAAAACAGCTTACTGTAATGTAAACAGAGCTTTCCATGTACTGCGCACAGGACAAGTTTATTTAACGTAAGATATTACACTCACCCATCATTGCTACCTTTCAGTTTATACTTTTATGGTAACAAACGGTTATAATAAACAGAGCCGTTGTGTTAAAAATCAAATAGAAGGCTCCGTGTTCTTCTTCTAGTTGAAAAGAATCTGATATTCCTCAGCTTTATACTTGCTGATACTGAAGACTCACAGACCGAGTATTTTAAAACTGGAATGGCCCTCAATTCCCAATATTGATCCACGGAGAATTTTGGTCTGTTTTTCACATCTGCTCCTCCCTCTACTATCCTTTTTCATGGGTTAGCTGATTTGTAACCAGACTGAAAAAAAATTAAGTAGCTGCCTGTAATAAAATTATTTGGATGTTTTATGGTAATGATTATTACCAATACTTCTATCTTCTTTTAAAATTATCTTGTAACAACAGCAATATTTTAGTCATGATAAAGGTATCTGTTAATATACCATTTTGAATGTTTATAAAGGAACATTTATTTCAATTTTTAGACAATTTAGGTAATTTTTCTCATAAGAGGTAAAATAGGGTTCAATACTCGTTACAAACTTGATAAAGTGTTCATGTTCTAAAAAATTATCTTTATCCAAAGCTCATAACAAATATCATGTCATTTCTCAGTAATTTGGCAAAGTAATTCACTAAATTTGAGAAATCCTCTAATGAAATATATGCTAGGCTAGAACCTAATATGTTAATAATTTACCAAGCACTTTCTGTATAATATTTTTAAATTAAAGTTAACAATTTGACTAAAACTCCGAGACTGATCTGGAAAGGGAATCACATAGGAACATTGCGTCCATCTTTCAGAACAAAGGGCAGAGTAAGTGACACCCCAACAGGCTCGTTAGGAAAGACACATTTCTGAAGCAATTATGCAGTGGATACTTTGTTAAACCTTTCCTATGTTGTTTCATTGAATCCCGGAATATCACTTTATAAGGCGCTGAATTCAGTTTAAAAAGGACACTGAGGCTGAAAGATGTTGAATAATTCACCCACGACCTTGTAATGGTGAAATGGCAGAATTCAGACTGGAATCCAAGTCTGTCTGACTTAAAGTGCATATTTTTTCAAGAACAAAGCGCTGGGTTGGGTTTACACCCAGTAGTGTGGCCGGGATGGATCCAGCATTGAACGATACACACCAAACCCAGCCAAAAAACAAGAAGATACTAAAAAGAGCATAGACGTCAAGAGAAATACTCTTAATTCATAATGTCAACTCCAACGATGCCTTCTCAATAAACTGATTCCAATTTTAAGCCCCTCCTTTCCTACCTGGACCAAAAGCTCCTGCTATAGTATCAAGTATTTGTAAATTTTTTTTTGTTTTTCTGGCACTCAGTTGCTTTTAAAGAAAAAAGTACAGGCAACATTTTTTCCTCCAGAATTTTCCCTTCTGTCCTTCCCTTTCTCTCTCACTGAATTCTTGGAATATTCTAAGAAACTGTATATAGCAACTAACTTAGAAAAGCTACTTTTACTTAATCCTCTCCTTCACATCATTTTGTATAAAGATTCTTAAGACTTTTTCTAAAATAATATTTTTAATATTGGGCAGTCATAAATCATTCTTTATCACTAAAAAGAAAAATATACTACTAGCCCTACCTAACTTACAAGGTATTTTGAAAAATCAAAGTGAAATCATTTAGTAAGTATTTTGAGAAGCTAATTAATTTTAAGTTGATGATGAAATTATGTACATACATACTTATGAATTAGATTCTAATTAAATAAAATCCGTAAAATGTGGAAAAACTGAAAAAAAATTGCTTATAAACCTGCTACCACTTTGAGTACCCAATACAACAAAAAATATATCCTCTCTTTTCTTAATACCTATATTTTTACATACATAATTTTTGTATTCTGTTTTATTTATTTAATATTATTATATGGGCAATTTCCGTGGTGTTAAGTAACATTACCAACATCCTTATCAAAGGTCCCAACTTAGAACCATTGTTTACCTTAGTCACTCCCCGTTTCTAGATGAACACTGAGATTACTCCAATTTTCTCCTACTTTAAATAGTGTTGAAATGAAAATGCACGTTGCTTACATCATACTTCACAGTATTTCAGTAGAACAGGCCATATAGACTTACACATTGCTAAGTTGTTTTTCCAAGGGATTGTACCATTTATACTGTTATTGGTAATGCATGAGCTAGCCCATTTCAACACACACGGACATCATTGAAAATGGCTTAAAAATTTGTATTTAATCTACAAAGGAAAAGTTAGCTAATGAGTTTCTCTGGGGACTGGCCCCACGGCCTAGTGGTTAAGTTTGGTGTGCTCTGCTTCAGCAGCCCATGTTTGGTTTCTGGGCATGGACCTACACCACTCATTGGCAGCCATGCTGTGGCAGAGACCTAGATACAAAATAGAGGAAGACTGGCAACAGATGTTAGTTCAGCATACATCTTCTTCAGCAAAAAACAACAGAAAAAAGTTTCTCTAATTACTGTTTAAGGTGTAGTGTTTTTGTTCTTGTTTAGATATGTTGATTACTTTTTAGTAAATGGTTGATCACATACCTTGATCATTGATCTATGAAGTGCTTACTAATGTCTTAACAGATTAATTAATACCATTATATACTAACGACAGTTTGCCTTTTTCATTTTGCCACAAATTATATTCACAGCTTAATCATCTCATAATTTGAGTTTTTACTTGGTATAAAACTTATAAATACTAATTAATTCAATTCTATTTGCCTTTGTTATTTCCTCTGTCTTCAAGGCTTAGAAAGTGCACACCACTTAAGATGTTTGGTAATTAATGTTTTTTTTTTTTTTTAATGGATCAGTACCCTCTGCAGTTGGCTGTTATGCCTTCCTCCCACCCTGGACTATTCCTTAAAGGCAGGCTTTCTGTCTTTCATCTCCAAATCCCCCAGTGCCTAGTAAACAGTACCCCATATTTACTGGCTCTGTGGACAGATGAATGGATGAATGGCTGATGATGGCAATAATGATGGCTCATGTTATTTGACTTCTGATTAAACACTGTTCTAATCACTCTTATAAATATTGACTCCTTAATGCATTAAAGTTTCTATTCTTAGCTGCACTTATTTAACAATCTTGGAAAGAGTCAGAAATCCACCTCAGATAGCCTGCTTTTCTAATGATGGGGCATTAGAGAATAATTGTCAAACTTCCACCTCCACCCCATGTCTTAGAGGAAGGCTGCACTGTCCACCAGCAATTGTGAAATAAACATGCATGTGAAGTGCTACAAAACATTGATCACATCCTCTATCCATTCCAGCTGCTGTTGTGAATCCATTTTCTCACCTCAGGTGCCCAGACGCCTTAGTCTTGAAACATGTCTGTCACATGAGTGATAACGCTCCATTAAGTTGCCTGTGTCATTTTTCCTTTATCAGTAGAAAGATAATAATAATACAATTTCCTTCACAAGAGTGCTATGAGGAGTGAATGGGAAATTACTTAGGGCAATGCCTGGCACCTGGAAGAGCTCCATAACTCTTAGCTATTATCAACAACATCATTATTATTAGACCAGCGAGCATCACCCATGAATTCATTCTTTCTCCTCTGCCAAACTAGACAAGTTTCTGGGAAAGAATTTTATTTCATATCTATATGGTTCAATTCCCCGACTTTCACTTATTCTTCAACATTATAATTGAAGTACCATTCATTAAGATACTACCTCCAATGTCAATCGTCTCCCCATTGCCAAATCCACTGGTCCACAGAACAAGACAAAACAATCATCTCTTACCCTAAACCTCTGAAACCTTCTAACCTTTCTGTCATTAATGATGCCAGAGACCTCAGTACTGTTCTTGCTCTTTCTTTTTCCATCTGCCCCCACAAGTAAATAATCATCAAGCAAATAATCAACCAATCCAATCCTTCCACCTTCAAAAGGCTCTCCTTCCTCTCCAATTCCACTCTAGCAATTCATGCCACCCCTCTAGGCCACTGCGAAATATGTATGCAACATTCTCTCTTCCATTTGATTTGTATTTTTCTTCATCTAAGACGTGAAATTCTTTTGTCAGAGTCATAATTCTAATTATATTATCCAGTTGATTTTTTCCCCCAAATTCTGTGGGATCAACTGAATTGAACACATACTTTTTAGCATGACATTCCAGCTCTTCCATGATCTAATTCCAGCCTGCCTTCCCAGTCTTCCATCTCTCCATCCTTCTCTATCCCTCACACTTGACTTCTCTCCTTGACAATGTTCCACCCGCTTTCAGATCTCAGCTTATCTGGCAGGGCCTCTAGTGAAGTCTTTCTTGTTCCCTCAGCACAAATTAATTGCTTCCTCTTGTATAAATCCCTAGCATTTTATATACTTCTCAATTTATTCAAAACATTCTTTTTATTACAGTTGTGTATGAAATGTCTGTCTCTCCTATTATATTGTAAAATCCCTTGTTTATCTTTGCGAGATTCGTCGTACCCAGTAGAAGAATGTGTGTCTGTGTGTGTGTGTTATTTAACTCTTTTAGACCTTATTTTCTCCTTTTTTTAAAAAGAGAAAGCAATTTAAAATATAAAGAGAGAAGCCAGGTGGAATAAAATATAATGGGCTTTCATATTTTCTCTGGTACATACAAATTCTGTGACTCTTGAGGGAAGACCTACAACCAGCCTAAGGCTTCTTACTCATCAGCAAAGCAGGACACTAATAACTAAGCTGAAGGGTTCTCATAAGAACTGGAAAAAACATACGACATGCTGGCGTGATGCTTGGCGCTTAGCACTCAAAGGTCACGATCGTAATTATTAAAACCAAATGCCTCATAAGCTATTTTTTTGGTAGGCATTACATAACACAATAAACGTGGAAGGATTTTGAAAGCCATAAAATATGAAACACATATTTTTCACAAAAGAGCTCAAGCAATACAATCAGGAGAAAAGGAAGGTCTCAACAAATATTTAATTGAATCTTCTTTTACTCTCAAATTCTCTGTGATGACTGAAGTCTCAGTCAACCAATTTTAGGTATATCTAGTCTTTGATGAGTCAAAATATTATACTGACTAATGCTCAAAGGAAAAAAAATATTTTTCTTCACATTTTCACTTCCTAAGCATTTCTTCATACTCTTCATTAAAGCAAGTACTTTCGACAAAATACTCTGGATTTATTATATACAGCTTTCAATGTCACAATCACCTTAAACAGCCGGAAAAATCTTATCCTAGCAGCAGTTTTTCTTCACAGACACTTTGATGTGATCTTTGCAATTCCAGCTTCATTTGTGCTTACATAAGTGTGGTTTATTGGCAATTTTTTCCAGATTTCATGTTCTTGTAATTATTTGTTTAGAAAAAACTGATGTCAATTTTATATTCATAACACTACAAGAAGAAGCTTTCCTCGGTAAACTGCAGAAGACTTCAGTAAGAATTATTCACTTTAATACCATATTAGGAGACTATATGAGTCATGACAAGTTATACAATCATCAGATTATTCCTCAAATACACGACTTTTCCATAAATGACTTTCATCCTCTATGAACACCAAAAACTGCAAGTCACATATGGGAGGAGAAACATACTGTAAATTCACTTCAAATATTTTTATAAGTGAGAACAATTACCTCAGACTTTTGCAATTCACTATTAAATAGAATAAAATAAGCTTTGTTATCTCACAATAAATTAAACACATAAAACCATCAAGCACTAATACTTTGCACAATCAAATGAAACTGTTAAAGATAGGTGGATCTATTAAAATTGATACTTTTTTCTTATTTGCAAATACAGTTTTAAAACCTCGGACTTGATTAAAATGTAGCCCAAGAACTTGTGCATATTAACAACTAACACGTCCACCAGCGGGGAGAGAAAGGCAACCAGCACAGAGAATGCACCAGAAAAGAAACTACACAGATTCTAAGTACAGAATGAGTATTCTGACCTTCTCTTGCCATGTCTGTTGACCATGTGAGAAAGTTTAAGTCTCTGTCATTTTTAAGCCCCTTCTAAATTCAAAAGTAAAAAAAGTAAAACCTATGTCACAAGTTCAATCAACTTTTTAAAATTCCCTGCTTATATTTTTCTTTTTCTTCTTTTCTAATCAGAATGAAAAAAAAAGTGAGAACATGCTCTCTCAGAGCCACCTCAAAGGGTCTGATCCTCATTCTCCATTCATGCTCAAATGACCACTGGCAAGGTAAACACATGCAGCCAGTTCTTGCCCAAACACATCTATTTCCAGAGACAGTCCGTATCTCTCAACCTGAAAAATTTATTAACCTCAGGAACACAAAAAGAAAACACAGTTGTCTCTATGTATGTACGCATCAAGAACTAACGTACTTAATCTGCCGTTAATATGAAATGACAAACAATCTGAGACAACTTGATATCGACCCCACTATTTGAAAGGAAACATTTGAGAAAGCATGCAATTATGTACACTTTGAAAATTAAGATAGAGGCTGTCTCTTTTCTAGGTAGACAATGAAATTCAAATAGCATCAGATGCTAAAAACATAAATGACATATTTGAAGTTTTATCTTAATTTCTCTTAAATGTTTATTTGTTATCAAAGATTTTAAGATTCTTCATCTGTGCATGGTAACATGAGGCAACAGTTCAGCTAGTAAGAAGTGTATGGATTCTGACACACACAAACAGCTTTATAAACAAATTGGTCATGGTAAGATTTGAAGAAGAATTTAGTTTTATTTAAAATTATTAGTTACAACTAGAAAAAATAAGCAAAAGCTTTAATAACCCGGGAAAGCCTTTCCTAGTCTCTCCCAGGGATTGCTTTGACAGGATCTGCATTGCTTTATTTTATCACAGGTCACAAACAACTTCACATTTACATTGTCTATGGACCTTTCCAAAATGTGCTGACAGTTGGCTTGAATGGTCCACTTCATGTCCACCCCTCTCTCCAACATTGGAACAAGGCCAGTCTATGGTTTGCAGACTGATGTGTCCAACTATAATGCTGCTAATTCTTGCACCCTCCACTTGTAGGCTGAATTCTGCTCAACTGTAGAGAAATACTGGAAGCTCAGAATAAAAAATGAAGCAATAGACATGTCAACTCACCCTTCTCACTTTTTATAGGGACAAGAGATTTCAAAATATCTTAGTAGATATTGATGAAAGGTTCAAGTATTTAAGAATTTACTTAGAATGCTTACACAGAAAAGCATGGAAACTAGCTCCGATTTAGGTAATGACTGTGCTTTTGTTTGCTTTTTTGTTTCATCTTACTTTTGCTTAACTCAGCCAGGAAGCAACGGCTCTAATAATTTTTCCAATTATAAATGTTCTTTCACATTTTGTTTCCATTTCAGATCTATTCATCAGCAAACGATGATACATGCTTAAAATAATAACCAATAATTTGGGGAAACTTTATAAACTCTTCCACTAGTTAATAATCACGATCAGGAGAATTTATTTTTGCTTATTTTTCCATTTTTGTCCTCAGTCTGCTGGTTCATGCATTTAGCTGTCAACACTAAGAGTACTAAGCCATCAAAAGACAAACACCACCCAGAGTAATGTCTGCCTTACAAACAAAGAGTAAATGCAAATTCAGTCACCCAGGGGATGCTGAGCTGTTTATGGAGTTTAACCATCAAGATGTCTGAGCTAATATTACAGGGCTCCAGGCAAGGATTAAGAAATTATTTAATTAGGTACAATTTCGGGCTTGTGTCATTTTAGTGCTATTATAAAGGACACATTTGTTAACTGGCTGAAGAACAACAGAGCACTGAGACCTGTTCTCTGGCAAAAAATAATACATTCAACAAATATTGATATGGACAATGAGATAGGAATATTTTCACTAAGAAAGGTAGAACTAAACATCCCTTTAATGATATGTCTTATAGTCCTTTAACCCGCAAGTTGGAAAAACTTAACACCCACATGTAGAGTGAGCCTTTCCCTTAAAGCTAGTATTTCTTCTAAACAGGATACACTCATTGTCCAAGACCAGCAGCTCAGTCTCCTAGTTGGACTTTCTGGTCTCCTGTCCTCTTTTCTCTTTTCTTTGTGACTCACTTTCAAGAACTACCTTCTACCCTTTCACTCATGTCCAAACCTACCAGCTTCCTAGCCCTGTAGCGAGGCCTTTTAAACTTTCGGATATCAACTCCTTGCACATTATTTCCCAAAATCTAGTAGGCTGATGCCATGCCCTAGTTAAAGGCACAATGGCTGCCTTTTGCTCCCTACTGAACCTTCTCTGTACTGACAGCCTCACTCTGTGTCCTAGACATGCCCAGTCTACACCATTCAGGTGCAAAGACCCCAGCATAATGATATTGAAATGACCATATTAGATCATAATAAGCCACTGAGGCCTAAGTCTAAAGGAGTTTTAATAATTTGTACTTTTTATTTACTTATTTGTTTCTTTTGCTAAGGAAGATTTGCCCTGAACTAACATCTGTTGCCAATCTTCCTCTTTTTGTGTAGATGATCCATCACTACCACATGACCACTGACAGTGGTGTAGGTCTGTGCGTGGGAACTGAACCTGGGCTGCCAAAGTGGAGCATGCCGAGCTTAACCACTAGGCCACCAGGGCTGGCCCTATTTTTAATTAGAAATTTTCCAACATGATCTCTCCTATCCTTTTTGTACCCTATTTCAGTTTTCCCCTTTCATTGTCCTTACAAACTTCCAGGAGTCCAGTGTCCTGCCACCACTTACTAGCGTCAAAGCACTGACCCCAGCCCCCCATCAGCTATTGCCCTCAGAAGTACCACAGATGCTAATATTACTTTTCCTTCCTCAGCAATCTTTACCTTTTCCCATTAGTAACTAAGTATAAAAGCTTTGAAGTGTTCTTGTTATTATTATTAATGTCAGCAGAGCCATTTAGATCTCAGAAGACAGCCACTATCTTGACCTGACGACCCAGGATAACCCAGGTGTTCCAATCCAACACAAACCCAAGGAGCCCCTTTCCAAATTGTACTTTCACTAACCATTATAGAGCGGCCTTCAGTGGAACTGCTGGTCTATCCAGGGCAATTTGCCTTTTCAGTAACTGCCATTAACTTCTCTGAGCCTGTAAATTTTCACACTAAGCATGCCAAGAGAAGATGCTGCTGCAAGTATTTAAGAAACTGGCTGTGAAGCTAGGCTCGACTTATACAACTACTTAGGAGGGGAACCATTATGTTCATTACAACTGGGGTTGTACTTTGATTCTATATGAAACATTTTTTTGTTTCCAGAGTCCCTAAGTTACTTTGGTTTTCTGTTCTTTGATGACTGGTGCACACTTGGGCAACCTTTTCCATATGTAATATCAGACTTCTGGAATAGGTTTTAGAAGCACATGACTACTAACAAATAGTATACTGTAAAATAGCTATTTTTTCTTAGATTGCACACTTAATCAGAAAGCCGCAATGTTCTAGAAGATATTCCTAAATTCATGAAAGTAAAAATTATCTCTTCCAACACATAGGTCTTTTAAAGCTTTTGTAGCTCAGGAAACCTTCTTGAATCTCAAATACTGAGTCACTGTTGTGACTGACACAACAGTTCTATCAAGTTCATAGTGACCACAGGTTCACCATGACTCCATGTCATGCAAATGATCAACAAAAAGGAGATTATACAACAAGCTTTGGTGTATCAAAGTAAAATATAGAAATAGATTCCATAAGGGTCAACAGGCCAAGATAAAGCAGCATAATGCCCTGCCTAGCTTGAGCAAATCAAAATAGAATCTTGTTCTTTATTGGTACGTTTATAAAGAGCAACTCCATTTTCAGTTGGATATGAGTTTGAAATCACACTCAGAGTTAGCTTTACCTGAATATGTCTGTGTGTGTTTGTGCGTCAAAAATCAGCACTATTTATAAATAACTTATGTAAGTTTTACATCTCAAGACTTTAGCTATGGTTTGAGAGAGTAAATCTTTCTTAACTACTAATAAAACAACCTGGGGTGGAAATAAATGTAAGTGTACCTAAAATATAATATCGTGAAAGATGGTTTATGTGAGAGTTTTAGCATGTTTTATTTTAAAATGTAATGTGCTTATGGCTGAAGGAGAAATGCAGTGAGCAAGAAGTCCTTAACGAGCTTTAAGATCTTCGATTGTATCTGCCGTTTCTACTCTATGTGACCTTCACCATGAGATTCCTCCATTCCCTTCTTCCAATACCCCAGTGAAGATCATAGTTACTCAGCAGGCAAAGCATTAAGAATATCATAAGGCCTTAGAAATTTGCAAGGATAATTCAAAAATCCTTCTAGTTTTTATCTTGAATAGATAAAATGCTTTGGCTCTTTTTGTGCCAGCTAAAAAATCCTATCAATGGTCTCTGGTTTCAGATTTCAGTCTCAGATTCCCTCAGTTATTCCAGTGAACCTTTTGGACTCTCATTTCTATTTTGTCATTTTTCATTTTCCACCACTTCAAAGGTGTGCACGGGTCCCATAAGAAAAGCTTTTCATGCCACCATAATCCCCGAGCTCCCCAAGACCACTAGAGGGAGCAGACACTGTCCCAGAGCAGACGGTGTAATTTCAAAGTTCTGAAAGAAGCACGACCAAGCCATCAAGAATTATTTAACTGAAACAGAAATAAAAATTGTAATTACCCACTAGATTGTAAAGTGTGTGAGCCATTCATTTTTTAAAAAAGAGTTCCTGTGTGTGATATGTTGTGCCTGGTGAGCCATTCATGTTCTGGTCTGGACTTGGAAATCCCATGATAGGTCACTTCATTAGGGCATCCTTAATGAAAAGATCAAACAAAAAGTGGGAGGTGAAAGCATAACTCCCAATAAAGGTGGAATAACAGCAACACTCAAGTCAGAGTTTTATCAGGAAAAGACGCTGGGGAAAAGAACAAGGCATAAAGATAAAGCCTCACATGGCTACTAAAATTAATATCCTTGCTCTAGAAGAAAATGCAACTATTACTTTGAGGTTTCCCAATGGGAAGCACTTGAAGGTAGAAGGTTATAAGAAACACCAGACAGAAAAAGCATCTGACATGATTAGTGAATGTGAGAGAAATTTATAAAGCTTTCCAACTTACAATCAAAACAAGGCAAGTAACTATCCGCTGGCTGGTCTGACAGGTTGGTGAGATAGATGAACAAGTACAACAGTAGATTCAAAGGAACAAATAAAGCTGTGTTATCTCCGGATTGCACACACCGCTGGGCTGCCCACATTAAAATGCTAAGGGCAGGAACAACCTGCCCACTCATTTCATAATGGTCTAGTGAGAGCAGCCCAGGACATGCAGCTCTGTTTACCGTGAGGAAAGCAGGTACACATCCTGCAGCCCCTGCTCCAGGACGCTGAGGACCAACTGCACACAAAGACCTCCAAATTCCTAGCGGCTTGTGTCCCTCAGACTCGCCAGTTCAGAAACGCCTTGACTGGCCAAAAGTGGTACTTTTAAATTAATGTGCTTACAATCTGCTGGAAAACTTCAGGAAGACTCTCCCAAACCAGTCTTACTGCCTTTTAAAATACTAAGCTCAACAGCCAAGATTTCTCTCCCTCTCTTTCTCACGTGCCCATGAGCTCATGCACGCGCTTGCACACACACACACACACACATACACATGCATACACAGATTCATTTATAAAATTTGTCTCATATGATCATTATTTACAACACCTTTCAAAATTATTTTCAAAAACTACCACGACTTTAATTCTCAAAAGAGAAATGTGATCCTCCTAACAATACCTTATATAAAGCTCTAGCAGTGCAAAATATCACACTATGGAAATGTATGGAAAAAATGGTATAAAGTGCTTTCCAGGAAAATAAAAGGTCCATTTGAGTTCAAAATTAAATCTAGGCACAATATAAACATAGTGGAATTCACTACCTCTCGACATTATCTGTAAAGCTTGAGAACACTGAGTACATGTTTTAAAGTATGGACACTTAGCAAAAATAAATATGAAACTTCCAAATGCCTAGCCTACCTCAGAAATTGATTTGCAGGAAAGCTGCAGGTACAAACATTCATCCACTTATTCACTCAGTGTTTCCTTGGGATAATTCCAAGAGGCAACCCCACCAGCAAGAGTGGCAAAAATTTTTATTGCATCCTTAAAAGCACTGAGCATTCTTCACTAGTTTTTTTTTATTTCTAAAAAAAATAATTAGGCAACTATTCATATATTTTCCTTTACTCCAAATTGTATGAAACATTTATTCCTAGGAAAGAAATGGGAAGAATGCTGCCATCGACAGGCAGCTGAGTCCTATCATAAGGTCCTAAAGCAACAGACAGTATGAGAAGGAAAAACTCTCAAGAGGTCTGCTTCCCTTCCTACAGACTGATGTTTGGAAATTTCAAATTCCTAATCAAAATACCCATTATCATTTCCTTTCAAAGCAATTAGAATCCCAAAAGTCAATCTCAATGTATGCTTCCTCCCCTCCTTCTCTCTTTCCTTCCTTCTTTCTCTGTCTTCTCTCTCTCCACCTTCCCTCTTTCTCTCTCAATACCAAGCAAATATTATATGCTAGAATACAAATTCACATATGCAGGGATTTTTGTCTGTTCTGTTCATTGATGTGTTGCAAGTATTTAGAGCCTAGCACACAGTAGGTGCTCAACAAATATCTGTTGAATTGAACTGAATATGCCCATTACTGAGAAGAGAGTAGTAAATAAGACACAGTTCCCAATCTCAAGGCAGTCATTATATCTGAGGAAAAAACAAGATTATCATACAAACATGTGTTAAGTGGTAAATTATAGGAGGCATGCACAAAATGTTCTTGGAAAACAGAGGACAGCATAGTAACTCTACTTCTATATAGATGATGTGTCTTCGGAAATATCCAAGAAAGGATGATGTTTATCTTAAGTTAGGAAAGAGGAATTAGTTAGACAAACAAGGCAAGAAAGGGCCTTCCAGGTACAAGAAACAGGACTTGTAAAGACATGGCGTATGAGATCACAGTGCATCACCTGCTGAACTATAGGGAGCTTGTTTAGAAATGAGGGTACCACAGTTATCATGCATTACACTCCAGTGTAACTGATTGGAACCCACTGAAGAATTTTAAACAGAGAAGTAACTTGATCAGACTGTGATCTTCAGACAGGAAGTTTTGAGGTCGGGGGAGGAGGGGAGACGGGAAAGACTGAAGCCTAATTAAGGATTAATTGCATTTGTTTAGGCAAGAAATGAGAAGAGCCTGAATTAAGGCTACAGAGGTGCTTTTAAAGGAAAGGGGGGGTATAAAAGAGATATTTAGGAGATAAGATTGGAATGATTGAAGTACAGGCTGGAGGGAGGCAGCCAGAGCAGCAGCAGGGGAATTTGTGTTGCATCTGAGTTTTCTGAATTGGGCAACTGACGGTCTCTGAGTTCTATTCACTGAAATCACGGATAAAGGTGGAATAAAGGTTCTGGTATTTGAAGAGCGGTCAGTTTGGGTCCTAGGTTTGAGCTGGAGGTTTGGGGAATCTGATAGAGCTGTGGATTGGACAATTGAGAACAGCCGTAGAGACGAAGACAGAGCACTGGGCTGGCTGAAAAGCCTGAATTGATAAAGTCAACATTGGCGATAAAGTATTCCAGAGTTCGGTGAGGGAGGATAAAGAAGAGGATGGAGCTCAATAAATACATTTTGAATTAATAAAAGGACAAGAATACTATCCTGTGGAGCCCCAGTATTGGAAAATAAAAGAGTCTATGAAAGCAGCTAAGAAAGTGATATTTGTATATTACTTAACAGATGTCTTATCTTTGGATAGAAAATGCATTTGAATGAATTTGACAGTTTCTCTTTTAGTTCAAAAGTACCAAAGAAAACTCAATCTTCTCTTTAAATTAGATTATTAAATGATACCGTAATTCGTTTTCATAATTCCATGTTCACACATATCTTGCTGCTTATCACATCACATTTTCAGACAATGACCATCAGAACCAATTTAACAAACTAAACAAAGTAGATATCCTAGCAGAGCACTCATAACTGACACATCATGGGGTCAGTGTAAGCCCAAATCGGTTCACTTCTGCAAAAGTAATTCTGCTCACAATCTACACATGGAGCATTTCTCCTTACACTCTTCATATAGCAAATAGGAGCAGCACAGTGGCAACTAATTAGGCAAGATTAAATGCAAATGAAACCCAGATGACCAAAGAGGAGGACTAATATATTTCAATATGAATATAGAATATGAATTAATTTTCAAATCTATCATGTCAAATCACAGAAGCACAGACAAGCTCATTTAATGCCCCTGAGAAGTTATCAACCAATAACAAGAGGTTCCCAGGAGATCACAAGACTGCTTATGGAATGACTGGGTAGGTAACCACCAAACAGACCACTTCCAAAAGGGATTTTGAATTTAGACCTCTCGCTTGTCTTTCTCCTCTTCCCCATCTAGACTCCCTTGACAGTCATCATCCATAAACCATCTTAAGGTAACATATTCCCCTTTCACGACTGCTCTCACATCTACATTCTTCAAGGATAAGGGAAATGGTTACAGAGAAAGTGTGAGTTGTGTGATGAACACCAAGGGGGAACCGTCTTCCCCACTCTCTCCTCATGGCGGGGGCTTGCTGACTTTTTCTAACTGGTCAAAGCTACAGTTTCTAGCATTCTAGAAGATTTACCCTAAGCCAGATTATCCCTGACTCTTGGGAGAAAGTATCTGGATACGGTAAAATAGAAGTGAAAGTAGTTTAGGATTATGTTCCAAAGTTTAGTTAATCAGCATTTCAAAATCCGTAAGGTAGGGAAAAAAGCATCCTTGTTAGCTTAATTTCTTCAAAGGGTGCCAAACACTGTTTTCTACCTCTTTGCATCTTTCATATACTTAATAGGCACTAAATGAATGCAATGAACCACTGTAAACTCAAGTGGTAACTGACACTATCCTTGACTGTAAATTTCAGAACACGGGAAAGGCAGGGAACCTTGGGAAACTTAGACCAACAGACAGTAAGTCTTTCTCTTTGAACAGCAGTGCCTGACCTTGAACTCTAGGTTTATTTTTGCACCAACCTGAGTTCACGCATAGTAACCTTTAGGAATAATATTTATTTCCTTGTTAGTAAAGAGGCTATTGTGTTATGTAAATCCACTGAACCTTGTTAATTTCATTATTTGGCATGCTTAGTTATATCCTCACGCATTTTAATTACTATTTTATAGCCTTTAAAAATCATTTTCCTGAAAATGAAAATCAGTGAAGCAGATTTGATAATCTGTGGAAGATTGATAGAAAAAAAAGCTGTTATGTGATCCTTATAAACCTCATAAATTTATGTTAGGGAGAAAATAAACTAGGTTGCATAGATTTATTAGGTAAATTGATTTTACTCCTTTGTACCCCCAAAGCATTCTATAAGCTTAGTAGGTACCTATAAATTTTTCATGAACAAGTGAATAAATGAGTTAATTTCATTAGGCTTTTCAATATGTAAGGATTATGAAGGTCCCATTCTATCACTCACAGTGCAAAGTCTGGCTTAGTAGTGTAACGTTGTATGGATCAGAGGCAGACACTGTTTTAAAAGAAACTCCAATATCAACTAAAAGTAATGGACATTATGATTTTCAATATATTGAAAATGCTTTTCTATTATTCACTGAATATTACAAGTAGCTAAGATCTCCTTAGTCATTATTCTCCTCTCATGCTCTAAAGGCTCGTATCTTACAATAAATGTACTTACTTTAGAAAAATCAACATACCAGGAAACATCTGAATGCAAAAAGAAAACAAACAAAAAACCTAACAGGAAAACAGCAAGGAGCTAAACTCCTATCAGCCTTTTGAGGTGTATATATATATATATATATATTTGGGGAAATATATATATGTCTAGGGGGGTAAAAATTCCTTGGATTTTAGGTATGTAAATTGTTTTTTACAACTGAGTTTATCCTCCACATCATTTGTCATCAGGGTAATGCAAATTAAAACAACAGTGAGATACCACCAAATGCCCATTAGAATGGCCAAAATCCAGTACACTGACACCATCCAATGCTGAGAAGGATGTGGAGCAATGCGACCTCTCATTCATTGCTGGTGGGTATGCAAAATGGTACAGCCACTTTGGAAGACAGTTTGGCAGTTCCTTACAAAACTAAGCATACACTTAACCCTACGATCCAGCAATCACGCTCTTTGGTATTTACCCAAAGGAGCAGAAAGCTTACGCCCACAGAAACCTGCATGTGAACGTTTATAGCATCTTTATTCATAACTGCCAAAACATGGAAGCAACCAATATGTCCTTCAGTACATGAATGGATCAATAAACTGTGGCATATCCAGACAATGGAATAGTATTCAGTGCTAAAGAGAAATCAGCTATCAAGCCATGAAAAGACATGGGAGAAACTTAAATGCATATTAGTGAGTGAAAGAAGCCAATATGAAGGGGCTACATACTGTACTATTCCACCTGTATGACATTCTAGTAAAGGCAAAACTATGGAGACAGTTAAATGATGAGTGGTTGCCAAGAGTTGGGGATGGGGAGGGAATAATAGGCAGAGCACAGAGGATTTGTAGGGCAGAGGACAGAGAATTTATAGTACCTGTAGGATACTATAATGATGGAAATATGTCATTATACATTTGTCCAAATTCATAGAATGTCCAATAAACACCAAGGGTGACCTGTAATGTAAACTGTAGACTTTGGGGGACTATGACATGTCAATGTAAATTCATCAGTTGTAACAAATGTACCATTCTGCTGGGGGATACCGATAATGGGGGAGGCTGTGTACGTTCGGGGGCAGGGGGGATATGTGGGAAATCTTCTCAATTTTGCTGTTAAACTAAAACTGCTCTAAAAAATAAAGTTTTAATTTAAAAAATTGAGTCTACCAAGTTGAGGACTTAGCCAGCTAACTATATCAATGTTTTCCAAAAATTCACTTGAACATGGTTTTCTTCTGATCACTTTTGCCAATGAATGAAAAAGTACCCAGTGGTCACATGAAAACTATACCTATTGACTTGTAACTGTTGAACCTATCTTGGACGGATGCACAGTGGTAGTCTGTGAGAGTTTATGAAACTATATGCATTTTGGTCATTTATTAACTTAATTTGCAGTCAAAAGTGAAAATTCCAAAAATGTGTAAAGTTACAGAATTCACCTATTTTTACACGATATAAAAATACTTAAAGGACTGAGTGTTTGTTTACTTAATCAAATGGCTTTATATAACTTGAGCATGTATTTTATTTAACTGTAATCAAATGTTTAGTAAGTTTAAGAATTATAAAGATGGCAGAACCTGTGTGTAGGTATTTTGAGAAAATTTAAAAGAATTACCGTTGAGACATTACAGGAGAAAAACTCATAATAATGAAGATGGGCAGAAAATACTGACAGAAGGGGAAAAGTAATTAAATGCAAAGAGAAGAAAAATGCAATCAGACTAACCAAATAAAAACACCAGATAAGAAAATCAACGTATTGTCAGAAGTGTAAAAGACTAAAGCACAGAAAATATCTGCCATACACTTGAGTTCTGCAGTGTAAAATGCTGAGGCAAGAGTTAAACACATTAAACAAGCATTGGTTAGTAACAAGTACATCCAAGATTTACAGCATACGTTACACTGGGTGTGACTACTAGATCACAGCTAGCCCTGTTGATCTAGTTTGAAGTATTGCAGCAAATCAAAATTAGATTAAAAAAATCAGGTACAATAACTTAATCATGTATTAAAACCTTGCCCACCAGATTGAATTCAGTTTAATAAGTATTTGTCATCTTAAATTTTGTACTCAGGGATAATGGATTTTAAGTCACTTTGTTGATTTCCCTCTCACCCAGCACTACCACCATTTGCATTCTCTAGGCCTAGAGATAAAACCCACTAAGCTTACTTAGTTGAGGGAGTTGTCAGAAATGCAAAATGTTGAAGAAATTAAAATTGCATTCATTCAAAGGCAAGCTTAAGAAATAAACAGTAATATCAATGAGCCTTAAATTGCATCAAGAGCCATATCAATGTTTTTCCTCTGGGACCTAGTAATTTGATTTCAGGAAATCTGAAAGATTTCCTAAAGAAACAACCCAAAACTCAGGGGGAAAAATTCTGGGTACAATCACCTCATCATTTGTATATTTATAAGAGTGAAAAACATGATAAAACATAAATACCAGGAGCAGGGCAACAGCTAGGATGACCATCTTGCATCCTAAAATTACTAAAACATGATGATTATCAAGTAATAGGGAAAATGCCCATAATTCAAAACTAACAAGGTAACACTATATATACACAGTTGTCTATATAATATGTAGGAAACAGGGACAGAATAAAAGTCTTGAAAGAAATTTATGGTTATGTGGGCTAATATGGTTATGTTGGCATGTGAAAATTTTTGTTGTTGTTGTTTTGCTAATGAAGCTATATTTCGTAATGGAGAAAAACTAGAAACAAATAAGGAAAATGTTACTTTTGCTAATCCTTTGGTGAGATGTCAAATAGAATAAGATAAAAACATTTCCTCTATCAAGGATCCTTTTTCTTTTTTTGGTGAGGAAGATTTGCCCTGAGCTAATATCTGTGCCAATCTTCCTCTATTTCGTATGTGGGTCACTGCTACAGCATGGCTGATGAGTGCAGTAGGTCACTGCCTGGGATCTGAATCCATGAACCCAGGTCACCAAAGCAGAGTGCACTGAACCTAACCACTAGGCCACGGGGCCAGCCCCTATTGACTAATTTATGACTAAATTTTACTGCATCTCCCTAAGTTTATCTTGTTTTATTCAGCAAGCACTTATGGAATGTTTGCTATGTACTGTTCCCTTCCCTATACGCATTTCACTCATACTTCAAAATGCTAGTCTCCTGACATTTCCTACTAAATACAAAGACTTTACCTTTTTCCTTAAAGTATTCCAAGCAATGATTCCTGACTCTTTGTCAATTCACGACAAGGTCACATTAGGCAATTCTGAAATATCTACTTAAACTGTGCCAGACCAAGACCAGTACTGTCAATCATTTATGTAAAATAATCCACTATAATTTCTGAAATGGAAAATACTGAACTCTTGCTCTTGTGTCTGCCAGTCTCAGACTCTAAGTGGCCTCAGAAAGGAGCACCCTACTCTTTTCTTGTTGCTGGCAGTTGCCACTGCCTTCCTGTCCTGGACAATGTCATGGTGTATTAAAGTTGATGATTACTCATCTCCCCTCACAAGCCTTTCAGAGTGTGTGCTGTAGAGTCAGGGGCATAGATGGAATAAGAGATACAGGGAGGGAGGAGGAGTCCACTATTTAGTGCGGCAAACTTTCTACCCCTCTCTCCATGTTCAACACAAGAACAACGACATTGAATTTTACAAATCTGTTCCTGTGGCTACCACCAATTTCATATGTCTGTTTGTAAAAATCACAATTTGAAGTAGAAATAGTCACCAGGACCCCAAATGGCTAATTTGCTGGGTACTCTGTGTACTTTTGTTATTAGGCTTTTCTCTTGCATTTGACAATGTTGACTGTTTCTCAGAAGATTCTCCTTCCTTCAAAGCAAAACTGCTCCTCATTTTCATCTAGTCTTTCTGGATGCTATCCCTCAGGCTTCTCCTTCTACCTGTGTCTTCAGTGTTGGTGCTTCTCAAGCTGCTGCCCCGTTTCAGTCTCTTCAGATCATCTCAGTGGTTGTTTTCTACTCACTCCAAGTCCACCAGCCCACTATCCACCTTTCTCTACCCTGCTCTGTGCCCAAGGAAGATGACCTCTACAGAGCCTCAAGGCATTTCCTTGACCATTGTCTTCACTAAGGATTTGGCCAATGGGAGGCCAAAGGTCAGAGGGTGGGAAGAGAGGGAGGTCATAATATGTATTCCCCAGGCTCTTTTCCTGCTAGGCTATGGTCTGGCAGTGGCCAAGTTCCTCTACTGAAGGCAACAGGTCCTATTGGGCAACTCTCACCTACCACATCTACAGATTCAGCATCTCCTTGTTCACATTCTGGTAAATGCTCCTTCCCTACCAGGCCTAAGAGCGGTAATGGCTCTCTGCTGTTGCTAGTCCCAGTGTGTTTCATCGATTCAGTTGGTTTCCTTAAACCAGCCCAAAACCTTTATAAATAGTTTTGTCATCAAATTCTCCTTAATTAGCCCATTTGAGTATGACGTCTTTTTCCTGCTGGGATCCTGACTAATACTCCATCTTATTCTCACTCAGCTTTAATTACCACCACATGGTAATGACTTTGCATCACTATCACCCAGTCTCTTTCCAATTTTCAAATACATATTTCAAAGCACCTTCTAAGTATTCTAAAATAACTTCAAATTAACATGCCCCAAATTAAACCCATCTCCTTCAGCCACCTCCGCCTGCCCTACCCACACCTCCCTTCAACCCATTTCTCTGCCTATACTCTCATTTGAGAGATAGACAACCATCCGCCCACCTGCACAATCCAGAAAAGTGGCAATTATCCTCCATTCCTCACTCTCTCCCTCCTGTTATCAAGTACTCTTGGTTTTATCTCCCATATAGTTCTTAAATCCATTTCTCCTCTCCACCTGCATGTCTTCTATTTTAGTTCACAATCCCTCCTCATCATATTGTACAGGAATGCCTGTTGTCACTCACCAACTAGGCTGTGATCAATTTGAAGAGACAACTGCCTGCCATATGCACCAGCAAGTGCACTGGTTGAATGAGTGACTGAATGAGTAAAATGCAAAATGAAGATGAGAATAACAGAATTGTACTTTTATTGTTAGATCTTACAAATAGCTCCAAATCACTTCAACCTGCGCATGTGCATGCACATACACACAATGTTTAAGAACTAATTTAATCCACAAATCTTAATTTTGTTGTAGATTGTTCTTATTAGGTTTTTTTGTTTTGGATTCAAAGTGGTAGTGTGTTAGAAAATAATTAAGAACCAGTTTCTTGAGGAAAAAAGTCAAAGCTCTGATTTATAGCACTTGCCAATTTCTGTGGTGAAAATATTGCCATTATTGCCAATTTCAAGTTACCAAAGCAACATGGCTGAATAAGGAGCTAGAAAAAGACAGGCACACCTGAGTCTCCTGAGCTGGAACGAGCGGACTCCAGCACACCATTGAAAGGCACAGCCGTCAGGGGAGGTTAGATTACCTACACCAGAGATTTCTGAAGGAACACAATTACAAGGAATGGAGTGTTTTAAAATCCTATGTGAAAAATAATAGGCATTAACAGTCATTTATCAAAAAAATAGTAATAATACATAAAGCTAGGGGCAACATCGGAATCTAATCATCATTTGGAGACCATTTAATTTAGTGGAAAATTTCTCACCTTTGTTTAATTTTTTATAACTCAGTTGAACAACCATTTACTGTGTACCTATGTTTTGTGTGTCTCTGTTCCAGTGGGAGGAACCAAATGTGAAAAGAGGCTCTTTGTCCAATAACTGCTGATAAAGTGGAAGGAAGGACAATGCTCGAGAGCTGTGCTGTCTCCAGGGGGAAGGATGGGCTTCTACGGGTGGAGGCTGCGAGTTCTAACTGGGAAGACCCAAAGTGCTCTGGGAAGAAGAGACTTTGAACTGCACTTTGGTAAGAAAAATTATGATAAGTTGAGAGACAGAGGAAAGGGAAATTGAGGTTAGGAAGGGTACTTGGTATTGTGTTTGACAGAAAATAGGCACTCAATAAATATTTATGGAGCAAATGAATAAAGAAGTAAATGAGTCAATGAATAAATGCATAAATGATTGAGTGAATGAATAAAGGGAAAACACGAGTAAAGGCAGAGACAGGGAAGAGCATTTGTATTGAGTTTGACCTTTTGGGCTGAAGGCTGCATTTTTCAGCACCTGGTCCCAATATTATACGTTCAACTTTAATTGTGAGTACTTCTAAATCCCTTGGACTGACGTCATTAATTCTTCTTTGTCCCAGCATCTATTTACTCTGTCTCCATCACTAGCATTGGTGTTCAGGCCTCCAAAGACTCCAACAGCCTCCCAGACCCCCATCCAGAATCCAGTCTGGCCCTGCTCCACTGCACCACCCCTGCCTCAGCCAGAGTGAACTTTACAAAACGCCAAAATGAAAATCTGATGATTTCTACCATCCATTCACTGCCTATTCTACACTTAGAGTTTGTCAATGGTTTGGAGTCTTCTGATAATAAAGTCAAACTCCTTCATGTGGCTTACAAGGCTGTGTCCTTCTCCCCCTCTGTCCCCTTGTGCTGGACCCCACAGTCTTCTTTTAGGCCATCAAGTGGTGTCTGCAAGACTGCTCCTTTTTGTAGGAATCCTCTCCCCTTCTCTCATCACCTAATTTCACACACATTGTGTTCTCGGTGACTAGGTCAAACGCTGTCTTAGAGCTGCATGCACCTCTCCTCTGTGGAATTCATCACGGTTATAAATGTGTACTTACTCTTATGACTGTTTGACTAATGCTGATCTCTCCCTCTAGTCTGTAAGTTCCAGAGGGAGAGGCTATATCTGTTTTTACTCAAGTGTTTGGCACAAAATAGTTGCTTAATAGGTGTTTGTTGAATGAATGACAAAATGCCATGTTCATCTCAATCTCCACATCTTTAAAGATTGTTCCCATTCCTGAAGTGACTTCACCCCCTCACATCCCACCATGAACAAAAATCTAATATTTCTTTCCATGCCCAGCTCAAAATCCATTATTCAATTCAACAAATATTCATTACTGAATTATTATGTTCCAGGTCCTGTGTTAGGCACATGAACTATATGGCCACATAAGATCTTAGCATCTCCCCTGAGAGATGTCTGGGATACCCAGCAGGATACATCTCTAAGTCCCGTGTGCTCTGTGAGGAGCACTAATATTGGTCTGACTGAAATCAGTGGAAGCGAGTGGAGAAATAGATTAGATTAATAGTCTCTGGATATGCAATAAAGGTTCACAAAGGAAGAGGCATTTGGCCTGCAGTTTTAAAGCTTTCTTCTGGAATGTTCTTATATTTCTTAGGAATAAAACATGATTTTATACATATATATTTTTTTAAACGTACTACTTATTGGTTTTCGACTCTGTTTCAGTCACTCTGATTGAGGGTTTTTATAAATTTACTAATTTAATACAACCTGATAATCTTTTCTGATTCTAAATTTTAGTAACATAGTTTTATAATAAAATTCTGCTCAAGTATAATGCATTATTGTTTTTTAAATTGTTTCCCTTAATGTCTTGATATCCCAAAATACTGCTCAAAAGCTACAATCTGGTAACTGTAGATTTCTGCATTTCCACTCTCCATCCTCCTGCACAGAGCTGTGCTAGTCTAGCAGGCTAAGTGGTTAAGGGACAGCTTTGGATAAATGGAATCCAGGTGGTCTTTGAGCATGTGTGGTACAGAGTCTCTATTCCAGTCGAGGTGTTCCATAAACAAGTTATCATTATGAGAATTTTAACTTCTTAATTGCATATGATTTTCTTTTAAATGCGAAAATCTGAGGATCAACATTGCACACCTGCTGCACATATTTTTTTTTTAATGCATGTCTTAAAAAGACCAGGAAAAAGTAAAGTTTCTCTGGAATTTCAATCGATTTCCCAAGAATTTCCTTAGGTGCCGGCGCTGTGCAGGTGACTCCAACCTGCTTTCCTTCATTCTGTCCCAGCTACAGCCCTCTGACATGGGTACTGATAGCTCCATTTTACAGGTGGGAAAATTAAGGATCAGACAAAACTTCAGAAATTTGGCTAAGATCAAACAGAACCAGCACCCGGAACTTCTGCTCCTGAGGCACACCCCCTCCTGTCACCCTTATGTTTC
Organism: Equus caballus; assembly: GCF_041296265.1. Classification (NCBI taxonomy): domain Eukaryota; kingdom Metazoa; phylum Chordata; class Mammalia; order Perissodactyla; family Equidae; genus Equus; species Equus caballus. The sequence goes on from NC_091684.1 coordinate 84,032,527, forward strand.
CTACACTGCAAACCCTTCTCCCTAATGACCTCTTCTATGTGATCCCTCCTTTCATGTGTTAAACGGTTTAGTTCTTGTCAAAGTGTTTCATAAATAAGTTACCATGAAAAAAACTTTACCTTCTTAATTGCGTTGGATTGTCCTTTAAAAGTGAAAATGTGAAGCTTGATACAGTACAGCTGTAATATACATTTTTCCAAAGCTTGTTCTGAAGAAACAAAGTAAAATAGAAAAAAAAAAACAAACAAAAACTAAAGCAAAAGATAATTTAATGACTTCCTGGAAACTCCCTAAATACATGCACTGGGCAAGTCGCTTTCTCAGGATTTACAGGGTCTAGGACATTAAGTTACCACGCAAAGTAGGTAACTCTCAAACCTCAGCTGAAGTCTGCAACAGAAAAATGCAGCCTATGCCCGAATACTGCAATCTCAAAGCTTCCTTATGGTAGCATTGTTAAGATCACTGCTTATTGTTGCATTAAATAAAAACATTTTGCAAAATCTAAAAAAAAAGATAAACTCTCCCTTTGTTTTTGCCATAACAGGCAAGTTGTTTCTTGCCTCATTAATTATCTCTCGGCTATGGTGTCACACGGCCTTCATTTTCCTGTAGTGTTATCTGAGTTACAACTCAACAATGGTGACATGTCATCTGCAGAGCATAATTTCACCTACATGCCTTACAATTACTGTATTTTGCACATTGCACAGCATAATATAAATTATAACCTGCATTCTTCACAAGTTAAAAAAAAATTTAAGCATATTTGTTAGCCCAATAAAAAATCTGGCATCAGTATGCGTGGTTTGGCAATGAAGACTACAGACCGTAAAACTAGCCTAATATAGAGAAATGGTGAGATAAAGAATACATTAGAGGTGAAGCATTCCACGGGGTAAGTTTCACACTGATGGTTGGAATTTCTCAATAAAAGGTTAAGAACACTTAATATTTCCTAAGCTATGTTTTGAAGGTCAAAGTAAGAACAATAGAGCAAGGAAACTATTTTTATAAACAGTAAGTCACACGTATAAAACTTATAAAAGTCGTGCATGAATGCAATTTTTAAACAACATTATTTACAGAGTATCTTAAAGAGGAGTTTAATATGTAAATGTAATTAAATAATAAATATTTACTAGTAGAAAGATAGTTATGCTTCTAAAACTAAATGCAAATTTATACCCCCCAAGTCTTTTTTCTCTAATGAAAAGGTCAATGGCCCCCAAATAAAGAACTTAAAACACTGTGGAATTTCATACAAGCGGGGCAGAAAATGAAATGGACATATAAGGCTACTACTTATCACTAACGAGGCCATGTTTCCAAGATAACTGCTTATTAAACCGGAAAATTAAGAAGTACTAAAATTGGGAAGGATTCTTTTACACAAACATTCTAAACATAGAGCATAATCTTGTCATTTTCTGACAACTAAATGTACAGTGTGTCTTAAAGATACACAATAAATATTTGCTGAATTATTAAAGGAAGGTTAGCACAGTCTTAAAAAATCAATAAATTGGGATACATTATTATTAATTTCCTTTAAAAAAAAAACACACCATACCTAGCACACCATCTATTTTAGAGGTTATATGCACTCCCTATAGACTCTTTTACCTTTGTCCTCATTAAAAACATGAATCCTATTTTGAAAAAAGTAGAATAACTTGTAAAAAAATCAGATAAGGTTATCAAATGGCCAGCAGACCTATAGGTCAAATATGAGAAGGGGGAACAATTTGCAGCATGGCGCCCTGGTGTTTCACTGTTTTAATATCATAGTACTTTTATAAAAGTTTCAATTTCTTTCTTTCTTAAAAAATAAAGAAGTACTGAGGTAAGAGTGTTACATTTAAACTTTTGGCTATTAGCATAAAACTTACTAAAGCAGAATAACTGGGAAAGCTAGCAGAGCTGCCCCAGAGGATTTGCATTGAAATCAATACTATTTATCAGTCTTAAAAAACAGAGGGTAGGAAAAACTGGAAAAACCTCATAAGATTCTTATTATGAAACTCATTGTTAGGTTAACATTTAAATGTTCCTTAATTAAAGTGTGTTGACACTATTAATTCACAAAAACTTAAAAAAATCCAGCTCAGTTACTTTCAACTCTGCTGTAAATCAGGATCCCCTGTGAAATTAAAAAATCTATTGAATCAACATCTCCCAGCTAGAGTCAGAACATCTGAATATCTTAAAAGCTTCACAAGAGCTTTGCGATCTCCAGCAAGGAGTCCATTCATTCAGTGTATATTCTCTGGTGCCTCCTGCATTCCTGATGGTGCCTACTATATAAGGCATGGAGAAAGCAAAGATGCAGAAAACATTAAATCCAATCTTTAAGGAGGGGAAACAGTTGGTTCCAATAAAGTGTGATAAGATGGAGGTAAGGAAACGGAGTGCTTCAGAGCAATAAAGAGGAACTCCTGAACCAGATGTGGTTATGTGAGGGAGCTCAAGTCTCCGAAAAAGAGAAGCCTTCTCATTCTTCCTTTGACAACAAGCACCACTCCTCAAGGAGCCTGAGCTATGAAGGAAAGATCATCCTTTTAACTACGTTAGAAATCTGACCATTAGGCGGAGTATACAGTCTGATTACTAAATTGAGTCCGTGTCTATGGAAGGAGGACCAGAAAGTCATTGGACTGTTAAATTTTCACACAGGGGCAGGGAAATAATCAGTCCCACTGGGATGACATGAAGAGGCAATGGGAGAAAGACATGTATACGATTGCTTTACACTACTTGTGCTTGTTCAAAGTAATGGCTCCCAAGATCAAGTGCTGTAAAATAAGATCGTGAAGAATGATGCAATGTCGAACAAAAAGGCTGAAGGTACTTTAATTTTGATCTTTTTGCGCAATAAATTGCTCCTCATTTGCATCCTGATGGTTCCACATGAACTCTGTTCACATCTAATTTTTTGAATGCTGGAATATATGAGCAATATGGACCATAGACTCCTCAAATCTGAAAGCTTTCATCATACACAATCTGATCTTTCTTTTAACTATCATTCTTCAAAATAACAGGTAGATGAACTAATAGCCTTATATATTCTTCCCTTGTGATTTCCTAACATCAAATCTTAAGTCCAATTGGACACGTTGTCATAAATGTAAAGAAAAATCTAAATGTCAAGAAAGTTATATCTCCAAATGGCTATAGATAAGAAAAGCATAACACCTTCCATCTTAACTCTTCCAAAATTAATCCATGTGAAAAGATTGGGTGGGAGTTCACGGTACTAAAGTTTATTTGATTCTAACAAATCGACTGTACTTACAAGAACCCTCTTGAGAGTTGGACATCTAAAGTCAGATCAAATCAAATCGACAAGTTCATTGAGACAATACTATGGATTAGAGAAAGAAGGAATCAATGTCTCTGCCTTCAAACACACAAGTCAGAGAGACGCATGACATATAGAGATAAGCAACGCAAAGCCCCTTAGACTATGACATGGCTGTTAGCCTTGTCTTTCACTTCCTTCCCTCCTACTTTTATCCAGTATTAGACAAACTGGGCTATGTACCCACTCTCCACTCTCAAAAGACTGCTACCGCATCTCAGCACGCCCCTCTCTATAAATATCATTTCTGCTTCTGAAATCCTACAGATCCCTCAAGGTCTATTTCAAAGACACGATCATGCTTAGCACACACTGGATTTTCTCTTTCCTTCCAAGGAACCCCTATATCGTTAAAGGACAAAGTCACCAGGAGTGACTGCACCAGTGTCCCATGAAGCAGCCTGAGTCCTTACCCTCTCCCAGGGGATACCTTTGCACATCCACTTGGCCCACTGCCTCCCTGCTGTACATATCTGAGTTTATCATTCCTATATCAACACCTAAAGGTATATATATTTTATTTTATTTTATTTTATTTTATTTTTTGAGGAAGATTAGCCCTGAGCTAGCATCTGCAGCCAATCCTCCTCTTTTTGCTGAGGAAGCCTGGCCCTGAGCTAACATCCATGCCCATCTTCCTCTGCTTTATATGTGGGACGCCTACCACACCATGGCTTCATAAATGGTGACATGTCTGCACCCGGGATCCGAACCAGCCAACCCCAGGCCGCTGAAGCAGAAAGTGTGCACTTAATCGCTACGCCACTGGGCTGGTATACACATTTTAGCAAACATTTAATTAACAGAGCAGGCACTACAGTCTAGGAAATCTGATACTTAGTCTGCTTTATTTATGAAGATGAATTGGCATCTTATCTAGTATAGATTTTAACTCAGAAGCAAATGTTTGGTGACGGTAAATAAAAAAATCCATCGAAAAGGAAAAATAAATCTGTTACAATTGGTTATCTGCTGTCAAATTGTTATAACAAAATTCATGACCTGGATTACGTTTTTTCTTCATTGCATTCATTTGTCTAAGATTAAATATTTGCACTATTTTTCAAATCATCTTTGGTTAAGAGGGAAACCTGTGGAACTCAAACTAAAGTCTTGTCAATTTCTAAATCTAAAATTAGGAATATTTAAAACAGATGTCTTTAGGCAATCAAAAGTAATTTCTCACACCAAATTACATTCTAAAGAGATATACATATATATGTGTAAAATTATGAAAAAAAAGCAAAAATGAAATATTAATTTTACTTAATTTTTAAATGTAATATACTGGCTTAAGCATATAATTATGATGAGCGTCTAGGATAGTAAACATACCACCATGCACATATAATTTATTGTTCGTTATGAGGTTAACCTTTTGTCAGCTCCTATGCCAATAGTTTGAAACAAAGATGTGATGCCTGGCCTGCAGCATATGGCGATTCCAAAGAGCACGCGGGAACAATTCTTTTTCTTTTCTTTAAAGAATTAAGTGGAACAAGCCCAAAGTTTACCCAGAAGCACAGACCACTTGTTCTAAAGTACTAGACTATATTCTTTATTCTACCATGAAGTCTATGAATTTCATTTCATAAATTTTTTCTCTATTCGCACATTTTTTCTTTTGAAAACAGCATGTGTGAGCAACACATATTCACAGCTGAAATTGTTTTATTCACATCTTAGAAGGATGATGAAAAGTTCATAAGCATCTTCTTTTCCTAAATTCCGAAGCAGATGGCGAGGGTGACTGCAAAATTACCTAGTCAGTTTGTTCGCAGGTCGCCTCTGATAGCATGGGATTCTGTCCTTGACTCTTTTTGTTCATCTTACAAACGAACCCCAAAATTCTCAAGATGTCATGTTTAGCCCCCCTGTTCAATACACTTGATCCATTAATTGTAGAAGCAGTTTTGGTAACCACTTTCCTTCCTACTGGTTCTACCGCCTCCATCTTCATCAACCATGGAGAGACCCAGAGTTCCTCATTTTCCCTAACTATCCATCCTCATATCTAAAGAGTTGAGAAGCTCACTAGCTGGCAGTAGTCTGGGCTGCCAAACTACATCCAAGGCAGAGGAGGAGGGTTACATATAAGCCCTTCCAGAAAGTCTCCTGGCCTACCATCCCTGGACTATTGGAATCTAAAGGAAGAGCATACTCCTTGTTAAATCTTACACTTCTTTAATTTAAATGTTTCCCCCTTGTCTTGACTAACAATTAGAAATTCATGAAATCATTTTCTAAAAAGAAGGAAAATATTAACTGGCAGCAAAAAGAAGAAAGCAGTTCACAACCACTACTGATATCTCATAGTCATTGGTATAGATTGATAGATTTTCATTGGAAAGAAAATACGACTATTTCACTCCATTTCACATTGCTGAACACCGATCCTTCGAAACAGTAAGATTCCATAGAGAGTGAAAGAAACACCTGTCAGAGGTTCTACTCCTCACCCCAGAGGAGCAATATTTTTGAGATTTTCAGAGAAAATCTCCTCTCTTTTATCTAGGGGGAAAACCCCTCAACTTTACTGCATACGTCAATAGTTAGTTCCTGTATTGATAACATTGTCACTTGTTTGAATCTAAACTTCAGGGGAAAATCTGTGACAGGACCAGATAAAAACTATTACACAAACCTAAACTATCATTTAATAAAAATCAACCTATGTCATTGAAGACCTATGATTATATGAAGTGTCTGTAAGATTTTATTTCTTCAAAAAAGATTTCGAAATTCAGATCAAGTATGATTTCCCCACAATACTTAATTCTGCTCCTGAAGAGTCTTTCTTTTATTTCTCTAACAGCAGATAATCAAAGTAGCTTGGCACAAGGGCAGTGTCCCATTAGCACACGCTCATGTTTGAACAGTCTGCTTTTCTTCCCTTAATTTTTGTCGACTCGGAAAATCTATACCAAATATAGAAATGGAGGGTTTCTGCTTGTCATCTTTTATATCAATAATGCATTATTTACATAAGACCACTGAGTCAGTTTCCAAGTTGCAAAGAGAACATTATATTCAGTACACTACATGATCCTGCTTAGATGAGTAAAATGACATATCATTGGAATCCTGTTATAAGCCTAACTTCAAAATGTTTTTCACCTCTAGCTGCTGCTTAACAGTTACTAGTCTGTCTTGTTACAGCTTCATTTGCCAATGAAAATTCATAATCTTGGGTGTTTCAGAGCAATGCAGTTAAAGAATTACACTTTTAGATACATTAAAATTTTCCCTATCCAAATTTGGGTGTCTTATTTGTTTACAACTTTTTTTGTTCCTCCAGTTCCTTTCATTTCACTATTTTTCATATTTTTATTCTGGGCTTAATTTTGTAAATTTAATGAGTTGTTATTATGACATGTAGGAAAGACTATAAACGAAGTATCTTCTATAAAATGATAAAAAGATTTAGATTATTTGTTCTTTGTATCAGTCTAGGATATTTGTTTTCTAGTCCAGAGATTAAAAACACTGCAAATCAGAACCAGAGTCAGACACTCATTTGTCTGAAATCTGGTTTGGACAAGTTATTTAACCTGTCTGTGGTTTATTATACTCATCTAGTAAACACAGAGAGTACCTACCCTGTAGTATTGTTTTAAAGATTGAATGAGATATTACAAAGAAAGCACCTAGAGCTGTTCTACCACAGAGTAAGCACACAATTTTTGTAAATATTAATGTTTATATTATTGCCGGTGAATCATTCTGTATGAAAGGGTCAAGCTTTGGTTTCCTAGAACTTAGTATTTCCTTAGTATTTCCACTACCAGCTGTATGTTCCATAAGGGCAGGAGCTCTGAAGAAACTAATCAAAATGCTCTACATAAAACATATATTCAATTTCTACTCTATATAATGAATTAATCTCCCTTAATATTAGCTGGATTGAATGTAAGGAAGCATATGAAATTAGGCATATTGTCTATGCTAGTCCATTTTTTCAAAATGTGTGTTATCTGATCTAAAATATTTTATTCTGTTCCAGATTTTTTACTACCTGCTTTAGAGCAGACATAAGGTAGAGGTTGATGGTTGTTTAATGTCACAAAGCACAGGCGAATTGGAAAGGATAGAGGACGGTTTTTTCCAAATAACATCAAACTGTTGTAAATACTTGCCTTAGGGAGATGCAACCTAAATGAACATTCAAAATTACGTAGGTTTATTGAAATCAAAGTGAGGAAGAGATTAACACCTTTTGAAAAAGCGAGGCCAATTGTGTGATTCAGTATAGAATTATTTTTTTATTTATGTGAAAGACAAGTATTTAACCATCATCAAAGCATGTGCGTTCAATACAAAATTAACTGTGAATGGAAGGAGAGCAAAGGAGAAGATGGAACAAAAAGCATGGAGTGCGGAGGTGTGCCAGCGCCCCAACATGCAGACACAAACACATTTAGATTTTCCGCTGTAGAGACACCACCTGTTCCTAATGCCAATGTGGGGACTGCTTATAAAACTAGCAGGGAAGCTCCACAGACGAAGAGGGCCTAGGAAGGGCTAAAATTCAAATTCTTTTTGACAGAAACTCTGGTTTCTTCTCAACAAACACCACTCTGTTGAGTTTACATCATTCTGATATCATCAATATGACTCAAAACCACCAAAGGAAACATTTATCATGGAAATAAAAACAACAGAAAACAAACTGACATTTAGTTCTTTATTTTAAAAATATACAAATGCATATGTGCGTGTGTGTGTGTAGCCTCTACACCCCAAAAGCACAAAGTATCATATAAATCCAACTTGATTCTGAGTCTTTCCATTTAATTAACTAACTAAATAACCTGGACAAGAGAATTCTCTATTTCAACATAGCCACTCATTTTTTTCATGTCCCATAGTTTTGTTCAAGATAATACTGAGGTAGTTGAGTGAAGTTCACAAAACATAGAACACACCTAAAAGACATCACCATGTAATTGAAGCCAGATTCTGGTTGAGTTCCCCCTTGCACAGAAGAGGGGAGGGCCTTGTCAGAGCCGGCGTGTGGGAAGGTATGGACAGCACTGGGCACGCAGCGACGCTCAGACCAGAAAGACCTTCTTTGTCTCCTCCAGGTATACCCGCTCTGATTGATCTTTGAAAGAAGTGTGCATTATGGGGGACCACTAATAGTAATTCTAATAATTATGACTACAGAAGCACTCTGCAAGGCCCTTCACTTATTCTACAGTAATCTCCTACTCTATCCATATTATCACATAGAGACTCTCCTGTGAGGCACGAAAGATAATAAGAGGAAAACAAATAACAATAAAAGCAATATATATAATAGTAATAATAAGTTATTATTATTACCTTTTTGAGGTGCTTACTACGTGCAACTTCTCCTAAGTGCTTATATATATACTCATAACCAGAAGAGGTAAATATAGCAATTATCCTTCAAACTATACAGATAATAAAATTGAGGAACACTGAGGAAAACGGATAATGCAGAGAGGAGCAGAGGGTAGGAAAATGCTAAGAGTACAGCTATATGGCAGGCCTACAGAGCAACCAGTCCTGATTGGAGCAGAAGGGGGATAAGGAAGGAGGGAGGGAGGGCGGGGATGAAGGGAGGAAGAACAGGAGACAGGTATTAATTCCAAGAAAACCAAAAAATAATATAAAAAAAGAAAATATAGTTCACTAAATGGTTTGGTAGTGAGTAAAATTTATATAGTCAAAACATGCTAACATTGAATATTGATATAACCAAATTTTTAATATGTTTCTCTTGGGAGTACAAGGAAAGAGATTTATAACAGGGCTAAAACCTCATTTTCTACAGTAGGAAGTAAATTCTAAAAGCCAAAACAAGACATAGCAGGTGAAGAATGTTATTTAGAAATATAGAAGTAAATAACAGAAAAAAAACAGCCTTGAGAGGTGACAATGATTGCCTCTCAAGAGTGGGAATCTGGGAGGTGGGGCACTGAGGATGCTATTATTTTATCCCAGCCTTGGGAAGTATGTGACTTTCTAAATGACTGAAGTATTGCAAAAGCTTAAAAAACTTTTTGTGACCAGGGATGCAACAACTATATAAGTCATATTTAACAACAGAATAGACTAGATAAATCAAGGCAGGCCTTTATCTCAGCTGTAGTTCTGTGGTGAAAACAGGCACATTTACCAGTCAGAACCAAGCAAGTTTAAGGACGCCCACAGCAATATGGCTGAAAAAGGCAGCAAGAAGCTTGAAGATAAATGAAATCGTGCTTGGAATTTCTTATTTTGCCTCACTGATCTTTTTGACTGCTCAGGAACCCAGTATTAAGGGCAATACTGTAGAGGCTTTAATGGAAATCCTTCTTTAGGGACAGCAGGTGAGTCAACTCAGGAACCATTCCCAGAGGATCAGAGAGCTTCAACAGAGAGACGGTGATGGAGGAAGCGGGTGAAGCAGGCACACTACACACTTCAAGGAGGGCAGTGTGGCAGTGGCACAGAGCTCCCGGGACAGGAACGACCAAGGGGACTGATAGTACTGTGAAGTGTGAGGGGGCCATGGGATCTGCCTTAGTATTGCCAGGTAAATGACTACAGTATGCATTCTATAAGGGTCATATCACCCCAAGTGGGGGAAAATGGGTTCTTAGAGGACAAAAGAAAGTCTTAGATACTTCAATGGTTTCTGACTCTCTCAGTGGTGACCTTTTATAAAAAGATATACAGTAAATGTGTGGTATTAAAATTTCATGGGATAAAGAGGTGATTAGGGGAAAAAAGTCTAAAAGGCTCCTTAGGGGGGCAATAATGAGGAAAATCCAGTTGAGAAACACTGGATTAAAGGAAAATGAAAGAGGAAAAACCATGGTTGGAGAACTTTGGAAAGTAAATTGGTAAAAATTAAGAAGGACCTTACAATTCTGGGAGCATGAGAGAACTTGTGGTTAAAAATCATTTTTAAGGTTAATACACATCTAATACCATACATCAAAATGTTCTTTAAAATGTTAGAAAAGAACAGTAGATGCCCTCAAATCAAAATAGCTCTAGTGTCTAGATCACGGATTTTGTTTAACAAGAGATAGTCTCTATTCAGTGAATACCTTGATATCAACTCCAAGCATCTCATTACCTTTTAGAGATCAATAGTCCAGCTCATGACAATCACAAATCCTATGTGACCACTAACTTCCATGTGACCCCAGTAAAATACCTTCCTAGCTTTCTAAATACTTGCTTTGAAGCCACACCTGTACAAGCATTGTTTTCTCCTTTGATTCAGAGCCTAGACAGTCAAAGGTTTTCACATACTCGTACGGTTTCAAGATCTGAGATGGAAAAAATTCAGGCCCAACTGAGGTCAGCGCCTTGTCAAACAGTTCAAACTTGAGTGTGTGTGTGATTTGGTGATGCCCACGTTCTAAAGAAACAGTGTTTCCAGTGAGTGCCTTCCACCAAACCATCATCAGAATAAAATTTACAGCATTGAGGATGTTGATCTTATGATTATGCCCAAGTCAGCATTCTTCAAATCAGATTACTTATTACATTGTAATATTTTTTAAAGCTACTTCTCAACAGCAAGAAAAATTAGTCGACCCACTTAAACGTCAAGCTCCATGAGGCCAACACCCTGTCTTCTTTCCTCATCACTCTATCTCCAGTATGGAGCAGCATCCTGGCATTTGCAGCTATTCAATAAATAGTTGATGAATGAAAAAAGAGAATACATTATCTTCAAGTATGTTTAGCAACATTTCAAGTCCTAGATTTTATTGTGAAAAACCTAACAGAGTATAACATTTAGTTATTTTAAAGAGCCTCAGAATAACTGGAGCACTAGAAATCATATTAGCCACGTAATATAGAAACTTCAGTCTCTTGTGGCACATGAAGAACTACCCAGGCCAACACACCCTTGATTGTCTACCACATTTTGCACCGTGACACATAGCAGATACTCAGCTGTTGATTCCCTAACCTGCGCCACAGAATCTCAGATTCGGAAAAGCCCTCCTCCATCTTCCCCTTCCATTTGATTGCCTGCGGGATTTCTCGACTTCCTTTCTAACACATATGTTCACAGTTAAGTAAAGCAGCATTTACGAAAACAGGATTTTTAAAACCTAGAAAGTAACAACTTGGTTCTCTCTTATCTACTTCTAATAGAACAATAGGGTAAAATAGCATTATTGGAAACAATTAAAGCTAGGCATACTCAAGTAAATTTGATTGAATGTGCTAGTTTAGTTCCTTGTTCTTCAGGCCTATAATCCTATAATCCATTGTAAATAATGCTATTAGCGATGATTTCAATACGGATGTACAAAATCAAAGACCCTGGTTGAAAGGACAACATGGAATGGGTCTGTAAGTTTTCCTTCCCACAATAAGGAAAATAAAAGTGACGTTGAGTATTCATTTATTTAGTTAACATTTGTCGAGAGCCTACTCTGGGCCAGGCAGTGTTCTGGGAACTGGAGATTAGCAATTAAAAAAAGATTAAATCCTTGGTCTCAGAGAGCTCATATTGTAGTGGGTGGAAACAAACCATAAATGAAAAAAATAAGTACACATTATGTCAGGTGGTGATAAATGCTATAAAGCAAAAGACAGCAGATTAAGGAGATGACGAGTGATTGGAAGGGTGTGCATGCTATTTCAGATGAGGTGATCACAAAATGCCGGCCTGATCAGATGACATTTGAGGACAGATCTAAAGTGGGTGAAGAAGGAAGCTGTAGAGATTTCTGGATAAAGAGTGCTCCAAACAGAGAGAACAGTAGGCACAAAGGCTCCGAGATAGAGTCTTTGCTGCATAGACAAAAAAACCGCAAGGAGTTTTCACTTGTATGATAAATTCTGCCTAGTCTACCTTGCATCTCCATCTATGTAAATCTCACTGGTCCTTTAAAGTATCTCTCAAGCAAAATCCCTTAAACTAAGAAGTTCCTGGTATCCCTCCAAAAAGATTTGGCTTCTCCACCCTTTGAATCCCAAGAATAACTTGGCTCAGATAACTCTATTTTACAAGTTAACATAGTTGTAGACTATAAACACGTATCTAGGGTCAAGACTTTGCCACTAATTTTTATAACCCCTTCTGAACTTAGCTGCCTTAAAACAATCTTTTCCAAGCTGCTTAGGAAGTCAAAGGCAGCATCTGTAGTTGGTCCAGGCTTTCAAAAAATTTAGAGTCAGTGGACGCTACTTCTTTATAGCTTAGTCTGTTTCAGACTTGGAGAACACACAATTTGGCACTCTCAGTCTTCTAAAAGACATGCTGAACATCATGCTTTGGTTCGTTATTTTTTTGCTGAAAAGAGGATAGGTGGGCTCTTCATTAGCAGGATTTGGGCCAACTTTTAGTTCGGTAAAGGTGATGTTAATCTTGGTTTATACATGTGATTTTCCCTGATATAACTTCTGTTAATATTTCATTTTCTTCAAACTCCTGTAACCAATGGTAAGATCAAGTGAAGTAGTCAGGCCGAGAGTTTCTAGTATCTTTGTTTCTTATATCACCACAAGAAAATGAAACATTTGTTTCTCAAATATCTGGAAAAGTAGCACACTCCCTGGATCCACCAAGTGTGTTCTTCTGCGTCTCGACTTGCAAAATCTCTTCTAACCATTTCACATAAAACAGAACTCTTGCCAAAGTACGCGAGAGAACTTCTGTTACATCATACCTTCAGCAATATATGTGTCTTTCAAAAAGCATTTCAAAATTGGGTTCCCTGTGTTTGAAAAGAAACAGAGCAGGGAGCCACATTGAAAATTAAATGCCAGGGAGCATGGAATCCATGGAACAGAGGAGCGACCCCTACCTCTCACTCACGTGGAACTAACGTTTCTTCATATCAAGTGGTTCATTTTGTACTTCATTTTAATTTTTCAAAACTTGACTCACTCATTGGATGCACAAGTGCAGATGTCTGCCATCTCGTGGCAAAAATCAGTATCAGCAGTCTAATTTTTCCAGAAAACAGTCAATATTTTTTTGGAGAAAAATTCAGTCGAAGCCCCAAGTTTAAGAGATGGAGGGAAAGTAAAGCTCAGGATGGTCACACATCTAATTGTTCAAGCTATTCTAATACCCCCATATCCTCTGGGCTTGAAATCAAATAGGGGCCTTTTTAGAACCCACTCCTTGGGAATATGATTCCAGGTCCTGCGGATTCTCACAAAGACATCAGTCCCATGAAGGCAGCACCTTGCCTGCTTACTCATCCCTTTATCTCTAGCTCCTAGAACAGTGCCTGAAACAATCCAGGAACTCAATAAATTTAACAAACAAGTGAATGGCCAGTAGAAGAGCTGGAAATAGATCAGACTGTGGGTCACCTACCACAGAAATTCTAAAATTCTAAGGCACAGAGTGATTGATAATTTAATTTAATACTCTTAAAAGATTAGTATGCATTAGTATACATTAAGTTTATTAAAGAACAGTATTAATTGTATTGTATACGGTTTTTAAAATTTACTCACCTCTAAAAGATCTATATAGAATACCCTTTAATCGATGAACAAAAATAAATTATGTCCATTTTGATGAACATTCATAATAATTGAACTATTATACACACATGCAGCAGTCCTAGACTATTTTACCTTTGTTTTCTTGACATCCTGTTGTTCATATCAATAATATATGTAATGTACTTGCTCAGACAGGTAGCCTCTAAATAAGGCATTGCACACACACACACAAATACAGTCTGCTTATGCTAGTTCCAGGATATAAGTCAAGAAAAACATGTTGAGGGCTGCCTATATTTGAGATAATTTCTGTTTTTATACCATCTTGTGAACCCTACTATCCATATTGTAAAAACAAATCACACACACACAAGTATATATTTAGATATGGGGGGTACATTTGATGCAAACAGCTTCATCTTAATTCTACACCTGAGGTCTCAGTCCTTGCTCTATTGTGTTCAAATTCCAGTGGAACAGAGCACTCCACCCTTCCTCAAAGCCTGAGAAACACCCTAAACCGAATATGACTCATCTTACCAGAGAGAACAGCCTAAGATAATGTACCCTTTGCCAATCCAGGCTCCCGACCTCCTCAGAAAAAATAGAAAATGTTTCTCTCTCAGTTTCTCTCTCAATCTCTCTCTCTTTTTCTCAAGCTCTCTCTGTTAATTTTCAACTAGTGGGTCTTAAAATTTCACAAGCAGAAGTGTCACTTGAGGCAATTATTTACAATACAGATTGACAGACCCTTACCCCATTCTGATTCAGTTGGTCTGTTTCAGTCCCTAAGACCACATTTCTAACAACCACTCCGGATGATTCTGGTGCATATGTTCCTGGGCCATGGTTTTAGAAACATCACCAGAAGTTGCTGTGATGGAAGCTTTTCCAGTGGTTATAAGAAGCCCTCGGGAAAACTGGCTGATGATCAACTACTTCAAAAGCACTGGCCATTAGAACTAGTTGACAAGAGAAGCCATAATTTGGAGGATGTTATCTGAAAGGACCAAGCCTCTCAAAATGTTAGAGTCACCAGTGTAACCACTGTATTTACACAGACACCCCTCCAGGCAAGTGAAACTCTGAGTCTGACCTGGGAAAATTTCATTATGTTCTGTATAACACTCATCAAGAAGTGCCTACTGTTTACTATTATATAAACTATTTTGCCATTATTAAAATACACTGAAAACTGCTGAACCTCACATTTATTTTTCCATCCAAAAGGAAGAATAAGAGGAACTCACTCAGCAACAAATATGTATTGAGAGTCCACTACGTGCAAGCACTGTTTCTTGGGATATATGAGTAAATAAAACATAACATAAAAGCCTCCACTCTTACAGGGACCTAAAGCATCATTCAATGTAGTGAGCTTCTCATTCAGATTTTACAATGTGTAAAGTCTTAGGTATAGAGAAGTAAATAATGCACAGCTCCTGGTGAGAAGCTCAAAATCTAAAGGCAAAGACTGTAATTTACATAAGTTATTCTAGTGCAAAAGAGTACGGCAAATGTTATGACAGACATTGAGAATAATACACTAAAGGAGCATTGGGATTGAAAAGACAAACTTTCTTGGAGAAGTCAATCTTCTGAATATTTGTAGGACTGCTAACAGTCAAAGAGAGGCTGGCACATTTCAGGAAGCACAGAGAGTCTTGACAGAAACCTAGAGTCAGGAGAAGGAGGCACATCCAAGGACCCCCAAGCAGGCTGATATGGCTCCAGGGCCACAGCAGAAGGAGGAAAGGAAGAGGGAACTGAAAGTTACGCAGAGTGAAATTGTCAATAATTTTGATCTCACTACAGAATAGGTAAAAGCAAAACAGATGGAAGACAGGAGACAAGAGGCTACCGGCACTGTGCTCAGGGGAAATGGGAAAGGCCTGCATCAAGGAAGTGGTAGTGGAAATAGAAGGCAAGGATGTCATGAGATATTTCAGGAAAATCCATTAAGATTTAGTGACTGCAGGTGGAGAGTGAAGGAATAAAGGAAACACTGATTCAGAAGGGATTAACTCTGAGATCCTAGGATGACTGTGATGCAACCAACTGATAAACGAAAAATAGGATATTCTGGAGAAAGGTGATGCGTTCCAATGTCCAAATGGTACATCAGAGTTGCCTGATTTATATTTTTTGTGGAAAGGGCTAACAGAGTGCCAGAAATGGATATCTAGCACACAAGGGAAGAGGTGTGAAACTAGAGAACTGTGTCTACTGACACTTGAAGTCCTAAATGCAGCTAAAATCACCAAGAGAGAGCATCTGGGGTGAGAAACAAGGCTTGTTGACTCCTGGGAAGAGATTTAGGCTGAAATAATGGAGAAACCTAGACATGGAGTCAAAAGACCCAGGCTTATTAATTTTGTGGCCTTGGGTGAATCATTCAACATCTTGAAAACTTGGGTTCTTGACTACAAGACAGAAAATGTAGAAATATTCTTTATACAATTTCAGTAACTCAGACTGCAGAAGTCTCAGACAGCTTCAAAGTTTTAGCTTCATATGGTCTGGCATTCTATTTTTAATTTTTTCCTTCATAAGACATAATGAACTTTACTGACAACTCCAGATTCTCCAAACATACTCTTGTCCTCCATTACCTAGGAAAACCATCTTCCAGAATTCTACCACAACACTGATTTTTTTTTTTTTTTAAGAAATGACAAGTATGGTAGCAGTAACAAGCATTCCTCATTATTAAGAGTTTATCTCCAAAATTCTTAGAGGAATATTGATTTGACTTCTTTGGAATTTGCTTTTCAACAAACATCTTACTTTGTGCCTTTACTTACTGGCATTTTAAGACATAGCTCATATGACTTTTTTTCACACTTCTCTCTAAATCGTAGTTTTGTTAAATATACAAAAAGATTTTGCTAAATCTTTGCTAAGGATTTCTTCTGTTTTTTATCTCAAGCTTATATTCATTCACGAAACACAAGCTAATATACATTATAAGTGTGTTAGATAAATAAATATGTCCGTGTTCAGAATTCAAAATGAGTCATCTGTTCTTCACAGATCAGATCGAAAGAGTATGAAAGTTTAAATTTCAATATAAAATTCAGCTATCTGAGAGTGCATGTCATTAAACATGATGATTATAATCTGGCATCAAAGATGAGTGATCACCACATCTCCATCAGTCCACCGGCCAACATTAGCCTGAAGGTACGAGAATAGCTTGTGCCTTCTGGGGCAGTATTTGTGTCTTACTCTTACAAATCCAAAGTGTCTACCACAATCCTAGGGGCAGAGAAAGTGCTGAATAAAGGGATGTTTAACTGATTAGAAATTCAAAGCAAACATATTTTTATACTGCTGGACCACTTTAAGTGGATTGATTTTTACACAGTGAAATCAGTCAATCTTTTGAAACACACTGCAGATTGAAAAGATAGGGAGACAGATTTACATTTAAAGTCAGGTTGCAAAAGTCTATTACTATCCCATTTTTGTATAGAAGTGAAGATGTATATAGAAAAATATCAGAGAATTATGCATCAAATTGTTAACTACGGTTATTTTGGGGGGCACTGGACTTTTACTTTTGACATAAGATATTTCTGTAATGTTTGAATTTTGTGTATTCCATATTACTTTTATAATGAGAAAACAGCAAAAACAGTATATTTACACATTTTCTACGTCAATGTGTATATTGAGCACTTATGGGGAAGATGCATACAAGGTACTTTCAGGTGACAGGACAAATGAAACATGTCATCTTACTTCAAGGATTTCACACTCTAGTATTTGAAATAATTTCTATACACACACACACAAACAAGAGTAAATGTGATCAGTAATAAAACTGAGAATCTGATAAAGTACTAAAAGATGAATTCATAGTGAAAAGTGTCATTTCAAGCAGTCCTTGACAAATTGCTAAAATTTGGACCCATGAGGATGTGGAAGAAAGGGCACTCGAAAGGGCATATGAGAACATAGGAAAGTCGTGAAAATGGCAAAGCATACATTGAGCAGCAAGTACTGAGGGCAAAGTGGAAGGTGATCTCAAGACTTGAGACTGAATTTAAAATATAAAGCCAAGCCATGGAACAAGTTGAATGCTAGCTGAGTGCGGATGTAAGAGATTTTGTGGTTATTCAATAGGTGACAGAAGGGGATGTTGAAGAAGTTGTTTGAGGATAAATAGGACTTGGTCATCGATAAAAGTAACCTGTGTAAAATGGATTAGAAGGAGATCATCCGGGAAGCTCAGAAGCTCTAAGAGGAAGGTGTAAAGGTGGGACATGCATCAGCATCTAATCCCCTGGGCTTGTTAGAAATACAGATTCTCAGGCCCTACCCCAAACGTCCTGAATCAGAATCTGCCTTTTAACAAGATCTCTATTGGTTTTGAATGTACGCTAAAGTTGGAAAAGCAATGAATTAGGCTGCTAGTTGTAGTAAAGAAAAGAAGCCGAGAGGTTTGAGCTATTTCTTGAATGAGTTATTACAGTTTGGTATCTGACTAAAGGTGAGAGGCAATGGAAGAGAATAAATCAAGATTACTCAGAAATTTTGAGCGGTAGGATGTTCATGCTATTCCTAGGAGTGAGAGAGTCCAGAGGAGCAGGACGAGGAGGAACCAGATGAAGCTGTGCTATCCAGGAAATTTTCCTTCCAGAAGCCAAGCTGGGCTTGGAGATGAGGAAATGAGTGTGATCCACACTGAAGGGTATTGGAAACGTGAAAATGAGTGAAGTTACAAAAATGGAGGAGGGGATGGGAAAAGCACAGGAGTCAACCAAAGATAAATTCTTAGAAAGGCTTGCACTGCATGGGAGATGGGGCGGGTGGGGAAGCTGGGAGGAGGAAGAGAAACCAGAGGGGAGGAGAGCCAGGCAAATAGGATGCTTTGAAAATTAAGAGAGGTTAAAGGTGTTCCTAAGAGATTGAAGAGGCTAGCCAAGGAAGGATCACTTATTTTATGACTAAGAGGTTACAGGTGACTTTTGGCAGAGTGATTTCTGTGAACCTGGTGAGGATGGAAGCCAGAGAAAAAGGGTTACAGTCAGAGGGTAGTGAAACCAGGAGGGTGTGGATGCTATTCACTGAGTGTAAATGAAAAGGTTAAGAACGAACAGGAAAATTCAGAAGGGACACAAAAGTCCAGGTTGAATTAACTTTAAACTGTTGAACTTTAAAGATTTTCTCATGGAAGAAAGATCAGAAGTATTCTGATCATAACTCTCAGAATTATTAGGAAGACAAACAAGCACAGTAAGAATTAGATTTTTGGCTCAATATAGGGACGATCTGCCTCTCACTGCTCTCTGAAAATAGAATGAGCCGCCTTGGGAGCACTAATTTCTCAGAGCATACAGACTACACAGTTTGATGACACCAGTGTTGGAATCACGAAGTAGAATGTTGTTCACTGATGACATCTGTAGTGGGCTTAATGGTGGCCCCCAGAAAGATATGTCCATGTCCTAATTCCAAAAACCCGTGAATGTGACCTTATAAGGTAAAAGATGTGATAAAGTTAAGGCTCTTAAAAGGAGGAGCTTATCCTAGATTTTCTGAGTGGGCCTTAAATGCAATCTCATGTATCCTTATCAGACAGATACACAGAGGAGGCGACACACAGAAAAGAAGGAGACATTCTGACTACAGAGGCAGAGACTGGAGGCAGTCACAAGGCAAGCTATGGGGAAAGGAAGGCTTCTGCCCTCAAGTCTTTAGAGAGAGTGTAAGCCTGCCAACAATTTCAGACTTCTGGTCTCCAGAATTGTGAGAGAATACATTTCTGTTGTTTTAAGCCTTAGGAACCTAATACAACATCTAACATTACCTTATAACTCTGAGGTTTCTTGAGCTGGCTGCTCTCATCTGATGCTGAGCATATATTCCTCGAAGGCAGAGCCTTGGACTCATCCTCCTGTGTATCCGAAAAAGAATGTCCTCGGTGCCTGGCACATTAGACAACTCTGACAGAAAGAGTTACCCCAGAGATAGACAGCCACGTGTATAAGTGAAAAGCAGAGATAGACAGATTAACAGATAGGCAGATAGACTTATTCTACTCAAGTAAGTATTTATTAAAATTTGCCTACCATATACTTTCATGAAGTTAACTTCTTTGGAGAGAATCCTAAATACTACCTGGGCTATCCTTGACTGTCAAATTTAGTATTAAAGATAGTGAGTACACCCATCAGAGGAGGGACATGCAGCTTGTAGGTGCTGAGATAAGTTGTCAGTTTCATATAGTTAAATGATGTAAGGGGCTTAAAATAATTCATCACAGGGAAAGCAGAGTGATAGCTGCACTCAAGGAAAGCTGAAAAAGGTTGGCTGGTTCTTGTGTGATGAGAAGGATTTGGGGATAAGGAGGGAAGAAAGGAGAATGTTCCATATCAAGGAACACTGCAACAATTCCAGATTCCCTTCATGCCTCCCTTCCCACAAGATAATGCACATGACATGTGTTACTATGCATGTGAAAAATCACATGCAAAGAAGATGGGAGGATCTTTGTACCCATTTCACGTATGAGAATTTCTTTTCAATGCAAATAATTTGAGGGATCTCCACATGAAAGAAATTGTGCTTTTAGACCATTTTGAACAAAAAATTGAAAATCCCCAAAAGTCACTGCGTTCAATAACACTTTTAAATTAATATGCATATATAATAATATACAGAGAGAGAGAGAAAGAGAAAGATGCACAGAACCCAATAATACTTGAAATTTATATGGATTCTTGGGGTCTGCAAAATACTACTGGATTTTGGTCCACTGGAGGTGAAAGCTAGCCGGATGGAACTTCAAATGGCTATGGGCAAGAGTGGCGCTCAGGTAAGTAGTAACTAGGTTTCTTTCCAGACTGGGTCCCACGGGCAATTCTAGTGGGGTAATCTACTCCAAAGTGATAAGTTCAAAAGAATATGGACAGCGGATCCCTTTTCCTACAGCTTACTGACAGGATATTTCTATATGAATCTAATTCCAAGGCTACAGCTACCTGTGATAAATTAGAAGATTTCAGTAGAAGAACATCAAAGCATCTCATAACCATAAATGCCAGGTCCTTTGCAGTAGACATCTGGCAGCCCCATCCTTTCTGAAACAGGCTGGTAATATTTTACTTAGTTTAACCTCTCCTGAATTTTATCTCAACAGCAGTAGTTGAAGGATATCCTGCCTGACCCAGGATGTCTATACTAGCACCACTTCCTGCAGTAGGGTTAACCAGGGAGTTAGAACATGTCATGGCTCAGCTGGCTTGCCCAATCTCAAGGGAACACTGGGGACAGGAAATAAGCTAAGGCTCAGCTAGAACAAATGACCTAATGAAGGATTAATTCTGTGGTGGAGAGTCAGCAGCTCAAATTACAGTCGCCAGGAGGAGTGTGAAGAAGTGAGATTTGATCCTGCTAACAATGGCACACAAGGAGATTTTATTTGTCAAGTGGAACTTGGCAGCACAAGTCCCCAGGCAGAAATGATACATTGTCAGGAGGGTGGCTGTGCCTTGGGTCCAGGGGTTTGTCCACTTCAGGGTTGCATCAGAGCCCGAGAAGAGAAAGAATAGAGTCTTGCTCCTGGAGAGAAGTTCCTGGCAAGGGTGAGGCTAACTGTCAAGGTCACAGCTAAGTCTTTCCAGGCAGGACTTTAATCTAGTATTAAAAATGCAAATTGAAAACATGAGAGAAGCCTAGTCTTATAAAATGGCAAATATGACAAGAGGTAGAGAAACTGAGGCTAGCTGGGCATGGAAATTGCTAGAGTTCACTAGGGTTAGGGCAGGTAAACCCATCTCAGACTCCGTTCTTCTGTGGAGTGCACTGGTTGACAAATCAGTAAGTCCAGCCCTCGGGTCTCTGCATGGGCTGGTGAAGGCAAGAGCTCAAAGCCCACAATGCATTGCCAACTACTGTTTGTCTAATCATATTTAGTCATTTTTTTTTCCAGTGTTTCTCCTCAAAGTGTTCATATTCTAGCTGGTTTCAGGATGAGCTGGCAGAATTGGTGAGAAGAAGATGGCAGCAGCTCAAATATTCCCTCTGTTGGCTTGCTGTCATCACCATTGGATCCCGGGTCAGTGTCAATGTGGCGAGCTGCAGCCTTAGCAGAGGAAGTCTGAGAAGGTGCACGCCAGCCAGAGGACTTGGCCTCCAGGAGCATATGGGCAGGAAGTTCCAACAGGTGGGAGAACAGAATCGCCAGCCTCAAGGGGAGAGCCTGCCAGGGGCTGGGGCATCTACAAGCTGCCAAATCTTCTGGACAAAAAGGAACACACAGCAGCCAATTACTGAGCCACAGGGACACCTACATGCTGCTCTCCGTGCTCTGTGTCAAGGAATATTAAGGTGGGTGTAGGTTCAAATCGTGCACTGCATTTTAGAGTGCTTTACAGATTGTTCACAAAGCACTTTCACAGGCATCATGCCTCTCGACATTCAAAACCACTCTACACTGCGGACAGGGCAACTGCCATCATCTCCATTTGTACGCTGGGAAAGAAATGCTCAAGGAAGGAATACAGATGGTGATTCAACATTTTCAATAACTTCCTTAGAACAAAAGGGTGTTGATTTCTTTGTGTGACGACAATGCTAATGCAGATCTATACTGCCCAGGATACACAATCTTCAGGGAATGGAGAAGTCCAGATGCTGGGTTTACAACTGACTAGGCACTTTTTGCCCCTGCCCAGCCTTTCTGAGGAGTGCTGCTGGAGGGAGAAGTGACTGTGATTTAGGATGCAAGGTGTGTACTTTGAATTAGATTTGAACAAAAACCATTTCCTTAATGGAGAACATAGAGTTTGTCAGATATAAGAAATTAACTTTCAATTTGACTGGCTTTGCCTCCTGTCAAATTCATTAGATGATCTCTTCACATTTTTCCCCTAAAATCAACACTTTCCACTGAGGTTGAAATTCTATCCCAAAGTTCTGTGAAGACTAATCACCAGGATGAGGAGTCCACTGGACTAAATGAGACCGACGGGTGAAAAATTTTGCGAACTTTCTCGGCCATCACATCCAGGGATGCGCTGCAATCAAGGATTAAGCATAAGGCACATTTCATTATGCTGAGTAACTTTTAAAAAATAACCTTGGTGGAGGCATTTGATTAATTTTTAATTGGAGCTGTATATGCCTGTTTGATATTCTTCTGTAAGAAAAATGTATTTTAAATTCACAAACATATTGTATACAATAAAACATTTCCAGTTACTCACTGATACTTCAAAACCACAATGCGAGGATAATACTATTAGTCATAATCTATTATGATATAAAATTAGGTTCCATAAGTGAAGGACAGATGCATCTGTCTGCATACCGATCAGAGCCTCCATCTTGCTATGATTCACAGTTCATTCATCTATCTGAAGTGCCACTACACCACAGCTGTTCCCAATATAAACTTCCCTGCGTTGCAAACAAGACCCAGTTTCTTAATAGTTACACTGACAACGTCCAGGCCATTTAGGAGTAAGCAACTAATTCTGCCAATGTTAACAAGTTTATTAGGCAAGAACAATATGTTGGCTCGGGAAATGATAGAGGAAATTTTAGGTAAAGATCTGAAAACATTTATTACTTTATAATTTGCAAATACACAAGGCAACTTTGCTTTTAATCATAGCGTATAATTTTCTGTCTATTCAATTTACTGGTGTGGATCCAAGATAGTTTAGTTCTGTGAATTTCACATTTTTTTCCAGGCTCATTTTTCAACAGGTTGCCTGCAATTAACAGCTAAAGTGTCACTAAAAGAAATTTATATTTTCACACACTGTAGTTTAAAATCATGTACAGATTTTCTTCTTGTAAGAAAATAAATCATTTGCCTTTTAAGGAAAAGAAAATGAGAAGGTATACCCTAAAAAACTTTTACGTATGCCGAAATAATCTTCAGAAATAAATACTTTTGAAGTGATATTTTACTTTTTTCCCAGGAAGAAAAATAAGATAATGTATATCCATACATTTCTCTAAACTTTAAAGGAAAGTTTCCTTAATAAGTTTAAACTAAGTTGGGTGCAGAACTGCTCTTATTGTTATAACACTCAATCTTTCTCTAAATCCTGACCAATTCCACACATGCTTTCCCTTTTCCCAAATTACACTTTTCTTTTGCAATATTTTTCATGCAAAAGATATACACTGTCAAAGATTTTTTCAAAATCTACTTAGCTCATTTTTTTAAACTAAGTTCATTTGAATAAATACTTGCTGTTATTTAAAAAAAGGTATTTCGACACTGCTATTTCCATGTTAAATTCAATCTCATAGCACCCCTCCAGCCTACAGAAACAGACTAAATCCGACCTGCAATGTAATTAATTTTAAATTAGTAATTTAAGCTAAAGTTATATTTCCATATGGAAACCCATTTCAAAAAGAACATGCTTTCTAACTCAACAATAGCTCATTATATATTAAGCTAACTGAAACAAAGTATGTAATCAAAGTCTAAAGATAAGTTATTCAATGAAAGGAGCGGACGATCTCCCACATTTCCGCACATATTGAATACATACTGGAGAGGCAGGCATGTTCCATGTATGCTTTGCACTACCAGCTCCTATAAGAAGAGGATGCACCCAATGCCACATCTACCCCACCACATGTGGAGCAGAAAGACCTCAGTGTTTCTTATTGATATGCTACCGCCACAATCCTGTCTACCTGCATGTATTTGTTCTAGGTTTGCTCTCCCCTTTCTGAAGTGTATATTCCTAGGCAGGGTCTCCCTCTTTAAGTAAATACAGGGGCATTGTTTTAAACCTAGGAAATAGTGATGAATGTTTCATGCAATATAATCATCTTACAATATAAAATTTGGGACTACATAATCAACAAATACACTCTTTAAACAAGATTATTTTTCAAATAGTAAGCTGAAAGACCCAAAATGGGGGCTTAGGCTATCTGTTTTGTTGGAACTCAGAGGCCAAGAGAGACATAAAAGGTCTGTGCAAAACATACAGTGAAATAACCAGTGTCCTTAACAACATAAACGCTCTGATAAATACATTTACCTCCTAAGGAGAGCCATACTTTGACATTGCAAGTACGGACAGCGGGAGGAAAATATGTTCTTAGAGCCATTGGACAGGTTCAAATAACACTTGCAGACAAAAGAATGTTTGCATTCTTGAAATCTGTCCATATGGATGCAATTCTCAAACCTTTGCTTCCTCTACCACTTCCAACCTGCGTGCTGGGAGAGTCACACATACGCACACGCACGCATAACAGGATCGCAATTCCAACATGCACAGCGCTAATCAGACAAGTGAATTTTGCTGCTCGAGTCAACTGTCCCTCTGCCCCCGGCGTTTAAAAACACGCAGACATTAGCCCAGCTGGAAGGAGGCTGTGCTGGGGGAGGGCTCCAAATAGGAGATCCAGATCCGGCGCAGTCCAGCGTTGCCGCTCCAAGAGTGTTGACTCTCCCTGGGTCAGTTAAGACGCGCACCCACCCGGGCTACGTACCTTCGCTACCCTTGCCCAGATGTTACACGAAGTGCAAATTTTGTCTTTTCGCCCCTGAAATGCAATCAGAACAGGCGACCCCAGGGCGAGCTTGGCGGGTGTCTGCTTTAGCCTCCTTAAAAGCGTTAGGAAATCAAATGGGGGAACCTGCACGCGCAGAAACACACCAAGCCGAGCAGGTCCTCTAGTCCGGACACTTCGTGCCTCGGATCCTGCCTTGGGGGAGAGCCGGGTGGGGCGTCCCAGGCTGTCTCCTGGCCACCATTCCTATTATTCCCATCTCTTTCCCGGCTCTTGGTGTCACCTCGGCATTCCCCACCCTCAGTCCCAGAGCTCTAACTCGGCGCCAGATCGCGCTCTCGCCAGGTTCAAGTCCCCCAGCAAATAGACAGACCAGCTCTTTCCTCCTTCCCCAGTACCATCTTTAAACTCCCCAAAGCAAAGACATTTCTTATCCGCGCTGAAAACTTTTTCCTCCTTTTGCAACGCGATAAGGCGAGAAACCAGGTCAGCCGCTCTGCCACGCGCTTTGCCCAGCGCCCCGGTGGCGGGCGCAGTCCTTACCTGGCCGCTGCGCTCCAGGTGGCAGTCCCACGCTGGTCGTCTGAGCCTCCCTGATGCGCGGGGCGCGCCCGGTCCACCGTCCCTTCGTCGCCTCCTGCTCGGCGATCAGGGAGCGAGAGTGCTAAGACTGCGCGCCGGTGCCCGGAGCCGCGCTTCGGTTCATCGCTCGTCTTCCCAAAAGCGCTGCTGCCGCCCAGGCGAACTGACGAGGAGCGTGGGGATCCGGGATGGCACCGGTTTGCCCCACGGTGTGCGCTCCCGGGTCCGAGAGCGCTCCGCCCGCGGGCAGCTGCGACCGCGCGTCACATGCCGCCTCCGGGCAGTGGCCGCGGCACCTGCCCAAACGGCAGCGCTCGGGCCCCGCACTGCCGCCCCCGCGCCTGCGGCTCCCTGCACGCTCTGGCCCTTTCTGTTCACGTCCTTTTTTCTCTGTCTCCCCTGTCACTTTTTTTCCTCCTTCGTCTTTCCGTCTCCTCCTTTTATCTTGTATTCTTTTTTTCCAAAAGCAGACACAAGGCGCTCCGAGTGGGAGGAGGGTCTTTTCCTCCTCCACGAACTCTTCCTCTGCCTGGTGGTGGCGGTCGTGGCCACTGCTCGCCGCTCCTCCTCCCCTTCCTCCTCCGCTCCTCCTCCTCCTCCGCGGGCTGCGAGCACTGGTGTAATGCACAAGCTGCCTAGTTGAGCCCCAAACCTGCCTGGCTGCTGAGCATGCCCAGTTGCCCTGCTGGCGCTTCGCTCAATTCCCTCGTGCTGACTCTGCTTGGCGTTCTGTGCCTGGCAGGGGGTGAGGGAACCGAGCTGTGGGAGACCCCTGCGTGCCCCCTGGGTGGGCTCGCTGAAGGCAGGAGACTCACCCTCTTATCCCGGCCACACGTGTCCCTAAATTGTGGCCCCGTGCTTCAAGGACAAATTTTGTTGATTAGTTGTGTTCTCTTCTAAATCAGTTTGCTTGGGCTGCTTAGGAGAATTGGAAGGAAATAGATTCCTGGGCACAACTTATTGGTGAAAGAACCCCAGCTGAGTTAAAATACATGACTCCTCTGAAAACCTTTCCCTAGAGAGCAGCCTGATGCCTTTATCTTTTGACATTTAGGGAGAGTCTCTTCATGCAGAACTGTAGTAGAGAGAGGACATCTTGGCTTTTCCTCCTTGAAGTTCACCCCTTAGGAGTAAATGGGAAGAACATACGTGAAAAAGGCTCAGGCGCGCGCGCGCACACACACACACGCACACACATTTTTTTGAATCAGAAAATAAAAGATATGAGCTTGCTTGCTAGATTTTTAAATTTCATATCTAATTCAGAGAAGTGAGAAGCTAAAAAAGAGACAGAACGAAGGAAGGAAAGAAAGAAGGGAGGAAGGAAAGAAACAATGAAAGAAAGAAAGAGAGAGAGCAGGAGGGAGAGAGGGAGAGAGAGAGAGAAAGAAAGAAGGAAAGAAAAAGAAAAAGCAAGCAAGCAGCAAGGAATGGAGGGAAGGATACATTTCTTACCATACTCCTTCAGCTAACTAAAGAAGGAAAAAGTAGGAAGATGCCAAAGTTGCAAAGATCCCACTGAGGCCGCTCCTCAGCACTCTAAAGGTTTTTAAAAACTCAAGTAAGGATTATAGGAGAATCCCACAAGGAAGGACAAAGACAATAGTGGTAACACTGAAAAAAAGAAAGCACAAAAAAGCAGAGGATGAAATGAAATTTTCAACAATATTAAAACAGGTAAAATGATTTTGTTAATTCTATTTGGAGCAAGAAAATAAACAGGAAAATGTAGCTCTTCTTTGAGAAAATAAGTAATGTTAAAAGAAGAGAGAAATGTAAGTATATAAATTCCTTTCTGAGTCTACATATTTTCTTCTAGATAGAACACTCTTTAGGACAGAACAGACTAAACATTGCTTAGAGAGAGTTAAGGTCATAATTGGAAAAAAGCTAGTGAGAAAGCATGTGGCTATTTAAATTCAAATATCCAAGCTTAGGTGAATTACACGCAGAATACTGGAATGGTAATAATAATATTAATACAGTAGCCATCTTGTTTGGATGCTCTCAGATAGAAATATAATAGTTGCCTTCAGATATTTCCCTAATCTTCAAAAGAAATATTCAGACAGGTATTTTATCCCCATTTAATAAAGAAGGACAAAAATTTAAAGGACTAATTGCCCATTACATAGCTAGTAAGCAGATTTTGAATTCAAATTTAACATATCTTTCCTATTGTATAAAATTGCTATTTGCCTGTGGGAACAGGGGTATCTTTCATCATATTTGGTAAATCCATAAACAACAGACAAGGGGCCCGAAGAATGGGCATACAGAAATTTTCTAGCTTTTTTTTAAAAAAAGGTAGGTTCTGTTATCTATACAGTGATTAAGTTTGAGATGGATCCCTGGAAATATTCTAGAGAAGATCATGAAATGAGTAATTTGTCAGTAGTCAGGAAAAAAAGAAACAACTATAATTTAGTATAAGTATCTCACCAGGCTAACTTCATTTCTCTTTGTAAGTAGCCATTAAACACATATATATGGCGTTTCCTGATTCCAGCCAATCTTCCCACTATCTTTATGGACAAGGTAAATATATTTTGTATGTTAATATTGAACAAATTAAAAACTAACGATTTGTGCAGAATTTTCCCAAGTGTCTTGTAAGTTGATTCATGCTGAATTAGAGTAAGGTGTTTGATTCTGAGCTTGGTGCCCTATTGTTCAGCAGATTTATCAAATTATATTGAACAGGAAAATATAATAGGAATACTTATTAGGTTTGAGAATGAGCCAAAGTAGGGGCAGGGCTAATTTATAAGATGCCAAAGTCAGAATCCAAAGAGACCTTACTTGGATATTGATCTAAAACAAAGGAGATAAACTAGAGATAAAATACATTTTGAAATCCTGCATGTTAGTTTTTTTTTTTAAGTAAGCACAGAATTTATTCACTTATTCCATTATTAAATGAGACTTTGGTAATGGACAGGACAGCTAATAGCATACTTACTCTTTTATGATAAAATAAATACAAAACCTGGAGAAAATATATAGAACTACATTTTCAGTTACCAAGAGTAATCAACACGGGGCTGCAATATTTGAGTAAGAGGAGGCAGATGAGGAGCCCATTCCTACAGATTTTTTTCCTAGGGGCTATTTTTCCAGCAGGAGGCCTGGGGGTTCCAGGTCAAGATGGCCAGATGTGGAAACACTGACCTCTGCTACCATATGTGGAAAAATTTCCTCTGAAAAAAACCCTAAAAACTGATGGAGGAACCCCTTCACATTGGGCAAAGAAGAAAGGAAAGGCTGAGACACAACCTTCATCATAAACCCCACCACCAGCACTGCGTCGCACCATCCGGAGGGAACTTCCACTGCAGAGCTTCTCACTTCGGGATTTGTACCCCACATTGGGCACCCCAACTTTAAGAGTAGCACCTGAGAGAAGAGACCCCACATCATCTGGCTTTGAAGACCAATGGGGGCCTTGCACCCACAATAACCACTAGGCTGTGGCAATCTGAGAAATGACTCTTAAAAGACCTGTGCAGGCTTCCCCATTCCCCACGTCCAGTGAGGAAGCAGCCCTTTGAAAAGTGCCCAGACTTTATGTCAAAGAGACTCATTTCTTAATTTTACAGCATTGGTCTATGCGGCAGGGGCCTGCCAGGATACTCTTTGGGGAGGAGGCTCCTGGGCACCATCTTCCTGCTCTCCCTCTGCTTTGCTAAAGCTGGCAGGTGACATTTAATTTTTTCCTTTTCTTCAGGTGCCATGTTTATGTTCCAGCTGCAGGCACCCTCTTCCGGGTCATCCCTCTTCCTTGCCCAGTGGGCGCCATCTTTTTTTTCTTTTTCTTTCCCCTTTGTTTTCTTTTTTCTTTCCTTTTTTTCCTTTTGTTTCTTTTTCCTTTTTTTGGCAGGTACCATCTTCGCATTCTTCCTCTGCCCCACTTCAGCAAGTGGGTGACTTATTTGCTCTCTCCCTCGGCCTCTCCCTCTGGTGCTCCAGAGTGCCAGTATCTCCCAGAGGGGAGCTTCGACACGCCTCTGGTGCCTTGGTTTTTCATTAGGTGACCTGCTTTTTGCATCTGCCACTGAGGGTATGCCCCTTGATGGCCTGGCTCTGGAGACCAAGAGAGCTTGCATTACTGGGTTCTGTGGGACCATAACAATCAGAGAGACAGTTCTTGGCAAACCACCACTCCCAGGGCTCTGCACAGACAGCAGATGGAAACACACTCTAGTCTTTCTGCGAAAGAAGCCTATTTGCTTATCCAGGGGCTTTGGCCTGAAGAGCAGGCTTCTGGTCTGACGTGCTTACAGGGGCCTCTGAAGCTGCTCTCAGGGAAAGGAGGCTGTTGGCTATAGTCTGCGTTCTCCCTCTGCCTCGCTCCAGCTTGCTGGTATCTGACAGAAAGGAGTCTATGCCCTTCTCTGGTGCCCTGATTTTTGCAGCTGCTGCCAGAGGACACCCACATCGCCTAGCTCTGGTGGCCAGCAGGGCTTACACTCATGGGTCCCCTAGGGCTGTAACCGATGGAGAAAGAGGTCTTAAACAGCAACTACACCCAGGATGCAGCAAGAAGCAACAGACCCAGGAGCTCAATCTTTCCTTGAAAGAAGCCTATTAGCTTATCACCACAGCCACAGCCTGAGGGGCAGGCTTCTAATTAATCACACATGGAAGGGAAGACTCTAAACTTTCCTGAGACCTCAGAGGGCAGGTGCTATCTTCATGCTCTTTCTCTGCTGCACTCCGAAGTATAAGCATCTCTCAGAGGGGACATCTTATAGTGTCTGATTACTCCAGTTTTTACATCTGGGTTTTGCTGCTGCCACTCAGGGAGTACCCTAATCACCTGGCTCTGATGGCCAGTGGGGCTTGTGTTCCCGCATTCCATGGGACTGTAACAATTGTGGAGACAGTTCTTGGCAGGTTGCCACCCCCAGGGCAATGCACAGGTAGCAGGCTGAAACACACCCGTAGCCTTTCCCTGAAAAGGCCTATTTGCTAGTCCCAGAGCTTCAGCTTGAGGGGCAGGCTACGGAGGTATGCTCAGGGGATGTAGGCCAGGGGATGCCATCTTTGCACTCTTCCTCTGCCTTGCTATAGCTCACCTGTATCTCCCAGAAAGGAGCTTGGACACTCATCTAGAGCCCCAATTTTTGCGACTGCTGTCCAGGGAACACCTCTTGATCACCTGGCTCTGGGGACCAGTGGAGCTTACACTTGTAGTCCCATAGGACTGTATAAATTTGCACTCTTTAAAAGCTGCTATCTGGGGGCCGGCCTGGTGGCGCAGCAAAGTTCACACGTTCTGCTTCAGTGGCCTGGGGTTCACCAGGTCAGATCCCGGGTGTGGACATGGCACTTCTTGGCAAGCCATACTGTGGTAGGCGTCCCACATATAAAGTAGATGAAGATGGGCACGGATGTTAGTTCAGGGCCAGTCTTCCTCAGCAAAAAGAGGAGGATTGGCAGCAGTTAGCTCAGGGCTAATTTTCCTGAAAATAAAAAAAGTAAAAGCTGCTATCTGAGGGTCTCATTTCCACTCAGCTTGAATCTAGGTGCTGACTGAGATCCTTCTGTTTGGGACCCCGATTGGTCTTGGTGCACCTTCAACTGCTGGGAGCTATTAAAAATAAAATAGGGAGCCAGCTTGGTGCTGTAGAGGTGAAGTTCACGCACTCCACTTCAGCAGCCTGGGGTTCATGGGTTGAGATCCCAGGCATGGACCTACACACCACTCATCAAGCCATGCTTTGGCAGCATCCCACATGCAAAATAGAGGAAGATTGGCACAAATGTTAGCTCAGGGACAATCTTCCTCACCAAAAACTGAAAATTAAAAAAGTGGAAAAAAAATAGGCTGCTTAGACAGCTTTGCTGGCCAGAAGGGAGTGACATGATATATTCAAAGTGCTAAAAGAAAAAAATTTCCGATAAAGAATCCTTTATCCTGCAAAGTTATCATTCAGAATTGAAGGAAAAATAAAGAGTTTTTCAGATAAGCAAAAGCTAAAGGAGTTCATCACCACTAAACCAGCCTTACAAGAAATGTTACAGGGTCTTCTTTAAACTGGAAAGAAAGGGTGATAATTAGTAACAAGAAAATGTATGGAAATATAAATCTTACTGGTAAAGGTAAACTGCCTAACTTTACATCTCAAGGAACTAGAAAAAAAGAAAGAACAAACAGTACCCAAAGCTGGTAGAAGGAAGAAGAGAACAAAGATCAGAGGGGAAATCAAGGGAACAGAGACTAAAAAGACAACAAAAAAGATAAATTAAACTAAGAGTTTGTTTTCTGAAGTGATAAACAAAATAGGCAAATCTTAAGCTGTACTCACCAAGAAGAAAAGGGTGAGGGGTCAAATAAATAAAATCTGAAATGAAAGAGGAGATGTTACAACCGATACCACAGAAAAATAAAGGGTTATAAGAGACTACTACAAACAATTATATGCTAAGAAATTGGACAACCTAGAAGAAATAGATAAATTCCTAGAAACATATAACCTACCAAGAGTGGATCATGAAGAAATAGAAAATCTACACAGACCAATTACTTGTGAGGAGATTGAATCAGTAATTTAAAAACTCCATACAAACAAAAGTACAGGGTCAGATGGCTTCACTGGTAAATTCTACCAAAAATTCAAAGGAGAATTAATACCAATTCTTAAATTTTTCCAAAAAAAATAAAGGATGGGTAACACATCCAAACTCATTTTATGAGGCCATCATTACTGTGATACAAAAACCAGACAAAGATACCACAAGAAAAGAAAACTATAGGCCAATACCCCTGATGAACATGCAAAAATCATCAACCAAATATTAGTAAACTGAATTCAACAATGCATTGAAAGGATCGCACAAGAAGGATCAAGTGGAATTTATCTCAGGGTATGCAAGGATGATTCAACATTCACAAATGAATCAGTCATACATCACATTAACAAAATGAAGGATAAAAATCATATTATAATCTCAACTGATGCAGGAAAAGCATTGACAAAATACAACATCTATTTATGATAAAAAATTTCAACAAAGTGGGTATAGAGGGAATGTACCTCAACATAATACAGGCTATATATGGCAAGCCCACAGCAAACATGACATTCAAAAGTGAAAAGCTGAAAGCTTTTACTCTAAATCCTGGAAGAAGACAAGGATGCCCACACTTACCACTTTTATTCAACATAATATTGGAAGTCCTAGCCAGAGCAATCAGGCAAGAAAATGAGACAAAACTTATCCAAATTGGAAAGGAAGAAGTAAAACTGTTAGTATTTGAAAATGACATGGTATTATGTTTGGAAAACCCTAAAGAATCCACCCCAAAACTGTTAGTGCTAATAAAAGAATTCAGTAAAGTTGTGGTATACAAAGTCAATATACAGAAATATTTTGCATTTCTATACTCTAACAATGTACTATCAGAAAGAGAATTTAAGAAAGCAAGCCCATTTAAGATTGCATCGAAAGAATAAAATACATGGGAATAAATTTAATCAAGTCCTTTCATCAAAGACCTGTAAACTGAAAACTATAAGACACTGATGAAAGAAATTAAAGAACACACAAGTAAATGGAAAGATAGTTCTTAATCATGGATTGGAACAATTAATATTGCCAAATCATTCATACTACCCAAAGCAATCTACAGATTCAATGCAACCCCAATAAAAATTTCAGTGGCATTTTTCACAGAAATAGAACAATTCTAAAATTTGTATGGAACAGCAAAGACCCTGAACAGCCAAAGCAGTCTTGAGAAAGAAGAGCAAAGCTGGAAGCATCACATTGCCTGATTTCAAACTGTATTACAAGACTATAGTATGAAAACAGTGTGGTATTGGCTTAAAAACAGACATATAGATAAACGGAACAAAATAGAGAGTCCAGAAATATGCCCATGCATATATGGTGAATTAATTTACAACAAAAGAGCCAAGAATAGGAGCCAGTCTGGTGGCATAGTGCTTAAATTCGTGTGCTCTGCTTTGGTGGCTCAGGGTTCTCAGGTTCATATCGTGGGTATGGACATAGCACCAGTTGTTAAGCTGTGGCATCATCCCAGATAAAATAGAGGAATATTGGCACAGATGTTAGCTCAGTGACAATCTTCCTCAAGCAAAAAGAGGAAGATTGGCAACAGATGTTAGCTCAGGGCCAATCTTCCTCACACACACACACACACACACACACAACGAGCCAAGAATATGCAATGTGGAAAGGACAGTCCAACTGCATAGACATGTGCAAAAGAATGAAACCAGACTGCTAGCTCACACCATATACAAAAATTAACTCAAAGTGGATCAAACATTTGAAAGAAAGACTTAAAACCATAAAACTCCCAGAAGAAAACATAGGCAGTAAACTTGACATTGGTCTTGGCAGTGATTTTTTTAATTTGACATTAAGAACAAAGGCATCAAAAGCAAAAATAAACAACTGGGACTACATCAAACTAAAGAGCTTCTGCACAGCAAAGGAAGCCATCAACAAAATGAAAAGGCAACCTACTAAATGGGAGAAAGTATTTGCTAATCATATATCTAATAAGGGGTTAATATCCAAAATATATAAAGAACTCATACAACTCAGTAGCAAAAAAAAAAAAAAAAAAAAAAAAAAATCCAATTAAAAACTAGGCAGAGAATCTGAATAGACATTTTTCCAAAGAAGGCATACAGATGGCCGACAGACACATGAAAAATTGCTCAATATCATTTATCATCAGAGAAATTCAAATCAAAGCCAAAATGAGATATCATTTCACACATGTTAGAATGTCTGTTATCAAAAAGACAAGGGACCAGCCCCATGACCAAGTGGTTAAGTTCACACGCTCAGCTTAGGCGGCCCAGGGTTTCGCTGGTTTGGATCCTGGGCACGAACATGGCACCACTCGTCAGGCCATGTTGAAGCGGCGTCCCACATGCCACAGCTAGAAGGACCCTCAACTAAAAGTATATAACTCTCTACTAGGGGAGCTAAAGCCCAAAAAAAGACAAGAAATAACAAATGTTGATGAGAATGTGGAGAAAAGGAAACACTTATGCACTATTGGTTGGAATGTAAATTGTTGAAGCCACTATGGAAAACTGTATGGAGGTTACTCAAAAAATTTAAAATAGAACTACCATATGATCCAACAATTTCACTTCTGGATATTTATCCAAAGGAAATAAAAACACTAACTCACCAAGATATATGTGCCCCAATGTTCACTGCAGCATTGTTTACAATGGCCAAGACACGGAAGCAACCTAAGTGCCTACTGATGCGTGAATGGATAAAGAAAGTGTGGTATACATATATATATATATGTATTGTGTATATGTATGTATACACATATATACACACACATATATGCATATATATATACACACACACACAATGGAATTATTCAGTTATAAAAAAGAAGGAAATCTTGTCATCTGCAACAACATGGATGGACCTTGACGGCGTTATACTAAGTGAAACAAATCAGACAGAGAAAGACAAGTACTGTATGATCTCACTTATATGTGGAATCTAAAAAAATTAAAACAAACAAACAAACAAAAATCAAGCCATAGATACAGAGAACAGACAGGTGGTTGTCAGAGGCAGCGTTTGGGGGTGGGTGAAATGGGTGAAAAGAGTCAAAAGGTACCAACTTCCAGTTATAAAATAAATAAATCTAGGGCATGTAATGTACAGCATGGCGACTACAGTTAATAACACTCTATTGCATATTTGAAAGTTGCTCAGATCAGAGAGTAAATCTTAAGAGTTCTATCAAAAGAAAAAAAAATTGTAACTATGTATGGTGATGGATGTTAACTAGACTTATTATTATTGTGGTGATGGTTTTGCAATATGTACAAATATCGAAGCATTTTCTTGTACACCTGAGACTAATATAATGTATGTCAGTTATAACAATAAAAAATTTAAAAAATAATAAAAGAAGTAATGAGAAGTTGAGACCAAGCAGGAAGCAATAGTCTTAATAGGCAGAAGATGCATAGTTTGAGAAGTTGCAGCTACAAAGGTAGTGGATTTTGGAGGGAGTGAGGCAACACAATGGCAGAGAGGAGGGCACAGAGAGGAAATCCCAGAAATCTGTGTGGAACTTCTCCTGAGTTTCTTGGCTGGACTCCTAGGCTACCTGTGCCTGGGGCAAGATTCTGGAGGCCTGATAGAGCATAGTGGCTGAGAGGTACAAATTTGAGTACAGATTCTGGAAATCACACAATGCTGGGAAGATATTGAAGTTTGAGCCAGCCAGAGTGGAAAGACCTTAGTGAACACCTTGGACATTTGGTCAAGACTCCTGGAAGGATACTTTCTCGATGTAAGAATGATGCCCTAGGAAAAAGAATAAAACTGAAACAGATTTGCTCTAATGTAACTGAAACTAGGCCTTTGGGTTTAAGGAGATCCACTAATGATTTAACTTTCTGCTAGAGCACAACTCAAAATTCCTTAGAGGAAGAAACCATAAGCTAGAATCTCTATAAATGCAGTCTGCAATAAGAACTTATGTACACGGAAGAAGGAAAAAAGTGATTGATGACAAGAAAGAAGAAAGAGAATAGAGTCAATAGATAGAAACCAAGAAATGAGGCAGATATTGGAATTAGTAGACAAGGACTTTTAAATAACATAAATAATAAACTAAATAAACCACCTGAAAATGGGCAAAATGAATGAAATGATAGAGCATTTCAGCAGATTTTTATATTCTATAAAAAAGAATTAAATGAGCTTTTTGAACTGGTAAATCAAGAAATAATTAGATGGGCTTAAAAACCACCTGCGCACAATAGAAGGTAGGGCTGATGGCCTCAAGTACAAGTCAACAGAGAATATCCAGAAAGAAGACAGAGGACCAGAAGAAATATTTGAAGAAGTAGTGAGTAAGAACTTTCCATATCTGACGAAAGATGTCAACCCAGAAATTCAAGAATCCCAGTGAAACATAAGCTAAGAAAACCTTAGCTAGATCTATAAGATTCAAATTACTGAAAACCAAAGATAAAGAGAAAATGTTAAAACTTTCCAAAAGAAAAAGAAATATCACCTTTGACAAACAATATAAATGAACACTTACTTCAACAAAAAATATTGGTAGCAAGAAGATAATAGAAAGACATACTTAAAGGACTGAAAGAAAGAAAAACAAACAAAATACCTATCAAACTGGAACTGTATACTCAGTGAAAAAAATCTAAGACTGAAGGTGGGAAAAGACACACTCAGACAAACAAAAGCTGAGAGAATTCAATGTCAGCTGACCATAAACTGCAAGATCTATTGAAGGATAATTTTCAAGGTGAAGGAAAATGATCCTGGATTGAATCACAGAAGTGTAAGCAAAAATAAACACCTCCAGAAAAGGTAAATGTGTGAGAAGATATGAAAGACTACTAACTGTTTAAAGTATAAATAATGAGAAAATCTTGTGAAGTTTAAAATACATATTGAAGTCAAACATCTAATAACAATAACAATAAGCTGGAAAGGGTAAAGATATGATTTTTGAATCTGGCAATGGTTCAAGATACAGCGTATTAGGGAAGTTAATGTTTTTAGCTTAATCAGTGAAAGAATGATACCAATAGATATAATAAAGAAGATAGCAGAGAAGATAAAACTGAATTATAAACCATATTGGTTGATGTGAAAGAAGGCAGGAAAGGAGGAGTAAATGAGCAAAGTACAGATGGAGCAAATATAAAACAATAGTAAGATAAGTAACTTAAAAATCAACTGTATTATTAATTACATTAAATATAAATGACCTCTTGAAAGACAAATATTTTCACAATGGATAAAAAAAATACTCAACTCTTTGTTGTTTATGAGAAACATACTTTAAATATAAGAATATAGGAAGGTTTTCTGTCTTTTAGAAAAAGTTCTACCATGCAAATGCTAAACATTTTAAGATACTGAATGTCTTCAAATTGGTGTATAGTTTCAATGCAATCCCAATAGAAATCCCTACAATGTGTGTGTATATCAATTCATAAGCGGATTCTAAAATTTTTATGTAAATGTGTGGGAACTAGAGTAGCTAAAACAATATTGAAGAACAATAAGATTAGACTTATAGGTTTACTACCAGATTTCCAAATTATTATAAAGCTGCAATAATCAAGACATTGTGGTATTGGCAGAAGGAAAGGAAAGCAGACCAATGTGGGCTCTAAAGTTTACATGGAGAGACAAAGGACACAGAATAGCCAAAACAATACTGATGGAGAAGAATAAGTTGTAGGGCTGACATTACCCAACATCAATACATTCTATAAAGCTACAGTAATCAAGATAGTGTGGTATTGGTGAAAAATAGACAAAGAGATCAATGGAATGAAATAGAGAGCCTAGAAATAGACCCCCACAAATGTAGTCAGTCAATCTTTGGCAAAGGAACAAAGGCAATACAATGGAGAAAAGATAGTCTTTTCAACAAATGGCGCTGGAACAACTTGGCATCCTTATGTGAAGAAACAAATCTAGACACAGATCTTATACTTTTCACAAAAATTAACTCAAAATGGATCACAGATCTAAATGTAAAATGCAAAACTATAAAACTCCAAGAAGATAACATAGGAGAAAACCTACATGCCCTTGAATATGGCAATGCATTTTTAGATACAACATCAAAAGCATGATCCACAAAAGAAATAACTAAGGGGAACTTCATTAAAATTTAAATCTTCTCTGTGAAAGACAATGTCAAGAGAATGAGATGACAAGCCACAGACTGGGAGAAAATATTTGCAAAAGATATATCTGATAGAGGACTGTTATCCAAAATATACAAAGAACTCTTAAAACTCAACAATAAGAATAACTCTATTAAAAAGTGAGCCCAGGACCTGAACAGACACCTCACAAAAGAAGATGTACAGATCGCAGATAAGCATATGAAAAGATGCTCCATTTCATGTGTCATCAGGGAAATGCAAATTGAAGCAACGATGAGATAACTTTGCATGTTTATTAGAATGACCAAAATCCAGAACACTGACAACACCAAATGCTGACGAGGATATGGAGCAACAGGAACTCTCATAAGTTGGTGGTGAGAATGCAGAATGGTACAGCCACTTTGGAAGATAGTTTGGCATTTTCTTACAAAACTTAACAGACTCTTACCATACGATCCAGCAATCACATTCTTCCATATTTGCTCAAAGGAGTGGGAAACATATATCTGCAGAAAAACCTGCATATGGACGTTTACAGAAGCTTATTCATAATTGCCAAAACTTGGACACAACCAAGATGTCCTTCAGTAGGTGAATGAATCAGCAAACTGTCATACATCCAGACAGTAAAATATCATTCAGCACTAAAAGGAAAAGAGCTATCAAAACAGGGAAAGACATGAAGGAAATTTAAATGAATATTACTAAGCAAAAGAAGCTAATCTGAAAAGTCTATATACTGTATGATTCCAACTATATGACATAATAAAGGGCAAAATTATGGAGACAGTGAAAAGACCAGTTGTTGCGAGAGGTTGGAGGGGATGGAAGGATAAGTAGGTGGAGAAGAGAGGATTTGCAGAGCCGTGAAAATACTCTGTATGATACTATAATGATGGATACATGTCTTTATACATTTTTCCAAACCCATAGAATGTACACCACCAAGAGTGAACTGTAATGTAAACTATGGACTTTGGGTGATTATGATGTTTTGGTGTAGGCTTATCAATCATAAAAAAATGTACCACTCTGGTAGGGGATATTGATAATGGGGGAGGCTGTGCATGTAGTGGGGGGGCAAGAGGTAGTTGGAAATCTTTGTACCTTCCCCTCAATTTTGATGGTAACCTAAAAATGCTCTAAAAAAATCATGTCCTAAAAAAATAAACTAGAAAAAAAGAGAGAAATAATAGAAATCCCGTAAATAAACCCACACATTTATTTTAAGTTAGCAATCAAATCAATGAAGAACACAGTAAGCTAATTTATGGTGTAGTAGTTACTTGATTGGAGGGAAGTATTTACTAGGAAAGGAGAAGAAGAAATTTGCTTGGTGATGATAACATTCTGTTTTGATCTGAATGGTGGTCACCAAAGTAACTATATATGTAAAAATTCATCAAACTGCACAATTATGATGTGTGCAAGTTTCTGTGTGCATATTAAATCTCGAACTTGAAAAATTATATGTTGTTATAGATGCAAAGCAGTAAGCCTAGGACACGGTGGAGAATGCAAACTTGAGTGACATCTAATTCCTGCTCTCAAGAATGGTGATACCTGGCTTGTCTAAAGTTCATGTAACAAAAACTTGGGGTTAACTTGTTAAAAAAACTTGTACAACTTTCTTTGCATTCAGGGAATAAAAGTAGTAAACTGATTACATGACGTAATAATTCCTTAGCACTCTGTTTTGGACAGAATCATTTTGATTCTTCCAAGCAAGTTAATCTACTAGATTTTCAGAGATGAGAACCAAGGATAGAATGATTGAGATTCATTTTAGTTTTTCATGCATTCCCACTACTCATTCACTTACTTTAAACCACTCATTGAACTTTGCTAAATGTAGCACTGTCTATACTCTAGGGATTCCAAGGCATGTCAGCTAATAGTTAAAGGATGTCACTCTTAGAATACTTGGAGGATGTGAATGGCTCTTTCACACTTTTGAAGAAAGAGTAAAAAAATTATGTAGTTCTAGAGGAACTTATTGGGATATGGGCTCCAGCTCATGATAAGGAGGACCTAGCATAACCTTTATAAAGTGTCCATATGGCCTAAAGAATTGGTGAGATTTTAATCTCTGGAAACATTCCAATATACAATAATAATAGTAATAATCACTTTTACATCCCACCTTTGTGCTAGGTAGGGTGCTATGCACTTTGTATTTAACAACTACCCTGTGAGGAAGTTCGTATTATTGCCCTTTAGAGATGGAGAAACTGGACAAGAGACAGAGCAAAATTCAACACAGCTGGTAATTTCCTTCTTTTAGATGATGATTTTTAAAGATTGTTGGCAGAGGGATTCCTGCAGTGTTGGAGGATACATATGAACTCTAAAGTCTTTCCAAGTCAAAGATGTGGCAAATTTATCCTGTATGCGTGGGTGTACCTTGGTTTTGTGCAACCTATAGCTCATACAACTTGCTGAGTTTTATCCAGGAGAAAATAACATACATTTATAAATACTAAAATTGGCACCAGGCTTTAGAAGGGTGCTCATACAAGTGAGAGATTCTGAAGTTTGAGCTTATTTGCTTCCTGGCTAATCACCCTCTGCCTGTTTGTCATAAATGTGTTTGGTAGGGAGCTCCTAAGGACTGGTTTCTCTGATAGAATTTGGAAATAGAGATGACAGCTCGCCTGCTTCTCTGGGATAGCCCAAAAACTGACAGGCAGAGTTGGGTAGTGACCTAAGAAAGTAGCAGTGGGAGAAAAAGGAGTCCATAACCAGTTGGTAAGAAAAATGGGGGTAGTCATACACCTCCTTTTCTCTTGGTTTTATTTTGGCCTCTCTGTTTCTTCTGACAATACTAAATTGTTGGTTGTAATGTGGAGCAACTGGAACTCTAGGTCCTTTTCTCTCTCAGTCTCTTGGTGCTCCGTTAGATTCACTCAGATCTTGGCCTTCTTCCTATTGCTGTGTGTTCTATACTTGAGCAATCCCACCAATAGCTAAGACTTCCACAGCCACAAATCTGATGATGACAAATTCAACTTTGCCTGCTGGAATTCATCTTCCCTCCTTCTCTCTACTTCCGAATGTTTTATGTCACCAAGTGACAGATGTCTTCTGTCTATTACACAACAGTCCTGATTCCTTTGACCCATCACCCTATAAAATAAATCAGTAATTACCTTTGAGTTCACTCTCTAAAATTTTCACAAACTTATAAATCTGTTGAAGGCTAAAATTCAGAAAGTTAATGTGAAATACCAAGATTAAGAGAAAATTTAAAGCAAGAAAATGACCTTTAACTTGGCAGTTGAAGCAGTGTCATTTCTAGGAATAATAGGACAATATAGTGTAGTAATTCTTACATTTCCATAAAAATGTTAGAACCATTGTCACTTTTCACTAAAATCCCATTTGATTGTTGATTGGGATCACATTCAATCTACAGATCAGTTTGGGGGAGAACCAACACCTTTACAATATGGAGTGTTGCAATCCATGAATATGATATATCCCTCCATTAATTTAAATATTCTTTAATTTCTCAAAATGGCAAGCAGTTAGTCTAGACTTAGATGACCTTAATTGAGTGTAGCTTGAGTTTATTTGAAACTCAGTTTTTAAATTAATTAATTAATTAATTGCAGTAACACTGGATTATAACCTGATGTAACTTTCAGGTGTGCATCGTAATATATTTTGAATTCTGTGTAGATTACATCATGTTCACCACCCAAAGACTAATTATAATCCATCACCGCACATTTGTGCCTAATCACACATTTCACCCTCCTCCCTACCCCCTCCCCCTCTGGTAACCACTAATCCAATCGCTGTTGCTATATGTTTGTTTGTTGTTGCTTTTATCTTCTACTTATGAGTGAGGTCATATGGTATTTGACTTTCTCCCTCTGACTTATTTCACTTAGCGTAATACCCTCAACGTCTATCCCTGATGTCACAGATGGCCAGATGTAATCATTTCTTATAGCTGAGTAGTATTCTTTTTTGTATATATACCACACCTTCTTTATCCATTTGTCCCTTGATATGCACCTAGGTTGCTTCCAAGTCTTGGCTATTGTGAACAAGGTTGTGATGTATCACACTCCCTAATTTCAAAATATGCTATAAAGCTATAGTAACTGAAACAGCATGGTACTGGTACAAAAACAGACACAGAGATCAATGGAACAGAATCGAGAGCCCAGAAATAAACCCACACATGTAAGAACAGCTAATTTTTGACGAGGGAGCCAAGAACACACAATGGAGAAAAGAGAGTCACTTCAATAAACGATGTTGGGAAAACTGGACAGTCACATGCAAAAGAATGAAAGTAGACGATTATCTTACAGCATGCACAAAAATCCACTCAAAATGGATTAAAGACTTGAATGTAAGATCTGAAACCATGAAACTTCTAGAAGAAATCATAGATAGTATGCTCTTTGACATCAGTCTTAGCAGCATATTTTCCAGTACCATGTCTGACCGGGCAAGGGAAACAAAAGAAAAGATAAACAAATGGGACTACATCAAACTTAAAAGCTTCTGCACAGCAAAAGAAACCATCAACAAAAAGAAAAGACAACCTAATAATTGGGAGAAGATATTTGCAAACCATATATCAGGTAATGGGTTAATATCCAAAATATACAATGAATTCATACTTCTCAACAACAAAAAAAACCCAAAAACCCAATTAAGAAAAAACTGAAACTCAGTTTCAATCTTGGAGAGCATTGCATAATTTTCAGTTTGCCATTACTTCTAGGGTTTAGTCCTACAGATTCTCCAACTGAATGCCTGGAATGATTACCAGGGACCCTCATACTTGGCCAACCCTGAACCTCAATTTTGATTTTCCAATCAAACAGAGATTGTTGAAGGTCTACTCTGCTGCTTAACCTTTTAGTTGCTGCTTTCTGCTTGCTATTCGGCTGTTGGAGGTCATTAAAGAGGATGTGACCACTTGTGAGCTGGGTCAGAGTCTTACCCTCTCTCCTTTCCTTGGAAGGTACATTGCATCCATTGGTCCCAGAGCCAGAGCCATGTCAAGGACACAACCTTGAGTGATTAAGGTGTTGTTGAGACCATCTGGACGATATACATATGTGACTGAACCTTTATATAAACTTTTAAGATTCTGGCAGGAGGGTGCAAAGATTTACTCTTCCTGCGGCCACCCAAGACAAGCCTGGTATGTAAATTCCCTTGCCTATTAAACCTGCTGCCTATCAACCTGGAGTAATCTGCCTCTTTCTTTGGTTCCTCCTTGCCCTCTGTGTGTGGGGGCCAGTTTCAATTTTCACCCAGGGAACTCCCGAGATGTTGTGAACCAACATCAGCCACTTGGCTCAGGGAGACAAATGTCTCTAAGGGAAAAGTAGTGAATCATATCAGGCTCATCCAAATGTGCTTTTCTCTTCTCTGAGATCTTGGTTCCTCACTCCAGGTTGCATAGAGAGCAGTTTAGTGTCTTTGATTTTAAAAAAATTATCTACAATTTTTAGTTGTTCCCCTTGGAAAAGTTTACTTGATTGCTGTATTTGCCAATAATGGAGAGTTACCTTTGAAGGTTATGTATTCAGCAAGTCCAAAGTCATTTTAAATGAAGAGTTATAATTGTATACAGAAGGCTGAAAATGTAATTGTGCTGATACTTGTCAGTGATGGTAGTGGTGTCTTACTCCTCTACTTTGATCAGGTCAATTTCTTGACTCTTACCTGAACTTGCTTTCTTGTTCTGTATGGGTGCTTTTAGGATTAAATTTGACACATGTAAAACAAAACTTCAAATTAACTTCAACATTGGATAAGACAGAGGCTTATTTAT
Source organism: Equus caballus (assembly GCF_041296265.1). Classification (NCBI taxonomy): domain Eukaryota; kingdom Metazoa; phylum Chordata; class Mammalia; order Perissodactyla; family Equidae; genus Equus; species Equus caballus. Next base: position 84,076,913 of record NC_091684.1, read on the forward strand.
CTTGACCATATAAAAATCTAGAAGTATGGTAGCACCACAGTCATCAGGGAGGCATGTTCCTTCTAGCTTTCTGCTTCAACAGAAATTTACAGCTTTCATCAAGATCTCTCCATGGTCTACAATGGCTACTGGAGTTCCCATAATAGTGTCTGTGACGGAAGCAGGAAAAATGAGGAAGTGGCAAGGAGGGAAGATAAAAGGAATAATCTCTAGCCTGTGATTATCCACTTTGACGTCAGAAAGGTCCATCCAGCAACTGCCCCTTCATATCTCTTTGGCAGCTCCATTTGCAAAGGAGACTACAAAACATGGTCCTTTGCACAGATTATAATTGGAATTTTGCAAATAAGAAAGACAGGGAAAATGAGCATCCGATAAAAACACTAACAATCTGTGTACATTTTTCCTGTGCTCTCAGGGTTAACATATAACATATTTTGAAGCATTGCCTCCTTCTAGGCTTGAGATAGTCTTTGACACAGATAATTTTACTCATCCTTTTCTAATTCTACTGCAATTTACATCACTGCCCTGACCACTTTGTTTATAACAGATTAATCTGTAAAATTGATTGTATTGCTATCTATACATATCTATCCTATCCCAAACAATACTGACCTAAGACTCAATTAAATTTAGCTGAAGGGCATATGAGAATAGCAAGTATGAAAGTCTTTTTTTCCTCTTCTAAACTGTGGGCTCCTTGTGGGTAGACAATGTTTTATTCATTTATATACTCCAAAAGCTTAGTCAAAACCTTATAATGAAATATGAAAACAATAAAATTAGTGAAAATGGATAAATGACAAATTAATTGAGAGAAAAAAATCTTTCAGGACTCTCAGAAACTGTGGAGCTTGCACAGATACTGGCCATCTGACTTTTAAACCTTATTAGCTGATTATTTTTTAGCCCCGTATTTGTGCCTTCTGCAAAGGACCAGGCATGCTGTTTAACAAGTGTGTTTTTAGTGATCCTGTATGGCTACATATAGCTTGTCTGCTTTCAATGCATGCCAAAATGAAACTGCCTTCAAACCAAAGATAACACAAAATACACAAACCCGTGAAATCAATTCCTTATCTCAGAACTCTCTGAGCTTGGTTAAGGTGTACTGCATCAGGATTCACAAGCACTACTGGTATTAGAACTCATCCCACACCATTCCTTCAGATTGACTCAAGTTTCTTCTTTAAGTTTGGTATATCTTTGAGTTGTTTCTAAGGACATTTAGGCATCAAGTCTTTACCAACATTTCAACCAATTTTTTCATTAGTCTTTTTTGTTCTGTATTCACTCCAAAATTCTATAACTAGTGCTCTCTCTCTCCCTCCCTCAAATGAGTTCTACCGTGTAATCATCATATTATCAGCCTCTTCCCAGTTCTCAGAATGTATTTTATTTGGGATTTCTACTAATCCTATATTATTCACATCCATATTTCCTCCAGTTTTAAGCCTGAGGAATGAATAGGGTCATTTGAAAATAAAATTTATTAGATATCTAATTTCTTGATATGAAACTTTGACCAAATCAGAGCAGATGAATTTTTAGAATTGTTCCTACTAAAAGTTATTATTTCTTTCCAGTTTTACTTTAATGGCCAATCAATGATGCAGTGGAAATACATTGAATTAGATGTCAGAATTCACTGATTCACTGGACAAATGTTTGTGGAATGTCAGCTGTCCTAGGCCCTCTGAGGTGTACTAAGATGAACTCACAATTTCTACCAAGAGAGACAGAGAGGGTGAGTGAGTGAGAGAAGGAGAAGGAGAAAAATAAGAAGAAGAGGGAGAAGAAGGAGGGAGGGAAGAAAGGAGGGAGAGAGAGAACAAGATTCGCTATAGTGGGGATTAAGACTTTAGGCTCTGAACTTACATAGATGAGTTCAAATCCCATCTCCCCCAGTTAATAACTAAGTTATTTAATTAATGTCTTTGTCTCAATTTCTTAAATTATACCTTAAAACTGGAGAAACTTGATTCAAAGTAATATTTAGAGGAATAAATGATTGTAAAGTTACTATCACAGTACCTGAGAAACATTAGATATTAGGAATAGAAAGAAATTAAATTCTCCTGTAAAACTTAGTTATAAACATAAATAAATAATTAGTGCAATGATTTAGATCAAACCATGATATTTTGGGAGTGCTGAAAATGGCTTCTGGCCCCAGTAGGAAGGAGGGTGGTGTGGTTGAGGGGGTGAGTGGTGAAGTAAGGCTTCCTAGAGTAGTTACAGCCTCTTCTAAATCTGAACAGTCAAGCAGAAGTTATCCAGAAAAACAGAATAAGGAAGATCATTTCAGGCAAGAAGGACAATGGCAATAATCACATGGTAGAAATATATAGCATGATGTGTGTGGAGAACTAAAAGCTGTTTGACCTAACCAGAGCAGAATGTTTGTGGCAGAAGGTAAATACATATGTTTGCTAGCAAGATAGATAAGGCCAGACCTTTGAAGATTTCGTGTCTTGATTACCGTGATAAGGTATTTGCATTGCATCTTGAGGTTAATAAAGCATCACAGAAGGGTTTTCAGCTGAAGAGTGAAATGGTAGCTATTATGTGAAACAAGTTCTTGAAGAGGAATTGACTAGAAGCAGAGGGGTTACTGAGGAGGCTGTTTCAGTTAATATAAGCAAGAAAGGATGAGGAAATGACTTAAGAGGATAACTCAAGGGAGATTCCTGGGTGGTAAATGGGCTATGATATTTAAAACCGAGGCTGTTAGTCCTGGAAGATCACTTTGCTTAAGAATGAAGATGGTAACTTCAGTGTTTCATTTGTTGTGTTCACTTTTCTTTGGGAAAAGAAAGTGGAGATGTCCATCAAGCATTTCACAATAATACTCTGAAGATTAGTGTGGGTCTCGTACTAGGGATGTAGATGTGGGTTACCTGCATATATGAGATAGTTGGGTCAATGAGAGTCAAGGAGAATGTTCAGGAAGAATGTTTAGATGGAGGTGAAGTGTTGGTGAAATTCTGGGAAACAACCGCAGCTCAGAAATTAGAAGAGAAAGGGGGTACATACAAGAGAAAGACCAGAAACTCTCAGAGAGACATGATGAGAATTAGAAGACTACAGTGTCACAGAAGCCAGTAGAGTAAAGGAATTCAAGAAGTGAGAATTATCACAGTTATCAAATGCACTGAAGAAATTTGGTAAAATCAAGGTTAAAACAATATATCTATATCTCTATATATCTATAGAACCTTGGAACTTTCAGCCTCACTCCTCCATTCTTCAGAGAAGAGAGAGGGGGTAGAAATGGAGTTAATAGTCAATCAGGTTTACATAATGGAGCCTCCATAAAAATCCCAATAGTATGGGGTTTGGAAAGCTTCTGGGTTGGTGAACATGTGGAGGTGCTGGGAGAGTGGCATATCTTGTTTTTAGTGATGAATATCACAGTTTGTTTATCCACTCATCTGTTAATGGACATTTGGGTTTGGACTGTTACACATAAAGATTTTATAAACATTTCTGTACAAATCTTCTTTGAATATTTGCTTTCATTTCTCTAGGCTAAATACTCAGGTGTTGAATGACTTGATCATACAGAAAGTATATGTTTAATTATTTAAGAAACTACCAAACTATACCATTTTACATTGCCACTAGTGATGCATGAGAGTTCCAGTTCCTCCATGTCCTCACCAACACTTGACATGATCAGTTGTTTTACTTTTCACCAAATAGGTGTGTAGTGATATGGTGGTTTTACTTATTATTTAGTCATTTATTTTATCAATGACTATCGATGTTGAGTATCTTCTCATGTGCTCATCTATCATTGGTACACCTTTGGTGAAATGTCAGTTCAATTCTTTTGCTCATTTTAAACTATTTCTTTTCTTATTACTGAGTTCAGAGGATTTAAAAAACTATATTCTGGATATAGACATAAAGAGAGAATTCGTGATGGATAATTTCCTGAAGACAGAAAGGCATGTGGTCAAAGGAATAGACGGCAGGGTTGATAGGAGCTAGCATAACTGTCTTCTACACCTGGAGGAAAGAAGGCAAAGACAAGCACGGATAGAAGCATAAGCACTACTCACAGCATCTCACAATTCTCATTCCATTCTAAGAAGGAGTCTTTGCTCACTCTGTGACTTGCCACAGAGAACCTTTTTGGCAGCAGTTTGGAAGAGGTCTTTGCAAGTGAAACTGAATTACATAAGGAAAGACACGGTACTCCTTTGAGAGAGGAAATCGTAACACATCTGGGTAAGGAAGCTACAGGCAAAAATTTTTTAGAGAATCAGACAAGAGAGATGTTGGGACAGTAGCTATTATGATTAGTGGAAATTTGGGAAAGTCTTAGGACATTTTGCTATTTGTGTAATCCTGTTAGTACTTCCTCTAGAGAATTCAATATAGACTTCTGTCAATCTTCAATGCTTTTGAAGTAAAAGTCATGTTTCTTTTGGGTACCAAACTCTTCTAAAACTAACTTTGGGACAAGATTTACACACACATACACACAATACACACAATATGTAATTGGTGAGGATGGATAAGTTAAGAGATCATGCACAATGGCTAAGCAAAGCAGAACTTATGAATTAGGGACAAACGTTCCCTGGTCTTGTGAAGGATGGAGTTTGAATAGATAGTGTAGGGAAAGTAGTAAAGAATAGAGATCTTTGGAAAGTCAGTGAGGGAGTTGAGAGAAGAAGCTGAAAGCAATGAAGTGAAAATTTATTTTAATTAATTAATTAATTTATTTTTGGATGTACATCATATTTCAAATTCTGTGTACAATGCATCATGTTCACCACCCGAAAACTAATCATAGTCCATCCCCTCACATGTGAGCCTAATCACCCCTTTTGCCCTCCCCCTCCCCCCTTCCCCTATAGTAACCACCAATCCAATCTCCAATGCTATGTGCTTTTTTGTTGTTGTTTTTATCTTCTACTTATGATTGAGATCATATGGTATTTGATGAAGTGAAATTTTTACAAGTTGTTCTGAGGTCTCAGCTAACTATTAATGCCACAAGATTTTGTGGTTAGGCAGTTATTTGTAGCAATCCTCAGCTTCCAGGATATAGGAGCTAAGAAGTTAGATCATCATAATGAATGTGCTGAGTCTGGATGGTGAAGCATAAGAGTGCAAACAAGGGAGCCAGCCCTGTGCCTGAGCGGTTAAGTTCGTGTGCCCTGCTTTGGTGGTCCAGCGTTTCCTTGGTTCAGATCCTGGGCGCGGACATGGTGCCACTCATCAAGCCATGCTGAGGCGGTGTCGCACATAGCAGAACCAAAGGGACCTGCAACTAGAATATACAACTATGTACTAGGGTGCTTTGGGGAGAAGAAGAAGAAGGAGAAGAAGAAGAAGAAGATTGGCAACAGATGTTAGCTCAGGCGCCAATATTTAAAAAAAATAAAAGAGTGCAAAGGAATCAGGGGGCAGATAAAGAGGAGAGACCAGATGTCTCAGAAACAGGCTGGGTAGGAAAGGAAGACAGGCAAAGAAGATGAGAGTTCTGGGAATACATGCTGCTGATATCAGAGTGGAGAAATCTTCCATTAACCTTATCCTTCGACTTGGCTTTATCAAGAAGTTACCCAATAAACGCAATTTTTCTATTACCTTTATTACCATTATTACCAATTATTGGTATGCTAATATTGGCATATTACCAATTATTGAATAAGCACTACTTGGCACAAATTGCGATAGGCTGGGATACAAAGATGACCAATACTTGGCCCTGTACCAACAGTGGTCTCAGTACTTGCACTCCATTTTACAAATTCTCATGTCTCCTGTATTTTCCAAACAGTCTTATTACATAAACATAATAATAATCAGGTAACTTCTAACACTTCTGAGAATGCTTTTTTGACCACTATTCCCCTGTATGACATAATATTGTCTGCTTCTGTTGGAAGACTATTTCTCCACTTTATAGTTCCTTCCCCTTGGTAAAACAAGAAACAAGACTCCTCCTTTGACAAGAAAAGATTTAAAGTTATCAATTCTGGTTCCCTATAAATTGCCAACTGTTTGAAATTCTGTCACATATTTCTTTACCACTTTTATAGAAGTTAAGCTTGTAGTTCTTTCTCTGTATTTACAGTTGTCTTTTTTTTTTTTAAGTAGTTCACTTACCTTTTCCCATAATTATTACAGCCCTGGGGTATGGAAGTATATTTAATTGCTCCATTAACCCACATCTTTTGAGCTCGCAAGAAACGAGGCTTCTAGCCAGATATCTTTACCACTCTAGTCATTTATTAATGGGCCAATAAAACATACTCTAAGTGTCTTCATCTAATAGAAATCACAGCAGACATTTATTTGGAGGTTTACATTCTGTGATATCCAAAGCACTTGGCGGCTTTTTGCCATCGAACTCACTGAATTTATGTGCAGCAGAGTAATAATTGATTAGGCAAGGAAATGTGATGACTTCATTAATACAAAATTCAAAGAGAGTGGCTAATGGGAAAGAGGAAGAATATCTCTGCCTTTCTCTAGTGCTACAAAACAATGGTATCTACTATACAGGAACATGTGGGGTAGAAGCAAAATTACAAAATGTGCTCCAAAGTGGGCTGTGAGGGGTCTGTAAAGTGAAAAGAAGGAAAGGAAAGTGAAAGGATGAGTTTGTGAGGTAAAAGGAAGTAAAAGGAATATAGGGAGAGAAAGGAATGTTGTACATTGTGTGCTCACTGTGAATCTGCCATAGATATTGTGGCAGATCAGATAACAGCAGCAAAAAATAATTCTTGGGCTGGTTCAGTTGGTACAAGCTACAATGCTAACCATATGAGTTCTGAAGCCTGAAGACACAAAGGCCATAATATCCCCTTTCTCTAGTTCCACTTGATAGACAATGAACTTTGATCCTTATGTTTCTTTTGCAAGAATAATGGAGTTGACGTTTGAATTTCATCTTTAGACACGGTATAAGATTTCAGTTGCACAAAAAATTTGCTTCGTAATGAATGCGGAAATCCACCTTCCAGGTTGAATAGGTGATTCAGGAAGACTTTAGATGTGTCATGAGAAGAAAGAGAAACGTTTCTATTTTATCCTTGCAAATAGATGAAAAGTCTAAGAATAAAACGTAAATCCAAATTACATTATTCTCCCTGAAACCTTTTGATGGGGTAAAGTAATTAACAAATCATTCTGTACATTATGTTGAAATTAATATAAGTAGAGATTTGTTACTGAGTAGAAGGTAAATTCATATGATTTTTAAGGTGAAGGAGAAGATTTTGGAGAAATTTCATGCTTGTGGTTGGACGCTTTGAGCTACACAGTCACCCCTTTCATCAAGATAGAAATCCATTTTGTCTTAGGGGGAATTGCATGGATAAGTTTGAGCTCGATGGCTTTAAGAGAACAGATTGTAAAAGTGTTCTTAGAAGACTCTGGCAGCCAGTTTGGAGTTGTCAAATTGTTGATAAATCTAATTAATACTGTTTGAAAGTTAAAGAATGAGAAAATGGGAAAATGAAGCATTTCACTGCACCAAAGCAGCATTAGTGACTCCATGTAATGGCCTCTAATAAAGCTTGTTTAATCACCTGCTGTGAACAGGAATTTCCTTTCAGTGTCTCTGGAGTCAGAACAAAGGGACTATTTTACTTTCTCCTTTTAACGCCTTCAGTCAGAACCAGTCTTCAGTGTAGTTGAATTGGCAGCGAGTTCCGAGTTCCGTGGGATGATTTGCAAAGTGCAATAAAGCCTTTCCTGCCTCTAATCTCCTCCCCACCACTGGGTCCCTCCTCCCTTTTGTCTAGAGATTTCACCTTTGGAGTCATTATTGAGTAACAATACAAGGTCGGGTGACTTGTGTGGAGAAGGTCACTTATGTTCATGTGCGTTACCTAAGAGAGCTGTAAAAAAGGGGGAAGAACCTGGGGTTAGCATGGGATTTGTGGGCTTGTCCTCCTCAGTGAATTTCCTATTAACACAGTTTACTTTGTTATATTCTCTAGACATAGACAGAAACTGAATTACTGTTTACATAAATTAAACATTATGTATATTTAAAGCCAGAGACTATTGAGGCATTAGAAACTGTCCAAGCAAGGACAGATTTGGATTGGACGCTGGTGAGAAGTTGCTCCTGGCACAGTGGGGTGGCAGGACACAAATGCAGGTGAGGCTCCAAACCATGACCAATAGACCTGGCAACATGCCCACTTGACAGCTTTGTCTAAAGTGGGCTTGCCTCTATAATTTCATGGAATCATAAAATCAATGCCTTAGAACAAGCTTCTACATCAACTCCTTCATTTCAACAAATCAGGAAACTGAGGTTTTAGAGAGATGAAATAACTTTCACATAGTCTCATCTCTAGGTAATACAAAATTTTGGAATAAAATATAGGTTTTCTGGTTCTCAGCTCAGTGTTCTTCCTTTTGTATCACTGATGAAACCTTCTTCTAAATATAAGTAATCAATGCCAACAGGTTAAAAAAAAAAAAAACCCATCATTTTAAATTGGTTTTTCAAGATAAAGAGGTGGAAAAAGTCTGGATGCCTGCAAATTGTATATGGTTAATAAGAATAGGTAAATAGTAGAACATGTAACTTGTTAAGTATATTATTTTGATTTCCCCGAAAGCACAACCTGAGAAAAAGAATTGGGTATAGTAAATTGTTCTAGAGGAAATTTCAAGGAGCAGAAGCAAAAGAGTGGGGAAAATGAGAGAAAAAGGAGAAAGTGTGCCCTATGTTTTGATGATTCAATTTCCACTGTGATCAAGTACAGCTCAATCCCACCACAGACTCTGGTGAGGAACTGTTTTGAACCTGCCTTAGCTTTATCTCCATACAAGACAGGACGGTTGGGACATTTATCAAGATTCTTTTCTCCCACTTGTGGAGGATTGCTCCCATGAGATTAATCCCCCTAACTTCGCAGGTTGAGCCAGCTTGCAGCTGAATGTTTTCCGGTGGCTTAGGAGAAGGCCTTGAAGCAGCAAAGCAGAGGGGCACAACTGGAAGTGTGCTTGAATCTGTCCACTACCCATGAGCTGAAATCAGCTGGACACAGGGGAGTTTGCACGATGCATCACAACCATTGAATATAGCCTAATTCTTAACTATGAAAAATAATCAAAAGACTGCTTTATGAGTTCTTTATTAAGTAATGATCCTTGAGAAATTAGAATTGAATCTTTTCTAGGGCTCTCTTGAAGTGGATTTGTGAGTTCCCTGTAAACTGGATCACTAGGCATGTATATGATTCCTGGAGAAGATGGGAAACTCCAGGAAGAAGAAGGAATCGATATAAATAAAAATAATGCTTCTTTGAATTTATGTAAACTTTTGACTTTCCCCAAAATCCTTTCTCATGCATTATCTCTTTTTGTCATGCTAAATATCTCATTATTCTGTGAACATATTGGTCTCTATTTTGCTTCCATTCCATTGTGGTATATAATACCCTCTTTAAATGCCTTTAAAAAGGTAGGCAAATCTTTCAAAACAGAGGTGAAATATCAGTTCCTTTATGAAGCCCTTTCAATTTCACTAGGAAAGCATAATTAGTTACTTCCCTGCTTGGTTCTGAAGATTTTTTTTCTTAAGAAGACAATAACACTTCTGAGTTTTAAGTATGCAAATTCAAACAAGATGCTATTCCTCCCATTCTATTTTGGTTAATATTTAGAATAGAAGTTAATATGTAGCATGGATATGGGGATATAGAACACTGTAAACATTTCTACTAATTTAGGGTTTCTGAAAGACGTTATTTTCAAGAATCTTGATTGTTAAACGGTCTTCCTTGCTTCAGTTGAATTTAAACAGTTTCTAGTATAAGATGGCAATGTAGCAATGCTGTTGCCTCTGCCAGAAAGTAGAAACACTGATTTCATCTCTTAATAAATTAGGAGGCATCTGTAATTCTGAATTACAATGAATGAAGATGGAAAGAAAAAGTGGGAATCAAATTATTTATCAAAGTAGAGAAAGATGAAATGTATACACCTACAAAGTGGGTTATCAATGAGAAGCAAGCTGATATATTATTTAGAATACTGCAAAGACTTATGAAGCTGAGGCACCATCACTGTAGAAGGAATGTGTTTGGAGATGCGATGTAAGCCTGGGATAATTTGGAAGTTTACATGAGAAGCAGTTAAATCCCCAGCTCCCACTTCCACCTCACATTGTCAGACAGCTACAGCTTCCAGGATTTGAAGGGATAAGAAACATGCTCTCTGGAGAAACTGAATCAGAGAAGCTTAGATTAAGGAAGCCAGGTATTGAAAAATGTAGGGTGAGGAGCAAGATTAAATGAGGAGTGTTACATGGAAGTCCACAGACTACCTGGTGAATTGTCACCCTCCTCCCAATCTTTTCCTCCTACCCGGCTGGAGAACATCAGCAGCCAGGTTTTTCCACAAGACGAAGAATTTGACGGATCCTTCTCTAGATAAACTGAGCCATTCCAGAGAAAAAACCTAGATCTTGCCATTTAGAAGTCTCCAAAGGCCACTTGATCATTTTACAATGAATCCTACCAGTCAGTATGTTCTGCCATTCACACAGAGCTTAAAAGCAATTTTTAAATATGAACAGATTGCCGAGTATCTCAAAACTTTTGAGAAAAATCTCTAACATGAAAGGGACAAACCAACAAACAAATAATAAATATGGAGCTCAGAAGGAGCAAAAGCAATATTGAAAGCAAAGCGAACTTCAAAGAAACTGTAGTTAATCTAGTCAGAGATATAAGATAAGATATCAAGGAAGAGCAAAATGCTGTGAAGAGGAATGGAGATCAAAGGAAGACCTTTAGGAAATTAAAAATACCATAGATTTTTTTTTTTTAAAGCAAAACGTTTTGAGAGTTCAAATCAAGGAAAACTACTAGAAACTGGAACATATAGACAACCAAATAGATGATAAGAAATGAAGATGTGATGGTTTCAAGAAAAATCCATGGAGCATCCAAATAATAGAGATTCCAGAATGAGAAAAATAAGCTTTGGAAAGGGGAAAATAATCAAAGAAAGAATAGAGAAAATCCCCTAAAGTGGAGGAAATAAATCTCAGATTGAAGTGAATCAGTGAGTATTCACAATAATGAAATAAGTAAAAGACTTAACCAAGGTACATTTTTGGGAGGCTTTTAAATATCATGTCATAAAAGTTCCCAGAGTGAAATGACAGGTCCTATACCAAGGACCACGGCTAAAACGGGCACCAGAGTTCCCTGCAATGACATTTGAAGCTCGAACACATGGATCAATGTCTTCAAAATTGTGTCTCCAAGTGTTACAAACTGATAAGTTTGGTACAATATGAGGTTTGTAAACTCTCTCACACACACTCACACACACACACACACACACACGCACACACACACACACAAGGAGGAGGGGGGAGAGAGAGAGAAGGAAAGAACAAAGTCTCACCTACATCTGTACTCATCTATGCTGTCTTTTCCTCAGATATAGAAGGAGCCATCCGGATATTTACAAAGACCAAGCCTGCCTTTGAGATCTGGATCCTGTTCCAACTAGTTTACTCAAGAATCTTGTGCCTACAGTTATTCTCCCTCTATGGCATCATTTTTCTCCCACTTTACTGAATAATTCTCTCTAGCACACAGATATCCCTAATAGGTCTTGACTTTAAAAAGAAGTACAAACATCATGTCTCTCTCCAGCTACTATTCCTTTTGCCTGCTTATCTTCACAACAAGTCTTCTTGAAAGAGCTGCTAACTTCTTTTTAATTTTCTAATTTTACCATCTCCCCTTTACTCTTTCATCCACTTCAGTTGGACACTAGTTGCCACTATAAGAAACTGCTCTCATTAATGTTGCCAGCTATCTCCCGTTGCCAGATGTAATGGCTAATTCTCTGTTCACATCTTCCTAGCCTGCAGAACAGAATGTGACATAGCGAACCACTCTCTGCTCTTGGAAACGAGTTGCTCCTTCTCTACTTGATTTCTCTTTTGAAGAGTCTGCTTACATGTCTAATAGTCATCTCAAAATATTACCCAAACAGAACTCTTATTTCTCCTGCTCTCAAGCCCATTGCTACCTGTCTTCCCCATCCCTTTAAATGGCACCACTGCCATCCATTTACTCAGCTCCTCAGTAACTGGAAATCATCTCTTTTGCCTATATTTCAACTTTCAAAATAAATTCTGAAACTACCCTCTTCTCTCCATCTTTATTTATGCCATCCTGGTCTAAACTACCATCACTTAATCTTATGCCTGGTTTCTCAGTTACCATTCTTGTTCTTTCTCTACACAGCAACAATGTAATCTCAATAAGGGGTAAATTGTATCACCTCCTTATAATCTTCCAAATACTTCTTATTGTGCTTAAAACAAACTGCAACTTCTGATTATGACACGCAAGGCTCTATATTGGTTCTGTCCATAAAAATATAAAGTAGGCCATATATGCAACTTAAAATTTTCTAGTAACCACTTTAGAAAAAGTAAAACAAGTAAATTAATAGTAAAAATATACTTTCTTTAATCCAATGTGTCCAAAAACATCATTTCAATGTGTAATAGATATAAAAATTATGGCTATATTATTTTTCTACACTAGATCTTCAAATTCAGTGTGTATCACACCTACAGCACATCTCAGTTCAGACTAATTTGATTTCAAGTGCTCAGTAGCTACATGTGACTAGTGGCTCCCATGTTGGAAAGTGCAGCTCTACATGACTGATTACTTCTGCTATCTCTGTTGTTATCAGCCTCCACATTTTTTATCATACTCCAGCCAAATTGACCTTCCTTCTGTTCCTCAAATACACCAAGTTTATTCTTTTGCATTGCTGGTTCATGTGTCTGAATTCTGACTCCCCAGAGCGTCTCAGGATGAGCTCTTTCTTATCCTTCAGATATCAGCTCAAATGCTACCTTCTCGAAAAGATCTTCTCTTACCGTCCGATCTAAAATAATGCTCGCTCTCCAGACTCTCTAACCCTTAATCAATTTATCTTTTTTCATAGAACTTATGTATTTCATTAGTATCTGCTCTCCTGCACCACTATACTGCTATCTTGACCATATGGGATTTATGTAGCTTGTTCATAGACATATCCATAGGGCTTAGAGCGGCTCCTGGAATATTTACAGAAAGGATGGGTGAATGTATAAATGAATGAATGAAGGTGTCATCATTAAAATGTTAACAGTATAATATAAACATTGGAGCTTATTCCATTGCATTTTATAAGTGTGCTGTAACAAACACATTTCTTTTGGCATAAAAAATGACAGTAAAAGCCTTTGTAATAAACCGATGAAAAGCGTTACAAAGCCACTGGATGCTGGACAATGTGGACAATCAGTGGTATAAAAAAGTGTATTGTCTCACTGGTGAAGTGAATGTAATTTCCTCTAAATAAAGAGATTTAACTGCTTTGTAATATATATTCAGCGAATGTTCTAACACTTGATCCTGAGCTAACCAAGAGTATGATTTATCTCACAGATGGCAATGGATGGATAATACTCGTTATTTAATTCTACTCTTCTTGGCATTTGGCATAATGCCAAATTATAGCACTCCTGCGATGTATACTTTGGATACAAAATCTCTTTAGGGGACATAGTAGACGATATCTGAGGGGTACAAAGAGCCTCTTGCTTTAACTCTAACTCTGGACTGAGCATGGTGAGGTCACAAGTGTTTGCTCCAGGTGAAAGTTTCTCATTTCCCAACCTCATCTCAGGAGATTAAAGCACATATGATTAATCTTGTACCTTGGGAACCTGCATTCCTAAAAATTCATTCCAAGAGATTCTGCTGCCCTTGGTTGTGGAACACTGCCCAAAGTCAAGGATCCATTCCCTCATACAATGCAAGTTCTCCAGAGGGGAGTAACAGTGAACTACAGTCAGCTGTTAAAAATTTAAAAGATGAGATTTTCAGGTCTTTTCTAAATGGCAGCTTGCTGAAAGCAGAGTTTAAAGAGAAAAGAGTAAAGATTTTTGTAGCTGCTAAGGGCTGCCCAGAGAAAGAGTCTGTAACAAGAGAATTCTCAGGGCTGCCAGGGCTCAGATAACATAAGAAGACTGGGTATGACCAGTCTGCAAGAAGATGCAAAGGCACCGAAGAAGAGCAGTGCCCACCACATGATTTTTCCAAGATGTGCAATCACATTGGGGAAGAAAACTTCTATACACAAACAGACACACACTCAATTATAAAGAAAAATGAAGAAAAATATTACTACTTTGGAACATAGGCTTACAAGAGGCATAATCCCTAGACCCATGTTAGAGACTTATTTTAGGGATTTACGTAACTGAGGTGTGGAAAGATAAATGGTTTGGCATGAAACTCCAGCATCCTATCAGTGATGAGAAATGAAGCCTGAATCAGGGCTCTTAAGGACTCTGAGTCACCTGGCTATTAGCCTAAAGTGGAAGCAAGAAACTATTCTAGCTCTTCTTTCCCCTTAAACTTTAGGTTTAGTGAACCAGTTTACACCTACTGCTGATGAATCATCTTTCTAAATGACCCTGCTAAATCATATGCACTTAATTATAAAGATTTTAGTGCTCTGTTTTGTGTGTGGGTTGCAGATTACCATTTCCTGACCACATCCTCAGTAAAACCTTAAACTGTCATCAGACCACAAATAAAAGAGTGAATCTTTATCCCTCATAGCTGCAGAGAAAAAACAAATAAGTGATAAACTCATATGGCAAGATAAGACTCTGCTTCAGCCCTTTGCCTCTCTGGGTCCTTGCTCTACATGGCTGACTCAGACCTACTTCCAGGACTCTTTTGTACTGTTACTTTATCATCGCATCTTTGTGGATGAGAGTGTCAATGGAAATGGTGGAAACATCTTGTTAAAAAGTAAATAAGTTCAACACTGGGAAAAGATAATTACATAGAGGGAAATAACAGGTTTGTGTGGCCAGATGATGTGAAAGGCAAATTTTTCTTGTAAGTGATAACTTCATTGGCAAAGAAAGATGAGCAAAGCAACTTTCAGCATGCATCTCAGAATAAAACTACTTTTCCATATCATAGGGAATAAAAGTCATTAGAGTGTGGGATGTTAAATATTGGATACCTGAAACATTTGGCTAGCTTGAAAAAAGTATTACCTGTGTTAAAAAAATAATTACACTCCTTGGTATTTACCCAAGGAGTTCACAACTAATTTATGAACAAAAACCTGCAAACAGATGAGTACAGCAGCTTTATTCATAACTGCCAAAACGTGAAAGCAACCAAGATGTCCTTTATTTTCAGATGTACATCGTAATATATTTTGAATTCTGTGTAGATTACATCATGTTCACCACCAGAAAACTAATTATAGTCCTTCCTCTTACATGTGAGCCTAATTACCCCTTTTGCCCTCCCCCGGCCTCCCTTTCCCTATGGTAATCACCAATCCAATCTCCAATGCTATGTGATTGTTTGTTTTTGTTTTTATCTTCCACTTATGAGTGAGATCATATGGTATTTGACTTTCTCCCTCTGACTTATTGCACTCAGCAAAATACCTTCAAGGTCCATCCATGTTGTCACAAATGGCCAGATTTCATCATTTCTTATGGCTGAGTAGTAGTCCATCATGTATAAATACCACATCTTCTTAATCCATTCATCCCTTGATGGGCACCTAGGTTGCTTCCAAGTCTTGGCTATTGTATATAATGCTGCAATAAACATAGGGCAGCAAGTATCTTTATGCCTTTGTATTTTCAAGTTCTTTGGATAAATACCCACTAGTGGGATACCTGGATCATCCTTAATTTTCTGAGGATACTCCATATTGGCTGCACCAGTTTGCACTCCCACCAGCAGTGTACAAGGGTTCCCTTCTCTCCACATCCCCTCCAACATTTGTTGTTTCCTGTCTTGTTAATTATAGCCATTCTGACTGGAGTGAGGTAACACCTCATTGTAGTTTTGATTTGCATTTCCCTGATAGCTAATGATGTTGAGCATCTTTTCATATGCCTGATGACCATCCATATATCTTCTTTGGAGTAATCTCTGTTCAGACCTTTTGCCCACTTTTTAATTGGATTGTTGGATTTTTGTTGTTGAGCTGTATGAGTTCTTTGTATATTTTGGATATTAACCCCTTATCTGATATGTGGTTTGCAAATACCTTCTCCCAATTGTTAGGTTGTCTTTTCGTTTTGTTGATGGTTTCCTTTGCTGTGCAGAAGCTTTTTAGTTTGATGTAGTCCCATTTGTTCATTTTTTCTTTTGTTTCCCTTGCCCGGTCAGACATGGGACTTGAAAATATGCTGCTCAGACCAATGTCAAAGAGCATACTGCTTACGCTTTCTTCTAGAAGTTTCATGATTTCGGATCTTACATTCAAGTCTTTAATCCATTTTGAGTTGATTTTTGTGCATGTTGTAAGGGAATGGTCTGTTTTCATTCTTTTGCATGTGGCTGTCCAGTTTTCCCAACACCATTTATTGAAGAGATTCTCCTTTTTCCATCATATGCTCTTGGCTCCCTTGTCAAATATTAGCTGTCCATAAATGTGTGGGTTTACTTCTGGGATCTCAATTCTGTTCCATTGATCTGTCTATTTGTTTTTGTGACAGTACCATGCTGTTTTGTTTACTATGGCTTTGTAGTATATTTTGAAATCAGGGAATGTGATACCTCCAGCTTTGTTCTTTTTTCTCAGGAATCCTTTGGTTGTTCCAGGTCTTTTGTTGTTCCTTATAAATTTTAGGATTCTTTGTTCTATTTCTGTGAAAAATGGTTGTTGGAACTTTGATAGGGATTGCATTGAATCTATACATTAATTTAGGAGTACGAACATTTTAACGATGTTAATTCTTCCAATCCAAGAGCACAGAATATCTTTCCATTTCTTTGTGTCTTCTTCGATTTCTTTCAACAATGTTTTGTAATTTTCAGTGTACAGATCTTTCACCTCTTTGATTAAGTTTATTCCTAGGTATTTTATTCTTTTTGTTACAATTGTAAATGGGATTGTATTCTTAATTTCTCTTTCGGCTACTTCGTTGCTAGTGTATAGAAATGCAACCAATTTTTGTACGTTGATTTTGTATCCCGTGACTTGACTGTATTCCTTTATTGTTTCTAAAAGTTTTTAGTGGAATATTTAGGGTTTTCTAGATATAAAATCATGTCGTCTGCAAAGACTGACAGTTTTACTTCTTCTTTTCCGATGTGGATCCCTTTTATTTCTTTTTCTTGCCTGATTGCTCTGACTAGGACTTCCAATACTATGTTAAATAAGAGTGGTGACAGTGGGCATCCTTGTCTGGTTCATGTTCTTAGAGGGGTAGCTTTCAGTTTTTCTCCATTGAGAATGATATTTGCTGTGGGTTTGTCATATATGGCCTTTATTATGTTGAGGTATTTTCCTTCTATACCCATTTTATTTAGAGTTTTTATCGTAAAAGGATGCTGTATCTTGTCAAATGCTTTCTCTGCATCTATTAAGATGATCATGTGATTTTCATTCTTCATTTTGTTAATGTGGTGTATCACATTGATAGATTTGTGGATGTTGAACCATCCCTGCATCCCTGGAATGAAACCCACTTGATCATGCTGTATGATGTTTTTAATGTATTGTTGTATTCGATTTGCTAGTATTTTGTTAAGGATTTTTGCATCGATGTTCATCAGTGATATTGGCCTGTAATTTTCTTTTTTTGCCTTGTCCTTGTCTGGTTTTGGTATCAGGATAATGTTGGGTTCGTAGAATGAGTTAGGAAGCCTCCCCTCCTCTTCCATTTTTTGGAAGAGTTTGAGGAGGATAGGGATTAAGTCTTCTTTGAATGTTTGGTAGAATTCACCAGGGAAGCCATCTGGTCTGGGACTTTTATTTTTTGGGAGGTTTTTGTTTGAGGTTTCGATCTCCTTACTGGTGATCGGTCTGTTCAAATTTTCTACTTCTTCTTGGTCCAGTTTTGGAAGGTTATATGTTTCTAAGAATTTATCCATTTCTTCCAGATTATCCAATTTGTTGGTGTATAGATTTTCATAGTATTCTCTTATTATCTTTTGTATGTATGAGGTGTCCATTGTAATCTTTCCTCTTTCATCTCTGATTTTATTTATTTGAGCCTTCTCGCTTTTTTTCTTGGTGAGTCTAGCTAAGAGTTTGTCAATTTTGTGTATCTTTTCAAAGAACCAGCCAAGATGTCCTTTAGTAGATGATTGGATAAATAAATTGTGGTGCATCCAGACAATGGAATACTATTCAGCACTGAAAAGAAATGAACTATCAAACCATGAAAAGAAAGGGTGGAAACTTAAAAGAATGTTACTAGTGAAAGAAGTTAACCTGAAACGGCTACATTCCTTAGGATTCCAACTATACGACATTCTGCACAAGGAAAAACCATGGAGACAGTAAAAAGATCAGTGATTCCCAGCAGTCAGGGGCAAGGGAGGGATGAATAGGTGCAGCACGGAGTATTTTTAGAGCAGTGAAAACACCTCATATGATACTATAAGGATGGATGCATATCTTTATACATTTTTCCAAATTCACAGAATGTACAACCCCAAGAATGAACTGTAATGTAAGCTATGGACTTTGGATGACAATGATGAGTCAATGTAGGTTCAATTGTAACAAATGTACCACTCTGCTTGGGGATGTTGGTAATGAGGGAGGCTGCGCATGTATGGGGCAGGGGGCTAATGGGAAATCTCTGTACCTTCAGTTCAATTTTGCATTGAACCTAAGACTGTTCTAAAAAATAAAATCTTAATAAAAAAATTGGTGTCCATAAATTTTACTATTTACCCATAAACCACGAAATCACATGAAATATGTCAAATTTGTAATTATTTCATTGTACATGTTACAAAATTGTAATATTGAGTTAATTTAATGGGAAAAATTCCATTTTTATGCCATTTCTTGTTCAAGAAAGTTTTTCACCTGGCTTAGCACATATTTTTAAAAAGCCTTTTTATTGAAGAAAAATCTAAATTTTTTTCTTCCCACTTAGCTATAGCATAAATGTCCATGTAGACTTTTAATAGCAAGCACAAACATTTCTTAATTGTGGGAAGGGAGTGTATGAAGTTACAAGCCAATAGAGCCCACTTCACGTTATTTATGTGAAAAGAAGCAAAATAAAACATTAAAAATCTAATTTCATTTGTTACACAACAGAATATAAAAAGTAGAGCTTTCCTTCTAGAGAAGCTTAGTTTTTGAAGTGCTCTCAAATTTATTTTATCCTAATTTTTATTATTTACTTATTACATGTTTTTCAGAAAGCAGTGTGTGTTAATTGTGGAAAGATTTAAGAATACGGAGACAGAGAGAAAAATTCCTCTACCTCATCAACTCTAAGATTCCATTGTCTGATGTAGCACTTGTATGATCCAAACTCTAAGTGTTGGATATTTCTCCTCTAACTGTTAGCTTTTATAACGAATGTTGCAATAAACATTTTTGTTCAACTACTGCTCGATACTTGTCTGAGTGGTCCATATTCTACCACCATCTAGTGCCATTAGCAATGGTTATGAACGCTGCTTCCTGTTAGATATCACATTTCTCAATGGACTAGTCAATAAATACCTATCAACTTTTGTAATAATTTCTGACTATTTAATTGGTAGTAAAAGTGGACTCTTTTCCTCATATACTTAATGCCTATTTGAATTTCTTAGCTATTAATCTACTTGTTCATCTATTAGCCTGTTTTTAAAATACTGATGATATTTATTGAACTTCAGGTACATTGAATTGTGTTAATTGTACTCATTAGTGGTATGGCACATTATTATCGTTGGTCTCTGCAAAATCCTGTTTTGTTCCCTTGTTTTTGTTTTATATTTATTCATATATTCCATTTCCCTTGTTCCATTTCTCATCTCCTCCTACATAGATATCCATTCTAAAGTACTTAATGCACTTTTTTTGTTTGTATGTGTTTCTGTATGTATGTTGTCCTTTTGTGCACATGTGAACTTTGTTTACATAAATTTTATATTACATGAGACATCTCATTCTATGTTATAATTTTCTCATTAATCATCTTTTTTTCTTTAAGAAAAAGAATCCATAGATTCCATAGAAGCTCATCCCAATCCACTAGACATATACCATTTGTCTATGTCATTTATTTTATTATAGTCATAACTATCATGAATTTGGAATTAATTTTGTTAAAAAGAGGAGGTATGAATTTCACTAAACTTAATCCTTTTAAAAAGTTTAATCAATACATCAGCCCTGTTATTGACCAGAGACTTATTTTTCCACAGACTTGAAATGATAAACTACTCAATTCTACTTGAATCTGTTTCTGGACTTGCTATTAACTTTCATTGATCATTTCATCCAATCGTGCATATCAAAGACTTTTCATTAAATGCAGAATTATAGTATGGGTTTTTTTGTCTGGTTGATCAGGATAACTTTTTCTTTACTATTATTATTATTATTATTGTTATCTTTTGCTTGAGGAAGATTGTCGCTGAGCCAGTCTTCCTTTATTTTGTATGTGGGATACCGCCACAGCATGGCTTGATAAGCAGTGTGTAGGTCTGCACCTGGGATCTAAACCAGCGAACCCCAGGCTGCCAAAGGGGAGCATGCGAACTTAACCACTATACCACCAGGCCAGCCTTTCTTTATTATTTTTAAGTTTAGAAATAACTGCTTATTGTTTTAAAAAATAAAATTAGAATGTGTATAGGAAAAAATTAATACTCCTAATTTCTCACTTTCTAGAAGTTACCAGTTGTTAGCATTTGTATGTCTACCCTGTGATATTTTTCCTGTCTTATTTAACATATATACTTTTCTCTAATTTTTAGAAAAAGTGGGCTTTTAATATATGTGTTATTCTACAACTTGCTTTCTTCATTGTGCAATACATCATGGACACATTTTAAGTATAAAGAGACTTTTTATCTGTTATGGTAGGCTGGGTTATGCTTCAGTAATAGATAATAAACTATTCCCAAGTTTCAGTGTTTTAAAACAATAAAAGTTTATTTTTTGTTCAACTCCATATTTATTGAAATTGCCTGGGTCTCTGCTCTTATTCTTATTCTACCTTATTCTTGCTCAGTTTGTTGGAGCAAGTTATACCTACGCTGGAGGGAAAGAAAACACAAATTGTGCATGGGCTTCAGTCCAGCACGGCAGCTCTCATTTCAATGACCAAACCAAGTCACCTTGTCATGCCTAACTGAGAAGTGTGAAGTGTACTACATGCCAAGAAGGGGGAGAAATGGCATAGTTTTGAACCATTCTAATAACTACCACAAAACATACTATATTCCATACACAAATATAATGTCATTTTTTCAGATTCCTTATTGATAAACATTCAGAATGTTCTCTTTTTCCCTTTGACACACAATACTGTGAGAAATACAAATTATTAAAAATATTTTTGTGTAAAATATATTTTTGGATTAATATTTTTATGTGTCTAAGGTGAATTTTTAAAAGTTATATTGCTCGATCAAATAATTGTTACCAAATTTCTTTGCAGAAAGATTAAGGTAATTTACCATCCAGTATCAATATATGAGCATGGTCATTTCCATACATCTATGCCAACATTAAATATTATCAATCTTTTGATGTTTATTTTTTTTTTTTTGCTTTAAATGAACACATTTTTAGTACTAGTAAGATATAGCAAGGTAGAGATACATTCACAAATTTATTAAACGTTTGTGTTTCTTATTCTGCTACTTGCTTAATTTAAAATTACTATTAAAACACAAATTTATTTTGAAGCCATAAAGCCATGTACCTAAATGTGTATCATATCTATCAAAAACTCTTGTGAACTTAGTCTTCAGGATACGCTTTGAACTTGGCATTGATCTCCATCTCCAGTGACACCTCTTTTGTCTACACCATGTCTGTGACAATCTCTTACTTGATCTCCCTGCTCCCAGTCCTTCATACCACAATCCAACTTCCACAAAGAAGAAAACTGAAGATAAATCACATAAAACCACTGTCCTGCCTAAAATATTTAAGTAGCTCCCCCAAAGCACTTGGAGTAGACTCCACACACTTTGCCCATGTCCTGGTGATAACTGCATGTGTGACCTGACCTCTGCCTCTGTCAAGTTGCCTCCAGATACTGGAGCCATTTTTTCTCTAATTCACTCCAGCCTTTTTTGATTTCTTTGAGATCTTAAAATAATGGAAAATAAAATAAAGCTTGATTGCCTGAGACTTTGCACATGCTGTTTCAGCTATCTTGAACAATCTTCTTTCCATGTGTCAGATGACTGGCTCGTATTATTCTTCTGTTCTCAGCTCAATGGTCACTGCTTCTGTGAGGCCTTCTGAAATCATACTCTGTAATAGGTCCTCCTCTGTAATATTCTCCTCAGGCACTCTTGTTATTTCGTAATTCTTATACAGCCTGTAATAATTTTGTTTACTTGTTGATTTACTCCTTTTTAGACTGAAAACAGTTTATTTCACTAAAATCTAGGTTTTATAAGGGCAGACGTCTATGTTATTCACAGATGCATTTCTAGAGTCTTTATCAGTGCTGGACACAAAGTAAATTCTCAATAAATACTTGTGGAGTAAGTGAATTAAGGCCTAAGAAGGCACTTTATAAATATTAGGGTATCAGCTATCTAGATATTCATCATTTGTTGCCATTTTTCTTCTTCCTCCATCATTTTATATGTTTTATTTTGCTAAATTACTTTAATGTATGTTGTCAAATTTGTGAATTTTCCCTTCATGCTTACCCACTCTGATTATAAATATAATCTCCTATATTTAAATCTTTAGACAGTAATTACTTAATGTCTTCTGTGAGATAGAGAATTTTTTTAACCAAATGGATGAGAAATTTCCCCTATACAACCTATTAAGTAGTCCATCATTACCATGCTCATAGGAAAGATCGCTCTTGACATAAACTAACACACACACATACACACACACCAATGAGGGGAGATTTTCACAACATTATATGAAGCCATATTTATTAAAATATAAGGCTATATTAATTAAAACTCTGATTATTATTTCTTCAGTTATGTTTAAAATATTGGATTATACTGTGTGTGTGTGTGTGTGTGTGTATTTACATGTGTGTGTGTTTAAATTCTTTTAGTTTTCTTTGGGAATTAATTTTTGGTTTTGTTAAGTTGCCTAAACTTTCAGAATATGGTTTTCTTCTGTGGTTTATTTTTGTTAATCTCTTTAAACATTTGAAACACTTTCTTTAAGGTCTCTTTCACATTGGTCTATTTTCTCTAATTTTTAGGTGCAAATTCTTCTTTTGATTGATCTGGTGAGCTCTCCTTCATGAGAGATTTTCTCCCAAGACTTGCAATTGCGAAGTGTGGCTTCAACTTCAGCAGGAGCTGTTTGCCATGGGAGCTACGGCAGGTCCTAGGTCATGGATGCCCAGGGCAAGCTTCTATCAGCTTTTGTGGAAGACCTATGGACTTTATCTGTATGAGATTAGTTTGCTTTTATGTTTCTAAAAGATCTTAGATTTAGAGAAAACCTGCAAGAATAATGTAGAGTGTTTCTGTATACCTTTTACATAGCTTCTCCTAATATTAAAGTCTTAGTAACCATAATAAAATTAGTAAAACCATAAATTAACTGTCATACAGTACTGTTAACTGAACTATAGATTTTATTTGGATTTCACCAGCTTTTCTACTAATGTGTTTTGCTGTTGTTGCTCCTGGCTCCTATTCAGAATTCCACATTACATTTAGTTGTTAGGTGTCCTTACTTTCTTCCAATCTCTGACAATTCTTCAGTCTTCCTTATCTTTTATGTCCCTGACACTTCTGAAAAGTACAGATCAGTTATTTTGCAGAAAGTCTTTCTATCAAGGTTTTCCTGATATTTCCTCATGTTTATATTGACGTTATGTATTTTTGAAAAGAAAATCACAGAAGTGATGCTGTTCCATTGTCAGTGCTACATATCAGGAGTTATATGATGTCAATAGGTCTCATTATTGGTGATGTTATGTTTGATCATTTGGTTAAAGTGGTGTCTGGTTAAGGTGTGTTTGCTAGTCAGGTCTCCTCATTGTAATGTTACTGTATTTTCTTATGTATTTACAGATACAAATGTACAGGTATGTTTGTATCTGTAAGTAAATAAGAAATTCTTGGGGGAAAACGTCTGATATGAAAATATCTGTGTTCCCTTAAACTCTTGCCCACTAATGTTAGCATGCAACAGTAGATCTTGCCTGCATAAATTACTGCTGTGGCATTCTAATGATTTTTTTTATTTAATTCCTTTCACATTTAATATTTATAATTTTTATGTAAGGGAGAGCTGTCCCTTTTCCCTTATTTATCCTATCATTTATTTATGTTACTATAGACTCATGGCTGCTTATTTTATTCTAGAGATTATGTTATCGTTTATTTCAAGATTCAAATTGTTTCATTTTTGGCCTTGGAGTGTTTTAGATTGGCTCCTGTGCCTTTTAGATATACCTTAATCTTTCTTTTAAAACTTTTTGCCACCACAAGATGCTTCAGGTTCATCTGATACTTTCCCTGCCTTAGTTTTAGGCTTAACCAATTCTCCAAGCAGCTCTGGTTCCTTTTATAAGAGAATGTGATTTAGAAATCAAGATCTGTGCTGTAAGAGTGCTGATTGCTATTGGGGTGTCATTGTTTCTAGGCCTTTTCAGCGGGAAGCGCTAGGAACTATGTATACATATATTAACCCATACACATATACACACACACATCATCTAGGAGATATATATATATATATATATAGACACATATGTATGTATAAATAATATATCTAGATGTTTGCTTGAAATTTATAAGCAAAGGTTAGAGATAAATTAGATAGTCCCAAGTTTCTCTCAAGAGCAATTAGTCCCAGGTTTATGATAAGTTACTATAAACCTTTTTTTTTTTCAGTTGGGGAAATCCCTCTTTTACTCATATGTTTCTTAATTAGATCCGAAACAGTTTAACCAACTTCACTGGAAGAGATATTAATAAGGGATTCATTTCTATTTTGTATTCTCCAACTGTGTTTTCCTATCACAAAGACAGTGGAGCAGCTAATTGGTCTGGGGAATTTATTCTCGATTGGCCCTTAAGGACGAGACTGTTGGACCCTTGCTCGGTTATTAAGTCCTCAAATAAAAAGAGTTCAGAACCTGTGCTGACAGTAAAGACCCACTGCCATTCTAGACCCTTCTCAATTGCAGTCTGCGGTGAAGGAGTTTCATCTGGGACATCCATCAGGTATTTTGAATTTCTGCACACGCTATTTAAAGAGATTAACATTTAGTGAATTAAGATTTTTTTGTGTGCTCCAAGATCCATATATAAAAAGAAGGAATAAAAGATAAACTTTCATTCTCACACATTTATAAGTGTTTATTTTCTTTTATATTATTATTTAGCAAACATCTCTTTTGAGGGTTATTAACTATTGATTCATTGAATGAATCTCTTGATGGTGCCATTCTTCTGTCTAGCACTGAAAGCACCTGTAGCTCTCTAGCACCACATCTTACATATCAGTGCATTAGGTCCCTGAAACTTTTCACTCTATCACTCTTTTGCGCTTTTCCATATCCAGCTCCCTATCCATAAAGCGCCCTTTCCCTTCACTGTCTGTGACCAACCTCCCATCCTTCAGGTCCCGGTTCCATAACTTTCCAGACAGTTATTTGTTCTCCATGCTCCTGTCCTGCTTTATAGTTACTGTATTGTAATACTCACTGTGTTCATCATTCTATTTCTCCATGATGTACTGAAATTTGAGCTCCCTGAAAGCAGAGAGTTCATCTTAATCATGTTTGTATCTTCAGTGCCAAAGCCAGTGTAACTCAGCACTGAGCAAAGCCTGAGTTCTTATGGGGCTGGATTGAAGGGAGGCCATAGACAGCAGTTTCTGAACACTTGATTATTGATCCTTTCTCTGTCCTTAATGATGAGTTAAGGTTGAGGCATTTCCATTTTTCTTTTGGCATTTTCCCCCAGAAGTTGTGCCACTCTACTTCTTAGAAATAGAGTCCTTAGCCACTTACAATGCTGACTACATGGACTATTCATATTCTTCCTTCTATTTGCCCTTAGTCGTGGCCCTGTAAGAAAGCTGCTGTGTGGAAGCCGGTTGGAAACCAACTGTGTCTTCTCTCTCCCTTCTTCCTTTAACATGTCCAGTGGTTAATAGTGGCATGGGACATCTCTCTCTCTCTCCTTCATCTCTTCTTCTCTCAAGTGACAGGTGGGCACAAGAGAAAAAATGCTAAAATACAAGAGCGGAAGGCAAAATCATTTCAAAGTAAGATCAATTGGCACCATCCAAATTGGTGTAGCATTATCCAAGAGTATATCAACTGGGACCCAGCAGACTTCGTTGTGGGGTGGGGAGAGGTGAGGCAGATGCTCCAGGTGCAGTCATTAAGGACCAGGAGATATACAGGCTGCAGGCTTGGAAAGACTAGAACAGGAGTTTATACATATGTTAAGACACTCTCTCACTTTTAGTCTATATTTATCAAAGTTTTGCTTGACAATTATGTTCATTATAATTACTAGAGGTATTAGTTTTTGGGTGGTGAACGTGATGCAATCTACACAGAATTCGAAATATATTACGACATACATCTTAAAGATAAAATAAATAATTACTAGAGGTGCTTTCAAAAATCTAGAGCCTTTGGGAAGGGGTCAACATTTTAAAAAACATAGCTGACAGATAATCCTTGTATCTACACAAGTCTTAAAAGCATTGCAGTCTAATCTCCCACTTGGCTTTTTTTTTTTTTGTTTTTAATGCAAAGGGCAGTTCCCAGATTGCCTTAAATATTTGTAAGAAAATACTTTCCCTCTCCCAGATGGCATGGATTTTTATAGTTCTAACCTCCTATTTCTTGCTTTTTTAATTTTGATGGATTTTTCAATTTCTGCAATAGTGTACTAGGTCTTTCCTTTTGCTTCTTTAGTTTTGGAAACAAACAAAAGTGTTGGTGGAGAGATTTCCTGAAGTTGTAGTGACAAGGTGACTTTCTTGTCTTTATTCTTACCCACTCCTATTTCAAAACAAAATAAGTAATTATATTATTGTATTGCTTTTACAAAATCCTTTGGCTAGCAGTTAGATGTTTTTGTTCAAAGCTATTCATATCACCAACTGCAAGGGAAACATGAGAAATAGTTTGTGTAAATACTGTGTCAGGAGAGTAATCAACCAATGCCCTGTTTTTAGCATTCTAAATCATCAAAAGACAAAAACTAGATCTTATTTGTTTGTTCCCTGCCCACTGCACAGTGATTGTCATGTAGTTTATTAGCAATAACGTCAATAGTGTTTGATGGAATAAACGAATGTGATGCTAGGAAAGTCAAGGCATTTATTTATTTACGTTTTGGTACTTGAGTTTTTACATCAATCAACTACAACTCCATAGATACTACATAAAGGCTTTTTTTTTTTTTTTTTTTGAGACAGGGAGACCTTTGTTTAAGATCCCAAGGATTAAACTCCAGAGTTACGGGAAATGTTTGTTCTCTTTCCTCTCAATCAGGAAGACAGTAAATCGAAAATCGTTTAGGGAACCTGCTCTGAGGGCCAGGGGCCCGATAGCGTCATTGCTCTTGATAATCCAATTATGGCAGGTGGCAAATCAAGCAAATCTCCCAGAACTGCTGAGAGCTCCACAGTTACAAAGAGATGTTAGGCAAGGGAGATTTCCAAGGAAATTTATTTGAGTGCCAGTTATATTGCTATGCAAACAAACATCTTCCTACGTTATTACCATGTCTAATCATTAACATTATAGGTATCAACTTTCCAGTTCTTCACACCTCACTCAGTCCAGGGATCAAAGAAGTGGGAGTTGACCTTCTCTTTTTTATTGACCAATCTTTGCCTAGGGAATTTTTTCCCCAGGGTGGCTTTGTCTCTCAAAACTTATATTTTCCTTTCTACTGACTCTTCTCAGACAACGAAACTGCAGAAATTACTTCCATCTAAAATAAACAATAAAAGCCAAACAAACAGGCTGACAAATCTTCCCTAATGTTGCTGCCTCTTCTGGCATTGCCCTGTTTCCCCTCTTTCTTTCACCAATAAATTATTATCAGAGGAGAGCATATTCCTCTCCTATTCTCTCCTTATTTTTTTCTTTTGACATTTTCAATCTGGGTTTAACCCACTCTTACCCCTAAAACTTGTCTCTAAGTACTAGATCCAGTGAGCCCCTCCTCAGCCTTCATCCTTTTTAAGCATGTATTTCAGCCTATGACACTGTGGTCCATTTCTTCTGGGGTAGACTGTTACAATAATGGCACCCCATGACTCATGCTTCCTTCCACTCTCAAGTGTGTATGATCCTTTTCTGCATTCCATGGGCACTTGGCCAATGGAGCCAACAGATACTTGAAAGGGACTTGCTGAAGGGAAATTGCTCTCTGTTGATGCTCTTACAACATTAAAAAACACATCACAGGGCCAGCCTCGTTGGCCTAGTGGTTAAGTTTGGTGCGCTCTGCTTCTGCTGTCTACGTTCAGTTCCTAGGTGCGGACCTACGCCACTCGTCTGTATGTGAGCCATGCTGTGGCAGTGGCTCACACACGATAAAAGAAAGATTAACAATAAAGATTAACATCTGTTAGCTCAGGACAGATGTTCCTCAGCAAAACAAATAAACAAATGAAAAAGCCACAACACAACAAACAAACAGACCAGGCTAGCTCCTGGAAGATGAGAGAGCAGAAAGAGAGAGAGACCCCTCATCTTAGATGTTCTGACCTAGGACTACATGCCTGAGTGAGCGGTGACAATCCTTCCCAACTGAGTGCAGCCCCAAGTTCTGACCCATAGAATCATGAACAAATAAATGGCTGTTAGTTGAAGCAACTAAGTTAGGGGAAATTTGTTTCCCAGAATAGATAACACCATTCCTCTTGACACTTAATTTCCTTAGCTTAATTTCCTATTAGTTCATGATCCTGGTTCTTCCTTTTACTCTTTCAATGAACTCTCTCCTCTTTTTTGCTTTTTTCCACATGTAGTAGGAAGTAGGATGCATTATCTTTAGTGAGGCTAGGTCTCAAAGTAGAAACACAAAGAACATCAGTGTCCAGGCAGTTCTTTATTTCTACCATCCCTGTGGAAAAGTGCAAGTGACTAATGGCTTTTAGGTCGTAAGAAAACCACTCTTCTTTGAGTCCAAAGCTTGTAGTCGGAATGGTGGTTGCCATTATCTGCATGCTGTTTATGAACATGAGGCTCTCCTAATATTCCTTTGGAGGAATCCCAAAGGTTTTAATGTATCATCTGTATGAATTATTTACACTCTATACTGTATTAACAGAAATTGAATTATTTGGTTTTTGATTTCCCACATCTATTTTACATCATTTGTTGCTACAAAAGTGGCAAATGTACAAATACTCTGTGCATAATCAAAGATTATTTATACAGCCACAGTGAGTCACTATATAGCACACTTAAATGCTTATGCAATCTTTATTGTTATTTCTGTGCAATAGTAAAAGCCAGGGCTTTGTATATTAAATAATGGCTTAGTGTGACCATATACTTGACCAACAAGATATTTAATTAAACAGGAAGAATATTTCATCCCACTGAGAGTGCACTCTCACATTTCTGACTTTATGGAATCAGAAGACAAAACTAAATAACATTCTTGCAAGTAGACCTGCCTATATATTTTTTCAGATATAAAGTGAAGTTCTACTCCTATGTAAGCATCGGATTTTCTTGCTGGTTATTCCAGTTAGCATTTGTTCCTGACATTATCGTATGGTGGGTATAAGCCATGGAAGGACTGCTTTTTGATTGGCTTACATGAAAATATTCCATGATCATTATAAAAGTACTAAATGCAGCATGGTATGCCCAGATCTTTAGTATTTCCCTTAGTTTATTAAGTACTGGCTAAGATTTTGAGTTATTCTTCCAATAAGTAAAACATAGTAAGTATTTATTAAATTATAGCATGTAAGAACATGTTCATATTAATAAGAAAATCATTGTTCTTTTAACTTATCTCTAATACATGCCTACATACAGGATAGCAGAACATGTTTTAGCTGGTATTGCATAGGTCATAGTAAATCCAATAATTTTTTTAAAATGTCATTGAATAGCAAGTTTATTTAATTTACTGTGAGTTATTGTGACACATTTGGGAAAAGATATTTTGCGGAGTTTTCTTCTATGTCCTGAATTTTTAATGCCCTGCACATGAAGTCATTCGGAGAGAAGTAGCTGGATCGTATTCATCATAACCCAAAAATAATGCAAATGTTTAATAGCATGAAATATATCTTATTTCACCAAATCAGAATTACGGGAATGAGACTGTGTTTGTTTATGAGTCTTCTGGACTTCAACCTTTGCATGTTTTTGTTTCCTTCCTTTTCTCCAACAAAAGCAAACTTAAGTCACATATCAAGGTCTTTCCCTGTCACCCATGGCTATTACTGGACGTGTGGTTCCTATTTTCACTGAATTTCTTACTTGCTAGGGCTGCTTGTTTTCTTCATTGTAGGCCTGACCTGAATAATTTAACTTTTCTAGAATAATTTTTTGTAGTTATTTTTATCTTATCTGCTTGTTTTCTTTGTCTAATTTCAATATAAACAGTTGGAAGTGATACTAGACATAAAGCTCACATTGGCCAACTGCATAATTGAATATACGAAGTGAAGCCTGTAAGTCTGGTTAGCTGTCAAGAATTTAGATTATTGTCTTCAATGGTGATCATGGGAACATGCCAGCCTTCATGTTTGAGCATGGTCTGAACCATTATAATAAGAAATGGCCTTTGGATTGATAATCTAGTAACAGAAATAGATTCGAATCTGTTCAAATGTATTCTGTTGTCCAATATTCCTCTTAACCGATGGTAGGGCTGTCAAAGTTCCTCCACTTATTCTAAGAGATCATGATTGCAAAGGGCGTTTACAAAGGTTCCGCTGACCCAACATTTAGTGATTAAGTGAGCCCCAAATGTATTAAACATGAAGAAAAGATACCAAAAATTTTCTCACTGATTTCTATTTTTTCCATTTCAATTGCTATTTTTGATTGCTAAATTTTTGCTAGGATTATTATACAACAAAAATTCTCTCTTTCTTTTCATTGACTATGTTTGCTATTAGTTTTCCTTAAAAACGTCTTTAAATCATGTTCAAAGAGCCCTGACATCTCTTCTTGAGGCAATTTTAGAAACAGCTACAGAGAAAATGATCTCTAACAGAAAATGATCTCTAAGCCCTCAACATGTCAGCTCTGTTCTCAGAGGGTAAAATTCGCGGAATTACTGTGATTTTTACCCCCATTTTATTTCAGCTTTTCTTTGAGTTTTAATTAGCTACAGAAATGTGTTTACACTTTGGGAAGAAGCCTTTAACTCCTATAATCTCTTTATTTGTAAATGGTTTTACTATAGACTGTGAATTTCAGTGCTTTGGTGAATAATTCATCAACTTTTTCCCTATGCTGTCAATCACAGTTCTTTTTTTGAGTGGCATTCACCACTGATAGGAGCAGATTTGCCCAGAAAAACCACTGAATCTACAAAAAGAAAAATGCTTCTCCTGAAATGAGTGCTATTTTGATTGTTCATTTGCCCCAGTCAAATATGAAATTTAACATGTCCTGTAGTTTACGTTTCTCATGTTCTAATTTCTTTTGCTCATAAGAAGGGAAAATAATTCCAGTGCTCTGAAACACGGTCATTTTTAGAAGTCTTTCTAACTTGTTTCAGAGTTCTACATTTATTGGGTTATAATGAATTCCTATGTGGGATGTAGGGACTCATTTATTCAAGATATATTTATTAAACACTCTCTAAGCAAAGCATCATTGAAATGCACATCTAGAAGGATCTTTAGATACTTGGAGATCTTTTAGTCTTCTAGATGAATTCTTAGAGATCTTTGAGATCCCTAGGGATCTTTTAGTCAAAATCCTTCATTGTTTAGGTGAATATTCTTAAGGCCAGTGGGGTAAAGTGACTTTTCCAGAGCCATACAAAGTACCTCTCCAGTTTGAACAAATGCAGAACAATAAATGCAGGAAGGGATAGAAAGCTGAAGCATTTTACACATTTTTTTCTTTTTCTTCTTTGTGTCGACGCAACTCCAAGATCTGCAAAACACTTCTTTCATAATTTTCCCCTTCAGTAAGCTTGCCCTTTATCTTCTTACTACCATCAAACATATCCACTGCTTATAACTTGAATTTTGTCTGTCTAAAAGCTTACTACTGGGGCTTTTTGCTTGATTTTTGATTACTAATTCTAAGGTTCCCCAGCTGTGTGCTAAGGTACCTTGAGGAGCTTCAGTCACTTCTTGGGGGCCAAGGAAAGGCCTTCATAATTTTGCTCAAGCTTAGCATCACTTAGAATGTCTTCTATACCTATCTTCTATGTATTTGTAAGGGCTCAATTCAGGCTTAGTTAATCTACCCATCTTTTTTATTCTTTTAATGTCTGATAGCATTTACTGTAAATACATCTCATGCTGTATTGAGAAAAAAAGCAGGACTGCATCCAACAGACGTGGCCTCGAATTTTGGCTCTATTGCTTCTAACTGTATTAGGCAAACTACATACCCCATCTGAGCTTGTTTCTTCATCTGAGTTATTGAAATATAAAGGCTTATTCTAAAAAGCAGATGTGAGGATTAAACAATATAATGTTTTAAAAATATTTAAGAATACCTATTACTTAGTAGACACACTGAAAATTAAAGCTATCATTCATATTATGACAGTCTTGTATCATTAGTTATATCTTTCTTTATATAAATGCACTATCTACAAAATTGACCCTAAAATTCATAAGGGTTATACAACTTTTTATATTTTCATCATTTGAAACTGGGGATTGGATAGAAAAGACCTTCAATTAATGTTTGGGAGAGGAATAAAATATTAAATTTCTAATTTTACTAATTTGATTTAAATTTTTCACTTTTACTATCACTTTTACTATGAACTGCTGTAGCTCAAGTGTAACTTGGTTCTCAGCTAAGAAAATTATTTTATGAATGTATTTATTCAGGAAAAATTTTAATTACATCATTTTTATTTTAAGATGATTACAATTCCAGAGAATTCTTAGAGTCATAATGACTACATTGTAACTGCAGTTCCGATATCAATTATAGTCTTGGCAACCATCTCTATGGCTTTGGATAACGTTACACCAGTATCTTGCCAACCCTGTAAGATGTACGTAAGCGATGTTATGCCTCCTGCCCCCTCACAAGAGAATGTGAGAATTATTAATTCTATGCAAAAATGTTTGAATGCAAAGAGGTCTGAGCCAATATTGAAAGCATGTGGGTTTCAGATTGTTAAACGCCAGGAATGTGCATCATATGTTTTATTCCTAAAATTCAGAGTAGTATTGAGTAGGTGTGTGTTTTTCTTTAAACTTCTTAGTTTAGGAATTGGTCAATATTGGGATATCTATTGTTATTATATCTTAAATCTAATCTTCAGGATAAAACTTAGTTCCCAGTCCACTTTGTTCTTTGTCACGTCCATATCTCCACATTTTGCATAACGTTTGTAGATGAGATGCAAGCTTAAGTTCTTTTTTCAATTTGAAAGCTGAAAGTACTAACGTTTATAAAGTACTGGAGAAATGATTCAAGAATATTTTACTTGTTTCCTGTTATTCATAAGTAAAGACAGTTCACTCAACTAGATGCTAATCTCACATCTTCAATTTTAAACAAGCTATGTTTCATGTATTTGGCAAAAATACTTGGCTAGAGTGTAATACTTTTCTCCATGAGGAAAATCTGTGATCTCTATATCTTGCAAAACAATTAATCTGCTTTTAAAAACAGCATCCAGTTTTAGAATTTGGGAAGCAATAGTATTCTTAACTTTGACAAGATATGTTAAAAGAGATATATGTAAGATCTGTCTCTCTCCTCTTTCTCTCAGTTCTCATAATAACCCTGCAAGGTAGGTATTATACCATTTCATTGACAAGAATATTGTATCTCAGAAAGGTGGAATGATGCACTCAGGATCTTGGAGCTTATTACTGACAAACTTGGTATTTCAATTCAATATTCTGATAATAAATTCAATTCCTATACTGCATCGTAATTAACAAGAGCCTTGAAACTGTTTTGTCATTCCCTTGCTAATGATTCATACATCATGCTTTGTGAAAATTATGTTAAAATGTTTTGAAAGTCATAATGGGCTCTACAAATATAAGATATTATTATTCAATGTGCTTACTTTTCCTATTCTGTACTACATGTGCAATGTAAGCCCAGGAGGTTAAGGCATTTTGTACATCCCTATATCTCTAAAAGGGAGATAATAACTTCACTAGAAAATGTATTTTAGTCACCTGTTGGGCAAGAAGCACTGAACTTGGCACAGTGGTAATGATAACTATATCATAAACTATCCTGCAATCTATAAAATCTATACATTTGACTACAAACATGTTAGTAAGCTGTCTTTAGCATCTTTTCTCATAAACCAGTGCTCAGCTCAAGTCCCAACTGAGTTTAGAAGTAGGCTTCTCATCTTAAATTTTCTTATCTCCTTTTGCAAATTTCCTTTTCATGTCTTTTTTTCTGTCGTATATGTCATTGTGTTTTAATTTCTCAGTTAGCCTGTGAAATTCTTGATGGCAAGATCCAGTCTTACTAATTTGCCCATCAACAGCATTTAATGTAGCATTGTGCACATAATAGGTGTTCAATGAATGTTTATTGAAATGAGTAAACAAACTTTTGTGTTATAATTTGTTTCTCAGGAAAGTTGTTTCTAAGATCTTCGATCAGGAATTTACTTAAGTTCCGTTTGCTCCTACAGAGTCCCATTAGTTATTTAAATTGTAGTCTGTAATTTAAAAATAGTGATGTGATTGTTTCAAGAAAGTGAATCGACAAAGCCAACCAGTACTGACCATCTCCCAGGTGTTGTGTACTTTGTGGTGTTAGCCTCGTCTCATAGCTCTTCCAGGGGTCCATATGTACTGAATAATCCTGTATTCACTTTGAGTTTTCATATTTACCTCATTCTGACTACTGGTAAATACAAAAGAAAGCTCTATTTTTATTCTTACAGTGAATTTTCTTTTTCAAAACCAAATCTATCCATGGATGATATATCTGAAATGCAGGCTAATGGATCCTAACATAAAAATAAATCTGTGCTAGTTTCATGCCAAGTTCAGAATAAATAAGAAAGGAATGTGGAGAGAAGATAGAAAAGAATCCCTCAACAAAAAAAAAAACCTCTCAGTTTTTTCTTCACACTTGTGTTTATATCCACATGTGTGCATGTGGACATTTTTTAATCATGTATTTAAAATTCATTCCAAATGTTTTTAACTTCAGTTTTATCAAGTGAGATGATATTTTTTCCCAGGTTAAAGTATATCATATTTGTGCATTTAAGAATTCTAAGGCCAGGCTGGCCCTGTGGCCTAGTGGTTAAGTTTGGCGTGCTTTGTTTCAGTGGCCCAAGTTCAGTTCCTGGGTGCAGATCTACACCATTCATCAGCAGCCATGTTGTGGTAGTGACTCACATACAAAATAGAGGAAGATTGGCACAGATATTAGCTCAGAGAGAATCCTCCCCAGCAAAAAAGAATAAAGAAGTCTAAGGCCATGATTTTTATTTTTTCCACTTTGTAATTCGCAGTATAGAACAAATAGTTTAGTGTAAATGGATGAATTTACCCAGTGGGTATGACAAAACTAAAGCACCGCTATGTCGTTCAATAAGCCAAAAGTTGGCACAGAATTGATTTGTGAATTACTGAAAATGTTGAATCTTCTTACATTATTGGGGAAGTTCTTCCTATTTATTGTGTTTTGCCACTAGGCTGAAGCATGGTCTCTGAGAAAAATAGATTTCAAAGACCTCAATTGAATTATATGTATATCCTCTCTCCCCATAGAGTCATAGAGATGGTGACATGGCTAATCAGAGGGTATCTTCTGAGGCCCTTTACTATGTTCAATAATAAGCTAGAGCTTGGGCTTTAGAGTAAGGCCTTCTTGGGTTAAGTTTCTTCTCTCATGCTTAATCATTTTGTAAATTTGGGTTAATGACTGAATCCCTCAGAACCTCATTGTTTTCACTCAACAAGTGACTGACAAATAATAGAATCAAAAGGCATGTAATTTCTCCCAGGATGCCTTTAGGAAACTGGAAAATGCTCACCTAGCCATATGAAACTACTGGCAAACCATACAAAACAATGCATAAATAAATCCTAAGGTGTGAAATCCAACCTCCTGACAATAATATTACCTGTGCTATGCTGATCATTGGTTGAACAGGATTTCATAAATGAGTGAAGTGATTAAAGATAAAGCTCAGTCTGAGAAGATTCCATGGAGGAAGGATTTTTAAAATAGGGATTATTTAGATGTCTAGAGGAAACTGGAGAAAATTTCATAGTGGAAAACTCTATATGCAAAGCTACAAATAAAAGGGACAAACACAAGATTTTTCCACAAGTGCTTAGGAAATCAGCTTTAGAGGGGCAAAGAATAAAAAGGAGTAGCAGAAAATATTTTGAAAGTTATGCTAGGGCCAGATTACAAAAGGTATTGAAAATGAGAAAACAGGAGTTGCTTTTAATGTCTTAAATCAAATGAAGTTAATCAAATTTTTGGAAGAGCAAAGTACCATGATAAAAATTATATTTAATAAAAATTAAGACAAATAGGAGAGAGTATAGTCATGGAGGAGACCCAGGAATGGAAGAAGTAATGAGGGAGCTGACTGGAGAGAAAAAAATTAGGAGAGGGAAGAGGAAGTGCTTGATTTTAGTAATATTGATTTGAAAAAGCAGTGGATAATCTAAGTGAAAATGGCCAGTAGGAAGGATCAGAGATGTAGATTTCAGTGGCAACTCAATGTTTTAGAACTAACAGTTACTTTTAAAATAACTGTTTATCATTGGCAAATAAAAAACTGAGACCCAGATAAGTTGAGAAATTAGCCTGTGAATCGGGTTCAGGGATTTGACCCAGTTCCCAATCTAGCACCATTTCCATCAAAATGACATCTTAGCCATGAGAAGGAATGAAGTCCCCAAAGGAGAGATAGAATGACAGGAGAAGAATCAGAAAACTTAAATATGTGAAATGCAAATGTGTAGAGGGAGAGAAGAGGAAAATAAGTCAGTAAGGAACATCAAGGAGATGGTCAGAGATAGAAGGAGAATCAGTAGAATGTAGTTAATGGGAACTGAGAGAGGAAAACAGTCTGTGGAGAAGATGATGTTCAACTGATTTGGTGCTTAAGGAGAAGCACAACAAATAAAAACCACTGTATTTAGCAATAGGAAATAAATTGGAAACCTTAAGGTGAGCAGACATCTGAGTAAAAGAGTTTATGAATGAAGAAGGGGGAAATAAATTAGTGAGAAACTTTTGAAAGTCTTTGGAAAAGGACAGTAGAAAGACATTGGTTTATTTAGTCCATAATAAAATAAAAATTTGAAGACAGAGAAAAAGGATCTGAATGAGTGAGAGATTCACATTAGCCAGATATGGAGAGCTATGGGAATAGATGCACCCAAGGATGGGAGCAAATAACATTAAAAGACACAGGTTAGCTTTAGTCAAATAAAAGAGGAATTTATTTCCAGACTAAAGGCAGAGATAAAAGGATATGTACAGTTATAAAAATATGTGTTCAACTAGAAATAAAGACAAAAGTGAACACATATCAAATTTATATATTTAATGGTATATTTATTTGGGGTAGAATGAAAGTTAAACTCACTTTTACATACATAGTATGGCCACAAGGAGTGATTGCTATTTCAGAAAGAGTAGAATTCCTGCATAAATTAGTGTGTGGAGTGTAGAATTAAAGAGATTAATAAAGATATCATATTAGTTAGAAATGTGTTGGGATGAAAACAACAAAATAGCTGACTAACACTGGCTTAAGTCATTTAAATATCTTCCATTGCAAGAAGTATAGAGGTAAGTATTTCCCAAATTGGCTCAACAACTCAGTAATATAAGAGTATTAGATCAGGTTCTGTAGATTTCTTTTGGCTTCCTCCATGGTCCAATTGCCATATCTTTATATGACAACAAATAAAGTGAAAGGAAGGACAGCGAAAATAGAAAATCCCCTCATACATTTTTTTTCTTTTATTGGGAAACAAAATTTTGACCTTGCTCAAGTGAAATCTATTTTATCTACATCTTTTGAAAGAATCCAAGTAAAAAGAACTAGTTAACAAAGTTTTATTTTTGTTCTCTTATTTCCTTAAGTGGTCTAAATTAGATGTGATGATTACAGTTATATTTTAGAGACTATACTGATCGTAATTACAAAAACCTATTGATACTGTCTGAAGCATGGTGCATACAACCCTGCTTGATCAGGGTGGCCTCATTATTACTGTGAGTATGCTTTACTGCTAAATACAAAGAATGAACTCATTAATACGATGCCAAAAAGCATTTTATTTTAAGTGACTTTATATCGTTTCAAACTGTGGGACTACAGTATTCCCTCCACTCGTCAAAGTTTCACCTGTTGAGCTGTATCCATCCAAATGTCATAGCGTGACTTGATAAAAGAAAATATGAGGCAAGGCTGAAAATGTCATAATGCTAGTCCCTAGTTTAAGATGGAGAAGGGGTAAAACGTAGCTTCTCTGATGTTAAGTAAAATGAATTAATGACCAATTGTCAAAAAATATAGCTTTTCACATGTTAGGACACAAAACATGTCTTAATAAATTTAAGAAGACTGAAATCATATCAAGTATTTTAATAACCTCAGTGATATGAAACTAGGACTCAATTATGAGAAGAAAATGGAAAATTCACAAATATGTAGAGATTAAACAAAATGCTACTTAACAAACAATGGGTCAAAGAAGAAATCAAAAGACAAATCAAAAAATACTTTAAGACAAATGAAAATGTAAATACAACACATCAAAACTTATGTGATGCAGCAAAAGCAGTACTAAGAGGGACATTTACATGGCAAACGCCTACATTAAGAATAAAGAAAGAGTTCAAATAAACCACCTAACTTTACACCTGAAAGAACTAGAAACAACAAGATCAAATGAAGCCCAAAGTTAGTAGAAGGAAGGAAATAACAAAGATCAAAGTGGAAATAAATGAGAGACAAAAAAGCAATGGAAAAGATGAATTAAACTCACAGCTTGTTTTTCAAAAAGATAAAAAAAATTAGACAAACATTGCAACTGATATCACAGAAATACAAAGGATCAAAAGAGACTATTATGAACAATTGTGCACCAACAAGTTGGACAACCAGGAAGACATGAATAAATTCCTGGAAACATGCAATCTACCAAGACTGAATCATGGAGAAATAGAAAATCTGAACAGACCAATTACTAGTAAGGAAATTGAATCAGTATTCAAACACCTCCCAACAAACAAAAGTCCAGGACCAGATGATTTCATTGGTGAATTCTACCAAACAGTTGAAGAAGAATTAATACCAATCCTTTTCAAACTCTTCCAAACAATAGAAGAGGAGGAAACTCTTCCAAATTCATTTTATGAAGCCAGCATTATCCTGATACCAAAACGAGAGAAAGACATCACAGAAAAGTGAAGACCACTAACCCTGATGAACACAGATGCAAAAATACTCAATAAAATGTTAGCAAACTAAGTTCAACAATACATTAAAAAAGGATCATGCACCATGATCAAGTGGGGTTTATTCCAGGAACGCAAGGGTACCTCGACATCCACAAATCAATGTGATACAACACATTAACACAGTGATCAATAAAAATCACATGATCATCTCAATAGATGCAGAAAATGTATCTGACAAAATTTAACATCCTTTCATGATAAAACTCTCAGCAAAGTAGGAACACAGGGAATGTACTTCCACAAAATAAAGGTCATAGATGACAAGCCCACAGGTAACATCATTCTCAATGATGAAAATCTGAAAGCTTTTCCTCTAAAATCAGGAACAAGACAAGGATGACCACTTTCATCACTTTTATTCAGCATAGTACTAGAAGACCTAGCCAGAGGAATTAGGCAAGGAAAAGACATAAATGTCATCCAAACTGGAAAGGAAGAAGTACAACTGTCTCTATTTGCAGATGACATGATATTATATATGGAAAACCCTAAAGATTCCACTAAAAAACTGTTAAAACTAATAAACAAATTCAGTAAGTTGTAAGGTACAAAACTCAATTGCATTCTATACACTAATACACTATCAGGAGAAGAATTTAAGAAAACAATCTCTTTTACAATTGCATCAAAAAGAAAAAAACACGTAGGAATAAATTTAACCAAGGAGTAAAAGACAAGTCCACTGAAGACTGTAAGACACTGATAAAATAAATTGAAGAACACGCAAATAAATGAAAAGATATTCTGTTCTCATGGATTGTAAGAACTGACATGGTTATGATGTCTGTATTACCCAAAGAAATCTGCAATTTAATGCAATCCCTACCATAATCACAATGGTATTTTTCATAGAAATAGAACAAATGATCCTAAAACTTACATGGAACCACAAAAGATCTCAAATAGCTAAAGCAATCTTGAGCAAGAAGAATAAAGCTGGAGGCATCATACTTCCTGATTGCAAACCATATTACAAAGCTATATTGGGGCCAGCCCCTGGCTGAGTGGTTAAGTTAGTGCCCTCCACTTCAGAAGCCCAGGGTTTGCCATTTTGGATACTGGGCATGGACCTACACACCACTCATCAAACCATGCTGTGGCAGCATCTCACATAGAAAAACGAGAATGACCTACAACTAGGATATAAAACTATGTACTGGGGCTTCGTGGAGAAAAAAAAGGAGGAAGATTGGCAACAGATGTTAGCTCAGAGCCAATCTTCCTCACCAAAAAAAAAAAAAAGATACTTAAAAAATCTTTTAAAAAGCTATAGTAATCAAAATAGTATAGTATTGGCATAAAAATACAGATGTAGATCAATGTAACAGAATAGAGAACCAACAAATAAACTTATGCTTATATGGTCAACTAATCTTTGACAAGGAAGCCAAGAATTCTCAATGGAGAAAAAACAGTTTTTTCAATAAATTGTGTTGGGAAAACTGGACAAACACATGTGAAAGAATGAAACTGGATGCCTATTTTTCACCACACACAAATATCAACTCAAAATGGATTAAAGACTTGAATGTAAGACCTGAAATCATAAAACTCCCAGGAGGAAACAGGGGGAAACTCCTTGACACTGGTCTTAGCAATATTTTTTTGGATGTGACACCACAAACAAAGGTGAAAAAAGCAAAAATAAACAAGTGGGGCTACATCAAACTAAAAAGCTTCTGCACAGCAAAGGAAACTATCAATGAAATGAAAAGGCAACATATAGAACAGGAGAAAATATTTGCAAATCACATATCTGCTAAGGGGTTAATATTCAAAATATATAAAGAACTCATACAACTCAAGAGCAAAAACCCCCAAACAATTTGATTTAAAAATGAACAGAGGAGCCAGCCCTGATAGCCTGGTGGTTAAATTTCAGCACACTCCACTTCGGCCCAGGTTTGGCTCCTGGGTGTGGAACCACACTGTTCCTCTGTCAGTAGCCATGCTGTGGTGGCAGCTCAGCTCACATAGAAGAACTAGAAGTACTTAAAACTAGAATATGCAACTAGTACTGGGGCTTTGGGGAGGGAAAAAATAAAAGAGAGGAAGATTGGCAACAGATGTTAGCTCAGAGCAAATTTTTCCCTGTCAAAAAAATGAGCAGAGAAATTGAGTAGACATCTTGCAAAGAAGACATCCAAATGGCCAACAGATATATGAAAATATGCTCAATATTGCTAATCACCAGGGAAATGCAAATCAAAACCACAGTGAGATATAACCTCAAGCCTGTTAGAAAGGATATCACCAAAAAGATTAGCGAGAGGGGCTTATAAGTGGTTACATCCGCCTGCTCCACTGTGGCGGCCCAGGGTTTTGCTGGTTTGGATCCTGGGTGCGGACGTGGCACTGCTCATCAGGCCACGTTGAGGCGGCATCCCACATGACACAACTAGAAGGACATGCAACTAAGATATACAACTATGTACTGGGGGGTTTGGGGAGATAAAGCAGAAAAAAAATTAAAAAAAAAAAAGATAAGTGAGAAAGTATTGATGCTGATGTGGAGAAAAGGAAACACTTGTGTACTGTTGGTGGAAATGTAAATTGGTTCAACCACTATGGAAAGCAATATAGAAATTCCTCAAAAACTTAAAAATAGAACTACCATAGGATCTGGTAATTCCACTTCCAGGTAATTATTTGAAAGAACCAAAACTATTAACTTGAAGAGATTTCTGCACTCCCATGCTCATTTCAGCATTATTTACTTTAGGCAAGACATGGAAAAACCTAATTGGCCATCAACAGATAGATAAAGAAAACGTGGTGTATGTGTATATATACGTGCACACACACACAATGGAATATTATTCAAC
Organism: Equus caballus; assembly: GCF_041296265.1. Taxonomy (NCBI): domain Eukaryota; kingdom Metazoa; phylum Chordata; class Mammalia; order Perissodactyla; family Equidae; genus Equus; species Equus caballus. The sequence continues at coordinate 84,119,375 of NC_091684.1, forward strand.
CATAAAAAAGAAGGAAATCCTGACATTTGCAGCAACATGAATGGACCTTGAGGGCTTATGCCAAGTGATATAAACCAGAGAAAGACAAATGATGTATGATATCACTTGTACATGAACTCTAAAAACTCAGATTCATAGAAACAGAACAGATTTGTGGTTGTCAGATGTAGGGGGTGGGGAGGAGGGAATTGAATAAAGGTGGTTGAAGTCATACTTTCAGTTATAGGATAAGTTCTGGGCATGTAATACACAACATGGTGACTATAGTTAACCATATTGTATTGTATATTCAAAAGTTGCTGAGAAAGTAGACCTCAAACGTTCTTATCACAGGAAAAAATATTGTAACTATGTGAGGTGATGGATGTTAACTAAATTTATTGTGGTAAACATTTTGCAATATACACATATATCAAGTCGTTATGTTGCACACCTAAAACGAATACAATATTATACGTCAATTATATCTCAATAAAACTGGGGGGGAAAAGAGAATTCCAGCGGGAATTCTACATCTGTTGGTATATGGCTCAACAATCTTTGGCCAGTCACTCAGCCTCTCCAAAAAAATGTATATATAATATTTTGATATAACATCCTAAGAGTATCAGCCAAACTTCTAACATGTAAAGTGAGGAAACATTTTGTGATTAGAATTCTGTCTGTAGAATGATGTTTTCATGAAGGCTTTGAAGAATAGACATGTTGCACTGGTTTAAAAGCGTTTTACAATGATAAATAATCTTTCTGGTTTTTTTATTATTTAGATCCTCTAGTAGAAAAAAAGCATTCTAGTATCATTTACGTGATATTGTTAATTTTGTCAGTTTATAAAATCACAAATTAACCTCAATATATTCGATACTTTATTTGAACTTTTAATGAAATCAATCAATCAATAGACAAACAAATAAATGTATTTGACCACATCTTTACTAAAGCTTTTTTATATTATTTTGAAATGATACATGGCAAGATCCAACATGTTATCATATTTCCACAATCTATGTGAGATGTTATCAATTTTCTGCAAAGATAAGTATTAGATATGTGGTTATTCTTGTTTATACAGACTCTGTCACGTAAACGAGATAGTACTAATTGATATTATACACTGAATAATGGATATATGTACTGAATATATGTTGAATGGGGGCTTCTGGGTTACCAGATAGGGGTTCCAGACCTAGCTCTGCCTCTGTGTAACCCTGTATAGTTGCTTAAACTCTCTGACCCTTAGTTTCTTAATCTATAAAGAGGTCATAATCACAGTAATTAAGTGAGACAATACATACAAAATACCTTGTATGGCACTTGGCATGTTCTAAGTAATTATTATTTATGAACTATTAATTATAATTTCTTAGTAGTTTCTTTTATACATACTAAAGCACTTACTCTCTTTTTAAAAATATTTACTTAAAAGATTCAGAATAGCTTCCCTAAGAGTCCAAATTTCACCTTATATAGCAATTAATGCAAGAAGTCAGTAAGAAAAGAAACAATATAAAAACTCTTCCGTGTCATTTAGCTGATATGATGGCTCTGGAAGAGAGCTGTTCTACCTAATCAACTATTACACAACAGTTGGTCGTTAAGGTAGGGCCAGACGGAAGCTTGATTCAGTATCTCCTGCTTCATTGCAAAATATAATCTGAAATGTCCTCATTTCGCATTTTTGGGTTTTTCTTAGTTTTCCAGTGCCCCTTTCCAGTCAATCCCTACTTCCCACAGAAAAGTACATTCTGCTTTCTATCACCATAGACTAGTTTTGTTTGTTCTGAGCTTTATGTAAGGATATGGGATGTACGCTCTAGTGTTTGGCTTCTTTCACTCAACATAATGATTATGAATTTGATTCGTTATTGTGTGTATCAGTGTTTTCTTTTAAAGAAAACCTTTCTTTCAAATGCACATAAAAGGTGCAAGAATAGTTCAAAAAATTTCTGTATACCACTCACCTAAGTCGCCAATTGTCAGTATTGCAATTGCTTTATCTTCTCTTCCCGAACCATCTGAGGTAAGTTGCAGACCTATGCCTCTTTACCCCTACATACTTCCATGTCTGTTTCCCCAAAACAGCATTCTCTTGCAGAATATCAGTGTAATGATCAAAGTCAGAAAATCAACATTGATATCATGCTAACATCCATACTAGACACCTTATTAAAATTTTGCCAAATGTCTCAATACTGTCCTTTATAGAAAAGAAAGGAGATTTTTGGTTCTGTTTCCAATCTAAGATCAAGTATTAAATTTACTTTTCAGGTCTCTTTGGGATCATTGAATTAGGAACAGTTCCTCAGTCTGACATTGTCTTTCACAACCTTGACATCTTTGAAGAGTAGAGGTATTGTATAACGTCCTTGAATTTGGGTTTGTCTGACATTTCCTCATTGTTAGATGCAAGCTATGCATTTTTTTGGCAGGAATATCACAGGACTGATGATGTATCCTTCTCAACCCATCATATCAGGAGGGTTGTGATCTCAGTTTGCCCCATTACTTGTGATATTTACATAGGATACCTGGTTAAGTTGGTGCCTGCCAGGTTTTATTTGTGCAAAGTTATTATTTTTCTCTTTGTTATCAAGAAATATTTTGAAGAAAGTTAATTTAGCTGCCTTTTTTTTTAAATGCTGAGCAGTCTCCCCATGGTAGCTATACCACAATTTTAAATCCATGTGTTGAGTTGCTTCCAGTTTTGTGCTGTTAGGAATAAAGCTGCAATGAACATTCATGTGCAATTGTTTTTGCGGACATATATTTTCATTTCTCTTAGGTAGATACTTGGAGTGAAATTGCAGAATTGTCTAGTAGATGTATGTTTAATTAAAAAAACTACACAGACACACACACACACACACACACACACACAAGGATAGAAAAGTTTCCAAAAATGTTGTAACAATTTACACTCCTCCCAGCAATGTATACCTGTTCCTGTTGCTCCAAATCTATTCAGAATTTGGTACTGACCTCTTGGTAAATTTGAGCCATTTGAGTGGTTGTCAAATGGTATCTCATTTTGGTTTTAATTTTTATTTCACCAATGATGAGTAATATCGGACATATTTTAATGTGCTTATTGGCCATTCACGTATCTTCTTGGGGGAAGTGTCTTTTAAAATATTTATCCCACTTTGTATGGGATTGTTTTACTGTTTATTATTGTTTTTAAGGAATTCTTTACATATTCTGAATACAAGTTTTCTTTTATTATTCCTTTTTATGAGATCTTTATATATTCTGGATAACAGTCCATTGTCATATATATTGATTGTAAATATTTTCTTCATGGCTTGCCATTTCATTTTTTAAATTATATCTTTTGATTAGTAGAAGTTTTCATTTTAATGAAATCCAATTTTCATCTTAAAAAATTATGGCTAATAGTTCTCTCATGCTAAGAATTTTTTTGACTAACTCAAATTCATAAAGATGTTTTTGCATGTCTCCTAAAGGCTATATAGTTTTAGCATCTACACTCATGACTATGATCCATCATGAAATAATATTTGTATGTGGTATGATACAGAACTCAATTTTCATTTTCCTGTATGTTAATCTAATTGTTCTACCCCTATTTTTTGAAAAGATTGTATTTTGTTGCTTACCTCAGGTGTTGAAAATTTATTAACTACATATGCGTGAGTCTATTCCTAGAATAAATCCATTTCACTAATATATTTGTTTATTCTTATACACTATCAGTTATCCTAATTACTGTGAATAAATAAAAAAATTTGAATGTAGATTGTGTGAAACCTCTGATTTTTTAGAGATTATTTTGTCTATATTTGACTATTATAAATAATATTTAGCTGTTAAAAGATACTTGTCTGTTTTCATTTTTATATAAGTTTTAGAATAAACTTTTCAATTTCTATAAGAAAACCTACTGGGATTTTGATGGGGTTGTATTGCATTTACAAATTAATCTGGAGGGAACTGATATTTTCATAATCCTGAGCTTTTCAATCAACAGGTGTAATATATCTATTAATTTACTTAGGGATTTTAAAATTTTTTCCACACTGTTTTGTAGTTTGCAGTGTAGTGTTCTTGGACATCTGCATTAACTGAATCCTGTATTTTTTCTGTATTTTATGTTATTTTATGAGGAATTGTTTTTAAATCTATTTTTCAATTTTTGTTTTTATACTGACATACAGCTGATTTTTCTGTATATTGAAGTTGTGTCCTATAGTAGTTCTCTCGAGTATGAACTTAGCTGTATGTTTTTCCTCCATGCCCTTTATCATGCTGATAAATTACCTTTCAATTTCCAGTTTGCTGAGGAGTTTTTATTATTAGTGAGCAATGAATTCAGTCACATGCTTTATCTTATAATCAGTTTTCAATCTAGTGTTTTTAAATCAAGTTGGTGAATTAAATGACTGATTTTTCTGATGTTAAACCAATCTTACATTTCTGAAATAAACCTTACTTGGTCATGTTTCCTTTTTATATGTTGCTTGCTTTTGGGAAAGAGTCTAATATTTTAAAGGAGTTTTGCATCTACGTTTCTGAGAGACATTTGTCCATAGTTTTTTAATGCTATTGTATTTTGGTCTTAATTTGGTACCAAGGAAATTCCAGCATCATAATTGAGTGGGGAGGTAGTTTTTCCTCTTTTATTTCCTGAAAGAGTTTGTGTAGCATCGACATTATTTCTTCATTATGTTTGACAGGATTCACTAGTAAAACTGTTTATGCCTGGAATTTTCTTTGGATTAAGGTTTTAGCTTTGAATTTAATTTCTTTAGTTAATTTAAGGCTATTTAGATTTTCTAATTCTTCCTTTTCTAGTTTTGCAATTTATATTTTTCAAGGGATGTGTACATTGAAGTTTGAAATTTATTGACATAAAGTTGTTTTAATATTGCCGTTATCTTTTTAATGCTTATAGTGTGTTATGGGTTGAATTGTCCCCACCCAAAAGATACGTTGAACTTCTAACCCACAGTACCTCTGAATATGAACTTATTTAGAAACAGGGTCATTGCAGACATAATTAGCTAGGTTAAGATGAGGTCCTACTGGAGTAGGTTGTGCTCTTAATCCAGTATGACTGTTGTAAGAAGACAAGAGAGACACAGAGAGGAGAATACCATGTGAAGACACAGAAACACAAAGGGAGAAGATGGCCATGAGGAGATGGAGGCAGAGACTGGAGATACACTGGCACACACCAAGGAATGCCTAGGGGCATCAGAAGCTAGAAAGACGCAAAGAAGGATCTTCTCCTGAGACTTTGGCAGTAGCAGGACCTCTTTGATTTCAGACATCTACCCTCCAGAGAGAATAAATTTCTGTTGTTTTAAACCACAAAATGTGTGGTCCTTTTTTATGGCAGTAGTTATAGGAAACTACTGTATAGTTTTATCTACTCTTTCATTCAAATATTGGTAATTTTTGTCTTCTTGCTTTTTGTTGGGAGGAAAGCAGACTCTTGTGAGCAATTTATTAATTTTATTAGTCTTTTCATAGAAACAACATTTGATCTTTTTACTTTTTCTATTTTTCTGTTTTCTATTTCTTTCTATTTCTTTCTTTCTTTTTTTTTTTTTTTTGAGGAAGATTAGCCCTGAGCTAACTACTGCCAGTCCTCCCCTTTTTGCTGAGGAAGCCTGTCCCTGAGCTAACATCCGTGCCCATCTTCCTCTACTTTATATGTGGGATGCCTACCACAGCATGGCATGCCAAGCGGTGCCATGTCCGCACCTGGGGTCTGAACCGGCAAACCCGGAGCCGCTGAGAAGTGGAATGTGCGAACTTAACCGCTGCGCCACCAGGCCAGCCCCTGCTTTCTATTTCTTTGAAATTTATTCTCATGCACATTATTTCCTTCCTTTTATTTATTTTGGGTTTAGTTTGCTCTTTATTGTCTAGATTGTTAAGGTGGGGAGTCAGATAACTGATTTAAATCTTGTTTTTATAATAGTGTAATCATTAAAAGCTATAAATTTTCCTCTAAGCTTACTTCAATCTTTATTGCAGAAAACTTAATATGTTGTGTGTTCTTTATCATTCAGTTATAAATATTTTTTAACTTCCCTTGTGACTTCCTTTTTGACCAGTGGGTTATTTAATGGTGTGTGACTTAATTTCCAAATATTTGGATGATTTTCTAGGTATGTTTTTATTTATTTGGTTACTAATTTAATGTTTATATTGGCAGAGACATACTTCATGAAATTTTATTATTCTGAATTTACAGAGACTTATTTCTCTACCCAGCATGTGGTCTATCTCAGTAAACATTCCATGTATACTTGAAAAGAATGTTTGTTCCATGGTTGTTGCATACAGTATTCTATAAATTTAATTATCTCAAATTGGTTAATAGTGTTTTTGAAATCTTGTATATTCTTACTGACGTTCTTTCTAGTTTTTCTATCAATTAGTAAGAGAGGGGTATCAAATTGTCCAGTTAAAGATTTGTCAACTTCTTTGTTTCTAAAAGTTTTTGCTTTATGCATTTTGCAGCTCTGTTAATAAGCACTTACACATTTAGAATTGTTCAGTCTTCTTGATGAATTGATCCTCCTATTATGGTGACATATATATGTATTTATATATTATACATATTTTATAGGTTGCAGTTTTATAATGCACAATTTATAATGTAATTTTAATACACAATATAATTTTAACACATGTGTTATATATCATATATATTACAATAATATATATGCATAATAAGAGGCAATATATAGAGAGAAGTGATATATATATTATGATTTTATATATGCATAGTACACATTCACACATAATATATATAATATATAAAATATACAATACATAATATATAAATATAATATATAAAAATAAATAGAATCTGGTAATCTTACCTCTTTATCTCTGGTAGTATTCCTCATCTTGAAGCCTAATTTGTTTCATAATAATAATGCCATACCTGTTTTCTCATGCATATTGTTTGTATGTTATATCCTTTCCCACTCTTTTATAGTCTATGCATCTTTGTCTATCTATTTAAAGTATTTCTCTTATCATCAGAGTTGGTTCTTACCTCTTAACTAGTTTGACAATTTCTGCTTTTTAACTTGAGCATGAATTTCTTTTATAGGTAATGTAGTTATTTCTATATTTGGGTTTAAATCAACGCTCTTCCTGTGTGTCTTCTAGTACTAGTGGATTATTATTCCTCTGATCTTCCTTTCCTGCTCTGTTTTGTATTAATTAGATAATTTTTAGCATATTTTAATGTCTCTTTTGGCTTTTAACTATATTCACTACTTTGTATCATTTTCTAGTGAGTGCATGTGGGATTACAATATGCATTATGAACGTATGAAAATTTACTTAGAGTTAATATTGTATAATTTCATACATAATGTAAGAATCTTAAAACAATAAAAATCTATTTAACTACCGTTCATCCTTTGCATGATTGTTGTCATTTATTTTACATCTATTCATGTAATAAGTCCAAATATTTAATGTTATTATTTTTGTTTAAACCGTCAGTTGTTTCTGAAAGAAAACAAAAGAGAACTAAAAAACAGCTTATGAAATTGACCCCATACTTAACATTTCAAGTAATATCTATTTCTCACTGTAGATGTGAGTTTTCACTTGATATCATTTCCCTTTAGAATGAAGAACTTCTTTTATTATTTACCATAATTCCTGTCTACTGATAACAAATTATCTCAGTGTTTCTTAACAGAAAAAGTTATTTTTGTAGTATGTTTTCCCTCTACGTAAAATTCTAAGTATTTCTTTCTTCAAATTTCTTTCAGTACTTTGAATATACTGTGTCATTGCCACTTTGTTCCCATTGTTCCTAATGACAAACCGGTCATTACACATATTTTTGTTCTTCTTTATGAAATGTGCCTTTTTCCTTCCTCTCCCTGGTTCCTTCTAAGATTTTCTCTTCATCTATTTTTAAGCATTTTAACTACGATGTACCTAAGTGTGGCTCTTTTTAATTTCTACCATTGGGGATTCTGAACTTTTTGGATATCTAAGTAGATTTTTAATATCATATTTGCAAATTTAGGTCATTATTTCTTCAAGTTTTTGCTGTCCTATTCTCTTTCTCTTTTCTCCCAGTGGGACTCTAATTCCGTATATGTTAGGCCACTTGATATTTTTCTCCAGGTCACTGAGGCTCTGGTCGTTTGTTTGTTTTAACCACTCAGTTATTCAGATTGCATAAATTCTATTGACCTGTGTTCAAGTTCACTGCCCTTTCTTCTGCCATCTCTAACCTACAGAACTCCATCCAGTGAATTTCTCATTTCAGATAATGAATTTCCTTTCTTCATCTGTAGCTTGCATCTCTGCATTGAGATTCTTTGTTTCTTCACTATGACCTTCTTTTCTTTTCAGTGCTCCAACACATTTATTCAAGCTGCTGGATTCTTGCTAGCTAATTCCAATATCTGGGATATATCAGTGTCATTTTATGTGGGAAAGTTTTTTATCACACTAGATTTGGGGATGTATTTTCTAGTTACTTTTTTTCCCCTAGTAATTTTGACTATCTGCTTTACGTTGCATATGATATGTTGTAGGAAATCTGAATTAGGTCACCTTTAAAAAGTGCTGAATTTTGTTGTATCAGGTAATTATATGTTTTTCTTTCTGTCAGGATTGGTTTTACTCTTTGTTTGGGTGAAACTACTTCAGTTTTAAATTTAGTCTTTAATTGTGACTCTCATTACAGGACATTTCCCTCATGCTTAAGTCATGACATTTTTGGAATCTTACCTGAGTGTCCCAGGAACTCAGCGAAGTTGTATCATTCTTTTTGGACTAGAACTCCAACGTGTTTCAGAACTTGCACTTCCCTTCTTCCAGGGATTAAGTCTGACGCTCCTTCTTGTTTAACTCCTGAAACAGTTGAAATAGTGGGGTCATATATTTTGGCCAGTTAGGTCATAGTTACCGTCAAGGCTGGAAGTGGAATTCTATAAATTTTCTTTTAAACAAACTTTAAAAGTTGAATTTTTCCTGTCATATACAACATTCCTTTACTTTCTTTAAGCAAGACATAGCAATGTTTTAATTTCCTATTGCTGCTAAACAAATTACCACAATCTTAATGGTTTAAGACAACACAAATTTACCTTACACTTCTAGAGGTCAGCAGTCAGAAGGGAGTGTCAAGGGGGCTATATTCGTCTGAAGGATCCGGGGCAGAATATATTTCCTTGTCTTTTCCAGTTTCCAGAGCCTATGTGCATTCCTTGGTTTCTGGCTCCTTCCTCTAACTTCTAAGGGCATGACTCTAACCTCCGACTCCATTTTTACATCTCCTTTTCTGATTCTGGCCCTTCTGCCTCCCTCTTTAAGGATCCTTGTGATTACATAAGGCTCACTTGATAATCCGGGATAATATTCCCATCTCAAGATCCTTAATTTAATCACAACTGGGAAGTTCCTTTTCCATGTGCAGCATTTTCATAGGTCCCAGGGATTGCAATGTGGACATTTTTGGGAGAACATTATTCGATCTACCACACAGCAGTTTAAAGGAACTAAAAAATAAAATAAATTATATCTATGTATATATATTCAAGTATATCTATCTATATAATATATAAATCATTAAATATAAATATTATATATACATATTTAAAGAGTGTATTCATCCTATAGCCCTCAAGGGTTTGGGCAGAGGCATGAAGAAGCTATAAGATGACCATGTCTGGAAAAAAGAGTGTACAAGGGAGTTGTCTCGGCCAGTGTTCGGGGAGAGCATATCTTAAAGCAGACTCTTAAAGAGTAAGCATCAGTTCCAACTGCAGAATTTTAAGGGGAAGGCTTGGGCTCTAGGCTAAACCATCTAGTGATCTGATTAGGGGGAAGGGTCAGTTGAGGTATTTAGTTCCAATGCAGACAGCCCCAGGACAGGAAATAGCAGTGTGTCATTTCACAGTGCTAGTCCCAGTGGGGATCTATGATGCAGATGGGGATCCAGAACAGAAGTACCAAGCTGGACACTGACATTGAATCCAGAGGGGAAGTATTCAGTTGAATAAACATTCGGGTGCCCGTGGATTCATATCAGATTTGGGGCAGGAAAACCATCTCTAGATCTCACTTGAAGGTGAGACTTAGGATTCTTAAATGAATTTTCAGGATTGGTTCTTAATTTCCTGAGGCCTAGAATGAGCTGTATTCACTGGCTTCAGGTTTTTAATAATCACAATTGTGCAGCATTAGGACAGTCAAAATTTAATAATAGATACAACAAATAGTCATCAACTTTCGTTTGTTGGGCAATCGACAACAATGCATAAAGCTCTGAGTAAGGCTTTTCTTCATATAAACTATTACTAATACTCAAGTCGTTGGGAAGATTAAACAGAGACTGTGCACACTGCGTATGTCTTCAGCCTAATCCTTAAACTCAGCAGGTACTCATAAATGAACTATTAAGATTCATCTTATTATTGGCTTTCTGTGTTGTGTGAGAACTCTTTCCTGCCTTATCTCCTACCATGGCCAAAATAAAACATACTCCAGTCACACCAAGTCCCCCTGTGACCCTCACACAGGTTGGGCTTCTAGTCATGTCCCTGCCTTGGCACAGGCTGTAACTCCCGTTGCCTTGCAAACTATTATTCACCTTTAAACTCACTCTCTGTGCAGATGTTTCTTTGACTTCCTAAGCAAGGTTTTCCCCTCCTTCTGCTCATATCACTTTGTATGTTCCATAGAACCTTTATCACATTGGTCATAATCGTGTCTTTGCCTGTAGACAAGAAGGCTATTCACTGACTAGGACCAGGTCCTGATCGTCTTTGTGTCCCCAGCAGCTAGAACCTAATGCTCGTGCTTGGTGCCTGGTTAGTGATTTTTAAATTTAAGTAGTTTATGTTTTCTACATGACAAGTCTTTGATATGGTATGAACTTTCTTAGTATTAGTAGCAATAATTGTATTTGTCTTAATGCAATTAATATATTGGTGAATTAATTATTTCAAACAAAATTTTTTAGGAGCCTCTACCAAGTTTCAGTCACTGTGTTAGGAACTGCTAACACAAAAATGAGAAATGACAAACTAAAACATATTGCTTATATTTTAAGACATTTACAATTTAAAGGGCAACTTGTGGCAAGCTGTTATAATACAATGTGCTTATTACGATAATAGAGATACGGACAGGGTAATCCTGGGAAATCCCAAGGGATGCCCCAGAACTAGACCCTGGGATCTGGGAAGATTTCTTGGAGAAAGCCATGTAGGTACTGGGGGGTAGAAGTTAGAGGTTGGGCTGGGAAAGGCTAATAGAATGTCAGCTGTTAACTGTTCCATGGAAAACCTGTTAGTCGTGAATCCATTTGCTCCAAGAACACCCCTCCACGCCCACATACTCATAATCTCTGCATCTCCTTGTCTCTCTGCTGTTGCTCATGCTGATCATTCTACTAGCCTTTCTCCACCCCCCCCCCCCCCCCCCAGCTTCTACTCCCTCCTACTCTAGAATAGCTTCTCCAAGAAATATTCCAGAGCCCTCATCTGGTTGCGGTGCTCCCACTGTGAACTCCCAGGATTGCCCTATCCAAATCTCTGCTATCGTAATCAGCATATTGTATTATAATTTCCTGCCAAAGTCACCCATTAAATTGTAAAAATCTTAAAAATATAAGCAGTATGTTCAGGCTTTTTTTCTTATCATTTGTTGTTGTTTTTAAGAACTAAGCACGTGCCCTATCCCATCTGGTGACCAACTTAAAAATGCATGGGTTCCTGGGAGACAGCACACAGCTGAGAATAAAAGACACTGAATTCCGAAGGGCTAAATGTAAGGAGTACCCCTCTCAGGTCCCAGAAGCCTATGATTCAAACCAAATGTGAATGAGGCAAAATTAATTCCTTTTTGTATTATAAAAAGAGATATAAAGCCAGTTTAGCTAGGGAAAGGGAGAAGCAGGACAGAAGAAAGCTGAAGAATGGAATTTCCTTGGTCCCTCTGGTGTGTGTCAGGGGGTGTACTGAACATATCTCCCCTTGAAAATGGAGGCCACCAAGGTAATTGCTGGACATTAGGGAGACCATTCTAGGTATAGGGGACTAAAGGTTAGCAAAGTTAGCTTGGCAGCAAAACCTGCCTGCAGATAAGTGTAGCAGTCTGGGAGTGTGAATAGCACAGAGTTTGGGGAGAAATGTAACTTGGTGAGAGAGGGCAAGGACAATCCCCAGTTTCCTTCAGAGTTGAGCTTGGTCTGGTATAGATTCACAGGTTTTCAGTAAGCCTAAGGTAGCCTGTGAAAGAATCTGGAAGGACAGCCATTTCCCCAGCCACCACAGGGGGCTACCCACTGTGGTAGGAGATCTCTATCATCAGAGACTCCACATTTGAAGGGAGGCAGCCACGCTTCCCTCCACTGGGGTCCAGCAGGTGCTCCACAGATATAGAACGCTTCATGTGCTGAGGCCAGCTTTGCGTGCTGTCCAGGCTGAGCGAGCCAGCCCCAGAGACTGCCTGAGGTTCGACAATTACAGCGAAGACAGAAGGACTGCACAGACCAGCTATGCAGTGTCTCTGCCGGAGGGAGGACCATCCCACGGGCCCGCTCCCCTTTTCCGACCTGCAGCTGTGGTGGAATGGGACACAAGGAGCCTGTGACAAGAGAAGTGAGAACAGGAAGTGAAGAGCTTAAGACGGAGGAAGTAAGGCGCTGCGGATAGTGATGGAAATAATAATACTTGAATTTGACTGAATATTTACCCAAAGGAAGTGAAGTTTTAAACTAAAAGAGAAAAGAATACCTGGAAATGTCATGATTTTGTTAACCCTGCGCCATCAAGAAAGAATGGGGGCTTGAGAAAGGAAACCCGTTTTCTATCAAAACAAAGTTTTTTTTTTCCCCCTGCAAACATTTAATTTTACGGTCTGATTCGTACCTGTTAACCATGACAGTTAAGTAGCACTTTGATATTCAAAGTACTTTCCCATGGAATTGGCATGCTGTCACTCTTGAGATTTGTCACGTAAATAGTGATCAACGAACATTATAACCATAGTTTATTATATTATTTTCACTTGACAATAACTGAAATGGGGAAGGATAGAATTCGTATTTCTTATGAATGAACACCCTCGGAAAAGTTGTGATTTCTGTCATGCAGGCCAGTGATTATTCTGCTGCCCCAAGTTGCCACTAAAGATCAGTGATAATTCCCCCATGTCGAGAATTCTCAAGGCTTGGTTCAGGGACCCCCTGCCTCAGAATCAATTGGAATATTTGTTAAAAATATGGATTCTTGGCCACACACTTGATCTATTGAATCAAAATATGTGAGAGTGAAGCCTAGGAAAACAGCATCTTAACCACATTACCCAGATTATTTAATGCTTGTTAAAATATGAGAACTACCATAGACCACATTGCTTCTCTGGCTGATGTATCACATTGAAGTGGCCTCTGCGTTTAGTCGCAAAAAAGGGCTGAAAAGGTATCGAATTCTGTTTTGACCTTTGTAATTAAGGATGTGTTTAGAACCCTTTCATTTTACCTCAAAACATGCACTTTAAAAAAAATTAGAATCCACGATTTCAAGAGCAAGAGGTTGTGATTAAATTGTTCACCTTCTAAACTGCTGTTGCTGACAACTTTGATCCTGTAGACGGAAGTTACTGTAAAGCAGAATGTGAAAATGACGTTTCCCCTACAGTTAGGTAATCAACTTCCCTGTTGGTTTATTCTTTGCCTTCTTTTCTCTTTAGCTTCTTTAAGCCGTCTCATATCTGGCAATGAATATCTTTGTATTTTCTTCATTTACTGCTTCTAGGAGCCACTCTATCCAGATACATGAGTGAGTGAGTGACTTGAATCCTGTTTTTTTTTTCCTGCTTTTATGAATGTTTCTTATTTGCAAACTAAAAAAACTACAAATATCTTAATAAAATAAAAGAAAGGGGAGGATTATGGTATGTGAGCCTGTGCGTGAATTTATTTTTAAAACAACTAGGTTCTGTCCTAGACCTGTACAGAGTGGGCTGCGCAGCTGGGCTTTGGAAGGGCTGGAACTAGGACGTGAATGCTATGGCAGACTAAGACTTTCCCAGGCTCTTTCTTCTTGGAGGTACATGACCTCTTTGTCTTCTCTTCTCTCTGTACATCAACTTTATTTTTCCTGTATTGTGGTCTATGTCTGCTTCTAAAAGCACATGGATGGTCCTCAGCTCCAGATTCTATAAATCTTTACTTTTAGCCACATGCAGAGACATCTGAATCCAAATTCCGGGAGATTCTGATCAGCCCAGCTTGGGTCAGATGAAAATGCTTAACTACTCAGCTATGGCTCAGAAGCATGTACCCATTGCCAACAGGGCACTGGGTGTCCATTCCTTCAAGCAGCTCCCAGAGAAATGGAACCACTGTCGGCCTTCAGATCCAAAGGTGCTTGGGTTGTCTTTTTGCTTGTTTCTTCTCTCTCCCTCTCTCAGTCCAAAGGCGCTCCTACCCACCAGTATCCAACTACCTCATGAGCAGCCTCAGGTTGACTCATGAACAGCCTCAGGTGCACTCATCTCCTCCTTACCTGAGACTTTTTCTTTTGAGGAAGATTAGCCCTGAGCTAACATCTGCTGCCAATCCTCCTCTTTTTTCTGAGGAAGATTGGCCCTGAGCTAACATCCATGCCCATCCGACTCTACTTTATATGTGGGACACCTGCCATAGCATGACTTGACAAGTGGTGCGTGAGTTTGCACCCAGGATCTGAACCGGCAAACCCCGGGCCACAGAAGTGGAGCATGTGAACTTAACGTCTGCGCCAGCAGGCTGGCCCCAATCTGAGACTTTTTATACTACAGGGTCACTCTGGAAAAGTCCACAGTACCTAAATGATAGCCTTACTTTTCTCCTATGGCCTCCAAATGGTCTCGTTTTATCCCACATGTTATGGAGAATATGATAAATTTAATGACCTCTAACATACAATAGGCAAAATTCACCTCAATAAATATGGTATCAAAATAAGAGAATGATGAAATCCCTGTTAGAGCACTATGTGTGGCTGACCGGGCAGAACATATATTGTACCTCCTGCTTAAAGTCTTTGCTTAAATGTCATCTACCGAGCTCAGCCACCTTGACTTCTCTACATCAAGTTGCGATCCCTTCCCCGACCCCAGCCTACTTCACAATCCTTATCCTCCTCACTTGCTTTGTTTTCTCCACTAACATATTATATAATTTAGTTATTTATTATGCGTAATGACGGTCATCCCGCACTGGAAAAGAGATTCCACAAATGCGGGAATTTTGTCTTTTATATTGATTATTGTTTCTTCAGTGCCTTAAACAGTGCCTAGTATATAATAGGTGCTCAATAACTATTTACTGGATTAACAAATTAATTGATGAATAATAAGTGATAGAACAAGGCTTTTTAATTGAGACACGTTTATGGTATTAGAGTAAGTTCATTGGTCAATGTATCTTCCTACTGTAGACTCCGCAATTTTCCTATTGTAGATGGAATTTATCCTTCCTACTGTGCTTCACAACTAGTCCTGAGAGAAACATTCTTTAGTAGATCATATCAAATTGGTGCCAACATCCTTTGTAGCTAGACTTGGGTATTGCCTGAAGAGTGGAGACTCCAGGATGTACTATCTTGGATCGAGTATGGGTTACTCTTTAGCCAGGTTGGAATGTTTTTCTTTTCCATTACAGTATCATAAAATCTTAGAGAATTTTTTCTGGCAATTACATTCTTTGCATCTCTTTGCTATTAGTCAGCACCAGAGAACTTGTAGTACCTGGCTGCTCTTAGAACGGCCATGCCTGTTAGAGTCTATTTCAGGGCTGGTTGGGAGGTTGGGAAGAGTGGGCTGAATGAGGTGCCATGCAGACTTTCTTCTCTAATCTGCCTTGGTTTGTTACACTTCACTATGAGACCCATGATCCAATTCGTTATCACCCAGCGAGTAGTCCATGGGAGTCCAGTGGGTCAGTGCCACTAAACTGTTGACAAACTTCATAACTCTCTAATCCAAATACTATAGCATCAATCTTCAACCTGTGCAACAAATTCACCCAGACTGGAAGTAAAACAGAATTGGGCCAAGGTATATCAGCAAGGCAAAGTTGTAGCAGAACATGATTACATGAGGCCAGCAATTGTAGCAAGGCATCATGCTCTCCTCTATTTGTCTCTTGCTGGAAAACCAAGGACTGGAATATGTCTTAGTTATGCAATACTTAACTCCAATCTGGGATTAGCCAAATTTAGCTACCTGAATCAAGTTATTTTAGGTAGAAAATTGGGCAACTTATCACCAGGACAAAGCTTTGAAAACATTACTGTCATACCTCATACCCCTTTCTTCCAGCTCATCTCATCACCTACCTTTCTAAACTCCAAATTCCAATTCCCCTATTTGGACTCTAACTGCCCCCTGGATCTGTTTTCCCAGATGTCTAACACTTTTTGAAAATTAACACCCCCAAAATCGAACTCTTGCTGGCCCTAAATCCCCACAGAGTTTCCTGTCTTGGAGAACGCCTTCACCACTTGCCCACTTGCTTAGGAGTCCTCCTTTATTCCCATCTTTCCTGGCACCCCGGAATTTACTCATTGTCAGGTCTTCCAGCTCTATCTTCAGGATGCATTCTGAATTTGACTGCTTCTCCCCCTCCATGATCTTTTATTCCTGGAAAACTCAAGTGGCGCCCTGACATCAGCTGGCTTCCACTTTCGCTTCCTTGCAATTCTCACAGCATCCAGAGAAGTATGTCAATTCAAGATACCCCTCCGTGCCTTCCTCTCACACTCAGAAATAGAACACAAGCTTTTCACCAAATCCTCAAAGCCCTCTGCCTGTGTCCACAGCTCTTTCTGCTGTCACATTTTTATTTCCTACTGCCCTCTACCCTGGTTGTCATTCCTGTTTTCTTAGAATGCCCCAAATTCGGCGCCTTTTTAGTTGCTATTCCCTTTGCCCAAAAGGCTCTTCCCCCAGATATTCAGGGGGCTGATTCCTAACTTAATTTATATTTATGCTCATATGTTATCTCCTTAGAATTTCCTTAATCGGCTGTACTCTCTGAAATGTCTCCTGTAACACTCCATTGTCTTACCCTGCATTATTTCTCTTCATTGCACTTATCACTACCACGTATATCATCCGTTTCTTTTTCATTTGTTCATTTTCTGTCTTCCTGGGACTCTCTTTGTCATGTTCACTGCTTGACTCCAGTACCTTGACTCTTGCCTAGTCTGTATAAAGTACTCAAATACCGAACGAATTCTTCAAGGAATGCCAAATTATCCTTTCTGTTACCATTTACCCTCCAAATACTAGGAGTTTTGTGACTTGAGTAACTCAGTATTACGTAACCTTGCATTGCCAGGATTTTAAAAAATTGTGTATGAAAAACCAATATTTATTTTTCCCCAAGCATATCCAAAGTAATTCACCCTTGATACCTCTATTTCCAATGCTATGTACATTTATTATTCTTTTGCAATTTGTCGTCCACCTCCAACAGCTTCCAACAGGTCTCTCAAATGCCACCAAGTGGCCTCCTTATCTCACTCTCCTCATTACATACTATGGATTGTTCCTTCTCCAGAGGTAGAGATATTTTTGCTTTTCCAACCTAGTATGTATTTACCTTTCTCTTAGCAAATTACCCAGTCTTCCTCTGGGGAAGCATATCTTCCCATTTTTAATCATGAACTTTTAGATGGAGATGACTTCACCCCTCAAGGGTGAAGTAGGAGGCTCAGGTCTGATAAATCAGAAAACAACTAGCTTTAGTTAGTGTTTCTGAGATGTACCCTGATCCATCTCCGGCCAGTGTGAATCAGGGCCTGATACTTTCATCAAGTGTTGGGGAAGAGATCTTCCTTTCTAGTAGTTTTGGGCATGGGAAGATGTGGGCCTGGAGCCACTTGTAGTTATTCTCGAGTCACATTGTGCTTGAGAATAAAACCAATATATGGACAAGAACAAAGCTGAAAGACAGAGAGAGACCAGGGCATGATGACAGTTACTGAATTCCTTAACTTTTGCTTATGCGATCTAATACATTTTTCTCTAAGTTAGCTTGGACTGGGTTCTATCTGTAAAGAAACCCTAGCATAACTTCTTAACTATTTTGAAATTCAATATCTTCTTTCCATTTCACGCTGCCATTTGTTTAATTTTATTCTGAATCCTGGCTTTCCTCCTGCACCTTGATCTCTTTCCCCAGAAAGAGAGGGATGTAACAATGTTCTTCTCTAGTGATAATAATAGCAATACTAATACATTTTTCGCATCACTATTTTTACGTTTTGATTTCTTCTATTCTCACTATCAGATTTATATTTTGCAGAGATTTGTTTACGTTATTTATTTATTTTTACTTAAATCCCAGCAATGAATCCCCATTACCTACTGGGTAACAAACTTCCCCTTTAGGTTGACTCTTAAGACCTACTACAATTGAATCTTGGTTCACCTTCGAGCCTTCTATTACATCATTTTTTCTATAGTTTCATCAAAACAGGTGGCTTCCTAGTGAGTTATTGCATCTGTGTTTTCCTCACATTGGTCATGCTCTTTGTCTTGGATTCCCAGTCTTTAATCTCACATGTGGAAGTCCTAAATATCCCCACCTCAAATATCATGCCCTCTGGGAGTCTTCTTCTTCTTCATGTCCTCTATTTAGAAGTTATCTTTTCCTCCTCTGTACTCAGATTATACATTATTCTTTTGGATCAGAAGGCAAAGTGTTTGTGTCCATAGTTTATTTGCCGTAATAGACGATGTATTCATCAAAGTTTGGTTATGTGTTATGTGGTTTGTGTACTTCAGTGTACCAGGCCAGTGCCTTGCACACAGCAGACACTCAGTAAATATTTGAAAATGAGAAACAAAGAAAAAGAAAGATCATACTGAAACAACAACAGCAATAACACAAATGTACCACCCATCGTTGACCTACGGTATAAAATTCAGTTTCAAGTTTTCTTTTATTAGATTGCCATATGATATTTTTCAATGCAAAAATTAGGAAAAAGAAGTATAATTTTCAAATAGTTGCAAGAATTCATTAGGTTATCAATGCATTTTTGAGAATCACTTTTTATAAGATAGTGTGCAGCACTAGGACGCCTTTAGAGTAGAAAATGGCTCTAGTGGGTAGTCAGTACGTGTGTATAGCAGCTGTATTTCAAAGCAAAATAGTCTGTTTTAAAAAGGAATTATTCAAGTATATAAAAAAGCTTTTGCTTGTAGAAATCACTAACTAAAAAAAGATTATTCTCAAAAACATCCTTCCTTTTGCCGCTCTTGGGGAAAAAAAAGACAACTTAAAATAAATAAAATGTCATCCAACTTCCCCTCCAACATGCATAGCAGTTAAAAAAAAACAATCTAAGAACAAACGCGTATCTAACCAGAGCCAAATTGAACCAAATGCAAATGGGAATGCCTTCCTAATACACCCTTCAGAATGGCCTCACAAAGAAAACGTTGACACGTTGTTCAGTGAAACAAAAATTCCAGGGGCCGATATAAGTGCCAACTTCAGAGTGTGACTATGTAAGAAACAAGAGAGAGGAGATACACAGAGAGAGGCACGCGCGCGCGCGCACACACACACACACACACACACAGACTTTATAAGAGAGCCAATAAAAACTGCGCTTCAGTGGCATATACTTGAATGTAATGGCTCTTGTGGTATTGGTAACTGAGCCACAAAGTAGTTCATACAGCCCAGTTGACTTCTTTCCTGGGATTAATCAGCCTGAGGGGTTTGCATTCCTTGAACAAAAAAGGAGGAAAATGATCAAGGCAGACATCTGAACAAACACATGCTGTTTATATAGAGCAGTGTGGTTTCTAGAGCTGATCCCTTACCTGATTTGGCATATCAATTATTTGTACCCTTCTGCCTCCTCTTACGTAAGCTCAAAGCTGTGCCATGCCTTGTTGACTTACTCTGATAAGGTCTCACTGCCTGCCTCTTACAGCAGTTTGTCTGACCTTGGGTAATTCGTTCACATAGTATCAATATCTGACCTAGTGTGCATTAACTGGGAACAGTAAATTACAAAATTGAGCCCTCAGATATGACAATATGTGTTCTAAAATAAAAATTAAGGAACATTGGTAATTTAGACCAATCAATTTAAGAGGAAGAAACAGGCCTACATTATATGGGGACAGGTAATTGTCATATTTCCATGTATACTATAATTATATCTAAAAATTAAAGCAGAAATGATTTTTACAAACCAAAACAAAAGACTCAAGTAATTCCAAACCACTGTCTTAACCACATAGTTCAGATTTTCTTTCACAAAAACAGATCTGTTGCCAGTATGGTCACAGAGATTCATTTGACTCATCAAATGTAAGAAAAAGACTTAGGCCACGTTATAAATAATAATTACCATCATCGATACCACACAAAGTGTATTAAAGATTTAGCGATGATAGATAGATTCAGAAGTTTTAGTAGGAGAGAAACCTTAACATTCTGTATCAACATAGTAATTGTATAGGAGAGAAAACACAGTTATTGGGCAGAGCCTGGACTAATATCTGAATACTAGTTCCCTTTATATTGCTGTCTTATTTTGATTTCTATTTTATTTTAATAGAGAAGCTACAGCTTTGAGAATGGAAAGTAAAGTAGCCGGGGGTGAGATACAGTGATGATATATGACTCTCCCTGTAGTGCAGATAAAAGCATGAGGTAATATATGTGAAATCACACTACCTCTCACATCGCAGGCGTGTAATAAAAGTTTGCTGAATGAATATGACAAATCAATAAATCTTAAACTATAATTTGATTATAATCTTCATAACACAAATGTCCAGTATCTCGCAGGACAACCTTTTAGCAGAAATTATTGTACTGGCAGTGGATTTAAAGCAATGTAGATATAGAGGCAGTATTTCATGAATGCCTTCAGTTCTGGAAATGTAGTCATTGTTGATTTAGCACAGCACAGATTGTTTATATTTTAAAAGTTGCCCCCGTTTTCCCCCGCTGTAGCTAGCATTAGAAAGGGGTTAATCAAAGAAATCATGCAAAAAAAATAAGCCTATAAAAATAAAATATTAGTGGAGAGCATTTCTTTGTGCTTTTAGCTTGTTGGATGTAATTTTACAAACAGCACATTTAAAATTATTCAATGTATATGCACTGAAGTGTTGCTATTTTGGACTTAAAGTTCCTAAAATTTCTTTGTTCTGCTATTTAATCAATAGCTAAATTCTATTGCATAGTAACCATTTGGAGTTTTGGAAAGCCATTTTATTTCCCAAGTATCTCCCATTTATGAGAATTTCTCCTCATAATACCTCATTCCCCACCTCCATCGCCTCCCCCATCAAGTAGCATTGCAGTGAAACACCGCCCACTTGAGTAATCCCTGATGCTCCACAAAGCTTGTGTTCCCTAACTAAGCCTTCTTGACTTTTGTCCTGGGCCTGTTTCATCTCCCATTGAGAGGTCAGACCTTAGCTATCCACTCATGTCACTTTTCCACTGAAGTTCTTTACGTTGTAGCCAGGTCTTGTTGACAAGGTAGAGCAGAGCAGCATGCAATTATCTGGGTAATTTAAGCCACCACCATGCTTTGTCTATATTCCCTGGACAGTTGACCTACTGGGAAGCCGATAGTGAATAGATTGTTAACTTGCAATTATTCAGGCAATTCAAGTCAAAGTAATGTTTTTACTTGAATTATCCAGATAATTGCTTCAAATTTATATTTTGCTTTGCTAATTGAATGCTAACCTTGGGGAGCATGGCTTAAGGCACCAAGTGGCCTGAGAGACTCCAGTTCACACTTTCATCTCCGGAACTTTTACTGGCAGCTGATTTCACTATATTTTTATAAAGTGAATACAACATCTAACTTCATCTCCAAGGAGCAGGTGGGCAAAGTGCCTTGGGTGACTACAGATAAACATGAAGCTGCATGAGCCTTATATAAAGACCATTACCAAAACTCTGCCACTTAACCTGTCATTGTCCTTGATTGAGAGCAGGAGACTGTGGATGATATTGCATCTTCTGCAGTCCGTAGTCTATAATTAGGCAGATTATGTCATGATTCCCTTGGGTTCACAGAAAATTGCTCCACCCAAATGCCTAAAGAAAGAGGAGATTTATTTTCAAAATACACACAGGCTGGAGCAGAATTGAGAAGATGTCCTCTTCTCTGCCTCCCTCTGAGAACTCTCCTGGAAGCTCACGCAGGGAATCTTGGCAACTCTAAGCACATTTGTTCATTGTCCTACTCTGCCTTTTGCTTGCAAAAGACCTAGAATGACTGTTCCTACTCCCTATCTCTGAAAATCATTCAGCTTAGCTAACTACTTCCATCTCACAGTCTCCTATTTCTAAACTCTCAGGAGATGAATATAATGGGTTCTGCTCACTTTTTCAAGCCAGGTGGTGTCTATGGGCTGACCATGAATCTACTGACCAGCTAAGCCAGTAAACTGAGGCAGGCCATTCGGTTCATGTGGAAGAGAACCTGGCTCTGGATGCTCATCTGGAGTGGTGTAGAGAGCGATTCTCTTAGAAGTGTGTGTAGGGGGCAGGTAATGACTCACTTCTATAACACAGAGCCCTACTGAAAGAGCCATGTGAATGTCCTAAGGGTATTCTTCAAAAGTTGCAGTCAGTTAGTCATTGACTGCATTTTCTTCTTCAAATGATGGTAATATATAAAAATCACAAATATCAAAGCAAATTATCTTGAATAAAAAGACTGGGTTTTTGGGGACTAATAAATGCCATATACAAACATCTATTGAGTATCCATCATATTGCAGGCACTGATGCTTGGAACACAGATCACAGGCCCCATGGTACTTAATTTATAGTGAAGGAGACATGCTACAGGCAAATACAGAAATGCTATATAGGGTGAGGTTTCTAGTGATAATTGCAATGAAGAAAAATAAAGCTTGGTAAACAGACAGAGAATGCTTAAGGGTAATATTCAGATAGATGTCAAAGAAGACTTTTCTGAAGGGTGACATTTGAGCAGAGATTGGAAGGAAGCAGTGTGGGAAGGGTGTGTCAGACAGATGGAAAACTAATGCAGAAACCTCCAGGTGGGAATGTGCTGCCTGGTGTCCTCCAGGGACCAGAGAGAGGCCACTGTGCCTGGAGAATAGGGAGCGGTGGGACAAAGAATCATAGAGGAGGTGAGGGAGGAGAGGAAGGCAAGGGGCAGATTCATGTTGTTGTTTAGACCACGGAAAGAAGTTTGGGCTTTATTCTAAGTGTGATTGCAGGGCTTTGAGTAAGAGAGTAGCATTAGATTTTTGATGTTTTAAAGAATAATGGGCTGCCATTTAGATTATGGACAACAGTATGGCAAGAGAGAAAGCATGAGACCATTTAAGAGGATGGTGCAATTTGTGAGTTTGACTCAAACTATAGTACAGGAATGGTTAGAAATGGTGAATTCATGGTTTTAGGATGTATTTTGTTGGGAAAGCTGATAAAATTTGCTGATGGTTTAGATTTGAGGTACAAGCAAACAAAGGAGTTAAAAGTGATTCCAAGTACGTTAGCCTAAATGAAGAGGTGAAAGGTGGCACCATTTGCTGAGATGGGGAAGACTCAGGGAGCCAAGGTTTTGGGTACCATGAAGCAAGAGTTCATACTCTGGCATGTTAACTTTGAGGCTTACATTAGTCATCAAGTGTGGATGCTAAACAATTAGATGTCTAATTCTGGAGTTGAAGAGAGAGATTAGACTGGAGAATAGATGAAAAGATATCTTTAAAGTGAAGCAAAGATTGCCTATTGAGACAGTTGTGTGGAAGAGAACTCTTACTCAATTCCTGAATTACCTTCTCTCTTTTTTCTTATGTCTACATACAGAAAAGTCTCCAACTTCATCATCATCACAAACAAATATCCACTCTGATTGTGATACTTGAATTGCTGCCTAATTCTTTGCTCACATTATAATTATAATTCCCTGTGCACTATTATAATATAATGATTCCTGCCATTTTTGGATTCACTAATGCATTTTCTTTGTGTTTTCTTTACTAAATTATGAATCTATGTCTCTCACCTTTTAAAAAATTACCTTTATACCCACTTTCTACATCAATCTCATGAGGCTCTCATGAGCACTCATCCTTTATTCTGTACCCACATTTCACAGTGGACCATTTGAACTATATTGATTTTATACTTGATTCAACAAACATTTGAAGAATTATTGTATGGTAAGGATTGTGACCCAATGCTTTATACATGTTCTGATTCTTTTTAATATCCATCGCAATGCTTAGAGCAGTGTCTTGTAAATAAAAATGCTAACACTAGTCGTCATAATAATAATCCATAATGTATAAGTAGTGCTTTACTCTGCACAAAGAATGCTCACATATATTATTTCACTTAAGCCTCTCAATGAGACTATGAGTGAGATCGTATTGTTATCTCCATTTTATAGGTATTTATATTGAATATCTATTATGACACCTGCTCTAGGAACTAAAGAAGATGTAGAGAATGGTGGAAAAATGACACCTCGTTCCATTGGCTTATAAGTTGAAAGAATATTTACATTTAATTAGATAGAAAATGAAAACAGAGCAAAGGTACGGTTGGGAAGCAATTAGAGGTGCAGTAGCCTGTTTTATATGAGCAAACACTGTTAACTGAGAGGACAAGAAACTAGATTTCCAGCAACTCCAAAATTGTAGTTGTTTTAAGAGTGTGCTAAATAAGTTGTCAGTCATTTTCTGTTGTTGTTATTTTGAATATAAAAGTGAGTGTGAAATGCTGCCAGAAGCTGGATTATACCATTTTGAATCATTTCATGTCAACATACACAGATGCTTTAGTAAAGAGGAAAAATATTTTTCCTATATTAGATGACTGGAATTGTTGAGGAGTCAAGAGGAATAAAAATAAGTTACTCTATTTTCTTCTGTATTCAACATTCTCAAATGAAACAACAAAGACAACATAAAGCTACAAAGCAGGGGCGTTTTCTCTTTTTTTCTCTCTGCTTTTCATGAGTAAAATCATTGTGTGGTTGTGTCCAGCAAGGGTTTGGTCTCTTTATCAACTCAAAACATTCCTTCCTCATTATGAAAAATTGCATGAAGGAAGGAGGGACCAGTAGATTCCTTTATCTTCTATAATAAGGAGTTATTTTTCAAGATACTTTAATGTCTTGTGACCAGAAACTGCTGCTCTGGTTCAGGGCAAGTTTCCTTAGGCTTATCTTTTCTGTCTTGATTTTGACGAGGAACCAGGAAACAAGTTGTATAACTTTAAATAAGTCACCTAATTCCTCAGTCTTTAATTGCCCAGGCCATGAAGGGAGGAAGTTGAACCAAATGATCTCTGTTCCAGCTTCTAATCTAAAAATTCTATGAGGCTATGGCATGCATAATAAAATCCATATAATACTCTTCCCGTCCTGGAACTTGTGGTGTTCTTTTACAAATCTGTTCTTGTCTGTCTTTTGTCCATGAGCAATCTCTTGTAGCCTCATTAATTACCACATAAATATTGATTACTTCCAAACATAGACCTACAGCCTAGTATTCTCCAAACTGTGTTTGCGGGCACTAAGTGTTCCTCAATATAGTAATGGTAATAAAATCAACAAAGAATTCTACTGCATGTAATTTTCAGGATTTGGCCTACTCTTTCCCCCATTTGGGGATAAAGAAAGCACCCAAAGCATATTAAGTGCTTTGAAAAATCTCGCAGTACAGAAATCTCCTCAAGCCAATGTTTCCAGACTTCTTTGGGTGCCAGCAGATGTCTTAGTTTACCTATTTTCTCTGGAAGCCTACAAATTCCCAGTAAGCACAGCCCATAGAGCTCCTGGTGCCTTGGTAGGTTGTCTGGGGTTAGGTTTTTTTGCATGTTGGCTCATGTGAGTCATTCGAAGACTAAGTTCTCATGTTTTTATTTCTCAAACTAGAAATACTTTTTTTCTCATCTATATTTTCTGCAATGAAAAATCATCACTATAGCTCAAAATATCTAATTGATCAAAATCTGGATGATTGCTCAAGTCAGAGCAAAAAAAAAAATGGAAAGGAAAGAAAAGGAAGCATCAGATTGAGCAATTCCATTTGCTCGTTGAACAAATACTGCAATGTTATGAATTTCCCTTTTACTTCAATGGTAGTAAGAACAGATGTCTAGGATGGTTTGAAATACTTAATTAAATATTACTATGGAATGCAAAAAACAATTGATGAGATCTAAAAATCTTTTGAAGACCAAATATTTCAGATGTGATATGAAGTTTAAAAGACAGTCTTCCTGAAATCATTTCACAAAGACCTATTTTAGTTCTTATAAGGAAGTAAGTTGGATGATATTATTTTATGCAATTCAAGTATGCAAAGTAAACTTCCTTATGACTGATCCTGTCAGAGAACAATAATATTTCTTGTAAATATTAGAATAAAGTTGAACACTGTAATTTTTGTGTGCCCATATATATTAGGGCTTATTCAGAACTTAGTCTAAGCCAAGAGCTACTTAAACTTCACTGCTCACCTGTGAGCTATATTATTAAACAAGGTCATTCTTATCACATGTCACAATTTCAGCTTACCTTAGTTAATTGTTAATAGCCCAGACCTGTGGCTTTCGGTAACCAAGTTATCAGGTCAATGCCATGTGAGACAGTTATTTGAAGTGAAACTAATTCTTCACCATCTTTATCTAGGCATTAAACAAATTATCTTTTTATGGGGGAAGGTCAAACGCATAAATTTAAGTGTTAAGAGAATATCTTATTCCTTGTGAAGAGAATAATAGTGGTCTTAGAATACAGGGTTGGAACTTCAAACATTATTTTTGCAAACTCTCCATTGCATTCTGTGGTTAAAAAATTGGTTTAACTCTAAGATACTGTTTTAAGGAGGGCAGTTTGTCATTCCATTACAGTTTCCTTGCTTACTTAATATTTTCAAGGAGTAAGTTTTCTAAAGGGAGAAAGTCTTACGAAAACAAATAAGATGTCTATGCTGGCTAATAAGCAAAAGTGAGATGTTTAAATAAGTCGAGTTTTGCCAGTCTTAGCCCAGCAAATCTTAATTTGGCCAGAGGAAAGAATTAACAACAGCAAAGAAGTCAAATATATTGTAGTTGTCAAACAAAAAGTCAATAATGGCTTTCTATTATAAGTTCTTTTCCCCTTCCCAAATATATGTCTAAATAAATGAATCTTATTTAGGAAATATGGTGGGTTCTTATAATGTTTAAAACTCTCAAAGAAAGATGGTTTGTTTTTCTACCTGAGTTCCACAGGAATTTTCCACATAAAATTGTGGGAGTTTTTTAACTAAAAAAATAATAATTGTCATCAAATGGCCAAACATTTCTTTGGAGGTTAGAAAACAAAACTCAGTAAAGGAAGAATATTACTCTACCAACAGATAATGTATATGAGGCTTCTGGCATTTCAATTACACTCTCCTGAGAATCCCAATATTCTTTTTTCCAGGCATAACCCACCAGGAATAAAATTTGCTCAATTGACATTCACTGATGCTAAGTATCCATTGATAATCACTCTTCTGGTGCTCTCTGTTCTCTAAGTGAGGGCAACTTTTCTTGCTCAGGAAGCTTCTTGGTCTCAGTCAACCAGAGATGGTTGGAGTGCGGCACACAAGGAAAGGTCTGTTCCAGCGTCAAAGCAAAGCACACCTTCAGCTCTTCTGCTAGAGTCTAAATAGCGCGCGTTCCACCAGTATGGACAGGACGCTGACGTTTAGAGATTCCATTAGATACTAGACATTAGACGTGAGATATAATAAATACAGAAATGTGGGCACATCACTGCTCAGGCTGCAAAACAGCTGGACCTCTTAGTTTAACTAAGCAAAACATTCAAAGTAATGAAGGACGAGGGACCTCAAGATGCATATTTGAGTCCATTCTCTTCATTTTACAATTGGAAAAACTGTGGCCCTGAAAGGTGATGTGACATGGTGGCAATCTCACAGCACTTAAGTGCCAGCTAGGAGTTTAATTAGATTCAAATCCAAGTATGCTACCTGGTATGCTTCCTCTCTTTTGAGATAGACAATCAATAAGAATTTGTTGCGTTTTTACGTGACTAGAACACTGACTCTGGAAATATATTTAAAAAATGAAACAATGTAGGTATTTTTCAAAAATCCACCTAGAAATTATAATTATATAACAAAAAGTAGAGAAGAATTGAGTGCTTATCTCATGAGCTTTAACATTATGGAAAGTTAATCTATGTAATTCGTGACAAGTTGACCCAAATAAGGAAGCAAGGAGGAATGAAGGAAATGATAAGTATTCTTGGCAATTATTTGAATTTCTCCTGTACTTGCCTGTTCTTTGGGTTATTTGTAAATAAGGATTTCTTAGAATATGCTTATAAACTAAGGCGGAAAAAAATCAGTGAGAGACATTACAAACCTCACTTCCACTTTGGCATGGACCCTATCACTGTAATGGATTTATGGTGACCGCCATTGATATTTAAGAGCTGCGCTAGAACGATATTCTGAAAATTATCTTTTAGTCACTGTATTTAGATAGGGCTGCATGGAATGTTGTTCATCTTAACATTACTGGCATTGGTCTCTAAGGAACAAATATATGATAGACCCACAAACCATTACCAGGACCCCCATCTGAAAGGCATCTTTAAATTTTATGTGGAATTCCCTTGGAGCCACCCTCCCTTGGCTTCAAAGAGTAGGGAGAGAACTTCTTTCCTTTCCCATTTGGAGGGTAAGAAAATGTGCATTGTTTGAGAAGTCCTGATAAATTTTCCCCTTCTCTCAGTGTCTCAGCTTTCTTTAAAATTTCCAGGTTGGGATGAGCTGAGTTTAACAAGATTCATTCCTTCACCTCTAAGTAAGCTCTTGATATATCAATTCCAATTTGAGGAGAACTCCTTAGAATATGGGAGTACTTAATGCTTCTTCAGACTCAGTTTTCAGCTCGTTAAGAATTCCTGAACATCAGGAAAGAGTTCACTTAACATCTTACTGCAAAGTCAATTGATATCGATCCTACTCATGGTAGTGACTCTCTAATTTCTAGAAAAGAAAGACTTAACAGTCACAACCTAATTTAAAGTCAGAAATGGTTGGGGCTTGTCTTGTTGTTGATTGTGATTCCTAGCACTCTGGTCTATTGGTTTATTTTGGAGGCCAATGGTAGCGGGAGTTGTGATAGACATTAAGCAAAGAGTTAAACCATTCTCCCGCTTTCCTCAGGCCCATGCTCTATATACTCCCTTCTCCAACCCAAGCCACATGTCAGCTGGTGGTATTGTGGTTGGCACCCATGAAGAAATAATTCTCTTGAATGATCACAAGTCTGCTGCTTCTTGCATGCCAAGCTCAGCTCCACTATGGGAGAGACACTAAGATACTGCTGTGCTGACAAAACCCAGATGTGGTCGGGGCTCCTTCCAGTGTTTAGGGGAACTTGGGCAATTTTTCTTTGTGGGGCTTTTGTCTTTATAAACAAAATTCATGGGTCCATGTGAGGTCTAGTGACTTAGGATTTAAATTTAGACTTAGAAAAATGGGTAGGGAAGAGATCTTTCTGTATTTGTCTATTGTCCAATCAATGTGTGAGAATTCTTTGTGGTGTTCAGGCACTATCATCCCCATTCAGATCTAGGAACCCTTCTTTTCATGGACTTTATTGTCAAATCCACACTTCCTAGCTGATTTCATATGTCCACCACAATAAAAAGGTAACAACACTGTTATTATTCAAAATGTCATGGCTCCTCAGAATCTGTTTGTACTGAAACAATATAGATATTCTTGCCTTTGAAGTTTCCTGCCATCCTGTATTTAATGCTGATTGCATTGATATTCATGACACCATATAATCTATTGAGCCATCATGAATATTGGATTCTAGTGACTATCAAAGTTTGTTACTGTGCTTTGTTGACAATGACTTCAGATACAATCTTTCTCAGAATAGTCAGAATAATGTAAAAGATAATTCATTTTCTTCTCATGTTAAACTTACCTTTGGGATTTTATGGTGTAAACACAGGACAACACATCTTCCCACTACGTCTTCTCTTAACTTTTTAGACCATGATTGTTGTATTCCTAGAATGTTGTCTCTTGAAATGTTGTCCCTGTCTTCCACACACTAACACAAGTGGGGAGAAGAGTTGGGGGAGTCCATGAGCAAAGCAAAAAGAGTGGTCCCATTTGCATAAGGAATATCAGTCCCTCATATGGTATGGCTTAATAATGACCATAGAGAACACAACATAACCATATCTGTTGGAGGCAAGAGAGATCATTGATTAGCATGGACTGTTTCTGTTTTGGAGCAATGATCTCAAACTCCGTTAAAAGGAATAGGCACAGCCTGAGAACTGCCACACATGTGGTGCTAAGGCTGTGAAGGAGGTGAGTTGGCTTCTCTTGGTATTAGTGACATGGGGAAAATGGGATAAGGGAATTCTGCTGCTACACCATCCTGCCCAGGTATATACCAAAGGGAGTGATGGGTGGGTAAGAGCCAATAAATTGTCCCCCACACATGGCTCAGGCCCAAGGGTCAGTGGTGGTCCTTTGGTAGCCCATAGCTGTAAATGTCTTCTGTTTCCTCGATGAGTCAAAATCACCCCAAATCAGTGTGTGAGCATGATTCTGGAAGCCCAATCTCACATGATACTGTGAAAGAAATATTGCACCAACCAGTATGAGTCATGTGTTTACAAGACTTCTTTTCTGGAAGCAGGGACTGGACACAGGTCCTGGGGTAACTCCAAAGTCATGAGTCCTACATCTCCTCCTTGGGACATTTTGGTTCGCCTCACATGTGAAGTGGGTGTGGGAGAGGTGGGTTCATAGGCTAGGGTTGGAGAGTGCCCCGAAAAGGGGAAATGAGGACCAGAGTCAAGAAGTCCAGGCTTTGGGCACCCTACCCTGATGACACTGCAGGCCCACACACTGGAGGAGTCTTAGGATATTTTAAGGAAGGCACTCCAAAGTGAAAATAAGGACCCTACTTGGCCAAATTCCAGAGTGGTACTGTTTATGGAAGGCATGAATAAAGGTTGACCAATGTGTGCCGTCTCATCATTGAAGATCATACAGTTGCTATCTGGAAAAATTGTTTTTTAGGACTCAGATCATGCATTTTAACTCTGATAAAAATGACTGTTAACAATCTCACCCTGTTTTTGCTCAGATGGAATGAGATGGTATCTCAGCTCTCTTTGTCTTCTCTGAAGCCCACTCATATCAGACCATGGGGGGATTTGACATCAGGGCTTTACCTTCCCTTCACCTAAGCATGTCTAGACTAAGCCTGAATTCTCCACATTTCTCTAATTCTCATAGGCCCTTTCTCTCTTTGCTCTATTCTCTCAAGTATAAATGACCTGAATCTTTGGTCTTTATCTTTCCCCTAAGTGGAGTCTCTAACGACAGGTCGCTACGATCCAGCAAGTCTAGCCCCTGTCAGCTGGCTCATTTTTCTCAAGTTTTTGAGTGAGTTGGGCACAGGAGAAACTCTAGGAGAAAATTAACCTTAAGTTGCTATCTGGGGCTTTGGCCTCCAATTTTCATGAAATTTACTTTGTAGGAATAGAACAGATGATGTGTGAACCTGAGGAACTTCCATTGTCTAGACTAGAGACAGATCTATGCTTCCTGCTCTACATTTTCTTTCCATGGTCCTCGCCCCTGTTCCCACTTGGAGCTCTAATGTGATGAATGTTACATATCATGTCAAGCAGGAGGAAAAACAGAGCATTCTGAAAGAACCAATCCAAAGAAGGAAGGAAGGATTACAAAAGAGAGAGAGCTGAAAGAGATTGATCCCCAAAGTGGTGATCCTGAAAGGAATATCTCCAAAAGGATTGCTGACTGTGAGTAATTGCTTTTAGAGTCTTTATCATACCCCAACCCACCCCAAAACTCTGCGTCCTAGCACCAGAGGTGTCTTTGGCAATAGTTCAAACCAGCCGCAGTGTCCTGCTCAGAAATACGAAGACATGAAGGAAGTTGGGGAATCTTGACCACCTCTAGAGTTGGGAGCCTGCTTCTGACCTGCCATAGCCTTTCCTTGCCAGGGGGCAGACACACTGATTCAAGAGCCTTCTTTCCTGGGATACAGTGAAAATTGTAGCTTATGTAACTTATTCTTTATTTTGTCTTTTCTCAAAAAGAAGTTACTTTTTTCTCAAGAGATAGCAAAGGGAAAAAATGTCACAAGTTCCCCTAAATTTTCTCCCACGTGGACTTCAAGCCTGCTGCTGTTCTTGGGAAAAACAAGACAAAACATAAAAATGAATCGTGGAGGCTTTTTGGAAAATATTAGTTTATAGTAAAAAATTAGGACATCTGAAATATCAAAATAAAACTATGACTCATCACCCAGAAGTCTGATTATCAGTGTATTATATAATATGTCATTGGGACCTTGCAGATAACAGAGTACGTTACATGAAACAATATCTGTGGGAATAAATATAATCATCCAGTCCCTTTGTCTTAAAAATCTATACCACTACTTTAATTTTTCAGACAAAATTTTTTTTTTAAAGATTAGCACCTGAGCTAACAAGTGTGGCCAATCTTTTTTTTTTTTTTCCTGCTTTATCTCCCCAACCCCACCCCTATATATAGTCGTATATCTTAGTTGCAGGTCCTTCTAGTTGTGGGATGTGGGACGCCGCCTCAACGTGGCCTGACGAGCAGTGCCATGTCCGTGCCCAGGATCTGAACCCTGGGCTGCCGCAGCAGAGCGTACGAACTTACCTACTGGGCCACGGGGCCGACCCCCAAAATTTTTTTTTGACTGAAAGTTGTTCCTTGGTGCAAAAAATGACAAATTCAGATGTTGCCAAGGTATTTGAACTTTGTATACTATATTCAAGTGATGTAAACAGTTCCCCCATTCTCTGAATAATTCATAATAATTTGATTGAAAAATATACTTTTAGATATCTATTGAAAGTGACAAGGGAAATTAGAGCTCTCTACATTTCTACAATATAAAAAATGAAACCAGTTGCTCAGGCATTTGGGCAATAGCATTTCATTGCCTGAAGAAAGCCATGTTTCTTGAAACTAAATATTGTGTAAGGGAAGCATATTTTAATATACTTTCAGGTTTACTTTTTCTAAAACCATTCATTTAATGAAAATATGCAATTTCACAATAGTTTAATTAAACTATTTTAAGTGCAAAAAACATGACTTTCAGTTTCAAATATAGAAACAGGTCATCTCAGTGAGTCTATCACTCCTCAGGGATTTATCACAGATTTTTGGAAGCAAATTTACTTCTTACAGTTACCATTAGCACTCTCCCTTTCAGACAGTTTGTTGTAGAGCTCAGCTTCCCAAACTAAGATCAGCATCCTTCTTGTTAAAGGGCAATGAGTTTATTGCCTTGTGTCTATGGGCGGTTGTAAGTTCTTTGAACTTACACAGCTACTGTGGACAACATGAAGTTTCCTGCCCACAGAAACTTGGGATCTTGGTCAGAAAATACATCCTGACATAAATATCCATAATGAAAACCAAGGACTATAAAAGCCTAAGAGAGTTTGAAATGAAACAATCTTTTTTTTTTTTTTTTTGAGAGAAATTATAAAACATTTTAGCAAGAGAATGGAATGGACAAAAAAGTCAAATGAATGAATAAACTGTGTTTAGGAAATGGCCAATGACTCATTTTGTCTGAAGCATGGAATAAGGTAGGGACCAAATGATGTAAGGAGCTTGTACTTGATGGTGAAGAAATCAGAGTTTGAGCTATTTATGAGAGACATCCAGGAAGACACAACTGCAAGCACCTGGGAATGTGGACCTGGAGAGAAGGGAAATGAGTAGGCTGGGTGTAGAAATCCTGAAGTTACCTGCATAGAGGAGAGATAGTTGGAGCTGCCAGGAGGGCATGACTTCAGAGAGAGAGAGAAATGAAGAGATGAAAGGGGCTAGAAAGAACCTGGGACACTGCTGCTCAGGGAATGTAAGAAGGAATGAGAATGATTGGCAGGAGAGAAAAGCAGTGTTCCAGAGCACCCATGGGGACATCTTGACGCAGGGACGGCGAGCTGAAGAGTCTAAAGAAAGATTTCTTGGACTCTCAAGGTCTGGCAGTAGTGCTCTTTTATTTAGAGAACAGTGTGGAATAGCATGGGGACAGGACCCATGGGCAGTCAGAGCTGCTGCTGCAATGTGTTGAGGTTAGGGCTAAATTTATAAGGCATGATTTATTTTTACATTTCACGTGACTTATTTTTACTGGAAAAAGAAAAGATGATGTAAAAAGTCATTAAATGATTTCAGTGCAGATGGGGTCTAGTTATTGTGTGGTCGTATAACTTTAGATATGAATCTGGTCATATAGGTCGGCATGTAGGCGAGGATGCCCTGGGCATCTCTCCCTGGGGCAGCCCTAATTCACACCATAAAAATCCATCGGGTCACATAGATCGGCATGTAGGCCAAGTCACCTTGGGCTTCTCTACCTGGGGCAGCCTTGATCCACATCAATGTCAGGGAACAGATAATCAACAGGGGTTAATGAGGTAAAAAGACTGATGAAGGTGTACATCAAAAAGGCCAGGGCATTTGTAGACTAGGAAGTTACTGGTGATATTTGAGCTAACAATTTCATTGACAGGTCAGGCAGAAACCCTCAATATGGATCCATTTCAAATACAATAGTTATTTCCAAAATGGTTCTCTTGTGGCATGAAAGAGTTAAGGCATTTTTTTTAAATGAATAATTTACCATTTTAGAATAGTTGGGGCACTGTGAAAAATCTTCCTCTTCATGTCTGGAATTTACCACTCCCCAGAATTCTACACAACCAGGCAAGACGGTGATAACGACAGTAAACTTAAACTCTTCAGGGTTGTAAAGAATTGAATTCTAAGTTACTAGGCCAAGATATCCATCACTATGTGGAGAGAGACGTTCTGCAAAGCTAGGTGTTAAATCAACTTCTTAAAACAATTGAACCTTTAAGGTCTAAGTTTCACTATAAAAATGTAAATATGTTCCTAGACAACAAATGCACTGTCCTCTAGGTTAAAAATAAAAACCTAACCAAGGATGAAGCCAAAGATTTAAATATTAGAAAAACTGAGTAGTTTTCTTTAAAAAAAAATTAAGAAATAAAGGTGCATATTCCTGGAGATGAAATCTTATCTGGGAGAAGCATTCTTTCAAAGCCAAACGTACAAGTTGTAAGCAGCTGGCTTCTCTACTGCTGTTGGTTCTTTGTTCTTTATTATAAATCTACTAAGTGCTCATCTGTTTAACTCAGTCTGCAGAGCTGAGAGCACTTTAAAGGTATTTGACGCTATTGATTCATCATGAGCTACCGATTTGTACATAATTAAGAGGCTGCTTGGACTTGTACAGGAATGTACATACACATTATCTTTTTTCCTTAAGTGGTGGTTTTTCAAAATGAATTTTTCTAAAGTGAGGCATACTTTTGTGAGATTTATGACTTTCCAGGGAAGCAGTATGAATATACCTCCCTAAATAGCCATGGAATCTGGTAAAGAGAATGTTGTATTAAAGAGACATTGTTCTGATCTCAGTGTTGGAATATTTCTAACGTTAAAAGAAGTTTATAGGAATTCAGTGGTATGGGTCTTTTCAACCCTAAGATTATACATATAACAGCAATAAGCAAAAATGCCCAGCTTAAAGAAAGAATTATTTTTTATCTAATATAGTAATTTCTTACATTTTTTGAATACTATAAAGAAAATCACTTACATCAAAGATTATTACGTTTCATTGCCAACAAGATGATTAAATGATCTTTTACCATTCGGCCTTAAAATCTCTCCAGGGTTAAGCTCTGATTTCTATGAGCTTCATAAAAGCCTTCATATTTTCTTCTTTGCACATACATACATTTTCTTACATGAGGAGGAGACTAAGGTAAAGAAAATACCACATCATATAGGAAGGCTGAGGGAAGGAGGACAATTTCATCAGTGAAAAGTTAATGTTTCCAATTATAATGCAACTCAAGAACCAAGAACTAAGTTCCCTAAGATTTTGAACGTTTTCTATTTAAAACAGGTGGCATTAACCATTGTTTAGAATCATTGAGGTGGGTTGCATTTAATCTGTTACTTAGCAACTATATAAATTTAGTAAATATCTTATTATCCTGGGTCCAAGTAAATGTATTCCAATTCAATGGAAATCATTATAATTTTGTTGCTAACAAATATTATTTCTAAAATGCTGTTTTTCCTATTTGACTCATAGCAAGGAAAACTGAAAATCAATGTGGTTTGCTTGAGGGATATATATATATTTTCTACTTTTGCATATTTGTTTTCAATTTAACCACTCTGAATGGTATTAATATATCACAGTTGTCGTCTAAAGAAGGAATTTAGATCCTGGGTGCGGACATGGCACCACTTGGCACGCCAGGCTGTGGTAGGCATCCCACATATAAAGTACAGGAAGATGGGCACGGATGTTAGCTCAAGGCCAGGCTTCCTCAGCAAAAAAAGAGGAGGACTGGCAGTAGTTAGCTCAGGGCTAATCTTACTCGGAAAAAAAAAAATAAGGAAGGAATTTAATATCTGCCTACTGTAGTTTTGGATTTTAGCTGATTTTGTTCAAATCTAAACTCTACTATGTGATCTTGGCCAAGTTTCTTCCTTTTTCTGAGTCTTTCCTCTTCCATGAGATAGGCATAATTATACTGAATTCATAGTTCAGAGGTGATAAAGTACTGGTCTGTCTCAATAGCTTAGCATCTTTTTTGTAACTTACGAGCTATCAGTATACCTTCAGTCCCCCATTTTTTGATGTAGGAGCAAAGCTTTTTGTTTGAATAGATCCCCATCGGTGGATATTTCTTAGTCCTTCTTGCGTAAATGATATTCATAATGCATTGCCTAAACTTTCAGTTTTTAATTTTTAATGTCAAGTGGTAGCTTATAAATACTAATGAATCAAATGAAGGATTAGTCAATGCTTTCACAGTTTTAACTCACTTCTTAGAGGTATTTATCCCTTACCTAATTCTACAGATGGCTTGGGAGGTAGGGGAGAGCAGCAACCATTTGCCTTTACTGAGTTTCCAAGCTATTTACTTACTTTTCTTTTACACTTATGTTTTATCTCGTTTTCCGTTGTTTAATTAAAATGCATCATGAACATGATGAGTGAAAGGTGTGGACAGATGAGATCAGAAGGGCCCCTGCATCGGATGACAAGGCCCATGTTAGTATTTTCACAGGGAAAATGGAGAATTTCAGGTAATTCTAAGAGTCAATCAACAGTATGTAAGTTACAATGCTTCTATAAAATTAGTAATCTCAAGCCATCTTTAAATACATACATATTTATCAAAGTAAATCCATGGTCTAACATTTTCTATCTATCTATCCGTCTATCTATAATCTATCATCTGTCTATGTATCTATCACCTATCTATCATTTGTTTATCTCTCTAGTGTGGTGAGAATGGATAGAGTTGAGATTTTGGTTTCATGGATTCTACATGACTACTTTGTTTTTACAAAATCATACTCCTCTTCAACAACGTAGTTGCTCATTTACTCCTTAAATTCACATTCAAGTGATATCTATTCAATTATTAGCTTTCTAGTGTTTTAAGTTACAGCATTCTTTTATTTAAATTTAATGGAGCTTTCTTTTATTTAAATTGTGTTTATTTTTAATAGTGCAAATGTCACAAATTTTGTTATTTTAGAGTTATCCATTTTAATTAATGCATATATACAATTTATTAAGCATTAAAATTAAAGCTCTAAACAACACCCAATGCAAACAAATTTTCAAATTTGATCTGTTCCATTTTTTCTGATTTCTAATGACTATAGTCTTGAGGATTGTTCTGCTTCTAAGTCTACCATAAAAACAAGGATTTAAAATGGGAATATATTCATCCTATTTTAGTTCAGAAAAAGTCATATTTATCTGGCTCAAATACGATGGACATGTTGGCCTTATGAAATTAACTAGGATGGACTATACTTACTATAGCAGTTGAGATTGTGTTCAGCTATAAGTATAGAAAACTAATGAGAAATTACCTGTATAAGAGAGAGGTTTTGTTGGTCTGTTTGTTTGTTCAACATATCAAGTAGCCCAGACATGGGCTGCCCAGGACTGGTATGCTTGGGATTCAGCCTTTCATTCAGCCTTCCGTCTTATGTTATACTTTTTACCTCTGCTTTACCTCTAGTGTTGCACTGAGTTTCAGACAGAATGAAGAAAAACAAAAGGGAGAAAGGGCACATGTCAGCTGAATGTCCCCCCCTTAAAATAAATTTCCCCAAAGCCTCACTCAGTGTTGTTAGGTACTCGTCATTAGTCAGCATTCAGTGATCTCTCATTGCAAAGGGATTTATAAGTTCTAACTATTTGAGCATGTTGCAACCCTGAACAAATGGGAGCATTTTAGGTAGGAGAAAAAGAAGAGTAAATGCTGCACAGGCTGACATCAGTGTCTCACACAGTCCACTAAGACGTATCTACTTCCCTCATCACAGACTTCTCTGAATGACTGTAGAGTTCTCTGTATGTTTCCTCTTTGCCTATGTGTGTGGTTAAGATAGAAAATGAGGAAAGGCTACCAGGGAAGTGCTACATCCTCAAAGATGTTCTTCTCAAGCTTGGAAGGAAGCCTTGGAAATCCCAAGATCTGTGCTTATGGGCAAGAGTAGTTTGCTAAGTGACAGAAAGGATGTTATACTTTAACACAAGCTGTGACACCGAGGAGTAAAGCTGGAAACAGATGCTGGGTAGATAGATGATCCCAGAGGGATCTAAGAGAAACGATTTGCAGTTTGTTAATACTACCATCAAATTTTGAGAGGATAGCAAATTCTCTTTCACACAAAACTTTTAAATTAAAATGTCCATACTTTAGTGCTTCATTCTTTGAGTCATGCTTGCTGGGTGAATATTGTTCCTTTAGATGTTACAATGCAATCTAAACATTCGATACGTGCACTTAAAACGTTGTAAAACTTTGATGAGGCCAAGTATGTAATTTTTGAACCCCACAGTCAATGATAAACATTAAAAAATCATATTATAAGCCATAGGAATAAAACAAATTTAATATAATATGATATTGTCTTGAAATATAAGTGATATGATTTTTTATGAGAAGAGTTGCATTATTTAATGCCATCCTCTATTTTTTAATAGCATAATTTGAAATCAGCAATTTCCTATTTACAGATGTAGCATAACTTTGTATCTGTCTGGAGTAGAGAAGCTAAAGGGTACCATTTAGAAGTGTTGTATTCTTATGTCAATATATATGACATTTATTGAAAGTTTTGCTATGATTGTTTCGGCTTTGAAAGGGACAGTTAAAATTGAATTTTCTAGGGGGCTGGCCTGGTGGCATAGTGGTTACTTGAGCATGCTCTGCTTCGGCAGCCTGGGGTTCACAGGTTCAGATCCTGGATGAAGACCTATACACCACTCATCAAGCCATGCTGTGGTGGTGTCTCACATACAACGAACAGGAAGACTGGCACAGATGTTGGCTCAGGGACAATCTTCCTCAAGCAAAAAGAGGAAGATTGGAAACAGATGTTAGCTGAGAGCCAATCCTCCTCACAGAAAAACCCACAAAATGAACAAACGAAAAAACCCTGAATTTTCTAAAAAATTGTACCTTTGCTTAGATTTCTGCCATGGCACT
This sequence comes from Equus caballus, assembly GCF_041296265.1. Classification (NCBI taxonomy): domain Eukaryota; kingdom Metazoa; phylum Chordata; class Mammalia; order Perissodactyla; family Equidae; genus Equus; species Equus caballus. The sequence continues at coordinate 84,159,067 of NC_091684.1, forward strand.
GTAGACACCAGTCAAAAGAAACTTCTCATGATTTTAAGAAGTATTCCTTGCAGATTGAAGCTGGACTACATATAAAATGTTTATAACTAAACTTTTAATATGTGCCTTAGCTAAAATTTAAAATTTTTTCCTCATTTTTGTATTTCTAGTCGTACGTACAAGAAAAACAAAGGCTAGTTCTGTATATATATATAATAGCGCAAATTCAATTATCATTTGAAACTAGGTTTCTTTCTTTGTAAATTGTATTAGTTATTGTTTTATCATTTGTGAAAAGAAACAAAATTATGAGGAAAAGAGGTGTTTTGGTTTTTCACAAGTTTTCTCTTAGTATTCTTATGTTGTGATGAAATTGGTGGGGAGAAGTATACATTTTGAAGAGTTTCTTTCATTAACCTACAAAACTTTTTTTAAAAAAGTATTTTTAATTTTCTGTTCTTCTGTCATTGGCCCAGAACAACAGTCCTGTTCAAACCTTTCATTCCTTTGGTATGCCTGCTACCTCTCTTCAGGCGCCTGGAATTCTCCTGAAGTTTTGAGAATGTCTAAATTAGCCTAGCCCTGTGCTTTCTTGTGATACTAACTTGCTTCAGGCCTGTCTCTTTCTTTTTCCCAAAACTTGCTTATCAATATTCTAATACGACAGACACTGTGTAATTCCTGCCCACACTAAACAGTGTATTAGAGAGTCCTAATAAATTAATGTATGTTATTGCAAATTTATACAACATCCTTCTGAGACAGTGTTGTCATCTGACATTTTATAAACTGGCTTCTCCATGACAATGCTGCCAAAAGATGTTAATGCATGCCTTATTAAGAAAATATTAAAACATTTTAGAAATGGTGCATCACAAGTATGTTCTGTTTAATTTTCTCTAGTTAATTGCTATCCAAACTTATTTGGCTAGAGAAAACATTCTTTTGTAGCATTTCTACAACTATAGACATTTGTAAGCATCTACATATGTTTTCCTTGTAATACCCATGAGGGAAAACACTGACTTAACCCAGTGGTGTAACTCTAAAGATGACAATTTGGAGTGGCAGCATTTCGGCCAGGAAAGGAGAGGAATGGATCTTTGAGAATGGCAAAGGGAGAAACCAAGGACCTGCAATATTCAAAGGGCAAACAGAAAAGAAGAGAAGACAAGGAAGAGAAGTGAGAAGGACCAGCTCAAAAATCAAGCGATCACGGTGTCACATAAATTAAAGGGAGAATTAAGAGTCTAAGGTGATAAATACGGCACAGGCCAAATAAGATTTCCAAAGAAGTTAACTGGGAAGGGTTTGGAGATCATAGAAGATCAGTTTTGGTGGAAAGAGGGGGCATAAACCAGATTATAATGGAGCAAGAGGAGACAATTTAAAAAGTGTGATTTTAGGTAATCTTCCAAGAAGTTTGGGTATGAAAAGAAAGAGGGAGGGGAAGGGCACAAACAGAAGAAGGTAAATAATTTGTTTAAAGGTGAAGAGACTAGGACTTTTTTAAGCTGAAGGGAAGAATCAAAAAAGAAAAGTGGAGACTCCTAGGAAGAACGTGAGGGTGAGCATGCAGCGTTTCGGAGCAGGTGGGATCCAGAGCACAGGTGAGGGGATTAGCCTCTGGGGGTAGTGAAGCCACATTCTCTGAGGCTGCAGGAACAGAACGCACTGTGTATGGGAAACAGGACAGTGAAGAAATTCACCTATGGTGGATTCCATTTTCTTTGTGAAATATGAGAGTAGGAAATTATGCTAACCACAAGAGCGGTTCTTTTAGGGCAGAGGACCTAATAAGACTGATTAAAACTAAGAATGGCCATTAAGGAAGATGGGATAAGGCTGACCAGTGAGATGTCAAGACTTTTTTTGGTGTCTAGCTAAATGGAGCCTCAGGCTCACATTCCCTTTCATTTACTCTCCCAACTGATGACCTTATAGAATAACCAAGAAGACATTTAAGAAGAAAAAATTAGAGGAAATAAAAAAAAGCTACAGAAACCAAAGACTATATCTCATTGTTTTAAAATGTGCCAAGATTTGTTTTAATCAGGTGTGGTAAGGCAAACAGACACATAAATAACTGTCATGAAGGAGGAAGTTTTTATACTTACGGATCCCTAGAAACAGGAGGTGTGGATGCCATGCAGGGCTACATGGGGAAGCACTAGAGTCAGTCAGGAGCAAGGCAGGGCAGAAGGAGTAAGAGGAAAATATGGGCAAAAGTCTTTATCATGGTTTCCGTGGGAAGGAATGGGTGAGACAGGTTGAGCAGGCTTAGGACTGGCTAAGTAGTTGAGTAGTTGCGGCGGGCTCTGGAGTATACGCACTGCTCCGATACCTGGCCAGTAGGTGATCAGGGCAGGTGGATAGTAGCTAGAAGTGTGAGGGTCCTATAAAGCAGCTGGTTAGGCCATGAGGACTTTTGGTTGGTTGGTTTTCAGGTAAAAGGCATGCTCACAGAGGAACTGTCCGCTACCTCTAAAAATTGGCTGGCTCTGGAAGGGGCAGTCTCTTACTAGTCAGTGAGGCCCCAGATGACAGAGCTCAAGATATACAAAGTAAAAAATATATAGTTAATAGAAACATCAGGGCTATAATTTCTTGGATTGAGAAAACAATTGGTGGTCTATTTAATATTGTCCTGTTCTATAGCTTAGCAACACAAGCCAAGAAGGAGGTCGAATGATCCAACTTGACTGACAACCTGTGAATCAGTGTCCAACAGTTAAACAGAAATGACACTAGCTCCTTCCAAATAAAATAACAATACAAGAAACTGGTTACACAGGTGAGGGAAGGCCTGATAAGACAAGGGGAGACAGTAAGGCAACCTAGAGCTTAGCTACACTCTGAAACCACTCTCAGCCTAGGACTGGAGGAACCAGAAGAGGTAGTGTTAACAGAGCTCAGAAGCCAGAGGACACAGGCAAGCAAGGAAAACTGAAGCTGGCTCCCTGGTGGGAGTTGAGACATAAAGGGAGGTCACATCCAGTGTGAGCTGAAGCTACTGAGGAGCTGCCAGGAGGCTGAGGGGTGTGGTGCACAATACATGGGCTTCTCTCTTCCTTCAGCTCTGCTTCCCATGGACTCAAAATACCCTGAAGCCAGGGGACAAGGGATCCTGGAAAATAGTTTCCTGAGATACAGAGCAGGCAGGGTATTGTCAGGAAATGATCTGAGAGCAAACAGGGCATATCCTGCAATTCAGAGATGCAGGGTTCAGAATGACTAGAAAGATGGGAAGCCACAGGGGTATAGTGCCAGGTGGTTATTTCTGAGTTCATCTTATTTTCCGGGTCATCTAGCTGCTCTCCTCAAACCCCTTAGAAAAACAAGCCAGAAGGAAAATACAGGCAGACTTCCACATCCTGTTGAATCCTCTGACTCTTGAGTCTTCCAAGCTACAGAGATAGCTAGGATCTGTTAGGAGGCAGAATTCCTCAGGTCGATCCCTCTAGTGAATCTGCTTCCTCAGGCTCAATAGGACCCTCTCCGTAGCCTGGTTGTTTTTCACTACAGATCAGCTTCCCCTTCCCCTTTGGGAAAACTTAAACTCAGCCTGTTTTCAGTTTTATTTGGCTCTGCTAAAGCTTGTTGACAATTTGCATGTTAGGCTGCATTGCCTGTGAATGGCTTTATGCATAGGTGGAGTGAGGGATGGTTTATACACTCTTCCCAGGCTTTAGATGAGCATAAATTGTCCTTCAATCCCTGTGTTAGCAAGGAACACCCTCAGTTAGCTGTTTCCCTTTTGGTTGCTTTCTAACATGATCAGTTTTGCCTCTGAATCTGGGCAGAAAGAGGCTACAACCTGTTTCAGCAGAGGTCAAAGGGTAACCTCTGTTTCATGCCCACCTGTGTGTGGGTTACAGTAGCAGGCCTGTTTTTAGTAGCAATGCTCTATGAATCTGAATACTGTAACCCCATATGTGTATGTCTGATAATTCTACTGGATCATTAGCTCCTTGAAGGCATGAGCTCTACTCAATAACTGACTGCTGATTGACTAGTAAGTTTTGTTAGTGCTTTGACAGTGTCTCCAAACCGCAACCAAGTGGAGAACAGCTAATTATAGAAATTACAGTATGTGCCTAGTTACAGAAAAAGCAAAAGGTTTGCATACAACATGCCTCTCAAAACAGAGTGGCCATTGTACTGATAGTATGAGAATCTATCCAAACCACAATGAATAGGCACAAATGAATTCATCTTCAGTTTTATTCTATTAAAACTTGAAGAAACTGACTATTGTGAAGTGAAGGAAAATGTTTGGAAGTGTTCCTGACATAACCTGGCTAAAGTAGGATTATATACAAAAATAAAAAAAGAGTGTATATAGACAACTGTTATGTCTCCACTAATAGTGAAACAGTTTTTCACGTTTATTCCCTGAAATTCAAAACATAATCTCTTCTGAAAGGAACTGACATATTCCTTTTGACTTATTTAGCAGAGTTTTAAATCTAAATGTCTTCTCATCATGGTAGGGTAGGTCAAACAGCAAAATGAGATCGGGACACAGGTCAGGATAGCTGACAGAAGCCAACTGCTAGGTGGAGCATTGCTGTTTATAAACATAAAAAACGTGGGTGGCAGGGAACTTGAAGAATGAAAAGGAAAAGTCAATGCTTGCACTAAAATAAAGAACAACATAAGCTGTCCAAAATAATTCCTCTTTTCTTAAATCAGATATGAAGACCAGAGAAGAGAATAACATTATCTGTTACTTCTGTCCTTCTCCATTCGCCTTCACTGTCCTTTCTCTCATTTTAACTTTGCCCTATTTGCCTGAGCTTTACTTTTCATTTCCATAAATGTTTACTGTGTTTAGTTATCCATTAGAAATAAGGTTAGGTCATGGGAAATATTCATTCATTCACTCATTCACTTGTTTCACATGTTTATAATTTCTACAAATGCTTTTTGAGTGCCTTCTATGCATCGGACACTGTTCTAAGTGCTGGGAAAACAGTGGTAAGAAAAACAGACACAATCCCTGCCCTCTTGGTTTGATAGAAGTACTAGGGATGTAACACGATGACTATAGCTCACACTGCTGTATGATACACAGAAAGGTAATTAAGAGAGTAGATCCTGAGAGTTCTCATCACAAGGAGAATTTTTTTTCCTTTTCTTTACATTGTATCTATTTGAGAAGACGGATGTTAACTAAACCTATTGTGGTAATCATTTCACAATATCTGTAAATCAAACCACCATGCTGTATACCTGAAAGTTATACAGTGATGTATGTCAATGATTTCTCAATAAAACTGGAAAATAATTTAAAACAGCTAAAATACATAATAGACTATGTGGTGGTTTTAAGGAAAGAAAGAAAGCAGGAAGGGGGATAGAGGTGGTCAGGGAAATTTCTCCTTCTTAGAAAGAATCAGGGAGGGTTACCTCAGGAAGACAACATTTGAGTCAAGACCTAAGAGAAGTGAGAGAATGAGTCATGTGGATACTTGAGAAAGGCGTGTTCTAGGCAAAAGGAACAGTTAGTGCAAAGGATTTTACCTGAGATATTTGAACAACAGCAAAGAAGCCATCAAGGATCAGAGTGAGCAAGGAAGAGAGGAGCAGATATAATGGGCTGGAGGTGGGGTGACGAATCCTGAATGACTCTGTAGGCCATGGCAGCAAGCTTGCCTCTTACTCTGATGGGGTGTGAAGCCATTGGCAACAGGATCACTTTAGCTGCCATATTGAGAAGAGGCTGAAGAGAGGGAGAGTATCAGTTGGGAGACAAGTTTGGAAGCTACTACAGCAATCCGCATGGGAGATAATGGTGGTTTGGGCCAGGGCGGTAGCAGTGGAGGGGGTGTGAAGTGTGTGTGTTCTGCATACATACTTAAGATAGAGGTAAGATAATTTGCTATTGGCCCAGCTATAGGATAGGAGACAAATGAGCAGAATCAGAAGTGACTCCAGGAGTTTTAGTCTGAGCAACAGGAGGGATGGAGCTGTCCTTCCTGAAATGTCAAAGCCTGTGTTGGGAGAAGGTTTTGGAGCAGGGAAGACTCAGGGCTCACTGTAGGACTGGCTAAGACTGGAATGCTATTAGATACACAATTGGAAATGTCAAAGAGGCAGATAGATGTAAGAGGCTGGGGTTCCTGAGGAGGTCTGTGCTGGACATACAAATGTGGGGTTTGTCAGCATACAGATGGTTTTTAAAGCCACAGAACTGAGTGAGATAGAAGAAGAATTAAAGTAAAAGACATATATATGCTCAAAAAATTGGCTCTGGGGACAGGGCTGCCATACACAGCAGCTCAACCTTGTACTGCATGACTCTTTCATGGGCCATTCATTTTGACCAGAATGAGACTGAGAAGCAGGGGCCAGCACAGACTTAAGAAAGCTAAAAGAGTGTGATGACCTTACAGCCAAACGAAGTAAGGGTTTCAAGGAAGAAGGAGAGTCAACTGTGTCAAATGCAGCTGAGAATTCTAATAAGATGAGGACTGAGAAATCACCACTGGCTTTATCATAGGAAAGAAGTGAGACATGGCCATTCCCAGGGAGTAATTCATTGTCTAGCAGACTCTAACAGGCAAAGTTTTATAACACAGCTATAGGCAAAGTGCCAAGGAAATATAGGGGGGTAGGTGGCAATGCTGACAGAGGGTGACAGGAAAGAATGCAGGGAAAATGTGATATAACCACTTAAGAGTTTATATGAAAAAACATTAACAGCTAAGGCAAATATTTGAAAATATTATGCAGTCAGTGACCAAGAATAAATTAATTTCTATTGAGCAGAGGAGGCTTATTCTAGTGAAACTTGTTCTGGAAGATGTTCCTTTCCTGTTTCAGCTGGGGCCAACCACACAATACCTCCCACCCTTATTAATACTGGTCTAGGTGCTACTGAATGCAGAACAAGTAGACAGACAAAAATCATCTGGAAGCAACTGACACTAGGAATATGGCAGAAGCAGCTCGGGTAAGTTTTGCACTGTACAGACCCATGCAGTATCAACTAGAGGCAGCGATACCTGAAACAGTGCGAATGCAGTTGGTGAAAGACCTGTTGTAGGATTTGCATTTTGAGCAGACAGAGATAAAATTCTGTGAAATTAATTTAGCAGCCCAAAGACTATCCATCCTATCACTTATCTATAAGAGAAAAAGACAGCTTAGGGTATATTATTATTTAGAGTATAAATGGGAAATTAACAGGATCTATAAAAACCAAGACAGAGACATTTTACTGAACTACGCCTAGCTAAACGTTCTACCAATGTCTAAGTGAAGTGGTTCTAGAAATTCCTATCAGAACCACAGTAGGTACTAGTGGTAATCCGTTGTATAGAAGAACGGCAGGGTGCTGAGAATAAGGGAGATCTCTGAATTTAGACTATTTAGGTTCAAATTCCAGCTTTCCAGTTCACTACTTTTGAGACTCTTGGAAAACAAATTTAACTTTTTAAGTCTCAGTTTATCTATTTTTATAATGCAGATAATAAAAATACATAACTAATATAATTTTTATGCATTAAATGCGATAATACATTTGGAGGGTCCGGGGTATAATAATCACTCAGTAAAATTTAGTTCCCAAATGTATGCTTAATGTCATTCTTTAGGAAAATCTCCAGTACCATTCACTCCTAGTGTTTATAAATTCCTTTATAAATTCCAGAGTGAAAAACCCTTGAGATTTGTTTATTGATTGGTTGGACTTCGATTGGTTGTTGATGTTAAGATTTTTGTCACTCACTATGGGTAAAGTGAATAAGTTATACCCAACAAATATTGTTTCCTTGTTTTTGTTGTTTTGGTCATACTGTGGTGTCAAAGGCATTTGAATTGTACCTTGAAGGATATTTAGACATTTTCCAGTAAAGACGTAAAGTCTGCTCTAGAAAGAAGGACCAGATGGTAAGTCATGGTGGCATGAGAATGGGTCTCAGGGCAGAGTAGGTAGTGATGCAGTGTGACTGGAGGATAGGGTGCATGAACATGGGAAGTAGGAATTAAGGCTATGCACATAACACAGAACATTTCATAATATGCTGAAGAACTTGGACATTGAATTAAAATGTCTTATGTTTATTGAGGTATAATTAATATACAATAAGCTGCACATATTTCGAGTATACAATTCAATACATTTTGACATATGTAGACATTGATGAGACTATCACTGTAATAAAGATAATGAACATATCCATCATCACTGAAAATTTCTTCATGCATCTTTTGTAGTACTTCCTTCCTGCAATGCCCATGTCCTCCTTCAGGCAGCTACTGATTTGCTTCTGTCACTACAGATTTATATTCAATTTTTAGAATATTATATAATGGAATCATAAAGTCAAACTTTTTTGATCGGCTTCTTTCACTCAACATAATGAGGTTGATGTTCCTCCACGTTTCTAAGCATATCCATAGTTCATTCTTTTTGTGGCTGAGTAATATTGTATGCATATACCACAACTTATTTATTGATTCAACTATGGATGGATATATAGGTTGTTTCCAGTTTTGAGCTATTACAAAGCTGTTATGAACATTTATGTACAAGTGTATCGTCACGTGCTTTCATTTCTCTTGGGCAAAGACATAGGAGAGGGATGGCTAGGTCACATAGTGTTTACTTACAACGTTAGAAAAATTCCCAAAGAGATTGTATCACTTTACATTCCTATGAGCACTTCCAGTTTCTCCATATCCTAGTCAACACTTGGTATGATCTGTCATTTAATTTGAGGCATTCACATATGTATTTAGTGGTATCTTATCTTATCTTAGTGGTTTTAATTTGCATTTCTGTACTGACTAATGCTGTTGACCAGCTTTTCGTGTTCTTATTTGACTTCCATATATCTTCTATGGTAAAGTATTTGTTCAAATCTTTTGCCTATTATTTTAATTGGCTTGTTTATTTTATCATTGTTGAGTTTTGAGAGTCCATTACATATTTGGGATATAATTCCTTAATCACATGTGTTTTATTTCTAATTGAATTCTACTATGATCAGAGAAGATATTTTGTATGACTTAAAATCCTTTAGATTTGTTGGCTCTTCTTATATGAAACATTTTCTTAACAGTTCCATGTATCCTTGAAAAGGTACATATTCTACATTGTTGTGTGGTGTGATCAAGTTAGTTGATGTTGGTCAATGCTTCTATGTCCTCATTGATTTACTGGCTATTTGTTCTATCAGTTATTGAGAAAGGGCTATTGAAGTAAACAAATATAACTATGTATTTTTCTATTCCTTCTTTCAGATCTATCAGGTTTTGCTTTATGAATTTTGAAGCTCTATTATTAGGTGCACAGGCATTTAAGATTTTTGTTCTCTTGGTGCATTAACCTCTTTATCACTTTGAAACTACCATCTTTACTCCTAGGAATATTCTTTACTTTGAAAGATACTTTGTCTGATGTTGCTATAGCCACTCTAGCTTACTTTGAATTAGTGTTAATACGCTATATCTTTTTCCGTCTGTTACTTCTAACTCTTTGTATCTTATATTTAAAATGGGTTACTTGTTGGCAGCATATAGTTGGGTCCTGCTTTTTTATCCAATTTGAAAGTCTCTGTCTTTTAACTGGAGTGTGTAGGCTCCTCACATTTCACGTGAGTATTGATATGGTTGAGCTTAAATACACCATCCTACTTTCTATTTCCTATTTTGTCCCATGTATTCTTTGTTAAATTTTTCTCTTTTTTCGTCATCTTTTGAATTCATTGAGTATTTTTTATGGTTCTATTTTTTATGCTTTCTTGACTTTGAACTACAACTCTTTGTTGTGTTATATTAGTGATTGCTTTAGGATTATAGCATACATCTTTAACTTAATACAATCTCCCATAAAGTGATATTGTACTCCACTTGGTAGGACAAGAACCTTACAATATTTCTATTTTCCCCTTCCTGTTGTTTGTCCTTTTTTTTGGTCATAAATTTTATTTCTGACAAATGTTACAAATCTTACAGAATAGTTTTATTATTTTTACCTTAGTCAATTACCATTCAGAGAGATTTGATTAGTAGACCAAAAAAAGTCTTTTATATTTACTCACACAGTCCATTTCTAGTGCTATTCATTTCTTGGTGTAGATTCAGGTTTCCGGCTTCTGTCATTTTCCTTTCTCCTGAAGGACTTCTTTCAGTATATGTTCTACTGCAGATCTACTGATGATGAATTCTTTTGGCTTTTCATGGTCTAAAAATGTCCTTATTTTGTCTTTGTTTTTGAATTTTCATTTTTATTGAATTTAGGAATCTAGGTTGATGGAATTTTTTTATTATTATTATTTCAAGTGCTTTTAAGAGTTAGCTTTACTGTCTTTTGCCTTATCTTGTTTCCAGTGAGAAATCTGTAGTCATCCATATCTTTATCCCTTTCTGGGTAATTTGACTTTCCTCTCCACATAATTTTAAGATTTTCTCTTTACCACTGCTTTTAAGCAATTTTCTTAAGCAACTGTAGTTTCCTTCAGTTTCATGTGTGTTTTAGGAGGTTGTTAAGAGTCTTGGAAGTGTTCATAATTTTGAGCTTCTTGTGAGAGAGTTATAGACTTCATCCCATATTTCCTCTGCTCTCTCCCATCCTCTGGGGACTGTAATTAAACATATATTAGTTCACTGATGAACTTAGAATGAGAATAGTTTATAAAATATTTTAAAAATTTTGTGTTTTGGAATATTTACAACTTTGGTAGCATTTTGGACATGATCAATAAGGGTGGAAATTAATGATTGGGCAGACTAGTCAGGAAATATGACAGTCATAAAGGTGAAAAATACTGAGGCCCTAAATTTAAGCAGTCGGGAAAAGTAGAGACAACTAATGGAATGATATTTATGAGATAAAATTTGCTGTTTGGACATTTGGACAGGGCTCATGAGGGACAGAGAGAAATCTAGGAAGTTTCATTTGCCTCTAATTTGTATATTTGGGGGTTATTTAGTCCAGTATTTTGCATACAGAAAAGTATTAGCAATAGATTTGAGAGTGTAAGAGAGATGATGTTTCTAGTTGCTCTTTTGAGTTCATACAGAATATTGAGATTGAAATGCCTCTTAACCAGTTCATGCGCTTGGCTGAGGAATTCGATTCAGAAAACAGCAGCAGAGAGGAAATTATTCACCTTGGGGGAACTTATAATATTGCTCTGTTAGAATAGATAGAGTGCACATGGAACAAAGAAGGGGATGCTGGAACATACTTGTATATATAAGAGGGAGCTAGAAGTAGGGCAGTCAATGAAGGAGACTAGGGGGTTTCACCAAGTTAGGAAGAGAAACTACAGTCTTGTGTCATCGAAGCCCCCTCAAAAAGCAAAGACTTTTGAGGAGGTGTGAAAACTTGGAATGGGTCATAAAGAAAACAGTAAAATTGGCAACTAATCACTGTTAATCTTGTAAACAGTAGTTTCAATAACATGGTTGGAGTTTGAGTCAGCTCACAGTAGCTAGAAGGGAAATGAAGGAAATGGAGACAGGTGAAACTTTTTGAGCAATATGGCTCTGAGAGGAAGAAGAGAGGTAGTAAGGAAAGGATCTTTAAGTTTAGGATCTAAGAGTAAGGGTGTGATTTGGGTAAGGACAAGATAAAAATTAAAAAAGAGACTGAAGATGTTAGAGAGGAATGAAAGACAATGGAATCACCACTCATTGCGCAGCTACTAAGAGACAAAGACAATTGAGGTCTTGGTGAGTTTTGAGTTTGACAAAAAGAAGCAGAGGAAGCAAATCAATGTTTAAGGACCTGTATGTGTACACTGCCAGTTGCTTAACACGTATCATATAATTTATAATGTTTATATTTATCACTCTACAAAGAAGTCCTTATTATCTCCACTTTACCATAGAGAAAAAAAGAGACTCAGAAAATTTAATAATCCGTTGTCCCATGGTTACTAAGTAACAGAACTAGGATTCTGATTCAGGCATATCTAAATCAGGTGTATCTAATGCTCTTTTCACTCCACCAAGCCAAGCGGGGAAGGTGTTGAGCTTGAAAATAGGATACTTTTCTTTGATCTTCAACAGAAGGAAAGGAAGCAAATATAAGTGAATACAGAAACATTTATGACAGAGGCAGAGGGAAATCAAAAGGCTCATATCTGATGGCCCTCTTTTATTTGCAGATGAACGTCCCTGAGGCGTGTACCTGTGGACTTGGGGAGAGTGATAAAGATTTAAATCAGTTTTTTCAGGAAATAGAAAAGATGATGGACTGGAAATAAAGAAAAGAATTATGTTTGTTCAGTATCTAAATACATTCAGGAGAATTTCTTTGTAGTTTCATCTAAACTTCTATTATTAGAAAATGAAGCATGTGAAGTTCTTAGTAAGAAATTAACACTCCTGACTACAACTGGAAAAATAGATGTAAACTATAATTTATGTATAATATTTGTCTCAGCACTTTATTATTGGGTACAAACTGTTTTAAGATTATAGGAACTGTCCTGGGAGATATTGAATTTATTGTAATTTTAAAGTTACAAATCTTCTGGGGAAATAGCAGATACATATCAATTTGGGATTAGGTATGCAAATCTTTTTCACTAGATTCAATAACTTTTCTCTCAAAAATTTATTTGGAATTATAATAAATCAATTATAGTATATATTTTTATATGGTATATACTTTTTTGAAGAACATTGAAATGAAAAGATAGTTGACTTCAAAAAATTGATGTGATTATTTTCCCCTCTATTCATGAAGACCAATGATCTTTGCAAAAGGATTGTTTTAATCACTTGTTCTAAATACATATTTTAAATAAATTGAAACAGTGAGAATTAATTCCATTCATTTGGAGAAAAGTAAATTTATCCATAAGTAAAGTGACACTAAGAAAGTAGTAGAAAAATTCATGATGATTCTTTAGTGTGTGTTACAAAACCAAATAATAAATAAGCAAGCATTGGTGTTTACTAAGTGAATAGAATGTAAGAAATTATTATTGTTATCTGTATTGTGGTTAAGGAAAGAAAATGCAGATGAGGACATAAAGAAGGTCTTCATGGACTTCATTTGAGTGCTGCCTTGGAGCATGGTTAGGATTAATCACTTACTAACAGGAAAGGCGCTGATACGTAATGAATAAAATAGGAGCTAACACTTCTATAGGGGTTACTATGTGTCAGGTACTTCTCAAGTCCTCTGGATACGATATCTGAAGGAGGTTCTGTTGTTGTTGTTTATAGATGAGGGAACTGAGGCACAGGGAGGTTAACTTCCACAAGTTTTCACAGCTCATATATAACAAAGCTGGGATTCAAACTATAAGCATAAGTCATGACAGAATGAATGAATGAATTCTTCTAGAATACTCTTGAAGGAAAAATCTCACCTAATTAGACATAAAGTTTAAACACAAAGAAACAATCCGTGAGGTAGACAGGATGGATATTATTATTCTCAGATTATATAATCTCATATCAGAAACAGAACTTAAACAAGAATTCTAGTTTCAAGTTCAATGCTTGTTCTCTTTTGTTTGAATGTTGACCATGTGCCACTCAGTGATCATTTATTTGGCCAACAAATATTTATCCTGAATTATTGTGTTTCAGATATTCTCCTAGGAACTGGCGATGAATGAAGAATGAAACTTACCTTTTAGTAGAGATAGACAACAAATAAATACATAATTAAATATAAACTATATAAATTTAAAAATATGTGATGGTGATAAGTCTGGGAAGAAAAATAAAACAAAGAGTGACTGGAGCAAATGTACACTGGATGGCCAGAACAGCCTTCTCTGAGGATGTGATGTTTGCTCTGACAGATGAACAAGAAGACACAGGCGAGCAGGCAGAGCAGTCCAGGCAGGAGGAACACTAATAGTAAGACACTGAGGAAGAGATGAGCTAAGCCTGGTCAGGGAGCAGAAAGCAAGCCAATGTTGCTAGAACTAGGAAAGGAAGGCGAGAGTGGAAGGAGAGTGGGAAGCAGAGTTAGTCTGTCAGATTTTGTATAGCCTGGAGGCCATGGGAAGGAGTTTAGGGTTTTTTAAATTTGAGTAGGAACACTCTGGAAATTTACCATTTAGTGTACATTTGAAAGTCTCCATTTCCAAAGGCACACAGGCTAGGATTTTTGTGTAATCAGTGCATACTATTTTTTTCGTGGTTGCTTTCTTTATAGACTTTTCTTCCTATAAATATTTAGGAAATTACAAAGCAATTCACATATCATTACAATAAGCATACAGAACCTGAGGATCTGAAATGAAGCTTAGTGGGATCTCTCAGCAGTGGAAAAATCCCAGCAGAGAATCTAGCAGGAAAGCAATGCACAGTAGAACAGATGTGCGTACTTCTGGAAATATAGGAGAATTCTAGATTCTAGTGCGCTGTGTAGATATAGATTCATAGAATCATAATGTCAGAGCTGCAGTGGAGCTCAGTGATCATCTCATTTTACAAATGAAGAAATTGGAGGCCAGCCAAGTTGTTCACTTGCCCAGGGTCATAAAACTCATTAAGCAGAGCCAGAATGAAATTATTCCTGTAAGTAAGATGCCGGAGAAGGGAAACAGAAAAACCTCTCCTTTATATTCATTGACTTTGCCAAAGCATTTCATTCTGTACTATAGTAATTCATTGAGGATGAAGCCAGTATTTTGTGCAACTCAATGATCACCCCATCTTTAAAGCTTTTCCTGTCCTTCCTCTTTCCCTAGGGAGACTGACCGTCTCCTCATTTGTTTACCCACTGGAAAACAGAGATGCTGCTTTTATAGCCTACATAAGACATTTTTTGTGCACCATCTCACCTCCTTTCACCCACCTTTTTACTCCAGGCTCTGTGTGGCCACCACTGTGTAGGTGTAACCTGAAATACTATGCCTTAACTGCATCACAAGTCTCTCACTTTTTGCCCTGAGAATTCTCTACTGCAACCGTATGGGTGCCTGCAGGGACCAACTCACCATTCCGAGGTAGGATAAACTGGGAAGTATGAGGAAATGCTTGACCAATGAGGAGGGGGAGGTTGATGGATAAGCACATTCTGCTTCAATGACTACAGTAAGTGATTCTGAGCACTGCTTTACATGGTTCTTCAGAGATTCCCCAGTGGAGCTCGCCCCCCATTGTCCATGGCAGTAACCATTTAGCCTTGAATTGGCAATCTTTTTTTCTGTTTCATGCTTCCCAGTCCCTCACTTTTGTCCCTTGGAATTACTTCCCAAAACAAGCCACCTGAGTACAATCCCTTGTCTCAGGCTATGTTATTTGGGGGCACTCACAAGAAGATGCTATCCATTTTTTTTACAAGCCATTTTCTCCCTACTCCATACTCATCTTTGTATCCTGAAAGTTTATCTTGTAGTTATGCATATTTATTTGTTGAACGAATATACTATAGGAATGATGATGGTGGGCTACATTCTTTGCTCTCACTCATTTTATGTTATATTTGCAAATACATGACACACACCATTGGTCACTAGTTGGAGAAAGAATTAAATGGCGAAGTGAACAGTATAGGAAAAAAATGCTATGGGAAATCATGGAGGGGCGTGAAAAGACCTGGCGGTGATTACTAGGGAAGAATTTATGTATTCAAAAACTTTAGTAACTACTTAAATATGCTTTGGTAAAGAGAAAAGAAACAAGAAAGGTCAAAGACGTAAGACAGGGTTACTATCTAGGATGGGTACAGATTTCCAGATGATGAGGAAAAGCCCCCAGTAATAAATTATTTTTATGATTAAGTCTTCTCCATTAGAAGGGAGGAGTAGAAATAATTGTGTCAGAAATGGACTGCCCCAAAGATAAGGAGGATAGAAAAAGATGGTTTATCTTCTTTATTTGCTTTTATGTCAACAAATCATGTCTCATGGTGTAGAAGGAACTTTCAAATGAGCCTAACCTGGCCACAGAGGGGATCATAAGAGACATTTGTCATTTCCTCTCTCAGTGGCATTTCTAGTGTGGCACGTGAAGGTATATTACAGTCAGAAGTGGTGACCAGGTCCTACTTCTTAGTCTGTGTTAGTCTGGAAGCTCTGCTGGAACCTGTCCACCATGGTGACCCTGCTGGTATTTGAAATACTGGTGGCATAGCTTTCAACATCACAGCAACACACAGCCCTTACACACTGTCAACACACAGTATGACAACCAACAGATGGCTGGTGTGGTTCCCTGACCCGGAAATGAACCTGGGCCGCAGAGATGAGAGCACCAAATCTTAACCACTAGATCCTAGGGCAGGCTCAATGACAGTAATATCTTCTGTTTCTTGAACACGCACTATATACCAAGAACTTTGTGTACATAATCATCAAATTATTCTACAAGGTAGATATCATTTGCATTTCACTGATGATGCTCAAAGTAATTTGTCCAAGACTACAAAGCTACAAAGAGCATTTAATTTTCCTTCTCAGGGAGTATATGATCTGGGGAAGAAAAAATCTTACTGGTGTTACTATTGTAATTGTTGTCTAAGTCTTAGCTTTCCATTTACCTACATTTCTAGACTTGTTTAAAGGAAGAGATGATAAACACGTATATTCAGAAATGAAAGTGCATTCAAAATATTTTGTTTCAGAGGGTGTAACATTTAGGACAAATATATTTGCTTGTCAAAGAGAATAATTGAAGGTTCACACGGCTGAAGTAGAAAGACGGGAAATGGATGGCTTCCAACAAAAGTCAGTAGACTGCCTTTTCACTTGAAAGAGTGGAGGTGGTAAGGCTCATGAAGAGATGAAAGTACCAAGAGAAACAAAGGCACTCCATCTTCCTTGGTCAAAATCAAAGGTGATGCAACTGACACTTAGGGATGAGGCAGGTAGAGTTAGCATTAAAAAGTCCAGCCAAGCCCAGCCCCACAGATGTGTTCAGACACACAAGCTAAACTACAGGGGAGAAAGGAGAAAAGGTAGAAGAGAACCATGAAGGGAAATTCCTTTGCAAAACTTGCACATCCAGGTTTGACATAATTCTAAGATGACATTTCTGCTTTTTTATAACGTTAGCTGATGCTTTTCTTTTTTCTAACCCCTTCCACCATGGCTTAAATATTCGAACAGCAGAACTAATATTTCAAAAGAATAAACTATTGACAGGTTGGTTCAATCTCCCCAGGGGCAACTGGGAAGGGATTATTCTGTTGAGAGTTTCAAACTGAATGTTTTGAAATTATAAAGAAAAACTAAGATTTTCAGCATATCTGAAAATGGAGTATTTGCCAAAATGCATGAGTTATTGTTACTGGAAGTCTATTGTTTCATGTGAAAGTTAGCAGTTCATAATTGAATAAAAATTGAGAAAAGTTTTGTTGTTAATGACAAGTTATCATTCCCACATGAGCTTGTCAATTGTCTACCTAAAATTATCATCTATTATCTGTGCACTTGCATCTGTGAAGATGTTTGCCAATAAACTAACCCCCAAGAATACGAACTGAGAGAATATTCGCAAAAGGAGGTAAAGCTCTGAATACACACTCATCCATAAAACCACCTTTCTACAGTAATGTCAGAAATTCAAAACACTGTAGATTCATAGTCCAGTAAAACAATCCAAAGAGCCTATTTGTTTTCTTGGGATTTGTGCCACTTTAAACCAAATTCATTATTGGTACTGAAAGTGCTGATCATTTTGTTCATAATTTTGACTTTTGTCTTTGACAGTCAAGGTTTGGAGGTTCTATCAGTCAGGGTTCTACCAGAGAAACAGAATTACAGCACAGACACACACACACAGGCACAAAACACACCTAACACTCATACACTCAGATTTTTTTCAAGGAATTGGCTTATGTGATTCTGGGGTCTGGCTGGGCAAGTCTGAACTCCCTTCTATGGACAGGACAACAGACTTGAAACTTGTACATGAGAGAGGATGCAACTGAGATGCAGAGTTTCTTCTTTCTCAGGGAAACTTCACTTATGATCTTTCGAATGATTGGATGAGGCTTACCCATCTCTCCTTAAAGTCAACTGACTGTAGATGTTAACCACATGGACAAAATACCTTCATGGCAACATCTGTGTTAGTGTTTGAATTACCGGGTATTACAGTATAGCCACGTTGACACATAAAACTAGCTGTCACAGTGGCTGACTCAAATCTACATTTAGAATTTGACCTCAGCTTCCTATAAAGTCATAATATTGAAAATGAACAAAGAGAAATTCAAAGGTGTCTAATACAATGGGTATCTTTAAATGTCTGGGGAAAATCACCACGTATAGAAGGAAGGGAAATGGGATACAGTTTGACATGACATTTCTTCCTATTTTATTTTTATTTTAAAAGTTTGGTGTTTCCCAAGTGCATAGTTTTGAATTTACATACTCCTCAATTCTAAGTACACCATCTCATTAGTGTGTATAAAGATGTTGGCTTGCCATTTTACTTTTCCCTTGTTTATTTTTTTCCTTTTTTCCCTGGTACCAACTCCCATCCTCCCTCTCACTAGACATACTACACTATATTATATTATACTATGTTATAATGTACTTAATTTACTACCATAATGTACTTAATATGCATATTGTCAGATATGCATGCATCCTTTAATAATGAAGTATCATTTTTATATGTATATATTTTAACATGTATTGCATTATGCTATACATTTCATTCTGGTTTCTATTTTTATTACCGAGTGTTATGTATTGAGTTCTATTCATCATGCTGTGTTTTCATCAAGTTTTATGCTTCATACCGCTGTATACTCTTCCCTTGTATGCATCCACCATATTTTGTTTGTCAGTTTTTCTAGGTATGGACCACTGTGTTGCTTCTAAATCATTACTATTCCACACAAAAAAATAGAATGATGAACTTTTACATACATGGGTCCTTTTGGATCTTTGTAAACATTTCTGATAAATATACATCCCAGAATTACAGCAATCTATTAATGTCATTTGCCACATGAATTGACAAAAGAAGGAAATAGCATGTGATTTCTTCAAAACATATAAAATACAATAAAATTTCATACATATTTTGGTTAGAAACTCTTGAGTGTGATGAGTAACTTTTCATTTAATATTTTAAAACTATGTTTGTGACTGAAATGGACTCACAGTTTGCTTCTTGTAGTCCACTCATTATGGGTTTGACATCAAGTTTATACAAACCTTATAAGGTGGATTGAGCAGATTTATCCTTCTGTGTTCCTTGAAATTTTGGTATAAGTCACCTGGGCCAGAGGCCTTCCAGGGGAGAGTGAAAGATGTTGCTCATTGCTCTCATTGTTCAACTTTGAGAGATATTTGTCCCTTCTAGATTTGTTTCCTCTTGCACCAACTTCTTTGGTGTTTTGCATATTTTCCAGAAATATATCAATTTGATCTAGGCTACTGAGTATCTATTTTTGATCAGTACTATTCTTCTATTGTTCTATTAACCTCCCCTGAACCTAAAAATCTTCTCCTCCTCTTATATATGTTTTGTTTGTCTGCAATTTGTTTTTTCTCTTGTTCCATATTGCTAGAGGTTGGGCCCTCTTATTGACTTTTCAATGAATAAGGTTTTCAATATATTATTATTGCATCCATTTTTTGGTTCCCTAATTTGTATGTTTTGATCTTATAGTTATTTTTCCCTTAACCTTATTACCAAAGGAGTTGCTGCATTTCTTTTTTTCTAGGTTCTTGATTTGAGTACTTTGGTCTATGTTTTCAATTTTTCTCATTTTCTGGTTAGATATTTAGAGTTATATATCAAGCTATAAATATTACTTTAGAAGTAGCTCACAATATCAGTATATGTTGTTCTCACTGACAATTATTTTTCTGTACAATTGCATGTATGACACACTCTCTAACAAAATTGTGAATTAGCAATGTGATATAAAATCATAAAAATAGCAATTTTAATTTGAGGTATTCTTTGGTAATTTGTTTCTAAGTTTATTGTATTTTGATCAAGGAAAAAAAACTATGTTATGTTAATTCATTGGATTTTATTGAGACATGAGATAGTTTTGGAGAATTGGTATAATTTGTTGAATGTTCCATGTGTATTAGAAAAACATAGTCAATTGCGACATTCTCTCTCTGCATATTTTATCTGTTCTAGTAGTTTCTGAGAGTATGCCTTCATAGTCTGTCAGTTTATTTATCTGAAGTTATTATATTTTACACACACATATTGTAAAATATGTTTTACTATTGTTTAGATATGGAAAGGCCAACAGATTAGGAAAGGACTACCATTGAAAAAATAGTTCCTTAAACTCACAGATCCTAAGAGAAGGGGCATAGCATGCCATGGAAGCCTCGTGGGGAAGTACCAGGATCACTTAGGAGGCAGAAATAAGGTGGCAAGAATGTGAACAAGAGTCTTTATTGTGGTTTCTGTAGGAAGGAGTGAGTGAAGCAGGGTAAGCAGGTTTAGGATTGGCCAATTTGGGTAACTTCAGGAGACTCTGTGACATGTGGCTGTCCCTGGTTGTCTGGTACCTGGCCCTGTGGTGATTAGGGCAGGGGCCTAGTGGCCAGGAATGTAAGAGCCTAATGAAGGAGGTGGTTGGGATTGTGGTCTCTGTATTGTTTGATTGGCGTATGAAAGGGGCGCTCACAGATGAGGCAGAGAGTTCAGCTGTGTGAGTAGATTCACTTGCTATCTCTAGGCATTGGCCCTCCGTGAAAGGGCCGGTCTCTGCAGTGTCAGCAAGCTCCCAAGATCTCGAAGTATTGAAAATACAGAATATAAAAAATATGATGGATAGGATATATATTATATAAAGTCATGATCCTATTACATTATTCTTTTTGCCAATAAATAATTTTCTTCCTTATGCTATATCATTTTTTATTTTGAATACTACCATTGCCTTGTATTAAAATTGTTGTCCAGGGGCCAGCTCCGTGGCCGAGTGGTTAAGTTCGCAGGCTCCACTGCGGCAGCCCAGGGTTCGGATCCTAGGCGTGGACATGGCACAGCTTGTCAGGCCACGTTGAGGAGGCATCCCACATCCCACAACTAGAAGGACCTGCGACTAGGATATACAACTATGCTCAGGGCGGATTGAGGCAATAAAGCAGAAGAAAAATAAAATAAAATAAAATTGTTTCCAGATAATGTAACACCCTGTGTGTCTAATAAGAATCTCAAACTTAATATGTCCAAAATAAAACATTTTATTTTTCATCTTACCTTCTTTCTTCTGTCCTGTGCTTCTGCATCTCAGTAAATCATAACTCCATTCTTCCAGCTGCTCAAACCTGCTCAGGAATGTGGAGTTCTCTTGAACTCTTCTCTTTCAGGCTTACTCATATCTTATCCAGTGATGTGGAGGTATAGTCTATAATCCACCTATGATAATGCAGTAGAGAATAAAAAATGCAATTGAAACTTTGTTCACCTTTGTCACCTAGCACGAGGCCCTCCTCTGCTCTAAGCCACCAATTTATTTTCACCCAGACCATAACCTGCTGTCATTATCCCAAGGTTTCTGATGGTTTGTTGGTTGATTTGTTTTGCTTTGGTTTGATGAACCATATATTTTCCTCTTATTTCTGTGGCTTCTCCTGGGTTTGTCCAGGAGAAGAAGCTAGCAGCCTGTGCTAGCTTACCATCTCTTCAAGAGCCCAAGGTTTCTTTTTTAATAAATTGTTTTGTGTTATCCAAATGTTTTAAAATGTAGGAAGAAACATGGAATGTGGAAGGAATACAGGCTTCTCAAACAGACAAGCTCCCTTTATTCCGACTCCAATTGTCTTGTGCTAGGAAAGTCACTTAAATCCTCTGAGCTTCAATTTCTTGTACTATAAAAAGAGAGTAATAATATTTCCCTTATAGGGATGTTTAAGTGTGTGAAATTCTTAGAGGTACTGTCTTATAGTAGGTACTCCCTAATGAATATTCTCTTATGAATACAATTGTTGGTTGAGTTTTTCCTGCTTCAACTTGTGAAGTTAATAAATCACTTTAGCTGCAAATTCTTGAAGCCACTGGAAATTCTCAAGGATAAAATAATTTTTCTAACACTGCTTATTCTCTGGTATTAATACTTCCTCCTGCCAGCACTGAATTTGTGCCACTCCTGGAGTGTTTAATGAAGGGTGATATTTGTAGGAGAAAGCTCTCTCTCTCCATAGCTAAGCCTGGCTGCCTTCAAGAAGCCTTCACTTTCAACTCTGACAAATTTGTCAGCCTGTGTCTTCCTGAGATCTGTGAAACTGGAACAGCTAAGTCCCAAACATTCTGGCTCATTCGTGATAATTTATCAAAAGAATCCTAATAAAGGTAGTAAATACTCCAAGAACATTACCTTAGCAACAAACGGGACATGAAATTAGTCTTAAATGTAGTATCTAGTGGTCAGGGCTGATATTGGCACAACAAAATATCCACTGAGTTTTCTAATTTCTTGTAACTCTGGGGTGATCTTGTCTCAGACTTGGTTTTCTGATTTTCACTCTACTTTTCTGAGAACATTAATCTCTGTCCAAACCCCAACTCATGTGACAACTTAGAGCATGCTGATTCTTGCTACCCGCTGTTATCTCTGTTGAGAACCTCTAATTGAATCCTGTCCAAACCTGAACAACGTCCCTGGTGCCACAGTGGAGGATGCCTGGAGACTCCAGCTTCACCAGATGTACCCCTTTCCCTCTTCACTCCATTTATACATACCAGTAATTCTTTTGGTTTATTGTGGTTAATAGTTGTAGGGTGAAGGAGTGGGGAAGGGTGCTTGGTTTTAAATGCATACTTACCCCTCTGTCTGAATTCTGCTATATGATATGTCTTGGTTTGGATCCAAGGATGAAAAGTTTAATAATCAAACTGAATTGTTCTGATAGGGATGGTCCAAAGAACCCACTTTAAGGAACACTGATGTATTCAGGCATGGATAACTAGTTTTCAAATGTCAGCTCTGCTGTGATGGTTTGTGTCTTATTTCCCACTAATCCTCAGTGCCAGAGCATCTCCTGTCATTCAGCTTCATCGATATTTGTTCAAAGACTGATTCTTGTTGAGGTCAAGTCTGAACTAGTCTTTTGGACACAAAGTGTTAATTAATTTGGACTGTTGGCCACACCTGTTGAGGGCTAGCCTGAATGTCAGATGGGCCTCCCATTCCTGGAGTCTCTCATTGCCCACTGGTCTGTTGTACTGAGAGTTAAACCAAAATGCATAAGACTGGACAGACTTTATAGCGTGTTGACATATTTTACTGCCAGGATGACAATTTTTGTCCAGCAAATGCTTGATTAATTCATATCAATGGCATATGTTTGCTGAAGCTCTCTTATCTTTTAATTGCAGCGGAAAATATAGAAACACGGAAGACAATCAGTGTGCAACTGGAAGTGTTGCAGAAATTGTAGCCCAGTAAGTCCAATTCCAGGATTTGGGCTTTTTGAGGGCCTTTTGCATACGGGGCTCACATGGCAAGTTGCAGTTTGTGTTATCTCAGGAGGGAAGAAGAGAAGGTTCAAACAGTGACGGGTCAGGCAGAAAAGGAGCACTGCCCCTAAAGAGCATTCCCACTGTCTGCGACATTTCTTAGCTGCATTCAGGTGACACTGGGAAGTGTAAGATGTTCTGTTGTGAAAACAAAGATTATCAAATAAACTGCTTGTAATCAGTTGCTTTATATTAGTGGGCCTTCATTTTATTGTATTTTGCTTATCTTTTAGGATTGGCCTGTGTATTAGTGTTCTTGGGCTGCGACAGCAAAATTCCACAGACTAGGTGGCTTAAACAGCAGACATCTATCTTCTCAGAGTCCTGGAGTCTGGGAAGTCAGAAATCAAGATACCGGTAGGGTTGATTTCTGGTGAGGCATCTCTTCCTAGCTTGCAGACGGCTGCTTCCTCGCTGTGTCTCCACATGGCCTTTCCTCTGTGTGTGAGAGAGGAGAAAGAGAGAGCTCTGAGGTCTCTTCCTCAGAGATAGGACAATTCTATCAGATCAGGGCCCCACCTTCATGATCTCATTTAACCTTAGTTACCTCCTTAAAGGCCCTATCTATAAATATGGTCACATTGGGGGTTATGGCTTCAACATACGAATTTTGGGGAACACAATTCAGTCCCTAACAGGGTATTTTGGGGAATCTTTGTGACACGTATCACTTTTTTCCCCTACTTTTACTCCATTATTGTTTGGGAGCCTGGCTGAACAGTTAAGATCATGTAGCAAAACTGCCTGAGTACCTTCCTATCTCCTGTGTTGATAGCTCTGATACTTTTAGCAAGTGATTTAACCACTCCATTCCCAGTGTTCTCATCTGTAAAACAGAGGTAATGATATTAGTGGATATATTTGTGGCAACCATGAGAATGTGTTTCATAGATCCCCCAACTGCAAGAAGCATAATTGGTCAAGGGCCTCAGATGCTGTGCTCTGAAATACTTCACTCAGGTGCCCTCCCCCCATTTTCTGTCACAAGTGTTTCCCTGAATAAAATCATTGTACACTTAATTCTGACTTGGGGTCTACTTTCAGAGGACCCAGACTAGCATAGATATACCAAGAGAGGTCTGAGAAAATATGCAGTAATATGAGGATGTAAGACTGACTTGCCCACCACCCAGCAAGTAAAGAGGATGCCATCTTAGTTGGTACGTGGGGCACATATAGTCCCTGAAACAAGGTAGCACCTCCATTGCTGAAGATTTCACTAACGGTAACCTGGGAAAATGTTCACTTAGAGGAGAGTGCTGTAGCTGTTGTGCTCATGTGGGCATTTGAAAAATATGTAGGAGAGCAAAGCCTACAAAAAAAGCATAGTGGCATTGATGCTAACTTGTATTGGTGTCATTTAGAGGGGTAAAGAAGTCTGAGGGCTGTTCTCTAAGTCTATGGTTAAGTGTGAGAGCCAAAGACTTCTGTGGTTCTTACAAAGAAGCCCTTATCTTTTGCAATAGGAACAGAAACAGTTGTGCGACAAGCTTCAGACTGAATTGGTAGAGTCTATAATCCAGAAGAGCTCCAGAAGACTTTTGGGTGCTCAGTAAAAGCAGGCAGGTCTGTTATGGCAAGGTCAGAGTCCTGGTGGGAAAACCTAGAATTCTGAAACATTAAACTGAGACATTTAGATGGACGTCCAGTAGAATATTGACTCTGCAGCCCACCCCTCCTCTCCCAGACTCTGAATTTTCAGAGACGGCCCACTCCTCCCTGGTAAGAGCTAGCACTTCTGCTCTGCTAGAGCATATAGCAGAAGCAAGAGATCTAAAGAATCCAAGAATTAGCTGAAATGTACCAGTGTGAGCCAGAACAATACTTTTGATTAGATTGGGCTGGAATGTAATGCTGGATAAGCAAAAACTCATTGGCTTTGGGACACTTTCTTGGGGAAACGGTGATCTCACTGCCAAATTGGTGTTAGAAGCCTGCGTAAATTTATAGCCAACTCTCAGTGAAGTGGAATGCCTGAGTTGCCCATACAGCAGGCCTACTGTCTGCTTCTACTGTCTATTGGCAGACAGTAGAGAAAGAAACCAAGAGGATGAGGGAAGTGGGCATGCAGAAATGGATGTATTATGTTAGGAGAGCAGACTCACCATGAGAGGGCTCAGATGATACACCATTCACCAAGGCTGTGAGCAATAACCTGGTGAAAAAGCCACCAACATCAAGAAGTTAAGTGATGGCCCCCCTTTAAAGACCAGGACAAAGTGTAGAAAAGGTGGTCACAGACGTAGGCTTATTAATGACCATGGGGATGGTGGTGCCTCAAAGTAATAGAGACAAGGTGGTGACATTTAAACAACAGAAGTTAAGAAGCCTCCATTACGATAAAAATTTGCAAGGGACAGCTAAGGGAGCTTGAATTAAGAAGCTGTGGAAATTATTAATAAAGCACAGTGTCCATATGGCAAAATAATGGGAAGCCAGCAAAGATTCTGCTTAACATCTACATGAAATAGAAGGACAAGAATGGAGGAGCAGGAGGCTAATGGTGGTCACTTCACTTAAAAGTCAAGATCCATTGCTCAGTGTGCAGATCTGAACCAATATTCAGATGCAGAACCCACAGACTGAAGAGGGAGTCGAATCCCTAGGCAGAAGGGCCCTGAAACAAATGTAAAGTATATATCATGATGATTCTTCCAATCTTTCCCTAAAGCACTTATTGAGGAAAGAGGGATAACCACCAAGACGTTTCAAGGACTATTGGAGAAAGGGTCTGAGTTGACATTGATACCTAAAGTCCCAAAGTGTAATCATAGTCCCTCCTTTAGAATGAAGGCTTATGGGGGCCATGTAATAAATGGAGGGCTGGCTAAAGTCCAGCTCACACTGGGGCCACTGGTTCTGTGGACACATCCTGTCATCTTTTCTATACATGTCAGTTGGAATAACCCCCACATTGGGTGCTTGGTTTATTCAGTAAGATATACCATAATGGGGATGGGCTAATGGAAACCTCTGAAATTACCCCTCCTTAGCCATGAGAGAGAATCAAAAACAATACTGCATCCTAGGGAGAATGGCAGAGATGCCGCCATTAAAATCTGAAGGATGCAGGGCTGCTGGTTTTCATCAGATTTCCATTTAATTCACCAATCTGCCTCCTACGTAACTTGATTGATATTAGAGGAGGAATGTAGAGTATATCCAAGTAATTGACTGATTGAAGTTATTGTGGTAGTGTCATTGCTAGACCCAATTAATTAAGCCTCAGGTACAAGGCATGTGGCCATTGATTTGGTGAATGTATTCTTTTTCATTCCCATTAGAAAAGAGGATCAGAAATCATTCACAATAATGAGACCATGAGTCTGGAATTGTCAATTATGAGCTACGTTCTGTTGGACTCTCCAAGTTATAAAGTTAGATATGCTTAGCAGAAGGCTGTTGAACATGAAAATGTTACTTCTGGGCTCAAGCTTGGGCAGGAGCAGAGGGTATGAATATTTAGCACGGAATCCAATGTCACCCATCTAAGTTGCATCAGTGCTTCCCCTCTGGTTTACATCAATTGTCACATGGGAAGTCCTGAATGACCAGCCAAAAGAGGAGAGAAAAACTGAGTTGATTTTATGGATAAGTCAGTTAGGTACCTTGGTGCAAACTAAAAATGACGAGACCTACATTTCAGCTACATTCAGGGGTGGCCTTAAAAGGCCATGGAGAGGGCAGAGTTGTGAGCAATGCCTCCGGTCATCCACTTTGTATGGAAGGAGAAGTGTCCCAAGATGACAGTATCTGTAGATTCCTTAGCAGTGATCAATGGTATGATCATGTGCCCAGTGGCCTGGGAGAAAAAGGACAGTTACATCAGAAACAAGGAGATGTGAGTCAGAGGCATGTGGATGGACCTATGAGAGGGGGCACAAAGTGTAAATATTTTTCTATTACATGTTATCAAAAACCAGCATCCCTCACAGAAAAACATTGAACTACCAAAGAAAAAATAACAGCAAATGACATTAGCCAGCCTTCATCATTGGCTACCCCATAACTGTCAAGATAATCACATGAACAGAGTGAAAGTAGTGGCAGACAGCAAAAGACCTAACAGCATGAAATCCCGCTTATCAAAGCTAATATACATATTGCTGCTCCTCAGAGTCCAACTTACCAACAACAAAACCAACTCTGAGCCCCTGATAAGTCTCTGTTCTTCAAGAAGACCAATGAGCAACTTGGTGTCAAGTCGAATACAGCAGGCATTTTCTATCCTAAAAGTATGGTGTTTCATACTCACAGGGATAGGCACCTATTCCATGTATGATTTCACCTTTCCTGCCTGCAGAGCATCAGCCATCACCTCTAACCAGTGACTAATGGAATGACAAATTTATAGACTTGGAATCTCATACAGGATAGACTTTGACCAGAGAAGGTGATGTAGGACTGAGCCTGTGACCATGTGATCCACTGGTCATCACAGGTACTTCACAACCCAAAGATATTCAGTTTTGTATAATGCTGGAACGGCCTTCTAAAGGCACAGCTGAAGCGCCAGCGTGAAGGAACCATGCTGAAAGGATGGGATGCCAAAGTTCAGGACACAGTGGCTTTTCAAATAGAAGAGAATTATGTGGTGCTTTTTCTTCAGAACCAAGGAATTGAAGCAGGAATGGCTATGCTTACCATCATTCCCAGTAACCTCCTGGAGAACTTTGTCTTTCTCATGCCTCCAACTCTAAGCTCTGAGGAGTTAGAGGCCCTGCCCCCTAAAGGGACAGCATTCCTGCTGGGGACACAGCAAGAGTCTCATTGAGCTACAATTTAGGGATGCCTTCAGGGTATATTGAACATCTTGTGTTCAGGAACCAGCAAGTGAAAAGAGGAAATGCCATATCATCAGGGATAATTGACCCTTATCAAAAGGATGTCGGACTGCTTTTACACAGTGAGGGCAGAGAGGAACACCTGTGGACCCCAAGTGATCCCTTTGAGCACCTCCTGCTCTCAGTTGCCACATCGCAGTTATAAATAGAAACATGTAGCAACCTGGACTGAGAAGATTTTGATTATTCCAATCTCCCAGATATGAGGTTTGGATCACACACTAACCAGTGATCCACCAAGACCTGCCGAGGTTATAGGTGAGGGGATTTTAAATGGATAATGGAGGAAGGAGAAGCAAAGCGTCAGGTGCTGCTAAGGGATTAAGCCCACAGACAGGGACTGTGGTACACTTCGCTAACCTTCTGCATTTCCCTTCAGAAATAAAGGACCATAGGAACCAGAGAGAAACTGCTCCTTGAATGTGTGCGAGGTAGATCTACATGATGCAGGGGTGAACTGCAGTGACTACGAGAATTTGCCTCCATGGACTTCCAAATGCAGTGAACATAACTGACCAAGGGCCCCGGATGCTGGTCTTTCTTTGAGTGTGGCAGGGGTACCAGGCAGGCTCATTCCTGGAAGACACAGGACTCCTCTGATGGCTAACTTTGGCCTGACTGCTCTCCAAAGACCAGGCCAAAGTTTCCTTAGACTGCAAGGTAGTCTAGGATGCTTCCATTCCACTTTCCCTCCCTCTCTCTTTCCCTCAGCCTTAGATTCCTGTTGGATGGCCTCCAGCTTTCCTCTGCTCCCTCACCTTTTCTCCCACTGGCATTTTCCCTAACAAAATCTTTGCATATATAATCCTGTCTTCGCAAATGTTTCTCAGAAGACCCAGAGCAGCACAATATTTCATAGAATTTCTTAGAGGATTAACCACATTCTTGGCACGTCATAATATATACACATGTATGTGTGTTTGGTGTGTGAGAGAAAGAGAGAGTGAGAGAGAAGGAGAGAGGGAGAGTACATGTGGGTCTGAGTGTGTGTGTGTCTGGTTTGGCAATGTGTGGCATACTGAAGTGGGTTTTAAAAAAAATTTTTTTTTAGCACTAAGAGGTAACATTTATTGAGCATTTACTGTGTGCTAGATATTTTATTTAACCTCAGCATGATGCTAGAATGGAGCTATGCACAACATCTCTATTTTCCAGGTAAGAAATGGAGGCTAAGAGAGGTTAGGTGAGTTGCCCAAGATTACACAGCTAACAGAATCATCTAGATTTGAAGCTGGATCTGGCTGACTCCAGGACTTTTTTTTTTCCAGCTTAGTTGAGAGATAACTGACGCATATCATTGTGTACATTTAAAGTGTACAACATGGTGATTTGATGCAGTTATAAATTGCAAAATGATTGCCACTACAGTATTAGCTACCTCCTCCAACCATCACATGCTTACGATTTGGTTTTGGTGATGACAAGATTTAAGATCTACTCTCACAGCAACATTCAAGCATATGATACAGTATTATTAGCTATAATCACCATGCTGTACATTAGATGCCCAAACTTGTTAATCTTATAACTGGAATTGTGTACTCTTTGACCACTGTCTCCCTATTTCTTCCACTCCACAATCCACAGCCCCTGGCAACTACTTTACTCTCAGTTTCTTTTTTCAGATTCCACATATAAATGATATTATACATATTTATCTTTCTCAATCTGACTTATTTCACTTAGCATAATTCCCTGAAGGTCCATCCAGGTCGTTGCAAATGACAGGATTTCCTCCCTTCTCACGGTTGAGTAATATTCCTTTATATATATATGTGTGTGTGTGTGTATGTATATGTATCTGTGTATATATATATACATATATATATATATATCACATCTTTATCTATTCATCCGTTGACAGCCACTTAGGCTGTTTCCGTATCTGGGCTAGTGTGAGTAACGTTGCAATGAACATGGGCGTGCAGGTATCTCTATGAGATCCTGATTTTAGTTTCTTTGAATATACACCCAGAAGTGGAATTCCTGGATCATATGGTAGTTCTATTTTTAATTTTTTGAGAAGCCTCCATAGTATTTCCCGTAGTGGTTGCTCCAATTTACATTTTCACTAATAGTGCATTAGGGTTCCTTTTTTAAAACTCCACATCCTTGCTAACACTTGTTGTCTCCCGTTTATTTGAAGACTGCCATTCTTCCAAGTGTGATTAGAGTGGATATAAAAGGCACTGTTTTAGGTTGCTTGTTTGTTTGTTTTGTTTTTTCATAATCTAGAGTCTAAGAGTGAGTTGCTTTCCTGAGCAAGCCTGTTATCAATTTTCTTGTCTTGCAAGTAAACTTCTTTGAAGGAATTAAAAGGAACTCTTGATAGGTAAAGATGAGATCTGGCTTTAAATCTAAATGTTTAGATTTAATTTAGACTCAGATTTAAATATTAATGTTAAATGTTAATTTAATTTAGGTTTAAATGTTTAAGAACAAAGAGAAGTAGAAGCTCCCAAAAAGTTTCCTTAATTTTTCCAAAGTTACAAGGACAACTACTCATTAAATCTTCCACAAGTTGAGTTAATCAGTCTTAATGACTTCATCACCAACAGGATTTCTGCTCATAAGTTACAATCCTCAGTGACACTACTTTCAGTCCTAATATTGGATGCCTTTCTAGAATGCCCCTCCAGTGTGTAACTGTGCTTCCTTTTTACCAGGTGTTCACATTTCCATTGGGATTTGCACACGTGGAAACTACATTAAGGGTTTTCTTCATTTAGTTTCCATGCTATAGAAAAGGTTTAGGAGCAAACAGTAGTTGATATGTAGCCTTAGCCCATCCTCGAGTGTGAGGAACACATGAGAAGGATCTGGTCTACATTTGAGTATGCCAGTGTGGATGCATAGTCCATCAACATTCCCAACAATCTTGCCTCTCTAAAAGAACTTCATGATTCCCAATGCTTTCTGGACTACTTTGCAGATTCAAGTTACTGATAGCCACATCAACTTTTTATTCTTCGAGAAATCCAAGATTGTAGTATTAATCTTTCTAACAGGAACTAAGCCAAATTTCAAAAATTTTTCTCCAGACCTGAATTTGATAGAGCTAACATGTTAAAATCATTGGTGGGAGATGTACCATTTAGCAACCTGTGTGGTGTTATCTGCTTTAACCATAGCGGCAGTTACATTCAAGGCAACTTGCATAGTAGGTTCAGTTTACCATGAATCCTTCCATTTTTCAAAACTTTTGCTCCATCCTAAAGACTTTCACTTTCATCTACGTTTGCATTCCATGCCTCTTCAATAAAGAATCCCTAGGAACTGATAATGTCTAAACTCCAAAGAAATTAAGCCATAATGTTAATTGACCAGCAATGGAGACACATACTCATTGTGGGCAAGGAAACTTTTAAGCCAAAGGATATAATTGTGCCTATTGGAACAGATACCTCCATCATAGATAAGTTATCAGACTGGTGAATGATTTGCGATTTTTATTTTTTTTATGCTATACTTTTTGTTGAGGAAGATGGTCCCTGAACTAACATCTGTTGCCAATCTTCCTCTTTTCTTTTTTCTTCTCCCCAAAACCACAGTACATAGTTGTATATCCCAGATGTAAGTCCTTCCAGTTCTTCCATGTGGGACAGAACCACAGCATGGCTTGATAAATGGTGTGTAGGTGTGCACTGGTTTGGAGGGTCTGAACCAGTGAACCATGGGCCATCGAAGCAGAGTGGGTAAACTTAACCACTATGCCACAGGCTGGCCCCTGATTTGTGTTTTTTTTTAACCATTCTGCAAGATTGCTTTAATTAGTTTGGCCTACATGCTGTGGAAACTGCCTGTTATTTGATTTCTGCTTATTTCTGATATTTTTCCATATCTCCTTACTTTCAGAAATTTAGATGAGAGAAAAAAATCTTTTAAAATTGTTTGTTTTGCAGCGTGGTTTCAAGATCTGACTAACCCTTGGGAAAACTGCAATTTTACACACTTGAGTTGTAGGCTCACACATTTCTATGAGCGTAGCCTTGGGAAAGAGATATTCTGCTCCTGGGAGGCAATTCTGCCCCGTGGGTTGGGCAGGAGAGAGAGTGGGCCCTCACTCTATCTAAGAGGGATGCTTGCTTTCCACGTGAGTGAATCCCGTTGGCCCTAATGGGCATGGTGACTAATTCTGAGCAGATGTCAAGTTGACTTAAATGACTCAGGCTCAGCACCAGGGGACTGAAGACACAAAGTAGCTAAATTTTAATGAAGGAAGACATATGTCAGGGATTTGAAATCTGAAACATTTTTCACTGTCTTGGCCAAATAAGCAGTTGCTACTTTACTTTTCTAGAACATTTGTTATCATGTTGACATGGTATTAGTTTAAAGCCAGGAGATTTAGTTTTTATATTTCTAGTATTTTTCCTACAAAGCAGGTAACTCCAAAGTCTTGCTGTTCTATCCAGTGATAGAGGAAATTTATATTGATTGTAAAAGAACTTTTACTCTTAACTCTCTGGTCAGATGTGAAATACATAAACGGTAAAATAAAATGACAGTGATGGCACTCACATTTGCTTTACTTTATTTCTCCAAATTTTCTGATCTTTATTCTCATCTTAGTACAGATACAGGTAACCTATTTAATATTAAGAGCCAATGATCCACAGGGAAAAAAATTAATGAGGCCACATATGAAAAATACCCACAGAATAGATACACGTGCACATGCATGTGCACATACAGACACACATACACACAGTTTCATAGATGGAGAGAGAGTCACTTGGACATAAAAACATTTCAGTTATAAAATAAAGAGAGCTGGGGAAAAAGGCAAGGAATTTACCCACGTGCATACTTCATAAAATTGTATCCATGTACATATGCGCATATGTGTGTAAAATATTTAAAAATGACAATGCCCTATGTAATATTTGGAGACCCTTACATTCTTTAAGAACATTTTTTAAGAACAACGAAACTTCTCACTTTTGGTAGAGTCACTGCTTTTGAGAATGGGAATGCCTCTTCCTACTTCACAATAAATACGGTCTTCTTTAACAGGACACAGCTCTTAGTGGTGCTGTAGAGTCACTCTGTGTTTTACCATCACTATGTTTTAAATTGCCTCATTTGCTTGTGTTGTCACATAGGCCAGCTCATGTCAGGGCTGGGGTCCTGTCATTATACGCCATCTGCTTGGGTCTCACCTTGGAAGCCAGATCTGCTGCATTCTTCACTCTGCCATGCAGCTCTTACATTATCTAAAATCACAATTTGGTAATTAGTTATATTTGCCTTCTCCAAAAATGACTTTTTATTTAAAAAAAAAAATGTGTAACCAAACTTTTTATTTCAGGAAATACAGAAAGGTAGTAGAAAAATTATATAACACGATTCCTCATAATTTCAGACATTTTAAGAAAAAACTAGTTATTTCAGACTCATATAATACAAAATAAGTACATACATTTCTATGACATTTCCTACAAGCTAAGGAAAATCTTAATCTCTCTTTTCTGTATCTATATTACAATGCAAAATTAGTTGAAAAGTCAAAAGATTTTCAAAATAGAGATGGTTTGTGGGAAAAAAGGAGAAAATAAAAAGAGCCCATAATTCCACCACTCTAAGAAGCTATGATGATGTTTCTATATTTTCGTCCAATCCTTTTTTTTCTGCTATAATATCCCTTACATGGTAAAATAAAATTAGATCAAATTTACGTTGAATTTAGTATTGGAATATTACCCATTTTACATCAAATTCTCTTTTTGGTTATAATGGCACCAACATTTGGGCATAATAACATTTTATAACATTTAAAATAATTATCTATAATAAGTTTAATAGAAAGTAAAATATACAAATGTGCATTTTAATGTCTACTTATCAAATTAAAATTATTCTGAAAATATTAACAGAAAATATAAATGAATATCTTTATAACACAAAACCAGACCCAGATGCCCAAATAAAAAGAGTGATGAGTGAGAGTAAAATGACCGTATTTCAGAAAATTAGTTTAAACAGACTGAAAGGAGATATAACACAATGGGAATATATTGTCTAATTTCCTTTGTTTCAAATTACTCTGATAAATAGCAATAGAAAGTTGGGCAAGGACATGACCTAGAATTTTAAAGAAAGAAATGAATTAAATTTGATGAATAAATTCATGTTAATTAATCTTGCAACACTTATAAAATATTAAATATTACCCAAAAGTTTAAGAAACCCAAATTAGTTAGAGTGCTCTTTTTAAAAACAAGGACTCTGGAGCCAGGCAATCAGACAGTCTGTGTACAGATCTCAACTCTAAAACCTGGCTGATCTTGTGACCTCAGAGCAGTCACTTAACCTTTCTGTGCCTCAGTTTGCTCATTTGTAAAGTGGGGGTAGTACTGATTCATAGGGCTGTTTTAAGGCCCTATGTTTAACTTATTTAAAGTTAGCCTTCATAAGCATTCATGAGATGTGTAGTCACAGTATGTACCACATATATGTTACCTAATAATATGATGTCACATTTTATCTACCATAATGATAAATATTGAAGAGATTGATAGTACTCTGTATTGGTAAAGATGAAGGAAAAATACACCTCATATTCTACTGAAATTGGAAAGTTGTAAATAGGAGCTTTTTTTTGAATAGCAAATTTAAATGAATATACATTTTGACCTCTAGATAGTCTACTTTAAAAAATTGTCATATACTTACAGCTGTAGAAAGACAAAACAGCAAACGTCCAAGGAGATGTTCGCTAAAGCATTTTTTGTAATAGCACGAAAGTAGGACAAACATTTGAATATGTTTCTATGGGGGCATTGATTAAAGAAGTTTTGATGCATCTGTATAATGAAACATGCAAGGACTGAAAAATATAGATTTATATGTACCGATACTGAAAGGCAGCCTACTATATTAAGTAGGAAAAGAAAGTTGCAGAACAGTTCACATAGGATGTTGACACTTGTGTAAAAAAAATTTACTCATGGGGGCTGGCCCCGTGGCTGAGTGGTGAAGTTCACGCACTCCGCTGCAGGTGGCCCAGTGTTTCATTGGTTCGAATCCTGGGCGTGGACATGGCACTGCTCATCAAACCACGCTGAGGCAGCGTCCCACATGCCACAACTAGAAGGACCCCCAATGAAGAATATACAACTATGTATTGGGGAGGTTTGAGGAGAAAAAGGAAAAAAATAAAATCTTTAAAAAAAAAATTTACTCATGGATTTATGCTTAAATATTGAGAAAAAAATGCCTAGAAGGAAAAATGATCCCGCATTCACACAGGTTATCTTTGGGAGTGTCGCTGGAGTGGTTGGGATGGGGATTTTTTTCTTTTCTCTTTGTATCTTTTAATGATGTTAAAATATTTTATAACGAACATGTTACTTATAATAGAACTAGAAATCTTATTGCCTTTAAAACCAAGAACAATAAATAAGTAAATTGAGTCTGTCTGTCTTAGACTCATTAGGGAAGAAAAACAAATTGAAGTTAACTTTAAGGTTTAACTCAGGGCCAGCTCCAAACTTTGCTATCATTTTTCCCCTCTTATCTGCTTTGGTACTTCTTTCCGTATATGGTAGGTTTATCAGCAGATTGCTGAGTACAGGGGCTCTCCAAATAGTTTGTATCAGAATCAAATGCGAGCTTCCACAGAATAAAAATAGATTGGTTCAGAATCCACAAGAGTGGGCCTCTTACTTTTTTTTTTTTTAACAAGCCCCTCCAAGAAATTATCTGAGGACCACCAAAATCTGAGAAGCACGTCTACAAGGCAAAGGACATGGTGTGAGAACTATTTTTTATCCTGTGTCTGACAACTATTAGATGTGTGACCTTGAACAGTCACATTAAACCTCTTGAGAACTCAGGTTCTTCATCTGTAGAATTAAGACATTTGCATAGATGAATTCTTAGATATCTTTCAATGATTCCATGGGGCTCAGAACATAGTCATTTTGTAATTGACAAAAAAAAAGGTTGTGGTGTAGAGCACTTTTTTCCAAATGGAATATTTTTTAAAAATAGCAACAATTCACCAGTTCTCTCAATGGTACACAGATAGTGCTACTCTAATTGGTACAGCACTTCGTGAAGCAATATGCCAAAGCATGTAAATAGCCATAAATTCTTTCTGAAAATGTATCTAAGCAAATATTTAAATGATAAGATAAGGCTACATTTCCTATATAGCATATATAAACACAACATATCAATTGTATTATTAAGAATAGTACATTGAGGAAAAATCTTTCTGTTTGTTTAACATTTAGGGAAAATGAATTTGATGACAAGTCAACCTAAAATGTTCCTCTGCGGCATTATTAGTATAGTGATGAATGCCATACAGTACCATGGAAATGTTTATAATAAGTCCAATGAGAAAAGCAATTCTCCAAAATACATAGATCATATTTGTAACTATGTAAAATGTGCAGAGGATTATTTTATTTTCAGTTTGAAGAAATAATTTACTAATTAGATATGTCAGCCTCAACTTTACTATAGTATATTTAAATATAGTAATATATTTTAAATATTTAACCCTAATATTCAGATGTTTTATCTGAAAATGTAGGAAGGCTATATCAAGGGAAGGCTTGGATTTTGTATCATAACTGTTTGGGATCATATCCTCTCTCCTTGCTAGACAAGATCTTTGAGAGTGGGTGTAGTGGACACAATATTAAGATGACTCCTAAGACTCCTGGCCCCCGGTGTATCAACTCTGAGTAATTCCCTCCCATTAATTGCAGGTGGGGCATTTGAAAATGATGGAGCACTCAATCTTTTCATGAGGTTCAATTATTTAAGACTGTCTTAGCAGACTGTAGGGACAGATTCCAAAAGAAAGGAATTCTCCTGCTAGCCTTGAAAAAAATGACCCGTCATGTTGCAAGAGGAGTGGGGTCATATGGTTAGAATCTGAGGGTGGCTTCTAGCAGCTAAGAGTGACCCGAGTCAACAACCAGCATGAATGGAAAACACAGTCCTACTATCCCGAGGAACTGAATTCTGACAGCTCACTGATTTTGGAAGAAGATCATGAGCCCCAGATGAGAACACAGCCCCCACTGACATCTTGATTGCAGCCTGGTGGGATCTGAAGCAAAGGAGAAGCTAATTCATACCGGCCCTCATGACCCATAGAAATTGTGAAATAGTAAATTTGTGCTATTTTAAGCCACTAGGTTTACAGTAATTTGTTATACAACATCTCATTCATTGAAGGTCCCACAGAGTCTAGTAGAGTGTGCTTCAAAGTTGTGAATAAATGTTTGTTCAGTGAAAAGACAAATAAGTGATCATGTCTAGGTTTTGGATATTTTATAATTAAATCTAAAGTCCTTCTAGCTAAGTCCTTCCTATGATTCATAAGCCAAAAAAGAAATCCATTAAAATCATTACTTATATCCACGGTGAAAAAAAGGATAGGAAATGGAAATAAAGAACTGCAATTCATTCCATAAATCACCCGAGAATTTCTTTTGCCTTCTTGTATTACAGTCATATCAAGTACTTTGGAAAGGAAATCGAGAAAGGATTATGAAATATATCCTTGGTTGATGAAGCAGGGGAGAATATCAGTAAATTAAATGACATGTTTACAGCAGACTGAAGATTATTTTGCTTGCAGTAATAACTAGCTAAAAAAATAAATCTCACTTTTTTCTTGATAACAAGAACTAACACCAAAACGTGAAATCTATCCCTTCTTAAGCTCATACATTGATTCGTAAGACTTCTAAAGCCTCCCTCTCTCACTTTCTAGCATGAGAATACATTTTAACTTCTAATCAACTTATTGAGGGATCTCAATATGATGAAGTATAAACAAGAGAGGTTTTATTTGTTCTAATTACTGCTCTCCACCTTTCCCATATTGAACCCTATTTCTTGTTGAGTACCAGTTTTCTCAATAACGTCTGGGCCAAACTCTAAAACTTTTCACTCATTTTAGTTTTGTGAGTATTTTTATTATGATATTAAAGTCACTTACTTCATGTGTCCTCACATGGTAGAAGGGGGAAGGAAAGCTCTCAGGGGCCTTTTTGATAAGGGCATGCATCCCATTCACGAGTTGCACATTCAGGACCTAATTACCTCCCAAAGGCTCCACCTCCAAATATCATCACATTGAGAGTTAGGATTTAACACATGGATTTTGAGGGGATGTTAACATTCAGTCTACAGCAGGACGAGTAGTGAAACCAACTTGAAATTCGACCACTGAATTAATAATTAAGGAATTATCTTTTTCCCTCTCTATAAATAGTACCGACTCTATCAATTTGGGCAGAATTTTACAAGTAGTTTCAGTATAATTATCTATTTCTATTTCTACAATACTATTAAATATTGTAATTAGAGGAGAGCACTCTCATCTTCATCATTCTTTGAGGAACTAACAATAATTCCTAAAACCAACTGATGTGGTTTTTTGCTGAATTTAAATACAAATCCATAGCCTTCATACCCAAGATAAGATAACCAAGGCTCAATTTTGAATTTATCTAGTGAATTTCTTTCTGTTATCAGTGGGAGACATCCCATTACCTCATTGTTATACACAATTATTCTCAATCATAAACCATACTTACAAGGAATGATAGAAAATCATTGCTATGTTGAAAATCTCAATGGTAAGAGTTGAACTCCTTTAGTGAATGTTTTCCTTTAATCTGGGATTACTATGCCAAATGCCCATGCAGACATCCTGAAACCTCAATACTAGTTATTTGTAATTCCCTGCTCTGGATAATATATAAAGAGCTTGCTGCATATATATATTTGAATTCATCTGAACTTTTCCCTCAGGCTACAAAGAGAAAAATATACGTCATATCACTCCATTTCATGGAGGTGGAGCTCATATTATCTTTGAAGGATATTCCTTTCTAGGAAAAAGACAGTGCAGGGACATGAGGATGAACCATAAGATTCTTTGAAATATCAGGCACTAAGAGAAGATAAAAAGACTTTCAAAAATAATACTTTTGATGTCTACTAGCAGCTCAGAACCATGAGAATGGCACCTTCTCTAACAACCTTATTAAACTGCTACTGGCCAAAGTAGCAATTTTTAAAAAGTGTCTTTTATATATATGTATATTTTTATTGGACTACATGTCAACTTTCATTCTCTCAGGAGTGTTTTATGTAGTTGATTACTGAGGGGAGTTAATTTAATAATGGATATCCTTTTCCAGTCAATCCTGTCATCTGTCATGTTGCCAGCAAAGCAGTGCATTATTTCAAGTCCAGAGAATAAAAAGGACAGGTAAAATATGATTAAATTGGCTGTTATGAAATTTGGCTAAAACCTTGGAACATATGCCTTTACCTTTTTTTTTTTTAAATTAAGTGCCAGAGGACTTGGGAAATAATAAGCTTATTGCCTAAAATGTAAATTGCATGAAAAGATGTAACTTTGAGAAGTTATTTAATCATTCATTCAGATTGAAGAGTAATATTTATCTCTCCAAATTTCTTTTTCACTCTTATCTAATTCATTCCTCACATAGCAACAATAATTAACTTAAAAGTTATGTTAGGAAAATGTATTCTGGATGCCAATTGGCAGACTCAGCTAAAACTCCTACTTAAAACAACTAAAATCACTGGGTAAATTACAACCAAAAAAAAAAGACAGGACATTCCCAGGTGACAGAAATGGAGAGATAAGTAGAAAACCAGAACAATGAGCTGATGTGGTTATAGAGGCCTAAGGAAGAGATGGAGGTCATCTGACTAGTAACCAGGAAAGAAGACATGGTCTTGTGTACTTGTTAGGCAAGAATTGTACCTGTGACCCTTGTGTTAATGTGAAACATTTTGGATGCTGCACCCTTAGTAGAATAAAGCCATGTATCAGTCCAGGGAGTTAACAAGCTGCCTGGGTAGTGAGCGTAAAAATAAGTACCCTGTGAACAATAAAATTATGTGTTTTACATAGATTTAGAGTAAATATAGGCTAACCTTATGTCAGGATTCTCTAAAATCAAAAGTGTAAAAATGGTTAAGACCAGTGAGAATTCTGGTGCACCTGGTAGAAGCAAACACAAAATCAGTCTGAAGGATCTTTCAAAAACTAGGCTTTGGGATATTCCCATAGAAGAAAACAAGCCCTGCTGTAGATAAAATAATACCAAAATTGCAGAGAATGTAAGAAAAGAAGAATATTACATGAATATGCGCAAGTGAACCCAATACACAGAAGAATTCAATCCTAAGAACTTCAACACAGATAAAGCACACACATAAGCAAAACTATACTTAAATTAAAGATATAAGAGAGAATGAAAATTCCAAGAAGGGAAAATAAATGCTATTAGCAAAAAACAAGATGTTTTGAGATAGAACTAGAACTTCCTTAACCAAAAGCAGATATAGCAACTGACATTAAAATGTTAGTGAATGTGTTAAATAAAATACATACACGAATGAAGAGAAAATTGTTAAGAGTTAAGATAGATTTTAGGAAATTATCTACAATTCAGTCCAAAGAGATGAAAAGAAACATGGAGATAAAGACCGGAAGAATATGATGAGAATGCTCAACATACATAGTCTAATAGTAGTTTGAGAAGGAGCAAGTAAAGGTAATGGGTAATAAGCAATATGCAAAGAATTTTTAAAGAACTGATCCAATTCATGACTGCTTAGATAAAATATTAGGGAAAATAGAGAGAAGTTCATCTCTAAACAGAGCATTGAGAAACTGCAGAAATCAGAGAACCAAGAGAAGGCAACTAGAGAGGAAAGACAAATTCTCTACAAGGAAATACTATCTGGATTGAAACTGGAGTTCACAACACAAAGATACAAGATAGAAGTTAGCAGAACATGATCTCCAAAGTGCTGAAGGAAAATAACTGTGAGTTTATGTATTTACCTAAGCTATACACTTGAGGGATCACTGTGTGTGGTGGAAATAAAAACACTACACACAATAATGAAAGATCTTACCAATTCTAGGTACTCACCAAAAAGTCCTAAAATATGTTGTACTTTAGAAAGAGAGATGGAAATTAACCCCATAATTTTGGAGTAGGAGGCATTAAGAAACTAGCTGTTAATCATAAAGGTAAGCTATCATTGACTCAAGAAAACAATGATAATATTAACTATTTGGGGGAATTATTAACTAGGAGGATTAACGTAGTATGAGACTAGAATAACATGAAAAATGGTAGTTGGATAATTAGGGATGTAGCATTCTGATGTCTTTCTGTTAGTTAGAGAAAGCTGGGGATTGTGATTGATGATATATTTTATAAAATCAAAAGTAAATATTAAATATTTAAGATAACTATTTAAAAGAATAAAAAATGCAAAATTTTACTCCAGTGCACAAGAAATAAGAGAATTAAAAAAAACACTTAAATCAACAGAAGGCAGGAAAGGTGAATAAATTAAACAAAAATCAAAGTAAATGAAAATATAGTAGGCATTAATTAAAATATATAAAATATCCAAATAAACAGAAAAGTATAAAATTTAGCTATATACCGTGAATGCAAGATTAATTTATCAAGGATATGCACATGTGGACTGAAATCTGCTATTCAATAAAAGCAACAAAAATAGCCAAATTCAATTTTTTCAGAGCCCTGGAAATTATCCATAGACTTGAAACAATCGGAAGAGTACTTATGCAAGAAAATTGGCTGAATCTCAGTAAGAAGAGAGAGTTTTGTGGCATTTTATTTTGGCCTCTTCCAAGTCTCTTCTCCCCAATGGCTTTGAAAACCAGCAGCCCAGTGGCCAAGGAAGGAACCAGACTAGGTATAGAGTTCCTCAAAAAGCCCCATCGTGAGAGAATTGGCCTCATTTGACCTATCTGACATCGTCCTAGATATATCTCATCTGCAGACCTTGTTCTTACTTGACCTGAATCAACACTCAGTGACAGAAGCCTTACCCTCAGAGAGCTAAACAACAGTAACCACAACAACCACACACACACACACCCTCCCCCATGCAAAATGGGAGCAAGTGTTTAAGATTGCAGTTGCCTGAGGCTGTGACATCAGTTGGAGGTAAAAAGAAGTTAGCAAAAAAATTTAAAAGCAATATCTGAGGAATAAAATGTTCACAGGGGGCTTTGAAAAGTTCCACCATTTTGCTGAGGATTTAGAAGATCATGTACATATGCAGGACACTATGTATGCCCGGGAAAGCCCTGAGAAGACCTGATCTGTACAGCTGGCTGACTATGAGGTTGTGCACAAGAAGTAAGAGAAGCCTTACGCAGAGCCATAAACTTCTGGAGCAGGGAAGATATGACACACAACACACATAGACTCCCTTTCCAAAGAGTGGGAGATTAATTGGATCAAGGCATTTTAGGAAAGCTGTCTCCGATCATAAGCTCACCCTAAGCTAACCAAGCAAAGATTTCAGTAGCAGCACATAACAAAGAATATAGGTTGTAGATACTGCTAGCAAAATCACTAAACAAGCAGCCAGCAACAGTAACAAAAAACTGCAGCAACAACAGCGGGGGCATGGGGAGAATCTGATTTCAAGAAGTATCACACTATATTATTTTAAAATCACAATTTTCACGAAAAAATCTATGTGAAATGCAAAGAAAAAGAAAACTATGGCTATATATAGGCAAAAAGCAGCTAATAGAAACTGTTGCTGAGAAGCACAGAGGTTAGATTTACTAAACAAAGATTTTAACTCAACTTTTAGAAATGTCATGAAAACAAAATGAAACTATATTTTAAGAGTGAAAGGAAAATATTTGGGTGATGTCTCATTAAATACAGAATGTCAACAAGCAGATGTTGAAAAAGAACCAAATGAAAATTCTGGATTTTAAAAGAAAAATAACTGAAATAAAAAATTTGGTAGAGGAGATCAATAACATATTTGAGGCAATGGAAGAAAAAGTCAGTGAAAGTGAAGATAGGACCACTAAGATTATCCAGATTAAGAAGTAGAAAGTAAAATAGAAGAAAAATTAACAAACCCTTAGAGACCTGTGATCACCATCAAGTACACCAACATGTAGATAATATTAGTCCCAGAAGGAAAGGGGAAAGAGAAAAGAGATAAAGAACATTTGAAGAAGTAATGGCTGAAAGCTTGCCAAATTTGATGACAAACATTAACCAACACTCAAGAAACTCAACAAACTCAAAGTAGAATAAACTGAAAGAGATCCATACCTCAACAAATCATAGTAAAACTGTTGAAAGACAAAGACAAAAAGAGATTCTTGAGAGCAGCAACAGAAACATAACTCATCTTGTACAATGCATCCTTGATATGATTAACAGATGACTTCTCCTCAGAAGCCATGGAGGTAAGAAGGCAGTGGAATGATATAGTCAAAGTATTAAAAGAAAAAGACTGCCAATAAGAATTCTGTATCTAGCAAAACTATCCTTCAGAAATGAGGAAAAATTAAGTCACTCTCAGATAAACAAAAATTGAGAGAATTTGATGCTAGGAAATCAGCCCAACAAAAATTACTAAAGGTAGATTTTCAGTCTGAAATAAAAGAACACTCAACAGTAACTTAAATCTCCCTAAAGACATAAAGAACACTGGTAAAGACAACTACATGGATAAACATAAAATGTAATATCAACGTATTTTTTGTTGTAACACTTCTCTTCCACCTGATTTAAGGACAAAGGACTTATAATGTATAAACAGTTAATGTATATGGAATAATAGCTTAAAGGCGGAAGAGGAAACAGAGCTGTATCGGAGCAAATCTTTTTATGTTATTAAAATTAACTTGGTATTAATATGGAAGAGATTTTGTTAATTAAAATTGGTTTTAATTATAATCCCCAGTAAACAACTAAAAACATAACTCAAAAAAGTCAGTAAAAGAAACAACAGAGGTTAAAAATGATACACTAGAAAATACTTAGTTAACACAAAATAAGTCCATAATGGAAGAAGATGAACAAAAATATGATATATGTAAGATATGTAGTAAACAATAGCAAAATGGCAGATATAAATCCTACCTTATCAGTAATTATA
Source organism: Equus caballus (assembly GCF_041296265.1). Classification (NCBI taxonomy): domain Eukaryota; kingdom Metazoa; phylum Chordata; class Mammalia; order Perissodactyla; family Equidae; genus Equus; species Equus caballus. The sequence goes on from NC_091684.1 coordinate 84,203,256, forward strand.
TTGAAAGTAAATGGATCAAGCATTCTAATTAAAAAGTTGAGATTGGAAGAATGAATAAAGGTATATGATTCACCTGTATGCTGTCTGTAAGAGACATACTTTAGATTCAAAGACAAATAGATTGAAAGTAATATGATAGGAAAAAAAATACCATGTAAATTGTGACCAAAGGAGAATTGGAATAACTATAATAATCTCACAAAATAGATTTTAAGGAAAAGAAAGTTCCTAGAGTAAAAGAAGGATGTATAAAATAGCAAAACATTAGAGAATCAACTAAAACAGAAATTGCTTCTTTGAAAAGGTGAACAAAATTTAGCCAGGTTGCCAAGGAAAAAGAGAAGACTCATTTTAATAAAATCAGTGATGAATGAGGGGACATTACTCTCCACCTTACAGAAATAAAAAAAAAAAATTATAAGAGAATGCTGTGATCAACTATATATTAACTAATTGCAAAACCTAGATTAAATGGACAAATTTCTAGGATGAAACAAATTACTGAAATCGAATAAAGAAGAAATAGAAGTTCCTAGTAGACTTGGAATAAAAACAGAAATTGGAATACTAATTAAAAACTTCCCACACAGAAAAAACCAGGATCAGATGGCTTCACTAGTGATTTCACCCATATGTTTAAAAAAGAATTAACACCAATCCTTCACAACCATTTCCAAAGAATGAAAAGAGGAAGGAACAATCCCTCACTCATTCTATGAAGCCAGTATTACCTTGAGACTCAAACCAAAGAAATCTCAAGAAAAGAAAACAATCAATCAATATCTTTTATTAAAATATAGGTGGGACCAGCCTGGTGGCACAGTGGTTAAGTTCGAACTTTCCACTTTGGCAGCCCGGGGTTTGCAGGTGGGATCCTGGGCGCGGACCTACTCACTGCTCTTCAAACCATGCTGTGGCAGGCATCCCACATAGGGAGGATGATGGGCACAGATGTTAGCTCAGGGCCAATCTTCCTCAAAAAGAAAAAATACAGGCAAAAATCCTCAACAAAATATTATCAAACCAAATCCAGGAATATATAGAAAGGAGTGTATACTTCAACCAAGTGGGACTTAATCCATAAATGCAAGTATAGTGTCATATCTGAAAATTAATCAATGTTATATACCATATTAATATAAAGAGGGAAAAAAATGATCAGCTCAATAGATTAGAGCAAGCATTTGACAAAATCCAACAGGATGTCATGATTAAACAAACAAAAAGCAACCTTAACAACCTCAGAATAGAAGTTAACTTTCTCAAACTGATAAATGTTATCTACATAAAACACAAAGATAACATTGAATGTATGGTAAGCAACTGAATGTCATCCACCCAAGGTCAGGAACGAGGCAAACATGTCTTCTCTCACCACTTCTATTCACCACTGTACTAGAAAGTCTAGCTATGGCAATTAGGCAAGAAAATGAAATAAATGGCATGCAGATTGGAAAGGAAGAAGTATCACTCTATTTGCAGGTGCCATCATCTTGCATAGAAAGTCCTAAGACATCAAAAAAGAATTAGAGCTTTTTAGTATAATGAATAAGTTCAGCAAGTTTGCAAATACAAGATCAACATACAAAAAATCAATAGCATTTCTATACATTAGCAATGAAAATCTGAAAATGAAAGTTAAAAAAAAACTCCATTAACAATAGCATCAAAAAGACTAAAATATTTAAGGATAAATTTAACAAAAGATATGAAGAGTTATACATTGAAAGCTATAAAACATTAATAAAAGAAATTAAAGTTGATGAAAATAAATGGAAAGACAGTCTATATTTATGGCTAGGAATGATTTAATATTGTTATATTCTTATCATGATATTACTCCCCTAATTGGTCTATATATTCAACATAATGCTTATCAAAAGATGCAAGGAACTCAGAACAGCCGCAATAATCTCGAAAAAGAAGAATATGGTGGATGATTCAAACTTGCTGATAGCAAAATTTACTAAAATGCTACAGTAAGCAGTAATCAAGATAGTGAGTTACTGAAATGAAGATAAAACATAGATTAATCAAATAGCATTGAGATTAACACATATTTGTAGCCAATTGGTTTTTGATAAGGATTCCAAGACTATTCAATGGAGAAAGATAGTGTTTTCAACAAATGATGCTGGGAAAACTGGATATCTGTATGCAAATAATGAAATCGACCCCTTTCTCACAGCATATACAAAACTTAACTCAAAATTGCTAAAATCCTAAATGTGAAGGCTAAAAGTGTAAAACTTTTAGAGAAAACATGGGAGTACATCAAATGCTGAATTCTTAAATTATGTTCCCTCATCACAATAAAATTAAATTATAAATCAATACTATATGTGGAAAGTCTCAAATATTGGAAAATTAATCATTTGCTTAGAAATGTTAAGCATTTTAGAAACCCATGGGACAAAGAACAAAATCTCAAGTGATTATAAAATATTTTAATCTGAATGGCAATGAAAAGAAAATGTATTAAAATTTGTGGAATACAGAAAATCAGTATTTTGTAAGAAATTTACAGCTTTACACACGTATGTATTAAAATGAAAAGTTTTAATCAATGATCTAAATTTCCACCATAAGAAGTTTGAAAAAGAATAGTAAATTAAAGGAAATGTAAGTAGACAGCAGGAAATAACAAAAATAAGAAGAAAATGATGAAATTGAAACAGATAAATGATAGACACAATTAACAAAGCCAAAAGTTGATTTTTGAAAATATTAATAAACTTGATAACCTGTAGTAAGTCTGAACCAAAAAAGGCCAAAATGCAAATTATTAATAGTCATGACTAGAGAATCAACATGCATGAACCGCTGCTTCCCAGGCCGTCTTCTCTTCTGAGAGCTCATCTGTTCTGTTAGCCCTCCTCTCTCTTTGACAACTGTTGCATGCTGCTCACTGTGCTGCTTGTGCTCTGAAGGAAAATAAGTTGTTAGCAAGGACTTTGTACGTTTTAACTACTAAAGCTTGACGACTTCAAGAAATGAAAGGAATTATGATGGCTTTTTCAGCAAGCAAGCCTGTCAAGCTGTAAATGATTTGTTTGACTCATTGACAAGATGAGACGATGAAAGGAAAGAGAAAACTCATTTGCTGCTTAATCATACAATGAATAAGATGAGAAATGAAGGGTAGAATGGATGGAACAGGGTAAGGCGATGGAGGTCTCACAGCTCACCAAGACCTACCATGTTATTTTTTATTTTGTCTTTTAAATTTGTGTATGTGTATTTACTTTGACACTAATAACCTAAATGAGCCAGAGATCTGCTATGATATTTACAGAAGAAAAATAAAACAAAACACAAAACTCCTGGCACTTTATGTACTCATCTAGTGTCTTCTCTTTAAAACAAATGTTCTTTAAGAAGGACTTGGGTGTTAACAAAACTAAGAGTTGGTTCTTTGAAAAGTTAACCAGGGTCGGCCCTGTGGCCGAGTGGTTAAGTTGATGTGCCGCTCCGGCCCAGGGTTTCACTGGTTCTAATCCTGGACGTGGGCATGGCATGCTGGGGTGGCATTCCATATGGCACAGCCAGAGGCACTCACAACTAGAATATACCACTACGTACCGGGGGGCTTTGGGGAGAAGAAGAAGAAGAAAAAGATTGGCAACAGATGTTAGCACTGGTGCCAATGTTTAAAAAAAAAAAGATAAAATTGACAAAATTTTAGCTAAACTAACCAAGGGAAAAAAGAGAGAAGACCCAAATCAACAAAATTATAAATGAAAGAGGCAACATTACAACTGACACCACAGGAATACAAAGGGTCATAAGGAGCTACTATGAGTAAGCACACACCAACAAACTGGACGATCTAGAAGAGATGGAAAAATTCTTAGAAACATAGAACCTACCATGACTGAATTAGGAAGAAATAGAAAATCTGAGCAGACTAATTACTAGTAAGGAGATCGAACTGGTAATCAAAAATCTCCCAATGAAGCAAAACTCAGGACCAGATGACTTCACTGGTGAATTTTACTTAATATTTAAACAAGGATTAATGCCAATCCTCAAACTCCCAAAAAACTGAAGAGGAGAGAACATTCAAAAGCTCATTTTACAAGCCTAGCATTACCCTGATAGTAAAGCCAGAAAAGGACACTACAAAAAACGAAAACTACAGGACAATATCCCTGATGAATATAGATGAAAAAAATATCAATAAGATGCTTGCTAACTGAATTCAGCACCACGTTAAGAGCATCACTTGCCGTGGTCAAGTTAGACTTATCCTTGGGATGCAGGAATGGTTCAACACACACAAATCAGTAAGTGTGATACACCGCATTAATAGAATGAAAAAAAAATCATGTGATCATCTCAATTGATGCAGACAAAGTATTTGACCAAATTCAACATCTGTTCATGATAAAAACTCTTAAATTGGGTATAGAAGGAACGCACCTCAACATGGGCTTGTCTAGGTCTTGGGGAAAGGAGTGTCTCTGTTTATATCTATGGTACCTTTCAAGAAAACTTGTAATAAACTCTCAATTTTATCAGTTAATTAATTAATAATAAATGTTTTAAGTTTTTCATTTTTAAAAATGAAAGGTAGTTCCAAATTTTTCAGTACCTGCATGCAAACCTACGTTATAAAGCAGAATCTATACATAAACGAAGCAAGTCAAAGATCATTTGAACCTCTCCACGCCTGGTCACATAAAATTATATGCTGATGACTGCTCCTCAGAGCAGGGATAGACCTGTCTGAAGTATGAGTGATTTTGCTTTTATCACAGTCTTCCTGGGGTTGGGAAAGACAACAAAACTAGGCTGAAAGATTGATTTCCCTGCTCAGGAGCTATAACAGACACTGGATCTACAAGAGAAAGCCTTTCGATTGCAAATGTGTAGTTTGGGTGATTTCACAGTAAGGCAAATACAAGAATACATTTTTATTTCTACTTTTTAAAAAATACCAGCTTCCCTGGGCAGGCTCTGTGGCGTATTGGTTAAGTTTGGCTTGCTCTGCTTTGGCAGCCCGGGTTTGTGGGTTAGGATCCTGGGTGCAGACCTACAGCACTCATCAAGCCATGCTATGGCGGCATCTCACACACAAAATAGAGGAAGATGGGCACAGATGTTAGCTCAGGGCCATTCTTCCTTAAGCAAAAAGAGGAAGATTGGCAACAGGTGTTAGCTCAGGGACAATTTTTCTCACCCCCAAAAAATTAAATTAAATTAAAAAAATACTGGCTTCCCATAATTTGCTAATCTAGTGGGTTTTTTTTTTCCAAATTAGCTTTAAACAAGAGGAACGTGGATGCACATAACAAAAAACAAGATTTGACTACTTCTGAACATTTTTTAAGAAGACTGTTGCTTCTTGGGATCTGCATGTCTATCATTTTTTCCTTTATCCAAGTAAACTTTTGTCATTTTTAAATAAAGGTGTAATTTATTTATAGTATAATGCAGAGATTTTAAGGATAATTCTGATGAATATTGGTAAATTTACATACTCGTGTAACTAAAACTGTAATCAAGAAAGAGAATGTTTCTACCACCCCAGAAATCAACTTCATGCTCAAATCTCCTGGAGCAGTCACTACTTTAATTTCTAGCATCATGGTTAAATTTTGATTTTCATAGAATTCAATGTAAACAGAATCATGAAGAATCTACTTTTATTTCTGCTTTTTAGTCAACATAATGTTTTGAAGATCCATCCATGCTTTGCGTATATTATTGCTGCATAGAATATTCTACATAGTTGATTACCCATTCTTTTGTTGACAGATATTTCCAGCTATGAACACTTTTGTATTTGTCTTTTGTTGGGATCAGATGCTTTCATATCTCTTGTCTTTGTACCTCAAAGAAGAACTGCTAGGACATGGTATATATCAAACTTTAAATGAAATTGTCTTATCAATTTTCCAAAATAATTGCACTGTTTTACACTCCTCCCAGAAATATATGAGAGCTCCTATTGCTTCATATCCTTAATAACAGTTGGTATTGCCTGGCTTTTTATTGTTTCCATTCTAATGGATGTGAAGTAGCAAGTCATTGTGGATTTAATCTGAGTTTCCCCAATGGCTAATGATACTGTGCACCTTTTCTTGTACTTATTAGCCGTGCAGGTGTCTTCTTTTGGGAAGTGTCTGTATTCTGCCAGTTTTTATTGGATTATTTGCCCTATATTATTGAGTTGTAGGAGTTCTTTGCGTAATTTAAATACAAGTCTTTTGTGAGATATATGTAGTATGAGTATTTCCTCCCAGTCTGTGACTTTTCCTTTCCTTTTCTTAATTGGTGTCTTTTGATGAGCAGTATTTCAATTTATTACTTCTCTCTCTTGCAGTTGGTACTTTTTATGACATGTCTAAGAAACATTTGTCTACTCCAAGTTTGAGAAAATATTTTCCTGTGTACGCTTTTAGTAGCTTTATAGTTTAATTCTTATGTTCAGGTCTATGATGCTTTTGGAATATGTAGTGTGAAGTAGGGCCAAGGTTCATTGTTCGACTTGTTTCAAAACCATTTATTGCAAAGACTTTTGTTTCCCCCACTGAATTGCATTTGCTCCTATGACTCTATTCTATTCTACTGATCTCTGCCTATCTTTCTGTCAATACCATGCTGTCAAAATGAATGTAGGTTTATTGTAAGCTTTACAATTAGAAAGCAAATATATCTTATGAGACAGTATGTTACCTTGAAACTGAGTAGTAAAAACTCTTTGAAATTGTTTTTCTTTTTCTAAATTGTTTTGGCCATACCAGATCCTTTTCAATTCAGTGTACATTTTAGAAACACCTTGCACATTTCTACAAAAAAAAACCATGCTGGGATTTTGATCTAGATAGCATTGAATCACTAGTTTAATTTCAGAATTGACATTTTAACAATATTGATTTCACTTTATGAACATGGCACATCTCTTCAGTTCTTTAAGTCTTCTTTAATATCTCTCAAATTGTTTCCTTGTAGAGTTCTTGTGTATCCTTCAATAACGTTATTAAGTGTTTTATGTTTTTGATACTGTACTGTACTTTTAAAAATTGCATTTTCCAATTATTCGTTCCTATTATGTAGAAATGGAATTAAATTGTGTAAATTGGCTTTGTATCTCCTGATTTTCAGTATTTTTTTAAAAGATACTTTTGGAGTCCTTTGTTGATGTGAAGAGCTTCCTTTAGTATTTTTAGGGTGAGTTTTGAACCAATGAATTCTCCCAGCTTTTAATTATCTAAACATTTCTTTTTTTTGCCTCTATTTTTAAAGAATATTTTTGTTGACAATTGCATAAAGGGCTGTCTTTTCTTGTTTTCATGAGTTTGAAGTTCATTTTTTTGTCTACTGGCTTTAATTGTACCTGATGAGAAGTCAATTATCATTCTTATTTTTTTTCCCTTCAAGGCAATGTGTCCTTTTTTTTAAAATCTACTTTCAAGATTTTAAAATTATTTTAGGTTTTCAGTAGTTTGGCTTTGGTTTGTCTTGGGGTGGTTATTTTTGTATTTATTGAGCTTATCTTTGCTATGCTTCTTGGAAATGTATACTGGTGTTTTACAACAAATATGGATCTTTTCGGACATTATTTCATAAGATATGTTTTCTGTCATATCCTTTCTCTTTTCTTCTGACTCCAATTATAAATACAAAGTTTAGAAATTTGATGTTTTCCTACATGCCACTTTTTGTCTTTTCATTTTTCAAATTCACTTTTGCCTCTTTGCTTCAGTCTGGGTAATTTCTATCAATCTGTATAAGGATCACTAACCCTTTCTTCTGCTGTGTCTGAGCTATGTCCAAAATTATCACAAAGGTTAGGAGGGGGAAATTGATTTATTCTACTTTATATTTCTTATTTTAAATAAATTTTACATTTAAGATATCCTGTATTTAAGTTTTAGTATTTTTGTTTCATTTATATGGTTTCCTTTTCTATTCTGTAATTCTCCATTTCTTCTCCCAATCTATCCTTTTGTGTTTTTTGCTTTGTTTTGTTTTGAATTCTATAACATATTTATCATAGTCCTTTTAAACTTCTTCCTGCTGATTCCACTATCTGGGTCATTTGTCGCTCTGCCTCTATTATACATCTTTTATCTAAATTAAGGGGACATTCTCCGCTTCTTTGCATGTTTTTTCTTGAAAAGATTTAGTGCTGGTCCTTCACATTAAATGGAGCAGAGATTGTACTACAGTATTTGTTGTTGTTGTTGTTGTTTTGTGATATTATTTTTCCTAGAGAGTTCAAGTAGTGCTCCTCTCTCAGGGGGCAAGAAGTATAAAGGAATGATTTTTCAGATTTCACAAAGAGTTTAGTTGACTTTGTGTGGCCTGTTAACATAAATTGATTGCATTCACCTGTGGTTTCAAATTGGCTTAAGGCTCTCCCTTGGCTCTTCAGCTAACCTCTTTGATCTTGTCTGGCTTTGAGCCAGAAGTCGTTCAGATTGCACTTTTAGGTAGCTTTGATTCTCTTTTGGATTCTACTCAGGCTCATCCCTGGAATGCTAAGCATGATGTAGCTGCACGAGGCTGCATGAAGACTTTCTTCTTTTCACTCCCACCTCATTGCCTTTACTCAGCAATATTCTGCAAAGAGAAGTAAGAGGATTGACAGGCCAAGAGATTCAATTATTTTCTCACTGATTTTCTATGTTCCATGTGTCGTTGGCTGATTTCACAGCATCTCTGCAAGGCTTCTGTCTAAGACAGGCTAACTCTTCCGCTTACCTATTCCCATCCTAGGCCCTAGATCCCAGGTGTGAAAGTGGCACTTTGGTAAGCTGTGAAGGACTCATCTCTCCCTGGAATTTAGTTCATTAAGACATCTTTGTGTCCACTGCTCTTCAACAGCTTTGGAAAAATTATGCATTTTAGCGTATCTATTTTTGTCCGCGGCTACCATGGGAGTGGAGTTCTTTCATGTACTCCTACATCCTAATTGGAAGTAGAAATCCAATTAACCTTTTCAAAAACATAAAACTCTTAACTTTTATTCACAGCTCCAGGGTGTACTCTGTAATATTTTCTGCAATATTAAGCTTATATTTACATAAATTTTCCCTCATTTATTTACCCATCTTGGAAGTGTGCATATTTGTTAATGGTATCGTTAACCACATTACTGACTGCATGAGAGTGGTATGAGGTTTCTTTTGAGAGTATGGCCTTTGGTGTTGAGGGACTTTGGTTTGAGTCCAACACTGTTATATACTAGTGATCTGACTTTGGCTTCATCTGAAAATGATGATGCTAATAGAAATTTCTTCCTTTAGTTGTTATGAGAATTAAAGTTGCTGTTGCATGTAAAATGTACATGTCTGGTGCATGGTAAGCCCTCAGCAGTAAGTTCTATTATTGTTCTACGTAATTGTAAATGTCTTTTATTTTCTCACACCTGTCACTCTACTGCCTTCTTTTTCTCACTCTTGAATTATCTAATGAGAGTTTAGATATGTTCTAGTAGGTGGTCTGCTGTTAAAACAAGGAACTTGTTTGCGGATCAGCGTACAACCAACTCAACTATTTCTAACTCAATTTGACAGATACACAGATGCAAGGCAACTGAGAAAATGGTTGCAATGTTTAAAATTTTTTGTACACCTAGTTAATTTCTTTCTTTAATTTTCTGTCAAAACTTTGGTTTAATGAACCATACGATAATTTCATAAATGAATTAATCAACTCTTCAGAGAACATAATCAACAATTAGTAATTTCAGGTGATTATTTTAGAAACAAATGCATTAAAATTTCTACATTTTGCTAAGGCAAATGCATTGAAATGGTAGTATCATTCATAAGTCGGAAGAACATGTAATATGACAATGACTTTACATTGTAACTGCCATGTGTTTGTGAAACAATGTAATGAGGAATAACATTCATAATACTTTGTTCTGAAGTGCTAAATGTGTTGCTTAAGGTAAGTTATGAAATTTACTTTTGATGTTCATTGAATATCTACATAGTAACTTCGTAAGAAATTAATTTAGACTTTATAAGGAACTTATATAAAAGAAAAAAAATTTAATTCTTCATTTTTTTTGAGTATATAAAAGTTAAAACACTGGGATGGCTATTTTTTGCCTTCCTCCTAAGGTCCAAATAAGATATTGGCCAGGGAAATTGCCTCTGGGCCAGTTCCCTTGAAAACTACAATGTCTGTGAAGTCTTTTTCTTTAGGCCTGGAACAAACCTTACCTAAACTAATTCCAAAACACTGGGCTTTTGAATTGTGATCATTGATTTCCCTTCGAAGTATAAGAACACCTTCAGGCAGAATTAATCTTCAGGCTACCTTATCAAACCGCAGCAGGAGAAGAAAGGTACAAAAACTAAAGAAGGAAGAACACTCAGACCTCCTTTGATATCACTCCTAAAACCCCACCCAATGGTGCACTGAAGGCATGTCTTTCAGAGCTTCAATTTTTCCTTGATCCGCCTATAATATTTCTCCCTGAGGATGGAATGAAATGAGCTCCCCCAGGAGATTAGCATGTGACCTACAATCTGACATCTTAATTTCTAGTTTGTCTTTATTATTTTGAGATTGATTTTTAAAGTATATTGTTAGAAATTATTTCTTTAGAATTTGTCTCCAGTATTGTTTAACCATTTATTGACCTGAGATTTGCATTTTGATGCTATACAAAATTTCTCCATATGAAAGTCCATTAGTTATTTAAACTTCTGTTCTTTAGGCTAAAGATACTTAATTCCCCCAGTCACTGCTCCAAACTCATCAACAAACTTGATTGCCCTATATGGACAAATGATAGTTTCTGAAATTAGATTTCTACTACACTTGTGAAAATATTGAATGCTACCATCTCTTATCAAACCATTTTGTTTTTTAAAAAAGGCATACGTTTATATTTAAAATATTAAATATATATTTACAATACCTTGTAAATATATAAGCCAACTTAGAATATGTGAAATATGTGTTCAAAAAGTATAAGTCAAATTGATAAATAAATAAATGGTTGAGGGCCAAGAACTGTAAATAGCATTATGTTATACTTAATGAGAATTCCATGGCTAATCTTCACTTAATTTTCTTTTTACTCCATAGGTTTTCTTTAAATTTTCCACTAAGAAATAGCTGCTGGCATTATTTGCTTAAAAATGAAAAATTCACTTGCGAAAGACTAGCTTTGTTTGCTGCTTTTGCACTTCTGGTTATGATTTAAAGAATTCACAAACTTTAGCATGTCTGTGGGTAGCCTTTAGGAATCAACCAAGTGGGCAAGCAGCTGCTTGTGGTGGTCAGTGGAAGAACAGAAAAAACCGTATTTTCTTAACTGCTGTCTTGATAGGATCACGTGGAGGCACTACCAGATTCCATGCTCACCAGTAAAACATTCAATTTGCCTGCAAACTGTAGAGGAGAAAAACTTTTCCCTTCTTCCTTTCTAGATTCTTTGGCAGGTCTAAAAATTAAACTGTTGTAAGACAGATTAACAGGAAGACAAAAAACAAATTTAATTTTGTATGTACAGGAGCCCCAAAGATATGAGGCTCCCCGGTAGTCAAGCAATTGAGGCTTATATGCCATCTTTAGCTAAGGAGAAGGGGATGGGGTCTGGGACTTCAAAGGGGAGGAAGTCAATTTATGTGAAGATGGGAAGGGCAAATGTTTGGTAAATAAATGTTTGTCATGCCATGGGGAGAAATCCTTCTGATGTAAAAAAAAGTTAGTAATAGCTCTTTCCTTGGTAAAGGCTCCCTATCTAAATTCTTTTAGGCAGTTAAGGGGGAGGTAAAAAACTCTTCTTGAGTCTATTGAGCCTTGATTGTCCTCAGCTCGAAATAATATGCATGCCAAAGTGGCACATTCCGGGGCAGCCTGCTCTGAACCCCATCAATACTAAGAGTTTTGCGGTTTGCTCTCATGGCTAATGAGAGATCATAGTGGTGTCTTATTCTGGGGACACAACAGTATCAGTTAAAGTTAATAATGCATGCAGAAAGGTGGCCCTCCATTAAATGATGCTGAGAGAAACTGAACTTCAGATTTCTAAACACACAGAAGATAAAACTGGATGTCACTTCAAGGGCAGAACCTCTGCTAATGCACATTAGAGCCCCTTCAAAAGACTAAAAGCTTTTAAGGAAATTATAAATATTTCTTTTCACCACTGCTGAACCTGGGCACAAAATCTTTCTTATTCATATTCTCTTAGTAGAATCTCAAATAAGGTTTATTTAATTTCTGCTACAGTAGTAATTATTGTTAGAAATTCTAGGCCTTGAAGCAAAAATAACAACACAAGTCTCCTAATGTCCTGTTGATTAAAAAATCCTGTTTTGCTTTTCTTCAAATTTGGCTCTATCATTTATTAGCTGTGTAATCTTGGGCATGAGTTTTAAACTTGTCAGGGCTAAATTCCATCATCAGTAAAACTGTTTGAAGGGCACTTATGTGGAATAATTTAGAACATGCCTAACTGCCCAGCAAATAGTGTCAGGCAAATAATAAGTGACATTGTTACTTGTTATTGTTATTTGTTTGCTTGTATATTCATTTCCTAGGCAGTCCCGACCAACATACACAGAATATTATCCATCTCAGCTCAACATTCAAGGTTATTTGGGTGAACGCAGGACCCAGTTGGGCTCATAGGTAGTTTCTGTGCAATCTACTGAGCTATTCGATCTGAGCTTTCTGGTTTGCATTCCCTTTATCTTCCAATGAATGAGTCCTGGAATGAGCTTTAGACCAGTACTCCTTACACCTTAACATGCACACGGGTCACATGAAGATATAGTGGGGCCCAAACTTCTGCACTTCTAGAAACTTCCAGGTGATACCAAGGCTGCTGATTCATGGACCGCACTTGGAGTAGCAAGACTCTGGCTCACACATTGTCTGATTCCAGACAGTGGAAATGTTCTATATCTGTGCTGTCTAGTACGTCAGCCACTGAGTACTTAGATGTGGTGGATGCTATTGAAAAACTGCATCTTTATCTCTATTTATTTTTAAAACATTTATATTCATTTGTAGCTGGTGGCTACTGTATTGGACAGTGCAGATGTGGATAACTTAGCTCATCCTCTGATATTCTCCTAGAACATTCCCTTTGTATTACCAGGCTCTGGATGGGTTCTATTCTGAAACAAATGACAATTGTTACTCACAATTTTAAGGGTCATCACTGCCCAGAGATTTCTGGTCGTTTGTTTCATCTAAAGGATCAGACCTCCTAGAATATAACCAGGGCAGGTATTAGGCCACTTAACTAGCTGCCAACTGGAGAAATCATCTGAATGTTCTGGATGACCACACTGTCCTTCTGACTTCCTGCTAAGAGTTCCTTGGGGGTCAGTATCCCTGGAGGCCGTGTTGATCTGAGATTCAGCAGTAGAGACTATTTCCGCTTTTCTTTGTTTCACAATTCATTGCTTTGCCCATTTTGCATCGAGATTATACTTGCACCTCTCTCCTTACTTCATTTACCGAATGATTCAGTTTTTCAGCGAGGTGCCTAATGTGGCTAATGGCAGATGTTTAAGGAGACAGACAGGAGGAAGATGGAAGTGATTGTGCTGGGATTACACAACCTGAAGGACTGTAATTATATATTAAATTCATATCTTTTCTTCACAATCACCAAAGCAAAGGAATGTAAAAATAATGTGTTTACATAGCCTTTTGTATTTTTTTCTTATTTTTACTTATTTCACTGGGGTTTGGCATCTGTTCAAAGACCTATTAGTTTACATTTCCCCCTTGTTTGTACTTCTCTGTTCTTGATTTCCAAAGTGTACAACACTGAAGACATAAAAATACTATGCTAAACTCTAAGAAAAGCTTGACATATACACATATTAGTATTTAACATAGCTAAATCAGTATTATATGCGTAAATTAAAGGAACACTACTGGAAACAGTTGACTTGGTAAACATTTAACTTAAAGCAGTTATGAAAATGAATCTCTAGGACAAGCTCTGTCAAGACCCTCTGTCACATGACCCAGATCAGCTCTCCCAAGTCAAATGGTCAGATCTGGAGCAATACCGCAGTTGTAAAAGATATTTCTCCTGTTGCTATTGAATTTATTTGATGTTTTAATGATTTTCTGTCTCTTGAATTAAATAAATTATCAAGACACTTATTTTCCTTATTATGCTTTTGAAATGGGAAATACCTGATATAAATTTAACGTAATAGAAATATACCCTTAATCCATAAAAATTGTCTTTTTCATGTGCATTAGAGAATATACATCAATCTCAAATCTTTTTCATTCTATCAATTGGACTACATTCAAATTCACCAATTCTTGCTTTTGGCATTTCAAATCTGCTCTTGAGCCCCTATAGTAATTCTTTTTTTGATTCAGCTACCAAATCTTTAAATTCAGAACTTCTATATGGTATATATATATACATATATATACCATATATATATATATACATAAAAAATATATATACACATCGTCTATGTACAATTTCTGTTTCTTTATTGATATTCTTTATTTGGTGAGATAGTTCTCTAATTCTCTTCTTCAGTTATTAGTACTTGGTTCCTTTTAACTCTTTAAAGCATATTTAAAATAGCTGATTTAAGGTCTTTGTACAGTAAGTCCAATGTCTGGGCATCCTTAAGAGCAGTGTCTATTTATTGATTTATTTTTCCTTATGTATGGGCCACACTTTGTTGTTTCTTTGTATGCCTCGTATATATTTTTATTGTTGTTAATAAGTGGATGTTTTAATAATATAGCATGGCAACTATAGAAATCAGATTCTCCCTCTTTCCAAGATTTGTTCTTGTTGTTCATGCTTGTTTTAATTGTTTTATCATTTAGTGACTTTTGAAATAATTCTGTAAAGTCAATATTCTTTCTTGTTTGTGACCACTGAAATCTCTACTCTGTTAGCTCAGTTTTAGCTTAACAAATGATTGGATAGATATTTCCTTAAATGCCAGAAACCAGCAAATCTCCCAGTCTTTGCTGAGGGTCTTGTGTTTACGTCAAGGCATATTTTCAGCACTTAGGAAGGCAGTTAACAATTCTGCCTTTGCCTTCACTTCATGCTTATGCAGAGCTTCAAAGTCAGCTAGACACGAGAGCTTAGGGCTCTTTTGTGTCTTTTCTGGGAAAGTGCACATATGTATGGCCTTCTAGATTCCCAGAATATGTCATAACTTTTCAAACACCTTATAGACATCTCATTCTTCAGCTTTTCCTTTTAATGTTTGTGGTTAGTGTGCTATTTGCACCAACTCTCATCTTCCATTATATCAAGCAGCGTGAGGTTAAAATACTTGCCTGCAATTGGTTTTGATAAATGCCCCCTAGGTGAATAATTTTTGCTCTGGATGAGCTCCAAATTTGGTCAAATAGAAACAACCTTGTAAGTGGAGTCTTCTAGGGAACTACCAGCCCAGGTCAAACAATGACAATTCTTTGGGAATGAGGCTATGAAAGTGACCCAGTCCTGTTCTGCTGTCTCCAATGGCTGTCAGGCTGCATCAGGATTGTGGGCTGTTAGTTTTTAAGGTTGCCACAGAGCTGAAGAGTAGGGGATGGGACCATGGCAAGTTTAAATGCCACAGAAGTTGCTGTTCTTACTGAGATGCAAGTGTTTTTCTTGAATAAATGTTGCCTGGATTACTTCAAACCTTTGGTTGATTTTCAAAGCTCTGAAAGCAACGATTTTGCCATTTTTTAAAATTTCTGTTATGAGGGAGCTCATTTTCAGAGGTCTTTACTTTGCCGTTTTTGTTGATGTCTCTGTCGTTGGTTTTTGGTGATAGAACTTGAGACATTTGGAGAATTAGTTATGCTAAAATGGCCTTGCCTATGAAGGCCTACCCCACTCAATAAGGCCCATGACTAGCCAAATTTGTCATTTGATGTGGCTTCATATAATAGGGTATATAGTTCAGATTGCATTTTTTGTTACTATACTTGCTCTAATCCATGGACACAATTGTATTTCCTACCTTGACTGGATGATGTAGAACAATTAATTTCATATCAAGACATGAGTTAGCATGTACCATTTTGAGAAACATATCCTTTATTCTCTCCAGGTCTAGAAAACTCCAACTTTCTCCCCAATTGGTCTAGGGTGCATAGAAATACAATTATGTGCCACATGACAACATTTTGGTCAATGCCAGATTGCATATACCACAGTGGTCCCATAAGATCAGTATCATATAGCCTAAGTGTGTAGTTGGCTATACTGTTCAGGTTTGTGTCAGTATACTCTACAATGTTCACATAACAACAAAGTCACCTAACAATGCAATGCAGGAGTAAGAACATATCCCTGTCATTAAGCAAGGCATGACTGCAGTAATAAAAAATATTTCAATTAAAAAATCTCTGGAGGTCTTCTTCCTGTTCAAGAGTTAATTCTGTTAGAAGAAAATAACCCGCTGTTAGCTTTGTCTTTGAAACTAAAAGCTTAGTACATTTCTTTCTCTGGTATATTAACCTTACAAAGACTAGTGCCCAACAAGCTGTGAGAGGAAAATGATTATTGTGGTACAATCATGATTACTTGGTCTACTTGGGCCACATATAATGGACTCCTCCAGGGTCAAGATTAACTGGAACAATAGCCTTAATTTTACTGCATTCTGGATTCTCTGGTCTCTGATTGCTGGCCATACTTGTTCAGCTCATGAGGGCTGGGTGATTATTTTGTCCTCACAAAGTGCAGGGCCATAGTTCTTCTTATGGAGCTTGTGGGTGAGAGACAGCTGTCTATGTCATTCCCCAAAGATTCCACAAGAAGGCAACTATCCAAATCAGATAACTTATGTTGATGGCTTTTTGCTTCTTTATTTGCTTTTGTGGCTGTGCTTCTGGTGTTACCTCTGGCCCTAATTAGCAGTAACCACTTTCCTTAGTCACACAAAAAGCTTATATCAATTTATGCCTTCCTTGCTCAGAGTTTTCATGAGCTTCCCGTGCTACAAATTGCTATTCTTTTCCCTGTCAGTGTAGAGGTCTATGACCAGCCAAGCATAAAATTTGCAGTTATGTATCCTAGCTTGACTAGTGCCACTACTAGTGGCTTGTAACTGGACCAACTCTCTGGCACCCTCTCCTGTCTGTTTTCTTCCTATGCTGTTTGATTAAGTTCCATATATTCTGGAAACAAACCAGGAAGCTTGAGGCACCAGCAGTCTAGAAGATCCATAAATCTTGCTTTCCAGATTCCTATCACCTTTCCTGAATCTTCCTTCCCTGAGAGATAAAGGATTCTTTGCTGGACTCAATCTGCTTGACATTGTTCGTTCCTTTGACACTGCGTTAGGTGGCCTATGAGGACCTCCCCCAGCAAGACCAGTAGTGTTCCTTGGTACATGCCCAGGGTATTCAATGAGTTCTTCCAATAGCAGGTTGCCGATAGCAGGAGTTGCTTCTCCGACTTTCAGAGTTGGAGGGAGTTTACAAATACATTTGCTGGGCCAAATTTAACATCTCAGTCCTGATCAACAGCCCCCTGGTAGGATGGGGACTTTGGTTTGAATCAGTGGGATGGAATTTCAAGTAAGCTTATTCCACATTATGTTGTGGATCAGGAATATCCTTATACCTATGAATTCATTACCAGGTAGTAATGATACCCTCCTTTTAACTGTTTTCCTGTTACCGGTAGTGAGGCAAAGGTAATAAACCCATTAACAAGGCTGAACCATAACCATGCAAAGCTCTAACAGATAACTTCTGCCTACAGGCAGAAACCTGGCTGTAATCCTAGATTTGAGGTGACATAACTCCCTGAGCCCAGCAACTGGCTTAGTCATTATGTAAGGCCCTGCTCCTTATTTCTTGGCTTTTATGGCATGGATGATTCAGACGCCAGTTCAGCACCTCAGGGGGATCTGGCTTGACTCAAGAAGGCTTCTGTGTCATCTGAGCAAAGGGCATCTGTGGCATCATATATACCAGAAACCGTAATCATTTGTAGTATCTGTATTCGTTTGCTGGTGCTGCCATAACAAAGTACCACAGATCAGGCAGCTTAAACAGCAGACATTTATTTTGTGACAATTCTGGAGGTTCAAAGTCCAAGATCAAGGTGTTGGCAGGATTGGTTTCTTCTGAAGCCTCCCTCATTGGCTTATAGATGGTGGTCTTCTCCTTGTGTCCTCACATCATCTTCCTTCTGTACATATCTATGCCCAAATTTCCTCTTCTTATAAGATCTCCAGATTGGATTAAGGCCCACCCTAATGACCTCATTTTACCTTAACTACCTTTGTAAAGACCCTACATCCAAATACAATCACATTCTGAGATGCCAGGGGGTTAGGACCTCAACATGTAAATTTGAGGGGGGATACAATACAGCCCATAACAGTAGAGCTCCTGAAAAATTATGTTAACCCAGATCTAGTATCTTCCCTAACAACACTTACTTAACCATTATCAGGAAATGTGAATATCCGTTCAAACTTTCAATAAGGCTACCTGTAGGAAGTCATTTTTGTGTAGGTTTGAAGCACTGATTTTGAACCTATTGTCTAAATCATTGCCACATGCACATGAAAAGATGTCTGAGATTGGCTTCTCCAAAGCAGTACACCATATTCTAAACTGCTTAAGCTGCCAAACAGCTAACTCATTGAAAATATGTTGTCGGCATGTCTGCCCAGGGTGTGGCTTCTGATCTCCCAGACAACTGTCCAGTACTGTGAACCAAGGGGAACTCATATAGCTGTCCTCATTTGGGAATCTATCCTGAAGACCTCAGGTGACCTTATTTATACTAAAAGTTTTATTTTAGAATGAGCTTCTATTACTTGTGTAATAATTAAAGTCATTCATTATTTTTTTACTATCTGGGCAATAATTAATTATATGAGAATATCCACAGGAATTCAAGAAGGCCAAACAAGGACAACAGCTACACAATGTGCTGAAGATCTGAATACATGAAGCAGCTCCATGACTGGTATTATTCTTTGTAAGACTGCTCCTCATAATGGGAACCAACACACATGTGGCTGGTCTGGTCCCCAAGTGTGGGAGAAGGTAACCAGGATCTCCTGGTGGAGCAAACAGTAAGCAATTTTCATCTGAAAAATCTTGACTAAGTGATCAAACTCTATACATGCAATGTATCAAAGAGAGCTTTGTCCTTCCACTTCATTTTTTCACACTGTTTGTTTTGCATCTTCTTAGCCTTCTTCATTGGGTGAGGAGAGATGGTCCCTGCTGTGTCCTCTCCCATTCTCCTCTCACTCCCTCCTTAGGAGGACAAACAACGACCTGTATCAGTAGGACTGAGCTCTCCCAGAAGGCTTTTTTTTTTAAATTAATAACTGTGTTGATTTGTGGATGGTGCTCCTCTCTTCAAGAAGGCTTTTTAATCAGAGAAGAAAGTTATCAACTAGTCTGCTGTCCATGTCCTCTCCCAACTTCCCTCTAAGTATGTCAAGTGACATGGGGCAGATCCATCCCTTGGATCACAAGACATGATCTGTCCAGTTATGTCCAGCTGTGTCTAGTTATAGACATAATCTGGTTTCATATCTGAATGAGCCCAAATTCCTATTACAATATAATCATTTTGTTTTTAGATACACTTAAAAGAAAACCTAATAATTTGGTAGGTTGTTCCTCAATATTCTGATATAAAAGTGTATATATACATAAAACCACTAACTTTAAACTATCCATTGTTGTTTTAGTGGCTCACGTGAGTGAATAATAAATGGTAGAACTTTATGAAATGTTTCACTCTATGTGAATGCATTATGATCATTATGTATTACAGGATAATAAGTAATGGCAGTGATATCTTGTAAAAGTGTCAATAAAGTATTTCCATTTAGGGAAAAGAAACATAGTGCACCAAGGAGACAAAAAGAAAGGGACAAATATTTGAGTCCCTGAAAGCAGATCTTAACAGATCTAATAATACATAATGTGCTACTTGAATTTCAAGTTCCAAACTTTTAGTGCTGAACATCTGGAGCAGTTTCCTAAAAGCCCGGCTTGCTTTCAGCTCTCCACCATCTTGAGAATAGTGTGAGTGAACTAATAACTCCCACAGATCAAATGGTTATGCATATGGTCGGACAAGATGGTTATACAAATAAACCTTGACATGAATGAATCTGTTGTCAACTCAGTGTAAGTGAACATCTGCTGATCATGTAGCATGCTAATAAAACACATTTAGAACGACTGGTTCACTCACAACATTGGCAAAAAAAAAAATGTGATAGAATGTTTAAACCCCGGGCAACTGGCACTAATTTGTGTAAGAATGGAAATTAACCACTGTAGTAATTTCTACTTCTGTACTTCTGTTAATGTTTACTAAGGGCTTACCAAAAGCATTCTACTAAGTGCCATGAATTTAGGTCCTTTTTCAGGGCATATGTAAGATAGAGTACCTTTCTTCGGGAAATTTTAGAATCTTGTTTAGACAAGAACAGCACCTACAGAAGAATTGGGCATATTTACACAAGACATATTGACAAAAATAAGCTTGCATGCTTTTATCTGAAGGTAAGCCTCCCTGATAAACGAGATGGGATAGAAAACCTAAAATTGGGTTTTGAGGAATTGAAGGAATAGATTGCAAAAGATGAAAGGAAGTCACTCTCTGCAGCAGTGGTGGTGATAGTGGAGCACAAGCATAGTTAAATAGCAATTAGGAAAGAAATAAGTTTGTAAAATAATTAATGAAAGTCTGCAGAACAGGACAACCAGGAGGTCAGGTTTAGAAGTCTTACTGTGATATAAAGAGCAAGGAGAAGCTAATGATGAATTTTAAAGTATGGTTACTATATGGTGAGTTATTGATCAGACATTTGCTTGCCTAATTTAAGCAATCACCTCTACCACAAAGAACAAGGTGTTAGAAAATCTTTACGATGTTTTACAAAAATAAGAACTTTCTGGCAAGTATTCATTCATTCACTGTCGATTACCTACTGTGTATAAAATATCATTTAATGAACATATGAAAAAGGCATGGATCTTGATATAAACTTAAAATCACCAAGAGTTTTAAGACAAGCATGTAATATCTGTAATAAAATTAGACTGCTTTGAGGCTCATAAAAGTAATAAATGCTCTGGGAGTTAAATTAGGGAGAGATTAATTCCAAAAGGTAGCACGATAGCTCTCTACGTCACTAAGACAGAATAGAAGAGATTCTGCCACCCATTTAATGTTACTCAAAATATGATATAAAAGCGACTTAGAAACTTGGATCCAGCATCAACTTGTTGTGTGACTTCAAGTAAGTTATTTAATGTTTTTAAGCACCAGTTTCTCCACCTGTAAAATAAAGATATTAATACTAACTTTCCTCCTGTGAGAGTAAACTGAAATAATTCACAAAAATCACATGCTTAGTGAATGGCGCTTGTGAGCACCCATTAATGGTTGATTTTTTGGATGCTTTTACTTTAAGCATTAACCCAAGGGAATAAGATTGCTTTTTCTGCTTCCCTTGAAATTATTTTTACAGAAATTCTCAAGTGCAAATTTTAGGGGTTAGAATGAAAATTATATTTACAGAGCTATTTGAATTCTAAACCTAAATGATATTGAATGAGTTTCCTTAGAAAGGCTGCGGTCAGAATTTACAGTATCATAAGCTTAATGATAATGCGCATCATACTTTACCAGTACCTCAGGCATTTATTGCTTAGAGTGGGCACTGAGTTGGTGATTGTCGAGGGATTTAGTCTGTAAAAGTGAAATACAAGATAGAACAGAGGAAAATCCACTTAAAATACAGAGGACCAAGAACCAAACATTCGCAATTGTGGGTTTTCCAGCACTCAAATTATTTTAATTAGAGAAGGCAGTCAACCTCCATGCCTGCCAAATGGGGCTCTCCAATTAAAATTCATTGTGCTTTTGTATGTTTGGGGTTTTCTTGATAAAGGGAAAGTAAAAAAAAAGATGTTAAAAGTTCTGTTTTATATTCATTTGGCTTTTCCTTAAGAGTTTGCATATAATTATCTTTTGTAGACTTATGAGAAATACATTTTGTAGGGTCCTCTTCAGAAGGTAAAACAAAAAGGTTATAACTGGCAGTTATAATAGGTGAGTTCTACAATCATGCAATATTATAATAAACATTCAAGGAGAAACCATAATAAAAGGACATAATTCTCAATCATTATTGTGGAGAATTTAGGAAAAAATGAAAATCTTGCTTTTTGCATTTTAGTAGATAAGCATTTGAAAGTGAGCTTTGTTTCACTCCGGAATTTCCAACTTTACACATTCAGTTTTAATTTTTGAGAATGCAAATTATGAATCATTGACAACAAATGTAAAAGGTGAGCCTTAACTATTTATCAACAAAGCAGAAGAACACCAATGTCTTCTTTCCTCGCCCTTTCCCAAAAAAGGACAGATTTGTCATTCTTCTTCCCAACATGTCTGATCTCCATAGCTGCATAAAATTCTACCTTTACTGGCTGAGTGGCCTTTCCTACAGACCAAAAGAATATCTCTCACAGTTGGCCAAGGTATCTTTTTCTAAATCTAAGGCTAGATGAATGTCACTACCCCAACAACTTCTGCCAAATCTAGCTCCATTGCCTCCTCAGTGGTCTTGATACCCTGTGGCCAAAAGCCTGCTATGGAACAATCCCCAAGGGAAAGATAGATGTCAAAGAAATGAATCATGGGAGAACACAAAAGATTCTGTTTCACTGCAGGTCATCTGCTTAGAAAAAAGGGTATTTTATGATCTAGCAGCGTTTCATCGTCAATTGATGGAAAATGCTTTTCTCTAATTTCTAGCAGCATTTCTTTTCTTATCTAATCAATGCTCACAGGACCAGTTCCATAAAAAATAGGATTGGTTTTGGTGACCGCATTCAAGTAATTCTGCCAATTTTTTCTTGTGTTGCTGGAGCTTGCAGACGTTATGCACATATGCCTCTCACCATGAATGAGACTGTCTTTGTCCCTTTGTAGGCTTTTTCACATTGACTTTGCTATTGTGACCACAGTCACATGAATTGGCCTAAGCCTTTATCTTCGGAGGCTTTGATAAAGTTAATCTCTTATACAAACTGGACATGAGCCAGTATTCATAGGTCTCTAGAGCAGAACAGCCTGTTATGACGAAGCACACAGCAATATTTTCAGCCAATTGATCACAAAGCATATGGATATTTTCTCCTTCTTGGGAGAAGTTTTTGAGGATGGCAAAGTGTTCATTTGGAACATTTTACTTTTGGGCCATAATGCTCTTTTCAATATCTTAGAGGTTTAGTTGTGGCAATTGATATTCTCCATATATTACAAAACTTGGTAAAATTGAGGCAGCATGTTTAAGCACTATATTTCAGGCACTGGGTTAACTACTAGAGATAAAAAGAGGAGTACGATGTGGGGCAACTGTATGATTCTGGGATTTCCTAATGAGTTTGGCAATATGAACAATGATAATTTAGAACTTTTAAAGATTGACTTGTAATTATTTTTTGCAATTGTGTTTATCATATGTGGTCAAATTATGCTCACTTTATTGTTATTCCCAGACGGAGCCTAATGTCAGTTTTTCCATATAGGAAAATATATTGTCCTTTTTCCCCTGTATTTTCCAAGCACTATTATCTTTCATGCTAAGATGCTCAAATTTGCGGACATTCAGTACTTGAAGATTTACTAAATACGGCAACTAATGCCTTTTACTCTTAACTTTGTGGTTAATTCCACTTATTTCAGTTTACCTAGTTAATAGATAGAACTACCAGTAGTCCATAACTTTTAGAAGTGTCTCTAGAAACAATATTTTCACTTGATCACTCTTGGGGGAATATTGATGATATGTGTCCTTCCTATTATTTTTGTATTAAGGCATCAGTGAAAAAAACAGAGTGATGGAGTAAAAATGGTGAGCATTAAAAACTTTTTTAGGTTCTGTTAAAGTTGAATGAGCAGAATTGCCAAGTTTGAACTGTTGAAAAGTTGGCACTGCATATATTTTTACATAGCTTGTAGTTTTTGGATATCCCTTGGCTGACTGGACTAAGAGCTAATCTGTAATATTTGAATGAACTCATGAGACGTACCACTGTGTAGTGAAAGAGTTTTGGATTTGAAGTTATACGTGGATCTATTTTATCTTCAATTTCAAGCTGATATACATATTTGCTGGGTAGAATCTTTCTTTATATTTAGGATTTCGTATTTGGGAAAGGAATTACAAAATTATTAGGAGGACATTTCAAATATTTGCAAACATTTGATCTTATGTGTGTAGGTTAAGATTCTTTCATTATAAATTTTTCAGTTTTCGTGGAAATCAGTTGGTTTTTTAAATGATATAGCCACAGCTTGTACCAGTAGCATTAGCCTCCTTTTTCTTTCTTGCATTGTTGGGTGTAAGGGGGTCAGGCAAGACATCTAGACACAACCATAAAAGATCACCAACACATCCACATTACCTAAAACAGCTCAGAGTTTGTGTTTCAAGAGGGATGAGCCAGTAGCATAATCATAGTTTATAAAAGTTATGTCTATCCTCCACTGATGGAAACCTCGTAGTGGGAAAGAACAGTATTACAGGATCTGGATTTGAGGCTATCTTTCTTGTCATTTATAATGTGCTTGAATCTCATCTCTAAAGGGAATAAAATATCTTTCTCAAAGATCTATTGAAAGAAATAGATAATGTGATATATCTGAAAGCATTTTTAAATATTAGGAAGTATTAACACATCAATGCCTTTAAGTAGGTAAGTATTTGGCTCTGGTTTTGAGAATACAATTTGTTATCTCTGTTCACTCAAGGAAAACTTGGATGGATAATCCCATTGGGTATGATTTCTTGATTGTGTGTGGCTTGCATTTTCATGATAAGCAGTAATCTTTTGACTAGTATAAAACAGAATTTCTAGAGTGTATTGAAGGCACTAAAAGAGCAAAGTCGAAGTCTAACAAAAGCACTCTGGGTATTTGAGTAATTTTCCTATCTACAAATATCATATCTGATTTATGAGCGAGAACTTCAGTATTGTGTTTAACTTAGGAATTATGAAATTTTCCAAGAATAACTCGAATAAGGCAGCTTGACATGTCTAGCTGAAAGGTTCCTATTGATACTTTAAGACTCTCCGACACCAGTTATACAACATGTATATGGGACTTATATCTGTGCATAAGTTCATCTCAGGTTTCCTCTGTGGTCATGCCATTGGTCCTATCTCACTAGAATATTGTTAAAAACTAGGAAATTACATCTTAAATAAAAGTTTCTGTGGTCAAATTGTAGGATCTCAAAGCTACTTTTAAATATGAACATCAGTAAACTTTCATTGTGAATGAAAAATCTCAATGTTAAGAAATAATCTTTCAAAAGGGACAGTGATGTCAATTTGGAGAAGTCCTGATGATGTGTCTTGTAATGGAGATGCCAAAGCAGATGACTGGTTTGGATATGTAGGAAATCTAAGATTTTCAGTACAAAATTTGGCGTAGTCAGGCTCGTTAGTCACTGAGCATCTCTTGTGATAAATAGGAAGTTGAGGGGACTGTTCCAACACGCTAGACCAAGCCTGTAAAACAATCAGGTTTCTGTTTCTCGTCAATCTACCTTCCAACATCCCTTGCTGTTCCTAAGACATCAGAACGCTGGCAAAAGATCAGAAATACAGGAAAGATCATACTGAATACCCAAAATGTGTAAAGCTATGACTCCAGGCTGTATATCCCAGCCCTTCCCATTACTGGCAAATTTACAACCAGATGCTTATAGCAGATTGCCTTGTAAAGTTAATGAGACTGAGCAGCTTCCCAGTATCATTTTGCAGCAATTCCACGGAAAGATATTCCCTTAGCCAGCTTGAGATGGCATTGATTAAATTCAATCTTCTTGCCCTATTTTTAAAAAATTTTGGCTAAAAGGAAAAGAAAAAGAGAAGATCTCCCTGAGGTATAAGGAAATGGCTATTTAAGGGTTATTTTTTTCCTGTCTCCTTGTAAGCAAGTCTATAGACCACTCCAGTCTCACCGGGAGGGGGATGTTTTGGATAGACAAACACCAAGAAACATTTAATATTGGAGTAGTATCTCATTAATTTATTATTAAATAAGACACAGTCAGAAAGTGTAAAATGAAAATGAAATCCTGTATTGCACTATTTGAATTAAGTCACCTTGCAGCCCTCAATATGCTTGCAAGGCAAGTTCACAATAACATGTTTGAAACACATAAGGTGGTCCTTGCAGAAACCTCTTCCAGTTGTTGTCTTAGTCCGTTCAGGCTGCTATAACAAAATACTATAGACTGGGTAGCTTATAAACGACAGAAATTTATTTCTCAAAGTTCTGGAGCCTGGGAAGTCCAAGATCATGGCACTGACAGATTCAGTGTCTGGTGAGAACTTCCTAGGTCATAGGTGGCTGTTTTCCCACTGTGTCCTCACAGAATGGAAGGGGCAAGGGAGCTCTCCTGGGCCTCTTCTATAAGGGCACTAATTTCATTCATGATGGCTCCACTCTCATGACCTGATCACCTCCCAAAGGCCCCATCTCACCTCCTAATGCCATCACTTTGGGGGGTAGCATTTCAACATATGAATTTTGGGGGGACACAAGCATTCAGACCATAGTAGTTGTATTGATATAATTGGTCTTAGAAAGAAGTTTGGCTGCTTTCACTAGGTCAGGGGACCCACTGATCAATTGATCATCACCTGCGGTACTCAATATATATCATTTGTATTACTTACAGAAGAATAAACTGAAGTTTCCAAAATTTAAATCTTCAGCCCCAAATTTAACCTGAACTTGAGACACCTTTATCCAATCGCCCATACAACCTTTCCACTTAATATTAATTTCAAATTTATTATGTCTAAAAGAGAATGCTTGTTTTGCATCCCTAAATCTTCCTATCTCATAGGAGTAATTTTTTATTCCTCTCTTTCCTTCAATACTCACATCTAAATCATCAACATTCGTCTCAAGACAGTCAGAGTGATCATTTTAAATCTCAGGTTCATTCACGCCATTCACATGCACAAAACTCTCCACTGGTTTCTCATCACACCTACGAAAAAAATACAAGCTTCTCCTCTGGGCCTCCAGGGCTTAAATTTCCAAGCACATTTTCCATCACTTCTCTTGTAAGTATGCTCCAGCACATTGGCTTCTTGCTCGTCTTTAAACAAAACTATATAGTTCACTCTTTCTCACCGTTCAGTTCTCTGTTCAAATTTCATCTCCTTAGATAGGCTTCCCTGATCTGCTACCTAAAAGGTCATCTTCCTTGTCTCGTGTTCTAAGTTCCACTACAGTGCATGAGGCAGTGAGGGTCTATTTTTCCTTCTTTGTGTCTATCGTGCTTCCTGCCTCTGTGAATTTATCTTTCATTAAAGGGTTTATATCCTTCAGTGAATATGAAAAATTTTCAGGCATTTTCTTAGTCAGTTCAGGCTGCTATAACAAAATACCATAAGCTGAGTGACTCAAACAGCAAGCATTTATAACTCAGTTCTGAAGGCTGGGAAGTCTGGGATCAGGGTGCCAGCATGGGCGGGTTTTTGATGAGGGTTCTCTTCCTGGCTTGCAGAAGGCTGCCTTCTTGCCTTGTCCTCACATGGCAGAGAGAGAGAGAGCTCTGGTCTCTTTCTCTCTTTATAAGGACACTAATCCCATCTTGACCCATCCAAACCTAATTATCTCCCAAAAGCCTCACCTACCAATACCATTGCACCGGAGATCAAGATTTCAAGATATGAATTTTGAAGGGGACACAACACTTCAGTCCATAACAGGCATTATTTTTACAAATATCCTCTCTCCTACAATATCTCTGTTCTCTTCCTCATGGATTATGATTTGTTGCCTCTTGACCTCTATTGTTTTCTGTAAAGTTAATAATTAATAAGGACTACAAATTCTAATACAAAACAATTAACATGGCAATTTAACTGCATTGAAAAAGAGTTTCAATGAATTTTTGCTACTACACTTTAACAATGAAATGTTCATATTGGGCAATACAAAGATGAGTTCTTCATAACAAATGCAATTAGAAATTAAGTATGATAAAAACCTATATATTAAGCTAAAAATATAATTTTATGAAGTCTAACAGATAAAAAAATCTACACAAAATATAAGTGTGGAGCTCAATAAGAAATAAACTGTGTAAACTCTCAAGTCAAGAACTAGAACACTGCCAGCATTTTAGAAGTCGCAAACAAATAAATGTAATCATTACACATTTTGATAAATGTTCTGAAGAAAGCAAATAAAGTATTGTAATTTGGAATAGTAGGGGCATCAGCTTTAGTAGGTAGATATAGGTACATATCTACCTGCAGAGAGGAATGATGGACAAGGAAGGATGAGGGGCAGATAACACATGGTTTGTAGCCTTGAGAGGAAGGCAATGTGTAGAGTTCTGAATAGATTTTCTAGAATTGGACACTGATGGAAAGATGAGTACTTTCTGCATTGAATTAGAGAAGAGGAGGGGAAAAATGCACACAAGAAAGGATATGTTTGTGGGCTTGTTGGTGAAAGTTTTTATCTGATGGCTCTTCTATGAGGCCAATTTATCTCCTGCTTATCCAGGTATGGGAGGAGTCTAAATGTTTTAAAGAAATAGGAGAAAACAGTGAAATGATGGTGCTATAATGGTCTCAGTAATGGGAAAGTTGGCCTATAACGATGACTGGAGAGTGATGAGTACGCAATGGAATGTAGACACCATTGGTTTAAAATACAATCAGCTGACCTGGTTGAATATTTTTTCCTCAGAGTTCTGGATCTGTTAAGGCAAACTTAGAGAGAAAGTAGGTGTTAGGATTCATTTAGGTTTAGCATTTTGACTCTTGAGTATAAAGGAAGGAAATAATGATTAAAATGTTCAAGATTTTGCAAAGGAGTATCAATAAATTGTAAAGGCAACCTATGAAATGGGATAAAATATTTGCAAATCGTATGTAGGATAAGGCTTTGATATCCAAAATATATAAAGAACTCATACAACTCAATAGCGAGACCTCAAGTAAACCGTTTAAATAATGGACAGAGGAACTGAATAGATATTTTCCCAAAGAAGACATACAAATGGCCAATAGGTACATTATAAAGTGCTCAACAACACTAATTATTAGGAAAATGCAGATCAGAACCACAATGAGACATCACCTTACACCTGTTAGAATGGTTATCATCAAAAAGAAGGAAGATTAGTGTAGGTGAGGATGTGGATAAAAGGGAACACTTGTGCACTCTTGGTGGGAATGTAGATTGGTGCAGCCACTATGGAAAACATTATGGCCATCCCTCAAAAAAACTAAAAATAGAACACCATATGATCCAGCAATCCTACTTCTGGGTATATATCCAAAGGAACTGAAAACAGAATCTTGAAGAGTTATGTGCACTCCCGTATTCATTGCAGCATTACTCACAATAGCTAAGACATGGAAACAACCTAAGTGTCTGTGAATGGATGAATGGATAAAGAGGATAGAGTATATACATATACAACAGATATTTTTCGGCCATGAGAAACAAGTATATGCTGCCATTTGTGACAACATGGATAGACATTGAGAGGATTATGTTAAGTGAAATAAGTCAGACCCCGAAAGGTGGATACTGTATTATCTCACTTATATGTGGAATTTTAAAAAAATGAACTAATGAAAACAGAGGCTAGAATTGTGGTTACCAGGGATCAGGGAGCAGGAGAAAAGGAGAGATGTTGGTGAGAGTACAAACTACCAGTTATAAGAGGAATTAGTTTTGGGGATAGTGATTATAGGTAATAGTACTGTACCGCATACTTGGAAGTTGCTAAGAGAGTAAATCTTTTGTGTTCTCACCACAAAAAAGAATTGGTAATTATATGAATGCCTTTTTTCATTCAAACTTAAGCCTAAAATTAAGACTTTCTGTGAAGAATTTCTTGTCATACATATCTTATTTCTATTTGTTTTCTTCCCTTTCCTTTCTTTACCATTTTCTTTCTTGCCTTGCTCCCTCTCTTCTTTCCTTCCTTCCTTTGTTGAAAACCTGCTATGTACAGTCCAAATGATTTACTGAATCTTTGGTGTTCTCATAGGCTAAATATATATGTAAGCCTATTATACTATACATGTTGGGTTTTGTTCGTTGGTTTGGTTTTTGGTTTTTTCTACTATCCAGTAAGCTCTTTATAGCCAGAGATTGTATTGCAGACCTCTTTTTATCTTTATTATCTTATATATTCCTTAAAACTTAGTAAACACTCGATCAATTTTCAACCAACAAATGGATGAATTAATATCTTGGGCATATTGTGGAAGATACTCAATGTCAGGACAAGGTGAATGGATTTTGTCCTTTTTTGTTTTAGGTCATGATAACTCTGGATTGCAAAATTCAGGGAAGTTATGAGACAAGAAGAGATGTCTGAGTGGCGCTTTGCCAGGTAGACTTAGATACTTGCCAAACAGACAAGAGACAGAGAAAGGCATTACTGGCATAGGAAGCAGCCTGTGCCAAGGTCCAGAGTCAAGAAACAATACAGCGTGTCAGAGAACTCTAAGTAGATTCTACTGCTGGAGCATAAATTGTGAGGTGGATTACGTGGGAGATGAGTTGGAGAGGTAGACAGGAGCAAAATAGAAGCAACAGCATTTTAGGCAGAAAGTCTTGTAATTTGAAGCCGTAAAAGCCTGAAGCATCTCTGCAGCCAGCTCATCTTTGTAGAGATTTCTACATGAATAGGCAATGACCTGCCAAGGCAAGCACAGAACCCAACCAGAGGGCAAAACAAAGAAAGTCAGCCAAGCCCCACCCCGGCTGAGAGCTATCCTCTCGCTGGTAGAAGACTTAACTTAATGAATTCTCAGTCAAGGGAGTTTGGCATTAAGAAGACAACAACTAGGTGACATATATTTTGTCATTAGTTATACATATTTCTACCTAGTTTAACAGTTCAGGAAGTGGATATATGGTTCAAATATAGATGCATATTAATTCCTCACAATTTGTTGCTTGTGATTACTGGACGTACATAATAACAAAGAATATTGTAGAATTGTTAAAAAAAAAAATCTGAAATTGGATAGAGGAAAGCATTTCTCCATCACAGTACACGCCTAGTTGAATCTAACAACTATCAGTGAGCTCACTGGACAAATTGTTTACCAAACTATTACGTTAAGGTAGGTACTAGCTACACAGCCATAATGAGGACAGAGTTCTTGACCTTGAAGAGCTTACTGAGCTTACAGATGCTGACTATCCAAGTGGTTTCTGAATGGGGACCGTCTCTGATTTGGGTATCACCTGGGAAGAAGATGAAAGTGGTTTAAGTAGTGACTCAGTTTAAAAACAAAAACTTATGTTAAAAAAATGGGACCTGTCATGAAGCTTTAAACTATAAAGATGTATTATTAAGTGACACAAGCAAACAAAAAATAGCAGTAAACAATAAAAGACGTATCAATATTCTTCACATAGGAATTTTTTTTTATTAAGGTCATGAAAGTTAACATCCTTGTGAAATTACAGTTATATATCATTATTAGTCATGTTTTAGGTACACCACTTTACCCCTAGTGCCCTCCCCCCACCCCCCTTTCCCCTGGCAACCACCGATCAGTTCTCTTTGTCCATATGTTAACTACCACCTATGAGTGGAGTCATACTGAGTTCGTCTTTCTCTGTCTGGCTTATTTCACTCAACATAATACCCTCAAGGTCTATCCATGTTGTTGTGAATGGGACGACTTTGTCCTTTTTTATGGCTGAGTAGTATTCCATTGTGTATATATACCACATCTTCTTTATCCAATCATCAGTTGCTGGGCACTTAGGTTGGTTCCATGACTTGGTTATTGTGAATAATGCTGCAATGAACATAGGGGTGCATGGAACTTTTGGAATTGCTGATTTCAGGTTCTTAGGATAGATACCCAGTAGTGGGATGGCTGGGTCATAAGGTATTTCTATTCTTAACTTTTTGAGGAATCTCCATACTGTTTTCCATAGTGGCTGCACCAGTTTGCATTCCCACCAACAGTGTATGAGGGTTCCCTTTTCTCCACAGCCTCTCCAACATTTGACACTCTTGCTTTTGGATATTTTTGCCATTCTAACAGATGTAAGGTGATATCTTAGTGTAGTTTTGATTTGCATTTCCCTGATGATTAGTGATGATGAGCATCTTTTCATGTGTCTATTGGCCATCCGTATATCTTCTTTGGAGAAATGTCTGTTCATGTCCCCTGCCCATTTTGTAATTGGGTTGTTTGATTTTTTATTGCTGAGTTGTGTGAGTTCTTTGTATATTATGGAGATTAACCCTTTGTCGGATAAATGACTTGTGAATATTTTTTCCCAATTAGTGGGCTGTTTTTTTGTTTCAATCCTGTTTTCCCTTGCCTTGAAGGAGCTCTTTAGTCTGATGAAGTCCCATTTGTTTATTCTTTCTATTGTTTCCCTCATGTGAGGGGTTATGGTGTCCGAAAAGATTCTTTTGAAGCTGATGTCAAAGAGTGTACTGCCGATATTCTCTTCTAGAAGACTTATTGTTTCAGGCCTAATCTTTAGGTCTTTGATCCATTTTAAGTTTATTTTAGTGAATGGTGAAAAAGAATGGTTGATTTTCATTCTTTTACATGTGGCTGTCCAGTTTTCCCAGCACCATTTTTTGAAGAGAGTGTCTTTCTTCCATTGTAGGCCCTCAGCTCCTTTGTCAAAGATTAGCTGTCCATAGATGTGTGGTTTTATTTCTGGGCTTTCAATCCTGTTCCATTGATCTGTGCATCTGTTTTTGTACCAGTACCATGCTGTTTTGATTACTGTAGCTTTGTAGTATGTTTTGAAGTCAGGGATTGTGATGCCTCCAGCTTTGTTCTTCTTTCTCAGGATTGCTTTAGCAATTCGGGGTCTTTTGCTGCCCCATATGAATTTTAGGATTCTTTGTTCAATTTCTGTAAAGAATGACATTGGAATTCTGATTGGGATAGCATTGAATCTGCAGATTGCTTTAGGTAGTAAGGACATTTTAACTATGTTTATTCTTCCAATCCATGTGCATGGAATGTCTTTCCATCTCTTTATGTCGTCGTCAATTTCTTTCAAGAAGGTCTTGTAGTTTTCATTGTATAGATTTTTTGCTTCCTTGGCTAAATTTATCCCAAGGTATTTTATTCTTTTTGTTGTGATCATGAATGGAATTGAGTTCTTGAGATCTTTTTCTGTTAGTTCATTGTTAACATATAGAAATGCTAATGATTTATGTATGTTGATTTTATACCCTGCAACTTTGCTGTAGTTGTTGATTGTTTCTAATAGTTTTTCTATGGATTCTTTGGGGTTTTCTATATATAAGATCATGTTGTCTGCAAACATGGAGAGTTTTACTTCTTCGTTGCCTATTTGGATTCCTTTATTGTCTTTTTCCTGCCGAATCACTCTGGCCAAAACATCCAGTATTAT
Source organism: Equus caballus (assembly GCF_041296265.1). NCBI lineage: Eukaryota > Metazoa > Chordata > Mammalia > Perissodactyla > Equidae > Equus > Equus caballus. The sequence goes on from NC_091684.1 coordinate 84,236,662, forward strand.
GTTGAATAAGAGTGGTGAAAGTGGGCACCCTTATCCTGTTCCTGTTCTGAGAGGGATGGATTTCAGTTTTCGTCCGTTGAGTATGATGTTGGCTGTGGGTTTGTCATATATGGCCTTTATTATGTTGAGGTACTTTCCTTCTATACCTATTTTATTGAGGGTTTTTATCATAAATGGATGTAGGATCTTGTTGAATGCTTTCTCTGCAGCTATTGAGATGATCATGTGGTTTTTGTTTCTCGTTTTGTTAATGTAGTGAATCATGTTGATTGATTTGCGGATGTTGAACCCTCCCTGTGTCCCTGGTATAAATCCCACTTGATCATGGTGCATAAGCTTTTTGATATATTGCTGTATTCGGTTTGCCAAAATTTTGTTGAGGACTTTTGTATCTATGTTCATCAGCGATATTGGCCTGTAGTTTTCCTTCTTTGTGTTGTCCTTGTCAGGTTTGGGGATCAGGGTGATGTTGGCTTCATAGAATGTATTAGGGAGTGCTCCATCTTCCTCTATTTTCTGGAATAGTTTGAGAAGGATAGGTATTAAATCTTCTTTGAAGGTTTGGTAGAATTCTACAGAGAAGCCGTCTGGTCCTGGACTCTTATTTTTGGGGAGGTTTTTGATTACTGTTTCTATTTCTTTACTTGTGATTCGTCTATTCAGATTCTCTATTTCTTCCTGATTCAGTTTGGGTAGGTTGTATGAGTCTAGGAATTTATCTATTTCTTCTAAGTTGTTCAATTTGTTGACATATAGTTTTTCATAGTATTCTCTTATGATCCTTTGTATTTCTTCGGTATCTGTTGTGATTTCTCCTCTCTCATTTCTAATTTTATTTATTTGAGACTTCTCTCTTTTTTTTTTAGTGAGTCTGGCTAAGGGTTTGTCGATTTTGTTAATTTTTTTGAAGAACCAACTCTTTGTTTCATTGATCCTTTCTACTGTCTTTTTTTATTCAAAATCATTTATTTCTGCTCTAATTTTTATTATTTCCCTCCTTCTACTGACTTTGGGCTTTGTTTGTTCTTCTTTTTCTAATTCTGTTAGGTGTCATTTGAGGTTATGTAAGATTTTTCTTGCTTATTGAGGTGCGCCTGTATTGCAATGAATTTCCCTCTTAGGACTGCCTTTGCTGCGTCCCAAATCATTTGGTACGGTGTGTTTTCATTTTCATTTGTCTCCAGATAATGTTTGATTTCTTCTTTAATTTCTTCAATATTCCATTGTTTGTTCAGTAGCATGTTGTTTAGTCTCCACATTTTTGGCCCTTTCCCAGCTTTATTCTTGTAGTTGATTTCTAGTTTCATAGCATTATGATCAGAAAAGATGCTTGATATTATTTCAACCCTCTTGAACTTATTGATGCTTGCTTTGTTTCCCAAGATATGGTCTATCCTTGAGAATGTTCCATGCGTGCTTTAGAAGAATGTGTAACCTGCTGTTTTTGGATGAAGTGTCCTATATATATCTATTAGGTCCATCTGATCTAATTTTTCATTTAATTATACAATTTCTTTGTTGATTTTCTGTCTGGATGATCTGTCCATTGGTGTTAATGGGGTGTTGAGGTCCCCTCCTATTATTGTATTGCTGTTGATGTCTCCTTTTAGTTTTATTAATAGTTTCTTTATGAATTTTGGTGCTCCTGTGTTAGGTGCGTACATATTTATAAGTGTTATGTCATCTTGGTGGAGCGTCCCTTTTATCATTATATACTGCCCCTCTTTGTCTTTCTTCATCTGTTTTGCTTTGAAGTCTACTTTGTCTGATTTAAGTATGGCAACACCTGCTTTCTTTTGTTCATTATTAGCTTGGAGTATTGTCTTCCATCCCTTCACTTTGAGTCTGTGTTTGTCTTTGGGGCCGGGGTGTGTTTCCTGGAGGCAGCATATTGTTGGATCTTGTTCTTTGATCCATCCTGCCACTCCATGCCTTTTGATTGGAGAGTTCAATCCATTCACATTTAGAGTGATTATTGAAACGTGGGGGCCTACTGTTGCCATTTTATCACTTGTTTTCCAGTTCTTTTTCATTTTGTCCTAATGGAGAGCTGTTACTTTGTGTTATTGTCCTTCTGCTTATCTCCTTTGTTCTGGATTTTGTAACCCCTTTCCTTTTTCTGATTTTTCAGGGATGAGGTTCTTCCTGAGCATTTCTTGAAGAGGAGGTTTTGTGGCAATCAACTCCCTTAACTTTTGTTTATCTGGGAAAGTTTTTATTTCTCCATCGTATTTGAAGTATATTTTCGCTGGGTAGAGTATTCTTGGCTGCAGGTTTTTATCCTTCAGAGTTTTGAATATTTCATTCCAATGTCTTCTAGCCTGTAAGGTCTCTCCTGAGAAATCTGCTGATAGCCTTATGGGGTTTTCTTTGTAAGTTATTTTCCTCTGCCTGGTTGCCCTTAGTATTTTCTCTTTGTCATTGACTTTTGCTACTTTCACTACTATATGCCTTGGGGTTGGTCTTCTTGCATTGATAAAGTTTGGAGATCTATTGGCTTCTGTCACATGAAGTTCCATCTCTCTTCCCAAGTTTGGAAATTTCTCAGCTATTATTTCTTTGAACAGGCCTTCTGCTCCCTTCTCCTTCTCTTCTCCCTCTGGTATACCTATAATCCTTATGTTGCATCTCCTAATTGAGTCAGATAATTCTCGGAGAGTTTCTTCATTTCTTTTTAGTCTTGGTTCTCTCTCCTCCTCTGTCTGCAGCATTTCTATATTCCTATCCTCCAAATTGCTAATTCTGTCCTCCATATTATTGACCCTACTGTTCAGAGAGTCCAGATTTTTCTTAATCTCCTCCATCGTGTTCTTCATCTCCAGTATTTCTAGTTGGTTCTTCTTTATAGTGTCAAGCTCTTTTGTGACATAGCTCCTGAACTCATTGAGTTGTCTATCTGAATTCTCTTTTAACTCATTGAGTTTTTTAATAATGGCAGTTTGGAAATCATGGTCATTTAGGTTATAGATTTCATTGTCTTTGGGATTGTTTTCTGGGTGCTTATCATTTTCCTTCTGTTCTGGAGATTTAATATATTTTTTCATACTGCTTGATGGGGTGGATTTGTGCCTCTGCATAGAGATAGAGTTTAGTCGCTGTTTCCACTTGTTGTGACTGGTGTGTGGAGGGGGGCAGCTGTTTAGACTGCACCAACCAGGAACCCTGTCAGCTGTTACTGACTAGACCTGGACCCCTCCTCGTAGTCACAGTGGTCCTTTGGGGTCCCTCGTCGGTTGTTGGTGCAATCGCAAGGGGGCATCAGGCTGCTGATGCCAACTGTTGCAGCCCACTTAGACGTGCTCCCTCCTTGTGGTCTGCAGCGGTGTTGTGGGCTTTCCCATCAGCCAGGAGCAGGATCACCTATAATCACCACTTTGTCCCTAACAGAGCCCACAAGATCACACTTGTCCACTATAGGTCCCAGCAGAGCTATGGGTATCTTCTGCAGTCTGTCGTTAGCTCATCTAGCTGTGCTACTTTTGCCCCAGGGCCTTCCTGCCTTGCGATTGCCAGTTGGGACCTCTCCACTAGTGCTGTGCAGAGGCTTTCGCTGAGGCTGCTGTAGGAATCTGGAGTTCCCCCATGCGCTACGTAGCTGTTTCACCGGAGCTCCAATCTGTCCCACTCCACTCTCACGGGATCTCTGGGAGCCCCTTGCCTCATCTGAGACATGGCCAGAGTCCGTGGGCCTGGTGGTGGCTTGTAAGCTGCTGCCTTGTGGGGAATTCTGCTCTAGGGAGCTTCCTGATGTTCCGAATGCTGGGTGGGGCCTCCCTGCCAATGGCAAGCAGAGGCCCTCCCTGCTGGGGGGGTGTGGGACCCTGGAGCATCCCCCCGGGCTGCAGAGCCGGGTGTTGGAGCTCCACCCAGTCCCCAAGCACATCCATGGGAAGTCCAGGCACCCCCTGCACCGACCCGTGGGCCCAGCAGCAGCTGGCAGTCTGGTGCAGTGCCAGGGAATCCACCCGCCGGGAGCTTCCCTTTGTTCTGGATTCTGGGCGGGGCCTCCCAGCTAATGGTGAGCAGAGGCTTTCCCTGCTGGGGAGGTGTGGGATCCTGGAGCCTCCCCCATGGGCCGCAGAGCCGGGCGCTGGACCTCCAACCGTGTTCCCAAGCACGTTCACGGGAAGTCCGATGCCCCTGCACTGACCCATGTGACAGAGACCATGGGCCCAGCAGCAGCTTGCGGTCTGGTGCCGTGCCGGGGAATCCACCCTCCGGGAGCTTCCCTTTGTTCTGGATTCTGGGATGGGCCTCCCTGCTAAAGGCGAGTGGAGGCCTTCCCTGCCGGTGGGATTCCCCCTGGGCTTAGGTGTAATCTCGGGGGGTCTTGAGTAGAGCTGTTGTCACCTGTTTCCACCATCGCTCCGCTGGTGAGTGCACACTCCCACCCTTGGTGTGTGGCGATGCTATGGGGGAGTCCGCTGTAAGAGAGCCTCCTGCAGGAACTAGGCTGTCCAGGGGTCGGGGGTTGGGGGTCCGAGAGTTTTCACTTATTTCCACCTCCTCCCGGGGGGAAGTCCATCCGCCTTCCGATGTATAGTAGTATGAGACTCTTAAGCATCTTGAGATGCTATCTGGATATCCTTTGTTAATTGGTGAATGTCCAATTAGTTGTAGATTCGATGGGGGAGACACAAAGAAGACCACTCACTCCGCCATCTTGGTCCTGCCTATTAGCACACTCTTATTGCAATTGTCCTCTTAATTGGGTTGGTATCCAGTGTAACTGGTTGCTAGGCTCAGGGGCGTACAGTTGTGATAGGCCTGAGGCCAACAAGGCTGATGTCAGTTCTCTTAGGAGTGCAGCTGAGCAGGGCTAGCCCTTGGCATGGAGGCACTCAGTTGTTTCAGGCTTTGGAAGGTGCGGCTGACCCTTTTTATGGCTATTTGTGAAACACAAATCTTCTGCCACTGATAAGCCTCACCCCCCTCTGGAACACATACACTGTCAGCACAGTCCTGCTCCGTGCACACTTCTCAACGCCCTGGAGCATACCCCACCACCACACTGCAGAGGCCCCCACCTCTGCCCCAATGCCCCCCACAGTTCATCAGGTCCTCACACAAGCCCTGCCCCACAGAGGCAGACACCTTTGCCTGCCTGTAGAGGATCAAGGCATTCAGTCAATGCAGGCTGAAAAGTAGCCTGAGGGCTTGCTGTTAGGTGGGGCCAGTCCCTAGGAGGGGTTGCCTGCCCTGGCTGAACTGGATTAAATCTGTGCTCTAGTGGGTGTGGCAGACCCCTGAGCTAACAGCCCAAGGGACACACCTCAATGGCCCCCACCTGTGTCTGTATCAGCACGCCTGGACCAGCTCAGAACAACGGCCCCCACCAATGTCTCAGTCTCCAGAGAGGATCCTCCTCTCACTAAGATGCCCCCAGAGCCCACCAGGTGAGTCTCGTTTCACCAAAGGACAGTCAGCTTTCTCTCTGGTGATTTTAGGTTGCTGCAATGAGTGAGTTTGTGCATGGGCCCTTTAAGACCCGGATCTTTTTGCCTTTCAGCCGATAGCTTTTCTGGAGTGTCCTCGCTGCAGTTAATAGCCAGCAAAGCCAGACAGTAAGACGCCTCTCTCAGTTGGGCTGAGTCCGAAGGATGGTTATAGCAGTATTGCCCCTGCTCCAGACCTCACTCCTCCAGGGAGGGCTGCGTACCTTAGGTTGGCTCCCACCTAGCCAGCTGAGAAGCTCCACTGCTCCCAAAGGTGGCTTTTTCCCTCTCTGGCTGGAGTTACTGCCTCTTCTGCTTTTGTAACGACTGTCCCTTGTTGTGGGGGTTCTTTTTATCCAGTTTTCAGTTTTCAATCCAGGGTGATTCTTCCTAAAATTGTTGTAACCTGGTTGTGTTTGTGGGAGGAGGCGAGTTCAACGTCTGCTCACAGCGCCATCTTGACAAGAACCTCCAGGAATTTTTAACATACTGACATTTTGCCAGTGCACCTCAAAAATGTTTGCTATTTTCTAAAGGACTATTACATTACAAATGAAATTGAAGCCATCTGCCCAATTTTGTCTACCTTATCCCTTCCTAGATATATGATCAACAAATGAAATTTGTTGTCTATCCTTTCCATTTGTGTTTTCCTACCTTTTCTACATATGTATGTATCCATAACTAATACACAGTATTTTTGCTATTTTTAAAATTTACATGAGGGAACATATATTTTAATTTACTTTATTCTGCTGTTTAGTGGTTCATTTGTAGATATACCATAATTTAATTACTCAATCCCTTATTGATAGAATTTTAAGTTTCATTATTATTTCTTCTTTCCTTTCATCCTTCCGAAAAGCATTTTAACGTACATTCTGTTACCTGCCTCTCTGTGTATACATATGAGTGTTTCTACAGTATATATACCCAGAAGTGGAACTTCTTGACCTAAGGTGTTCACATCTTTATTAAATTGACCCGATACTTGGAAATTACTCTCCAAAATGGTAGAACTAATGTACACTCCCACCAGAATTATCAGAGCATTCCCATTTTCCCACATAAGCATTGACACTTGATATTATAAGACTTTCAGAATTTATGCCAATTTGTTATGTGTGGAATTGAATCTCTGTTTTAATTTGTCTAAAAAGCTGCTAGTACCATTCATAAAAATGGAAACTTTAGATGAAAGGGTAATTTTAGGGACAAAAATATGAGAATAGAATTAAATATATAAATTTTGAGATATAGTTGGTATATGTAAGTGGAGGCTTCCCACTAGGCAATAGGATCCAAAGGTTAGATATTCAAGAGATGTTTGGAGTCAAGTCAAATATGGTAAAGTTATAAGCATAGAGATAGTCACTGAAATCCCAGGAAATATGTAATTTCCCATGGAAATCACATAGAATGTGCTAAAAAGGCTCAGGGAGAGAATCACAGGAAACACACTCCTCAAGGGCAGGAAGAATTTGTAGAAAGAAATGGCCTCATGGTTTGGAATGGAGAATTGCATTCTAGCTATGGGATTAGGTTATATTAGAGAAGCCCCTCTGCTGAGAACAACTATAAAATCTGGGTAAAATATAAAGACTGTCTAAAGGCATCAGAGATCTACAAAGGCTGCAGGGACTTGAGGGACCAAGAACTGTGACAGGTGAGAAACCCAGGTTCATGTGCCTGATATCCAGCAATTCTTTTCCCATCGAGACACACTTCATTTTGTAACTGGCTACCAAATGTCTGAGAAACCAAAAAAGAAGGAGGCAATTAAAAGGTTGAGAAACCAAACAGAGATTTCTGAATTCCCATGGGATTAAAGAAATGGAAAAACGGGGATAAAAACCCACATTTTTGACAATCTAACCAGGACTTTATCGTAAGAATCAATCCATCTAAAGCCTCCATTTTAAGAATAAGTGCAAAGTTGCAAATCAAGTAACCCTCAAACTAATAGAGAATTTAAAACTATTACTCACAATAGTTTGTGCAAAATGTTGCACAGTCAATGAGAAATTACCAGACATATAGCGAGAGAAAACTCTAATGGCCAAAACTCAGTTGAAAGATCAATGTTTCAGGTGCTGGAGTTTTTAGAGTTAGACATTAAAATAACTACAACAACATCTTCAAGAAAATAAAGAGCAATATCAAGAATTTCGTCATTGAATAGAATCTATGAAAACAATCAAATAGAAAATCTAGAACTGAGAAATATGGTAACTAAAATTTGCAAATAGTTTAATAAGAAAATTAGACATAGTTGAAAACATGATGAATGAATTGGAAGATAAGTGAGTAGAAAATATTCAGATAGAAGAGCAAAAAGTAAAAGAATTAAAAAGATAGAAAATATAGAGAAGATAATAAGAGACATGCCGGACTGACTGAGAAGGTTAGTATAGGTGCAGTTGGAGGAAAGAAAGGATAGAGAGAGATGAGGTAGAAACAGTAAATGGAGAGATAATGACCAAGAATTTCCCTGAACTAAAAATATTCATCAAGCAAGAAAATAAAGAAAGACATTAAAACCAAATAGGATTTTAAAAAGAAAGAAATCACACACAGAAGATCACAGCTAAAGAACTGAAAACAAGAGAGAGAATCTTAAAAGGAGCCAAAGTAAAAAAAGACATTTCTTTCAAAGGACAATCAGTAAGACTGACACTGGCTTCCTTGTTTCAGTTATCTATTGACATGTTACATAATATGCATCTCATATATATTCATTCAGAAGATAGAAAATATGAAAATGCTTCTCAGTGTTTTATGAGATAAGCATAGTTTCGATATTTAAAACCTGATAAGTACATTATAAGAAAGTAAATTACAGTCCAACCTCTCTCATAAACTCAAATGCAAAAATTCTATGCAATTGTTAGCAAAGCAAATCCAGGAATATATAAAAGGATAATATGTCTGTGCAGAAAAGAGTTTAACATAGCAGGTGTGAGAACGCTTACCTTTGGAACATCTGTTTGCAGATTCTGCCTTGGCTGGTGTCTGTGAAGCTAGATTTCAGGAACTTTTCCACCTTTTCCTGATAAGAATGACTTCTTGTGTTTAAATTGCTTGTGCAAAAAATTATGGCTTACACTGAATATCTGCTTTCCTTCTAAGAATCTGGCATTTCAGTATGTGCTAGGCAGAGTATGCCTATGTGACCAGCCACCAGTAAAATCCTTGGGCACTGAATTTCTAATGAGTTTCCCAGGTAGACAACATTTCACATGTGTTGTCACATCTCCTTGCTGGAGGCATTACGTGTGTCTGTGTGACTCCCCTGCAAGAGGACTTTTGGAAGCTTGCACTTGGTTTCCTCTAAATTTGCCCCATGTGCCCTTTACTTTTGCTGACTTCTCTTTGTATCCTTCACTGTAATAAATCACACAGCCATAAGTAAAACTGTATGCTGAGTAATACCAGTCCTCCTCTTGAATCACTGAACCTGAGTCTGGTCTTGGGGAACCCCAATACAACATCAAAACCTTGTTGCATTATTTTTAGAAAATGAAGTTTCTTTAACATTTGAAAATCAGATGGTACAATATGCTACATTAAAAGAGGAAAATTATGTAATTATTCTAATAGATGTGGAAAAAGTATTTGAAACTTTCAACATCCAGTCATGATTTTTAAAAAATTCTTAACAAAACAGGAATAAAAGGAAACTTCCTTCTGATAAAAAGTATCAACCTAAAACCTACAGTAAACCTCATACTTAATGTTGAAATATTGAAATTTACTTCCCTAAGATAATGAGTGAGACAGAGACCCACTATTGCCAGTTGTTTAATTCACATGAAGGACAGTAACAAAAGAAAAAAGGGACACAAATTTGAAACGAATAAATCTGTTATTCATAAACGAAATGATTGTGTATGTAGAAAATAAAAAATAATCAACAGATAACCTATTAGAATATGTCAGTGAATTTAACAAGGTCAGTAGGTATAAGATCATCATATAAAAATCAATACATTTCTAGATTCCAAGAATAAACATTTAGAAAATAAAGTCTTAAAAACATGATACCATTTCCAACAGCATCCAAAACTAAAATAACCAGAAATAAACCTAACAAAAGATGTTCAAAAGTCTTTTATTAGTTTTCTACTACTGAATAACAAATTACCACAAATGTATCAACTTGAAACAACACAAATTTACTAGCTTACAATTCTATTGAAAGCTGGGTACACTTGGCTGGTTTCTTTCTAATGGTCCCCAAAAGGCCAAAAGCAAGGTGTCAGCCAGGTGGGATTTCTGTCTGGAATCTCTGGGAGAAAATTCACCTCCAAGCTCACTCTTGTTGGCAGAATTCAGTTCATTGGGGTTGTTCGACTAAGATTCCCATTTCATTGCTGGTTGTCAGACAGGGCTATTCTCAACTTCAGGGACTGCACATGTATCTTGCCACATGACCCCACTCAAACTGGAAGCCAGCAAAGACCTGTTTAATCCTTCTCATGCTTTGAATCTTTGACTTTCTCCTTCCCTGATGTCCAGATTTAAAGGTCTGGTGTCATTAGGTCAGTCTTACCTGGATAATCTCCCTATTTTAAAGTCAACTGATTTGCAACTTCAGTTGCATCTACAAAATCTCTTTTGTCATACAATGGAACATAACCATAGAAGTGATTTTTCATCATATATGCATATTCTGCTTATATTCATGGGGAGGAGATTACAAAAGGGTGAAGGTCATTGGATTTTGCCTACCACAGGCCTGCATGGGAAAAACTATAAAACATTACTTTGAGAATTTAAGAAGACAAAAAAATAAGAGAAATAGATTACGTTCATAAAGAATCTATATTACAAGTCTGTTGACTCTTTCAAATTGATCTGTAGTTAGTTGAATCAATTAGAATCACACCAGAAAATGGAAAATAAAAGGTTTATTTGAAAATTTATTATTTATAAGTACGAATACATAAGAATAGCCAAAAATTAATCTTGAAAGACAAAGTTGGAGAAATTATACTAATAAAAAAATTACTTATTACAAAGCTATACTAACTAATACAAAGTTGATAGAAAAATAGACCAATAAATATAATGGATGGTTCAACAACAGTTCTACGCATATTTTACACATCTGTCTTATGACAAACATGAACTATGGGGGAAGAGAAAGAACAGTTTTTACAAAATGGTGCAGTGTATATCAGATATCTCTAGGAAAAAACTAACCATACAACTAATCTTGACCCCCTTCATCACACCACACACAAAAATCTATTTTAGGTGGGTTGTAGTGCTGATGAGGTTTTGGAATAACATTATTTGCGGAACAAAATTATTAAATAACTTTAGAAAATTGTTTGGCAGCATTTAGTAAAACTGAACATATGCCTAACCTATGATTCAGCAAGGCTACTCCAGAGTAAAAGTGAGCAGAAATGTGTGTAAATGTAAATAATAGGGATGTATAAATATGTTCACAGAAATATTATCAAAATAGCTCCAAACTGAAAACCACCAAGTAGTCCATCATTATTAGAATGGATAAATAAATCATAGTATATCTTCAAAATAAAATATTATATCACAGTAAAGAATGAACACAAATGTGTACACAAAATGTGGATGAATCTCAACGGTATAAAATTAAATGAAAAACACCTGATCATTAGACTGCATACTGTGGAACACTATCCTCATTTTTTGGAAGGTATTGAGCTGAAGAAACTTGGCACACATCCAATATTCATATTTTCTGATAATAGGCATGTTGTCATACCACGGGGATTCAGTAGTCAGCAACAAACAGTTGGAGTCAAATTCATGTGTGTTTTTCCTTTTGCCCACTAAGCCTAAAATATTTATCACTGTACTTCCTCCCCAAAGGAAGTGGCAATGAAATAGTTATATATACATTACACATATAATTATAAAATATAAAAAATGTATATCCATGACATTCCCTTACTCCTCTGATCGTCATGTATAAATTACAACGAAAAAAATTTCTCCTTCATAATAAAAAATTAAATACTGAAAAGCAACGTTGCTTGAGATGTATATGAGTGTATGAAAAAACACGAATTTCCTAGAAAGACAGGAGACATTTACATGAGTAGATACATTTTACTTAATGGAAGGAAAGCTATTTTAAATGTTTCAACTCTTCTCAAATTGCTTTACATATTTATGACAATTTAAACCACAATGTAAATATTACATAATTATCAAAATCCCGATTAAAATATTTTTAGAGAATTATTATTAATCTGACAAAATGGAAATGTTAGACTACAAGAGACTCTCAAACTATAAAAGACAAAAGTGACAGCAAAAGTGGCACAAACAGATTAGAATATATCAGAGAAACAACAGGCAAATTGTAGTGTTGCTGACATACAATAAGACCTATTGGAGTACATAAAAAGTTTTGAATAAATGTAAAGATGTAAACTTTTGGATAGAAGAATCAGCATAATGTGTAAAATACAGGCTTCACCCGCTGTGACAGTGGAGTGTTCCTATGAAATCTTTCGTAAGCCAAAACGGCATGAAGCCAGGAAGCAGTTACCTTAGGACACATGTTGCTAACGGATGCACGAAATGAATGAGAGAAAGCACAGATGCTCACAGACAGGGCTCAAAGCTGCGTGGCTCGATGCTGAGATGCTGAATGTCGCTCTGGGGCAGCAGCTGGGTGACGCTGCTCCCGCTGCTCTGGGTGCCGGGTGCCTCTATGAGGGTTGGCTATAAAACAAATACCGAATCTGTTTTCGCTTTTCACAACAGTGAAAATCCTCTTCGGATTTCTTTCCTTTATTGAAAACAAGTACTAATATAGGTCTTTCGTAAAAGTGAAGTGGCAGAAAGCAAACTTTCGAAAGCGGGGGGGACCTGTATCAGAAAACCTGAAAACAACCAGGGATAAGGAGTTTGACGTATGAAAAATGTTATGAAAAAACCAACTGTTTTGGTCATGAGTTGAAAGGGAATTACAGTTATCTAAAATTTCAGTTTTTACAAATATAAAATGGGCACAAACATAGTGCTATATAATTTTAAAAAGAAAATTTGAAAACGTATAAATTATCTTCTATTGTATTGATCTTCATAAAGAAAAAATCCTTCATGTATAGTTTTCCAGAAAAAATTTTAAAAAATAATATGAATTATATGGTGATATTGAGGAAATTCAAACCAACCATATCACAGGATACTCAAGTGAATTCTAAGAAAAACCTAACATTTTTAGCAATTTGGACCTTCCAGTTCCCATGTGACCACCTCAACTAGAGATTACCTAGAGATTAAAAATAAAACTTTTTAGGGGCCGGCCCCATGGCCGAATGGTTAAGTTCTTACATTCCACTCTGGCAGCCCATGGTTTCACGGGTTCAGATCCTGGGTGCGGACATGGCACTGTTCATCAGGCCACGTTGAGGTGGCATCCCACATGCCACAACTAGAAGGACATGCAACTAAGATATACAACTATGTACAGGGGGATTTGGGGAGATAAAGCAGAAAAAAAAAGAGAAGATTGGCAACAGTTGTTAGCTCAGGTGCCAATCTTTAAAAAAATAAAAATAAATAAAAGAAAACTTTTTAAATTTTTTTTTTTTTAAAGATTTAACTTTTTCCTTTTTCTCCCCAAAGCCCCCCGGTACATAGTCGTATATTCTTCGTTGTGGGTCCTTCTAGTTGTGGCATGTGGGACGCTGCCTCAGCGTGGTTTGATGAGCAGTGCCATGCCCGCACCCAGGATTTGAACCAACGAAACACTGGGCCGCCTGCAGCAGAGCGCCTGAGCTTAACCACTCGGCCACGGGGCCAGCCCCTTTAAATTTTATTTGTAATCAATTAAGACACGCCAGTTTTGTGTAATAGTAAGTGTTCTAGGTTGGAAATCAAGGCAGTAAATTGTATGTGATTCTAATAAGTCCTTTAACATCTGTGTTTTGGTTTTCTAATCTGTAATTAACAGAGGTAGATTTGTGCTTTTCCACTTCTTCAGTACTGACAGAGCCTAGCCAAAGAGGGGGACCTGGGTCTTTAGTTGGATATAAAACACCTGGGGAAATTTGAGCAGACTTTGAAGCCTCACAGGACTTTCTCAGCCTCACTGGAATTTGGTTTACTTTTTATAAAATGAAGCAGTTGGACTAAATAATGCTTAAGATTCTTTCCATTTCTAATGTGCCCTGTCTGTTTTGCTGCTTCTAAGTGACAGGTGATTCATGATGTCATCCCTTACATTGTTCTTTGACATTCCAGGCTCAACAAGCTACGAAAACATAACGAATATAACATCTTAAAACATTTTTATTTCACGATGTCTTTACTTCCCTTATCCTTTCCTCAAGTTTGTAGCAAAAGGCATTGATTTATCATTAGGCAATTCTGTCCCCTTTATATTATACCAAACCAGAAAGGAAATAGCTCTCCCAAAAAGAGAGACATTGACTAGATCTTCTCTTGTTTTACTTTTTGTCAAGCAATTTAATGATTTGTATCACCTTCAAATCTCAGGCGTCAAATTATTGATGTGTGAAATTGTCCAGAGAGCGCAGAGAAGTTTTGATTTTTATTTTCTCCACGGAGGTTGTATTCTTTGCTGATTCCTGCATACTTCGTAGGTTGTTGTTGCCATTGTAAGAAGTATCTAATTTCAATTTCTCTAAAGGTGGGGTGTGGGGAAGACTTGTGAAGGGTCCTGAATAAGCCACTGTGGCATGAAAAATTACTTTGCACTGAAGGCATTTGAATTCCTGAAACCCCTATCTGCCTAAATGCAGAGACTCCACAAAGAACTCAGTTGTCATAAATTCCTTCCCCAGAGCAACTTCAGTCTTCTCTTCTCAGAGATGAGAAGTCAGCGCCACATCCAAATTGACATTGTCACGACACTATTGTATCTCTCTTCTATTCTTGTAAGAGTCCATTTCTATTTCCAAAAGTCATTTGTTTTTTCATAAGTTCCCTTCTCTCCCCTTCAAATAAGTCACTTGTTCTCCCAGACGTAGCCCTCTGCTACTCCTTATCCCCTATTAAAATGGCATTTAAGCCCCAAATTCTAGTCTCCTCTTTGAGTCATGTTTCTTTGCATATGTGCATATGCACACAATTAACTTTATTTTTTTTTCTTGCTAATAGATCTTTTGTTAGTTTAATTTGCAAGTCCCCTCAAATAAACCTAGGAGGATAGAGGAAAAGTTTGTTCTCCCCAACACTTGCTACCTGGTGGGTCTCTTGGCTGATTTGCAATATTGGTACATGAAGGCTGTTTCTTTGGGAACTTTCAGTTTCCTGAGAGAAGAATCCTCAAGTCTCCGGTCTTAGAGGCTATCCTGGAGAGGAGGAAGAAGGTGCAAAATATCTCAGAGTTCACTGTGGCATCTTTCTTTTTTAAAATATTTTTATTTTATTGAGATCATATTGCTTATAACGTTGTGTGATTCCAGGTGTACATTATTACATATCAGTTTCTGTTGACCACCAATAGTCTAGTTTCTATCCATCACCATACGTGTGTACATCTTTACCCCTTTTGTTCTCCCCCAACCCACTTCTCCTCTGGTAACCACTGATCTATTCTCCTTATCCATGTGTTTATCTTCCACATACGAGTGAAATCATATGGTGTTTGTCTTTCTCTCTCTGCCTTATTTCGCTTAGCATAATACCCTCAGGGTCCATCCATGTTGTCCTAAATGGCACGATTTTTGTCATTTTTTATTGCTGAGTAGTATTCCATTATATATATATATATAATACCACATCTTCTTTATCCATTCATCCATTGATGGGCACTTGGGTTACTTGCACATTCTTGGCTATTGTCAATAATACTTCAATGAACATAAGGATGCATATATCTTTTGAATTATTGATATCATGCTCTTTGGATAAATATCCAGTAGTGGAATTGCTGGATCACATGGTACTTCTATTTTCAATCTTCTAAGAAATTGCCATACTGTTTTCCATGTTGACAGTGCCAGTTTTCATTTAGTGCATCTTTCACTAATCCTCCTGCTCTCATCCCTGTGCTTACTCTTCTCTATCAAGTGCTCTTGATATTACTGAGACAGAGCTTTTCTGGTTAAATTTCTATAAAAATTAAATGTCAGATGGAATTCCGTGGGAGGCAAGGGTTAGTGGGCTGACACACTATTTGTAGGATGCCAGTAGCTTTCCGGCAGTCCAACTTTTCTGCCCTGACATTCTTTTTATTTTTGAGGGGTTATGCCTTTTTAATTTCTACAGTAATTTTAGTGAGATTTCAGAGGGAAAGGAGGTAAATGTCTGTGATGATTCCTCCAAGTTTAACACTGTTTGCTGTGGTGATCTTGATCAAGTCAGTCAACCCCTTCTTATTTTTTTTTAATTCAGTGGTATGATTGAGGTAAAATTAGAGAATTTAGGGAAAAATTGTGAGAGACTTCAAAATGGATAAAATGATTACTGGATGTCTTCAGAAAGAAACTAGGCACTGCCTGTGTTTATGATTATGTGAAATCTCTGAGCCTTTCATTGTTTTTGAGCTCTTCTGTTAATTGTCAAATACTGAGAGTAATACAAATTACTCCTGACCACAGAAATGCAAATTTCCTTGGAGATAGGGTTGATCATTGCCATGTTGATAATGGCCACCTTTACACCTATTGGGGAAATTTATGCCAGCATATCTCTCTGCCCAAATACATATCTGCTGTTTGGATTCTCCTTTGAAACCCTTGTAACATCTTTCTGGTCCCCACCTTAATGAGTTAATATTTGGCATGTGTCCATTTCAAGTTTGTGTGAGAGTCATTTTACCTTTTAAAAATTATTCTTTAACAATAAGAAGTTTATAAACTGTGAAGTCCTAGGCAAGTAGTTTTTATTATTATGCTTTTCTAGGAGTAAAATTACCATTTTATATTTCAGTTTACAAAGAGGAAAGATTATTTAAGAAATAGTGACTATGGAATGTCTTACATAAAAGAAGGTAAAGGAATATTGAGACAATTTATTGAAGAAGCTTTGTCACAGAGACGTTATGCAAATGTACTCAATTTGGTACCCAGATAGACATCGTTTTAAAATGTAAACTTCACTAGTTACTGACAGATGGATATTGGAGAGCCAAGCAATCTCCTTAAGTCTCAGTTTTCTGCAGTGCAAAATAAAGATGACAACAAAAATCACTTCAAAGGGTTGTGGTGAGGATTAAGTAAAATAATCTATGCAAATTACCTAGCAGAGTGCTTTTTATAAAGTAGGCATTAAATGACTGATAACTGTAACAGATACCAGATATCTGTGCTCAGAGATATGGGAAATTAATAGAAGTATTGCAAACAACCACAGTTGATTTTAAAGGTAAAAGGTCTGTAATATTTGCAAATTTCTTCTGTCAGGAAAATACAATTAATGACATCCTCCTGCTTTATCAAAATAATATGAATATTTTGCACCAATAGGAAATTAACTATCAGGTTGAGTTTTTTTCTTTTCTTAGAAAGTTAATAATCAGAACAACTATTATTAGTTTAAAAAGAAATATCATATCATATCATATACTTGATACTTTATGATCATTTCCATGAATGACTACAATAATTTGCCACTTTTGTACAAGGCTCTCCAGCTTTTTTTCTCTTCTCATAAAAACTCCTCACACTCTTTCCTCTAAATTTCTACTTCCTTTTATGTACATTGACCTTGAGCAATGATAATAGCTATTGCTCAAGAGAGGGACAACACCATTACCATTCTTTCTTCTCACTGAAAGGATTTTTGATGCTGCTAATCCTGCCTTGGAGATAATAGCTGTGAAGGTGTTTTAGCTAATGAATCATGGTCACAAACATACCACTAAATGTTCTTCTATTGGTTCTGAAAAACAGGTGCTCTTAATTATTAAAAACTCATTTCCTGTTGTTGATAATTTAAACACTTTACCTTTTCTCCTTCTTTTGCTAAAAATGTCTGATTGCTTTTACAATAATTTACGGCTTAACAGAGGGGCAGAAGGGATCTGAGGAGAAGAGGAGAGGAATGGAAAGTAGAGAAATTAGTTAAATTTTTACTTTTTCTCTTCTTGATAAATGGTTTGTTTTGGAGAGAGGTTGTAACGAGAAATGTTACAGGTTATTACTTATGATTTCAATTATTTCTATTTCACTGGCTGTTCCCATTAACATAAATAAGACAAAATGGACCATTTTCCCTCTGTTCTGATGTCATGAATTCTGAAAAACAAAAAACCAAAAAAGGTGAAAGACAATACAAGGGCCAATGAAAATGCTAGCATTATCTACAACAATGGGTTTACTCAGAGCAGTACCAAAAGAATTAATGCCCTGAATGGTTCTAGAAGGACTGAAGGGAAGCTAGGCTGCCTATGATATGAGGTTTGATATTCAAGAAAGAAAGGAAACAAGCTTTTTTAAATGACTACTGTGAGACACAAATAGTCACCGTTTTATGTCATTCACTGTTCACAATAGAAACTCTGCTCCACTCCACCCCACTCCTTTTGTCTTTTTTGGAGGGAATACTGAGACACAGAATGTTTAGGATTGCTTCAGGTAACCCAACGAATGGCAGAGCTGGAATTTGAAATCAGCCCTGCCTGACTTCAAAAACAATGTACTTCCTAGAATGCCACGTTAACTCAAGATGGAGAAAGAATGTAGGCGAACCTTAATCTTGGCAGGAGAAAGCAAGACCTAAAAACAGTTAGAAACCAGAAGAATGAGTGAGATGTATAATCTTTTGTTTGTTTTAGTTTTGAATAAGAGGATTAAGGATTATTTTTTCATGATCTTCTTCTCTGAGACTGGTTAAAACAAATGTTCTGTTCTTCATAGTTGAAAACTGAAGGTATCTTATATTTGGTGCATATCCAACCATTTTTAGGCTCTCTGCCTGGTAGTGAGATTACTTTTCCTGGTAACTGCTGGAGAATATGAGACTTCTTCCTGTCTCTGACTGGAGCTATTTCAATGATCAGGAATAACCAGATTTCCTCCCCTTATTTTCTTCTAGAAATGTTATGGTTTTTGCTTTTCTGTATTAATCTATGATCTTTTATGAGCTAATTTTTAGGGATATTGTTAGGTAGAGGTCAAGGGTAAATTAAGTTTCTACTTGTTTCCTTCTTTGACAAATAGGTTGTTTTGGAGGTAGATTGTAACAAGGAAGATCGTGGGTTAGAAGCTTACAAAGGTTAAATGACTTTCAAAAGTCATAGTGCTATTAAGTGGTGGAGTCAAGACTAATTGTAGGAAGTCTCTCCCTGTAATCTGTGCCCTGGACCACTAAGATCTACCCTTTTTCACTGAATTATTAAATTTATGGTAAATAACTCACTTTTCCTAGATTGTTACAAAAGTCACTCTATTCTATGTTAAACTCAAATAAACTTTGGGTGTTTCTAAAATTCCATTGATTTACTTATCTCTAAACAATACGATACTGTTTATTCTTTTAAGATGGTGGAGGAAATAATATCTACTTATTTTAAACAGCTTTAATGGGGGTATAATTGGTATATAATAAACTGGACCTTCTCTTTCTTCCTGTCTCTGTCCTGTTCTGAGGCAACCTTTGATCTGCTACATGTTATCGTAAATTAGTTTCCATTTTCTACAATCTTATATACATAGAATCATATGGAGGCACTCTCTTTTTATGTGACTTGTTTCGCTCCAAATAATTATTTTGAGATTCATCAAGTTTATTCTTTTTATTGCTGAATAGTTTTCAATTGTATGGAGGTACTACAATGTCTTTGTCCACTAATCTATTGATGGACATTTGCATTATTTCTAGTTTTGTGCTACTGCAAATAAAGCTGCTATGAATATTTGTGTGCAAGCTTTTGTATGGATATATGCTTTAATTTCTCCTGGATAAATACCTAGGAGTAGAATGGCTGGGCTATAAAACAGGAGTATTTTTATGTTTTAAGAAAAAGTTCCAGAATTTTCTAAAACGGTTGTATTTTTTTATATTCCCATCAACAGAAAATGAAAGTTCTCCTTGCTACACAACTTTGTCAACACCTAGTATGGCCTGTTTTTTTTTTTTTTTAATTTTAAGAAGCGTGTTTTTTTCTAATAGGTGCATTTTGATGTCTTGTGATTTTAATTTGTCTTTTCCAAATGACTAATGATGTTGATGACCTTTTCAGTGTGCTAATTTGCCATCATATTTGGTGAAATGGCTGTTCAAATCCTTCCCCCAACTCTTCTTTATTGGTTTGTTTTCTCATTATTGAATTTTGAAGACTCTTTATATGTACTGGGTTCAAGTCTCTATCAGGTAAGTGATGTGCAAATATTTGCTCCTAATCCATGGCTTGCCTTTTTATGATCTTTTGAGAAGAATTTCTTAATTTGGAAAAGTCTAATTTACCAGATTTTCCCTTTATTGATTGTGCTTTTCCTGTTGATCTAAGAAATCTTTGGCAAATCCAAGGTTATAAAAATTTTCTTCTAGAGATTTTATAGTTTTAGTTTTACATTTAGATCTATGATCCAATTTAAGTTAATTTTTATATACGATGTGATCTGTGGATTGAAGTAACTATTTTTATGAATGTCTAATTGTTCCAGTATGTTTTGTTGAAAAGACTAAATTTTCTCCATTGAATTGTCTATGAAACATCATCAAAAATAAATTGGCCATATATGTAGTGGTCTGTTTCTGTACTTTTTTCTAACACATTGATATATTTGTCTAGCTCAAGGCCAATCCCACACTGTCTTGGTGACTTGAACTTTGAAATAATTGCTAAGTTGTTTTGGTTCTCCTAGGTCCTTTGTATTTCCATATGAAACTCAGAAACAGCATGTCAACCGCTTTAAAACTGCCTGCTTTCATTGTGGTTACGGTTGTATCATATCTTCAGATCAATTTGAGAACGAATGTTTTAATAATATTTATTCTTCTGATCCATGGACAGGGTATATCTCTTCATTTATTCATGTATTCTTTAATTTCTCTCAGGAATGATTTATAGTTTTCAGTATAAACATCTTTTGTTAGATCCAGCCCTAAGTATTTCGTTCTTCTATGCTATTATAAATGTTATTACATTTTAATTTCAATTTCTCATTGTGCATTGCTAGTACATAGAAATAAAACTCATTTTCATATTGATCTTGTACCCTGAGACCTTACTGAATAATTTGTTAGCTTTTTTGTAGATTCTACAGGATTTTCCATATTGGCAACCATGTCGTCTGTGAAAAAGACGATTTACTTATTTCTTTCCTCTCTGAAAACATTCCTCTTTTTTTTGTGCCTGATTACACTGTCTAGAGCCTCCATTATAATATTGAATAGAAGTGGTAAAAGCAGACATCCTTACCTTATTCTAGATATTGGGGGGAAAGAATACCAATTTGTTACCATTAAATATCATGTTAATTATAGGTTTTCCACAGTTGCCCTTTATCAGGCTGAGGAATTTCTCTTTTTCTTTCTTGTTTGTTGAGGGTTTTTGATCATAAATAAGTGTTAGATTGGTTAAATCAATTTTCTACATCTGTTGTGATAATCATATAGTTTACGTCCTTTCTTCTGGTGATATGATAGATTACATTTATTGATTTTCAAATGTTAAAATAACTTTACATTATTAGAATAATTCCCACTTAGTCATGCTGTGTAATCTTTTTTTATGTGTTGATGGATTTGTTTTGCTAATATTTTATCAAAGATTTTTGCATCCAAATTAATGAGGGAAATATGTCCCTAGTTAACTTACATTGTCTTTCTCTGGTTTTGGCATCATGTGATGATGAGTTTGAATGAGTTGAGAAGGGTTTCCCCTCCTCATTTCCTGAATGAGTTTGTGAATATTTATTCTTCTTTTAATTTTTTTTAGATATCATTTATAAAGCCATATCATCTGGGATTTTCTTTGCGGGGAGAATTTTAACTACTAATTCAATTTCTTTGCTTGTTAGGGTTCTGTTAAGATTTTCTAGTTTATCATGAATTAGTTTCAATAATTTCCCTTTCCATAAGAATTTGTCCATTTCATCAATGTTGTCTAAATTTTATTGCATAAAGTTGATCATAATATTTCCTTATAATCTATAAAGTTGGCGGTAATGTTCCCTCTTTCAATTCTGATTCAGGTCATTTTCCTTAGTATTTTTCCTTGGTCCGTCTGGTAAGTGCTTTGCCAATCTTGTTGATCTTTTCTAGAAACCAGCCTTTGGTTACCTTGACTTTTTTATTTTTCTGTTTCAATGTTTTGTACTCATACCTTTACTATATGTTTCTATTCACTTGCTTTGCACTTGTTTTGCTCTTTTTTATAGTTTATAACTGCTGTTTTGGCTGCATCTCATAAATTTTGATGTTGGTTTTTAAACATTTTTTCAATTCAAATATTTTATAATGCTTGGGGCTGGCCCCGTGGTCGAGTGGTTAAGTTCGCGCACTCCGCAGCAGGCGGCCCAGTGTTTTGTTAGTTCGAATCCTGGGCGCGGACATGGCACTGCTCATCAGACCACGCTGAGGCAGCGTCCCACATGCCACAACTAGAAGAACCTACAACGAAGAATACACAACTATGTACTGGGGGGCTTTGGGGAGAAAAAGGAAAAAATAAAATCTAAAAAAAAAAAAAAAAATTTTATAATGCTTCTTCTGACATCTACTCTGCCCTACTGGTTTTCAGAAGTTCATTAATTAATTAATTAATTTGCTTTTGGTGTTTTATCTAAGAAACTGTTGCCTAACTCATGATCGTGAAGACTTAAACACCTAAGTTTTCTTCTAAGAATTTTGATTTTAGCTCTTTGATCCATTTTGAGTTGATTTTTATATATAATGTGGGGTATGGGTCAACATTTATTCTTTTGCATGAGGATATCCAGTTGTTCAAGCACCTTTTGTTAAAAAGACTATTCTTTTCCCCAGTGAATTGTCTTGGGACCCTTTTAGAAAATCAATTGACCATAGATGCGTGGTTATTTTCTGGACTTTCAACTCTATTCTATTGATGTATATTTCTATCCTTATGCCAATATTACATGTCTTGATCACTGTAGCTTTTCAGTAAGTGTTGAAATCAAGAAGTGTGAGTCATCCAAATCTGTTCAATTGTATACAAACTTTACTATTATGGAAGGACACCTCTCCCCCTTCTTCTGTGCCTGTATTGTCATATAAATTACATTATATATAAATTGGACAAGAAAACAAAAGATATACAAACAAAAAACATATTTAATCTGTCTTATATTTACCTATGTAGTTGCCTTTAATGGTGCTCTTTATTTTTTCATATGGATTTAAGTTAATATCTAGTGTCTTTTCACTTTAATCTGAAGGATTCTCTTTTTAGAATAAGTCTCTCCTAGAGACAAATTTTCTCAGTTTTTGTTTACCTGTGAATGTCTTAATTTTTCCTTCAAATTGGAAGGATAACTTTGATGGACATAAAATTCCTCATAGATACTTTTCTTCTTGCAGTACTTTTATTATATAGTTCCCCAGCCTTCTGGCTTGCATGGTTTATGATGAGAAATCAGCATTTAATACTACTGAAGATGCCCTGTATGTGACGAGCCACTTCTTTCTTGCTGCTTTTATATTTCTTTTTTTTTGGTTTTCAACTGTTAAGTTGTGCTGCATCTAGGTGTAGATGTCTTTGAATGTATTCTACATAGAATTCATTGGCCTTCTTGGATGTATAGGTCAATGTTTCTCATTAAGTTTGGAAGTTTCCAGTCACTATTTCTTCAAACAGTCTTTCTACCTTTCTTTCTCCTTTTTCTAGTACTCCTCTTAGGCTGATGTTGGTAGGCTTCATGGTACCCCAAGGTCTTTGAGGTTTTCTGCCTTTTTCTTCATTCCTTTTCCTTTCTGTTCCTCAGACTAGATGGTGTCAATCTTTAAGTTTGCTGATTCTTTACTGTGCCTATTCAAATCTGCTGTTGAGCCCTTCTAGTGAATTTTTCATTCGAACTTTTCAATTCCAGAATTTTAATTCACTACTTAAATAATTCATATCTCTTCAGTAATATTCTATATCTGGTGAAAAATTGTTCACACAATTTTCTTTAGCTTGTTAGACATGGTTTCTTTTAATTTTTGGAACATATATAAAATAACTGATTTAAAGTCTTTGTCTAGTAATTCCAATGTCTGGGCTTCTTCAGGGACAATTTCCATTTATTCTTTTCTGTGTATAGGCTACACTTTCCTGATTCTTTGTATATGCCCTTAATTTTTGTTAGAATTGAACATATTTAATAATTCTATGTGGTAACTCTGAAAGTCAGATTCTCCTCCCACCGCAGGGTGTATGGTTTTTGTTGTTTGTTGTAGTAGTTGTTGTTTGTTTGTTTACTGGCCGTTCTGAAATAATTCTGTAAAGTCTGTGCCCTCTGTTATGTGTGGCCATGAGTCTCTGTATGGTTAGCTTACAGGTGTGTTAATAATTGCATAGATAATTTCATAAACAAAGAACCAATAAGTCTCCCAGTCTTTGCTAAGGGGCTCTGTGTGCATGTTGGTGGCATGCTTTCATTATTCAGCTATCCAGCTGACAATCTGCCCTAGCCTCTACTTTCTGCTTGCACACAGCCTTGAGGTCAGCCAGAGAGCAGAGTTTAGGGCTTTTTCAGATCTTTCCTGAGTGTGTGCACAATCCTGGGCATCCATGTCCTTCTAGATTCCCAGGAACATGTCTGAGCTCTTAAAAGCCCACAGGGACATTTCATAACCCAGACTTTTTCTTTTAAGCTACTTGATTTGTTTTGTTTGCACCAACAGTTGTTCACTTCTTCAGGCGAATACGAAGTTACTCAACCGCCTGTAATATTTCTCAAAAATCACCCCTGAGGAAGAGGCTTTTTGAATTGAGCAGGCTCCAAATCAGGCAAATACAGACAGTCCTGCAAACATAGTCTTTCAGAGAACCACCAAAAAAGTCAAATAATGACAATTCTCTGGGAATGAGGCTTTGAAAGAGTGCCAGCCTTGTTCTGAGTCCTTGAGGCTGCCAGGCTATGGTTTTAACCATAAATGTGAGCTGTTATTTTACGATGTTACCATGGAGCTGAAGAGTGGAAGATGTGACTAGGTCAATTAAAATGCCACAAAGCTCACTGTTCTTACTGAGATCCAGCCATTTTTCCATAATAAACATTCCCTGAATTGTTTCAAGCCTTTGTTTATTTTCTGGAGTTCTGAAAAAGTTGATTCTGATATTTTTGTGCTAGTTTTCTTATGGAGGAGTGAATTCTGGAGGTCCTTTTGTACTATTAAAAATTATATGTATAATTTTCATCTTTTTAATTTCAACCTATTAGTTTATCTGAAACTAAAGTGTGTCTTTTGTAGACAGTGTGTTTTTGGACATTGTTTTTTAATCCGGTCTGACAATCTCTGTTTTTTTATTAGAGTGTTTAGTCCATTCTCATTTAATGTAATATTTATATGGTTGGATTTATGTCTGCTATTTTGCTACTTGTTTTATATATATATATATATATCAACTTTATTTTGTTCCTCTGTGTCTCTTACATATTCTAAAATTATATATACATATTTCTTAAGATTACATATTTATATATAATACGTATGTGTATGTTTAAAATTCTAGTTAATCCTTCTGTTGATTGTTTTACAATATTGTACTATATAATGTATTTACTATATTTTTGAGTTGTTTTCTTATTTCTTGCTCTGTACTTCTCAGAACAGATCTGGCTTCATGTTCCTGTCATGTTCAGTTTTCACCTGAGAGCGGTCCTTAAGAAATATGACCTCAGTGCAAATGCACCCATAAATTTCAGAGTAAAGAACTGAAGCCTTCAGGATCCTTGCAGTCAGAGACTTGAGAGGTGTATTCTCATGTCCTACTGACCCAACCTCACCCCTGTATCACAGTCCAAGGAATGCATATAAGCTGAAAGATAGAGCGATGGCAGGGTGTTATAGACCAAAAGTTTATGTTCCACACCCTCACTTCCCCCAGTTCATATGTTGAAGTCCCATCACCCAAAGTGACTGTATTTGGAGATAGTGTCTTCATGGGGGTAATTAAAGTTAAATGAGGTTGTAGGAGTGGAGCCCTGATTGAATATAAGGTCCTTATAAGAAGAGATATGAGAGATCTCTGTCTGATATGTGAAGACACAATGAGAAGGCAGCCCTCTGCAAACCAGGAAGAGGGTCTCACCAGGAATCAGATTGGCTGGCACCTTGATCTGGGACTTCTAGCCTCCAGAACTGTGAGGAAATAAATTACTGTTGCTTAAACTACCCAGTCTTTGGTATTTTGTTACGGCAGTTTGAGCAGTCTAGGACACAGGGTTTACCTCATTTAGTTTTGTTCTCTTAGGTATCCTGTCATTCTCATCTCTTGTCCAGCGTCTAGTAGTGATATTTTTCATATATTTTGTCCAGTTTTCCAGCTTTGTGTGTGTGTCTGTGGCAAAAGAGTATGCCCAATCTCCATTATTTCATAGCAGCTGCAGGTGGAAGTCTTTTTAAAAAGTATCTGCTTCTGATTTTGGGTTGGACAATATAAATAGCAGCAGGAGTACTTGGCCCACTAATTCCAGTTTCAGAACTCATGACCTCTTTCTCTGGCCTAGAGCAATAACTTTCCATAAAGATTGTCTAACTACAGGGAGCCTAAAATAATTCTTGGCACGTCTCCTTCCTGTCCCTCTTCATACATCATCCCCACATTTCCGTTTATATCTTCAGAGGAATGCTTCCCATAGTGCATACTCCAGCACTGTATATCCATGAAGTCTTCCACCAAAACAGTACTATGGCTAAATATTTTGGTAAACCTGTACTTTGGTTCCTTTCTGGTTGTTCAAAATGCAAGTTAGCATATATAAAGCTATGAAAACTCTTTTTCTTTAACTCGTCAATTTCCTTTGTTACTGACAATGAATTTTATTAACATTGATGGAATCCTTGTTTTGCAGAACACTATTTGAGAAATATTATCTATATGGGAAAGCTTAGAGGCCATCCTGAGATATTTTAGTATCCTATCTTTAGCACATATTATTTCTTTGTCATGGTGAACTTTTAGAGCTTCAATTTCTCACCTATATTATGAAAATATTATTGTGAGAATCAAATGAAATAATGCATACTAAAGTGCCAGACTCATAATTAGACCCTCAATACGTTAGTTGTTCTAAGTCTACCTTTGTCAAATTTTCAAAAAATTTAAAAAATTAAAGCTATAAAATATATTATCCAAATGTCATGTACATTTGTATTTGTGTCATTTAAAAAAATCTGTAACTATATTATAGGTCTAAACAAAGAGGGCCATTTGTTTGTTGTTCATTGGTTTGTGTTTTTTTGTAGTACACATCATTTTATTTATTTATTTTATTTGAGGAAGATTAGCTCTGAGCTAACATCTGCTGCCAATCCTCTTCTTTTTGCTGAGGAAGACTGGCCCTGAGCTAATATCCTGGCTCCTTTTCCTCTACTTTATATGTGGGACACCTGCCACAGCATGGCCTGACAAGCAGTGCAAAGGTCTCCACCTGGGACGCCAACTGGCAAACCCTGGGCCACCAAAGTGGCATGTCCAAACTTAACCGCCGCGCTGCCAGGCTGGCCCTCTTGTTTTTTTATGTGGTGTTCAGTGTCTGGCAGTGTGTGTCTATGATGTAATAAATAAATTTTTAATAAGTATTTGTCTTAATGTCAGGTAGTATAGTCCATTGTATTTGGTATTTCTTGCTCATTTCCTGCCTGATAAGTTTTGAAAGACACATAATTATAGAAATAGAATATATTTTTTCCCTTTTACGCAAAGAAACTTTAATTTATCTCTATGGAATTTGAACTAGTGTTGGAACTAAATATAGCCTAATGGAGGAGACTCATCAAAGTCATTGAATATGGTCCACCGCAAAACACCTGTGAAACATCAGCGTGCGCTGAACACTGGAGAACATGGGAGGAGCACGTGTGCTGGTTTAGAGTGAAGACAGTGCCACAGCTTTCAGGGCCACAGACCAACTCCGCTCCTATGGCACTGAATGATCTCTGCTTGTGCCCCAACTGCCAACTGGAATCTACTAATGATTCCAGAAAAGATCTGAAATATTTTATTTTCTCCCCATTGTTTTACTTTTTGCATATTTCCTTTAATACCTTGTGAGACCCACTGGAATCATGGGTCTATATTAAAGCAGGAGTCATGCTTTACTTTTGTTTGTTTTCCTAGGAAATAATAAGGTCTTTGACAAGGAGGTGTTTAATAAATGGTGTTAAATTAAACCTTTGTACCCTGTCACATTTAACTTTGTATGATTTGGCATTAAAACTTTTGTCTCAGCTTTACATTTGTTTTACTCCAACCAGAAAACTGAGATCCAAATAATAATAGAGATAATTTTACTCTACAATATCTGTTGAAGATTAATTGAAGGCAGTGATTATACCAATGTGTTTCCCCAGCAATTGAACAATGTACTTCATACAGTTGATATTCAATAAATATTTGTTGAATTATGACATTAAAATTTTAGAGAGGCTTGTGGTATAGGTCAATATATTCCAATATTGAATGATGCTAAAGAAACAATCATCTTAAATAAACTTCATAACAAAAGGACTATATTATACATGCTAAAGTCTCATATTTTAAACTTCTATTTTTCTGTTAAGCATTCTTCCAATTTTGAGAGATAAATTGCGTTTATTTATATTTAGAAACATATTGATGTTTTAATTCTTTTTCAGACTTTTCAAATTCACTTCTGCAAATTATTAAAATTTTCATAGTACTTTATTTTCAAATTTTCATTGTCACTTTCACTATTAGGGCACACAGTAATCCTAAACAAAAAATCAATATTATCTCCAATATAAGGAGGTGAACAGAGGTGAAAATCAATTTTTAAATAACTTGTAGTTTTTTCATAATGAATCAGATACACCTGAACTCTGTCCCAAACTATTACTAAGTCCTGATCCAAAGCTCCTCACTCCTGGAAATGAATGCTATAGCTCTTAGCCTAATGTCTTTAGGTGAGCTTTTCATATATACAGGTTAATTATTTTTTCCCATTGTGCTCATCTTCCCTCTAAAATTCAATTTCTGTTATTAGAATTATAAAGTGGGTTTAAGCTAACTTATTTGGTAATAATTGTGCATGCTAAGAATTGTTGATAACTATAATAATAAAGGAGATTCTGTTCATAGAGAAGTTAGGTTATGATGCTATTCTCATGGGTGAATATGCAACCTTGAAAGTCACAGTTGCATACAACCTGAGAAATAATGCTTATTTTTCTACTCAAAATTTTCTATCGATTGATTTTCACTTAATTCTGATTCATGTGTCTTATGAAATACGACACTTAAAATCATCTAGCATCTCAAATACTTTTGTTGAAGATTGCTTTACTTTTATGAATTGTACGTTAACTCTCACAGCAACTTTTTTGTACATGTAGTGGAAAGCTGCATAGATAATACGTACGTTGTGTAGAAATTCCTTAACTCTGTTACCCAGCTTTACTTAACTGACTAGCTAGATTAATGGACACTCCCCATTCTCTCAGTAAAACAAAGTTATGACTGCACATAGCGCTTTATTTTCAAAATGCTTTTGGTTTCAACTTCCCTCTCAGGGCTTTGTGGAAAGCTCGGAATTAGTAGGCCATTTGTCAGTATCCCTGTTCTCCCATGCTTCCAACTGATTGACCAATAGTCAGTTAATTGGTTTTCAATAGTCATTTTCACTATTTATGACCCTAGTATTTGCAATTCTAAATATGCTATTTAAATAAATCTTATTTAACCAATATAATAAAAATAATTCTTGTTTCTATGAAAATTAAATTGATTTCTTTGAAAAGAATCAATAATGATGACTTGCTAAAAAAGCACAGTCAGATTAGGAATGAGCAAGAAAACTGTAAGAGATTGGGAAAATAGTCTACAAATCTAGAAGACTTCTGGGCTGACGTTGCAATGGTTGTGAAGTTGTTTAATTTCACTGAAACTGAAAATCATGGACGATACTTTTGAATATGTTTTTTGCAATAAAGACAAAATAAAACCAAATCAGGAAGCTCATGTTCAAAGAAAAAGTCTTTTTCTCTTATCAAAAATATCCAAACAAGTGCACATATGCTTGTTTTAGATTAAAAGAATATGTTTAAAGTACATTAAAAAATATTTACATGTTTAGTTAACTTTTTTGACTGACCGGGTCCAGATAATCATATTTTGGCAGGAGATTTTCTTTTGTTTTGCTTGTTGTTTTTTGCATACACACAGTTGAAAATAAATTTTAAAAGTAATTCAAAACAATGTGTTGTAAGCTCAATGCTTTTGACTCTTTTGTTATCCTAAGTTAAACTCAAAACCTCTTTAGAATTCAAATAGTGCCATGATGGTTATTTTAAAATACTAACAATATTAGCAAGATAATTGAATTTTCAGTCTTTGTCTTTGTTTATCCAATATTAACCTAAAGAAATTTTAGAATAAGAAGGAATCGTAAAGATGGTTAAGCTGCAGTTCTTCACTCTACAGATGTGGGAATTGGGGTCCACAGAAATGAAAGGACTGCTCCAGTTTACACGGCTGGGGACTCAGAGTGGAGAGGAGCACCCAGTGCATTGACTCGTGGGCTGGGGCTCGTTTCATTTTCATGCACCTACTTACCTTTTAGGGCTTAGCTGTGCCACGTATTCATTTTTCCACAAATATTTGAAAACATACTGGAGTCTATAGACAAAAGAGAGAGAATTTTTTTTGATCCTCCACTCTTCAAGAAACAATTTTGCTTAATTTTTCATCAACTCTGTTACCGGCAACCAAATTCACTTCTCGCTCCTTTTTCTGGTCCCTCACCATTTACTTAGTCTTGAAAGATGGAGATTTACAAAATCTTCCACGGCCACAAGTTCTGTGTCTCCAAACAAGAAACTGGCTGAATGCTGAATCATCAGGGAGTAAGGATAGATTTCAGCTTTGTTCAGGTCAATTTGAATATACCTTTCACTATTTGATATTTTAAATCAACATCATCTTAATTTCCTGCAAATTAAATAATGTACGTTCATTGAGGAGTATTAGGAAATTTAAGACAGAATACATAGGGGTAGTATTTATCTGCTATCCTCCCAAAGACAATTGCAATTAACATTTAGTATTTTTTCCCAATAGTTTTTTACATATTCCCATGTGCGTATTTTAAATGTCATCTACACATTAAAAACACCTAGCATTTTATTGATGTTGTAACACAGTTTCCCATATTAATAAAACCTTGTTATAATAATTATTTAATATTGCACAATATTCAGTTGTATGGATAAAAAACATCATTTAAAAATATTTTCATATATTATTAGCAAAAAATGGCATCTCAGATTTATCAGCATATTTTAATTACTAATACAGCTGAACATTTGCATGCTTTTGGTTTTTAATTTCTTCCCTTTTATTAGTTTATAAGTGGCTTTTCTATACTTATTAAAATTGTATTACTTGATTTTTTCTAATGTTTTAAAAATATTTTGAATATAAATTTTGTTTAGATATGTTGGCATAATTTTTGTAATCAAATAATCCCCTTTATTCTGTTTTTTTCCCATGCTTTTAATCTTAGAGAGTCTTTTTTCATCACAATATTTACGCTTCAATTTCCTCATTCTCGTGGCTTAAAAGTTATTTTCAATAATTTAATTTCCAAAGTTATCATCTGTGTGTCCTTTGCCAAATACTATAACTCCCAGTGCTTTAGTTTCCTCATATGTGAAATATACACATCATTATTAGCTCTCTCATGTAGTGAGTCTGAATTTTACATGAAAATATACATGTAAATGATGGAGAAGAGCAGTAGCCACAAACTGAGTACTTGGTCAACAGGAGCTCTTATTGTTTTACATATTTAAGACATGAAATTATTTCTCTCAATAAATAGTTTCAACATTATTCATTGAATACCTCCATCTCACAATGATTATATATATATATATATATATATATTTTTTTTTTTTTTCTCAGTAAGATTCATCCTGAGGTAACATCTGTTGCCAATCTTCCTCTTTTTGTATGTGAGCTGCTGCCACAGCACGGTGCCTGACAGACGAGTGGTAGTGCATGCCCAGCAACTGAACCTGAGCCACTGAAGCAGAGTGCACCAAATTTAACCACTAGGCCACAGGCGCTGGCCCTATTTCATATTTTTTAAATATTCAAATTTTATGTATGCATATGTATGTGAGTTAATGTTATTTCTTTGCTGTTAAATTATTGCACCAAACAACATTGGTCAACAAATTCTTGCATTAATATACTCCTTAGATTCAAGGAAAAGAAATAATCCATTTGTATCAATCAAGATGGGCAAAGTTGTGCTTGAGTCAAAAACTATCATGATGATAAAAAGTTAATTTCTTGCACACCCTACATATCAAATATACATTGCCGTGGGGCTCTGAACATTATGGTCACTTTGGAACCCAAGCTGATGGGGCTCCATCTTTAAATGGACGTCTACAATCAGCTTAGAAGAGTGAAGGAAACATGGTGAATCACAAACTGGTCCTTTAAGCTTCTACTGATAAGTAATACATATCATTTTCCTTCACATTTCATTGGACAAAGCATGCCATATGCCTACACATAACTAAAATAAAACTAGAAAGTAAAATTCAACTGTGTGCCTGTAAAAAAGAAGGAATATTTATGAACGGGATATTAAATACTACACCATCCTTACTCTTTTTCAAAATGTTTTTATCTATTCTTCCCTTATTGTTTTTCCAGAAAAAAGTTGAATCATTTTCCAAAATTTCAATGACACTTTAATTCATATCACATTAAACATACAACTTGAGAAGAATTTTGAGCTCAATCATGAAAAGTTTTATAATCTGTATAAAATACTTCTCTCTTCATATGTGTCTTACACATTTCTTCATGCATTTAAACTTAAAACCTTGTGTTTGCAGCTACTATGAGAGAGAGTAATCTTTTTTCCTATTACGTTTTCTGAATAGTTGCAGATGATAAATTAAAAGGCTACAAATTCTTATATATTTAGGTTACCCCCATCAAACAATAAATTTGCTAATTAATTGTAAATTTTCAGTTGACTGTCTTGGAATTTGTTGTAATTATTCTTTTGGTACACAATCACGCCATTTGCAATAGTGATAATTTTTTATACCTTTCCAGTAACCGAGCTATATATTAATATCTATGTGTTTTATTGCATTGGTTCCAAATTCTAAACAATATTATATGTGTAATGGAAAGAAAAAAGAATACATTCAAATGTAACAATCACCGCAGATAATTTTTTCCTCTCTTATTTTTTCCAACTTAACTTGAAAAACCTTATGGTTTAAACCCCATCTCTATTATTGCATAACTCTAAACTCGGACAAGGTACTTTAATTTCCTTACATGTCAAATTAACAAGTTAGTTTAAATAACTTCTGACTTCTGTTTTCAGCTTTCAAAGTGTTATGAGTCAATCTGAATTTAAAGCATGAAGATCTCTCTATAGCCTGAGTTGTGAGGGAAGACTACACTGAGGAAGCAGGAAGGATGACTTGAATATTGATTTGTGGAGTGGGGTCATTTCTACAACAAATATGGCAGGAGGAAAATCTCAGGGCAAGGAAGCGAGATGTGTTATTTAGCACTGCCCTGGCTAGAGCAGAACTTTAATCTAGAGAAGGCGTAAGAGAAAATGTCGGTCAGGATCATCTTAACAAAGATTCTGAAGGCAGACACAGGTTTGGACTTTATCCTGAAAAGTATTTGCAAGTTTCTCAAGATCTTTTGAGGATATTTGTGTTATTTAAGTTATGCCCTGAGAAAGCACAAGCTTCTTTTTCTGCCTTTACAAACTAAACATTAACATAGGAGTTTTAACGTTTAATGTAATATACGCTCCAATGGCTCTCTGGAGAAACTGAGGCATGACTTTTCAAGATAAATTTTTAAATGTGTAAGATAAAAATGTGTAGGATACAAAGGAAACTGTCAGTTATATATCTAATCTAAATCTGGCTTTATATCCATCTCTCTCGCTCTATGTCTATCTACCTATCTATACACGCATATCTATACATATGTAAACAAACTTGGGCTATAATAACATGTGTTTATTAATCCAATAATGAAACTATCTTGTACATCAAAGATCCAGGTGTAGATCTATTCAACATAAATTCAAAGGATGAGCCTAAATGTTATTTTATGATATCTTGAACTGCTGTAATGTGATATGAAAACGTCTGTGCTTATACTAGTGACAAATCGACATGCACTGCTATTATGACTGTGGTTTGTTGACTGATTCACAAGTGAAAGAAATGGTAAGTCTTGGCTGCAGATTAGTGAGAATAACCCATCCATATTCACCAACCTACTGAATTCTAGTCCTTGGACCTTAAATTAAGAACCCGTGTTGTAATAGATCAAATTAGAGTGAGTGAGGTTGGGAATGTGACAGGCTTAGAACCCTCTAAACTAATGTCACATCTGTTTCCTTTGAGAATGCTTCAGGTCAGTAGAACCAACCCAAAAGATGCTAAAATACATTGCTGTCCTTGAAAACAATCCTTTAAATTAACTATGTAACACTTTTACCTGAATATAAGCATAATTCATTAACAATCATAAGCAGCGTATTGGTAGGAAAAAATACAATCGCAGTTCTCAGAGGCTTTGTCTAAGACATATTATGTCTCATATAGCGATGTGCCTTCATTCTCACCTTTTAGGAAACAAAGATGTCTCGAAGACTGGTGACTTCCAGTCAAATTTATTCCACAAATTTCCAGAGCATAGAATGGGATCAATTTCATTTTCAATTACAACCCAAAATACAGGCTAATTCAATTGCATTAAGAGTTTACTTCTTTAACTATCTTGTGGGTGGCATGATTTCTCCTACAGTATATCCAAATCATTACCAAATAGAGGAAGATTCGGATAAAACCTGTACATGTTTTTGTTCTTAACTGTCAAAAATTACTTTGAGGGAAATTTATGTAGTGAGTGGGGCCTTTTTATTATTCTAAATGCACAGAATAAAATGCTAACAACAGAAGGTAAAATTGTATTTTATTTTTAATTTGAATTACATGCTTTCCAAAAGAAAATAAACTATGCTATATTTAGTGCTGTAATTAAGAACTAAATTATTATCTTTTCTTACTGATTTTGATGCAAGGCTCCTTACCACAAAAAGAAGAAAGTGTCTCTGTAAAAATCTGCTGAAAGATTCTTCCTCCAACACTGCTTTTGAGTGTTCATTTTGCAAATTATCACTATTTATATACACAAAATAAATGCTTTTCTTTATCCGTGGAGAAACATTAAAAAAGTATCCATTTGCTGTTAGAAGAAACAATAGCGATAAAATGACTAATTATTTCAAAGTTCAGTGAGTTGAGTTTTGCAATTTTGAAATTTCATATTGCGAATATTAGGCAGATAAGGTATTAATAGTAAACGGAAATAATAAAATCTATTAAAAATAATACTCATCTGCCTCCAGTCTGCCTATGTTTCCCCAAAACTGTAAGCAAAGGTCAAATACCTAAAGGCATTATCTTGTAAATCAAACCAAGTGTTATGGGAAGAAGAAAGAAGAAATGCTAGGCAAAACACAAAAATTCTCCAACATCCCAAGTGTGAAGCCTTTAAAGAAAGACCTTGACTAATGTCTCAGAACCTCCACTGCACGTCCACTCATGGAGTTAGAAAAAGACACTGTTCCCACTTTCAGGAAACATACAGCTCAGCTGGCAACGTGTCACATGGTCACATCTTGGCTTCTGAGCAGTCCTTTCTAAATCTAAGACCAGCACCGAGGAATTGGTACATGATATGAGGAAACAGAAAAATACCTGGTGTGGGAGCAGATGTCAAATAATATGCATGGAATATGCTAATTTAATAAATCTTATGACTCCAATTTCAAGGCAGGACAGAACACTGACACTGGGAGGCCCAGATTCTGGAGCAATCAGATGCCCTATTTTCAGAGCTAACCAAGATCCCAGACGTAGGATATCACTGTAAGAGGAGAATGTAATAGGTCTCGATAGAGTCCTAAATCCACCATGAGGAAATAGGAACATCTCTCAAGATAGCCCCATAGGAGAGAAGGTCCAGGCACAGAGCCTGGAGTTATGCAGTGAGATGGGTTTGGTAAGGAAAACCTTCAGTATCTGCATTAAAACTTGGCATCTGGCAAAAAGTCTCTTTTGTATCATGTGCATGTAAATGCACTGCTGAACACAACTGCTACAGAGAAACACAACTGACACATGGTCCCAGCAGCTGTCATGGTGGATCCATCATTGTGTTCATGCCAATGCCATGCTTCTCCCAGTCGATGGTAGAGTACGGCAGAGGTTCGAGCGTTGGCCTATTCCTATAGGATATGGAATTTTCTAATGAACGACTTTGAGTCAAGGACACCATTGGTCTGGCTGAAACTTTCTTAGAACTGCACTTCAGACTCTTGCTACCTAATCTGCTGTCCTTACTTCTCCTCTTTCACAGATATCAAATCTGCATCATAGTCTGATAGCTCTCCCTGCCAGCTCCTATTTCCTATTCCTTCCTTTTCCTCCATCACAGGCATTTCCTCTAATAAATCTCTTGACTGTCTGGGCTCATCTTGGCATCTGCTCCTTGGAGGCCCCAAACAAACAGCAGAGCCTATATTCAGGTTACCTACCTCCTTCTATGTTTCATTTACCAGTACTACCTTAAGGTCACATCCTTTCCTACCACATTCTCTGTCCTGTATTTGAACATCCTCCACTCTGCCAAGTTCTTGTTTCTCTGCTTTCATTCTTGTTCTCACCCATACTCTTTCATACTCCTGAGTTTTTGGTGTTATATTTACTCATCTGACTTTAGTTTAGGAAAACATTGCTGATTCCTCAAATGGCACACCTTCAGTGGTGTACTGGTAAAATAGGCTCTCAGGGAAAGAAGCCCTAATTTGTAGCAGTTGTCTGTTTCCAGTGTAAAGACTCCCAGACTCCCACCATGGTCAATTTCAAAATGCCAACACACATCACTGAAAATGCAGTGGGGAAGAGATGTACCCAGTTGTAAGCCTGTACAGGCTGACTTTGACGTCACCGCACATCTCCCTTCTCAATTCACCCATGTTCTAGTCTTCATATCTGGGAAAAATCTTTCACATAAATGCTTTTGCTTTTATCTATTCTAGACATCAACAATGTGGACACTGAAGTAGGTGTGAATCATAGCTTCCAGGATATCAAAACTCTTCTTTTTCCCTCTTCTGGCATGCTCCTGGATATCATCAATGTATTTTCAAAGCAAGAAATCTATTAGTGTTATGTAATAAGCTCTGTTCCTGACTGAGGTAACTAGAAGAGTTTGGAGAACACACTTTTTTTAAAGGTGGCATTCACAAAAATATGAATGTATGAGACTGCAAGTCAGGCAAGGCTTGAAATATGCAACGTCTGAAACTGCTAATCACCTTGCCACATTCATTCATTCATTCAATTGTTCTTTTAATCATATCATCAAATATATGCTGTGTTATGTGCTGAGATACAGTGGGAAACAAGACAAAGTCTTTGTCCTGATAAAAGGAAAATGAAAAATATGACAAAATAAGTATTAGAAAATAAGTGATCTATGAAATCAGACAATTCAAATGCTGAGATTTCTAAGGGGCAAGTTTTAACCTCAGAGAGGGTTAAAACTTAGAGAGGTTAAAACATAGAGAGCAAATATTAATTTCAAATGTTCAGATTCTTGAGTATTATGGCCACACGAAAAAGATTTTGTATAAACTTATAGAGCAGGAAGTATCACATCCCTTGTATTCAGAATTGCTTTATCTGTATGATAGTGTGTTACAGCACCCTTGCTGTAAGATTACGACATTAATTGTAGAGCTGTTTTTTAAAAGAGGACTTCTTTTAGGTTAAGAGGCCCTTGGCAAATATGGTGGTGAGAAAGAAAAAGGGAACGTGAAGAAACACAGGGAAAATGAATTCATCTGATAACTACAATGATGTTAAAAGTGATGCTTTCTCTGATGGAGAGGGAAGGACTGTCATTTCAGTTGACATTAACCTCCCCCCAAAGCTACTGGAGGTGTGCATAAAAGCTTCCTTGGTAAAAATACATTAGT
Organism: Equus caballus; assembly: GCF_041296265.1. Taxonomy (NCBI): domain Eukaryota; kingdom Metazoa; phylum Chordata; class Mammalia; order Perissodactyla; family Equidae; genus Equus; species Equus caballus. The sequence goes on from NC_091684.1 coordinate 84,274,259, forward strand.
CTTCCCATCATTCCCTGAAGAATGAATTTGAGCAGAGTTCCTAACTTTGGGTTTTTAAAATTTAGAAACTTAAGGTCATGGAAATTGATTGCCTTGTTCCCACATTGCCCAACCTGATTCCAGCGGGCTTCTCATTTATCTTGCCAGAATGAGGGCTACAAAATACATTTTCCTTGTAAATCTTTAGGCTCTTCCTCTTCCTAAACCAACATTTCTGAAATATATTTCTCATAAACCAAGACCTTTTTCAGATTCCAAAAAAAATGTAACAATTTTTCCATTCTTTTAGTCACCCAGGAATAAAAATATAGTTATTTTTGTCCCTCTCATCACCATATTTAATCCATTGACTCCTCATACAGAGCTTAAACATCTGCAATATTTATAAAATGATACTTATTCTTTTACTGCTTATTACTTTTTATGGTAACAATCTCTATATCAGTGCTTTCTCTTTTGTAAGAGAACGTATAGAAAAGTACTCAAGAACACAAGCATTGGTGACAGATTCTTGGGTAAAAAAATTGATGCCAACACTGAAGAGCTAGACACGTACATCAGGAGTTAAGTGACAGAATGAGACTCAAATGTTGGCCCTTCCGTTTACTGTTTTGGTTAATTTTAGAGATTCAACCTCTTTGATCCTTATTATCCTAATCCTTATGCATAACATTGATAAAAATCATGTCTATTTTTAGAGAGCTGTTGGAAGAGTAAAGGAGAAAATGTATGTAAATTGCTTAGCACTCTTCCTGGCATTTAGTAAGAACTTACACTTGCTATTGTTATATGGAATAGCAGTGTTGTGCTGGAGCCAGCTCACACAGGCTCTTCCCAACTCTTAATTCAGTGACCTCATATTGGTAGCTTGAAATTGGACATGGTGGGGATATTTACACCACAGAAATTGACAAACAATGCAAAATGGTTTTTGTGTTTGTTTGTGCGTTTTTGTTTTCCTAGAAAGCCTACTGCTAAACATTTACCAGTATACCACTGATGTTGGGTTTATTAATGCCGTGCTTTGATATAGTTATTCTAAATAGGTCAGAGATAAGACAATGGACAAGCGAGTGAACAGGATGAGTTCATACCTAATATAAGTTGGCCAGGAAATGAAGTAAGTCCTTAAGCAGGAAAGTTAGAGCTGAAAGATAATACTTGGGTACCTAAGTGGTTGGATTCCTCTTTTGACTTGGGATCTGTAATTCTGGTGATTATCAAGAATCTGTTAAGCTTTAGTAGCCTGTGAGCTAGGTCCCCTTTAGTGGGTCACAAACTAAAGATGATGTCATATTTTATATGCCAAATTATCCAGATTTTACACTCTACATGAACTTGCAGACTACTCATCAGTAAATTATTTCTTGATTGTTCCAATTTTGTCTCTGTTATTCTATGACATCTGTGGAGAAGGAAACTCAGGTGTTCACTCTTGGGCAGAGAACAGAGAGAGAGTTGTGGCATTAACAGGTCACTAGAGTTGTGGGAATGGTAATCCCAGAGTCACCAAAGGGAAGGTAAACTTTGGGGAGGGAATTTAGGCTTAGTCATCCTTCTGTCTATTCCAACAAAAAGATTCTCTTTCAAATACCAACTTTAGTCTTGGGCTTTATTTTTTACTGGTTTTTATTTTTTCTTATGCTATCAACAACTTAATTCAGGCTGTTATTTAATCTTTCATCTTGTTTGTGTTGCAATCTTCTCCTAAACATATTTACAGCTTCTAACACTTTTCTGTCCTAGTTATTCTAATACAAACTTACCAAAGAGAGAGAGAATGAAACTTCTTATTTATTTGTATTGTCTAAAATATTTTGTACAAACTCATCCATCTTATATTCAAGATCCTTCACAATGTGGTTTTACTTTGCCTTTTCAGATTTGTCTTGTATTTTCTCTTCCATACACCATACACAGAGACTAAACTGAGTTATTTATTTGTGTTACATGATTTGGATTTGTTAAACAACAAAATTCACCTGAGTAAAATTCAAAAATCTTATTGGCTTTATTCAACACTTCATGAATTAGGTAACATCCAATTTAGCAGATAGAAAGGAGCTCCAAGGAGCTGTAAAAATGAAAGACTTTCACAGGCAGAAGGGAGCAGCCGCAAGAAAGTTATGTTAGGCAAAAAGGTGATTGGTTATTGCAAGGTCATTTTCCTTTAGGGTATGGAGGGGTGTCTCAGGTAGATGACCTAACTAGTGCTGATTAGGCGATTCCTGATTGACTGCTTTAAGATTCCATTTCTGAGAGAACTGGAACTGTAATTAAGTTAAGTGTCAGTTTGGTGATGTGGAGTTTAGCATAAGTGTCTCCATTTTGGGCCTATTGTCTTATTGTTAACAGACTTTTGTGCACTGTGTAGTTTGCTAAGGCTATTTCTTCTACCAGCATACCCTTCTCTACCATCTCCGCTTGTAACAACATTCTAAAATTTGTACCACACATTTCATGGTTCAATAGTACCTTTCATTATTTTTTACAGTGAAAAATTCTCTATCTAATCTCTGAAGATCCTTAACACTTTATAAACATTGGGCAATTGTTACATTTGTTTTCCATTATAGTTATTGGGGGACTGATTATATTTAGACATATGGCTATGACACAAGATGGAGGGAGTAAGGAGCCAAGAAATAGCACAATTGCCCTTTAAGACTAAAGAGAGGATAAGGAAAGGGGTGAAGCTGACTCCACAGTGTGTGGATAGTTGGATGGGTGGACACAGAGTTGAGAATATGTGGAATGCTCAGATGAGATTCAGGCAATGGTTGGTACTAGCATTTCTAAATGGGGTAGAGTAGGGCAGGTACCCTATGACGTTGAGGATCCAGGACGAGGCAACCCTTAAGAAGCTAATTATCATCAGAAAAATAATCAGGGCATAACTCTTGCCATAAAGGGGAATAGAAGAATCACATTGAATATATGGGTGGAAGGCAAAGTACGACCCATATAATTTCTATGTTTGGGGAAGCAAGGCATCAGAGAAAGAGGACCAAGTGAGCTTGACCAGTGTGAGCACTCAAGGATAATTTCTGGCTCTCATTCTTAGCAAAAACCTCTCAGTGTTGCCTGAGCTCAGATTTGAGAGGCTAACTAAGCCACACTCGAATAAAGGGGGAAGGGAGAGGGTGGAATTAGGTCTGAAGCTTTAATGTACTCATTGTGTCTGTCAGGATTAACTCAAGAACAAGAAGAGCCTGAACCCACTGATATTGATGCTGAAGATAACTGGAAGGCAGACCCCCAGGCTGTGAGACTTTCTGAGTGGTAGATTACATGGGAGTAGAGATGTGATATCTGGTATTTATTTAGCTGTTTTTTGAACCCATGGAGAGTAGCAAATTGCCTCATTAACGTGTCTATTGCTTGACATATCTAAGACATTGAATATAGAAGATTCTCAAAAATATTAGGATTAGTCGTAGTATAGGGTATTATGGCAGAATGTCTTTGTATTACAGTAAAGCTCAAGATCTGGATTTTGTTCCTCTTTTTCCTCATCTGCAAAATGTGGATAATAACAATTTTATGTTGTAGGGTTATTGTTAGTATTAAATAATATAATTTATATAACAAGATAAAAAATACCTAGTAACAGCAAGCACTTCATACAAGCTAGAGATTATTGTTTTGTTATTATTATTAATACCATCATCATTCTCTTTTTTCAATTCTTATACTTTAAAAAGTTACTCCAGTTACAATAGAGGTGAGACGTGCCTATTTTATCTTCTGTTTCACAGACTGAAAATAAGATTGCTATTAATTATTTATATTAAATCTACACTTCAGTCAAATTGTGTATATCTCCTTGAGTTGCTCATAATAGGTAACCTATATAGATTATAAAAGATTTCAAACTTTTATGCTTGTTTTTAATAGACACTCATATATAGTGTTAAAACAGGACCTCCACATTTAATGCGGCATTTTTTTAAATTAAAGAAGAGAAAGTATAACATTTAAAGGTCATATTGCTTATATCCTTAATAAATACAGTAAAATAAAATGCCAATCTGAATATTTCATTAAGTAGCTAAGTTTGCTGGGCTGCCATTCTCAGAATTTAATTTAGAAGAAAACATCTGCATTTCTTTTGGATGTTACATCTTATAAAATTACAAATTCTGACTGCAGTAAGTCAATTTAATACACAAAAATAATTAGAAAGCATGGCTCGATTGTTCCTGATGAGTGGCAGCTCTGTGACAAAAAAATACATTAAAAAACAAATCTTTTTCCTGTGGACTATAGCCGACAGTCATCAGAGCCTGGGGTTTATTCAAATTGTTGGATGACTGTTTGCTTGTAAGATAATCGCTTAGTTATAAGATTTAGACCTGAAGAATATTCCCAGAGACATCTAATTTGTACATATACCAGAGGTTGGACAAAACCATCAGAATATTGCCAAATGTATATAAGCAGTTAGATTAACAAATATTTTTATAAAATACATTGTTATTAACAATATTATTTAATTTCCAAGTTCAACAAAGACTTTCAGATCAGTCTCGACAGCTGCCCCCAGAAACAAATATTTCTTCAGTCCACTGTAAATTTCATGTTGCAAAGTCTCGTTAAAGTTTGGGAGAGTAATTGTATCTCCCTGAGTGTGAAGCAATTAATTAAGGTGTTGACTTATAACAATGATAATAGTAACAGAACTAATATTAGTGAATATGATGATGATTACAGTTTTTTAATTTGAATGCTTACGTACACAGGCTTTGTGTTCAATGCGTTTTGCACGTTAACTCTTTTATTTGAACTCTTACAATGCCTTATTTGGTGAGTCATGTTATTATTAATTGAAATATGGATTGAATATTATTTATAAAACTTAAATTAATATTAATTATGAATTTAACAAATATTCATTGGGTGCCTATATCCCCCACACTTTTAAGGGCTGGGGATTTGGAGGTGAACAAAAAGTACAACTTCCCTGCCTCATAGAGGGTGTCTGCTAGGATAAATTCACATTCTCAATCCAAGAGTTTAAATTCTCTGATTTACATACCGTTAGATTCCGAAGGTCTTCAAGGTCAGATAAATTATCCAAGATTGCATATTGAGTGTGGGTTTTAGTGTCCTCCTCTTTTAGATGTGCTAAAGATCACCTTGGTTATAATTAGTACAAACAGTGAAAGTTTTTTTTTTCCTAACTCTATTCTATGGGGTATGTGGAAATGATAACTCACAAAAAATTATGCCCTAATCTTATAGGCCCTCCCCTTTTTTCCATTAATGAATTAGCTTTTGTTTTTACCTTATTCTTTTCTTTTTAATTTTCACATTTTTTATTGATGAAATTCAGAATATAACAATAATTGTGTACAATTTTATGTAATACAGACCTACTAGTGAGAAAATGCAATTCTTCTTTGGGGGTGATAACATTTTGCTTACTTGAGGTAGACAGATAGTGCTCCCTATCATCAAAATTAACTGCAAATGTTCTTCTGTAATGTGATTTTATATTACTTCTTTGAATATGTCTTTTCTTCTAGGAAGGCAGTGCCAAATACTGATATAAATGCACGAACATATAGTTTAATTGAGTATATTTATCACTTGGAAGGAATTTATAGAATTCTGTTAGATCATCTTGTTATTCGCCTTTTAGTTTGTCTTGATTTTTTTAATTTTTTCCCTTTGAGAAGGATTTTTATTTATTTTTATTTTTAATTTTATTGAGTTCATAATAGTTTACGTCATTGTGAAATTTCAGTGTACATATTTCTTGTCTGTCACCACTCAAGTGCTCCCCTTCACCCCTTCTGCCCACCCTCACCCCCCACCCCCTGGTAACCACTGAACTGCTTTCTTTGTCCATGTGTTTGTTTATATCCCACACATGAGTGAAATCATATGGTGAAATCATATGGTCTTGAAATCAACAATCCAAAGTAACATATGTACCCCTATGTTCATTGCAGCATTATTCACAATAGCCAAGACATGGAAACAATCCAAGTGCCCATTGTCCAATGATTGGATAAGGAAGATGTGGTATATATCTTGGAAATATGGAAATTGGAATGGAAAACTACTTGGCCATAAAAAAAGACAAAATCATCCCATTTGCAACAATATGGATGGATATGGAGGATATTATGCTAAGCCTTATTCTTGATTTTAATATACTCATGATATTTCATCATTAAGTGCCAAACTTGCTGACTGGCTAAATATTGTTTTTCTAATTCTATACCTAATTTGTGCTAAGAATTTATTTTTTACTTTATTTATTTATTTATTTTGTGAGGAGGATTTGCCCTGAGCTAACTCTGTTGCCAGCCTTCCTCTTTTTTCGCTTGAGGAAGATTAGCCCTTAGTTAACATCTGTGCCAATCTTCCTCTATTTTGTATGTAGGTTGTCACCTCAGCATGACTGATGAGTGGTAGGTCCGTGCCTGGGATCTGAACCTGCTAACCCAGGCCCCCGAAGCAGAGTGTGTTAAACTTAACCACTACACCACGGGGCTGGCCGCAAGAATTTATTTTTTAAATCATGACTGAATACAAACTTTTTCAAATTTAAATATCGATATGGACACATCTTTTCCCCTTTGCTTTAAAGTGTCAAATTGACTTGCATGAATTATTTTTCTAAAGTCAAACTGTCTTTGTATTAGGCATATGACTACCAAGTGCTTCAGCTCACATCTCCTACGTATAAACATATTATCCCACAACCACAATGCCATTATCATGCCTTAGAGAACTAACAATAATCCCGAAACATCACTTAATGCCTAGTCTATACTTTTTCTCATTGTCCCAAATATTTTTTCCCCAACCTCAAATCAGGAGCAAACCAAGATTCTTGCATTATCTTTAACCGCTATATATTTTTCAATCTAAAAACATCTTTTTCTTGTGTTTTTAAAATTTTTCACACTAATGCCCTACGCTGAAGAAAGTAAGAAGTTAACATTCATATTCAATCATGATACAAACTCAACATCCTATGCCAGAGTCAACTTCTCTTCCATAATTATTAAGTACAGTTTTTTTCTATTCTCTTCTTTACAGACAATTCTACTCTCCTTGGCTCTAAGATTTATGTAGCAAGTACAGTTACAAGTTATTTTGATAATAAGCGTGTCTCTAAAGTCTCATCACTCATGTTTGTGAGGCCCTTGAAATTGCCACTCCCAAAGCTTAAATCCAATGCTGATAAGCAAATGAAATTTTTGGCTTGATCTCTTGATCACCAGGGTTTAAGTACCCTCTTCCTTAGTAAAGCCATCATGATTTTCTGTCCTTTTCTGGGATTCAACCAAATAATTTTTTAAAAATTTAAACAATTTTGTGCAGTATTTCATTGTTTGTTTTTAGTGGGAAAAGATACTTGACTTGTCACCATAGTCTGCTATTTTTGTGTAGAATTCTATTTTCTGTTTTACTAAACATTAAATTTATAAATAAATAGTGATGTTCTTTGGTAAACCAATACTTTTAAGTGCACAGAGAACCTCATGGATTAAGATACGTGAAAAAATAATCTATTAGGCAACAAAAGCACCAAATAAACACTTAGATGCTTCAATGTTAATGACAATAGAAATTACGGAAATGTGATTTTTTATTAGCTCCTTGATGATTTAAGTTCTATTTTACACCAAGAAATTTAACCTATATTGGAATTTAACATCTGAAGTTTCAGTGTTTGTATGTGTATACACATTTACATACGCATTTGCACATGCATGTTAAATTCTTTCCATTCTAATTATCATGAATTTTAAATAATTTTACCTCATGGAGATCTCATTCAAAGTTTTGGTACACTTCCACTTGAAGAAGTTGCTGTAGAGAGCTTGTCCTGGACTCTGCATTTTTTATATGAGCAGTCTATAATAGCCATGTAGAAATTACATTTTTTTTGGAAGAAAGTAACGATCTTAGCAAAGATTTACTGGTAATATAAACTCGTTTGCACATCAGCTTAGTATTTCATTGGATCACTTTCTCATATGAATACAGACGAGGTCACATGAGTCAAGTGAATTATCTTCATAATTTTATGTATCTCCTAGCACACTACTTCCTGTTAAAAGACGACTTACCAAATATTCTAAATTCTTTTTTCTTTTAAATTCTCTGCCTTCTGCATAAGTATTGTGCAGGGGAATGGAAACGATATTATTAGGTCAAGAAAATAATCAACGTATCTGAAGGACATGTGAAGAATAGATTATTTCCAAATCACTAAATACATAAAGATATAATTTTATTGCAATAACCACAAAGACTAATTTTGGGAAAGAATATCACAAGATGTATATGAAAGATGATTTCTTCTAAGGGCTTGGACAAGTTAAAAAGAAAATAAAATGTTGAGTGGCTAAGGTAAATACTACATAAACCAATGCAAGAAAGTGATAAATAACTTCAATACAGGACACAATGTGTTATACGGAAAATAAAACAAACAAATCAAAAGAACAGGGATGATATGAGCAAAAATTATCCAAGTGCTTTACTAACTGAAACTGCTCTCCCTCGACTGACCACCAGTCTGCTTCCCAAGTTGAATCCTCCAATCTTCTCACAGTGGATGAATATGCTCTATGGGGAATCATCACTCATGAAAATGATACAGTATTTATTTTAGCTCCGAATGTAAGAAAAGGAGCATACGGCATCCCACTCCATCCGTATCACCCAACTCTAAAATTTAACCTAAAAAACAAAACTGCGTAAACCAGACATCACAATCACGTCTGCATTTGTGAAGAAAGCAGTTTGAAAGTAGACGTTTCTGCTCTTTGAAGTTACTTAAGGTAGAAAGTTCAATCCAGACTCAAAGAAATAGATATTTAAGCATATAGGAAAAGTTACATATGAGTCACATATTTTTTCAGAGAATTAAAAATGGTAGGAAATAGTTGAAAGCTTTTAAAAATTATATTTCATATAAAGAAGTACACCATAGTGATTGAAATTAAAATAACCCTCTCCTCACTCCGAGCCTGGTCAAGTTCCCTTTTTAAAACCTAGAGGAATAGATGGACATGTACTTACAGGAACAGTAATTCAGTGGAATCACTTCATGGATGATTTTTTCAGAAAATATTCAATAATTAGTTATATTATATAGGTAATTTAAATTTTGTACAGCTTACTTTTTAGAAATTGCATAAGGACATAAAAGTCATGTTTTTATCACATGCACAATGTTAAAAATTCTCTATTTCTTCCAAGAGAGTATTTTAAACTTCCAAACTGCTCTTACTTTTAAGTTCTCATGCTCTGCCTTTTATTTTTTTAGTTTAGACTTTGTTTTTTACTTGTTAAAATAAAGAATTTTAAGCTTGCAATTTGTTACAAAAATACAATTTATTAAAATGTTGTCAATATTAACACATTTCTTTCCTAATACATATCATGAAATTACATTAAACTTTAGTGGTAAGTACTATGCACATCTTATACCATGGTGTTAACGAACAATGTATAATGACCAATGATCTTTTCTTTTGACAGTTGTTAACAGTAAATATTCACATAATCACAGAATGAATTGCTTTAAATCCATGCAGAAATTTATGGTCACACAGTCTGTACTACTTTTGCCACCCAAAACATCCTTCATTCATTCATTTAAGAAATATTTACTGAACAGATTCAATGGGCCCTGTACTTTGCCAGGTACTGGAGCTTCAAAGATGAGAGAGCTCATGGTCAAAATTAGGTAGAGAGGCACACAGGAAGCCAGCGGCCATCTTGGTAGGTGTTATGATCACACCAGTGCCATGTTCAGTGGGAACAGACAGGAGGGTCTAACTCAGTCTTATGGAGTCAACAAAGGATCTGCAGAGGATGTGGCATCTCTACTGAGACTAAAATATCTTTTCCTATGATATATCTGAGTGTGTGTGTGTGTGTGTGTTTGTGCACATGTGTACACATGTGTATTTGAATGCTCTCAATTATAATTCTAAAATGAAAAGCTAGATGTGAAGTTTCTCTGAGAGACAGAAGAAAGCAACTGTACCATATTAATGATGATTCCAATGGACCAAGATTGACCATCGGACAACGTTATTTAAACGTAGACTACTGAGATATTCTTAATCCCTATAATTAAGTATTGATAATATGAAAGATATTGGTGGGAAATGAATAGCATTGTGAGCCATTCTTCTCCATTATCACAACCACTGTTTATTAAAATTTGATTTACTGATTTTTAAAATTATTTTTTACTTCTATAATTAATTTAAAGGTGAATTTGTCTGGAACTTTGATTATATGCTTTTAGCTTGTCATATTACACTGTGAAAAGAAGCATAAAAATGTTTACCTCGAGCTAGGACATCTCTGCATACTAAAGCAACATGCATCAGAATTTCATAGGTAGATAATGGGCTGTGAAGGAAGAAATATAAGTTAAATCTAATGATGCTTTTACTCTTAATGGTCTCTTATCACTTATTTATAATTTTGCTCATTCACTCATTAAAATAAATTTCACTGACGACTATGTTCAACGTGTTATGCCGAGTGAACGGACAAATGGACAAAGCCTAGATATTTACATCAGGATTCTCTGATTTGTATAAACTGCAGTTTGGATCTGGTGACAAATACACTCAGCAACTTCGTTTGATTGTACCTCTTCTTTTTGTTTTGGTTTTGAACATGTAATGAGAAACAAGACTTGGAAGCAACAATCTCATGGAGGTTCCTCATGAGGCTTTCCTCATGACCGGAATGTGCTGGAAGTATACCTACTCTGTGACATGATACAGACATTTGATGCAAACATGACCTCAAAATAATTGTCAAATTATTCAAAAGGGTTCAATAGGAAGGTTTTTTTTTTGTCAAAAATCAGATTTTTTTAATTAACTCAAATCAGACATGTTAAATGTAGTCTAGAGAGGCATGCTAATTAAAATAAATGGCTAAGAAATGTTAATTTTAAATTCTTGTTTTGTTGACCAAGAAAGGTCATGCATCTTTTTCACATACTAATTAGCCTGTATTTTTTCCTTAAGAAAGGTTGTAATCAGAACATACAGCCACTGAATTAAAGTGGTATAAAACATTGCAGATATGGCAATGTATTGATGCCGCTACTTCTGTAAGAATTTTGCATTTGTTATAGAATATAAATTTCCCTGGGTTTATGGCTTTTTAGCTGGAAGACAGCTTATTGTTTATTTGCCTACTCCCCTAATTTTCCATCTGAGGAACTTGACGTACAGAAATTTGACTTGTGCTTGGTCACAAAGCTAATTAAGGGCCCATAGTGGGAGATGTTCCCAGGATTTTTGACTCCTTATCAAGTATTCCTCTAAAGGCCAACCAGTATCAGATAATAGAAAGTTCATTGTTTAAAAATTCACTGTTAGCATCAAAAATGAAATATAGATGAAAAAGATTTCCTTGTTTAAACAATGTGTCATACTACCAGCAAAATATTTTAACTGGAAGCCTATGTTAAATGATTCTCCTGCCATATGAGACTGTCTTGATTTTTGCAAACTCAACTAAGGTCCTAAGTAGTTGTCTAACAAACTATAAAAGCCTCAGACATGTCCTTATTCAGTAAGATTCTAAATATTTTACCAGTGAGCTGTATACGACTTGTAAGTGCCAGTAGAATCGCTCCATCTCTTGACCAGTACTTTCTTTATCAGGGAATAGTAAGTACAGGACCCAAGCTTTCCTCTTAATTCCCCATTTTGTACCTTCACTGCACAAAGCCATGGCAAATGTCGCTAATCAGTCTTGGCCCTCTTTTTGACTTAGTCCGGACGTTCTTAGTTATGTAGTGCTCTGGGAAGTCCCAAAGAATGAAATAGAGGTGGCAAATGAAATGAAACTTGTTTAACATCTTGGTCCTAATCTCTTTTGCCTGCACCCTGTTAGTTATTATTTTCTTCTTCCTACCTCATCTCTGTTTATCTTCAAAGGCACTGAAACATTTATTTTAATAGGTTGGACTTTCTTAGAATGCACAGAAACAAATTAATCTTTTTTTTTTTTTTTGAGGAAGATTAGCCCTGAACTAACATCTGCTGCCAATCCCCCTCTCTTTTGCTGAGGAAGACTGGCCCTCAGCTAACATCCATGCCCATCTTCCTCTACTTTATATGTGGGATGCCTACCACAGCATGGCTTGCCAAGCAGTGCATAGGTCCACACCCTGGATCTGAACCAGCAAACCCTGGACCGCCTAAATGGAACATGAGAACCTAACCACTTTGCCACTGGGTGGCCCTAATTTTTTTTTTTTTTTTTTTTTTGGCACGAGGATATTACAGAGAGCCATCATGATACAGTGTGGCAACACAATTTTGAATTTCTTGGTTCCTTTTGCTCTGTCCATGGTTATGTCTTCATTTCTCCTGCTGTTGGTGATCTTGCAACCAGTAGTCTCCTTCTTCCTCAGTGTGCACCACTCATACTGTAGCTCTCTGCTTCTGATTTCCTTCCTTATATGTTGCAAACTGAAACACAATAAATTAAACATGTTGTGTCTTTACTAAACGTACAAATCAAGTGTCTATAAGATTGTTCAAAGTCCAGGTAGAAAGATGCACAGACTTTGGGATTGCTGTTGTGGAAGCTCAAAGTCCCTTGTTTTAAGACTGGGATGTGAGCTGGGTTGTGGTGCAAAGCACAGAAGATTAGGTCGGATAAAATGGTACCACTCAGCTCTATCTGTTTCCTGCATGTGTCTATTTGTTATATGTCAAGGGTGATTCTCCTGAGAGCAGAAACTAGAGGTTGGTCTTCCTCAATGATCCTAGGCAGATCAGAGCTGCAGGAGATATGTAGGTTGGCCTTGGAGTGTATAAAGTGACTACGGCCAAATCAAATCTCCAATCTATTTTCGAAAGTAGAAGCCAGCTTTGTAGATTCAAGATCTGGAAGTCAGCAGGGAGGAGCTGGTAGGTTTGGGGGAGTGGCCTCAAGGGGAAGCTGCAGTTTAGATGTTGTACAGAAGGTCTCTCAGTAATCAAAAGACTTCAAGCCTTGGGGTTTGGTATGAAAATGTTTGGCAGGAATCATGGACTGTTTGTTAGCACAAGTCCACAACTGCCTCCTTGCCAGAACCTGATTAGGAACAAGAGGCTGGGTGGCCTGTGGCCTCGCCTGGCTTGAGCAGCCCTCATTCTGTCTGCACAGTTGTCTGACATTTCGTCTTCCACTGAAAGTGCCTGAGTTATTGGGACTTGGCTTTCCCCTTCTCAGTTACATTTTTGTTTAGAATTAACTTCAAATTCATTAATGAGCTCAATGATGCAGCCACTCAAAATATCTTCCTGGAAAGCTATCAATGCTGACCATGGTGATAAAGGTGTTGCCTTCTTGGCATTCCTTATTCAATGCGAAGTTCATAACCACTTCCTCTCTGTTGTTATAATGATATGCACGGGATAGTTACCACTTTTATTAAGAAAATACTGGCAGTCATTCAGATTTTCCAACCCTCTCTTGATAACAGTCATCATCATAAGCATTATGTTCTCTGTCTTATAAAAGTTGTGAATATTGATTGTGATTCCCAAAAAATGGTTCTACTGCTCTTTAAGAGCTGGAATGGACAAGGTTGGTGAAGCGCCTTTGATTACTCTGAGTCCTGGAAGGGGCTCCTCCTTGAAGTGCAGTGTCTTCTGGATGCATCCAGATACTTTTTGTTTATTTCCTTTTATAAGGTATAAATGGAGATACCAACAATATCAGTGGTGGCTTCAGAATGGTTCTGAGCATAAAATGAATATCTCCATTCTGTGCAGAGAGAGCTAATACAGAGTATTCTGAGCATCTTGCAGGGTGAGGGCATCTCTTACTCTAGGGCCTGCATCTGTTCACCGTCACATCAAATGCCATGTTTTCATAGCAAGATTGACATCAGAGACTGAGTAGGACAGATTTGGCAACATGCTGCAGTCATGGACCAATGAAAAAGCTGTGAACTGGTTTGTAATGAAGTGGACAACAATTTAGAGCTAGGAATGGGATGCACATCATTAGGGTGCAAGGACCAAATTTTAACAATTTAGGATATTTCATGTCTTCCAAGAAAATCTCATCTGCACTTTAAAATTCTCAACAGCGGAATATGATCCCTCATTCCTCCTCTCTATAGACTTTTGCTCTCTCTACATTTTTTCTCATTCCAGTCTTAACACAGATGCTAGAAGACATAACAAAAAGCTTAGACAACTAGATACTAGATAAGATGGGCATATATGGTGTGCCAAATCCTAGAATTGACTCCTCAGTGTGGTTTACCATTTTCACAGGTCCTGTGTCTTAATTTAAAATGGATCGTTTATACTCTTCAGGAAGATACATGATAAAAGCAAGCTGGTACTTTGGAGAGGCATTTTTCTCAGACATCAAGCACCCCTGTTCTTGGGAAGCAGAATGTTGCTCTCCACAGCAGTCTAGCTCTTTCTCATGAGGCCCTGCTCTTCATGGCTCCAAGTGCTTCCCTTCTCAAACTTCCACAACAGGAAGGAAAAGCCCAGGCCAGGGAGCAACATGGGCTTCTTCAGACCAGATGAGGGATGTTCAAGAGTATGCTTAACCAAAGGCCTAGGATGATTCCTGGCCAGAGTTCTGCACTTTGACCAAATCATGTCTCTTTCCTGGTCCAAACCTTCTAGGAGGTGGCATTTGCTGTTCCTCCTGACCTTCACCAGCTTCCCAGGACTGAGACCCTCTTTGCCTTTCTTTATCCACTCCAGGGCTCACACCTAGACTTTCCCAGCCACAGCTCCTTGCTAATCATTGCTGCAGGGCTGAGGACTCTCCTGGATGGTATGAACAACTGACACTCAAATCAGTGTGACACATTAGTTATCTGTTTCTTTCCTAACATTAATCCCCCTTTTCCCACCCTAGCAATATCACCAAATTAATAAGGATCTAAATCTTCCCTGAGAAGGGATAGTGTTTGCCAAATGAGGCAAACTGTTAATGTGCCTGTGCTCTAGGCTAACATCCTCTCATTGCTCACAGACAATAATTCTTCAGGAAAAGAGTAATCGTATATTTTCCAATATTTTTAATACAAAAGTCAATACAACCTCTCAGGTAATTTTAGAGTTCATGTGAAATATACTTAAAATTTGAAAACAATACTCAGAGGCAAAAAATTGACTGCATTCTTATTACTGTCATAAAAATAATAGCACTTTTAGTTATGTCTTTTAACGACTCTAATTCAGATTGCTGTAAGCTGCTTTAGTTGAGTTGCCTCTAAAAATATGGAATGTATTTGACAATGTTTATTTCATATTTCTGGTAACATTTGTGTGACCGTCTGCCAGACTTCATGCTCCTACAAGCAGGGGTATTTTGTGTTTCTCAAGATCAACTAACCGCCTTTGCTTTAGGGACAGACTAATCCTCCTTGAGAGAATTTGGCGATATAAACTCTCTTATTTTGGTGAAATACTCTTTTTAAAATATTTTGCTTATTTCACTGTGCCAACTTCATGCAGTTTGACTACCATTTTCTTTTAGAGTGAATTCCTCTGTTCTTAGTTATTTTGAAACATTGTAATAAAAGAGTGACTGAAAACAGTCATTGAATCACATACCTCCAAAAAGGGTAAAATGTATTTCTTATGGCTATTTTATTTTCTTACTAAGGGATATTAAATTCTGCCCAATAATTGGTCACTTACGTAGTTGATTAATAAAGAACAGCAAATTGACTTAATTTGGGGGAGCTGTCACAGACAGAGGAATTGGTAAGAATTTTAAAAGAAGATTCAGATGTAAATGAGAAGTGAGGGGCAAAGGGAAGAATGTTTGGGCCAGAGGAGGAGAGATTTTGGTAATGTCTGGCAGGTATTTCATTACTGTGATTTGAACTGAGAGTGTCAGGACATAGATATTTGCTTCAAGAAAGTTCTTTGGTTAAGTAGAGGAATCTACTGGATAATGTAAGCTTATGAGACAAAAATAATTATAAATTCATTTGAAAAAAAAGATATCCATCTCATACTCTACAACCAAATATATTCCAGATTTTTTTAAAAGTTTGAAAGAGAAACAATAAAGTGCTGGAAGAAAACATAAATAAATGAGAATATAACCTTATGAAAGAAATGGGCTATCCAAGTATGACACAAAAATTAAAATCACAAGGGAAAGTGTTAGATAATAAGAATTTTTTAAATTTCCATTTGGCAAAATGGCTAAAAACAAAAAATAACCTAAGAAAACTGTTTGGTATATTTAAAATCGAGGAAGGGTTAACATATTCAAACATGATGTACTTTTTTTCTTCCCAGACCTTTATGCCTTTTCACTCTCCATCAAATGTTCTCTGTCCTTCTTCACATGCCTGATTCCCATTTACTTTTCAATCTCAGTTGAAGCCTTGCTTCCCTGGGTGCCTTCATTGGAGCCCTGGTGGCCTGACTCTGACCTCTCTCATCATACTTTCTGTGCTGGCGAATCCTTTATTCACCATGTCACAGCTGTAATGGTCGGTGGCCATATTCTTTGCTAGACTTGAGGCACCAGAAGGAAGGTGCCGTGTTCTATATTCACAGTAGTATCTGCTGCTCCTAACACATATTATCTAGTATATAGTGAGTCCTCAATAAAGATTATTTGCCATTGAAATGAATGACTAATTTAAGAGCTACTATGAACTACTAGATGAAGAGTATGAATGAGCAATTCAAAAAAGAACACATACGGAAATGCTCAAATGTAATTGTGACTGCTTCAATAACAACCAAATAAATACAAGTTAAATCATATATTTATGTATATATCTCTAATCTTTATAATTGTGTATGTATGTGCATTCTTTGTCAGAATACTTAAGAAAATGAAAAATGTCATCAATTGCCTATGAGGGTGTGATGAAACATAGCTCATAAACTGTGGTGGGGATTTTTTTAACAATATATTATAGATGCATACATATTTAAATATCCAAAGAAAAATTCCAGAAGAATATACCCAAAATATTAAAAGTGCTTATGCCTTGGCATTTATTGGCATAACATACTACACGTCTTGGCACTTATTAGCATAACATACTACTTGTCCATTGATCTATGCTTTCTCTCACTCTAATTATTTTCATCTAAATCATAAGATCCTTAAAAAGGATGAGTGGGGGGCTAGCACTGTAGCATAGTGGTTAGGTACATATGCTCTGCTTTGGTAACCCAGGGTTCGTGGGTTTGGAATCCAGGTGCAGACCTACACATCACTCATCAAGCCATGCTGTGGTGGTGTCCCACAAACAAAATAGAGGAATATTGGCACAGATGTTAGTTCAGTGACAATCTTCCTCACCAAAAAACAAAAAGGATGGGTGAATATACAGATAACGAGACAGATTGACAGAGAGAGATAATGAGACAAGAAGGAGGTACAGAGTTCCTATTTTGGGTTTTCCCAAAAGCAAAGCTTGAGAGAGAAAAAATATGTGCAGGTGGTTGATTCTGGAACACCATCCCAGGGAGGAGGAGTTAGGGACAAGCAAGTAAAACAAGGAAGGAGATAAAATCCATTAGAGACTGTGTCATCAATTTGACCACCACCTCTGGTTGACGATGGACCTCAAGGTAAGATTAATTGTATCTTCCATGTGGCAGATGACAAGTCTGACCTCCATCACTCCTGTTGTGCACACATGTCTCTGTGGGGATTGGGAACTTAAGAGTCAAGAACTGCCAGGTGGATGTGACTGAGCTACTTGGAAGGAAATAATGAGAAAAACGCAAACACTTATTGTAATTGTTAACTTTGGAGTGAACATTGCTGTGATAATAAAATACTAGCAGTAAAATTGGAGTTAAAAACATTCTTTTGAGAATATCAATTGCACTCTGGGAAAATTCCCTCTGCAGGCCACGGCAGTTTCAGCTGTGATTCTGTTTCTGAGGACAGAGAAAGTACACATGAGGATTGCTGCATTCAGTCTTTTCTGAGTTTCTAGCATGAATTACTGAGAGTCCAGAAAAGACTTTAGTCCCATTTCAGAAATGCAATCTAAAGAGCAAAGACCTGGTTTTGGTCACTAGAAAGTAGGGATGGCAACGTAAACTAAGAAAAAGAGTGTCCTGCCAAACACATCTCTACCAATAGGGATTCATTTGTATCCAGAAAATATTTTAAATTCTCACCCCTAATAAAGATTTGATAACTGAGATCAACTATAGTAAGTGTGTGTTTTTATTTAGGATTAAAGGGTAGATTTTAAGGGCTTTAAGGGTTAGATCCTTCTGGTTGGGGTGCTGAAGTGCTGGCACTGTATATGGTCTGTGACAATAATTATGTTTATTCTCATGAGTGTCTCACCAACTCTATCACTGCTGCCATTTTTGCTTAGAAGAAAATAAAATTTACAACAACTGTTTTTAGGCATGTGTTGGAAGAATTAATATAAAAAGTCATTTAAGTCTTTTTTTGATCAAGAATACTTTTTGGAGATAGCATTGGAATCTCATTTGTTCATCTGTGGACAGCAAAGTGTTACTTACATACTGGCGAAATATGCTTACATTGAAGAGCAGATCGATTTGCGTAACGAAAATGTGACGACATAAATGGGAAAGAGTGTAATAAATTACCAACTCTCATTTATCTATGTAGATGAATGAATCTGAGGTTTAAAAATGAATGAATCTTACTAGGTCCATGCTCTTACTGTTAAAAAGTTAATGTCATTGAAGTTCTGATTAAATTAAAATGTGACTAATTGCCTTTTCCAAATGAAGAACAATGCAGAAGTGAGTGTTTTTTACTTTCTTTTTAATAAAGGCATAGTCATTCATTTCAACTATTTAATATTTCATTCGGCATAATTCAATTAACAGGAACTTGATCCAAAGGTAAAGGAGAAAAGCTAGAATAATTTGCATAGTGCTGCTCAAAATCCCAGTCTAGCTTCACAAGGCCAGGGGATTCTTTTAGGCTTCGGTTCTCCTAACTCTCAAAGGAATGTGGGATGCTTAAAGAAACAGAGAGAAGTCTGATAAGTATTTCTTCTTGAAGGGAAAGAATTTGAAATAAAGGGTATTTGCTTCTGCCAACTTTAATTTTTTCGTATCCCCCAACCTGCTATATTTTTTAACTGGGGGAATTGATATCCATTTATTCAATTGACTGGCCCCTATACGTATATTGCCCAAAATACATTTCTTTCTCTTCCTAATGAACTAGAGTCTTCACCCTAGGGAAAACACATGTGGTCATCTATCTTTTCTTCTAATTTCATTCCCAACTTGTTTTTTTTCGGACTCTTTCAGCCCTTACTAATTCCCATACCTTCCCCTACCAGTTGTTTCATTGGTATCTGTTGGAAATGTTACTGAAGCATCAAGAAGTTTCCTGACATCCTTAACCTTGCCTTGAATGTCCTCGGTGGCATACTGGATTATTGATCTCAATCTTTCACTTTTTCAACTAAGTGAGAAAGCTGCATTGATACGGCACTTGGCTGTGGCACTTGGTCCAACAGATTGTGGGCAAAATAGTGGTTTGTTTGTTCCAGGCCAAGGCCCCAATGGTCCTCATTGTTTTTATACTCAAACTCTTGCCCGATGTCATCCAGTGATAACTTGCCTCAGGTAGACGCAGCTCCAAAGGAAGGGAAACGATGCCCTACCGTGGAGTATCATACAGCAGTTTGAAGCAACATTTAATTGTATACATGGCAACATGCAGAATTTTAAAGACATAATATAGAGTGAAAAAACAAGGACATAGAATGAGATATATAGCATAATAACATTTATGAAAATTAAAAACATACGTATACACATGAACACATATAAATGGAAAATACCAAGATTTAAAAACATCAAAATAGTTCTCTAGGAGCGAAGTAGGAAGGGAGTGGAGTATGGGACATGAAAATTAGCACAAACAAAAAATGAAACAAGAGGAGAGCTATGCAGCAATCAAAGATGAGAATATGCCATGGACCAAGAGCACCATAGAATCACACCTATCCGTCTGAGTTAAAAAATATAAATATATATTATAAAGTTTTTCCCCAAACAGTGTAAAAATAATCATCTTTTTCTCTTGTTATTAAAATGATTTTTTCATTCCATCATTTGATATATTTGCACTTGATTATACTAGATAGTATAAGATATGATTTGATTTGATTTTCTTTCCAAATAACTAAATCTTTCAGTCTTTTACTGAATAATCCTTATTTTTTCCACTGATCTATGATGCCTCTGATAACATATATTAAATTAGTCTATATACTCTATGAACTTGAGGCTATTTCATCTTTTATTGAATTGTTTTTCTATTTTTTTGTACTAGTATTCCAATGCTTAGATATTGAAACTTTATGTAACTTTAGAGATCTTCCCCTGAGGCGTTCAATGGATTCATCTGACAGAAGCGGATAAACCTCCTCACCAGAGAAGTGGGGCACCTCATGCCCAGGGTAAGTCTGATAATGGTGTATCCAAAGCAGCAATGGAACTTAGCTGACTGTTTACAAAGTTTTATTTCTCCTCTCCAATAATTTTGTTTGCTGTGTTGTATTGCGTTTTTGGTTTGTTAAAGGTAGATAAGTTATTATTCCTCAGTGGCAGCGATGATTGGCCATTTGTTTTACGGTCTCATTATTTACTGATCACTGGAAATGGACTAATGAGTCTATCAAGATCTTTTATCTGTTGGATGAGAGATGATGGCAAATCTGTTTTGTTATTCTGATTTTTTTGACTCCTTGTCTATTCGAGTTCAAATAAATTAAGAATTCTATGACCACTGGAAAGGAGAAAAGTTCTTTAACATCTGGACTAGTGAATTTTTGTGTTTAAGTGTTTATTCTTGGCTAAAATTGTAGAATTGCAGCTATAAGCATCCTCTATGTCTGTATGTCTAGGTGTCTGAAATTTAGGACAGCCTTTACCTCTTAATACGATTGTATAACGTTTTCCTACTTCCTGAGAGTATTACTGATTGACATTAAAAAAAAAACAGTTTGGGGAGGTATGGATGCAGGCACATGGCTTTCCTCAAAACTGGGTATCTGATCCAAAGGCAGGGAGCATTCAGATCTCTGTGTAATCTCTCCAGGCAGAAATTACTGGCCATGGTGAGGTTAACCATATCTTACAACATTTGTTAGGCAACATAATGTTTGCTTTCTCTCTACTTTTTTGTAGCATCAATATCACAAATTTGGATAGAGATCTCTCAGATATATTTTACATGCATTCCATATTTTATTTCTAACAGTCATATGAAAGTGATTATTTCTGAGAAAGTTGCACAGAGATAGATGGTCATTTGGCATACCTGAGAAGAACAGTCACAATTTATTACCACTATTATTATTACTATTAATATTTGCCCAAGAGAAAAAAGGAGAAAATGATGAGAAGCTTGGAAGGTGGATACTTCAGGATACTTTTGGGTACTTCAGGATTTGACCAATGGTCACTTGAAACACACAAAGCAAACACGTACAGCCACACACTTGGAGCTCCACACACCCAGAGGCATGTGCACCAGGATCTATGCTGTGTTTTACTGGGAGCTTGGAGATGAGCACGGGCATTGACAGAGCCCAAATAGGAACAAGTTAAAATTTAATTTTAGACATCCCTCTTTCTTTCCCTCCCTTTGAAGAGCTAGGAATAACATAGAATTTAAAAATCCAAATTCCTCTCATTTTTGAATTCAGAAAAATCTCATTCAACTTGTATCTCCAAAACCAGCTCTGAGACTCCCTAGGCCTCTCTTATGCAAAGGCTGGCTAATCTGCTCTCCTGTACAGTGAGCCCTGCTCTCTGGGCCTTTCTCTCCGCTTGCCGGGTTGCGACAAGGCTTTGAAAGCCATAAAGAGATAGCATTCTCCCAGTCACAAACATTATGTTCCTTCCTTCAGGACAAAAGGGCAGTTATGGTTTAAGTAACAATCTCCTTCTTGGTTATATCAATGAAATTTGAAATTTGTATTTCTGTTTCTTCTTGTTCTTCCTTTATTTGTTTAACTGTTTTCTCCCCCTTCTTTATTTTTAAATGTTCAGAAATGTTTCATATAACTGGTCTATAGTTGGATTTAGTTACATAAATTAACTTGAGCAATATCCCAATTTATATTTCCATTATTTTTCTTTTGTGTCTCCTTAATTGCCCCATGTCCTTTTTTATTTTTTTTACATGATTAGTATATTTCAGAAGTCTTTGGATAATAGTTGGATGTAGTTATGAAGGTTGATTTGAATGTTATCCCAATTCACTAAGGATGTAGTCATCCTGTACCCATTATGCCTTGTTCTTGGATTTTCAGGATGGTATTTTCTGCATAATCCGACACTCTCTAAGCTTTCTCTTTGTAAGCCAAATTTATGAAACCCTTCAAATTCCATAAAGCATCACTCCTACTGTCCTGCCGGTTTCCAGCTGACTTCACATCCTGATGTGGAAGACCCCTGGCCCTTCTGTTTCTCACATTTTTAGTGAAAAGGAAAGGCAGTATACTGTGAGCCCAGCGAGAGAGAAGCTAAGGCATCCTGAATAAGTGACTTCATCTTTCAGATTTCCATATTTCCCCTATTGAAAGATTAATATAATAATACTAACTGCCTCATGAGTCTTTTTGTTAGGGTTCAATGAGATAATTTATATAAAATTCTTGGCATAGTGCCTGCCACATAATAAATAGGAAATTTTATATGCAGTTACCATTATTGTTATTACTGAAAATCAGGTTTGGCTATTTTTTAAGAGCCTTCATTCCTGGGCTAGGTCTTTTGGATGACTTCATCGTGACTTCCTCACTTCTACTTTAGGAATCACCAGTGTGTAGGAGAGACAAGGTTGTGTTTGAAGAGACTGCAAAGGGAGATACAAGTCAGGACGTTTGACTATAGTTTAGGCAAATCAAGATGACCGGCTTCTTCTCGTTTTCAGTCTTGGAAATTTCCAAGTGAAAGGCAGCATACCGTTAGTGAAAGGGTAGAATATTTGGGGGTTCACTTCTCAGTTTTGTCACTTATCTCATAACTTTGAGGAAATAATTTAACTTCAGGCAGCCCAAGTGTCCTCATCATTAAAAGGGGTAACAACAGTATCTATCTTGTGAGTTATTTTAGAATACTGAAGGAGATAGTATGTGTGAGGTGGTTTCATAACCATAAAGCACTATTCAAATGTCAATTATTTAAGTAAAGATTCTCAGGAATGCCAAACTTCATGCTGTGAACGAAAGCTAAATCTAAGTTCTTGGAAATGTCTGGTAACAGAGTAGGAAATATTTTTCACATCCCTTTCCCCACTCACAGAGTAACTTCCTGTATGTTTATTTTCCTTCTTAAATAGATACTTCCCTTCTATCTAATTATGCAGCATTCTACAGTTTCATCAGCTATCAGCAAAATCAAGCTGTCCTCAGTTGACTTGGAAGATCATAGAAATGATAAACTAAATGGCTTAGAATAGCACAAACTGGAGAGCATAATGTAACTGACTAGAGTATTAACCGTTATCTACAGACTGTACATGTTAACATGAAAGAGCTGATTCAAGCCACACATGTTCAACAGTGTCACGGTCTGTATGACACAGCATTTGTTAAGTTCTCAGCATGTGGTCCTCATATCAACAGCTTAAAACTGTAAATTAAATTTAAAGTATGGCTTTAAAATTGCCTTCAACACTGACTTAAAAAACTAAAAATCTATCAATTTCCAAGCCATCATTTTAACTCGTACAATTTGGGAATACTTTATTCCTCAGCTCTCTTAATATTTATTCTTTGATAGACATGTCTCCCTAAGAAAAACTGGTTATCAAGAATAACATTTTTAAAATGTCAAAAAAGGCACTTTTCTGCAAAAGGCCCTGACATGGCCATTGAGCATGCATTGTATATCTGCTTTAAACATTTTCTATGGCAAAAACAAATGGCCTTAAGATAAAGGCGCAACTTCCCCCCACATCGGCATTTCCTTAAGGATAAGCATCTTTCCTTAGGCTAGGAACTGATTGCCACACTCACCTTTGACTACCCAGCTCACCTGTGACCACCCAGCTCGAGACAACAGACTTGCCACCCTGCTGTGTCCACCGAGACAGCAGACCTACCTGCTGTGTCCATCAATCGCTGTGCTGACAGAGCAGTCTCGAGACTATTGTAAAACGGACATTTCAATCATATGTGAAACATCCTTTTTGGGGGTGTATAACCACTCTGTACACCTCACTTCTTTGGTGCCCTTTCTTCCTTCAGGAAGAAAGTCCCTGGGCCATGGTCCTCACATTTTAGCTCAGAATACACTCACCCAAATTTTCATTTATAGATTGGTTATGGATTGTTTTCGTCGACAAAGCTTTGAGATGCCCTGCCCTCTCCCCTAGGGCTTGGGCCATTTTCCATAAATCATACTCTTCTTCGAAGGCCTGAGTTCCCTCTAAGATGTCTCAGGCCTAAGGTGGTGAGAGTCATTTAAACTTAGAAAGCTAATTAATAATTTTAATCCACATAACATCTGAGGGACTCTCTCTCAGATTTAGTTCTATATCTCTCTACCACAGTTCGCCTAACTCCTGAGGCCAGGCTGGTAGAAGATCCTAGGAAGGTCCATCTGTACTGCAATGGGTGTTCCTGGTTTGGAAGCACACTTCGTAGGGGCTGCAGAGAAGCGTCGGTTACATTCTATGGTAATTTAAACAAAAATCCGAATTGCTTTTGCATTTCTTATAGGATGCTCTGTTTATTATTTTACCTTAGCAAAGGTGAGTTTGAAGTCCCTAGGCCATAATAAAAGTGCCTCCCCGCCTTTTGGCATTTTCATGAAGACTTTGCCCTTCCACAAAACACTTTCATTCTATAGGGACAGGCCTTGACAATTAAACAAATGATCATGTAGCTAATTCCCTATTCATGTGTGACTCATGCTCATCCAGCACTACTCTCAAGCTCTCTTTGTGAGAGGCGACAGCTGCTTTACATTAAGCATCATTACTGAACAGTTTTTCTTTAAAGATGCGCAGAGAATAATTCCTTTGTCTTAAAACATAGGTTTTTTTTCAGGTTTAGGAGACTAAATTTAGCGAGGACTCTATATTTTACGGTGGGTTTATAAACTGAGACTGTCTCCATTCTCCTCCAAGAAAGGCAGTGTGGAGCAAAGGAGGGCCTGAGAGCTAAGAGGCCTGGGCCTGTTTTTATTTTAATTTGCTCACCTGTAGCTAGATGTCTTTAGGCCTGTTGATTTATGAGGCACCCGAATGTTTTCCAGGTGAAATAACTGTGAACCTCATGAAAATGTAAGCTTGTATTTCATTATATACGCCAAGCACTTTATTTTCCGGGTTTTTATCACATATCCATGGTTTTAATCAGATTTTCAACAGTCTTTGATCCCCAACACGTTAAAAACTACTCTTACATGAGGGGATTCCATTACATGGAACTTTTCATTCTCTCCCAATTCTCATCCAAAAATGACCAGGATAGCATATCACGACCAAATGGAGGTGGCTTTATTTTCATAAACAAATGTGTAAATCCAGACTTCGTTGCTGTAGATTCTATTTAGAATACTCTGAACAATGCTAATTTTTTTTTTTTTTTGAGGAACATTAGCCCTGAGCTAACATCTGCTGCCATTCCTCCTCTTTTTGCTGAGGAAGACTGGCCCTGAGCTAGCATCTGTGCCCATCTTCCTCTATTTTATACGTGGGATGCCTGCCACAGCATGGCTTGCCAAGTGGTGCTCAGGTCCTGACCC